>NC_062226.1:2578333-5156666 GCF_902686445.1 Sciurus carolinensis
GATAAAACCCAGACCAAGGCTGTGCCCCTTCTGAGCCCACCTACAACTCTACCCAACAGTCAGACAGAATTACTTGCTGCTCACGATGGTCCTTGTCCTCATCAGGATCAGCGTAGCTGTTCACTGTGCCTGGGGCCCTTGCTCTGATCTACTGACCCTGACAGCGATCCTGACTCCCACACCCTGCCTCAGAGTGGGGACCATCCCCGGGAAGGACGCATCCTGCTCAGGAGAGGAAGCAGGGGAGGAGCAGCCGGGAGAGGGGGTGCTGCCAGGTGCAGGTGGACACATGCAGGTTGGCGTGAGGCCTCCTGACGGTCACAGGCCTTGGTCTTGGTCGGTGGGGCCAAGTTCTCAAGGTGGTATGACCAGGAGGGCCGAGCCCAGTGCTGACCAGCCCAGTCATGGTGGCCCGAGTTATGGCAGCTGGAAGACCCGGCTCCAGTTCACATCTCACATGCTCCCTGCTGCCCCGTGGCCTGCTGGGCTCCTTCCAGGGCCTGAGACCTGTGTCGGAGACCGTGGCCTCAGATCAGTGGAGGGCGATCTCCTTCACATCTGAGAAGGGACAGGGGGGAGACATTTTGGGGCCTGCTCGCCTCCAGCCGTTGGGCTTTCTGATTCTGAAACAGCTGTGCTGGCCGAGCCCAAGGCCCTGGGAAAGCCCAGTTTGTGCACATTCTTTACAGCCACAGCTGGGCCAGGGAGGCCCCTTGTTCCCATACCCTGAGCTGCGCCGGGGCCCCGTGAGGAGAGGGACCCTG
The DNA here is from genome assembly GCF_902686445.1 of Sciurus carolinensis. Classification (NCBI taxonomy): domain Eukaryota; kingdom Metazoa; phylum Chordata; class Mammalia; order Rodentia; family Sciuridae; genus Sciurus; species Sciurus carolinensis. The sequence goes on from NC_062226.1 coordinate 2,579,098, forward strand.
CGTCTTCCTCCCTTAATGAGTCCCGAGCCCCCGCCTCTGCACCTCGGGCTTCGTCCTGCATGCTTCCCTGGCTTCTGTGCTGAGCGCCATGAGTGACTGGTGGGGGACAGGCCTGTGTGCATGCCCTGACCCCAGCAGCACTGGCCTCCAGGCCCTGGGCATGCTCCAGGAGGCCTTTCCTGAGGCTGCCACAGCAGAGCACCACAGGACAACAGGAATGCCTGGTCTCCAGTTCTGGAGGCCAGAAGTTTGGACCCAGGATGTGGCGGGGCCGGCTCTAGACTCTAAGGGGGTCCTTCCTGCCTCTCTCAGCTTCTGGGGGTGCCAGTGAAGTTGGCATCACATCCCTCCAGTCTGCCTGTGCTTGCGAGTGGCTTCTCCCCGGGTCTGTCTTCACCTGCTGACCTTCACCGCTGCCCTTGTGCGGGTGATATTACCTCCATTGTATAGAAGGGGAAACTGAGGTGGGCTCAGCAGCCCCTCTGCTGCTGTAAGCTGTGCAGAGGCTGAGCCAGCATCCCAGCCCCAGGGCCTTTGCTCAGCCCAGAGCCTCCTTGCGGCAGCTGGGGAGGGAGCTGCATTCTGGTCCTGGGCCTCTGGGGTGCAGTGGGAGGTTCCAGTGGTGAGGTCAGCGTGCTTTGTCCTGGCCAGGTGTCCTTCCCGACCCCTGACCTCTGGATGTCATCCAACCCAGGCTCAGGGAGACTGAACATCAGGGAAATGGGCTTGCAGTGGGCTCAGGTCTCTGGCCCTGCCTCTTGTCCGTAATGCAAGGGCCTTGAACATGCAGCCCTCCTCTGGGAGTCCAGGCACAAGTGGACTTCATTGAAACGTAGGCACAGGCCCATGTCCCTTGAGCAGAGGGACAGCTCCTCTGGCTCTTTCCCCTCCTGGGGGTGGGCCAGCTCTATACATGGTGGCCACGAGGTGGACACAGACTGCTGTCCACCTGTGGGTGAGTGGGTAGGCAGCCTGTGGTCAGGGAAACAGCATTCAGCTGTGCAAGGGAGGGAGCGCTGGTCCCCGCCGCAGGCAGCTCCTCCAAGAAGCCTGGTGCAAATGCTGCGTGACCTAGGATTCTGCTCGTCTGAATGTGCAGAAAGGCAAGCCCACAGGAACAGAAAGTAGGCCAAGGATCGCCAGGTGGGGACGCAGGTGGGCGTGACTCCTTTGGGGTGGCCAGGCTGTTTGAGAATTAGGTAGTGACGTCACACAACTCTGTGTTTGTGCTGAACCCCCAAGAGCACACTGGGAAACGGGGCTTCTATGGCATGTGAATGATGTCTCCATTTTCAAAAGGAGTCGCAGGAGGATGTGAGGGTCAGTCCCGTGTGCCAGCTCCGCTGGGCCAAGGGATGCACAGGGAGCGGGTAAGCTAGTTCTGGGAGCGTCTGCGAGGTGTTTGCAGCAGAGATCGGTCCTGGAACCAGTGGACCCCGCTAGTCAGTCTCACCACACTGGGTGGGCTTCGTCTTACCTGTTGAAGCCCTAACCAAACCAAAGGGCGGAGGGAGGTTGCCCCGATCTGGGAGTGTTGGGACAAGGTTCAGATGCTGGGTGCTCATTCCCCACACACAGTATTGAGAGGTGTTGGGCCCTTTAAGAAGTAGGGCTAGTGGGTGGTTGGGTCTTGGGTTCCCCTGTGGAAGGGAACAGGACCTTTGCACAGGAGAGGGTCAGCCCGGGCTGGTTCCCTTGACTGTGGGTTGAATAAAGCAAGGTTAGCCACCTCCAGGTGTACTTGCTCCCTCTCGCCAGTAACCTCCCTGCCCCTGGCACTGGCTGATGCCACACCATGCTCTTCACCTGAGAGCTGAACGAACCTCTTTTCTTTATAAAGTACCTTCCTTGGGTGTTTAGTTATGGCAACAGAAAGCAGACTCAGATGAAAGGTGAGTTTGTTCTCTCTCTTCCCCAGACGTCCATCACCTTCCCTGGACACAGCCTCTCCTAGGCTTGAGCCTTTGGTCTTGAGCTGGAGCTGCACCCACAGCTGTCCTGTAGCTCCAGGTTGCAGAGGGCAGACTGTGGGACATTCAGCCGACATCACCATCGCTGGGGCCAGAGTCCATAATAACTCTTTCTATATCTCTACACAGCTTTTTAAAGGACTCTTCCTCTCTGGGGACCCTGACGAACACCAGGGAGCCGTGGGTAGTTAGGAGACACTCTGCTCTGGTGCTTTTGGAGTCGGGGTGTATGTGCAGCCAGACTCGGCCCCTGTCAGGGGGCAGGAGCAGGAGTGGGAGGGTCTCACGTGGCCCTGTGGGCCTCAGAAGGTCAAGCTGGAGCTGTCCTTAGTTCAACTCCTTCATTTTACAGAGGGAAGACCGAGGCCAGAAGGTGGGAGCAGCTTTGAGGAGAGTTGTAAATTCCAGGAGCTCAGCCCTGAACTCTGATCTCAAAGACAGTGGCAAGGGAGCGGCTGGGCAGCAGAGCTGATGGACGCATCAGCTGGGTCCACGCTGGCACCCAGAGCTTGGGCCTCGGCCCTGTCTGGAACTCTCCCATGGGTTTGCAGCTAGCCATTCGCCGGTTATCTATTGATGCCCAAGAAATGCCCTCCTGGATACACGGTAGCTGAAAGCATCAATCACCACATGCAGCTCCCAGCTGTGGGTCAGGAATCCAGGAGCAGCGTGGCCAGGAGGGTCTGGCCTGTTCCCTTGAGAGGTGGCCACCAAGCTGTCCGATGGGCTGGCTTGGCTCAGTGGGGTTGGGTGATCCCCTTCCAGGGGACCCTTGCACATGGCTGGCCAGTGGGCGCTGGCTGGGGGCAGGAGGCCCCAACCCTCTCCTCGGGCTGCCCTCATACCATGGTGACGGTTCCCGGGAGGGAAGGCAGAAGACACTCATCTCTTACGTTCCAGCCTCTGGGTCGCATCTTTCATCTCCACAACGTCCTGCTGGTCACACAGGTTAGCCCTGTCCAGGGTGGGAGGGGACCACAGAGAGACACAACCTCCCGGAGTGGAGTCACTGGAAACCCTGGTGTCTGCCTCTGTCAAGCAGGGACTCTGATGTTTGCTCTGCAGACCAGACTCTCCCGGGAGCTGGCGGGTGCGGCTTCTCCAGCCCTCCCTGCTGCTGGTTTTAGCCCTTGCAAATAAATTGATGGTGATTCCCTGTGATTGCCGGAGATGCACTGCATCCCGGGCGCATCTCTCTGCCAGAGGCGACATTTTTAAAGCTGCCTGCCTAGCACTATCTGTTTGGTAGGCAGGAAGGCTGACAAACTTGAGTACTGATGGCAGAAATGTCCCCGGGCACAGCCCGTGCTGTCCCCTGGGCCCTGGCTCACACAGGGCAGTGAAGACGAGAGGGATCCTGTCGAAGCTACTGGAGGGACGGCCGGCGCCGTGAAAATAAAGAGCATTCTCAAATCAATAAGAAAATGCTGCCACTGCACATCTTCTCTATCCCTTGGGACCCTTGCCCATTGCCTGCTCAGGGTCCTCAAGGCTGAACCAACAGCCCCTGCTTACCAGGGTCAGAGAGCAGTGAGTCCGGCCCAGCCAGGCTTGGAGTTGCCCAACACCCTCTCTGGAGCTCTCCGTGGGCCCGGGTCTCACCCCTGCCAGGTGCCCCTCCCTCGGCCCTCCCTGTCTCTGGGGTCAGCTGGCTGCCTTCCCCGCGTCCCTTCAATCCCAGGTGAGTCCCTCACTTCCGGCCCCAAGGGCGCCTCAGCCCTGCAGTCCCCACACCCTTTGCCAAGCTTCTCTGAACAGCAGGTGGGTGTCAGTCGCTGGGAGGACGGCCGGTGCCCATCTCCAGGGAGCGTGGGCCAGGGGTGGTGGACAGGTGAACCCCCATCTTAGAGATGGTGCCTGTGGAGGCACCCCATCCTGGTCACTACCGTGGAGAGTGAGAATGTGAGAGCACATGCGGCTACAGAAGCCCAGCAAGACGACACCAGGAGCCAAATGAATGGTCAAGGGCAAGGACACGGCAGCAGTGGGCAGTCCTCTGCAGCCCACCAGGCTGCAGGGCGCAGGGGACAGCGGACCACCTGCCACCCCCAACCCCCCAGGCCAGGGACCTTTGCAAGGAGACCGCCAGGCCCCATGAAGACCAGCAGAGAAGGACACCTGGGGCTCTTCATTCCAGGGACGGTCGGCTTGCCACCAGCCTCCCCAGGACCCCAACGGGACCCTCCTCAAGCGTGTTCGAGGAGACGCAGGCAACCCGAGACAAGACCGCGAAAACGGTGCATTAAACTGGCAATTTAGTGGGGAAGGTGCATTAATACTTACCTAACTAGACTGATTAACTATTTGATTGATACACAGGGTGCAAAATAGTAAACTGGAAGGATCCAAACTGTCAGCTTCCACATGGAATGGGGTACACTGTACGCTGTGTACCGCTTACACGTACTCAGCTACTTCCAGAAGAAAGACGAGGTGGAGATTGAGTATTATTAATGGCGATTTCTTAGGGAGAGACTACTGACACTTTTCTTTGCCTCTCATCTGTTGTCTTGTATTTTCTGGACTTTCTCAAATGAATTTGCGTTTTTGGATTAAAGCAGAAATGACTTAACAATGCACTTCGCACAGGACGATGCACTTGGAGGTGCCCCTGGGGCCCGTGGTGGGACGTCTGCAGTTCACAGATGCCTGCACTTTGCACAGCGGTTGGGAGACCGAGGCAGGCCCCGAGACCTTGGTGGCGCCTGGCTCTCGCCTGCCTCAAGTTCACCGTGTGAACTTGGGCAAACTGCTCGCTAGGCCTGGGCCAGACCTGGCCAAATGCCTCCTGGGGTTTACTGCCCCCTCTGCCAATGAGTCCACTCTCTCCCTCTGCAAGGGACATCCAGGCCTGGTCAAGGGAAGGGTGTCTGTATAGCCCAGACTCCTGAGTTGGACAGTGTCTGGCTGGGGACACAGGGACAATCCCTGGAAGCCCCTGGAGATGTGCATAGCTGAGTGGTTAATCCTGGGAGGAGAGAGTGACCAGGAGCTGGGTCCAAAGGGAGGACTTGAGCCAGAGTCACAGAGGACGACTGGTGTCCTGAGGTCAGTACTGGTTAGACCTCCACAAGCCCCCAGGCTTGTGGCCAGGAGGCTCAGGATTCCGAGAGAGCCATGGAGGAAGGGAAGGTGTGGATGGGTGGGGTTTCCATGCCTCTGTGAGGGAGCCCTGTCCCCTGAAGGCCAGCCTCCGAGGCCCAGAGTCTCCTATCCCTGAGTCTGGATGGCTTGAGGCTTCTGAGTGCGGACCTGCCTGCCTCCCCGAACCTGGGTCTGCCCTGGCAGCAAACACGCTCCTGCGCGGCCGGGGCGTAGGCGAGGCCTTGGCCCCGGGCTCTCCTCCTCCTCTTAGCGGCCCCCCGTGCAGTCCTACTGTCCCTGAGGCTCCCTCCACTGCCTGGCCAGCCTGAGACTGACACTACGTCCCGTCCCTCCCGGGAGGCCTCTTCTGCCCAGCCCGGACTGGGCCCCCAGCCTCTGCCCCCACCTCAGCCCAGCGCTGAACTTGCTGGACCATTGTCCCCCAGGACAGGACAGGCTCTGCGCTGGGCACAGCTTCTTCCCCAGCTTGGAAACTAGGCCAGCATTTAGGAGTCTCTGGGCTGCACTTTTCTGAATGCACACCAGAGGTCAGGGAGGAAGAAAAGCAGACCCTCCCACCCAGCATGGTCGCCCAGCCCCCTTGGGTGGGCCTCGGGCTGGCCGCGTCCTGGGAGGAGCCCCTCCTGGCCTCTCCGCCCCCGTGCTGGGCGTCCCAGGAGTGCAGGTCTTCTGCTCTCTCCTTTCTCTCCACAGATGACTCCTTACCCGCCCTCCCTGATGCCCCCCTTGACCCACCAGGGCATCCAACTGGGGTCGCCCACAGTGCTGGCCACCCCAACTGGGCAGTGGGCTCTGTTGCCCTCCCATTGTGTTGGCTCTCAGCACCCCAGGCCATGTCCCCCTGTCACCACCAAGCCACCCAGCCAGGGGGCCCTCCCTCTTCACTTCTGACTGGTCATTGTCGATAACGCCCTATTAAAAGTTGGAAATACATTTTCCTCCTGCCAATCTTTTTCCTTTTCATTTAGCAAACATTGATTTTTCCCCTCCTGTAGATGGAATGGAAATGAAACCACACTCATCTCTTTGGGGTGATTTAGTCATCAGAGCCCGAGGCAGTGGTCAGGCACGCTGCTCCTCTTGTCACCTCATTCACGGGTCACTCCCTGACTTGGACAGCCATTTAGCCTTTCTCCTCTAGCTGGAGAAGGAGACTCCTGACCTAGGGGAGCAGGAAGCACTCTTGACCAGTCAGAGTTGTCTGGTGAAACCTCCACAAGAGACCAAGTTCAAGGTTGCATTGATGCCACACACAAAAGTGGCAATTATTCAATCAACTTGATTGGGGTAGACAGCACCAGGACTTGAGCTGTGTCCCCTTCCCCTCAGCTCCCAGGCTCCCTCGGCAGGAGACCAGGTCTTCAGGAGCCCCCGCCTGACCTCACAGGTTTGTGGAGAGGACATATGGGCTAAGCCCAGCCAGCCTCATGAGGTAAGGAGCAGGTGCGTGAAGGTGGTATGGGGTGTGCTGAACACCAGTTTGCAGCCAGGGTGGCTCAGGTAAGTCACTCTGGGACTTGGTGTATTGGTAACTCCAGAGACTGCAAGAGCATGGTGGTAATAATGAGGTTGCCAAGATGGTATCAGTGATGGTGGTAAAGAAGCTGGTGGTGGTGCTGGTGATGATGGTGGTGACAGTGATGGTGATGATGATGGTGGTGATGGTGGTGATGGTGACAGTATGGTGATGATGATGGTGGTGAGAGTGGTGGTAATGCTGGTGATGGTGATGTTAGTAATGATGATGGTGATGATGATGGTGATAATGATGGTGATGAAGATGATGATGGTGGTGTTGATGATGATGGTGATAATGGGAGTGATAATGGTGGTGATGACGGTGATGAAGATTATGATGGCGGTGATGATGGTGATGATGATGGCGATAATGGTGATGATGGTGGTGATGGTGGTGGTGATGATGGTGATGATGGTGATGGTGGTGATGGTGATGATGATGGTGATGATGGTGGTGGTGATGGTGATGATGGTGATGGTGGTGATGGTGATGATGATGGTGATGATGGTGGTGGTGATGGTGATGATGGTGATGGTGGTGATGGTGGTGATGATGGTGGTGATGGTGATGGTGATGATGGTGGTGGTGATGATGATGAAGATGAAGATGATGATGGCGATACTAATGATGATGATTATGATGATGATGATGGTGATGGTGAAGTAGGTAATGATAAGGGTCAGAATGATGATGCTATCGGTGGTTAATAAATGCCTTTCTCATGGGCTCCCTGATTAAACAGTCTTGCAAAGAGCCCTTCCAAAATAATACTTCTTCTGCTGAAATCTGGGTCTCAGTCCTCAGCCCTTGCATATGGCTGACTCTAGCATGCTTAACCAATATACTGCAGTGGAAGTGATGCCATGTGACTTCCAAGCCCAGGTCAGAGGAAGCTTGTGGCTTCTCCTCTGGGTCCCCTGGGGCACGCCAGCAACCCTGAGCTATGACCAAAGAGTCCATCTACCCTGAGAATGTGCTTTAGAGTCCAAGCGTCACACAGGTTGACAGTCCCAGCTGAGTCCTGCCTTCTTGTCATGCTGTTGGGGAATCGGACTTGTGATAAAACTGTGGTGGGCCTTCTAGAGCATCCTGCTGCCAGCTGAACTCCACCCCTGAAACCCAGTCCACATTACGTGGAGCAGAAGAACCCAGTGGAATTCCTGACCTACCTAATCGTGAAACACAATAAGTTGTCTTTGTGAGCTGTTAAACTGGGGGGCAGTGTGTCCTCATGTCTGCAGGTGGCATCTTGGCTCAGCAGCACTGGCCCAACCCACTGCCTGGGCCTTTCCTGCTGTGGGATCCATTTGAAACTGTGGCCACCTCCTTTGGATCAAGGACCCTCAAATTTCCATCCTCTCAGCACAGGAAAGGCAGCACAGAGTCCACAGAGCTGTAGAACTCCCTTGAGCAGGGCCACATGTGGGCCTCCAGGAAGAACCCAGTGCTGTGGGGCACAGTGGTGATGCCTGTGATCCCAGAGACTCAAGAGGCTGATGCAGGAGGATGGCCAGTCAGAGGCCAGCCTCAGCAATTTAGCGAGATCCTCAGCACCTTAGCAAGATACTGTCTCAGAATTAAAAAGAAAAGGGCTGGGGATGTGGCTCAGCAGTGAAGTGCCCCTGGGTTCAATGCCCAATACAATGGAAGGAAGAAAAGAAGGAAGGAAGGAAGGAAGGAAGGAAGGAAGGAAGAAAGGAAGGAAGGAAGGAAGGAAGGAAGGAAGGGGGAGCCAGCCCAGCACAGCGTAAGTTAGGAGTTGCCACCAGGCCCAGGGGTACCACCTAGGCCTGAGTGCAGCCACCCAAGGAAGACAAGGCTGGCCAGAGAGTACTACCCCATCAGCTCTTGGGTCTCCATGCTAACCACCACCCAGGGCTTTCTCTTGCCCTGCCTGCCAATGAGGAGCCACTGGAGGGCCCTGCTTTGCTGCCTAAGGTATCCCTGGGGGGACAGGGCATGGACGGTGAAGTGGATGGCCCATCCACTTCCTCCTGTACCTGACTGGAGGACCTGCTAGCTCACCCAATTATTTTTGAGAATCTGGGGTCTTGGGGTTTTGGGTACTGGGTTAGAATTTGAGCCCAGATCTGCCTGACACCCAAGCATGTGTCCCCTGCCCCTTTATGGGCTGCCTGGCAAGATGGACAGGTTCATGGTTAAAGGTGAGAGTGCCGTCTGCATCACTTTTCTTACCAGGAGGAGCACATCCTGCCGCCTCGGATGAGATTCCCCTGACACCGCTGCCGTCCCTACAGAGAAGAGCCACGTCCCTGCCAAGTAGAGGCGAGACCTGCTCTGGGCAGACAAACCAACACAGTAGCTCGCTGCCTTTTATCCAGGGTTTGAAAATGGAATGCAGCCAAGCTGGACAGAGCGGAGGTGGGAGCAGGGCTGGCGCGGGCCTGCTGGCTGTGCGCCGGGTGCTGGGCAGCTTCTCCAGGCCTTGCAGAAGTCACTGGGGCCTGGAGACAGAGCCAGGCGTGAGGAGGGCAGGCCACGCTGGGACCTGAGACCTGACACCCTTGCCTCAGGTGCCTGTGCTGACCCTGTCTGAGTGGCCCGCCCTCCACCTGCCTTCTGCCCACTGGGCCTGCCTTCACACTGCACCCACTGCACGGGCACCCACCCGTGAACAGCCTGCTGCAGGAGCACACGCACCCACGCCGGACACACACGCCACGGACGCTGTGCTTGTCCTGCTGGTGCCCTCTGAGACCGGTCCCTCCTGTTCCTGGGACTCTGCTGCCCACGGAGCCGCTGTCCCCCTCTGTGACCTTGGAGCCCAGTACACGGCTCTTCTGTTCCCAGGCCTCACAGTGAGGAAGCAGAGGGCTGGAGAGGGGAAGTCACACGCTAGCAAGTGGCAGAACCAAGGCTGGGGCTCCGGGGCCTCCGGCCACCTCCTTCCTCCTATACCACCGTGGCGCGTAGTCTCCTCCGCTTGCTTCCGCCGGCCACACACGCGGGAGTCGGGGGTGGGGGCCCACACTGCCAGAGGTTGCTGTAGCCCAGTGTGCAGGTCTCTTGTGGGCACGTGTCCAAGAGTAAATGCTCGCTTGGGTCACACGAGAGCCGTGTGCTGAACGTTTAAAGGAAACACCACACTGCTTCCCAGCATGACTGTGCCCTTCACATCCCCATGGCCAGGCCAGAGAGCTCCGCTTGCCACATCCTTGCCACCAGCTGGAATGGTCCGTCTTGGAAAGTTGGTCATTTCAGGGATGTGGTGATATCTCAGGGTGGCATTACTGAATGTATTTATCAACCACTTATGTGCCTTCTTTTGTGAAATATATGTTCAAATCTCTTGCCTTTAAAATTTTTGTTGGTTTTCTTAATACCAAATTTTAAAAATTCTTTTTATATTCTAGACACAAATCCTTTGTGTAGTGTATGCCTGGCAAACATTTCCCCTTGATACATGCCTTGACTTCTCATTTTCTAATGGTATCTTCTGCAAAATGAAACTTTTTGATTTAAGTTTTGTGTGTTTGGTATCAGGGATTGAACCAGGGATGCTCTGCCACTGAGCTACATTCCCAGCCCTTTTTATATTTTATTTCAAGACACAGTTTTTCTAAGTTACTGAGGATGGCCTCAAACTTGTGATCCTCCTCCTTCAGCCTCTGAGTCTCTGGGACAACAGGTGTGGACCATGACACCTGGCCAAAACCTGTCAATTCTGATGATGTCCAATTTGCCTTTTTAAAGGAAAGGTTGTATGATTTTTTGTTCTATTGTAGAGTTCTGTTTTCACCACAAGGTAGCAAACATCTATATTTTCTTCTAGGGGCTTTATGTTTTTAGGTTTATGCTCCTATGAAACATTTCAAGTTAATTATTGCATTTGGTATAAGGGTTGATACCTCATTTTTTTATATGGGTATCTAGTTGGTAGAGCATCCAAAAGCCTTCCTTTCAACAAAAATTCTACCCGTTACCTTGGCACTTTTATAAATAATAAACCATATATGTGAGGGCTATTTCTGGGCTCTAGTCCTCTAAAATATACATAAGCATATTTCAATTTTTATTTTAAACCAATGTTTTTATTTTAAACCAATGTTCTAATTAATGTAATTTTTATAGAAAGAATTAAAATCAGGTAGGGTCAAGCCTCCAACTTTGTTTTTCTTTTAAAAAATTGCTTTGACTATTCTAGGTGATTTATTTCCTAGAAATTATTTCCACAGGACTTTTAGAATCAGATTGTGAATTCTATCAAAAATCATGTTGGGATTTTATTGAGATTGTGTTGAATCAGTTTGAGGTAATTGTAATCCAATATGCAGCCCTCCAATCCATGAACATGGTATGTCTGCATTTATCTATAAGTTCTTAAGTTTTTCCCCTGGGTTGTGTCTTACTTTTTAGTATAGAGCTCTTGGACAAAATTTTGCTAGTTTTGTTCCAAGCAATTCACTTCTTTTGTGCTATTGTAAGTGAAATTTTAAATATTTTATTTCCAGTTGTTCACTGCTAACACACAACAGCAAAATAGCTTTGTTTTTCAAAAAATATTAACCTTGTATACTGTGACCTTGCTAAATTAATTACTGGTTCTGATTGTTGTTTTGTGTATGTCCTGGGATTTCCTACATAAATAAACACATCACCTGCAAATAGGAGCACTTTTACTTCTTTTCTGAGTTTTTGTCTTTTATTTCATTTTCTTGATGGACTGTAGTTTCTGGGATTGCTAGAACAATGCTGGGTAGAAGTGGCAAGAGTAACATACTTGCTTGTTCCCAGTCTAAGGGACAAATAAGTCAGTATTTTTACTGTTAACTATGTTGTTATGAGATTGTTTTTGTTTTGTGACTCTTTTTATTGGTTTAAAGAAATTTCCTATTATGCCTAATTTCCGAGAGTTTTTAGTATAAAATGTGTGTTGGACTTTGTCAAACCCTTTTTCAGAGTCTTTTGAAATAATCAAACTTTTATGTGATTTTTCTCCTTCAGTCTGTTTATATGGTGAATTTCATTGATTGTTTTTCAAATGTGAAACTGGCATTGCATCCCTGGAAGAAATCTCATTTGTCATGAAGTATTACCCTTTTGTATACTGTTAGGTTTAATTCAATATTTTGAAAAGAATTTCATTAAACCTTCAAAAAACATTTTTTCTTAAATCTTTCATAAAATATTTGAGTGACTGATTGAGATCACCAGTGAAACCACTGGGATCTGGGCTTTTCTTTTGGGATGATTTCTGGTCTATTTAATCTCTTGAAGAGTGACAGGGTTGATCTGACTTAATATTCCTTCTTGAGTCAATTTTCTTTGTTTTTTTGTTTTTTGCTGGTACTGAGGATTGAACCCGGGGTGTTTAACCACTAAGCCACATCCCCAGCCTGTTGTTTATATTTTATTTAGAGACAGGATCTCAATGAATTGCTAAGTACCTCCTAAGTTGCCAAGGCTGGCTTTGAACTCTTGATCCTTCTGCCTCAGCCTCCCGAGCCACTGGGATTATAGGCGTGCGCCATGACACCCAGCTTGAGTCAATTTTGATAAGTTTTCTTTTACAAGAAATATGTTGCTGGCGGATACAGAAATACAGTGGTGGATGCCTGTAATCCCAGCGGCTCAGGAGACTGAGGCAGGAGGATGGCAAGTTAGAGGCCAGCCTCAGCAACTTAGCAAGACCCTGTTTGAAAATAAAATAAATAGGGCTGAAGATGTAGTTTAGTGGTAGAATGCCCCTGGGTTCAATTCTCAGGGTCAGGGGAAGAAAAAGGAAGGAAGAAAGAAAGGAAAAATAAAAGAAAGGAAGAGAAGAAAGAAAAGTGTTCATTTCCTCCACATTGTCACATTTTTTTAGGCAAAAAGTTGTTTGTGGCATTTTGTCGTCTTTTTATAGGTACAGTGTCTATGGAGGAGACTTTTTTTCCTGTTCCTAGTCAAAATCACTTTTGTGCTCTCTCTTTTCTTCTTGGTTATTCTGACCAGGCACTTGTCAATGTAGTTGATATTTTCAAAGAACCAGTTTTTGCATTTGTTAACTTTCTCTATGATCTGCTCCAATTTCATTGATTTTTGTGCTTATCTTTAGTACTTTTTCTACTCACTTTGGATTTACTTTGTTCTTCTTTTTAAAAATTATCTTAAAGTAAAACCTTTGGTTATTGACTTTAAATCTTTTTCTTTTAAATTCAAGTTTTTAAAGCTATAATTTCCCTCTAAGCTCTGTTTGATATGCAGGATCGCTCGCTCTGTGTGTGTGTGTGTGTGTGTGTGTTTTGCTGAGGATCAAACCCAGGGCCTTGCACATGCTAGGCAGGTACTCTACCACTGAACCACATTCCTGGCAGGATCAGGTTTAGATTGCAACTTTTTTCCTTGTATTTGGGGAGAGTGGGCTGGATCCAGGGGGTCACTACGTGATTCTGTTTCAAGGCATGAGGACATAAACAGGCCCCTGCTCAGGTGAATCCTTGCAGTGCTGGCCTGCTGGGGAAGGTGGCGAATCACAGGGCTCCCTCACGGCCCCTTTCCCCTGGTGCCTCTGCCTCAGCCAGCTCGGACCTCACCATCCTCCTCCTCTCAGAGTCCATCCCTCCAGGACAGCAGGCTGACACCTGGGTCCACCTGTCCTCTGCTCTTGCTGGCCTGTCTAGTGCTGGCTCAGCATCAGCTCACTCTGTGCCATGCTCCAGCCTGCTGGTCCCACCCCGTGGTGCCAGCTCTGTTTGCCTCTCTGGCCCTCAGCTTCCTTGTGCCTGAGTAACTTCCCAACCTCATAGGTGCTGTTCTCGTGCTTAATTTGGTTATTAATCTCCTTTGCAGATTAGTTACAACAAGACTTGCCCAGGCTCAGAGTCACATGCCGATCTCTGAGGAGTCGAGTGTCTACCAGAGAGGCCTTCCCTAAGGGGCTGGGCAGGCTCCTGGGGACTGGACAGTGGGTTCAGAGCTGACATGGGTGAGGGCCTGGTGTGCTCTCTTGTTCTGCTGGTGGTACTGGCCCTGGTGGGTTCCTCCTCCTGAAGGGACCCCTGCAAAGACAGTAGGCCAGGTGCTGTTCAGAAGAGGGCTATGCTGCACAGAGGAGAGGAGTCCGTCCTCTTTGACCACGCAGAAAGAATTGGCAGCGTCTGGGGTTTCCCTTTCCTTCCTCCCACGCCACATCCCATCTTTTTTAAAAGGCAAAAATATGTCTTGTTTGCGCTATACATACTGAGGCATCTCTTTGGCTTTTATTGGCGCCCATTTTACAGGTGAGGGAACTGAGACTCAGAGCTGTGCGTGTCTTAAGATGCAACCTTCAAGCAAGGCCCCACAGCGCTCTAGGGTGGAGGGGAGGGTCAGAGCCTGGGGTGCTTGCCTGGGCCTTAAGGACGGGGTCCTCCTTGAGCACTTTCTGACCCTGGCCCCTCCTTGTGGCCTAGACTGGCCTCCTCACAGGAATGCTGCCTTCCAGCTGGCCCAGAGTCCAGCCTCACCAGGAGCCAGGCTGAATGCAGAAGGAAGATCCACCTGGAGCAGATGGGCGGGTGGAGGGAGGGAGCCTGTGCTGCTGAGTCCTCTTCAGACACCCTGAGGGGCCTCCAGGAGTGGCAGGCCAGCTGGGAAGTCCCGTGGGTTCTTCGCTCAGGTCCCAGCGAGGGCACGTGTCAGGGACTTGCGGCAGAGCCGCTGGCTGGCGGGCGGGCTCGAGGGCTTCCTGGGGGCAGCAGGCGTGAGGAAGAGCAGGGCCTTCTTGGAGGGCAGGCCCAGGCGCTGCCTCCAAGGGGCAGTCCAAGGGAGGGCCGGCGGTTGGGAGCTGCCAGGCTGGGGAGGCCGCGTGCTGGGAGGTGCTGGGCTGAGTCCCTGTGTGCAGAATTGAGGGGCTGGCAGGGAGCAGGTCTCCACAGGGCGGGGGCACGGCAGGGGCGTCTGAGCCTTGCCTGGGACTCTTGTTTGTTTTGGAAGTTCCTCTGGGAAGGGTGGGTCCAGCGGCCCAGCTAGCCTGGGGTTAAGGGGAGGGTGGCTGCGGCGGCCCCCCAGTCAGCCTTCCCCCGCCAGGTGGCCTGGTGGCCTCCCAGGGGTACCCCAGTGCACGGCGGGGGGACGGTGAAGCAAGCCAGTTCCCACCTCTGGGCCTGGTTTTCCTCTCGGTGAAATGGAGCCAACCTCCCCTCAACCCCTGGCGTGAGGACCAGGGCCCCGGAGCAAGCCTCAGAGGACTGGGACACCAAGTGTGAGCCCTCTGGGTCAGACTCTCCCACAGCTCCCGTCCACTTCTCTGGTCATCGGGCTCTTTCAGACAGGGGCCACCCCACCTTCAGAGGCTCCCCACAGACACCCAATCACCCTGTAGTGTCCTTACCACCTACTTGGACCCCTCTTTGTGGCCCCCGCGAGAGGCCTGGCCCCCTCTCTCCAGCAGAGCTGACCTCCCCTCCAGGCACCTCTGGAGCTCCTGGAACACCTTCTGGCCTCTCTGGACCCTCGGCTCCTTTTTCCCCCTGGTCTTGTGGTTCGGGTCCCCGGTCTGGCCTGGGCAGGCCTGGCCCACAGGGCACCTGGGTGCCAACACATGTGGCTGGGAGGCGGGGCCGAGCTGTGGCCACCCCTTGCTGTCTGCTCCCCCTCTACGGTCCATCCTGGGCGTTGGTGGGGTCCTGGGGTCTGGGGCCCCATCCTGGGCGACCTGGCTGTTCTGCTGTGTTGGCACACGGTCACCATGAACACAAGCCAAGCGGCGTCTGTGTCGGCTTTAAAACCACTGAAATGAGCTCACTTGTCGTGCTGTGGTCCAAATATTTTGGCCATTTAGATGCAACCTTCTGTGCTTGTGAAATTAAGTGTGTTATTAATCTCGCCTGGCCTAGTGACAGGGTGGGCAGATCAGATAGATCTCCTTGCAGCAAGGGAAGGGCGCGCACAGCCCCGCTGGAGGAAGCAGACACGGGAGTTCCGGACACGGCTGATGGAGTGGGGCCACCCTGGGGGGCCGCTGGCCAGGGGAGGGCATGGGGAGGGCTCCACAGCACAGTCTTGGCTTCTGGATGCCACAGGGGGTGACAAGGGGTAGGGGCTTCCAAGCCTCTGAGGCAGAGCCACAGGGGACAGGGCCACAGGGCCAAGCTGGGCTCAGGCTCCCAATGGTCTCCAGGCTGGACTTTGTGATCAGCCCTATTTTTAAAATAAAGACTCTTTGTAGAAACAGAGGAAAAGCAGGAAGAAGGGTATGAGAGTTCCTGGGCCCAGACTCGCCGGGCGTTTCTTCCCGGATCTGCGTGTATGTATCTGCGGCTGGCCGCCCGCGGTGTGGGACTGGAAGCTGCCTTCATATCCTTGCTGGTGTATTGTTCTGAGCACACACTTGAAGGGGGAAACTGAGGCTGGGGAGGACACGTGGCCCCATGGTCAGCCTCCAGGCAGGACCTCGGGCCCCGGGCCCCTCCCTGGCTCTGAAGACCTGGGAGGGACGGCCCGGGATGCCAGGGAGACAGCATGCCCTTTGCCCAGTGCTCTCCTGAACTGGGGAGCGGGAGGCTGGCAGCTGGCTGCCAGGTGCCAGGGGCTCATGACTGGCCAGCTCCTCTGCACCACTGACCCCAGCAGTGGGCTTCATGGAGCAGGGCAGCGGCTGCCCTGGAGACTCTCGCTTATCCTCCCTGCTATGTGGTGGCTCCAGTTGGGGCTGGCAAGGCAAAGCTTGCCTCTCTGCTGGTGCCCGACTGCCATAGCTGGCCACAGGAATCTCTGTCCTCCCCGGCTGGCTCTCCCTGAGCCCACTGGAGGCACCTCTGTTCCCCCTCTGCCTTTCCAAGTACAGGACTTCTTAAAAGCTGAGACTAGCGGCCAGGAGCCGTGAGGAGCACCTTAGGACAGTTCAGATCCCGGGGGCATCCCTGATGGACTTGCCCCCACCCTGGAGCCCTGGTGCCCTGGGCTGTGGGGTTGTCTGTGACCGCCAAGATCATCTAGAAATGCCTGGCCATGTGGCTTTGATTGGGCAGTGCTGGGCCTGAGCTGGGTAAGTCTCCCTTGCACAGAGCTTCCAGGCCTTCCCTGGAGCGGCTCCTGGGTGGCGGGGCTGAGGAGTCACCCACCGTGGGGAGTTTCCACCAGCTCTGCTCTGTGCCCACCAGAGTGCTCCTTGGGGTGTGCTCCAGAGGTGCCTGTCGCCTGTCCACATGAGAGAGCCAGCCCAGCCCTGCTGAGGTGGAAACTGAGGCCTGAGGCCTCACTGCCGGTGGTGGTGGGGGCACAGGCTGTGGTCTGGCCCCTGAAACCCTTGAGGCTCAGGCCCCCCACTCCTGTCACTGGCCTGGATTTATTGCTGGGTGATTAAGTTGGAAAAGACCAAACAGGGAGTGACCACACTTTTAAACACCTCAACAACAAGGAGACCTCAAACTTCAGCCACGCTGCCAGAGTAGGGGAGCAGCTGGCTCCAGGGATACGCCAGCTGGACGGGGTCTGGGGCTGCCCTTTGCGGCTGTCATGGCAGGGTGGCCTGGGCCTTTGGCTCCCCTTCCCAAACGCCCACCGCCCTCAGGTTTTTCTTAAAGCCACCAGGCAGGAGGCACAGGTCTGGAATACTGGGATTCCTTCCAGATTTGGTGGACCCTGTGGTCCAGCAGGTGCCAGGGGGGTGGGGCTTACTGGCCGGGCTTCGGGGCCCCCATGCAGCTTCAACCAGGGTATGGCCCCCTTACCTTACTCCCACCCTTCCATTCTAGGGGCCTTGGGGAGGGCTGGTCACTGAGCCCCTGTGAAGCCCCCTGGGGACCTGAGCCCTCTTCTTCATCTTTTCTTAGTGCCCATCACCCCTGAGGAAGGGCTCCTGCAGGCTCTGTGGGGGAAGCAGAGGGTGCCTGAAGCCCGGGGTACTTTGCCTAACCGAGGCCCCAGCAGGGGACGACAGACCCCTCTAGTCGTGGGAATTTGCTGGGCAGGGGCCTGGCTGGAGTCTCACATGGGCACTTTAGAGCAAGTGGGCAGGCCGCCAGAGGAGAGGCTCTCCCCGGAGGCTGTGTGGAAGGGCTCAGGACAGAGCGGCTGCCCCTCAGCGGCAGACCTGCCCCCAGGTGGAGAGCTGAGGCCAGAGCTGCAGACCTCAGGCGTCCGGGGTCCTCCTGGGTGACCTCACGTCCAGGATAGCCCCTCCCTTGCTTGTGCCTTAGCTCACAAGAGGCACTTCTGGGGGAGGGGACCCTCATGCTGGGAGAAACAAAGGCCAGTTGTCCCCAGGAGTTGGCAGTTGATCAGCCTGTGGACTGGGTTACCCAGGGGCATGGCCGTCTTGTCTGCTGGGGGGTTGGTGGGCCTGGGGCTTGGGTGCAGGGGATCCCCGAGATTTTCCCCATGCTCTTTCTCTGTGGGGGTTTTCCAAAGCCCCAAAACTCTCCTGCATGGGTCTCGCACTGGTTGTAAAGGGCTTTGATCCTGGCGGCACGGACTCATTGGTTTGACAGGTAAACCGAGGCCTGTGGAGGAAATGACCTTCTGAGTTAGGTATAGAAGGACGGAGCGCATGCCCAGGGCGTGGAGAAGACCCGGGACCGTCAGAGCCATGTCCCTCTCCTCAGTGAGTTCTCGGGGTCCAGTGACAGTGCCCATGGGGACTGGAAAGCCTGGATCCCAGCCCCTGACCACAGCAAGCTCGTGTGTGTGTGTGTGTGTGTATGTGTGTGCTTGCACACTTGGTGGGTGGAAGTGTGCCACAGGAGACGAGCAGCCGCTGTGGCCCAGGGGCTGGTCTAGGGAGGGGCGGCTGTGGCCATGCTGGCTGTGCAGGAGGAGGATGCGGGAAGAGGCCCTGGCGAGCGCTGCTCTGAGTCTGGACTTCATCCTTAGGGCAATGGTGGCAGGGGTGGGTTTGGAAGCTGGGAGTGTCTGGGGGGCGGGGATGGGGCGCTGCCACCCTGGGCTGGACAGAGGCAGGGACAGGAGACCAGTGACAGGGTGGGGCCTGGGCCTTTAGGGCCCTATTACAGGAGCCTCCCAGGGCTTGGACCTGGCCCGGGGCCTACGCTGTGAGGCTGGCAACCTTGCCCGGCTGAGCCGCGGCCTGGGGCCGGGCCAGGCCCTCCTGGGACACAGAATGATGCATGCCGGCCTGTCTTCACCCCCACTCCCGGGCAGCCTGATGTGAGGGAGCAGCAGTTTTAAGAAAGGTGCCTTCTGATGCTGGAGCACCAAGGAGTATCCGGCGAGTTCCTGGGGCCGCTCCCCATTCTTCACTGAGAAACGACGCCTCTTTATGGCCACTATCAATAACCGCGCCCCACCCCTCGCCGCTGCAGTGGCCACATATATAATATTTAAACCACGTTGGGGATGACAGGGATGGACAGATATTTTTAATCCCAACAGACTGTTATGGTTCATATCATGTCTGTCAAATAAATATTATGAATCATTTCCCGTTATCTTTATGGGGGCAAGTTGATGACATTGGGGGATCGGGCACAGGCGTCTCCCCGCATATTTATCCACCTCTTTTGTATATGTATGTGAATACAGGGAGATTTATGAAGCAATCGCTGATAATAAATGACCCCGATAAAGCACATTATCTTCTCCCTTGATGGGCGGTGTGCGGAGAGGGGCATGGTGCAGAGAACCGGGGAGGTGCCAGCCTCAGAGTCAAGTGTGGCTGGCATTGGTGCTCCCGGCTGGGAGCCTCAACCTTGGCTCTTCTCAACGCCTGTGATACATTGGCCTCTGGTTTTCTGTTGTCAAGTCTCGTTTCATATTCAAAAGCCTTTGTGATTAACTAGTTCTTTTCTCCTGTTTTATGGAAGAAGCCACTGAAGTTCAGAGGATCCTTGCCCAAGGTGTGGTAGAGCCAGGCTCTGGCCTCCTCTGCCAGTACCTCTCCCAGCACCCTGCTTTCCAAGTCTGTCACCTGTCCCTTCTGCCTGAACTCCAGTCTCACCTGGCACTGGCAGCCCTGGCTTGCCTACCCATGCACAAGGGCAAGCAGGTGGGGTAAGGAGCTTTTGGAGGTCATAGTGCAAGATTGGTGGTTGTGTGGGGTGTCTGACCATTGGCTTGTGACCATGGCACTGAGGCCACCGTGTGACCTGAGGTTGGTTCTTGCTGCCTCAGCCTCTGTGTCTCTGTGTTTTCTGTGAGATGGGGAAAGGAGCCTGGTCTGTTGGGCCGGGCCTGGGGTTGGCCGGACAGTGTGCAGTGGGCCAGCCCTAAAGGTACCTGAGGATCACCTGTGTCCTTCTCCCGTTCTCTGGACTGCCCCTGCCAAACCTTCTGCGACTCTACTGGTGAACTGGGTTTGGGCAGGAGCATCTCTTTAGTTCTTTGGGGGCCCTTGCTAGTCCCTCCTGGCTCTTGCCCAGAGTCGCCCAAAGTCCCCGTCCTTCACAAACCAGCCCCGTCTTCCTCAGCTTGCTCAAGTCCTGTGCAGTGAACTGCGCCTCTGGAAACAGGACCCACCTGTGAGGGAGGCAGCTGCCGGGCCTCCGGGCGCTGGTCCTCGCCCTCTCCTCTGCACTGGGTCGGTGTGGAGGCCAGCCAGCTTGGCCACTGCCTGCTGAAAGATGCGGCAGCGCCCTGCAGGGTGGCGAACACTCCACGCAGCGCTGAAGGAGCAGAGCTCTTCTCCCCTCCTCTCCTCTCCTCCCTCCACTAGGCGGAACAGGCAGGGGTCTGAGTGGGGCAGTAGCTTTCCCAACCTCCCCCCAACTGTGGAGAAACGGGACGTGACTTAGCAAGGTGGTGTCCTAGCCCCGGGGTCCTAGCCCCCAGCTCCATCTGGCCTTGCTGGGAAACGTTGGGCAAGGTCCTTGCCTCTCTGAACTTCACCTGCCATCTCCTAGCTCAGGTCATCTGTTACCACAGGCAGAAAGCATTACTCTCAACAGAACCACAGGGGCGGTGGGAAAGGGCCCCTCTGGGATGCTTGCTTGGGGACAGAGGTAGATCACCCTGGCCAGGAGCCCTTGGCCTGCCTTGTCTGGGGACCCAGCATTCCAGCCTCATGAGGCTCCACTAGCTACAGGCTCAGGGCCACATGAACCCTCTCTCGGGGAAGGAACTGGAGGTGGTTCAGCACCCTGTGGGGTCCGCAGGACTGCTGGGACACCAGCCGTCCACCCCAATGCCAGCTCCAGGGTGCCCGGTGGCAGAGACACTGGCCCTTAGAGATATTATTCACCAGGCGATTCCCGAGACTGTTTACAAGGCTGAGCCGAGACAGACACATGGTACAGGCCGAGGTGCCTTAAAAAGCCCCAAATAAAAACAAAACACAAAACTCCCTTAGATGGCAGGTTGTAAATAGGTGGATATGACTCTAAAAATATTCTTGGCTTCGGAAGCACATGGTAGTTTTTCCGTGGTTAGTTTGGATGTGGCTACCTCAAAAGGGCAGACACAGCTCCTGGAGGGCTTGTGCGGGACCATTAGCACCCGAGAGCTCAAACTGGGGAGAGCGGGGAACAGCGGTCACAGAAACGACAAGCGGCCCGGTCACGTGCCACCACCGAGCTGAGCGTTGTGGCTTCTTGAACTCCCCACTACTCATAGGTTCCGGCAGCAGCGGGCCCCTCTGGGCCTCAGCCTTCCCTGGGCCGAGGAGACCGTGAGGAAGCTGCTGGGAGGTGCTCCCGGGTCTCAGTTCCAGCTGTTTTCCAGCAGCAGGGGTGAGGCTCAGGAGGGGTGCGGTGGGAGCGAGGCACTGTCAGAAGGTGGCCTCCGCTGCTCAGCCCAGCCTTTGAGGCCTCTGGGACCAGCTTTCCCACAACTCTGCGGCATGTTCCAACCTGCCGTCGGCCAGGTTGCTGCTCACTGCTCTGATCCACCTCCAGGCCACTGCCACACCAGCCTGGGGTGCCTGACCAGACAAACACAGCCCTCCTTCAAATCCCAGCCTGGGGACCAACTGTCAGAAGGCCAGGGGCCCCTAGCTGACGGACCCTTCCCTCCTACACCGTCCCTAGTGCTTCCTACTTGTTCACTGCACTCCACTCCAAACCATGGCTTCCGTGGGTGCCCATGGCCTTTCTGGCTGCGGCTGTGGCCCTTAGGAGAGTGAGCTGCCCATCCCATCCCATAATAGTAATAAAACAGCTGCCATTACAGAGCTCCTGCTCTGTGCCAGTGTCCCTGCATCGCCTGTGAGCCAACTCAGTGACTCAGTGAGAGGGCGGGGCTGTCCCCACTTACAGATGAGGAAACTGAGGTGCAGAGGTCACATGGCTGGTGAGAGCCAGAGCAGGGTCTGGCCCCTGCCGCGCCCACTGTGGCCACACCTCCTCCGAGTACCCAGGGCCAGGCCTCCGTGTGGGCTCTGTAGATGTTTGGAAAACAGGATCATTCACATTCTTCCTCCCTCACCCCAGACCCGTCGCCGTCCCTTCACCCCTTCAGTGGGACTGAGCTGTGCACAGTCAGAGACCACAGGCCATGGCAGGAAGGCAGTGCTGCGTTGCTGGTCACCTTGCAGGGACACTGTAAGCCTGGGCAGCTGGTACCCTGGGTGGCCAGTGGTTCTAAGCACCGGCTGTGGCTTCAAATGCTGATGTGACCCTCCCACGTGAGGCATGCGCCAAACTTTCAGTTCCCTGGCTCTTGTCCTCACAGTCCAGTGGGCCTGTAGTGCCCATGGTCCACCCGCTGCCAGAGGATTCATCAGTAACCCCTGTCCAGGAAGAAGTTGGCATCAAGGACTGGGGGCTTCTCTTCCGGGTCATGTGTTCTGAACAGAGCTGTGAGGTCAGATGCAGGCAGGGATGGGGCCCAAAGACCACTGGTTCTGGGTCACACCAGGGGCTGGTCTAGGGACGATGGGGACAGGCCTAAGAAATGACCTGGTGCATAGTACACACCCAGAACCTGACAGTCTTGGGCCTGCTCTTCCTCCCTCTTGGTCCTGCGTGGGCCCATTCCCAGGCCTGCAGGAAATCAGTAGGCTGTGGGCTGTGTCTCGGGAGGTGATGACTGAAGGTGAGGGCCACATTTCAAGTCCACTGCTGGAGGGAGGGTCCTGGGGGACAGGCTGTCTGGCTGGATGGTGCGTGTGTGTGGCCGAGGAGATGGGGGTGGGGAGAAGCCAGCAGAGAAGGGAGAGACTGGGAGGGCTGCCCACCAGGTTCACCGCCTGGCCTGGGCCTGAGGCTGTGTTGGGGGTGGGCTCCCCAACCAAGGCTTACCCTCCCCGCTCCCCCCAGGGGGTGCTCCTGCCCTAGTGGAACAAAGTTCTTCCAGGACAGGCCACAGGGGTCCTCCTGTTACTGCCCCATTTCCCAGAGGAAGAAGGTGAAGCCTAGAAGGGGGTGGAACATGTGGAAGTAGTGCCCCAGGCAGAAGGACCCTCTCCCAGTCCCAGGCTGTGACTATCTCTCTGGGATATCCGCACGTGGTCAGAGTCCTGCTCTCCACCAGTACCCGATCCAGCTGCCATGAGCAGCTGGTTGGCTTTGGTAAGTCCCTCTGCCTGGTCTCTGCCCTGGGCGTAGGGCTGGCAGCAGCGAGCTGGGGGTTTGGGGGCGTGGGAGGCGGGGCCGCTTTGGCCCGCCTGGCGCAGCAGGAGCAGAGGCGCTGCGCGTGCTCAGGAAGGCTGGCTTGGCTCTGCGCAGGTAGCTCACACCCAAACCCGAATTCCAGCCGCCCAAGACGGCGGGCGGGAGGAGGCCCAAGCTGTCCCAGGGCAGGAGTGCTTCCTTTCGTTTTTTTAAACAAACAAATCATGAATTTAAAAGTCAGGGCAGAGAACTACCCATGGTATAAAAATAGCCACGGGCCACAAAGTCAATGTCCAAGTCTGTCAGCAGCGCCTCTCTAGCCTGGCGCCTTTGAGGAGGGTTCCCGAGGCGTCGGGGCCAATGTGGAGGTGCAGGGTGAGCCCCCGCCCGCTGCCCCGCCGGCCCTCGGGTCTGTCAGCGGAGAGGGACTGGGTGCCCTTCGCGTGCAAGTGTGCGAGGGGGCGGGCTAGGACGTCCAAAGCTGAACGGCTTCCCCGCGGCGGCAGCAGGCCACTGACGTCGGGGCTCCTCGCCCCTCCGGGGCCTCAGTTTCCCCATGTGTCCGCCGGGTTGCGCGGCCTGCGCTGGTCCGGCGCTCACCGCAGGGCGTCTGCTGGGCCGGCCGGGGTCCCCGCGCGGCCACGGCCGGCCTCTTTGTGTGACCGCTGCAGACAATGGTCGCTGGGCTCCCGGCCCCGCTCTCCTCCTCCTCCTCCGCCTCCGCCGCCGCCGCCGCCGGGCCGCGGTTTTTTTTGGCAGGCCGGGGAGGGAATTCTGCTCCCGCCCCGCCGCGCCGCGCGCCCCGCCCTCCTCCCGCGCCGCCTGCCCGCGGCTCCCGGGAACCCCTGGCGGAGGCAAACTTGCAAGTTTGCAGGGCGCTCGCAACTCGGCGCCGGGCGGCGATCGCGGGGCGGCGCGGGCGGCGGAGCGGGGGCGCGCGCGGGCTGCGGGCGGGCGGGGGCGAGCGGCGGCGGCGGCGGCGCTGCGCCGGGTCCGCGCCCGTCGCGGGCCCCCCGCCGCCCCCCCGCTGCAGGCCGGGCCGGAGCGGGGCGCGGGCGCGCGGCGGCGCGGGCGCGCGCGCGGCGGCGCGCAGGCACAAGTAGTTTACATTGTTGGGCGACTTTTGCAACAACTCGCCGCGCCGCGGCCTCCGCGCGCCGCCGCCGCCGCCGCCGCCGCCGCCGGCTCCCCGCCGCCCGGGCCCGGGCCGGCCGCGCCGGGGGCCGCCGCGCTGCCGCCCGCAGCTCCGCGCCGGCGGGGCATGAGTTAGTCGGCAGACATGGACACCAAACATTTCCTGCCGCTCGGTGAGTGCTGGCCGCCGCGGGGCCGGGCGGGGGCCGGGGCCGGGGCCCGGGCGGCCGGCGGGCGGGGGCGCGTGCGCGGCGCGGCGGGGGCGTCCGGCTCGGCCCTGCGCCCCCGGCCTTCCCGCGAGTTCGGGCGCCGGGCCCGGAGGGGTGGGCGCGGGGGAACTTTTCCCGGGCCCGGGCGGGCGGGGAGGGGGCGAGGGCGCCGAGCCCCACTTGCGGGGAGCCGGAGTGGGCAGAGGGCGCGCGGGGCGGCAGGTTTGCCCGGGACGAGGAGGGGGCCCTCAGGGCCGGCGCGGGCTCTGCGCCCCGCGCGCCCGCGGCCCCCGGGCCACCCGGCGCCCAGCCCCAGCCGGGCCGCGCAGGAACCGGGCGCGAGCAGGAGGAGCAACTTCTGAGCTCGCTCGAGGGCTCTCGGCCTCCCTGGCACCCGGACGGGGTGGTTCGCTGGGCCCTGAGTGGCCTCTGTGCCGCCTGCCCGTCGGACAGCCGCCGGTTCCAGCAGGCCGCTGGTACCTGGGTGTGTGTCTGTTGGGAAGCAAGCTGCGACCCCTTTCTCCCCTATAGCAACCCAGCCGTGTGGGGACGGTCACCCAGGGTCCAGCAGCACAGGAACATCAAACCCAGAACGGGGGCTCCTCACTCTGGCACCCCCAGCTGTTCTCCAGGACTGGCTAGCCCCATAGCATGGGGGAGGACAGCCCAGAGGCAGGAGGGTCAGTTTTCCTGTCCTCCTGCTGCCATCCTGCCCAGCAGCTTCCAGCCCCATACTGTCTGCGTACTCCAGGCCCTGGTCCTAGCTGCCACGAGCGGGCATGGCCAGGGGCCCCACTCATTGCCTTCCCTAGGGTTTGGGAGCCAGTGAGAAGCAGGGGGCTTTATAAATGATCTCTGGGAAGGACATTAATTTGGTGGTGGGGACGGCAGCCAGGCTGTCAGGCTGGTGAAGGATTTGTGCCGAATGGAAATTAAGACAACTGATTATGAACCAAACCCCATGACCGTTGCCCCTTCTGCCTTCCCACCCCCTATAGCAGGGGGTGGGGTGCAGTTTGGCCACCCTGGGAGGTGCTTAGAGCCCAACATGGCTGCAGGGACATTTGGTGCTGTTGGGAGGCCAGCCCCCCAGGGTTTTGAGGGAGCTGGTTTGAGTACCCTGGCCTGCCGTTCAGGACAGGCCTGCTACAGGGTGACTGGGGTGGGAGGTTCCAAGTGTGTCAACTCTGAGAAGACTAATTCCCCAATAGAAGTGGGGTAGAGTTGGTGAGTAAGCACTGGGGTCCAGCCTCGGGGACTGGGCACTCCTGCCCATTTTGCAGATGAGAACACTGGTTGGGAGAAGTCAAACTAAGCTTCTGGGCGGTGGGTTGGGATTGGGGCCCCCAGTTGGGCATGCCGAAGGTGGTGCTGCAGGGCCCAGTGGGACATGACTGGGGACATCTCCTTTTCCTCTGTGAAAGCCCTTGCACACACATGTGCTCGCAGAGCTGGGCTCTCCAGAGCAGGAACATGTGCTCAGTTCAGTTTCTGGCCCCTGGACATGACCAGGGCCTGGCTGCACTTTGGCTAATTCCTGGGAAAGAACAAGTCCCTGTCCCTAATGTCCCAGCAAGTACATGGCTAGTCCTAGTAGTTGGTATGTGTGGGCCTGGGGCTGAGGGTGCTCAGGCTGCAGGGTGACTGTTTTGGAGTCCCTGTGAAGAGCAGAGGTTGTACCTCTAAGGTCCCCCAGGGGCCTCTGTGAACCGTTCTTTCCACAAGGAGCCCGGGAGTCTTGTGTTGGTGAAGTGGCAGCTCTGTGGGCCCAGCTGGTTGCCTCCCAGGCAGCCCGTACCCCCGGGCTGAGTGGAGAGTCCTGGGCTCTGATTACATTTTATTTTTTCCTAAGCTTGTGACCGACTCTGAAGTCCAGTGCAGTTGAAGGTCCATTTAAGCAGCTACTTGCCTAAGCCCTTTTGTCAACACAGCCTAATCCCTCATGGGGGGTGAGTGTCAGAGGGCCTGGTGTGTCCAGGGCCTGCTGGCTGCTGCGATCAGACCTGGAGCTGCTGGGAAGCTTCCACTGTCCTGTTCATTGGACACTTGGGGCTGAGAGGGCTTCTTCTCAGCACCACCACGGGGCTTGCTGGGCCAAGGAGTGTCCCAGTTGCTACCACTGAGCCCATCGGTGTGGGATGAATCTGGAAGGAAAGTGAGGTTGGAGAATTTGCCCGAGGCAGCCCCTGCTTCCTGGCCCTGCTACCCAGGGCTGGCCTTGCTCCATGCCCACTGGGGAGAAGGCCTGGGCTGGTCTCAGCCTGGGTGGTGGGACTTGAAGGCTGAGCCTGCAAAGTCCAGAGGGGTCAGACCACACTAGGCCCTCTCACTTGCCAGTGGTGCATTTGCTTCTGGAGGCACCAGGTGGCCAGAAGCAGGAGCAAAGCTACAGGCCCTCTCTGGGGGGACATTCAGGGACCTGGCTGGGTAAGGGGCTTCTGGTAACATCAGAGCCCTGGGGACCCAAAATAGAGCACATTCCGGGGCCTCCCGAAATAACAGGGCCACGTGACTCTCTGAAGGCTGGGCTTGGCGTCCAGCTCGGGCCTGACGAGGCAGTTCGTGGCTGGGCCCTGGGCATGCCAATCGGGTGTTTGTTTTGGTAAACTCTGGAGGGGGCTCTGTTCACTTCAGAAATGTTAGGGTGAGAAAAATGGCCCTCAGACGCTGACCTGGTGGGAGCTGGGCCTTGCCAGCTTGGGGCTGACCACTGTGCCTGGGCCTGAGCATGTGGTCCAGATGTGGGCCAGACGAGCAGGAAGAGCAGGGAGGCAGGGGGCCTGCACGCAGCCCAGGGCGTGCGTGGCTCCCGGTCCTAGGGGTGCGTGGGCTTCGGAGCTGGGCCATCGCCGATCGCCTGGGTGGCTGCAGTGGGCCAGCTCCCAGCTCCTGGCCCCGCCAGTGTCCAGGCCGCTCTTCCAGCTGTGCCTGTCCTTCAGGGCCTGTGGCAAGGCGTGCCTTGTCCGGGAGGCCCCATGGACTGCCCACGAGGGCTCCGTCCCAGCCCCTCCAGGTTGTGGTGTGTTTGTGGTTGGTGGTCTTCATTTTCTCTTCTGGAAAAGGATGCCCAGGGGCTTGTGGAATTTCCTTGTGGGCTCAGAGTGGGTACTCCAGCCTGTGCAACCCCATTTGGAGGGCTGGCTGAGCACGCCAGGGGGTTCTGTGTCGGGAGGCGTGGGACAGACTTCCCCTGCCCGGGAATTGCTGTGGGGGCAGGGGAAGTCTTGCAGGTCCTCCAGAGCCAGGGTGCTGCCTGGGCACTGTTTTCTTGGGTAGTATGTGGTCTTACCATGGTTGGAGTGTTTCAGGGCTGGGGTCTTGAGGGCCAGCGAAGCCTGGTTGAGACATGGGCCTGACCTGGCCCAGCGGTCCCAGCAGTGCAGGGCAGGGGCTCCCGACTGGCTCAAGGCCAGGACAAGCCAACACCTGCCCTCTTCTTCTCTGCTGGGCTTGAAATTTGTGGGCCAGGGCCCTGAGGTGTCCCTCTGGCTGGCCATTTTCTGTGGGAACTGGCCATTGGCCAGGTCCAGGATGGGCAGGGGTGTGAGCTCTCGAGTCTGGGTCTTTGGTCTGTGGTCGGTGGAAGCTCGTGTCCATGTGAGGGTCACCTTCCAGGCCTTTGTGCCCAAGTGCATTGAGCAGGTCAGTTTCAGGTGGTGGTATGCCAGGTGGGGAAGGGGCCGTCCCTCTCTCTGCTGTCTGCCTGCCTCAGCATGGCCGTTCCATAACGGCCTCCCTTCATGTTCGTATACTTCTCACCCCACCTGCAGTTCCCCCACATTCCTGAGGCCGGGCACCCCGGCAGCCACCCTGGCTGTCTGCATCTGTGAAGTGGACGCAGTCCTTGCTAAACTCCAGGGTGCCGAGCAGGCCGCCTGTCTGCCCGAGGCTGGCTGGGAGTCCAGGGAGCTCTGCGGTGGGCCGTCTCTCCCACTTTCTGAAGGCAAGGCCTGCAGCTGGGTTCTCTCTGTGCCACAGGCTTGGGTCAGTGTGCGGCCAGTCTCTAGTGTTGGACCAAAAGCGACCTGAGGCTCTGGTGCCAGCCAGGGTGGGAACAGACAGGAGAAGATGACGCCCCTTCCTGAGGCATGGACCTGCCCTGGTCCCTGCCGGCCCCTGGGACCAGCCCCCGCCCCACGGCAGGACCTGTCCCTGAGGCCGAGCGGTGGGGGCGAGGCCTCGTGCCTGCACACCCACCCGCGTCTGGTGCGAGATGTTCCGAGCAGTTGTGCCCCAGCGCCTCACAGACAGGGAAATTGCACCCTAGAGTTACAAAGCAATCGTCTAGCTCAGCAGCTGAACGAGCGTGAAACGGAGCGGAAAGCAGCTAGATAAAATTGGCCCAGGCCGCGCGGGGGAGCGAGGGACACGCACACGCACACAGGCCTGGCGTGCACACGCGTGGACGCATGCACACACACGTGCCTCTCTAGGTTTGAGTCCTGCCTGTGGTCCGGTCAGGTGCTGGGCCGGGCCCATGCTCTGCACTGGGGAGCGCAGGGCGCAGGGCGGGTCTGTCACTCGGCTGGGTCATGGGACGCCCGCCAGTGCCCTCAGCCCCGTTCTTCTGCATGCCTTGCAGCTTGCCCCCACGAGGGTGCCGGTGGTCCTGTCCAGTGGGCCCCGCGGAGTCCTGGAGACTTGGTTTTCAGGACCTCCTGGAAGCTTTGCAGACACTTACCACCTGGCAGACAGGAGTCCGAGCCCCTTGGCGGGTTGTCGGGTGGGCGCCCGGCGTCTGCGGTGCCTCTGCGTGGTGCTGCTTTTGCTCAGTCAGTCGATCCCACAGGCCTGGGCGGAACCTGGCTGGGGTGGGGGTCTCCTCCTGGCTCCTCTTGCCTCAGCATCCTCAGAAGCTGCCATCTGCCAGCAGGGCCGCGCCAGTCCTGGTTCCCTGGGAGACCCCGTGAACTCCACCTGGGTGAGTGTTTTGTCACTGGTGGGGACACCCGCGAGGCTGGCCCCTGGCCGTGGGAGTCTTGTCCCCTTTCCCCCTCCCAGGCCCTCCAGGGATGGAGACCCTTGGTCCCACGCCAGGGCTGCAGGGGTGGGTGGGCTAGAAGGCCACGCCCCCCACATGGCTGCAGGGTCATGAGCAGCAGAGGCTGGGCAGCTCATGCCACTGAGGCCAGGCATCTGGCAGCAGGCTGCGGAGGGACCTGGGGGAGGGGCCAGGCAAGGGTGGCCACACTGGGGCCTCAGGGCAGGACAGGGATGTGGTCATCGCGGTGCCCCCAGCACACACATGCACACGTATGCACACATGTGCCCCGTGGAGGCCTCCTCTCGGGTGTTGGGGGTTGGCGGAGTGGTGGGGAGCCCTTCCTGAGGAGGACCCAGGCCTGCCTGTGGCTGTGTCTGTGGTGGGCTGGGAGCACCCGTCAGGTGCTGGGGCAAAGGCAGAGGCTCCCGTTGGCCTTCCGGTGCGGCCCTGCCGTGAGGGGAGGGCTGCAGCAGGTGAGTGCGGTGCCCCCTGTGGCAGGGACAGCCAGACCGAGGCCCCAAGGCCAGCCTGGAGGTGGAGGTGGGAGGGCAGGGGTGTGGCAGAGCCTGGAGCGTTGCCAGTGTGTGCGGTAGGCTGGGGGCTGGGTGCCTGAGGTCCCGCGGGGTGGCACTCTGAGTGGAGTGGGTCAGGCAGAGCAGGGCTGGGGCAGGCTGTCCTCTCTGCCGCTCTGGCAGCTTGCTGGTCAGTGGGGGCCCAGGGTGGGCGGGAGCTCCCAGTGGCCTCTCGGAGGCTTGGGCCTGTCCTGGGCCAGCCTGGGGTCTCACCCTCCTGGCCAGAGGCTCCCTGCACATGTGAGGGAGAGGACCCTTCCCCCATCCACTCCCCATGCCCAGGTTGACTCCATGTCCCCCACTGCTGCCCTGCCCTGCAGCTCAGCCCATCCTGGCCCGTAGAACCCTGGTCTGCCCCCAGGGAGATTCTCCACCTGTGCCCCCCCTCGACACATCTCAAGGCCTGGGGACTCTTGGCATCAGGGAGGGGTCCCGGCTCCGTGGGGTAGGCGACAAGCAGAGCAGCGGTCAAGAGAGTCGAAGCCCAGGCTGGGAAGGACGTTGGGCCTGAGCACGGGGTGAGCCTGAGGACCAGGGTGGAGGCTGGGGAGCGGGACTCTGAGGTGCTCAGGTCAGCCCCGGGGTCTGGGGTGAGGTGAGGGGTTACCTGGGTGGGTAAAGTCTGCCCCTGGTGACCGCCTCTGCCCCTCCTGTGTCAGGATCCGTCAGCTGAGCTAGGGCTGACGGGGCGCCCCCAGCCTGAAGCCCGGCTCCTGGGGACACCTGGAGCCTGCCCTGGCTGCCCCGTGCCTAGGCTGGCCTGTCGGCGGGTTCTCGGTTGCCCTGGCTGCCCTGCGTGGGGCCCGTGCTGACGGGTGTCCGTCGGGCCGCGGCCGTCCAGTGTGCCGCCTGGCGGGGAGGGAGAGTGAGTTGGGCCAGGGCCAGGCCGTGTGTAAATCCTGCAGCTACCGCGGATAAACCCCGCGGAGTTCAAAGCCGCCGGGTTTGGCGTGGGGCGGTAATGAGGTTACTGATTCAACTGGCTTCCTGGTGCCGCAGCCCAGAGCCAGCGAGGCCGGGAAGCCCCAGGCGGGGATCTAACTATCCCATAATTGACCTGTTTAGCGTAAGTGTCTCTGCTGGCCCTGGCCGAGGTCAGGTGGTGACAGCCCCTAACTGGAGTCGCTGCACTCAGCAGGGCCCCGCTGCTCGCCCTGGGCCCGCCCCTGCCCTCTCCGCTGTCGGTGGCCAGCCGTCTTCCCTTCCAGGGTCCTCGGTGTCCTTGGCCTCTCCACCCCCCCTCCCGCCATGTACGGTGGAGAGTGCTGTGGTGGCCGCGGCTCGCGAGCTGGCCCCAGGCTTGCAGGGTTCAAGTCCTGCTGTCCACCCTGCTGCTGTGGCCCAGGCCCCTCCTGGTTCTGTGGTGACTACCCCTGTGCTGGGCTTGAGGCCCAGGTAGGGCAGGGGCTCAGCAGGTGGCCTGCAGCGTGTGGCCACCCTCTGAGGCCTCTTGAGGGCAGGGCCTGGCTGAGGTGCAGCCCCGGCAGCTCCCGGCACAGGTGTCTGAGGCTGGCTCAGCTCAGGCAGTGCCTGGAAGGACCCCATGTCTGACCACCTGACCACCACGGCCTGCACATGGAGGATGTGCCTGGATCCTGGTGGGCGGCACACAGTCCCTGTTCTGCACCGCCCAGGCCTGTCAGCCGCGCTCCCTGGTAGGGCCGGGCATTGGGCAGTACACAGTGGTGACCACATGTGCTGAGCTGTCCTTTGAGCTCTACTATCTACGGGGAGGGACCCTGCAGAGGGGCCAGTGCGTCCATGCCAGAGGTGAGTGTGGGAGTCGGGGGTGAAGGCTGTGCCTGCAGCCCCAGCCTGGGGAAGAAGCCCTGGGGTCCGAGCCCACTGTCCACAGCTGGTCTCTGCCCTCCAGTGACCTCCTTCATGTACCTCTGGCTACCCATCTTTGTCCACAGTGGCTCTGGGTGCACTCGATATGGGTGCCACAGCTTCCCGAGCCCCATGTCCTGCCCTGCTCTGGGTCGGGGGTGCAGCCTGGGGTGGGGAGGGTCGGCTCTGACCTGCTGTGTGATGGCCAACCGCATGGCCCTGGGCAGGCCCCTTCTTGTCTCTGGGCCTCTGTGTCCCTGGAGCCCACTGTCAGCGGGGGCCCCTGCCTCTGCCTCCTTGGCTTTGTTCTGATGGGCTAGTGGCCCTGGGGACCAACTCCTTAGGAAATGGCTCTACGCCCTCCCTGGTTGAGTGGACGGGAGCTAGACTGGGGCCAGGGCCCCAGGGGTCCAGAAGACCATGACCTCTGAGCCAGTCAGGAGTGTGGGTCGCCCCAGTGGGAGTATTGTGGGAAAACGCTTCGGGGGTGAGGAGTGTGTATTGAGGAAATGGTGACCCCTAAAAGTGGAGGTGACCAGATGGGACAGTGGGGTCCACTGATGAGTGGGTCACCCCATGTCAGATACCATCTACCTCACACCTGCCATGTCTGTCCCTGGGCTCTGCCTCCCCTGCCTGGAACCTTCTGTGGCTCCCCATTGCCCCAGCGTGGAAGCAGGCCTACTTGTGTCGGTGGCCCTGTAGCCTTGCCTCCTCAAGCTCCGCTCACTGTTCCCCTGGCGTCCTCATGTCTGACAGTTACAGGGACAGACGGTTCCTCAGGGCGAGTAGAGGGCCAGCTCTGAGTTGGGTGGTGTGGCCCCCAGCTAGTACGTTACTTCTCAGGGCCTTGGTTGCTTCACCTCTAAGTTACCTGGAGAAGGAAGTCAGGGAAGCTTCATAGAGGTGATGCTGTAGTTGGGTTTTGAAGGATGAATAGGAGTTTGCTGGGTGGCCTGTGGGGTTAAGGTGCAGAGAATGGATAGACCCTCTCTAGGAAGTTATGACCTCAGCCAGGGGTCCAGGGAGGCAGTGCCCATGTGGGTCCTTCTGAGAGGGTTTCAGGAGATCTGTCAGCTGGCCAGGCTCCTCTGGCCTGCCCCTTGCCAGCTGGGTGATAGGTCTGTGCCTGTGGGGAGCCATGTGAGCCCGGGGGTGTGGTCAGCGGTCTGGGAATAATTAACCCTGCCAGGAGCCCAGGCTGGGCTGGGCCTGGCTGCCCCCAGCTCTGCTGCAGGTAGCCCCTGTGAGCCATGCTCCGCTGGCCTGATGTCCCCTGTCCTTCCTGGTGTGGAGTGTGACCCACTCTGGCCCACCTCTCTTGCTACCCAGCACAGGGCACTGGCCCCTGGGGTGAGTGGCCCCAGGTAGGGCCTGTGTGGTTGGAACAGCCAGTCTGCCCCACACCCCTCAGTCCAACCCTGCCTGTCCTGTGGCGGCTCTGGGCATCGCCTGCCCGGGAGCCCCCGTGTGCCAGGCCATGGGGGGATGCTTTCCTTTGCCGGATGGAGACCAGCTCCACTGGGACCAGAGTCCACGGGAGCCGCCTCCACTCCACCCCTGCTGTGGACTTTCTGCCCAGGATCAAGGTCGAGGAGGAGGGCGGGGGCGGGGGCCTAGTCCCTGGATGCCAGGCCTCCTGGGCCCTACGTGGCTGGGCGGGCCCAGGGCGGGCAGCCTGAGGCGGGGCAGGCCTCCCTCACCCCAGCCTCCCTGGCATGGGTGGGCACCACTTTCCCTGTCCTGTGGGGCCCACCCGCTTTGAGGCTGGGCCAGGGACTTCCCCCTGAGAGGAAAAGTGCAGTGGTCCCTGGGACCTCGGCTGACCGTGCTGAGTGAGGGCGTCAGCCCTGGCCCGTCCCCTCCCCTGCCACATGGACTTTGTACCCAGGCATGTTCTCTCTCCTTTGAATCTTGGTTTCCTCCAGGGCAGCGTGGAAGGCGGGGGGCGGCAGGAGCTGGAGATGGGGGTCTGGGCAGGGGACCCGGCAGACATGGCTGATCGGGTACGGATCTTTACTGCCAGGCCCTGGGACCTCTGAGTCCTTCTCAGCCCAGGCTGGCCCTGACCCCGTAGCGGTGGGAGCTGGCTCTCAGGTCGTGTTTGCTGCCAAATGCGCGGCACCGGGCGCAACAGGGCCTCGTGACGTAGGTTTAATGCGCCCTGCTGGCCTCCCCAGTTCAGAAATGTCCAGGGGTGCCGCCGTCCCTTGCAGAGGGGACTTTAAAATGACTGCGGTTACTTGAATCATTCTCTGGGGCTCCATCCAGCTTCCAGCGAGGGGACGTCCTGCTCTGTGTCCAGCCTGGTGCTGGGGTGGGGGCCCTGCACGTGAGGATTCTTGGCCCGGCACTTGACCTGGCCCTGGGGCCTCCCCTGCCCCCGCCCTTGCCCAGCGCACGCTGCAGACTGGCACTTGGGTCTCCCTCTGACGCAGGCTCCAGACTTGGGGAGGGAGCCGCAGCCCACATGCCCATCCGTGTGGGGCTGGCTCCTTCCTTGGCTGAGTGGTCTGTGGAGACTTGTTGGCCTTGGGGGTCACGGCCAGGCGAGAGATTCAGGACAGGGCTCCCACCGCCGGCCGCCCGTCTGTTCACCCGCCCATCTGTGCACATTCAGCTGGCTCCTGCTGGCCCTGGGCAGAGAGCCGAACCAGGCCCAGCCCTGGAAGGGCAGCATGGTGCCGGGGGTCAGCCGACCGGCAGGCCTCGTGCTGCCCTTCGGCAGTGAGCGACCTCGGGCCAGATCTCTTTAAGCCTCTCTGTGCCCCAGTTTTCTTACCTGTAGCGGTGGGCCAGCCCCCACAGGTGGTGACGGGGTGAGTTAACTGTGGTAGTGGGTGTCCGAGCCCGTGGCCCCGGCCCGTGCGGGTCGGCCGACAGGATTCCTGTCTCCGTCGGGGCTGGGGATGGTGTCAGTTGAGGGGAGGAGGTCTCAGAAGACGGGGCGGGGGCGGCCATGAGGAGCGCGCACGTCCAGCAAGAAGGCAGGCTCGGCATCTCTACCTGAGTCTTCGGGGGCGTCTGGCAGAGCTTGTGGACACTGCGTCCCCGGGCCTCAGACAGCAGTGCCCCTTCCCCCTCAGGGTCCAGCTTCGGGCCCTGTGCCCCAGGAGTCAGTGGGTGTCGGGACAGAACTTGACCCCAAAAGAGAATCGAGATGGTCGGTCTCACTTAGTCCAGCCACTGCCCGCCAGCCCTGCAGAGCGCTGGGCGACAGCGTCCCTGGCTGCCAGGGCTCCGAGGGCCCCTCGTCTGCAGAGTCCCGCGGGTGCCACTCTCAGGGTCCCCCCTGGGCTGCCAGGCTGGTGGGGAGGGGGGGTCAGCAAGCAGCAGATGAAGGGCGGGGAGGGAAGGGAGCCAGGTAGGGGACAGAGGGACAGTGGGGCTGATGGGTGACCAGAGGCAACTCTGAACACAGGGGCACAGCAGGGCTCTAGAGGGGGGCAGTAGGGACAGGCCATGGGGGTCCTACGCCCGGGGTGTGGGGAAGAGCCGGGGAGTCCATGTGGGCAGAGGCGGGGTTGGTCCCTGGGCACGTGGCCAGAAGGCTCTGGATCTGCTACCAGGGGAGGATGGGGTTGGAGCCCGGGAGGGCCCTGCACCCCTTGGGACGGGGCGTCAGACCTGCATTTGTGGGGGGGACGGGCAGACTGCTGACGGGGGTGGGGTGGGGAGTCTTTACCAGGCTGCAGGTGTGGGCGACCTGGGGTGGCCTCTCCTGGGCAGAGGCAGTGGTGGGGACCCCCTGAAGGGCCCCCTTTGGTGCTGTACGGGCAGTGTCAGGACCCCGTGGCTCTGGGGTGCCCGCCCCACACAGGGCTGTGGGCCTCCCAGAGAAGTGCTCTGGCGGCCAGCGGGAGGGCGCAGCTGAGCGGGGCATGGTGTGTCTATGATCGCCGGCTGGCGGGTGTGGGCGGGCACCCGTGACCCGACGTCCCTCCCCAGGGCTCGCTCCTCTTCCTGCTGGGTGGCTGGCACCAGGAGAGCCAGCCTGGGTACTTGGGAGGTGACCCTGATCCGGGTTCTCATCTGTCCACGTGAGGTACACGTGGGACGGACTCCTTGGGCCTAGAGGCCCCTGTGGGCACCTGGCTCCCAGGTGGTCTGTGGCTCCCGACTGTGGCTCACGTGTCCCTGCAGCTCCGCTCCCTGGCCACCCTGGCCAGTGTTGTCCATGGGGAGGGCGGGCAGGTGCATGTGCAGTGCCTGCGGGCATCCTGTCCCGTTGGCCTGTTCCCGGTTGCTGTGGCTGGCGGCCGTGTGGCAGACCCTGCGTGGTTGCCAGAGGCCTCCTGGTGTGGGGCGCACCCACCCGCCTGCCGCAGGGCTCCTGGGCCAGACTCTGCAGGCCAGCACGGGTGGCACCCGGCCCCCAACCCAAGTGGACCTCCCCTGGGTCACGGGGCCATCCCCTGGTGAAGGGCTGGAGAGAGGACTGCTCCGTGGCCAGTGGACTGGTGTTAGTGGCCTCCCGCCAGGGCTTATCTGCTGGTGTCTCCCTGCTGGTCAGCAGGGACAGCTCGTGGTGGGGGAGGGACCACTCCCTGTGCCCATGCAGCCCTGGACATGGCTGATAAGCTGTGGAGCTCACTATCCAGGGCAGCCTGTGCCCCCACCCCCTTGCTGTGCGGAGGACAGACCCTTCACTCCGCCCGGCCTGTGGGGGCAGGTGTGGGAACGTGTGGGCTCCTGGGGACTCGGGGTCCCCAGAGGTCACCAGAGGTCCCCAGAGCTCGCATCCCACCAGGGCTCTGGGCCTCCCTTCCTGCCGACCCTCTCCACGTGCCACGTGGGCCGGTGGCCTTGTTTGCCAGCCTCCCTCCCCTCAGGTCTCCCCAGCTGGCTTCCTGGGAGCCCTGCTGCCGTCGTCACCACTCTCTGCCTCCCACGGTGGCCTCTTCAGCAGCTCTTGCCTGCAGGGTCCTGGGGATTCCCAGGACCTGGGTTGCTGGCCGATGTGCCTGGCACCTGGGTGGGGCTGGCAGTCACCAGACCCTGGGGCCCTCGGAGGCCTGTGCTGCTCCTCCTGTCCTCAGCCCCCACTGTTGGTGCCTTGTCTGTGGCCCGGGTGCCTCAAAGACCAGGACCAGGGAGCCGCGTGTGGCCCTCTGCTCTCTTCCCTCCTGCCAACCTTGGCCATGCTGCCTCCCACCTCTTCCCAGAGCCTGGACCCTGGGAGTAACAGGCCTGTGCGGGTGGCCGGTGTCCAGGGCAGAGCGCATGTGTGCAGAACCTGGCCTGTGTCCTATGGGCCTGTGTCTGTGTGTCTGTGTGTGTGTGTCTGTGTGTGTGCCTGTGTGTGTACGCCTGTGTGTGTGCCTGTGTGAGAGCCTGTGTGTGTGCCTGTGTGTATGTGCCTGTGTGTGCCTGTGTGTGTGCCTGTGTGTATGTGCCTGTGTGTGCCTGTGTGTGTGCCTGTGTGTGCACCTGTGTGTGTGCCTGTGTGTGTGTGCACCTGTGTGTGTGCCTGTGTGTGTGCACCTGTGTGTGAGCCTGTGTGCGCGCCTATGTGAGAGCCTGTGTGTGTGTGCCTGTGTGTGTGCCTGTGTGTGTGCCTGTGTGTGCGCCTGTGTATGTGCCTGTGTGTGTGTGCACCTGTGTGTGTGCCTGTGTGTGTGCACCTGTGTGTGAGCCTGTGTGCGCGCCTATGTGAGAGCCTGTGTGTGTGTGCCTGTGTGTGTGCCTGTGTGTGTGCCTGTGTGTGCGCCTGTGTGTGTGCCTGTGTGTGTGTGCACCTGTGTGTGTGCCTGTGTGTGTGCACCTGTGTGTGAGCCTGTGTGCGCGCCTATGTGAGAGCCTGTGTGTGTGTGCCTGTGTGTGTGTGCACCTGTGTGTGCCTGTGTGTGTGCCTGTGTGTGTGCCTGTGTGTGTGTGCACCTGTGTGTGCCTGTGTGTGTGCCTGTGTGTATGTGCCTGTGTGTGTGCCTGTGTGTGCGCCTGTGTGTGTGCCTGTGTGTGTGTGCCTGTGTGTGAGACTGTGTGTGTGCCTGTGTGTGTGCCTGTGTGTGTGTGCCTGTGTGTGAGCCTGTGTGTGCACCTGTGTGTGTGCCTGTGTGTGAGCCTGTGTGTGTGCCTGTGTGTGTGAGTCTGTGTGTGTGTGCACCTGTGTGTGTGTGCCTGTGTGTGAGCCTGTGTGTGCACCTGTGTGTGTGTGCCTGTGTGTGTGTGCCTGTGTGTGAGCCTATGTGTGTGAGTCTGTGTGTGTGTGCCTGTGTGTGAGCCTGTGTGTGAGCCTGTGTGTGTGCCTGTGTGTGTGAGTCTGTGTGTGTGTGCACCTGTGTGTGTGAGCCTGTGTGTGTGCCTGTGTGTGTGTGCACCTGTGTGTGAGCCTGTGTGCGCGCCTATGTGAGAGCCTGTGTGTGTGTGCCTGTGTGTGTGCCTGTGTGTGCGCCTGTGTATGTGCCTGTGTGTGTGTGCACCTGTGTGTGTGCCTGTGTGTGTGCACCTGTGTGTGAGCCTGTGTGCGCGCCTATGTGAGAGCCTGTGTGTGTGTGCCTGTGTGTGTGTGCACCTGTGTGTGCCTGTGTGTGTGCCTGTGTGTGTGCCTGTGTGTGTGTGCACCTGTGTGTGCCTGTGTGTGTGCCTGTGTGTATGTGCCTGTGTGTGTGCCTGTGTGTGCGCCTGTGTGTGTGCCTGTGTGTGCGCCTGTGTGTGTGTGCCTGTGTGTGAGCCTGTGTGTGTGCCTATGTGTGTGCCTGTGTGTGTGCCTGTGTGTGTGTGCCTGTGTGTGAGCCTGTGTGTGCACCTGTGTGTGTGCCTGTGTGTGTGCCTGTGTGTGAGCCTGTGTGTGTGCCTGTGTGTGTGAGTCTGTGTGTGTGTGCACCTGTGTGTGTGTGCCTGTGTGTGAGCCTGTGTGTGCACCTGTGTGTGTGCCTGTGTGTGCACCTGTGTGTGTGCCTGTGTGTGTGCGCCTGTGTGGGTGTGTCGCTGTGTCTGTGTGAGCCTGTGTGTGTGAGCCTGTGTGTGTGTGCACCTGTGTGTAAGCCTGTGTGTGTGTGTGCCTGTGAGTGTGTGTCCCTGTGTGTGCCTGTGTGTGTGAGCCTGTGTGTGCGCCTATGTGAGAGCCTGTGTGTGTGCGCCTGTGTGTGTGTGCACCTGTGTGTAAGCCTGCGTGTGTGTGCCTGTGAGTGTGTGTCCCTGTGTGAGCCTGTGTGTGGGTGTGTGTGCCTGTGTCGCGTGGGCCTGTATGTGTCCTGCAGGCGGCCAGGCCAGGGGTCTGGGAGGCAGAGGGGACAGTGCCCCGCATGGTGTGAGCTGCGGGAGTCAGGGCAGCCGGGGGGCTGTGGAGGGCCCAGGGCAGCTGCGTGTCCCTGAAGGACCCCAGCTGTTGTGGGGAGGGTCAGACCAGGGATGTCTCTGCTCCAACCTCACTGGCCGGTTCCTAGGAAGTGCCCAGGTGGTGGGTCAGCTCCAGGGGTGGGACTGAGGGGCTCCTGATTGGAGGGACGCTGCCGTGGCACCTCCTGGGCCGGGGTCTCTGTCGCGCGCACCCGTCACCCGCAGTGCTCCCAGCCCTCTGGGCGCTAGGCAGACCTGCCCGTGGACCTGGCACGCAGGCCTGCGCAGGGTGCCCGGCCGAGGGGGGCTGGGCGGGGGAGCCTGTTGTCGGGAGGGGCGGCGGGTGTGCCCGTGTGCCCCGGAGAAGGGCCTTGCCACCCTGCGCGAGTGTGGATGAGGCTGGGGTGAGCCTGGCAGGGCGCCAGGAGGGACAGGACCAGGCTTCCTCTGATTGTGTGGGGAGGAAACGGCTGAGCGGCGTGCGGGCCGAACCTGTCCAGCCTGCTGCCCGTCTCCTGACCGCCCTCCTCGGGGCAGAGGGTGCCTGCTAATGGGGACGTGCCCGGTGGGGAGCAGAGGGAACCACAGTCGCTGCTGCGGAGGGGCTTCTGCAGGGTGCCGCGTGTGCTTGTTGTCCCAGGGGCCAACTCTGCCCGGAGGAGGCCGAGCCTCTGGTCAGGGCTGGCCCCCTGCCGAGGTCACGCAGCTGGTCAGCGGCAGTCAAGACTCGAACCCCGGTCCTTGGACTCCTCCTTGGGATGCTTCCTGCCTGAGTCCCGGGTGGCTGGTGGGTGTCTGGG
This sequence comes from Sciurus carolinensis, assembly GCF_902686445.1. Classification (NCBI taxonomy): domain Eukaryota; kingdom Metazoa; phylum Chordata; class Mammalia; order Rodentia; family Sciuridae; genus Sciurus; species Sciurus carolinensis. Next base: position 2,618,929 of record NC_062226.1, read on the forward strand.
GTGGGGGGTTGAGGCGGGGCTGGAGCCGAGCCCGCCCTCCTAGGCGGGGATGCCCTGTTTCCTACACAAACAAGCAGGCGGACTGGGGCGATTTTATTTTTATTTCCTATTTTTACTTCCCTGTTGACTCTTTTTAGCAACTCTGGGTCAGATAGGCCCCCGCCTTCCAGCCGCCACCCGGCTTCCTGGCCCAGGCCCGGGTCCTCCGGGCAGCGAACGCGTGTGCGTATGCATGTGTGTGTGTGACCTCGGGTGGGGACTCGGCAGGTCGGTGGCTGGCACACACCTGGGGCCGGGCAACTCCCCTCTCCCCTGGTAGTTCTGTGCTCTGGACCAGCCGTGGCAGGTGGTGGCGGCCTCGGATGGTCACTCAGTTTCCCGCCGCCTTGTCTGGCTCCCCTGGAGGTGTGCATGCTGGGTGGGCGGGACCTGGACTTTGGGTAAATGATGCCCCGTGTTCCTGGCTTGGGCCTGGCTAGGCAGGGCACGGGGAGGCAGGGCCGAGCTCAGGTCTGCTCCCACTGTCCACCAAGGCTCTGGCCCACCTGCTGAGGGACCCACTGTGCTGTGGGTTCTGCAGATGGAAGCCCACCCCTGAGCTTCCGGTCAATGGGGTCTGCCTGCTGGGTGCTGCTGGCTGTGGGGCGAGACCCCCAGCTCCGGGGCGTCTCCGTGAGGGCTCTGTTGGGCCCAGAGCGGGGCCCTCTCCTGCCTGCTGCAGCTCCGCCAGGCCTTGCGGTGTGGAGCAGTCTGGAGAAGGCCCAGGCCTGAGCAGGGTGGGTGCTCAGGTGGAGGGCTGACCAGTGGGGCCCGCACAGTGCCTCAGGGCAGTCGGCGCCTAACCTGCTGCACGCTGGGAATCCTGGTAGGGAGTTGCCCCCACTCACAGGGGAGAACCAGGCTCAGAGAGGCCAAGCAGAGCATGGGGACCCCCCAGCTTGGGGCGTGGGGGCAGGAGTCTGTGTGTGCACTGAATCTTGCAGACAAGGAGGCTGAGGTGCAGGAGGCAGGCCACAGAGCCCAGTCTCCGCCCTCCTGTCCTGGCTGGCTTGGCCCGTGCGGTTAGTGGCAGTCACGCTGTTGCTGTGGTGACGGCCTCGTCCTCAGCCCTGGTGGTGTGAGCAGTGTGGCCGGGCAGGTACACGTGTGGGTGCCAGGATGGTCCCATAATCCTCTGATTAGAGGCCAGGAAACCGAGTCCGTGGACGAACCCCACTTGGGAGGGGACACCAGGGTTCAGGTCCCCCTCAGAGCTCCCAAGCTGTGCACCCTGGGCAGTGGGTCTGCTGTCCAGCCTTGACTTCCACTCTGCGTCCAGAGTGGTCTTGAGTGCACTCTGGAGTATGGCTGTCCCTCAGCTCCTGCCCTGGAGCAGGGAGCGGAGGCTAGGGGCCACTCTGAACCTCAGTATCCTTGTCCTGGGGAGGGTGATAAGTGGCCTGCTCCAGGTCCCAGAGGACCTGCTCGTGGAGGATCGCCTGTCAGTATTCTGCCTGGGATGGGGGCCTCAGCTCGGCACTATGGAGTGAGGAGACGTGGAGGCTCTGCCTCCAGGGACAGTTAGGGGCAGCTCTTCTAGAATCATCCTGGGCCCTGGAATTTCCCAGGACTGGAAGAGCCTGTCTGCTGGATGCAGCTTCCGTGTGGACTTGAGGGACGAGTCCTCTGTCTCATCGCCTCTGGCCTTTCCACCGGCAGAGGAGCTGGCTCCTGGGTGGGCTGTGCACCCCCGGCGGGCGCTGCTGTCTTCCTCCTCCAGGCAGAGGGCTTCCTCCCCAGGTGGGGCCGGCCCGAGCGTGCCCAGCAGATGTGAGTCTCTGGCGCCCTCCGGCTTTCCAGCCCTGCCTGTGGGCGCCTGAGCCCCCTCCCGGGCCTGGCCTGTGGAGCCGGGGTCCCTGGGGCCGTCCCTGCTCACGCCTCCTCCCCGGGGAGCAGCCCCAGGCCTGAGCCCAGCCGCTGCCCTCTTGGGGAGGTCCTCGTGCGCAGGTCCGTGGGCACGGACAAGGCGCCCCCTGCCGCAAGGGCCTCGGTTTCCCCAGCCCCTTGAGCACTGGTACCCACAGGTGGGGCTTGGGCAGTGGCTTCTGGCTTCTGGCTCTCGGGGTGCTCGCGGCGCCGGCTCTCGGGCTTGGCTTCCTGCCCTCACTGCTGCTGCCGGAAGGGGCCGTGATTGGGGTCCGCCCGTGCGCCTGACTCAGCAGCCACAGGGTGGGGGAGTCGAGGTTTCTGCACAAAACCCCAGGCCCGGGCACCCGCCCAGGCCCAGATTCCTCTTGTGACGGTGTGTGCGGAGTGCTGGGCACTCTCTGGGGTTGGGGGCCAGCAGGTGGGGGATTCCGGGCCCCTCACACCACCTGCAGACCCTGTGCGGGTTCCCCTGGGTACCAGCCAGCTTCCCCCTCTGACAGCTCCTCCAGGAAGCCTTCCTCTCAGGTCCCCTTCACCCTCCCCAGGTGCTGTGCTTCCCCAGGGCCTCAGTGCTGGGCTGTGCCTGGTGTGGACCTGTGGTCCTGGGCAGTGGGCATGCAGCAGGGGATGGGGCTCCGCCCACCAGGGCTTTGGGCCACATGAGCAAGCCTCAGCCAGGCAGAGGTACCTGGGAGGGAGTTGGGGTCAGCATCCAGAGGCCTGGCTTGAGCTGCTGGGTGGACAGCGGGTCCTCTGCTCCTCCTCGAGGCCCAGCGGTCCGGCAGCTCCTGCTCTGCCTGGACCAGAGGTTGGGAACAGAGAAAGTGTTTGTGTCCCAGAGGCCATTAGCAAATCCCCAGCACTCCTCAGTGTCCCCACCTGGCAAGTGGGTGACATTCCCTGGGGGTGGGAGCCAAGGTCACACTGGGCTCCAGGGGCCAGGTGTCTGTCCAGTGCTTCTTAAGAGCAGCAGCCAGGAAGAGGCTGCATGTCTGGGCCACCTGTGACTGGGGTCTTGTGTCCCCAGCCTGGCTGGCTCCTGGCACCTGGGACCCTGCTGTTGGCCTGCATGGAGCAGGGACGAGGCTGGGGTGGGTCGGGGAGTCTGCTCTGTGGCGCGTCTGCCTGGCGGCTGCCAGGTCTGATCCGGAGGCCTCGGGCCTCCTGTCTTGGTCCTCCTGACCTGACTGTGGAGGCGGGGCTAACAAGGCCTGCTCCTCCCGGTGGCTGGGGCTGGTGAGGCCGGAGAGCCGCTGCAGCCAACGTGGGCAATGCCCGAGCCTGTCTGGCCCCCTCTGCCCGTGCACAGCACCTGACGGGAAGGGAGGACTCCTTGGTCTCTGGCCTGTCCACTCATGGCCAGACCTGGGTCAGCTCCTGGCACAGAGAAACGCGGGAGCTGGGCAGTGGCGGAGCTGCGTGTTCAGACGTCCCTGTGGGACGGCCTCCTGGATGTCCCCAGCCCGCAGGGTCTCCCAGGCCCACATTCCTGGACCCTGTGCCTCGGTTGTTCTTGTAGGGACAGTATTGGTGGTGGGAGGCAGCAGCACTGGTGGCTTTGGGGTGGGGTGTGGCAGGGACCCGTGATGCCCCCGGTGACGTGACAGTGGGGCCCACCCAGGGCCTTCTGGTCCCACTAGCACTCTGCGTCCTGAGCGGCTGACCTCGAGCACGGCTGCCTCCTGAGCCCTCCGCTGCAGGTCCCCGTGGGGTCCTGGCCCAGGACCTGGCCCCCTCTGCTCGCTGTGCGGGTGGTGCTCCCGTGGCAGGTGCGTCCTGGGTGCCTGCTGCCCAGGCCCGAGTGCCCTTCTGTGGGTCCTCCCGTGGCCGCCACCCTGAGGGCCTCTCAGGTGTTGCCAACACCAGGGACCTCCCTGGCTCCTGGCTGCGGTGGCCTTGACCCCTCTGGCCACTGCTCTCCCCCCTGCCCTCCTGCCCTAGCCTGCTCGTCCCTCGGAGGACTCGGCGCTTGTCGTTCCCCTTGGTGGGCTCCGGGCTCTGGGGCCTGCGGGTGCCCAGGCATCAGGGACCTGCTGTGTCTCTTGGCGTGGCTCTGGTGGGCATGGGGGCATGAGGGAGGATGTGCCAGGGGCCTCCCGTGTGTGCAGCCTCGTGGAGCCTGTGAGGACGGCTTCCTCAGGAGGCCTCAGGAGGGGCTGGACCAGGACAGTTAGAGCTGGAGGGGGGACAGCTGCTGGCCTTGGCTGCCCTGGGGACGGGGGCGCCTTGCCCGGCACAGTCCTCGTGGGGCAGGGGCCCAGGGGGCTGAGGGGCGCTGCCTCCCGACCCCGTGGGTGGTTGCCATGCGGTAGGAGGCAGCTGGGTGGGGTGGGAGCCCCGGCCTGGCTCGCGGACAGCAGGGGCGGCCATGTGGAGAGCCGGCAGGGAAAGGGTTGGCGCGCCCAGGGAAGTAATAATGTTTCTAATTTTCCTGGTGATTTAATAAAAATGTAAATCACGGCGGAGGACGCCGGCCATGGTGTCGGCCGAGATTAATGGCGGGCGCTTGGTGGTCAGCCTGCCTTTGTCTTTGAGCCCGAGCAGGGCCAGCTCCTCAGCCTGCCCAGGAGGCCGGAGACTGAGGGGTGCACACCTTGCCCTCTGCCTGGAGGGGCAGCTGGAGCGTCCTGGCATCTGAAGCACGAGGAGGGCTGCAGAGGTGCCGTGGGTGGCCTGGCTGGTCAGAGCCAGCAACTCCTCTGACCAGTGGCACCGCCCTGCCCAGGAGCAGGGGCAGGGGCGAGGACAACCTGGAGCCTGCGTTGATGATGACCCAGTCCTGGGTATGTGGAGGGTCACTGGTCACTGGTCAGGGGACATTTTCCTTGGGGTGATCTTTGAGGCAAGTTATGGGTGATAGCTCAGCCAGAAGCACGTGCAAAGGTCCTGAGTGGGGACTCTGCCTGGGAGTGTCAGTGCGGAGCAGGGCAATGAGGTGGGGGCAGGAGTGAGACTGGCAGGTGGCAGCGCCAGGCAGGGTACCTGGGGCTCGGGGTCTGTCCCTCCAGCCATGAACAGCCTTGGAGGGAGGGCAGCAGATTCTGGTTGCTGGTGAGAAAGGACCTGCGGGCAGGAGTGAGTGCAGAAGCCCAGGGGCATGTGGCGTGGGGTGGCAGGAGCTGGTGGCTCTGGGCTGAGGTGAGGGGTCCAGCCCGGGGCGTGGGCTCCGAGTGGCTGCAGAGTGGGGCCTGCGTGGTGGCGCTGCTGTGGGGCACAGGTGGGGGGCAGGTGGTGCTGGGCAGGTGGGGAGGGTTAGGGAGACCAGGCGGCCTCCCCAGGAGGCCTAGGTTCTGTGGTCAGCACCTGCAGCACGCCAGATGGCTTGGAGCCTGAGGGTGGAGACGGTGTGGCATGCAGCCACGTCCTGCTCAGTTTGGTGGCCGGGAAGGTGTCTGACCCGTCCCCGGCCCTGGCGCCTCAGGTCCGCCTCTCGTCCCCGTTGCCAACTTGAGGGCCGTTGTGCACTCTTCTCGTCTCTAGGACATGGTGGCTGACGGGCAGGTGGAGTCAGGAGTTCAGCCAGACCCAGGCAGCCGCCGCGGCTCGGAGGGATGGAGCCCCGGCTCCTGCCTGGTGCAGCCCAGCCTGTGCCCTGTTCCTCTGCTGTCAGAGGCCTCAGACGCCCGCTGGGTGCTGGCCCCAGGCTGAATGGGAAAGCCCGCGTGCCTCCCTGGAGGCCGGATGCCGAGGCTGGGGGAGCCGGGCCTGGGGTCACGGCACCAGGGCAGAGCTGACCTCCTGCATGTGGCTCTGAAGCGCCTGGCCTCCCCAGGCTAGGGAGCCCCCGCCCAGGGCAGTGGCCTCTTGGGCCTTGGCAGGGCTTCTGCCGGGATGCCAGCTCTGCAGCTGGGAGTGGCAGCTGTGCCTCTGCGTGAGGCTCTGGGGTGGCGCAAGGTGTCCCAGTCCAGTGTTGTGCCGGCAGTGAAGGGGTCCTTGTGGAGGAGCTGGAGGTGCAGGCATGCCCTCCTCTGCCCGGAGGGGGACACTGCCTCACACGGGCCGCCTGGAAGCCCTCCCAGCAGGGGGTCTGGCTGGCCCTGGAGACCCCAACTCCCTGCCCCAGCTGGGCCAAAAGTCTCCACTTCTCCATGCTGGCCCTGTGGGGGCCCTTCTGTCCCAGGTGGCTCCTTGCTTTGGGCCTGGACGCTGCATTGTCCACAGTCCTGCTTTGGGCAGCTCCAGGCAGGTGTGCCTGGGCCTGGACAGAGGGCTTGGCTGGATTTGGAGGAGGAAGGGATGGTGGTATCTGCAAAGAGATCAGGAGGGAGCATCAGGGACAGGCAGCGTCCAGGTGTCGAGAAGCCTGGCTGGGCAGTGGGTGGTGGAGAGGGGCCGGCTCCTGGGCCTTGGCTGCTGGTGGGGTTGGGCAGCTTTCCCAGCTCGTGTGAAGCCTCAGCAGCGGGTGGTGGAGACGGTCACCGCCCAGGAGGTCATCGTGTGCAGAGTGGCATGTGGACATAGACCCAGCATCCTGGGGCACAGGTTGGGCAGGGGCAACTTCCCTTAGGCAGCCTCCTGTGCAGATGACCTTGGGAGACCCCATGTGGGCTGGGCACCAGCGTACCTCCAGTTTGTCTCGGGAGATTGGGGTTCTTCAGTCCTACCTCGTTGCTTGTGCCTTGGAAGCGCCGCAGTTCCCGAGCTGGGCCTGCTGGGCGGCTTCCCTCGGGGGAGGTTGTGCGGGAGGGGCAGGGGCAGGCTGGCTCGGGAGTGGGCAGCGCGGGTGAGGCTGCTCCGTGGCAGGAGGGGCGTGTGTGGCAGTGCCCCCTGATGCCGTCAGCATGCTCCTCCTGCTGGCCTGGGCTGCTCCTGGACACAGCTAAGGCCTGGAGGTCCCCACTACCTGAACCCCTGACTCACAACTCTGTTCTGAGTGTGATCAGATCCAGGGTCAGGAAGATCGGGCCCACCAGATGGGCGGGCAGGACATCTGCCCAGCAGTATCAGGAGAAGCTGTGCTGATCATGTGCTTTGATTAAATGGCCTGTCCAGCTGCTGGGCAGCTGGTAGTGTTGGCCAGCCCCCACCCACCCTGCTTCAGCAGCCACCAGGGTAGGGTGGGCCTCGGGGGGTCCTTGGCTGGGCTTTGAATTGGCCTCCAGCACAGCATGGACGCTGCTCCTTCATCCCTCCAGCCGCAGTTTCACCTGTGAAGCAAGGGTGGCGTCCCCTCGAGAGTGATGGCCCAACCCAGAGCCCAGGTGTCGGGCCCAGGCCACGTTGCAGCATGTTGGTGGCTGGGTCCCGTGGCTGCCAGGCTGCTCCCCCGGGTGGGCCTGGCAGTGCCGCAGGGAGGGCTGTGTGCACTGGGGCTCACTGGTGAGCCTACGCGGGGAGCCAAGGCCCTGCTGGCCCTGGGGTGGCCCTTTGTTCCAAGGTGGAGGTGGTGGGCTGCCTCCCTCCCGGCCCCTCCTGCTGTACATGGGGCAGTCTGGCTGGACGCTGCGTCTGGCCCTGGCCCTGCCCTGGCCCTGCCCTGGGTGCATGCCTCCCTCACTGGCTCCTGTCCCTGCTGGCATTTCGACCCTGTGGCGGTGCCTGAGCCTTACATGGTGGGCAGAACGTCCCCTGACTGCCTCGTGCCCCTTCCTGTCAAGCGGTAGCACTCCGCTCGACTTACGTGAAGCACGTGGAGCCTTTGAGGCACAGACGCCCGTGGTGGGAGATGTGGGCCTGGGCGTCAGGCCCTCCGAGCACTTTGGGAAGTTGCCATGTCCAGGGGCCTGATTCTTCTGTAGGGTTGAATTCTGTGTGGGCAGCCCAGACAGGAGCCAGGAGGCCTCGTGGGAAGGCACAGGGGGCCCTGGGCAGGTGCCCTCGGGCTGCAGTGCCCTGCTTCTGGCAAGGCGTGCGGAGCATCACCTGCCAGGGGCCCCGTGCCGGCGGTGGGATGGTGTGGGGTGAGGTGGGAGGAAGGCTGAGCAGACTGAGCGGGCTGGCAGGGAAGGCCCGTCTCCAGCCTCTGCCCGAGTAGAGGCCCGTTCCAGACAGCACCGACTCCGTCACCCCAGACTCGTCCTGTCCCAGACCCAGGGAGCCCCTGAAGAGGGCAGTGATCCTGTGCCTCAGGAAACGTGATCCCTTGCTTGGCCCGTGAATCTTTCATCAGCAGATTAAAAATTGAAGCCGTGCTGTCCCCTGTCCCCTGGGAGGACAGAGGAAGGGAGCAGCTCCGTTTCAGGCTGGTTTGTGAATTTTTCTCGATAATGGAGTCGTGTCAATTAGAAAATGACATTGCTGCTTAAAATGTCATTCTGTGGCCCTCTTTAATTAAGACTGAGATGTGGTGACCAATCTGCTGCCGAGAATGAGTCTTTAACCCTCTGAATGAGAGGTGCACGCTGGGGGGTTTGTCCAGCGGGTACGCCGGGCCCAGAGCTGACGGGGCTGGCCCAGGCGGGTGGGTGGAGATATGCTGCAGCGGCAGGGCCTGGGTGGCTCCTTGGTGCTCAGGGGCTCAGGGGACTGTTGGGCGTGCCTGGCTCTGGTGCCATGCGTTGGAGTGTCCGAGGGGAGCACGGTCACCCAGCAGCTGGAGGCAGAGGGTCCCAGAGGACAGGCAGAGCTCGGATGCTACAGAGGGAGGAGTGCTAGACTTGGGGTGAGCCCAGGACGGCGCGCCTTGGAGATGATGGCGCTGGAGAGAGGAGAGGAGAGGCCGAGCCTCGTGGGCCTTGGGGTAGCCCGTACTGTGATGGTACACGGGAAACCCTGGGCAGGGCGTGCTGGGGTGGAGGACAGGGGCCAGGGAGGTGGGGTGTCTGGCCAGCCCCTGGGGTCTGACAGGTGAGGACTGGAAAGAGCTGCATCCGGCCCTGGGCGTGCGGGCGCTGGGATAGACGAGTGGCCGGACTTCCCTGCAGTGAGCAGGGGCCCTGTTCCAGGCCCCAGATGGCTGGCACAAGGCCTGACAGGGATGCCCCTGCCCAGCAGTGTGCCGTGGCCGCTGGCCAAGGTGCAGCCCTGGGGCTCAGCGTCTGGACCTCCCGCCTCCAGTGCTGGACTGTCGCTCTTGTTTTCTTTTGGTGGGGCCCGAGGCTGCCCGGGCTCCGTCCTGCCTGTGAGCTCTGGGGCTTGCTTAGCTTGGGGTGTCAGCTTCCCCCAGAAATGAAGCAGGATGTGCGTGTTCCCAGACTGGCTGATGGGGTGTCCCTGGCCGGGGCCGAGGTGCTGAGGGGCCGGGTGTGGTGGCTTGTTCCCAGGGTCCTGTTGGGGGAGCGCATGGTCTAGCTAGCCAGAGGGACCTAGCTCTTTGGGGACGCCAAGGACTAGCTGGCTTTTCTCTGGGGTGGAGGTGGGGACAGTCAGCTGGAAGTGCTTTGGGGACATTGGCTCTTTCTCTCTGCTCCCTTGGCATGAGGAAGCTGGTCCTCAGTCCTGTTTCCCCTCGGGGATGCTCAGCACTCCCTGGTATCTGCTCAGAGGGGCAGGCTGGTATGGAGGCTGGGTGGGTGCTTGTGGGGTGCAGGCTAGGGGATGAGCTTCGTAGTGCCTGGAGAGTGGGGATGCAGGGTCCCCCTCTAGAACTGGGACGACGGCGCCAGTGTGACTGGGAGGAGCAGGCCCGCCATTGGGGGTTCCAGGGCTCGAGGAAAAGCCAGACTTAACTTTGAAGTGAGCGAAGGCTGAAGGGAGCCTCTGCTGGGGAGGGACGCATTTATTTTCCTAAATGAACTTGAAGGGCTGCTGGAGTCCTGCTCCCGAGCCTCCTGGAGGTGGAATTTCTGAGGCCCCTGATTATGGGGGCCTCTGGTCAGCATGGTGTGCAGAGGGCTCCGGTGGCCTGGGCTGTGTGTACCTCTGTGCCCACGTGCCACTCTCCTGTGCACGTGAGAATGCTTGCCTGGCACCTCGCTGCTTTTAGGAGCATCGTCTCTAGAGCTGCTTCGTGCCCGTGTGTCCTGTGTGCCCGGCTGGGCCCCTGGGACCACCCGCATGGGGTCTGTGTAGCCCCTCCTTCCCCGGGCCAGGAAGGCTGCGGAGCCTGGCAGGGGGCAGGAGGGGTCACCCCCGGTGCCTTTGGGCCGGACTTTTCCTTGATGCAGGTGATGTACCCGCCTGTAGGGCCGTGCTGTCTGATTTGTGTCTGTCCTCTCCTTAATGACATCGGCAGGATTCGGACAGCTCCAGACACCTGTGGGCCCTGCCAAGGGTGAGTGGAAAGTCCCCTCTGCATGTGGGGAACGTGCCCCACTGTGCTGTGGGATCAGGGCTGTGGCCCAGTGTGCCTGGGGCCTGTTTGCTGGGGCAGGGGGACCCCTGGTCCCTGGGGACAGCTGGTGGAGACAAGGGCTCAGCACCGCCTCCTGCTGGCATACTGTGGTTAGGAGGGCCACACCTGGGAAAGCAGAGCCTGCTCCCTGCACACGCCTGTTGTGACTGTGGCTCGAGGTCTGAGCCGCGGTGCGTGGGGCCGCTGTGGCCATCCTGGTGGCTCCCGTGGTCTTGCACGCAGAGCTGTGGCGCCTCTGTCCTCGCCACAGCACCTGTGGAACCTCCAGACGGTGCTGCAGCTGGCCTCTCTTCTCGAATGGCCTTGGTGTGAGACCTGTGTACCCGTCCAGGGGGAAGAGTGGATGCACCCGGGTCCACTGTGCTGTCTGGCTCAGGGGTTCTCCTCTGATGCCCGTTAGGGTCACCCGAGGGGCTTCTCACCCCTGGTACCCAGGCCCCAGTCCAGGCTGGCAGGCAGATCAGCAGCCCTGGGAGGGGCCTTGGCGCAGGGTCTTAGTGGCTCCTGGGGTTCTGCTGTGCCCTTGCTGTCCAGCTCATTTGCAGGTGTGCAGGTGTGCAGGTGTGCAGGTGGGCTCACACAGCCTCCTGTGAGGCTCAGCTCTTTAGAAATGCTGCTGCTGCGCAGAGTCCGGGCCTGGGGCAGACCTGCCTCCACACAGCTGGGGCCATGCCTGAGTCCCCAAGTTGCTGATTGGTTGTTCCCTGTCCCGTGGACCCATGCCCTGTTGACCTGGTCTGGGAGTGAGCACCTGCAGGCTTTGACCTCAAGGTGAGCATGGGGATGGAGGGGCAGAGAGGCCACTGGGAAGTCTGAGTTGGAATCAGGAGCCTGGCCTGGAGTTCTGGGGTGTCTGGACCAGGACACTGTGGAGTGGGGGCTCCATTCTAGAGGTTTGGGCCGAGGTTCGGGAAGCTCGTATGTCCCTCTTGCCAAGCTCGTGGTGGCCTTTGGGGTGCAGGGCCAGATACCTGCAGGCTCAGGTATCTGGGATCTCTGGGGTCCAGCTCTACAAGCTGCACCCTGTGGGCCAGGACCTGCGTGGCATCCCTGCATCCCAGATCCCCAGCCGGGGCAGGTGCACCTGCAGTGGGCTTGTACCTCACAGAACCCCCTCACGAGGGTCAGGGAGGCATCGGGCACCCCAGCCCTCCCAGCCTCAGTGTCTTGCTGTGCTCTGTGGAGAGCTGGGGTGATGGAGGTGAATCCCAAGGTGCTCACCTGGCTCGGCCAGCCCCTGAGTAGCTGGTTGTCATTTTTGTTACTTGGGCTTGACTTTGCAGGGTGGACAGGGAAGAGGCACAGGCCTGGGATCTGGGGGCAGTGGAGCCCAAAGGGGAGGGCTGGTGGCTGCCCATGAGCAGAGGCTCTCGAAGCTGCTCTCTGCAGCCAGGACTGGGACACAGGGACTGGTGGACCCAGGGGCTGCTGGACCCTGCCGAGAGTGGCGGCCTGTGCCCACGCCTTCAGAGTGCTGCAGCCCTAAAGCAGGTCCCTACTACACCGCAAGGCAGGTAAGGACCCGGCTGACTGTTGTGCGACCTGCTCGGCAGGGGAGCCCCCACCCCACTCGCCCTGCCCTGGAGTCTGCGGTTTTTGGAAAGCTTCCTGGCACTGAGCCCCAGCTCCCAGCTGAGCAGAGACTTGGAGCAGGCGGTGTGTGGGGGTCTACTCCCAGGTGTCAGGCCCGGGGAGGGGCCGCTCTAGGGTTGGGGCGCTGCCTGCCCTGAGCGGTGGCTGGGTCTGGGGTGTGTGTGTACACACGAGCAAGGGGGCGGCGGGGGACACCGTCCCTGTGGGAACCTGGCTCAGGCCTGGCTCAGGCAGCCTCCTTGCCCTGGTGACCTGGAAAAGCAGGATCCCTGCTGCCCTGCCTTGGCCGCCCCACCTTCCTGGCTTTCCAGCCCCACCCCATGGGGCAGGGGACTGTGACAGGCCCTTGGGGGTGACCCTCAGGGGGAGACTTGGTTACTCACCAGTAAACTGGGGAGAAGGGAGTCACTACCTCCTTGGGGTTTGGCTAGGTGGAAAGTCACTGGCTTGCTCACCTGAACACACCTGGGGCCTGGCAGTGGCCTGGGTGGGGAGTGAGTGCTGGCTAGACCAAGAAGCGAGCCTGCACTGCTGGAGCCCCTTCTGTGTGCCCAGAGGCTGCACAGCTGGGGGCTCTGCTGGCTGACATAGGAGGCTGGGGAGAGCTGGCACTTTGCCCAAACCATGTCCACCCAGGGCCTTGATGGCCCCCTCCAGTGAGCGCCTACTGTATGCGGGCCTCTGTGAGGTCCCACCCATTGGAATGGCTCCTGAATTAGAGGTCCTAGGGCAGTGTTCAGAGGGGACGGGCTTTCTCGTCCTCGGCCTGCTGGTGGCACGCATGCCCTCCTGGGGCTGGGAGAGGGTGGCTTTCCCAGGTGTGGGCCTCCACCCTGCTGGCCTTGCCCTGCCTGGGGGCCCGCTCAGCCACCACCCTAGATGCTGTGATAGGATGTCTCCTGGGTCTTCTCACCCTGCCTCCCTCCCAGCCCCAGATCCCCTGAGCCCAGCCCAGCCCAGCACAGCACCCCCAGGAAGCAGAGGCCCCTGAGCAGGGCCGGAGGCAGGAGGCTTAGCCAGGGCGGAAGCAAAGCAAAGTGAAGCAAAGCAAAACAAAGCCAGGCCACGCCCCCAAGCCCACCCAGCCCACGCCCGCCCCTTATCGAGTCTGCAGGGCCTGTCGCAATCACCTGCTCCGTGTGGTTGAGAAATGTGATGAGCAGATAGTCTCCCGGCGCTGCGTGTCTGGGCGGTCGGACAGGTTTGGTTCCTGCCCGGAGGGAGCCAGAGCCCTTCCAGAACCAGGAGCAGAAACCTGGCCAGAGTTCACTGCCCAGCGAGCCTGCGGCCCGGCAGCCTCTGCCTGCGGCCGGGCGCCTGGCAGGCTCTTCGGAAGGGGGCTCGCAGGGCTGGGTCCTGGGGCTCCTCCTGTGGCTGTGCAGTCGGGCGCTCCCCCGGCCTCAGTTTCTCGGTCCTGCCCAGGGAGCGGTAGTGAGCTACAAGGACTGTCCACACATACCCGTGGAGGACCACCATTGGGGCTATCAGGACATAGGCCCGAGTCGCAGGCCAAGGGGTCAGTATGTGGACAGTCAGTCCCAAGCAGAAAGGGCGGCCCTTAGGTAGGAATCGGCCTCCCTACCTAACCAGAGATCTGGTGCTGTTCCCCAAACTTTCCAGAACAGGCCGTAAAGCCAGAAGTAAGCAGGAAGGGCCGCCCGTGGGGTAGAGCCCGAGCTCTTAGAAAATTGATGAGGCCCTAGCTCTTCTCAGTTTTTCTGTGACAGCCTATGACCTGTCCTGTCCTGGGATGAGACTGTGGGGCCGTCTGAGGCAGATCCCTGGAAGAGAGAGGTGGCCCACCTGCCCATGGCACCCCGTGGAACATAGGAGGTGCAGGGCTTGGGCTGTGGGTGGACACTGGCATCCTTCTGGGGTCTGGGTGCAGTTGGAGTGAAGGGACGCCCAGGTGTTTTCAGACAGGCCCTCATGGCCTGCCCTCCAGAGGCTGGGAGGCTGGAGGCCACTGAGCACGCCAGGAAGGAGCAAGGTGGGAGCCCCTCTCCAGGTCAGAGCCGAGACGGCCAGTTCCACCTGCTCAGCCCTGGCATCTGCACCTGCAGAGAGCATCCTAATGGCCGGGAACTGGGCACCAGCCAGTCGGGCTGTTGCTGGCCACTCTGAGGCTGGGTGGTGGGTGAGGTGGGTGGGTGAGGGTGACACAGGGTGTGGTCAGCTGCAGCCCACGCAGAAGGCCTCCCTAACCTGGGGTGGGACAGTCGAGAGCTGAGGTGGCAGCTCCCAGAAGCCCTGCGTGGGGTCTGGACTTGCCCTGTGGTGCTGGGGAGCCATGGAGGGCTCTTCTCGGAGGGACCATTCCCGAGTTCTCCAGGCCCTGGCATCCTGCTTCTCAGGCTTCCATTTGGGTGCTTTCCCAACAGGGCAGCACTGACCAGGTCCTCCCTCCATTGTCCCTGGATGTCATCAGTGCTGGGCAGGACTGCCAGAGGCAGGCGGCCCTGGCTGAGTCTCCACAGAGGTGGCTGGGGGGCACCTGTGTGTGTGAGGGCAAGTGACCACCAGGGCAGGCTGTGAAGGCCATGGCCAGAGGTCCCAGTGTGCCCCTAGAGATGGAGAGGGGCAGGTGGAGCCCCCAGTGGGGATTGGCTGGGGGTGGGGCTCAAAGCTCACGAGGTGGGAGGTCTTCCTTTAAGCTGTGTGCCCCCCCATTTCTTGCCCATCTGGGGGGAGGCTCGGCAGGTACAGCGAACATTTGTTGAGTGTTCCTGGGTAGCTGCCATGTGGCGGTGGGGCAGGAGGCACTCAGGGCGGGGAGAGGCTCAGGCGCAGCGGGAGCGGGTGGAGGGCGCAGACCTAGCTGCTCGGCACGGAACCTGGCGGGCCCAGGCATTCTGCAGGGCCGGGGTCCACCGTGCGCCCCTGGTCGGCCTCTGCTCTGCCGTGCAGCTGGGGAGACTGAGGCAGTGCAGGAATCCTGCGGGTGGGCTCCTGAGGCGCTCCTGGTGACTCTGAGGCTTTGGAGAGCACCTTGTCTACAGTAAGGTGTGCCGCCGTGGCTGCCTTCTCTCCCGCCTGGCGTCCCCGTCTGCATCCCCGGCCTTCCCAGGGCTCCCCGGCTTCCCCTGCCCTGCTTCTGGCCTTCTCGGGGGGCCGTCACAGTCTTGTCTGTCCAGAGGGGGAGGGTGCTGGGCTGGGGACCCTGGAGAGGGCAGCTGGCTACTCTCCTGAATTAGTGGGCCTAGATTGTGTTTTCCTAGACTGGTAGAGAAAGACCCTCACTCACTGTTGAGTAAATAATAAAATCCCAGGAGCTACTTGGGTCTCGCCTGTGCCCAGACAGGGGCAATGTGCTCTGGAGTCAGAATGAGCCATGGCAGGGCCTGATGGGGCGGCTGTGGGCTCTTGCAGACCCCGTCCTGCCCTGGGGGAGCCCCTTGTGAAGGTCCTTGGCACTGGCCCAGGCCCCCCTACCCTTTTCTCTGTGGGCCTTGCTCCTCATCTCTCTGTACTGGACAACCTCGTGGCTCTGGGCAGACCTGGCTCTCCTTACCCCATGGAGAGCCAGCAGAAGACCCTAGAGCTGTCTTGAGTCCCCAGGCTGGGACTGTAGGGCTAGGCAGGGAAGCCGGGAGGTCACCTCCGTGTGGGCCTGTGTGCTTCTCAAGCAGGTGGCCCTGTCCTGGCAGAGGCAGGCACACTGGCTGTGTGCCTCGGCATGTGAGGAGGCACAGGCCAGGGAGCCTAGGTCCTCATCCAGGCCCTGCTTTTACACCATCTTGCTTGGGATAACCCAGGGTCCCTGGCCAGGACCTTGGAGCTACCAGCTGCTCGGGTGGCTTAGCCTGAGCCTGGGGTGCTGGGCCGGGTGTCTGACAACGAGGCTGTACTCCTGAGCCGGTGACCTGGCTGCAGATTCTTGGGCAGGACAGAGTGGGCAGGAAGCAGTTGTTCCTTTCTGGCTCCCACCCTGCTGGGCACAGGACGCACTGTCTTCCAGGTGGGGGGAGTCCTGGATTCGAATTCCTGCTCCACGGTGCTGATCGTGTGACCTCAGGCAAGGTGTGTCCCCTCCCAGAGCCTTGGTCTCCCCTTCTGGAGGGTTCCTCTTCGAGTGCGGGTGGTCAGCTCCAGGCCCCCATCCATCGCCCTTGGGCCAGTTGAAGGTTCTTTGAAACAGGTGCTCCTGGACCTGGAGGCCCCGACTGCGCTGCCTGGGTCCTTCTCTGGGGTGGTTGAGAAAGGAGTCTGACTGGAATCCCGAGAGGGGGTGCCCCCAGGCAGGCCAAGGTCTCAGGAGGTCATGTGGGCTGGAGAGTGGACCCCGGCTGAAGCTGGGGTGAGCCGGGTGGGTGCTAATCCCTCAGGTGGGCAGAGCCCACTGAGGCCTGCCCATGTGCCAGTGTAGGGTGGGGGTACAGGGGTCCCAAACCCTGGATGAACCCCACCTTTCTCCTGCCCAAGGCCTGAGAGCCCCTAAATAGTTGGGCAAGCCAGGAGGAAGGGGGTGCTTCAGTGGGGCCTCCCTCTGGGGCAGTGTCCCCTACCTGCCTGGCTGGTGGCTGCCCTGAATGGGCAGGTCCTGCTCTTCACCTCTGCTCGGAACTTCACCCGTGGGAGAATCCTCCTTTGCCCAAGTCAGGTTGGACTTTCCCACCTGCCCTGCCGTCTGACTCATCAGGTTAAGACTGAGCATTTTGCTAATTCACTCAGCAACTGCCCAATTCTGGAACCTGAATTTCTCCAGGTCCTGTTGTGAGTCCCAGAGCCAGAAGGGAACTTGGAGATCCTTTCTAATACTCTCACTTCTCAGCGAACGGAGGCCTCCCGTGCAGGAGAGCCCACGGGCCCCGGTCTCCCTAGACGGCACCTGAGTCCCCTGCCCTGGTGCGCCAGGGGTCATCTCACACAGGCAGGTGGCTGAGGGCCTGCCTGGCTCCGCTGTGCTGATGCTGCTCTCTGTTCTCCTGCTGGGGGTCCACCTCGGCCAGTGTCCTGGTGACTGGGACAGGGACAGTGACCTCGGAGGACTCTGGATGACCCTTGTTGGGGAGCAAGGTGTGTCTTCTAGGTTGCCCTCAACCTGCCCAGGTGCTCAGGCAGAGGGGAAGATTCCAGAGGACTCAAAGTGGGTGCTGTGGTTTTCCTTTGGATCTGGCCCAAGTAAGGCATTCCTCTTAGAGCGGGGACAGCAGTACTTTGACCCCTGTAGTGCCCACAGTGCCCAGATGTCCAAGTGGGCCCTCAGTCCCTGGCACCCTCCTGGCATGCTTTGGAGACTGCCCGCTGGAGTTGGCTGAGCCATGCTGGAGGGGCTGTGGCTTTGGCCTCCTGGCCACCCTGCCTCCAGCTGCTGTCTGGGGCTGTCTGGGCAGCCTGCAGTGCCCTCAGCCCACCTGCAGCCTGTGGCGGTCAGGAGGGGCGGGGCCCAGGGGGTGTGTTTGTCCAGGGCCCTGTGGGTGGCCTTCTGTGGCTCCCCTGGCCCCTGGAGTAGCCCCTGCCCCCAAGGGTCACACGTGGGCAGCTCCTCTGCTGACTGACCCTCCCTGGGGCGCTGCCCCCCAGGTGGCAGGGGCATCCTTAGAGCATGCCTGTCATCAGCCTTCATGCCCCAAGCCCCCGCTGTGCCTCTGAGGGGTCCGGAGCTAGTGCAGTTGGGGCTTGGGGGACTCCTGAAGCAAGTACCCAGGGCACTCCGTGGCTCGGGGCCTGCCCTGGAGGCTGCACCCTGGGCACAGTGTTGGCAGTGGGCCAGGCATGGAGCTGACCTTGAGCTGCTCTGGTCCTGCCCTGCTTGAAAGGCCTGGGGCACACGCTGCTGTCCTAGCAGGGTCGACCAGGGCCCTGCAGGGAGCGAGCCCGGGGTCCACGCTGGAACCTGGCCCTCCCTCCTCTGCTTTCTGTGTCCGACTGTGCCTGGGTGAATGCCTGGTGGCCAGGCCAGGCCGGCTGGTCGGTCAGAGCCGGAGGGGGCTGCACGCCAGGCCTGCGTGTTGCATTGGCCCTCGCGTCCACCCTCAGCAGCTGCCCTGGGCTCCGCGGTCCATTCTGGTGAATCGTCTCTGTGGTTAGTCAGGGGCCTGGGGAAGGTCTGCAGAGCTGGCGCCCCTTCCTCTCACCCTGTCTTTTAGACAGGAGCTTGGGAAAACCCGTCTGTTCCAGCTGCTAGGGAGGCTGGGCCAGGAGAACCGTGAGTTCAAGGACAGCCTGGGCAACATAGTAAGACTTCCTCTCAAGAAGCAGCAGCACCGCGGAGGTGAGGGCAGCAGGTTCAGCTCCGCGGGGAGTGGCACTCTCGTCTCGCCTCTTCTCCCCACGATGGGCTCTTCCGGGGACCACTGTGTCCCTGGTGATGGGCGTAACCCAGGAAGTGGCCACCGGCCAGTGGGTGGTGGAGACGTCACTCTGTCCTCTCCCAGCCTGGTGGGCGGCAGGGCTGTTGGGGCTTCAGAAGTGCCTCCCTCCGTCCCTGGTGCCCTCCTTGTGTGAGGGGAGAGGCGAGGAGGTGCTCACTTAATCGGCTCGTTTCCTACCTTGCTGGTCCCTGTCTGAGAACAGCCCTGGGGGCCTGGCGTGGACCTGGGTGAGCCTGAGCCGTGGGGCTCCCCGCCCTCCTCCACAGGGTAGCGTGTGCCAGGCCTGGCTGGCGACGCCATCCTCCAGGAAGGACCGATGTTGCACGTGGCAAGGCTTCGGTGACGACAGCCGTGCCTGCCCGTGTCCCACCCTGGACTGGCCTGGCTGGCCTGGTACTGCAGACCTGCTGGGGTGTGGGTTTGGGCAGTGCCCCATCCAGGCTGGCCTGGCCAGGTAGGGGCCAGGGTCAGCAGCCGTGGGGTCCTCCAGGAGCTGGGGGAGACCCTCTGGGGCAGGCACAGCCCTGCCTTTGTTGTCCCCAGCTGGGTTCTTCGTGTTGGCTGGTGCCCGGGCCCTGGCCGTGGCCCTGACTTTATAAGTGTCATAGACTGAGATCGCAGATCCTCTTGCATGTGTGGAAACTGGGACTGGAGAGGGTGGTGCCTTGTCCAGGGTCACCCAGCGAGGGAGAAGCAGGCCCACAGCGTCTGACCAGTGTTTTCCGTGGCAAAGACTGAGGCCTTGGGTGGGACTCTGCCTGGGTGCCGGTGTTGGCGGGAGGCGGTGGGCGCGCTCTGGGCCCACTGCACACCTGAACTCAGGACAACTCCACGTGCGTGGCCCCTGGAGTCTGCTCTGCAGTTCCCGCTTGGCAGGTGAGAGTGCGGCTCAGGGCACACCCCAGCCACAGCTGGACAGTGGTCCCCTCGCCCCGCTGGCTGTTTCTGTGGGGCAGCAGTAGGTGCCTGGGTGGGTGGGCCACATTGTGCTGCTGGGCCTCCGCATGCCCGGAGTGGGCCTGCCCTGCCCGGGCTGGGTGGGGTTCACAAGGGCAGCTGCACACGGGAGGGGCTCTGGGACGTGTCCAGGGGAGAGCTCAGCGTTCCAGGCTCACCTGTGGGCTTGCACACGTGCCTCCGTGTGGCCCGGGGACCCCAGTGTGACTGGCGGGCCCCCTGCTCTTCCTGCTGGCCTTAGCCCTTGTGGGCCAGAGGGGCTGGGGCTGTGCTGGGCCTAGGGGCTTGGTAGGGGCCTGTCTCCGGCCCACGCTACTGTTGATGGACTGGGGCCCCAGCTTCCCCTCAGAGGGCTTGGGAGAGGATGGGGGGGTGAACATTACGTCTGTTCTTGGTGGGCTTAAAACCCAGACCAGGGGCAACTCCGAGTGGCTGGGCAGAGTCAAGGCGGTCAGTCAGTGAGGGTCCCTCCTGGATGGGGAGATGTGCGGGACCCTCCAAGCCCACTCCTTCATGCGCATGCCTGCCTTGGGGAGGTCCCGTGCCAGGGGCTTGGTGGGCAGGCACAGAGGCCCAGCCGCAGGGCTGCGTAGGGCTGGGGGTGGTTCCCCTGCAGCAGTGGGCCAGGGGAGTCTTGGGCTGTTGGGTGGAGTGCTGTCTAGCAGCCAACTGCACTGCTCCCCTCCCTGCCTGGGGCTGGGGGCTGGCATTTCGTCAGCATCTCTCAGACCAGCCCCCAGTGCCTCAGTGACAACTGGGGAGAGCCGCTGCCTCTGGGGACGGAGAGAAGCTGGGCCCACACTCTAGGGTCTGTCCAGGCTTGCTGACTGTGGGACTCGGGGTGGCTCAGCCCCGTGCCGCCGGGTGGTCTGCACGCTGAGGAGGAGCCTCTTCCTCTGCTGCCGCACCGGCCACCGCTCCCGGTCTAGCAGGCCTTGGCAGGGGCTCAGGAATCCACGTGATCCGCCTTCGCAGCTTCCTCAGCAGGGTGCTGGCTGCTCCCGGCTGCTCCCGTCTCCCCAGCCACATCTGGAACCTGTTCCATCATTACATCAGTGTTGGTGGCAGTGGCCCGAGGTGGGCTCCTCGCAGGAGTGGATGGGGCCCCATTCCCAGCACCACTGGCAGCCACCCCTGCCCTGGGCCCGTCCCCATGAGTAGGACAAGGCAGGCAGGGCCAGCCTGTCAGGGCCCGGGGTGGGGGCTGGGTGGAAGGAAGCACCGGGCCTCCTGGTGCTGAGCGGGTGGAGCTGGAGAAGCCATCTCCGCAGCCTGCGTTTCCTGCTTTCAGCAGCCGAGCCCAGAAGTGTGGTGTTGGTGGGGAGGGTCCAGGAGCTATCTGCAAAAGGCCTTCCTTTTCCTTCTGCTGCCGTTGGCCAAGTGGAAGCCCCCAAATAGCTTACAGTCACCCCAAAGTTCCAGGTGCCCAGGGCCTGGAGTCTGGGCGCCTTGTAGAAGTCGGGGTTTCACCGTGCACTGCGGTGGAAGGGCCATGGCGCGTTGAGTTCCGGTCCCTCCGACTCCCACGGGAGGGCGTTGGCGGTTCACAGGTCTGCCGTACCTCGTGGCAGCTCTCAGCCTTTGCCCAGGACGAGGCCCATTGTTTGATCGGCTGATTGATTAGCTACGATTCACATAGAATATTCACTGTTAGGTGAATTCAGTGGTTTTTACTGTATTCATGAGCTGGTACGGTGACCAGCAAAACCAGTCTTGGCATTTGGGATTGTTTCCATCAGTCCCAGGAAGAAACCCCATGTCCACCATCAGTCATTCCCTGCCCTGCCTGACCTTGGCCATCCTTGTTTTTCAGCTCTGTCCACCTGCTGTCCCACGTTTGTGATTTGACTTGATCTTCAGGGCACTGAACAGGTGGGCCTCTCACTGCCACGTGGTGCCCAGCAGGAAGCTGGAAAGCACCCCTCCATGTTTATCCTGTGCCCCGACACAGCCCTGACCCAGAGGCTGCTTTGTGTCCTGCAGTGTGGCAACTCTGTGTTATAGGTGGGGAAGCCGAGCTGTCATGAAATCAGCCCCTTGGAGATGGGATCTGAACCCAGGCAGACTCAGCCTCTGCCAGTGGCCACAGCCAGGAGGGCTGGCGGCCTTTCCTCCTGGGGCCTTGCGGTATGCTGCCTCTCAGGCTTTGGGCTGCCCCTGCACGAGGGCGGGCAGCACACTGGCACCCTTCCAGAGGCATGGAGACTCCTCTGCACCTGCAGCTCTCCTTTGGGTGGGGAGTGTTGGGGACAGTGCCCCAGGTGCCTGGCTGCTCCTTGCTCCTTCTCCAGGTCCCTGTCCTCCTCCAGCCTGCCCGACCTGTCTCCTGGTACAACTTGGCAGTGACTTTGGCTGACCCTGCAGCACTGCTCTCCAAGCTCCCAGAGCTCCTTGCTGCAGATCCTGGTGGGGTCCCTCCTGCGCACTATGCCTCCAGGTTTTAGGCCAGTGCAGCTGCCCTGCGTGGAGGTGCCAGCTTACATAGCGGGGGCTGCCGGCTGGGACTGCCCAGCTTGCCAGGGAGCTTGGCTGCAGTGGGCAGGGCTGTGGGTCTCCTGAGCCACTCTTGGAGAGACTTCTGCCTTCTGCAGCGGAGGGAAAAGGGCTTCCCAGCAGGGCCAAGGGGACCTGCACTCCCCAGTCACTTCATTCCCTGTCTGGAACGGCTGGTGTCATGCTACCTGCCATCCCTGGAGAAGTCTCTGCCCAGTGAGGGAAGACGGCCCTGCTCACTCCCTGACGGACACTTCCTGTTGCCTCAGGTCCCCTTGAGGAGGGGCCAGCTCTGCGAGCCTGAGGTCCCCTTCGGGAAGGCTGGGTGCTCTGCTCTGGCTTCCCTGTGGGGTCTGGTGGGGTCTCCCTCCTGGGCAGATGGCCCCTGACGCTGGGCCTCCCTTCAGTGCAGTGAAGGTGCCCACCCCGTCGGGCAGCAGAAGATTCCAGAGAGCCAGAGCAAGAAAGGAGGCGTGAGAACCCTTGTGTGTGTGAGGTGGCGGTCCCCCACCCTGTGAGGAGCTCTTGGGCCCAAACACCTGGTCCCTGTGAGCCCCCTGTAGCTCCAGCCTCATGGGCCCTGGGTTTGGGCCTCGTAGGCCGGGGTTCCAGGTCCAGCCCCATTCTGCTGTGTCCCTCACTGACTGACTGACCTTGGGAAAGTCCCTTCCATTCTGGGGCCAAGCAGGGGCACCTGCCCTGAAGCTCCACGTGCCCTACCTGCAGCCTTGTGTTTTGAGGTGAAGTGGGTGTGAGGATAGTGCTGGGCTGGATGCCCCTCCTCGTTCCGGGCCCCCCGCAGCCCTGGGACCTGTGGCGCTCTGTGGCCCCCCGCAGCCCTGGGCTTGCAGCCCCGCCGCCAGCGGCACAGAGCCACAAGCAGGTGTTCTCGGGCCCCCGGTGCCCTCGCTGGGCGGGAAGCTGCAGTGTGGTGTGAGGGTCGTTACCCAGTTCCCTGGGGTGCCGTGCAGTTGGTCCCGTGGGGGAGGTCTGAGAACCCCAGAAGGGTGTGTGGTGAGCCATGGTGGCTGAGCTGGGCTGGTACCTGCGAGCTGCTCCCTCCGCACACGGGCCTCCTGCCCGGCCGCTGCTCTCAGTCCTGGGTCTCAGCCAGGCCTCCCCTGGCCTCTGTGCCCTGACTGACCCTCCCGCTCTTGGGGCCTTGCTGGTTGACTCTGTCTCCTTGTTGGGGCATCACCGTCCCGGTCTCCGCTGTGTCCCCAGGTCTTGTTTGATGGAGGGCTCGCAGTTGAGTTGGAGGCGCTGCGTTTGAGTCTCCCCCCAGCACGGTGCTGTGGCCTTCGGGGTTTCAGAACGGGTCACAATATGACCCTCTCAGCCATCCTTCCTGGTTACGCCCAAGCTGTCCCTGAGAGTCAGCCGCGAGCCAGTTGGGCATGGTGGTGGATACTAGGGGCTGGGGACTCCTGGACAGAGGTGCTCGCCAGGAGCCCACTGTGTGGCTGGCCCCCTGGGTAAGCCAGGGGCTGGCAGAGCCTCATCTGGGGGCCTGAGTACAGCTGAGCACAGAGCCCCCAGGCCCTGGGGGCACGGCGTTGCCAACAGCGGGGTGCTGCTGTCATCAGGAGACGGGTGGTCAGCGGGGAGAGGGCTGCCTCCTCTCACTTGGCCCTCCTGGGGACACCTCCCCAGGGACACCTCCCGAGGAGAGCTGCGGCTGGAGGGCCTGCGGAAGAGGCCTGGGAAGAGGTCAGCCTGAGCCGGGGAGCCTGCTGAGGGTGCGGTGTGGGGTGGGGCCTGCTGCTGCGTCAGCTGGGTGGTGGGGTCCTGGGCTGGCAGGCAGATGGGCAGCCCGCATGCCCAGGACACACGGTGGACAGCACTCCGACAGGGATCTACACCCACGTCGATGCCACCTGCCGCCCACCCCCTGACAGAAGGCCTCTCCCTGCTGGGCGAGGGGCTGGACTGGGGGCTGGGAGGAGTCCCCTGACCTCCTTGGACCTTTTCCTTGTTGTGTGGTGGGCCTACTGTGAGGGCTTGGAGTGCCCTGGAGTGGCAGCTGGGCTACTTTTGCACAGAATTTGCCGAAGTCCTGTGGACTGCGTGGCCTGGGGCAGCCCTGCCTGGGGCCTGGGGCGGCCGCCATGCCCTGGAGACAGTGCGGCAGAGGTTCCTCGGCCTTGGCTTAGGGCTGCCCTGGGCAGCAAACTCCCAGAGTGCTCCGAGGAGGCCCAGACTGCCCGACATGGGCTCTTTCTGGTGTGTGGTCTCCCCTGAGCCCTGCTCCTGGCAGGTGGGCAGGGCATCTCCCCCAACCAGGGGGCTGTGCTGGCAGCTGGGAGCAGGGCGTTGGGCTCGCTGGGTCCTCAGCTGGGTGTCAGGTGTGGGGAGCAGGCTTTGGGGTGGTCCTCCTCCCTCGTCTCTGCCCCTCCCCGATGATGAGAGCTCTCCCCCAAGTTGGGGTGGCAGGGGCGGGCAGGGGTACCATGCCTGGCCTGTCTTCCCTGGTGTGGAGGGTGCGTGGCTGGTTCGAGTGGCCGTGGTCCTTCCTGGGCGCTGTGTCCTGTTGAAACCCGTCTGACGCGGCGGTGATGTTGAAATAGGTGCCGAGTTTCCCAACATCCTGCCAGCCTGTCACAGGACTGGGTGTCAGGCGCCAGGGTGCCAGGCCTGCCTGGCCTCCCTCTTGGGGTGCCTGGGCCTTGTTTCCCCGGCCTGAACAGCAGGCGGGCTCCTGCCCCAGCACTGTACACGGGCACCAGCAGAGGTCCTGAGGCCAGGGCAGGGTGGTGTGGCAGGGGCCTGTGATCCTTGGCACTTCCCTGTTTTATGGAGGGGGACGTGAGGCTTGGCCAGGAGGGAGGGTGGGGTGTGACCTCAGAGCCCGTGACTTTCTGAGCAGGAAGGAGTGAGTGACCCAGAGGCAGAGCTGATTCTGAAGAGGGGTACACCACCCGCTGGCGTGGCCAGCCAGGGCTGGCGGGGCCCTTGCAGTACCCGAGTGCTGGAGATGGTGGGATGTGGGGTCTCAGTAGCACCTAGTGGTGTCCCTCTCCCTGTGGCTGGAGGGGCCTGGTGCCTGGAACCGGCCTGTGAGGGGCAGAGGTGTCCAGAGTGTTTGCAGGGTGTGTCTGTCTTCGCCACACTCTAGACACTCCACCGAGAAAGAACCGTGGAGCCTTCCTCTCACCGCACCGTGTGATGCTTTGCATTTGCTGTTTAGGAAACAGAAGCTCAGAGAGGCCTGGTGACTCCTGAGGGTACCCGCTGTTGGGCAGGGGAACCATGTCCAGGTGCTGGACCATGCAGGCCCCGCTTTCCAGGACCCCACACGTCAGAATGTGGTAGGGGTGGCGTATGCACCCTTAGTGGGTCCTGTGCCGTCCTGAGCTGTGTGGCCCCAGCCCAGCAGCCCGCGTAAGCTGCCTGATCTGTGCAGGGTGCAGCACTGGTGGTGGATGTACTGGAATCTGGCACAGAGGGCTCAGGACTGTCCTCCAGCCACGGCGCTGCTGTAACCCAGCAGCCCTGCTGGGTGGGACCCTGGGGTTCTAGGAGCCCTGAGGTCAATCCTTGCCAGACTGTAGCATCTGTCCCTCATCAGCTGGGAGGGGCCCTGGAGGCCGGTTGCTTAGCGAGGAGGAAGCAGGCGCCCAGAGAGGGCGAGGGGCCTGGTCGGGGCACACAGCGCGGTGGCCGCAGGGCCAGGACTGTGAGGAGGGGTGTCAGGAGCATGCTGTCTGGTAAGCTGGCGGCTGTGGTGCCAGGCTGGGGAGAAGAGGGGCAGCAGCAGGAAGACGAAGGCCGCGAAGGGGCTCTTGGCTACCGAGCGCCAGCTGCGTGCTGGGGTCCGCGGCCGGTGGCTGCCTGCCTTCGCAGGCGTGCGGGCTCCTCCCTCACTGCGTCCCAGCAGCCCTGGGGGTTCCGAGGCTTCCTGCCACCCTCCAGGTGTGGACTCTGCAGCCCAGAGAGCTGACGTCACTGCTGGGGTCCTTGGCCAGGAGAGGGGCGGGCCTCTGACCTGGTCTCCTTGGTCCGCCCACCCTCCTGCTGTCAGGGCTGTGAGGCTGGGGCCCTGCTTCCTGCTGCGTCACCACAGGACGGCTCTGGGGGCTCTGGAGGTCACCGTCTCTGCCTGCCCACCTCTGGATGGGTGTCCCTGGCAGGGCCCTGTTTATCTGCCCGGCCCCGGCACAGGCTGGGGAGGGAGGAGAGCAGGTGTCCTGTCAGCGAGCACTGAGCAGTGTGTGCAGGCCACTGTCCATGGGCTCAGTTGGTCCTCACATGGCCAAGGACATGGTCCCATTTCTGAGGACAGGACTCTCAGACCCATGGGGTTGGATCATGTGCTCAACCCCTACAGCCATGCAGTGTGACTGGGGCTGGAACCAGGGACCAGAAATCAGTGTCATCACATGTGGGCCTGGGTGAGCAGAGGCCAGCCTGTGGTCCTGTGTCTACTTCCATAATGCGCGTGGTGCTGTGGGAGGGGCACTGGCCCCTAGCTGGCCTGGAGGGAGTGCGTCTCAGGCCACCCTCCCGGGGGGCTGGGCCAGCCTGGGGGTCTTGGCCCAGCCTCCTGCAGGCTCTGGCTGATGGGAAGCCCTGGGGGTGTCCGTCACCCTTTCCTATGGCTCCCCTCCCCCTCAGGAGAGCAGAGCAGGCCGCACAGGCCTGGAGGCTGGTGCGCAGCTGCAGGGTGGTGCCTGCCCGGAGAGGAGCAGCTTTCCAGGAGACCGGCAGGTGGGCGGTCGAGGAAGCAGGGGAGTCGGGACCTCTGCCTCCAGCCACTTCCTTCTTAGCTGACAGCCCTTTGCAGAAGAGGAAATAAAGGCTCAAAGAGGCAGTGCAGCCTGCCTAGGGTCAGTGCTGTGGGGTACCGCCCTGGGTCTCCAGGAATGTGTGCGAACTTGGCTGCTGGCCGTGCACCCCCGCGGCCTATCCTGCAGCCTGTACTCACTGTGCCTGGCTCTCCACCCCGCCCCATCCAGCTGTTCAGCAAGTCCATATTTGGCACCTGCTCTGGGCCAAGCCTAGATGACCTGCATGCCACAGAGAGCCAGTCGGGGCCTCCCTCCCTCAGGAGCCCGCAGGCCTCCGTGGCCTTGGGTGAGTGGGCGGGCCATGCGTGCAGGCCTTGAGCCCGCAGGAGTGGAAGGAGGAGGTGAGGCCTGTGTGGCTGGGAGGCTTGGGCAAGGCTTCCTGGAGGGGGTGTGGGTCAGGGAGGCAGGTGGGAGCCAGCCAGGAGGCAGCAGAGTTTCAGGCCCAGGGAACAGTATGTTCAAGGCTAGGGGCAGGAGCCTGGCCATTCCTGGAATGACCCCGGCTGGGGCAGGGAGTGGGCAGGGCCGGGGCAGGTGCATGTGGACAGTGCTGGTGAGGAACAGGCTTGGCCTGTTGCTGGCTGCTTCAGAAGCAAGTGGCCCCTGAGCCTGGGAGGCAGGGTCTGGGACGGCCCTCCGCCCTTCCAGGATCTCTGTCGGGTATGCTGGGACGCTTGACCCCGTGGCAGCAGAGGGTCCCAGAACAAATGCTGTCTGTCTCAGGGCTGCCAGGGACGGCTGGGACAGTGGGCAGGCTTAGAGTCAGGGGCTGAGCAGGGCTGGGTCCATGGGCTCTGTTTCCAGTGAGGACACCACAGGTGCCTGGAGTGCCCAGTGGGTGGGCCCAGGGCTGGGGGGCTGCCCGCTTGGGTCGGGAGGGTCTGAGGGACTTTGGGGTGGGGTGGGATTTAGAAACAATCCTATTCTGGCCGAGGGGCTGGAGGGGTCCTTTGGGTGTAGAATGACTCCCTCAACAAAATCAACCACAGCAGGCCCTCACCTACAGCCCTGCCACAGAAGCTGGAGAGAGCCCTCCGGCCCAGGCCTACCCAGCCACGCTCACCGCCGCCCTGGCCTTCCTCCCTGTGCAGCAAGATAACAGCATTCAGCGGTACTTGCTCATGTTTAAAGCAAAAGTGGAACTCAGCTTTTTGCTTTCTATCAAAGTTGGGGTCTTTGGTAAGACACAGCCCCCTGCCACTGGTGTTGGAAGACGTGAGGGGTCCCTGGAACTGCTCATGCTGCTGGGGAAAAGAACTAGAGGGTTCTGGAGTCCCGAGCGAGCCAGTGGGAAGCCTCTGCCTGGGGCCGTGCTGTCACAGCCTGCCGGCCAGAGGACCCTGTCCTGGGGTGGGGGTTCCAGCATTTCCTGCGTACATAGGAGGTCTGTGTGCCTGCCCAGGGGATGTGCTGTGTGTGCCCATGTCCTGCCTGTGCCCTTGCCATCCCTGGGGGCAGGGCTGCTGCCAGGGCCCTGACCTCAGCCCCCTGCTGGCCATGGGTGGCCGGCCTGCCTGTCTCTGCCATTGCCCTTCCACAGCTCCCTGTTCCTCCTGGGCGTCTTCCCCTCTGCCCCGCAGCCGACTCTCCCTTTGGTATCTCTTCCCCCTGCCCCCGCCCCTCCCCCTCTTCCCCCCGGCACCCTCCCCCTGCACTTTGTGCTCAGGCAGCCTTGGGCTCATGATCTGACCTGCCACTGACCAGCTGGTGGCCTTGGGCAGGGTGCACTTGTCTCTGAGCCTCCTCATTCCTTTTGGGAGAAGAAGGCAATGACCGTAGAGTTTTTGAAAGAGTTGAGTGAGGTCCGTGTTGTAAGGCGCCCAGGGCAGGGTTTGCTGCATCTTGATAATCCAATGCCGGCAGCCCCTGCCTGGCTGCGTTTGCAGGTGGAAGGTGGGCATTGGGCAGACGCCTTTTGGGGCTGCACAAATGTGGGCAGTGAACCCTCCTGGCCCTTTGCTGCCGAGACTAGTGAGAGGTCCAGCACCGAGGCGCCAGCAGCATGGCTCTGCTGGCTGCGGGCCCAGGGGTGCGGGCGCTGGGTTTCTGGGAGGGTGAGGACACAGTCACTTTCTTGTGGTGGCTGGCCAAGCAAGTGGACAGGCCGGCCTGACATCTGGGCACTGCGTGCATCCTTCTGGACTTGTGTGCTGTCCCCTGAGCCAGGTCTTCCTGTGCCCAGCAGCGAGGAGCAGGGACCCTGCAGTCTTGCCTAGCTCTGGAGGCGAGGTGTTTGGAACCCAGTGGGGGATGGAGCCCCGACCTCCCTGCTTCTGAGACAACCAGGGGAGCTTCCTGAGTGTCCTGAGCCTGCTCTTTGTTTCTGGGGGCTCTGGAATGTGTGAGGAATTACTGCTTCCAACCAGCACAGTGGTCATGAGGGTGTCCATGGAGCTGAGCTGGCTACCTCCTGTGTCATGCTGATGACACGTCCTCACCAGCTAACCAAGGAGCAGGTGGGGCGTGGGGGCAGGTGGCCCATGCTGACAGCAGAGTGGAACTCTTGGCAGGGACCTGTGCTCTGTCCAGGGCCCCTCAGAGCAAAGCTTGGAGTGTCGGAGAGGCCCCTGGTTGTTGGCAGCCACAGGTGTGACCCTGCTGGGAATGTACCTGCTTTGGGGAGTGATTGGGTCACATACACACACAGGTCTTTCTGCACAGTGTGACGACGTCCTGTAGAGTGGTCTGGGAGGCTCTCCTGTGTCCTGTCAACCCTCAGGGAAACTGGCCCACTTCTGCTGCTGGATCATTCCCTGTGGTCAGCTCTTGGCCCTCCCATAAGTGAAGCCAGCAGTGCCCGCTCTGCATGGCTGGTCTGGGCCTCCCCTGCCAGAGGCATCCTCTCTGCCTGCCTTGCACCCCTCTTGTGGTCACGGGAGTGCCCTTTGAATTGCCTGTGCTGGTGCCGCTGGCCGTGGGCTCTGAGGGCCACTGCGTGTAGCTGCTCTCTGAGTATGTGCTGTTCCTGGTTGTGGTCACCTCATTAAGGGTGGAGGATGCTTAGGGCAGCGACCTTCCTAATGGGGTCCAGGTCCCAGTGGGCTGGGGCTTTGCTGGGCATCTCCCAGTTCAGCCTGCGTGGAGCCCTGACCCTGCCTGAGCTGCCAACCCCTGGCCGCATCAGGACCAAGACCTCAGGTGCCCAGGGCTTGGGAGAGCTGAGGCCTCAGCTCCAGGCCTTCGAGGCCCAAGTGCATGTGTTGGATCTTGGGGAGTGAGGAGCCCCTGGTTCCTCTGGGGATTCGAGATGTTTGTGCCAGCGTCTGATTCCTCCTCCGTTCACACTCTGCCTGTGTGTTGTAGTCAGAGTCAGATAGGGGATCTTGGGCAAGGCCCCAGGAGTGCTGAGCCAAGGCTCTCTGACTCCATCAGCTGAGCTGACCAACCCTGGGCCTGTCCCTGGTGTGGTCCTGGAGCGATGGCTGCATAGGCAGAGGCCCGCGTGGTGAGCAGGGTTATGCTGATGGTGACAGGATAGGGAGCAAGCCCAGCTGGAAGCTGGCAGACAGGGTTGTGGGCAAGACCAGAGCAGGGCAGCAGTGGGCGGGCTTTGAGCTCCCAGGCTGCCTGGCCACCTGGGCTGCTTCAGGATGTGCTCTGGGACGGGGCTGTCTCTCGCCCACGTTGGCGTTGGGGAGCCAGGCTGGCCACGGGTGCTGTGTGGTGCTGGGCTCAGGACCCTGGTCCTACACCCCTGGGCGGTTAGCTCTTGCCACTTGAGCAGCTAGTTGCAGCCCTGTCTGGAGGAGGGAGCAGAAGAGGCAGCCTGGAGGGAAATGTGGATGATTACTGTTTTGTTTGCTCAGGGCCAGGCTCCAGGGTGCCCAGAGAGTAGGCCCTGTCCCAAGGGAGCTGGCCTCGTCCTCAGAGAGAAGTTCTGACAGATGCTGAGGTTGCCCCACCCGTCTCAGGACTGTGGACCGTCAGACTCTGTCGATGTCTCAGAGTGATGTGGAGGTGGTAGGAGTTTGACCCTAAGCTGTGCTGGCCAGGCCCGGCCACTCCCATGGGCAGCTGGACCGAGCTCGTGGGGGAGGCTGGGTGTCCGTGGATGATGGGCTCCACCAAGGCACCTCCCGCCCCAGGTGGCCGCCGGACCTGACTCCTTTGCTGGCTGCAGTGGAATGCCCAGGAGCAGCCGGGGTGGGGCCTTACTGTCCTTGTCCTTGGCTGAGGCTTTGTTCTGTTTCCTGGACTCAGGTTGTCCTGATCCTTCTGTGCCTGGACTCGAGTCCCTCTGCTGCGTCTGTGGTCGGTCAGCAGCCCTGGCTGTGTCTGGTCACTGGCCTAGGTCAGGGCTCCAGTCACTTGGCCGGGGCGCCTGTCACCTCCTCCAGCCTTGCTGCCCTGCCCCGCCTTGCCCCACCTCTGCACGGCAGGACTGACGTCACACTGTTCCCCGTTGAACCTGCTTGTCCTTGCCTGGCGTGTTCCGCCCTGGCCCTTTACCTCTCCCTGAGACCCTTCCCTCACGGGTGCTAGGTGAGGACTGCCCCACCCCCTGGGGCTTGCCACGCCCTCCCAGAGAGCAGGGCCTACCTGCCCGTCCACAGTCCCTGCCATCTCTGGGCAGTGGCAGTGTGCAAGGGGACAGATGCCTTGTGCATGTGTGGGTGGATGGAGGAGGGCTGGGGGCAGTGGCTGGCTGTGGGAGGGGAGCGGGCTGCCCGGAGCGTGCCCAGTACAGGGGTGAGGTGCTGCTGGGGCATCTCGCATGGCTTTCCATGGTTCTGGGTGAGGAGGAACCACGTCTGGGAAGTTTGAGTAGTAGCCCCTATGGGACAGTGAGCTGGGGACATCTAGGTCTGCCCCAGTGGCCCATGGCCTGGCATCTATGGTAAGAGGCCACTCTGGTCTTGGAGCCCAGGTGTGGCTCTCCCCAGAAGCTGGCAGGACCTGCCCTTGTGCCTGGTGTCCCTCGTTCCTGGGAAGCAGATGGGACCCTGGTTTATAGATCCCGAGCCCTGCCTGGAGCAGATGTGGAGCTCTGACTGCCCATAGCCTGTGAGGAACGGTGGCTACCTAGACCCTCAGGACAAAGCTCAGCCTTCTTAGAGCTCAAAACCTGTAGGCAGATGGGAGGGGCAGCGGGCCCAGGACCTGGATCTAGGGGTTCCCGTGTAGCCCCTGGCAGCTCTTCCCCTGGAGGTAGAAGGGCTGTAGGACTCTTAAGGGCTGCTGGAGATTCAGGGTCAGGATACCTGGGCCACCTGCCTGAGCACGACCCTCGGGGCCCCTCCCTCAGGGCCCTCTGTGGTGCAGTGCCTGGCCTGTCCCACAGTGTCAGGACCTGGTTCCCATGGCCTGTCTTGCTGCCTGGTGGACCAGGCCTGGTCCTGGCTCTGCCACGTCTGCCGGCGTCAAGCCTGGGCAGGTGAGTGTTCGGGCGGCCGCCCTCGGCGCTGGTTGGAGGTGGCGTGCCAGGCCCGTGACTCATGTTGGTCCTGGGAGTGGGGGTGGCAGGGCTGGCTGCAGGCTGATGTGCCGAGGCTTGCTGGCTGCCCACAGCTTGGCAGGAGCTGAGCGGGAGCCTGCGTTGGCCAGGTCAGTCTGCGGGGCCAGGAGGCCATGGGAAGCAAGGTGTACTGGCTGATGGCTGAGGGGGCTCTGGGCCCTGGAGCTCTGCTGACCTTCCTGCTGTCGTCCCAGAGGAGTCGACCCAGAGAGGGGAACCTGCATGCCCAGGGCCGACCTGGGGCTGCGAGGGACTCCTGCACCGTAGAGACTGGACAGGGCTGGGTGCCTCCACTGTGGCACGGGGTCCCCGGGAAAGGAGCGCCGGCCTGAGAGCCCTGGGTGAATGGGGTGGGGGACCTCTGCTCCGCCCGTCTCCAGCTTCCTGGGCTGGACTCTGAGTGGCAGCTCTGTTGTGAATTAGCCCTGCCCTTGGGTCTTCTGTGGGCAGAAGGGCCTGGTCTGTCCCAGACCCCATTCAGTAGGTGCTCCTGGGCAGGCGCCCTACGGGGAGGAATCAGATGCAGCCCCTGGGTGGGGCTGCTCATAGGGAGGGGGACAGGCAGAGGCAGGCTCGCTGCTCTTGAAACGTCTCCAGTCAGTGTGGTCAGCAAGCCCTCCGCAGGCCCCCTCCTCACCTCTGCCTAGACCCAGGGCTTTGGTTGGCTCGCTGGGCCTTGTGGACTCTGCTGAGACCCTCCCACCTCTAGCACACATACTCTCTGCCAGGATGCGAGCTAAGATGTGGCCGCAGGGCCTGCGTTTAACCCTGGGGTGGTGTCTGCCCCCTCGCCCCTCTCTCACGCAGCCGTGCAGGAAGGGAGGAAGCTGAGGTTTGGGTGGTGTGTGTGTGTGCTCTTGACTGAGTGCAGAGGGCTCTGGCCAGGGCCAGGCTTGGCCTCCAGCACCTTGACTGGAAGGGCTGAGGCCTGGTGAGGTCAGGGGGTCTGGGGCAGGTTAGGTGGGGCCTCCCTGGGGGCCAGCCTCGGGTGCTAGGCAGGCCCAGGAAAGACAGGCCTGCAGGCCCAAGAAGGGAGGCCCATTCCCCAGGGCTGTTCCAGGATGCCATCTTGGATTTGCTGGACTAACTGAGCAGACTAGAGGCAGAGGATGGGCCAGACAGGCTCCTGTGCTTCACTGGATGAGTAAGTAGGTCTGTGGGATTCATGGGCTGTGAGAGGTGAGGGTGGGACCTTCAGTCACGTCACCCTCCCATCGAGGATGGGGAGCCGATGCCACGGTGTGCTGGGACATGACAGTGGCTTGGTACAGTGGGTGTTGGCACTGGCCGTTTACAGTTCCCGTGGTGTGAGCACTCCTCCGTGACTGACTGAGCTTCCAGAGTGGTTGTGCTGCTGTGCTGGGAGAGATGGCAAGAGCGGTCCAGGCTGTCGGCCGGCTGCTGCCCCGCCCCCCGGGCCGCCATGCTGGCTGTTCACAGTTCTGCCTAGTGCTCAGCTCAACCTGGGCCTGCCGTGGTGCTGGGCAAGAGTGCGAGTACTTTCAGGTGGGCCTGCTCCAGGCAGGGCTGGCTGGCAGACCCTGGCTGAGGGTCTGGGAGGGACTGGGCCAGGTGCAGGCCTGTGTGGCTTGGATCTCAGGCTGCATGTGACTCACGTAGCTGTGCGCAGAGGCGGGGCATCTGCATGTGGGGCCTGCCCATCTGTCAGCACCCACAGGTGGAGGGATTGAGTGACCAGGCGGTATTGCCCTGGGGGCCCTGTGCCACACCCAGACACTACAGAGTCCTTGACAATCCACATCAGGGTGGAATGAGGCCAGGTGGAGTCCTTTTGGGGTCTACACCCCAGTGTTGGTTGGGACATGCCTAGGACCCAGCACTGGGCCCTGCTGATGCAGGAGGTAAGTCTGTTGGCTTTGAGAGGTTGCCCTACATCACGGACCCCCATCACCTGGAGGGCTGAGGTCTAGCTTGGGGGACAGTGGCAGGGTGGTACTGAGCATTCTGGCCATCAAGACACAAGAGTTAGTTTCCTATAGACTTGTTAGGTGCACGTGGACCTGTGCATTGATATGCTGGCCACGAGGGTCTTGCAGGACTGCCCACCTCCGCCTCCGCCCTGGCCAGGCCCTCAGGCGGCTGGGAGGATCTGGAGGTCATGGTGAGCTGCCCACCACAAGTGAGTTTTTGGGAATAAAGCCTTCGATGGGGCTGGACAGGAATGAAGTAGCCAGGCTGTGATTGTGGGTCCAGGTGGGACTCCTTGTCCTCACCTGTCTGTGAACCTGTCCAGGTGTGGTCCTGGAATGAGTCAGATGAGTAGGGAGCTGTCACATTCAAGAGGAGTGGGGAAACCTGCAGGCAGGAGGGGGCCGCAGTAGCCTGGGGATGGCCTGGCCAGGGTCTTGCTAAAACCAGATTGCAGGAGTTGTATCGTTATGTGCAGATGATCCAGTTAAATAAAAGCACCATAAAGGCCTCTTTTCCTACCGTAGAGCCAGATCTTGAATGTTCCCCTGCACAGGGTAGCCTGGGATCTGCCTAGCCTGGGTGGACATTCCTGGCGCCTGCTCCGTGTGCTGGGCCCAGGAGCAGAGGGGAGAGACTTGTGGCATGGGTGCTCCATGCTGCAGGGTGGGGTTGGGCGCTGCAGGGGAGGCAGGCCCAGTGCGTTGCAGAGTGCGGACCGTAGGCTGAGGTTCCCACAGTGGTGCAAGCAGCTGAGAGGGCAAGTGCAGGGCCCTGGGGGTCAGCACAGTAAGGGGCTGCAGAGGGGGCCAGCAGGGCTGCTGTTGGGCCGTCTGCCCAGACTGAGGCTTCTCTGGCCCTTTTCTGTAAGAGTCAAGGAGCCACCCTGCATCCCACCTGCCAATCAATGTGGGTACCTTGGCCGTGGCGACCATCGGGGCTCACACATGCTCGAGCCAGGCAGCCCTGTCTCTGTCCAGGCCAGCCTGCCCCCCCTCTCTGGAGTGGCCAGTGGGAGGGTTTCCAGACGGTGTGAGAGATGGGGGTTGCTACCATGGGAGACTTCTAGTTCCCTTCCAGCCCGTCTCCTGTGCCAGCGGGACAGACAGGAAGTGCCTGCCGGCCTCAGACCTCGTGGGGGCAGGGATCAAGGATGCCGGGGATGGACAGGCTGGAGGCTGTGTGCCGTGTCCCTTGCTCTGCTCCTGCCATCCGCCCGGGCCTGACCATTGGCTGCTGGACCACAAAGCCTTCGGTGCTGTGGAAGTGTGAGCCGGTCGTGCAGCCGGAGCAAGGCCTCCTTCCTCCTTCCTCCCAGACTTCCTGAAGCCCCTCCAGGCAGAGGCAGTGCCCTGGCCAGTGTGCCAGAGGTGGGGTGTGTCCTGGGCTGCCCTGGCTTTTCCGGCTGTGGTCTCTGTGCCCCAGCGACTCTCTTCCATTCTCACCTGGAGCCCAGGACTGGCCTTATGTCCCTCCTGAGGGACTTCCTCCCAGGACCTAGACACTGGCATCACTTGCTCTGCCTACTGCTGGGAGTGCCGCGTACTGGGGAGGGGGCAGGGGCATGGTGTGGGCATCAGTGAGAGCTGCCTGGGCTTCCCCAGTACTGCCACCTAGGCCAGGATGAGGACGGGCACGCGGTGCTTGGGTCGCGGAGCGTTCCTGCCAGCTGGCAGCAGGTCCCCTCGCTGTGCCTGCGTGCGGACGGGGTTTGGGCTGAGGGGAACGGGATGTGCACCGTCTGCCCGCCTCGGGCCCTGGCCGTGGTGTCCATCTGCACTGTGTGCAGGCTGTGGCGGGGTGCCTCAGATTGAGGAAATGAGGCCGGGCCTGTCCTCTTCCAAGAAGCTCTGGGTTTCGGCCATTGGGGACGCATGTGGTCCCAGGTGTCTGGGTGAGGGTGGTGGCCGGGCGGCTCTGGGAAAGGGGAACTGGGCCGCAGGGCCACCAGCACTAGTGCCACTTGCTCCAGGCGTGTGCCCAGTTGCCTCGCGGAGGCTGACCTCTGCCACGGCCCTCCAGACTCCTGCTCGCCGACCCAGCCGCCACGCTGCACCGCCTGGGGCTGTGGGGCCCCCAGCCCGGGGGCCGGGGGTCGATGGGGCCGCCCCTGTGGTGGGACCTCTCGCCTGCTCTGGCCACAAGGCTGCACCTTCTCGCCTCTCTCTCAGGAGGGGGCCTCGCCTGGCGCACAGGGGACCGCAGGTGGCTGGCAGGTGAGGGTGAGGTGGATGGGCGCTGGGGGCTGAGGGCTGGGGAGGGTCTTGGCTGTGAGTGTGGGCGTCAGCAGGTCTGCTGGGAGAGGAGGTCCTGGGGCCCAGGTGAGGGAGCGGCGGGCGTGGGGCTGGGCTCCAGGACCCTCGGGGAGCGTGCCCTTGACTGCCCACGGCTGCTGCCCGCGCAGCCTGGCTGGAGGGGAGCTTGCCATGTTCTTGTCCTGTCCCCGCCCTGGACTGCCTGCCAGCTCTCCACCGAGCAAACTCAAGCCAGCCCTGCGTCTGCCAGGGCCCAGTCTCAGCCCAGGAGCCCTGGGCCCTCTGATCTCCCTCGGGTAATTGGGCCTCTTCCTCAGACAGAAGGTTCTAGAGGACAGACCTGGGCTCTGGTTCCTGGGCGGGTAGGAGAGAGGCCCTGCTCACCTTGAGGCTGCACGCAGACCTGGGCTCCACTCCTGTCCCCGGTGGGGAAGCGGCTGGGAGCGCAGTGGCTGGACTGTGGGAGGGCCGTGGTAGCCCTGGCCCGTTCTCCCGGGCCCAGTGACGGGAGTCCTGTGAGGGGCCGGCAGAGGCTGGGCCTACCTGCACCTGTCCAGGGATGGCCGGCCCAGGGTTGGCTTGCCTGGGGTCTCTGCCCTGGCTGCCATGTGCGTGTGGAGGCTGGCAGGGCAGGCTGGCGCCGTCTGGCGGCCCCTCTGCAGGAGGTTGGTCTGGAGTCCGTGCTCCCCACCGCCATGGTGCTGGCCCAGGCCACTGGTGGCTCCTTGCCTCTTCCCAGTCTTTTACACCAAGGTCATCTGTGAGTCAGCGTGTGACGTGTGCAGGCCTACGTGGGGTGTTCGCGCACCTTGACACAGGTTCCCATGTTGCAGGGGACACTGAAGGTCAGAGGTGTGAAGTGTCTTTTCTGAGGCCCCAGGGAAGCTCGGGAGGGACCCAACCCCGATGTGGCTGGCCAGCCTGTGAACAAGGGCCATCTTCTTTCCTCGGGCCTTTTAAAATCCCCTTGCAGTCCGTAAACGTTCAGCCTGCCCCTGAGCACCGAGTGGACGGTGTGGACGCCAGGCAGTCATGTGGGCAGTGTCTGGGAGCTGCTCTGCTTGCCAGCTGAAACAGGAGCTAGGAGAGTGCTGGGCACTGTGCGGTCCCTGACGGGGCCACCGGCCTCTACCGTGCCAGTCACGGTGTCTCCTGCGTGTGCCGGGTCAGCACATGAGCAGCGTGTGGCGCCTGGCCCTGCTTGCTCTCCTGGGCTGGCGCCGTGTTCTGGGGACCGGGGAGCCTGCTTGGGCTCGCTCCTGCCTCCTTGCTTGGGCAGCCCAGCTGGTGGAGGCCCGCCCCAGACGCATCTGTGAGCCCAGGGCTTCCCCAAGGCCCTGGCCTCTTGCAGCAGAGGACTCTGCCTGGATCTCGGCTGGAGGTGATATTGTGGTCTTGGGTTCCCATCTCTCCGGCAAATTCCTAGGGTCGGGACCTGCACCTTGGGCCCCCGTCCCCCCACGTGGGGGCTGGCAGGCCTCTGCATTGCTCGGCTTCCGCGTCTTCTCTGTAAACTGGTTACGGAAAGAACTTTCCAGGTGGGCTTGCCTCTCGACAGGGCAGTGTTGAAATTCATGTGAAGTGGGTTTTACGTGGACACACCCAGGCGGTCACGCCACTCTCTGTCCTCTGCAGTTCGGGGAAGGGCGACGCGTGACGTTCTGTTGGCTGTTCTCCACACGACCACGTGCGTGTGCCTGCGTGTGCGTCTTAGAAGGAGCGTTTTGGTTGTTGCAGCCTGAGTGTGTGGGTCACTGTGGCCACTCAGTGGCTGGGCCTGGCATTCTCAGCGTCCCGCTGAGTGTCCTGCCTCCCTGTGGGCGGCTCGGGTGTGCCCCAGCCGTGTGTGGCCCTGGCATCCCTGGACTCCGCAGTTCGTTTGCCTGCGGGTGTCGTCTGACGGTTGTCCCTGTCCGCTGCTGTCACCTCTCGCTGGCACTGTCTCTTCCCAGTCATGGTTCTCTGGGGGTCCAGCAGGGCAGCAAGACAGCGCTGTGCAGGGGTCCCTGGGCTCCCAGCGAGGCCCTGCCCCGGGGACTGTGGCATGCGTTCTGAGCATGTCACAGTCTGGCTCACTTCACTTGCCTTCTGCATCTGGGTAGAGGAGGAGCTTGTGTGTGTGACCTCTGGCCTCTGACCTGTGAGGTCCTTTCTCTGTCACATTCTCCTGCTGAGTCAGGTGGCTGCCGACTGCCACGTGAAGGGCCCCCCAGGCACCTGGTGACCGCGTGTTCCCCATGGGCTGGCTGTGGGTTTGGGGGTTGAAGCCTGGCAGCTCGTTTCTGGGTCCCCCAGAACGCCCCTGGTGTGGAGGCTGCTGTCGCCACCCCTGGGGGCAGGTGAGACCTGCGTGCTGCTGCCTGACCAGCTTGCTCCTCAGCAGGCTCCAGGCCCCTGGGGCAGGAGTTTGGTTGCCTGCCACCCAGCCTGGTGCCAGCCCCCTGATTGGCCAACTGTGGATGGCCTCGGTCCACACCCTGTCCTTGCCCCGGACTGTTCAGAAATGCATGGTGTGTACGTTCTGTTGAAGCTGCCCACAGATCCAGGAGAGGAGCCCACGGTGGAAATGCTGGTTCTCAGGGCCCCATGTGACCCAGGCCTTGGTCCCCCAGGGGTGCTTGTGGGGCCCAGAGATGAGGATGTCGGTGAGGCTAGGAACGGCCCTGGGAAGGGGCAGCAGTTGGCCACTCCCAGGAGGTGGATGGCTGGAAGCCTGGTGGGCTGAAGGGGTAATGGGAGGCTCTGGTGGTAACAGAGTGGACAGTGGCCATCCTGCCAAGTGACCAGTGGAGGGGGTGGCAGCCTCTCTGTCAGAGCTTGTGCTGAGCTGGCATTAGCCTGGTCTGGGCTGCACCTGGTTAGCTGGCATTAGCCTCTGGTTGTCACCTGTAGGGGGCTGGCATGCCGGTCTGGGGGCCATCCACGCCTGCCTGTCCCACTCCGTCCCTGTCCCCAAGGCCCTCTGCTCTAGGTGGGCGGACACCGCTGCAGTGCTTGCTGCAGCCCCCTCTTGGGGTCTTGGAGCAAGGGCTGTGGGTACCCACACTGCCTGTCACCTGTCCATCCCTGTGGCCACCACATCACCCCCAGCGTGTTCCAGTTGGCAGGGGAGGGAACTGAGGGTCACAGTGAGGGTCTTGTCACGGCCTCAGTGAAGGTGAGGAGGGGAGGCCCTGGTCCTGCTTTTGCCTGGATTCCTCTGAATTCCCCTGGGCAGGGTTTCCTCTCAGGCTGACCCGGTTTCCCTGGGGCAGAGTGGAGCCCCCTCCCCTCCTCCGGGCTTGCTGGGGCTCTGAGAGGGGAGACAGAAACTGGTACCCACAGGCCCCCACCTGGTGGGACTCTCAGCAGGGGACCCTGGCCGAGTGAGCAGGAACTTGGACCCATCACTATGCTGGGTGGCTGGGCTGCAGGTGGTCTGGCCACTTGGCACTGGCGGGCCGGGGACATGTGTGGCTGAGTCCCGTGGAGTGGCCTGCCAGCCAGTGGGCGAGGGTGGAGGCGCCTCTGCTTTGGTCCTGAAGAGCTGCGGTGCAGCCTGCCTGGGGTGCGGGTGGGGAGGGCCCGGGCCTTGGGTGGTGCTGGGGAAGTCCCGCTGCCGTGGGCCACGTCCCTTTCTCGATCTGTCTCACGGGCGAGGCCCTGGCCCGTCTGCAGGGGCCCCACCAGCCAGGGCCCCGCAGGTGGCGGGCACCCTGCTCTGGAGCTGCTGGCAAGTCACATGGGCATGGGTGCCCTCCTTCCAAGGGGAGGCTGCCCTCGTGCTGGCTTGGCCCAGGACTTGTGGGGTGGTGGGGACTGGCCGGAGGAGACCTGGCTCCCTGCCTTGCCGCCCAGCAGATGCTCCACCCTGCAGGGCTCCCTGCCCAGCCCCACCTCAGTCCACCATGTGTCCCTGAGCAGCCACACCTTTTGGTGTTCAGCATCTCTGCCCATGACTGGTGCTGTGGGAGGATCGGGGATGTCCCCAGGAGAGGCCACCCCTACACGGGATCCCCGGAGCTGCGCCTAGGGATATCCCCTTTACCCCGACCATCCCGGAGCCCCTGACGTGACTCTCCCCGAAGCCCCTTGGCATGGAGCCCACCCAGCTCCACTGCCGGTGGCGGGATGTGGCAGCGAATGGCCCGGGAACAGCCCCTGTGTTCTGAAAGCAGCTGGGGGTGCAGACGAAGGCTAGAAAGGCAGCGGGCGGGGGCTCAGAAAGCCCCGGGCGGGTTCCACGACAGAGCTGTGGGCGGCGGGCGGGGGGCCTCCGAGCCGCCAGGAGCATGGCTCAGAATGAAACAATCATTTCTTTTCCTGTTGAAGAGAGGCTGCTGTGAGAGTCCACAGGCTCGTGCGCCCGGCCCCTGGCGGCCGTGGAGCAGTTGAGGTTTCTCCCGGAGTTCCCCCCGCCCCCACCCACCCTCCTCGAAGGCCTGGGCAGGCACCACGAGGTACTGGGGACAGTTCAGGGGGACAGCCTGGAAGGGAGGTCACGGTGCCCAGGAGCCCCTGCCTGGCCTTGGAGAGGTGAGTGTCCCTCCTGATCCCAGGGGCTGGTCTGTCCTCCCTGCTGGGACTCCCAGGGTCCCTGGCTGTCTACCGAGCGCATCCCCATCCTGACTGCCGGGAGCGGAGTCTGTGAGGGTGAGCTGTGGTGGGCTCATGGGGCAGAAAGCAGGGCTCGCGTCTGGTCAGCAGCTCTCCCCTGGCTGGGAAGCGCCTTCCCCACTGAGCCCGCCTCCTCTGCAGGGTGGACGGCAGCCCCCTCCTGTCCTGCCACTCCCGTGGGCTTGTGTGGTGAGGTGCCAGCCAGGTGTGGACCTGCGGTAGGTTCCCGAGCCTCGGCCCTTGCCACCCGAAGCCTTTGTCACTGCCGTCTCTGAGGTTCGGGGAGTCGACGGCTGGCCGTGAGTGGGCGTGAGGCGGGCCCTGGGCTAGCAGTCTTCGTTGTGCAGGCTGACGGGCAGGAAGGTTGTCACGCAGCAGATTAATCACAGCTCCCAGCTCTGCCCTGTCCCTTTGGTCACACCCTCACCTGGCTCTTTTCATCCCACATGTACCAGGCCTGGAGGGGCAGCTCCCAGCCCTCTCCAATCTCTTCCCCAGCAGCACCTCTTAGGCTGCTGGGCAGGAGGCATGGCTGAGTATCTGGCAGCAGGTGGGGATGGTCTGCCTGCTGTGGCCAGAGGACGGGCGGCCATGCAGGTCACAGATCAGATTGCTGAAGGCCCTCCTTGGGGCTGGAAACCGCTGCCAGGACTCTCTGGGCCCCTGGCATCCTTTTGGTTGGCCCTGAGCCCCTCCCACCTGGCACCGACAACCTAGGGCTCTTCTCTGGGAACTAGCTGAAGAACGTCGGCCCCAGAGCTGGGTGCTGCCTGGCCCACTGGTGATGTCCAGGCTGGCAAGACCTAGATGTAGGGTAAAGTCGGATGCCTTGGAGCTCTCTGACCACCACAGGACCGGGGAGGCAACCGAGTCCCAGAGCAGCAGCCACTCCCAGACCCGTCATGGCTTAGACACGTTGGGGGCAGGACAGAGGCCAGCCTCAGGTTCGGGGGCCCTGGCCCTGGCCCCTGGGTTCAGACTTCATTCTGCAGCCACCTTAGGCCAGTGGCCCTGGGCTTGCACCTTGGGGGCAGGCGTCCACTGAGGTCCTTACCCACTGGGTGGATGGAGGAACGGTACTTGAGGCAGGGGTCAGCCCTACCCAGGCACTCTGGGATGGCCTCCAAGTTCCATAGCCACTGTCCAGTCCCTATAGCATAGCCCCCAGGTCCCTAGGGACAGGTATGCCTGCTGGTCCTCATTAGGGTCCAGCTCTGCAGGTGGTCACTTGGCTTCTTCTAGAAAGGCAGCTGTGCCCTGAACTGGGAGACCCTGGACTCAGGTTCAAGAGGGAGGAGACTGTGGGGAGCCAGCACTGGGGCATCTGTGTGTAGGCAGGATGGAGCCAGCAGGGTGTGTACCTGTTACCCCCAGAGCTGCGAGCAGCCCTGGACTCTTCTCTCTGCTGCTTCTGGGTGCACACAAGGAAGTGAAGGGAGGCCTGGGCCAGGGAGGGCAGGGGGCTGGCAAGAGTCCACAAGTCCATGCAGTCCAGCTGCCTGGCTAGGGTGTGCCCCCATCCTTCCTCTAACAGGTCTGCACCGTGATGAGTTTGGAGTGGGTGC
Source organism: Sciurus carolinensis (assembly GCF_902686445.1). Lineage (NCBI taxonomy): Eukaryota > Metazoa > Chordata > Mammalia > Rodentia > Sciuridae > Sciurus > Sciurus carolinensis. The sequence continues at coordinate 2,661,014 of NC_062226.1, forward strand.
TGCTCTGGGACTCAGTTTCCCTGCCTGTTCTGTGGTGGTTCAGGCAGTACTGCCCCCAGGGGAAGTGTGCACCCACAACTGGGGCACTCCGTGGCCACCACAGGCACTGGTCAGAGCTCCTCTGGTCCAACAGTGACTGTGGCAAGAGTCGGGAGCAGGGTGGTGCAGTCCTATTTGATTGCTTCTGTAACTGGGTCTAGTGTGAGACCTATGGCCACAGCCCCATCCCCCAGACCATGGTCCTCCAGGGAATGGGCATGGAGGGCAGCTTCGTGCACAGACCCTGGCCCTAGTGCCTGTGGGTGGTGGCATCTTCATTCCTCGGCTGTCTTCTGAATGCCACCTGGGCACAGGGGCTGGTTAGTCATGGGACGCCCCTCCTGACCACCTCCTTCCTCCTGGCTGTACTTCCCACTTCCCTCACTGTGGCTGGGCTCCAGCCACACCTGTCACCATTGGGTCCAACCACAATACCTCTGGACTGTGTGAGAGGCAGCTGCCAGTCTGGGCACCACTTCCTGTTCCTCTCTGTGCCCCTGGCAAACTTGCTGAGTATCACCAAGGGAACCCAAATACCATCCCTGTGTCACTTACAAAACCGATCAGCCTCATCTGCATGATGGAATAGGGCAAGGGATTGCTCAGGTGGTGGCGTTGGTGCTGATGATGTTCACAGTGGTTATGGCGTTGACGATAGTGGTGATGGTGATGCTACTGCTGCTAATAGCGATGATGATGGTGCTGATGGTGTTGATGGTGATTATGCTATTGCTGCTGATGGCAGTGATGGTGATGGTGATGGTGCTGATGGTGATTATGGTGATAATGATGGTGATGTTGGTTATGATGGTGGTGATGATAATGGTGATGATGATGTTGATGATTATGGAAATGATGATGACATTGATGATGGTGATGGTGATGGTGGTGGTGATGTAATGATGGTGATGGTGTTGTACCACTGCTGCTGGTGATGATAATGATGGTGATGGTGCTGCTGCTACTGGTAGTAATGATGGTGGTGGTGGTGGTGGTGGTGGTGGTGGTGGTGGTGATGGTCATGCTACTGCTGCAGTTAGTGATGATGATGGTAATTAAGCTGCTGCTGCTGGTAGTGGTGATTTTGGTGTTGATGGTGATGGTGGTGGTGATGTTGATGGAGATGGTGCTGCTGCTGCTGGTAGTGGTGATGTTGGTGTTGATGGTGATGGTGGTGGTGATGTTGATGGAGATGCTGCTGCTGCTGCTGGTAGTGGTGATGTTGGTGTTGATGGTGGTGGTGGTGGTGATGTTGATGGAGATGCTGCTGCTGCTGCTGCTGGTAGTGGTGATGTTGGTGTTGATGGTGATGGTGGTGGTGATGTTGATGGAGATGCTGCTGCTGCTGCTGGTAGTGGTGATGTTGGTGTTGATGGTGATGGTGGTGGTGATGTTGATGGAGATGGTGCTGCTGCTGCTGGTAGTGGTGATGTTGGTGTTGATGGTGATGATGATGTTGATAATGGTGATGGTGATGATGTTGATGAAGATGCTGCTGCTTCTGGTAGTGATGAGGTTGATGGTGATGGTGGTGATGGTGGTGATGGCACAGATGTGTGATCACTAATTACTGATGCCTTCACAGACATTGCTGTACCCAGTGCTTCTTTACGGAGATTGTTTTTAGACCCTCTGGTCTCAATGAAGCCTGTCTCTATGTGTATCATTACAAGGGGTGTGTCCTCTGTCCTGGGAGTTTGAGGTCCATTAGGACTTAGGTGCCTTTGTTTGGGATCTCCTGGCTGATATTCAGAGAAGGTCCAGGTGTCTGGGGAGAATCCTGGCCAGTGCTCCTGCAGATCTGGCTTGTGGAGTCTGCTACTTTTGTATCTGTTTCCCCTGGGGACCAGGCTGCCTGGCCAGTCATGTCCACGCGGCGCACTCCCCCCCTCGTCAGGGATCAGAGGCCTCGAGCAGCACCCCAGGCTGCTCACCTTCCCCTGTGCCCCTCGCCACCCCATGTCTCCCACACTCCTGTTCTGAGTCAGTCCCTGGTCCCACACTGGGGAAGTGGGCAAGGTCCCCACCATCGAGGTCCTTCCAGACTAGTAGGGCAAGGGAGCGAGAGGTGAGTTCAGGGAGGGAGAGCCGCTCAGTGTGTGGTACCTGCTGGGTGAGGGGCAGGAAACCAAGACCTACTTTCTTCCAGTTTGAACAGGGTTGGTGATGACAAGGCAGTTTTGGCCTCAGAATCCTTGAAGGCTGCAGGGTCCAGTGGGACTGGGGTAGGGATGGAGCTCACAGGGTCAGTGCCATACTGGCGTCCAGGACCTGCTCAGCCTGCCCACCTGAGCTTACTCTCCAGGCCTGGGTGTCTCCGCTCCCAGGGGAGCATCCGTCTCTGGGCTGTGGTGGGAGCTGTCAACACTGAGGACAGAGCCCCTGGCCACTCGCTGCTCCCAGGGATCCTTGGGGCTGACAGAATTGTGGTAGTATGTCTGGCATGGAACCAAATCTCTGTCCCTCATTTAGCAGCGTCCTTGCTGTCCCTGGGCCTTGGGCTCCTGCGTTCACCCTGCCCGCATCCTCCTCACCTCTGCCCCTGGCTGTGGGGGCCAGGTGCTGACCCACTGGGCAGTGATCTCGATGTGGCAGGGCCTTCCCTGGGGGCCCTGGGTGTCCCTTTCTGCAGCAGGGAGGGTGGGTGGGCAGTGCCAGGAGAGGGCCAGCCAGTTTCTGTGGCCTGCAGGGGATGGATCCCTGCTGGGTGCCCGGGGCTGGCAGCCCTTATGGCCTTCCTGTGGGTACCTGTGGGCCATGGGGACCAGGGGGAAGGCGATGCGTACCAAGGGTCCTCTCCCTCTCGCTCCTCCAGGGTCTGGGTCTGAGCCACCATAGGGTCAGGGCAGGGCCCTGAGTTCTGATCCCTGTGAGCTGGTAGACTTCCCGGGACTGACTGGGGAGGGGACTGGGTCCTTCCTGGCCTGTTGAGGCCCCTCCTTGGAGACTTCCTGCGGTGGCTGACCAACCCTGCTTTGGGGTCTTCAGGTCTGGGGGAGGGTTGGAGGCAGGCCCAGGCTCTTCTGACCACCATGAGAGCCCACCTGCTCCTGGGAGCTCCTTGCCAGGGGCTGAAACTTGGGGCTAGAGCGCCTGGCTGGGGAAAGGGCAGAGTGACCCCAGAAGAGCTGAAATTTCAGCCCAGGCCACTTGAGCCGTAAGCTGACACTAGTTAGGAGGCAGAGGGTGGGCCTTGCTCCCAGCTGGAGGTGACCGGGCCTGAGTCTTCGCCTGCCCTCTGCAGGGAGGTGGGAAGCAGGCTCACAGCAGGGACTTGGGCCCTTCCCCTGGGCCCACTGTGGCCCCCACTGTTGACATGCCCATTTTACAGAAGGGGAAGCTTAGGTTCCGCAAGGTTAAAGGGCAGTGCAGGGAAGGGTGGGCAGCTGCCCATCCTCCTGTGGCAGCACCTGCGGTGGGTCCCGTCTGCCGCCTTGGCCTGTTCCCCAGGGCCCTCCCCCCGGCACTTCCTTCCTCCCTTCCGCTCTAACCACCCTCGGCCTCCCCCACGCCCCGGTGCCCACGGCCCCGTCACAGTCCCCACCAGGGCTGCCACTTCTCCCCTGGGCAGCAGGGGAAGAAGCAGTGCTTCCGGGAGGTGGGGGCCGGAGGTGGGCATCCCAGGAAATGCTGAGGGCCGCTAGCTTCTGCCGCGGGGTTTCGGTTCCGGGGGTCCCCGGGCGGGGTGAGGAGCGCTTGAGCTCAGAACCAGCGCTGTCTGGAAGCCGCGCTCCTGGCGGCCTCCTCGCCCTGGGGCTCTCACAGCCTTCCCTGCTGCCCCTGCCCCGCCCCCGCAGGGCCCTGGAGGCCAGCCCCAGGGCCTCCGGGCAGACCGGCCTCATCTGGCCCCGCGGATCCAGCGCGCTGTGGGAGCTGAGTTCCCTCTTCAAGAGCTGGGGGTTCCCTGCTGTCTAGGAGTGGGCTGGCGCTCCTCCACCCCAGCCGCAGTGGGCTGGCGTTTCCTGCCACCTCCCCCGCCTCCCCGCCTGCCGGGCAGAGGCCGGAAGAGGGTTGGTGGGGGTTCCCTGGGTTTCCTGAGGTGGGTGCAGGGGCAGAAGGGTCTGGGTGTTGGTGGGCATTCCAGAGGGACCTGGGCGGCTCGTGAACTCTGGGTGGTGGAGAGACCCCTCCCTCTTCAGAGGGAGGCTGGGCTGCCAGGCCGGGGCCTGCCCGGGGGCGGGGTGGCTAGCCTGTGCAGGCCTGCAGCTGCCAGGGACGTCTGGCACCCACAAATGCCCCTGCTGCGTCGGAGCAGTTCTGATGAGAGCATTCTTCGTTTCTGTTTTACTAAATGTTGCTTTAGCCCCTGCGCCCAGCCCTGTGCCCAGCACCTGCTCTGGGTGCCAGATGTGGGCGCATTCCATCTCTGAGCCAGGTTTCCATGTCTGTCTCTAGACATTCGTATCTGAGAGTCAGTTTTGTACCAAAGGAGGGATCTCTCCTCTGCCTCTTCCATGCAGCCCTCCAGGACTGCAGCAAGGCAGGCCTGCGAGGGGACTTTGCTCACATGGGGGCTGGGGCCAGCTGCCGTGTGGATCAGGCCTCATTGTTCTCTCTTCTATCCAGACCTGAAGGTTGCTGTGAGCTCCCTGTCCTTGTCTCCTTCCCAGGGTCTCCCCGGTTGCTCTGCCAGTCACCCTGGCTGCTGGCAGGCTGCATGGGGCTGGATGGGGTGAGGGGCGTGAGGTTCTGGGATTGTGGGTCCCCCGGGCATCACAGGTTCTGAGGTTTCAGGGTTCTGTGATTTGGCTAGGACCTGCCCTCTGAGACCCGTCTGCCACCACTGGCAGGGGAGGCTGTGTGGCCCGTGCTGGGTCTGAGTGCTGAGGAACTGCACCAGGGCGAACGCGCAGGGGCCCCCTGGGGCCAGGCCCTGAAGTCCAGAGTGGGACTTTTTCAAAATAAGGCCTTATCGTGGCCACAGCTTATCAGGGGTGGGGACAGATAAATGGCCCGGAAAAGGCCGAGCCCGCAGGCTCGTGGAGTGCAGGTGGCAGGCGGGCCGGCAGGCAGAGGATGTAGAGGCATTCTTCTGCCCGTTCTCTTCCTGGCCAGAAAGCGTCTCTCTCCAGAAGGCTCCAAAACACACAGCAGCATATTGTCACCCAGGCTCCGGGAAGGTGTCTGCAGTGGACATTCTGCATAAACAGGAAGCCCAGGAGTGGGGCTGCAGAACAGTGGGGTGTGCCAGGTGGGCACCCCTTTGCACTCAGGAGCCCCGGGGCTCACAGTCAGCTGGGCTGCAGCCTGTTGGACTCTCACCCCTGCCCTGTTAGGCTGGTGGCCGGGGCAGGGTTATGCCCAAGGACACTCTGCACCGGGAGGCTGGGGCCTGGGGCTCCTGCCCTGTTCTCTCCTTCCTCCGAGGGACCCTCCCTGCAGCCTTCGTGGCCAGTTTTCTCCTCCACGGTGGTCCCTCCTCAGTGGTTTCAAACTTGGGCCAGTGTGGCAGTGGTAGGGATGCATCCTGGTAGCCAGCAGCCAAGTGGGCTCCCGCCTTTCCCTCCTTCCCTTGCTCCCTCTGGCTGAAGCTGTCTTCTGCCTCTCCCTCCTCTTCCTGCCAGGCTGAGCAAGCAAGCTGACGGCCAAGCCGGCAGGCTTGGCAGTGCTGTCCAGGGAGGCCCAGCCAAAGCCCAAGGCCTCCGGTGGCCTGCCTGGCTGTGGGTGTCTCACCTGGAGTTTGAGGCTGAGTGATCCCCCTCCTCCTCTGATGTGCCTTGATATCTGGGGACGGTTGGCTAAAGAAGGCCACCCCGGAATGGTGTGGCAGGCTGAGCAGACCCCCCGGTCCCTTCTCCAACCCACAGCCCCCGCCCAGTCCTCCCATTGCTACCTGGAGCAGAGAGTAGGGGCAGAGAAGCCGGGATAATCTGAGAGGGACCTCTCAGCAGCCAGGAAGAAAGGTGGGCAGCTTTCCTGGGGGTGGGTAGGACCCAGGGCTGGGCCACTCCAGACTAGTACCCACAGGGCTGCCCCTGCCTGTCTCTGCCAGAGGTGACTGTAGGGCCTGCTTGTGCAAAGTCAACCTTGAGCTCCTGTCCCTTCAGCCTCTTCAAAGTCAATGGGGTGCATGTCACAACTGTGCTGAAATGGGCCCCAACCTGGCCTAGGGCTCAGCCTGCATGGGTGTGGGGCCCAGCAGAGTCCTAGGCCTGTCTGCATGTCACAGTTGAGGAAACAGAGGCCTGGAGAGGGGAGAGCTGGCTCGTGGGGGGCAGTGGAAGGTCAGGTGAGGTGGGACTGGATGGGGGCCAGCCTGGTGGCCTTCCACATGTCCCAGCAGTTCCCTGGTGGAAATGACAGCGGTCACTTGGCCCAGGGGCAGCTGCAGTTTGCAGAAAGGTGTACCTTTGGGCAGTTGCTGTCGCATGCTTTCTCTGTGCCTCAGTTTGCTTGTCAGTCACGGGTGGATGGTGGCGGCTTCTCCAGCAGGGTCTCAAGAGTTCAGTGACCTCAAGCACAGGACGGTGTTTCATCTCAGGAGTAGCCTGACTTTGTGTGGCTCCCTTGGTTACATTCTCCTGCCTGGCCTTCTCTGGGGACTGTCCCTGTACATGGAGGGACCCCTTGGGCTACCAGTAGTTGGCCCTGCATGGGGTGTGGCATCTTGTCCAGGGCCTCAGTGGCTCACTGGGCTGGTCTGCAGCACTCTTCTTGCCAGAAGATGCTGTGCCATCTGTTTCTGAATTCCTTAAGCTGGCATTTTTTACAGTCAACAAAATAGTTTGTCCCCGATTTTGTGAATGGCACAGGTCTCTGGTGGGTCAGAGGAGGTTTATTTGCTGGTGGAGTGCATTCCTTGAGTTGGGCAGCCAGACTGGCCCTCCCCACAGAGCCTGGTCTTGGGATCCTGTGCCCTTCTCCCTGGGAGGGAAGTGGGGATAAAATGCCCATGTGGCTGGGGGCTGGCAGGGGGTGAAGCCTCCTCCAGAAGGGGTTGGTCCTGGGGGCAGGGCCTCTGTGCTCCTGGGTGGGGGTGGCACAGCTGCTGGGGTCACCTGATCCATGCCTGTCCTCCCAGCACCACGTTGAATGGCTTAGGAGACCGGATAGGAGTGCAGGCTGTGCCTGAGCTGGGCCTGGTCTGAGCGCCGAGTCCGCAGCGGCTTGGCAGTACTCCAAGGCTGGCGACACGTCCCAGAGACTACCTAAGGCTTCTTCCCCATCAGCACACGCAGGCACGTGAGCACTGCCGTCGAGGCCGAGGACGTCCCGTGCAGCAGCAGCCTGGCTCTGGGTTCTGTTGGGGCAGCTCCTGTGTACCGTGCTTCTGCCGGACTGGTCAGAAGTCTGTGTGATCCCAGGGTCACCAGCAGCAAGGGCCTGGGGCTCTTCTGCAGCTGGCTGGGCTGGGGCCCAGAGAGGGAGACTGCCCTCCCGGAGCACCCAGCCCGCTGGAGGGTTTGGTGGGTGCCACCTCCAGGCCTGTTGTGTGCTGCGAGGGGTTGCTGCCTCGTGTGGGCCCCTCCACGTCTTCTGGATGGCCTGCCAGGCCTGTGGATTCCCCTGGGAGCCTCCTGAGTGGGGTGGGGAAGGCTTTCTTAAGTGCTCGCTCAGGGCTTTGAAACCCGGCATGAAAGCCTGGTGTGTGGGAGGTCCCAACCTTGCCTGCCGCCTGGGCTGCCGGGTGCATGCCTGGCACATGCCCAGCCCTGCACGAGACCCCCGGGAAGCTCCCCACCCACACGGGAAATGCCAGGTGCCCCTTTTTCCATCTGGTCCCCTCGTGCCTCGGGACCAAAAAGAGCCAAGCAGGCCCGAGATCGTGGAGTCCTAGGTGGCTGAGGTCCTGGTGTGTGGGCCTCCACTGCGGCCGTCCCTGGTAGGCCCGGGGGTGTGGCCCGGCAGGCGTGGCTCAGCCGGCAGGGCGTCTTGGTTGTGTGCTGCACCCATAAGAACGGGGGCCTTGCTGCCCCTATGTGTAAAATGGGGCAGCGAAGGTCCCCCCTGCGTCCCCACTGCGTCCCCCGTGTCCCCACTGCGTCCCCACTGTGTCCTTCCCGCCTCCACCTGTCCCTGCAGCAGGACACCGTTCCTGGTGTGGTGGCCCCTTCACCACAGCCACCTGGGCCCTTCGCAGAGGGGCAGCCTGCTGACTCCTCTTGCCTCCGGGCCTCCTCCCTCTGCTTCCTGGTGGACAAGGCCGGGCAGTGGAGACTGGATGGGCCCAGTCCTCGTCCTCGCCTGCCCCTGCCTTGGGCCAGCTCTAGCCCGGGCTGGTTGGGGCCAGCCTCGGCAGGGAGCTCTGGGCACCCCAGCCTGGCCTCGCAGGCCCTGGGTGGGCTCTTGCTGGGGCTGGGGCCTGGTGGAGGGCGGTGGTCCGGCTCCCGGAGCTGCTCTGACCCACCCGCTGTGGATTCTTGCCTTGCAGACTTCTCCAGCCAGGTGAGCTCCTCGTCCCTCAGCTCCCCGGCGGGCCGAGGCGCCATGGCGGCCCCCTCGCTGCACCCCTCGCTGGGGCCTGGCCTTGGCTCCGCGCTGGGCTCCCCCGGGCAGCTGCACTCGCCCATCAGCACCCTGAGCTCCCCCATCAACGGCATGGGCCCGCCCTTCTCCGTCATCAGCTCCCCCGTGGGCCCCCACTCCATGTCTGTGCCCACCACACCCACTCTGGGCTTCGGCACCGGCAGCCCCCAGGTGAGTGCTGGGCTGGGCTGGGGGGCTGGGCTGGGCAGGAGGCTCCCCCAGCAGGGTGGTGGATCACCTGGTGGACCTGGGAGGAGAGGCTGCCCTTTCCCCTCCATCTTTAGATCTGGCCTCAGTGGCTGACTCTCTGGTTGACCTGGGCCTGGCCTTCACAGGCCCTGCCGGCTGGGCTTCCTGGCAGCACTGCCAGCTCTGTGGGGGCTCTGCCTCCTCTGGTACAGGTCCTCCTCCTGGTGCCCCTTTCCTGGCTAGGCTTTCTGCTCACAGCCAGGCCAGTGGTCTCGTATCCCTGGGCCTGCAGGGACACTGTGCAGGGATGGGGGAACAGTCCGTGCTTGGTGGCCCAGTGGCTGTGTGGGTACTGTCATCTGCAGGGTTGGTGCCCTTTTCCACAGTTGGTGTCTGCTTGACACTCTTCCAGCCTGGCAGGGTGCAGCACAGCGAGGTCTTGCTGTTGGGATGGTGGGACCTGGTCCAGCCCACTCCCTTAAGGCCCCAAGCGCCTCTCAGATCCCCTGTGGGGCTGGACTCCCTGTCCGGGGCTGTGTGGCTCCTGGAGGCTTTCCCCTGGACCACCTCGATGCAGGTTTCCCTCTGGTGGACCCCATCTGTCTTCCTCAGAGAGGCTGGGGATGTGCCTTCCTGCTCTGAGTCCTGTTGGGTCCAGTCACCTGGCCTCCACAGCTGACCTGTGGAGGAGAGCTCTGCTGTGCTCTGCCGAGCCTGGCTGCCTCCCTTGTAGCCCCGCTCCTGGCCCAGGAGAGCTGGGGTGTGCGTGGTCTGCGGCCAGCCTGCTGTTCATCCAGCTGAGCCCCTTTCTCTAGAGACTTGCAGCTTTTCTAGGCTAACCCCACAAGCCCCTGTGCCCCCAGGGGATGGGCGTAGAGGGTGGGATCTCTGTCCATGAGCATGCAGCTCCCTCTCAGGGCACCTGGCCTTCCAGACGCAGGCAGAGTCCCGCAGTGCCGGCATGGGAAGGACTGGCCACCTCCCCCGTCTGGCATGGCTGCCCCACACCTGTCCTTGCTGGGGGCCTGATGCCGCACAGTGAGAGCAGGTGGAGACTCGGTCTCCACGGTCCCCTGGCTTCACTGGCTGACACCTACTCCATGAGATTTCTCACTGGGACCCCCGCCTGCTGCCTGCCCTGGACACCTTCGGGCTGCCGCACAGCAGGCGTCTGTCTGGGTTCTGAGTTTCCTTGTGGGGCAAAGCCCAGGGCTGTTTGTCCTTCTGGGAAGAGGGCAGGGAATGTGGGGGCATGGGAGGGTCTTCTGGGCCACATCTGTCCTGTTTTCTGTGTACCTGGCACTTAGTGGTCCTGGTTAAAGCCAGGTTCCTATGAACCAGTTACCCAGACCCCTTAGGCTGCCTATGCAGGGGCCTAGGGGAGGCTGGGGAGCACATCCCGTGTGTCCTTGACATTTGCCCTGCAGCTGCTTGACTGGCTATCTGTCCAAGGGTCCCTCTGCCAGGTCTGCAGAGTGGTCACTCTGAGCCTGTGCTTGGCCTCTGACCACCTTTCCTAGTGGGCCTTTGGCTCCCCTGGACACATAACCCCATGCACATCAGCAGTCTGCACTGGGAACCTGGGGTTCCTTATATTCCTGGGAATGTGGGTGAATTTGGGCCTGTGGCCACCTTCACCCACAAAACTCTAACTGCAGAGCCAGCTGCCAGAGCCCGTGAGGTCCTGCCAGCTCTGCCTGCCCCAGGTGGTGGCTGGGAAGGGCTGTCCGTGTCAAGGGGCCAGGCCACTCCCTCCTGCCCACAGGGGCATGGGAGCCTGCAGATAGAGCCAGGTCAGTCTCTCCTGGACAGGGGGTCCACCAGGGTAGGACCCATGGCACCTGTGTGGTCAGGCCTTGGGCTGACCGCCTTGGTGGCAGCTTCCTGCAGGGAGCATCTCTCGAGTACATGGGGAGCGGGGTGAGGCACCAGGCCCCTGGACTCCAGCAAAGGGCTCCCACAGGAGGCCCTCAGGCCTGCGGGGCTGTGTGTCCTTAGGAGGCAGCCTGCTCAGGGGACCAGTGCGTTTTATGGTGTCGGAAGTGGCCAGCACCCAGGGGGCCGGCTGGGAGGGAGCGTGGCAGGGCTGAGGGCGGGTGGAGGCTCAGGCCTGCTCCTGGGGAGGGGAGCTTCCTTGAGTTGGGGCTGGAGGGTGGGTGTGGTGCTACGGAAGAGAGGAGAGCAGAGGTGGGCAGGGCTGGGTGGGGCATTGATGAGGCGGGAACTGAAATAAATACCAAGGATATGAAAGGGGAAATGGGGTAGCCCCGCCCTGGCCTCCCGTGGGGGCACAGGCTCCAGCCAAGGGTCCTTGCTGTCCTGGGTCTCTTGGGAGATGAACTGTAAGTGCAGAAGCCACTGGGGTGCCCACGGCGGAGGGGCTGCCCTGTGCTTGGTTCTGGGGTCTTTGAACCCTGACCCTGGGTTAGCCAGCTCGGAGCTGGGAAGGGCAGAAAGACCATCCAGCTTTGCTGTGGTCACCATGCCAGGGCTGGCCATTGGAAGAGCCCAGAGGAGCCATGTGGGTGGCTCTAGGGCCTCAGTGAGGATGGACGCCCCCAGCCCGACCTCACCCTGCTCAGACATTGGGTTCAGTAGGCCCCGGGCTCTTGGGGCTGCTCAGAGGCTCTGGTCTCACCGAAGCTGACAGGGCAGGGCAGGGATACCCTCCCAGTCGTGGGGCGCTGGCGTGGGGTAGCACTGACTTGGAGTGTGACTCGCTGCTCCCTGCTGTCCTGTCCTCCCCGGGGCTGTAACCAGCCCTCCTCACTTCTCTGGCCCTGCCTCAGTTTACCAGGCCCCCTGGCCTGCCTGCGGGGCCAGGAGACAGCAGGTGTACCCTAGCGTGGATTTGCACTGCCGAGCATGGCCCTGTGTCGTCACGCCCTTCGCTCTCACAGATGGGAGGGTCTCCTGCTCGGGCCCCAGGCCTAGGGTCTCCCCTCTGCTGAAGCACGAGGCATATGTGTCCACGGCTCTGAACTGACCCTGTCCACACCTTGCCTGCCCCTGTCCAGACAGTCCTCTCTCCACCTCCATACGCCGGCCCGGCCCTGGCCTAGGACACAGCTTTCCCTCATGGAGGCCAGGTGCCAACTGCAGCTGCTGCTGGTTGGCCTCCCAAAGTGGTGGTCAGCAGGGCACCTGCTGAGTGCCTGCTCTGCTGGGCACCTGCCCCTCCTTCGTCTGTCACCCTCGTGTCAGTCTTACAGGAGGCACTGCATGGTCCAGCTGCCGGGGAAGGAGACCTGGGCTCAGGCTCAGTAATGTCCCCCAGGTCACAGGAGGATGGGGCGGCAGCCTTGCAGGTTGGGCAGGGCTTCACCTCTGATGTCCACCTGCTTCCACAGCCTCAGGGTCATCTGCATCTCCCCTCTGCCCCTCGGTGGGCCAGTGAGCTTCAAGTGGGCAGGGGCTTGTTCTGTGGCACCGGTGACCGTGTGTCCCTCCCTTGCGAGGTTCCTCCTCCCCTTGGCCTTGTTTTGCCCTCCTTGGCACTTGGGGTCAGGTGCTTGGTGAGCGCCCCTGCACCACTCAGTTGCTGTGTGACCCTCTAGCCCACCTCCTGGAGCCTCAGGGTCTTAGGCTAGGAAAGGGGAGGGCATCACAGCCCCAGGGCTTTCCATGCAGGAGAGGCGGACATGGGCAGGGCCTGGCCACGGCCAGTGACGGTCCCGGGCATCCCGAGACCCGTGTGCACATGGAGCGTGTGGTGAGTCAGGGAGGCCCGCACTGTTCCGTGGTGGAACTCTGGTTCCCTGCCTTCACCGTGGTGCCCACGTCCTGATGCCTGCCCCTGCTGCACCCGGCGTCCTGGGGACCCCTGGGCCTCCCTGTGGCCCCCTGCGCCCACGGGAACAGCCTCCCGGCCCGCCTGAACAGCTCCGGCAGGACGCAGAGCCACTAGGACTGGAGCGTCGCTCTGGGCGCTGGGGCCATGGCACAGGAGGCTCTGGGGCATTTCTGCTCTGCTTGCTTTGGGCACGAACTCTTCCTGTCTCACGAGGAAGGGAACAGGGCTCGGGTGAGGAAGGAAGGAGGCGAGGTCCCCCACGTGAGGTGGCCCGGGGCTACGTGAGGGCAGCGTGGAGCCCGGGGCGGCTGCGGAGCGCTTTCCGCGGCGTCAGGGCTCGGCAGGGTGGGGGTGTCCAGCTGGGGCCCTGCGCCCTGGCAGACGTCCGGCTGGGGGCTGCGCGGGAAGCGCCTGGGCCTGCACTGGCTGCAGAGCTGCGCCGGAGACGGCGGAACCAAAAGTGCCGTGTCACCACCAGGCTGCAGCTGTTGCCAGGGTGACGGCGAGTTTCCCACGCCTGCCCTGGCAGCAGCGGGCGGCAGTGGGGGCCCAGGGCTGTGCAGAGGCTAAGGAGCCCCTGCCACCTGGAGCCTGGGGGATTTTCTGGCTTCCCTCCCCTCCTCGTGGCCAGAGACCACCGCCCTGCTGTGTGGCAGGGGCGTGTGTGTCCGGGGAGCCCGGCCCTCCTCCCTGCGGGGCCTCTGTGTTCTCGGCTGTGTGTGGGCCCACGAGTGCCTGCCAGTGGCGCGTCCAGCAAGCACCTAGCAGGTGCCCAGGGACAGGAGGCAGCTCAAAAGTGGGCGGCAGGCAGGGGTGCGCAGGGCCTCCTGTGCAGGGTGGGGGGCCAAGGTGCTCAGGTTGCCAGGGGTCTTCACACCTCCAGCCCCTCTTTCCTGGAGCCTGGGGTCTGCCGCAGGAGGGGAGCCCTGGGCAGGGCAGCAGTCTGCTGGGCTCTGGCTGGCATAGAGCTGCTGCTCAGCAGGACTGGACCCTGCCTTCCCGAGGGCAGCAGCCCTGCTGCCCCTTAGCTGTGTGGCCTGGGGGGCCCTCTGTAAAGTGGGGTATGGCCTTCCTCACCTCGGGCTGTCAGGAGGACTCTGGGGTGTGCCCGTCACCAGCCTTCCCAGGGCTGACCTGCTCCTGTGTCCCCCACAGCTCAACTCGCCCATGAACCCCGTCAGCAGCAGCGAGGACATCAAGCCCCCACTGGGCCTCAATGGCGTCCTCAAGGTCCCCGCCCACCCCTCAGGAAACATGGCGTCCTTCACCAAGCACATCTGTGCCATCTGTGGGGACCGGTCCTCAGGTAGGGCTGCCTTGGAGTGGGAGAGGAGTGGGCTGGGAGACCTGAGGGCTGCACCTAGAGTTCCCACCTTCAGGGGGCAGCAAGCGAGGTCGGAGAGCAGGCTGGGGGCCATCCTGGGACGTGTGGATGGCGGAGTGACAGCTCGTGGGGACAGGGCCTCTGCATTATTCCCTGGAACCCAGTAGCCCGAGAGTGCAGAGCGACCCCCTGCAGGGCACAGCGGCTCAGACAGAGGAGCCCCTGGGCGCTGGGGGAGGGGCCCTGGAACCTGGAGGGCTGAACCGGCCTCAGAGCAGGGAGCCTAAGGCGGAGCCCACGCCAGTCCAGTCTGGGGTCTGCAGACCAGGCGGCCCTTCTGCTGGGCTGGAGCAGGGTCCCACGGGGGCAGCCTCTCAGCAGCGTCCACCCGCAGGCAAGCACTACGGGGTGTACAGCTGCGAGGGCTGCAAAGGCTTCTTCAAGAGGACCGTGCGCAAGGACCTGACCTACACCTGCCGGGACAACAAGGACTGCCTGATTGACAAGCGGCAGCGGAACCGGTGCCAGTACTGCCGCTACCAGAAGTGCCTGGCCATGGGCATGAAGCGGGAAGGTAGGTGGGGCGGGCGGGCCCCGCCTCCCTGCGGCCCCTCCCAGGTGTTCCTGGTGCAGGGGCCTGGGCACGAGGCCAGCCCTCGACTCCACAGCCTGCTTGGTGGTGACCCAGTGGTCCCCTGTGAGGGCGTAGCAGGCCAGGGCCCAGCTCGTGGGCTGCGGGGCCAAGAGGAGGTGAAGGGGCCCGTGTGGGGAAGCAGGAGACATGCATGTGCCCTGGGCTCGTCTGCCAGCTGCCCAGCAAAGGTCTGCTGGAGGAGGCCCGTGGGTGTTGCTGTTTAGCTTGGAGGGGTGGCGGGGGCCCTCCAGAGAGCCCCAGAGCATCCCCGCCTCCTCCTCAGGCTGACTCCGGTTCTCGCTTGGGGGTGCCCAAGCCCTGCGGGGCCTTGGAGCAGCCGGATGTCTGAGCCTGTCGTTCTGACAAGGTGTGTGGGCATGTGTAGCAATATGGTCACTCCCCTGGGGTCACAGAAAAATCGTCAGAGTGTCCAGCCAGGTCCTCGGCCTCTGTGTGCCATGTGACCTTGGAGCCGTGCACTGTCCCCTTCTGCACACAGCCTGATGGCCCCTGCATGCTGAGCAAGTCCCCGTGAGGGTGCACCACATGCCTGTGCGTGGGGTGCATGGGGGTGTGACCACGTGCCCCAGGCCCACCCTCGTGGGGTTGCAGGCACTGTCTGGGTCAGGGTTTCCAACTCTGCTCCCCAGACCCGCAGGAGCCTCCTCCTGCTTCCTCTGCCCTGGCTGCTCCCAGGCTCCACCTGTGGCCATGCTCACCCCCGAGGGGGTCCCCAAGTGGGACCCAAGCTAGTGTGTCCCCCAGGAGTGTCCTGGGTGGTGGCTGCAGGACTGCAACTCGTGTCCATCTGTCCCTGGAGTGTGTGCGTCCTTGGCCTCGGTGTCCTCGAGGAGTGGAGCCTTGAGGCCCTGCGTTCCTGCGGGACTCCCTTGGGCTGTGGGCTGGCCGTGCAGTGCGGGTGGCGGGGGCCTGGGACAGGCCTCGTCTCCACTCCCAGCCGCTGGGCAGGATGTTGTTTCGGCTCGGCTGCATTTCCTAAAGTGCTTGGTTTGTCCCCGCCTGTCCTTTGCTGTTGGGTCAGGAAACGGGGGCTGTGGTCAGCTGGGCTAGGAACCTGGGCTCTGGCGCCCATCCCTTTTGCCAGTGGGAGTGCAGGGGACATGAGGGCCCCTCCAAGGGAGGATGTGGCCCATCCGGTTCCCCTGGGCACTGCATGTGGTCCGGGAGGGTTGCTGGAGGGGCAGGTGCAGCGTTGTTCCTTAAAGAGGCTACAAGCTGGGTGCCGTTGGGCAGGGGTGGGGCTGGAGTGGGCAGGGGTGGTGTGGAGCTTGGTGTGGCCACTGAGCTCTGTCCCTCTTGGAGTCTCGCTCCTGGTGCCAGCACGCACTGGCTGTGGGATGTGAGTCTTTTGAAAGTGACCTTCAGATAGCTGGTAGGGCTCCAGGGGAAGCTCAGGGGCACTGGGCACGGGGCATGGCTGGGTCAGACCTGCATGCTCAGCTGCAGGGAACAGTGTCTGCCAAGGCCAAGGCAGTGGCACTCCTGGCACATGGGCAGGATGGCGGTTGTGAGTCCCAGAGGGAGAGCAGCACGCACCTCTCCTTCCCAAGACTGCTGCTGCCCTGTGAGCCTGCTGCTCTCCTGTCCCCTGGCTGGTCCCCCTAAGGCCTGGGGGTGTGGATGGGGACCCCATCCTGTCCCAGTGGAATGGTGCAGTCTCAGGGCTGGGGGCCCTTGAGTCTCTGGGTCCTGTCCCCTCCCGGGCTCCCACCAGTGATGGGGTCTTGTGTGCACTTGTTGCCTGGGGATCAGTGGGCACCCCCTGCTGGTGTCCATGCACACTCGGCTGACCCCACCTACTCAGTGCCTCAATGCTGTCCTCACTTCTCAGATGGAAAAGTAGGGTGCAGAGAGTCGAGGGCCCGGGAGGTGTCAGGCTGGCACAGTGCAGGGCCTAGGCTGTGGGTCATTATTGCCTGCCTTGTCTTTGGGCCCCTTCAGACCTGATTTATGGGCCATTAGATAAACACCTGGTCCTGTCAAGGGACCCACTCCCCTTTGTCTCCTGCTGGATTTACGAGTCGTTGAACGCGCAGTAGAGACCCTCCCACAGAGTGCTCGCGTGCCCCGAATACCATGCCACGCCGTGGGGCGGCTGCAGGAGACCTGGCCCCGTGCCCAAGGGACCCTGCTGCCCAGTGCTTGGTCTGTGTGGGCCGGGTGCCTCTTGCCTGCCTGTCCCTGCCTGCATTTAGGTGCTGGGTGATGGCTCCTGGACTGGGCTGTCCCCTGGAGCCCGGAACTCCTCCCTTGGCGCTCTCAGGTCAACCCAAGAGACCTGGCAGCAGCAGGTGGAATGCGTGTGGGCTGCGTGAGTTGGGCGGTGTGGCAACCCTGGGCGGAGTTGCGGGGCCAGCTTGCCAACCCAGGGCCCTTGGTCCAGGGCACAGAGAGTGTGAGCTGCCGGCTGCAGTTCCTGAGTACCAGGCCTGCTGCAGGTAGTGAGGCTGGAGCCCCACACCATCCCTCTGCCATGCTCCAGCTGAGAGGGCTGCTCAGCCAGGCTCAAGGAGCAGCTGGGGCTGGCTGACCACAGGGAGGGCCTGGTCTTCCTGTGGGCAGCCCTGGCTGCAGGGCAGGTGCCCCCACCCCTGTTGGGGGTGTTCAGGCTGATAGCGTCTGCGTCGGGCAGTAGCCGGAGCGTGCGTGTACACGCACTGCTCGGACCTGCTCAGCAGCATTCCCAGCTGGGGGGCGGGCAGTGCCCTGGGGGGGTCCTCCTTGCCAGCCTGTGCCCAGGCCTGTTTGCTGGGGCACGTGGTGCAGGGCTAGGGGCCTGCTGGTGGGCCTGGTCTGATGGGGGTACCTGGCTGATGACTGGGGGGCACCCCACTGCACACCCTGTCCTGTGGCCGCCCGCGCCTCTTCCCACTTCCTTTCTGCCTCCTTTTGCTTCCTGCGCCCTATCCCCTGGCTCCAGAGGACTGGGGTGCGGAAGCAGCAGTGTCTGGCGTGTGTGCTAGTGCGTGTGTGTTTGCGTGCATGTGCATGCGCGTGGATAGGGGCGACCTCGCCCGTTTCCTCCACAGGAAGAGTGCTGCTGGGGCTGAGCCCTGGCCCTGTCGCCCTCTGGCTTTGTGACACTGGGCCCATGACTTCACCTCTCCCCTGTCAGTGTCCTGGTCTGTACCACGGGGGCATCTGCAAGGTCCCCCATGATTTGTCCCAGTGTGGTGGAGGGTAGCATGGGACTTGGCTGGTGGTGGGACTGGGGAGTTGTGGCTTGTGTGTGTGCACGCATGCTGCTCAGTGGTGGTGACCCCACAGGGGTCTCCTCGGCCGTGCGAGAGGCTGGGTCCCTGCAGGGAAGGGGACCCACCTCCTCTGAGCTGGAGGGAGCCCTACTGGTCTGCCCTAGGTTGGCGTCTGCATTGCTTGGCCTTGGGCAAGGTGGTTAGGACAGAGCATCTTGTTGGAATTCAGTCCTGCTAGACTTGGGCCCTGCCTGGGGCTGACAAGGGACAGAAGGGCCTAGCCATGGCAGTGCCCCTAACAGAGGGGGCATCAGGGCCTGGGGACCCTTGTGTTGGACACCCCTGCTGTTGAGCTGTCTGCCCCCGCTGAGACCCACTCTGGCTGAGGGGCCGCTGCGCCCCTGGGTTCTGAGACAGCGTGTTTCCTCAAGTTGGGACTCTGGTTATGCTGAGGGACAGGCAGCCGGGCCACAGTCCGCGGTGGACCGTGGGTGGGCGTCTGGCCCCTGCCTTCCTCCCGCGCCGGCTCTCTTGGAAGGATAACGAGGCCCTGTATTTACAGACGCCTCCCGCTCGCGGCTTCCCGGCGCCAGCGGAACATAAGTCAAACATGCCTGCGTCTAGAAGGTGGTGGAGCTGGCAAGACGTAAATCCCCCGCACCCCGCCCCCGCCTCCATAAATAAAACGATAATATTTATAATGATGCTGCTCGGAGCGGCTGGGGCCCTTCCCGGCTTCAAAGTGCTTCACGAAACATTTGCTAATTAATTCCCGGCCGCCCCGTGAGGAGGCAGGTGCCCTGGAGCCCCCTCGCCCGCCTCGCCTGCCCTGCTGCAGGCACCCAGGGAGAACTGGCGGCCTGGAGGCTTGTGCTCAGAGCCGCCGTGGTCAGGCTCCCTGTATCCCAGGACTGTCCGGAGAAAACCCTCGGAACCAGGCTGGCTGGGCTCAGGAGCCTGAGGCAGGGGACTCTGGGCTGTGCAGGTGGACCTGCTCATAGGTCCATCCTGAAGGCAGGCTTTGTCATTGTCACTGTGAAGATGGAGAAGCACCAGAGGTTAGGGGACTTGCCCGGGGGCCACACAGCTGTTAGAAGTAGTGCAGGCTCTGGGGTCGAGGGGCTGCCTGATTCCACAACTCGCAGCTTTGAGCTGTTAACTGACCAGAGATGCCAGCCACATCCCTTTGACTCTCTGAGCCTCAGTGTCCCCACCTGGGACAGTGGGTGTCTGGGCTGCATTGTGCTTTTGGGCCGTGTGCTGGCTCTGAGGCTTAGGAATTCTGCCCGGAGCCTTGCCCCAGGGCCTTAGGCACTTGGTCTGCTTGAATCTGACCGCCAGCGGCCTGTAGGTGCCTCTTGCTGGTGGGGCTGCTTGGTGTGGAGGGCTTGTCTCTTGGCCCTGTGACTGTACCCTCTGTGACCGTACCCTCTGTGACCGTACCCTCTGTGACTGTACCCTCTGTGACTGTACCCTCTGTGACCATACCCTCTGTGACTGTACCCTCTGTGACTGTACCTTCTGTGACTGTACCTTCTGCGACTGTACCCTCTGTGACTGTACCTTCTGTGACTGTACCCTCTGTGACCGTACCTTCTGTGACTGTACCCTCTGTGACCGTACCTTCTGTGACTGTACCCTCTGTGACCGTACCCTCTGTGACTGTATCCTCTGTGACTGGAGGAGGGATCCCTCCCCGGACAGGCGCCCGCCACACGGAGGGACTGTGGAATTCCACCTGGGGAGGGGCCGGGTGGCTGGCCTTCCACATCCGCTGCCAGCTCCATGCCATCTGCCCGCAGCCCTGGGCTCCCCACCCAGCTGCACCTGCTGTCAGAGTTTCCAGAAGAGCTGGGCTTTTGCACACCGCCAGCTTGAGGCCTCTGCCTGCTCCCTGGCCCAGCTGGTGCGTCCTAGAGATGCTGGATCAGCCTCCTGTCCTGAGTCCACATGGGCAGAAAGTCCCTGGCTCAGGCCAGGCCACTGGGTCCTGGGGGGCAGGGATGCAGGAGGATGCCTGGGCTGCCCTTAGGGAGCCTGGAGAGGGGCTTCTGCCAGACCCCGCTGCGTGGAGCAGCTGGCACGGGCGCCTGGGAGGGGTCCTCATGGGACTGTTGGCAGCACACTGGGGAGCCCTGACGCCCCAAGCCTGGAGCAGTGAGGTCACCAGGGTGACCTGCTCCCTGGAAGCTGTGGCCGTGGAGGAAGTGGCTGCCGGGCGCCCCTGCATGTGGCCCCTCCCGCCTCCTGCCTCCTGCCGTCCCTCCTGCTTCACTGGCCCAGTCCCTCGGGAAGCCAGCAAGAGGACCTGGGTCAGGCAGCTGGGGCAGCACAGGGACGGGGTCTGGAGGTGGAGGAGGGGGGTTCATCACCTGGCGCCTGCAAGCCCCTGACGTGGCTGGGTGGTGGTCTGCCCCGCGTGCGTTGCCCTGCGGGGGGGTGAGGCGACAGGAAGAGGCCTGGTCCTGTGGGGTCCGCGGGGGCGAGGGAGCGGGTCCTGCTAGTTGGCAACGGGGCACAGGGAGGGCTCAGTGTCCCTTCAGTGCCGGGTACCAGTAGGACCCAGGAGTTGGCAGGAGCAGACAGAGAAGCCCGGGCTGGAGTGCGGCGGAGGCGGCTCTGGGGACCCTCGCCCTGCTGCCGTCCTGGGTCTGTGTCTCTTTGCCTCTGAGCCTCGGGTCCCTCCTCTGTGGGGGGTAGTGGAAGTGCCTGGCCGGGCACTGCTGGGTGGAGCCTCGGCTAGGGTCATCCCGCCCGGGCGGGACAAGATGGGCCGCATGTCTGAAGGGAACTGCCAGAAGCCCAGTGACCGTTTCTGTCCAGGCACATCCAGATCCCTGCCTGCCCCGTGGACACCCCCGTGCCAGATGCTCCCAGGGGGCCGGCAGAGTGGGCAGGATGGGTCTCCAGGTGCCCAGAGTGAGTGGTGGATAATGGGGAGGAGGCAGAGTCCCTGCTGGCCTTGTGGGCATCCTTGGGGCGGAAGGCTCCTGTCTGAGCCCCTTCACTGCAGCCTCTTCTTCAGGGCTGGCTGGAAGCCGGGCGGCTGTTGGGTCAGTTGTGCCTGGCAGGAGGCTGGGCTGTGGGCTCCTCAGCCCGTGGGCGTTTCTGTTCTATCTAACCGTGCTGCCCCCACCCCAGCTTGGCTGCCCATAGGGCATCTTGGGCATCAGGGCTGCTCTCAGCTTGTGGTCGGCGGGGAGCAGGTGGTCCCAGGCCTTGTGGCACGGTGGGAGTGCAGAGCCTCGTGGCTTGAGTACGGCTGGGGGCCCGGGCCTGTGCCCTCCCTCTGCAGAGTCCAGCACGGGGCTGTGGGCCTGCCTTCGCACCTGCCCTGGCGCAACGCTGAGCCTGTTTGCCCCTTGTGCTGCTGGCGGCCAGCATGGACACCCTGCTGAGGTCAGGAGCGGCTCCACTCTGGCCTGGACATTGCCGTCTCCGGCCTGAACTGCCCTCCCTGCTGTATTTCCTCCTTCGCCTCCTTGCCTCTTCTTCCAGGAAGCTTCCTGGCTTTCCCCGGTCCACAGACCACTGTTTCCATGTTGGGACCCCGGAACAGCCTGCTGTGGGCCCGGGCGGGCTCCCACGGTGTGAGTGTGGGTGGAGTGAGCTGATGAGAGGTGGGCTTGGATTTCAAAGTGCACAGCCCAGGCCAGGCCCAAGGCCAGCTGTGAGCGTGTCCCCCTCACCTGGCCCGGGGCCCGCTGGTGTCAGCATGCTGGCTCTGAGTCGGCTGGCCTGGCCCTGGCCACAGCAGGTCCTGGGAGGCGCTGGCTTGGCCGGGGGACAGCAGTGACAGCACCGTCCCATTGCAGCTGTGCAGGAGGAGCGGCAGCGGGGCAAGGATCGGAACGAGAACGAGGTGGAGTCAACCAGCAGCGCCAACGAGGACATGCCGGTGGAGAAGATTCTGGAAGCTGAGCTGGCTGTTGAGCCCAAGACCGAGACCTACGTGGAGGCGAACATGGGCCTGAACCCCAGCTCGGTGGGTGTCAGCCCTGCAGGGAGGGCAGTGGTCCCCATTTCCTGTGGTGGCTCACTTACTGACCCTCATCCACCTGTGTGACCTCTGGCCGGCTGGTGACCTGTGAGCTCCTTGGCCCTTCCCCGTCTGGATCCTGAGTGGGGCAGGGACCAGGCCCGGAGACAGCTCCAGCCCTGCAGCCACGCCCTGCACCCCTGGCCACCTCTGAGGGGCCTGGATCTGGGGCTCACTATAGGGTTTGGCCTCTCTGGGTTAGGGGCTGTCCCTACCTGAGGGTCACTGCCCCATGTCCCCCTGAGAAGGCATGAGGAGCTGAGCCCAGGAGAGAAGCTCCAAAGAGAGAGGTAGGCTCTGAGGCTGGCTCTGCCTGCTGCTGCGTGGCCCTGGGCGAGGGACTTCCCTGAACTTTCTACCCCCTGTCGGCTGGCAGGAGGGGCTGATGTGCCAGCAAAGGGGACTGGCAGCCAGAGGTGACTGTGACGGCTGTCATCGCAGAGGGCGGCTCGCGGCCCTCAGCTGCTTGTCTTCCTGCTGACTGCTGTAGGAGTGGTCTTCCCTGCCTTTCTGGACCACCCTGCCCCCTGTCCCTACAGCCTCCAGGTGAGGACGGGAGGGCCATGGCCTCTGCTGAGGCTCTCTGGGTGGTCCCTGGCTGTGCCCAGGACCTTGGCTTCAGACCCTCTGGCCTCTACATTGTTCCTCCTGGCCTCACTTGAAATAGCCTCTCCTGCTCTTGGGTGGCCCTGCCTGTAACGTGGGCCTGGCCTCCCGCTGTGGCCTGTGCCAGGCATCACAGCAGGAACTTTCTCTGCCCCTCCCCTCCTGGGGCACAGGACCTGCTTCGCTTTGGGCACAGTTGGTCCTCGATGAGCTCACATGGGTGAGGGTTCCCATTTGTCACGGGATCCCGAGGACGTGGCCCAGCTGTGCCCCCGGTTGGTGGGGTGGTTCTGATCGGTGAATCCGTGTAAGGGACTAGCACTCTCCTCAGCTTTACCTCACCTTGGGCCTGGGGTCCTGCATCTGCCACAGGCACATGGTCAGCTTGGTATCTAGACATCATCTGGGTCTGTGTTGGGTTGAGGGCTGGGGCCAGAGCCCTGAGGCCAGCCAGAGCCCTAGTCCAGGCAGGTCAAGGTCATCCTGACCTCTTGCCCTCCCCTGGGCTCACAATTCTTTCCCCTGTGTGCTGGTTGCGCCTATTGGCGCTTACTCCTTTCTGCCCCAGGATCTTTATACCAGCTACTCCCTCTGCCTGCCCTCTGACTCCCGCTGCTGCAGTCTCAGCTGAGGTGTCCTTTCTGAGGGGGTCCCTGCCCAAGCTCTCATCAGTGTCCTGCCTGAGACCAGCTGCTGTTCAGGGGCTCAGTGTGCCCATCCCCCCTTCACGGTCCTGGCCCTTGGTGACCACATAGTGAGTCGATGCCACGGGGTGAAGCACAGGCCATGCCTTCTGCCCAGTGTGGCTGGGGACAGCCATGCTGCCCTGCCCCCAGCCTAAGTGTGCCGGCTCTCCTGGCCAGGTCCCTGAGCACTGCCCTCTCTGGTGGGGCTCCCAGTGCCCCAGGCCCTCAGGCTGTCCATGGCTGGGACTCCTTCCTTCCAGGAATGGCCCCTGGAGCTGTCCTCACCCTGCTCTGACCCTTGACAGTCCTGTCTGGTTTGGGGTCCTGTGCCCACGCCCCTTCTGCACTGGGAGGAGAGGCGGGGCGGGCAGGTGGGAGGGCTCCAGACGGAGCAGAAACTGAAGAGGTGGGGGGCTGACAAGGTCCCCAAGTAAGGAGAGGGCCCGCTGCGGTCGCTCTTCCGTGACGTTGGTGCTTGGAGCCACACGGGCCAGGGCTGCTCAGGACTGGGCTCCCATCCCGTGAAGGAGCCCCAGCCCCACCTGTTCCCGCCCAGCCTCTGTGTCCGACCTCACGCTGGAGGCCCTTTGTGCACTGGCTTGGGCGCTCCTGGCCAGGAGGGCCAGTGGGCCCAGGGAGGGGCCTCGCCTGCCTCGGCTTGGCAGCTGGCGCTGCCCCTGGGCGGCCGGGCCAGGGTGGTCCCGGCGTTTCCTCGTGGCTGGGAGTGGCAGCTTGTTAGATGTCTGCTGTTGAATCCGGCTCAGGGGTGAAGCCCTGGCCTGAGCCACACAGCGAGACGGAGCAGGATGGAGCCAGAAGCCCTCACAGCCCCTTCCCCTCCCAGAGACCCCCTCTGGGCCTGGCCCTGCTGGGACCCCAGCCAGAGCCTCCCCTCCTCCCGCCATCTGCTCCCCAGCCCCACGTGTGCCACTCCTGCAAAGGCCCAGCCACTGCCAGCTGCTCCTCCTCTTCCTGGAGACAGTCTGCCACCCGGGCTCCAGGAGAGCTTCCGAGGGGCGGCCGTCCGTCAGCCAGGCCGAGGCCGGTTCTCTGGGTAAGGCTTCCGAGCAGGGCCGTCTGCTGCGGTCTTTCAGTTCCCTGGCTCCTGCGATTCAGCCTGCCCGCCTGGGGCCTCCTCTCCACCACGCCTGCATCGACCTCTTGGGCTGACCTGCAGCAGATGGACGGGGGAGGACTATTGTCCAGCCGTGGGACAGGACGGGAGGCCGAGGCTGAGGGGCAGAAGCTGGGTGCTGCAGGCCTGGGGTGCTGGGCAAGGGCCTGGCACCCAGTGAGCACTGGGGTTCTGGTCACTGGGCTTGCTGAGGGTCCCCGAGGGAGCGAGCGAGGGGCCACATGTGCGGCTGTGGGCAGGTCCTGTGGCTGGGGGTCCCTCTCCCTGAAGCTGGGTCCAGGGAGCCCCTGCAATGCCTCTCCCCCCTGGACCTCTGCACACCCCAGCCCCACCTGGCCCCACGGCCTCCAGGTGATTGGTCAGGGCTTTCCCACTTGAGCCCTTAGTGGCCCCTTATGGGCGACTGGCTATTTAGCACATCTGCAGAGCAGACGGTCTCTGCCCAGGGAGCCCGCCCAAAGGTGTTCCCTCCTGCCCAGTGCCCCGGCCGCCGCCGCTCTGGAGGAAGGCCCCCTCCCCACCAAGGGTTCTGTCCTGCAGCACGTGACCCGGGGCCTTGGCTCCCTCCCCGCTCTCCCCATAGAACCCGTGACCCCTCCTGGCCAGAACTCTTGGAAGGCATCTACTGGCTTCTGACTTCTGCCTGGGCCTGGTGTCTCGGCTAAGGCAGTGTCCACCCCAGCTTCCACCTGTGTCTGGTAGCCCTGGACTTCCGGGTCACCACGGCCACAGTGAGGGGCTGGCCCACCCCAGCTGCAACACTGTCACTTTGTGACCTGCCCCTTAGCCTCTTTCCTCCTCACCTAGCGCCTTCCTGCGGCCAGGGAGGGACGCATCGCTCCTGCAGGCCGTGTGGTGACGAATCACCACAGACGCAGTAGCTTAGAACAGCACGGGTTTCAGCAGGCCACACTCCTGAGCTCGGAAACCCAGAGTCGGGCTCACTGGGCACGTCAGGGAGTCGGCGGGGCGGTACCTGGGGGCCGCCATGCCCCGTGACCCTATTTCAAGTCAGGGGTTCCTCCTCTCCTGACCTGTTTCCATCCTCTCGGGCCTGCTCTGCCTTCGACCCTCCAGCCTCCCCTAAGGATTCTTGTGACATTGGGCCTGTCCCAATAACCTAGGGTCCTTTCCTGTCCCGGGACCTGGACGTGACCCCCTTGGCAGTCCCTTTCCGGGGTGGTTGCTTTCACGGTTCTCTGGGAGGTTGGCACCCGGGCTTCTCGGGGGCCATTGCTGAGTCAGCTGCAGGGCTGGGTCTGTCCACACGCGAGCGTGGGCCTGAACGCCGTGACCTTCCTCCTCACAGCCCAACGACCCCGTCACCAACATCTGCCAGGCAGCAGACAAGCAGCTGTTCACCCTGGTGGAGTGGGCCAAGAGGATCCCGCACTTCTCCGAGCTGCCCCTGGACGACCAGGTCATCCTGCTGCGGGCAGGTGAGGCCAGGCCTGACGGGCTGGGCGGGAGGTGGCACAGCGGCAGGCAGGCCTGTCAGTGCTCGGGACTGCAGGGAGAGGCCTGGGGCTCGCTGCCCTCCCTCCCACCTGAGGGGCGTGTGACATGGGGTCTCAGCGCCTTCCCAGGGAGCTGCCCACCAGACCTCTCTCGCTTCCTGGGGCCTTGTCCACTCCAGGGCCGGGCAACACTGGCAGCTGGAATGGGTGCAGAGCGCCACTGGGGTCTGGGTCAGGCTGGCCGTGGGAGCAGATCGGCAGGCCACCTGGGGCTGTGTCCTCCTCTGCAAAGGGTGTGGTGACCAGAGGCAGGCTCCCCAGTGGCCAGCAGGGAGCCCAGGTTCCTGCAATGAAGAAGGGGCCGTGTGCAGTGCCCACCCGCCCATGTGGTGTGGATGACTCCCCGAGTCCCCATGTGGTGTTGATGACTCCCCGAGTCCCCATGGGTCCTGCTGTCCTGGGGCCTGAGCTTCAGGATGCCTGCTGCCCCCCAGAGGGCACTGTCACCAGCCCCAGCCTGAAGGGCCTTGGCCATTTTAAGGTGGTTCTCTGGTGAAAGTGAAGAAAAATGCAAACAAAGATGGCTACCCGTGAAGCACGGAATGTTCTGGAAATAACCCAATCAGGGCCAGAATTGCACAGGCCCTGACCCCCACCTCCCTCTTGGAAGGACCCCCGTGCTATCAGACCGTCCAGATGAGTCCATCTCAGGCCCCTGATCACACTTGGGGCCACCTTGGTGGGTGCAGATCTCTTGGAGGTTTGGTGAGCGTTCTCCCTACCAAGGTCAGGTCCACCCCCACCCGTGCCCTCACTTTCAGGGCTTCTCCCATCTCCCCAGCTCTCAGAGCCCTGAGCTCTCTGGCTTCAGAGTCCATCTGACCCAGAGGTCCTTGGAAGTGCTCAGTGGCCAGGTGGGGTCCCTGTAGAGAGGAGGTGGTCTGGCCTCGCTGGCACAGAGCTGGTTTCTTCTTTGGACCTGCAGCTCTTTGTTTGGTGGGCAGACGTGAGGCCCGCGTGTGGCAGAATGGGATGTTGGGGGTGCTGGCCACTGATGGCTGTGGGCAAGGCTGTCCACAGCGTGCTGGCCCTCAGTGTGCCCCCTCCGTGGATGCCCACCTCCAGCAGGCAGGCACTGGGACCTGTGTAGCCCTTTCCTCAGCCCAGGACCTGGGTTGCCCAAGTCCCCAGGATGTCCCCAGGGTGAGAACGCTGCTCCTCTTGGCCTCTTCCTAGGAGATCTTTACAGTGCCTTGCCTCCGGATGGGTCTCCCTGCCCTCGTCCCCCAGCCTCACCCCACTGAGGTTCCTTGCTGACCCGCCTCTGGCTGCCAGGTGAAGCTCAGTCTGTCCCTGCTTCAACATGCCACTGGCTTTGAGGCACCTGGTGGGGTGACTGAGCCCTGGGCCGGAGCTGGGCCTCCTGGGCATGAGTGCAGCTCTGCTGCTCTCCAGGGTCTGACTCTGCTGAGCCACTGTGGCTTCCTTGAGTGTCCCTTGTGGAGATGGCAATGTCATGCCCATCAAGCAGAGTGGGTGGCACTCGGGGCCCTGCTGTACCACCAGATGACCCTTGGGGTCCTGAAACAGCCCTGAGTATGGGACCTGGCCAGCTGGAGCCAGTGGGGTTCAAAGCCCAGGCTAGCCGGTGCTGGATCTGGTTGGTGTGGGTTTCAGTCCGTGGTATTGGATTCCGGTGGGGTTGCCACTGTCCTGAGGGTGGGTGGTTGACCTGGAGGAGATGGCAGTCCTGCCTTGGTCAGCACTGACTTCATTAGCGTGTCCACTGCTCCAGGGGTGGGCTGTGTCCTGACAGGCGCCCGCTTCCGCTCCCACTGCCCAGGAGACCTTGAGAATCAGCGTGGGGCGATCTCAGCTCCTGCACAAAAGTGCCAAGCCGTGGACGGGGCGGGCGAGGGCCACAGGGCTTCCAGGTTCCTGTCCTACCTCCCGCTTCCTCTGGGCCCACGCCCTGTGTGGCGTTCTGAGACTTCCAAGACTTCATTCCCACTCCGGCCGGTCGCAGAGGGGCCCGCTGCCCGGGAGCCTCCTCTGGTGGGGGGTGGGCTGGAGCAAGGAGGGTCTGGCTCTCCTGGCAGGAGGGATCAGCCTGCCACTTCGTACCTCTGGCCTGGTTGGTCCTGACCCATCCTCACCCTGGGGCAGGCCTACAGGGAACAAGTGGCTGTGACTTAGAGCTCCTGGTCCAGGGTGTGTCCATTTCCCACACTTGACCACAGGCCCCATCTTTCTCGTTCCTCGTTTCGACGGGCTGCCTCCCAACACCTGGCTGGGCCTGGGGATGTGTAGACAGGCGGGCAGGTGCCACCCCGCACAGCTGTGATGGTGCTCCAGCACGGCTGCCCAGGTCACCACCCGCTGTCTGTGCCGGGCGCGTTGGCCAGTGCCTGCAGCTGGCCCTGCCTGCCATTCATTCTCCCCATTGGTGGGCCCCTGTCACCTGGGCTGGGGGCATCCTGGGGTTAGGGCCTCAGGTCATCTGGTCAGCAGGGACTCCCTCTGGCCTCAAGCGTGGAGTTGTGAAATGGGGGTCGGGGTGGGGCTTACCTCCGAGTCCCCACAAGGGGCCCCTGCAGGCAAGGGTCCAGGAGCCCTCAGTGGAGGGTCAGGCCCTTCCGGGAGGGGCAGCATGGCCTGTGGAAGCACACCTCCCAGGCAGGTCCCTGTTGCCTGCCGCGCAGCTTGCCCTCTACAAAGCGGGCCGGTGACTGCGTCCTAGGAGTGCAGTCAGGATGCGGTGGGACAGACCACAGGATAGGTCAGCATGGGGCCCAGAGTCTTTTGACCACCAGGTGTCTCTGTGGACAGTCACTGGTTTTAAAGCCGTTAAGTCGCAACTTACAGGTGCCACAAAACGTCTTGTCACGAAATCATCTTTAAGTGTCTCCCACACGCCCTCTGCCTGATGCCCGCTGTGTTTGCTTGGTACTGGAACTTGGTGTCAGGATAGCATCGAGCCGGGCTTGTGGCTCTAAGGAGCCGGGTTTCCCTTTAATGTTTGATTCTTTTCTGGCAATGCATGTGGCACCCCTTGGTCCCCAAGAGCTGGTGGCAGCCATTCCCTGTTTGTCCCAGAGGAGTCCTTGGGAGCTCTCCCACTTCTGAGGCACGGGCATCCTCCATGTGCAGGAGGCTCCTGCATTTGCTAAGGCAGGTGCTTGATGCAGGGCTTCTCAGGGCCTTTACCTTGTCGGTATGCACAGAAGAGGAGGGGCGTTTCCCAGACTCAGGTGCCCAGGAGCCTCTTTTCTGCAGAGCACTTCATGGAGTTAGAGTTCCATGGAGTCTGCTTTGGGAACCCTGGCTTGGGTTTAGAAAGTGTGGTCTGTGATGTGCTGTCTTTGGGGTCTGCCCTGGGGCTAGGGACAGGGTGGGGCCAGTGGGCCTCGAGTCGGCCCTGACTGTGTGCTTCCTCCCACAGGCTGGAATGAGCTGCTCATTGCCTCCTTCTCCCACCGCTCCATAGCTGTGAAGGACGGGATTCTGCTGGCCACTGGGCTGCACGTCCACAGGAACAGTGCCCACAGCGCAGGGGTGGGCGCCATCTTTGACAGGTGGGGTGGGTGCGGAGCCTGGCCACCTCAGCCCCCCTCTGGGCCCACCTTGGCACCACTTCTGCTTAGGAGGGTCAGAGACACAGGCCAGTGCAGGGGGTGGGGTCCTGGGTCAGTCTGGCGTCTGGGATGACTGATGGCCACCCCTGAGGTTTCTGTTCTTCTTTTTCGTCCTGTGTCCTCACCTGTGAGGGGAGAGTGGCACTTGTAAGGAAAGCAGGTGCTGTCATCTATGCGGTCAGTGAAAGCGTCACTGAGTTTGGTGCATCACGGACGGTGCTGCGACGGTGAGGCCGCTGTGGTCGGGCGCGGCTTGCGGCCCCACCCATCGCCCAGCACGGTGCAGTTGTGCCAAGCCGCTGCTCCTCACGGCCCCCGGGGCATGCGGTCACGCCTCTGCACGAGCCCCGGCTAGCTCGGCAGACACATGCAGGCAGCACTGGTTGGAGGGCTGCCCCTCCGCAGGATGGGTGGGCTTCATCTGGTCACTCTTGTGAAACGCTGGGCCCGTTGATGCTGCCAGGCCCTGCTCCAGCCATGCCCGTCTGTGGGCCCAGAGGCCGGTGCCAGGCCCAGGCAGTCTGGGGGCCTGGGTCAGCGTCAGATCCTGGGGGAGCAGGCCAGGGCAGGTGGGGAGGGCCTGGGCAGCCTGTCAGAGCCCTGGGGTCAGAGGCGAGTGAACCACTCTCCCAGCCGCTGGGCTGCTCTGCCCCTGGAATGGTTCAGGGAGAGTGCACAAGCAGCCACGGGCCTGGGAGTGGCAGGCACAGAGGGCTTGTGCTCACCCTGGTCTACATGCTACGTAAGGCTCTGCTGCAGGACTCCTGCCTTCCCTGTGGCTCCTCCTCTCCATGGCTCCTCCCTCCCCTGTGGCTCCTCCTTTCCATGGCTCGTCTCTCCCCTGTGGCTCCTCCTCATGGCTCCTCTCTCTCCTGTGGCTTCTCCTCCCCATGGCTCCTCCCTCCCCTGTGATCCTTCCTGTGACTTGTCCCTCCCCCGTGGCTCCTCCTTCCCATGGCTTCTCCCTCCTCTGTGGCGCCTCTTCCTGTGGCTCCTCCCTCCCCCGTGGCTCCTCCCTCCCCCGTGGCTCCTTCCTTCCCCGTGGCTCCTTACTGAGGAGGGCCACGTCCTTGTGGGAGGTCTTTTGTGGGCTAAAGAAAGTACTGTGGCCAGGTCTTTGCAGCTGAGCAGGGCAGGGGCAGGTCCAGATGGGCTGGTGTGGCAGGGGCCCTGTCCCCCACATGCAGGTCACGGATCACCTGGACTCGGAGGTCATGAGTCCCCTCCTTAGTGCCCAAGTTCCCCATGTGAAATCCCAGGAACAGCCTGGGTAGTGGGTAGACCTCTGGGAGGGCCATGCCCTGTGTGTGGGATGCCAGTGCTCAGTTACATGTCCTTCCCATGGGCTATCGGGGCCACTCCCCACCGGCATGGCTCATCGCAGCTGTCCTGGGCCACACCAGGCTTCCCAGAGTCCCTTAGGGGTGCCTGGGCAGGGATGCTGGCCAGAGGTGTCTGACTCCCACCTTGGAATCTGCCTCCGACCGCAGGGTGCTGACAGAGCTGGTGTCCAAGATGCGTGACATGCAGATGGACAAGACCGAGCTGGGCTGCCTGCGGGCCATCGTCCTCTTCAACCCCGGTACGCCCTCCTGGAGGCCCAGACCCAGCCTGCGGCCTCCGCCCTACAGAGTGCACTGTGCCGCTGGCCGCTGCTTGCGAGGGTGACCTGGGTCTCATGCAGTTTGCCACAGCCTCTCTATTCAGGCCCAGAGACAGCACGTCACTGGGCTCCAGCTGGGCCTCTGGACTCCTGCTGAGGCGCCTTGCTGTCCTGCACTGGCATCCTCAGCTCAAGCAGAGGTTGGCTGACATGTCCTGGTTGGTGTTGACCAGCACGCCGGCCTGCTGTCCTGGGGTCGCCAGCATCCCCAGCTTCAGGTCCAAGGCAGAAGTTTCTGGGGCCATGGCCATTGGGTTGGGATGGAGCAAGGTGGGGCAGGCCCCTCCTCCAACCTCTGGAGTCCCCACTGCAGAGGTCCCAAGGTGCTGTCCATCACCCCTGGGCATAGCACTGTGCCGTTGGGGGTGCAGCAGGGCAGCAGCAGGCTGGACCTCTCAGAAAGCTGGGGGTTCAGTGGAAAGTGCCACTCAGCCACTGCCATCTGATGGCTGGCATACAGCATGGCCCAGTGTGCAGGGTACTGCTCCTGGGGTGAGGGTCAGCCTGGGGTGAGGGCCAGGGGCCAGTGATTGCAGGGCGGAGGGCGGGGCTGGTGGGGTCTTGGAGGTCTTGCCCAAGCCACACCCTGCGGGCTAAGGAGGGGCGGAGGGTTTCTGTGGGGAAGCTGCCCCTCTCTGGGGTGGTGGCAGGATGTGGAGGGAGCAGGCGTGGTGCTGCTGTAGGGGAGCCCCCTGCACAATGGGGACTGTGAGGCCTGGCCCCTCGGGCGCTCCTGGCCCTGACCCCTGCCAGCCCACAGACCTGAGCCGTGCCTCTAGCTCAGGGTGGTGCTAGTCCAGCAGTGTTAGCACCCGGTCAGCCGTGCCCTGTGGTTTTGGCGACCAAGGGTATGCCATCTCTGCAGCCTGGGCACTGGTCCCCAGGGCCTGAGCTCCGGACTGTCATCCCAGGCTCTCAGGAAGGGCTGCTGGGGTAGACCTCTGGGAGGCTATGTGGCTTCTGTCGAGTCTGTGGGGCTCTGACCCCGGTGCAATGAAGGCATTCATAGCCTCTTCCAGTTACTGTGGCAACCAGGGAGCAGATGCTCATGGTACAGATGGGGAAACTTGGAGGTCAAGGGACTGGCCAGTGGTCTTGTAACTTGACCCTGGAGTGGCCACATCCAAATGCACCTGCACACTGCTCTGCCCGAGTGTGGGGTGGCTGGGAGACAACCCCAGGGGCTGTCCACGGGTGGATTCTGGGGCAGTCCACCCAGCTGAGGGGTCTGACCCGAGGCTGCTTCTCCCTGCAGACTCCAAGGGGCTCTCGAACCCAGCGGAGGTGGAGGCGCTGAGGGAGAAGGTGTACGCGTCCCTGGAGGCTTACTGCAAGCACAAGTACCCCGAGCAGCCGGGCAGGTGAGGCCGCCCGCCCCAGACAGCCTGTGCCCAGCAGAGGCGCAGCAGGGCCATGCTGGACTCGGCTGGACTCCCCCCCCCCCCCGGGGCCGGAGGACTCAGGTCTTCCCTCGTTTCTGAGCCCACGGTGCTGGCGCGCAGCAGGGGCAGGAGTGGGCGCTCTTGGACGTGTGCATTGCCCCTTCCTGCCCTGCTCTGAAGGTGCCTCCTGCCCCCCCAACCTGCAGGCCGGTGTCGGGGGCCATGAGGCAGGGCAGCCATAGCGCCAGCCCACCCCGCCAGCTGGCGCGCACACAGTTAACGGTGTCCAGCGCCGCCTGCTCAACCCTCATCTGGTTTGGTTTAAGGCAAGACTTCCCGAGGATGAAGACGGGAGGGGTGGCAGCAGCTTGTTTTCCCTGGCTTCCTGCCTGGACCCATCTCGCCAGCTCAGCAGAACACAGCTTGTTCTCTGGCCGGGCTCCAGACTCCAGGCTGCGTTTGTGCCTTTAAATGAGGATCCAGGGCTTCCTCCCCGGAAATAAAAACATTGTTAATAATTAATGAGCCCCCCTGCACCCCCTCCAGGGCCCACGTGGAGAGGCCTGGGAAGATAGGGACCTCCTAGGACTACCCTGGCCTGTCCCTCCTCTCTACTCTCCCTGGAGCCTGCAGTGGCTGTCCCTCATGTCCCTCCTCCCTGAGACTTCTTCCTCTTCCTTCCCCACATTCCTTCCCAGGAGACTCCACAGGGTGGGCAGGGCCTCAGCAGCCACGCCGCCCTCCCCTTGTGTCTGCTGGCCCTACCTCCGCGGGGCTGTCCTGGGAGGGCGGCCCTGTGCTGGTGTGGGTGTGGTGGGCGGGGCTTGGGGGCCTGCCTGCCAAGCACCTGGCAGGTCCCCTGGGGGGCCACTCACACCTTCCCAGGACAGGCCGGTGTCTTGGGGTGCAGCTGCTCAGCAGAGGCATCCTTGTCACTGCAGACGCTCATCTGCTGCTTTCCCCTGGCCTGAAGTTCTGCTGTGGCTCCCACTGCCCACAGAACAGGCCCCATGCCTGACTGCTGCAGGCCAGCCCTGGCGGTGTGGCCGGGTCCTTCAGGCCCTCGCCCGGGGTCCTTGAGCACCCTGCCCTCCTCACCCGCACGGTCTCCTGCAGGTTCGCCAAGCTGCTGCTGCGCCTGCCGGCCCTGCGCTCCATCGGGCTCAAGTGTCTGGAGCACCTCTTCTTCTTCAAGCTCATCGGGGACACGCCCATCGACACCTTCCTCATGGAGATGCTGGAGGCCCCGCACCAGGCCACCTAGGCCCGTGCCAGCCCGCGTGCCGCCTGGCCGGGCCCGCCGGGACGCGGCTGCTCTGCCCGGCTCCGGCCCTGCCCCTGCCCTCCCCCGCCTGGCCTGCGTGGACCTGTGGGCGCAGTGTGTCACTGCCGCCCCGAGATGTTTGCCAGCTCAGCGTCTTAGCACTGCTTGTCTCTGGCCCAGGCTGTGGCTTTTCCAGGGCAGCCGCCAGGGTGGCCAGATCTGGTGAGACCCTGAGCCCCTCTCCACCGCTCCGTCAGGCACCCTGCTGTGGCCCAGGAGCCTCGGGCCCAGAGCTGCAGGCGCTGGGAGGGGCCTCGTTTTGGTCGGTTGGTGTTGCTGGTTCTGGGAATGCCCCTCGTGTGCCCCTTGTGGAGTGAGCCGTCCTGTGCCCTGAGTACTGCAGCCTGGCCAGCTGTGAGGGCTGCCCACGTCAGGAGGAAGGGCAGGTGGGGCAGCTGGCATCTCACTGCAGAAGACCCCACCTGCCCTGGGAGCCAGGAGGGGCCCCGGGGCCCCCGCATTGGAGTGGCGGTGAACAGCCAGTTTTCCAAAGATGATTTGCAGCTTGGCCGAGACACCGAACACCCGCTGACCCCCACAGGTTGGGGCCTCCAGGTTTCTTCTGTCATCGTGCTGGTTTCAGCTTCTCCCCACCTATGTTCCCGTTCAGCCACGGTGACGGACCCTCGTGCCCTGGCCTCTCCCCTACCCCAGATCTTCTCTTGCAGTCTGCGAGGTGGGCCCAGTCCCAGGCAGGGTGCTGTATTACCGTCTTAGTGACCTTGTGGGCCGCACAGAGGCCATCCTGTGCCCGTGTAGCTCTACTGCTTCATGTGAGGACAGCGGCCATCCTGAGGCTTCCCTGAGGGAGGAGAGGCTAGAGGCTGCCTGGCTTCCTCAGAGGGAAGCAGGAGGCATCTGAGATCCAGAGGAACTCCTGGATGAGAGAGCCGTGTGGGTGGGCAGGGCAGTGTGCCCAGGAGCGTCCGACACCCTGTGGAGCCCCTGTGTGGATTCCTTCTCTGGCCGGCTGGTTCTGTCTGGAAGATTCTGCAGACCTTGCCAGGGCCCCCAGCACCATGTCTGTGGACAGCATTCGCCCAGAACCTTAACTGGGGGCTCCATCTCATACCCACTCTGGCGGAGGGCCCAGCCCACCCAGCCAGGCCCCCTCCCGCACGCCCTGAGGGGCTCCCAGGTGCGGCTGCTCTCAGGTTGGACTGGCCTCTTTTGCACTGTAAGCCCTGGGCCCCAGTACTGTGATGCTCACGTCTCAGACCCCGGGGGCTGGGGAGGTGTCCCGGGGCACAGCCTCTGTTTCCCCCACCTCTGCAGGGGGTGCCTGTGCCCCTGGCGGGGAGGAGTCAGTTGGGTGGGGAGGGAGGGACTGGGAGAGGCTGATTTCTAGGCCTCTGTCAGGAAGGCAGGAAGGGTGTGTCCATTCCTTGCCTTCTGGGGTCCCCAGCCGAGGTACTTGGGCAGAGGTTGTGGTCCCTGTGCGGGAGGCAGAGGCCATCAAAGATTCCAGAAGCATCTTCCCTTTGCTCTGTGTGTGTGCCCCCTCGTCAGCGTGGACGCTCAGGCACACTTGGGCAAACCTCACGCTTGTAGCAGGGCCGGCTGCTCCTCCTCCAGGCTTTATCGGGAAGTCTTGGCAGCCTTTGGGACGTGGCGGGGACAGGCGGGGGTGTGACCCTGCTGGTCCCGCTCCTCACCCAGCTCTGTGCCTTCTGGCGCGCCCAGCATTCACGCCACCCTGCCATGTGCTCTGCTGCTCCTCGGGGTCCCACAGAGCACGTCGTGGCTGCCGGGAGGAAGCCCTGGGACGGGGTTTCCTGGGGACTTCTCTGTTTGGGGGCCTAGCTCTCTGTAAAGCACTGAGGCCACCTCCCGAAGCCAGAACCCCCAGCCCCCGGGGCCTGTGCAGCCTTGCCCACTGTCCTGCCATCTCAGACTGTCCCAGGGGCTTCCTGTCCCCTTCTTAGTCTCACTGTCACATCCTGTGCATACAGTGCTGTTTGCAGGGGATTTGTGGGAACGGCAAGTGGCCCAGGAGAGAGGCAGAGTTCATCAACCAGACCTTTAGTAGTGTTACCATTCTGGCCCAGTTAAGCTGACTTTTGTAATTATTATTATTATTTTGGTGGGACAATCTTTAATTTTCTAAAGATAGCACTAACATCAGCTCATTAGCCACCGTGCCGTGCCTGCCGTGGCCTGGCGGGGTGACGGCTGCCCCATCTGCGGTTCCCGGCCACCCCAGGCACACCCTTCTGCTGTCACCTTCCTGCTTGGACATTCAGACGGAGCACCGGCTGGGAAGCAAGGACAGCCACAGAGCCAGCTGTCTGCCAGGGACGTGTCGGCCATCGTCACTCTGGAAGCAGGCGATCTCTGGGGGAAGCTGGCCCCACACCGTTGGTTTGCCAAGTCAGCACTCCCAGGGACACGGGGCTGGCACCTGGTGACAGTGCAGAGCCCCCCGCCCACTGGGGTCTCCAGGTGCCAGTGGGTAATCAGCTGACGTTGTCCCCATCACGGACCTGGGGCGCGTGACCTGGCCCACGGACGCAGTGTGTGGCACAAGCCTGGATGTGCTGTGCGGAGGCTGCGAGGGCCACGGGCAGCAGGAGCCGCGTCTGGTGGCCAGCTCTGTGTGGTTTTGATTGACTCCCTGTTCTGTCAATTTGCTTCCTGTGAGCAAGTGCTGAGGACCCGGGTGGGTGGTCCCAGTGAGCCCCCGAGGCGGGAGAGCATCTATTTTAAGATGCCCCGGGCAGCTGTCCGCTCGTCCCAGTCTGGCTGCCTCAGCTGGACGTGTTGAGGCCTTCGCGAGGGCCACACATCCGCAGAGATAGAGGGTGTCTAGCGCGTCGGGAAAGGTAAAAGAATCTATTTTTGTACAAATGTAATTCTATCCCTCATGGATGCTGGAAGATGGGGCGGGGCCTGTTCTGTTTCTGCTCCTGGCGGTCTGGGCGAGGGGACCTGTGGGGACCTCCGGGGACGCGGGGCTGCTGTCCCGGGGAGCCCCTGCCCTTGGGAGCCACCTGTGACCCGGCTCCGTCCCTGGCGCGGCCTCCCCGTGACTCTGACTGTGAAGTTCTTCCCTGCGTCCCTGTTCTCTGAAACGTGGTGTCGCAGATGCGGGGGTTCCACCGGCAGTGGTGTTGGAATGGTGGAAAAGAAACATGGAGACAAAGCGCGAGCGGAGAAACAAAGTCCGAGCGTCTCAGAACTCGCCTCTGCCGTCCTGTCTGTTCTGCGGGGCTTCCTGTGGGTCGGGGCCGCGCGTCCCCTCCCTCCTGCCTCTGCCCGTCTGGGTTGGGCCCAGGCGTCTTGAACATGAGGCTCCCTGAGTTCTCCGCCCCGTGTCCCTGCTCTGATGCTCCTGGATGCATGGCACAGCCTGTCCGGAGGCCTGGGGAGGGCGCCACCCTTGGCACCCAGGGCACCAGGGTGTGGATATGCCCGTGCGCTGCCAGCTTGCTGGTCCCGCCCAGCCCCTGTTCATGCGGGCCGAGCGGGCAGGAGGTTCACGTGGAGGGCCGCAGCATAAATTAGGTGTCTTACCGTCTGTCCTCTCGCATGACAAACGTCCTTTGTCTCCACACGGGCCCCAGGTTTGGTGATGGTGTCCCCAGCCCTCTCCTGTACCCTCCTCCTGATGGTACCCTCCCGGAGCCTGGTCCTGCCCTGGTGGTGGGCAGGCTGCACCGTGTCTGGTGCCCAGAGCCAGAGTGGCTCTCGGGTGGGGCAGAAGGGCTGGCCACCAAGAGCTGGGGCTTCTTGAGGTCACTACCTCTGTGCACACATGCTTTTGCACACTCACCTGCAAACACGTGCGCAAACACGCTCACTTGAGCCAACCCTGGAGGACTGACGGAACTGGAGGAGGGGAGCTGGAGGAGGACCCCATACCAACTCCCCCTTCTGGGAGTGGAGGGGATGACTGAACCCCCAAAGTTGCCCTTGGTTGGGGCTCCTAGCTGAAGTTGAATGGTGGGTGCCGACGAGACTGCGAGACAGGGCGTGCCGTCTGGACTCGCTGCCGTCCTGCTGCCAACTCCAGGGGCCCCCATCAGCCCCCCAGCCTGCCCACTCACTCGGCTCCCTGTGATAGACTCCTACACATGGGGCCCCTCCCCGTCTGGAAGAGACCCAGGAACCTGGTGTCGCCTGGCTGAGGCCTCGCCCTGCCTTGCACATGCTCACTGACGGTCTTGGGTTCAAGACTGCGTCCATCCTGATGGCTCCCCATGCCTCCTGGGTCTTGGCGTGGCTTCCATGGATACTCATCCCCCGCCTACAGGGGACTAGGGCGAGAGCACAAGGGACAAAGATGCAGAACAGGCCGCTGCTTCTCCGGGGGAGACAGGAGGTGGGGTACTTCGGCCCCCGTGCTGGCGTGTGACAACTGGTGGGATGGGGGCCAGCAGCACTGAGGCAAGCAAGGCCAGGCAGGCTGGGCCCTGGCCTGGGGCTCTGAAGGGAGTGTGGGAGATGACCAGCGACCCCAGGGGTGTGAGCATCACCCAGCAGAAGCCCCAGCAGCTGCCTCTGTCTGCGTTGCACGGAAACCTGGCCTCCAGCCGCCCTGCTCCCCCGGGTTGCCATGGTAACACCTGCCCGGGGCAGTCCCTCTGGACCAGAGATGCTGGACTTGATAAGTGTTTCACCAGCAGAATCAGGTGGTGACGGGCTAAGCCTGGGGTTCGTGACCAGGAGGCCAGGGTGGGGCGGGGTCTCAGGCCTCGGTGGGGGCGGAGGCAGGACCTTGGGTGGGGTGTTGCTGGGCACTCGTGTGCCTGGCCCTGTGTGGGCCTCGAGGGGAAGGGGCTCTTTCATCAGTGAAGAGTGGGGGGAAGGTGTGCTTGGGGAGTGGGGCTTCCAGGAAAGAACGGGGATGAACCCCCAGAGGACCTGGTGTAGGCAGTGGATGCCCAGGACAGAGGGCCTGGGCCCTGCTACACCAAGGACAGTGGCACTCAGGAGGGACCAGAGGTGGTCAGGGAAGTCCAGGCAGGAGGGGACTAGAGCAGGGACTGCGTCAGGGGAGGGGCCTTCCCTGCCCTCAGCCCTCAGCCCCTTAAAGACTCCAAGGGTCCCAGCCTTCTCCGCGGGTGGGAGTGGGTGTCCAGGCTGCTGGGGGCTCCCTGTGACCCAGAGTGAAGGTGAGGTGGGCCATTCAGCCTACGCGGTCCACCGCCCAGCAGTGCTGGTTGCCTCCCCATGCCACAGAGGCTGGAGGAAGCAGGGGAGGGGTCTCAGCCCCCAGCAGAGTCCCTGGGAAGTTTTTCCTGGAGGCGAGGCTGAGATGGGACCAGACCACCACGTATCCCTCACTGCCCACCCGGGCCCGCAGACACGGCCCCCACCCCACCACTGCCCTGGACCTGGAGAGTGTGCTGGTCCTCAGGACCTTCCTGCAGCTCCGCTCCGGAGCCCGAGTGTGAAGCTGCACTGCCCCCTGCTGGAGGTGCTGGGACAAGTCTGTTCCCCTCTCCCCAGGGGTCTGCTAGTTTCTTTTGGTGGCTCGGGGTCCACAGACTTCCTGCACATTAAAATCACTGGGGGATTTGCAGAATCTGATGGCCAGCTGTGGCCCTGCTGGTGAGGTCAGGTCGGGCAGGAACTGAGCATCTTCATGGGTGTTTCACTAAGACCCCAGGAGGAGCAGGTGAAGGCTGGGTGTGCAGCCCACTGTGCCTGGCAGCAGGGTGGGACGCAGGTGGGTCCTGTCCTCCCTGGGCCTCGGCTTCCCCATCTCTGTAATGAGGACAGTCCCACCACCTGGGTGACCAAAGGTCCAGTGGTTGCATATACTTTTTAGTGTGAAGAGGCTCTTAACGCAGGGGCTGGGTGGGTGGGGGGAGGCAGGGGTGGGGCTGGAACCTTGGGGATTCAGCCTGGGGATCCATCTTGGGAAAGGTCAGAGCTGTGGACCCGGAGCCCTGGAGCAGGTGCCATGCTCTTTGCCGCAGGGAGAGGGACTAAAGAAGGTGAGACCCTGTGGTGCCCTTGGTGGTGAGCCACAGAGCCTGCAGGTCCAAGGACAGGTGGGAACTGGATAGGGGTCCCACCAGGAGAGGAAGGCCTGGAGGGGGACTTGGTGCTCTGCCATCTTTCTTCCCCCATCCACCATCTGCTCATCTACCCTGCCTTCCCTTCTTCCCTCCCTCCCTCCCTTCATCCTTTCTTCCTCCCCTCTTCTATCCTTCTGTCTTTCCATATACCCATCCATCTGTCATCCATCCATCCACCAACCCACTCTCCCTCCTCTTCCTTCCTCCCTTCTATTCACTACCTTCCTCCTCCTTTCTTCCTTCCCTCCCTCCCTCCCTCTCTTCCTTCCTTCTATCCACCCTCTTCCCTTCCTTTCTCCTCCCTCCCTCCCTCCTTCCTTCCATCGTCTTCCTTTCCTCCCTCCCGTCCTCCTTCCTTCCACCATCTTCCCTTCCTCCTCCCTTCCTCCCTCCCTCCCTCTTCCTTCCTTCTTCCTTCTTTCCACCATCTTCTGTTCCTCCTCCTTTCCTCCCTCCCTCCTTCCTTCCTTCCTTACACCATCTTCCTTTCCTCCCTCCCTCCTTCCTTCCTTCCTTCCACCATCTTCCCTTCCTCCTTCCCTCCCTCCCTCCTTCCTTCTTTCCACCATCTTCTGTTCCTCCTCCTTTCCTCCCTCCCTCCCTCCTTCCTTCCTTCCTTCCTTCCATCTTCCTTTCCTCCCTCCCTCCTTCCTTCCTTCCACCATCTTCCCTCCCTCCCTCCTTCCTTCCTTCCTTCCACCATCTTCCCTCCCTCCCTCCTTCCTTCCATCGTCTTCCTTTCCTCCCTCCCGCCCTCCTTCCTTCCACCATCTTCCCTTCCTCCTCCCTTCCTCCCTCCCTCCCTCTTCCTTCCTTCTTCCTTCTTTCCACCATCTTCTGTTCCTTCTCCTTTCCTCCCTCCCTCCCTCCCTCCTTCCTTCCTTCCACCATCTTCCCTTCCTCCCTCCCTCCCTCCCTCCTTCCTTCCACCATCTTTTTCCTCCCTCCCTCCTTTCCACCATCTTCCCTTCCTCCTCCTTTCCTCCTCCCTCCCTCCCCTCCCCCCTCTTTCCTCCTTCCTTCCCTCCTCCCT
Source organism: Sciurus carolinensis (assembly GCF_902686445.1). NCBI lineage: Eukaryota > Metazoa > Chordata > Mammalia > Rodentia > Sciuridae > Sciurus > Sciurus carolinensis. The sequence continues at coordinate 2,701,660 of NC_062226.1, forward strand.
TCCATCCTTCCACCATCTTCCCTTCCTCTTCCCTCCCCCCATCTTTTTGTCCATCTGGCCTGGGCCCCACCCCAAGAAACTCTCAGCTACCCACCAGGGCAGGAAGGAGTTGTAGGGCTGAACTCCTGGGCAGCTCAGCCGGACTCCCTGGACCTCCAGGCCCCTCCTCCTGGCCCCCTCCCTGCAGGGTGGGACGAGTGCCAGCCTGGACCCACTGAGAGAAGCTGCTCTGACAGATCCCGGGCCCCGTGAAGAAAAGGAAGCTGTCTGGGGGCGACTGGCTGGCGCCGGGCCTTCATCCCCAGCTATTCCAGTCAGGCGGCTGTCACTGCGGCCCGGCCTGTCGTGGGTGGTGCCCCCCAGGCCCAGAGCCGAGGCCAGGAGGGGTGGCCTGCTCCCCTGATCTGGCCTGCTGTCAGGTGTGGGAGGGCAGCAGTGAGCGAGGTGTCCTGAAGGCCTGGGGTCCCACAGCCTGAGCTCCTGTCAGAGATGAGAGAGCAGTAATGTGACCTCAGGGGACAGCCCACTGCCCAGGCTAGAAACAGGGCCCAAGGGGGCTACTGACCCAGGCTAGGCAGAGCAGGCCCAAGAAGTAGGCCTCTGCCCCAGGCCAGCCCTCTGGACAAGAGCAGACTCCACGCCTGACTCTGAGGACCTCATGCCCCGGGGAGCCTGCGACTGCTGCCCGAGGCCTGGGTGGCACCTGAGGCGGAGCCCAGGCTGGGCAGAGGGGTGTTGATGTGAGCCCCTGAGCTGAGGGTGGTGTGTCCTAGGCAGATGCCTGTGGCCTCTCCTTCCCATTCCTGGCGAGAGCCCTGTGTGGGGACGATCCTGACTCCAGATCCCCACCAGGGCAGTAGGGGGCTCAGAAAGGACCTGCACTTCAGCTCCATGCCCACGTCCCCTCCAGGAGGCTAGGGACAGCCATCTGGAAGGCAGCTTGGCCAGTTGCGCAGAGTGTAAGGTCTTCCAGCAATTTTGCCCCAAGGCATGTGCCCCTGGTCTGAAAGCTCACGTCCACTCACAAACCCACTGGTGAACGTTTCAGCAACTCCCCCTCGTTCCCGAGCCGGAGTCGGCAGGACGCCCTTCTGGAGGCAGACGGAGCGGTGTTCAGCAGTGACGGGATGAGCCGCCGGGCCTCCAAGGACACCAGGAGTCTCAGAGGCACTTCACTAGCGGGGAGCTTGGGGAGAACGGGGCTGCATAGTGCGGCGTGGCATTTAGGAAGCTCCGTCGTGGTGGCTGTGGTCCTCTGGGATGAAGGCTTCGCAGGAGAAACCTGGGGGCATTTCCGAGGGTAGCAGACCTGCCCTGGCCACACTAGACTGGGGGATGCTCGTCTCGACATGCTCGGGCAAACCCACAGAACTTTACAGCCAATGAGGGAGCTTTGTTGGACCACTCGGAGAACGCGGGATGGCAAGTGGACACCGCCCAGTCTCGTGTCACAGATGAAGAAGCGGCCTCGGGAGGGTGCTGAGCTGGCCAGAACGCACGGCCGAGGTGGGGGCTGGAGGGTGGCCCTGGGCCCTGGCTGGCAGCTCTCCTGTGGCAGACCCGATGTGCACGGTGAAGTGCCGTGGGGACCAGGGGGTCCCTGCTGGGGCAGAAGGTGCAGATGAGCAAGGGAGGAGCAGGAGCCATGGCGAGGGTGGAGCGGAGCCACCAGTGTGAGCCTCAGCTCCGTGCAGGTGGGTCCACGGAGAGGTCTCTAGATGGGGGCACACAGCGGGGACAGCGTTCTCCCCGTCTGCCAATGAGAGAAGCAAATACCTCCCGGCGGCCATGAGCACCCAGTCCCAGGTCTTGGTTTCTGAAACTTCCCCAGAAGAGAACAGTGGATCGATCCTTGGAGAGATGGCAGCGGCGAGGACTGGAAACCCCCGGGAGGAACCTGGAGCACGTGCAGTGCCGGAAGCAAAAGTAAAGACGTGCTAAAGAAAGACAAACACAATGACGAGGCTGCGTCACGGGGACACGGCCCCAAACAGTCCCCAGTGCCCAAGGCAGGAACTCCATGAGCTGCAGCAAAATAAATAGCACAGTAATTGGATCATAACTCCAAGTATAAAATAGCCACGAGCCGGCTCACATAAATAAGTGATTGAACAAATAAATAAATGGAGAGGAGACCAGAAGAATCCGAACACTGTGTGGATGCCCAGTGCTCGGGCGGAGGGCAGCCTCCAGCCACCTCCCCACCAAGAGGGCAGGGCAAGAGAAGGGGAGCAGAGCTGGGCCTCGGCCAGGAGGCTGGTGCAGCCTCACCTCTGTGACTGTCCTCTCAGACACCGCCACCCATCTGACCATGAGAGAAGCCCTGGACATCCCAAAGGGGGCCCCCCTCAATGGTCAAGGCTGATCTCCTAAAGGCTGTCCAGGTCAAGAACAAGGATGGTCTGAATTGCTGTCATAGCTGAGAGGAGCCTAAGGAGAGGTGGTGACCAAGGGCGTGGTCACCAGGTGTCAGTGCTGCTGCATTGGTCACGTGGACAGGCCCTGCTCACGCAAGAGGTCAGTGTGAGGGAAATCCAGAGCGGGCACCAGGGGACTCGGCACGTCTTTGCAACTCCTTGGCGGGTTCAGAGCTATTCTAAGATGAAAAGGCTTTTTAGTTTAGAAAATGGCGTGCATTTAAAAAGTCACAAAGGTTGCCTGAGCTTTTACTCACAGAGAGCAGCCTGTTGGCCAAAAACCTGCCACAAGGTATTCCAGGTATTCCAGAGGACGTCGCTTTCCAAAGAGATCCCAGTCTTGGTTACTGCCCCATAGTTGGGGGGCAGAGGGGAGACATACAGACGGGCAGATGGATGGGTGAGCACCGAGCTCTGGGGCCTGGCCATGGGAAGAGGCTGTGAGGTGCCTGAGACTCCTGGACTCCTCCCCTCCCTCCTGCCCTTCTAAGGTTAGGGTCCAAGTGACCTGACCCGAGGCGCTTGCTCAGGCACGGAGGGACACACCAGCCACTTCCCAGAGTGGCAGCTCAAGTGCAGGTGGCCACACACCCCCAGGGCTAGTAGCCGCTGTGCTTCACTGAGGACTGACGCCCTCCAGGCTGGGGTTTGGCAGCCTCCCTGCCTTTGCCCCCACGTGGCTTCTCTGGTGCCTGGGGAGGTGGCGTGCACTAAGTCTGTGAGAGATGAGGGTTACTGTAAGGAGCGTCCTGGGGCACCCTGCGGCGCAGGCATGTGGGCTGCTCCCGGTGAGCAGGGCCTCATAGGGCTGACGGGGAACAGAGGGTCAGCTCACCTGTGCCTTGGGTCTCGGGTAGAGGCCAGGATGTCAGGGTCAGTGTGAGAGTCAGGAACAGAAGGGAAGCAGAGTGAGGGGCTCTCAGCGGGCATCCCGAGTGCACATCCCAGCAACGCCTGGCGGTGGGAGTGCTGCTTCTGCACCAGCTTAGGAACATACAGGAGGTACCATCCCAGGCCCAGGGAGTGCCACTGTGCCCACCTTGCCTGAATGGGCCGTAGGAGTGTGGGGTGGCAGAGGGCAGCGCCCTCAGTGGCGGTTTCTGTTGCTCTGCCAGCCCTGCGTGGAGTCCCTGAACAGCCCCATCCTGCCGCTGGCAGAGGTCCTCAGGCCGTCTTAAGCGTCACAGCGGCTTGTCGAGCTGGGTGGCGATTCTCTGGATCAACAGTGGGCAGCCTTCCCAGTCGTTCCAAGCTGAAGTTGCCTCACATTTGCAGCTTTAGGGTTTATGAGACCAAAACAGTTGATTGAACAAGTTCATTAAAGCCTGTCTGCACACAGAATCTGTGGACCCTAACACTGAATGGAGTCATCTTCAAGGCAAGAGGCATCCCGCAGACTCTAGTCCCTGCAGCTTTGCTTCCTCAGCTTGGGGGCAATGGAAGAGGGCCACTGTAACCAGAGAAACTTCTCTGGGTAGGGCAGGACGCTTCTGAGACCCGCTGCAACCTGAGACATCCAGCTTCCTTCCCCAGAGGGGCCCACGTGGGCTGTTTGCACATCAGCCCCACCTGGCTGTTTTAAACATACCTGAGAGAAAAGCATCTGAGACGGGGCCTGCCCTGGACCTGGAGGAGCCAGCACCGCGCTGTCAGCACCCCCGTGCACCACCAGAGGGCAGCGTCGCCCCACTGAGCGCACCTCATCCTCTACTGCGGACCTGCTGATTGGCTCTGCTTGCCGTCTCCCGGTAACCTTCTCCAGCCCTCCCGCCCACATCGGCCCAGCCCGGGGAACTTGCTGCTCAGTTGGGTTTGCAGATGCCTCTTTCTGCTGTGTCCCAGGCTTAGGGGCGTCTGTCCAGGGTGGACCACGGAGGATGGAGCCCTGCCTGTCCCTCCCTTGAGCTCATCCCACACTCCGGGTGCAGTGGGTGGGGAGGGTGCCCCTTGCCCCACCAGCTGCTCAGGTGCCAGGGAATGCACGACTGCCCAGCAGTGCCCCCGCACCCTGCCCAGGCTTCAGGCTTGGTCAGGAGCCAGTTTACAAACCTCAGCAGCTCCTCCCTGGCTGGAGAATGCACTCCAGACTCCGGGGGGCTGGCTGCATGGCTGGGTTGCAGACCCAGAGAAGGGAGCTCTGGGGCAGTGAACTTGACCAGTCGTCTGTACCCCACCAGGGCACAGCTGTCCAGTGTAGTGTGAATCAGAGGCTCCAGGGCAATGGGATGGTGTTGACCCCTGCACCCACTCATCCATGATCGGTTCACTTATTCATTCAACAAACACTGCCTGGGAGCTGCGTGGGCCAGCCCATGGGCTTGGCTCCTGGAGAGAGTAGAGTTAGCAAGTCTGCCGAGCAGAAATACAACATGGATCACATATGCAATGGGAACTAAAAGATCCCTAGGGGCCACGTTAAACCCAGGCGAAATAAATTGAATATTTTAATCCAGTGTATAAGAATGTTATCATTTGCACATGCAATCAATATAAAAATCAGTAGTGAGATTTTACCTTTTTTTTTTTTTTTTGGTACTGGAGATTGAACCCAGGGGCGCTTTGCCACAGAACCACATCCCTAGCCCTCTCTTTTTATTTTGAGAAGATCTTGCTACGTTGCTGAGACTGGTCTTGAACTTGAGACACTCCTGCCTCAGCATCCTGAGTACCTGGGATCGTGGGCTGTGCCACCGCACCCAGCTCTACGTTTATTTTGGTACCAAGTCCTTGAAACTGGTTGTGTGCTTTTCCCTCTGAGGACGTCTGTCTGCAGTCAGCAGGCTGCATTTGCCGTGGCTCCCGTGTTGGACGGTGCAGGCCGGGACAGTCTCTGGGACCTGGTGCAGGCAGCAGGTGTGGGCTGAATGCTCCAAGAGGAGGCCCTTCTAGACGCTGTGGGCCACAGGGCGACAGTGGAGGAGGGGCTGGAAGTTCCCCAGAAGAGGCGACTTCGAGCTGGGCACTGCGGAGGAATAGTTCTTTGAGAACAAATATGGAAAAGAATGTCTTCCGGTGTCGTTCCTGGGAGGTCTCATGAAGATTGGTCAGTCTGCAGAAACCAGGCCTCTGGTCACCTTCCCAACGGGTACTCCCAAGGAGCCGCCAGTGTCTGTCACCTATGCCTGCCCTTTGGGCCACACTGGTGATCTTGCTGTCGCAGCACTGAGGTCCTGGAGCCCAGCTACTGACTGCCACCTCCTGGGGACCGTGAGTCCAGCTCTGTGGGTGGCCGGGGCATAGTGTGAGGAGCTCCCCGAGCCTGGCAGATCCCCACGCAGACCTGGCTTCTCCTGTGGGTGGTGTTGCTGGAGAAGTTAGGGACCCACTTCCCTAGGAAGCCAGTTAGGACAACCCTGGTCATCCCTTCTGGTGCCCAGGATCTGGGGGGCCCACAGAGGGGCTCTGATGTTGGGCTACGTGGCTGGGCCACTGGGCTGAGTCACCTGGTCCCACCACTCTTTTTCGAGGCTTACCAAGGTCCCCAAGCTGCTTTCCATGCAGCTTCTGGAAACTTCTCCCCGGTGTTGGGGAGGAGGGCAGTGGGATTCCTGAAACTGGTCTCTTACCAGGCTCGATGGCCAGTTTCCCTGGGTCTAAGTGCAGGCACTTGCTGCAGCCTGACGCGAACCCTCCCCAGGAGTGGGGGCCGGGTGAGAGCTGCCTTGCGGGGCTGCTCAGCGCTCCCTCCATCCCTATCCCAAGGCCGGTCTGGACAGCTGCTGTTCTCATAGAAGCTCTGAGACACGGATCTTCCAAAAGTCCTAGAATCGAAAGGTGAAACCTGCATCAGCTCACCTCTGGGGACATGGCCACGGTGAGTGGCTGAGCCTGACAGGTGTGTGTGGCCAGAGGCCTGTCCCTCTGCTCCCCAGGCCCCGGCCTCCCTTTGGTGGAGAGGCATTGTTCTGGAATCTGCTGTATGTCCTGTGCTCTGGTGGTGGGCGTGGGGCAGCCAGGTCTCCCCTTCCCACACTTGGCCCTCCTCAGGGCTTCGCCCTATGTCACAAGCTCCGTCCTCCCCTTTGTGGTGCTTGTGTGACGCTCGTGCCCCTTCCAGGACTGGCTGGTCCCATCTTGTTCTTCTTGGGGGTCCCTGGAGGGTCTGGCGGGCCCAGCAGTCTAAAAGCATGTCCCACTTCTGTCAAGTCTGAGCCACGCCTCACGGAGAGGAGCTCCCGTGCTGACCAGAAGGAGGCCCACCCATGGCCACAGCCCGCGCCAGGCCCCGGTTTCAGGTGTGGACTGAGGTCAGTGTGCAGCGGTCAGGTGTGTTGACTGTCCGCCCCTGTAAGCCCCAGTGCCTGAGCTCCAGTGGACTTCCTGGTTCCTTACACACACGTTCCGGGAACACCGAGAACGTCCGCTCGGCTCCGGGGAGGGTGGGCGGGAGCTTGTGCCTCTCTCTGGACCTGACCCTGCTCCGTCCCCTCCGCGGGCTTAGGGTGTGTCCTTTCACTGTGGGAAGCCCTGACCAGAGTACGACTGTCCTGCCACGTGTCCTCTTGTGCAGCCTGGGCCCAAGGGTGGTCTGGGGACCCTTGTACTACAGGGTCAGTGCTCCTGTGGACGGTCCTGAGGGCAGCTGGTGGGAGGTGACCGCAGGGGCTGGTCTCCGGTCCCTTCCGGTCCCCACCGGGTTCCAGAGACCCTGCTCTCACACCCTCCACCAGCCTTCCCTACCTTCCTCTGCTCGGCCCATCGGGACGTCTCCTGGGACCCGGGGGTGGCGCAGGTGGAGAGAGCACCCCTCCTGGCCCCCATTTTCTGAATCCTCTGGGCGTGGAGGCAGGCAGTGCAGAGGTGGAAGGGCGCTGCCCAGGAGGACCCTGGACAGGAAGACTCTGCTGACTGGACGGGGCAAGCGGGTTCCCAGGACAGCCCTGGGCTCTCTCCTGTGGCTCGGGGGAGACTGCCACTGCCCAGCTTCGGCGGTGTTCAGGCGTCTGGGCCCAGACCAGGGCCCCGAGGGTGGCCCCCCAAGGTGGTTGTGGCCCACAGCACTGGGTGGAGCCCCCAGGTCTTCATTTCCCCTGCCCAGGGCGCACGTCCCTCTGTGCCCCCAGGGTGCTCAAACTCCTTCCCCATGAGCCAGTGGAGGCCACCCTCCCTGTTCCTTGAGAATGTGTGGCAGGGTCACACCAGCCTCCCGGTGCACTGGCCCGGGCCCTGGGTCCTGATGGTCAGAGACTGGTCAGAGACTGGAGTGGAAGGTCCCGTAACCGCTCCCATCCAGGGCAGTCTGAGCCCGGAGCCTGCTCTCAACCACACTGCCCTGCCCGTTGTCGGCCACAGCCTCCCTTGGACCACAGCTTGGCCGGGGCCTCAGCATCTGGGACAGTCCCAATGCCCGTGGCCCCTCGGCTGTGTCCTCTTGGTGTCCGAGACTTGGACCCAATGAGCCAGATGCTCCTGGCTGCAACGTGGCCACTCCCCCGCCCGGCCTGTGGACGTGGCCGCCCCCGCCCCGCCACGTCGCCACTTCACCCAGCAGGCAGGAAGCGCGGCTCGCTCTCTTTTTGTGAAGTTTTGGAGGGTTGTTGCTGCAGGGAACATCTGGACGGGGTCCAAGGAACACAACAGGGAGAGGCGTGGGGGCGGGCCGGCGGGAGCGGCCATCTGACTTCACTTTGCAGAGACAACTGCAATTATGCCCGTGAGGTTTCGCAGCCCTTCAGACCACGCGCTGACGTCAGTGGGAAAATATGAAGGTGGTTGGTGACACACAACGTGGAGTCCGTCCCCAGAGGCTCCTGGCCCTCGTGTGGACCTCAGGGGTCTTTCCCTGCAGGGGAGAGGCAGAGGCTGGCAGCATGGGGTCTTTCGCGGGGGGCTTGCTGGGCTGCTCCTTCCCCACACCCTCCGTGGGACGGGAGGCTGCCAGCTCCCAAGATGCTCAGCTCCGTCCACCGTCCTGACTGTGGGCTCTGGGGAGGAAGTCCGACCTTCCCTGGGCAGGCCCTGCCCTTCCCCATGCCTTCGGTGGCGAGGGAGCCAGGCCAGGCGTGGCTTCCCGGCAGGCCCGCGGGGCTCCCTGCTTCTAGCATGCCACGGCCGCACTCGCCCGGGTGGGCCAGGTGTCCGTGACCCTCTCTGTGTCCCCATGGTCACTGTGCGCAGGAAGGTTGAGGATGGCAACATCCCTTGGTCCCTCCTGCCTGGGGAAGATTCTGAGCCCTGGGCCTGCCCACTCTGGAAGAGCAGCCGCTGCCATGGTCCTCAGGGTACAGAAGAGGGTGCTGACCCCCACCCGGCAGAGCCCAGCCCTCAGGGAAGGGGCCACAGCCTCCCCTGGGGTCGCCCCAGGGCCCTCCCACAGCTGGAGGTGGGGCTCTCTGCCACGTGTCAACACGTTGGAAATGGGTCGTGGGGCAAATCTAACAGAGAAGCCAGTGACTGGGCAGGTGAGCAAGGCCTCTCCGGGCCTGCCCAGGGGCTGGGCTCAAATCCACGGGGGCCCAGCCTTGGCACCAAGGCCCTGCTCTTGGGTCTCAGTCCCATGGGACTCAGGGCCGATGCCCCTGGCTGGATCTCCCCTGAGTGAGCTGCCTGGGAACTTCAGGGACCATTGGAAGCCACCCTGCGGTCACCCTGACTGTGTCTTATAGGATGGGAAGCTGAGTTTGCCCTTGTCACAAGGCCTGTGCTGGGCGGGTGGGTGGGCTCCAGCTGTCCCCAGGGTGAGAGGCGGAGGTCGTGGTCTGCTGTGGGGTCACAGGGGCTGACCTTGGGGCCCTGCCTGGAGCCAGGGCAGGGTGGGGGCAAGACTCGGGCGACTGGCTGGGAAGCCGTAGGTGGCAGCAGAGGCTTGAGTCATGGCTGGGCTTCCGGCCTGGGGGGCCTGGAGGCATTTTTTCCGTGGAAAGTAGCTGCTGGCGACTGCGTACCAGGACGACGGGCGCCTCCCACCCCCTGCGGGCCTGGCAGGGCTGTGCAGTTCTTGGGCCTAGACTTTCCCTTGGCCTGGGTGGGGCTGTAGCCCCAGGAGGGGTCAGACTCCAGGTTTTAGAGGTGCTGCTGCTGGGGTGGGGGCTCTGGGTTGGGAGGGGGAGTCACTGCTCAAGTCAGCCAGCAAGGACAAGGGATAGCCAGTGACCCAGAGGTGGGTGGGCTCCTCCTGGGGAGTGCAGGGTGTGGGGCTCACTGTTGCTGGGCTTGGGAGCGGCCTCCCTGAAGACCCCCCAGGAGCCTTGGCCTCAGACCCCAGTCACACAGGAGGCACCTGCCCGCCCATGTCCCCTGCCAGTTCTCTGCAGGGCCGGACTGAAGCCCTCCCTGGAGCCCTGACCCCTCCCCAGGGAAGTGCCTTTGCAGCCTCTGGAGCCCAGGATGTGCACTGGGGGTGTGCAGTGCTGTGGGAGGGGGTCTGTCATGGTGACCCGTAGCTCAGGGTCAGCTGGAGAGCCGAGCTGGGGACCTCATCTCCTAGTACTTCCCCTGCAGCTTGGGGAGGGACTCCGGGTCTCTGACCTGGAAGGGGACCTGCAGGCTGGGCCTGGTTGCAGGTGAGACCCGGCTCTGGGGAACTGCTCGCTGTCCAGGGCCTTTGCCACATAGCCCTGGGCTTCTCCAGGAGGCCTGTGACCTCCCGGGGGCCCCTCTCCAGGAAGCCTCCTGAGCAGCTCTTGCCTGCCTGGGTTTCTTTCTCCTTAGGTGAACCCCACCACATTCCTCTGACCTCTGTGTCCTGCAAGTGTTTGTGGACAGTCTCGAGTCTTGGTTTCTGTGTGACGATGTCCTCTTGTTCTCTGAAGATCCGCTGCTGCCGTGGGCCTGGCCGGGCACGGGCCATTGCTCTGCAGTCTCTGGCTGTGTGGGAGGCCTGTTGCTCACCTCTCCTGCTATTGCTGTCATGCATGGTCCAGATGGTGGGGCATGCTGAACTCTGGGCCTGACCCTGACCCCTGGGCACAGGTGGGCTGGATGCCCATGTACTCTCCCTCTGCACCTGCCTGGCCTCCACGTCAGGAGCTTCCACACCCTGCAGCCTGTGTTCAGTGGGGTGCACTAGGGCCTCCTGGGGTCCCATCTCTGAGAGACCTGCTGGGTGGCCAAAGGGACACTGAGGCCTAGCAGGGGAAGATGTTAACTGAAGGTCGCAAAGCCCTAGTTCTGCCCAGACACGCTGCTTCTCAGGCAGGGAGAAGGGAGCACAGACACGTGCATGTGCACCAGAAGGGACCTTCCAGGGTGAGCTCAGGGGTCTTTCTGCCACTTGGTGCTCGCCCCTCCACACTGACACTTGGACACCATCTTTCATAGCTCCCTCCCCTTCGCAGCCAAGCCTGGGCACTTTCCCGGGCATTGCATATGGAGCTGCCCATTCTTTCTGTCCTGGGGCCCTGGGACCCCTAATCGTGTACAATCACTGTGCATGCGACTCTTCCCAGTGGGAATCTTACCACCTCGGACCCCCGTGGGCCTTCACACGACCTTTTCCAAGTATTTCTACCAAACAGAGTTTCAGAAGTGGAACCGCTGTGGCAAAGGACCTGTGCCTTTGGGATTTTAGCATCCGTAGGAGCCTGACAGGGCTTGGAGCCTCCAAGCAGGAGGGTGTGAGAACCACCCGGGTCTGGCTGGGCACTCTTCTCCTAGCAAGAGTTATTAGCTAGGAGTGGACTGGATCATCTGCCTCCTTCCAGAAGCTCTGCTACCAAGCAAATGGCTCCGCCTCAGACTGTCCCCTGAGAAGCTGCAACAGGGGCGACGGGTGAGATGGAGGCTGTCAGACTTGTGCCACGGCAGGGAGGGAAGGCTCTGGAACCTTGACTGGCAGGAATGGCCCCTCCCTGAGAAGCCACGTCCTGCAGCTGAGAGCTAGTCGGAGGGTCCTGGACAGCGGCTGTCTGCAGGCAGCAGGCCTTATGTGACAGCCGCCTCTTCTTCCACCCCTCCCTGCTGCCAGGGGCCGGGCAGTGGCTCTGAGCCCTGGGCGAGGGCCCAGCCTTGAGGAAGGCCTTGGCCCCGGGGTTGGTGCTGCCTCCTCTTCCTCCCGGGGTTGGAGCTGTCTCTGGACCCAGCTGCTCCTATGTCCCTGGTGGGCTGTGGACGAGACATGTCATCCTTGTTCCCTGCAGAGGGTCCCCAGGAGTGTCTTGGAGGACCTTGAGACTCCCTTTTACTCCAAGCTGCTGCCCCTAAGCCCACCCCAGGAGGGCGGGGGCCTGCCACGTGTGGGCTGGGGGCCAAGTGGTTAAACAAGGAGAACACGGGACAGTGTCTGAGGCCGGGGGAGCCCCTCCACTGCACTCCAGGGGGCTGCCCCAGTGTCCTCACAACATGGCGGCTGGTGTCCACAGCACAAGGTCTCCAGCAGGACAAGGCAGAACCACCATGCCAAGGCAGAGAAGCCAGCCCTGGTAGCCACCCCACCAACTCCCAGGGTCGTCCTGGTCACCTGGCCTTCAGATTGTGCCCCTGGGCTGAGCCAGGTCCCAGCAGTGGGACCAGCCACTTCTCCATCATAACCCTTGTGGCACTGACCTGTGGCCCACTTTCTCTGATGTCCTCGACAGGACCCTGGTGCCCCTGTGCAGGAGGGGCTGGGGGCGAGTTTGCAGTGAGGTGGGTGCCATGCCTCCTGCTGTGTCTCCACCCAGGGCTGCAGAGCTTATTGGGTCCTGCAAGGATTTCATGGGACATGTGGCTTAAGAGGAGGGGATGGAGAGAATGACGAGCATTTCAGCCCAGAAATGTGGCCTGTGTCCTCATCTGTGACCTAAGCATAATCATGGAAGTCCCTCTGTGGCCCGGGAAGCTGCACGAAGATTTCGGCACAGCATCCAGCCAGGAGCAGAATGTGGGTGACAAGGGGTCCTATGGCCACACCAATAGCCTGGGGCACGTCTGTGCCCGGGCCACCTCCTTGGGAGAGCAGGGACAGCACAGCCTGGAAGGGACCAAGGGGAGCTGCAGTGGGGAGTGGGTGCCACAGTGGGGAAGCTGGAGAAGGACAGGCGGTGGCCATGGGCTGGGCGCCGGGCCTCTTGGGGTTTTGGAGCAAGCCAGCGCCCAGATTGGGGTAGGGTCAGGCACAGGAGGGCAGGCGGGGCGCATCCCCAGCTGGCTTCAGGTCCCCTGCCCCTTCTGCCTCTGCTCTGTGTCCAGGCCTGCTCCACCAGGACAGGGGGAAGCTCCTGTTGCATTTTCCTGCCTGAGGACAGATGGCAGCCGAGCGAGGCATCCGTTTTGTTGGACAGAGGAAAACAGACCTTTAAAACAGCTCAGCAGCCAGACAGGCTGGCCCGCAGGGGCTGAGGAGTGGCGGGAACTCGGCCCTGGTGCGTGGACAGGCGGCTGTGGTCCTGGGGCCGCCGGGCGTCCGTCGGTGCCCTGCACTGCCGTGCTCCGGAAGGCTGGGCATCAGTGCAGGTCGTGGGCAGCCTGTCCCGGGCAGTCCGGGAGTCTCTTAATTAAAAAAATGGATAAAAACCTTTAAAGGAGGAAAGAGGGCTCCGCTCAAGGCCATTTGGAAGGACCTGTGCCTGGGGGTCGCCGTGGGGGCTTCGGCTCCTGGTGGGCTGCCTCCCATTCCGGTCTGTCCTGTGGCCACTTCCCTTGAGGCCACCATCATTGCCACAGGACCTTCAGGGGCAACGGCAGCAGCAGTGTCCCAGAACCCCCACCCCTGGCCACCTCGCTCTGCAGATGACCCTCCCCCTGCCACTCTGCTGAAAGCCCCCAGGGGAAGCTCTGAGTGGGGCCTGGGGGCAAGTGGCCTGTCCTCTTCCCCACTGAGCTGTCCCTGCCACCTTCCTCCCCGCTCCCAGCGTGACCCTGCAGAGGGGTCCAGCGGGTGTCTGAGGGGAGGTATGTCCAGGCAGGAAATGCACCGTGGGCAGCAGGGCAGGGGGTTGCCCTGGGTGCGGATGACAGCCCAAGCAGCCTCCTGAATGTAAACGAGGCCCATTGCCCACCGTGGCCTGTGCCATCCCTGAGTCTTGTTGCTGCCAATTTGGGATCTGGGTGGCCAGTTCCTTCTGGGCTGGCAGCCTCTGCCCACGGAGACCCCACTGCGGGCAGAGCTCCTGTTGTGTGGGAGATCCGTCCTTGCAGGGGACACCAGAGTGGGGCACATGGGGATGAGACACTGTGTTCCCAGCTGTGACTATCACCAGCGAGGACCTCACACCTACAGGTGGCTTCGTGGAGGAGCACGTGGGCTCCTGGGCAGGGGGAGGTGCACGGGCCTCTTGGGAGAGCCAGAAAGCTGGGACCTCTGTCTCCCCTGGAGGCCCATGGTGGTGAGCCTGTGCCCGTTTCCACAGGTGGCTCCCTAGGCTGGTCCCCCTTGTGTCTGTGCAGTGACTCGGCCCATGTCCACTGTGGACCTGCGTCCCTCCTCAGTTCCAGGCCCACTGGCCTTGGCTCTCATGGCCCCACAAGGCCCAAAGCTGGGACAGACAGTCACCTGGCACTAGGCACCCTGAGGCATGAGTGGCCTGGGCCCCTGCAGGGGCTGAGCTGGGGGAGGTTGGAAGTGGAATGGAGCCCTGAGGACCCCTAACCCTCTGAGATTCTACCTCCCCTTGTCCTCTTCCTAAGGTCCCCTTCACCCCAGCATACCCACTGGCATGCAGGGACAGGGCCCCAGAGTCCCCGTGTGACCTGTGAGAGGGGAAGGAAGAGAGGGAGAGGGCCCCAGCCTGCAGCCCGGAGTCACACTGTGACAGGCACATGTCCCAGGCATGGGGCAGGGAGTCCTCCTCAGGGCCTTGCAGGGACCCCGACCAAGCCTGAGCTTCTCTGAGCCCCTTCCCTCAGCCATGAGCAGGGAAGCTGGCCGACCTGCAGGACAGAGATCCAGTGGGGGCTGCAGAGCCCACAGAGTGGGCTGCAGGCCATTCTCAGCAGAGGGCAGTGAGCTTCTGAGACCCGCCTAAAACCAGAGTCTGGAAGCATGGCCCTAGCTGTTCCCATGGGAAAGGGGACGTCCCCGCCACCCCAGGCACACACGGGCACATCCACTCTCTTAGGGGCCAGATGCCCTTCCCCAGAGCAATCTGTCCACCTGCCAGCACCCTTCTCTCCCTCCCCTCCCCCGTTCAGCAGCCCTAAGATGGCGTGTGAGCTCCAAAATCCAGTTGCCCATTAGAGTCACATTTTTCTGTGAAGTCCTACAACATGTCTACTCGAAAGAAATGTCCTCTTGCTAATCATTTTCTTGCCAGTTTAATTTATAGGACCCCAGTCAGCTCACCTCAGAGGTAGAGGAAAAGGTTTCCTCCCTGACAGCCGCTTCCCCTGCACGCCAAGGCAACTGAGGTGGCAGGGGGAGGTGTGCCCGGTCCTGCCAGGGTGAGTCCCCACTGTGCACGAGGGTGCCTGGGTCCTCGTCTTAGCTGGTCAGACTGGGAACTCCTACTCATGCCCCCAAGACTTTCACAGGCACTCTCTCCTTTCTAGAATGTGCTACTGGTTTTTACTGCCCCTGCCATGAATAGGGCCTGGGATCAGCAATAGTGGTAGAGTATCAGTCATGGTCACACTAGTCTCGCTTATAGAGAGGATGGTAAGGTTGAGCGGCTGTGCTGGTCTGCTTTCTGCTGCTGTGACAAGACCCCTGAGATAATAACTTAAAAGGAGGAAAGGTTTCTTTAGGCGCATGGTTACTTGGTCCTAAAGCTTTGGGCCTGTGGTGGGGCAGAGCGTTACAGTGGGGAGCGCGTAGCAAAGGAAACTGCTCCACTTGTGGCAGCCAGGAAGCAGAGGGAGGGGAAGGGCCCTACTCCCCTGCACGTGCACCCCTAGTGACTAACTCCCTTCCCCTGGGCCCCACCTCCTAAAGGCTCCGCCACCTCCAATACTGCCACCCGCTGGGGACCAGGCCTTCATCACGTGGGCCTTTGGGGGACATTTAAATCCAAACCATGACGGGGATAAAGTGACTTGGCCAAGGTCCCCAGGGGAATTTGAGGCCGGACTGTCCACATTTGCCTCAGGCCCCAGTGCCCGGCAGGCTGTGGCTGGGACCTCTGTGCCCACCTGAGGGCCTGTCCATGCTCAGGCTGTGTGTGTCCTTGGGGCCAGGCCTGACCAGCCGCAGCCCTGCCCCATGGAACCTCGCTCCTGGCACTGTAAGTGGCCACGGCAGGTCTGCTCGCCTCTCTAGGCCTGTCTCTGGTCTGTGACACGGAGGCAGCATTGCTCCCTGGGTCTCTGTCTCCACTCTCGGGTCAGTTTAGATGCACCAGAGAGAGCTCTGGGGAGACTGGCCACCTGGGGGCCCATGCCTGTGGAAGGCCAGACTGTCCCCAGCTGGCTACTTGCTGAGACACTGGCCCACTCCTCCTGCTCTGGTCCTCGGTTTCTCCCTTGCACCATGAAGGGTCTAGGCTGGTTGACCTGAGGGCAGCCCCCCAGTGTCACCTCAGCGTCCAAATGGTGCCATTGATGCTGTGGATCGCTGCAGAGGCGCAGAGGCTCGGAGGCCAACGGAAGAGGGCAGGTTGCATGGCATCTGGGAGCGGGCGGGGCTGGGAGAGGCCTGAGGGGGTGCGCCTCCGGCCCCTCCCACCCATGGGCCAGGAAGCCAGGGGCTGGGTCAGGCTGGTCTTGTGTCAGGGTGACTCTGGCCATGGAGGAGCTGCAGCTTTGCCAAAAGAGGCTTAAAACACCCCGGAAAGCATGCAGCAGCCTCTACAGGAGGCCTGGATCTCTGGGGGAGGGAGGGCTGTCCTGTGCAAAAGGGCAAGAGCCCCTGGGGTACTGGGGTCCATCCTGGCCTGGCCCTTCTCCCCAGCCCACCATCTGCCCAGGACTTTGCAGCTCTGCCCCTGTTTCTTTCCCCTGCCCCAGACCACCTGGGAACTGTGCCCCAGCCTCATTTCAGAGCTGAAGCCAAGGCACAGGGCCGGGGGAAGGGCAGGCTACCCCCGCCCAGCGCAGGAGCTGAACCCTTCAGAATGTGTAGAGCTCTGCACACTAGGAAGACGAGGGGCCTCTCATCCAAACGAAAATCATGGAGAGTTTCTAGAGGGCAGCACAGAGCATCAGACCAAGCAGCATCCCCTGGGCACAGGACGGTCCTCCTGATCAAGGCCCTCCTGAGGGGGACCCTGTGGGACCGCGGTGCACCGGCTGTGGATCTCAGCCTCCCCCTGCTTCTGTGGCTGCCCCAAGCCTACCCTCTTGTGGCCCTAGATATGTGTGTGCCGGGCCTCAGCCTGGTGGCAGGGGCTCTGTGGTGTCCCCAGCCGGCTGTCCCTGAGGTGTGCAGGCCAGGCTGGGTATGAGCCCCAGTAGTGGGTGGGCCCCTGGACTGGACAAGAGCCCCTTCCTCAGGCCACTTTGTGCTCTTAGGGGTGGAGCTGTTGGGAGGCTCAGCCCCCACCGAGAGCAGAGGCACAGTCCAGCCTGGTCCTGGTCCTGCGGACCTGTGTGCCTGAGGCAGGTCCCTCAGCGCCTCCCTGAGTTCCAGCTCCCGGATGGCTCCCTGGTGCTTCTGAAGAGGCTCCATTCAGTGCCTGTCACGGCTGGGATAGGGATATGAACAGTGGTGGGAGGTCACCTCCCTGTGGCTAAGGGAGCCACGGCCCTGCCAGGGAGACCCAGCCGGGGTCCGACCCCAGGGACCTGGCCCACCCTGCAGCGCCCTCCACTCTCAGGCAGAGGCTGAGGACCTGGGTTTCCCTGATGAGGGGGCAAAGGGTGGCCCTCCCAGGCGGGCTCCTTGTAGGCTCAGGTTCAAGGTTGATCCACACCTTCTGTGTACGCACGGGCCTGGGCGTCAGTGCTTCCCTGTGGCCCCAGTTCATTTTCCCTTTGGCTGGGGAGGTGGGTGTCCTCTCTCTCCTGCCCCTGAGACTGGTCCCCAGTGGCACAGAACAGCGAGACTCGGGCCTGGACTCTGGACTCACGCTCCTCTCGAGTGGTGCTGAGCGAGAGAGCTCACCTACCCCGGCTGGGAAGGAAACAGCTCCGCAGCCCGGAGGGGGCCGCACAGGAGCAGTTCCACGGGCCCAGGCAGCGGGGCTCAGTGACCGGCTCCCCCACCTCCCGAGCTTCTCACTCTCTCGTTTCAGGGGACAGGCCTCCCACTGGCTCTGGCGGTCTCCTCGGCCGTGGCCAGTGTTTTGCTTAATGATATTTGGAAGTCAATCTCTTGACTTGAATGTCCAATTTAATGCCAATTAGTCTGGAATCAAGTGATGGTGTTCTCAGGGGATCCTGCAGGCCGGGAGCCTCCCGGGGCCCTGGTTGCAGGATCACATGTTGGAGCTGCCCTACCACCTGGGCTCCCTCACCTGCGCCGGCCCGGGGCTGCCTCACCACCGTCCTGCCTGGAGCAGCCACTGGATTGGGCAGGAGCGAGGGGCCTGGCCTACACAGTTGGGCAGGCTGGGCAGGGTCCTCTCGACCCTCCTTTTCTCAGCCCTGGGGGCTTTCCTGTACCTGCTCCGGGAAGCGCGTCCTGCGGCACCTGTCCTGCTGAGGCTGCTGGGACTTGACAGGCTTCGGCAGGTGGCTCCGGGAGGCGGGGCCCTGGCTGACTGGCCTTCCTCTTGAAGCACTCGGGAGCCCACCTGCCTGCTGAGCACTGGGTGCCCCGGGAGGTACGAGGCTCAGCTCTGAGGTGAGCTAGCTCCTGGATGGGGCGCCCAGGAGCGGGGTGACTGGGGGCCTGGAGGTGAAGTTCCTGCCTCTGTGTTGGTGTGAGCCACCTGAGGGCTGGGTGCCCAAGTCAGTCCTGTTCACGCAACTGTCCCAGCGGTCACCGAGGAAGCCAGGGTGACAGCTGAGCAGGTGGAGAGTCATGGGCCAGGTGAGGACTCTTCCTTGACGTGAGATGATGTGTCCTGAGTACAGCTGCCTGGGCTCCCCACTGTCCTTAGAACAAACCCAGCTCCTCTGCCCAGCCTTGCTGAGCCCCTGGGCCCCCGAGTCCCTCCAGAGCCCCGTGTCCCCACATCCTGCCTTGCCCTGGTGGGAGCAGCCCCATGCACTCGCTGTGTGTCGAGGCATCTGCAGGCACCACGGAGGGGGTTTCTGGGCAAATGCCCCATCGTCTCCTGAGAGCTGCCCGCCGGGCACCTGTCACAGCGGGCTCCCCAGGTTAGCCTGCGCTGGGAATGCACCCGAAGTCTGACTGGGAAAAGCTTCGAGACTGAGCTTGGTGACCTGGGCCCCTCCCCAGCAGGACCTCTGTAGGAGGCTGTGGCTGGGGCAGGCACGCTGTGCTGGCACCTCCAGCCTGGTGAAGCCCCAATCCCAGCACGGGGCACACAGCTGGTGCTCGATGTGTGTTATTGAGAGGGTGTCATGGTTGGTGGCATGGCACACGTGCTCTCCACCCGGCCACAGGGGTCCCTGTGTGGGCGCCTCAGGTGTGTCCGCCGGGACAGGAGGAGGGTGCCGCCGGCTCGGCCCTGGGGGGAGCCTCCTCATGCAGCCTCACCGCTGGGAGCCCCCTCAGGGCATGGCAGCTTGGGGCTGGCAGTTGCTGCTGCCTCTGCCTGGTGCACCTCCCAGACCCCTGTCTTGGCTGGTCTTATCTTTTGGCCCCTCGGGATAGTGCCCCACGCTCCTCTGTGCCCCCTAGTCATGGGACCCCGAAGGGAGGCCCTCTCTGTCCTGTGCCCAGCCGTTTCCCCTGCGCCCTGGCATATGGAGGAAGACAGGCAGAGGTGTGGGGAAGGCCGCCCGGGAAGAGCCTTCCAGGCCCCAGAGGGCTGGGCAGTCACCTGCTGGTGGGAGAGAACTGGCCTGCACCCCGCCCTGGTCAGCGCCTCGGGACCAGCCTCCCTGCTGTCCGGAGAGAAGCTGGGCGAGGAGCCGTCTCCCCAGGGGGGACGGAGGGGCAGAAGCCAAGAAGGACTTGAAGAGAAGGAGTGTGAGGGCCAGGCGAGGAGGGGTGCTGCCCATCTGCAGGGCCCCCAGCCCGTGGCGGGCGAGTGTGGTGTCTGGAACCCCCGGAGGAGGGGCCACGCACTTTCCTTTCCTCCAACACGTTCAGGAAATGACCTTCCCTCCTCCTTTTCTGGGCTGCTTCCCAGGGAGTCTGGGCCGCAGGGAGAGGCTGAGCCTGGCCAGGGAGCTGCTCCAGGGCAGGTTCCCCCCCCCCCCCAGGGATGGGGCTGGTCTGGAAGCCCTCCTTGTGCCCTGTCCCCACCTGTCCCCACCTGTCCCCCTGTGCCCACGCAAGCTGCAAGCCCACTGCACTCACCCCAGAGCCCCTCACGGGAGCCAGGCCTGGAGTCCAGCCAGGGGCCTCCATCCGGGCCACTCATTCTGAGGGTAGGGGTCCACGGTTGCCCCTGGAGTCATCGGCAGCCGGGGGCTGTGAGGGGTGGCACGGGGGCTTGCCGAGTGCCTGCTTGCTGGTGTGTGAGGGCCGGGTGGCTCTGAAACAGACTCGGTAGAGGCGAGGGTAGGACACATCCTGGCATCGCATTGGACCCTCAAGAGGGACTAGCCTTGTGCACGTGGCTCTGCTGAGCCTCAGTTTCCCCACCTGGATAATGGGCAGCTGAGAGAATTCATGAAGCCTGGCACTTCTGAATTCTTAAACTCTGGAAGTGCTGCTGGGACCCCTCCCACCTGCCCAGAGCTTGGGCGGTGAGGTTAGCTCTAGAAGGTTCTAGACTGTAGGACTGGGGCCCAGCCGGACACCCTAGAGGTCCCCGGCCCCTGGTGCAGAGCATGGCACCAGGCCGCAGGGCCCCGGCAGAGCGGGGCTGGACTGGGACGCCTTCCCTACCTCCCATGCGACTGCCCACAGCTGGCTTCCCCTGTGTCACCCGGAGGCAGGCTGTGCTCCCAGCACACACCTCAGGAGGCAGGTGGAGCTGTGGTCTCCACCAGGACTGACTCGGCCGTGGGGAGTGGGGCTGTGGGAGAGCGCCTACCTGGGTCCCAGGCCGTGCGCCGGGCTGGGAATCTGGGGCAGGTGCGGCGCTGGAGTGGGTTGGAGCCGGCGGCTCTTCCCCTCTGGCCTGGCGGGACGCAATCCGCCCTGTAACCGCTCTTGAGCTCACTGCGGTGGGAGCAGCCCGGTCTCCCTGAGATTGGTCTGCGGAGCACAGACGCCCGGCGGGCCGACTCGGCAGCGCTTAGGTTTCATCAGGTAGCGTCACAGGCTTCCTGGCTTCTCCCAGGCCGAGCCTGGGTCTCTCCTGCATGGAGTGGAGGGAGCTGGGAGCTGAGGGAACCCATGTCTGCCCAGCTAGGCGCAGGGGTGGGTGGGGAGGGCCTGCCCTGCCTCATTCAAGGCCTCGCCTGGGGGAGGCCGGAGGGAATCCAGCCTCAGCGGAGCCCACACTGAGAGAGGCCTCTGGGGCCACCATGGCAGCTCGTGCCCCGGCACTGCTCCCAGGGGCTCTGGGGAGTAGCAGTAGTATCCTTTGAAAGATTATGGCAGGGGTGTCCAAGCCCAGCCCTTGGGGACCTGGGGTCCCTGATGGGTTCTCAGTCTTTGCAGGGCTGCTTCGCAGAGACACAAACCCTCTCTTCAGATGGCCCTGCAGGAGGCATGGGTCCTAACCACGGTCCCTCCAAGGGGCTTTGTGCTTTCCTGGCCAGGGTACAAATCCTGCATCTTGGAGTGTATGTCCAAGTCACGCCGGCCCCATATGATTTCATGACCTGGCCCCTGGCTCCACCTCTCTGGGGACCTAATCCCATGTGCTCTTCCTTCGTGGCCTCTGGTCCACTTTGCCTAGGTGCCTCCTTGCTTTGGGCTAGTCCCCTCTGTATGGCTGATAAGGCATCAGCCACAATGTCACCTGACCCTATTTCCAGGCAGGACCGGGGGCACATCTGGCTGGGTGTGTGGGTGCTGCTCTGAGCCCAGCAGCTGGGTTTATGGGACAAGCAGGTGGCAGCTAGAGGCCCAGCTCCCAGTGTGGGGGCTCCTGTCACCCTGGGCTTTGGGTGAAGCTCCAGGTCCTTCCTGGGCTTTGCCGTGTGGACTGGTGATGAGCCGGGCAGGGAGCTCAGAGCTGCTGGACCTCGGACACCTTCGCGCTCCTGGAGGAAGGAAAGAGCTGCTCATTTTGGTTGGCTCAGGGGTTGACGGGAGAGGTGACCTCTCAGTCCTGCAACACGGCAGCAATAAAACGTGAGTCAGGCAGGAACTGGCTTCAGAAAGTGCAACTCGGCACCGAACTGGGCTCCCCGGGCTACTCTGCTGGACGGGGGTCCGATGTTGACTCTCCTTGGTGTGGCGTGACCAGAGACAGCGGCTGCTCCCTGCAGGACTAGTGGCCATGTGGCATCTGGGTGGGAGGCACCATCCTCACCCCGTCCGGCAGGAGGGCTGTCCTGCGGTGTCCCAGTGTCTTCCCTGCTACGCTGCTCAGACATGGCAAGGCCTTGGAGGGGTCCTGCCAGTCTCCAGAAACCCGCTTCAGCATGGAATGCTTTTTTTCAAAACACCCATTACTCTTGGGTGCGTACTGGTGGCCAGGGACGTTTTGGGGAGTTCTCTGTCCTGTGTCAGAAGGGACAGAAGGGACACCCCAGGCCACGCACTGTCCGTGGAGGATGTGGATGGTGGTGGGTATTAAGGGCTGAGTCCTGTCCCCCCAGGTTCATGTGGTGAGGCCCCAACTCTGGGTTGGCCCTCTGTGGGGCTCTTCGGCCATCCTGCCATGGCTGTTGATTCAGAAACTGAAAGGGATAGTAGGGGATTGAGACAAGACAAACCCCTAGAGAGGGAAAGCCTGGACCTGGTGGGACACTGTCCTCTGATGGAGGAACAGTGACCCAGAGCCAGCTTAATACATCTATTATATAGGTCTTATCATCAAAAGGTGGTCGAGCGAAGTACACGGCACCCGCGAATCCTTAGGGTCATCTCGCTAGGCTGAGAATTCTCTATCCCGGGAGCTGGCGCCAGGGCTCACGGTCCAGACTGACAAGACTCGGTGCCTGTGTAGTTTCCTGTGCAAGCACAGCCACGAGGCCATCGGAGAGCATGAACCAAGTCACTGCTCACCACAGTGGAGGCAATCAAAGGGGGTAGGACCGTGTCCTTGACAGAGACAAGCCCTCGCTGTCTCTGTCTCTGTGTCTGTCTCTTTCTCCCCATCTCTCTCTCTTTCTGTCACTCTCTTCATCTCTTGGTTTCTCTCTCTTTTCCTCTGTATCTCTGTTTCTCTCCACCTCGGTCTGTTTCTCCTGTCTTTCTGCCACCCCGCTCCCTCCATGTGAGTCACATGTGAGGGGTTGTCTGTGGGGTGGGAACAGGGCCCTCGCCAGACCCCAGACTCTTGGTCCTGGGCATCCAGCCTCCAGGGCCCGAGCCACACACGCCTGCTGGTGAAGCCCTCTGTGCTATTTTGCTGTGGTGGCTAGAGCTGACCAAGCGGCGTCCAGAGCCCGAATGCTTCTCCAGGCCACAGCTGAGGCTGGCGTTGGGACAGCCAGGAGCAATGTCATGACTGGCCAGCAAGCTGGTGACCTGCAGCCCTGAGCTGAGCTTGAGCCTCCGCTGGTGCCCTGGGACCTGGACAGAAAGGGCAGCTTTGTCCACCGGGTGGGTTTGTGCAGTGCAGGGCCGGGGCTGAGCGTGCTCTCAGTCGCCCTCGCTCCTGCCACGGGTGCCGGGGCCCGGGCTCTCGTACCAGCAGCACTTTGCGCTTTTCAGCGTGGCTCTTGAACTGCAGAGCTGGTTTTATTTAAGATGCTCGGACTGTCTCTCCAGGTGCACCAAGGCCTCCCATAAGCCAGTTGCCTGGTGTTGGGTTACACACCACAGACCCAGTACGTGAGGGTGATGCACAGCTAGTGCTCCGTGGTGTCTGAGAAGGAGCCTGGCCTGGCCTGGCAGGTCACCATGTGGCCAGGGCTGGTTGCCCCTCTGCAGGCTGGACTGGGGATCCATTGCCGAGCTTGCACAGCGCTGGGATGATTTGGCCTTGGTGGGCTGTCACACTGAGGCCTTTGGTCCCAGCAGGCAGCTGCTCTTGATGGGGGAGGCTGACCTGGGGTCTGTCCAACGCAGCAGCCTTTCTCATTAGGGCCCGCGCGGCACAGGTCTGCCGGCAGGATGGGCGCAACCATGTTACGTGAGGGAATCACGAAGCTGGCCTTCCTGTGCCGTAGTCTAAGAGCGGAAGGAAGTCACTGGCCCTGCCTCTGTGTAAGAGGAGGATCGCTGAGGCACGAGTTCATGGAGCATGGACGGCAGAGGCTCCGGGGCTTGTCGAGGCACAGGCCCCTGCATGCAAAATACACCCGTTCCTTCTCAGAGTCCCAAGGGAGCTCTAAGACAGCACCCACTCAAAATGCAGCAACTCCGGTCCAAATCAGACCTGGTGTGGAGGAGGCCGCCTGGGTGCCATCCTGTCAATCTAGAGTCAAGTGACTCATGTCTTCCCTGCACATGCCCATCATGCTGGTGGGAAGGGCATGGACGGCAGTTGCAGACCTAGGGACGCTGGGGGCCATGGAGGGGCCCATGGTCCACAGCAGCTGTGAACTCCACCTGGGCAGGGAAGTCCCTCCAGCAGCTGGCCATTGCGGGAATGGTTGCCCGGGCCCTTGGCTCTGCTCTCTGGGCTCAGGGCTCTGAGTACCGAGTTGTTTCCCTTTTCCTGGGTGTTGCTCGGGAGCTGAGTGGCCTGTCAGCCTGATCCTGCCAATGGACCTCCTGGCTCTTTCTCGGTGTGTCCTCCCTTTCTTCCAAGCTGGCTGTGCTTTTGCTGAAATCCTTCCTCAGAGGTGTTTCCACCTCCCTTGGGCTCACGCCACGGGAAAAGCTGTGTGCGAGGATCTTCCTGGTGCAAGATCTTCTCCAGCTTGGGCTCTGCTGAGGTGGCCCAGGGACAGCACCCCAGCTTCCTTGAGGCTGGGAGGTAGATGCACTCTCTATCCTGGCCTTTCCAGCCACAGTGTGGTCAGGCATGTTGGTGGCCCTTCTCCAGGCTGCGCTGTCCTGGTCGCCTGCCACCCTATAGGCTGAGGAGTTTCAAAATCAAGTTCCGGTTCCTTTCAGCTGAACAGTCCTGCCTTCAACGTCTCTCCTGCCTCCTTCAGCGAGAAGCCAGAGAGCGCTGCGTGTGGGCCTGAGGCCTTGGCACTGCGCAGCTGGGTCACTCTCCCCCACGTGTGAGGACTCCCTTCCTCCAGTTTCCAGTACCACGCTCTCGCCCACTCCGGCCCTGGGCCAGTGAGAGCCAGCAGGCTCCTGCTCCCATCTGCTCAGGCACTTGAGTCCTCTACCTCCATCCCTGGAATCCTCCCAGCCTCTGCCCTGTCTGGTTCTGAAGCCACTATCACACTTACAGGTCAGACTGAGCATCCCTGATCCCAAAACCCCGAGTCTGAAATGCTCTGAGTTTGGGAACTTTCTGAGCACCAATAGGAGGTTCAAAGAAGTTCAGATTTCAGAGTATTTTGGATTTTTGTATTAGGGATACTCAGCAGGTAAGTCTATGCCAACATCCCCCATCTGGGAAACTCAAACCTGAAGCGCCCTGGTCCCCAGCATCCCAACAGAGGATACTCAACTGCACCTGTTCCCACAGCTCAACTTGCAGGTACTGAGTCACGTATTAGTTACCAGGTGCTGTTTGCACGTGTTGCCAGAGTCCCAGGTGGCTGGGAAGATTTGCTCCCAACTCTTCATTGGCAGAACTCAGCTCACGTTGTAGGATCAAGGGCCTCCGTTTCCTGCAGGCTGTTGGCTGGCTGGCCTCAGTTTGTGGCCCTGGGGCTCTCCAGAATGACTGCTGGCTTCAGCCAAGCCAGCTGGGCGCAGTGTTCAGGGAGATGGACGTCATGGTCTTGGGTAACGCTTCTCCATAGTCTGTTGGCTGATCCAGCCTAGACTCAGGAAGTGGTCACCCCAGGGCATGAATACTAGGTGGGTGACCAGGGCCGCCTGGAACTCTGCAGCTTCTGACTCGCACCCCTCCCACTGGTGCTCAGAGCTCCCCTCCTCACTCTATCCTGCTCGGTGGCCCAGGAAGCTGGTCTCTAGGCTCTGCTCCTCGGGCTCCTGAGGGAGTTGGTGCTGGCAGGCAGCCCTCAGCCAGACAATGGCAGGTGGCCCTGGTTCCACCTTCTTGCCCACTGAGTCCTGGCAAAGGCCCCTGTCTCTAGGTCCAGGGCTCCTGCCTGTGGCCTCTGTGCTGTAGCTCCCAGCTTGCAGGCTCCAGCTGTGGGGTTCCCTCTGCTGGCTCCTTCAGGGTGGGGTGGGGATGGCCAAAGCATCGACCTCCATGACCCGTGGACTCTGCCGGTGGAGCCCCGGGACCTTGTCCCTGATGTGCCACAGGCCCCACCCACTCTACCTCCTCCCTGCCCTGCCATTCGGAATGGAGTTCCCCTAATGTGCTGGATGCTTCTTGCTCTCTGTAGCTCTCAAGGGACACCTCCAGGCCTCTCCTCCATGGCAGGGCTGTGGCCTTCCCTTTGACAGACTGATGGGTCTAGAATAAAACAGCAGGCTTGGCAAATAGCCTCTCAGCCTAATCCTGGGCTCCCTGGGGAAACGGGTTCTCTCTTTCCCCTGAGGCCTGCACGGGGCTCCAGAGACCCTGCCTCCCTCTCTCGTGGGAGGGAAGCTGAGGCCCAGAGGCAGGAAGAGGAATGGCAAAGGTACCAGCCAAGAGGTGGGGGCCTAGCAGCTGCCGCCAGAGGGCCAGACAGGGACAAGGGCAGAGACACTCGGGGGGGGCGCTGAGCACCACAGTCACGCGACCTCTGAGGGCAGGTGATTCACCTATGGGGCTGGGACCGCTGCTCCTGCAGGCCTGTGGGGCGCAGGTGCCCCTGTGCGCCAGGCCTGTGCCCCACCCACAGGAGCCCAACCCGGTCTCTGTGCTCTCTGCAGGAGGCGGGGGAGGCAGGGTCCTAAACTTAACTTCTGCACACCAAGCAGGGCAAGTCAGGCCCTGTGACCTTAGCCTCTCTCCCCAGGGGCCTCCTGAGATTGTGCTGGCCCGGCTTGGTCTGATCTGGGCCTAGAGAGGATGCAGAGAGGAGCAAGCTGCCCTGGGCCCTGCGGCTGGCCTGGGCAGCAATGTCCCTCCAAGCCCCTCCCATGAGGGTGGCTATCGTATCCAGCAAAGTTGCTCAGTGTCCATCCATCAAATAGAGCTGGTGCCCCCACTCTTGTGCCCCCTGGGCAGGAATGAGCAGCCGGTGGGTGGAGTCCCAAGGCTCTGGGAGGTGGGGACCCAGACCTGTGGTTGCAGTGGGCGATGCGTGTTGAACCGGCACTGACTGTGGCTGGGCAGTGCCTTGGGGGACGTCGCCCGATCCCAAGAGATGTCACAGTTTCCCAGCTGAGATGCCTGAGACCCCTGACCAGCAACCCCCGTGTCCACCCACAGGGAGATGGATTGATGCAGGCCGTGCGCTCACACAGCGCAACGGCCCACACAGAAGGATCTTTAGACACTGAGCACACAGAAGCCAGGTGGTTCAGACAGCCCTCTTGGTCACGTGTCCCCAGGATGAATGCACAGGGCCAACTTACAGGAGAATGGGGACCCAAAACCCAGGGTGCTGCTTGTCCCTGGGGAGACCTCACCACCGATTAGTGTCATTGCCACTGTCGTCACTGCCCCTGGGGACACGTGGCCGGCTACCTGTAGAGTCCCTGTGGGGAAGCAGCGACTGGCTTCCCAAGGCCCCCTTGTGGCCCAGGTCTGGCCACGGGAACGCTGGCGGAAGTGCACGCACCGCTGTGCTCGCCGGCCTTCAGACCCTCTGCACCACACTCTTTCACTAACTGCAGGTTGGGTGGACGTTGATGCCCCGGGTGGCCTTGGAAAGACCCCTGAGGGAGACTGGAGCTTGCACCACCATGGGCCCCTGAGTCTGGCCTGGGATCCTATGCCACCCCCTGCAGAGGGACTGGGCCGCAGCAGGCCCGGCGAGCTTCTGCCGGGTTCCCTCAGAAGCAGTCCGACTCAGCAGAGACTCAGGAAGCTCCGGAGGGTATGTGGACAACTGATGGGGTGCAGGGCACGCTGTGAAGCAGGTGACGGTCAGGGCTGTCACTGGGACCCCAGGATGAACAGCGCAGAAGCCTATGCAGGGGGATGGGCAGCCCAGGGAGGGGGAGGGGTGCTCACCCGCCATTCCTACCCTTTGCTGGCCAATGGCTGCTCCCGGGTGCCCTGCTCTGGGCTCTCTGACCTCCCCTGTTGTCTTGGGCTGAGCCTGCCTTTGCCACAGAGCACCCAGAGAAAACCCACTCAAGCTCTCGACCGTGGAGGATGCTGGGCTCACCGGCTGAGGAGGGCCTTCTGATTATATTGCATCTGATTTGGATGGAGGCCCAGCCAGTCCCAGGTCCTGGGCTTCTTGCCTTGCTGTGGTCCTGCTTGGGCAGGGGCAGGGCTGTGGTGTCACATGGTGGGCCTGCATCTCAGGGCAATGGAGATCACACCAGCATCTGGCCCCAGCCTTTGTGCCTCAAAGCTGGGAGACATGTCATCGCTGTGGGAATAAATCCACTGGCCTATGACTTTATTACACTCTGCCCAGACCCAGAGCCCAGAACCTAATGAGGCCCAGATGCCCAAGGGAGGCCAGCAGACGTGGATTTTCCATGTAAGGCCAGGGCCACTTCAGCAGCGCCAAGGCCTGACTGGCACGGTGGGCGTGTTCCTCACGTCTCTGTCGAGTGCCTCAGTTCTGGAATCGGCTCTCAGCTCATGGTGCAGGGCTGCAGGGTTTATCCAGGGATAATAATCACAGCCCATGAAATCACAGGACTCCTGGGGCGGGGCGGGACCACAGAGGAGTCGGCTCCATCTTGGTGCTGGGAGGAAGTGGACAGTGGCCCTGGGGGGGCAGGTGTGCCCGCTCTCACAGCCACTTCCAGGTGGGACTGAGCTTTCTTAACTGCTGTAGCACCAGGCGCCCGCTTGGGGCCTCCTGCCCCTTCCCCAGGCTGGGTGGCTGGGGAGAGCTCAGGGCAGCCATGGGCTTGGGTGGCCTGGGACGGGAGTGGAGGCCGCAGTGGAGGCTGTGAGTGTTTCGGGGACCCTGGGAAGACCACCGTGGTGGCCCTATCTGGCCTTGGCGGGCTCCCTCCTGGAGCAGGACCAGGCTCTGCCAGTTCCATGGTCCTCTAGTGCTGGGTGCCAACACCAGGGTGGCCCCTTCAGTGGTCCTCTTGAGGCCGGATCCTGGGAAGCCTGCTCTGCTCCTCCGAGACCTCACGGCGACACGCGTGCTCACTGTGGACCATTCAGACGGCTCAGCGGGGTCACGTGGGAGGAGGCGTGGCCCGGGTCTGAGGTCAGACAGCCCCGCCTCGACACCAGCCAGACCCGGACGGTGGGCGGCCCCACACCGGCCCTGGCTCCCTGTGCACCTGCGCAGGACTCCAGCGGCCAGCTCTGGGGAAGAGAGCAGGCTGAGCTCTCCACGCTGGGCAGGTCCGGGCCGTGAGCAGGGCCTGGGTCTCCTGCCCTCCCCGCTGGCCGCTGCTTGCAGGGAGGGGGGAAGCTGAATCCTGATGTCCTCTCTGCCCCGTGCCTGAGCATGCTGGTTGTACTCGGGGTTCATGTCCCGAGGGGTCTGCTGGTGGCAGGACGCCTCCAGGTCCTGGTGAGTGTCCTCGTCCTTCCCTCTGTCCTTCCTCACCCAGTGGTGTGGAAACAAGGCAGGGGATGGGAAACAGAGTGTGCCGCACGCTGCTGCCCCTGGCTCTTTCCCGTGTGTGTGGAACCTGCCCTCGTGCCGGCCAGGCTGAGGTAGGCATCCTCACTGTGCCTGCATGTGCCTTCCAGACCAGGTGACCACTCTGCAGCAATGGGCGCAGCACACCCGGGCCCCTCTCATCTACTCCTAAGGGACATTGAGGAGGGTCCCCTTGTTTTGTCAAGTCGAATAATGCTTCTGCTGGATGTGGAGTTACACCCCTGTAATCCCAGGGACTCTGGAGGCTGAAGCAGGAGGATCATAAGTTGGAGGCCAGCCTCAGCAACTTAGCAAGTCTCAAAATAAAATAAAAGGGGCTGGGGTGTAGTTCAGCGATAGCGCTCCTGGGTTCAGCCCCCAGAACCATAAACGAGCCAACAAACACACAGCTTCATGAGCCTTCCTGCAGGCAGCTTCTCGTCTCCCAGCTGGCTCCCCAGGCGAGGAGGGCCCTCCCCGTCGAAGGCCTTTTCCTGCATTTTCATAGGGTGTGGCCCCCGAGAGCCACCCTGCTCCACCCCTACCAAAGGTGGGCAGCGCACCCCTTTCCCTGTGCATGCAGGGACCTCACCTGATCTCGTCACACGGCATGCAGGTGACTCTTCTCACCTGGGTGCCTCCGTCCTCACTGAGACTGGCTAATAAGACCCCGTGAGCCTGCTCAGGCAGACTCAGTCACCACGGCCAGCTCAGTGGGGGTCCACCCTGCTCATGCAGAGCCTGGGGCTGCTGCTCAGCCCAGGGCTTCCCCGAGTCCTCCTTAGAGAGGGGCATGGCAGCCCTGGTGCCCACAGGAGGACCCTCGACCCGGAAGTGCTTCCCGGCACTTCCTCTCGCCTTCCATGGCCGAGAATGCACCTGGGTCCCGCCCAGCTCTGAGGGGCCCTGGAGCTGCAGCAGGGTGAGCAAGTCCACTCCTCGCGGGCAGCACTGCCAGCGGGGACTCTAGTCACGTGCTCTCGTCCATTCTGTTGGCCCAAGTCCAGAGGACCAGCCTCTGGGGACATCTGCCGCTGCCCTCGGCACCCCCGTGCTCTCTCTTCCATCCCAGTGTGAGAAGTGGGGAGAGTGGAAACTGCCCAGCCGAGCGGTCCTCTTACTAGCCCTCATGGGTGGCGGCCACCCACCTGCCCCTCCACTGCCTGTCCGGGGGATGTGGAGGCAGGGCATCCGCGACCCAGACTTCTTTCTGGCTGTGATGGGGCAGGTCCTTAGCCCGGTCCCCCAAGCCTGGGGCCATGGCAGATGCTGCTGACTGGTCCCCGAGCCCAGAGGGGGCCTCAGATAGTGCCCGTGGCAAAGGCCAACAAGTGAGAACGGGAAAGGCTGTCTATCCAGAGCCGAGGAGAGGAAAGGCAGGCAAGGGGCGGGGAAGCTCAGAGGAGAAAGGGAGGACCCCGTGCCCGGGGAGGCTGTGGGCGGGGAGGCCGCACGGCTCCTGGGCACCTAGGGAAGCGCGTTGAGTACTCCCTGGTTCCTCCCCAGGTGGAAATAAGCACAACACTTAGGGAAGCTGCCGGTTCTTGGGTGGGGCCTTGGGGCGATGGCTGGAGGTCTGTTGTCACAGGCGTTGGTGGGTCACTTCCCAGGAGGCTGAGGTGACAGCCAGCCTCCTGGCTGGTATCCTGGTCTGGCTCCCGAGGCGAGGAGACTCCTGTGTTTGCACGCTCAGCCTCTCGGCTGTCTGGAAGGGCCAGCTCTGGGTCATAGGGGATTCCGAGGTGCAGCCCACTCACCTCCGCCCCGAGAGGAGCCACCCCCTACAGCCCCGCCTCACGCTCATTCCCCGGGGCGTTCAAAGTTTTCTGAACACCTGCCCATGCCGGCCCTGTGGTGGACACAGAGAGGAAAAAGGCATGTCGTGGAGAGCCCTGCTTTTGATAAGCAGAGTCCAGCCGTGCAGGGAGGACCAAAGCTTTCCATAGGAGCCCACTCCACCCTGGCATGACCCTCCCCACAGGACATGAGCCAGTGGAGAGCAGCCCGCCCAGGGCAGGCACTGACAGCTCTTGTGAAGAGGAGACTCCAGCGTTTGGAGTCCACAACTTGGATTCAGATCCAAACAGGCTCCCTCTTAGAGCCTGTGTCCTTCTTGTAAGACAAGGTAACCTCAGCAAACCCACAGTTTGGGTTAAAGGAGATTCATGCTGGAAAGTACCCAGCCTATGGTAGTTGCTCAAATCAGATACTCACTGTCCATGTCTGGTTTTCTTACTCAAGGTCCAGAGCCTCGTTTTTTAGCAAAGAGGAAAACTCTACTTATTGTAGATACTGATGCCAGATTCTATCAGAAGAGAAGGCTCTTTTCCTCAGAACCTTTTTTTTGGGGGGAGTGGGCAATGGAAGTTGTAAATGATTGAACCACACTGAAGCTGAGAACTATGTGACAGCATATAAGTCAGTTTTTGTTACTATAACAAAATACCCAAGGCAGGCTAACTTTAAAAAGAAAAAAAAAGGATTCCCTAGTTCACAGTTCTGGAGATGTGAGCATACACTTTTGGCATCAGCTTGGCTCTGGTGAGGACCTCAGGGTGGATGACAGGAACATGTACGAGAGGAAGAGATTACATCACCAGGCAGGAAGCCAGAGAGACTGGGAACCCTCACTCCTTCCTGTGGGCACACCCAATTGACTTGGGACCTCCCAGTAAGCCCACCTGCCCACCTCTTAACGATCCCACCTCCCAACACCACACTGAGGACTGAGCTCCCAGTGCATGAAACTTGGTGGGGACCCTCGGCCTCCAATTGAACATGGTTACACCCTGCATGTAGAAGAGCTGGGCGGAGCTGCCTGGGGACAGAGGCCCCTCTGGCCAGAGCCTCTGGCTCCCCTCAGGCTGCTGTGCAGGAAGGGGCTCTGCTCTGCTCTGAACCAACTCCTCCACCAGGCTTCTGGGGAGCAGCTCTGGATTCAGCTGCCTGCGTTTAAACCCTGACTCAGCGGGGGTCCTGGTGGCCCTCAGAGCCTTCTGTTTACCAGATCCTGGGGCTGGGGTGCTGGCCTCACTGGTTTTGGCGAAGGGGGTTTAGCCTAGGTCTGGCCGGAGTACCTGCTCAGCAAGGACACCGGGAGGAGTGTTTCTGCACGGCCACGGTCCTGCACGTCCTGAGCTCCCGGGGGAGCCGGGCTCCCCCACTCCATCCTGCTCCGGCCCCAGAGGCACGTTCTGGAGAGCACCAGGTCTCCTTGCTGGTGGTCAGAAGAGGCCCTGCAGAGGCAGCGGGGCCCTGGCCTGAGCCCGGGCGGGACGCTGTTCCTCCGTCTTCCCTTCCTGTGGGCATGCCTGTCCTCGGGGTCTGTGTCTCCCTGAGGTTGAAGAAGGGTTTCATCGTGACCTGAGCTAAAAACAGGATCCTCCTGTGGTCAGAAATGGGCCTTGGGACAGTGGCCACCAGCCTGGAGCCTGCTGCAGTGGCTCATGGCACAGCCTCCCAGGACCTTTGGGCCTCCCAGGTCCAGCTCCAAGTGCTCACTGACCCCAGCGGGGCGCATTTCCTATTCTGCCGCAGCACCTGGGGCCGGTGATCGAAGGCTTGCCTGGGTCACCAGGAACCAAGGGCTGGCCACGGCCCGCTCCAGGGCCACTCACCACTCGGCATCCCGCCCACCTTTGTGACAAGAAGGTCCCTTCCTCTGCCCGCTGCCAGGTCTTGCAGTGCAGTGCGGTGAGCGGTCTGCCTCTGGGCGTCTGGTGGGAGAGGGAATCCTGGCCGAAGCATCCCTGTGGTCCTGAGCTGGGAGAACGGGGAAGAGGCGGGAGGAGGAGGAACTTGGGTCTCCCTGAGGGGGGGGGGAGGTGGCCGGCCGAGAGGAGCCCTGAGCCCCAGCAGAGCAGCACCAGGCCGTGGGGGAGGCCTCAGGAGAGCACCACGGCCCAGCCCGAACCGCCAGGAAGGCACTCACACCCTCCCAGCATCTGCCGCCGGCCCAGGACCAGCAGGCTTGCCTGTGCTCGGGGACAGTCGGGTCAAGGCACATTCCAGGGTTTTGTGCAATCCTTTCAGATAAGACGTCCAGTTGGGGTTTTGAGCAGAAGCCTTTGGGCTGCCAGGGCATTCCTGAGCCTGTGGCCAGCGTGAGCCTGGCTTCTGGTGTGCGCTGTTGACCATAATTGGGTGGGAAGCGCCCTGAGGAGGGGATCTGAGGGTGGCATTCCACTCACGGTCCATTCATGGCTTGGCCCGGAGCCGGCCAGCTCGCTGCCTGTGCTGAGGGTACAGCGTGACCTGCTTCTCACCCAAAGCACACCGCCTGAAGGCATGGCCAAGGAGCTCCGATGGGGGTCAGCACTGCGGGGGGAGTCGGGCCAGACCACAGCAGTGTGGAGCTAGGAGGTGGAGAGCTGGGCCTCAGCCTCCCCCCAGGGAGGCAGGAGGGAGCGTGGCCAGGGCCTGGGCTCACGGCAGGGGTGGGCTCACGGCAGGGGGTGTGGTGGGCTGGGGCAGGGTGGTGACAGCAATGACCAGAGAGCAGGCTGACCGGGGTCCTGCTACCCGATGGAGCAACCGTCTGGTGGAAGGCCTGCATTTCTACACCGAAGACCTGCCCAGTGGTCAGTGTCCCAGCTGCTCTGTACACAGCACTAGGTGGCAATGGAGTGATCTTATGAGGGAGTGGACTGTGGGGTGGTCAGTGATGTAGCCAGCTGCCATTTGGCGGAGACGTGCATAGGCCCATGCGGGTGACATGGCGTGGACGCTTGGACAGGGCGCAGCAGAGCTGGAGTTCCGGTGGTCAGTTGTCCTGCACGGAGCTGGCCGGGCCCTGCCTCTGCTGGAAGAGTCCCGTAGGCTCTGCCCCACCTGGACTCGGCTCCTCAGCTAAGTCTGCTGAGTGTCCACGTTCAGCCTGGCCGGCGGTCGGCCGCCGTCTTGCCTCAGGGTGTGACACACACAGGGAATCGGTCCCCACCTGGCTGTGTGGTCAATCCTGCAAACCACCAACGCCAGCACCTCGCCTTTCCTCTCAGACACGACGTTCTCGGGACAGCCCGCGGGACCCTGCGTCTGCTGACCCAGCTACCCGCAAAGCAGACCCCAAGTGAGGACTCGGAGGCAAGGAATTAATTTGGGAGAGGGTCCCAAGAACCAAGGCGGGGCAGCAGGAGGCCAGCCAGGCAAGTGCGCCTTCAGGGGTGGTTTCTGCCAATGCTCAGCCCCGTGGGACCCCGAGAGGCTGGCCACGGGCAGGGTGGCCCCCTGAGGGCACGAACCTGCCAGGTGGCCGGTGGCCCGTCCCGGCCCTGTCGTGGGAGGGTCTTCCATGGTGGAAAGCCCTCCAGCGCCCAGCCAGCTCGCCCCTTCTAAAGAGACACCGGGGCCGCAGAGGCTGTGCTCAGGAAGTGCCCGCGAGGGCCCGGGACCCATGCCCGTGGCAGACGGGCACTCCTTGCTTTGTCTGGATCCCCAGGGCCTGCTAAATCCAGTGGGATTCCTCCATTGCTGGCGCTGCGCCGGCGGGACAGGCTGCAGCCCTGGCCCTGAAGGCCCAGTGTGGCGTGGGGCTCTCCACTGCCCTCTCCCACCACAGGGGCTGACGCAGGGCCAGGCCACGGCTGTGGAGTCATGGGGACCTTTTCCCGTGGGGACTCGCAGCCTCTGCCTTCCTGGTCCATGTGACTGCTGATTGTCCATGTACTGTAACCCCAGGTGGTCGGGGGCCAGCAGGCCCAGGGCACAGCTGCCCGCCCCAGGAGCAGCAGCAACCCTGGCCAGCAGAGGGCAGAGTGGAGTGGAGGCTCCCTTGCTGGCCTGGACCCTTATGAGGTGTCCCCGTAGTGGGGACGTTACAGAACGCAGAGCTGTGGCTGGGGAGGCTCGCCTTTCCCAGGGCCTCACAGGCACCAGAGGGAGAAGGGTCCCTCTGCTCCTCCACCCCTGGCTGCCGGCCAGGTCGTCCTGAACGGGGACAGCACGGTGCCATCCGCGGGTCCAGATGACACCATCTCTTGAAGGACAACGGCTGGAAATGTGTATTTGTGTTTTCTCTTCCTTTCAATCATGTTTCTATGGAGGTGAAACCCGCGGAACACGAGTCTCCTGTGTGTGTCGGTGGTCGCGCTGCCTTCAGGTCTGTGGCCATTGCCCCTCTGGGGGTTTCCCTGTGGCTGCAGGGTGGCCCGTCCCCTTCCCAGCCTGGTGGCTGCTCAGGGCTCCTCCAGGCCCGCTGTCCTGGGCTCGTCCCCTCCACGCTCAGGCCTGGGGTCCCGGGTCGACCGCCCTCCCTGGCGTGACGAGCCGCCGTGTCAGGACCTCAGGACTGCGGGCGCCACCCCTGATGCTGGCCTTGGGTGGCTCCTGCCCTCGGCCGAGGTGCACTGCATCTCTGGACGGTTCCCACTCCCCAAGCTCGCTCTGCACTGAGGCTCTGGCTTGGCCTCCGCGGAGCCTTTTCAGTCCCTCAGGCTGGCGGGTCCTGGGTGACTGTCCTGGAGAACCTGTGTTGGTGAACGGGCTGCTCCATGGGCCCTCGGAGAGCGAGGCGGTGGAGGCCGTGTGGACGGGGAGAGCAGGCTGGGCCTGGGAAGCTGGCCGCCAGGGTCCAACAGGACTCAAGTCCTCAACTTCCTGAAGAGACTCCTTGTCTCCTTGGGGGGTGATGCCAGGGAGGGCCAGGAGTGTCCTGCTGCCCGTGGGCTGGCCTGGGCGAGAGCCCCCACCACGCCACCTGCCTGGGTGCTCGTCCTTCAAGCTGGGGCGGCAGGAGGGAGGCCGCCACAAGGACCAGCCGGCTGGGGCCGCCCTCCTGTCCATCTGCACTCCTGTCCCAGCCTCCTCGTCCCCAGCTTTCCAGGTCCTCGTGAGCCACCTGCCACCACCCAGGGGTCGTTGCGTAGCCAAGTCTCTGGCCGCATCTCCTTCCACAGGGCAGGGGTCCTGCCGGAGGTGGGGTCTTCCAGGGCCACCCAAGGAGTGGAGCTGTGGCCTGCATGGTGTTCAGAGCCCCTGGCGGCCAGCGGTGGGGCTGGTGGCGTTCACACATACAGAGGACACAGCCGTGTGACACTCAGGGCTGAGAGTGTGTGGAAGTCCCGGCCCCGCGTGGACCGGTGGGAACGCACAGCTGCTTTCCGCCTGGTGATTCATTCCAGGTTGGAGGGAGCCCACTCTGCAGCGGCAGGCAGGAGAACAAGTCTGCTCACGACGAGACTGAAGCGCTGGCTCTTCTCTCAGGGAAACTGAGAGGAACACCCACCTGCCCTGGCCGTGGACATCCATCTCCAGTGTGGCGCAGGAGAGCCACTGAGGAGAGACCCCGGGGACGCCGCTCTCAGGACCCCGACGCGGGGCTCTGTGGAGCCCGAGCTGCTGTTGGGACTGAATGTCTCCTCTGCTAAAGTTGCTTGGTGTTACCCTGTCCCTCAGGCAGCATGCCTCCAGCGGCGCGGCGTCCATGCACACTGCAAACCCCAAGAGCCACACTGGAGTGACTGGGGAATCCTTTTTATCCTAAGTGAAACACATGATGTGTGGTCATTACCGCTGAGACCTTGGTAAGAAAATGTCCACACTAAAAAAAATTTTTTTCTTTTTTGGTGTGGTACTAGGGATTGAGCTCAGAGGACCTTCGCCCTTGAGCTACATACCTGACGCCCCATATTTTTTATTTTGAGACACGGTCTTGTTAAGTTGTTGAGGCTGGCCTCATACTTACAGTCCTCCTGCCTCAGCCTCCTGAGTAGCTGGGATTAAAGTTGTGTGCCCAGGTGAATTTTGTTGTTTTGATGGCGATAAGAGGAAGACAAATTTGAGAGGATCCTGACACCATGGCAAACAAATGCAGTGTTCTGACTAAATTAAGAAACCCAACATTGAGGACTGGAGATGGCACACACAAACTCCTGCTTGGCACACACAAACTCCTGCTTGACGTCAGCCAAGGGAAAGGACTGTGGCCAGAATGTACGGCTGCTTCGCTCGCTACAAGGAGTAGCTGACCGCAGGCCGGTGTCCGGGGTGACATGTGCATCAAGGGAGCGAACCCACAGCCCGGTGGGTGCTGCTTCTTGTTACCGCTGCAGAACTTCCTCATGATTCTGTGTCCTGTGATGGTTCTAAACCGTTTAGAAAATGAGCCTCTAAATCCGGTGGCCCTTGTTTAAAATCGCTTGGTGGTTTGTAATCAAACTACTTGGCAAAGAGGGTGCCAAAGCGCCGAGGCTTCAGCTCTAAGAACCACACACGGCGTGCAAAGGCGCCTAGCCGGGCACAGTCCACTGGCCAGAGGGAGCGGGAGGTGGGGACCGCGGGGCGCGGCTGGCGGGAGACTCTAACTCTGGGGCTTCCTGTCCTCTGGAAAGTCCTCACTTGCAGGAGGAATGTTTTGCTGTTTGTTTTTTTTTTTTTTTTTTTTTTTTAGTGTTAAATGGATACATTTATATTTGGAAACAGGATGAAACAGATTCCAGACGGCCATTCAAATGAGCCACGTGTGGACAGCCTGTGTCTCCCACCCGCTGGCCCCTCCCCACCTCACTGGGCAGATGCCCTGGGCCTTGGGGCCCTCCAGGGGCGTCGGGCAGGCTTGCTGGGGCGTCGAGGAGTCTAGTCTAACCTAAGTCAAGCCTTCCCTCTGGCTTCGCCTTCAGCCTTCTCTCCTGCCAAGGTGCAGAGCGTGGGGAGACAATCAGGTGCTGGGGTCTGTGGAGCTGGGTGGAGGAGGCTTCTCTGCCCCCGCCCGCCTCTGGTCTCCCGGGGGCAGGGGTGGGCTGGCCGAGGGCAGGGGCTGCTGGCTGGGCGCTGTCTCTGCTTCTCTCGCTGCTGTGCCTATTCGGGGACGGGCGCTGTGCAGGGCTGTGGGCTCTCAGGACCGCCTCACCTCCCCGCGGCCTCCAGAGCCCGGAGCTCACGCCACAGCCCTCCTCAGCTCTTCTTGGCAGCTCTGTCCTGTGGCAGGGCCCCTGGAGATGCTGGGAGGAGGGGGCCAAGGCTCAGGGGAGCCCAGGCCAAGAAGGGGCTCAAAGGCCCAGTGCCTGGCCCTCCGTCTACCTGCACACCAGGAGGCCACCTGGGCCCCGGGCCCAGTGCCTGGCCCTCTGTCTTCCTGCAGGCTGGGCAGGCCACCTGGACCCTCCTTGTCTGCTCTCTGGTGTGATTTAACTTCTGCTCTACCACTTCCTCCTGCCAGGAGCAGCTCAGGCCCCCTGCTCTGTGCAGGGGAGGGACCGGCCCAGCTGTGGGAGACAGGGTCTTGCTGCTCTGGCCCACCATGTACTGGCTCTGGGCTTCTGTCCACTCTGTAGGAGGGGTTCCTGAAGGTCAGGCTCTGCCCAGAGCAGTAAGCCAGCTGTAGTAAGAAGGATTCCTGGGGATGACCATGGGCTGGCCCCCCGGGAGGATGGACGAGGCTGTCTAGGTGTAGCCATGTGGCTCTGGACCCACCCTGGCTCCTGTGAGGCCATCTTGGGGCGGGGCTTTCTAGAGGCGCAGTGTGGGTTGGGGGCAGGCCGGAGGTGGGGACGTGGCATCTGCAGCTCTTGCTAGCCAGCTGGCCTGTGGGAGGCCCGTCTGGGCTGACTCATCGGGAGCTGAGAGCGGAGAGTTGAGCAGAACAGGGCTCAGCTGTTGAGGAGCCTTGGGGACGTCCCTGTGCTGTCACAAAACAGAGCCGGAGGGGGCAAGGGGATGTACTTACACAGCCACATTCCCAAGGTGACCTCCTGGGAAAGGCCAGCTTGGCCACAGGGTCAGCGCAGTGCGGGGCTGGGCCGTGGGCGTGGTGTCTCTGTGCCCAGCCTGCAGGCTGGCGTTAGGGTGACCCAGCGCCCCCGTCCGTTGGGCTGGGATTTCCCAGGACTGGGCCCTTCAGAGCTGTTGTCACCAAGCTGGGGCTGTGCGGCTGGGGACATTCACCATCCCTGCTGCTCCCAGGCCTGGCGGGAACCAGGCTCAGCGGGGTAGGAAGCAGACCTGGTCTGAGTCCGCGTCCAGCTCAGTGCTGTTCCTCCGACAGCACTGTCTAGCACCGGGGGCCACCGCCATGCCCCTCAGGGCTCCTTCCCCCCAGGCGGGCTGCAGCCTCCAGAACCTGCTCTGGGCGCCTGGTAGGCACTTCCACCTGAGCAGGACCGGTGGGCAGTCAGAGTCTCTGTCCTTGGCCCCGAGAACCCTGCAGCCCCACCTGGAGGGTCAGAGCCTGGCCTCTCCTGGAGGTCCTTCCACGTCCAGATTCACCGCCTGCCTCTTCCCTCAGAAAGGGCAGTAACCTGCCCAGCAGTTCGTGCCATGGGGCCTCTGGTGGCCTTGCCTGCCTCAGTTTCCCCATTGCTGTGCGTGGAGGTGCCTGCCATCCCAGACGTGAGGTGCTTCCCTGCCCCTGCCAGTGCTGCGAGGATCCCCACGTGCTGCGTCGGGCAGCTGGCTGCCTCTCTGCTTTCCCTGCTGGACAGCAGGGCTGGGCTGTCCCACTCCTGTTAGGAGCAAAGGCTAAAGTTTCAAATCCGCTGTCCCATCCTGTGGCAGGGACGCCAGGGGATCCCTGGTGGGAAACCCTCTACCGTCCCGCCAGTCAGTGGACGCCTTGCTGACCTTGCATCGCCTCCAGACGGCCGTGGGGCAGAATATCCTCCCCCGCATCTGAACCAGAGAACCGCCCAGCTTCCCAGGCAGCGGGTGGCAGGCAGCCTCTGGTCTCCAGTCCCTCTCGCTCCAGGTTTGGCCTTTGGGCATGTGCCTGTTCCCACCTGCCTCCTGCCTCTGTGGCCCCTGAGCGCCTGCCAGGCCTGGTCCTGACAGTCCCTGAGCACCATCCCGTCAGGAGACAGGAAGCGCCACGCTTGGAGAGCCGGGAGGTGTCACTGCACTGAGACCAGGAGACCAGCGCCTGCCCTGCCCCTGCCCCTGCTTGGCCCAGGCTCCTACCCAGGACGGAGCCAGCAGGGGCCCCGCCGTGGCTGCGGGTGGCCCCACTGCATTCCCGTTGGTTCTCTAGGTTCCATTTTGGTTCCGTTGTGATCAGAACCCTGGGGTGGATTCTGTTGCCGGCTGGGACCCTGGCTGATCCACTGATGCCCAGATTTACGTCTCCCTGAACTCCAGGTCCGTGAGCCTGAGGGGTCAACAGGTCCACGTCCAACAGACACCCCCAGTAACGGTCCCGATGGAGCACGGTCCCTCCCAGCCATGTGACCCCTGGGTTTCTCCTTGTCCCCATCCGTGGGAGGCGTCTCAAAGCGGCCAGTTCCCAGGCCTAGGACCTGAGGCTCCTCCCGACCCCTCACTTGGCTGGTGGGCAAGTGGACTTCACTCACGCTCTTGCTCATTTACTGTGCCAATCGGCAGTGGCTGCTGTGGCCCCAGGGCCAGGCCAGAGCTGGGAGCCAGGCCAGGAAGACGGACCCCAACCCTCCTCTGCCGTCCCTCCTCTGCTTCTCAACTGGCTCACCTGAGAGAAGCAACTGGGAAATTTCCCTTCCCTACCACTGGGCGTGATCTTTTAGAAAAGTCATTTAATTGTGGCAAACACGTATAAATGGTGATAAATTTCATGACTTAGAAATGACTGCATATGTACGGACAGTTTTAAAACAGATGGTCCCCAACTCACGATGATTGGACTCGTGGTCTCCATTGGTGCGTGGGGGTGAGGACGACAGACGTTCACTGGCTGCTGAATTCCAAGTTTGAATCTTGATCTTCTTTTCCTGGGCCAGCGTCTGTGGCATGGTCCTCTCTCTGGTTGCTGGGCAGTGCCAGCAAGCTGCAGGTCCCGCCTCGGCCAGGCTGTTCCCTGTCGGGATGTCGGGAGGTCCTGTGTAGCAAAGGCATTCCCTATGTATAGAATTCTCCCTGTCCCATGGGTCATCGGGAGCTGATGCCGTCGTTAATCAAGGAGTCAAAAATCCTAACTGCCAGTCAGGTCCAGGAAAGACACGTCGCCCTCCCCTGTGCCCCTCCCCTCCCTTAACAAGCTGCCTCATCCTGCCCGCAGAGCCGGCCGCTGCCCTGTCCTTTGTGATGACCGTTCTCGCTCGTTTTTCTCTTCATTTGTACACATTCGGCCCTGACCATCACGCCCCAGCAGTCCTCCGGGCTTGCCTCCCTCCTTCTGTGGGTCCTCCCCTCCGTTGTGCAAGCTGTCCTGGGTCCTCATTGCTGTGCAGCGTCCCCGCTGTCCGACTCGGGTTTTCTCCCAGGGAGCCACGGGTGGTGTGGCCATGGTGTTCGGGGGCCGACTTCGGCTGTCTGTGTTCCAGGCTCTCAGCCCTGGAGGGGCTGCAGGGAGTCCACCACTAATGTGGGAGATGGTTCCAGATCGTTTTCCAGTGTTTTTATTAACGAATACTCGCACCAGCTTTTGTGGAGAGCTGCCCCCACTCTGAAATAGCTCTAATTATTGGTATGGACATTTTTTTTTGCCCACCTGTGAGAGATTTTTGTGGTTTTAACTTAGATTTTCGTGGCTGTTGGTGGGTGCAGCCCTCCTGCCCGTGCTCACTGGCCACGGAGAGTTCTTTTGCGGAAGGTGCCTGTTCCATTCCGTACCCAATTCTCGCATTTGCATTTGGTGCCTGTTCCATTCCGTACCCATTTCCTGTTCCATTCCGTACCCATTTCTCGCATTTGCGTTTCTGTTCTTTGAACGTATGGATTTGCTGGGGGTCTCGTGCAGCCAGGATTTGAACCTGGGCAGTTGCCTACCCCCCACGTGTCTTTCACTCTCTTCATGGCGTCTTTGGGTGGGCAGAGGCCCCTTGTCTTTCCGTGGCTGGTGTCTTGGTTTCTTTTTAGGAATCTTCTGAGACCAGCAGGCGGAGTTCTGGCGATGCTCACCGCTGGCGCTGCCGTTTCCACATGTAGGTGTTTCTCCCACCTGGAAGGGACTTTGGTCAGTGTTGGGCAGGGCACCCATTTCGTTCCCCACCCAGTGGGCGTTCGGTTGTCACAGGATCATTCACCATAAGGAGCTTTCCCTGCTGAGCCTGTGCGGCCTGTCCGAGGAGCACCCAGCGTCCACCCATTGGGGGTCTTTCTGCGTGCTCTCCTCTGCTGCCCGGGACTTCCGTCTGTTCTTGCTCCAGTTCCACGCCGCC
This sequence comes from Sciurus carolinensis, assembly GCF_902686445.1. NCBI lineage: Eukaryota > Metazoa > Chordata > Mammalia > Rodentia > Sciuridae > Sciurus > Sciurus carolinensis. The sequence goes on from NC_062226.1 coordinate 2,743,721, forward strand.
ACGCTCACGGCCGCCCCAGGCAGCGCAAGGTTTGGAAGGGCAGCTGCCGAACCCTCACCTTCTGAGCCTCTCGGCCGTGCTTGGTGCTCAGCAGTCAGGTCCAGCTCGCCTGCTCATGTCGATTCCACGGTGACCACTTCCTGGGGATTTTGAAGCAGGACTTTTTGATCCATGGACTAGCTTGGGGACAGTCCACGTATTTGTGATATTAAGCATGCCCCCCATTAACGTGTTATATCACTTACATACATAATCAAAAATGGCTCAAAGTCTTCTCATCTTTCCAAATAGACATCATGTCCTTCAGATTTTTGTGGATGTATTCCTTGGCATTTCGTATTTTTGATGATATTGTAAGTAGTGTCTCTTTTCTTACATTGTTTGTAAGTGTTGGTTGCTGTTATGTAGACATGGAGCTAGTTTGTGCATTGATTTGTATGTAGCGTTTGGCAACTTTGCTGAACGTCCTGGTGACTGGCTTATCTGAGCATCCCCCGCATCTCCCAGGACACCATTATATCCTCCTCGGACCGTTTCTTCCTTTCCGGATGTTGGCTCTTTTTGGCCTCACCGCCCCTGCTAGGGCTTCCAGTGGGTGTGGTGTGGCTGTGGGGAGCCGGGGGCCTCCTCGTCTGTCCTGGATTTCAAAGGAACTCTGCTAACGTTGCTTTAGTGAACATGATTTTGCAGTAGGGTTTGGCAGGCGCCTTTTACCAGGTCGAAGGCCTTTCCTTTCACTCCTCATTTGCTGAAAAATGTTCAATCCCAAATGTCTGTTGAACTCAGATGGCTCTTCCTGCAGCAGAGGCGGACGGAGGGTTTCGCCCCTCATCGGTAACGTGCTAGATGGAGTGTGTTGTTTGCAATGTTTAATCAGCGGCCGGATTCCTGGGCTCCACCTGGTTGCACTGTGCTACCCTTTGGGCCCAGTTTGCTGACCTTTGCCTGCACCCGTGTCCGGGTGGGACCAGCCTACAGCTCCTTTCCCTGTTGTCCTGGCCTCGCCCGTGCGGCTGGCGCTCGCCCTGTCCCTGCTGTTTGTGGATGAAGAGGATTCACTGGAGAATTCTTCTTGACTTGAGGTTTTATTTGTGGGAAGAGTTCTGATGGATGATTCAGTTTCTCGAGTGGTTACAGGACCGATTAGATCTTTTCTTCTTGAGTTGGTCGTATTTTTCTAGGAATGAGTTCCTCTTGTCAAAACCTAAATTTATTAGCATTAGTCTCATAATGTCATTATATTATTGTCTCATAATATTATTATGATGTTGTCTTATCATAATGTGATCATAGTGTTTTATCATATTGTCTTATCATCATAATTTTCTTTTATCCTATTCAAAAATATGAGCCTCTCTGCGCTGCGTTCTCTGCTGTCTCTCCTTCTGTTGAATTGAACATACTGTAACAATTAGAATTCAATGAATGATTTTAATCATTACTTTTTTTTAACCATTATTATTATTTTTTGTACTGGGGATTGAACACAGGGGTGCTTACTCACTGAGCCACATCCCCAGCCCTTTGTTATTTTATATAGAGACAGGATCTTACTGAGTTGCTTAGGGCCTTGCTAAGATGCTGAGGCTGGCTTTGAACCTGTGATCCTCCTGCCTCAGCCTCCCGAGCTGCTGGGATCACAGGCGTGGCCATGGTGCCCGGCTGGTGCATTTTCTAGACTTTTTAATTTTCGCAGATGCGTTCTGGCTCACTGTACACGGTGGGGCCCACCTTTTCGTTTCTCAGCTGAGCACGCTGGAGTCACGCCATTTGGGTGATCGTGCGTGCACGGGTAACCGTGTCTGTCTCAGTCCACCGCCTTTCATCATTTTCACAGCTTCTGGTTACTGCGGAGTTTCCGTCTGGCTCCGGGTCCTCTGCGCTTCCTGTGGGCAGAGTGGTTCCGACGCCCGGGTGCTTCCCGAACGCGGGGCCTGCGGGTCTGCGTCCGCTGTTTCCTCTCTTGCTTCTCACTTGCTGGGTCTTCAGTGAGGAGCGGGTGGAGGACTGGAGGCCCGGGAGGCCAGCCAGTCCCTGGAGTGCCCAGGGCTGCACTCAGCTCCTCCAGGCGCCGCTGAGGTGCCGGACCTTGATCTGCACCTGTGAGTGGAGCCGCTTGGCTTTGTGGCTTGTGGTCACACCGCTCGGCAACGTTGCCACTCTGGTGGTCTCCTGGGGGGCGCTGCAAGCTCAGGTGTGGCTTCTGCTCCAACCCTGTGAGGAGGGTCTCCTGTGGGCCCCTCGGGTCTGAACTTGGGTCTTTGTGCTTTGCTGTGCACTGGGAGGAGCCCCTGGGCAGGGCCTGCTGGCTCCTTCCTGTCCCGTCTCCTCTTGGGCGAGGGCTCCTCAGTGAGGACAGGGCTGATAACCTAGCTGCCCGCACCCTGCCCTGTGGGGAGCCCTCTGTGGCGCCCGCTGCCTGGGGCGTGCACTCCTCAGTGTGGCTGTGCGCTCCTGGTCCTTCTGGCCGCCGCTAAGCCCTCGTCTCCCCAGCTCTGTGCACATGACCTTCCTCCAGTCCTCCGGCCAATCTCGCCCCCACCCCATCCTCTCTGGTGGTGTGGAAGGCCGACCCGAGCTTCTCAAGTCCACCACGCCAGCCCTTTCTCAGATGGCCCCTCCTGGGAGGCCCTCCCTGACCACCGGGCCTCACAGCCCCTCCCTCTGCGCTCGGATCATCCCCTCGCCTGTGGCCCGCCCACTGGCTTCGGGGTCTCCCCAGCTGGGTGGGAGCTCAGTGGCACTCTGTCGCCTGCACTTAGTAGGTCTCAGGACACACCAGAGTGGGGGGAAGCAATGCTCTGAGCCCTTCTGGGTGGAGGAGAGGCCCAGACGGAGGCAGCAGCCTCCAGCTTCTAACCAGAGGAGGTTGGAGGGACTGGGCGTGGTTCCGGGTTGGACCCAGGCTTGTGGAGAAGAGTCACTTAAGGTGGACAGGGACCTCTCCCAGGCCATCCTGGGGCTGCTGCGCAGACGGCACAGGGGAGAGTCGCTTCCCCAGAGAGCAGCGCCTGTGCTGGGCTTGAACGAAGGAGGGGACTTGTGCAGCGCTGTTGGGGCGCAGGCCGCCTCTTGAGAGCCGCCTCGCCGGGTGGGCCTGCCACACTGCCGCTCAGCAGACGGAGCTCAGCACGCCTCCCTGGGCTCCCGGGCCTAGAGGGGCGCCCACCGCGCTAGCGCCGCGCAGATGAGCTAGTGCGTTCTTACACACGCGCATTCCACGTCTGCGTGAGAGACGGGCTTTTGACTGACGGCGGTGCTCTGGCCGCCTCCAAGGGCAGCGAGGGAGCCGAGGCTGCGCTGGGCAGCAGGTCCTGTGTGAGCTCAGGGCTGGGGTCAGACACGCTGCCTCTGCTGCCCGTCAGCTCTGAGCCCTCGGCGGGTGCTGAGCCCTCTGGGCCTGGCTCCCTGGCACCAGCGGGCCGATCACACCACAGTCTCAGTCCCAGCAGGCGTGAAGGAGGCCCGGAAAGTGCCCGGGGGCCCTCCCAGTGCTGGCTTTAGAAGCACCCTGATCGTGCTGCAGAGGAGGGCGAGCCACTGGCCTCCAAGTATCCACGGAGAGCAGGAGCCCAAAGCCACTCAGGGTCGGATGGGCCCCAGCCCGCCCCTCCCAGACCTGCGCCCCTCAGTGCCAGCCCCGCGCACCCCTGCAGCCTGACCCAGCTGACCTTTCAGAAGGCGCTGACTGAGATGTGACCCCCGGCCAGACGACCCCCCCCATGGGGCACAAGTACAAGGGCTGTCAGTGCAGCTGCGCATCCAGGGCGACAGTCAGCCAAACCGGTCACTGAAGGGTGGGGCTCCCAGGCGGGTGGCCTGGCGACGGCAGAGCCATCTTGGCTTGCGTGGGGTCAGCACCCTCCGCAACGTGCGCGTGCGAGCTCGCCCGAGGCGCAGACACAAGACGCTGGGCGTGAGGCGCAGCGGCCTGACCTCAGGGAGCCGTGGACCTGGGAGCAGCTCCATCCCCGCAGGGAGCCCGCGAGCCTCAGTGACAGCGCGGTCCCTCCACGCCCTCCTGCTCGCCTGCTCGGTGCCACCTGCACCTTCACTGCGCCAGCCTCCTGCTGCATGGGCCTTCCACACGTGGTCCTCTGCCCCGGCTCTCTCCCCAACACTGGTCTGAGGGGCAGCTTCCTCCACAACCCCTCCTGTGTCCCCCAGGGTGCCCTACTACCCAAGGGTGCCACCGAGGCCCTGGGGACAGCCTGATGTCCTTTCTTTGGTATTTTCCATGTGCCCTGCAGGCCCCAGGAGCAATATTGGGGGTTAGAAACACCAGTGAACAACATGGGTGCCCATCTTGAGGTGTGCCCACCTCGAGGCAGAGCCCATGGGAGAGGCAGAGCTGACCAAGGTCACAGCCCAGGAGAGGGGCAGTGGCTGCTCTGGTCCTGTCACCTTGGGCCCTCCTGGCCGCAGGCTGCTTGTGAGGTGCCTCCCGGGGTGCCCTGGCCTGGACCGAGGCCTCGTCTGTTTCCACTTAGCCACCGCCTGGCTGGGATGAAGTCATGGGGCCTGGGGGTGCTGGCGCTTGGCCCCAGCGACAGCTCGGCTGGGAGCCCCAAGTGGATGAGGAGGGGCTGGGCCGGGGCTGCCGCAGCCCTTCTGAGCTGTCCTCATGCCTCAGGGCTGGACCCTGGTCACGAAATCCCAGCCTGAGCCTGTGCTGGAGTTGGGGCAGCCACCCTGGGACGGGGAGGGGGCTCTCCTGGGGCACGTGAGGGGCTAGGGAGCTGCACCCAGGGGCTCAGGCCTGACTGGGCCTGGACTGCTGGCCCCTCCCGTCCCAGGAAAGGCCAAGGGCCAGGGGGCTCTGGCTGGGCCTCCATGCGGCCGCCTGGCTGTTGCTGAGGGCGGCGTGGACTCGGGCCCCTTCATGGGAGCCCAGGGCCCAGCGGGGCGGGAGGGCCCCTCCTGCGGCCTGCCCAGGCTGTGGACGCAGATCCCGATCTGCAGGAACACAGGAAGGCGAGGGCTTCAGGTGGGGCAGGCGTGTCCTGCTGAGGCCCAGACCCGAGGAACACAGTCTGTCAGTGTCGCAATGAGGAAAGGGGCAGTGCCAGAGCAGGTGCCCCACCCTGGGGAGCCGGTCAGGCTGTGAACTGACCCTCAGTCATCTGGAGCAAGCCCACCATGTGGCACATTGCACTCCTCAGTGGCCCCCTGAGGTAAGCGTGTTGCTGTCCCCCTTACAGAAGAGGAAACTGAGGCACAGACACACTGTACAGAGCAGAGTCAAGACTCCCACCCAGCTGACCCCAGTGCCGAGGGCTCGGGCTGTCTGCTGGCTCTTTCTCTAGGGTTCAGAGTGAGGGGTGTGGGTAGGGGTCCTGGGCCCTTGCCCCCATCTGCTCGGGGCCCTGGCTTTGGGGAGGAATGTTCTCTGAGCTGCAAGGACATGCAAGGAGGACATGAGGACGGGAGGCTGAGCCTCACACAGGGTCACTCACTGACCCCCAAGCGAACTGGGCAGGTGTTTGGACATCACCAGAGCCACAGCCAGGCTGAGGAACGTGCAGGAAGGGGAGGCCCATGCTGTGTCCTGGGCCTGCCCAGGGCCTCCCTCCCGCAGGCACGCTCCTGCCCCTGGCTGGTGACAAACACAGAGGTGGCCGCTCCCTGGTGGCACTCCGGAGGGCTTCTGGGAGAGTGGGGCTCACAGGCAGAGGGCCTGACCAGGTGGCGGCCACCTTCTGGCTGCTGCTTGTCTGGCTGGTGTCTGCATGTCCTGTGGGGTGATCAGGGTGGGTGCCCTCGCTGCCTGCTGGCAGTCAGTGCCCCTGTTAGGTGGCCCCCGGGCGTCACGTGGTCTTGCCCACTGTGCGTGTCTGTGGGTGCTGCTGGGCCGGCGTTTGCAGACCTTCCCTCCTGCCGAACATGGAGGCCCTGGGAATTTTCCCTGGCAACTGACTGCAAAGCGTGCCCGCCCTGTGGATTGCTACCCACTCAGAACACACCACTTCCCTCTTAGGTCAGAGGGCAAGAACCTCTCTGCTCCTTCCAGTGCGTCACCATGGATCTCCAGTGTCACTGCAGGGGCTCACAGCTGCCCAGCAGGTGGCCCTGCAGCCTGGCAGGCCCACTGCTCGGGACCCTCTTCCTTAGTGAGGATCTGACTCTGCCTTCTTTCCCTGGAGCAGGCAAGCGTTCCCTGCACGCTTCTTGATTTAGGTAAATGTCTGCTCTGGTCCATGGTTGGCTTTGCTCCTTTGTCATAAGAGAAAGCTACACTGGCAACAGGGTTCCCGGGAGCACTGCCGGACAGTGCACAGTCCCCCTCTTTCCCTGTCTGGGGATGCCTCCTAGACACAAAACTTGGAGGTACAAAGGTCCTGGGGTGCCATCAAGCACTGTTTTTATTTCTAGGGATAAAATCTGGGGGAGGTCACGTTGAGTTCAGCTGTGGAAAATACACACACAGACAGGTAGAGATAAAAATATAAACATCCCCTCAAATCCAGACGTGTGTGGCTGCCTCTCTCCATCTTCTGGTGAAGCCTGGTGAGCTTCTCCACACAGGTGCACAGGTGCTCTGGGGAGATGGTGCATTGGGTGGACAGGGAGGCCTGGGAGGGCGGGGACAGAGGTGGCCAGATGGAGCCTCGGTCTCCAGTGCAGCTTAGGAAGCATCCATGTCTTTCCACAAAATGTTCTGTGTGTAGCCATGGCCGGCAGAGTGCGGCTGTGTGCGCCAGGTGAGACTGTGCCCGGCATTGGCAGGTCCCACCCCTGTGGCCTCTGTGGCCTATGCACGCCATCCCCCCAGCCCGGGAGAGCCAGGAGCTGGTGTGTGGGAGACCATGTCTGGCCACACAGAGGGCATCAGGTCACTCCCACCATGGAGTCAGGGTCTTTGTTTTCTGTAATAGTACGAATGGGGAAGCCAAGGCCCAGAGGCACACGCTACCTTCCCAGGGCCACAGAGAGGGCAGGACTGGCTGGGCTGGACCCCAGGTCTCTGGCCAATGCATAGTGCCCTCAACTGCCTCTGGCTGGAAACTTCTAGCACTTGAAGCTCCTGAGACTTCATCAGGTGGGCCTGGGGGCAACTAAGGAGGCCGCAGGTGCTGGGCTGGAGGTGTTGGGTGCGTCGGGTCTTAGCTCTTGATCTTCCCAGCCAACATGGTAGACACAGAGAGGCCAGAGGACTTCACAGGATGCCCTGCCCAGGTGGAGGAGCTCTGCCCGTGAGCCCAGGTTTGTTTACCAGACCCCAGAGGATTGGCTGGCCTCTGCTCCCGGAAGCCCTGAGGTCTGAGAGAGCAACGAACAGCCCAGCACACCTACGCATGGACTCTGTGCTCCTCGGGTACCCTCTGGGCATCTCCTGCTAGACACACGAGGCACAGCTGTGGTTCCGCTGGGATGGGAAGGGAGCTCCGCATCTGGGGGTCCTGGTAGTGCCTCCCTGCAAATCTGATGCTGAGCCCCACCCTCTCTCCCCTCTGGCTCCCCAGTCCTGGCACCACCGCACGGCGCAGTGAGGGCCTGCAGCATGGTGGGAGGGGCCTCATTCCCGTCCGGGCCCTGGGTTTTCCAGGGTGTCTGCTTGACGGTGCAGGACAGGCCGCAAGCCTCCGGGTGCAGAGTCTGCGCAGGCAGGGCTCGGGCCGCGCAGCATCTGCAGCGCTTGGTGCCTTAGGTCTGCGGGTGATGGGAGGCTCCCCCGCTTGCGAATTCCACGCAGAGATGGACTAGGCCGTGGATGGGGGTGCGTGTGCCTGGCGGCTGGGTTTTCCTCAAATTGTTTCCTTTTTTTCTCCAGAAACCTCTTTTTCTGATCTGCCACCTCTTTCTGGGTGCCCCAGACATGCCAGCCTGTGCTCCTGCGGTGGGAGGCTCCCCAGTCCCGTACCTGCGCCCTGGCCTGGCCGAGGCCCATGCTCTGTCCAGCTCATGTCCAAAGGCTCAAGCTGTTCCCAGGCCCGCCTTCATGCGCTTCTTTCTGGACGTCTTCCTCACCCCCGTCCCATTTTTTAATTAAGAAAAATTTCAAACATTCAACATTTTAAGCAAAATAAATAAAATAAACAGTACGAGGGTCACCCACAGGGTCACCGCCTGGCTTCAGTCAGGTCCTCAGTGCGTTTTCTCCTGTCCCCTCCTGTGGGCTGGCCAGGGCGGTGGCACCTCCAGCCGAGCGCCTCTCAGGGGACCATTCCCACACAGCTGCCCTCTGCAGAGCGGACGCTGCTCCCGCTCTCTGCCCTTGAGACCTCCCGATGGTGCCACAGCCTGGGGGCCCCACCCTCCGCTCCTCGGGGTTCGCCTCACGCTGCGGACGGTAAGTAGTGCCCTACCCCGTCCTCAGCCACCCCTGACCCGTCCTCAGCCACCCCTACCCCGTCCTCAGCCACCCCTGACCCATCCTCAGCCACCCCTACCCCGTCCTCAGCCACCCCTGACCCGTCCTCAGCCACCCCTACCCGGTCCTCAGCCACCCCTACCCCGTCCTCAGCCACCCCTACCCGGTCCTCAGCCACCCCTACCCCGTCCTCAGCCACCCCTGACCCATCCTCAGCCACCCCTACCCCATCCTCAGCCACCCCTACCCCGTCCTCAGCCACCCCTACCCCGTCCTCAGCCACCCCTACCCCGTCCTCAGCCACCCCTGACCCGTCCTCAGCCACCCCTACCCCGTCCTCAGCCACCCCTACCCGGTCCTCAGCCACCCCTACCCCATCTTCAGCCACCCCTGACCCGTCCTCAGCCACCCCTACCCCGTCCTCAGCCACCCCTGACCCATCCTCAGCCACCCCTACCCCGTCCTCAGCCACCCCTACCCGGTCCTCAGCCACCCCTACCCCGTCCTCAGCCACCCCTGACCCGTCCTCAGCCACCCCTACCCCATCCTCAGCCACCCCTACCCCGTCCTCAGCCACCCCTACCCGGTCCTCAGCCACCCCTACCCCGTCCTCAGCCACCCCTGACCCATCCTCAGCCACCCCTACCCCGTCCTCAGCCACCCCTACCCGGTCCTCAGCCACCCCTACCCCATCTTCAGCCACCCCTGACCCGTCCTCAGCCACCCCTACCCCGTCCTCAGCCACCCCTACCCCGTCCTCAGCCACCCCTGACCCATCCTCAGCCACCCCTACCCCGTCCTCAGCCACCCCTACCCTGTCCTCAGCCACCCCTACCCCGTCCTCAGCCACCCCTGACCCATCCTCAGCCACCCCTGACCCGTCCTCAGCCACCCCTGACCCGTCCTCAGCCACCCCTACCCCATCCTCAGCCACCCCTACCCCGTCCTCAGCCACCCCTACCCGGTCCTCAGCCACCCCTACCCCGTCCTCAGCCACCCCTGACCCGTCCTCAGCCACCCCTACCCCATCTTCAGCCACCCCTGACCCGTCCTCAGCCACCCCTACCCCGTCCTCAGCCACCCCTGACCCGTCCTCAGCCACCCCTGACCCGTCCTCAGCCACCCCTACCCCATCCTCAGCCACCCCTACCCCGTCCTCAGCCACCCCTACCCGGTCCTCAGCCACCCCTACCCCGTCTTCAGCCACCCCTGACCCGTCCTCAGCCACCCCTACCCCGTCCTCAGCCACCCCTACCCCGTCCTCAGCCACCCCTGACCCGTCTTCAGCCACCCCTACCCCGTCCTCAGTCACCCCTACCCCGTCCTCAGCCACCCCTACCCCGTCCTCAGCCACCCCTGACCCGTCTTCAGCCACCCCTGACCCGTCCTCAGCCACCCCTGACCCTGTCCTCAGCCACCCCTGACCTCGTTGATCAGCCACCCCTGGCCCAGCCTCTGCCCAGGTGCTCATGCGACTGTCCTCTTCCCTCCCCGCCCCTGCCCTGCCCACCTCCTGCCCTGTCCTTCTGTGTCCTAGCCTCTTGGGTGGCCCCACCCACCTCCTGCCCTGTCCTTCTGTGTCCTAGCCTCTTGGGTGACCCCGCCCACCTCCTGCCCTGTCCTTCTGTGTCCTAGCCTCTTGGGTGACCCCGCCCACCTCCTGCCCTGTCCTTCTGTGTCCTAGCCTCTTGGGTGACCCCGCCCACCTCCTGCCCTGTCCTTCTGTGTCCTAGCCTCTTGGGTGACCCCGCCCACCTCCTGCCCTGTCCTTCTGTGTCCTAGCCTCTTGGGTGACCCCGCCCACCTCCTGCCCTATCCTTCTGTGTCCTAGCCTCTTGGGTGACCCTGCAGGCCCTGGCTCTTGGCCCCAGCACTCTGGACCCCTCCCCTAGAAAGCATCACGGCCCTTCCCCACCGCCCCTCCCCAGCACCAAGGAGCTCGCCTGCCACGCGGGCCTCGGCTCCTGCAGCCGCATCCGCGGGTCCGCATGGTGCACACCTGTCCCTCTGGCGCTTTTCCTTTGAGACAGAATGAGATCTCGCACAGCGGGCTCTGCCCTTGCCTGTTCACCTGGATGCTGCCCAGGGTCTTCCCCACCCGTGGGCTGTTCTGAGCAGCAGCCGGCGGCCATGGGCTGCTCTGGGTCCCTCCTGGTGTCGTTGACCTTGTCCTTCCATCCCCTACGGTTCAGCCCTGCAGGCTGGGCCAGACTCAAGCTCGCTGTTTCTGGAAGGCTGGGCCCCTGCCCTGTCCCACTGGCCACACCGCTTTCCCTCATCAGGTGGGCTTTGTCACGTGGCAGGCCCTTCCACACACTGCGACCTCGGCCGTGCCTGGAAGAGCCGGACCCGGAGTCCTCCCCACAGCCCCGCCCCCTGCAGCTGGGAGGCTGAGGAGGCTGCTGATAGGAGCCGGCAAGGGTGGCAAGGGCCCCACAGAGCTGCCCACAGTTCCTCCTCACACTACCCCCAGGCTCACTGGTGGGCCTGGTCAGAAGCGGGGCCAGCAGAGGGTCAGAACGCACAGGGCCTGGTCGCAGCCCCCCAGGATGTGGGAGGCCAGTCTGCCCTCACCTCTGCACCGCCCCTCACTGCTCTGTGCCTCCCTCCACAGCCCCCAAGCCCTGTGAGGCCTGGTCAGGTGAAGGTGGCGGCAGGGCCTCTGCCTGGTGCCTCCCTTGGCGTGCACCCTCCGGCACCGAGGATGAGTGGTCTGCCGGCCATGGTCGTGCACGGTCCGAAGGCAGCACGGGGGAGAGGCTGGGGCACTGCTGCCCCGCTCTCCTACTCACTCTGCTCCGCTCCTCGCCTGGGGTCCTCGTGTGCTGCGGGCGATGCTGGGCTGGGCCTCCCCTCTGTCCATGGCCTCTCACTACAGAGCCACAGAGAACAGCAGCCCGCGGCGCACTGGCCAGATGGCAACCCGAAGCGGGGATGAGGGAGAAGTCCGTGTTCAGATCCCGGCCGGAGAGCCTGCCAGGGCCGCTCAGATGTTTCCACTCAGGGCTTGGCGAAGGCCCCACCAGGGGACGCGGGGAGCAGAGACTTCCCTGGGAGACGGGGAAGAGGGGCAGGGCTGCTGGCCTCAGACACTGCCCCCGGGCTCCAGGGATCCCCCAACCTGCCCCTGGTCCATGACATGCCCAGACACTGTGGGCACGGGGTCCGAGGGACCCCCAGGCTTTTCTGGGCATGCTGGCTCCAGGCTGGCTCTTCCTGGCGCTGGCCAGTGTGCATTACACAGAGCCTGTCCACGGAGCCAGGGGGACAAAACTGTTGCATGTAACCCGGGGAAACGGGATCTGCAGCCTGCTGCAGCCAGAGGGCCCCGAGGTCACGCCGTGAGAGTTTGGGGGTGCCTGTGGAAACAGGCCTGGCTGCCAGGATCCCGAGAGGACGGTGGCCAGAGGGAGGCTGGGCCTCCCTGAGCAGCATGCGCCTTCCCGTATCACTGGCTCCCAGGAGCCCAAACCAAGTCCCTTAAACTCAGATCGAGCATTTTAAACTCACCCATCGTAGCTGAGGAAGTCTTGCCTTGCTCCCTGAGGATCTGAGGCAGCTCCGAGGAAACAGTCGAGTCCTGAAGCGCATTCTCACCAAAACAAGCAGGCCAAATGTTCTGGACCAGACGGCGGTGACGTTGTGCAACTCTGTGAGCAGCTGAAGCCCAGGACTGCGCACTTCACCCTGGTGAAAGGGTAGATTGCATGTTATGTGTGCTTTACCACAATAAAAAAGTAAAAAACTAAAACGAAAACCAATTAAAGAACCGCTCAGCGGGAGAACCAGCACTGGGAGGGGAGACAGCCCAGGCCGAGGCTGCGCTGGGGCTGGGTTTGCAGGCCGCTCCTCCAGCAGCCCGGGGAAGCAGACCTGAGCCCTGTGACTTCCAGGCCCCACTCTGCATTCCATGAAAAGGATGCGTCTCAACGGTCCCCACCCTTGGGACCTGGGCTGCGGGAAGGTGTGAGCTCCTCAGGGGCGTCTCTTCTCAGGCAGCGAGTCTCCAAGAAGTTTCCAAAGCCTCCCACAGGGAACAGGACGCTCCCAGCCATGTGAGGCCTGGACCTGGCCACCGTGAAGAGGACAAGAGAGAGTGGACAGTCAGGTGGTGGGACAGAGATGCAGGTGGAATGTCTGCATTGGGACTCTGCACCGCCTGCACTGAGGTGAGGCCCGGAGAAGGGAGGCCTTGGACCGGCTGAGGAGGCCCAGGGCCTGGCAGGCTCCCCTGGGCTTCCCATGGCTTGTGGAAGAGCCGGGTCTTGGGAGGAAGGGTCCCGTTGTGCAGATAAGAACCTGCATCTAGGAGAGTTCAGAGAACTCACCTGAGGCCTCATGGTTGACAAGCGGCAAAACCAGGGTGTGCAGTCGCCTTTGCCTGCTGCCAAGCCTTGTCCTCAACCTCTGTGATGAGGCTCCAGTGCAAAACCCGGAGGTGTGCGGTGCCAGCTGCCTGTAGCCAGAGGCAGGAGTGGCCAGCAGGCACGGCCTGAGGTGGCTGGGAGGGAGTGTGCCCTCAGGAGGGGCCTGTCTTCTGGGGGGCTGTAGGTGTGACCCTGTATTCACCTTGGAACACCTCGGCTCCCTAGGGAGACCCCGCTCCCACCCTCTCCTGCTGACCCCTGACCTGGGTGACCTGCCCGGTGGCTTTGCTATTCCGGCATCTGCACAGGTGGGAGGCCATGAGCCTGAAGCCTACCAGGCACCAAGTTCCCAGGTTTGTCCTTGCGGTGTGCCGTGGCGCTCTGTCCCCTGGGTGGCGGACGGGTACTCCTCCGTGGCCAGCACATGTCAGCTGGTGGACACTGGGTCACTCCACTTTTTGGCTCTCAGGGCGAATGCCGACGTGAATGAATGTTTGTTTTAGTGTTGGGTGGTATTCCTGGAGCGTGAGGGGTGCCGACTGCTTTCCTCAGCGCTGCTTCGCTTTCTGCTCCCTGCAGCAGTGGGCAAGGCTCTGTGTCCTCACCAACGCTGGGCACTGTCCTTCAGAGACACTCTGGTGGTAGCAACGCCCTGGCCAGCCAGCACCTCGGGCCAGCCTGCATCTGCTCCTCCGGCTGGCTGCCGCGGGGGCAGCTCTTCACGTGCCCTGGCTGATTGCAGACCTCCCTCAGACCCTTCTGCCGTTCCCAATCTGGCTTTTTATCGCGGTGGTCCCGGCGCTGTTTCTCTTCTGGATACAAGCCCCTCGTCAGAAATCGCCTGGCCGCTCTCTCCCACTTGGGGGCTTATCTTTGCGCTTTCTCCATGGTGGTGTTCTCAGCACACACGGTCTATGCCGCAGGTTGTAGTGTACCGTGTGCCCTCTCGTCAGTTACACTCACCGGCTCTCTCGTCCTTTACCTCCTTGACCTTTGCTCTCCCCCAGACCTGGTACTGTAGATCCTTCCTCGCGTGAGTTTGGTATTTGGATTTACACCACCTACACCGTTTGAAAACCTCTAGCCTGGGAATGAAGTGAGGGGCGTTCAGGACTGCTGACAGGCAAGACGCGGGTCACTCGGTGCTGGTCCCTCAGGGTCCCCTGATGATGAACAGCCCCAGATAGACTCTCAACCCCAAGCTGCAGACCATACAGGGAGACCAACCCTCGGCCAGATTTAGCCGAGAAAACAGAGCAGAGTGCTCGACCCTTAAAGATGCCAGAATTTGGAGTAATCAGACACACAAGTAAGATAACTATGCTTAAAAAACAAAAAATCGAATCACATATGAGGGAATATCCAAAATCACGAGCAAATTTTTAGAAGAAATAACCAAATTAGATGTTCTAGAAATGGAAAATATGAGCATTCGATTACAAACTCACGGGATGGGTTAAAAGCAGATTAGACCCATGGTGGGGCTGAAAGATCGTGCAGAAAGCAGCAAGAGGGACAGGACAGAAAGCACAGAGGGTGGGGAGGCGCCTCCCAGGGAGTGGCGGCCATGGGAGCAGCGTGACATGGCCCCATGTCAGTGGTTCGGAGCAGCTGCCCCCACAGGTCGCTCCTGGGCCCTCACTGGGTAGTGCGCAGGCTCCTGAGGCTGCGGGTCCAATCCTGGCAGGAAGAGGGCTCTCGCGGCTGGTCTTCACTCCCTTCTGCACGCCCTCTCTGAGGAGTGAGCTTGTGTCCCTGTGCCTCCTGTCACGGTGGCTGTGTCCCAGAAAGAGAGGGGCACGGGAGCAAGGGGATGCCACAGTGACCCTCTGGCCCAGGCTTGGAAGCAACTCACTGTTGCTCCTGCCACTTGCCATTGGCCACACGGTCAGCTCCACGTCCCGTGGGCGGGGCAGGAGGGGCAGGAGGGGAAGCGGTCAGAGGCCACGCTTCCCCAACACTGAAGGAGGCCCGCATCCCAGGGCCAGGGGTCTGCAGGCCACTGGAAACGGGAGGAGTGATGCTGGACGCTGAAGTCGGGTTTCTGCTGAACATGGAGAGGAAGCCCCGTCAGCAGAGGAGGGCAGGACGGTTCCCTTCCACAGAGCAGCCAGGAGGGACATCTTCAGAGTTCTCCTCAAGGGACGTCCACTTCAGTTCTGCACCAGTTACGTGTGGGCTAAGTAATGGTGGATGAGGAGAACATCAGATAAACAAAAACCAAGAGCAGTGTCCTCTCGGAGCTTTACCAGAGCCCCCGTGACCATGTGACCGGGAGAGGGGAAGGGGTCAGAGGGGCTGGGGAGGCTGCAGGACCGCGGCAGAGGGCCTGGTCAGGTTCACACGCAGGGACGGAGGACGTGCTCTGGCAGGCCCCTGGAGACAGAGGTGGCCCGGGGCAGGGGCTGCGGAGGCTCTCAGCCACCCACAGAGGGTGCTCCTGCCCTGGGCAGAGCTGGGTCTCCATGCTTGCCTGTCCTTGGCGCTGGCACCGTGGAGGAGGGCAGTGCACGGTCCTCAGCGTTTGCTCTTGCAGCCAGCAGGCCTGGTGGGCTCCAGGGTTCTGAGATGCTCCCTCAAAGACTCAGAGCTGCTGAGGTCAGACTCGAGAGCCCAGAGGGTTCTGGAGAATGTCATCCTGACGTCATTCTGACTGCCCCACAGTGGCAGTAAGCCTGGCTTCCAGGAGGGTCCTGGGCAGGGGCGCCTGCTGGCCTAGCAGCGTCTGTGTCCCCACTGCCCTTCAGGGTCCCTCCAGTGGAGAATGGAACAATGTCTCTCCGTAGTGCCCCCAGCCGGCAACCAAGCTCCAGCACACAGGCCTGGGGGACACTCAGGGCCGAGCTGCAGCATACACCTTGGAGTGGACATGCTGGTGAGTCTACGCTTGGTTTTTTGAGGGGCCACCCGCTCCCGGCACGGGCCTGACAGCACTGTTGGTGCCTCGGCTGTCCTCTCTCCTCGGCCTCCCCTGCTCTGCTCTCTTAACTCAGATCACATCAGACTCCCTGTCCTCTCACTTCAAGTGGGTGGGGGAGAGAAGGGAGGGTGAGGTCCCTGAGGGTCGTGTGGGGCTGGCCGTGCATCTGAGGGAGGTGGTGCTCTCTTAAGGTGGCCCCTTCACGTGGAATCTAAAGCTTTGCTGACCCTGGTGCCTTAGGAGCTTGGAACAGCCAGCAACCTCCTCTGGGAAGCAAAGTCAGGGTCCCCACCTATGAAATGGGGATGTCATTAGCTCCGCTTGGTGACTGAGTAGATGGTGCTTGTAAAGGGAGTGTTCCTTTTAAATCCCGCATGTGCAGGGGAGGCACAGAGCAGCCGTTGTGACACTGGTGGATATGTCACCGTGGCTTGGGTCCCCAGCCTGAAGATGCTCTGGTCTGAGGGGTGCAGAGGGATCTGCTCCCTGAGGCAGGGGAGAGGACGCAGCAGTCCTGGGGGCTACGTGCAGCCCTCCTTGTCTAGGATTTGGGGAGGGATTCAGATACCCAGAACGGTGGGTCCACACTGCTCGCTGTGCCAGGCTAGCCCTGGGGCACAGGCCTGGCATGGCAGCCGGTGTCTTCAGAAGAGCTGCTTCCCTCTCGTGTCACCAGGAAGGGACTTCAAGGAACCACCGACAGGGCCTGGTCAGTGTCCAGGGGGGTGGGTGTTGGGAGCCCTCGTGTCCCTCGGTCCCTAGAGGACTCAGTGAGCAGCTGTGCAAGAGATGCTGACCGAAGGGACAGATAGGGGAGGCTTTGGGTGCAGAGGACCCTTGCCGATGGGAAAGGAGCCTGCAGCCCAGAGCACGGGGGCAGCTTGAAAAGCCTGGCTAGGGCCTGCGGGCATCTACCTAACCACCTGCGGAGTGTCCGAGTGGACCCAGGGCCGACAGGCGGTCCATGTGGCTCCACAGCAGTGAGGTGGGACCCCCGTGCTGGGGACCCTCTGCCTACACCATTGCAGATGTAAGGGAGAACGCCTAGTCCTGGAGGGAAGCGGGGAGACGCACGCACACCCCACGCCGTGCCCTGACACCACGCCGGGCACACGGCTGTGCGCGACGCGCGTTCCTAAGGCGGTTTGGAAGTCTGAAGTCTCACTGGGCTGAGATGAGCGTGGTGGCTGGGCGGCATTTCTGCCGTGGGCTCAGGGCCGGCTGCCTCCTGTTTCTGGCATCTAGAGGCACCTGCTTCCCTCCAGCCGTACCTATTCCCTCTGGGTGTGGCCCGGCCTCACCTGCTCTGACCAGCCACCCTGCCTCCCTGGCTGCCTCCAGAGTTCTGTGTGGGCACTTAGCCCCCAAGAGCCTCGTCTTAGGAGGTGCCCTTGGGAGGGACCGGCACCCAGGTGAAAAGGCTCAAGGGAGAGTCTGTCCTGTTGTGCCTCCACCTCTTCTGCCTCGTGAGGACCCAGAAGACTTGGCAGCAGGCGCCATCCTGGAAGCAGAGGCAGCCCTCGCCAGACTCAGAACCTGCTGGCGCCTCGATGGTGGATGCCCCACTCCCAGATGCGAGAGGTAGATTCCTATTCCTCACAAATCGCCTGGTCCGTGGTTGGTGACCACAGCAGCACACATAGACCAAGGCACCGGCAGCCCCCCTGGGGCCCCAGCGGCCCGGCATCACATCTGCAGAGTCCCCTCTGCTGCCTAGGGGACATATCCAGGGGCTCTGGGAATGGACATCTTCGGTCTGTCATTCTGACATCATTCTGACTGCCCCACAGTAGCACTAAGCCTGGCTTCCAGGAGGGTCCTGGGCAGGGGCGTCTTGCTGGCCTAGCAGCAGTCTGTGCCCCACTGCCCTTCAGGGTCCCTCCAGACAGCCCAGTCCCTGGGCACCTGGTCGACATGCCCTGGGGGTGTAGAAGCCCCGGCTCCCTTCCTGGGGGTGGGGACAGGGTGCTGGGCTCGTCCCCAGAGCACCCAGCAGGGTGCCTGTCACTCCCTGTGCCATCTGAATTCACAGTCTGGCTCTGTCTTTCAAACTGTGGGGTGAGGCACATCCGTAAGGGTAATTGCTTCAAAGTGGCCACTTCAGTGGCACTGAGCACACTCTGTGGTCCCACCCCACATCCCTCCATCCCCAACGCCTTCACCATGCAAACAGCACCTGCACCTGTTAGCCACCTCGTCCCCAAACCTATCCCCAGCCCTCCCTGGTGCCCACGTGTGCTCTCTGTCTCTGCGGATTTGCCCACTTTGGACCTTTTGAGGCAATGGTGTCAAGTAACCCAAGGTCTTCTGAGGCACTTGTGTACGGCTGAGGTCCCTGCATGGGCACGCCAGGGCCCTGAGGTGGCACGGTGTCCAGCCTGGTTCTCGAGGACAGCACTGCTGTAACACAGCACCATCTGGGGCAGGTTTGTCCTCAGCACCGGGGGTGCACACCTGGGCGAGGAACCGCACACTCCCCCTTTGCCTCTTCTTTTTCTGTGGTGCCAGGGTGGAACCGGCCTTGGGCAAGCTGGGCTCCAGCCCAGGCCCACACATGCCCTTATGCAGCTGGCTTTCTGCCCTATGCCCAGCTAGCCCTGCCTGCATCCTCTCCACCCACCAGAGGCAGAGATGCTGGGGACCCCGGCAAATATGGAGCTTTGCCAAGTCTAAGCCGCCTTCTCCGTGCGCTGTGGGACATGGCAGCCCTGTGCGCACCTGGTGTTCAATGCAGGAGAGTGAGTGAAGGTTGAACCTGAAGTGCAGGTCCTCAGGCACACGGCCCCTGCTGGCCTGGGCTCCTGAACCCGATGGGGCAGATGTAGAATGTCCCCACCCTCGAGAACATTCCACAGGACGATGCTGCTTCTCTCTACTCTTCACTGTGCTTAGAATATTTTATGCTGAAGTACGTGTCCCAAAGAGCCCAGTGACAAGAGCAAGCCACGTTGGAGTCCCAGAGTGGAGCAGGTGAGGCAGGGGCCCTGGCCCAGGGGCCCCTGAGCTTGGGCTCTGTGTGTGGCCCCCGAGCTGGGCGGGTCAGGGTGACGTGTGGGGCTGGCCTGGGGGGCCGCACTCCCACTGCTCTGAGCGTCCCGCTTTCTTGGAGCAGGTCCAGAGGCCCTTTGTAAAGCTTCACAGATGTCAGCCCCGTTTTGAGTGACACTGGGCACCAGGGGTGGGGACAGGTGGGGCAGGCAGTGGTGGACCTGGCTGGGTAGGGTCCCTGCTCTCCTCCTGCTTCTAGGAGAGAGTGCTGGGGAGGTGGGGGCTGCCCCTTCCACTGCGTGGTCTGTCCAAGGTGGCTTGTCTCTGCTGACCAGCTGGGCGTCGGGACAGCCCTCAAGGCCCCTGTCTCGGATTCCTCATCTATGAAATAAGCAGATCTCTGGCCTCCTGCAGGGCTGGGCCTCTCCTCTGGATCTGGCCTCCTTCCTTGCGTGTGTTCCTAATTGAATCAGCGCTTCTGAAGGACATACCATGTGCCATGGCTGTTTCCCACCCTGGATTCCAGCTCATTGAATCCATATGACAAGCCACGGGTAACTGCTCTTGTGAAAGTCAGCCTACCGGTGGGGAAACCGAGGCAGTGAGGAGTGGGGCCCCGCTCAGAGCCCGCATGCCTTACTAGCGTCAGGATCCCCCAGGGACACTCAGGTCCCCATGTGCCCTTGCAGGGTGACAAGGCAGAGGTGACATCTTAAAGCAAAAGAAGAGCCGGTGGCCCCAGACTCGGCGCCATGCTTTGTGCAGGAGGGGGCCGTCCTGGCCGTGGGCTTTTTGCCTTGGATCCCAGCAGCCCAGGCAGCGTGACTTCACCGTGTCCACGCCCT
This sequence comes from Sciurus carolinensis, assembly GCF_902686445.1. Taxonomy (NCBI): domain Eukaryota; kingdom Metazoa; phylum Chordata; class Mammalia; order Rodentia; family Sciuridae; genus Sciurus; species Sciurus carolinensis. The sequence goes on from NC_062226.1 coordinate 2,763,152, forward strand.
GGCTTCACCCTGGTAATGACCCGACGCTCCCATCACCTCCCAGGGTTTTATGGAAGCCAGGGGGAAAATCGAAAGCTGTGAGCATTCGGAACGGGGCTGAGCTCTTGTACCCGAGCAGTGCTGGAGCTCAGGGTCAGGGTCCCTCCTCCCCGTGCCTCCCGGCTGCGCTGCGTGGATGCTCCCAGTGCATTCCAGAGAGGTGATGTGGCTTCTTCCGTTGGAGGTCGCGGCGGTCCTCCTGGGGGTCTGAGTGCCCCTGGAAGCTCAGGGCTGTTCTGAGTTACTGTGTCTCCAGGGCAGAGCTGGGGACATTCCCATTGGCTTGCTTCTGTCCTTGGGTGCCAGGATTTTAGGCTGGACATGATTAAACAATCGTGTGGGAATAAATCAAAGCCAGGGTCCCAGGTACTGCGGAGGGGCCAGCTGTGCACATGGAGCCTCCCTCCCCAGTCTCCCAAGGCCCAGCATGTGGACATTAAAACACGGTCTTCCAGGAAGTCAGTGAAGACTGTGTCCAGCAGGCAGCTGTTCTCGGGTGGGGTATGAACTCCTCGAGAAGCCAGAGGGCGCCGGCCTGCGCGGAGCAGCCCCCACCCGCGAGTCCTCATCGGCTGGTGGTCCCTGAGGCGCTGCTTGAGCAGGGAGGAGAGGGACACCCAGTAGACTGGGGGTGCCACTGGCGGAGCCCCTCGGAGGACCTGCACACCCTCCTGGGCCCAGCAGCCACCACTTCAATGTGCAATCCCAGGGGCGAAATGGAAACCTGTGGACATGTCCTCAGCAGCATGCCCCTCAGGAGGCGGCAGGGGTGGCTCAGGGGCCACTGTGGCGGTGGCATCTGCTGTGGCAGCCCAGTGAAGGCCACGCACGTTGGCTCAGCACTTCCAGCCGTCAGTGGAATGGGTTCTGCTGTCCACAGAAGGGGAAGCCAGGGTCAGAGGCAAGCCGCTCCCAAGGTGGCAATGCCGGCCAGATGGGGGCTGTGGCAAAACCCTGCATGGGCCACTGCCTCCCCCAGGAAGAGGACCTCATGGCCCAGCCAGAGGGGCACGGGGGCCGTGGGTCATCAGCACCTGGAGCAAGCCTGGCTCTGCTGAAGGCCATCTTCTGGCCAGGTGGCCGAGTCCTCTGTGGACTCCAGCGCTGAGCTGAGAGAGGTGTTTCCTCCCTTCCTTCCCGACTCCCTCCCTCCTCACCTCCTCTCTCCCTCCCTCGTTCCTCCTCCCTTTCTTTCCTTCAGGGATTGAACCCGGGGTGCTCCACCACTGAGCTACACTCTACCCTTGCTATTTTGAGACAGGGCCTTCCTAAGTCGCCTGGAACTTGTACTCCTCCTGCCTCGGTAGCCCGAGTCCTTGGGATCACAGGTGTGGCCACCTTGTAGGCCCAGAAGGTATTTCCCACCTTGTGGCAAAGACTTCTGCCCAGGAGCCACACATGGAAATATGAAGAGCTCTCCAAGCTAAGGAGCGGGGAGAGGGCTTCAGAAGCCCTGGCTGCCCCCAGCTGTGGCCGTGCTGGGGCTGGGGCTGGGCAGGTGCCTGGGAACTGTTCTTGTGCTGGACCTGGGCCCATCCTCCTCCAGAGCACAGGCTTTCCCAGCTAGCCTCGCCTCTGCTGTGGGACGCGGTGGCCTCTCCCCTGCTTGTCACTTAGAGCCTGTTCAGGCCCCGTTCTTGGACATTCCCTGGCCCTGTGGTGGACGTGCTTCTAGTCCACCCTGCCAGCTCCCGCCTGAGTTCCCCATACCCCTGTCCCCGCTGCCCTTTATGGCTGCACTGTGACCCACTGTCCTCTAACCCCAGATATCCTGACCCTCCACAAAGAGACCCCATGAGCTTCAGGGAGCCCAGAGGCCCTTCTCAAAGGAGATGCAAGACCTTCGACCAGCCAGCCCCTCAGCTGGGGAAGCGAGCAGGGGTTTCTAGGTCACTCAGGACCCACACTGAGAAGGCTCAAACCCTCTCTCCGTCCTGTCAATTCTCCGGTTCAGCAGGAGGGAAGGACAGCCTGAAAGCTGGCCAGGCTCTGGAAGGGCTCCAGGGTGGGGCCAGAGGCCTGAGCTCGTAGGCCACACTTCAAACCACACCTGGACACGGCCAGGGCTCACAGCCCCTGGGCCCCTTGGAGAGCAGTGTTGCATACAGGGAGGGGCCATGCCTGACCACAGCTGCTCTGGCTTTGCTGGGAACTCCCCCAGAGTCAGCGGAGCCCCAGGACCTCCCTGCACTGGACAGCGGTGGCCTGCCCAGGACGAGCATCACCACATCCGCCCACTCTGCAGCATGGCTGCTGGGTCAGGCCCACCCTACCATTTGCTGTTAGTCAGAGTGCTTAGGAAAGCAGAATCCACCTCAGAGGCTTGGGAGGGGGACAGAAATCACTTCAGCAACTAAACCACTCACAGAACTCCCCGTACCCGCTACCATGGCAACAGTGCCAGCTACTGGGGAGAGGGTGCCACCCTATGCAGGACTCTGCAGCAGGCTGCCCAGTTCACCTGGCGGCTGTGCTCCGCCACTTCCTGCTGTGTGACCTCAGGCAATTGCCCCACCTCTCTGTGCCTTCGTTTCCTCCTCATCCTGAGGCTGAGGGGGGCTGTTGTGAGTTTGGGCTAACACCCCCCAGAGCACCTGGGGCAGCTCCTGCTGCTGGGCCGTGCCTGATCGCGGCTGCTGGTGTGCGGCCTCGGCCTCGGGGTGTCCCCTCTCCTAGCAGGTCTTGGCTGACTTCCAGGCACATAAGGGGAGACCCTGAGGGTGAGGCCGAGGGCGTGGGCACTTTGAATGGGCACCCTATGGCCAGACTGCCCTGCCAGTGTGCCTGCCAGTTGGCACCTGGTGCTGGCACCTGGGTTACCTTTTCTCCAAGCCCCTGCCAACACCACACTGAAGAAAGTGTGAGGTCTGCTGTTGTGATAGGCCCAGAGCTCTTGGGCTGGATGCGCCTCTTCGTGGAGCTGCCACCGGTTTGTTCTTGACGTGAGCTATGACGTGTGTGCGCATGCACACGCACGCATCCCCGGGGCACGTGCTGCACAGGCAGACGCCGTCTGGGTGCCCGCAGGACTCCCATGTGCCATCACCTGGAGGGCTCTTTTCTGGCAGGACGGCGTGGCGTCCGCACTGGCCGCTGCTCTAAGACTGCATTACACATCCCTGTGTTTTCTTCCTACTTTTTATGGCTTCATTTTCATGTTTAAAACTCTCTCCTGGAACTTGCTATGGCAGAAGGAAGGAAGTGGGGCTGTGGTTCTTCAGCTCTTCCCTCCCAGTGACCAGGCGCCCCCAAGGCCGTCACCATCTTCTCCAGCACCTGAGCCTCCGGGGCCTGTGGGCTCCTCTCTGCTCAGATCCATAGATGGCCACTCCCAGCGGGGGTCCCACCGGCAGAGGCCTCCTCGGGAAGGGTTTCCTGCTTCCTCCTTGTGAGTTATTTTCTTTGAGCTGAAAATCACTGAAGTCCCTGTCCCTGTCTCCCACCACGTGAAGACGGTTGGCACTTTCCTTAGTGGGACAGAATCGAGTTGGTGGACAGATCTGGGAGGAAGTGCCGGTTCTGCGTTAGGGTGTGTCTGACCCACGAGGGCTTCTTTCCCCCGTTTTTGTTGCATCTTACCCAGTAGAGTTCTGACGGCCTCGCTCGTTTCCTGTTAAACGGGCTTGGTTATCTGATTGGTTCCGTGTCTTGTCATGAGCTCAGCCCGTCCTTTCCTGTTCTCCCGGGCTTCTGCATCTCTGCAGAGCAGCTGGTTTGGTGTCTGGAGACTGAGGCCAGGGCCTCTGGGTGGGGGACGTGGCCAGCCCCGGCTCAGTCCCGTGGCTCTTCCGCCTGCTGGTACTTGGACTTACCACCTCTCTGCAGAGGACAGAGCTTGGGTGGGGTGCACCCTTGCCACGAAGGGGGCTCAGGAGCATGTCCTTCAGCTCCCAGGCCAGCCATGGTCACTCGTGTTGTCAGAAGATATGCAGAAACTGGACAGAGTGGAGTGGGGGGCAGGGTGTCCGTCCCCTGGATCCCGCTTTGACCGGCTGCAGGGGGCGCTGGCCTGACGGAGCGCAGGCCCCAATAGCTGAGATTCCTCCCGGGGCTCACTGGAGTCAGCCTAACATACCAGCGGGCTGAGTCACACAGGGGTGCCATTCATCTCAGAAGGGGTAGCAAAAGGAGGCCATTGTCCCGCCCCGAGGGGGCTGTCCTGGGTGCTGTGTCCGCCATCCCAGAGCTCTGAGGAGTTGGCTCCGGGGGATCCAGCCCTGGTGTGTCCTGCTTGCCTCCATCGCTCGGCCATGGCCTCTCCTCCTCCCCAGCTCCAGCCTGGCACCCCTCCTCAGACAGAGCCCCGCTGCTTGCCTCTGTGCCCCGTGGCACAAGGTCAGGCTCTCCTGGCAGATGGTCTCAGCAGGTTGGGCAGCGTGAGGAGAGGACCGGACACCCCGGCACCTGTTGCAGGACCCTGCGGTCGTGCCCAGCGTCCGAGGCAGGGCAATGGTTGGGTAAGAGGAGGGCGTCCTGGGGGTGGGGCGCAGGCACCTCCCTGGCCGGGTGTTGTCACCTGGGTGCCCCGTGTGCCTTCACTGAAGGATGTTTTGTTCAATGGGGCCGTTTTCTCCACCCATTAAAGAAAAAATTTTAAAAAGTTCCTGTGTGCTTTTTCTGAAATTCATTTTTTTAAGTTGTGTTTTCTAAACTGGGAAACATCTGGATTTCCAGGTCTCAGGAAATTACAGGCCACATTTCGAATATCAACGACATCCCTGCCACATCCATCAAGCAGCCGGGGAGGGTGGAAACCTTGCTCCACAGCTGGGCCCGGCAGCAGGGCCATTTCTTTTCCTTGAAAAATCCCCAAAGATTATTTTTAGCATCTGAAATTCATCTTTCCCCTCCTAAATTTGAACTTCATGTTGCAAGAAAAGAAATGTGTGTGCCTTCCACCAATGCTCAGCCGAAGTCACAAAGAAACGCCTGCACCTCACCCAGGGAGTGGCGGCTCCCTCCAGGATCCAGTCTGGGCTGACACTGTGTTCTGATGAATGAGCGCCATGGTGGTTTGGCCCCGTTACAGACTGCAGACCCGCAGCTGGCCCTGCCGAGTGCCCCTCAGGTCTCAGGGAGGAAGACCCCAGGCTCCGTCTCTGGGACCATCATCTGGGCAGTAGTTCCACCGCTGGAGCCACCCAGGCCTTCTTCTGTGGTCAGGAGAGCAGGGGGCCCACAATCCCACTCCCCAACACCAGGATGAGATTGGCTGGGCTGGGAGACGGCAGCATGCGCTCCTTCTGGTGGGTTCTGCATTCTTTCCTAGTGAAGTATTGTACATGGAAAACCAGAATATATGGTCAGCATTCTTCCTATAAACAGAGCATTGTACATTGTGAAAGAATTACTTAGAGAGGACTGGAGGGTTGCCATGGTTACCCTGCCCCCATCCATGTGGTCCCAGCGTGCTGCCGACGTGGAGCGGGCTGGCTCCCCACCTGATGGACGCGTGGCTGGGGAGCCCTGTCTTGCTTCCCTGCTGCTCTGGGACCCTGCCTGACTGTGGCCGTCACGCATGTGCTTCGGCTGCCTGGCCCCACGGTCACTCGCAATCACACAGGGAAATCCAAGATGTGGAGACCCAGGGGGGTGCTTGAGCTGACACTGGGGGACCGTGCCCTTGTCCTTGCCTGGCGCGGCCCTGTCCACAGTGCCTCCTCCCAGACCCCTCAAGGTTACCCTCGGGGCTGCCAAACGCTCCTGTCACCAGGGGGGTGGGTTCTCGCCCCACTGAACCACGTCTGAGAAACCGTGTCCACGGCCTGTGTGGATCCAGGGCCTGTGTGGATTCAGGGCCTGTGTGGATCCAGGCGGGCTGCACTTGCCGTGCCAGATCCCCTCCCGCCCAAGTTCCCAGGAGCGCATACGTGGAACAACTCTCCCGCTGCTTTTCAGCAGAACCTCAGATGTTTTCCTGGAGGAACAGAAGCGTGGCCCTGGGCCATGGTGAGAATCCCGGCCACGGATTGCACACGCACTCTGAGGAGCCCTCCGCACTCTGCAGCCCTGGACCCCCTGCGGCTGCTCTCCCGCCCTGTCACGGGGGTCCACACACCGTCCATCCCTCGACTTTCGCACGACTAATTAAAAGCACCACGTGGGCCAGATCCTCCACTGGCAGTTACCTTGACCGAGGGATGAAACCACAGTGGCTCTGTCCCCAGGGCGGTGCTCCCGGGAGCCACCGGTCCCCAGGAAGGGTCCCGAGACCTGTGGCTCAGGCAGACACAGGCCACCCCGAGCCTGCGGGAGGCAAGCAGGCTGCCCCGCCTCCCTCACCCTGCTGGGGTGCAGTCACGGTGGTTTCGGGTCTTGCTGTGTACTTGCTGCGTGAAGCTGGAGTCTGGGGCCCAGGAGGTGGAGAACCAGATACCGATGGGTTTGGGGCAGTGCGTTTGGGATCAGTACCTGAGGAGTGAGGGCTCAGGTCTGGGGGCCCAGAAGTCAGGCTACCACGCAGCCATGGTGGGGGCTCCACCGGCTCCTGGGCAGCTCTGGAGCTGGGAGACCCTGTGTCGTCCTGTGTCAGGGTACAGGGCCAAGTCTCTGGTCCCACCCGGTCAGGCATCAGACGCATTGGCCCTGGAAGGCCGTGGCCAGGAACAGAAAAGCACCCCTCTGTCCCCAGCAGTCTCTGGGGAGGCCGGCCCTAGCTGCTGCCTGTCAGCGTTCCAGGCAGGTGAGGGAGGACCTGGTCCTGAAGGGGTGCAGAGCAGCGCCCACTGCGGCCTGCCCCGTCCTTCTCTCTCGCTTCCTCCAGGGGCGCGTCCACCCCAGCTGGGAAGGCGACTCGCCAGGGTGTGGGTGGACCTCTCCACCCACCCTCTTTCCTCCAGGGAGCCTGAGCTGATCAGGCAGAGGGCAGACTGCACCCTGCACCCTTCCGCAGCTGCTCTCAGAGGGAAACGCACTGTCCCTTCTCCCCAGGACGCCTCCATCCGCTGGGTGGCCCGCACTGTGTCCCTGACAGGTCAGAGCCCCTGGCCGCCATCTCCTTCTCAGCCTGTCACTGTCGCCCCATCCACGTACCAGCCCTCGTGGGCAGGGGAGTGCTTGGAGGCGACAGCTGTGTCACCTGCCCCTAAAGTTTCTTCCCGGTGCTGGGCCAGTTTTCCGCTAGTCTGCCATTTGCTTTTTAGCCTAGGAGTCTCTTGGGCTGAGGAGCCTGATGGGGCCTGGGGGTGGTTGTCAGTGAGAGGGGCAGGAACTCTGCCTCTGTCCCTGGTGAAAGCATTTCTCTCTGGGGACCTGGACTTCTGGCCTCACTGGGTCTGGGTTGGAAGACAAGGGAAGGCAGGGGAGCTAATTGCTGAGGTCCCCTTCCTCCTGCCCCTGGTCCCCAGCCTTCTCCCCATGGTGAACGTGGCACCTCCAGGGGTCAGGGTGGACCCAGTCCTGGAGGAGGGCCTGTCCTACTCTTGCTCTTTTCCCGCAGCTGCAGCGAGACCCCGTAGTGGCCTGGGGACAACCTCCCCACGCTGGCCTTGGTGGTTCTGGCCGAGACTCTCTTCACTGCTTTCCTGCTTATCAGATGCTTGAAACACTCACCCAAAGTGCCCGGGCCAAGTTTATATTTTTTCTCACCATTAAGAAAGATCTCTCCAATGACAGCAGCCAGCACCGTGAGCCGCTGCCTCGTCTGTTCCGGCCTGGTGGAGACCTGGCTCCGCCTCAGCTCCGCCGCCCCCTCTCTGCTGCCCGCTGGCTTCCATTCCTGCAGTGGGCAGAGGGCTTCTTTGCCCAGGCCTGGGCCCACTGCTGCCCCTGCCCCCCAGACCTCTACCCTGCTCCTCTCCCTTTCTGGTGTCCTGGTCATCTGGCTTTGTATCTGCTCCACTCACACCTCTGGGTGACCGTAGGCAAGACCTGCCCCCCTAGTTCAGCTCCATCTACAAGGCAGGGAGGATTTGATTCACTGATGGTCCTCACCAGCTACCGTGCTGACCAGGGGCTATGCTGAGGAGGATCTGAGGTTCGGCCGGGCGGGCTCCGTGGTGGGAGGGGCTGTGATCCACCAACCGTCTGCAGTGAGAAAGAGGGACGAGGGCACTCGCTGTCCTCAGGCTAGATGGGGCTTGTCACCAGCTCTCCTTGGCATTTCCTTGCCTGCTGGTCCTGCCCCGCTTCCTCTTGACGAGACAGGCGACACCCTTGTTCGAGTGTTGAAAAAGCTGAGACTCCCAAGCAAGCTTCCCAGGGCACGCAGCCTGCCGGGGGCTGAGCTGACCGCCAGGCTGGTGTGCGGAGGAATTGGGTGGGTCCCTGGTGGGGGCGTCACTGCCCTGCAGGAGCAAAAGGCTGAGCCACTGAGGCCTTGGGTTGGTGCCCTGACCCTCCCACTCCTGGTAGAGACTCCAGCGGCGCTGGGCAGCCCTGCAGAGGCCCCGCAGCACGGCGAGGGTCAGCGTCCTCCTCAGGCCTCCTGCGTGGTGGGCAGGGGTGCGGCTGCAGGGCCTCCATGCATCTGTCAGGTCGGCTGCCCTGGCTGGTGGCTCCCACAGCCACCAAGGAGCAAAGCGAAGTGTCCCCAGAGGTCTCTGAACGTGTCCCCTGGAGTTCCTGCCCTGCGGGCTCAGATGAGACATGTGGGCCATCACTTGGTCTGGAAACTTCTTTTTCAGACATGTTGCCTTTTCCTGAAGGTTTGTCTTGTGTGTTCCTTGTTACCCAGGCGGCCTGGCACAGGTGGGACACAGCAACCCTGGGGTGACCTAATGGCACCACGGTGACAGTAACACATCGGGTGCCTCCAAGCCCAGAGCTCCTGTGGTCCCCACACCCATGGGACAACCAGTTCTCGGGCTCTTCAGCCGGTCTCCCCAGGGAAAATGGACCAAGAGGTCTGCAGTCCCCCCCTGACCTGTCTGGCTGTGACCAGGGGCTGGTCTGGCAGGCGCCCGCCCCAGGGCCCCAGCCTGTTCCAAACCCATGTCCCTGTGCCCCACAGGGAGAGCTACCGCTCAGCCTCTCTCTGATGATTAAAACCTCGCTCTATTAACCGTTGACTCACGGTCTGAAAATGTGCCCAGGGCAGAGCTGTGGCCAGCAAGCCTGGCTTGGTGGCCCCAGGCCTCGCTCAGCCTTGCTGCAAGGGGATCCCTTTCCAGGCACGCGCACTGCCCGCGCCTCTCTGCCACCCTGGCGACCTTCCCCATGGACCCCGAGTGCTCCTGCTCCGCCCTCGCCAGGGCTTTGGCCCCAGACCTGGGCAGAAGGAGTGGAGCGGGGAGGCCATCTGGGGCGGGATCAGTGTTCAGACGGGAGAGGAAATCGCCCTGAGATGGCCGAGACGAGACGGCTGGAAGAAGGGACCTGGACAGCCAAGTTCAACAGGGGGACTCGGGCGGGGCTGGCGGCTTTGCTCTGCTGACATGGGGGCCCAGTTGAGGCTGACGGACCAGAGGGAGGGCGACCTCCCCTTCTTCTGTCTCCTTGAGCATCGGCCAGGCTGGACAGCCTGGACAGGAACCCCAGAGGTGTGGTGCGCCCGCCAAGAGTGGAATGTGGGTGGGACTGGGGTGGTCCTTCCATGAACCCCCTGGATGGTTTGCCCGGATTGGTCACCAGCCCTGTGCTGGACTTGCCTGGAGGACTTAAGGGTGTTGTCTCCTCCCAGGGGAACTTTGGGCTCCTGGTGTGTTTGCCCCTTTAACACCCTCAAAAGTGAGGCCCGGATCCCCGGCACCTGAGTCCCTTGGCCACACGAGCCCTGGACTGTGCACCCCGAGGGCAGGGTTGGGCCTTTGCTCTGGGGTCCCCGTAGCTGCCCCTGCCGCTGTCCACACCCTGGGGTTGGTAAGTGTTGGAAGAGTCCATTTGGAGCTCAGGAAGCGCGGTCTCTGAGGCTGGGCTCTGTGGCAGCTCCCGACTGGGCACATCTCCCTGGCTGAACCAGGCTGTGGAGTTGCTTTCTGGGAAGGGGAAGGGACTGGTCAGGGCCAGGCCAGGATGCTGGAGAGGACAGCTGGGACCACAACCAACCATGGTCAGTGACAGGACTCCGGGTGACTGACCTGGGCCTTCAATTCTTCCCAGGGTCCCAGAGGTGCTTTCTGGAGCCGTCAGAGACCCAAAGGCTGAAGACAGTGGACCTAGGTTTCTTTGGCACATCCTCTGGGCCAACAGCTCAGCAGCTCAGGCAGTGGCTGTTTGATTTGGGGGCAGAAGCAGTGGTGGGCTGTGTCCTGAGAGTCACCCTGAGTAGCCTGTCACTCAGCAGTGACACTGGTCCCCAGACCATAATGTGTCTGGTACTTCCTGAGTGCCTGCTGTGTGCCGGGCCTGGCCAGTCTGCCCGGGCCTGCTTGCTGCGCCAGGGGAGTGTGGCAGGAGGAGAGCCCTCTGGCCACTCTGCACCTTCCACTCTGTCTCCTCCTGGACAGCAGGCTTCTCAGGGGTCTGGCCTGGGGGCAGGGTGGGGCCAGGGTGGATGAAAGGCCCCCACTCCCAGCTGGTGGGACAGGCAGGCCCAACAGACCAGATCTGAGATTTCCTCCCCAGTACCCCAAGCCCTCAGCACTCCTGGTGCGTCATCAGACCCGAGGGACTCCCTGTGTGACTCTGGAAAGTTCCAGTCCCCTTGGGCTCACAGAAACCCTGTGGGGGTGGCGCCTTGTGCCGTGTCTGATCCTCTCCCGTGAGTCCCAGTGGTGCGCTGGGAAAACTGCCTCTTAGACTTTCTTGCCCGAAGCCCTTCCAGGTGGAGAGCATGGGGGAGAGCAGGTGGTGGGTAGGGGGTTTCGGAGGGCTGTGGCAAGAAGGGACTGGCCCGTCCAGGGGTGCTGGGAGGTGGCTGTGTATGTGGCATCCCGCGGGCCTGGCATGATGAGCTGGCTGCAGAGGTGGGATGGGGCTGTGGGCGGCGGGTGGGCAGCTGCCCAGGGGAGGGAGGGGCTGGGGGCTCAGGGAGCAGAGAGACGGGCAGGGTGGAGACAGCTGCAGACGAGGCACGGCTGGGAAGGCAGCAGGGCGGCCATCTCTGCCTGGGCTTCAGAGACCTGGGTTTCGGCTACCTGACGGCTTCCGGGCCTGGGGTTGGCGTCTCAGCCGGGTGCTGGGCTGATGCTGCTGCTCTGCCCTTTTCCTGCAGGTGTACCTGAGTACCACTGGCAGGGAGGCGGCCCGAGCTTCTCCAGGCTGGCAAGTCCAAGAGCAAGGTGCAGCTGGGGCCTTGCGCTGCGAGGAGACGGGCGGGAGGAGAGCGCCACATGGAGGAAAGGGGCAGCGCTGGCTCTGGAGCACGCCCAGGCTCGGGACGCCTGCCCTGGTCCGGGAAGGGGCCGCCTCGAGACCTCATCCCCTCCGAAGGCCCGCCCCTCGACGCCGTGCCAACAGCAATGACATCTCCGTCGAGCTCTGCGAGGCGTGGAGGGCACATGCTGGAGGGGGACACTCCCCTGTTCTGCGGTTCTGGACCTGCTTTGATAGCTGCCTGTCCACACAGTGCCCTGGACTCTCCGGCCCCATCAGGATCAGCAAACCAAACCTCAAGGTGGACAGCTGTCCCCTGTGGATGCAAGGATCCGTGTGGTCCAGAAGACATTACCAATTCACTGCAGAATTCACTGCCGAGCCGCTCCAACCCGAGTCCCCCTGCTCAGCTCTGCAGGCAGCTGTGACTGAATCCCAGGTGCTCCCAAGAAGAGTCCCCTGCCCCTGCCATCCAGGTCAAACTGGATTCTGGGGATGAGCAGAGCAGAGGGCCCGGGAGCACGTGCTGACCTTTGTCTTCTGAGGACACTCTGTGGAATGCGTGCTCTGGACATGGACCAGATCGCCTGAGAAGGAGAGGAGGTCCTGACGGGGCATCTGGACGCCAGACGCTAGAGGTTGAGCTCATCCTGGTGCGGGGCCAGTCACTCTCCCCCAGGAGCCTGGAGCCAGCCAGGCCTGGAGTGGGGGTCAGGGCGGGGTTTGAACCACCTCTAGATGGTTTCTCTAGGGTCCCAGAGGGTCAGTGGTGCATGGACAATGTGTCCCACTGTGCAGAGTGGCTTTGCCTGGTCCTGGGTTCTCAGATATTTTGGGCACAAGAAAATAGGGACCTCGGGGAGGCATAGTAGGCCGAAGGCCTTGTGTTCATCCCAGCCTACCACCTCCATGCTGTGTGGCTGTGGTACTTCAGTTGCCCACTCTGGGCCACTGTTTCCCCATTGTGACTTGCCGTGTCCCTTGGTGGGCACTGCCCTCATCAACTCTGCTCTCTAGCCCAGCAGTCGTTAACACTGCACAGATGAAGAGTTGGCCAAAGGAATCCGGCATACTGGTGTGAAACGTGTTGGAGGCATCGGAAGAGAGCTTGAAGGGTCCGGGTTTTCTCTCCTACCTCAGGACTGGTCCAGGCATCCCCTGGGGTCCCTAGGATAGGAATCCAAGACAGCTGACAGAGGGAGGCTAGACAGAATCATTTGCTGCATTAGTTGGTGCAGCAAGGTTGTCTGCCCCGAGAAAGAGTGACAGGGAGGTGGAGAGGGGACCACGTTTGTGCAGTTGTGGATGGAATTTGCATATTCAGAGTTACACAGCATTATTGATGATCCTGTTGCCATCTCTTGGTCACCTGGTCATTTTGCACACCGCCAAACCATGTCTAAAGATGTCTTGGGTCCCCCTGGGCTGTATCTTTTTTTTTTTTTTTTTTTTTTTTTGCAGTACTGGGGACCGAACTCAGGGCCTTGTGCTTGTGAGGCCAGCACTCTACCAGCTGAGCTATCTCCCCAGCCCGGCCGTATCTTTTAATGTGGAAATGCATTCACATCAGGGTCCTGGTTTCTCTCTTTCAGGGGCGTGGTCAGGCTCTGTATCTGCTCTGTGGTCTTCTTTGTCTTAGACACTGGTGTAGCTGGGCCTTTCTACCATCCATCTCAAGTACAAGGTGCGATGTCCTTTTCCTCTGACCATCTCCACCTTGAACTCCGCTCCTCTGCTCCCCACCCCTGCGGGTCATCCTGAGGCGAAGCAGGCCGAGGCTTTCCAGCCCCAGCTTCAACTCGCACCCTGTGCTCCTGTCTGTACAGAGTGGGCAGGAGGCTTGGACGCTACTTGAAAACCACCGTGTTCTGGAAGGAGGGCACCTAGAGCCAGCCAGCGTTGCAGGTGAATGCTGGTCCCTGGGTTTTCAGATGAGAGACTCAGAGGAGGGCATGCCTTGCTCAGGGTCCCTGGAGGCTGGCTCTGCTGGCTGGCTCTGCTTCCAAAGAAGCTCACACTGGATTTGATGGCTGTCTCCTTGACCTCCTCTGGGACACACTTCTCCCAGTCTCACGAGGCCAAATTGGAAGTCGTGCAAGTGGAATCTGGGCCTTCTGGGAGCTTCATGGGGTCAGGAGCATGCTGGCTTGCCCGAGCTCCTGCCTTCCTGCCTGATGGCGGGTGACTTCATACTGTCAGTGCAGGGTGGGAAAGAGGTCCAGGATGTCCAGGATGACCAGGCGGGCAGGACACACGGACTGCTGTACTCTGAGCACACCCTCCTCTAGCCCCCTGAGTCCTCTCGACAGATCAGGCAGATTCTATCACCCCCATTTCATAGATAAGATAAAGGAGACCATGAGGGGCAGCGACCCGCCCTGGGTTCACACAGTAGTTTGGAATCAGGTTGTCAGAGGCCTTGGCCAGACCGCACCCCTGGGCTGTGCGCCCCTCAGAAGAGGCACACTCCCGCCAGACATCGGGGTGCCTGGGCTGGAACCAGGGAGGGGTCTCTCACAATGCCGGCTGGACAGTGAAATGCCAGGGAAGCTTGCCAGCATCCTGGAGCCAATGGAGTGTCCAGCGCTCGAACCACGTCACTCAGCCTGCCTGCAGTCTGGCTCAGATGGCCTGGCTGTTTCTGTACATCATTCGTCTGCCTGAGATATGTGGTCTGCAAGGAACCAGATTTACACAAGAACATCGGGGCTCCAAAATCCCCCAGGGCCAGGGTGGGAGGGGATGTTCTAGCAGGGCAGGAAGCGAGTGGGGGCGGGGCTGCGTTCCTCACGCAGGGAGATCAGGCCGCCTCCCGCCCAGCCAATCAGCCTGCAGAAGAGCCACTTGGCCTGTGGATGTGCAGGACAGAAAGGGCCTACGTGTGGGAGCAGAGAGTGTGCCAAAGGGCGGACCTTCTTCTCCTCCCAAGCCCAGCTGCCTGTGGGTTGTCGCCTTGGAAGTGTTCAGGCGCCATATGCAATGGAGCCCCTTACGCATTTCCTGTCTCTCCTGGGACTCCCTTCCTGTAGACGGGTTGCTTTGCGGGGTACTTTTCCCCCATAGACTTTTTGTTATTCATTTAAAAATTTTCATCATAAGATGCATGTTAAGCGGACACAGTAATAGTACACGTTAATGGAATTCAGTGTGATGTTTCAATACTTGTATATGACCTATGATGCTCAGATCAAGGCAATTAAGATATACAAGGAATGACGTCAGTAGGAGCGACCCTCCGATGCATGGGAGCACCTGGTGCTTCCCCCTAGCGGCTGCACCCCGTACCCACTAGCCATGCTCTTCCCACCGCCCCCTCCCAGGCTCTGGAAACCACTCTTCTACTCTGCATCCAGGAGATCATGGCTAATGGTCTAGAGGGCCTCTGAGAGACAGGAAGAACATGCCAGGGGATGTTCAAGCTGTTTTGCACGCACCCCATAAGGTTCTTCTGGCTAGTGGGTGTGGCCTCCTGGCCAGGATTCCCCTGGTCCCTGGATAGTGGAGGGTCCAGTGGAAGCAGCAGGGGCGGGTGGGTGGAGACCCAGGCAATGGCATCTGACAGCTATTGGAGCCTCAGCTTCGTGAGTGACCCTGGGCAGCCCCATTCCCAGGCTTGTCCTGTTTGCTTGTTCGTCTTGCGCATTCACACCTGAGGGTCCTGACACTGACCCCTGAGAAGACTGTACTTTCCACTGAATTCTCTACACCTGGCCAAAGCCAATCGAATAATACCCCAAACCATAAATTACTTAAGCATAAATCTTAGAAAACATGCACAGGACTTAGAGTGGAAAAGTACAAAACCTTGGTGAAAGAAATCAAAAACCTCAATGTATGGGGAGAAAAGACAAATGGCAGAGTGAGAAAAACACCTTCAAACCTTGCGTCTGATGAACGGTGGCCTTCAGCCTATGTTGAGAGCCCCTAAAACTAACAAGAAGAGAGCAACCCAGTGAGAAAAGCAATGGCAGCTCAAGAAACGACTCCCAGGTAAGAGGCACGGCCAGCGAGCTCTGAACGTGCTCGGCTTCCTGGCTTCCTGGAGAAGGGCAAGTGCGGGCAGCAGTGAGGAATTGCTGCATGTGCGCCGGCGTGGCCGCCAAGAGCCATGTGCAGGACTCTCCTCCTGGTGGGAATGCAAGATGGGCCACCTTTGGACTTTCCTCCACCAACGGAAGACCTGCCACGTGAGCCGGGATCACACCGCTGCAAACTGCGTGTTTGTAGTAGCATTACTGAAATCCCCGAAGACAGGAGGCAGCTGTGAGACCCTCTGAGAGGCGGCCTCCACACATTCCGGGATCCTCAGTCTCAAACGCATCTCACAGAGAGAAGTCAGAGAACGCGCCTGTGCAGGGAGGTCCATTTGATTGATCCCCACAGCCAGCAGATCCGTGGTGGCCTGCTGGGTACGTGGAGTGGCTGGTGCTGAAGGGCAGGTGGCGGACCTCCTTGGGTGCCGGTGGAACGGCCCGGTAAGTGGGTGTGGACACTATGCGTTTGTCAAAACCAGCGCAGCTTGTGGCCTGGGGGACAAAATTCATGCATGAAATTAGAAAAAATCCTGGCCCAGCTGCGAGGGGAACCCAGGGTGAGCTGCAGACAGTGACGAGAGGCTGCAGGGCAGCATCTCCGGAGGGCTGGGAGGACGTGACCTGGGAAACAGCTGGGAGACAGGAGAGGAGGGAGCCAGCACAAGCCCGGGGACGTGGACCCCAGCCCCTGCCGACTGAGCCTCAGGTGGACCAAACAGCCCCTGTGGCCTGCAGATTCCAGGTCCTCCCAGCGGAGAGGCAGTTCACACAGAGGCTCAGGCCAGCGTGGACTCCGCTGTGAGCTCAGTCAGCTCCACGTAGCTACGGATGGACGGACAGGTGCAGAGAGGATCAGAGACTGTGGCTGCACGGGCTGCGTGGCTTCTTCCATTCTCCCCAGCCCGTCTGCCCAGAGACCCACCCCAACAGCGCCCGTGGCGGCAAGCACCCCGGGGTCCAGTCTTGGCTTTGAGCACCATCCTCCAGCGAAGGGGCCAGGGGAGCCTGGAGCATCCTGTGCTGCCGGAAGCCAAGAAGTGGGCAGAACCCCCAAGGCTGGAGCCAGCCTCAGGGACACGACCTCAGGAGCGCCCAGTGGCCAAAGTGGGAAAGATCTGAATGACTCACAGTGATGGAGTAAAACCCAAATTATCGTAAAAATAAATACCCACCATTCCGTACCCATGGGCATAAATGACTGACCAACCCAGAGGACGGGAAGGGGCACAGGAGAGCACCAGGTGATCAGGTGGACGCCGCCCCTCGCTGCCGCCTTGGGAGGGGCTGCGCCTGTCCCCGCTTCCCAGGATTGAGAGTGTGAAGTCCCTTCACGGCTGCGGGGCAGTCAGCAGGCACATGCACCCTGTGACACGGGGCAGGGCACCTCCCCCCGGGCTACCCTCTCCACCCCGTAACCCCAGTTGAGCCACGAGAGGAGCGTCGTGCTGTCCCCAGCGAGGACTTTTGGGAAATGCTGGCCAAGAGCATCAGATGGAAGGAACGTGAACTCAGCTGGCGGGAAGTAAGGGACCGCAGTGACCAGACGCCATGTAGCCCCAGGACAGAAGAGGACGCAGGGACCACTGTGCTCATGGACTGACTGGTGTCCAGTCGCTGGGACCACAGCGGAGCCAGGAATGGGAGCTGCTGACGGCAGGGACGCTGGTTGTGCGTCCCGGGAACTCCGTGTGCTCCTAAAATTTTTCTTTGAATTCGAAACTACTTTAAAATTCAGAGCACACTTTTGGAAAACTAGTCAAGTGCATTCCTGTGGCTCTGTTCCCGGGCTCTCTATCCCACTCCACCGTGGGTGAATAGACCCTCGTGCCGTCAGGGTGTGTGGCTCTGTGGAGTGACTTGAAGCTGGGCAGCACCAGTCCTCCTGGAGGGTGCCCATAGGGGAGTTTTCTGGGTCCCCTGTGCACGTGGTGCTGGTAGACAGCTTCCGCCTGCAGGCGCTGGAGCCAGAACACCAGGACGGTTTGCTAGCTGTGTGACCTTGGGTAGCTTACTCAACCTTCCTGTGCCCTGGTGGTTGTGCTGGTCAAACAGGAGGCGCTCACAGCTGGCAGTGTTGAGCAGGCTGAATGAGCTCACGTCTGCGGAACTGCTGAGGGCCACGCTGGTGCAGGGGAGGGCTCAGGGACTCGCCCGCAGGTCCGCGCGGGGCAGCTCTCCACGGCCCACGTCCGTGGATGGGGTGGTGGTGACCGTCCTGCTCAGCTCCAGGAGCTCCGGAAGCCCCCTGCCCTGCGACTGCACCTTGGGAGAAAGGCGGGATCATTAGGAGCAGAAGGAATATGCGCCAGGACAGGCGGGGAGAAACCCTGCAGCCCCGTGGGCCACAGGACGTAAAAGTGGCGCTGTCGAGGACCGTCACTCTGATCACGCCCTGGGAACCAGCTCTGGAACCCAGGCTGCAGAACCTAAAATCACGTGGAGAGAGCCTGCCGTGGCTGCCAGACACAGGAGGACAGACAGCTCCGCCCGCCGGCGACACCTGCCCTCGGTGGGAGGAGGGAAAGCGTGGTGCAGCTGGGAGCCCACGTCCCCCGGACGCCCCGAGTCTGCGCCAGGAGGAAGGCCCACGCCCTGGGCAGCTCGCCGGCCCGGCGGCCATCCTGTGCCATGCCTTCTGGCAATGAAATACCACTCGGCGTAACAAAGCAGCTACAGCAACCAAAACCACAGGCCCACGTGGACACGCAGGGACGGGCCCAGCCGCACGGGACAGCATGCACACACCCAGAAACATAATTTTGAGGGGAAAAGAGCCAGACTTCAAAGAAAATTGACGGTATGATTCCATTTATATAACGTTTGAGCACAGACAAAACTGAACTACATCGTTAGGGCTGCGTAATTAGATAGTAAACATCCCAAGAGAAAGAAGGAGGTCATTTCCCGGGAGCCTAGCCGGTGGTTATCTCCAGGAGGGACGCGCGAGGCCGGGACGGGGTGGCCGGGCCGGGCAGCAGCGGCCACTGGCCTGGGCGCTGGGCACGTGATGTTCATCTGTGACCATGCCCAGGCGTCCTCGCGCTGTTTCACAGGGAAAGTAACGTTGGACCTTAGGCGTGGTGGGGGCTGCGAGCGCCGGGAAGACACCCCAGGACAGCGCGGGAGCGGCCCTGGGCGTAGAGGGCTTCAGGAGGAGGCGGGGCTGGTTGGGCCCGGCTGGACCTGAGGCCTCTGGCAGTCAGGGTTCCCCCCACAGCAGGAGCAGGCAGGAGCCCGGAAGGTGCCGGAGGGCCGTGCCTCCCTCGCCCGCTCAGCTGAACCCCCACAGACGGCGCGGCACCGCCAATGTGGCGCCATGCCGGTGGTCTCAGGGTGGAGACCAGGCCAGTGCTCCTCCTTCCTGCACGTGGACGCCGTCTCCCTTTGGAGGTGTTGATTTCCCTCCCCTGGTTCCCGAGGACATCAAGCAAAGGCAGACGGGATTCCTGGGACGTTGGCCACTGGGTCTTGGTCCCTGGCTCCGGAGCCTGGTCACCCTGGTCCACAGCTGTGTGCCTCTGGCCACCGGAGAAGGGGGTGAGACCACACGGCACACATCTGCTGAAGGGAGGAGACGGGCTGTGAAGTCCTGTCTGCCCCACAGCTCATGCGAATGACCTGGTCAGTTTAACCCACTCTCACTGGGCACGGGCTGTCCTTCTCCTGCAGAATTCCCACCCTGTGGAAGAGTCAGATGAATCTGGGGTCCTGGTCCAGGACTTAAACCATCAAGTCTTCCAAAACTACAGGGAAATAGAAAGGCTGCAGAGGACCGTGGAGAGAGCCAAAGGCCAGAGGATCCAGGCAGGGAGCCCAGAGCTGGCCCTGACCCCTAGGGAGATGCCAGGCAGCACAGGCAGAAAAGTGCAGCCTCAGGTGGGGCAAGGTGGACCACATCACTTGCAGAGGTATATTCCAGACAGATTAGAGACCACGATGCAGTAAGCACACTCCAACCTTCCAGAAGGAGAAGGAGGGTGTGGTGGTTAATTTATGTGTCACCATGCCTGGGCCACTGGGTACCCAGATATTTGGTAAACACTAATCTGCCTGTCGGTGAGGATGTTTCTGGATGAGATTAGCATTTGGATCGTGGATGAGGCATGGCAGATGGCTCTCCCCTGGGTGGTAAAGGCCCAAGTAGAACAGAAGGGAGGAAGGAGGTGTTACTCTCCCTGGCTGCCTGCGACATGGTCTTCTGCCTTGGGTTGAAATGGACAGCAGTGGCCTTTCTGGGCCTGAGACCTTTGGAATCAGGCTGGGTCCAGCCCCAGCTCTGCTGGGCTCCAGCTTGCACCCAGCAGCCCTTCTCAGCCCCAAGGTTGCAGAGTCAGTTCCCATAGTCTCTCTCTCTCTGTGGACAGAGTGAAGGTACTTCTAGACGCTTAGGGCTCATCCCACAGATGCACCCAAATACGGAAAACGTGAAGACAGATATCTCCCATTGGTTCTGTTTCTTGAGAGAATCCTGAGTGATGGAGAGGAGACCATCTCTATGATTTCAGGGGAAGCCATAGGGGCAGATTTCTCAACAAGACATGATGAGGACACAAGGAAAGCTAAGAAGTTTATCTGTAACAAAACGAAAAATCCCTGATTGTCAAAAATGACCAAAAACAAAACAAAAAGGCACGCCACGGAGAAGAAGATGATTAACACATGAACACAATGGTGGATTAAGATCCAGAGTCGTGAGTGCTGTCAACAAGTCCATAGAAGACTCGCGCTCCCGAAAGACCAGAACGGAAGTCCCCCGGAGCACAACCAACTGGGCCACGGCCTCCTGAGCCAGCATGCAGTCCTCCCACGCGCTCGGCCCTCGTGAATCGGCCTCAGGGCTTCCATACGGTTCCATCCCAGCAACCAGGGAAGCCCTGGAGACCACACAGGGAGCTGCCGGGCTGCAGGCACAATACGGTCAAGAAGCTCAGTGTAAAGTGCCTTTGCTGGTGCGGACGTGGTGGCAGGGCAGACACCGGAAGGCTGGCCCTGAGTGGAGCCACGGCCTTGGAGCTGAGGAGGGCTCTCCTGCACCGCTGGGGCGTCAAATGAGACCGTCACCACGTGGCCCAGCAACTCCACCCAGAACGAAAGCGGCCACTTAACCACTGGATGGTCGTGTCCACAGCAGCGTTGTGGGCAAGAGCCAGGCAGTGGAAGGAGCCTGAGGTCCACCAGTTGATGAGCGGGAAAGCCCAGCCTGTGGTGCCACGCAGCAGGTAAGATGAAGGGCCTGCCGCCTCCCCCGGGCTCTGCAGACCTGCCAGGGAAGTCGTTTGCGAGTCCCTGGGCTGTGTGATCCCATTAGCAGGGACACGCGGAGTGGGGAATCCAGGGGCAGAGTGCAGCGCTCTGGTTGCTCAGGCCTGGGGGAAGGGGTGGCGACGGCTCAAGGGGGCAGGGTCTTCTTTTGAGACGAAGGACTTGTCCTCAGGTGGATGGAGGTGGCGGCGGAGACGTCTGTGAACACGCTGCAGATTGCTGGACTCTACGTGTTCAACTGGCGACGCAGCCACCCGGGCAGTGGGTGAACTACCTGTCCAAAAGCTGGTGAGATAATCAGCAGCACTCACCTGCTGCCTTCCTAGCTGGACACCCAGAGCTCCCGGGGACATGTGCATCAAAGGCCAGTGGCAGTAGCTCCTGGCCATGGAAATCCAGAAACCACCACGGGCACCTCCTGAGGAAAGGGAATGACTGTGATGTGGCATCGGCTGCGGGGACTGGCAGGCGGTGAGACTGCTGTGTGAATCGGAGCTGCAGCTCAGCACTGAGCCAGGCCCTACCGAGCACAGAGGGTGGAAAGTCAGAGACTGGTGGGTGGTCCTGGCTCGCAGGTCCCCCTCCAAGTGCAGAGCCCTCCTGACCTTCACGCAAGGCCTTTGGTCCCCCCTGGCCACGCAGGGCTGGCTCTGGCTTCCCCGAAAGCCCCTTGATACAGCTTGACCAGGCGGCGTGTGCTTCCTGCCTCTCTCCCCGGGAGGTCGTGGGGAATCAGGACGGTGTCCGAGCAGGGCAGGGTGGCGGAGGGCTGCCGGCCAGCTCTGAGAACGGGAACATATTTGCTTTGCAGTGATGGTCACTTTCTGAGAAGAAAATCACACGCCTTTCAGAGTTCAAACTCTGAAGGACTCTAAAAAAAGAAGGCAGTGAGGGACTTTAAGTCCTGTGTGTCCCAGAGGTCACTGCTACGTGCCAGCCAGTGTGTGGCATGCATTCGACCCTGGTGTGTGCTGGGCTCCTGTGAGCAGGAAGTTGGACGGGGCGCACTGTGCGTGGGTTGTCACTGCCGCACCTCACCCACGGCATCCAGAAGGCTCCGCTGCTGGGGACAGACTCATTTGGAGGCTCCTTCACTCATAAGGCCACGGGGTATCAGAGGGGCTGTTGGCCAAGCACTTCCACGTGGCCTGGGCTTCCTCACATCATGCCCAGCTCGGGTGTCAGCGTCACACTGGGGCTCTGGGTTCCAAAAGCAAGCGGGTCAGCAGACCGAGCAGACACTGCATGGCCCTCCTGACCCGGCTTCAGATGTCCTGCACATCACACTCACTCTGCTCTCGTGGCCAAAATGGCCACAAGCCCACAGAGCTGGACAGCACCCACCTCTGGGTGGAAAGGCAGGAAAACTGTGGAGGGAAGGCACGGTGGTAGCAGAAAGCGTCATCTTAGAAGCACACGGCCTCTTAGTTACTGGCCAGAGAAGGCTTCTGGGTGCTCCATCTACCCACCTACCCTTTAGCTATCTTTCTGGAGTGATACACCATTTTCTACTTCCCTCCCCTACTCCACCAAACACCTAAAAAGGAATAAGTTCCACAAACCCACAGTTGGATCCTGCGGAAACCCCTCAAAGGAAACACTAGGGGGATTGCATAGATTTCTAAGGTCAAGGATTTTTTGGCAGTTGCTTATAAAAGGTGATTTGGCATTTATGGGATTGGGATTGATGCCCTCAAATGACTGGGTGATTTTCCAGGCAATGAATGAATTCTTGCTCTCAAAATTAATTATTTTGAGAGTTGGTTATTAAAAAGTTTCACTTCTGACTGTGAATGCCTCCCCTTCCACTCAAAAACCATGTTATGAAGAAGCACGGGGCCCTCACTGAAGGTCACCACTGATCCTGGACTGAGCATAAATAAAGTATTTTCCTTTATAATTTTCCCAGTCTTGGGTATGCTGTTATAGCAACAGAACATGGACCAAGAAACAGACCTTCAGTCCAAATGATGGTCAATGTGATCATCCCCCAGCGATCTACTCAGGTGTCTACTCATTTTCGTGTTTATACAAAATCATCATAAGCTGAAAAGAAAGTTGCTCAAAATGATAGGATGCCATACGTTGGCCCTCAAATATTTATGTGAGTCGGGGAGGTAGATGAGGAGACCTGGCCTTGGGATCAGCCTCACAATGGAATTCCTCTGACCCACAGTGTCCAGAGCTGGACAGTATGAGCTGGATCATATGTCCCAATGATGCCAGTGTGGGATGGCTCTCCCACAGGCCCCTGGTGAGATAAACCAAGTAAGAGCAGTGTCTGGAGGCTTTCACGAAGCTCCAGTCGCATCCTTCCTAGTTTATGAGATGGAGGTCTTACAGGATGTTTTTAAACGTCAGTACTCTCTAGTTTGCCTTCCAGTTTTGGGGGTGGAATTATACTGAGACAAAGGCTCCAACCCTGGCAGCCTCTGAGGTCATCCACCCCTCCCCGGTGAGGAGGGAGCAGCACCAGCACAGCCAGGGGACACCATCAAACCTGTGTCCACCTGCTCTTGGTCTCTCTGGGAGCCCATGAACAGAGAGAGGAACAGATGTGGGTTCAGAGCCAACTCTATGTCACACAGAAGGCTGTGGGTAGCCTGACGACGGTGCCCGGGCCCTCGCCCCTTCCACCTGCCACTGTGACCTGAGTCTTACCTGTAGTGCCACCACTTCTGTCCCTGGAGCCTCAAGGTCATGAACTTGATGATTTTAAAGACCCTACGTTGCCCTGCCTGGCCCCACTCCAGCCGGTGCCCCCTTCTCTGCTCTGTCCCTGGTGGACAGGACCAAG
Organism: Sciurus carolinensis; assembly: GCF_902686445.1. Lineage (NCBI taxonomy): Eukaryota > Metazoa > Chordata > Mammalia > Rodentia > Sciuridae > Sciurus > Sciurus carolinensis. The sequence goes on from NC_062226.1 coordinate 2,786,477, forward strand.
GCTCCTGGAGCAGACCAGCTTCCCCGTGTCTTCCGGGTCTCCTGCTGGGTATCAGTCTCCTCCGGGCTCGGGGCTCCCTGCTCCATGCACTCATTGTCCCTGGGTGAGCCTGGCTGGAGCCCTCTCGTGTCTGTTATGATTGTCCTCCTCGGTGACCGTCCTCCCTAGAGGCTGGCTTGCTGAGAACAGGGTCGGCGTTCTCCTGTCTGTGCCGCCTGGTCCCAGCCCAGGGTGAGGCGTGGGGCTGGAGCGGCCACGAGTGTGCTGAGCAGTGATGAGGTCTCGGGTGCTTCCAGCGCCCAGCTCACAGCTGGCTCTGCTCCTGGGGGCTTAGAGATCAGTGCTGCTGATCCGGAGAGGGGACTGTCACTTCTGCCCCCAGAAGCAGGAAAAGTCCCTTCTCGTGGTGGAGCTAAAGGAATCTTCTGTAGGACACACACCTGTCAGTGCAAGCAGACTCAGGTTCTACAATAACTGTTCTCACGCAAACAAAACATTTAAACGTTAGACTGAGAATTTTGTCAGAGTTTCTGGAAATCAGTAAAAAGATCAATGGAAAATTTGGAAATTAAAATTATACCCTCAAACCTTTATGGATGCATGTAACGGTAGATAGACCAGGATCTAGAGAATTGATCAATGGGAAGATAGGTCTAGATAAAATATTCAGGCTCCATGGATAGGTAAGAGGACACGACATATGGAGAAAGAGTCATGGAGACGGTGGCGAGGGGCGTTAGCACCAGAACGCGTCCCGGAGTGCGAGAGCAGCAACGCTGGACGAGAGTCTCTCCAGACCAGAGAGAGACAAGGGACCAGGGTCAGGAGGCGCTGTGGCCCACACAAAGCAAATGCAGAGGTAAGTCTACCAAAAAGCAGAGACGGGGGAAACTTAATCTTCACAAAAGGCATGATATTTTCAAAAGGTAACACGAGACTGGTGGGTAAATTCCAGATAGGAAGCGAGGGAAAGCAGACATACTGGAAAGGTGACTTCAAAGGACTGGAAGGAAAATCTGCCAGCCTCGAACTCTGAATCCAGCGGAAATATCCCTCAATAATGAGTAGGAAATAAAGACATTTCAGACCATCAAACCTGGAGAGAATTCACTATCTGCCAATGAATGCTAAAGAAAATGTTAAAGAGATGTTCTTCCTGAAGAAGGAAGGCTGTCCAGGTGGCATCAGGAGGCGGGGGTGAGCTCGTGGCTGCAATGTTTAGAATGTGTAGAGAATAAAACACCCCACAACAGCTCCTCAGTGGAGCGGGGGGGGGGGGGGGGGGCGGTAAAGGAAGTTTGGTAAGGTCCATTCTCTATCCAAGAAGTGGTGAGGGGACTGACTTACATTAAACCTTAGACGTCACGGATGCAGGCTATCACCTCTGGGCTGTCACTGAGAGGAGCAAACAGTGAATTCAGTAACTCACTAATTTTGAGATAGAAGAGTTAATTCTATCCCCCACATCTTTAACAGATTTTTAAAAATGTAAAGATGTCATTCCTAGTGGTATCAAAACACAGCAGATTTTCTAAGCTATTAAAAATCATATAAAATATCTTGAGAGTAAACTAAAAAATCTTATTGGGATGGATGAAAGAAAAGCAGACAAATGGAAGGATGTATCAATGCATTGGGGTCGTAAGTGGAAGACCTAATCACAAAAAGATGTTCATCCACAAAGGCACCAAAGTCATACACTGGAGGAAAGACAGATTTTTAACAAATGGTGCTGGGAAAACTAGTTACCCACATGTAGAAGAATGAAACTAGATACTTATCTTCTAACCCTGCACAAAAATCAACTCAAAATGACTGAAGACCATTGTATCTAGGAATTAGACCAGATACTGTGCAACTCCTGGAAGAAAATGTAGCACCACGCCAGCGTGTAGGCACAGGTAGAGACTTCCTAGCAGGACCCCAAAGCTCAGGAAGGAATGCCAGAGCTAATAGATGGAACGGCATCAAATTAAAAAGCTTGTGCACAGCAAGGAAACAGGAATCTGAAAAGGAAACTTACAGAATAAGAGAAACACCTTTGCTAGCTGCTCTTCTGACAGAAGATTCATATCCAGATTATATAAAGAACCCCAAACCCAGGACACTGGGCTGGAACTGTGGCTCGGTGGCAGAGCGCTTGCCTAGCACACGTGAGGCACTGGGCTCAATCCTCAGCACCACATAAAAATAAAGACATGAAATAAAATAAAGGTATTGTGTCCAACTACAACTTAAGAAAAAGTTAAAAAAACACGCTTCACACCAAAAGACCAAACAACCCACTTAATAAACGGGCAAATGAACTAAACAGACGCGTCTCAAAAGAAGAAATACAAATGTTCAACAAATATATGAAAAGTTCAACGTCATTAGCAATTAGGTGAATGCAAATCGAAACTACGCTGCGACTTCACTCCATCAGAAGGGCCGTCGTCAGGACGCAAGCAGGGGTAATTGCTGGAGAGGAGCGGAGGAAAAGGGACCCTTTACCCTGGTGGTGGGGCTGTAGATTAGTTCAACCACATGGAACTCAGGACGCAGGCTCTCAAAAGACGCGGCGTGGACCCACCACATGACCCAGCCGCACCTCTCCTCGGCATTTATCCTGAGGAAGCAAAGTCATCACGCTACAGTGACACATGCTCCCCCGTGTTACAGCAGCACCATTCACAGTGGCCAAACCATGGACCCTGCCTCGGTGTCCATCAGTGGATGAAGGGACAAAGAAAATGGGGTGTGTGTGCCCACTAGAGCTTCACTCAGCCATGAAGAGAAAGAAATCATGTCATGTGCAGGAAACGGGTGGACCTGGATAATATCATGTTAAGTGAAATAAACCAGACTCTGAAAGTCAAGGGTCAAATGTTTCCTCTCTTGTGGAAGCTGGAGAGAGAGAAAGAGAGAGAGAGACGGAGAGAGTCAGAGAGAGAGAAGAAGGGAGACGGTAGAGTAGAAGAAGGGGCCGGGGCGGGAAGGGGAGGCACAGGGAAGGCAGCTGACAGAGATGCCGTGTGCATGCACCCCTGTGTCACAATGAACCCCACTGTCGTGTGTAATTGTAATGCACCAATTCTTAGAAAAATGTCCATTCATCACCAAATGTGTCTACTTTCAGTAGAACTGGAACCAGAACCCTGGCATTCTTTCTATGGTAACTTATAAGGTGATTCTAAATTTTCTACGGAAATGCGACGGTCCAAGGGTAGCCTGGACAGTCGTAGAGAAGAAACGAAGCATTAGGAGTTGCTCTTACCGGCTTCTAAAACTAAATATCAGCAGGGGCTGATATTTCCGCAGCACTGCCAGAGGGGCCGAGAGAACGGGGCCACAGAACCAGGCTGCACAGTGCCCTGGTCAGGAGGCAGGGCACTCATGGCCTGGGTACGGAGGCTTGCTAAGCAAAGGGGCTCCATTCCTGGGTGTCCACATGGAAAAAAGGTGAGAAAGAGAAGAAACGTGGCCCTGACACCATCCCCAGTACCAGCTCCAGGTGGCTGGAGGAGCGAGCATCCTCCCATAAGGTGGCAAGGCCCTTCCGTAGCCTGGGGCTGGCAGCGTTCTTGAGACCATAGGAAGATCTCAGAAAGCAAAAGATCGCCACGCAGGTTGTCGAGCCTGAGAAACGACAGTCATCAAAAGACATCGCCCAGTGGTAATAAAAACCACAGAGTGGAAGAAGACAGTGCGGACGCCATGACCAGCAGGACTCGGCTTCAGAGCGCTGGCCAGCTGTGTGACGAAGCCCTGTTCCCAGGAGGAAAGGACGGACATCTGAACAAGAACCACAGGAGAGAGAGTTCTGGAAACATGGGAAGGCACCTCCTCACCCCAGGAAGGGGCACATGGACCACAGTCACAGGAATATCCACCTGTACTCGGAATGTCATTCAGCCGAGAAAAGGGCTGTGGAACACACGCTACCTCGCGGATGAGCCTTGAAGTGTGATGCTAAGTGAAAGAAGCCAGACACAGAAGCTCACATCGCGTGATTCCAGTTACGGGAAATCGAGGGCAGATGAATTTGCAGAGACAGAGCCGAGATCGGAGGTTGCCGTGGGTGTGGGGAGGAGGGACAGGAGGGCTGGCTTTGTGGGCGTCTGACTCTGCAAGGATGGAACGTTCCAGAACTGTAGAGAGGAGGTGGCTGTGCAAATCGTGAATGAACTGAGTGCCTGGAATCGCGCATGTGAAACGGATGATTTCACGTTATGCCAACTTCACCTCGATAAACATTTTAAACAAAACAGAGCAAACCACAATGACATACTGCTCCAAAATGGCTCCAGCTTGCAAGGACCCACCAGCCTGAGTTGATGGGAACGCGGAGACACCGGAACTCTCTCGAGCCGCGACTGCGAGTTTACCTACTACAGCCAAAGCTCTGTAAACTCTGCGACCCAGCGGCTGCCCTCCTTGCAGAAACGTGTGTCTAACGAGGCGTGTGCTCAAGGACGTCCTGAGGTCTCGTTGGAGCACCAGCTGTAAATCCCACACGCCCGTCAACAGGACAGTGGATCTGCTGGCTGCGTGTGCACCAGCCCAGGACCACGGCGCGCGTGGCAGAGAAGTGCGGGGCACGGCAGGCTGGGCTCTCGCAGGAACACCGCAGTCTGCAGGACTGACTCCCGAGGCCGTGCAGGGCACAGGGTCAGATGGGACCAGTGGAAGCACAGGAGGCCGCTGGGGGACCAGGCCGACTCCGGGGGCCGAGGCCAGGCCTGGAGCCCCGCCCTGTCTCCTGGGAACGCTCCCGGCAGTTCCACTCTATGGTGCATTGCACAGGCTACCCTCAGACCCTACCGGGCCTACGGGGCCTGGCCGGTTCTCTAGAAGCTGCCTGTCCAGTGGGGAGACGTGACCGCAGTATGGTCGTTGAAGCCATCTTAACATATAGTAAGTTTTAGATGGGAAACGCCACGATTTGAGACAGAGAGAGGGAGAGAGAGTGAGGGAGAGACCACCTCTGCTCAGTGTGTCAGGGCCCACCGTCAGGACTGCTCTGGGCTGGTCTCAGGCACCACAGGCTCTTGTGTGCCTGGTCCACAGCCAGGCTTCCGGGTAGGAGTGTGGGCAGCAGCAGGCACCGTGCACAGTCCTCCAGGGAGAGGATTAGGGGGTGCCTGATCCTACGTGTGGATCAGGCACCCCCTGGGTCTTAGGTGTCCCCCGTGTGAGGGGACGTCAGGAAAGGCTTCCATTGATTGACATCAGCAGGCTGTGTTCCTCTATGACCCTTGGAGGGGATCTCCTGGGCGTCCTGTCCATGAGGAGAGGAGAGGGCACTGCACTGGATGAGTTGCAGGGACCCATGACTTAAGGGGGCTGCTTTGGGCGTCACCATCCTGGGTGGAAGATCTGCTCGGCCATCCTTACCTCTCTGCAAGCTCACAGCCAGGTCCCCCACGGGTGTCCTGCTCTGCCCGGGAGCACCCCTCCTCAGCAGGTGGACCCTGGTGGGCCTCATCTGCACCCTGCTGGGACTCCACCACTCCGGGAGCTGTTTCTGGGCTGCCCAGAAGCAACATCTGGTCCCCACCTGTATTCCCATTATCTGAGAGGGCGGTAACAGGGTGTGGTGGGGGGGCATCTCACATACTGCGGAGGTGGAGTGGTCACCCAGTGACACAGACTGTGCACAGTCCTCCAGGGAGAGGTGGCTGCACCCTGGTCACAGATTGTAAGGGTCAATGCCAACAGGCTGGACTGGATAGCCAGCATGTGACCTGGGCTGTGTCACCTCACCTGAGGAACCCAGAGTGACTTCTGAGGGATCCTGCTCCCTGCGTGGACTGCCCTGGGGTGTGGCTTGCTTGGTGACATTGTTGAAGAAGGCTTGGCCTTTGGAGACAGGCCTGAATACTTAGGAAGAGACTCAGGGGAGCTTCGTGGGCCTGGACAGCGGCAACGGCGGCACGGGCCTCCCCTGGTAGTCCCCGGCAGCTGGTTCCAACTGAACACCACTCTGGTCCTTGCAGGCTGTCCATAAGCTGAGCGACCTGGGCTGTGTGTGTTCCCTGGAGCACTCTACCCTGCTGCCTGGCTGGCTCCTGGCCTCCTCTAGGTCTCACCTGACATGTCACCAGTCCTGGGAAGATTATCCCTCCAAACCCACCCTGGACATGACTGGCCTTTGCTCCCAGACCCCGGTACTGACTGGGTTTTGTTAATTCCCATTTTTGTCTGTCTCCCCTGCAGGCTGTGCGTGTCCTGTGGCCGCGTCCTGTCTTCTCTGTACTCCAAGGGCCTGCCACTCAGAAGGCCGTGTCCTGGGGGATTTCAGGAGGAAACGGAAAGCACTTCACTGTGCTGGGAGCGTCCAGGGGCTCCCAGAGGCCAGAGGTCACTCCCAACAGTGCCTTCTCGGGAAGGAGGAGCCTGTGCGAGGAGGTTGAGAGGGGGTTTAAGAGGCGAAATGATGGGTCAGCCTCGCTCAGGGTGAATGGCCACAGGGTCAAGGTAAGCCACTCTGATGAAGCAGGTCCAGGGACCACAGCATCAGAAAACGCCATGACAACAGGGGACAAATACAGGATGGGAGTGTCCAGGTGGCTCTTTCTCCCATGTAAACCAGACCCACTGATTCCCCACAACCCTGTGGTCACTACCCCGTCTCCAGATGAGGACACGGAGGCTTAGGGAAGCCAGGAAGTTCCTTCTGGAATTTTCTACCCCAGGAGTCTTGGGATCTCCTTCCAGCGTTACTGAAGTCAAGTAGGGGACGGGTTGGGGTGAGTTTGCCCCACTTGTCAGTGAGGACAGAGTGGGCAGGGCAGGGCTGTGACCCCGCCTGGGCATGGTCTAGTGGACGCAGGCCTCAGGGGAGATCTGTGTGTCTCTCCTGGGTCTCCACTGCCCCCACGCCAGGCCTGCCCCATGGACGCTCCCTTACAGCGTCCCGGGCTGTTCAGACGGCACAGTGCACACACCCAGGGGACACTGTCTCCAGGGTCTTGTGGCTGCTGCATGGCCTTGAGCCTGTTTGCTCACCTGCGTTCTGGGGATGGGCTGCGAGAGGCTTCGATGCACAGGCCAGCAGAAACGTCCTCCACCTGCTGCTTCCCAGGGCTGGACAGCACACGGCACCTCCTCTCAAGAAGAGCCCCCGAGGGCTTGCCAAGTCCCCCTCGCCAGCCCCGTGGTTCTTGCCCACTTGGAGGGTTGCAGGCACTCTGATGTGCTGATGGGTGGTGGACAGATGCACACGCTCTCCTGAGCCAGGGCGGGAAGCCGGCTCTACAGAGGAGGCAGCGTGGCCCAGCTGAGTCCTGGCCAGGCAAGAGGGAGGGGTGGCGCGGGAGCAGAGGGGTCCTGAGCTGCTGAGGGGGTGCTGAGGACAGACGCAGTGGTGGGCAGGCCAGTGGGGCAAGCCCATGAGACCCGAGAGCCAGAGCCGCGAGTGGCGAGGGGCTGGAGGTACCAGTCAGGCTGGAGGAGGTGCTTACCCACCGACACGGTGCGTGAGCCTGAGGTTTTCTGCAGGAGCTGGAGGAGGGCCTCTCTGCTGGCTGGTGAGAAGGCGGCTTGAGCTAGTGGGGAGAAGGCCCTGGAGGAGGCTGGGGGAGGAGGCTGTGGGAGCAGGAGGGAGCTCTGGAGCCCAGGGAGGCCCGAGGAGCAGGTGGCTGCTGTGTGAATGCCCAGGGGGGACCAGAGCAGTGCTCAGTGAAGCGCCTGCCTCCTGGTGCTCGTCATGTTTGCTGTGATCTGTACCTGGTGGTGCCTTGACAAGCGGGGCCTCACCTCCCTGGGCCAGTCCTGCAGAGAGCAAACCGCTTGCCTGGAGCCAGTCTCTCAGGCACACTCCCACCAGCCCAGCGCACGACTCTGAGCCCACGTCCCCTGCCTGCACCACCCCAGGGCCAGATGCCAGGCAGCTGGAGACACGCCGATGGCCCAGAGCAAGAATTGGTCCGACTGCCCAGGCTGAAGCTTTCTGTGACCCTCCCTGGCCTGGCCCAGCCCTTGCTGCAGAGGCCACAGTGCAGGCTCCTGGCCCCGCTCTCCCCTCGCTGCCCGACCACTCCAGGCTTCCCGCGTGGCTCGGGGTGGTGGGTGGAGCCCTCCTCTGGGCACTGCGAGGGAGCAGCCCTCCTTCTGGTCCTCACAGATGCGCGGCCAGAACTGCAGGCCTAGTGAGTGTCCTGCTGGCCCAGATGACTCCACGCAGCGCAGCCTGCCGGGCCTGTCCTCAACCCCTGCTGGGGACCTACTGGCAGCCCCGACAGGGACTCTTTCCCTTTTCTTAGTCTTTTGGCCCCAAAATACCCCCGTTCAGTGGAGAACTCTGTGCACAGTACCCATGTTCGGCCTGGGGTCTTGGACGGGACCTGGCAGGTGAATGCTGATCGTGAGTCTGTTGAAGGCCAGTGCATCACGGTGGGCGCGGCTGCCAGGAAGGGTGTGTGTGCTGCTCCTGCCCCTGGTGCTCCACCAGCATTGCTCGGCCCGGCAGTGCTCCCTGTGCACCCGGGGCCACACGGGGTCTGGGTGGCCATGGCGCAGCAAGCCGCAGGCTTACGGTTGGACAGAAAGCCCGGCGAGGACCCTGCGGTCGCAGGCTGCCGGCCCCTGAGCTGCCTCCAACGCCCTCTGCTTGTACCCTCTGCCTGCCCAGCAACCCGTGTTCTGAAGGCAGGCTGTTCGTATCTGCTCCTCCGGGCAGGCCCGGCTCGACCCTCGCGCTGGCGGTGAGCTGTGGCTCTCCTCAGCGGCCTGCCTGTCAGACAGACGCGGCTCTGAGGACAGAACAGCCCTTTCCTCCTCTCTGAGCTCGAGCTCGCTGACTCAGACTGGCCCTTGCCTTTGTCTGTGGCCGCCAGGCCTCCCCCTTGGCAGGGAGGGACGGAGCCTCAGAGCCTTCGCTCTGCCGCCGAGGCCGGTGTGCAGGGACAGACCCACGTCTGCTCTGACTCACCCTGCAAACGTCCTCCGCGGCTGGCCTCGACACACCCCACCCCCAGCCTGGCCCCGAGGTCCCCGGGTTCCCAGGCTCAGGCCAGGCTTGTGCAATGTGGGACCCAGGACCGCGTGTGGGGTGGGCCCAGCACCCCACGCAGAACTGCCGCAGCAGATGTGCAGGTCCACGCTGGCCTGTGGCCTCTAAAGTCCACCCGGGGTCACCTGAAAGCAATGATCACTGTGTCTGCTCTTGGGGCCAAGAGGCTGGGTGAACTCCACGCTCTGCAGAGGTCCCATCCCCACCTTCCTCCAGCTGGCCCACCCAGGACACCCCTAGAGTGGCCGAGCCAGAGTCACCACAGGACAGTGAAGAAAGCCAGGGGCAGAAAGCCTGCTGTCCTCACCCTACAGTGCTGCCCTCCCCACTCCTCCTCCCCTCCCCTCCCCTCCTCCACCCCATGTGCCTCCCCGGCTGGAGGCTGCCCTCGACTCCATTCTTGACCCTGTAGCCAGTACCAAGCCAGTGTGGTCCTCAGCAGCGATGAGCAGCTTAGCCCAGGGCACCGTGGACTCCTTCCATTCTGAGGATGGCCTGCAGCCGTGCCCTCACGCTCTCCCCCAGCAGCCTCTCTGGATGGCCCCCCGTGCTCTGGGCCTCCCTGGCCGCCAGCCCCTCGGCACTGGCTTGGGTTCAGCTGGCAGCCCGTGGGGGCTCATTCCACACTGCTGCCCACCCCCCACCATGTGTGGACCCCACCCTGGCTGCCTGGGGTCGTGCCCCAGCGCCTGACCCTGGAGACCCCCATCCTTGTCTGCTGTCTTCTGGGTGCAGGGGGCCCAGCTCCACCTCCACCCCGGCCACTTGACCACAACACCTGGCCCTGTCCCAACGCCCTCCTCTCCTCCACCCTGCCGCTCGGAGGCCCCAGCTCTGCCCCTCCCGCCCACCCACCTGCTCTGACAGCACCCCCCTCCTCTTCCGGGTTTCCCCCAGTGTTTGGCACAAAGTTCATCATAACTGAGCCCCATGCACCATGTCTGCCGAGTGCCTTGACTGACTCACTGGTGGTCTCCAAGGACCTCTGAGGCTGGGTCTCCGTGGAGGATGTGCAGGTACCGACCCCCAGCGCCAGTGGACTTCCCAACGGTCCCCAGTGAGAAAGGCCATCCGGTGGACCCCAGGGAGCGCAGGACTGCTGTGGCCGTGGTCGCTCAGGGAGAAGCATGGAGAGACCATCACCCCAGGCGTCTGGGCAGCACACCAGGGACCCCCTGACCCTGTGAACCTCCCCTCAGCCACCTGCTCGGGAAGGAGGGGCAGTGGCTGCTTGCAGGCCCGGCCTCCTCTCCAGGGCATCTAGTCTGCGGTCATCAGTCAGGAGGGCGAGCTGGGTCCTGGGACCTCTTTGTCCCTGCCTGAAGTGCTGTCCTGTGTCCTCTCCCAGGAGCTCTGGGCTCTGCCCACCTCCCAGTCACCAACCCACAGGTGCCCTCTGGCTGTCAGGGAGGACTGCCCACTTGTGTCCTGTGCTGAAGTCCTAACCCGCTGGGCTGGTGTTGGAGGTCAGGCCTTTGGAGGGTCAGATGGGGTCAGGAGGGTGGAGCCGTGGCTGGGATCAGTGCCCCTCCAAGAGGAGGCACCAAGCTCCCTCTCCCTGCTGTGTGAGCTGAGCCCTGGGGAGACTGAGATCTGAGACCCACCTCCCAGACTCGGGAGCTGCCATACCTCGGCCTCGGGCTGGCGGCCTGCACGTGCTGAGGAATGAAGCCTTAGCGTTTGGGTTTTGCCCTCTGTGGTGAGTCTTCACAGCAGCCCAAGTGGATCAGGCGATCTTGGCCCTGGACTGCACTCAGGGCCACAGTCTCCTGGACGCCTCTCGCCCCAGCCTGCTGGGTGCTTCCTGTCACTATCCCAGGCACCTCCCACTGGGTGGAATCAGACTCGTCGAGGGTACGGGCTCCTGGGACAGTGCGGGCATGGGCCACCCACTGTGGTGCACTCTGCTCCGGCCGTGCTGTCCCTCTGGAGAGGCACAGCATGGGACTAGAGGGCACGGGAGATGGCCTGGGGCTGGCTCAGCACAGGTGACACGCAGCCTTGGGCATGCCTGAGGTCACTCCCAAGGGCCACACACACTGCTGGACCTTGGCCAAGTTGCTCATCCTCTCTCGGTCTTCGTGGGATCATTCCTAAACTCCAGGTGACGTGGGGCCTCCCTGAACGCAGGCTGCGATGGCCCTCCAGAGTCCTGTGCCTGCAAGCCGAGGCCACAGCACCCAGGTGTGCAATCAAATGCTCGTCACGGCTGTCCTGAGGGTGTCAACCTCAAAGGAGGAGGCCAGCTGGACTCAACTAGAACAGGGCTGAGCTTTGCCTGATGAACTGGACGTGGCCTCTGCTCCTGCCCAAGCCTCCAGCCTGGTTCTCCTGACGTGGCCTGTGGGTGTGGGCCTTGCCCGGTCAGCTCCCTGTGAAGGTTACACTCAGGTGTCAACTTGACCTTGCCACAGGGGGCCCAGAGAGCCAGGGGTGTGGTTTCCCGGTGTGTCTGCCAGGCGTTTCTAGGGAGACTGGTGTGGGATCTGTGGATGGCGTGCTGGGCCCTGTCCAGTCTTTTGAGGGCCCGAGCAGAAGGAAAGGCAGAGGAGGCTGACCTCTGCCTCTTCTCAAGCTGAACCCTGGCTCCTCCTGCTCAGAGGCGCCAGAGGCCCAGGCCCTGGTCTCCTGTGGAACCCCAGCCTGCTCCACGTCTCCCTGGCCAGGCTTCCGCTGCTGAGACCCAGTCCCCGGGCTTGGCCAGGGCTCCCCAGCACCAGAACAGGTGGCACGGAGGCCAGGTGGCCTACTGATGGACATCAGAGCACTTGCAGTCACCACTTGCCCACGACTTGCTCACTAAGTGCTGTCCTGCGTCAGAGCCCCAGTGCTGGACAGACAGAGGCCTCAGGACTGGGAAGCAGCCTGGCTTTGGGCCTGGTCCTACTGAGGTTCTGGGTTTCAGTTTTCTAAGTGTGGTTTTGCCCCAGCACCCCAGTTCTGCCCACTGTAAGGACAGAGAGGTCTCCTGACTGGCCAGACAGGCTCACTCTGGATGGCGTGCAGGCCCCGCGCTGCGCAACTGTAGGAATCTGCAGTGTGTCTAGGGACCACAGTGGTGTGTCCTCCAGAGCTGTGCAGGGATGGCCTGCACCTCCTGGTCTGGGCCCAGCCAAGTCCGCCACCATTCCTGTCCAGTGTGCTGGGAGCCAGGGCGGCTGGCGTGACCCGTCACACTTTCTGCTCAAGGGCTTGTTGTCTCAACTCAGAGGCCGCAGGAGAGCCACTCTGCTCCATGACCCTGCGTTCCTCACCCAGCTGGTCTTTGTCCCCAGATAGCTAAGGTTCAGGGGGGAAAGTCTAGAGTTAGAATCGGAAGCTGGACAGGCCTGGAGCCCCCTTTCCCCCTTGTGCCTCAGTCCCACAGCCTGATCCCTGTGGTCTCTGCTCCTGCTGAGCTGGGGTTCTGCAGTCCTGGGGAGTCCAGAACCCGCATCCAGGCTGGCGACGCGCATGGCAGCCGCTCTTTCCTCTCAGGAGGGTCCTCGCCCCTCAGCCGCTCACGGGTGGGCTTCTCTCTGGGGGCAGACCCAGCACGTGTCCTTGCTTCCGGCGGCCCAGAAGCCCCTCCTGACCCGGGGCCAGGGCTCGTCCCCTCCTGCTCGGCTCTGGCCTGCGCAGGGAAAGTCACACTGGAGTCTGTTCACATCTGAAGCAGCGAGGCCTCGTCCGCCTCCGTCGCCATGTTCACACTTCCCAGCCTGGAAAACTGCTGGGACAAAACGAGATCAGAAGGACGCCAGCTTCTGTAGTCTTCAGTCCCGCGGGCCCCCGCCTCGGGTGGGCGAGCAGCACGTGTCTCCTGTCGCTGCGTGGAGGCCCCCACAGCTGACTGGTTGGAAAGAGCCGCGTCCGGGCTCCGTCCTGGATGGGTCCGTCCTGGCCTGAGTGTGTCAGGAGGACACACTCCTGTTCCTCTCGCTCCAAAGATGGACCCGCCCGACCAGAAGGGCTGGGAGCTGGAGCTGCGGGCTCCCGGGGCACGGTCTGCTCTGCTGTCTGGGTCACGGCCCTGGGCACGTCCTCACTGGGCAGCTCGGAGGACAGTGCAGAGAACATGAGGTCTTGGAAGAGGCGAGGATGCTCCGCCTGCCGCGCCCAGCCCGGCGGTTCCAGGGAGTCTGTGATTGTCATTAGCCTGCTGGTCTCCAACCAGGGGACACTGCCAGCTTGTGGACCGGCTTCCTGAACAGAGGAGACGGCAGCCTCCATGAGGCACATTTTCCATGAGCTAGGAGGCCTCTGCGTTCCAAGGCGCTGGTCCTGCCAAGGGTCCCAGGGCTGCTCCAACGAGACGGACCCCTCATTGAAGAAGGACGCAGTTCTCCTCTTTGGCACCCCAACAGGTGGATCCCGAAGGCACCACAGCCGCTGCCACCTGGGCTTCCTGGAGGGGAGGGAGGAGAGAGAGAGACAGGGCAGGGGAGAGACGGAGAAGCAGACAGAGGGAGACAGAAAGGGGTACACAGGGAGAGGCAGACACAGAGGGAGACAGAAACAGGGGCAGGGACAGAGGAACAGAAGCAAAGGCAGAGGCAGAGCCAGAGAGACGGAGGCAGAACCAACAGAGGGAGAGAGAGTCAGACACAGGTGCTGCATCCTCCTGAGGGGCTCAGTGTTGGAAGCCAGTTCTCCCTCCTGGCTTCTGTCCCAACGTGAGGTTTGGACGTGACAAGGTGCTTCTTAAAGATGGGGGCCAGCTAGGCCGTCCTGTTTTGCTGGGTGGTAGTTCCTTCCTTCATAAAGGAGTGTCCTTTAGTGTCCCTGAGCAACCAGGTCTGGGCCTCCATCAGCTGACGCGGGTCATTCAGGAGTACACAGGAGGCCCTGCCCAGGCAGCCTGCGTTGGCCTGGCACCCCTGGCTGGCTGGCGTGCACCTGGGCGCCCACCTCTCCTCACACCTCTCAGTGGCTCCACTTCTGGTCGGGGGCAGTTGTGCTTTGGCCTAGAAGTGGCCCATGCCCACGTGACCTGTGCTGGCCCATGAAGCAGCCCCTCTCGCTTCTGAGCAGAGGCACGGGGCAGAAGGAGCCGCCTCGCTGCCTCGGCAACGGCCACATCCCAGGGGCCGGAGTCACCAGTGGCTGCTGAGCAAAGTCTTCAGGGGATGCAGCATCGTCTGCCAGGTGCCCAGAGCTGCTCTCCCCGCATGGCATCCACGGCCAGGAAGGATGTTCAGCTCTTCTTGAGATGAGCCAGGCATGACCTAGTGAAGCAACAGCCCAAGGCCAGCAGTACCCGGCCCAGGCCTCCTGGCCCAGGTCAGGGAGCTCCGGCCACCTGGGTGAGGGGTTGTCTATTCCTCATGGGGAGCACTTGCCCCTTTCCTAGGGTTCCTGTCCCCATGGGATGGGGAGGGTCGTTCACAACAGAGGAGAAGCTAGGTTGACCCCAGACCTCTCTGCAGCACGAAATGGCCCCCGAGCAGCATCCAGCAAACTTAGGAGGACTCGGATGGGACGCGTTGTGTGCCCGGCCAGTCTGATGTCTGCAGAAAGGCCGTGTGCCCACTGTGCAGGGAGGCCAGGTAACAGGACTCAGTGGCAGGGTGACAGGGAGAGGGGACTGTGAAGGGCTCATCCATGAGAGTCCTTGCAATTTGGTTATGAGATTGAGCATCCTAAAGTTCACACAAGAGCAGACACTAAGGGCCGAAGCTTCTAGGGTGGACAAGAGCATGAAGGTTACAGCGTGTGACCTGCTGCGACCCCGCAAGGAGGGCCCTCCGTTTCCCTGTTTGTGCCTCGGTTTCTGTTTGCAATGGGAAAAGTGGGCATTCGCTTCGGGAGGCCTCCTTACCAGGGCTGGTGATTGGGACTTCCTTCCGCTGTGAGCCGTGAGACGCCCGCACCCTCTCCTGGCCCCTCGCCAACACCCGGGATGTCCTGCCTGATAACCCACCGCAGGCCCCCGTGGGCCTGCTGGAGGAACTGTTCTATTCTGGGGACTGGGGGCACTCCTGGAAAGAGAGGTTCCTTGGAGAAGGGCAGAGTGGGATCTGAGAGCCGTATTTGTGGTCTAGATGGTTAACTGCATGGATCCGGATTTCTGGGACCCACGTGGACCGTGACTAAGGCCTGCGCTCAGCTGGGCAGCACTGCCCCCACCCAGAGAGTGTGGACGGGGAAGCGCGGCAGCTTCTGGAACAGCCCCCGGCCGGCCCGCCACCACGCCTGGGTGGGCCCCAAGCCTCAGTCGGCTTTGCTTCTGCAACTTTTTCCAAATGTGAAGCATGATTCACGGCGAGTGGAATTTCTGAAACCCGAGAGCTGAGGTACCGTCTGCGTTGCTGAGAGGTCCCGGCTCCTACCTTTGGGGGCAGCCCAGAGAGGAAATGGGGGACATGCACCACATTCTTCCTGGATGAAGCACTGTCCTTATCGTGGGGAAGTAGAGACAAATAGCCCAGTGACTACCAGCATCACAGCTGGCTCTTTTAAAATCCACTCAGATCCATTTTGTTTGACAAGCCCAGTAATTATCTGGCCCGCAGGATGGCTCACAGTCTGAACATCACCATTTACTGGCAAATGCTGCGAGTTCCCTCTTCTTCCCATATTGTCCCTTTCTCATCTTGCAGAAAGAAGTCACAGTTAGGAATGAGATGGGCCACCTCGGCCCTGGGCCACATGCTGGCCAAGTCTCCTGACCCAGGCGCCAACCGATGTTTACCACGTTCTCAGAGACCTGGTAAAGGAACGAAGAAGCCCTGGTCTGGGTAATTGCTACTTGGGCTCCGCACGACACCACGACATGCGGTTTTCTCCTGTGCAGGACAGCCAGGACTGGGTGGGGTGGCATTGTCCAGGCCTGAGCTTGGAGCCATGGGAGATGAAGGACACATGTCTCCTTGGACTCTGGATGGCCAGAGAGCAGAAAGGCTACCTTGTGAAGGCCACAATGGCACAACTTTCTATTTCTAAGCATGGAGGGCCGTGGGGAGGGCGACCAGCGGGCACTGCCACCAAGAGGGGCTTGATGGGGAGCAAGTCCCTGCAGGAATGTGTGCGTATGGCCAGATTCTACCGTGTGAGGGTGAAGGCAGAGGGCAGCTGGTCAGCCTGGTGGCCGTGCCCCGGGGGATATTCCTGAGGCTGAACTCTAAGCCACATCCATTTTAATAGGTGTAATGTAGACATAGACTTGGGACGTGCTGGACACGACAGTGTCTGAAAGGAAGAAACAAAGAAAGGCGGCGGGACCAGGGAGGGAGGGAAGAGAGAGAGGGCGAGTGTCTCATGGAACACAGCCTCTACCTTTGTTCCCCCAGCTCCTGCACGGAACCCTGGAATGCTGGCCACTTGGAAGGTGGGTGATGTGTTGGCCCCAGATCCTGCTGCACGTGGAATTAGGAAGAGCTTTGGCATGGCACCCACGGCCCTCAGAGCCCTCCGGAAGCCAGAGTCCCCAGGACCCCTCCAGGGTCTCCCTGCGCAGCTTGAGGAGGGCCCCTCATTTCCGCAGTTCACCAAAGACCCCATGTTGCAGGGAAAGCTCAGGCCAACTGTGCAGGGCCAAGCTGTTTCCAGGAGCTGGAATTTGGAGTGAGTTCATTGTGGAATTAAAATTCCATTCATGTACACTCAACTTCAACTTCAATTTCCTTCTCAAGCCCCGTCCTTCCCCACCCCCTGCACGCCCAGATCAGGGTCCACGTGCTTTACTGCACACGTAGAGGTCCCGGCTGGAGGGCCCACGGCCCGGTCGGCAGAGGAGCTGTGCCCGCTCACTCATGCTGCTGCATGGGCAATTTCCTGCAGCTGGACGGTTCTCAAAGGCTCTTTCCTCCCCCTTCCCGTTATTAAACCAGATATGAGCGCGACTCCGGGCGTGACTCATCCTGAGGCCAGGCTCCCTCCAGCTGGGATCAAGCAGTTCCATGCTCAGAAACAGCAGTGGGCCAGCCTGGGACAGATGCTGGCCTTCCAGGGCAAGATGTAGGGGGAAGGGGGGAGCTGGCCCCAAGTAGGCCTGAAACCCGTCAGGGCCACCGGTTTCCAGACTTTTGAGTATGCTTCTTTGACCCCAAGTCCCACTTCTGAACACACTGGGCAGAGCGGGGCCCCATTACTCCCTGTGGCCCGTTTGCATGACTCTGCTGGTGCAGCCTCCCCTGTGACCCAAGGCCCCAAGTCACATGACTGTGGCCGTCCCTCATGCTGGTGGCTATGCTGGCCTGGGACTGAGTGGGCAGCCCTGCCCACAGCTTCTCCCAGTTCCCCTAGTGGGGACTCCAGTGGCCCCACCCCTGAGGTGGTCCCCTGCATGGGTCAAGCACCTGAGGCTTCAGGTGGCCCTCTGCTTTGAAATCTGGGTGGAACATGGCCCTAGTCCTAAGGCTCATGTGCGCTGCCAGCTGGGAGGTGGCACAGCACATGTGGCCGAGTTCACCTGTTTCCTCTTGGCCGATGTGGCCTGTCCTTCCTGTGACCACTAGGTACTCACCTGGGGCTGCTGGAGCACCTTGGTGGGAAGCAGAGTCTTGCAGAGGCACCAGCACAAGCCAGGTCCCTCAGGTGCCCAGGCCCCTCCTTTTAAGTCATGCTGTCCCAGGCCCTGTGATTTGGGCATGTGACAGGAGGAGCAGCCCCGGAATCTCTAAATGACTTTTGGTCATTCTTCCCTGTCCTGGACAAGAGCTCCTGGCTTTGATTTAGATGGCTGGATAATGTCCTTTTCCTATGGCCTTCTGGCCACTCTTGGTATTCTTTCTGGAACACACTTGGTGTTTCTTTTCAATTAGGATAGGCTGAAGACTGTAATTTTTAAGTTTTTCTTCCCCTTTAATTAAAAATCTCTTCTTTAAATCCCTTAGTTTTTCTCACATTTTACTAAAAGCATTCAAGAGAAGCCAAGCAGCACGTTGGACACTCGGCTTAGGGATTTCCTCAGCCGAGTATCCTACTTGGTCACTGGGAAGCTCCACCTTCCATGAACTGGCTGGACAGGAACCCAGACCAGCACTTCCTTTTCCAGTATCCATCCGACCTCACTACGAGGACTTTCCCGTCCTTTCTTCCTCCTACTGTCTGCACGACCCCTTAGGAACCACGGGGAGGGGAAGCGGCGCCTCCCATCCCTGCCCCTCAGCCACGGAGGAGCCTCCAGCCGGCCTGGAAGCCCTTCAGCCTTCTTCACTGCCCAGGCCTGAAGCCGCTTCTGCAGTTCAGGTGTCTGAAGCCACAGCTCCGCCTCGGCAGCTCCGCCTCTTCTGGTACTGACTGTCCACCTTTCCAGAACATCGCAGTTGGGATCACGCAGCACCTGGCCTTTTACGTTAGCTTCTCTCGCCCAGTAGCCTGCCCTCCAGTGTGCCCTGTCATTTCACGGCTTGACAGCTTCTTTCTTTTTGGCTCTGAATGTCGTTCTGCTACCCAGAGGCGTGGCGATGTGCCTTCAGGCCGTGCCATCGTTTCCACTGGAGGGCTCTCCGTTGCCTCCAAGTGTCAGCCATGGCAAATGACGACATTGTGGACAACCATGTGCCAGTTTCCAAGTGCACGTCACTTGGCTGAATTCCAGGGAGCGTGACCGCTCCCTTACATGGTGATGGTGCATCTGGTTTGACAAGAAGCAGTCAGGCTCTCTCCCAAGGCTGTGCCCTTGGGACAAAAGTGCCCACTGCCTCACATCCTCATCTGCCATCGGCATCAACAGCATCTTGGCTTTTGGCCACTGTCATTGGCATGTGGTGGCACCTCACCGTTGGCATAGCTCACAATTCCCTAATGACACATGACGCAGGACATCTGCGTGTCCTCCTTCCGTTCGGGTCTGTGCCCACGTTTGTGTTGGTGGTGGTCTTATTGGTGAGTTTTAAGGGGTCTTTGTATGTCTTGGAAAGCAGCCTTCATCAGATGCTTCTGCAGACATTTCCCCAGGGCCCGTGGTTTCCTTCCCAGTCTCCTGCATCGCCTTCCACAGAGCAGGAGTTCCGGCTGAATGAACTTCGCCTGGGCCACTCCTGCCAAGGAGTCAACGCCACACCTGGATCACCGGATTCCCCGCTAACTCCTGAGAGTTCCACAGACTTGTGTCCTCCTCGCAGGGCGTGACCCGCCTGAGCCGGTCCTTGTGGAGGTGGGTCAGTGTCTGGAGTCGCCTTTGGCCTTGTGGGCGTCCGGCGTCTGCAGGGCCATGGGTGAGCGACCTTTGCTGCATCCTACTGCCCTGCTCCAAAGCCTGGCTCAGGGTCACCTTCTCCGGGAAGGCCTAATGCATAGGCAGCTTCTCTCATCGGACATGGGCTTTGTGGCTGTTCCTACTTTTCTGATGGTCACGCTGTCCTGAACTCGGTCTGACCTACCTGTAGCACACCTGCAGGGGGGCCCTGGGTGGGGACTCTGGGTCAGCTCTCGAGACATCATGCCAGGAGGTGCCCAGACCTTACCCATAGCGTCGTCGTTAAACACTGGGAAGATCTAGAAGCTGGACGCTTGGCGACGTATGCTTCTTTGATTACTAAAGAACTTGAGAATTTCTTTCAAAAGTCTGCTGAGCATTTTGGTGTGAACTTCCTGTCTATGGCGTCCCAGCCTCTGCTTTATTAATTTGCCATAGATCCTTAAAGGCAAAGAATACAAAACTTCGTCTCTCTCGCAGGTCCCCCGAGTCTCCCTTTGCCGGAGACTTTGATTCACCATGTCCTCATCCTGACAGAAGTGTAAGTATTCTTTATTTCATTTTCTGCTTTCTTCCTTTGTTTTTAATGCTATGTCTGTCTTCCCACCTAGAGGTTCCGTACGAATCACCCTCTCCTTTCAGTATCCTCTCATGTTTTCCCTTTGACATTTGACTCTTTAATTTACCTGGCCATTTTGGTGTACATACAACAGTAACTGAACATTTTTTTCTAAATGGCTTGGTTATCCAGCCACGCACCTGTTGAAGGAGTCTTCTTCCTGCCTCCACTGCTTCACATGACAGGGTCTGTCCTGGACCTTCTCTTTGTTCTTACTGTTCTCTGCTGTGATGCGAGCCAGGGCTACACACCTGGGATAGCTGAGGTTTTGTCTCACTTCATGGTGGGATGGTGTGATTTACCTCCAGCACCTTGGTAATAGTCTCACCTGTTGATTCTTTGAGATTAATTTTAAAAACACTTTGTCAAGGTGCCCTCCTGGAAAGAAAGGCTTCTCCATGGCAAAATACCCACAGGTTTTTCCATGACACCTGAGGTAAGCGCCCACTTCTGCATTTGTGACCTTCCAGGGGTAGGGGGACAGCAAAAGGCCAGTACCCACCTAGCAGGGAGACTATCAGGAGCCTGATGAGGCAGCACCAAAGGGCTCATGTCAGTGGGAAAATGAGACATATCCCCACCATGCCCGGGGAAAACTCTCTGTGAAGAAGTTGGCACAGAGTGGAGAAGAAAGAACTCTCCCTGGATCTGTAGCCACAGCCAGCCTATGCAGTCCATCGCCATGTTCATGGATGTAGGTGGGCCAAAGAGCCTCACCTGAAGAATCAGGTGGATACATGGGTTGGCGCCTTGCAGCACTCTAAAAAGTGAGAGCAAATCCCCTCTGGAGAAAATAAACCGCAAATCATGCCTCGAAGTTCTCCCCCAAATAAACCCCTGCCAGGGGTTTCTAGTTCACAGTCAAAATTACATTACATACCAGGGAACAGAGCCCTGGAAAGAAGACCCAAATGGAAATAAAATGAAACAACCAGAAGAATTGGAGCCAAAAGGCGTCACATCTTGGAAGTATTAGACAATGAACGTGTGGTTAAAGGCAGAAAGAGGAGAGTGAAACCGATCAAGGAGCAGATTTGAAAAGAGCCAAGCAAATCATTCAAATGGAAAACATTTTAAATGAAATTAAAAACTCAGTGGCTGTGTTAAACCACACGTTAGACACAAGTAAAGAGGAAATTAATGAACTGGGAGATAGAACTGCAGAAATCACACTGAACACAGCCCAGAAAGAAAAAGAGAAGAAGATACAAGAGAGGGATAAAGGATTATGGCAATCAAATGAGAAGGTTTAACTCACAGCTATCGGAGGAGGAAGAGGCCATGCTTGGTGAAATAATGACCAAGAATTTACCAGAATGAATAGAAGACCCTGATGATCATATTCACCAAACCTGTCAAATACAAAGCAGGACAGAAGAAAATCACCATATGACTAGAGACTTGAATGAAAGGGCAGAACCCCAACAACAAAGAGATGGTCTTACAGTGCCATAGAGAAAAGGCAAGTTTCTCACAAAGGCAAACCTACTGGATTAACTCCAAACCTTTCTACATCACCAGTGGAAGCCTGAGAGAGTGGAATCACTGCTTTGCTTCCCTAGGAAGAAAATCCATCTTGAACATGCATGCCAAAGGAAGCATCTTTTGAAGAATGAGAGCAACTTGGGAGACGAGAGGCAAGGAGAAATGGCCACCTAAGACATGGTCACATACATGGGAAAACAAAGCTGAATGCTGATCGTGCAAAGCAGCAGAGCCTTAAGGTCACAGTGACAGGGAAGTCAGGTGAGGGTCTTTGGGTTTAAATCCCTCTTGTTCAGGAGTAGCATAAATATACTGATTGAATTTGAATTTTGATAATTTGTGTGTACTTGCTAAAATGCCTAAGGTAGATGTTAAAATATTAGAGACGCATTTAACTATAAAATGAATTTAAAAAGCCAATCCAAATAAGTGGAAAAGAGAAGAAAAAGAAGAAAAAAAATCAAGACAAATAAAAAGTATAAAATAAATGATGGAAATAAATCCATAAAGCAGTGGCCAAAATGAATATAAATGGACTAACAACTCTACTAAAAGATAAAAATCACTAAATCATATTTTCAAAATGCAATTATAACCAAAGAGGTCAAAAATAAAAGTTGAAAGTAAACAGATCCAATGCAAATCAATAAGAACAAAAGGACATGTCTGTGTTAGTATCAAAAAATAGGCTTTAAGGAAAGGTGTTACTTGGATAATTTCCCCCCAAACACTAGAGTTTCATACTAGTACCTCCACTACCCATCCCAACCCTTGTGACCAGAAGACAAGGTTATTGATGCCTGCATAAACGATAAGTTTTCATTGCTATTTCCCTGTGTTCTTACCTTCTGGGGTTCTCTTTGCTTTTCTTTAGCTCTGGGATGCTGTCTGGAGTGGCTTTCCTCCAGCTTGAGGAGCTCCTGTCAGTGTTGATTGCACTACTCTTGTGCTGGTGGCAAAATCTGGCAGCTTTCCTTGTGCTATGCGAAACCGTCATCATCTCATCTCATCCACTGGCTGTGGGATTCTACTTTGGTACCTTTTCCCTGAAGCTCTGAAGAGTCTGTTCCACCATCTGTTGGCTTCCACGGTTCTGTGGAAAGTCAGCTGTCTAGCTCGCCTTGCTCTCTGAAGATGGTATGCCTCACTCCTGGCTGGCTGCTTTTAAGATTTTACCTGGGATTCTTAGTACTTTGACTATGACATGCCTGAAAGACTTCTATAAATCAAAGAACCATATAGCAATTTATAAAGTATTCCCATAATTGAAAAGCTGAGATGGGAAGAAAACAAACTAGTAAAAAGATTTTTATAGATACTTAGCAATTTATTCTAAAACTTATATGGAGATATGAAGGGCTTAAAATAAATGGTCAAAATAATTTTGGAGAAGGAGAAAATGTAGGAGAAATTACAGCATCAAATTTCACAGCATTTTATAAAATCACAGTCCCTATGACAGTGTGACCTTGGTGTAAACATAGAGATCTTTGAAATAAGATACACTAGAGAGAGACTCACATAAAAGCATTAATTGAATTTAGTGAGGAAAACTAAGTCTTTCCAGCAAATGGTTTTGAAGCAACTGGACATTGATACAGAAACAAAACAAAGTCTTCATCGTCTTCTTTATAATATGAACCAAGATAAAATTTCTATGGGTTATGAACATAATCACAGAAGCCAAAAGGGTGATCTCTAAAAGGAAATGTCTAAATGCCACCACAGCCTGGGGTGGCAGAGACTGCTCAAACCAGGCCATCGGAGCAACAATGGATAAATTTGGTCACAATAAAAACTTAAAACCATTGCTGCTCAGAATCCATGGTTGTAAACACAAAAGGCAATTGGCAGAGGAGGAGAAAACAAAATATCTACAATGCATTTATCTGCAGAGAATTTGGATCAGAGCACATAAAAAACTGCTACAACTGATTAACAATGAGTTCGAAAAAAAGAAGCTGCCATAGTGTGAACTTTGAATGTCCCCTAAGGCCATCTGTTGGAGGTGTGTCCCCAGCCTGGGATGCTATTCTGAGGTGGGGCCTGGGAGAGGGAGGTGAAGTCACTGGGGTCGAGACCTTGAAAGGGAGGCTCTCCCTGCCTCTCTTTCTTTGCCTCCTGGACACCACGAGGTGAACAGGCCTCCTTCACACGCTCCTGCCATGATGTGCAGGCCCAAGAGTGGTGGAACCAAGGGCTGAAACTGAGCTGGCGTAAACCCTTCCCCTGAGCAGGCTGACAGCCTTGGGCAGTTTGTCACAAACATGAGCTGATAACACAAAGCCCAAATTTAAAAATGGAAAAAATGGTCAGTTCGATGTCATAATAAAAGGTCCTGAGCAGCCAGTAAGCACTTGTAGGTGCTCACCATCAGCAGCCGCCAGAGGAGGCAGGTGTGAGACAGGAGACCCTCAGGTGCTGCCCACCATGATGGCTGACCCAGGGCCAGCCATCGTCCTGGGGAGAGCGGGGAGAGGGCACAGCCCACCCACACAGAAGGCAGACAACGGCACAGAAGCTTCCCTTGTGTTCCTCACTGCGGGAAGCCACCTGCACATGCCGCAGAGGAGGAGGAGCGTGTGCAAATTCCAGCCTAGGCACACCAGGATAGCTGTCAGCTGTGAGGAAGAGCAGCTGCCGACATAAAGCAGCAGGGTCGGTAGCCAAGGGCCGTCCTGGGCAAAGAAAGAGGACACAGAGGAAGCCTGCTGTACGTGGTCCTTCACCCGGATTCCAGGGCCCAGGAGACGGGGTGCAGTGAGCAGCTGGTGGGGTCCACACATCTGGCACGGGGCAGCTGGAAGGGGCTGGCAGAACCTTCCGGAGACACTGGAATCTGGGTGGTAGGTGTGGGGGGCGAACCTGCAAGGTGCTTAAGATGAACGCTAAGGGTCTTGCATTTAACCCTGTTCAACTATACTTTAATAAAGATGCTATTAGCCAAGCATCGTGTCCCACACATAATCCCACAGCGTGGGAGGCTGAGGCAGGAGGAGCGCAAGTTCAAAGACAACCACAGCAACTTAGGGAGGACCTGAGCACCTTAACAGGACTCTGTCTCTAAATAAAAAAATAAAAAGGGCTGGGGATGTGGTTCAATGGTTAACACCCCTGGTTCAAGCCCTGCTACCAAATAAAATAAATAAAAATGCTATTAAAGGTTATCATTATCAATATCTAAAATGTAAAATGCTTGGAAATAACTGAAATTAATGTATGTACAACTCTTTCATGGAGGAAATTTGTAGATTTTATTAACAGATTTGAAATTTTCAAATAAATGAAGAGTTACCACATTGGAGAATGATGTCTCATGCCAGTTCTTCCCAAATTCATCTATCCTCCTGCACAATTCCAGTAAACTTTGTGGGTGAATGTGTGCGAATGTTGTGAAATGTGTTGGGAATGTGTGTGGGTGTGTGAGTGTGAATGTGTGTACATATGTGTGGGTGTGTGTGGCGTGAGTGAAAGTGGTTGTGTGAATATCGAGAAAAGTGAGAGTGAGTGTGAATAGGTGAGAATATTGAGAAGTGTGAGTGTGTGAACGCATGTGTGTGTGAACGTGCATGTGAGTGTGTGTGAATGTGTGTTTGAATGTGCATGTGAGTGTGAAGTGCGTGTGCACGTGACTGCGGCTTAGAGTTGCATCTTGGGACATCTGTAGGACACGCAGTAACGAGACTCTGGGAGAAGAACACCATGGTGGGAGGGTGGGCTTTCAGCCTGCGGAACCAAGTGTTGCAGGATGTGGGAATAAACAAAATGACTAATGAAACAGAAGAGCGAGCACCACAGACCCGCCTGCTCAGGGTGATGTGCTGCGGGAGGAGACAGCACTGAGGGTCCGAGAGGGAAGTGGGAGGGTCAAGAGCCCCCCAGGGGCATGTCCTCACCTGGACAAGGGAACAACACAAGTGGGCCCCCACTGCACACAGCTTACTAAGGTCCAGTGCAAGTCGACCCCAGAGCCACCGGAAGGGGAAACTGTAGGACTTCTGAAGATAACAGGTCGATGTATTCACAGCCTCAGGGTCGGGAAGGAGTCCCCACCCAGGCAACCAGCACAGCGCCAGGGGGAAGGTGAGGCTCCCTGCCAGCATTAAAATCAAGAACAGGAAACAAACCTCCCAGAAACCACATTTGTAACACACGTAGCCCAAAAGCGTGAGCTGGTTAGCATTTGAAATGGAATGAGCTTCTGTAAGTCAATAACGAGGAAAATGTGGAAGAAGGTCAAAGAACTGACACGGGCGCTTCAGAAAACAGAGAGACGTACTCAAGCAGCCGAGGAGTAGACGGCCCCCCAGCCCCGCCTGCACACGGGCCATGTGGGTGAACGTGCGGAACCACAGAGGTACCAAGTCTGCAAACGCACCCTGCTCCCAGCGGGACTCGAGCTCCCTCCACCACGGGAACACCTGGGCGCTGCCGTGGAGGCCGAGCAGGTGTGCAGGGCCACCGAGCCCCTTGGAGGAAGCCAGCGTAGGGACGCACACTCGGGGCCTCTCAGTGGTTCTGTTGTGAAGACAGGGAAATGTCCCATGTGCCCAATGGTGGCTGAGGCACAGTGACATCCCACTGTCTTCCTGCCACAGACTCACTGCAAGGGGACCCACAAGGGAGCTGAGCAGAATACAGGAACCACAAATCCATGCTGTGCACACACACCAAAGCGGGCAGGTGGTAGGACTGCACCGCCTGCAGCCGGGGGTCAGTGAGCACACATGGGCACTGAGAGACCGAAGGTACCAGGGTGGTCCCCTAAGGTGCCTGAGCTGACGGCTCCTGCCATCCAGTGACACCTCGGCCTCTGCCATGCCGCACACGGCGTCTTCCTGACCCTTGTGGCAACGTTCCTGTGAACAAGCCGAGGGTGCTGCCATCCCAGAAGTACAGCTCGGAAGTGGACCAGCATGTGACACTAAATGGCAAGAAGACATGCCTGTTCTGTGCGGGTGTCTGCGGCCTTGATCAACACCTGAGCTGCACTGTGTTACCTACTTAATAAAAGGGTCCCCTGTAAAGTGGTCTGTGGGTTCCACTGGCTGCAGCCTCAGCCTGCTCCCAAAGCCCTCCAGAGACAGTGTCAGGGACGGGCCCGTGCCATCTGCCTTCCTGTGAGTGCACTCCAGCTGGCTTGCGGGGGCGAGACCGCCCAGCGACACGTACCCAGACCAAGCCCCCTGATGAAGGGCACATGACCCTGTATTTCCAAAGCCACAGCAGGTGTCGTGAAGCCATTGGAGGGCTGGCGTGATCTGCTTGGGCCAGGAGCAGGGTCGCCTGGGAGGGAGGGGGCCGTGCAGCTGGGTGGACCCTGGGGTCAGTTGCTGTGTTCTCGCTGCAGGCTGCTGAGGGTCTTCGTGGTAACTTGGTATTCTGTGTGACGGTTCATCAGTATCGTGTTTCTTCAGCCCAGTACTAAATGAAAACTTCTTTTTAAAACAGCTCCTCACCTCCCTGGGCAAAGCCTACTTGGTTCTGGGGCACTGAGGGAGGCGCTGAGCCTGGTCCCACAGGGGGGTCACCCCACCCGAAACCTCTCACGGTGCTTCTCTGTGGTTCTCTGCCTGGGAGCAGCCAGGAGGGGAATTACCTGGGGTGAGAGAGGGTGTAAAGTCCTTAGTGCTTAAAACAAGCTTAAAAGGCTGGAAAGACACCGTGCTGTCCAGCCTCAGGGCATGGACTGCAGCAAGCCAGGCCCAGGTGCCACGGAGCCAGTCGCTAGACTGGTACTGCTCGACGGCACCCTGTTCCCAGACCTTGGCTGCCCTGGGCGCTGGGCTGCTTCTGAAGCCTTCTGCTGCCTGCAGACAGAGCCTCCCTTGGCCAGGGCTGATGTTCCTTTCCAAGCAGCCCCAGGCAGATCCTCATCCCGACTGTGAACTCTCAAAGCCCCTCTTCCACTGGGCACTGAATCCCAGGTTCCCATCCGTGCCTGCTCGTCCAGTCTCCTGCCCCCTTAGCTCGTCTCTGGTCCCTGGGCAGGGCGTCTGGGAAGTCGAGGGCAGGGTCACCTCTGGGCTCCCTCCCTGTGCCTGCAGTGGCAGGCCATGTCCTGCTCCACCGTCCAGATCCTCTTCATGAGCTTCCTGAACATGTGGATTCTCGAGAGAGGGAAGCCAAGCGCGGGCCTCTCCGCGGTGTCCGACCATCTGCGCGGGAGCCGGCAGGCCAGGCCGGAACCCTGCTTGGCCGCCTTCAGCTCCTCTCTTGGTTCTCTTGCCAGGGAAAGGATTTGCTGTTTTCCATTTCCTAAAACCCATCGGCATGTTTGTCCTCAGGCTTGCTCACTTCCCTTCCTCGGGACTGCGACGTGCCCAGCCCACCCGCCCTTCCCTGTAGAGCAGGGCGGACACAGCCTCGATTCCCACGTGGGGACCAAGCCCCTTGCCCACCTGGTTCAGGGCAGCTTGGGGCAGCAGTTCAGCAAGGGTGGGGGCACGGGTTACTTTGCAAAAGGCCATGGAGCAGGCAGAGATCCTGGGGGGCATGAGCAGGCACGGTGCCCTCTGCTCCCCGTGAGGAGCACCTGGGGGGAGGGCGCTCCCTGCGCCAACCCGAGGTGCAGGGGTGGGAACGTGTTATCCCGAAAGATGGACATCGAATCAGGCCTCTACCTGTGAGCTCAGCAGGATCAGACAAAGCCTGCTCCAAGAAGACCAGACCTGGGTCTGATCCTCCCGGGGGTGGAAATGGGGCCCCAGGCATCTCAGCCTGATGCCGACAGGCACCCGGGGCTGGCTGGCAACATTGCACGTGAACCAGAGAACCGTCTACTCAATCCCTGCTTTGTGCTGAGGGAAACAGGCCCAGAGTGCTGGCTGACCTGCTCAGGGTCCCCCGCCTGGTGGGTGGCAGAAGGGTCCAGGCTGCACTGGCCCTGGCTCCTGGCCTGGGATTGACGGCCCTTTCCCATGTCCCTGGGCCTCTTCATAGGACACACATGGGGTGGGCAGCAGGGCCTTTACGGCACATCCAGCTCCTCAGATCCACAGGGGCTGCTTGTCAAGAGCCCTGAGTCTTTGTATGGCTGCAGTGTCCAGGAGCCAGAGCAGGACCCTGGTACATTCAGGGGGTGCTGTCCACACTGCACCACACAAAACTGCCATGTTGGGGCGGAACCTGTGCCTCGCCCAGTGAGAGGCACGTCGTGGGGCCTGGTCAGGACATTTGGCCTCCACTCGGGTCCCTGCAACAGGCCTGTGTTCAGACCAGCAGCACTTGACCAGGTCTGGCTTCATGTCCTGTCTGAGGCTGGCCTGCTCTGCCTGCCCACATGGCCTCGCCCACAGACAACGTGTCCTGCCCTCAGACAAAGCTGGCCACTGCCTCGTGGGGACCCTAATTGTGTCTCCGCCTCGGCAACCCCGGATGGGAGTCCAGCAATTTTGGTTCTTGGCTCTCTACATGGACCTACAAATACCAGTGTGGAAGGAAAAGTCTGTGGACAGGCATGAAATTGCCATCCTGAGCCAGCCCGAAGAAGCACTATAAATAGGGCGGCCTGGTCTCTGAAGGACAGAGTCCCCGAGCGAGTGCTGCAGCCGGCTTTGTGCCCTGGGGCGGGACAGCACAGCTGCGGAGTCAGGCTGGGAGCCCCCGGCTCTGGAGTGGAGTTATCGTCCCTTCCACCCATGTGTGAGTGGCAGGGTTCTGATGAGCACAGGCTCTTCCCTGCCCACTGTCGCATGTGGGTGGTTTTCTCATGGAGCGGGATTATCCTGGGTCACTAATTAACCCAGTTCTTTCCCGTAAAACCAGTCCTCCCTTCCCAGATGCTTGCTTGGGCTGGGCAGAGTCCTAGAGGTTCTGCTGTGTCCCCAGAGAGAAGCCACCCGGGCTGAACCCGGGGCGAGGGTGCACAGCCCAGGGTGGTCATGGACAGCAGGACCACAGCCCTGTGGCCAGGGCACACAGCTCCCAAGGATGCCACGTGTGGCTCCCGCCTCTGGACCAACCATCTGCAAAAGGAGAGGCTTAGGCTGCAACCAGCCTCAGCCAGCCACCATGCCAAGTGGCTTTCCATCCTCGAATGCCCGGAAGGAGAAGGGGAAGGGTACTTCACGACACAGGAAAATGACGGGGAGCCCAAATGTTGGTGTGTGTAGAGAAAGGCTCTCCACACAGGGGCCTGTGACTCACTCACTGTCTGGGGCTTGTGCACCCCAAGCTGCGGAACCGGGTAGTGGCCACATGGACCCATGGCAGCAAAGACAAAAATAGTCCTGTCCCGTCCTTCTCAGAGAAGGTTTCTGATGTTTCCAGGTCAAGCGTCTGACCTTTTAAGGACATGGGCCCTCTAAGCCTCTGCTGAGAGTGACGGTCACTCTCCTCTCTAAGACCAGGGTACACATTATACACCCCGTAGCCTGCTGGGAAGTCATCTAGGACCCCTGAATCCTGGGTATCAGTGGTCCTCAATCAAGGGCAATATGGCCCCAAGGAGCCATGTGGCCATGTCTGGAGATGCTTTCTTATGGCAAATGGGGACAGGCTGCCAGCGTGCTGTGGGCAGAGGCCAGGGAGGCTGCTGCACTTTGTACAGGGCACAGAGCGGCCACGGCCCAGGATGATCTGCCCCACACATCCACAGCACCGAGGCTTGAGACACCCTGCCCTTCGGAGGCTTGGTCCTGCCTCTGTGAACTATCTGCCAGACGGCATTCCAAGTTGGAGGCTGAATACTGCAGGACCCGGCAGAAATGGTGGGTTGGACCTCTGGCGCTGGGGCACCTGGTCCGAGTGTGTTCTGCCTGGTGTGAGAGCCCTGAGCTTTGGGCACACGTGCGCCAGGCCCTGTGCTCAGCTCTGAGGAGCAGGGTTACACAGGGAGCTGACGCGTGCTTTTAATGCACCTTAACGAAAGGGGACCAGAGTCCCAGGAGTGATGGCGGACAGGCCTCTGTTCCCCATTGCCTCCCAGGCCCTCATATGCACGTGCAGACTGGGGCCTCCTTCTTCACTCCGTTCACAGTGTGAACCTCTGTGGGTCCTTGGGGAATGTAGACATCTGTCAGCACAGGGGTTTCTTCCCGGCAAAGCCCCTCCCTCCCCCTCCCTCCCCACCTCCCTGTCTCCATCCAGCTTTCCCTCCCTCCCTCCCTCCCTCTCTCTCTGCCCCAAGTCAATCTCAGCCTCTCTGGGCACATCTCTTTGCACTGCTGATAAGTGTGTCTTGCACAAGTGTGAGCTTCCGGAGATGCGGCTGCGCCTTGACCAGCTTCAGGCTGCAGTGCCAGCACCCAAGCTGGTCCATTGCTACTGCTCCTCAGGGACACAGTGACTGAACGGTTACCCTGAGCAGTCCACCACAGGCAGCACCAGCACGTGGTCTTGTGGAAGAGGCCAGCTTGGGACCAGAGACCACCAGCACTCTAGTTAGCCAGGTCCTTGGCAGTGGGGGCCGGCCATGGAAGGAAGGGTGGACTGTGTTGGAGAGGGCAGGCTCTCCAGTCCAGAGCAGCGGCAGCCACCACAGAGCACGGCAGATGGGCATCCGGAGCCCTCCTCTGGGTCACACTGATGAATTTTCCAGAACTCAAGTGAATTCAAAGCAGCTTTGCAAACTCTGAATGGACAGAAATGAGCACCAGTTATGTACAAACCCTGGGCCCCAGTCCAGCCGACCTACATGATTCATTTTCAAGAAACAGGCGCTTGGCCTCTGCCAGGCCTCTCTGTGTTGGAAGACAGGGCCATCAAAGCTTTCTGCAGGCCGAAGCTACGTTTCGTAGTGATCACATCACCCAGCTCAGTTGCAAAGCCCCGAGCTGGGGAGGCCTGTGGTCCCCAAGCCCTGGCGAGGGTGGCGCCCCGTTTCCAGCTGAGGCTTGCAGAGTCCGAGCTCTGGGCCCTGGAGGGAGAAGCTCACAGGGGGGATCAACCCGTCTCATCCCCACCAGAACCATGGAGGCCGAAGTTGAAGGTCGAGGGATCAGTAAATCACTCAAGGTCACACACTGGCCAAGAGTGACATGCACATTTTTAAATCTATCTCCCAGACCATTTGGAAATTCCTGCTGCAATGAAAGAAGAACATGGCCAACTCTGGCCTCGTTCTACATCTCGGTATTCAAATTCTCTCAGGGAGATCCTCTTCAGAACTGTGAAAAAAAATCTTCAAATATTTTAAGAAAATGGGCCAGAAACCCCACAGGCCCTCTTATCTGCCTGTTGTAACCTCAATGCACAAAGGGCGTGCAGAGGTTCCAGGAGGCACTGTGACATTCTGGAAGCCCGAACGCAGCTACCATGTTGCTTCAGAAGAGCTAACACGGTCCAACCTTGCCCGCGGCATTCTGCTCGAATGTTACCCGACCTGACCCCAGATCCCTGGGTCCTGTGCCACCCTGGATCATCCTCCTCCCACTGAAGACCCATCTACGTTAGGACCTATGTGACTGGGCCCCTTAGTCACCAGTGGCCCTGCCAGTGGGCTGGGGTGTGACATGTCTGTGGACTCGCCCTCGCTGCAGAGGGGAGCTGCTCTCTCAGTCCTTCCAGAGCCCCACCAAGCACAGGGCTGCTCCTGGCCAGGTGACAGAGGCTTTCCTGCTGGTGGACTCGCCTGTGGGGAACAGCAGCCAGCAAGGGCACAGTCTCTCTGGGGCTGTAAGTCTCATCCCAGAGAAAAGTAGGTCAGCCAGCTGGGTTAGGAGACAGGCGGACCCCACAGGCCTCTGCCTCCGCAGCTGACGCCTTCTCCAAATTCACACCTACCGAACACTGCGTGGGCTCACGCTGCTGTTCTTAACAACTGCCTGGTTTCCTTGACCCCAAGTCCCGCTAGCAGGTGGTCCCAGCACAGTGTGAGCTGGCCAGTCACCTGAACTGGGTAGTTGCCTGAGTTGGGGGATGAAGATTGAGGCCAGAGCACGCTGGATGACTGGGTCCCCACTCCGGCTTGGATGCTCCTGCCCCTCCCTAAGCTTTGGGTTCACATGAGGCAAGTGGGGGCTCCCGCACCCCAGGGTGGATGCAAGGACAAAATGTGGCTCTGTGCCTCAGGCTGCACACTGTCCGACCCCAGATGTCCAGATCATGGGCTCCGTTACCGGTGCTACACTATGGTTCTTGTATTTGGGAGGCAGCCTTCAGTTAAGGGGACAGAGAGCTGGTGGTCAGCAACCCACAGCTATGTTAGCCTGGCTGCCGAGAGCTATGAGGTGGGGCAACCTTGGCCCCTGCACCCCTCCGTTACACTCCTGTGGGCTCCTTGTGAGGTGCACGGGATGAGGTGCCTGAAAGCCCAGGCTGGCGGCCAGCAGCCGAAGGCCCGTGCCCCTGCACAGTGCCGGTCTCTTCACTAGTACTTGTCCTTGAGCCGGTGCCGTCGCTGCTCCCCCAAGACAGTGAGTCAGCCTCGCTTAAAACCCCCCATTCATTGTTCTGATTTGCTTAAGAGGTAAACAGAGCGGAGCGGCGGGTTCTGCATCTGGGATGTCTGGTCGCTGGACTGGCCCTTTGTGAAGGCAGTTCCAGAGCCACTGGGGCAGGAGCCCAGCGAGCCCAGGTCAGGAGCTGCCTGAGCCTGCGCTGCCTGGGGTGTTTGCAGAGAGAGCACAGCGGCACTGGCTCCCAGCAGCTCACCTCTGGCCCCCAGCCTCGAAGCCCCTGCCTCGTGCAAACACAGCCCGGCCGCTGCCAAGCGTGGAGCTCTTGCCAGGCCGTGCTGCAAGCTGCACTCGGCTCCATTTCTGGGGAGGGAATCTGCGTGGCACCCATGGGAGGGTGTGGTGAGGGACTGGGCAGTGGAGGCACGCCTGGTTCCCAAGGTAAGTGGGGTTTTGTGGGGCCCTCAGACCACAGAGGCCTGGGAATGGCTGTGTGGCTGTGTGTGCTTCTCTCCTCCTCCTGGGCTGTGTGGAGTTAAGTCCCCCTCATGACAGACTCCAGACCTCCAAAGACAGCTGTTGGGGAAAGTCAGCTCCTTAGGAAACCCAGGCTGTCGGTAGATAGAGCAGTGAGATCCTCCCTCCCAGCCCCACTCAGGGCCTGAACTGTCCACAAGGCTGCGGGGAACTCTGGGGCCACCCTGCCCCTGCCCAGCCTCTAGGAAGATGGACCAACACCAGCAACCAGAGTGGTGGAGACGGCTTAACCTCTGACCCTTCAGGGAAATGGACCCGAGTGTGGCCTTGGTCCATTCCCGTGCTGTTGATTTTAAGCATGACAAGATGTCACTGATGTGACCTTGGGTGGATGACACCCAGGACAAAGTAGCTGCAGCCCACCACTGACCCCCTTCATACCTGAAAAGGGGACAAAACTTGGGATCATACAGGGGCTGTCAGGATCTATAGGGGTGAAGGAGAGGGTCAGTCCTAGGGCCTGTCCCTGGGACAGAGGTCCCAGCAGCTGCAATTGATACCAGCGTTTAGGCCTCTGAGTGTCTGAGGTTTGCAACTGGCCAGATCAAAAATGGACGTGCAGCCCTGAGCCCCCTACTGAGGCCTGGTGGACATGCCGAGTGTGGAGGGAGTGCTTGTGGCACAGCAGGTTATAAAGGCACCATGATCTCACGGGATCCTTGTGACAACCTTATGATGTACGCATTTTGCAGACAAGGAAGCTGACATCTGGGAGGTTGACTCTCTTGCCCAAAGTGTGAGTGGGTTTCAGGAACCAATCGCTCCTCACCAGGCAGGGAAAGGAGGCACGGTCTGCATGGAGGGGGAGCCACAGAGGGGACAGTGGCATCAGGTGCCCGTGGCTGAGGGTGAGCTGGCCGTGCAGGCCAGGCATGCTGCGGTCCTTTCTCCCTGGGGCATCCGCCTGCCTCAGCTCCTTCCCTCATCTCCACGGTCCAGAACACAGCAGGAGTCCCGCCCGGGTGGGAGCCTGCTGCTGTTGAGACCTGCAGGAGTGGAAAATCTGCAGCTCAGATCTGCTGGTTCTCATTAGAGCCAATCTCCTTGTTGACGAAAATAAAGAGGGCGGAATCCACGCCAGCACGCTGTCTGAGTTGCCTCATTCTCCCGCAGGAGCGGGTTCGCGTCCCGAACTGGCACGGGCCCACGGGCTTCAAAGCAGGGAAGATTCCTAATCGGGTAGGGCCCTGGCGGGGTGCCCTGCTGAATGGAAGTGCCTCCCGGGGCAGAGCCCAGAGATGCCCCAGCCCAGGGTCTCATTAACGCTGCCCGACATTCTGATTTGCTTTCCTTGGCACATGGCGTAGTTTTCCTGAACTGGAGGTGGGATGGGAATGTGGACTGGATGCTCATGGCAGGCTCGGCCACAAAGACAGCACTTCAAAGCCCAAGAGGCCACGAGGAGGGGCCAGCTCATGGTCCTGCTTCCCGCGGTGACTGCACCTAGAGGCCCAAACAGCAGCTATTGCTGGGCAAAGGGGAGCTGGGTGGGCAGCTGGCAGGATGGACACCTGCCACCCCCTTGGCTCTGATGGGCACCAGGGGGTCTCTCATGGCTTCAAAGTTTCCCAGAATAGGGAAGTGGGGAAACCCACGTGGTGCTGTGAGTTAGTGTCCTGCAATGGTCAGAACGAGTGCCGCAGGCGGGGTGGCCTCAAGCAGCACAGATCTACTCTTCCAGATCCCAGAGGCAGAGGTGAGAACTCTGCCCCAGATGCCCCAGAGACACTCTTCCTCCCGAGCTCTAGAGGATGCTCCTTCCCTCCTCTCCAGCTCCTGGCGGCCCCAGGTGCTCGCTGGCTTGGCCTGGCATCTCTGCCGCCATCTCCTTGTGGCCTCTCCTCCCTTCCCTCTCTCCATGAGTCCTTTGTGAGGACACTTGTGAACAGGTTGTAGGCCCACCCCGGGAATCCGGAATCTGGAACAATCTCATCTTGAGGCCCTTAACTTACTCACATCTGCAAAGAACACTTTTCCAAGTAATGTCAGTGCCACGTTTCAGCTGGGCTTGGGCCATCACTTTGGGGGCTGTGGATCAACCCACCACAAGCAGTATTCAGCGCAGGTCAAGCACCGAGAAGACGAGACAAGTTTGCCCCAGGCTCGGCACGTGGTTCTTTCTCGAGGTTGTTTGAGGGTGTGAATCAGAGCAGCCGCGCATTGCGACCAGCAGCGCATTGCGACCAGCCGCGCATCGTGACCAGCAGCGCATCGTGACCAGCAGCGCATCGCGACCGGCCGCGCATCGCGACCGGCAGCGCATCGCGACCAGCCGCGCATCGCAACCAGCCGCGCATCGCAACCAGCAGCGGCAGCGTTCCCTCCAAGACAGGCACTCCCACACTCACGCCTCCCCGTCCTGTGCAGCCCCACTCTGCCTACTGGCGGCCAGAGGAGCACCCGCCTCCCCTGAGCTCGCGGTCTGCTAGGTGGCCACAGCGCCCTTCCCTGCTCATGGCCTGCCCAGCTTCCCAGAGGACCACGTCCTGTCTTCTTCCTTCTGCCCGACCCACCAGGCCCAGCTGATGAGACGCTATCAGAAGAGAATTTCCAGGTCCCGCTTCTCTCTGCAATCCATGCCTCTGCCTGCAGGTGAGCCTAACCTGGCCGTCCCTGTGTGGACGTGAGCCACAGGCTGTGCATGCCACCTGGTGCGTGCTCCACCTCCTCACCGTTTCCAGCCTGACCCTGCAAGTCGCCTGGCCTACTCCCCTTCCAGTGCCTTTGGACCGTGGGTGGTGGTCTCCTTTTGTGGGGACCCTGGTGGCAGCGTTTGGGGCTCACCCAGGACCATCTCTTCACCTCAGGGTCCTCAGCTCAGTAGCACCTCTCCAACTCTTTTCCAAGGTGAGAGCACATTCACAGGGTCGGGTCAGGACGCAACCCTCTGGGAGCCGTCCTCACCCTGCTGTGACCAGTGTCACCCAGTGTCCCCATGCAAGGGCACCCTCCCTCCTGACATACCAGACCCAGGGTCAGCAGCCCCCTGATTGGCACTGTGTGTGCAGGGTGGAGAGGAAGGAGCGGGCTCCTGGGGTCAGGCTGGGGCTGGGAGCCTGCTCCTCTGTCTGGGAGCTCCCTGGTCTTGGGCCGTTCCCAAGGCTCCTAGCCCAGTGCTTGCCCCTCGTGCTCCCCAAGCCCCACACAGCTCAGCTCGTGGAGGCCCCCGGGGGACCAGGCCCAAGGGCTTTGAGGAACGAATGAATTCAACTTCTGGGCGAGAGTCTGGCTTGGGAGTGTTCGCTTTGGACCCCATATTCCTTTCAACTTCCTCCTATGGAATAAAATCTCATCTGGGAGGTATTTCCATGAAAAACATTGATTTAATACTAAAAATGAAAACAAACACAATGAGAGCATCCTGGAAAAACCAACAGCCCCGGATGGTGCTGGCAGGCCCGTGCCCTCCCGTGTGGGGTTCCACGGAGCCGGCTTGTCTCCCAGCCAGCTCGGGCCTCCTGGCAGGGACCTGCTCTCGGGCGCAGGGAAGGCACCCAACTGCAGGGTGCTGTCGTGGCCAGGATGAGCCTGGAGTGTGTGAGATGCTTCGCTGTGTCCAGGACTGTAGTGGGTCTGCTCTGGTCCCCCAAATGCATGTCCACATCCTAAGCCCTGAGTCTCTCCAATGTGCCTTATTGGGAAAGGGTTCATGTAGGTGGAAGGAAGGGGTCTGGTGTCCACCTCTCCCGAGGGGGGCCCTGGCCTCTCAGAGCTCTGAGGACATCTTGCAGGTTGACAAAGTGCTTGTGCCAGGGCCTCCTCTCATCTCACAGCAGCCCTGAGAGACCCCTGGGCGCCTGGTCTGTGGAAGAGCTCCCACTTCAGGCGGGGACAGGGCTGTCCGCAACGCCCCCCTCCCAGCTACGTGGTTTAACCCTCTGAGGCATGCAGCCTTCCAAGTGCCCGAAGGTGAGGAAGATGAAGGAGGTCCCTATGTGGGGTGTGACCACAGAGCCCCTAGAACGCTCCTTGATCTGGGTGACTGTGCTGATCCTGGGAACAGCCCACGGTGAGGCCACCTCTCTCCACCTATGCTGATGGTTCTTGAAAGAGCTGACAACAGGGCCTTTCCCCATGAGCGTTTTTCTTGGCCGTGAACTCAACCTCTATGTATAAAACATTCTCCCAAGGATGATATGCCACGCTAGCCTCCATCTGGAAAACACGCCTCTGTCGGCCATTGTCTGAATTAATTGCAAACTCACTCTATATGTCTGGAGCCCGTCTGATGTCTGTCACACCTGGAAACTCCATAATTTGCAAGCTTTACTAGGCACCTGACGAGGGATACCAGTCCAGGCCCAGTGAAGCTGGGCCTCAGTGGACGTGACAGGAGCAGCCGCACTGGGGGTGGGCTCCAGCGCAGCCAGGGACAGGGCTGTCCCGCTACTCAGTGTCAGCCTGCAGTCCTCAGGGATGCATGCAGCTCTGTCCTTGTGCTGGAAGGGGACTGCTCCCTGCCTGGGTGCCCTGGGTCCTGGTCTTCCATCGGATGCTCTGCAGCCAGGCTGGAAAGAAACTCCAGGCTCCTGTCAGGCTTGTGTGCCTGGTCCAAGTGGCAGGGCCCCCTGTTGCTGGGTTCTGCTTATATTATGGGGGCCCTGGTGCCATGCAGTCCTGGATGGAAAATCTGGGTGGAGAATGCCCCCTTGCTGGACTAGGGTTGGGAAGGAAGAGGACGTCCCTTCGTGATGAGGTGGCGGGAGTGCACGGGTAAGACCATTGAACCTGAGATGGAATCTGGACCCCGCCATTTCGGGCGGAAACCAAGACCAGAGCATAGGCCCCTCTTCATGGTCACTGCATCCGCTCTGGCTCACTCGCACATCTGCTGGAGCCCTGACGTGGGCCACAGCTGGCGAGGCCCACACACCTGTGAGGGAGCCCCCGGCACGTGGACGTGGCCGCATGGCCTTCTGGGGTCTGCGCTCCTGCCCATGACGCTTGGCTGTGTGTGCTCCATGCTCACTGGCGACGGTACGCACTTGCTGCAGAGACTGGCGTGTTCCCTCTCTCCACATGGAGGGTGAAGGCTGCGCCTACACAGGCCAGGGCACCTCATTCACAGCAAGAGGGGCAGGTCACTGTGGGTGGGAGGAAGGGGAGGCTCCCAGTCGGACTGCATGGGCGTCAGGATCCAGTGGTAGGAAGAGGCTCTGGGGAGTAAAAGCTCCTTTCATTCCAGGAATGAGCCCCAAACCCTGGATTCTCCAAAAGCCACTGACTGGGATTGCCAAGGTATTAGGTTGGGTTACATCACCTTAAAATTCACATGTTGAACCTGACCCCAAGTGTCCCCGGATGTCACTGTCAGGACAGGGCCTTTATGGAGGTGGTGAAGGTACGTGAGGCCTCAGGGCAGCCTCAGCCAACCTGCCCCCGTCCTGAGAGAAGAGATGAGGATTGGCAGGCACAGAGGGCAGACACCATGAAGACACAGGGAGGCAAGGAACCAGGGCTCAGGGAGATGCCTGTGTCCCAACTGGACTTCCAGGCCCCAGCACGGTGAGAACGTAGATTCCCCTGACTTAAGCCACCCTGCCCATGGTGTGTTAGGGCAGCCTGAGCAGAGCCCTGTGCCAGGATGCCTGGTGATCCTGGGGGCTACCCTGGCCCACGGGCAGTCCATCTGGTTCTCTCTTGCACACAGCCCAGTTCTTGAACAGAGATTTCCCAAAGGTGCAGAGAACGCTGTGGTGACTAGGGTTCCCTCCCTTCTCCCTGCAAGCCAGTATGCAGGGAGGATCCTGCTGGTTCCATGGGCAGCAGGGGCAGAAGGTGGAACTCCTGGGGTCCAGCTGTGGACTGTCCTTTGACTGACAGCATCCGAGAGCAAATGGTTTCCTGGTCTGAGCCCACTGCCTCCTACCTCAAAGGGCTGTTCCTGGTTCTCTCTTCCTCCGTTGGATGAGCTGATGCAGGTGAACAGGTGAAGCCCAGAAGGGAGGGCAGGAGGCCTGGTGGGGAGAGGGCATAGCTGCACGGGCCTTGCATGTGTGTGCAGGCCCCTTTACCTGCCCTGTCACCTGAGCTTCACGGGGAGCCCGGGGTCAGCGTCCTCAATTCCAGTTCATAGATAGCAAATGTCTCAGGGGTGAGACTGCACCTTGTGGCTCAAGGCTGGAGCCACTATGTCTTGGAGACCTGACTCAAATCCTGACTGTACCATGGATGAGCTGCTGATTTAAGTAAGTCTCTCTCTTTGTCAGTGAACGGGAGAAATTCCCTACTGCTGTGCCCATCGCTGCTGCAGGTATGGATGCAGAGTGGGAGGCTCTGGCTGGCCGGAGGCCTTGAGGAACAGCTGGGATTGTTACTGCTATGAACAGAAGCAGTATTCTGATTGTCCAGATACCGTCATGGTCCTGGGCTGCCCAGTTTGGGAACTTTTCCCTGAGTTTCCTGGTGGGATGGAAACTCACCTGCTCCCCTGCTGCAGGCTTGGACAAGGGGAGAAAGCACGCTCGTCAGTGGGGCTGTCATAGCGTGGCGTGCCCTCCAGAGACTTAAGCACACCTCTCGGGAGTGGGAAGCCCATATTTCTTATTGCTCCGAGAGGTCTCTTCTTGGGGACTTGGGGAGGCCACCTGAGTGTCAGCCCTTGAGGCTGGTCAAAGCTCAGATGCAGGTTCTGAGTGGCAGGTGTCTGCAGGGCTACCTCTCAGAAAAGGAGGCCTCAGAAGGACAGCAGCTCAGAGCTGTCGCTGGACAGTCTCTGGAGCCAGGCCACCCCTGCTCCTTAAGGAGAAGCTGGCCTTCCTGCTGCTGGGCCTAGGGCCACTCCAGGGACGGGGACTGGGGCTGGACCTCAAGGCTTGTTAGTGGGAACTAACTTCTCACTCACTGCAGGGCACTGAAGAGTAAAGAGCAGTCCCGTACCAACACTCGCCGATGTGCACGCACAGGCGCATGACCCACCACAGGCGCACACCTCTGCCACACTCTCAATGCCGCACGCAATTCCCCTGATTACATGGATGACTTATGCAAGTTGTAAAAAAAATCAAATTGACAAAGAAATATAAAAACCAGCACCAAAACTTTGCTGTGCTTCCTACACCTCGAGCGCACTGGGTCTGTGTAGACAGGGGTGATCCTCATTCTGTGGACACTGGCACCTGTGGCTGTGGGGATCAAAGGCGTAACCGTGAGGTCTGCTCTGGTGACACTGCTCAGCTCCAGGCCTGCACGTGGCCATCCAGCAAACCCCTCCTCTCCAGGATGACAGGTATTAAAGGGCATTTGGGGAATTTCATGACTGGCCTGGAGACGTAACTGAGAGGAGTCCCAGTTCTGTCTCATGGCTGAGGCAGTGTTTGTTCAAAGGCAATGGGGGTGGCTCGGAGTTTGAAAGCCGTCTTAATTCACTTTGATTCCTTTTCTAAACACCAGCCCTGCAGTCCTCCAGGCAGGGCTGTGAGTCAGGCTTCAGAGGCCCCCAGGGCCCAGGGAAGCCTGGGGAGCTTCCCACCCCCACCCAGCACTGGCAGGCCAGCTGCAGGGAGACCTCCAAAGGGCTAAGGAAGTGAAGGCCAGACCGCTGCTCCCTTACTCAGCTGTCAGCCCCCCAAGGGGACAGCTTTACAGCTCTCTTTATGTTAGAGGGGCCACTTCCAGGGAGCAGGCATGAGTGAGGGGTGGGGAGTGGGGAGTTTGGAACCAGACTTGGCCTGATGAGTAACCCAGATGTTCCATGTCCAAGTGCATTTGGGGCCCTCATGGTAAGTTACACCCCAAGTGGGCATCCACGCCAGTCTGCAGTGGAGGGGATGGTGGAAGGCGAATCCTCTGTCCCAGCTGACATGTAGGCCACGCCAGTTTTGGGCGCCCTGTCTGGCTGGATTAGAAGTTTAGTCTCCACCCAGAAGAGGAGCTCTGAACTCCTCCACGTAAAGAGAAAGTTAGGCTGGTGAGCTATGCTACAATCCCTTTTTGTTTTTTAACTCAAGTGATCAAACTTCGGGGCCCCTTGCGCGCTGGTTTTTGGAGCTTGGCCAGGTTCTGGCACCTGGTTGGGAAGAGTTGGGCAGCCAGGTGGACCTCAGAGTTCCAAGGTTGCCCACAGCCCGCCGGCCTTCGCGCTGGGAGAAAGAACAGGGGCGCCGCGCCCGCCCCACGTCCGCTCCCGCCCCGGGCCAGCCCCTTCCTCGCTGCGACTCGCCCGCTGTCCCCACCCCCTCGCCCGCGGCGCCCAGTGGGAGGCGGGGGCCGGCCTCGGCGAGTCCAGCGCTGGGCTCTGATTTGCTGCGGGCGCTGGGGATCGACAGCCTCCCCGGGTGCCTGCCAGGAGAGAGGGAGGGAGGAAAAGGGGGGAAAAGTGCGCGGCGCCGAAGGCGAGGTCCGCACTCCTCGTCCGCCGGCTGGCGCAGGACCTCACTCCAGCGGAGCGCCCACGGGGAGCGGGTCGCGGGGCGGCGGCGGCGAGGAGGAGGCGAGAAGGACTTGGAGGAGAAGGCCAGGGCTAGCAGCCGAGCGGGGTCCCGGCCGCCCCGCGGGCCAAAGTCAAGCCCTCCGGTCCGTGGGCGAGCGCGCCAGCCGCCCCTTCCAGAAGAGCTACCGCAGCAAAGGAGAACAGGCAGGGGCCGAGCTCCCTATGACTTCCTAAAGTCGCGCGCTCCCCGCTGCGTCCGCTGCCAGGGCCCTGCCCCGCGCCCCCGTGCGTCCTGTGCGCCCCCAGCGCCGTGGTGCGCCCCGGCCCGCGCCCCGCCGGCATGGATGTCCACACCCGCTGGAAAGCACGCAGCCCGCTCCGCCCGGGCGCCCGGCTGCTGTCTCCGCCGCTGCTCCTGCTCCTGCTGCTGCTGTGGGCGCCGCCAACGAGCCGCGCAGGTAAGGGCTTCCCGAGGCGCCGGAGGCTCGGGCGGTGGAGACTGTAGGACGCGGCCCGCGGGGCCCTGGCGCCGCTGTCATCCCGGGGCGCCTTCGCTGCCGACCTCTTCCGCGCCTGCAGAACTTTCCCCCCTTGGCCTGTGGAATGCACGGGCCAAGACAACGAATGCCATTCGCTGGGGGCCCCCGGAGAGGGAGACGCGCCAACACAGTCCCTGTGGGCGCGCCGCCGCTTCCTCCCCAACGGGCGGGCCGGGCGGAATTGTCCCGCTAGCAAAGGGAGGGCGGCGTGTTGGATCAGCCAGAGGGGTTGTTCACGAAGTTCGCGAACTTTTGTCCTGAAACCTTGCATTCTGTGTCCCACATCGCGGGCGGGCAGCTCTAGCCCACACAGTCCTACAGCCGAAAACCGGGAAGGGTCGCCCCCTAGAGTCACAGCCCATCAATTCCCGGGGACTCCTGGGGTGGGGGAATCCCAAAAGTTTAAGCCCCCAGCTTTGCACGTCCGGCATGCACACTGTCCCTCTATGCAGGCTTGGCTCTCTGTTTTCCCAGGGTCAGGGATTCTTGCAGTCCTGGACACCAGGTGTTCAGGGGCACTGGGGAGTCCTAGAAGTCGGTAGATCAGCCCTACTGCTAATCCCACCCCTCACCTCCTGACCCCCTTGGGAGACAGTTTTTCTTGGGTGTTCTGCCCAAACCTGTGATGCCCGGAGCTGAGTCAGGAGATGGCCTTGAAATGTCTAGATGCTGTGCAGATGTGGGACTCCTTCTGCCAGGGCGGGCCCTGAGAAGGAGCCCTGCTTCCTGGGAGGGAGGGCTTAGGGCTGGGCTGACTTTCCTGCTAGATTCTTGCAGTTCCAGCTTCTGGCCCAGCCTCCCGCAGGAGCGCTTTCCGAGCATCACCTCTGGTGGTTAGCTGTGGGACAGGTTTTCACAGACACTCAAGCATCAGCGCTCAAAGCCCAGGAAGGTCCCCCGAGTTCCTTCTGACAAGAGGGGGCGAAGGCTCTGCGGGCTGGTGCAGGGTCCGGAAGCCTTGTGGGTAGAGGGCTGGGCTAGAAGGTGCAGCAGAGAGAGGCTTTTCTCTTCTCTTCTTGATCAAGAATCCCTTTCCATGATCCACTTGCCAATTAAAATATTCTTTTCCTTTTTTTCCTGGCACAATTAGTGCTTGGGGGCTCAAGTGGATGAGCAGCAGGCGGGGTGTAAGGGCGATGGGGCCCTCGGGAGGAGAGAGGAGCCTGGCCTGAGTCCCGGGGCCTGGGATCTCACCCCTGGATGGCAACCAACTCTTCCATAATTGGGGGCTAACTGGCTTTGTGTTTCTCCAGAGGTCAGTTGAAAGTGGCTGGCAGTAGAGGCCCCCAGAAAAATGGTGTGGAGAAGAGTGGGAGGACGTGCTCAGGGAACCCTGCTCTTGGGACATGCCCTGGCCCTGCCCCAGCTCCTCCCAAGGGGTTCCGTTAGGTTCTCAGAAGGGAATCCTTCGGGGGAATCCTCGTCCCTGGAGTCTGGGGCCCGGTGCTGGGGATGGACTGTGCATTGTAGGTTTGGATGTTGGTTCTGTTCGGGTCCCTGCCTTCTGCCCATCTGCCTGCTCCACTGTCCCTGCCTACTTTGCTCTGATCTTTCTTCCTGATCGAGGGGCGGCTTCTTGGAAGGACAAGTGTGGGGCTGGCT
Organism: Sciurus carolinensis; assembly: GCF_902686445.1. Taxonomy (NCBI): domain Eukaryota; kingdom Metazoa; phylum Chordata; class Mammalia; order Rodentia; family Sciuridae; genus Sciurus; species Sciurus carolinensis. The sequence goes on from NC_062226.1 coordinate 2,830,087, forward strand.
AGGTGGCTGCCTGGCTAAGTGCTTTTTAGAAGCACGCGAAGAAGCTGTTCTGGGTGGGTTTCACCGACTGCCCTCCACCTCCCAGGGTGGGACCCATTTTGAAGTCATCCTCAGTGAACTGCCAGCAGAGGCGGCTGTCCACTGGAAGTGCTGGGGAGGCAGGGGCAGCCACAGTGAGCCCCTGTTCTTGTCTCCATCTTGGGATTTGCCAGATGTTTTCTGTGAACACATCTTTTTCCTACTTTCTTCGTGGCCAAGTGTGTGCAGGGGTGGAGAGCTAGATTGCATTCGGGGCTGCTGAACGTTGTAACGGGACGGAGAGTATGGGAAATGAAACGTGACCCCAATATTTGGAAATTGAGGTCATCTCCTTGGCGCACCATTGGTGGGCTCTGGTCACGTGATCGCCTTTTGCAGTAATTCGTGGGGAGAGTCGGCCAAGTTTTGGAGACGTGACAGATATCAAATGGTTAATCTCTTCTGACTCAATCCAGTTGGCTGCAAAGACACCCTTTCCATCCTCCTCCCTCCCCTCCCCATAAAAGAACAAGCCAGTGGGCGGAGACCAGCGGCCAGCAATTCCCTCCAGAAGCCCTCTCCCTCAGCTGGTCCCTGTTTCCCTGGCTGGAGGCTTGCAGTTGCGGTCTCGGCCTGGGGCTGTGACCACCCAGCTGTGCCCGCAGGGTGCCTAGCTGGTGCAGGCCTCACAGCCTCCTCACCCACGATGTTGCCCCGGGGCTGTTTCTGGGGTGCTGGCCAGTGCTGCCCCTTTACCCCACCCACAGATATTTCTGGATGCTCCCCATGGCCACGCCCTTAGCTCAGCACAGCTGATGCCCGCTGCCCGCCCTGCCTTCTGGGCATGGGCCTCTCCCTGTTCTGGCCTCTTGCCTGCACCGCCCTGTCCCCTCTTTCTGGGATACAGATTTTGTTGGAGGTGTGACAATGAGCTCCACTTGTGTTTGGAGCCCCTGGGGGGCCAGGCTGTGTCCTCTACCCCTAGGGCACTGGGTTCTCTGCATGAGGGCAGAGTGTCCCTCCTTGCCACACGTGGCTCTAAGGTAGCCTTTGGAGAACCACACTGGGACGAAGTTGCTGGCCTTGCCTCCCCTCTATTGTGTCTCCTTGCTGGACAGAGGCCCAGGAATCAGGAGCAGGGTCCCAAGTCCTCTGACTCTCATTCTGGGACCTGAGTGAGCAGCTACCCTCCTGTGGGGCATGGCCTCTCTGACTCTGGAGTTCATCTTCTTCATCCACATCTGTTTATCAGCTCCCCCTGGGAGAGGCCCAGTGTCCTGGGCTGCAGCCCGGGTCGGGCCTAGTCCAGACCAGGCCCTGGGAGGGACGAGGTGATCCATTTGTTTCCCTCCCCCTCCTCCCTCCCTCCTTTTCTCCCCCATCCCCTCCCTCCTTTTTTCCCTCCCTCCCTCCCTTCCCTTCCCCTCTTCCCCACTCCCTTCCCTGCCCCTCTCTCCCCTCCTCCCTTCTTTTGGCACTGATCTAGCCACAGTCCCTTACCATTCCTTAGTGGCCACCAGGCCACTTTGCAGCCAGCTTGGCCCTCCTGGCTCTGAAGCTTCTGCTTTTGCACTTGGCCTGGGGCATGTGGGGAGACGGAGCAAACAAGGCACCTGGTGCTCTTCCTGCACTGGACCCTTTTGCTCTACTCCAAAGCCCAGGTGGGACACACTGAGTCTGTTGGAGCAGCCCGGAGGGTTGACTCCCCTGCATGGTGGAGGGCTTCCTGGAGGAGATGGCAGACTGGCCTTCCCCTTCCCTTCTCCCCTGGCCTTCCATTAGAGATCACTGGGGAGGGCAGTGGCTCGGCCACCTCTGGTTTTAATCTCCGTTGTCCCTCCTTCCTGGCAGGACATTCCAAACTCTGTCCTGGGGTTCTCTGCTTCCCTTGACTGGAAAGTCCCTCATTAACAGGGTTGGCGGCCCCCCAGCAGGCTCCTGCCTCGGGAACCCCGTGCCAGGAGGACACAAGTGCCACTGAAGGGGACCGCGGCATCCGGAGGGCTTCTCACCCTCTCTTTGCCTCCTGCCTCGTCCTGCTGGGCGAGAGGCAGGCTGCAGGGAGCACCCGCCGCACAGCTCCACAGAGGCCTGAGGACCGCGGCCTCAGCTCGGGGTGTGGGGGCTCTGGCGAGGCTGTGGATGGGTGGAGGGCTCTGGGGTTGGCCGGGCCAGGACAAGCCTCGCACTGTGACCCTTCCTGAAAAAGGGAGAAGCACACATCTGGGTGTGAGGGTGGCTGTGGAGGCCGACCACAGCGGTCCCCGAGCGCAGCCTGCCGAATGCCTGTGGCAGCCCTGCGTTTAGGATGATTCGCAAGAGGAACGTGCGGGGCATCCCGGCAGCCTCTCCAGAGGTCAGGGTGTGCACAGGGAGCTCTGCAGTCCCCGCTCTCTGGCCCCTCATTCTGCACGTGGCGCACTTCCATGTCTCCCATGGTGCTTTGCAGGACCACTGGAGCACGGCACTGACGATGCTGTGCAGGCCCGTTTCAGGGTTGAGCTCGGGTGTGCGTGTGTGTGCGTGTGCACGTGCACGCATGTGGTGCACCTGGCTGTGTGGGCCCATGTGTCTGCGTGTGCATGTTTGTGCATGCGTGTATAGGCATGCACACACACACACATCTGTGCTCAGGCACGTGTGCCTATGCGGCTGTCCCCAGGGGCTCCTGCACCTGGCGCCTGGTGTTGGGGGACCTGAGGCGCCATGGGATGGTCACCAGCTCTGGCTCTGTGGGGTGAGCTGTCCACATCTGATGAGTCCTTTTATCCCCAGGAGGGTGAGGTCGTGTTGCACCTTGCTCCGCTTGCTCTTCCTGTTCTCACAGTCGGCTCCTCTGGTGTCAGCACTTGGCCGAGCACTGGCCTTAACACTTCTGGCCCAGCTCAGGGATATCCCGGGATCCTGAAGGGGGGACCTGCAGAGGCGTGGCGTGGAGATGCGTGTGGCTTGACCTGGAGGGCTGGAGAGCCGCCGGAGCTGTGCTCATCCTCCGAACGGCTGTGCGTGCATGGCCCGTGCATCAGTTTCCCCACTACTGGGGGAATGACTGTAGCCACAGCAGGACTTTTGTGGGGGCTTTTTGCGAACCCACATACAGCCTGGAGTCAGCTGGGCTTTAGGTTCTAGGCCGTCAGGAGTGGCTGTGTCACTCCTTCCTCTCCTGTGGGGGGACCCTGTGGGCATGAGAAGAGGTGGCACCGAGTGCCCACTGGGAGTCTGCTCCCCTGATGCCTCCCCAGAGTCCCGAGCCAACCATCGCCGAGGTTTCCGACTGTGCAGTTGTGGGTCGGGCCACCTGGAGCAGCCCCTCCCCAGGCCAGCCCACTCTACCAGGGGGAGCTGGGGTCTAGAGGTGGGAATGGATCGTCAGTGTTGTGCCCATCACATGACTGGGAGGTGGCACACACCGAGAGGGTGGGCACGGGTGAGGACGGCTTTGCCACCCATAGATGGCTCCTGCCTGGGCCCAATCCGGGGTGCTGGGTGAAGTTCATGGGATGCATGACTTGTTGGGTTGATGTGCGCTTGGATTCATGGAGCTGGCGATGGGTCATTTTGTGTCATTCATGTCAACTCGTCAACTTCCTATCAACACAGTCGTTTTTCTGGAACATTCCCAACTTCAATAATAACCCCACATTAGTGGTGAATGTCACCATCCTTTGGTGACTCAGGCCTAAGAAATGAAACCACAGTCTGACCCACTTTCTCAAAATTCAATTACACGGAGCTCCAGGGGCATGCGCCTGGCCCGTCTGTCCGCGAAGGTGTCTCTCTGTGACGTGGAGAGCGCTTTGCTGTTCAGTTCTCTAGACCTGTGTTCCTTTGGGGAAAATTCAGTCTTCTGTCTTTTCTTTCCTAATAGCACCTTGGCAGTAGGGACTCTGTGGCCTCTTTATTTTTTAATCGATGCCACAAAATGACATCAAAATGTGTGCATGTATAGAGAGAGATTTAGATGGATAAAGTATGACCTTTACCTTGGGAAAGAGTGGTCTTCCAATGGAAGCGGGTGAACATGTAAACGAAAAACCTGTGCCTTGACTCTTCCAGTATCTGTGTGAAGCTGAGGAGGACCCTGTGCTCTTCAGGGGGAGGGGTGGAGGGCACAGGCCAGCGCCTCATGGGAAGACATCGGGTGGGGGCTGTTACCTCTTGTGGACTCCTGACGTGACTCAGACCTGTGCCAGGTGCACCGGTGAGCACCGGGTGAGTGGTGTCTGGCCCACGGAAGCTTCAGGTGCAGTGGGGAATCAAATACCTGAGCAACCCTTTTATTAAATGAATGCAGTTGGAGTAACAGGAGCAAGAAGCTCATTGGCCAGTAGGATGTGGTGTGAACCAATCGGAGGGAGGCATATGCCAGTCCCTGTGAGCACTGGCCAATCAGGGACCAGCCTGCTTTTCCTGGGCGTGGCTGCAGGCCTGTTGGCTTGAGAGCTTTGGGGTCCCCTCCATGCTTGAAGGAAGGTGCCTGGATGACGCAGAGGGCGCTTTCCTCGGTGTGTTCTCTCTTTGGCTCCTCTTCCTGTAAGCGCTGGGACCTACCTTGAGTTGTGACCCACGAAGTGCCCGTGACTCCAGACCTGCCCCAGGTGGGCGTGGTCTCTTCCTACAGATGTGCTGATGGAGGCCCTGCCGTCCAGTTGGCAGGAGCAGTGCATCCTCCCCTCGGCCTCCCCTGGGGAGCTCCGCGCCTGGTACCGGGCCTCCCTCTCAAGCTCCGTTCTGGGTAAGGGGGGGCCGTGGCAAGGCTCAGCTGCTCCCTGTTCTTGTGTGGGGGCAGTGGGCTCCGAGAAGGGCTGTGGCTCCAGCCAAAGGCTTGCAGTATGGAGCTCCGCTTGGTTTCTCCTGGGTTTTGGTACACCAGGACCTTCCATTTGTAAGCCCAGTTGGCACACAGAGCCCTGGCTTGCTTGAGTCAGTCGCTGGAGCCCGTGGCAGGGGTGGCAGACATTCTGGGTGTGGGCAGAGCTGGCCTTCTCCCCAAGAGGCCAGCACAGTGAGAGTGCAGCTGCGATGGGCTCCCCTCGGCCACCTGAACTCTTGTGGTCTTGGATGCTGAAGCCACGGTCCAGGGGACCCTTTGTGGACGTCCTCTGCCTTCTTCCGTTGCGGGGGCGTTGCTGCCGCAGCTGTGGCCACCTGGGCTGTGGGCTTGCTTCTCTGTTTATTTTCCCTCCAGGGATGCTGAGCCACTTCTAGGCTGTCTCTGCTCCTCTCCTGCGGAAGGGGAGGAAGAGTGTGTGTGCGGTGTCCTCACGTCCTCGTAGAGGTTGCTGTTCCTTCTCTGTCGGGGCAGGGTCATGACACCCAGGACATTGTGGAAAGGAGGAGGAAGGGGTGCCATTCCCCCGTGGGGGCCGGCAGGGCGCAGGCGCACTCAGGGGGCAAGGGCCGAGCGCAGGAGTTCTGAACATAGTTGTTTTCTGAGCAGTTATTGTTATTATTCATACCTCGTAGGTCTGTGGTCTCAGTGATGGTCAGTTGACTCAAACTGTACTGCTTGGGCAGTGGCCACAGCTCATTGGAAGTGGAAGCCAGCTGTGCCCCTTGGGCCCACATGGTGGCAGCCAGCACTCAGGAGAGAACCGCTGGCTGGTGAGAGCAGGGCCCTGGTGTCCACAGCGGGCAGCTCGGGGGACCTGGCACTGCAGGTGGAGGGGCTGCCGCCGCTGAGAGTGGAGGGAAGCAGAGCAGCTGACCCTCTGGGGAGACCAGCGTCTCCCCTCACCTGCTGACTGCACTTGGACTGCAGGGTTTCTCTGTGCAGGCCATTTGCCCCGGGGACATGTGGCACCTTCTTCATGTTTCCTGATTGACATCTTGGGGGTGGGGCAGTGCTCTGGTCATGGTGGGTGTCCCATCTAGGCCTGTGGCTAACGCCCCATGGTGCCCGGGCAGTCCCTTCCCCCAAAGAATTACCCAGCCCCAGTGTGAAGGGTGCTGATTTTGAGAAATCCTGGGGTCAAGGAAGCCAAGGCGGGATTTGGGGGCATCCCTCCCTGGGGCCTTATGGGTCTCCATCTGTCAGACAGGAGGGTCTGCCTGTCCTGGATCTTCACAGTGCAGACCCGTGATTCTCAAATTTAGCTGCTCGCTGGAACCCAGCTGGAGCTTGGAAGGCACAGCTTGTGGGACCTACTCTGGAGCTCCTGACTCAGGTGGACCAGGCGAGCCCAAGGTGGGGCCTAGGGGCTGCATTCCTAAGAGATTCCCAGACCACGCAGTGTGGGGCAGAGGCCACCCTGGAAACCATCCTGGTTCAGTGCCCTCTCTTGAGGGTTGTGTTTTAGCCTGGAGAGTGGGGGCAGGGGGGGAGGCCCACCAGAAAGGGGAGAGCAGGTGTAGATACCTGTTGTCCCCACAGCAGAGCTGTGGTCTCCTGTCCCCTGCCCAGGGCTGCGCACACTCTTCTCCAAAGCGGAGACCCTGCTTATTCTGCAGACCTGCTGCCAGCAGGTCTCCAGGAGCAGGGGAGGGGGCTTTGAGAGAGGGGTCCCTTGGTTTGGCTGCGAGAATCTCAGTGCTGTCATTACTGCGGGGAGCGTCAGACTTGGCACACAGGCCCCTGTTCTGCAGGGCTCCACAAGGCCTGCCCTTGGCTCCCTGGTCCCACCCAGCTGCCCACCCAGACCACTCTACCCACTGCTTTTGATCCCTGATGTCACCTCCTTTCATCGGTGACCGCTGAAACAGGTGTCCCTAGAAGACAGTCTCCTAGACAGAACCCCTCTGTCCTCACTGGGCACTGCCCATCGCACGTCTCCTGAGGACTCTCCCTCGGAGGTGGGTGCTTGCAGGAAAGCTGCCACCCGCCACCTGGGGCTTGAGACTGCACTCTCCTCTTTGTGACACAAGTGTGGAAGGTGTGGAGCACGTCTTGCCTGAGGGGCCAGAGCGGAGCTTAGGGAGGCCCCAGCCAGAGGGGTGGAGGGCGGCTGATTCCATGCCCTTCCCCCTACTCCTGGCTTCTGAGCAGGGTGGGCAGGGCAGGGCCCCAAGACGCACTGGTCCTGGGTGCGTGGGCTGAGCACAGCAGAGGAAGCTGAGCGGCACCTCTCTGTGCCTTGGTTTCCTCATCTGTAAAATGGGCGTAAGATAATACCTGTCTCTGAGGCCTGCTGGACAGACTGAAGAAGTCCACGCCCATGAATCGCACAGGAGCACGCAGTGCAGGCCATCATCGCTGTGTGAGACAGGCAGACACGGTGTGCGCCCTGCCCGGGTCACATCCAGAGCTTCCGCTTGGAGCTGAGCTGCGTGGGGCTTGTCAGGATGCCTCAGGGAGACTTCGGGGCCTCTCTTTTTGGCCTTCAGTCCCAGCAAGGTGGACTGGACTGATGGAGGCCCCAGTCTTCCTCCAGCCCTGGAGCCCGGGAGCTATGCCCCCGAGGCTGGCACGCCTCCTCAGCCCTCTGTGGGAGGGGCCTGCGATTTCCCCAGTGAACTAACTCCCTGGTGGGGTGTGAGCAGAGCCAGGGACAGCCCCTCCCGCCTCAGAGCTGGTGGTCCCCTCTCTCTGGGGATGCAGGCTGCTGCTGAGCCCTGGGAGCGAGCGGCAGAGGCAGAACATGCAGTCAGGTTTGGCTCAGACCGAGGACGGCAGGGAGAACCCAGGGGGCACCTGCTGTCCAGAATGTGAGGGGCGCTGTGGGGCGCCCTGCCCCATGGGTCACTGCTGCAGTTCAACAGGAGGCCCTGGTACAGAGGGCAGCGCTGGACTTTTGCAGAGGGCCAAGCTCTCTGGGCCTGTGACCCTGCTGGGGTTGCCTGGGAGCAGAGGAGGTGAGTGGGCAGGGCCTGCCTCCTAGAGGACCTCCGGGGGCTTAGCGGGGGTCTGGAGGAGGGAGCCGCAGTCGGAACTGGGACCCCGCACAGTCTGCTTCAGTGGCCCGAGGACCCCGCCTCGCAGATGTGGACCCTAGGGCCTGGGAGGAGCCACAGTTCTAGAAGCCCCCTGGCTTCAGCTCCCTGAATTCTGACACCTGTGACCAGTGGAGGGCACTTGGGGAACACTGGGCATGGCCCATGGGGCATTTCTACCTCTGCTGGGCCTGCCCGTCCTCGGTGGGGCCTGACCCTTCACCAGCTCACAGCCCTCACAGATTCCCTCCTTGACTTTTGAAAAGGGAGTTCAGGGGAGGCAGAGAGAAGCAGCTCAGGAGCTCGGCACAGGGGACTTTGGGGGCCAAGAGAGCAGGTGTGGTTGTGGGACCTTGACCACATTGCTTAACCTCTCTGATCCGAGCTGCCCTATCTGCACGTCAGGGATAGTAGCAGCACCTACCTGACAGGTGGCCGTGGGGTAGAGGAAGTGGCATTGCGGTGGGCACGGTGCCAGGTGCCGCGAAGCCGCCTTGCTCTAGGCGTGGGCTTGCTCCTGCGGTTGCCGAGTTGTTACTACGTTCAGTTGCTACTGTAGGTCCTTATTGCGACTGTGACTGGCAGAGGTGAGGGACAGGACTGTGGTTTCTGCAGAGTAAGGGAGAGGGCTAAGCTGTGGTACAGAGGAGTCCCACTGGTGACAAGGGGGTGCATTCAGAGGGGCCCGGGGGCAGTGTACAGCCTTTCTCTACACAGAGCCCCAGGAGGGCCAGGGCCTGCGGGAGGACGGGCCAGACCCCCAGGAGGAAGTGGGCTGATGCCTGGGGGGCAGCCCCTGCAGCTGGCAGTCTGGCCTCTGGCCTTGTGGCCATATTTCAAACAAACTCAGACTTGGAGGATTTGGGGTTCCTGGGGTCACAAACATGTGAGAAGAGGGGGACCAGGCCCTGGTGTTCTGGTGCTGGGTGGGCTTTGCTGCCTGGTGGTGGGCCTGGCACAAAGATGCTGGCGTCCTGTGTCTGGGAGAAGGAACCTGGCTGTCTTGAATGTGCACCTCAGGGCATGGCGTTTGAGCCCCCAAGGTCTCCTCTTAGCTTGGGAGGACTGGAAGGGACAGCAGGCTGTCTCCTCAGGGCCTTCAGTTCAGCCCTCCACAGGCAGGTGGCGCTCGCTCTGGAAGGTGCTAGAACCTGCCCTCCAAAGCCCATGGTTTTCGTCATCACCTCCCAGAACACAGGGCTTGAGGACTTCTGAGCCCGTCCCCATCCCAGTGAGAAGTGCAAGCGGCCACGAATGGACAGCCTCCCTCTCTTCAGCGTTGCTAGGACTAGCCAGGGCGGCCCTGGTCCCCCAGCTGGGGTCAGCCTGTCCTCGCATGCCCTGCAGCTCTTGGGCCCTCCAAGTGCACATGCCCCACCTCTCTTCCCGGGACCAGGGCCTGGAGGATTGCGAACAGCTGCCTGGCCTGAGCCAGCGGGGCGTGCAGGCTCTGGAGAGGGGCCGCCGGCCAAGGGCAGCACTGTGGCTGAAAGGCACACAGGGTGTCTAAGTGGGAGCTGGCCCTTCCTGCTCCCTGCCTGCAGGCTGGAGTGGCCGAGAAGGCGGTCAGGTGGTTTGCCTTGCTGTTCTGCAGGCGCCTGTGGTCAGGTGGAGGCAGCTTTGGAGGGTCAGTCTCTGGCCTGGAGGGTCACTGGGCTTTGAGCTGGCTCTGGGGTCCTGCCACTCCCCACCGCCTCTCCCAGGCCTGGGACTGAAATGGGATTTATGTAGAAAGAAGACACAATCCAGGGAGGCCCCTCCCGTCCCCTCCTTCCCCCTCCCCCTCCCCTCTTCTTCCCTCCTCCCATGTACCTTCACCCTGGCCTCATCCCCTAGCTTCTTTCCTCTGTACGAGGTCTCACCCCCATTTTAGGGGTGAGAAACTGAGGCCCACAGAGGCCTGCAGCCAGTGAGTGTGAGTGGACCCTCTAAGATAGTCCCTGGGGTGTGACTCTGCTCAGCCTCTCGGGAACACCCCTGCTGGGATCGGCCTTCAGAGAGCCCTGGGTGGGAACTGAGCTGGAGTTCCGTGCCCATCAGAGACAGGGTTGCTCAGTGTTTTCTTTTTCTTGGGGGGGTCTTCATCCCCACGGGGTTTGGGAGAGGGAAGGTGGTGAGACTGAGGCCTGCCACCCCTGCCCCTTGCCCTCCCTGGCCTCTGCCTCCTATGGCCCTGGTAGGGTGCCAGCCTGGGTTTCAGGAGGCGCAGGGTCTCCTGGCTCCCGTCATTTGGCACCTGCTTTCCAAAGCCACCCTGAGCCCTGGGCTCTGCTGTGCCCTCCTCAGACCATCTCAGATGTGCTCTGTGGGTGGCCCCGGGGCCCTGCATCCAGCTGTGGCTGGACTGCCCAGGGCCCGAGCAGGCCTGGTCTGAGTCATGCTTTCCATTTGAAAAGGGAGGAAAGAGAGATAGGGCTGTGGCCAGGTGCTTGCTGCCTGTTTAATGTCAGTGGACGCGGAGGAGCAGGCTGTGGGGTCGGCGCCAGCAAGCCAAACGCTGTCTGGGGCTGGGTGGGGGCTGACCAGCGGGCTAGAGGTCCCAAGGGTTAAGCTCTGCCATAGGCTACGGGTCAGGGGGCTGGACCAGGGTGTGATCGACAGCTTTGAACCAGCAGCATTTCAGCCAACGAAAGCAAAGTCCCCCAGAGCAGGGTCCAGAGGCCCAGTGCTCAGTCGCCCTTTATCTCATTACAGAGTGAGTATCCACTCACCAGTGGGGCCCCTGGACTCCTGGGGCCGAGGTGTACGGAATATTATGCTTGGTGTGCCCTTAAACGGACCATGAATCTTAGCGAATTTGCTCCCCGGGCACCCCCATCCCCACTGTGTGCCCCAGACAGATTCTATTGGGAGAAGTGAGGGAATTTCAATTTATTTGAAAGCAAGAGAGTAGGACTCGTTCGTGTGTGTGTTCCTAGGCATTTCCAGTTTGGGGTCACCTGGGCAGCCAGAACCCACAGTGGACGTGGCCAAGCAAGGCCCCAGCTCACCGCTTGGACCTGGAAGCCTCCCTGGTGCTGGGATGGAGACCCGGGCAAGAGCCCCCTAGAGGCCGAGGGTGGTATCGCACCCCAGCTCTACCTGCCTTGGCCTGTGTGGTTGGTGCAGCAGGGCTCAGGGGCAACCTCAGGGCCATGTTCCTCTGTGCCTCAGTTTCCTCATGTGCAGAGCGCAGGGGGACAGGCTGGGGCGGAAGTGTCTGCCGACCCAGAGTGCTGCCTAGTTTGGAGCTGGCTCTCTAAAGATGGGTGGATGTTAGGACGCCTGGGAGCCCCTGACCCCATGGCAGCCTGGGCTGTCCTGCAGGAGGATGGAGGGTTCTGGGAGGTGACTGAGCTCTCCACACCTCTGTTTACCTGACTGGCAGAGCCAGGTATGCTGGGCTTGCTTGATGCTCTTGAGAACTGGAGGGAGAGGTTGCCTGGGGTCAGCCCAGGGTCACCTGGGCAGGTTCAGGGAACCTCCCGGGCACTTGGCCAGGAACCTGCCTATCAGTGTGTGTTGGCTTGGAAGCTGGGCTCAGTTGGCCCACATGGGACGTAGACCTGGGTCAGTGATGTGTGCCTGTTTCACTGTGAATCGGAAGCACCCCAGCTCCTTCAGGGGTCCCCAGGCAAGTGGCCAGTTTGTGGCAGGGTGTGTGTGTATGATGTGTACCCAAGCAGATTCCAGTGCCCATTTTTCTGGGTCTGTGGTCAGTCCTGTGGGCATATGACTGACTGATGCCTGGCACCCTTCTGGGTGCCGGGTCTCCTCCCCTGCCTCCTCAGACTTCCCAGGCAGCTGGGCTGATGAGGAACAAGCCTGAGGTCACTTGTGGCTCCAGTATCCCTCTTGCAGTGCCTCTCTCCACCATCCCGCTCACCAGCCAGCCCCGCCCATCTTCCCGAGGGTGTCCCCCCATCCTGCCCCAGAGCAGCCTCTGCAGAGGAATCTCTCCAGGCCCCTTGCACCCAGCACTGCAGCTCTGGGATCAGTTGTCTCACCCCATAAAAACTTCAGCCGTGGTTTGGGATTCTTTAAATGCTGTCAGCTCTTGCCACTGTTCCTCAGACCACTTCTGAGCCGTCACCTCGAAAGGCTTCTGTTCTGCAGGACTTCCAGGCAGGGATGGGATTGCTGAGGTCCCCTCAGGGACACCAGCCCTTGCCCTTGCACCCTGGATGGGGACATGCACTCCCGCCTCCTTCTCAGGCAGAGGCTGGGGCCTGACTGCGTGTCCTCTTGCTTTGCAAGACCTGGCCTCCTCGGGCTTGAACTAAAGCAGTGGACTCCTGGCATGTGCCTTTCTTCATAAACATCGGTGCCTGGTCAGTGTCTTGGCCAGCAAATAAATTCCTCTGCAGAGAGGTAGTCTGGTCTCTTTCCATCACTTGTGAAAGTGTTTCCTGATCTGATTTCTCCAGTATCGTAGCAGCCAGCACGTAACTGCGCCCAAGAGCGTCCCTGGCTTCCTGCTGTTCTCCTGGATCTGCTCAGGCCCCTCCCTGGGTTGCGTCAGGCTGGGTGACGTGCACATTCTTCTCTGACGACTGCTGCTTCCCCAAGCCCCGTGGCCACCTTCCTCTCTACTTTGACTTTCCTGACCTTGTCCCAGGGCTCTGGGCTTGCAGGTGGCCGTTGGACTGGCTTCAGTCTCTCCAGTGTCCCTCCCGACTCCTAGCCAGGTGCCTGGTGCTTCCTGCCAGGGCTTTCGGACCTTGACAGGGACATTCCACATGGAGTGAGGGCAGCTGTGCCAGCGGCTCAGAGGCAAGGCTGGGTAGAATTCTGCACCCTCCTGTCCTCCCAACCCCACCGCCTTGCCTCCCCGCCGGTGGCCTTCCCAGCCCGAGCTTTCAGGGCTCTGAAGCCAGGTGGGGACCTGGGCAACTGCACATGAGCTGCACATGGTGTGGAAAGCAACACTCTGAGTCGGCTGTTAATCGGGTCTCTGTGGGCCACACTTTCTGGGCTCCCACTCTAGCCTGGAGCTGTTAGCAGTACGAGAACCTCACTGCCTTGTCCCTGGACCCAGGGAACGTTGGCTGCACTCCTACTGTGTGCCCACCTGCTGCTAGGCTCCGACATCAAAATTCACCCTAACTCCAGCCTCTAAACTCCAGGAGCGTTGTGTGGGCACCTGGGCATCCATGGCCCTGTGCATGGCTTCGCCCAGGGGCTGCTGTCGACCGTCTTCCCACAGGGCAGCTCAGCTGCTCCTGCACCTGCTGGCTGCATGTTGCATGCCCGGTGGGTTGGAAGTGGCCCCTGTCTTGGACAGCTTGCACTCTGGCCCCGGAGAAGAGCAAAGTCCCAGCCCCACACGGTGGACCCTGAGGCCTTGAAGTCTGGACCTTCCACCCTCCCTAGGACCCGAGGTCTGTGGATTTTCCCAGTACAAAGCACATACCACTTCCCTGGGCCCCTTGTTCTCATGTCAGGTCAGCAGGGAGGAAGGGCCTCACTGGCCTGAATCAGGACTCCCAGGGCCAGGGTTCAGTTTGTCTGTGACAGCACAGGGGAGCCAGGACCAGATTGGCCCTGACCTGCCTGTCCCTCCTCCCCTTCCAGGTCCCTCTCTGAGCCTCCCAGGGAGTATTGGGGGCCAGCTGCTGGTGCAGAGGGTCTGGGCTGGGGTTGCCTGGAGTTGGGGGTCCTCGTAGATCCCAGGGGAGGAGGCAGCGCTGGCCGGGGCCCCACAGGTAGGGCTGTGCAGAAACCTCCGCAGAGTCTCCTGGGGAGGGCCCGGCCGCTGGGGTGGGGGGAGCCACCCTCCTAGTGTGCTTTCCTCCCTCCTCCTCTCTCAGTAAGGCACATCTTTTTATTGAAAAGATATATATTTCATTATAGTCATTTTGGAAAATATGAAAAATGCATAAAGATAAAAAATAGCCCATAATCCCCAAATTCTAGTGGGTCTGAGTACAGAGACCAAAGAATGCGGGAAGAACGTCAGGCGGCTGCTCGGCTGGGGGCCCTGTGCCCCTTGAGCCCCCTCCCCGCAGGCCATGCTGGCCTGAAGCCGCAGCCTGTGTCCCCCTCGTGTCCCAGAGCAGACACTCTCCTCAGCCCTGACCACTGAAACCTCCTGGGTACCTGGAAGCATCTCCCATGTTGGTCATTCCTGATTCTGAGCTCATGAACTTGGAAGCAAGCCATAGTGGGCTCACCCCAGCTGCTTCCACCACCACAGGTGACCTCTGGCTGCCCTCGGGGAGGACAGCAGACTCCTACCCCTCCTGGGTCGCCAGCGGGGGGTGGGGTGTGCAGTCTTGCCCTTAGAAACCAGGTCACTGGCAGGCATTTGGGGTTTGGTGAAGGTGACAATTTCACATGGGCTGGGAAAGAAGGATTAGTCATTGAACTGGGCTGGGATAACAAAGAAGCTGTCTGGGACAAGGAAGTTGGATCCCGCCTGCATTTTGTACCAAAATGCATTCCAGATGGATCAAAGATGTGAACTTTAAAAACCAGACCATAAAACTACTAGAAGAAACCATGGGAGACTGGGTTTTATAACCTTGGGATGAGAAGGCCATTCTAACTATGACATAAACCTCAGAAGTTATTAAAGAGAAAAAAAATCACTCTATCAAAGTCAAGATTTTTTTGTCGGACCAAAAGAAAATTTAAAAAGTCAATAATCCTAAGATAAAAATATGAATATATTAAAATAAAAACACACAGAAAAAGAGTTGATGTGCTGGCATATGCAAAAAGTTCCTACAAATCATTAAGAAAAGGCCAGCAACCCAATACGAAAATGACCAACAGATGTGAATAGTTCTCCGTTAAAAAAAAAAAAAAGGCAACTTTTAAACATGCAAGGTGATGTTTCACCTTACACGGAGAAATGCAGGTGAAACTCCAGGTGGATACCTTGCTCACGGGACCAGATGGACACAGAGCAAACTCTGCTGGCTCTAGCAAGGTGAGATGAGTGTTCTCATGTGTCGCTCTTCATGAAAGGTGGTTGTGAACGTCCGTTAACATATTAACAGCCTGTCCTCTTTGACTGAGCATCACCCCCGCTTGGAGTGTTCGCCAGAGACACACACTTGCATGCAAGAACCATTGTGCAGTGCTGTCAGGAAGAGCAGAGGATCTCAGCACCCCAATACCCATCTAGAGGAGCTGCTTATTGAAGTCTGTGTGCATCTAAGAATAGAACGCAGTGCAGTGGCGGAAAGGGTGGAATTGAGTGGCTTCCGACGTACCCCAGTGGATCCTTCTTGGAGATTTACTGCGTGAGGCAAAGTGGCCGTGGCCTATCTCTGGCAGGAGAGAGGGCACATGTGTCCAGGAGACGCACACCTGGGACTGGGGTCTTCCTGGTGTGGGCAGCGGGCACATGGGTGGAGGTCTTGGCTGGCTTTACTGAGAGGCGAATGCTGTGTCCAGCAGGTGGGCTGTTGGAAGGGAGCGGGCATCTGGACCGCAGATGGGGGCAGAGAGCGGGCCCACCACTCGGGGAACCGCATGCCCCTCCTGCTGCCAGGGGCAGACTGTCCAGGTGGAATGACTTTTAAAAGATAAAAAGTCAAGACCATACAGGAGGGGCCAGGGCTGGTGGTCACCCGCCCCTCAGCAGGCCCTGGAGATGGGAACCGGGGCCTGTGGACTTGAGAACCTGCTGTCCTCTGTGGCCTCTGCCCACTTGTCTGAGCTGGGAAACAGGCTCCGCGTGGCCCTCTGTTCTGGAGAGTGTCGTGGCCTTGGTGGGTCTATCCAGGAGGGATTCTTCCCAGTGTGCCCTTATCCGCAGGGACACATTTCTGGGGCTCTGGATCCTGAGGCTGCGGACGTTGCAAACCGTGTGTGCGCTGTGTTTCCGTGTGTGAATACCTGCGATCAGGCACAGCTCGAGGCTGACAGTGACCTGTGAGAGGAGGGGACGGTTACAGCGTGTGCTCTAATAAGGTCATTAAAGCTTACATGCTATCTTTTTTGGGAATTTTCCATTTGATATTTTGGACCGTGTTCTGTGGTGGACCTTAGGGACGGAGCAGGTGGAAGGAGAAGGGGCAGGGGACCACTGGTCTCGGTTGCGGCCAGACGTCCTACTGTGTGCTGCCGCCGTGTTTTCTTTGCTGCTCCTCCCACGTGAGCTCTGGGTTGTTTCCGACAACCGTTATAAATAACACTTGGATGGACATCTTTCTGGTCGATCCTTTCTGCCTCTCTGATTATTTCCTTAGGGCGAGTTCCTAGACATTGACTCACTGCCTCTGAGCACAGGAGGATTTCAAGACCTTTTCCTGCAGAATTACTTTCCGACTGACAGCGGGCAGTTATCACCTGAGTCACTGTGCCCCGGCCAGGGCCATGCCCAGGCGTTAAGCCAGGTGGAGCCTGGCTGTCGTAGAACTCGGCTCTTGCCTGGTGTCCACCAGGCCTGCCCCCTTTCTGCTCCTGAGAGGCTGCAGGGAGCTGTTATTTAATGCTTAGCACTGGCTGGGTCACTTCCTGGGCTTGGGACAGGTCTGGTCCCCTGGGCTTCAGGCAAGCACTAGCTTCCCAGTCTGGAGGTGGGAGCAGTTTCCTGCACCTTGGGGTTGCCGTGGGGAGCTTGCGCACGTGCACTCGGAGCTTTACACCCCTTTACACGACAGAGTCTTCTAGAACCCAGTGGACACCCAGCAGGTGCTATCTGTGCCCCTATCCTCCCTGCTTCTCTGGCCATCGGCATTTGCTGGGTCCTGCTCTGGGGCCAGCCAAGCAGATGGGATTCTGCAGGTGCTGGGGTCTCCTAGCTGCCAGCTGGTCCCACTGAGTGGACATGCTTGGGCCCAGCTTCTCCTGGTGCACCTGCCACGTGGGCTGGAACTAATGTCTGGGGTGCTGCGGGGAGGGCGGGGAGGGCCGGCCTGGGCGGGAAGGGCAGGCATGGGCGCTGCTCTGACCTCTAGTGCAGCAGCCTGCTCTTGAGATGAACTGTCCAGAGTGAGGGTGGGCGCCGGGCAGCCTGGGCAGCTCCACACTGAGCTTCCCTGTCCAAGAGGGCCGACTGGGATCGGGAGCCTCACGAGGTGGCGTCTGGAGAGGCCTTGAAGCCTGGCCTCACCACCCCAGAGAGTGGGGGCCAGGATGTTCAGCTGGGCTGGTGGTGTGGACTCCTGGGTGGCAGGTGGCAGGCGGCCCAGAGTCCTGCTGCTCCTGTGTGACGTGTCCTTTGGGGTGTTTTCCCTAGTCCTTGTGTTGTCATGGGCTCGTTTCATGTCTGGTTTTGAAAGCTTGCACGGCTCTAGTGACTTAAATATGACTGCTGCTCTGGGGAAGTTGTGGAAGACGTCGCTCCAGGGGTCAGAGTGGCCCTGAGCAGTGCCTGTACTTGCATCATAGAGTCGAACAAAATAGTCTCAGAGTGGTGCACGCCATAACCCAGTGATCGCCGAGGAGAAAGGGCTTACCGGGCTCCTGAGTGTTACCTATGATGGGGAATGGGCAGGAGCAGCCCAAATCCATGCACAGAGCTGACAGAACCTCACCAGGATTGGCCGCAGCCCCCGTAGAAGCGGCTTCTCTGGGAGCCGCACATCTGGGGGTGTGGGAAGTCCACAAGCGGGCAGGCGGTGGCTGCCATTTGTAACCAGAAATAGACTCCGTTTGACTCCGTCGATCACCTTGCTGGCTGTGCAGGGTTTAATAGGTGCTAAACCAGCTCTGGGGGCCAATTTCCTTCTCTTTCTAAAGCTGTCTTTTTAAACGAGAATTTAAAGGCAAATGCCAGCCTCTGCCAGTGCGGGGGAGGAACCAGCAGCCTCAGACACACTTGCCTTTTGTCCACATTTCAATTGAAAAGGCAGGGTCAGCGGGCCCAGGCCTTGCCAAGGGCCCTGTGAGGAACCGTGGTCTGGGGTGGCCACTTCAGTGTCACCCTCCTGGGAAGCAGAAGCATTCCTGAGAGGTGAAAGTGTGGTTTTGCTTTATGAAAACCAGTTTAAAACAGCCCGTCGTCCAGGCAAAGACCGAGAGGACGGTGACCGAACGTCTTGCAGTTCGGGGCAGACGTGGAGAGGCGGGCGTTGGGTCCCCAGTGCAGGTCCTGCAGGACTTCACTGCCACTCATCTCTCCATGAATTTGCTGTAAAACGGCGCATCCATCACGGGAATGGTAAAAGCTACCAAAAAGAAAGAGAAAACAATGGAAATTACTCTGAATCTCTCACTTTTTAAAATTACGCCGCTGCGATGTTAGTTTCTACTATGACATTCAGCCAAGTAAATTACTGAATGAACATTTAAATGTATTTACTTTTGACTCTTTGTCCTGTGCCTCTATTTACAAAACCAGAATTATATGCCACTGCATAAGAGTTTTAAACTTACAATATCATGATCAAATTTGAGTAAGTGGAGAGTGGAAGGGGACAGCTTCAATCTGATAAAGGCCTCTATGTAAAACTCTGTATAAAATCTGCATGCTGGATGCTGCCCCCTAGGGTCAGGAAAGGGCCAGGCATCCCTTCTCATCACTCCCATTCAGCTGTGCATGGAGGTCCCAGCCAGTGCAATAAGGCAGGAAAAGGAAATGAAAGACATACAGATTGGAGAGGAAGAAAGAAAACTGTCTTTATTTGTGGACCACGTGATGGACTATATAAAAATCTTAAGGAATCTACAAAACAACTTCTAGAATGGGTAAATTTATCCTGGTGACAGGATACAGAAATCAGTTGCATTCTAGATAGTAACACTGATCAGTTGGAAATAGATAATTTAAAAGCCTTTATAATAGCATCGGAAGCACAAGAAACTTAGAGATAAATTTATCAAAAAAATGTGTAGGACATATACACTAAAAATTACAAAATATTACTTAGTGAAATCAGAGAAAATCTGAAGGCGAACCAGGGACGTACCATTCTCATGGATCAGAAAGCTCAAAATTTTCAAGCTATTTCTCCCTGCATGGATGTACAGATCCAGTGCAGTGCCAGTGAAAATTCTATCTGACCTGGCTAAACTAGAGATCAACAAGGTAATGCTGAAACTTACGTGGAATTGCAAAGAACCTAAAATAACCAAAGCTATTTGGGAAGGGGAGAACATTGGAGGACTTGTGCTCGGTGATTTTAGACTTGAATAAGTCTGCAGTGACCAAGGCAGTATAGTGTGGACAGAAAGACAGGGACAGTGGACAGAGTCCATGAATACACTCGAGGAAACTCAATGGCAGGATGGCCTTTGTCAGTAACTGGTCCTGAACCCACTGGACTTCCATTGGTAAGCCCTGACCCCTACCTCAAATAACATACAGAATTAAAAGGGATTATAGATCTAAATGTAAGACTGAAAACCATAAAGGATAAAGTAAAATCTTTTTTGACCTTGAGTCAGCTAGACACAAAAACTGCAAGCCCTGACAGATAATGAAGCTGATCCACCAGGCTTCACTGAAACAGAGCCCATGCTACACGACAGACACTGGTGGGAAAATGGGAAGGTCATAAGACTGCAATAAAATACTCGCAAAACAGGTCTGTTGAAGAACTTAAATCTAGAGCATGTAAAGCACAGTTAAGGAATTGACCCAGTTTAAACCAGACAGAGGGCCTCAGCAGAGTGTCATGAGAGCAGATCCAGGAATGGCCGGTGTGCACCTGAAGAGGTGTTCCCTGGTTCAGTCATCAGGGTGTGCAAGGTAAAGCCGTAAGGAAATGCCACCGCTGAACTCACGGTGTGTCCACGCATTGGTGTGTCCACACGTCGGTGTGACTGTGGAGGAATCTGTGTGTTGTCATGAGGATGGGCAGCCCCTTCGGAAAAGTCACCAGGTGTTTGATGAAACCATGGGACATGGCAATTCCACTTCTAGGTATTTACTTGAGAAATGAAAGCATATGTCATGCTGAGGCCTGTATGTGCATGTTCATATGCTGCTGTGTGACACATAATACATATGTAATAGCTGCAAACTGGACGTCACCCAGCTGTCCCTTACCTGGCCCAAGGTGGGCGGATCATGGTTCACACAACGCCACTGCTCGGGACGGCCACCTGAGGCCATCATGTGCGTCCCAGGGCACAGGAGAGCAGCCGGCATGAGAGACTATTGTAGAGGTGACTCCATTTAAGTGACCTTGAAGAAAAGACCAGGGGCTGCCAGAGGCTCTGGGGGGAGAGGACAGGAGGGAACGGGAGGGTGTGGAGATGCTGCCTCCGGATTGTGTGGCGGTCCCAGGACTACGCATCTGTGGGAGCCCTGTGCTCGGAGGCTTGAGAAGACGCATTTACTTCTGTGAGC
The DNA here is from genome assembly GCF_902686445.1 of Sciurus carolinensis. Classification (NCBI taxonomy): domain Eukaryota; kingdom Metazoa; phylum Chordata; class Mammalia; order Rodentia; family Sciuridae; genus Sciurus; species Sciurus carolinensis. The sequence goes on from NC_062226.1 coordinate 2,850,203, forward strand.
CACACCCCACAAGCCCACTGGGAGACCCCGAGCTGCCCGGCCTGATGGCCCTGCGCTCTGACTGCCAGGAGCTGCCGTTGTCAATGTGATGGGGACCCCCGTGGTGTGCCCAGCCCCGGCCAGAGCACGCCCTTGTTCCGGGTGCTTGGGTTTCGTGGTGGCAGGTGCTTTGTTTGTTCTCTCTGATGCCGTGTTGAGGTGGCAGCCACAGGTGTTTCTGGGATGAGCAGTGCCCAGTGCCAGACCGTGGTGAGAGCGGTGCTCCGGCCCCAGGTGTCCTGAGGGGACGTGAACTCATCACCGTGTGGCACATCAAGAGTGTGTTCTGCCAGTTGGAAGGAGACAGTCCTGGACTGACGTGTGTGTGTAGCCGCCAGCGACGTTGGTTGTCTGCCCCTCCCCTCCTGGTCGCAGGGGTGTGTTTCTGCCGCAGACGTGTCCCTGTGTCGTGTGCTGTGTGGTCATCTGTTGGTGCCTGGCAGCCACTGGGAGACTCGGGGTCGGGACACGGCGGCAGCCTCTGAGTTTAAGCTTGCTGTCCAGGCAGAGCTGGGCAGGGCTTGTCCGCTCCTCCTGGCTGCAGGCGAGTGGCATTGGATTGGAGGCCCTGTTTCTGTGCTGGGTTCCCCCGTTGGCAGAGGGGCCTGCTGGCTGCCGTTCATGTGGGACCATCGGGAGCAACTGGGCTCCCCACAGCAAGGTGCCTGGGTTCAAAGAGGTGCAGAACACAGAACCTACTGGCTTCTTGAAGCTTCCATCGGAAGGCTGGCCGTGTGGCCCCATCATGTGTGTGCAGCCTGGTGGGGCGGGAGGCGTGTGATGGGTGCTGCGTTGGAGGGCTTGTGGCCATTTTTAAAGGCCCATGTTTTAAATTTCTGTTGTGCAGTTTTACGTGGAGGTGCACTCAGAGTTCTCAAAGTAGCCGCCCAGCGAGAAGGACCGGCTCGTCCCCTGCACTTCCTTCCACATCTCTGCCTGGGGAGCCCTGGAGCGTTCGGTGGGTGTGGCTCTGGGCGGTGTGTGTGTCTACAGGGTCTTCAGATCACACGGACAGGTTTTATTTATTTTTACTCGAAAGGGACGCCGGCCTTTCAGGGTTTCTGCCTCTTGCTGTGTTCGCTCGGTGGCGGTGTTGGCTGCCTGCGTCAGGGCGGTGGGTCAGGTCCGTCCTGCCCTGCGGCCAGGAGCCCCGGAGAGCTGCCGTCCCCACTGAGGGGCATTTGCCTTGTTCCCAGTTCACACCTGGGCCTTGGAGGTCCTGGAGCGTGATGGCCCCGAGTGGCTCCTTGTTCTTGAGGCGGTGGGCTGTTTGCTCTGTCCTCCTTTTGTGGGCCCCTGGGTTGGTCTGCTCCTCCTTTCTGCTGCTGGCTCATTGGTCGACTGGCTCATTTGCTCTCCTGGGTTATGGGTGGTTGGAGGGTTGGAAGGAATTGATTCGTCCCTCACTGGCTGGCTGGCTTCGCCCTTCGTCCCGCCCAGAGCCCTGAACCACACACGTGCCCCGGCTGAGCCCTCTTCCCCACTCTGCAGTGAGGGCCAGAGCGTCCACCCTTGGGAGCAGCTCCTGCCTGCCGAGGCTGGAGAGGCAGCAGAGGCAGGCCACAGGGAGGTGGAGTCTGAGGTATGGCACAGCTGCTGGCTTCTCTTGAGTGACAGAGTCTCTTCTGGAAGCTGCTTTGATGAGTCAGAGTAATTACGGAGGGTGGAGGGCACCCGGCATCCGACCTCATTAGCATTGCTAATTGCACCTGCGCTCACCCTCTTTCAAAGCTGCTTTGGTGTTGCACATAATGGTTGCCAGAGCAGCTGCTCCTGGCTTTAGGGTACGTCCTTGTGTCTAGTTCCCTTGAACACAGCCCAGAGGATGTTTGTCCTGAAGACTCTGCCCACACCTTCGGGAAGCCCTGGTGGGGGCGGGTCGTGTGGAGGAGCCCAGATTGTGCAGCGAGGCCAGTCTGCTGCGTGGACCTGCAGTATGCTCCGACGCGTGGCAGGAGCTCAGTGAGGCAGCCCCTGCGACCTTCGTGGCCCATGGCTCCCTCTGTGCCAAGAGGCCACTTGGATCAGCCAGGCCTGGGAGAGCTGAAGTCATTCTGTGACCGTCTCTCCTCCCTCCGTAGCACGGCTTCCCGGGCGAGGCCTGGGATGGCAAGTTAGAGACAGGGCACTCTGCTGGCGTGACCCAGCTGGCCCAGGGGCCTCGGCCTCCTCTGGGCCGTCCTGGGAGCAGGTGGGACCCCATGGAGCTGGCCCAGGCAAGCAGCCCGCCCTGCACAGAGGAATCCCACTCGCACCCTCGCCCCCGACCCCCAGTGAAGAGATGAGTGGGAGGCAGAGCCGAGGGGCTGCTCTTGGGATGGCTGGATGTGCACAGCAGGCCTCTGGGGTGCCCTGTCATCAGCAGTTGGCCGTGGCGCGTCCCTGGCATTTCTTTGCTCTGTTCGTGATCCTTGGAGGAACGACGGGGCGAGGCAGATGTGTCTGTTGATGAAGCAGGTGGACACAGCGAGGCCAGCAGGAGTGGGTGCTGAGCAGCTGCAGCAAGAGGTGGACACACCCTTGCCCCTGCTGGGGCATGTCCCTGGGTTGGTGTCCTCCACGTTCAGTCTCAAGTCTGGTCTTCAGCAGCCCCTGCCATCAGGACAGTGGGAGCCGGGCCTGCTCCGCATGGCCTGGCCCCGTTCCCTCTGCTGCCTGGCCTGTGCTGCCCCGTGCCCCTTCCCTGAGTGGCCTTAGATGCTGCCCAGTGACTCTGACATTGTGCCCTCTTCCCCATCCCCTGAGGCTGGCCAGGTCCCCTGCAGTAGCCCTTTCCTGTGCCCTGCTGCGTCTGCAGGGGACACTGTTCAAGCTCGGCGTGTGAGTCCCTGCTGACCTTCTCTGCAGGCGGCGGCACAGCTGGCCTAGTGGTCACATTGTGGGGGCAGGTGTGTGCATGTGGGACTTGCAGAAGCCTCCTTGGCCCGCGTCTGGCCATGATGTGGACGATGTGGAGACACCAAGGGCAGGTCTCAGGTCAGCCTCTGCATCAAGTGGAAGACAGGCGATCACAGCCCAGGGACAGCGTTCCCACAGAACCCCTCTGACTGGAGGGCCAGGAGAAGTGCCTTCTCACCATGGGTCCACCCTGGCCCCTGGCCTTGGCCAGAACCTCCCATGAAACCACGCCCCGCCAGACACCATGGTCAGCAGCTTCTCGGATCCTTGACTTTCTGGCCAGTAAAGAAGGAGCCCTGGGAGTGGGAGAGGACAGCGAGGTGACCAGTCCCAGCCGGGGCGTGGGGACGGGGCTGCAGCGCTTTGCCGTGGCCTTGCTGGCGGGGCTGGTGGTCCATCCCGAGCTCTCTCACGGGTGCACAGCAGGCCAGGCTCACTCCTCACTCAGTCTTCATCCTCGCCATCCTTCCTTCCTCCTGGTGCCCAGGTGTCCATGCTGAGGCTTCCTGAGCATTGGGGGAGGCAGTGCAGACGAGGAGCGTGTCCGGGAGCCGTGTGGGTGGATCGGGGGTGTCTCCAAGTCATCGAGAGCGGGACGGGAGGGCGCTCTGCGGCCAGGCCCAGCCCTTCAGTCAGTGAGGAGGCCCTGCCTCCGTCACTACCCAGCACTGTCCCGAGGTCCTCCCGAGCACAGGTGGCAGCTGCAGTGCTCTGCTGGGCTCTGGAGGCCGTGGTCGAGCCCCTGGTGCAGAGGGAGGCTTGGAACCCACACGGGCTGTGCCTCTTGTCAGACCTTGGCGACGGCCCCTCGTCTCCAGTTCCTCACCTTCAGAGGCTGGGCTGCTGACGTGACTGCTGGGCAGCAGGAGAGCCTGAGACCACAGCCCTGTAGGACCCTCCCCAACCCTGTGCTGGGAGGAGGGGCGGGGAAGCCTGAGGGGTGGCCCAGGTGTGTGCCAGCTGCAGAGCTAGGCTCCCAGAGCAGAGCCCTGCAGGTCATCCCGGGCCCTCATGGGGCTCCGAGGGTCCTGGTGCCCCTGCCCTCTGCTCTGGGCTCTGATGGGTGGTGGTGCCCCTGCCCTCCGCTCTGGGCTCTTGCGTCCTGGTGCCCCTGCCCTCTGCTCTGGGCTCTGATGGGTGGTGGTGCCCCTGCCCTCTGCTCTGGGCTCTGATGGGTGGTGGTGCCCCTGCCCTCTGCTCTGGACTCTGATGGGTCCTGGTGCCCCTGCCCTCTGCTCTGGGCTCTGGTGGGTCCTGGTGCCCCTGCCCTCTGCTCTGGGCTCTGATGGGTGGTGGTGCCCCTGCCCTCTGCTCTGGACTCTGATGGGTGGTGGTGCCCCTGCCCTCTGCTCTGGACTCTGATGGGTGGTGGTGCCCCTGCCCTCTGCTCTGGACTCTGATGGGTGGTGGTGCCCCTGCCCTCTGCTCTGGGCTCTGGTGGGTCCTGGTGCCCCTGCCCTCTGCTCTGGACTCTGGTGGGTCCTGGTGCCCCTGCCCTCTGCTCTGGGCTCTGATGGGTGGTGGTGCCCCTGCCCTCTGCTCTGGACTCTGATGGGTGGTGGTGCCCCTGCCCTCTGCTCTGGACTCTGATGGGTGGTGGTGCCCCTGCCCTCTGCTCTGGACTCTGATGGGTGGTGGTGCCCCTGCCCTCTGCTCTGGGCTCTGGTGGGTCCTGGTGCCCCTGCCCTCTGCTCTGGGCTCTGGTGGGTCCTGGTGCCCCTGTCCTCTGCTCTGGGCTCTGGTGGGTCCTGGTGCCCCTGTCCTCTGCTCTGGACTCTGATGGGTGGTGGTGCCCCTGCCCTCTGCTCTGGACTCTGATGGGTGGTGGTGCCCCTGCCCTCTGCTCTGGGCTCTGGTGGGTCCTGGTGCCCCTGTCCTCTGCTCTGGACTCTGATGGGTGGTGGTGCCCCTGCCCTCTGCTCTGGGCTCTGGTGGGTCCTGGTGCCCCTGCCCTCTGCTCTGGGCTCTGGTGGGTCCTGGTGCCCCTGCCCTCTGCTCTGTGCTCTGGTGGGTCCTGGTGCCCCTGTCCTCTGCTCTGGCCTCTGGTGGGTCCTGGTGCCCCTGCCCTCTGCTCTGGGCTCTGGTGGGTCCTGGTGCCTTGTCCTCCATGGTAGCGTCCTCCTGGGCGGCAGCTCTCGTGAATTCCTCACAGTCCCGAGCTTCCCTGCTCCACCCTCGCGCTGCCACCCCGACATCCTCCTGGGTCCCTCTCATGCTGTTTTCTTCCTTCTTCTTCTGATTCCCATGACCATAACTCACGATCCCACCGTCCCTCGCTGCCCGCTGCCCTGTGGGAGCTGGCGGGTACCCTGGGGACATAGGCCTGGTGAGGGCCAGCCTGCTGTCTGGGGCACATGGCCTGCGCTGCCCGCATGGCTCACACAGTCACTCCTGGTGAGGTCCTTCCTTTCAGTGTGTCCCTTTTACAGAGAGTGACCAGCAGCCTCCAGGCACTGCCTGGCCCTTGCGCCTGGGACACGGGGTTTCTGAGATTAAAGTCGATCTGCTCGTCTCCAAACCCCAGTGCTTTCTGCCACTTTGGAACGTGGGGGTGACACGTAGGGGGGCCAATATCTCAAGGTGACCACCTGGTGCAGCTCCGGTGCCCACGGTGACATGCTCAGCACCCACAGTGCCCCTGTGTGGACAGCAGAGTCCCCACTGTCCCTTCAGTGAGGACGTGGGGAGCGCTCCTGGGTGCTCTGCTCCGCTCTGGAGTGGGACCAGCCAGGAGCACTGATGAGCTTAGCGTCACAGAGCCTGTGGGGGGACCCCGGGGCCCCGGCCGAGTCGTGTCCCCGCGTGGGCTTGTCGTCATTTCCTCCACCTCAGGGAGGGAAGAGTGGCTTAGTGAGGGACATCTCACCTGGCTTCAGCTCCTGCCCTGAGGGCTGTGGTGACTGGGGACTGCAGGTGGCCGGAGGCCTTGCAGGGAAGGCTGGCCAGTGCAGGGGTGGGGCTGTAAGCCCTTCCAGGTCTGGGCTGCCCCAGGCTGGTGCTGACCCCCGTTCCAGCCCGAGACTCCATGCCCACAGCTGAGGAGGACTTGGCCCTGGTTGGTCCACCACATGGAGGGGCAGGGCCAGGCTCAGGGGGGTCCAGCCCTGCCCAGCCGCAAGCTGCTGTTCTGCTGTGCTGTGCCCAGGGCTGTGAATGGCCTGAGGAGGGCAGTGGGCACTGCACAACTCCTAGGGTCTGCGCTCTGGAAATGGGTCAGCCACCTCGGGCTCCTGGGAGGTCCCCGGGGCAGTGACTGGGTGAGGGAGGGGCTGTGGCCTCAGGCAGAGGGACTGCGCGTGGGTGAAGCAGAAGCTGAGGAAGAGTGTCTCTGGGCGCGGGGACTGTGTGTCTGTGAGCCTGGAACAGGCCTGAGCTCAGGCCCCTGATCTACACACGGCCCTGGGGACAGCGGGGGGACGGTTGTGCCCACCCCAGACAGCCCCTCGGCGCTGCCTGCCCAGCCCCTGGCCTCACGGCCTCCACCCCTGCTCTGCTGTGCTCCCTGTTCCTGAGGGTTAGTCATCCGAGAAGAATCTTGGTGGGGCCTCCGAAGCCTCTCCCCACCCCATCTGTTTTCCAACCTGCCGGCCGCCCTGGGAGGGAGGGCCGGTGGGAGGCCCGAGGCAGGGCCCTCTCGTGCCACCTCCTCACGGCTGGTCCTCTGTCCAGCCCTTTAAGAGGGTGGCCCTTCGCTCCCAGGAAGAGCAGGAGGGAGTGAGGAAGGAGCTGGGAGCAGCTGCCCCTGCAGCCCTTCCACAGGCACCTCTGGCCCCCGCTCTGTACCAGTGTACTGTGTGACCGTGGGATGGTGGCTCTCCCTCTCTGCACCTCATTTTCTCCTTTACAGTAAAGGTTGTTTTGGGCTCTGGATGACTCTGGGCTCCAAAATTAGATGGGTCTGTCCTGCAAACTCCGAAGATGTAAACCTCGGTGGTTATTTAGAAGGCCTGTAAGTTTTCTCTTAAAGATGACCATGTTGACTTTGGAGCATGCAAGCCCTTTCCCACGTCTCTCTCTCTCTCTCTCTAGTCCACTGACATCTGGCAGGGGTTAGCCCTGGCCCGGGTGTCTGAAGATGCTGGAGCTGTGAGTGCCAGGCTGTGGGCGATGGCTGTGGTGTTCTGCAGAGGCAGAGGGGCTGTCCTGGCCCCACGGGGCCTGGAACATCCTTGCCCTGGGGCTGCGGTGCGGGCCACACCCGACCCCGGCCTTGCTGCCTGGCGCCCAGGATTCTGAAGCTGCGTGTGACTGGAGTGTGGCTTCCTTCAGCAGTGAGGGTGGTGGCTGTGCGGGGTTGTGCAGGTGGAGCAGGGACAGGGGCCTGGGCTGGGCCGGCATGTTCCCCTTCGAAGGAGGACCCGGCCCTGCAGAGGGTGGGCAATGACTGTCTAGTGAGATAAAGGTGACGTTGGTGCCCTCTCACCCTGCAGCAGGCGGGCCTGGGTGGCCGGGTACGCAGGAAGAAGTCCTGGAGGCCGGCAGGTGGGCGGCCGGTGCTGTGACTGCTGCTCGCTTGCAAGGTGGTGCCCTCCAGGAGGAATCTGAGGGTGCGTTTGGGACTCCGGGGCCAGAGTGCTCCCTGTGTGTGAGCTGCACAGGAAGGAGCAGGCTCCCGCCTGGAACCTTCTGGACAGAGCCTGGCCGATTAGAAGGCCGTCCGTCCCCAACAAGTTCCTGGAAATGTGTCGCCAGTTCAGACAATTCAGGAAAGGCTGAATCGGAACAAAGCCCCCAAGCCACCCCCGCTCTGCCCACGAGAGGGGACTTCTTGGCCTCGGGCCTCCTCCTTCCGGGCAGAGTGCAGAGCAGCTTGCGGCTTGCACGGTGACGTCGAGGCAGGCAGAGCCAGCTCTCCAGCGTGAAAGTGGAGGAGTAGTGAAGTTGTCCTGGTCCTTCCTCCTGCAGCCTGCCACGCGTGAGAGCCGCTCACTCACGTACCAGCGGAGCCCCCGGTGCAGGCTCCACCCCTTCTGCTGCTGCCCAGGGCCCTCTCCGCCAGCACCCACCCCCACGGCTGGGAGGACGATCAGCCCTGGAAGCAGCTCCCTGGAGCCGCAGGGCCTCAGTGCTCAGGTGGGCCTTTTCGGCCGAGTCTCCCCTGCTCCAGGCCCCCTGCTCTGCTGGGCACAGGCTTCCCCTAGTGCCTCCTTTCCTAGGGGCTGACAGGACAGGGGTGGCATGGTGTGGCAGGACTCAGACTCCAGACTGTATGCTGGGGACATGCCCACGTGGCTCCGGAGGGTGACTCAGGCCTCCCGGTCCTGAAGGCAGGCTGTCTTCTGTGGCCTTGGCACTACTGACTGAGAGGTGTCCTTATCCGGGGGCTCCAAGTCCAGGGGCAGGGGTCACTGACACTGAGCCTGAGATGCACCCTGCAGCGGGGTGGGCTGGCATCCCACCCACTTCAGCCCTTCCTTGCTTCTGAGCACAGGGAGGGGTGTCCTGTCCTGTCCCAGCTGATGACCAGGGACCAGGAACTAATTTAAATTCCTGCACAATGAGATGACTCATTCCTTCAGCTCTCCAAGGCACTGGATGCCAGTGCAGGTGCCCAGCAGCCCTCCTTGTCCCAGGAGGAATGTGGGCATTGCTAGGCTGGGCTTCCTGCAGCTGCCCTCGGGTCTGATCTCAGGCTGCCTGTAACCTTCCGTCCTTCCCTACTGGGCAGAGCCCTGTGGTCAGACCTTTGGTAGAGCCAGGGCCATGTCCTCGTGCCTCACGCCTCGGGTCATGTCAACCTAGGGTGGTGCAGGCTGGGGAACCCTGGGTGCTGTGTGCTGTGGTCCTTCTGGAGGCCACTCCCGTGACCATGTCCTGCCACTGTAGAAGGAGGGGGCCGTTGACACAGGGTGACTTGGAGCTGCGTGACTCGGGTCTCAGCCCTGGAGGAGCGCGGAGCGGTGGCAGGCTTTCAGTATGGTGGAGGAGCCTTGGGGAGGGGACAGCCATCTGCGTGGGTAGTGGAGGTACGGCCACCTGCGGGCAGCCCTGGGGCTGCTCTGCCAGCCAGTCACGAGCGTCTGGCACTCTGCTGCCTGATTGCCACGTTCCCCTTCGTACTTGCTCACTGGTGGATTCCTCCTCCCTCCTCCCATCCGTCCACCTGTCCATCATCTGTCTGTGTCTGCCACTCCTCTGGACCCTGCTGTGGCGCTGTGTCCTGCCCTCCTTTCCCCCGGTCTTCATGCTGCCATTCGGGGTGCTTGGTACCCCGACTCAGCCCCACATTTCCAGATCTGTCCCAGTCTCCCCGCTTCTGCCTTAAACCTGACCTCTCCTGAGTCCTTTCCTTTACCAGTCTGGGAATGCAGCACCTGTGACATCCTCGGTGAAATGGTCCCCGAGGATGCTGGCGCTCCGAGGACGAGTGTCGGCACTGATGGAAGCACACGCACGGGGCGTCTGGCTTCCCTGACCCTGGCCCCCTGAGGGCCATGCCTGGGACTGATCAAGGAGGAGCAGCTTCCCCAGGCAGCAGCAGGGTTCCCAGGCACAGGGTCGGGGCCACAGGGGCCGCTGCTGGACCCCTTCTCTCTTAGGGACTCTGTTGCGGCTGCTTGTCTCGGGCAGGTGTGGTGCAAGCTGTCCGGGGACGAGGGGACTGAGTCAGTGAACCACGCGGTCTCCAGTGACTGGAGCTGCAGGCGGGGCCAGGAGCTGGCCTCCACGTGACACTTGAGGTCACACCATCACAGTGAGGCTGCCAGCCAGATGGCAAGAAGTCTTTGCTTGCAGGTCTCCCCTAAGGCTGGTCCCAGGCCCTGGCACGCAGCCCCCCACAGGACGCCTTGCCTCTGTGCCCCACTCCACCTCTGGGCCGATGGAATCCACACTGCAGGGGCGTTCGCGAAAGGCCATGCTCAGCTCCCCAGACGACAGAGCTGGGGTGCCTGGAGGAGGGGGCTGGGGTGCCTGGAGGGACGGCTGAGGCCCCGCGCCACCAGTGGGCCAGCCTGGCGAAGCTTTGGAGAGGCTCCTGTGTAGCTCGTGGGGCTCAGGCAGCTGCAGGCACTGCCGCCCGACCGTACTGTAGAGTGGACCCCACTGGGGTGGAGGCCATGCAGGCTGTGGCACTTCTGTCCTCACAGAGCCTGGGGTGCAGGTGGTCCTGAGGGAACCGCAAGGCCTTCTTCCGGAGGAAGGAGCAAAGGTGTGGAGCCTGAGGAGCCGGGAGCCGGGCCGGCTCCTGCTGGCTTCTGCAGCTTCTCCCTCGGGCCCTGCCAAGATCTGCCCCTCCCGGTGGGCAGGGGGTGCTGGCTTGTCACCCACGTCCCCCTGTCCCCAGCGTCGGTGCTGCTTCCAGGTGGGACACTCAGCCTGACAGAAGCTGTCACGGAGCAGAATCCCCAAGAGTTGGGAAGCAGAGTCGGAGGAGCCTGTGCTGCCAGACGCCGCTTGTTCGAGAGCTGACATTTTCTGCTCTGGCACCGAGGCGCTGGCTGGTGGGAGGGGTGGCACTGGGCCTGGGAGAGGCCTGGTGGTCTTTTCATGTTGTAAGAGATCTGCGAACACGGCCAGGAAGGTGCTGGAAACGGCCCTGTGCTTCAGCAGTGGAGAAAACAGCTGCAGCGCGAAGGTCTGGGGAAAGCATCACAGGCCGGCTCTGGGGCCAGTCCAGGAAGCCCGTCGGGATCCCCATCCTCCCCGGGCCGCTGCCAGCCTTGGAACTGAGCCTCGGAGATGGCTGGGGCCGCGCTGCTCCTCCCAGGTGTGCCGGTGGCTGGCACGGCCTCCTCTTCCCAGGCCAGGCCAGCCTGGGGCCGGGCCATTGGCCTCGCCGGGCACCTGTGCTCAGCCTGCTTCTGATGTCGGGTGGACAGGTGCCTGGCGAGGCTCTGCTTCTGGTGCTGAGTGCCTCAGGGTGCCACAGATACACCCGGGACCGACCACGCGTGTGACTGGGCCTTGGGTGGTGGCCCAGAGCCAACCAGGAAGACCAAAGAGGCCACAAGAGCCAGTGACTTGGAAATAAGTGGAGGTCGGCCTGTACCGGGTGTGTGGGCCGTCCACGCCGTGCCCCTTCTGCCCTCTAACGGTTCCCTGCAGAAGCAAATCCCAGTTCTCTGCATCGCTTGGTCAGCTGACAGGCAGCGGAGGAGCCGGGCTGTGGGAGGGACACTGTTGGGCAGGGGCCTCAGTACTCTGCAGCCCAGATAGCTGGTGCCTTCCTGAGGACAGCCCCGGCGGCAGCTTCAGGACACAGAGGAGCTCTGCCTCCCTTCCCTGAGGAGCCGGCTGGACGCTGGCTGTGGGTCTCTGAGGCCCCAGGGCAGCAGCCAGCCACCTGCTGCAAGTCGGAGCTCATTCTCTGCCTCAACTCCCAGGGCGCCTCCGTTCTGGTAACGGAGGGAGGCCGTCCTTGGTTTGGGGGTAGCAGTGAGCTCCCCAGAAGCGCTGTGGCTTCGTGGGTCAGAGGGTCAGCTTCTCGCAGGCCCTCAGGACCACTGCCCATCCCTGAGCAGCCCCTGAAGGGTGGCGGGGCAGGAGCCTTCCAGAAGGAACGTGGCGCCTCTTCCTGTGCGTGGTTTTCTGGGACATTGGAAGCTGCTGTGGGAAATGACAGTTAATTGGACAAGGGGACAATTTTGCCAATAGCAGCGGAGACGCGGGAGGGGTGGGTCCTCTGGGATTTGCACAAGTTCTTGAGCTGTCGGTCACTCCCATCGCATCGGTAAAGGGCATGATAATGGTGGTCCTGGCACAGTGGGTCTAATGTGTCCCCAGCTTCTGTCTCCTCTGACACCCGTGAGAGGAGGTGTGCTGAGAGGCAGGCTCCTGCAGCAACGGCCACGTGAGGATTTGGGAGTAAGGGCCATGCATGTACGAATGGGGACAGTGGTGGCCATTGGAGGGGACAAGCAAGGTGTGCTGCTGGTGCATGGCTGCTGGCCAGAACCAGACTGGGACACTGCTGTGGCAGGCTGCGCCTGTCCTGAGCTGGCCCTCACCTGTGCGGTCAACTCTGTGGGGTGCAGCGTGGGGGTAAGGGGTGGTCACCGGAGCCCTACTCCAGGGTGCTCCCACGACACCCCTTCCTCTGGCTGACCCCAGCTCTTCTCTCATTGCAGCTCAGCCAGCAGATCTCCTGAAGGTTCTTGATTTTCACAACTTGCCCGATGGAATAACCAAGACCACAGGTTTCTGTGCCACACGACGATCTTCCAAAGGCCCGGATGTCGCATACCGTGTCTCCAAAGATGCGCAGCTCAGTGCGCCCACCAAGCAGCTGTACCCTGGTAAGAGGCACACGTTCTGGGCGGGGGTTCCTGTGGACTCTGGCCTCCAGCGGGGAGCAGAGCCTGCCAGGCGGCAGAGGCAGATGTGGTTTTCCCCATCTCTGTTCATGGCCAGGTTTGATTTCAGGGTGGCGAGAGCCCTATAGGTAGCGGGCGGCTGTCGCTGTCCACCACGGGAGCAGGGCCGGGAGGCCTTGTCTGCCCTTTGCTTTCTAAGCAGGTGTGTCTCCAGACAGGCTGCCAGGTCTCAAGTGCAAGAGGGAGACGGATGGTCCCTGGGGGCCGCGGCAAGAGAGAGCTCAGGGACATGGGAAGGGAAGCGGCTGCAGACAGAAGCTTAATTGGGGGCAGTGACATTAAGAGATACATGAATCAAACATCATGACTCGCAGCGAGCGGCCTGAGGCTTTTAATGAGAATCCATTGCCAGGCGCCAGATCTCTGCTTTTAATTACATACCCGGAGGGGGAGGCTCGCTAGCTGTGAGATGCTCGGTCCACGTTGTCCCTGTCACCAGCCAGGGGGCAGTTCATGTCATCCCCTCCCACACGAGTTAATTGAGCCCTCCATCTTATCTGGACATGTGTAAATGGCTGGGTGATTGATACCCTCCTCAGGGAGGTGCTGGTGGCCAGGCCTGAATGAGCTCCCATTTCTGACTCAGGAGAGGAATGGGCCCATGGCAGATAAAGTCACCTTGTGAGATGTTTTGCAGTCATTAGAAGACTGTGCTCCATCTCTCTGGTGGCCTGGATGTGACCCCAACACTGAATGGGAATCGGGGCAGTTTTTCACAGCGGTGGTGACTGTTAACCGCATGTCCCTGCTGCGTGCCTGAAGGACACCCGTGCTGGCTGGGTTTTTGCTTCCTCTGGTCCTTTGCTCCTGTCCCTGTGCCCATGACTCCCCCCAGCCTTCCTCGAGTCCACTGTGCTTCTGCGTTTGTCTCTGGGAGTTCAGGCATTGCACCCAGAGGTCCTGTGGCGTGGACGAGCCTGCTCATCTGCGTGGCTCTGCGAGGTGAGGAGGCGGCCAGCATCCTTGCAGCTGTGGGAGTGTCCTTGGGAACCACTCCACAGGCTCACCTGTGTCTTTGCCCAGATGCATGCCGTCCTGCCCTGTGGTCCCAGGCCTGGACGTCCTGACCCGGGGGACTGGGCCCAGGCAGAGGCTGGAGGGGTGGGGCCCTGCTGACTGGAGGTGTAGAGCCAGCCCCTACCGAGCCGCACAGGGCGAGGTCCTCTTTCCAGGGGCGAGCTGTGGGGGAGGGGTGGCCCCAGCCCTGCAGGTGGTCTTCAGCCAATTTCCGGTGAGTCCGTTTGGTCACCCAGTCCACAGCAAATTGACCCTGTATTGTGCCCTTTTCCCCACTGGATTTTCTTGCAGCAAAAACTCTCCCAAGGTCTCAGGAATATAGGCTTAGTCGCTGGAAACCCAGGAAGGCTTCCTGAACAGTACGGTGGGGATTTTTTTTTCCATCTGTTTTTCTATATTCTTGAATTAGTAGCTTGATCAGACACTTGACAAATTTCAATTGCTCTTACAGGGTCCCTAGTGATGATTAGGTTGTGTGGTCCTCATAGGGCAAGTGGGATTGGAGGGTGCTTTGGGATATTCAGGGGGAAATTCTGTGGAGTGGAGTCCCTTCTACAGGTCCCGAACATCCAGTCCCCAGGAGGGACACTGTTCCAGTTCGAGGGACACCGTTGAGGTTCAAGGGACAATGTTCAGGTTCTAGGGACACCATTCAGGTGTGAGGGACATTGTTCAGGTTCGAGGGACACCATTGCGGTTCGAGGGACAAGGACAGCTGTGGTCCTGTGCTTGACCCCCTCTGTGCCTGCTGAGAGGGACTTGGGGGGTGTGTCAGGATTGGAAGCTCTCAAAGGAGAGTCAGACGGCTTCTGCAGTCTGATATGGTCCAAGGCCAGCCATGTGGGGTGGGCCTCCTAGGAGGGCCGCATGGCTGGGAAGCAGACGCCCTGCCTGCGGTGACTGCACAAGAAGGGCTGGTGGTCCCGGTGGCCACAGCAAGGCCTGGGCCGTGGAGCCACACGTCTGTGTCCTGGAGGCGGGGAAGCCCACGGCCAGGTGTATCTCCATGGTGGACGTCCGAGTCCCCTCAGCGGGCCTGGCAGTGGTCCTGGGAGCCCGGTGGCTGCACTGAGCAGGTGCTTGCCATCTGCCTGGACGTGTCCCCTCGCAGTGCCCCAGACCAGATAGTGTGTGCCTGCCCTGCCACCTTTGCCCCACCGCTGTGCCCCGTGCCTGGGTCTGGCTCCTGGGGATGCACAGTGACCAGAGCAGCCTTGAATGCCCCCTGTTCCTGGCTGGGGGCGAGGTCCCGAGGCCCACTTCCAAGGATACCCGCTGTCACCAGCGTCTACCAGGCCGCGGGCCAGAGACCAGCTCCTCTCCCCGTCCTGGGGGCTCTCCGCTGCTCAGCCGGCCGCTCCTTTGGATCGAGGTCTGCCACACTGGGAGCTGAGCGCCTAGCACGGCTGTTCCTGACGGTTGGACTGGGCAGTGCTACTGGTGAGCTGGCTGGAGGACTCGAGCAGAGCCTGGGGCCATGGCTTTGGGGTGCTAACAGACCCAAGAGGGGCTTCTGGCTCCAGGGTGTCAGGCCTGTGGTCCTCTGCCTGCCCTGGAACGTCACACTGTGGGGAGACCTCAGAGAAGCTGGTGTGGGGTCTCCGTGAGCACAACAGGCTCCCTGGACACAGGGAGCCCCAGCTGCTGTGACGCCTGTCCGTGCGGTGCCCTCTGAGTATGGGGTCTGAGGATGGCCAGGAGGCAGAGCCCAGGCCCTCCTGGCCTGGCTGCCTGGCTACCAGACCTCCCGGCTCGGGTGTGTGTGCATGGTCCCCTCTCCACTGGGCCTGCCTGTGCTGGTCTCCCTGCACCCTGGCTCTGGGGAGGCCTCTGAGATGCGGTGGTGCTCAGGGTCTAGGGCAGGGTGGAATGGACACCAGCAGCCTCTGCCTTCCCAGCACCCCGTCTTCACCCCGCCCTTGCCCCATAGCAGGGGTAAGAACTCGGGCCCTAGAGCCAGCCTCGCCTGCGGAATGTCCTGCTGCCCCTCAGGGCCCCCTCCTGGCCCCAATCTGCCAGGGGCCTTGAAGCAACCTGCTCTTAGCAGGTCTCCTTTGAGCACTGGCCTGGGTTAAAGGTCGTGGAGGACAGGGCCGTGGCTCTCTGGGCGGGCTGGTGTGAGATGAGATCATAGGAGCGGTGAGCCCAGCAGCCCTCAGGGAACAGTGTTGTCCACTCTGAGAGGCTCACCTGCTTCCCTGTGCAGTAGGCACTGAGGGTCCACCCGACTGAGTGGCTGCCCTGCCCTTTGGCATCTACTTGAGGCCATCTCTCCTCACTGTGGTCCCAGGTGTGTCCTCAGGATAGGCCAGCACCAGTTTAAACCTCCCTCTGACGGCGACTGAGCAGTAGGGCCAGGCCAGGCTGGGAGGCCCCAGGACCAGCCACTCACTGCAGAGGGCTGCCCCTCATCCCCTCTGACCCCAATCTGGAAGGAGGCCACGGAAGCAGAGGTTCCTTCACGTGGCCCTCCACTGCCCCTGGGCACTGAGGCTCCAGCCCCAGGTCCTGGCCTGCTGTCCAGTTAGCCGTACCCAGGAGTCACTCTGCCAGCCTCTTTCCTGCCCCAGCCTGGCTCTGCACGTCACGTTTGCAGCTATGCAGCTGACTTACTTGATTATGGCTGTTTCTGCCTCCCTTGTGGCAATGTCATTTCCTGAGGGCGGGGACTGGATCTGACCCTTGACTGTGTCTTCCTGGAGCCTGGCACTTAGTAGGAACCAATCACAGCTTATTGATTACATGGCCAAGTGAAGTGATCAATACACCCAATGTGGCTTAACATGACTCGGTATGGTGGCAAAGCGTTCACTAGGCCCCGCTGTGCCTCAGATGCTCTGGTGCCTTTGGGCCTCAGCTCAAGACGATGGGGACCACTGTGGGGAAGGGTCTGGCCTTCTGCTGAGCCCACCTTCAGCTGGGATTTCTGGAAGAAATGAAGTAGGAAGCTGGGGACCCACTTCTAGGCTGCCGACCATCCAGATGAGAGTGTGGATAGCCTGGCTTGAGTCGTGATGAGAATAGGCCATCTTAAAGCGACAATAAATCCTTTGTCATTTTTCTAGGAGAGAGATTAATGTTCCACATAAGTTATCTTTTCAGGTTTTATCTAAGCTAAGAAAATTTGTTACCATAGAGATTTAAAAAATGGAGAAACAGCATTTTAATGAGCTGGGAAGGATGAGGTCCGTGGTCCTACACAGTATATCATGCTGGAGCCGTGGACCCTGACGTCCACCCTCCTCACTCCAGACACAACGGGCTCTAGGGGACAGAGTCCTGGGGTGGGATGGGAGGCAGGTGGCCCTCGGAAGTGAGGGTGAGGGCATTGCCAGCTCAGATTGCATTTGCTCAGGGCTCCCTGGACCAGGTCAGTGACCCCCGAGCTTCAGGTCAGATGACTCCAGGCCTTTGGTGCCCACCTGCTTCTGAACCCAGGACGTGCTGCTGGCCTGGCTAGCTGGGCACTCCCTCTGGGCACGGTCTCCAGCCGCTTCCATCCTCACATGGGGACAGCGGTGTGAACCTGTGACCATGTGGCACCGTGACCTGTTGATTCTCCCTCGCTGTGGAAGGTCAGCCTCAATCGTTCCTCAGTGAAGAAGATGACCGCGCTGGTCACTGCTCCCACCCCCTGGAGCTGCCCCGGCACTGTGGCCCAGGCCCCTGGGGCAGCGGGCCACGGCACTGAGCTCTGCAGACAGGCTTCTGGCTTTTGCAGGTGCCTGCCCTGCGCTCCCCCGGAGGCCTGTGGACCTGCAGCGAGGGATCGAGACCCACTGGGCAGCCTCCTCCACGCGCCAGGGCACCACGCTCACCCAGCCTTTGGGGCCCAGCTGGTTTCACTGGAGCAGCTATGGTCGCCCATGTCCTGAGGTGGAAGTGCAGGCGGCAACAGACCGAGTCACCACCCGCTGGGGAGTCTGAGAACACTAGGGTGTGGTGGCCTCTGATGTCACTTTCCCCCAGCATGACGCCGGCAGTGCTGCATTCCGCCAGCAGAGGGCGCCCACAGATAGCGTTGAGTTGGAGCTGCTGCTGATCCAGCTTGGCCACCCAGAAGTGGCCTGTGGCCTTCTGGGTCATCCATCCGGTGGACCCGCTCCATTTGTCCGGAAGGGTGGGCCTGGCAGTAGAGCCTGGTCTCCTCCAAGCCCATGAGCTGACTCCTGCCCTCTTCTGGTGTAATGTAGGATGAGGTGGCTCTGGCAGGTCCTTGCCCCTCTCCTCAGCCAGTGTGGGCACCGCTGCCTCTGTGGGCTTGGGCGCACTGATCTGGGGCACTTGTGGCTGACTCAGGCATGCATGGCTCAACTGTGTGCCACCCAGCCCCGGACTCGCAGCAGAATGCAGATCGCATGGTGAGGGCATTGCTCCAGGGCCCACAGGGGGGAGACCGAGACACGCACCCTGCCACTGGCTGAGGGTGGCGTGGCCAGTGGGCGTGGGCCCCAGGGACCTCTGGGTCTGGCTTAATGATCTCAGATTGCTTCTGTTTCCTGTCATAAGGCACATGCCCTCCCATCAAAATACTAGGGATTTGTATTTGAAACTATGGATTTGAAGTCTTTCCACTTCTTTGTTTTCTCCTTGTTTTGCATATTAACCAGGAAATCTACAAAGGCACAGGTGTAGCTGTGCCCCAGCCTGTGGCTGTCCGCCTCCTCTCCCTCCTTCCTCCTCGGCGGTGGATGCTGAGTGTGCTAGATGCTAAAGGGATGCAGAAGCAGCCTGTGCCCACGGGCTGCTCCTGGTCTAGGAGGTTCCAATTAGGATTCACGCGTAGGTTTACTGAGGTGGAGGAACTGAGGCGGGCACTGGGGCTCCTTGCTAGAGGACCGGTCAGGCTTCCTGGAGGAGCTTGCATTTGAACTCAGAGGGCAGCTTGGCCATGTGGCCATGAAGGGCTGCAGGAACAGTGTGATCAAAGGGCAGCTGTGCATCCAGTGGCTGTGTGGCGCCACGTGCAGCAGTGGTCTCCAATCCCTGAGTTGGTTTGTTTGCACACCACCGTGGGCAGGCATGGTGGGGGCTCCTGGCTGCCCTCTCATCTCTGTCCTCTGTTCCAGCGTCTGCGTTCCCTGAGGACTTCTCCATCCTGACCACCGTGAGAGCCAAGAAAGGCAGCCAGGCCTTCCTGGTCTCCATCTACAACGAGCAGGGCATCCAGCAGGTGGGCCTGGAGATGGGCCGCTCCCCCGTCTTCCTCTATGAGGACCACACGGGGAGGCCTGGGCCGGAGGACTACCCCCTCTTCAGGGGCATCAACCTGTCGGACGGCAAGTAAGTGGCAGGGGGCGACCTGAGCCCCTCCTGTGGGTGGGGGAGCAGCCATCTGAGCCTGCTGGCGGCTGCAGGAGGGGTGCGGCTGGCAGCAGTGTGACACCCCCCGTCACCAGCAGGAGACGGCACCGCGCTTGGAGTCCTGAGGCTTAGGTTCTGGACCTGGCCTATGCCCTAGGGCTTCGGGGGTCCTGGCTCCTCCGGGGCCTCCGTTTCCCTTGTAGAATCTACTAAGCACATCAAAAGCTGGCCTCCCTGGGTCAGAGGGACAGGGGGTTGTGTTGTCACACCAACACCTTCAGAAGGGACTTCAGTGTTGACACCCTCCACATGGAGCCAGGATCTGGAACAAAGCCACTCCTGCCAGACTGTCTTGGGGACACACCCAACCTGGGTGGCTTGACAGCACCCCCCGTGGATGTGTCTGAGGCCCCGCGATGATCTCGGAAGGTCTTAGGGACGTTGGGGCAGGTCTGTGGCCTGTCACTTGGTCAGAAGCAGGCTCTGCGGCAGCCCCTGCTTCTCACGGGGTCAGTAGCCTCGCTTGAGTTGGGTGCTCTCGTGCTACGGTGTGCCTGCGATTGCAGCCTCTTGTAGTGGCTGCGGTGTGTGGGGACAGTGCCGCGGGCCATCCCGCTCGGGCCTGCACACCTGCCCTGAGCTCTCGAGCTCCTCCTCTCCGCTGTCCCAGGAGCTTACGGGCTTGGCTCACTGCTTCTGAGACACGGGTTCGGGGCTCTGGGGGGCTGAGTAGACCTCATGGTGATACATGGGATTTGTGCCCGAGCGTGTGGCCCCAGAAACTTTGAACTGCAGCCTGCGGTGGCAGCGAGGGGCGCGTGGAGCACCCTGCAGGGGAGCCACCTGGATCCACGCTCTGGGACAGCCCCTTCACCGCCTGGATCGCTTCTTTGCAGGTGGCACCGAATTGCTCTCAGTGTCCACAAGAAAAATGTCACCTTGATCCTTGACTGTAAAAAGAAGACCACCAAGTTCCTTGACCGCAGCGATCACCCCATAGTGGACGTCAATGGCATCATTGTGTTTGGCACCCGGATCCTGGATGAGGAAGTGTTTGAGGTAAGCACGGAGGGCCAGCAGTCCCCTGTGCCCAGCGGTCACATGCCATGAAGTGCCGGCTCCTCACTGGAGCTGTGGGAGCCGGTTTCCTTGGCTGGGGCTGGCTGACCTCCTGCATGGTCAGTTCTGTTGGCTTCAGCCTCTGCTATGGCCCCAAGCCTCCGGGACCTGCAGGATGGAGTGGCAAACAGGCTCCCTGTGAGGCCGTGTGGGGACAGCAGTGACTCCTTGTCTGAGGGCCTGATGTGCATCTCCAGGATCTCAGCTTGGCAAGCTGGACCTGAGGTTCTGGAACACAGACTGCTGCCTTCTGATGTCCAAGGGCCATGCTGGGAGGGACAGTGTCCTCTGAGTGGACTGGTAGGGCAGAACTGGGCCACTGAGTGGAAGGTGGGTACGTGCTGGCTCCCTTCAGAATGTTCTAGCTCAGCAGAGTTCCTGTGGGCCCGTGGAGCCTCTTTCCTGGAGAGAGCCTTAGAGACAGGGCTGAGCAGACAGGCTCTGGGGCCCGACTTCAGCGTGGAGTTCTTCCAGACTGGGGTTCATCCTGAAGCAGCATTGGAAGCAGCTCCTGGCCAGGAGGCAGTTTGGTTCAGGGTCTTTCAGGCCTGTGTGGGGCCAGAGTCAGCCAGAGCCTCCATAGGTCCAGATCCCAGGACCCCAAAGCCACCCCTGCTATGCTGGGCAGCACTTGGATTCTGACAGAGACGATGCCCCTCTGCTGGACTGGGTTCCTTTCTGTTTTACATGAGATCTGGCTTTGCAGAGATTTGGAGGCACCAAGGACATGGCCGGCGTGGTGTTTGGAACCTCTGGGTTTGGTGGTCTCTAAGAGCTACCCAGCTCTTGGACTTCCTCCCAGGGTCAGAGACAGGACAGGATGGGGTAGTGTTCTCCCCAAATTCCCGAGCTCCCTGGACTGTTCACCTGGTCAGCGTGTATGGGCGCCAGCCCTGCGTCCGGCCAACGGTCCAGGTGTCTTCTCAGGGACTTGCGGCCTTCCAAGCCAGACCCGGTGCTGCCATCCTGGTGCTGTGCTGCGGGGGCAGGACCAGGTAGGCAGTGCGTTCTCCTGTCTGTGCCACGTTGACCGTATCTGCTGTGGAGGTGAGGGCGGCAAGATCGCACCGCTGTGCGTGTGAGGGTGTCTGCTGTGAAGCCACGGTGCAGCACAGCAGTGAGCCCAGCCCAGCAGAAAGCTGGCCTCAGGGAGCCCCCAGCTGGACTCGGCTCCGTGCAGTGTTGGTTTTGGGCCTCAGCAAGCTGCCTCCACAGTTCTAAGCCTCTGCTTCTCCCTCTGTGAAAGGGAGTCCTGGCTGTGCCGGCTTTAAGACCTATGGCCAGAACCACAGGAGGTCGATGCGTAAAGCTCACGGCCTGCCTGGTGCCAGGTGCTTTATGACGCTGCCTCTCTTGCTTTGAGTGCTAATCCAGAGTTGGAGCTGGAGGAAAGGGGGGACAGAGCCCCGTGGTCCAGGGTGACCAGCTGAGGCAACAAGGCAGCTGTCTCTGCGTGGAAGTGTCCTGAGTGCCGAGACCAGGGCGGGAGCTGTGTGTGAGGTGGGTCGCTGGGCCTGGCTGCCCTTCTGGGGACCAGACCTGCAGGACGCAGCAGCCCAGGGGCTCTTGGGGCCCGCCAGCAATGACAAATGCATGTTAAGGAGGCACACCCTCCAGGAGGCTTCTGACCGGGCTTGTCCCGGGATGAACTGCAGGACATCCAGGGCCATCCTCAGCCAGGCAGCGGCTTCCGGGCTGTTCCAGGGGCTGGTTTCAAGAGCTGGCTTGGGGGTCGCACAGCCGTTTTTACCTCTTGGCTGGTGGGGGGATCTGGCAAAGCAGGTGGCCTCGTGAGCCTTAGGATGTTTTTGTTCAGCATGATTGACAGCAACAGCACCCAGGAGGTCCGGGACGTGCACTTGGGCTCTGCTCAGCCCTGGGAGCCAGGGCTGCTGCTGCTGCTGCTGCTGTCCTTATTTTCTGTTGACCAGAACCCTGCCTCTGGGGCCACGGTGAGGCTTGGCGGAGGCATCAGGTTTGCATTAGTCTGCCGGCTCTTCTGTGCTGTGCTGGGTCCCTGTGTGCTCCCAGTGTGCCTTCACTGTAAAGGTTCAGAAAGCCCTTTTTCTCATCTTAAGAAATGGATAGGATCCTAACGCAGAGGCTGCTGACCTGATCTCACTGAGCATGCTCGGGAGCGTGAAGGGGCTGAGGCTTGGGGGGAGCACGGAGATGAGCCGTGGGGCTGACTTGGCCCCCAGCCATGAGGTCGCAAGTTCTCCCACCTCTCCGAGACTCAGTTTCTTCACCTGTGAAACGAGGACAGTAGTTGTGCCCATCTTCTGTGTGCGCGGCGTGTGCAGGAAGTCAACCCAGGAAGCGTGCACTCAGGTGGCCCCGGCCAGCACCCCGTAGCTTCCCTCTTCATATTAATACAGTGAAAGCCACTTGTAACTTTCACAAAACAAATGGATCTTGAATGGAGGAGCCCAGTTTTCCTTCTCTGGTTTGTTCTTCCAATGAACTGGGCCGGTCTCGCCCCGCAGCTTTGGGTTGGAATAGCAGGTCACAGGCGCATCCAGAATTTGGTGCTTCTGGCGAGCTGTCCTTTCCTGTAGTGGAATTTGATTTGAGTGCGGTTGGCTGCCAGGAGGGAGCTCTGTTGACCACAGGCTGTTAACGGTCTGAAGGTGGTGTTTTCCCAGCCCCAGGGTTTCCTGGCTGTTAGCTCTGTTCACGGCGGGAAATTGGACCTGCGCTCCTCCATGGACACTGTCGGAGAGCCCTGGTGCCTGCAGTGCCCGGGCCTTAGCAGAGTCGGAGCGGGCGGGTGAACTGGCCTCGCCGTCTCAGCCTCCCTCGGCCTCAGTGCAAGTGGTACTGAATTTTTATTTTTCTTGACATAAAAGGGAGTTTAACTCTTGGCTTTCCAAAAGGTTCCCCATTTTAATCCCTTGTCCTCTGTAGGAACCGTTTCTCCAGCAGCCACTGTCTCCCTGAAAGATGGCTTCCGCTCGTGGCAAGCCCCCTTGTCTCGCGGCTCTGTGGAGCTCCGGGCAAGCCCAGGGGATCCAGGCACTTTTGGTGGGGGTAGCGCCATGCTGGGGCACGCTGGCTGAGCTTCATGTCCAGTGCTGCTTCCAGACGGGGCTTGCCAAACCCTGGAGAGCTCGTTTGGGGCTCCAGGTAATTTTATGGGCTGGCTTTGTTCAAAATGAAGTGCCCTGGAGGGAAGGAGAGGGGGATGGAGACTTCAGGGCCAGGACGAATGCTTCTTCCATAGTGCAGGGTCCAGTTTTATTTTTATATTTATTTTATTTTTTACACTTGGGGTTGAACCTAGGGGCACTTAACCACTGAGCTACATCTCTAACCCTTTTTACTTTTAATTTTGAGACAGGGTCTTTCTAAGTTGCTTAGGGCCTCACTAAGTTGCTGAGGCTGGCCTTGAACTTGTGATCCTCCTGCCTCAGCCTCCTGAGTTGCTGGGATTACAGGTGTGTGCCACCACGTCCAGCCAGAGTCCAGTTTAAGCTCATTGACCCTGCACTAGTGACCTCCTTGGCACAGATGCTGGGCCCAGGTGTGTGGCCTTGGCAGGTATCAACAGCCCATCTCCCTTGGGCCCTCGCTGCCTTTCTGGCTGGGTCTGAGTTCCTCCCCAAAGGGACCACCTTGCTAGGAAGGCAAGGCAGGTGCTTCAGTCCCTTGCAGAGTCCTCCAGAGAGGAAACCAAGTATGTGAGAGGGGACAGCTCTCGGGCCCACAGCCTTGCCTCCGTGTTCTGTCCCCCTCACGGGTGACTTTGAGCCCAGGGTCTGCATCTGTAAACTGGTGTGGCGGATGTGCAAGGCTGTGGGTAGTGTGGAGTCTATGAAATGCCATCCCCTTCAAGGGCTGAGTGAGCCACACTGACTCATGTCCTTGGTGGTCACAACTGGTGTCCGTCTTTATCTTGGCCTTTCTGGACTCACCCTGAGTGTGGTGCTCTGAGTGTACCTTTAGGAGAGGACCCTGGCCTTCCAGGGATGGAGCTCTGTGGCCACACCCAACCTAGTTCTGCACCAGGAACCCTCCTGGGAATGAACTGGGGAAGGTCAGGCCAGGCTGAGGCCCCTTGCCAGTCCTCATGGCCCTGGGAGCAGGGGTCTTGCTGCCCTCACGTGGCTGGGCACTGGCACCAGTGGGTTGAGTAACTTGTCAAAGGTCACCCAGCAACATGGCAGTAGAAAGAGACCTCTGGAATGAGGACATGCTCTTCTTCAGCCAGGGTGAGATGCAGGGGACAGAGCCAGCATGGGGCCCCAGCTGCCCTGAGAGTTCTGTCGCCTGGCCTTGCTCTGGACCTCTGGCACTCTGCTCCTGTGGTCTAGGAGGGTGTTGGAGGCCCGGAGCCTTCCAGGAAGAGCTGGAACAAGCTCTTCTGGGGGCATGGCTCCTGAGCCGCCCTCCTATGTGTGACAGTGGCCCTGACCTGCTGAGCTCTCCTGTCCCAGTGCCCCAAGGTCTGGGCTGGGACATGCAGCTGCCGGGCTGTTCCCTCCTGAGCCCCGGCAGGCCTGCTGGCCTGGAGCCCCCAGCATTCCCAAGTGAGGGGTGGTCAAGGAGTTGTGGGGGGCGAGGCGGGGCCTGCGCCCTCGGCTTTAGGGTCCTGTGGTGGAAGGACCCTCCTCCTGGGCTGCACGGTGAGGAGGATGGGGCCCCAGGGACGGCCAGCTAGCAAGCTCTGGGCAGGGAGCCAAGTGTGCTTTTAAGCTGTTGACCGTTTCAAGGGGCAACAGGACCAAACAGACTGTAAACTCGAGCTTTTTCTGTGAGTCCCGGGGTGCCGGCGGGAAAAGCGATGGCTTCAGATCCAAGTGACCAGCAGTCCCCCCGCCTGCCGGCTGCATCTCAGCCTTGGACAAGCCAAGTGCCTTACCTAATCCCGATTCCCTTTTTCCAGTAGCTTCTCTTTTCCACTGACTTGTTCTTTCCTGGAATTCCGTTCTGGCAGGCAGGGAATGGGGCCTGTGCTGGGGAGGCCCTTTCTTAGCCTTCCCGAGGAAGCCTGGGATTTCTTTCCATGAGCGGGGACCATCCTGCACTGTGTCCTGGGGGAGGTTAGCAGCTCTTGCTCCCGAGGCTGTGACCCCTCTGAGCCTGCAGGTGCTTCCAGTAACCCTGCTGAGAGTCACCTGCTGGCCCACGGCCTCCCGGTGGGCCTGTGCTGGACCCAGGGACATGGCCTGCAGGGACCATGCTCAGGCTGCTCACAGTCCAGTGGGGCTCATGAGCTGATGTGCAAGTGATGGAGCGGTAGAGAGGCCGGAGACCAGGGCCCCGGCCGGGCACACAGGAGGGTGTGCCCGCAGCGGCAGAGAAGCCGTGTGGTGCTTTGGGGTTCTGGGGAACAGTTCCCCTTGGTGTGGGGAGGCAGTGTGGGACCAGTGTCCTCCCCTGAACCTCTGCCTCATCACCCGCCTACTGAGAGCAGCCATGGGGGCCTGGGTACCTCTGCAGAAGCCAACAGGGCTCCTCTGCACGGCTGGCCAGGCCCAGTCCAGGCAGTCAGTCCAGGCAGACCCCAGGCGGGCTCAGGAGGGAGGGAGCCGCCACCAGCAGGCAGCTCTGTGGCCCTGATGGCTTCCTCTGTGTATCACTGTGCCCAGCGGTCAATGGCATTGATAGGCCAGCTGTCCTGCTGTGCCTTGGGACAGCCTGTGCAGGTCGTTCCTAGACCAGCATGGCCGCGTTTGCCGTGCAGACCAGCCCCCTAGAGGAGACCTGTGCCCAGAGCTGCAGAGACCTGTGTTAGCACAGCACTGTGTTGCCGATCTGGGTCTTGCATCCCTTATAGATGGGGACATGGAAGCTTCCAGAACTAAGTCACGGGCACTGGGCCCGGCAGTGGGCAAGGAACTCTAACCCAGGCTTTCCATCCTGGTGGGGTGGGTGGAGGGCAGTCCGCGCCCACCCAGCCCTGCCCGCCCGAGTGCCCCCCGTGCCGTCTGTAGGAGCCATGCTTGGCCGTCTCGGGCCGCCTGAGGTGGCAGCTGGGCCTGTGACAGCAGCTGAAGCAGACCCGAGGGTGCCTCTGCGTCTCCTGGGTTTGGGAGGCGGAGGAGCAGCAGCGAGCGGGCAGGGGAGCTCCTGACGGAGCGTGTGTGCTCACTGGAGCCTCCCGTTCCTGGGAAGGCCTGGGGTGTGTGTGCAGCACAAGTCTCCTGGGGCTGTCCAGCGTGTTGTCACACCAGGTGGCAAACAAGAGGTCTGTCTGTGCTCTCCCCATCCAGAAGGCCTGCAGTGCAGGACCCAGGAGCTGCAGGGCCCCGGCCTCGCAGGCCCACACTGACCGAGGATATTCCCGTTTCAGTCCTTAGCTTAACTCCATCTCCTAGGGGCCTGCTGCCAAATACGGACCCTCCCAGGGTTCCATGGGTGCACCTTTTTGGGCCCCCCAGACTCGCCTGGAAGGGGCGTTCTCCCACGCATCCCTACAGGGTGGGGTGTGGAAGCAGGTCCCCAGGAAGCCATATTAGGTGGTTTCCTTCCTCACCTGCACCAGGGGCAGAGGCACGTGCTTCCTGGGGGGCAGCCCGGCAGCCCAGTGTGGGGCTCCCTGGCCTGGTGTCGTGGCTGACATGCAGGTGACTTGGAGTGTGACTTCATCTCCGGCTCTGGTCCAGGAAGGGTGGGTGCTGGGGAGCGCAGGCTGCAGCCCTGCCTGATGCAGGTGGCTGGCAACTGGCCGGTCAGGGTCCGGTGGCCCTGCTCAGGGATCTGCTGAGCGGGGTTTCTGGCAGCCACCCAGGTGAGGGGGCCCTACTTCAGGGACCTGGTAAGGAGGGGTCCAGAGAGACCCACAGAGCCATGCAGGGATCTGACCCAGGAGGGCGTCAGGTTCGTTCTGTGGAAACTCTGAGCATGGGGCCATCTCCCAGCTGGAGAGGGCTGACGTAATGTTGAAGCCCAGCCTTGTCCAATGACATCATGCTGGGCAGACTGTGGACACTGACCTGGGTCCCCTGAGAGGCTGGGTAGAGGCTTCTGGAGGGGCTCCTCAGTGCTGTGGAGGGACAGGGCAGGTAGGCCCTGTTGGAGGAGGGGCAGGGGGCAGTGTCACCTATAAAAGAGGGCGTCATGGGAGCCCACCAGGGCCTGGGAGCTGCCACTGGGCGACTGGTGGGTGAGGAGGGTCCTGCTGCGAACGTCTACAACATGGCGGCCAAGGGGGCGCCCCAAGGGCTGCACACAGCACCCGCCTTCTCTCCCCACTCAGCTGGAGCGTGGGGTTCGAGGTCATGCCGTCCATGGGAGGAGATAGAGCCGATGGGCCCCCATCCCAGGGTCCCACCCTGAACCAGCAGACTCGGGCCCTGCTGTCCCTGGTGAGGTCACGCTAGGCTCCCTGACCAGTCACCGGGGGCCAGGTTGCTATTGTGGTCATCTGCAGCAGCAGCAGCCTGACTCCTGTCTTGGGGGGCAGGAAGACGAAGGGACTCCTCTGTGCGGGGTCAGGGAGTGGAGTTGGAACTCAGACGGCACCAGAGGCCCCGGTCTGTTGGGTGTAGCTGGGGTGCGATGGGCCCAAAGGTAGGAGGAACTCCTGAAGCTGGCCCCGGCCCTCACCCGCCATGGCCCAGGGTGCGAATGACCCACTCGGCCCTTTCATGCCTCAAGAGAAGAAGCGGCTGTGGGCAGCAGACCGTCCGGGTGGCCAGGTCGGTGCACATGGTGGGCTGAGGGCTGCCCTGGTGGGCACTGGTGGGTGCGGGCTAGGGTGGTCTTGCTGAGGAGTCCTGTGCAGTGAGCTTGTTGGAGGTCTGTGATTTTTTCCCCCTGAATCTCCACCTCTGAACACCTGGAACTTCTGTCTCCTTGCACCTCCTGGATTGGCTCTGAAGCTCTTGGAGCAGCTGGGAAGGGCAGGTGTTCGCCAGGGCAGTCCTGTGCTACTCTGTACCCTCAGGAGCCCAGCACCAGGCAGGAGCCAGAGCGGCTGTGGTACACCACTTGTTCAGGCAACCCAAGGCTCCGAGACAGGCACAGAGAGCTCGGGCCTCCCGCCCCAGGTCACACAGCTGGGGATGACAGGGTGAGACTTGAAGCCCAGGGCTGGATCCCCCCTGGGCAGACAGTGAAGTGGTAGGCTCTCTGTGGAGTTGTGTCCCTTTCTTCTTGTGCCCAGTCCCCTTCCTGCCTTCAGCCAGCCACCTGCCCACTCCCAGACCAGTGGACGCCCCGCTTGCCTATTCTCAATCCCTCCTGGGCTCCAAGGCCTACAGGTGCCAGCTCAGCAGGACTCCTTTCTCCCCAATCTCCTCCTTCCTGTCTCCCTCCTTCTTCTATCACACTTTCCTGTCCCCCTCCTTCTCCGCCTCCTTTTTGTCCTTTTCTCTCCTCCTTCTGTTCTTCCTTACTATCTCCCTGTGTTTCCTGTCCCCTCCTGTCCTTTCCTGCTCCTTTCTTTCCTCGTTCTCCCTCCTTCCTGTCTTCCTGTCCCCGCTTCTTATTGTTCCCCCTCCTTCCTGCCCCTCCTATTCTTGTCCCCACTTCTTCCTGTTTCCCCTCCTTCCTGTCCCCCTCCTTTTTGTTCCCTTTCATTCTTATCCCCTCTCCTCCCTGTCCCCCCTCCTTCCTGTCCCCTATCCTTTCCATCCCCCCTTTTTTCTGTTCCCACTCTTTTCTGTCTCCCCTTTTTTCTGTCCCCCCTCCTTTCTGTCCCCCTCTTTCTGTCCTCTCTCATTCTTGTTCCTCCTTCTTTCATTTTCCCCTTCTTCCTGTCCCCTCCTTCTCTGTCCCACTCCCTGGTCACCACCCTGTGTTCAGAGATCTCCTTTGTATTCACCACTGGGATTTGCTTGACTGTGGGGAACAGGCCTCCCCAGGACACCTGGTCAGGCTATCCAGGCTTGTCCACAAGCTCTGTTGGGTGACTAGGTGGCAGCCAGGACTTGAGGGTGCGTGGCGACTCCTCTGTGGAGGCCCAGGGCAGCTGCTGGAGTTGCCTCACCAGAGCCCCGCCTGCCTGGACGCTCCTAGTACGTTTGGAGCTACTTTGCCAGAGCTGGGTGTGCAGGTTCTCCCGCAAGCTCGCTGCACCTTGTCCCCCGTCCTTCCTGTCCAGGAGTGTCACATTAGGGGCCTGGGTGTGGGGGGCACAGCCCTGGCCTTGGCCCTAGTCAACTGTGTAGCCATCCTAGCCAGTGCCCCTGCCCATGGACCAGAGGACCCTTGGCACCCATGGGTGTGAGGGGAGGCACACGGGAGCCTGGCATCAACACCACTGCCTCGCGGGGTCGTGTGCATGGCAGGTGAGGCTCCCTCTGCTGGGGGCTGGCATGTGGACGCACAGGGGAGCTGGGCCTGCCTCTGTCACATGATGCAGGCTGCTCTGCTGGTTGACGGCAGGAAGACCCAGGAGGACCTTTCAGGCAGGGGCTATGTTCTGGCAGCCAGGAGGTGATTCTCAAGCACGAAGGTGAGCTTCTGCGCTTGCGCGAATACAGGATGAGCCGTGGCGGGGAGGAGCACCTTGTGGGGTGGCACTGGGTGTGGGTGGTGGTCCAGGAAAGCGTGCTGTCACGCTGATATCGGACACAGGCAGGCAGCATGGTCCCGGGCTGGAAGCCACGCAGAGCTGGGGGTCTGCGGAGGTCAGAGGAGGAGAATGGAGAGGAGCTGGCGGCCCAGTGCGGGCAGTCTGTCAGGAGAAGGGACCGCGGCACCGAGGACAGCCCCACCTCCTCCTCCACAGTGCCTCCCTGACCACCCAGGCGGAAGCAGTCACTGGGTCCCTTGTGCTGCCTTTCAGCCTAGTACAGAGGGCTCTTCTCTTCTCCCTTGAGGCTTGTGCTTGGCACACCAGTTTACCCACCTGGTGTCCATGGGGCTTGTCGGAGTTGTCACTTGCTGGCTGGGTGGGTGAGTGGAGTGGACAGGTGCTTAGCTCTGCCCTACTGTGGCCTTCCTGCTGTGGGAGCATTCACTCCCACGGCTCACTGAGCTTTTGTCAGGTCCAGGGGTCAGTTGTGGTGGTGATGGGGCGATGCTGGGTGTGGGGTGTGATGTGGAAGCTGGGTGTGGTGCTGGTGCTGGTGGACATGGTGGTAGTGAGGGTGATGGGGTGGTTGTGGTGATGGGGGTGGTGATAGTGCTGGAGAGGAGGGTGATACTGTTGATGACGAGGACGGTAGTGGTGTGGCAGCAGTGGTAGTGGTACAGTTGTAATGGTCGTGATGATGATGGTGATATTGCTGATGGTTTTGGCAGTAGTGATGAGTAATGATGGCGGTGTAGTGATGGTGGTGATGATGGTGGTGGTGGAGGAGGTGGTGGTGATGTGATGGTGATGATGGTGGAGATGGAAGTGGTATTCTTGGTGATGGTAGAGGTGTTGGTGATGATAGTGGTGGTATTGGTGGTGGTGGTAGAGGTGTTGGTGTTGGTGCTGGTGATGATGGTGGTGGTATTGGTGATGGTGATGATGGTGGTGGTGATGATGTGATGGTGGTGGTGGTCGGGGGGATGATGGTGGTGGAGGTAGTGATGATGGTGGTGATGATGGTGGTGGTAGTGGTGGTGATGGTGGTGATGGTGGTGATGGTGGTAGAGATGGAGATGGTGGTAGAGGTGTTGGTGTTAGTGATGGTGGTGGTATTGGTGGTGATGATGGTGGTGGAGGTAGTGATGATGGTGGTGATGGTGGTGATGATGGTGGTGGTAGTGGTGGTGATGGTGGTGATGATGGTGGTGGTGGTAGAGATGGAGATGGTGGTAGAGGTGTTGGTGATAGTGGTGGCATGGTCATAGTGGTGGTTGGTGGCAGCGGGGTAGTAGTGATGGTGGTTGCTGAGTGTTCCGGCCAGGGCCAGCAGATGCGGTCCTACTTAATCCTCAGCACGCTCCTGTGAGGAGGGTCTTTTTCTCTTTTATTGATAAATGGAGGCCTGGTGTGCCTAACTCCTCACATCTGAGGAAGAAGGGATCTGGCCTTCAGGCTACTGTGGTCGACACCTTACCCCATGCTGCTCTTCCTCCAGGGTCAGGGACTGGACAGCTTCCCTCCATGGAGCTTGGCACAGTGTGTTTCCTTTGCATGGAACACAGTTCCCACAGGCACACTGCTCCAACAGTGCAGATGGGAGCAGGTGGGACAGCTCACTCCCACGCTGCCCTATCCACGAGTGTGGACCTCCTGAGGTGCACAGCCTCCAAGGAGTGGGCCTTCCTCCTGCAGCCCCCACCCTGTCCTCAGCTTGCGGGCAGGATCTGCCCTCTCCAGACTCCCTAAGCCCAGCCTTCAGTCAGTGTGGCCAGTTTCAGAGTCTGCATGAGGCTGTGCCTTGGTCATCGTCCCCTCCTGTACACCTGTCCCTGTGGTAGAGACGCGTGCTGGCTGCCCAGTACAGTTGTGAGCAGATTCTAGCCTAGGCGTCCAAGCTGGTGCACAGGTGAGGATTAGACTGGGGTGGAAGCGGCTGGTCATCTGTGTGCACTCTCAAGGGGACCTGGGGGGACAGCAGGAGGATGCTCCTGACCACATGACCTGCTTCCTCAGCACATTTCGAGTATCGCTAAACTCACTCAGCCCCCAAGGTGCTCTGAAAATCATGAGACAAAATATTGAGACCTCCTCTGGCTTGGGCACTTAGCTTTTCCTTTTTGTATGACTCCTGGGGTGAAATGTCAAAGCAAGATTTTAAAAGTGACTTGTTTGGGCTCCTGGGGAGGCACTGGGGCCACTCACATGAGAGGCTTGAGTGCATGCGGAAGTGTTTCCTGCAGGAGGGAGGGCCCATGGCCCCAAGCGCTCTGCAGGGTCCTGCCTCAGACCCGTATCCCGGGGGCGACCGTGTGTCCTGTTCCTTGAGCGTGCCTGGCGCGTCCGTGCAAGGCTGGTTGCAGGATACTTGGCAGTTTGGCAGTGGGCTCGTGTTCCCTGCCCTGGTGTGGCCCCAGGCTGGGTGCCACTTTCCAGCCCCAGAGGCCGCCTTCTTCCCATCCCACCACATGGACTGGGAAAGCCTGGTGTGATGTGATTTGGGAAGAATGCGCCTGAGTCACCGGCCTACCAGGGGCATGGTTCAGATGTGACCTGGACCCCGAGCTGCCCCCGCTCTCCCTTCCTTCATCCATGGCAGCAAGCTGGGGAGCCCTGGGACCCCTATGGATGGCAGGGGTGGAAGACCCAGTTGGCACCAGCACTCGGCAGGCTGTGACCACGGGTGGGGGAGGCCGTGCCCTCTGCCAGCCCTGGGGGTTGGAGCTGGGGCAGCTTGTGGCGGGGCTTCCAGCAGCAGGGCAGAACGCTTCCCTAGGCCCTGCTGCCCCGGCAGCATGCCGACCGCCTCTCCCGCAGCCTCGAACAGGAACGGTCTGTCTTCTCGGCTTCTCTGTGACTCCACTTCTGAGCGCAGAATGTTCTGGCTAAAATTAGAGGACGAAACCCACAAGGCACGTGGAGCGCTCCGCTGGGCCCCTGTGGAGCCGGTGTGGGCTGGAGGAGAAGCGGCCAGCGTGGGCTCAGGGCTGGGCGGGCTCCCCGGGGCCGGGTGAGTGGAAGCAGGCACGGAAGGAGACGGGCAGGAGGAGGCGGAGGCCGTGCGCCCCGGAGCAGCCGCGCTGAGCGGAGCTTCGCTAATGGGGCTGAGCTCGTGTTCCGGCCGCAGGGCCCCCAGGGCTGCAGACTCTCCAATGAAAACTTTGCAATTTCCTCAACTCGTAACAGCGCAGCCCTGTAAAATCTCATTATCGACAGAGGCAGAACTGACTTGCTCAGCAAAACGCTCTGGCTCTGCGAGAGCCGGAGACAGCAGCTCCTGCTGGGTGGGAGCCAGGGGTGGATCGCGGACCGCCCGTCCCGTGCTCCAGGAAGGTGGGCAGGTCGTGCCACCGCCCGGGGCCCGCCAACCATGCAGAGTGGCTGCTATGACTCCTGGGCGCGAGGCTGGAAGCTTCCGGGCACTCGGTGGAGGCTTTTTGACCTGGCAGGGGTGGGAAACAGGTGATGGTCAGTGATCAGAGGGGGGTGGCGCTCCAATGGCCAGCACCTGCTCCTCCAGGCGGGCCCTGGGCAGCCACAGGGCAAGCTGAGCAATGGGGAGACGGCCTGGGAACAGAGGTGGAGGAGCTGGCTGGCCATGGCAGGGCTGCACCAATGACCTGACGGTGAGGGGGACAAGCTCAAGGTGACCTGTGTGTGACTGGCACCTGGTGTTGCGCTCCAAGGCCCGCAGCTCTGGGGTGGGAGCACAGCAGGGTCTCAGCCCGCCTCTCAGCCCTCCTGCACCATGTGGTCTGTGCAGTGACCCCAACTCTCTGAGCCTCGGTTTGTGCATCTGTGAAGTGGGGAAGAGGGTGGAAAGGAAGCTGCACCGCCCTCCAGGAGAGATGAGGATGGGGGTGGGGCACGGCGCTCTCGCAGAGACCGCGTGGGGCTGGGGAGGGGTGGAGAAACACCCGACCTCAGCTGAGGCCGGTGGGCAGGTGGCGTATGCTGACGGTGCTCACACTGCAGCTGGAGAGCGTGAGCCCTAGAGCCTCTCTAGGTCAGGAGCCTGTGCCACCAGACACACGCGTATCCCGGGTGTGTGCACGGCACTGCGCGGCAGGCCCACAGCACCCAGGCGTGCACGCACACACACACCGGGCAGCCCCATCCCTGCCCCTCGGCTGCACAGGCCACGGACCTGCAAGCTCGGGTCATGTGGTACGAGGGCTGGGAACCTGGCACAGGGAGTGCAGCGGGAGGTGATCTGGGGCTTCTGGGTCTCCCCCCGGGCAGGTGGGGAGGGCACCTGGCACGGCACCCTGGCCAACCAGGGCGTGGGCAGAGGGGGTGAGTGGGAGTGGAGCAGAGGCTGCCGGGGAGGAGGAGCGCAAAGGGTGGAGGGGAGGAGGGCAGCCTGAGGAAGCGGGGGCCTGTCCTGGCCAGGCCTGGGGGCTCTGGGGGACATTCAGCAGGAGGTGTGACCTTAATGGAGGCCACAGCCAGCAGTGGGGGCTGCAAGGCAGGCTGCTCCACGTTGGGCCAAGGCCTCGACTGCCCAGGGAGCAGGCGGCCATTCTGAGATCTTGCCCATGGGTTCATGGGGGCCAGAGTCCACCCACCCAGGAGGGCAGCTGGAGCTGAGAAAATCCAGGGGTGCCCTCCTCGCCTCCACAGGGGCCTGTTGCCTGTCCCCTGGAGGCCTGGGGATGGGTCCTAAGGGGCGGCAGGCCAGAGGCCCCTCTGCATGGTCTCTGGAGCCGTGGGCGAGTGTGTGACCCAGTCCATGTTCCAGCTTGCTGTTCCTGTCCCCCCAGAACACACACCCAGACCCAGGGCTGCCCTGTGACTAGTGCTGCTGGACTCTGAGGCTCGCAGGGGCCACTCCCCGGCCTCCGGCTCCTGGCAGCTCCCTCCAGCACACTGAGGAGCCCTGGTGCGGGCCAGGGCTGAGCCGTGGAGCGTGTGCATGCCATGAGGCACGGCGGACAGGCTTTCAAAACCAAGAAGCTGGGTGCCAGCGTCGCCTTTGAAAGGCAGTCTGCCAGATGAGGGGCGCCTGGGCCCCTGGTCCTGGGGTGGTGGCCGTGGGAAGCCTCCTCTGGCTTCTCTGAGGCAGCGCTGTCTCTGGTCCCCACACACCAGCTCTCCTCAGAGAGCTCACGCTCCCACCCTTGGCACCCCACCAGTGCTTCGGGGTCCAGTTACCATCCTGCATCTGCCAAGGACACTCAACCTACCACCGAGAGAGGCTAGGCTTCTGGCCCAGGCCCAGCCTGGGGATGGAGCCGGGTCCAGTGTGCCTGGCTCCCCAGACTTGGGTGGCCCAGGGCAGAACCAGGGCCCCAGGGAGTCCAGGTGGGCTTGCAGCCTGGCTCCTCCTCTTCCCAGTCTGCGTGGGGACTGCGGGGAGAGGAGTGGGTGCAGACGCCATGGTGCCCTCTTCCTTGCTCTCCCAGCCCCACTGGACGTGGTGCCCAGCAGCCCTGTGGGACTGGCCCCTGCGCCAAGCCACACCCACCCCAGGGTCTTGCAGGAGGTTCCCTGCTCCTTGGCAGCCTCATTGGCTCCTGGGTGGGGAAGAAGGGGCAGGTGGGCCAGAGAGCCTGGCTAGAACCCAGGCTGGAGCTGACCTGGTGCCTGCAGGACTCCGAGCTTGACCCTCAGTACTGCCCCAGTTTCCCCCGTCCCCACGGTGCGCCATGGGCCTGAACCCTTTGACCAGTGTGCCCACAGAGAAATCTCTTTGAGAATTTTGTGGGCAGGCAATTTTAAGCCAGCCCTGGCATCTGCAGGGAGTCCTGGGAGGGAAGGGGTTTCCTGCCTGGCCTGGGCTGGTGACATGTCCACCTCCAGATGAGGACCAGGGCTGGCTGAGCCCAGTGGACATGTAGAACCCCTGAGGCTTGTGCCCAGCGTTGGCCGTTTGTTAGAGCCTTAGGACCAGATGGTGGGCTGGTGTGTGGGGCTGGCGTGAGGCTGGCCTCTGTGCGGGGGGGGGGGGGGGGGGAGCAGCGGGCTCACTCGGA
This sequence comes from Sciurus carolinensis, assembly GCF_902686445.1. Classification (NCBI taxonomy): domain Eukaryota; kingdom Metazoa; phylum Chordata; class Mammalia; order Rodentia; family Sciuridae; genus Sciurus; species Sciurus carolinensis. The sequence continues at coordinate 2,885,335 of NC_062226.1, forward strand.
GGCAGAGTCTTTGACAGACAGCAGTCACCTGCGTGCTGCCTGCTGGATCTCGGGGAGTCCCTGGTGTCACGGAGGCCTCCGCAAGCTGCTCTTCCTTTCATGAAGTGCAATTGGAGAACATATATTTAGACGCCCAACTGCCAGCTGAAAGAGGAAATATTTTATTTGAATTGGATGGAATCTGAACTAGAAGTCAGGTTGCTTAACAAACGTGTGGATTTGATCCACTGTTCCTGTCACACAGTTCCTGTCTGCGGAAGAGTTTAAGACCTGGGTTGGGAGCCAAAGAGTCGTGGGGAAGGAGGGAGGGAGGGGCGGGGGAGGGGACAGGGAGGTGGGAGCCGCAGCTGAACTCCGTGAAATGCCTGGGTAGGGGCTGGCCGAGGAGCGGCCAGTGCTGAGGGTGAGGGGCCTCTCCTGCCTCCCCTGGCGACCTCCCTGTGGTGGAAACCCCAGCAGGGGCAGCCACGGCCCCTTGAGGGCTGCAGCCCTGGAGCTGGTCTGTGGAGGGAAAGGAGCCCAGAGTCCCACCCTGCACGGGCAGCTGGAGGATGCCCTGGGGCCAACGAGAGCTCCTGCTGGTGCCCCACCTGCCTCTCTCGCAGCTTCCTGTGACCAGGGTGGGCTTGGGCTCCAGGCTGGCAGCGCTGTGTGCCATCTGGGGTGACGGTAGGGATCACAGCCCGGGGTGCCAGCTCTAGGTCCACCAGGGCTCAGCCACCCGCTGGTGGGAAGAGGCTCATTCTGCTTGGGCTGCTTGGCAACTGGAGTGTGGGGACAGAGGGGTGGTGGTGGGCCAGCTAGTAGCCAAAAGCCCCAGGTCCTGGCCCCCTCTTCTGTGGCCCAACCCTGTCTGAGCCCTCTCCTTATGTGTCCCACAGAGGTGACAGAGTTATTTGAGCGAATGGCACCTGGTGCTCTGGGCTCTGGGCCGACCTCGGTGAGCGCTGGTCCAGGCAGCAGATCTGGGTCATGTTGTAGCCCCAGTGTGTGATGCAGTGGCCAGAACTTGGGTCTCCATAGCTTTTGAATGAATGGAGAAATGAACAAGTAGATGGATGGATGGAGGGGTGAATGGCACGCATGGAGGGGTGAATGGCATGCATGGATGGGTGAATGGCATGCATGGAGGGGTGAATGGCATGGCTGGCTGGCTGGATGGATGGAGGGGTGAATGGCATGCATGGATGGGTGAATGGCATGCATGGAGGGGTGAATGGTATGCATGGAGGGGTGAATGGTATGCATGGAGGGGTGAATGGCATGGCTGGCTGGCTGGCTGGATGGAGGGGTGAATGGCATGGCTGGCTGGCTGGATGGATGGAGGGGTGAATGGCATGGCTGGCTGGCTGGATGGATGGAGGGGTGAATGGCATGGCTGGCTGGCTGGCTGGATGGGTGGAGGGGTGAATGGCATGCATGGCTAGCTGACTGGATGGAGGGGTGAATGGCATGCATGGCTGGCTGGCTGGCTGGAGGGGTGAATGGCACGCATGGCTGGCTGGCTGGATGGATGGAGGGGTGAATGGCATGCATGGCTGGCTGGATGGATGGAGGGGTGAATGGCACGCATGGCTGGATGGCTGGATGGATGGAGGGGTGAATGGCACGCATGACTGGCTGAATGGATGGAGGGGTGAATGGCATGCATGGCTGGCTGACTGGCTGGAGGGGTGAATGGCATGCATGGCTGGCTGGATGGATGGAGGGGTGAATGGCACGCATGGATGGGTGAATGGCACGCATGGAGGGGTGAATGGTATGCATGGAGGGGTGAATGGCATGGCTGGCTGGCTGGATGGATGGAGGGGTGAATGGCATGGCTGGCTGGCTGGCTGGATGGGTGGAGGGGTGAATGGCATGGCTGGCTGGCTGGATGGATGGAGGGATGAATGGCATGCATGGCTGGCTGGCTGGCTGGAGGGGTGAATGGCACGCATGGCTGGATGGCTGGATGGATGGAGGGGTGAATGGCATGCATGGCTGGCTGGATGGATGGAGGGGTGAATGGCATGCATGGCTGGCTGGATGGAGGGGTGAATGGCATGCATGGCTGGCTGGCTGGATGGAGGGGTGAATGGCATGCATGACTGGCTGGCTGGCTGGAGGGGTGAATGGCACGCATGGCTGGCTGGCTGGATGGATGGAGGGGTGAATGGCATGCATGGCTGGCTGGATGGATGGATGGAGGGGTGAATGGCATGCATGGCTGGCTGGCTGACTGGAGGGGTGAATGGCATGCATGGCTGGCTGGCTGGATGGATGGAGGGGTGAATGGCATGCATGGCTGGCTGGCTGGATGGAGGGGTGAATGGCATGCATGGCTGGCTGGATGGAGGGGTGAATGGCATGCATGGCTGGCTGGATGGATGGAGGGGTGAATGGCATGCATGGCTGGCTGAATGGATGGAGGGGTGAATGGCATGCGTGGCTGGCTGGATGGATGGAGGGGTGAATGGCATGCATGGCTGGCTGGATGGATGGAGGGGTGAATGGCACACATGGAGGGGTGAATGGCATGCATGGATGGGTGAATGGCATGCATGGATGGGTGAATGGCACGCATGGCTGGCTGGCTGGATGGATGGAGGGGTGAATGGCATGCATGGCTGGCTGGCTGGCTGGAGGGGTGAATGGCATGCATGGCTGGATGACTGGATGGAGGAGTGAATGGCATGCACGGCTGGCTGGATGGAGGGGTGAATGGCATGCATGGCTGGCTGGCTGGATGGAGGGGTGAATGGCACACATGGAGGGGTGAATGGCATGCATGGAGAGGTGAATGGCATGCATGGCTGGCTGAATGGATGGATGGAGGGGTGAATGGCATGCATGGCTGGCTGGCTGGATGGATGGAGTGGTGAATGGCACACATGGCTGGCTGGCTGGATGGAGGGGTGAATGGCACGCATGGCTGGCTGGATGGATGGGTGAGAACAAGTGGGAACTTCACCTACAGTAACCATGGAAGTGTGCCAACCGTTCCTCCCCTTCTTGGGTGCCTAGAGCTGTTTCCTTGTATGCCCCGTGAGCCCCTTTCTGGCCCTGTGACCTTGCCTCTGACCCTTGCACATGTGCCTGCTCCTGGCCTCTCTTTCAGAAGTGTTGTCCTGGAGGCCCTGGTCTCCTTCCTGCCACCTGTGTGTCTGCTGTTGTGTCCCCACCTCATCCTGCTGGGTTCTCCCACTGCCTGTCAGTGACTCTGAACCCTAGTGTCCCTTCAGGACCTTTCCTGAGCATATAGCCCCATTGATCCCCAAATCTTCGATATTGTTTATTGAGCACCTTCTGTGTACAGGGAGTTTGCCTAGCGTACTTGCAGCCTCCACAACCCTCGGAGGTGGATATTTTTTTGTGTGCTTATTTTTTCACAGATAGAAAGCAGGGCCCAGAGAGGTGAGCCGGCTTACCCTGGCCAGGAAGTGGCAGAGCTGGCAAGTCACCAGCCTGTCTGGCCATACGGAGAGTGCCCTTTTCCCCTGTTCCCTGTGGGTGGGAGTCCCTTGCCCACCTGCAGCCCCCACTCCTGCTCTGAGCTGGGAGTAGTGCCCAGGCAGCACAGCTGGCGTGCTGTGGCGGGTCTCTGCGTTGGTCTTCATGGAGGACAGCAGTGTTCAGATGAGACAGGTGTGCCTGCAGAGCTCCCAGCCATGTGCCCCCAGCCCAGCCCAGCTTCCTAGGTTACTTGCCAGTACCAGAGGTACACAGCACAAAGTCCCCTCAGAGCCCCAGGGATGTAGGTGGGAGAGTAACTGTCTACCCAGCTGAGGCAAGGCCGTCAGGAGCACAGCCTGCAAAGGGCTTGGGTAGCTGGGAGGTGGCGCCTGTGCTGGGGCGGAGCAGGGCTCGGGGTAAACCAGGGAGAACATGGCACCTCCAGATGGGGCCAGGCCCCGGCCGGGCAGCAGTCCCTGGGAGAGGGTTTCACAGCAGAGTCAGGGCCTGCCCTTTGCTGTAGGGCATGGCGTGTTCTAGAGAAGTGCATGATGGTTAACAGCGTGGCTCTGGAACCAGAGAACTCGCTTCCACCTGGCCCCATCACCCTGGCCTGTGGCTCCGTCTCCGACCATTTGACTCCAGCATCCCGGCATTTCCTGCCCTGTTCTTTTCCTCCCCTTGAGCCCGTGGGTTGGAAGCAGCCAGAACCTTGAAAGGCCTTGAGCTGGCCCTGCTCCACTGCCGTGGGACACTGGGCAGGAACCTCTCAGGCCTTGGTGTCTTCAGTTGTAGAATGGGGGCTACTAGGACAGAGCGTAGAAGGTTCTGGTGGGCAGACAGGCAGCCTGCAGGCCCTTCACCCGCGCCTGAACTGTGCCGAGCTGCCCTACATCATAGTCACTGCCGTTAGCAAAATCATTACTGTGTCCGTCGTTCTGGGCCCATAACCCCGGGGTCTTCATGGACCTGCTTCTTCCTTCTGCTTCTCTGTTGTCCACATGTCTTGATGAGAGGAAAATGGAGAATTGGCTGCAGGGCCTCCTGACAAGTCACAAAGTTCAGTGGTTGGTGGTGTGGCCCGGTGCTTGTTCCTCTTGACCACTAAGTAGTATTCCATGTGTGTATGCTGTACTCCATCAGTCCTCTCCTCTGGGGGCAGATGTTGACTTGCTTCTACTTTGGGGCTACTGTGAATACTGCTGTGGATGTATACATATGCATATGTGTATGTGTATGTGTGTGTGTGTTCATTTGAGTCCCTGTTTTCATTATGTGAAGGTGAACTGACTTTGGGGTCAATTGTTTTGTTTCAGTTCCTAGGGTTGGGATTGTGGGGTCATGTGACAATCCTGTGTAACTTAGTGAAAGCCAAGCGTTGCCTCTTTATCAGTAACCCCCAGTGTTTGAGGGGTGATGAACGAGGCAGAACAGCTCCAAGCCCTCACAGTCCAGGTGGTGCATTTGCAGGTTATGTTTCTGAACCAACCATCATAACTCTGAGCACTGGTCTGGCACCTTGAAGGTGCTCAACAGGCGTTTGATGGATGGCTGGGTGGATGAATGGATGGATGAATGGCATGTATGGATGGATGGGATGGATGGATAGATGGGTAGATGGGTGGATGGATAGATGTATGGGTAGGTTGATGGGTAGATGACGGGATAGCTAGATGGATGGATGACTAGGTGGATGGATGGATGCATGCATGGGTGGATGAATGGATGGATAGGTAGATGGATAGGTGGATAGATTGGTAGGTAGATGGATGGGTGGGTGAATGAGTGAGTGTTTGGATGGGTAGATGAATAGATGGAGGAATAAGTGGATGGGTGGATGGATGGGTGGATGGATGGATGGGTGGATGGGTGGATGGATGGATGGATGGATGGATGGATGGGGTGGGTGAGTGGGTGGGTGGATGGATGGATGGATGGGGTGGGTGGGTGGATGGATGGATAGGTAGATGGATGGGTGAATGGATGGGTGAATGGATGGATGAATGGATGGGTGGGTGGATGGATGGATGGATTGATGAGGTGGGTGGATGGATGGATGGATGGATGGATGGGGTGGGTGGGTGGATGGATAAACAGATGAGCCAGCCTAGCTCTAGTGACTTTTAGGGCAGCAGCTCCCTGGGAGGACGTCGGGTCCTGAGAACTGCTCTTGAGGTTCAGCCTGTGTTGCTCTCTGCCCAGGGCACTGGGCTGGGTCTCCCAGGACCCTGTGAGCACCCCATGCTGTTTGTTCATGAGCTTTTGTCCTTGTCTAGGGTGACATCCAGCAACTGCTCTTCGTCTCAGACCACCGGGCAGCTTATGACTACTGTGAGCATTATAGCCCTGACTGTGACACCGCGGCCCCTGACACCCCCCAGTCGCAGGACCCCAACCCAGATGAATACGTGAGTGAACTCTGGCTGGGCTTGGAGATGGGGAGCATGGACGACCACCTGGGATGGGCAGAGTCAGGCAGGAAGGGTGTTTGTGGAAGGTGTGGGGACCATGGCCCCCCATTTTAAATGAACCCTCAGGGCTGGCAAGCAAATGACCAGGAGGTAAACTGTCTTCCTAAATGACGGAGCCTCTCTAGGGGTGTACAGCAGCCTGTCCTTTGACCGCCCATGTAAGTCCCCAGATGGGTCCAGCCAGGTCCTCCTACCCTCAGCAGATGGCCGGGCAGCGGCCTTGTGAGCAGAGATGCCAGGAGCCCCTGGGGACTCAGCCTGAAGCTGGCATGGAGCACATGCCGGGATGGTTCCCTGTGGAACACATGGTCCTCTGACGCCCAGCGTGGCGGTCACTTGGAGGACAGCCTCGTCCTGTTTTGGAGATATGCCTGGCACCTTTGTCCCTCCTAGCGGGGCCACTCTGGTCCTTGGTGTCCCCTCACCCAGCCCCCTGCCCAGCAGCACCCGGCTGGTCGTAGTGCCGTCCCTCTGGCTCTTAGGGATGAGCACCACCTGCCACAACCCGGGCACACCCGACTCCTGGGTCTGTGAGACACGACGTGTCCTGCTCCGCATTCCCCACGGCCTCCCTTCTCTCACCACCAGCGAGGCTTTCATGAAGCTGTACGGTCCCATGGCCTGGGGCCACATTCCACAGGCCCCTGGAGTGGGGCTGGACAGAGCTGCCCGCTGGGCCCTGCAGCCCAGGCCAAGCGCCCTGCTTCTGAGGCAGACATGCTTCTGAGGGCAAGAGCTCCCCCTGTCACCTACAAGTCCCCTCCCAGTGGGCCCCCAGGCTTTGAGGTTTGGGCTGAAGGTCAGGGAGCTTGCTGGGTGATGGCAGTGGCCAGGCCCAGTTGCCCTTTGTCCAGTTGTCCTGGCTCTGGGCTCTACAGAGTAAGACCTCATCAACTTTAGGGTTCATCCTCCTCTGACTTTGCTCAAGGGGTTCTGGGGTCCCCCATTATCTCCCTTGGGCTTCTGGGGTAACCCAACTTCCCAGCTACACAGGGAAGAACCCCATCCAGGGAACCCTGGCAGGAGTCACGCCCAGGGCAGGGAGGGCTTGTGGTGTCCGGTCCTCCTGGTGGAATCCCAGGGAAAGGGACTGCAGTCTGTCTCGCTCCTTCCTCACATGGCTGTGGCTTACCTGTAGTACCCGGAAGGAGATGGTGAAGGCGAGACCTATTACTACGAATATCCCTACTATGAAGACCCCGAAGACCCGGGGAAGGAGCCCACCCCCACCCAGAAGCCTGTGGAAGCTGCAAGAGAAACCACGGAGATTCCCGAGGTCTGGGCTGGGCTGGGGCTGGACTGGCCTCTCCTGGGCCTTTATCCCGTGGTGCAGGGGAGGGTGGGCTCTGCCTGGCATGGAGACCCTGGGCAGTTTGTGGAGGGTGGGGACTTGGGTGAGGTGGCCGCTCAGCAGGGATGGGCTGCCGTGGGAGGCTGTGCTTGTTGCTCGTGGGGGTCTGCTGTGTCATCTGGAAATGGGGTGTCTAGGAGCGCTGTCCCCCTGGCCCGGCCAGACACTGCTCCCGTCCCCACTCTGCCTCCGCCAGCTGCGTGGTCTTGGGAGGCGTCAGGTGAACCTCAGGCTGTGTGCCCACGAGTTGCAGGGCATCCCTCTCTCCTGGTAGAGGGTGTGTGGGCAGCGGAGGGACCCCACGAGGAACGTGCTGAGCAGCACAGGGGCCTCGGGCAGCTGCATGGAGGGGCGGGCACCCCGCTGTGTGCCACTTCCCCCTCCCAGGTTGTCAGTGAGGGCCGGGGGACACGTGGGTGGGCCTGTGCTTCTCTCCAGGGAGAAGCGCCCTGTGCTGCACTGCTCTCCAGGAGTCTGGAATGTTCTGCTGCTCTTGCGGCCCCCGCGTCAGGGTGTTTTCAGTCTGTTTGCAGCGCTCTGAGCCAGGGCGGGAGTGGGGGCTGGCTGCCTTCCTCCTGTGGACCGAGGGCCACTGCACCCAAGTCCACAGGCCTCAGTTGGACCAAAGGACCAGGCTGTGCCACTTACTCTCAAGCTGCAGACTCGCTTGGACTGCGGTTTGTGGGAAACCCCAGACCTGGCGCCCTAACTTGCTTCTCTTTGCCCTTGGCTCCCAGGAGCAGACCACGGCCCCCACTGAAGCCCCCAGAGTGCCAGAGGCCAGTGACAGGGTGGGGAAGGAAGAGGACCCTGGCATCGGGGACTATGACTACGTGCCCATCGATGACTACTACACCCCCTCCCCCTACGACGACATCAACTACGGCGAGGGCATGGAGAACCCTGACCAGCCCACCGACCCCGACGCAGGGGCCGGGATCCCCACCAGCACCACGGTCACCTCCAACTCCTCCAATGTAATTTCCGTCCTGCTCTGTTGGCTTTGTCCAGGGGATGGGGGCAAGGGCAAGTCCGGGGGTCAGGACCTCTGAGCTCTGCTCCCCTCTCTGCTTCCCTCCGTGGTGGCTCCAGCACACAGGAGCCGCCACACCAGGCTCTTGGGCCTGGGGCAGCCCAAGACTGGCCACGTTCACACCATTAGTGTTTCTCCTGAAAAGTGGGTAGGAGGTGCTGGGCTCCTGGGCCTGGGGGCAGACCGGAAGAGATGCCTGCTTGCAGAGAGGGCCCCGCCTGGGCCAGGGCTGGGCTCGGTACAGGTCAGACACCCTGAGGTTGGGCAGCACTGGTTGAGACAGTGGACCTTACGCTCAGGCAGACGACCTAAAATCCCTGCCCGAGGCCTTGGAGATCTCCCGGGACCGGCCTCTTGTGAGGCAGGTTCTCATTTGCAACACGGTGTTGTGTTGATGGTGCTCCCTCAGGGTGGCTGTGTCCTCGGCTTAGGGAGGAGCGTCACCAGCAGGCACAGGGTAAATGCAATGCCCCACATAGCTAGAGAGGACTCCCATTCCAGTGCCCCAGACCCTTGGCCCCCCGTGGTGTGTGGCACAGCTGGTGAGGGGCACCAGGTCCTGGCCCTGCCCAGCTTGTCCAGCTTGTCACAGCACCTTGGGCTGACTTGGGGGGATAGTTCCCATGGTGAGTGGGAGGTGTGTGGAGGGGATCCCAGGGGCCACAGCACCTCTCCCAACTGGCTGGACTCTGGCTCCAGGGTTCTGCTGGGAGGGGCTGCTGGCCTGGAGGTTCAGGAAGGGCACGGTGCCCGCTGTGCCAAGCACGGTGCTTGCAGAGCAGAGCGGGGGAGTGCGTGGCCGCCTTGCCAGTGACTCCGCTCCTTCCTCTGCTCTGCAGCCAGCTCCACCCCCGGGGAGGGGAGGGACGACCTGGAGGGCGAGTTCACCGAGGAGACCATCAAGAACCTGGACGAGAACTACTACGACCCCTACTACGACCCTGACTCCAGCGTCTCCCCGTCCGAGGTCGGGCCGGGCATGCCGGCGAACCAGGACACCGTCTACGAAGGGGTGAGAGGGGTGGCGGCCTCCCCGAGCCCTGTGGGCAGCAGGGGCGCTGCGGCCGCCTCCATGACGCATGCCTGTTCTGCCCGTGAGCTGCTGGTTGCGCACAACCCTGTCTAGGCCCACGCCGTCCTCTGGTCAGGCTGGCCATTCCCTCCTCGGCACTCATGTGCACTTGCCTCAGACTCATCACTGTCCTTCGGGCCTAGGGGAGGTGTCCAGCGCCCTGACTTTGCTGGGCCCAGGGAGTGTTTTAACCGGGCTCCTTTTTCCTTCTCTCTCCTGTTCTCTCACCTGTGTTTTCTCCCCCCTAGATTGGAGGACCTCGGGGCGAGAAAGGTCAGAAGGGAGAACCTGCGATCATCGAGCCCGTAAGGACCCTTCCTTCTCGTGTCTGAGATGGGTGCCTGCTGCTTGGGCACATGGCGGGTTGGGTGTGGTGTGGCCAGCTCACGGGCCATGCGAGGAGCTGGCCCCCGTGGGCTCCACGCCCGACTTGTCACCGCGGCTTGGGAAGGGCCTGGTGGGGGATTGCTGGCACGGGGAGGGGTGGTGGGAAGTGGGTCTGTTGGTGTTGTGGAGCGTGAAGAGGGCGTGCGCTCTCTCTGCATCAGTTTACCAGGGACAGGAAGGAGCTCAAGTCCTGAGGAGGGGTGCCCCTCGAGGAGAGGGAAGGGGATCATGGGCAGAGCGTTGACCTGGTCCTGGAGGTGTGGCGTGGGCCGTGGAGGGCCTTGCCTCTCCCTTTGGTGTGCAAATGTTGGCAGCCAGCGTGTGAGACACAGAGGGCCATTTAGAAGACCATGTCTAGGGGCCTAAGTAGTGTGGTGCTGGGCTGAAACACCAGCTGATTGAACTCAGTGGGGCAGGCAGCGGGTCACGGGTCAGTTAACAGGAAGCGTGCTCAGGATGTCTCCAAGCATGGGTGGAGCCAGGCCGCTCTCCTTGCCCCGCCCAGGTCCCTGGGTTTGGTAGGGGTCCTCGTCCCTCAGGGTGTGGTGGCCTGCTTAGAAGTCCGGTCCACCCCATGGCCTCGGGCCCTGACCCGTGGAGGGTGAAGAGCTGTGTGAGTGGCAGGGCTGCCCTGCAGCTTCAGGCAGTGGTCGTGCTGCCAGGAGGACCTGGTGGTAAGGTCCATCTGTGTGCCCAGTGCAGGAGGCTCATGGCTTCACTGTGGCTGGTCATGAGGCCCAGCAGGGCTGTCACTTCTGTGGCCAGGGCTGCTTCCTAAGGGCTGAGCTCAGGACACACCTCGGGCTCCCTGGGGTGAGGAGCAGTGGTAGGACACCGTCCTGCAGAACCAGGAAGGCACCTTGGGAAACTTGGCCAATGGTGCTTAGCAAGCCTTGGGCCCAGCATCTCAAGCCCCACGGCCAGCGCAGGCTGGACTTGCCCTACCTCTGGGTGGGACTCCGAGGGCAAGACTGGGCAGAGCTCCTCCCCAGCCTGCGAAAGGCCTCCTGGGTTCCCCTGGGCCCTGCCTCTCCAGGCCCTGCCAGTTCCTGGGGCTGAGTGAAGTCCTCACATCCTTTTCCAGGGAGGCCAGTGGGTCCAGGTATGAGGCGTGTGAGGGTGAGGCCAATTCCAGGGAGTCCCTTGCTCTCGGCCCAGGTCCAGGGGCAGCAAGAAGGGCCACCTGGGCAGGAGCGTGGTGGTCATGGGCTGGGTGAGCTTGTCCTTTGGAACGTGCCTGGGGCTGTGCCAGGGCTCACCTGACTGAGAGGCCACACAAGTGTCCTGGTGGCCAGGCCCTGCTTACCTCCCTGGGGTGCTGGGCCTCTCTACCGCCCTCCACAGATGGACTGGACCTCAGGTGGGCTTGAGGTGGACTCTGGGCTCCTTTCGTGGTACCCTTTGCTTCAGGGAAAGGGATAGGAAGGGGATCCTGGGAGAGGGCAGATGCCTGAGGCTCTGCCAGGGCCTGGCTCTGGGTGGGGCTGGACTTACACCTTTGAAAAGCTTCCTGTTTGCCCAGGAAGTGTGGGGCAGTGTGCAGAGGGTGTTCTGGTGCTGGTGGTGAGCTGGGTGGGCCGGGGACAGGCTGAGAGTGGAGGCCCAGCACGCGCTATCTCAAGGACGCCTACCTAGTCTTCACTGGGACAAGCAAGAGCCGTCAGCAGCCAGTTTAGGAACCCCCGGGCAGCGTTTGCTGCTTCCCAGCCCCCAGCCTCTCTGAGTGTCACAGGACCTTCGGCCAGTCCCCCGGGGAGATCATGTAAACAGTTGGAATTTGTCAACTGGGAGCATTGCCAGATGTCCTCAGAGCCTCAGCTGCACACAAACAGATGACCAAGTCCTGGGAGACAGCTGGGCACCCCCATTCCTGTGGGGTGGTGGCGACGTGCCTCCTCCTGCACCTGCCACACGGTGTCTCCTGGGAGGTGGGGCTTGCTGCCAAGTGAGCTCACAGGCAGTGTCCCTGATGTGTCACCTTGCTGAGCAGATACCCCCAAAGCAATTGTCACAGTCCAGTGTCGGCTGCCTGTCTCCTCCACGTCTCCATCCTTTTCCTTTCTTTCTCTCTCTCTCTCTGTGGTAAGCACCTAAAATTGACCTATTTTTAGCTGTAGGGAGACCTTTCCTTGCTCCTGAGGAGTCTGGGGCTGGTGGTGAGGAGGGGGAGATAGCAGGGTTGGGCTGGTGGCCAGGGTGAGGGACCTAGGAAGGCTTGGGCCTCCTGCTGGGCTGTTGGTCTGGCGTTCCCAGCTTCCTTTCCATGCTGACCTGGGCTGATCTGGGGTTGGCCTCCCGTGGGATCCCAGCTCAGGGTCACCCAGTTCCTGGAGAACAGTGTGTGTGTGTGAAGACAGCTGCAGTTCCTGGGGCTCTGTGGTGGCCAGTGGCCTCTCACTTAACCCCTGCCTGGTTTCTGACCCGTGTTGGTCAGAGAGGAATGGGAAGCTGGGATCGTGAAGCCATTTGGGTGGACTCTGTGTACATTGCACACACAAATATTTCTCTGAGGGTGCATCTGTGTAAACACAGCATGCCTCTTTCAGGGGAGCCTGGTGGGCTGGGTGGAAGCTTAGAGGGAGGGGTCTCCGCAGCCCCTGGCTGGGCGTCTCTGCCAGCCTGGCACCCACACCGTGGTAACCAGCCTGCTGCGCCTGCACGCGTGTGGCTGGGCGAGCCCCTCCACTCTAAAGGTGCAAGCCCAGGTTTGACCAGAGGGCATCTGGGCACATCAGCTCCTGTTATCCCTGCAGGGCAGCAATTCCTGTTTTCCTCTGGTCTGGGGAGCAGGAGGCAGGGGCTCTGCCTCAGGGACAAGACCTCCGTCCCTCTCACCAGTTCCTCTGGCCCTGAGAGTAGTTCTGCTCACTGCCCCCTGCCCATGGCCAACACACGTGGCATGTGGGTGCAGCCTGCCTGGGCTCCACAGACCATGCGTGCCCCCAGAACTCCCGGGGCCAGCCCCTGTGCCCTTGCTGTGCAGAACCCTGCCAGGTGGAGTTCCTATCCCTCCTGGGAAGGGGGCTTCGCCTCATCCTCCCGAGGTGGGAGTGGGCCATAGGGAATTCAGGGTGTGGGTCTTCCCTGCTGTTGCCGGGTCAGGAGTCTAAAGGGAAGCCTGGGAAGGGGGACTGGAAATGTGGGTCCCAGGGGAAACTCCTCCCAGGCCAGGCAGAGGGGTAGGAGGCCTGACCTGTGCTGCCTGGGGGCTGGAGGCCGGCTGGGCCTGGGCCAGTGGTGGGTGGTGAGGAGGGCAATGTGTGTCCAGTGGCCTTGGCAGGGTTTCCTGTGTGCTCTGGGCTGCTGCCAGGTGCCTGGGAGGAAGCATTTCCCCCTGCAGAGAGGGGCTGGGGGCTGTGGGCCTGGGGCCAGGTGGTCTCCTGCTGGGGCAGTGGTCACACAAGGACCTTGGCCCACAGGGCCCATTCTCCTCATCTTCCTGGGGTGGCCTGGGCCCCTTCGTCCTGTGCTCCTCTCCTCCTGCGGGGGCTGAGGCCCTGCAGCCTGCCTGGGTGCCCCTTGGGCAGTCAGCAGGAGATGGTGAGGGTCTGGGGCCCTTCCTCTCCTTCTGGCATCTTGGGGTGCATCTCTTGAAGCTGAGCTTGAGGGGAACTTGTCTTCCCCTGACTGCTGGCCAAGGCTGGGAAGGTGAGGACCTTCATTCAGTCCGGACTGCGGACGCTGCTGCACAGCAAGATGGGGCCTGACCTGGTCAGCTGGACCTCTGGTCAGCAGGCGCTGGCCTGTGAGCCTCTGTCCCCCCGGGCGGCGCTGTGCTGCGGGGTCTGGTCTCAGGTGCGCTCTCTCTGTCTCCACAGGGCATGCTCATCGAGGGGCCACCTGGCCCAGAAGGCCCCGCTGTGAGTGTCAGCTTTTATTCCCTGTGATTTGGAGAGGTGTTCCTGGGAGGGGATACCCCTTAAATCCTCTGATTGGAACAGTGGGGGTGGTTTCCTCTTCCACAGTATTTCTGGCCTCCTCTGGCTTAGCTGCAGGGCATGGGGTGGGAACCAGCTCCATCTTTAACTCTGTCCTTATTTCGTTTTAATTCCAGGGTCTCCCAGGACCTCCAGGAACCACGGGTCCCACTGGCCAAGTGGGCGACCCTGGAGAAAGGGTAAGGGTGGTCTCGGTTTCCTGAGGCCATGGGCTGTGTGGGCCGTCTGTGTCCTGTCTTGGGCTGCGCACTGTCCTCCTGGCTCTGCATCCTCGTTGCTCCTCCTTGTGGAGATGGTGGCCGGTGTGGATCCCTTCTTCAGACTACCCCTCACCCCAGGTACACCTAACGCACCCCCCTTGTTGGGCAGGCAGTACCTGCGGAGTGACACTGGCCTGGGCCAGGGCTCCCAGGAGTTCCAGAGATTGGCTCCAGCAGTGGCCCTGCATCGGGGGACAGACAGTGGCAGGAGCCAGAGCTGGAGACCCTGTGCTTGCTCTGTGCCTCCCAGGGCACCTGCATGCGTGGAGAGCTGCACTGGTCCGCTCTGTAGCTGCCCCTCCCTGGCCATGGAGCCTCAGGCTGCCGGAGGCTTGTCGTGGATAGGAACCGGCCTCACTTGCATGCAAGTTTCTCCTGACACCTGGCGGCGCTCTGCAGTACTGCAGCCTGTGGTTTCTCTGCCTAGGCTGTTGTATTCTCCTTATTTTTCTTGGTTTTTTTTGCCTGTCTTGCGAATATCAGTGTTAAGCACAGTTGGATTAAAAGCTAGTAATTGGATGGCTGAGTTGTAGATGAGAGAAACCAAGGGTGTGTGGATGTTGATGGGCAGACATTTATCCCAGGGCCAGGGACTGCCTGGCTCAGAGTGAGGACCTAGTGGGTGATATTTGGGTGAGTGTATGATCTGAAATCACTGGGGACACACATTTGCAAGTTATGATTGGTATGTGCAGACATTCCTAATGATCCAGTGGTGGCAGTGCTTGCTGCTTTGACTCAGTTCTCACTGGGGTGGGTTCTCTGCCTGATGCTGTGCTGGGACCAGATCCCACCCGGTGTGGCATCTGCATTAGCTGCAGAGGTCACCCTGCAAGGCCTCTGATGTATCACATCCTGTCTGTGCACAGAGGCCTGGAGGGATGCGGGAAAGGCCCTAGTCGACTTCTGTGACTTCCTAATCCCTGCTCCTCCTCTTCCCTGGGGAGGGGTGGCCTCGAGGTCCCTCCTCTACCAGGGCTTGTAGAACCTTCTTGTGTGACCAGGTCGGGGCATTGATTCAGGCAGCTGATCAAGTAATAGAGAGAAACACATCCAGGCACAGAGTGACGGCTAGGTGGCAGTTTTGATTGTGCCTTTATTTCTGTGGCTGGAGCTGAGGCCCATTCCCGAGACTGTGTAGCAGCCTGCTAGAGTGTCCCCTCAGTGTCTGACATCAGCCATGTGACAGAATGATAGCCACATTGCCAGCCTGTGTCCAGCATCTTGAGAATGGAAGGTGGCCTTGAGAGTAGCCTCGTCCTGTCTCAGGGGACCAGGCTTTACGTTAGAGACCACAGTGCGTGCTGGAGTTTGCCGACCTGGGGCACATGGCAGGAGGGCCTGCCTTCCCTGGGCTTCCAGGGCTGCTGGGCGATGAGGCCTAGGTGACCCGAGAGCATTCCTGCCAAAGGAACGTCGTGTGCTCTTGTCTCAGGCGGACCCCATCTTCCCCGGGCCTCACGCTCCGGTGTCTGGTGGCCCTGAGGCAGTGTGGCGCTCTGTGGTGGATCTGAACGCTGTTCTCTGGGTTCTGTGGCTGGAGTCCTCCTGAGGCTCAGCAGTCCCTGGGTAGCTTGAGGTCTTCATTTGGGAATAAGCTTGCTACCTCCCACCTGACGGCCTCCCGGCCTCAAGCTGCTGTCGGCTGGCCTCCAGGAAGGCCTGCACAGGTTGCCAGTGGCTGTGTGTTTGTTAATTTTGGTTAAAGCAATGATCTGCCTCCTGGGACTGTGAATGGCTGGGGTCCACACCTGCTCTGGAGAGGGCGGGTTAAGTAAACCCCGAGCCCATGTGTGCAGGAAGCAGCAAGACGCAGCGACATACGCAGGCCGTGGTTTGCAGTGAGGAGGGGACTGTCCTGCAGAAAGTGGAAGAGAGCTACCCAGTGGCCGGCTGGCCAGAGGGCACATTTGGGGTTTTCTCTGGACACATACATAATTTGGGGCTGGTGCTTCTGCAGGAGGCAGGTGCCTCTCCCTGGTGTCCCCGTAGAGCCTACAGCACAGCGTTTCACAGCAAGCCGGCTACTTCTGTAATGAAACTCCAGAAGAGTTCCAGACAATTCCACCCCATCCAGATGGGTCCGAAGGACTGCTGAGGTCCCCTTAGCTTGTGCTTCTCCCTGGGGGACCCAGGTGCTGTGGTGGTAGCTGTGGTCAGTGCAGCTGTGGCCAGTTCAGGAGATGGAACCTGTACCTGTCAGAGCTGGGGATGGACCCCAGGAGTCCTTCCCCGGGGGAAGGCAACTAAACACCACCTGGAGCAAAATGGGCCTCATCTCCCTGCTGAGTGGGAGTGTGTCTGTGTGGGCGGAAAAGCCGCCTGAGAAGGCGGTGACTTGAGGATCTGTGTCCTGGTAGCCCACACTCATGCGGTCCCAAGGCTAGCCGGCAGAGTCCAGTCCTGGGGCTTCTGTCTGGTCCCTCTTGGAGTCCAGGACAACTGGTTTGTGGAGGACCCGTGTAGCTCCTCAGTGTGCTGGGGTCCTTTGAGCTGGGTCTGCATTCCTGAGGACGGGCCTGCTTCTGCGGCTGTCCCAGGAGGGCATCTCCATCTGCCTTCCACCGGCCATCCCAGTCCTGCTCAGCGTGCAGATGCAGGGGCTCCTGAGTGACAGCCCGGGCCCGCCCTCTCCAGCCCCAGTCTCTGCCTCCAGCTCCAGCCGCCGTCCTCCACTTCCTCCTGGAATTCCTCCAGGCCCACCTCAACCTCCAACTTTGGCCTTCACTGACCCTCAACCCACTGTCATGCCTCTCCCTCCTCTGGGCTGGGTTTCTGGAACGTTCTGTGCTGGGGTCTTGCTTTCCCTATGCCTGTCCAGCGTTGTTGGAGTGGGTGGTCTTCAGATCCCTCATCCTGGCTGCAGTGGTTAGACTCTGATCAACTCCCCCACCTCCTGTCTGCAGGGTCCCCCTGGACGCCCCGGCCTTCCTGGGGCTGATGGCCTGCCCGGTCCACCAGGGACCATGCTCATGCTGCCTGTGAGTATACCTGTTTGTGGGTTTGTGGGGGGCAGGGGCTGTGGGTCCTGGCGGGGGAGAGAAGCAGGTGCCTCATGGTTCAGGGTCAGAAGGCAGGGCAGGGCTTTCCCTGGAACCTCCTGTTCACTGGCGCAAAGCCAGCCTGGACCCAGTGGGACACACAAGCCCAGCAGTGGGCATTCCCTGCTGCTGCCAGCGTGGGGTCTTTGCAGTGGCTACAAGGGGCCATAAAGGGGCGGGCTTGTGACCCTGACTTCTGGGTAACTCTGGAGAGCAGGCTGAGGACCCTGAGGAGATAGACACCCTGGGGTGGAGCTGTGGCCACAGTGACAGAGGGAGGTGGGCTGGGCTGCCCACCTGGAGGGGTCCTTTGGCCTCCTGGTTGGCCTCCTGGCTGGTCCCTGACTGCCCCTGGGGCCTGGTGGTGCTGGGCCTCAGGACAGGCTCAGGTGGAGGAGGGAGGATCCTCCTTCCGGGCAGACGTTGAAGCCTGTGACATTGGCTCAGGTCCTTCTCCAGGGCCCCATTTACATTTAGCCCCAAATGCATGTCCTGTGTGGGGAAGCCCAGCTGGGGCTGGGGTCCTCTCCAGCCTGCTGGGTGTGGCCACGTTCATCATGGCTTTGGCTTTCCTTGTGGCAGCCGGGGCTCCCGGGGAGAAGCTGTAGGGGTCAGAAAGGGTGTGGTGGGTGGGGGTCTGGGGGCCCCCAGGGCTGAGGTTGGCAGGAGGGTCAGGGCGTGGAGCAGAGCTGGGTGTGGGGAGGGTTTGGGTCTGAAAGCTGCAACCTCTGAGCCTCCAGGCCTCCACGTCACCCTGGAGGCCGTGGCTGCTCCTGGGCCCTGGGGTGACCCTCGACTTCACTCCTGCAGTTTCGGTTTGGAGGAGGAGGTGACGCGGGCTCCAAAGGCCCCATGGTCTCGGCACAGGAGTCCCAAGCCCAGGCCATTCTCCAGCAGGCCAGGGTGAGTAGTGCTGGGCTCCTGGAGCGGGGCCTGCAGGGGACAGAGCCCAGCCCCAGGGCGGAGGCCCCCGGCTGCCTGAGTGGAGCCTCTGCTCTTGCCTGTCGGGTTCGGAGCCCTGGGCAGGCCTGGCTCTCTAGGTGCAGCTGGAGAACTTCGGGAGGTTTCTCAGCGCTTCCTTTGTCCGGGGTTGAGGGCCTGCAGACCCTCCAGCTGGTCTGGCCCATGGGCCCGTTTCCTCTTGTTGCCGACGCCTGCCTGCCTAGGTGCCAGGCCCTCCGCTGGGGTCTGGGAGTGGGGAGAAACCTCATGGGCTCTGGGCAGGGGCTTCCTGAGCCTGTGCTGTCTGGGGAGAGCCCCGGGCCTGGGGCCTTTGCTCTGGGCAGGGTCCTGAGGAGCAGGGTCCACCCAGGAGCGTTGTTGCCTGTCTTTGGGAATCAGCTAGTGAACTGCATTTGTAATGGCTATGGTTCTGGGTTGCTGCTGGCCTGCGACAGCAGTGGATGCTGCCCCTGAGGGTAGGTGGGCCGGGCGGGTGGTGCTCCAGGGAGTGTGGACGGGAGCCGCCAGATGCGCCCTTGTTTGTGAGGTGTTTATGTGGCTCCAGCTCAGCTCCGAGCAGCTGTCGATGACAAGAGCACACACAGATGATCACAGGATGGTCTAAGTGTCCAGAGTCACCATGGAACAAACTGCCCAGGTGATGGACCTTGGCACCTGACCAGCCCATCACCTGAGGCTGGATTTCTTGGCGTGGGCCTGGCTGGCTGTCCTGTCGAGCTGTGTGGTTTTGAACTGAGGCCAAGTGGGTGATGGGCTCAGCAGGGGATTTGATAATGCAAACATCTTCAGGAATTGAACTCATGTGTGGGAGCCATGGTCACACAGTGGGGATGCTTTGCGCGAGCAGGTGGGACCTGCATTGTGGAAGGTGGGCGCCACGCCAGGGGTGGGGTGAGGGCAGAGCGGGGGCGAGGCTCCCTGCTTGCCCAGGTGCCCCAGCCGCTGGAGAGTGCCTGGAGGGCCCTTTGGGGAGTCGGGCTCCTCCTGACTCAGCTGAGCCCCCTGGAAAGGCTTTTCTGGTTCATCCCGGGAGGGCGGCCTCTAGGGGCCAGGGGCTGAGACCAGGCCCCTCCTTCTTGGTGGCCACCAAGCTTCCTGAGGAGCAGGGCTGGGGCTCCTGTGGGATCCACGTGGTGTTCCCTGCAGAGCTCCCGTCCTTTCCCGTCTCATCTGCCCTTTCTCTCCTGGCCTCTTGCATGGGCTAGGAGCCGGCAAGCCAGGCTGGTCTGCCCTCCACTCTTCCTCACCACGACCCCCTTTCTTTGCAGCTGGCGTTGAGGGGACCAGCTGGTCCTATGGGTCTGACAGGGAGACCTGGTCCCATGGTGAGTGGTTGGCAGGGTGGTGACCGGGTGCTGCATGGGGACTCTGCCCCTGTCCCCAGTGGAGGGTGGTGGCCAGCTGGGTAGCCACATGGCATGGGTGACCTCCACCCAGTGCCCTGTTCCTAGCATTGTGACCAGCACGGACGAGTGGGCTCTTGGTGCTGCTCCCTGTGGGGTGAGGCAGGTGCTGGCTCGGGTGGCTCGGGAGCCTCATGGTTCCTGGGAAACAGTGCTGCCCCCGTTCTGAACGGGAGGTTCCTGGAGGAGCCACATCGGGAGCCCCGAGCTCCCGCAGCACAGCTCCTAGCTGCACCCACGAGGCAGCAGTCAAGTTCGCCCCGGAGAGACTCCTCTCCCTGAGCTGCGTGGCTCCTGTGAGCCCCAGCCTCGGGGACCCTTCTGCCTAGGAAGAGCCCCAAACAGCTGCGCATTTCCTCCTGCCGAGTAGCTGCCCTTCTTCCCTCGAGTCTGCTGAGGCAGAGTGGGCCGTGCGAGCCAGCCCTGGGCCGCGCCCACTCTGCTCCACGTGTGCGTGCGCCCTGCCCCTCCCCTCCTGCCCGGCCGCCGAGGTCTGCCTGCCCCTTGTCTGAGCACACGCTGATCCTGAGCTGTTTCCCTAGGGTCCTCCTGGGAGTGGAGGTTTGAAGGGCGAGCCTGGAGACATGGGGCCTCAGGTAGGTGGGAACCCCGTTGCTCTCTTCCGGGGAGGGCACCCTGGTTTGCCGGCAGCACCCCGGTTGCCGCAATGAGTGGGACTTACTGTGGCTTGACGCAGTGTGAGCAGAGGCAGCTCCGACTTCTGTGGCGGCAAGCTGGCTCGCTGTCCCCAGCCCTCACTGGGTTTGACACCAGTGCCCTGTCACTGAGGTGCCCACAGTGGCATCGGGACAGCCAGCCTCGGGCTCTGCTCTTCCCTCTGGAGAAGTGGGCTTGCTGCTGACCCTTTGTTCTCTGATTCTGGCAGGGTCCCCGAGGTGTGCAGGGTCCACCTGGCCCTGCAGGGAAGCCTGGAAGACGGGTGAGTGTTTGCTGCTGGCAGCATGTGGCGTGGGGACTTCTGCTTTGTCTCTGAAGGAGCCCGAGTCTGCAGAGGGGCTGTCCCCTCGGTGCCTCAGGCACAGGCCAGGCTCTGCTCTGGGCGGGTGGTGCCCCTCAGTTTGGAGGGCCGTCCATGTCCGGACTGCACCTGCCAGGGCTCAGGAGGGACCTCCACGTCTAGGGTGGCCCCCCAGCCCAGCCTGTGTCCGTTCATCAGCTTGATAAACGTTTTAATAGGCCATTTCCCAGGCCTTTGGCAGCTGGGTTGGAGGTAGCCTCTTGCTCCAAAAGTGGCCTGGCTTTGGGGGCAGTGTCCAGGTGTCTGCTCAGGCCTTCCCATGGGTCAGGATTTCCTCTCCTCGTGGGATTTTCTCTTGGGGACATTAGTCTCCCAGATGGAGTGAGGTGGTCCTCAGAACCATGGCTACCGAGAGAGAGCACGTGGGAGAGCCAGGGACATCCTGACCAACCTCGCCAGGCTCCCACAGATGGACCTTCTGCAGTGCTTTAGGGGACGAGATGAAGCCATTGATTGACACTGTGTGACACTGTGTGACACTCCAAGGCAGAGCTCTGTTCGCTGCTGTGGCTCCCCACACACAGGGCAGACGAGGGGTTGTCGCTGGTGGTGGTGACTCTCTTGGTTCCAGACGGAGTTGTAGGTGGGAAGCGAAAATGCCCACATCCTCTGGGTTACTCCTGTGGCCTGCCTGGGGCACACGTCCCGGGACCAGTGGAGGGAGCCCGCCGGAACACAGAGGCCGGGTGGAGGGTTGGGAAGCACCCCTGCCCTGGAATTCTCTAGTTCTCTATGGCCCACCAGGGAATTGCCCTGGTCAGGTTCTGAAAGGCGCTTTGTCTCATTGGCTTTCTGCCGTTCCTGCACAGTCGGGTTTCACTGAGCCTTCCTAGTGCTGGCAAGGTGAAGGCGGGAGGGCATGGTGGGGAAGAGCTGGCCACAGGACCAGATGCCAGCTTAGCCTGTCCTGGGCCGTGGGTGTGCCCATGTGTCCTCAGGAAGCAGGTGAGCCTCAAGTGCCTGGAGAAGAGGGTGGTGGCAAAGGGGCTCGAGGCTGGTGGCCTTTTCCAAGTGGCCTCTAGAGTTCTCTGCCAGCACGGCCTCTGCAGAGCACGTCCTTGTGGGTTGCAGAAGCTTCTAGATATTTTGTAGGGCAGTGTCATGCTGAGAATTCCTGAGAACCATTGTGATGAATTTCCCTTGATTTCTAAAGATGTTTGGGAATTTCAGGGGAGGCTCCGATGGGCCAGGAGTCTGCCAGGCAGGGTGGCAGCACCTGCCCAGATCTTTTTAGGCAAGTTTTGCCCTTGGGCAGCTCCTGGCTTCCTGCCTCCCTCCAGGACAGGGCACCCCTCTCCCCGAGGTCTGCTTGGGTCTCTCACCTCCTCCCTTCCCTCTGGTGCCACCTTTGCCGTCTATCACACGGGCAGAACCACAGCTGCCGCTGTCCAGGCAATTTTTGATTGGCGGTGGCTGCCAGGCAGTGGCCCCGTTTGGTCAAGGGCACATGGGGAAATGGAGAAGAGGGCCACTGCTGGGCTGGGCACCTCTGTGTGAGCCAGCTGGTGTTCCTGTTGGCGAGTGGAGTTTTGGCAGCATTTAACCAGGCTGGCTGAGTCTCTGTCCCCTTGTGGGTCTCTGCCCATGGTGATTGTGAGGCCTTAGTAGTAGACCCCAGAGGTCCAGGCCCTGCCCTTCAGCCCTGTGGCCAATCAGGTGGGCACTGTGGGCTTGTCCATGGCCGTTTTCGTGGCTGAGGTCTTGGTTTGGGGAATGGCCAACAGGGGCAGAGTGACCGTGCCCTGGATTTCTGCGTGGCCTGAGTGAGGCATGTCGCCTCTGGACCTCAGTTTCTTCTGTAGTCAGAGGGGCTAACGAGCGGCTCTTTCCCCTGGCGTCTGAGAGGGAAGCGAAAATGCCCACATCCACTGGGTCACTCCTGTTGCCTGTGGTGAACAGACAGTGCCCAGAGCCCCTGCTTCTGCCTCCAGCAGGGTCTCGCATGCCATGCCTCCTCCAAACCCAGGGAGGCAGGTGGCATCACATCCCTTTGGCAGTCAGGATGGTGAGGCTCAGCCAGACTGGCACCCTGTTTTGCGTGGTTGGGGTGCAGTGTGGCGCAGCCTGTGGGGCTGTGGCCTTGGCAGGAGCGCCTTAGTGTACCCTGCTGTGTTTGCTGGGAACCCAAGTGGGGGGCGCAGAGAAACTCCAGCCCCTTGGTGTTGGCAGCTTGCTTCCTCTGTTCCAGGGTCGAGCTGGGAGCGATGGAGCCAGAGGCATGCCTGGACAGACGGGCCCCAAGGTAGGCCACCACCGCACTTCCACACCGACGAGCACGCTGCTTGTGTGACCATGGGCGTGGCTCGTTCGTATCAGACCCTCCGGCCTGTCGGAGCTGGGCTGGTGGGTGACGGCTGTCTCCTTTCACATGGGTGGTGAGCAGGGGAGGGTGGGGTCCCAGCCACGAGGACCGCTGTGAACGTGCAGAGGGCTGGGCCACCGGGGACGTGTGCCCTTGCAGAGGAGTTCTGACTTTCTTCTCCACGAAGGAGCCCACAGTGGGGACAGGGGATGGAGCCTGGGTCACCAGAACTGCCAGGTGCTCAACACTGGTAACCATGAACTGGCAGAGCTCAGCACTTCTGAGTCTGAGCGAATGAGACATGGGGGCTTCAGTGCCTGGGGTGTAGAAGAGAGGAGTCTCACTGGGTCTGTCTCGATAGTTCATGGTCTTTCGGCAATGAAGTCATTGAAGCCTGTATATCCTACGCTTGCCCCGCTGCCCCTGCCGGCTTGCAGTGCCCACGAGACAGGACGCTGTTCCTGGGCTCCAGGAGGCATGGCAGGTCTCGCCTGCTGCCTGCGGAGCGTGGGCAGCCCTGCAGTCCCGAGGCCACAGCCCTGGGAGCATAGGCAGGGGTCTGTCCTCGTGGGCCCCCGTCTGCGGGAGACGAGAGTGAACAGGCACACTAACGTCGCCAACAGTGGCCGCCTGCAACCGTGGCTGCCGTCCCTTTGCAGCCTCTGCTGGCGTCAGGGGAAGAGCGGGGCTTGTGGACCTGAGCAGTGGGCTACAGTCAGTGGGCTGCCCAGGGGCCACCCAGTCTCCGGGATCCAGGGTGCAAGACCCTGCATGAATCTGCCCGTGGGGTGGCCATGTCTGTGCCCAGCTGTGTGCGGTGGCATCTGACGCAACTCTCTTGTCCTCGCAGGGTGACCGCGGCTTTGACGGCCTGGCAGGGCTGCCGGGAGAGAAGGGCCACAGGGTGAGTGTTTTGTGTAGGTGGTGAAAGGTTCTGTTCCGCACACTGTGGCTCTCTTAGGGGGTTGGGTGGTCACCCAGCAGAGTGCAGAGGGTCAGCCAGTGGAGCCAAACCCCAAGACTTTGTCTCTGTTGATGGAGAGTCAACCAAAGAAATTGGATTTGTCATGTGCAGCTCGTAAGGAGTGAGCCCAACGCCACTCACCTGGGGATGTCAGAGGAGCTGGGAGGACACTCTCCCTCTGGAATCCACGCTCTGTTTAGCAGAGTCTTTCACCCCTTGTTCCCTGAGCTTCTGAGCAAGGACACCTGCCCTGTTAAACAGGGGGTGGTCCTGGGAGGGGGACAGTCGCAAGTGGTCATCCCTATTAATGAGGGTTGGGGTCAGGGCCACCCTGGCTGCCTGCCCTGGTTTTCTCGCCTGCTTGGAGAGCACCCAGCGTGACGGCTCCCCTGTGGCTCGTCAGAGGTTTCTCCCTGACCTGATTTCTTTGTGCCTCTTTTCAGTTTTGGCACATTTGGGACATACAGACTCACATATATGTGGGTGCCCACTTGCGGGCATGTGCGGGCACATGGGCACACACCTGGGTATCCCCAGGGAGATGAGCTGTGGCATCCGTGGTGCAGTGGGAGTGGCTGCAGGATCCCCAGCCGTGTTCCCAGCAGTGAACACTGGGACACACGGCTGCCACTGATCCCTGATTCAGTGCCAGTCCTTCTGAGTGACTGACGAGCACAGACTGGCACCAGCTGCAGTGTGGCCTGATGCTTCAGGGTGCAGGAGTCGGAGCTGCCCGCCCCTCATGGCCCAGGGCAGTGGCTCTTCCTTGGGGAACAGCGTGGGGCTGCAGATGTGCCCTGCCTCTGCCAGAGTCTTCAGGTTGAGGGTGGCTCACATGCCACCAGTGTGCAGGGGTGCCCTTGTGTCTGCAGCTGCCCCAGACTGCTGGGTGCTCACCAGCAGGCCACCCGGGAGGGTCTTAGCTGGCAACTCCGTAGCCAGACCTCACCCCAGCCACTCAGCACACCCGACCTCCGGGAACCTCCCGCCCTGGATGGCCCTCGAGGGCTGGGGATTTCCAGGACCAGAATTGGAGAACCAGGAAGCCAGGGCTTGACAGGACTGAGGGCGAGCTGCTCAGGAGAGACTGACGTTGCCCCTGTTGATTCCTAGGGTGACCCTGGCCCTTCTGGCCCTCCAGGACCTCCAGGAGACGACGGAGAAAGGGTAGGTGGCCTGTCACCTCTTCAGCTGCCGGTGCTGCCCTGCTCCCCAGAGAGTTTGGCAGGAAAGCTGCAGATAAAATGCCAGCTGCGGCGGAAGTGCCCTGGCCTGTGTCGGGAGGGCCGGCCTAGAGGAGGAAGGGGAGGAGTCTGATTCGGAGTGCCGTGGCCGCGGGGAGGGGCCGCGGAGCGTCCGAGATAAGAGCAAGTCACAGACTTGACTTGGCTTTATCATTCCCACTAATGGGGAGAGGCCAGGAGTGGCTTCTACCTGTCACAGGTCTCAGAAAGAGCACCTCTAATTGCGGGAGGCAGGTGCCCCAGATCACATGGGAGGGAAAGTGCCAGCGGCTTAATGAGCTCTGCATCTCACTGGTCTCACCCATGAGGTGCCGGGGGAGGCGTGCGGGAAGCCAGCGCTCTCTGGGGAAGGGTTGGAGCTGCAGGGATGTGGGGCATAATCATCCTCCGCCCTGGGGGTAGGGAGGGCAAGTGACTGAGCATGTGAGCAGAGCAGGGCTGGAGCCCTGCCCCACGTGTGGGAGTACTGGCTGTAGTCCGGCTTCTCAGCTGGGTCTCTGCACCCAGAGGTCTCTGTCACGCGCATCCCCATGGGGGCTGGAGGCCGTGCCACCTCTAGACCACAGGACAGTCATGTGTGACAGAGGATGCAGGTGACTGTGGGCTTGCACACCACTCCCTTCCACGCCTCTGTCACCAGACAGCCTCCCTGGGCGTTAGGGACAATTGAGGAGGTTTGAGAGCCCTGGGGGAATGAGAGGCGCAGGCAGGCGCTGGAGGAACCAGCTCTAGTGGCATTTCTGTTTCACCAACTTTCAGACCAACCTTGTCAAGGCACCTTCCATGTCTGGGCCTCAGCACAGTCTGCTGTAAGATGAGGAAGGAGAGAAGGATCCTTCCAGATGCCTGTGCTTCTTGTGCATATGTGTGCATGCTCATGGCTGTGTGTGTGTGTGTGTGTGTGTGTGTGTGTGTGCAAGCATGTCTTTGCACAGGGTGTGTGTGTGTGCATGTGTGCACATACTTGCACATGCTTGGTGTGCATGCATCAGTGTGCCTGACTGGGTGTGAGCGTGTGCAGGTGGCCAGTGTGCATGCTTACTCGCATGCGTGGGGAAGGCAGGAGAAAGTGTGACCGTGGGGGAGCAGCAAGCTGGCTTAGCTCCAGCCAGGAGCCGGGGGAGCCAGGGAGCGCTCCTGCCTGAAGCCAAGAGCAAAGGCTCTTCTTGGTTTGCCCTTGGGCTCCTCTGGGCTCTGGAAGAGACCTCAGGCTCCCTGGGCAGCGGCCAGGGCTCTTGTGAAGAGAATCACAGATTCTCCCTGATGTCCCTGCTTTCCCAGTTTCCGTCATTCACCAGGGTAACCAAGACCTTTGAATTCAGTGAGTTTTCTGCCCAGCTGCCCTTCACCGCGGCTGTGGCTTGTGAGCTCCTGAGCCAGGCTTCTCAGAGCCTCACCTGTCACCTGCAGCGTCTGCGCCCCTGCTGCTCCCTGGGGTGAGGGCGCTCTGGGCTTTCCTGGTCCTACAGGACTAGTAAATCTGGCATACACTGGAGCTGCCCCAGCCAGGGAACCCTATTCCAAAACAGAAGGGAAAATTGTCTCTGGGTGTCCCAGCCTCACAGCTTGTCCCTAAAACCTCACTTTCTTCTCCTCCACAGGGTGACGATGGAGAAGTCGGGCCCAGGGGGCTGCCAGGGGAGCCCGTAAGTCTGCTGAAGGGTGGGGTTCTGGGCGTGGTCAGTGTGGAGATGGGCTGCACGTTGAAGCTGCCTC
This sequence comes from Sciurus carolinensis, assembly GCF_902686445.1. Taxonomy (NCBI): domain Eukaryota; kingdom Metazoa; phylum Chordata; class Mammalia; order Rodentia; family Sciuridae; genus Sciurus; species Sciurus carolinensis. The sequence goes on from NC_062226.1 coordinate 2,911,954, forward strand.
TGGAGAAGGGTCTGGGATCTCCGTGGAGTTCAGATTAAAGCAGCTCAGCCTTGAGGACAGAGACAAACCCTGGATTTCCCTGTGAAGGAAAGGAGAGACCACCTTATGGGGCTGGAGACTCTAGAGAGAGCACACCAGCCCTCCCTGCAGGAGGAAGCCCAGGCCCTGGAGGGTTGCAGTGGGCACCCAGGAGCAGCAGTGTGGTAGGAGTATGAGAATAACAGCCATGGGTACCCCCAGGTATCACTCCGGGAACAAAAGGCATCCCGGGCCGTCTTGCCGAGAATCCAGGAACATCATGGTGGGCGTTCAGAGGCCTCGTGGTGGGTGACCAGGAACATCATAGTAGATGCCTCGGGACATCATGGTGGGCATCCAGGGCATCATGGTGGTGTCCAGGGGCATGATGGTGGGTGTCCAGGGGCATCATGATGAGTGACCTGGTACATCATGGTGGATGCCTAGGGACATTGTGGTGGACGTCCAGGAGCATCATGGCGGGTATTCAGGGGCATCATGGTGGGCATCCAGGGCATCATGGCAGTTGTCCAGGGGCATGATGGTGGGTGTCCAGGGGCATGATGGTGGGTGTCCAGGAACATCATGGTGGATGCCTAGGGGCATCATGGTGGGCGCCCAGGAATATCATGGTGGATGCCTAGGGACATCGTGGTGGGCGTCTAGGGGCATCATGGCGGGTATTCAGGGGCATCATGGTGGATGCCTAGGGACATCGTGGTGGGCGTCCAGGGGCATCATGGTAGATGCCTAGGGACATCATGGTGAGCGTCCAGGGACATCATGGTGGGTATTCAGGGGCATCATGGTAGATGCCTAGGGACATCATGGTGGGTGTTCAGGAACATCATGGTGGATGCCTAGGGACATCATGGTGGGCGTCCAGGGGCATCATGGTAGATGCCTAGGGACACCATGGTGGGCGTCCAGGAGCATCATGGTGGATGCCTAGGGACACCATGGTGGGCGTCCAGGAGCATCATGGTAGATGCCTAGGGACATCATGGTAGGCGTCCAGGGGCATCATGGTGGATGCCTAGGGACACCATGGTGGGCGTCCAGGGGCATCATGGTAGATGCCTAGGGAAATTGTGGTGGGCATCCAGGAGCATCATGGTGGATGCTTAGGGACATCATGGTGGGCGTCCAGGGGCATCATGGTAGATACCTAGGGACATCATGGTGGGCATCCAGGGGTATCATGGTAGATGCCTAGGGACATCCTGGTGGGCGTCCAGGAGCATCATGGTGGATGCCTAGGGACATCATGGTGGGCGTCCAAGGGCATCAGGGCGGGTATTCAGGGGCATCATGGTGGATGCCTAGGGACATTGTGGTGGGCGTCCAGGGGCATCATGGTGGGTCTGCATATTTCTGCCTTGATGGGTACCTGGGGGCAGGCACAGGCCTGAATCAGCTCAGGGCCCCAGTTCTGACCAGTGCTCTTTCCCTCGCGGAGCCAAGAGCAACATGCCCTGTCGACCCCCAGGCTGGGGAGGTCTCTTCCCTCAGCTGGCGCATATTTAGGCCCAAAGCAGATTTCCTCAATGATAAAAGGACGTTAATTACTTCTCCCCGATGGTGCTCTGAAGCCTCTCTTCTCGTTACCCAAGTCAGGCGGCTGTTTGCATCTGGCGATGCTAATTGATGAGAAATATTGCAAATGCTGGGTAGAGGAGAGCATAGGGTCGGCGTGTGCAGATTCACTGGGACTAAATTATCCCTTGGATGTCTGATTAGCCGCTAAGGAGAATCCATCAGCACCACTTTCCTTAGCACGTGTCTAAGTGTTGCCTTCTGGGTTATTAGCTTCTGGAAAACATTTATATGACTAGGTATTAAAATAATGGAGAAAACATGTAAGAGGCAGTGGATTCTCTTCCACTGAATCTGGAAAGGTTCTGTCAAAATTAGGGGTACTTGAAATCCAAGTGCTTTGGTTAAAGGTGCCATGATCTACCTGTGCCAGGGTGGGTGTGAGCCACCCTGTGGCAGACAGGGACTCTACGCTCACTGTAAAGTTATGTGAGCCTCCCTAGATGGCAGGTGCCTTGGGATTGTGCCCTCTAGCTCTTGGGGCCATGTGTGGCTTATGACCAGAATGGCCACTGGGACAAGATCCTGGGATTCCCATCAGAGAGCAAGTTTCTTCTGACCCTGCTCCCTGCACTTGAGATTCTGCGAGACCAGAAATAACAGCTCATGTCATTGTGCAGAGGGATTCAAGACCAAGCCGATAACAAGAACTGGACAAAGGGCCCCATGCAGTGGGATATAGCTGTGGTGCTTCTAGCGGGGAGCTTTGGTCATGCCTGTCCCCCAGCAGGTGTCAAAGACGATGCCCTGAGTCCCAGGCACCCTGCCTCTGATTCCCAGCACCAGGGTGGAGAGGAGGGGGTGAGGAGAGGTAGCAGGGTGAGAGGGCATCTGGGCCAGTCTCCCTGAGATCCGTCACCTGCCACGCCCTGGAAGGAGCCAGGCTGTGGAGCACAGGATCTGTGGGCCTGGGGACAAGGGCCCGGACTTCTGCCGAGTCTGACTCCTTGCTCTTTCTTCTTGCAGGGGCCACGTGGTCTGCTTGGCCCAAAGGGACCCCCAGGCCCTCCAGGACCTCCTGTAAGTCCTGTCACCTCATGTCATGGTGTCCCTATCACAGCCTTGGAGACCCAGCTAGTGGTCCTTTTGGGCACTGGGACAGCAAATGCATGCTGATCATTCTGCACACTGCCTGCTGCTGGTGCGAGGGGCGTGGGTCACTGATGCTCACACAGAGGGTGGAGCCTGAGGCTGGGGGTGGCGGCTGGCCAGGCGAGCTGGCTCCTGCCTGTCCCTTCATGTTTCCGCCCACCCTCTGTCACACAGCACCTACCTTCCAGCAGCTCCTGTGCATGTTCTGGAAGGAGGCAGGGGCCCGGTTCCCAGGGGACTCTTTCCTGGGGGCTGGACCTGCCCCACCTTCTCAGCCCACCTGAGCCCCTTCTAGAACACGCTTGCCCATAGATGCAGGGGCAGGCAGCTCAGCTCGTCTTTGGCCAGGTGCTTGGGTGTGATCAGTGGACTTTCTGCAGAAGGGATTTAGGATCAAGCCTTCCACTCCTCCCAGGGGCTGCCCTCGGATGCACCGTGGCGGGCAGCGGAGCCACGCCGGATGGTTTTCTTTCTGAGGATTGTTGATTTATCTGTATCTTTTCCTTTTAAACCTCCCATAGGGCGTAACGGGTATGGATGGTCAACCAGGCCCAAAAGGAAATGTGGTGAGTCTGGGGCTCCCAAGGCTGGGCTTCGTGGTGACAGCTGTGGGCTCCCTGAGCCCAGCTTGGGCGCTCTGTCACTGTCCACGGCAGCTGGCAACCGGGAGCAGGGGTCAGGCTCAGAGTGCCCGGTGCTAAACACCGAGTTGGTATTTGCCCATTGCATGCTGCTGGAGTCGGGGAGGTTCAGAGGGAGGCCACCTTCCTGTTCTGGAGGAGCTGTGACAGTGCCATTAGGAGATGAGTCCTTTTCCGAGAGCACTGGGAGACCTCAGCAGGACAGGAGGACTGGTGACCGTCCCAGCTCCCTCTGTGCACTCCTGCCTGGGAGGGGTGGGGACATGTCTGCAGAGCACACTGCGCTCCCAGGCTCTGGTCCAGGTGCCACCCTGGCCCTGCTCTCTGTGGGACCCCCATCTCTTTCTGCTAGGCTGTCCCCACACATGGGCTCCTGGCACTGCTGTCGGGAGCTAAGAGCACGTGGAGAGGATGGGGGCTGGGAGGGGCAGCCCAACCTGGGTGGGTTCGGCTCCCCTCCCTGAGCCCTCTCAGGGCTGTGCTTTGTTCCCCACAGGGCCCCCAGGGAGAGCCTGGCCCCCCCGGACAGCAGGGTAACCCTGGTGCCCAGGTAAGTGTCCTGGGGAGGTGGCTCTGGGGCATCAGGAGTGGGAGCTGTGGGTCTCCAGCCAGCACTCGGGTGTGACGGACTGAACTCTGCCCCCCACGTCACTGTCCCCACTTCAAGCAGATGGGACTGGAACCTGGGTTGGTGCCTGTCAGTGGGAAGGTGGGAGGAAGACCGGAGGGGCTCCGAGTTGCCCTTCTCAGCTCTGCCTGGCTCTTCCCCACAGGGTCTTCCAGGCCCCCAGGGTGCAATCGGCCCTCCAGGAGAAAAGGTAGGTGGGCCCCAGCTGGGCCTGAGGGACTTCTTGGTGCAGGCCTGGGAGGCCAGCTGGCCTCACCAGCTTGTGTGCGCCTTGTGCTCCCCAGGAGGTGCCACAGCTCAGCCCCTGGGAAGTGACAAGCCAACCGTGGGGAAGATCTTGGATCTCCGTCCTGTGTTGATTCATAAATTCACTTCATTCTTTCATTACTTACAGCTCTGTTTGGGGATGCCAGATTTGGCAAGAATACAAAATATAGGACACATGGTTACGTTTGAGCTGTGTTGATCTGAAACTCGGAGCTAACTGGGCATCTTGTTTTGTGATTGCTTTTTATTTAGTTTTGCTTTGCTAAGTTTGGCAACCCTAAATTCACCCCCAGCACCCACTGAGGCCAGGCATGACACGAGGGTTGGGGCCTGGGTCTTCTTCAGCCGGAGGCTCATCCCAGCCTGGGCATTTCGGGTGCGCGGCACCTTGGCCAGCACCACCAAGAACCACAGGGCATGGGCACTGGGTTCTGAGAACCCAGAATCCCTGGGAGGGCTGCTTCCAACCCAGATGGTCGCTGGGCGTAGGCCGTCTATGTGCAGCATGGGATGCCCATCAGTGACACTGTGGCTGTGTTACCAGGCCCTGCCAGCGGGCGGGGAGAGGCATGAACAGACCCCTGGTGAGGAGCAGAGGAGAGCTCCTGGAAGGCTCCCAGGAGAGCTGGCGTGTGGGCAGGGGATGTCAGGGAGAGGGTGCAGCACTCGGTGGGTTGGGGTTTTGTTCCCATGATGAAGCCAAAGCTCTGGCGACAGCAGGAGGTGGGGCTCCTCCTTGGGTGCTCTGGGGGCCGGATTCTTTGTGACCAGTAGAGCAGAGGGCCTCTGAGCAAGCTCCTCAGCAGACGTTCTTGGGGCAGAAAAATAACCTGGGGCTCAGCGAGGGCTGGGCAAGCCGGCCGAGGGGTGAGGTAAACCCACGGGCGCATCCCCATGGACTCCGTTTCTTCTAGGGTCCCCTGGGTAAACCAGGCCTCCCAGGAATGCCTGGCGCTGACGGACCCCCGGTGAGTAGCCTGCCCACACCACCCCCACCCCAGGGTAGGGCGCCGGGACCCCCGGCTCTGGGGACAATACTGGAGGTCCCCACCTGCCCTCCGTGTTGACAGACGCCCCTTTGGCCTTGAGCCTGTTGCTCAGAACTATTGGGTCTTGGACATGCTCCCCAGATCTGCCCCTGTGGAGGGTGGGGGCTGCCCAGGTGGCAGTGTCGGCTGTTCCTAGGGTGTGCCTCTCGGTCACTGAGGTTGGAACTGTGAAGAGGGCTGGGCTGGACGCCGGCCGCCATGGGCTGGCCATGCTTCTCCTATCCACGCATGGGGTGGGGCGGGTGGTGGGCCAGCATGGGAGCCCAGTGTGCAGCCCTGTCAGCAGCAAGTCCCGCGTGTGGCCGAGCCATGTGGAAGGGGAGGTGGGGGAGGTGGAGCCCCTCGGCATCCTGTGTGCGCACCGCGCCGTGTGAGTCCCCTGTCTACACCTAGCCCTCTGCCTGTGGGGTGGGGCTGGTTGGGCTTGGGTTTTTTTTGTTTTTGTTTTTGTTTTTGTTTACCAGGAATTAAACCCACACTGAGCCACATCCCCAGCTCTTTATATACTTTATTCAGAGTCGGGGTCTTGCTGAATTGCTTGGGGCCTTACTGAGTTGCCGAGGCTGGTTTTGAACTTGCCATCTTCCTGTCTCAGCCTCCTGAGCTGCTGGATTGCAGGCATGCGTTACCACGCCCAGCTAATTTGGGAATTTTTAAGAGTTTTCAGCTACTGCTGAAAGAGAGCCCATTTCAGAAAACAAGATTAGCTAATTAATTATTTAAGACAGTGGATTTTATTGTTTTAATAACACCATTAAAAACTACACAAGAAAGTTAAGTATGTCAACCACTAATGGGTGACTCTTTACCAGGCACCTGTCTCTGCGCTCCAGGATCATTTGGCCCAGTGAGTCTGAGACTCACAAACTGCCCTTTTTGATCTGAGCACATGAACTGCAGTGGCTGCACCTCCATGGGGACCTGTGTGGGGATGTGCAGGGGCTCAGCCATGTGGGAGTTGGGGTACTAAGCAGCTCATCTTCTCCAGGGCGTCACTTGTGAATCCTTTGTTTAATCTAACTGCATTTTGTAAAGATAAAAGTGACATTTTGTTATAGACAATCAGGAAGGTCAACCCGATGGTGACATGGAGCCACCCATCTCATCTCCGGGGGTCTCATCATGGGTCTGGGACTGGCATCCTTCCTCCTGTGTGTTTTCTGCAGCAGGCCAGGCGTGCCCTGGGCTCATGGCCAGCCCCACGCCCTTCCCAGGTGTGCCCTCTTGGGCCTCAGCCTGGTCCCCACATGGAGACCTCCAGAGAATGGTGCCTGAAAGCAGCCTCCTTCCCCATTCTGCCCCACTCCTGAGCTCCCCAGGCCACAGGCGGACACTTGCATGTGGCGTGCTCACAGCAGGACCACAGGTGGACAGGAAGGCCCTGGGCTGCCCCAGAAGCAGCCCCTCCTGTGTGTGTCGAGAGGGGAGATGGGAGGAGCTGTCCTCGCAGTAGCACTGGCCGCACCCCCACCAGGGCCACTGCTCCTTTGCTCTTGTGCTGGCTGGTTTTGACTTTGGAGTCAGGGAGGTTGATTCCAAATGGGCGAAGAAGCGGGAGGCAGTTGAGGCCGCACAGCACCCAGGTGCAGGTGTTTAAGTCGTTCTCCCGCCACGGGGGAGCGGGGGGCGCCCCAGGGTCCCTGGCATAGTATGGAGTCAGTAAACGTCGACTCAGCAGAAATCCGGCGAGGAGCGGAAGCGCTCACAACCTAGTTCCTGAGTTAAGCCGACTCTACTGGCCCGTGGGCTGGCCCGTGGGCAGATGGGAGGCGTGTGGCTGCGGCTGCCGAGGCCCTGAGGAGCTTCGTATCCTTCCCACCTGCCTGATTGTCTGCCATGAACACATATTACTTTTTTAATCAAAAAAATGTCAAATGCAAATAATTTAAGCTTATTATTTTCCCATTTTGGAAGTGATGCTCATGGCAGGATACTGGGAAAAGGCAGCCCTGTAGGCAGAGCAGGGCCCGCCTGGCCTCGCAGAGGCCCGGCACTGCGCTCCGCTCTGCCTCCCACCAGACTTGGCGTGGATGGTGAATACGAGAGTTCTCGGTGCCCGGACCCCAGCTCCTCTCCTAGAGTGCAGGCAGAGGAGGCAGGCTCCCCAGGCGACTCGGATGCCTCCTGCCTGGCTCCTTACCGGAACCTCTGCAGTGGGCCTTGGAGACAGAGGAGGTGACCCAGGGCGGCCGAGCCAGGACCCCCTCCCTGGCTCTGGTTGGGTCCAGCCTGCCACCCTGAACCAGGGCCACCATGATGTGAAGGATGTTCACCATGAGTGTGAACATCGTTCCTGGAAGGTGGGGTGGCCAAGCCTGTCCCCTTGGGGCCAGAGCAGTAGGCAGGTCCACTCCACCTGCGTGTCCTTCAAGGCCGCCCAGCCTCCCGGCCACAGACCCCAGGGGAGCTCTCCACTGGGACTCTCTTTGCTGTGGTGATGGGCTGTTTGCAAAGGCATCAGCTCGGCTCCTACCGTTAATACCATAAGGACACCCACACTCCCCAGGAGAGGACCCTGGTCTCCACAGCGCTGCGGTGTCTAGAGGGAGAGTCCCAGATCTGTAAAGCCTGCGAGCTGAAGGCATCGCCACCCCTCTCATTAGACATGTGAGGAGGTGCAGGCCCGGAGAGGGAGAGTGGCTGACCCCAGGTGGCACAGCAGGTTGGGGATACATGGGGGTAGAATCAGACCCACCTGCCAGCCAGCCCCACCCCCGCATGACCTCCCTGTACTGTCTCCACCTGGTGGGCACTGATCTGTCTTTAGCGGCCTATGTTCAGCTCACCAGTCGTGAACTCAAGGTGTCACACCTAGGGACCACCGGGGTTGGAAAGTCAGAGGCAGGCATGTTCCTGAGAACAGAACTGGCCCAGCCCAGGTAGGCAGAGGTGACCAGGGGACCTGAGTGCTTCCCCAGAGCAGGTCCTCACCTTCATGAGTTCCTGGGTGCCCCTGGGGTGTGGCTGGAGGCACCCACGTGGAGACCTGGACATCTGGGACCCTCAGTGAGATGACAAGACTGCCTGCCCAGCCTGCCTGCTCCCCTTGGGTCCCTGCACTCAGGGCTCAGTCTTGCAGACTGCGTGGGCCTTGCTGGTCCTGGAGTCTGGTCTCAGCTCGTTTGGCTGGTGACCTTAGCAATGCCCTCATTGGCCAGGAAGCCTGAGGGAAGCTGCTTTTGGAGGTGGCACTGACTCATGGAGGCTTTCTCTTTTGTGACAGGGCCACCCTGGCAAAGAAGGCCCTCCAGGAGAGAAAGGAGGCCAGGTGGGTACTTGCCGCAGCCCACTGCCCCAGCTGCACTGGCTGCACAGGTCCTGGGCTGGGGCTGGAGGCAGGAGGGTGCCTCCCAAGAGACCTGCCCTGTGAGCTCTGGAGGCTTATCAGCAAGCCCTCCAGCTGCTGAGGGACATCCCTTCCTCGTCCTTGGCAGGAAGCCTGCTGCTTTCCCTGCGGCCCCTCGGGTGGGATGTTTCTTGGTGGCAGCTCCGTCCTTGCCTCGGCCGGTCTTGCTCCTGGGCCCTCCCTCACTCCCACAATGCTGGTGGAGTGCTGGGGTATCCCCTCTCATCCCAGGACACTACCTGCTGCCTGTGCCGTTGGGGCAGGTGCCCTGGTGTCCCCTACAGGCCTCTTGGGATCAGACGCTGGTGGAAACCAGCCCCCGTCTTTCACTTAGGGACCCGGGAGTTGGCTGCAGTTACCCAGGTGCCTTGCCTAAGTTGAGCTGATGGCCTTTTCTCTTTGGTTTTAGGGTCCACCTGGCCCCCAGGGTCCCATTGGTTACCCAGGTCCCCGAGGAGTCAAGGTGAGAGGAACCCATGCATCCCTGTCTTCCTGGAGGTCAGGGCAGGGGTGACTTGGCCTGGCTGATTCTGGGGAGCTCCTCTGTAGCTGAACCTCCCTTCCCCTGGTCCTGGAGTAGCCTGGTGCTCCGTCAGGCAGGGGACTTGTGACTCGCCAGCACCAAGAAGGGCAGATTCGGGGCAGGGCACAATTTCCAGTCAGCCTGACAAAGTGCTGCCGTCTGTGGGACAGGAGAGCGTTCGCTGGCCCTGCATGTCCCTGACTGTGCCCGTGCCCCAAGTCCAGCAGCATCAGCTGGGGCAGAGCACCGGGCCCCTGCGCAGGGAAGCTCGGAAACATTTCTTGGAGCGGATTGCATGTTTGAAGGGTGAGAATGGAAGGCAACAGCAGGCAGGACAGAGCTCTTGACAGACAGACGTGCAGGTGACCACTTACTCACGTGTGGAAATGCCTGCAACCTTGTGAGATGGGCACAGAGCTCCTGAGCACGTCCTCAGCGTGGTCCTGCTGCCCCAGCACCGACCAGGTCTGCCATGGCTCCCTGGGCAGGCTGCACAGCTGTGCCCAGAGGATGTGTGCGGGCTGGGTCTCCCAGAACCACGACGTCGCAGTGTCTCGAAGTGCCAGGCCTCCCCTCCGCAAAACACGAAGGCGATTCTGTCCTTCAGAATGATTTTAACTTGATATAAGAGTAAACACACACACACACACTATGTGAAATGACTGTGTGAACGGGTGTCTGATCTCCCTGCCCTGCTCCTGGTCTGCGTGGTGTGCAGAGCTTGGTCCTCGTCCAGCCTCCCTGGAGACTCTGGGACCCAAATCCCACTGAACTTGATGCCCAGGCAGGACTCACACAGACTTGCTGATTCCTAGTCAAGCGTCCCACCTTTGTGCCTGAGTGCCAAAGTCATCACGAGTTCGAGAGCAGCCAAAGAGCCACCCTCCCGTGGGTCAGGCGTCTCCTGGAAGCTTTCCTGCAGCAAGCCCGGTGGGTTTTGTCATGCCACGGAGAGTCACTTCTCACTGCCCTTCAGGAGGCCAGGATGTCCAGGGGCGCAGGCCTGTGTCGGAGGCTCGCTGCTTCTTAGAAGGCGCTTCCTCACCCCGTCCCCAGAGCGCCCCAGGCCTCTTTTTTTTGGTGCTGGGGTAGAACCCAGAACCTGAGCATGCCAAGCATGTGCCCAGCACTGAGCTGTGCCCAACCCTGGCCTCCATGCCACCATCACCCTGGTTTTTAGGTGTCACCATGTGCATTCTGGGGTCACCGGCTTTGGCCCAGCAGGCTCCCAGGCATCCATTTCCCTTCACTGACCTTTAACCTTGGAGCTTCTCTCTGTTTTGCCCTTTGGGGGCCAGAGTTTGATCCTGGGCAAAATCAAATCACCTGGACTCAGGCGCAGCCGCCGGGTGGGTTCCCAGAAGACCCCAGTGTGAATGCACACCCAGGCCCCCCCAGACCTGTCCTCTCTGGGCGTCTCCGCATCTGCGGCGGAGGGGCTCCTTCCCCACCGCTTTCCTGGCTGCCGAAGCCCCCTCCCCAGGTGCCGGCCCACCGGACCTAACGGATTCCCCCGTAGGCTGATTTCAACCGGGGCCGATAGTTGATGACTGGGGAGGGGCACCAGCTGGGGAGCTGCTGACCACCCCCATCAGGTGACGGCCCAGCCCGGAGCACGAGCAGTGCCGCTTGGTCCCACTGTGGGCCCCACGGTGGCAGGACTTCTGGTCTCGCCCTTGTTTTCAGAAAGGCGTGGCCAGGGGCGCTGTCCCCAGCCCCCGCAGGAGGGGAAGGCTGTGCCAGGAGTTTAGGCGGGAGGCAAAGGCGTGTGCCAGTCGAGGGCCAGGGATGGAAGCCTGCGTCACCTTGCCTTCAGCACTGAGCTCGGTGAGGGCTCAACCCGGGTGCAGTGCCGCCGTCCCGTCTACTCTCCAGCCACACCTTGGTCTTCACAAGCCCCCTCCCAGGTCTGCCTTGCAGGTTCTGATGCTGCAGCCTTGGTCCTGCTCCACCAGCTGCCCGGGAGCTTGAGACAGCAGGCGCCCCAGGTGCCAGCCCAGTGGCCCTGCTGTTCCCTTTCCTTTGGGGCTTCTGACCAGGACGGCTTGGCAGAAGGTGTCCTGCCAGCAACCCACGCGGTGCTTGGAGACTGACCGTGGCCTTCATCACCTCCCTGGTGCTGGGGCCCTCGGGGGGCGAGGGCATGTGCAGCAGGCTGCAGAGGCTGCCCTGTGGACGTGGCTGTGGCACACGGGCATGGTGGGCTTCCTCCCCCTGTTGGGGTCAGCTCCTGTTGAGCCACGAGGCTCAGGTGTGAGCAGGTACCTCTGGAGTTGGGCCTATGCTGTCGCCGCTGCCTCCGAGGATCCGGGGCACTGGCTGCTGGTGTTTCTGGGGTTAGGTTGAGTGAACAAGGAGAGCTGGTCTGAGCCTGTGGCCTCCCATGCCTCTGCTCTGTGCCCGAGGCAGCGTCCAGAGCTGGGCAGGCAAGAGCTTGGCCCTGTGTCCCGGGCTCCAAGGCCACGGCTGTCGGGGTCTCAGGTGAGCCCTGTGCCTTGCCTCTGCCCGCATAGCACCCAGCACCTCGCAGCCAGGGCGGTGGAACCGAGGGCCTTGCCAAGTCACACTTGCTGTCCCTCCAGGTGCCCAAGCCAGGTCCCTGCCTCTGAGGTGTAGGTTCCATCCCCCCCTCTCCAGCCCTTTCCAGGCCTCAGGGAAGAGCTGAGAACCAAGTCTGTGGAACTTTCTGTCCACAGGAGGGTGACCAGCAGCCCCTGGGTCCTCAGAGGATGTGGCTTGGCCAGTTAAAGTCACCTGTGTGGAGGGCTGAGGTCAAGAGGTGTTGTCCACAAGGTTGCCACCATCCTCAGTCCATTCCCCAGATTTCCCCTCCACCAGTCGGGGTGCTGGACCCAGTGGGAATGTCGTGGGGGGCAGGTCGCTGCTCCTGAGTGGGGTGTGGCAGAGGGGAGACGTGTCCTGGCTGCTCCCAGGCACTTGATGGTCACACCATTAGTGGACGTTATAACACTGCACTCAGATGATGCAGAATCAAGACCATCGGTGTCTCGTGGCCAACACGCATGGGGCACCCGAGGCCGTGCAGGTGTCCCCTCCCCGCAGCAGACAGCAGGAAGGACTGTCACCCTCCCCACTTCCAGAGGAGGGAATTGAGGCAGGACCAAGTCTGGGCTGCTACCAGAGGCAAGAGCCAGTCCTGGTGCCTCCTCAGGACTCCAGGGCACAGTGAAGAGGCGGGTCGTTAGGCGGGTGTGTTGGCAGCAGGTGGTGGGACCTTGGCAAGGCAGATCCAGAGCTCAGGGTCGAGCGCAGGGACAGTTTGGGTCTTTTGCACAGAGGGGCAAAGCAGAGGCCGGGCTAGGAATTGTGGACACTCTGGGCCTCACACGGGCCAGGGACAGTGAGTGTGAGGACAGGAGATGCCTCCGAGGCCACAGCAGCCTCTCCCTCCTGAGGTGGGCCCTGTGGGAGGAGCTCACGGGTGAGGGCTGGCTGCTCGCAGCCTTCTTGGCGTGGGGCCTCACGCCTCTCGAGGCTCAGCAGAGGCTGGCGTTCATGCGCTCTCTTCTTGTTCTCCCTGCACAGGGGGCGGATGGTATCCGTGGTCTGAAGGGCACCAAGGGCGAGAAGGTGAGTGAGTATCTGTGCCTTCTAGCTGTGGCCCAGCCTGGCCAGGGCAAGAACCGCTGGGTGGCCCACAGCAGTGGCTGTGCTGATAGCTGATTGAGGGTGGGGTTCAGGGTGCTGAGGGCAGCAGATCCCTGTGCGGGAAGTGCGTTTGCGGCAGGAGAATGAGTCAGTTGCGGCAGGCCCCAGGGTCGTGATGTGTCCTGGAGGGCCCAGCGCATCGTCGGGTGCACGCCCGTGCCCAGGGTGCTGGCCCAGACCCACAGGCAGCGCGCACAGCACCACCTCGTGTCCTCCCAGGCAGCCGGCCAGTGCCCGAGGGCTCAGCAGTTAGGTGCTCCCTGGGCAGCCCAGCAGCTGCAGGGATTCGCGCTCCTGCGGCAGAGCTGGGCCAGGCGGGAAGCCTGCCTGCAGGCCCATCTGGCTGGGAGGGCGCACGCGGGCACAGCATGCCTGGGCAGCGTCAGTCAGCACAGCCCCTGCTCAGCATGCTGCCGTGTGCCCGTCATGGGTGCAGACCGGGCCTGTGTGTGTCATTTGGTTAATAAAAATCTGAGATAGGGCACCGTGTGCTGGCCAGGGTCAGAGTGGCCAGCAGTAGCCATGTCATTAGCCGTGAGCAGATGGGTTGGCCACGTCTGTCCTCTCAGTTCTGGAAGGAGGATCAGCACCACCATCCAGGCCCTTGCTATTTGTGGCTCTAGGACTGTGTGGCCCCGGCCCCTCCCAAGGCAGGACCCTAGGCCTGCATTCCAGGGGACTTGGGGCTGCTGAGCTATTTGTCCCAGGATGGTGCCCACCGGTATCCTTGGTCTTAGGGGCAAGCACAGTCCCTTAGAGGCAGGTGTCCCCTCCAGCAGGTTACTGTCAGAGCCCAAGTCTCAGAATCCCCATCCCACTGGTTCCTAGGGTGGGTCCATTGCAGGGGACTGTCCACCCTTCTGAAGGTGGCCTCTCAGAGTCCCAGCTTTGTCCTGCCTGCAACAGGACTGCATGGGTGGATGTGATTGCATCACTCAGAGGCCACCATCCTGCCAGGACAGTCCCTGGGCTGTCCTTAGGGGCCTTGGGAGGGGTGGGAGGGGTGGCAGGGAGCCATGGCCTGGCACTCCAGCAGACTCTGGCCACTGCTGACAAACCGTGGGCACTACCTGAACACTGCGGATGGGGGTCTTGGGGCTGCCGCTGGGTGGAGAGGTGTGCCAGTCTGCGGGCAGCAGGGGCTGAGTCCTCAGATACCTCCTGTCCCTCCTTCTGGATGGAGACGCAGCCCCTCTCCCTGGACCAGGTGTGCCCACTGTGGAAGTCTAGAGGGGCTTTTGCTATGTGGTTTCCTGGGGGGACGTCCAGACCAGGGGTTTGAAGGGACAGCAGGTCACTGGCAATTGACACCTTCCCTTGCAGAACCCCAAATCCACCATTGGCACTAATGCGTGCAGCTCCCCCACAGGCCAGGGCTGCCTCTTCCTGGCTTCCAGTGACCTGTCCCCGTCTGAGAGCTTGTTTCTGCTTTCATTTGCGATGCCCCTGAGCAGACCCAGGCCCCTCCTCACGTCAGCCTGCTCACCCACTCCCAGCCCACGGGGCTGAGAGGAGGCACAGAGCTGCTCCGAGAAACGATGCCAAGGCGTGGGCTTGCTCACGACACCCCGCCGTGCAGGACGGCACAGGCAAAGCAGGCCCTTGACCAGCAGGGCCGTAGCCTCAGCTGCCGGGCACCAGCGGCAACACGCTTCACGAGGGCCGGGCACAGGCCACGCTATGCAGGGCTCCCGCTGCAGTCTGAGGTCGCGGTTCTCTGTGCCAAGTGTGGGGTGGGGAAGCGGCGCCTGGGAGGGGACTTTGCCGTGGGTCAGGGTGCTCTCTTGTCCCACTCCAGGGTGAAGACGGCTTCCCTGGATTTAAAGGCGACATGGGCATCAAGGGTGATCGGGTGAGTGTCCAGCTGGGGACAGGAGGGCTGGTATGGGGTCCCTGCTGGAGGGGTGAGGGTTTGTGGCCATGGAGAGTCTTCTTGGAATGGAGTGCCACCTCTGTGGGGCCTCCTGTTCCTGGCCGGGCGGTCTGGAGCCCAGGAGCCTGGTTCTCTGCAGCTCGGCTTCACCTCACCCTCAGCTTCCCTGTGTGAACCTGGGGACAAGGGTTAGCCGTGCTCACTAACCCTCTGCCCTGCGTCCCACACAGGTGGGTCCCTGGGGGCTTCCTGGCTGATCCAGTGGAGCAGTTTGTGAGTGCAGGGGGGTGCGGAGGGGTGGCCAGGAAGAGGAGGGCAAGGTTATGGGCGTGAACCACTTGGAGCAGAGTACCTACCCAGGCCACAGCCCGTCACCAGCAGGGCCATACCCCACTCAGCCCTAAGACGGGCGCCCCCATGTGACCCGGTGTTCTACAGTCTGGTGCTGGGCCTTGGGGGGAGCCCCGACACCTGGGCCATCTCTGTGGATGATTAACCCCAGCGCTGGGGAAGCTGCGCTGGAGAGCAGGGGCTGTCAGTGGCAGGCACCGGCAGAGCACCGCTGTGCTGCCAGGAGAGCGAGGACGGCCGTAGGAGCAACTCGGGTTAGGGTAGTGGCTGCCGCTGGTTCCCAGCAACTCCAGGAGGAGCCAGCGCCCAGGCAGAAGGGAAGCGCTGCCCCCCGGGGTACAGTCGGCCGGCAGCTGCACACACACCTGCACGGACATCTGTTGCTGACGTGGCCTGTCATCCGCTGCCGTGATTAGCTCCTCCGAAGCGGGGCCTGAGGACACCTTACACACTGTGCCGGAGTGACAGGCCCCGTGTGCTTGGCACTGGGTCCCGCCTGGCAGGCCAGTGCCAGAAGCCATCGGCACGTGGCTGGAAGGACGTGCTCTCCAGGCAGGAGGTCTCACTGACGCCCTGGCTGGAGACTGTCCCTTCAGACCGTGCCTGGGAGTGGAGGGGCCTCCGAAGCCCACGCGGGAGCTCCTCACCCTGTGCCTGACGACTCAGCACACATGCTTGGGGTCCCTGTGACAGAGCACAGCCTTAAACACAGAATGTCCCCAGGTCCTTGTGCCAGGCCCTGGTTGTGGCCAGACGAGGGTGGAAGGGGCAGGACGCACCCCACCAGGGCAGCTGGCACTGTCACGCTTTCCTTGGCACTGGCACGCCGTTGGCACTCGGCGGACGCCGAGGCTTAGTGAGGAGGACGGAGGAAGGTCCTGGGGGTCCCGTTCTCCCACAGACAAAGGAGGCTGTGGGTCCCCATCCCTGCTGTGCACATTTTTGGTGTGGGCTGTCCAGCTGTTCTGCTCTTGGAACAGATGGTCAGAGGACTGGCCCCAGGCCACCGAGAGCACCAGGACAGCCGTTCAGAGCCAGCAGTGCTGTCCTCAGCCTCAGCAGGCTGCCAGGTCCCCTCATCCTCCCCACCTGTCACCTGGGGGTGTCAAACAAGGCAGGAGTAAGCCCGCTGTCCCTGGCGTGTGTTCTGGGGGCCTCCTGTGCCCTGGGTGTGCCAGCTAGCTGCCCAGTGAGGGGCTTCCCGCCTCCAAGGTGCTGGGGTTCCAGAAGAAGGCCTGTCCCACTGCCCTGCTGCATTCGGGGAAGCAGCTGTTCAGAGCCTCCATGGTTACAAGTCATTTCAGCCAAGAGGCCCTTGACGTGGACAAGGTAATTGGGAAGAGCGGACCCTTGAGGATGTAGTGGGCACGCTTGGCGCAGAGGGACAGCAGGGCCATCCAGCAGTGACCCGTGATCGGCCACACAATGGGCTCTGGAGCAGGCCCTCTGCTTGAGTGAGGCCAGGAGGCCAAGTGGCTCTCCCCACAAGAGGCCTCCATCCAGACTCGCCTACAGGACCGTGCGGGAGTCCTCAGCGGGCGGAGACCATGGGGTCCCCCTCACCTCCTCTGTTCTGATTGCAGGGGGAGATTGGCCCACCTGGTCCCAGGGGAGAAGATGGCCCCGAAGGCCCGAAGGGTCGTGGCGGTCCCAATGGTGATCCTGGTCCTCTGGGGCCCACGGGGGAGAAGGTTTGTGACCCCGGGTGCCGGGCCATGCCTGGGGAGGACTGAGTTCCACCGAGGCTCTCAGGCCCCTGCTGATGGCCCCAGGCCTCTGGCTGAGCCTGCCCCTGGCGTGGGGTGGTGGGGTCCCGAGTGGGCCATCTCTGCTCCTGCGCCCCTCCTGGCGGCTGTGCACACTGAGTGGCTGGTCCTCTTCTTGTCCCGAGCCTGGCCCTGCTGAGCTCTCTCCTGTCCTCAGAGGAGATCTTGCCCCAAGCACCACCAAGCTGGGGCTCTGAGCTCTGCCAGCCAAACAGAGCATTTCTGTCCCAGAGTTCCTGCCTCCGCACTGGGGAGAGCAGCCTGTCCCCACCACGGCAGGAAGGCACAGCCCTCAGTAGGCGGCCATTCTTCAGCCTGCCCTGTCCAGCTGAGGGAGGTGCCCCCCCGCCCCACCTCGTCCCTCTAACCAGAAGGACTGGGTGTGCAAATGTCTAAACTTCCCACCCTGCCTTGCATGGCTGGGCTCCTGCAGGAGGCTGAGAACCAGCCACAGATAAGGACGCTTGCCCCTGAGTGTGTGGGCATGGGCCCTTGCTCTTGGGTCAGTGCAGGGACTGTGGGGCACCACTGTATCCCGTGAGTGCTCAGAGGTTCCGCTGCAGAGGGCAACAGGGGACTCTGTTGTGACCCTGGTCTTTGGCCTTTGGCCTTTGGATGCTGCCGCCTGCTCTGGTCCGTTGACTTCCTGTCCACCCAGAGGAGACTGTGGGGACATGCCTGCTCACCATGTGATGAGGGTGTTCTTTCTCTTCCCCAGGGAAAGCTCGGAGTCCCCGGATTGCCAGGATACCCAGGAAGGCAGGGACCAAAGGTACTTTCAACCGCCTTAGGTGTCCCGGCAGGTGTGTGGGAGGCCCCTCCCTGCCTCGCCCAGTGCTCTCTCGCCTGTTCCCCACCCCTGGTGGCTTCTGTGACTTTAGCTGAGTGATACAGTCGCTGGGGCTCCCGTGGTCTCTATTAGCCATTTGTGTTAATCTGGCCAAGTTCAAACGAGGAGCCTGGGCAACAAGTGGAGCCTTCCAGAGAGGGGGCGAACCTGCCTGGCTGTGGGCGGCGGGGCCTGGTGGTCTGCCCTGGCCTTCACCCACTGGTCATCCATGGCCACAACTCCTGAAACAGCGTCCTCCCGCTTCACTTGCGGGCTTGGTGGAGCGCACCCGTGGGCTCGGTGCCGTGGCTCCCTGAGGCTCCAGCCCCTGCCTTCCTGACCGCCAGGCGCCTGCTCCAGTTTGAGGCTTGCGGTGTCGCGACCCAGGCCACAGGCCAGTGCTCACATGGGGGCCAGGCGATACTCGGAGTAGGTGGTCCCTCTTCTCCCCAGTTGGGCCAGCGTCCTGCAGCCTCGGGTGTGGGAGGAGGTCAAGGAGGGGTCTGTTAGACTCGGCCTCGGAGCTTAGATTTGGAGACTGAGATGCTCAGGGCATGTTGGGCCGTTGAGCATGGGCTGAGTGGGTAGAGGGGTGGGTGCGGGGTGGGTGTGGAGGGGGTAGGCATCACGCCTGTGCTCAGGGGGATGGTGGGTGTGGGGGGCCTCGCACTGGGCTGGGTGGAGCTGGTGTCCGGCTGTGGGCTGCGTGGGCTCCACCCTGTGGGGCAGGCAGGGTGGTCCCTCCTGGCCCAGCTCTCCTCCTTCCTCCCCAATCTCTCTTTCAGGGTTCTATTGGATTCCCTGGATTCCCTGGTGCCAACGGAGAAAAGGGCGGCAGGGTAAGGACGGGCCTGGCGGGGCAGCCGCTTCTCTGCCTTGCGTGTGGCGGGTGCTCCTCCCGATGGCTGTTTACTTCTCCCCACCCTGCCACCAAAACCACTTTCCAGACGGCTGGTCTTGGGCCTGGCCTTCAGCTCTCAGTGCTGGCGGCTCTTGCAGCTGCTGGAGTGGCGGCTCTGTGACAGGAAGGGGCAGCAGAGGAGGAGTGTTGGGGACGGAGCCTTCTGGTCAACACCCGCCAGGCAGCTGCCCAGCTTCCCCTTCCTGCCTGCGACGCCTATCTAGGCCCGCTTTAAGGGGGGACGGGAGCTGCCTTCCGAGGGTGCCCACCAGCTCCCTGAGCAGGCTGGAGTCCTCTGGACCAGCTGCAGTGACCATCTCCAGATGCGTCATCCCTGGTGAGCAGGGGGTGGCTGAGGCTGCACACATGCCCAGGGCACCGTGCTCTTGCTGTCCTGCGGTTGTCAGCTAAACAAAGGCCTTCTGGGCACTGGGCTAGAGAGCCATGTCCCCAACCTTAGGTGGAGTCCCTGCTGGCCTTGGCCTTCTTGGCAGGAGCTGCCCTGGACGCTCCTTGATGGAGCCATGGTGCCTGGGCATTGCCAGTCAGGCCTGCAGGTTGTCTTGGCCCTGGGTCTCTGAGCCGCTTGGTCCATGGGTGTGCTGGGGACAGAGCACCACCTGTGGGGGCATCCACAGAGCAGGCTCCTCTGCTCTGCTGTCTCCCCACTACCCAAGCGCATAGAGCTGTGGGTGCAGTGCCCCGTGTGGCTCTGCAGGAATGTCCTGCACAGAGCGGTTGTGTCCTGGCGGATGCAGCAGGGTAGACCCAGGACGGCTGAGCACGTGCCAACGGGCACCGTCCTGGGTGCAGGTCAGGCCCGCGGGAGATGGTCTCCACCCAGGTCTCTCAGGTCTGCAGACCTGCCTGTCGGCCCACTTGTCCATCATCAATCATCTGTTGATCATCAGTCTGCTTGCCACCTGTCACCTGTCATCTGTTTATCTACCTGTCATCTACCATCTATCATCTGTTTCCTTTTGTCTGTCACCCTCCTATCTTCTCTTTGTCACCTATCTGTTCACCTATCACCTGTTTACCCATCTTCCTGTCACCTGTTTAACTGCCTGTCACCTGCCTCCTCTTTGTCATCTGTTTGTCTAGCTTCCTGCCTGCTGGCTGTGCATCCACCTGTCTTCAGTCTGTTGTCCTTCCTTCTCAAGACGGCCTGACTAGTGCGCTTGGGGAAGGCCATCCTCTGGAACTCTTGGAGGTGCCCGTGGTGGCAGTGGCCTGGGTCTTCTGGATGTGGGACACGCTGGCACAGGCTGCAGAGCTCCTGTGCCAGGGCCTTCTCCACGACACTGTTGTAACGAGAACCTCCAGGAGAGGGGACGAGACCTTGACAGCTGGTAATGTGGCCTCACCCCACTTCTCCACTGAGGACCACATGGGGCCAGCTGAGGCTGTGCCCTCCGTGCCTCAGCCTCTCCCTCGCTGACCCTGCGAGTTTGGACAGATGCTCTGGGTACCCACTGGCCCCCCCTGGCCACTGTCCACAGCATCGGCACTGGGGGCCTCCGGACAAACCAGAAAGCCTGAGTCACGCCAAGAGCTGCCAGGCTCCTGCCAGGCACCAATGCCTGAACCTAGATGGGAGCCACTCCCAGCCTCTGTGGGGCACCTGGACATCCAGCCCTGATCAGGGATGTTCCATCCACTGCCACTCCAAGCCCAGGGCACGGCTCGCCATGGACTGTAGGCCAAGCAGTGGGGCGATCTGCTCCTTCAGGCACCTTGAGCACAGGGTAGCACTTCGACGAGTGGGGTCCCTGCCACCTTTGCCTTCCTGTCACGCGCCTCCTGTCTTGGGCACAGAATGTCGTCGTCCTGTGTGGAAGCCTGTGGGGTCTCACTGCAGGGGAGAGCCACAGTACCAGGCCGTTTCTGTGACAGGTTGCTGATTCCTTCAAGTTCAGGGAATGGCAAAGATGGTGGTACCCTGGGCCCGCGAGGTCCGTGGCTCCTGGTGTCTGCGGGAGCTGGAGGCCGGCTGTGCTGGCAGGAGGACCTGTGCTGTTTTGTCTCCCAGAAGCCCCTGGTGCTGGCTTGTCCTCAAGCCTCGGTGACCTGGCCGTCACGCTCTGGGTCGGGCGTCTGTGCTCTGCCCTGGGCCTCTGTACTTCACTGTCTTGGGGGGTCTCTCAGAGGCAGTGTGTTCACTTAATCAGCACACGTTTCTCAAGTCCTGGTGACATGCAGACACTGCTGGGCACCGGGGACTTGGCCGATCACACCATATGGGCCCCTGCTGCCCAGAGTAGAGCCCCCAGTGACCGGCACCCAGGGTTGATGAGGGACGAGGATGCACCAGGACACTTCATTGTACCAGAGTGTACCTGCGAAATCTGGGGGCTTCCCAGAGGAGGTGACCTTCCTGCCATGACCTGCAGGAGGGACGGAAGTTGGAGAGCCAGGGGGCAGGCAGGGCTGTGGGGAGGTGGAAGGAGCCAGAAGAAGCGGGTGTGCACCGAGTCCAGGCAGCCATGGGGGACCCAGTGCAGGGCTGGTGAGGCCCACAGGGAGACTTTCCCAGGTAGCTTTGTCCCAGTGTGGGGAAAGGGACAGGGAGGGTCCCCGAGGGCTGGGAACGGGAGCTGCAGGAGGCCAGTGCTGTCCCCGGGGCTCTTTTGCTCTGATGTTCTGCTCAGGTGGCTGCTTTTAGTTTAGGGGCGGGGCACTAGCACGACCTGCTGCTTGTGTGTCTGCCTCTCATCTGAGGTCGCCGAGCCCCTCTGTGGCTTGCTTCTGTGACTGTCAGTGGGGGCGGTTAAGCAGGAAGAGCATCGGACACATCGGACTGGCTGCCACCAGGGACAGAAAGTGGTGGCCACTGTGGCCTGCCCCCTGCAGGGAGGGGGCGCAGCCTTTCGGAAGCCCTGTGACCATGGGGCTTCTCCTGCCCGGGCTTGGCTCGGATCCAGCAGGGAACGTCAGCAAGGCCATGTCTGGAACTGTCCATTCCTTTCCAGCAAGGACAAGAAAGCACGCATCCACAGCCAATGTTTGGAGACCTCAGGGCACGTTGTGTCCAACAGCTTCCACCACAAGGACCAGAACTCTGGCTTGGATTAGTTTACAGTGAGGGCTGGTGAGCTGGGTGCTGCCTGGGCCCAGGTGAGCTGATGGCTGAGACTCCGTCCTGCTCCCTGCCAAGGCCCAAGTGCCTGGGCCTTGAACAGGACTGATCAGTGAGCCATGTGTGCCACAAGGTTAAGTATAAGATCCGGGTCATGGTGGTGCAGTTGTGGTTGAAGGAGGCAGGGGCGAAAGGCCCGACAGCAGAGACCGGACTCCAAAAGCAGGATGAAATCGGGTGGATCGAGGGTGTCTACTCAGGACAGCGTTTATTATTTGAAGACGGCAGATGTTTCACTAATTTTCATATGCAAATATTTATTTGAAGCCAGAGGATATAGCCACGGAATTAAAGCCCTGGAACCAGAGAGCATTGTTAAAAAGGAACATAATTAACTCATCATTATAAATGGTTTCATTAAATGTGTTTCAAAACGGGAGGCTCTAAAGCAGTTTTGATCCTGGCAGCAAATGAATGAAAGGTGGCCAGAAGAAACACGTCCACTGGCCTTCAGCAGCGTAGCTCTGTCCTGGGCTCTGTCATTAGAGGCGGGAGCGGAGCAGGGCAGGCCCAGGGCGTGGGCACCCTGACACCGCATGCGGCAGGGTGCCTTGAGATCTTCATGAGGTGCATTTGCATTCTGTTGTTTGGGAAATGCAAAACAGCAACAGAAAAAGGAGCCTGGATTCTGAGAGGCGTGAACGCTCTGGGATGTATGATTTATGTGGTAAATTGCAAGTTTGCTCGGCGGAGCCTGCTGAAAATTTAATGGCTAATATTCTTAACAGTAGCAAAAGTAAATTATGTATGAAAGGGGTTGACTTCCGTCTTTCTTCTTGTAATAATGACCCCCCCACACACACTGAGAGGAGGGAGGGAGGGATGTGGAGGAGCTTTGAGGAGAGGAAGCAGTAAGTGGTACACATCCAGGGGGCGGGCTGAGCCGGCTCTCCGCTGGGCGCCAGCAGGTCTCTGGCGCCGTGAGCAACACCCTTCTCCCTCTGCCCAGCCCCCAACCAGACCATCCAAACCAAGACGATCGATTGGGTGCCCTCCTGGCCTTGCTGGGTTCCCTGGTCCCTGGGTGGCCGGGAGGGCAGGCTCCTGAACTGTGCTGGGCATGTGCAGAGTGACTGACAGCCCCTTCTCTGCTTCTAGGGGACACCTGGAAAGCCTGGACCCCGGGGGCAGCGAGGCCCAACGGTAACCCTCCCCGTGACCTGAGGGCTGACCTGGAGAAATGGGGGCATGGGGGACAAGGCGGCCTCTGTGAGTGTGGGCGCCTGAGCTGACCTACCTCCCTTTACTCCATCTGTCCAGGGTCCAAGGGGTGAAAGAGGCCCACGGGGCATCACGGGGAAGCCTGGTCCCAAGGTACGTCCTCGTCCCTCTGTGGTAACCATATGAACCAAAGTTCAGAGCTGGGGCGACCGGGCACAGGGGCTGACTGTGGCCTTTCCCCTGGCGAGGAGGGAGTTTCCCTGGACCTTTCTCCAGCAGCCTTGAGCTGCGCTGAACTGATGAGTGACTCTGGGGACGAAGTCCCTTGGCAGACAGAGGCAGGACATGTGGGGACTCAGAGACAGCAGGAGGTCAGGCCCAGCACAGACCCACCCAGGTCTGGTGGGCAGGGGTCTGAAGGTACAGAGAGATCTTTACTAGAAAGTTCTTTCTCGATGGGTGGCCACTGAACCGCCTTGCCTGG
This sequence comes from Sciurus carolinensis, assembly GCF_902686445.1. Lineage (NCBI taxonomy): Eukaryota > Metazoa > Chordata > Mammalia > Rodentia > Sciuridae > Sciurus > Sciurus carolinensis. The sequence goes on from NC_062226.1 coordinate 2,935,287, forward strand.
ACTGCTCAGCAACTCTGGCTTGCTCTGAAGACAAACCCCAGCACGGCAGGCTGGCCCAGGCCCATCAGGAGGAGCTCCAGAGGGGAATCTTGCTACGATGAGCTCTCTGGGTGATGAGGGACAGCACTGGCTGGCCAGGAGACCACTGGCCCTTCCTCCACGCTCAGCTCTGGGCTGCCTCGCGCTCCCTGTGAGAAGGGGCATCTCCTCGCGCATCTGCGCCTGAGGGGCGGGGCCTGAGCAGGTCCCTGTGTGCAGTCCTCAGTGGCTCCTGGTGTCCTGGTTGAGAGGAGACCGTCCTGTGAAGGCGGCAGCCCTGCAGATGTCCGCTGCCAGCTGCCTACAGGGGTGGGTGAGCTTTGGGGACACTGGTCAGTGCCGAGGCGCTCTGTCCTCTGCTGAGGGCCAGGAGCCTGGAGAAGGGCATGAGCGTATCCTTGGCGAGGACTTTCAGGGGTGTCACTGGCCAGAGTCTCTGCCGGAGCCCTATAGTCATAGCAGCCTCTCTCTCCCTCCCTGCCTCCCTCCCAAGGGCAACTCTGGAGGCGATGGTCCAGCCGGCCCTCCCGGTGAGCGGGTAAGCTTCCTGCCCAGGCCTGGGGAATCCCTCCAGGGCTGAGGGCCCTGCACCCCTGCTGTGGCGGCCAAGAGGGGAGGCGCCCTGCCCCTGCTGGGACTGGGTTTCTTAGGTCCTGGGGCCTCTTTCCAGGGTGAGATCTTCCATTGCTCAGAGACCTCAGCCCTACCCACTTGGCCCTGTCAGGGTCTGGAGGTGGCTGAGATGACAGGAATTGGGGTCCTGAGACCCTTCTTACCCCTGAGGGTCCTGGGGCCTTGCTCTGTGGCTGGTTCCCTAGCATTCCTGGCTGGGCCTTCTGTTCTCATGGTGAGACCAGGGGCCAGGATAAATTGGGAGAAGGCTGCAGGAGCCTGTTCAGAGGTCCAGCACATGGCGAAGATGCACCATCTGGGGGGAGGACTTCTGTCCTCACACTGGCCACTTTGTCCCCAGGGACCTAATGGACCTCAAGGACCCACAGGGTTCCCTGGACCAAAGGGCCCTCCGGTAAGTAGAGCTCCCCACCTTGGGCAGGCTTCCGGGGCCCTTGTCTGTCCCTTAGGACTCTATGGGGGTAGGAAGGCACCACAAGATTCTGGCTGGGTCGGGAGGAGGGTGACCAGTCCCTGGGCCAAGGCTTCCAGTGGGTGGCCCATGGCCATACCCACCTCCCTGGAGAGCTGTTATGGATCCCTGTCATCCAGACACCAGCTTGTTCTAACTAGGGCCTGCATCCTGAGGAACCAGCCGTGGGCTTGGCGCCCTACCTAGCAAACCTCATCTTAGCTGGCTCACACTGGCAGACCTCCTTTGCAAGGGAGGGCACACTCACAGGGTCTGGGAGAGGACTTCAGCATGGCTTTCTGGGGACCCAGTTCATGGTACCTGCTGGGTATTTCTTCTTATCCCCCTGGAAAGCTAAAGGGTATCTAGAGGGGGACTCTGCCTGATGACAGGGGAGGCTCAGGAAGGAGCTTGTCCAGTGAGACAGACCTGGCTCCCAATCTGCCCGGGCCAGCCTCCTGCTGGGCCTCTGGGAGTTGAGGGGCCTCTCCCTGCCTGTGTCCCCTCTGGAGAAGAGGGTAACGTCCTGTCCCTTTGGCTGCTGTGAGGATTCAGTGAGATGATGGGCAGGTGCCATCACAGCACCTGGGACAGGCTCCTCTGAGGGATTTATTTTTGGTGTCCCCGGGACTTGGAAAGTTGCCTTTCTCAGAGAAAGTCCAAGAGCGAGAGCCACAGAAGTGAGGTGGAAATTCCTGTTGGCTCGTGTGGCACTAGATCCCATTGAGTGTGGCTGTTTCTCAGAATGGATTGAAACTTCTTCCCTCTGGTCCTTTCTTCAGGGCCCTCCAGGCAAGGACGGGCTCCCTGGACATCCTGGACAGAGAGGCGAGACCGTGAGTATGTGGGTACTGGGATGAGGCTGGTGGCCTGGCCTCCTGCAGGCTGGGTCTCCATGGCCCTGCCTGTGGGTTTGCGTCACTGCCCAGCATGGCTGAGGGGACCTTGCTGGCTTGGGGAAAACGAGCCAGCCTCTCATAGGTATCCCAAGGTTCCGCCATCTGCCGCTGCCTTGCGGTCAGGCTGTGGGGGACGCGATGCAGAACACCTGAGCAGGGCAGCAGTGTGCCCTGTGAAATCTAGTCAAAGGCCATGCTTATAACTCTCGGGGTGCAAGCAAAGTATGGTCGGCCTGCTGGAACCTTGTGCCTCCGACTTTGCTTCCCCTGAATGATTGTGAGGACAGCGGTCTGCAGCTCCCGCATCCCCACTGGGAAAGTGCTCGGGAGGTTCTCATTTGTTATCCACTTATTTCGTGCTGCAGGCCCCCAGCCGTGTTGGCCTGGGTGGGACAGGGTGGAAGGACGGGTCGGGAGGACGCCTTCAGTGTCCAGACAGGTGCCCAGCCACACGGACGCTTGGCCTCCTGGGGTGGCTCTGCTGTGTATATGACAGCATCTGGTCCTTGGCCTTGCTCTTCCCTGCTTCAGGGGAAGCTCATTTCAGGCTATGTCACCTCAAGGTGTTGGAGCTCACCGTTTGCTGCTGGCAGAAAAAGCCTTGATCAGAAATGTGATCATTTCCCATCAGCCACTGGGGATCTGTCCTGGTTCATTGGAAGCAGGTTCTGGGAAGAAGTGTAGGCTCCCCTGTGACCTCGGACACGCCTGTGACCTTGGGGCTCCAGGCTTTGAGCAGCTGAGGCCTGTAGTGCTGACAGCTCCTTGTCCCTGTGCTGTGTGCCTTCCCTGTGTGCCACCACGTCCAGCTTAGAGGGTAGCAAGTGCAGAGGGGGCCTTTCCCACCAGGGAGAGCAGGGGCACTCGGGGATGGGCAGAAAGGCCCCGTTGTCCTCTGCAGCGCTTCCTTGTGCCTGGCGCTCTGGAAGGTGCTCCCCACTGGTGGCACAGGTGTTTGAATGCCATACCTGGTGTGTGCTTTTAAAGGCAGGGTCCCTTTTGTCTCTGGCGCCTCGCGGTGAAACCCCTTTGAGTTATACCTGTGCGGTGTTCTGCATGGCCCTTGTTGGCTGATCGATGGAGATTACTCTGCTCTTTTGTTTATAGAGAAAGATTAAAACATTTCTTCCAAGCTTTGCATATTTTTCTCTAACGTCTTTCCAGGAGATGAGATAGAGGGGTTTGCATATTATGTGCCTTTTCTTTCCTCAGTCTTGTTCCGGAAAGAGCCTGTAAGTCAGTTCAGCTGCTGCCTCTCTGGGAAGGTGCTTTCCAGAGCTCCTGTGGGGCCTGGCAGCTCCTCAGATGCAGGGGTGCCGGGCCCATCTCTGCATCTCAGCTGGGCAGTCGAGTCTCCTCTGGACTGGTCTAGACATCCCCTGAGCACAGTCCTCCCTGAGGGGTTGACTTTTTTAAAAAAATTAAAACCAAGTGGTCGTCACTGCTTTTGATTGGGCCGAAAGCCTACTTGTCAGCAGGGTGTTGAAGACAGATTTCCATCCTCGTTAGCCCCAGATGGTCCCCTGAATGACTGGAGCCAATGGGGAGGCCTTCCTTGCCTTCCTCATTACTGTTGGCATTAGCAACTTCACCCGGGCTGCTGTCTCCTTAAGCGCTTTCCCCTCCACCTGTCCATTACCCCTTGTTTCTGACCTGGAAAATGCAGGCCTATCACCTGCAGCTGAGCTGGGCTTACAGAAGAGAGCCCTCTGAGGATTTGCAGGGAAGCCGAGTCTGCTGTGTGCTCCTGTGGGCCAGCGGCTCAGTGTGAAATCCCAAACGCTGTGTGCCAGGCATCTTGACAGGGAGCAGCGGGCCCAGAGGTGTGCCTGCTCCGCTTCAGCCTTTGCTGTGGCCTCAAAGCCATCCACTGCCCTCTCCAGATCCAGAGCCTCCCTCCTAGGCCTGGGGCAGAACATCTGCATGTCCCTGCCGATAAGACAGCTTCTTCCTTCAAAGGAGAGGCTAGGAAGCACAGAAGATGCCCAGAGCCCAGCCAGGATGGGCTCCTAGGCATGAGCACACAGAGCACAGATGACGTGTTCTCACTGAATCCAGTTAAAATCAGGCATGTGTGCTGCCAGACCACAGAGGCAGCAGGCCTGGCTCTTACTGTCCGAGACATGCTCAGAGTGCAGGCCGGAGAATCTCCTGGTGTGCACCAGAGGTATCGATGACCAGAGCAGGGAAGTCCCTACAAAGTCACCAGCTTGAAACAGCCCAGACCTGGCTCCCAAATTGACTTGGAAAATGAATACTAGTGACATAAGAAAGACTTTAAAATCTATTTTTCTGCACAAAAAACCTGCGCGGACTAACTTCTCTAGCTTCGTTACCATATGGAAGCATAGCAGGAGAAATGGGCCCTCTCATGTGAAGAAACGTGGAACATCGCCCTTTGGGGACAGGATGTGGGGTGTGGGGCAAGCTTTCTAGGGGAGTAGCAGTGGGTGGGGGCTCCAGATGTCTGAGCCTGCCCACTCTCTCCACAGGGTTTCCAAGGCAAGACCGGCCCTCCAGGCCCGCCAGGTGTGGTCGGCCCTCAGGTGAGACACAGCACCCTGGGTCCTGGGTATTGGGTGTCACCCAGCCGAGGACCGAGGGAGGGAGGACCAAGGCTCAGTGTCAGCTCCTCTGATTCTGAAGGTGTAGGTGCTGCTAATGCGGGAGCTTAATCCTGCCATGCATGTTAGCAGCCAGAGGTTTGCTCCATGCAGGAGGACACCCCGGGAGAGAGCGAGCATGAATGGAGCATGCAGTGTGGGTCCCGCGGGCAGAACAAGGGGGCCTCACGGGCCAGGCTCAGGGCTCTGGCTTTCCCCAGGGCAGGGGCCAGCTGTGTCCACTTGTGCTTGCTGTGGGTACATGGCCACTTTCTCCTGCCACTGGCTCCCACCAGTGCCATGGGCCTGGGAGGCCAGCAGTGTGGGGCAGCAGCCAGCCTGCTTCTTAGAGACTTAGCACCTGATGTGACTTGGAACAAGAGGTTGACCTGCTGCACCGCAGAGCTAAAGGACAGGCAGGCTGTGGCCCCGCTGTGGCTTCTCTTGCCTGATTGCTGACGTGGCCTCCCCCAGCTGGTTTCCCCATGACCTCCTGGAAGTGCAGCTCACTGGGCCTCCTGAGGGGTCCCAGGGGCGGAAAGAAGTGCCAGGGGCCAGGGGCCAGGCGGCGGGTGGCTTAATAGTGTCCACCCAGCTTGCTTTGGTCTATTCTGCATTTTGACTGAAAGGAGACAGGCAAAGGAATGGGTGTTTGTTGGGCTATTGGTTGGGACTGTCCTTAGATTCCAGAAGAGAAGGGCCCTCTTCACAGGTCACTTGAAACTGACCTGTGGTGCACACTGGTTTTCCCTTAGGGTCCCACAGGAGAAACAGGTCCAATGGGTGAGCGTGGCCACCCTGGGCCACCTGGTCCTCCTGGTGAACAGGGGCTCCCAGGCCTTGCTGGAAAAGAAGGGACAAAGGTGAGTTTCTGGAAGCTTCCATGTTGGGCTGGTCCTTTCCTTAGGAGCCATTTGGGACTTTGTGGTTCTGCTGCTCCTTTCTGAGGGTGGGTAATCCCTCAGACAAGCCCCTCCATGTCCATGCACTCCCAAACCGGCGGATTCAGCCGCACTTTTATGGCTGGAGCAGGGCCTGAGCTGGCCTCCAGTGGGGCTGGAGAGTGAAGAGTACGTGGGGATCAAAACCTCCTCCCCGCCATGCTGGGAGCTCTGTCCCCGCTGCCACCCCACTCTCAAAATGGATGAAAAGCTCTTGTACTTCACACATCTGTACATATTTGTCAGAAAGGGATCCTTGTACAAATCCCCCATTGCCAGAGGCTGAAAATAAATTCTAAAAGCGAAAAGCTGATGTGTTTCTGTCCTCACTCCTGCTGCTGGATCTCACTATCCCCTCTTACTAGCTCCTCTGTGGGGTATCCAAGTTGGTGGTTGTAGCTTCCTCTGTATTAGCATAAAAATAGGTGCACCAACTTCTCTATAAGGGACACTATAGCTAGCGCTTTATGTGACCCCATTCAAGAGTGACTTAGAGAATGGCAAGCAGCACAAATGAAGAAATAGTGAAAAAACCACATGCAAACTACATACACACACAGACACACATGTATGTGTATATGCTTGAATAAATGTGTACGCGTTTGGATGAGTGTAGAGGGAGGGAATCTCTTCCAGACACACGGAGCTCAGTGAGTTTGGAAAGCATTTTCCCTGGTGATTTAGGGAGATCCTCGTGTGCCACATGTGGACCGCAGGGAAAGTTCTGGAAGATGTCTGGCTGCCGTGTCCGTCAGGAGAGAGCAGGCTCAGATGGCATGTGGTTTCAGACACGAGGCAGTGGCCAGGCTCCCAGGCAGTACTTCTGACGGTGTGTCAGCCACAGATCCCGTATCTCAGCACACTTCTGTCATTAGTCCCAGACACGGAAGAGGCGGCTGTAATCCCAGTCCCACGCACTCCCACATGGCCCTGCGGGACTGTAGGGGCCTCGGTGGAGCCCAGTTATAGCCTCACAGAGTGATTCCCTAGATCCACGCAGAGCCAGCCTGGGCAGTGGCCTCCAGGCTTGAGCCTGGGTGGTGCTCAAGTCCACAGAGGGGTAGTATCACAGGAGGTCCTGGGTTGAATCCCCAACACAAGACAAAACAAAATTCAAAGAAAAATGAAGGAATCCCTTTGAAAACCTGGTGGCCGGGGAAGCCCCAACACCAACTCCCAGGTGGATGCTGACGCGGACGCCCTGCCTGACTCCAGGAGGGGTGTGGGCATCAGCAGGAGGGCTGCCGTCATCCTCGGCTCTGTTTTCAGGGTGACCCAGGCCCTGCAGGCCTCCCCGGGAAAGATGGCCCTCCAGGATTGCGTGGCTTCCCTGGGGACCGAGGGCTTCCTGGCCCAGTGGTGAGTACAGGGGCCAGGTGGGGATGGAGCAGGACAGTGCACCCCAGGGGCGCTCCCTGGTGCCCTTGACCCATATCCCACTGCTTTGCAGGGAGCTCTTGGACTGAAAGGCAGTGAAGGCCCCCCCGGCCCCCCAGGCCCCGCGGTGAGTCAGAGCCTTTTCCCCTATTGTCCTTCTCCACACCTGTTTCATAGGCGACAGCTGGGAGGTGCTAGAGCCCCAGGGACTTGGTCAAGGATGTGGACGTGTACCCAGCCTGGCCACCTGGGTGATGGGGGCCTGGGGAGCAAGGAGAAGACCCCACCTCTGGGCCAGCAGGGGAGGGATGGCCATAGTCTTGGAGTTTGAGGACACCTGCTGGAGCTGGCCACTGGAGGCCAGGTGAGCCACCCAGAACCGGCAGGAGCCTGTTCCCAGCCTGCCAGTCAGGATTCCTGCCTGCTGCCTCCTGAACGACAGGGTCCCTCCCAGCTTTAGGATCCCACTCATGACAAGCCGTGGAGTCTGGGTTCCCAACCTGTTGGCCGTGGTCCCTGGGGGCAAGGTGACGCTGGTCTCCTCAGCCTCACGCCCCTGGACTCCCTGCTCTCAGCTGAGGGCTCTGGTGAGGGCCAGGAGGTGCCGTGAGCAGGCGCTGTAGGAATCTCAGCTGTGCAGTCTGAGAGCCTTTGAATTACACCTTTTTCCTGCCCCTCCGCAGGGATCTCCAGGGGAGAGAGGTCCAGCAGGTGCTGCTGGACCCATCGGAATTCCAGGCAGACCCGGGCCTCAGGGTCCGCCTGGGCCAGCTGGAGAGAAAGGGGCTCCTGTAAGTACTGCCGCAGATCAGATGCCTCTCGTTGGAGCTGCTGGGGGTACTTCCCTGTGGGCCTGCAGGAAGGGTGCCGAAAAGTCCCCTTGTCCTGCAGGGCAGTGTGCATGTTCCCGGTGCCTTGCCTCAGGCCCCCGGGAGCAGGCCCCGTGGCCGCTGTCTAGTCCGCTCCTGTGCATCAGCATCCCAGCTGGTGCAGACAGAGCAGGCTGGGGACAGGCTGTCCTCTGTGGATGGGGTCTCCATCCAGCCCTGGGCCATGTGTGTGCAGGGCCACAGTCTCTGCTGAGGGGACAGCCCTTCCCATGGGTCAACCTCAAGGCTGGCCTTTTTAGGAGAAAGATGGATATCTGGAAACTGCTGTCCCCTGTGTTGATCTGGGAGCATAGGTGGAGAAAAGCTGGCAAGAAGGGGTGGGGAGTTCCTGGGAAGACAGGAACCCACAGTGTGCTGAGCTCGTGGTGGACCCTGAGTTCTGCAGCCACTGAGAAACCTTGGGAGCAGGGTGGCGTTGTTGGGCCCACCCAAACCTTGGTCTCTCTGAAGGGGCTCAGTGGGCACCCTGCTTCCTAGACACATCTCAGGGGGCAACTGTCTGCGGGGGTCCCCTGGGCCTGGGGGGACCTTTGGTGGCAGTCGGGCAGCCTCCTTACAGAGGCCTGGGTGCTGGGTGACTTATGTGAGCGAGGAGAGGAGACTCCGGTGTGCTCCACTCTCGGTGGTTGGTAGATAGGAAGAGCCGCCCACTCCATTCCCTGAGCAGGAGGTCCCCCTTTAGACCATGCTGGGACATCTGCGCCCTGGAGAACCCTTTCTTCACTTGATCAGCAATTTTGACGGCATTTGATCATTTCCAGTGAGGTACCCAGGGATCCAACTGGATTCTGTGCCAAAAAACAGAAGCCTTTTTTGGACCCTCAGTACATATGGAACACATGCAGGTTCTGTTGGAGACAGTTTGGCTGGTTGTTTCACGAGAGTAAATATTTAAGCAGAAGCCTTGCAAGTGCTGCACTGAGCAAGGAAAAGCTTGTCAGTCCCCAAATAGCTCCAGGGAGGAGGAAAGGTCACCAGAAGGTGGGAGCATCCCCAGGCTGCATGGCCCGACCGGCAACGCCAGGCAGGTTTCCACTGAGCCCTGCACCAGGTCCCTGCATTTTCTGGCTTTAGTGGGATGGACATTTGTATTGATGGGGACTAAGGCTGAGGAGTAGGGAGTGACGTGTGAGGCGGGAAGGGGTGGGGCCAGCGATGCAGGTGCCCCTGCGGACCACGTGGAGCCAAGCGCAGTGCTGTCCTCCACGTCCCCTCCCTGGGTACATGCCTTTTTCTTGGTGTCTCTTGGAGAAAAAGGGTCCTGGCTAGGGTGAGAAAATGCATGTCATTCAAGATGATAAGGTGGCTGGATAAATGGCGCAGCAAGAGCTTGGTGACGATCGTGTGAGATCACCTAAGGGGCAGTTAGGGGAAAGAGATTGGTCTTGTGTGCAGGGTGGATCAGGACTGGTGTGTGCATGTGCTTGTTGGGTGACTGCGTGTAAAAACATGCCTGTGTGTGCATACACCCACTTGTGCGCAAGCACACCGTGTGCATGTATGTGCCTTACGTCTGTGCGTGCTCTGGGGAGATGCACATTTGTGTCCTTGTTCTTTTATGTGCATGCACATGTGTTCTGATGTGTGAGCCAGTTCATGGGTGCACATGCATGTTGGTGCATGCATGTGTTCACGGGTGCATGCATACACAAGTTTGTCTGCTCGTATGACTGTGTGTGTGTGTGTGTGTGTGTGTGTGTGTGTGTGCGCGTGCGCGTGTATGCGTGCGGGTGAGGTGTTGACAAAGAAGCAGCAGAGTAATAAGGTTGGTGGCGGCTGAAGCACAGGCCGCCCTCGTCCTGACGTGCAGCGTGGCTCCCGCTCATGAGCTGCGCTGATGACACACAGGCTCGGGATGTGATGCCCACCAGTCAAGCCTCAGTTTCCTCTTCCGTAAAGGGTCAGCCCTCCCGAGGATGTGGATGGGCCTCAGCTGTGTGTGGCCCACGGCTGGGCTCAGTCAGCCTTCGTGTCCTTGGTGGCTGTGACAGCCACTCCCCCAGAGCACCTGCTTCCTGCCCATAGGCATCTCTCTGGGGTGAGGAGCTGCTGGTAGATGTTCCTACATGGAAGCCATGCGTGACCAGGGACCTTCTGTCCTCTCCAGGGTGAGAAAGGACCGCAAGGCCCAGCTGGCCGAGATGGCCTCCAGGGTCCTGTGGGGCTCCCTGGTCCTGCCGGCCCTGTGGGTCCCCCTGGAGAAGATGGAGACAAGGTAAGGAGAAGGCAGAGTGAGCCTTGGCCGAGCCCGGCCAGGCAGGCAGGTGAGAGGAGGGCTGGACGTGGGGGGCGGGGGTGGGCGGGGAGGCTCAGCTGACAGGCACCCTGTGCGCACGGCGGTCTGCTGCTAGCGGGCGACTTTGAAGGAGCTTGCCAACAAAGGTCCCTGCAGGCCTGGCATGCTGGAGGGGCCTGGAAGCCCGTGCAGTTCTGCAGCAGCCCAGTCCCGTGCTGTCGGCGGCAGGGCAAAGAACACTCCCTGCCAGATGGTTTCACATTCTGAATCTCTAGAGCTGGAGTTAATGAGGTTTTACTCTCTGTCTACTTTCAAACGTCTTCCCTCGAATTGTCAAGGCCCTGCGTCATTAGGAGTGCACTTTGTGGTCTGGGGCTCTTACTGTGGGGCTGGTACCTTTTATCTCCTTTAACAACAGCCATGAGACTCAGCCCTTCGGTTGGCTTTCCATTTATGACCACCTCTGGCAACACCTCTGACTTTGCCCCCTGCCTGGAGGGTGCCTGGCATCCTGGGCGGGAGCAGGGCACTGGGGCAGACGTGGACCACCTCTGTGGCAATTGCAGCAGTGGCCTTCTGCCTGTTCCATTGCCGTGAGACCTCAGTGAGACGTCCCCATTGCCAGACCCGTTAACGTTCTGTGCAGCGTCAGATCAAAGCCCCGCACCCTCCAGCCGGTGTTAGGAAGGAAATCAGATTAATCCACGGAAGTGTTTCTTCTGACGGGAGGCGTGGCCACCTGGGGAGCCCGCTGTGGCTAGTTGCCCAGAGAAAGTGATCGTGGGCAGCGAGAGGCCCCGGGCTGATGCCTCTTTCCCATCCACCCTAGGGAGAGATCGGGGAGCTGGGGCAGAAGGGAAGCAAGGGTGACAAAGGCGAGCAGGTAAGTGCCGCGGCGGGAACGCAAGGTGCCCGCGAGTGGCCACGTGCAGTGCGCGGGGCACTGCCCTGGATGGCCATCGAAGGGACAGGCTGGTGGTCCCTTCCAGTAAAGCCCTGTGTGTGCGTGAACTGGGAGGGATCTCTCGGTGTTGAAGCATGAACGGGCCTCGTGAGAGGAAGCGGGTGCAGTGCACTTGCCCTGAGGTGCCCGTGCCCCGCACACCCCTGCCCGCCTGCCAAGGGGTGCAGAGTGCCTGGGCAGAGGCACCAGAAGTACGAGTGTGTTCTCCTGCTCCCCGGCCCTTGGCTGCTGGTTTCCTCCTGGTGGCCCTGAGACGTCTCCTTACTGGTGGCCAGCAGTCTTTCGCCCAAGACCAGTTCCTGGGCCACAGTGGCCATGCTCCCATGCGGGCCTCGTCCTCCGAGGCCGGGCTCTGCCTCCTCCTTCCTTCCCCTCTCTTCACCTGCCTGTGGACCGCCAAACAGGTCCCCACGGATGAGCTGTGTGGTCCTGGGTCCTCACTGTCCAGCTGGGCCCGTGTGCCCCTGTGGTGGTGTGTGGTGGGAGCTGAGAGGTTGCAGGTCGACCCGTGGTGTGACGCTGGTGGCAGCATCCTGCTGTCTGTCACAACCGCTCGAGTTTGAACTGAGAATGTGGCCGACTTTCCGGAGCCTGTGGCCTGGATGTTCGATGTTCCCTCTGCTGAGTGGCACTTTGGGGACAGGCCTTGCATGCATCTGCCCTCTGTCCTGGCCCACCTTGGCTTGGTACGAGATTCTCTCCTCCCTCAACCTGACTGCAGTCTGAAAACCAACCCAGACTCTGTTTGTTCCCCACAGGGTCCTCCTGGGCCCACAGGTCCTCAGGGCCCCATCGGACAGCCAGGCCCCTCTGTGAGTATCTGTGGCTAGTGACCCCACAGGCCCTGGCTCTTGGTCTGCTGCTCAGCTCACCTCGCTCTGTTCTCTCCCTGCAGGGAGCGGACGGTGAGCCGGGCCCTCGTGGCCAGCAGGGCCTCTTTGGGCAGAAAGGAGATGAAGGTTCTAGAGGTTTCCCTGGGCCACCAGGACCAGTGGGGCTGCAGGTAAGCAGGGTTTTCACAGGGTGGGGCTCCCCAGAGGTGCTTTATGTCTCGCTGGGCCCGCCCCTCCTGTCACCATAAGAATGGGGAAACTGAGGCTCAGTGGCAGGGACTGGAAGTGCCACCAATTCCCAGAGTAGGCGCGCCTGCGTCTGCTGCCCCCAAGCAAGCGCATCTGCTTCCACACTGGTGGGAAGGCCGTGCAATTGTAAGGAAAGAAAGCGGACGTCCACGGTGAATGTGCCCCTGAGGGCTGTCCGCCTCGGTGCCGCCCGTTTCCACACCTTCCACACGTACCTTCGCGTTCACCTGGGCGACTGGGGGCTGTCCGGTGTTGCGGAGCCCAGCAAGCCCAGGTCACAGCCCGTGGGCAGAGGGGTACCCGCTGCGCATCTTACCATGGGGCCTGTTGACACTTTATTTACTTTGGAGGACAGTTTTTAGTTACTGCATAGCATCCAGCATATGTTGGCGGCATGATTTATCCGGACGTCTCCCTGCTGCTGGCTCATTAGGTTTATGGTTTTATGGGATGCCACCATACGTGCCGACGTCCATAAATCTTTGCACTCTTCTCTAATTATTTCCTCTGACTGATTTGAGTCTTGGCATCAGGGGCCAGACTCATGGAGTGCCCTCAGGCACCTGTGGGTGGACTCCCAGGGTGGCCCCTAACCACGGCCTCCTTTTCTCAGGGTCTGCCAGGACCTCCAGGTGAAAAGGGTGAGACAGGGGACGTGGGCCAGATGGTAAGTGTGACTGGACACCCAGGCCATTTGTGGTGGCTGCCGTATGTGTTGGGGGAAGTTTTTGCTCTTCTGGGCTCAACGGCCACTTCTTCTCCTAGGGCCCTCCAGGTCCCCCCGGCCCCCGAGGACCCTCCGGAGCTCCAGGTGCTGACGGCCCACAAGGCCCTCCAGGAGGAATAGGGAACCCCGGCGCAGTGGGAGAGAAGGTGATGTCTCTGCTCCGTTAGGGCAGCTTCGGGACTGTGGGGGCAGGGAGGGTGTATGCACACCTGTGTGCCTGCGTGTGCAGAGGTGCGAGGTCGCGGCTGGGCCATTCCGCCCAGTGCACTGCGTAGCTTAGAAGTATATTCATGAACTGGACCTGGGAACTCGGGCATGTCTCTGTGACGGCCTTTTGCAGAATTTCAGACTGTTTGAGCTGGTGAGGCCCCGCCCCTTCTCCAGGAGCCCTGGTGGAGACTCGCCGCCTCCCCCAGGGGCTGTGGCTGCTCAGCTTGAGCTTCCGTCCCAGTCCAGGTCTCGCCCTTCTGTGCCTGGGGCCCTTGTCACTCCATTTGATGGACTTTAGAGCCCAGGCCCTTGAGACGGTAGATGATGAAGTGAGCCAGATACACCTACGTGTGAGCGTGTGCATGTGTGCACACGAGTGTGTGAGCGTGTGCACCGTGGGTGACGTGGGACCCAAGTGCACACATGCTTATGAGCTCGTGCTGTGCTAAGAGCCATTAATGAGCTCTGGAGGAGGGGACAGACTTGGAGTGCAGGTCCCCACCAGCTTCCTAGAACTTGCTTTCTGGACACAGGCCACCCAGTGATGAGTGTCCATCACTGCCCCTTTTCATGATAGGAAGGTCGGCGAGAAATACCCCACGGGGAAATGGCCTCTGCTTCTGTCTTGAGAGGCGTGGCCTCCAACTCCCAGCATGTGCCTGTTGGGGGCTCCCTGAGGGCAGCCTGTGGATGTCCCCTGCCTTTGCCCTGCTGGTCCCACCTCTAACACCACCTCCACTTTACCAAGCTTCTCATAATTATTCTCCAAATCCCTTGGGGCACCCTGCCCAGGAAAGCCTTCACTGACAGCGTTGCTAGTAACCTGGATGCCCTCTCCCTGCGTCCATCACGTGCCTAACGCTGTGGATGGGCCTCCCCTGCAAGCTGGGAGCCACCTGGGGATGGTGGCCTCTATCCTGCCAGCCCTGGCACCCAGTGCAGGCAGCAGGCAGGTGGAGCATGGCAGGGGCTGAGCAGGACAGTGCTGCTGTCCTCCTCCAGACGTGCTCCTTTTCTCCTCAGGGCGAGCCTGGCGAAGCTGGCGAGCCTGGCCTTCCAGGAGAAGGGGGCCCTCCGGTAAGTGTGAGGGCTCCGGGCAGGGTGGGACGTGTCCAGGCGGGAGCCGGGTTGGACGCCCACCCTGCCTGGGTTTTCCCATCACAGAATGGGAGTCGTAACCCCGCTCCCAAGTGCACTTATAAAGAGGGTCGCCTTGGGGACCTGACCTTATTTCTTGGAGTTTCTGCAAAGCAGGCAGGCTTGAAGGTTGCCATGATTACAAGATATTGCAGTTGTCTTTTATTTTTTCAGTGGTGATGGGGATTGAGCCCAGGTCCTTATGCATGCAAGACAAGCACTCTGCCAACTGAGCTATATCCCCAGCTCCCTGGGGGCCTGACCTTGTGTGTTCGCGCACATGTTGGGGGCACACATACCTGTGTGCGTGTGTGTGCGTGTGCGTGTGTGTGTGGAGACCTCAGCAGTGACTCCCATGACCAGTGGCTGCTGCCTACGTGGCCTTCTCTGGCACCTTGGCCCTTGAGTGTGAATGTGGCTTGTCACCCCAGACTTGGGGACCAGACTGGGAATGTGCAGGCTTTCCAGGGTCAGGTGGGCATCCCCTGAGAGGCCACCCTGTGGGTGGACCAGGGTTTTCTAGCCTTCCTGCTGTCCCCTGTGCCCAAGAGCCAGGGAACTGGTGGCAGCCTTGTGGTCCCGCTGCCTGTGGTCTGACCCAGGAGCCAGCCCCCCATACAAAGCTGAGCCTCAGAGAGCCAGGGACTCCTCCAGCCCACCTGGAGGTGCTGGGAAGGGGCTGTGGGTGTGCTGAGGCGCGGAGCCCCTGGAGGCCAGTGCTGGCCTCACTCCAAGCAAGCACTTGGTCAGCTCCAAGAACTGGACTCCGGCCATTTTTCCTCCAGGGACCCAAAGGAGAAAGAGGGGAGAAGGGTGAGGCAGGCCCCTCTGGTGCTGCTGGACCCCCCGGGCCCAAAGGTCCCCCTGGAGACGACGGCCCCAAAGGCAGCCCTGTGAGTAGTCCTGAGGTGCACGGTTCCCCTGCGGTGGACCCCCGGCCCCTGACTCGGGGGTGGCATCTGCGAGGCAGGGCCGCACAACCGCTGTGCAACTGGGGGATTGTTCAGGGCCTGGAGGGTCCCACGCCGGCCCGGGCCACACGTGGAAGTGAGCCCGGGAGACCCCACAAGGAGCCTAGAGGTCCGGCGGCCACTGAGACGCACGGCCTTCCTCTGGCCTGCCCTAACCTGGCGTCAGGAGGGCTTCTGAGAGCCCCAAGGGTGGCTGTGGTCTCGGCCTGCAGCTCCAGGGTGGCCTGTGGGCGGTGTGTCTGTCCCATGTCTCCGGAAGGCTGGAGGCCATTGTCCCTGACTGGGCTTGCCGCTTCCCGTGACGCTGTAAGAAGGGGCTCCTGGCGGAAAGTGCTGAGGTGCAGGGACCGTCCCGGCTCCTGGGTGGTGCCTGGTGGCTCCCAGGGTGGTGATGATCTGGACAGGAGTCACAGGTCCATCTGCTGATGCCCTGGGCCTGCCTCTCTCTCCTTTTCAGGGCCCGGTTGGTTTTCCTGGAGATCCTGGTCCCCCTGGAGAGCCAGGTCCTGCGGTAGGTGCTCAAGAGAGCCCAGCCTCTCAGCCCCCGCAGTGCCTGTCCCATAGACCCTCAGCCCTGCAGCCTTGACGCCACTGCCCCTGCATCCCTGTCCCCACAGCCCCTGTCCCCACATCCCCTGTCCCCGCAGCCCCTGCAACCCGTCCCCTCCTGCTGGCCTGCTGTGATGTTCTTTGGGGCTGGCTCCCTCCTGAGGTGATTGCCCCTGCTTTGGGTCACACCTGTGCCAGGGCTGGACTCATCTGGTTTGGGAGGCCTGGGGTGCACTGCACCTGGAGGAACTCGGGGTGCGACCCTCCAGGTGATAGTGGGGAACCTGCTTTTCCCACAGGGTCAAGATGGTCCACCTGGTGACAAAGGGGACGATGGTGAACCTGGACAAACGGTGAGTCTGCAGTGCCACTGGACCCCCGCGGAGGGTCCCTGTGCTCCCAGGACTCTGTGACTTGCTTGGCTCCTTTCTGGAAGCCCACGCCCAGGACTGTGACAGGGACTTGAAAGCCCCCAGAAGATCTAAGGAAAGGCTGGACCCTTTTTCCAGAAAGGAAGAGATGCAGTACAGTCCTACTGGGGGTTGCACGCAGCTCCCAGGTTCTGCGACCACCGCTAGGAGCTCCCCGTGAGCGTGGGGGAAGTTCCTGCAGTGCACAGCACCGCCGGTGCAAGTCGGGGGCCGTGCTCCACTGCCCGAGCTCCGTGCTCCACGCAGGGCCTCCTCCAGGGCTGGCTGCGCTGGCTCGGAAGGGGGAGGCAGTTGGGCTGTGATGAAGATTCACCAGGCGGATCTCCTCGTGGGCCGACCCAGACTTGGGCACCTCCCCAGCTGACCCGACTCCTAACGCTCTGCTCTCCATCTCCCCAGGGATCCCCTGGCCCCACTGGTGAACCTGGTCCATCCGGGCCTCCAGGGAAGAGGGTGAGTCACTCAGGAGGAGGCTGGTGCCGGGAGAGTGAGCTCCCTCAGCTTCCTGCCTGTCTTGGGCTCATGGTCCTGCTGGGTTCATGGCCACCTCTGTGAGGACAGGCCAACCGCTCACACCGTCAGTAGACCCAGCCATCAGGGAGGAAATCGCCCACAAAGCTGAAAAATGCCATTTCTCCTGGACCTGACCTTCTAGAAAGTCAGCACAGTGGAGGAGCCATCTTTACATGTTGAACCCTCTGGTCACTTGGGGGCTGTGGCAGACTGGGCCTCTTGCACAGCACAGGGTGGGTCCAGCACTCATGGCAGTGCCCCCCAGATCTACCAGAGTACTTTGCCTGGGACTGGAGTCACTGGGACCCATTATAAGGACCTATGTCCATGCTGATCAGTGGCCCAGGAGTGGCCTCAGACCTGCACCCTTCCCTAGCCCAGGCCTCCACTTCCACTGCCCCCTCCCTGGGCCCAAGCCCACCACCTCTGTTCTCTTGCTTGTTCCAGGGTCCCCCAGGCCCCGCAGGCCCTGAAGGCAGACAGGGAGAGAAAGGAGCCAAGGTAAGGAGCCTCTCTCCAGGCCAGGGCCGTGCGTGGCCTCAGGAAGGCACAACTGGGGGAGTGGGTGGTGGACAGGGGGCTGAGAGGCGGGGAGGCCAGGTGGAGCAGTGAATGGTGGCCTGGAGCACTGGGACCATCCACCCACCTGCTTAAGGAAGGCAGTATGAGGCAGGGGTTCGGGAGTCGAGAGACCCGAGCTGAGGCTCATGCATGGCCCTCGACCTTGGATGCAGAGGTCGTCATCTGAGCCCAGCATGGGGCTGGCACTGAGCAGTGGGGTCTGTTCTCTCAGCAAGTTGACGAGGGTCTGGGCAGCACCACTGGCCTCCCCTTGTGGAGACGCCTTGTCATTAGGTGAGACAGCAGTGGGTGCTGGGGCAGCCGGGGGGTGGCTCCATGACCCTGCTGCAGGGCTGGCGTGAGCAGAGGGGTCCAGAACCACCTGGCTGGGAGCAGGGCGGAGCTTTGGCCAGGCAGCCTCTGTGGGCAGCCCAGATATCTGGGGCCTCTCACGTGCACCCAGGGTTTCTGAGCTGCTGTCCTGGGCCAGGTGCCTGGAGTGGCTGAGCACCCGAGTCCCACTCTCTCTACAGGGAGAAGCCGGTTTGGAAGGCCCTCCTGGGAAGACTGGCCCCATTGGCCCCCAGGGGGCCCCTGGGAAGCCTGGACCTGATGGCCTGCGTGGGATTCCTGGCCCAGTGGTGAGTGCACTGGGCAGGCCTGGGGGGGCAGCGGGCTGCCAAGAGCAGATGGGGTGCCAGCTCACACCAAGGCTTTCTGTTTCAGGGTGAACAAGGTCTCCCGGGATCCCCAGGCCCCGACGGTCCACCTGGCCCCATGGTGAGCGACATCCCTGTGGCTGTGTGTGTGTAGGGGATTTGCTGCCAGAAGCCCCTGGGACAAGGACCCTAATCTCTCTGCTCCTCCTGCAGGGACCCCCAGGGCTTCCCGGCCTCAAAGGAGATTCTGGTCCCAAAGGTGAAAAGGTGAGTGGGGGCTCCAGGGGCCTCTGTGGTCACAGCGTAGCCCTGGCTCCGCCCAGCAAGCCTCAGCCCACCACTCGCTGCCTGCTGTGGGCCCAGGAGGTGCACGGGCAGGGGCCCCCGAGGACCTGCAGCAGTGACAAGAGCCGTCGGCCGGGCACAGAGGTCCTGGCTGTGGGGCATGGGGAGCAGGGGGAGGTGCTGGCTCAGGACACGTCCCGTGTTGCCGCTGCGGGCGAGGCCTGGCACTTCTGCTGTCCGTGGTGATCTTTTCCTCCCCTTACCTCTACTGACAAACCTCAGGCTTGCCAGCCAAGCGTCGTCCCTAGAGAAGGCAGCGGGCTCGCTCCTCCACCCCCAGCGTAGTGGCAGCTGGAGGGACCCTTCCAGAGCTTTCCTGGGTCGTGTGAAGCCGACCCACGTAGAGGGCAGATGTTGTCCATTTGTCCCTTCAAACCTGGCGAGGGGTCATAGCTTGCAGTGCTCCGCAGTTCATTTCTGGCATGAGCTTAGTTTCAGTTCCTTGTAGGAAGAGGCATGTGCGTTTGCCCTGGGTGGGTGAAGGCGTGTGAAGGACCGCACACGGGTTATGGCTCAGAGAAGCCCCTTGTCACCTGACCTGTCTTCTGAACTGTTTCTACCCCTGCAGAGGTCGGCAGTGACACGGTGACGGGGCGTGGCAGCGCCACCACGTTCCCAGGCCTGCTGGGATGGACTTGGGGCGCTGCCACCACACACCAACGCTCTTTCTTGCCTGTTTCCTGACAGGGTCACCCAGGCCTGATCGGACTCATTGGCCCTCCAGGCGAACAGGGTGAAAAGGGCGACCGCGGCCTCCCTGGTCCCCAGGGCTCCTCTGGGCCTAAAGGAGAGCAGGTGCGTGAGGCGGAGCTCCTCAGCAGCTCCGGGCATCCCCAGAGGCAAGGGGCGTCTGTCACCCGCCCTTCACATGGAACTGCACATGGGAACAGCGGGGTTCGGGCGCCCCACGGGCACAGGAGCTGGGCACCAGCCTCCACCCTGCCCTGGCTGCGGGCAGGTGCTCCTCCCTCGCTGCCTGGTGGCCTCACAGCAGGAGGGACTCGGGAGTCAGCCCTTCCCAGCCTCCCCCAGTGCCAGAGCCTGTGAGCAGCTCGCTGCCCAGGAGGTGGGAGCATCTGCCGTCTGTGTCCCTGTGCGGGGGGCTGTGAGCCTTGGTGTCCTTGCTACCTTGCCCAGGTGACGCACCAGGCCCTCGGACGTGTCGCGGCTCACCAGAGTTTGTAGTCCCTGCAGAGACACCCTTGCCAGGCGTTCACCTCCTGCCGTCGTGAGTCACTCAGACGTGGCCGCAGGAGGGCAGGCAGAGAAGGACCCAGGGCCTGGGAGGGGTGACATGCGCCACGGAGGCAGAGGGGCAGGGTCCTGTCTTAGCTCTCCCCCGGGGCAGTGCGTCTCGTACCCGTGTGGGAGCCGCCACTTCCCCAGCTGGGTGACAGGACACACCTGGTGCCCTTGCTCACCTCCCCTACCTGGTCCTGAGGACGTGGGGCCGGCAGGGAGTGGCTGGAGGCTTGAGGCTGGGGGCGAAGCCGCGCCCCTCCTGGCCCCTACGGGTGGCTCCTCAGAGACCACGCCTTGCACGCCCAGCCATGTTCTCTCATGGCACTGGCCCTCTTCTGACCACTCAGTGTCCCCCCGATGTGACCGCAGCCTTGGATAAGTGTTGCTCTGGGCATGGTGGCCAGTGGCCACGAGAATCAGACACCCAGGGTCCCCACTGCCAAAAGGATGGTAACCCCTGTGTCCACCTGTCCACTGTGGTCTTGGTGGCATTGCTGATAGAGGACTCTGCACTAAGGTGTAGGCTCGAGGGTCGTGGGATTCCTAAGATGAGCCCGGCCCTGCACCTCAGAGGTCCAGGAGAAGGGGAAGCGCTCCCGAGGGAGGCTGGCCGCAGCCCTCGTCCCCGGCTCGCAGCTCCAGCTGCCTCGAGAGGTCCAGGGACCCAGAACTGAGGTGGAGGGCCTGGGGTGCCCAGCGGTCCACACAGAGAAGTCATTCTGCACCAGCTGGGCCCGAGCCACACAGGAAGGGCTGGTCAGAGGTCACTTAGGGGCACTCCCTGCCCTCCGCACCCCTGCCTGGTTGGGGCAGGGAGACTTGGGGCAAGCAGGACCATGAACGGGAGCAGCAAGAGAGACCAAGCATGCGATGGGGTGTTGGACTGGTCATTCTGCATCCCAGTGGGACACAGTGCTGGAGTGGTCCAGCCTGGACAGGGCAGCGGGGCTGGGGCTGGCCAGCCCAGGCCCAGCAAGGAGAGACATCTGCCCTCATGATGTGGCAGCCGGCCGCGTGCTGCAGAGGGGCGACCAGGGGCCCTCAGGGTTTGGAGGCCAGCAGGTCACAGGACGCGCTTCCTCCATCTGCCCCGTCTGAAGGCTGTAACTGTGTTTCCTGCTTCTTTTCAGGGTATCACTGGTCCTTCTGGCCCGATTGGTCCCCCCGGGCCCCCTGGCTTGCCGGTGTGTATCTATGAGGGGTGTGGGGGTCCCTGAGTCGTTCCATAGAGGGTGGGAGGCTGGAGAATTACAGGGAAGTTACAAAAAGCAGCAGGACTGGGGGCCAGGGTGGACTTGTCCAGGAACCCCACACTGGTCTCCCGGTGGCAGAGCCTTGGAAGTGGTGTCACTGGCCCTGACTGGGGAAGGGGAGGCGAGGAGGGGCACATCTATATGGCTGGGCACCCAGAGACTGTGGAGGCCAATCCGTAGGCGTTTGGGGAGGGTGAGGAAGGTAGCCCTCGCAGTCCATGTGCAGGGCTGGCCTGGCCAGGCGTGAGCTGGACACCCACCTTGGCGCCTCCCTGGTGGCTGGGAGAGCCGGCCCTGCAGAGGTTCTCCCACGGCCCTGAGCCTGCCAAGGGTTGGAACCTGGTCCACATGCCTAGTGGAGGCCCTGCCCTGGCCCATGTGCTGTTGGGGGACGGTTCATTGTCCAGCACTTCCCACTCCTGCTCGGTGGCCACTGGGTTGTCATCTCCCAGCTGGGTGGACAGGCAGGCTGAGCCCAGCAGGAGGACCACTCTGCCCTCTCTGGCTGCCGGGGGCGTGGGTGCCAGGAGGAGAAGCCCTGCTGAGAGAGTTGGGGACCAAGGTGGCTGCCACCCGCTAACGCCTGACCTCTATCCCTGCAGGGTCCGCCAGGTCCAAAAGGTGCTAAGGGCTCTTCGGTGAGTGGCACTGGCTGAGGCCCATGCGGGGCTGCTGGGGAGGGAGGGAGGGAGTCCGATGAGGCCCTGCCCCCACCTCGTGCTCTCTCCCCGTCTCCCTTCTGTTGCATTGTACATCGCCGAGGTAGCTGTGAAGATGACATTCAGATTTGGGTGGTTTTTTCGGCACTGGGAACCCAGGTGTGCTTAGCCACTGAGCCACATCCCAAGCCCTTTTTTTGTATTTTATTTAGAGATAGGGTCTCACTACATTGCTGAGGCTGGCTTTGAACTCACGAGCCTCCTGCCTCAGCCTCCTGAGCCACTGGAATTACACCTTTAGGTTTTCTTGAAAGACAGAAGTTACATTGCTGAACTTACTGGGTTCTCAGAATGAATTATTATTCTAAAGGTACAAATGTCTGGGGTGAATGGTATTCAGATCAAATCAAAGCCGTCAGCGCTTCCATCCACCTAGATGGTTTGGACCCTTGATCGCGTGATCACTGCACCCTTAGGGGCGCAGTGTGGTGCTTCAGTGCTCTGCCCAGGGTGTCCTGTCAAATCCCGTTGCAGGTGGTTGTGAACACGGTCCCTGTGCTGTGGGGCGCTGGCAGGTGTTGCTCAGCCTCACTGCTTGACCACGAGTCTCCCAGCCCCCATGCCCAGCCTCTCATGATCACTGCCCTGGCCACACTGACTCTGCAGTAGCTTCACGCCCGGGGTTACCACGCAGCCTTGGCCTTCTGCCCCTGACTAGTCTCCCTTACTGCAGCTCCCCAGCTCCGTGGAGCCCCATGCCAGTGACTGGGCTCCCTGCCCTCCTGGCTGAATAACACCCCCGGGCACACGTTCCTCGTGTTCTGCATCCTTGGGTCCATCCATGGGCACCCCGCTGGCCCCCTTCTCAGCGGCTGTGAGCGGCCCCCGTGGCGCAGGAGCCGTGTGCTACCTCATTGCTTGGGATGTGTGTGCGGGAGTGGGAGCCTGGGTGGTGGGTGGGCTGCCCCCAGCTCTCCGGACCCTCCTCTGTTCTCCACCACGGCTGTGCTGACTACGTTCCCACCAGCCCAGTTCCAGACCTCCCTTCCCCACCTCCTCGCCAGGGCCTGCGGTTTTTGTCTTTTTGATAGTGGCCATTCTCACGGGGTGGGCTGAGATCTCGTTGTGGTTTAGACCTGCATGTCCTGGAGCCTAATGAAGTTGAACGTTTTTTCATGAATTCATCGGCCACTCGAGTTTCTTCTCAGTGTCCCCTCCTGACTTCTTGAGCTGCCACAGCACATCTGGCCCCAAGGTGTCTGGGCTGCTCACTCCCTCCTGGAGGACACTGGCCCCCAGTTCCCCTCCTCAGTGTCCAGGACAGTAAAGCCCTGCCATCCTTGTCCCCTGCCCCCACCGTCACACTAGTTTCCAGGACCCTTCTAGAGCCTGAGGGGACATGCCAGGTCTCATTGCTCCTCTGTAACCAAGGGTTGTGTTTTGTCTTTTTCCCCAGGGTCCCACTGGCCCAAAGGGAGAGGCAGGACACCCAGGACTCCCCGGCCCGCCCGTGAGTACCCTTTGAAGCTGAGGAAGTGGGTGGGGATGGAGGGAGGTGCGTCACGAGGCTCCCTTCCCCATGTGGCATGCCCAGGGCCTGCCTCTGGGACCCGCAGGGAAAGGGAGTCTCAAGGCCACCAACAGAGCTGCCCAGGGGAGGGGAGGGAGTGTGCGTGTGCAGGTGGGTGCCCACGTGTGTGTCTGCTTTCCTGTGGGCGTGAGTGTGCGTTGGTGTGTGCAGGTGTGTGCCAGGGCACTGGGCAGGGCTCCCTGCCATCTGGGATGCAGTGGGCACTTGCACTCAGGTCCTAGTCCCAGTGGGGCCTCTGAAAGTGATGCTTCCTGCACCAGCAGGCCTTTATGTGGCTCCACTGTGTGCAGCCCCAGCCAGGGCCACAGAGATGAGACCGGGGAGGTCCAGTCACTCTGCTCAGACTTGCCTTATAGGGCAGCCAAGGACAGATGACAGACCAGATGCAAGGCCCCGAGCTGTGCACTCTGCCGTGCAGAGGAAGGCGGCAGGGCTGGGCCTCAGGGCACTGGGGCATGGCTTGGAGGAGAGGCGTGCCAGCAGGCAGGAACCTGGCAGAGCGGATGGGCATGGGGTCGAGAGCCGGGCTGAGGAGGGCAGATGTCCAGCTGGCCCAGGACATGGGCCCAAGGGAGCCGTGCCTGTGAGGCTCTGGCCAGGCGGGCTCCGTCCTGTCCTGGGACCTGCCTGTCCTCTCCCACTCACCACCACCTCTCCTGCACACCAGGGCCCCCCGGGTGAGGTCATCCAGCCCCTGCCAATTCAGGCGTCCAGAACCCGACGGAACATCGATGCCAGCCAACTGCTGGGTGACGAGGCTGGGGAGAGCTACGTGGACTACGCGGATGGCATGGAGGAGATCTTCGGGTCGCTCAACTCCCTGAAGCTGGAGATCGAGCAGATGAAGCGGCCGCTGGGCACCCCGCAGAACCCCGCCCGCACCTGCAAGGACCTGCAGCTCTGCCACCCCGACTTCCCAGACGGTGAGGGCGAGGGCGCCTGGCCCACAGGGTGCCAGGGCGGGAGTCCCCCGGCTCCAGCTTCCCCGGCTTGGGAGACACGTGGGCCTGTGGAGGCAGCAGGGTAGGTGATGTGGCCAGAGGAGGCGGGGAAAGTGGCCAGGCTCCCAGACGGGGCAGCCTGAATCCTGCCTTTCTTGGCCATTTTCAGGCAGGTACCTGCCTCGCCCGGAGCCTTATTATTCCCAGTCTACAAAACAGGGACAAGCCCTCTCCCTGCAAGAGGGCAGGTAAAGGGGGCAGTGCCCTGGGCCTGGCATTTAGCAAAGGGTGGCCTTAGGGTCAGATTTCGCAGTCGTGCCTGGTGAGTACCTACAGCAGGAGCACCAGGGAAATGCAGGCCTCTCTGGGGTCACCGGGGAAAGCACCTACGGAATGACACGGCCCCCTTAGCCTGCCTCCTGGAAGTAGGAGCATTTCTTCCCAAAAGACTCGGGGGTGCCTGCAGTCCCGAGAGACTCTTACCCCATGTGCATGAATTTCCAGAGTTCCCTCCAGAATATTCTCTGCCTTCCTGTCATTGACAGGCTCGCCCACATTCCCCTGGTCACCACACGCCTGCCCAGTGTGCCCTCCACTGCAGCTCTGTCCTCGGTGGACACTCCGTCCCCCTCCTAGGGGCCTGCAGGGGAGGAAGCTGTGGGGCAGGCCACACAGGACAGCCCATGTTGGTGACCCTGACCTCTCTCGTGGTGCCAGTCTGGAACTGTCCTGGGAGCAGTGCTCATGAATCCACCTCCCTGTCTCCGGAATCCAGGTGAATACTGGGTAGATCCCAACCAAGGCTGCTCCAGGGATTCCTTTAAAGTCTACTGCAACTTCACCGCTGGAGGGTCGACGTGCGTCTTCCCAGACAAGAAGTCCGAGGGGGTGAGTACCTACCTCGCCCGTGTGGCCCAGAGGACCCCTGTCTCACATCAGGGCCAGGCAAGGGATTTGGGTGCTTCATGTGTGTGCAGCTTTAAGGTCAAAAACCAGAAACCCAGAAGCAGACCGAAGTTGCTTTCAGAAGAGGTCTTGTAGCTTCAAGTGGGCAGGAGCCTACAGGGCTATGCAGGCGGGAGGTTGGCAGCCTCTGCCTGGGGAGTCACCCCTGGGAGCAGGCAGCCCAGGTGACCTGTGCTTCCTGAGACTGGCCTAAAGCCCGGGAGGGACCTGTGGGACAGGTATAATGAAGCGACCCCAAGGCATCTTCAGGAAGCTGCCGTGTGCCTGAGTTCCTGGTGCCAGCTCTCTCCCGAGTTCCTGGTGCCAGCTCTCCCCCGAGTTCCTGGTGCCAGCTCTCTCCCGTGGGACTCCTCCAGGCTTCCCGAGGGCATGTGCTGTTCTCATCTATTCAGTGAAGAGTCTGGGGCGGGCAGCGAGGTTCTGAGTCATTGGGTTTGTGGAACGCCACTTAGGCATTCTTCTCTGCGTGACTCTCGTCCTGTGTGGGCATGCGTGGGCACAGTGTGTGGGTGAGCAGGGGCCACTTTGGTCTGCCCTGCTGCGAGCTGAGAAGAGGACCCAACCTGCAGCCTCAGGGAACAGGTGCTCCTCCTCATCGCCCCCCAGCACAGCTGGTGGTTGTCATGTGTCCTTTCTGGAGACTGCAGCCTCAGCACCCAGAAGCAATTTCCTGCTGGAGAGGGAGCACTTGAGCCCCCCAGGGCACTTCCCCTTACTCCCCAAATCATTCCATAAGCGAAGTAGGCACCGGCACCCCCAGTCAGACGCCCAAGCAGGAGCTGGGGCACGGGCTGGAGGTTTGTGGGCGCCTGTGTTCCGATCCCCTGTCCCCCAACCTGATGTTCCACAACTGATAACCTGCCTTCCCCGCCTCAGACCTGACCTTTAGCACAAAGACCTCCCAGGGGGTTCTCTTTCCTTCTGTCAGACAGAGGCCCAGAGTGGAATTCAGTTGGCAAAGATGTTTCTCCTCCTCTGCTTTCTGTCCTCTGCCGACAGGGCAGACACTCCCTAACCCAGGGCAGATAGAGACCCTCTCTGGGTGGCACTGGGCCACAGCTACCTTGGAACTGGAGCAGGTTTGAAGCAGAGGCTAAGGCGAAGCCTGTACCTGCTACTCCAGCCCTGTTCTGAGGAAGCCTCCCCACACCATCTGAGCTCGGCACTGATGGGTAGATTTGGAAAGGAGAGTGGGGGCTGGGCTTAGGCAGGGCAGGCAGGCTGGACACCACCTTTTCTCCAGCAGGTGCCCTTTTCTGCCTGTCCTGGCACAGGGCCAGCTCACAGGAGCAGCCCAGGCAATGGCTAAGGATTCTAACTGCTGCCTCTTCACCATGAGCCCAACCACAGGTCCCCACAGGACCTTCTCAGCCCAAACTCAGCCCAGGCTGGGCCCAAGGGCTCTTTCATTCCAAATCCGCATCAAGTAAACAGGGTGGGGCAGGTGCCCCCAGAGGCAGGCCTTGCCCACCGTCCACCCACGCTGCAGCACCCTGAGCCCACGCCACTGCCACACCCTTGTGCCCACGGCCTCTGCAGAACAAACCCTTCCCCGGGCCTCCCGGGAGTGGGCAGCAGCTGTCCCTAGGTGCATGCAGGGCCTTGGCTTGGCCCCATGATCCCACAAGACATGCCACACAGACCTTCTTCCCCATCACAGAAGACCCAGGGTGGCCACCAAGACCCACAGGCCCCAGAGAACACCCGGCACACACACCACGGACACCATACGCACATGCACCACACACGCGCACCCTATGTACACACACAGCACACACACGCACCCCCCACACCACACACACACCAGGCACACACACACACACCTGCCAACACCATGCACACACACATGCACTCCCCATACCATGCACACACACATGTACACACACCATACACACAGCACACACATGCACCCCCCACACTACACACACACCATGCACATACATACACACCTGCCAACACCATGCACACACACATGCACTCCCTATACCATGCACACACACATACACACACCATACACACAGCACACACACGCACCCCCCACACTACACACACACCATGCACACACACAACCTACCAACACCATGCACACACACATGCACTCCCCATACCATGCACACACACATGTACACACACCATACACACAGCACACACATGCACCCCCCACACTACACACACACCATGCATACACATACACACCTGCCAACACCATGCACACACACATGCACTCCCTATACCATGCACACACACATACACACACCATACACACAGCACACACACGCACCCCCCACACTACACACACACCATGCACACACATACACACCTGCCAACACCATGCACACACACATGCACTCCCTATACCATGCACACACACATACACACACCATACACACAGCACACACATGCACCCCCCACACTACACACACACCATGCACACACATACACACCTGCCAACACCATGCGCACACACATGCACTCCCTATACCATGCACACACACATACACACACCATACACACAGCACACACACGCACCCCCCACTCTACACACACACCATGCACACACACAACCTGCCAACACCATGCACACACACACGCACCCGCACACCAAGCGCAACACGCCATATGCACACGCACCACACACACACAGTGGGTCTGGCTGTCACAGCACCAGTGGGGGCCCTGGAGCAGCCATGGCCCCTCAGCATGAGGAGGGGTGAGGTGTCCCTCCAGCCCCTCGGTCACACAGCTCTTGTCACGGCCCTTCTTCGTGGTCTCTGGGGTCTGCCGTGCGCTCTGAGCCCCACAAGCTCCTGTGAGTGCTCCCTGCCAACACACATGGTGGTGTGCCACCCTGCTGTGGCTCCATCGTGTGCCTGGCCCCTGGACAGCCCCAGAGCTGCTGTCGCCCGCCCCCGACACCAGAGTCCTGGTCCAGGGCCTTAGCTTGTGGGGCAGCAGGCGTTCCTGGAGGGATACAGGGGCTGGGGCGAATGGGGGGCGTGCCCGGGAGACAGGAGGAGTAACCCTTTCATCTTCTGTTTCTCTCCCTCCCCACCGCCCTGCCTGACGTATAGGCCAGAATCACTTCTTGGCCCAAAGAAAACCCGGGTTCCTGGTTCAGTGAATTCAAGCGTGGTAAACTGGTAAGGTGGTCTCTTTCTCCTTTGCGGTTGCCACTTTAAACCCGCCCATCTCCTATCTTGCAGAGTAAAATGGCCCGCTGGCCCAAAGAGCAGCCTTCCACCTGGTATAGTCAGTACAAGCGAGGTTCCCTGGTAAGTGGCCGCCTGGGGCTGCCTGCTTGCGGCTCCGCCTGGCTCTCGGCTCTGCATGGACTAATCGCCGCCAGGGCCACAGCTGCTCTCGTCCTTTGGCCAGCCTCTTCCACGTAGGGTGACAGCAGGGCTCAGAGGGAGTGGAGGCCCTTCTTCCCACCTGTTCCCACTACTCCCTCCCAGAGCTTGCCCCAGCCTGGCAGTAGCTGAAGGGGCTTCCCCTGAAATCCAGGGTGCCCATGCTGCCCATAGATGGCACGGCCCCGCTGTCTGGGCCCTGAGGTCAGACGCAACCACAGGAGGACTTCTACAAGTCCAGAGGGCAGGGCAGGTAAAGTGGGTCCTGACCACCCAGAGGACCAGCACTCACTCCCCCAGGACTGCCCCACACCCCCTCCTGGTGCTGCTTGGGGCCCGGGGCTCTGGCTGCCACCTGGCCCTGCACGGCCATGTCAGCCCGTGGTTGATCCCTCTTCATGTGGAGAAGCTGGCACCCTTGAGAGAGCCAAGTTGGAGGCTCTTCTGGCCTGAGTAGACAGGGACCCTGTGAGGCCTGTGTCCCTGTGCCCGCAGGCTGCTTTGCCCCATGCCTCCTGCTGGCTGAAGGACCGAGACTCCGCTCTACAGCGGCTCTGGCCCCACGCGAAGCCCAGGCCTTTCTTTCCCACCTGCCTCTCAGGTCTAGCGGGCCCACCCTCAGGGTCCTTGGGCACATAGGAGCCAACACTGGGTTCCATGGCGTCTACCTGGGATAAGCCCAGGTGGCTACCTCCTGGTCTAGCTCCTGTTCCAGCCTCTGGACGTGGAGGCTGTGTTCCCCTGAGGATTCAGAGCTGTGACCTCCAGCTGCCTTTGCCTGTTGTCCCCTAAAGCCTTGTCCCTTAGCCTTGGGCATTCCTGGCCCAGTACCAATGTCTTGAGGCCTCCGCGAGGATTCCTAAGGCACCCGGCCCTGTTCAGATGCGCTGAAGGCCTGTGCTCTTTCCGCCACGTCTGACGGCCTCTGCTGTTCTGTGTGTGGGCGCCAGCCTTCCTGTTCCCTGTCCTCCTGCTGTCTCCTCTCCTCCACGTCACCGTGCTCTCTTCACAAAGCCTGCTGGCACACAGAAGGACCTGAAGGGACAACTTTTGGGAGGGATGGCTCCACAGCCAGTGCCTGTGTAGATGGTGTAGGGACAGCGGAGGGGCCGGCAGGGGTGAAGCTGCTGCCCAGGGCGAGGAGGCAGCAGGTCCCTGCTGTGGTCTCAAGCGTTCCTCCCCTCCTGCCGTGACTCTGGTCTCCCGGGAGGCCCCGCGCCCCAGTCCATTTCCTCACCCCGAAGTGGTTGTGGAACACATGTTTCCAGCCGTCGGACCAAATGGCCCGCCACCTCCAACCTTTGTCCTGTATCTCAGTGGACAGGGACAGGGATTCAGGGCAGCCCAGGGAATCACCTGCCTCATTTCTGGCCCTCTGGTGGAGGCCACTTCTCAGAGAGGCAGGCCCTCTGTCTGGTTCACCCAGACATGCCACCCACCCGAAGCCACAGAGGCCCTTCCCACTCCCAGGGCCTCAGGGACTCTGGGCCCTTTGGCCACCCTGAGGCACCGAGGGCTTCAGGTCCTTCTGTATCTGGCTGCCCTGGCCCACGCCATGCGCCTCCCTTCAGTCAGTCTCGTTTCCTCCCAGGAGCACTGGACGCCTAGACTGCCGGTGGGTATCCAGCTTTCCTCCACAGGGTCTGATGGAGGGCTTGGGTCTGCGTCTGAGGGCATGGAGTGGCCCTCCACCCTGGGGGGAAGAACTGGACCCTGGGCCTCCCCACACTCTCCACGCTCTCTGCTTATAGCTATCGCCAGGCATGCACGCCTGTCATCCCCATGGCTGGGGAGGCTGAGGCAGGAGGATCGAAAGTTCAGAGTCAGCCTCACCAACAGTGAGGCCCTTGCAACTCAGTGAGACCCTGTCTCTAAATAAAATACAAAATGGGGCTGGGGATGTGGCCCAGTGGTTGAGTGCCCTTGAGTTTAATTCCTGGTACCTGGAAAAGAATTCCATTATAGCTTTTGAAAAAGTGTGTTACAAAGTACCCACAGCATCCTGCTCCCCTCTTCCCACATCCAGACCCTCATGGCAATACCACCACGTGCCCCATGCTTCCTTTTGGGTGTGCCGAGAACAGTGTTGGGCATCCGCAGCCCACGGATGGGACGGCCCGTGTCAGAAGCTGGCCTTTACCTCATTCCCCAGAGCAGGAGGGGCCCAGCCTGGCTCAGGCAGGTCTCTCCCAAGAGGGGCCTTGGGGTCCTGCCTGGGCCCGGAGAGACAGCGTGCTGCATCTGAGGGGACTGAGGGGCGTCTGCGTCCCTGGCAGCATGGACCATTTCAGAAAGCTTTAAATTGGCAAAAGAGATGCAGAAAATGGGACTCATCTCCTGGGACACCTTGTACTACGTGCCCAGTTGGGGATACCTACCTGGTGGCACTGGAGAAGCTGTCCCTGGGCTTGCGGGGGGACTCTCAGCAAGACCCATGCGACCAGAGCCCCGGGCTACCTGCACAGGTCAAGTTCCAGGGGCAGGACAGCCTGCCTGCTCTCCTGGCCCTATGCCTCCGGGCAGTGCCCGTCCCCCAAGCTGCGACATAGCCTCGACCAGCCTTCTTGCGTGTCCCCTAGCTGGCCTGTGTTGCTCTCTGAGGTCTCCTTCTCCCCGTAACTCCTGGTTCTCACAGGCTCCCTGCCTCGGGCCTTGTGCGCCTGGCTCTCCACAGGTACTCTTCCTCCTAGTCGCACAAGTTCACAGGCACCTTCCTTTGCTGCCTTTGGGACACAGTGACAGGGCCATGTGAGCCCAGCTCCTGCCCTCTGTCTGGCCAGGGTGACAGATGGGACACCAGGCACCCAGGCCTCAGGGCCAGTGCTGGACTGGAGGAATGCAGGCAGGCCGGGGGCACGCCCAGTCAGGGGCCACTTGGGGCTGCAGCCAGTCCTCCCTGGAGCGCCTGGCGCTGCTCCAGCAGAGGACCCACGGGGGCTCGGGCCAGAGGAGCGGTGGGGCCGCTCCCAGGAGAAGCCGAGCTTCGCCCCTGCGGTCACTCCACCCAGGCCGGAGGAGCCGAGTGCTCCCTCAGGGATGAGAGGCTAGTCGCAGCGGCACGTTTTCCAGAACAGTCCCGTTCGTGTAACACTTTCAAACCAGGCAGAGCCTGCCGTCTGGGAAGGAGGCCCCAGGGCAGCGCCTGTGGCAGAGGGGAGGAGGTCAGTGGGCGCCAGAGGATGCAGGGCGGCTCCTCCAGGAGGCCTCAACACGCGAGTGCTGAGGCTTTATCAAGCTGGCTGGCCACGGCAGCGGGCTCTGGGGCAGTGCCAAGCCAAGGGCTTGCCAGCCTGTTCTCTCCAGGCTGAGTCTGGAGGGGAGACAGGCAGGCCTGCTGGCGGTGGTATCAAGTGCCACGGCCAGGTGGGCTTCCTGGAGGGGCACCAGGAGTCTGGAAGGAAATGAGGCGTGGTTCACTGTTCTCCGGAACCCCCAGAGAGCCAGGGTGCTGCCTCGGGGGTCGTGGGGAATATAAATCCCGGGCAGTGTCTTCAGAGGAGACAGCCAAAGTACGAAGCCTGGAGCCAGCGGAGCCCGGGGCTCTGGCTGTGGCTGTGTCCCTGCCCTACTGAGTCCACCCCCGCTGTCCCACCCACAGCTCTCCTACGTGGACGCTGAGGGCAACCCCGTGGGCGTGGTGCAGATGACCTTCCTGCGGCTGCTGAGCGCCTCTGCCCACCAGAACGTCACCTACAACTGCTACCAGTCCGTGGCCTGGCAGGACGCCGCCACAGGCAGCTACGACAAGGCCATCCGCTTCTTGGGCTCCAACGACGAGGAGATGTCCTACGACAACAACCCCTACATCCGCGCCCTGGTGGACGGCTGTGCTGTGAGTGTGGGAGCCCCGCGCGGCCCGCCCAGCGCCAGCTCATGGGCACCCAGCAGCGTGCGGAGCGCGGGGAGGTCCAGGCCCTGCCTGGCTGATGTCCACGTGGCCCCCACCGGCAGGTCCCCAGCAGAGCCAGCACTGCATGCAGAGCCCTTCCCCTTGGTTTCCTGGTCAGGAGAACTGCCCGTGGACCCTCCTGGCCCTTCCTGGTTCTTCCTGGTTCCCAGCCAGACTGTCAAAGCTGGCCTCGGTGTGTCCTAGCCCAGGAGGCCAGCCTGAGCTCCGGCGATCCCGGAGAGGAGCATACCGTGTTCTCTGGTCCCTGCCCACTGAGGTCTCTACCTCCTGGGCGGCCTCAGAGCATCTCAGGATAGAGGCAAGATGTAGGAGAGCAGATCTGCAGGCTGGAGCTGGGCGGGAAGGAGTGGCATTCACACTTCTGGGAAGGAAAGCTCCTGTCTGTGAAGAGATGGGGAGTAATGGCTCAGA
The DNA here is from genome assembly GCF_902686445.1 of Sciurus carolinensis. Lineage (NCBI taxonomy): Eukaryota > Metazoa > Chordata > Mammalia > Rodentia > Sciuridae > Sciurus > Sciurus carolinensis. The sequence continues at coordinate 2,967,828 of NC_062226.1, forward strand.
ACAGAACAACCCGCTGACGGAAGAAATGGGCTCTGCGGGGCAGGCCGGGAGGAAGTTCAGGTGCAGGAGCAGGGGCCCGCTGGCAGGCGTGGAGGCTGGTGCAGGAGGGGCGAGGGGAGCAGCGTGCTCACCTGGACAGCGAGCGCTCCTCCGCCCGGGCCCCAGAGACGCCCTGCCATGAGTTGAAAGGTCATGACCCTCTGGTTTAATTACAGGGCTCCCACAGGGGTCTCCGGCACCGGTTCCAGGCCAGTTGCAGGAGGTCTGCTTGATGCATAGTGTAATGACAGCTAAGGAAATTGGAATTCCAACACTGGCCTCATTTGGCTGGGTAGCCTGATTGAAGGGGCTGCTGAGCGGCTGGCCCTGTGGAGGGGCACAAATCACCGGGCAAGAGGGCCAAGGAGCTGTGCCACATAAATCCCGTTGTTTGTGCAGCTTTGTGCACCCCTGGGGGGCTGTTGCCAGCCCGTAATGGTTATTTATACCTCTGGAATAATGGGGTAACAGAGCAGCGCGTGGCAGCCTACTTTACATACGCCCCCTCTAAGCACGCTGATAATTGGAGCAGAGGGGCCCCATAAATCCAGGCAAATCACCTGCCAGCTCAGCACTTGCCACCCGTCCCTCGGGTGGGGAGAGACCAGTGCTGGCACCATGAAGGCCTGTGGGCCCTCCCTGGGGTGGGAGAGCAGGGCCAGCGGCCCTGTGGGGGGCAGGCTGGCTTGCGAAGGTGCAGCTGCCAGTGGCCAAGGTCAGTGGCTCCCTGTGACATCTCTGCCATCCAGAGCCCCGCAAGGGCCAGGCTGGGGATCTCATTCAGTTCCCTGGTTGGGATGGGGCAGGAGCAGAGTCCAGGCAGAGGGAGCTCAGCCAGATGGAGGTGGCCTCTGGCTGCTCCTTGCAGACTGGAGGCCAGGGGGAGGAACCCCTCCTCGGAGGGACGTGGGTGCCACTGTCTCCAAGGGTGCTGTGTCCAGCTCCTGCTGCCCACCCGGTGCTCTGAGCCGCAGAGTCACGCTGGCCCCTGCCTCCCTCTCCCTGACCTGTGGCCTTCCCTCGGGCAGCCTGGCGTGCACAGACCCCGCTCATGCTCTGCCCAGCCAGGCAGCCCCTAGGCTTTGGCTCCTTCGAAGTTCAGCTTGGTTCTGGTCCATCAGTGTTAGTGCTGCCAAGTTCCTGGCTGACCCAGAGACCGAGTCCTTCGGGACACAGCCAGCAGACCACAGGGATCAGAGTGTCTGAGACACTGTGAGAAGTGCAGACTTGACTCGCTCCGGCTGGGGTGGGGGCTCAGGGCTCCCCAGCTCCTGAGAGCTCGTTTCCTCTCTGAAGGTCTCTCCCGGCTTCCGAACTGCAGTAGGAAGGGTGTCCTAGTGGGGTGGAGTGGAGGGAAGGGCGGGCCTGGGCGTGGAGGCGGAAAGTCCAGAGGCTGATGGCGGCTGCGGCAGGACCCAGCCAGCCGCCGGCTCCCTGGAGGGCCCGCGCGGGGAGTGCCTCTGTTGTCTATTGCTCCTGACAAGCTGGGCCCCCAGACGCTGCTGCTTCTACCGGGAATCTGTCTTTGCACTCAGTTCTGAGGGCGGGGAACCTGGGAACGACCCAGCGAGCCGGCAGCTTGGGGCCTGCCTGGTCTGCTCCGGCTGCTGTAAGGAGCCGCTGTGGCCCGCCGGGCTTGCAGGCACCAGCACTGACGGATGGCTCTGTGGGCTGGAAGGGCAGGCCAGGGTGCCCTCAGGGTTGGGGTCTGGGTTGGAGATAGCTTTCCGCGTCCTCATGTGGCAGAGAGAGGGTGAGGGTCTTCCTGGGGGCACTTCACTAGGGCTCTTACCAGACTTGTGAGGGCACATGACTTCATCACCTCCCCAAGCCCACCCCCAACCATCAGTCCGGGGTGGGGGGCTCTAGCCTGTAAATCAGGGGGTCCCACACTCAGTCCTCACAGTGGGGAATAGGGGCTTGAGGGTTGTGCCACCCCACTCAGGTGGTTGGACAGGGCGGAGTGGGGGCTGACATTGGGGTCCTGGCCCCAGAGTTATCCTGGGACCCTCTGTAGGGCTGTGTCCTGGCGACATTGCCCTGAGGAGGGCTTCTGTGCTGGCTTCCCTGTTTTTCCCAGAGATTTCATGATGGAGGGAGACTCTTCCCTGCCAGATTTGGCTCGGAGCATACACCCAGTCTTGGGCTAGTAAAGGCCACCGTCCCAGTTCAGGGGGCCCATGATATCCCAAGGTCCATGGGAAGATGCAGATGCCAGGGACCCCTGTCTGGGGGCACAGGGTTCTGAAGAGGCTGCAGATCCTGCCACGTGCTTCCTGTAGTGTGTGACGTCTCGGGAGAGTTCCATCGCCCCTCCGAGGCCCACTCCCACCCCAGGACTGGGCAGTGGGTGCTGGGATGTCCCCGGGGCCACATTTCTTCCCACACTTGTGGAGTGTGTGGGGCATGTCTGCCACCTTGACTCATCACACGCGGGCTGGAGCTGGGGGAACGGAGGGGACCCCACCTGGTTCTGGAGCCTGGCAGGGCATGGGGTGGTCGCTCAGCCCCAGGAGCCCGTGGCTCTGAGCCGCTGTCCGCCTGCTTCCTCCTTCGCAGACCAAGAAAGGCTACCAGAAGACGGTGCTGGAGATCGACACCCCCAGGGTGGAGCAGGTGCCCATCGTCGACATCATGTTCAACGACTTTGGTGAAGCGTCACAGAAATTTGGATTTGAAGTGGGGCCGGCTTGCTTCATGGGCTAGGAGCCGCCAGCCCCAGTCTCCGAGAGCAACCTTGTGACCTCAACACGCCCCTCGAGAGTGTCTCGCGCACGACCCATCCTGGACAGTGAAGGTTTCTCGCTCCCCTCCCGCCCGACTTCCTCTGCGCCTCTGCACCACGGGCGCTGGACCCCAAGCCCAGAGAGAGAACAAAGGGAAAGAGCCGAGCCCCCACCCAGAGCCGAATCACATGACCTAGCTGCCGCAGCCTCTCAGCCACACCCACGTCCAGCCACACCAGGCCACAGGGGGGCAGTGGGGCCCACGACGCCCTGGCCCCCAGCTCGCCTGATCCGTCACCGCTGGTGTTCAGGACAGTTTGCAGGGCGGGGTGGAGCTGCAGTATTTGGATATCACTTTTTTAAAAATTCAACTTGAAGATGTGTATCTGCCCTGACCTTCAAAAGATGTTCCGAGGCAAGCCTTGTAAAGGTCGCCGACGCCTCCGTTTTTACCCACCCTCAACACGATCCATGCAGAGGCCAAATGTCATCCCGCTTGTGCCTTTCCCATGGATTAAAGGTGCTTATGTTTTTGTGAGTTTTAAGTAAATATTTGTATTGTATTGTTATAAATGTTAAGTGTGCCTGACTTTCAATCGTGCGTGGAAACCCGGCCTCAGGCCCACTGGGAGAACAGGCAGGCGGGCGAGGGCATGCTCGGTGCCGTCCCGCTTAGGTTAGAAGTGGGACGCCTCCGCCCGCCCGTCAAGAATGTGCAATAATTGGAAGGTTGCCCAGGTCAGCAGGAAGTGAAGCTGCCGCTGAAAAGCAGGTGCCGGGGCCCCTTTCCAGACCATGTTTTGATTAGCTCTGGATTTTTTTTTATGGGGAGGAAAAAGGAATTTGATACTCTGCCTCTCTACATGCACTTAGGTTCAAGCAGGCTTAAATTAATGTTGATTGCTTCCCTTTTCCATTTTCCTTCCTGCCGAGCCTGATGGGAAGATTCCAGGGCAGGGAAGCCGCGTTCTGTATAGTTGAGAATCAGGTAAAAACTGGTGCTGATGTTTCACACTTCTCTTGTGGTGCTATGTGTTCTGAGGTCCTGGGAGGCGAAGCGGGGCCTGGCCGAGCCTCCTCCTCCAGGCGTCTCCATCCTGGCCGTGCCTCCGCCTGCTGGGTGTTTGCCCAGGACCCTGAGATAAGCGCAGTCCCCTCCTCCCCGGTGGGCGCAAGCACCGCTGCTTCTGAGTGGCGGGAAGCTGCTCTGGGCCTGTCCCAGAACCAGGTTGTGCCTCCGCGATTTGAAAACACACACGCAAAATGGACCTCGTGCCTCATGCACGTGCAGCCACAGCAGGTTGTGTTCGGTGCCGAATGTTCGTGGTGCTAATTTTGTCTGTTCTGAGAACCGCGTCGAAGCTGTCGGTGGCCCCGCGCTGCCTCAGCGGACCGAGAACTGTGCAATGAACTCGAGGCACCCGGGGCCGCAGCGCCTCTTTCCCGTGAAGCAATTGGGTTTCCACCTGCAGGGGTCTTGGATGCAGGCGCCAGCTGCTCTGGAGCTCGGGGCTGGAACGGGACCCTCTGGGCATTGTCCCTTCTCCTCGCTGTCCAGGGCAAGGGGGCTGCCTCGTGTGGGCAGGAGGACCCTGAGACCGGCAGGAGAGGCGACCCCTTCACTGTGAAAAGCTGCCCTCCTGCCACGTCCTGTCCTTCCACCCTGGGGACACAGGGGGGCCCCTGGGAGCGAGCTGTCGTTCATGCTCCGGTGCTGTCCTCCCGTCTCCCTGCGGCTTAGGAAGCTACAGCAAAGGCACCCAAGGCATAACAGGACACCACCGACACCAGCGTCCCAGCCGTCCCTGGAAATCAAGTCTTACTCTTGCCAAAGAAAGGTCTGGCTTGGAGAGTTCTCGAGGCCAGGATGCCAGCATTGCCAGTGACCACCACGCTCATGCCTAGTGAGAAAAGCCATACCGGAGGACTGCCCTGTGATGCCCTGTGATTTGTCTAGGTCATGTGATTCTGTTTCAACCTCTCGCCCCATGCCACGTGTCCTTTGATTCCGTCTTCTTCTTTTTCTGTTGGTCCCTCACAGTGTTGTGATTTGTGCTGAAGTCCAGACCTGTCCTGTGCCCTGACCATCTTCAGCTCCAGCATATTGCAATAAAATTACTTCTTGTATTTGCAGACACTCTTTTGGCGTATTTTATTTTTTCCTCCCCACATATAAGGAGACAAACCTTAGTGAGAAGAAAAAGCCTGGTGAACAGAACATCTATGATAAAGGCTGTAGGGCACTGGGCCCCGACAAGACCCTGCCAACTGGCATACCGTGCTTTCCCTAAAGATCCAGCAGACGCGTCGTGTCGTGGCCAGGAAAGGTGTTCCAAAGTATCTCAGACCCGTGTGACCAAGGAATAATTGTAATAGTTTTTCAATAAATCAAGTTTACTGTTTCCACCATAAACCCATGTGATTGGCTGTCTTCTTCAGTGTGACCAGGCCCCCCTGCATGAAGCCAGTATTTAGTGCACAGTCCCAGGACCCAGGGAACTCGGCGTAATGGCCGTGGTCTCAGGGGTGAGGAGGGGGCCTGGCGTGAGAGCTCTGCCCGCTGGAGGAGGTGAGGGCGCGGCCTGCAAGGCTTCCTCGCTGAGCCTCAGGCCCTGCCAGTGTTCCGCCCGGGCAGTCGGCACCTCCCAGGACACCCTGGAGACTCTCCAGTACTGCCCTGCTAGCCCCATGGCACCCTGGCACTGTGGCTGGCAGGGCAGCATGCGGCTTGCCTCAGCAGTGCCCTCGAGCATGCGTGACCCCACCTGGTCCAGTCTGAAGGCGTGGTCCCCGGTGCACCAGCCATGTTCTGTGGGGTGACTGCATTGCCAGCAGGTCCCAGGGAAGCCCTGGCCTCCAACCCTGGTGAGCTTGTGGCAAGTTTGTGGGCACATAGCTCCTTGCAGTGAGCCACCCTGGGGTTGAGTATTGGGGCAGATAACCTAGACCACTGGTTCTCAGGGTGGCGGTGGGTGGGCAGCAGCCTAGCACCTGGTCAGATGTGCACGTGCCAGGACCTTCCGGGTCAGAGGCTTTGGGGCAGGGCCTGGAAACACTTCTTCACAAAGCTCTGGCACAGTCCAGTGTGAGCCCTGCCCCAGACAGCCTGCAGAGGGGGCAGCTCCCGCAGCACGTGCACAGGGGAGCCCCGCCACACGCAGTCCCAGGTCCAGGTCACCGTGCCAGGCTGTGACCCACACAGAGGCAGAGCGTTTGCAACTGTCGCTCATCCTCCCTGGCTGGGAGGCAGGTGACCAGCTATTAGCCACAGGCTCCAGGGCAAGAGATGGGGAAGTGGAGTGAGGTTCTCGTGCGGCCTGCTCCTGACCCTGTGGCGAGGAATTACGGGAAGAGAAGCTCTGCACGGAGCAGCGAAGCCGGGCCCAGCACGACCTGGACAGAGCGATTTCAACAACGGTCCTCACCGTTCCGTGGCGGGTCCCAGGTTAGAGGTCCACTCCCAGAGGCCCTCTCCTCCTGGGGCAAGATCCAGCATAAGTACGTAAGGAGAGCCTTGGGGACATAATGACTCTCCTCCCTCTGGGTCACAGTGTGACTCTTCCCCTCTGCCAGGGCCCTGTAGTTAGCAGAGCTCATGGGAACCAAGTTTCATGGACTCGACCTCCAGAGAGGCTCCAGAAAGAGGGGGGCACTGAGCTGCAGGCGCCTGAGCGAGGTGTCCTAGGGTGTGACCCTGGGGGGTGGCCCTGGGGGTGGCCTGGGGGATGAGCCTGCAGAGCCCCCCTTCCCTGAGCACTTCCCGTCCCTGAACAGGTGCAGCAGCACTTCCCGCAGGCCATGCGGGCTGGAGGACTGCGCTCCCAGCGGAGGTCGGCCAGAACCCTCCCTCCCCTGCACCCGCGTGCGTCCTGCCCCTCACTCACACAGTGGGGACCTGCTGGCCCCTGCATGGCCAGGCTTGGTGAGAGGGAGCACCGCCCGCGCCCGTGGTCATTCCAGCAGGGCCTGAGCAGATGGAGCTGCGGAGTGTGAGGCTCACGGGAGGCTGAGGGCTGAGGGAGCTCAGAGCGCCAGGGAGGAGTGCAGGTGCGTGTGTGCACCTGCATGTGTGTGTGTGTGTGTGATGTGTGTGCACACCTGTGTGGATGTGTGTGGGGTGCGTGTGTGTGTGCACCTGCGTGTGTGTGTGCACACCTGTGTGGATGTGTGTGGGGTGCGTGCGTGTGTGCACCTGCGTGTGTGTGTGTGTATGCACACCTGTGTGGATGTGTATGGGGTGCGTGCGTGTGTGCACCTGCGTGTGTGTATGTGTGTGGTGTATGTGTGCACACCTGTGTGGATGTGTATGGGGTGCGTGTGTGTGTGCACCTATGTGTGGATGTGTGTGGCATGTGTGTATGCACCTACGTGTGGATGTGTGTGTGTGCACCTATGCGTGGATGTGTTTGTGATGTGTGTGCATACACCTATGTGTGAATGTGTGTGTGAATGTGTATGTGGTGTGTGTGTGTACATCTGTGTGTGGATGTGTGCATGTAGGTGTGTGTGTGTGTGTGTGTACCTATGTGTGGATGGGTGTGGTATGTGAATGTGTGCACCTATGTGTGGATGTGGGGAGGGTATGCGTTTGCATGCACCTATGTGTGGATGTGTGTATTGTGTGGATGTGTGCGCCTATGTGTGGATGTGTGTGTGATGTGTGTGTGTGTTCACTTATGTGTGGATGTTGCACCTATGTGTGGATGTGGGTGGGGTATGTGTGTGAGTGCACCTGTGTGTGGATGTGTGTGTGGTGTGTGTGTGTGTGAGGGTGTGGTGTGTATGTGCCTGTGTGCAGATGTGTACATGGCATGGGGTGTGGTGTGCATGGGGGGTGGAGTTGAAATTTTCCGTGTGGTGATGGTCCCCAAGGAGGTGCCTTCTGCGTGGAGACCCCAGAGGGGAGGGCAGGGTCTCCATGGCCACCTGCAGGAAGCACCCCCCAGGTGGGGACGGTGGCAAAGACCCTGTGGCAGGACGTGCACAGTGTTTGGGGCAGGGCAGAGGAAGAGCCACAAGCTCCAGAGCAGCGGAACAGGCCATGGGGTGGGCGCTGTCACTGAGAGGGTGAGCAGCATGTGCGACCTGACCACATTCGGACAGGCCTGCTAGGGCCAGGTAGAAGAAAGCCACAGGGCAGGGAAGTGGGGCAGGTGGCCAGCGAGCAGGTCGTGAACGGAACTGGATGAGGGGCAACGGCAGCAGCGGTCACGGTGAGGACAGGCCAAACTCTGGGCATTTCTAAGTGGAGCTGGGATCAGCCCAGCAGAGCAGGAAGTGAGAGGGGTGGGAGGAGGAGTCCATCAGGCAGGGGCCATGGTGCCGGGCAGCACGCGGGAGCACGCACAGGCGCGTGCGGCAGGCACACAGCACACGACCCCGTCTGGATCTGGACGGAAACTCTGAAACTGAGCCGCATTAACCTTTCCTCCTCCAAGCTGATTTTCTCAGGTCTTCTGTCACAGCGATGGCAAACTGACCAACAGACCAGTGTTCACCCAGAGCCAGCTAGGACACGCTGAGGAGGGCAGTGGAGGACAACTGGGACCGTGGCCTTGGGGAAGTCTCTGCTGGGAGACCAGTGCGTGTGAGGGGCGCTCCTGCCTCCTGACCGGAGCCCTCTCCTCTGTCCTCAGGCCGTCTTGGTGGAGTCTGAGGCACGGGGGGCCCTCCCAGCCACCGTCTAGGTCCCAGGGAAGCCACCTCCTCAGGCCCGTGGAATGTCCTGAGTCAGACGTGCCATTAACAGAGACTGGACATGGCGTATCTTCCCATAGTGTCGGAATTCACAGGGTAACAATAAGTGCACCGGCTGCATCGGGGATGGGCTTTAACTCAGGCAGCACTCATGGGCACTTGGTGGCCTTGGCAGGGCCACCACGGATCTTCTATTCCATCCCGATCCTGATCACTCAGTCTGTGACATCAAGTCGCATGTCACGCCATGATACCTGCTGGCTGTGGAAAGGCTAAGCAGGCGTGGGGCAGGCCAAAGGGCGTCCAGGGGCCATGCCAAGAGCAAAGGCGCAAGGGCAAAGTGTGCCCAGATAAGGGCCTAGTGACCCTAGCGGCAGTGACCAAGGGTCCAGATGGCAGGTGCTTCAGAGCATGGGCTTAGAATGCCAAGTGCCACCAGCAGGAGAAAGCACATGGAGCCGAAGCCTGGGGACACAGCTGGAAGTTTGTTGCTGGTGATCTTACTGGGCAAGGCTCATGACAAGTGACTAGTGGAACAGCCAGCATGCAGCGGGGACAGGGCGTCACGGCAGGGGAGATGGATAAGCGCCTGTGTCTGGCGCTTCGATACGAGCTGCTACTCCCAGCTCCTGGCTTAATCTGGTAAGCTTTTATTGGTGTGAATAAATGATGAACGCGTGCCTCAGAGTTGTGCTGTGCAGCTGGCGCTAACAAGGCGTGGAGTCCCTCTGCCTGGGCACCTGGACTCAAATGCAGGGTCTCGTGGCACACGGCTGCTTCGTAAAATGGAGTAACTCCGGGTTAAGCACAGCCTGAAAGCTGCTGTTCTGTACGTCAGGGAGGGACTCAGCGTGGGCAGTCTGCTCTCGCAGGGCCCTCCCTGAACCACACCTCTGTGCTGTAGGAGGAAACCCAAGTCCACAGCTGGGGGCGGGGCTCTGGTTGCTCCTCATGGAGCAGCTGCTGGCCGGTGTCCAGAGTGTAAATGGGTAGGATGGGAGAATCTGCTCTTCAGGGCAGTCGGGTGTGCAGGGGCCATGCTGAGGCTCTGGTTAGAGCAGCTGGGTCCACTCTCACGGCTCTCTAACCTGGCTGCCCATCAGAGTTGCCAGGAGCTCTCTGCAAATACAGATTCTACGTCTTCTTGTGCACCCGCTGGGTAGGGGGGACTGATAGGACCTCAGCGTTTGGGGTCCCCCACCCACCCCACAGGATTCTTCAATTGGCATGGCTTGGACCCCCTTCACTCCAGACACGGAGAGGAGCTGCACCCCTCCTGCCCACCCAGACTGCCAGGGCCAAGGTCGCCCCACAGAGCCCGGATACAAAGAATTCAAAAGCTAAAATCAGACAACTGGAGATGCCAAAATCCCACCAAGTAAAGTTACAGGTATATATACACTTAGTGATAAATACTTAATATACATAAAATATGAACACATATTTTGTACACATAATGTAAATTATGTACCAGATTTAAATATTTCCACCTCGGCGAAACCTTACGCAGAGCACGGAAATGGCTCGCCCCTTGCCGTCTGACAGTCTCACGGAGGGGACTTTCCTGTGAGCACCACTTCAACGGGGGCCATCCACAGAGCTCATGCGGAAGGGCTGTGGCTGGCTGGGTAAGATCTGCACAGAAGCAGCACCCCTGAATCATGGAACACGGAGGACAGGTCCCAGCGGGCGCTGACATGGCCACACACAAGCCCTGAGGCCCACGTGGGAGTTGTGGACATCGGTCTGGGTTTACTCTGAGACGTTGGCCAGCGAGATGAGGGCAGTGTGGCTGCCCTTCATCCAGGGCCCAGGAACCTGTCCAGCCCTGCCCCAGGATGGGAGGGACGTTGCTCCACCAGTAGGCTCCTCCAGGGGCACAGGGCTATGTCCCCAACTTGGCCAGCTGTCCAGCCTGCAGTTCGTGTCCCCCTCACTCAGACTGAGGGAGCTGGGAGGTGGGGGGCTGGGCCTGAGCTGCACACTGCCCCAGGTCCTTGGGAGCACTTAGGGGCATCTGCAGGCGGCCCTGGCTCCACTCCGGTGGGGCCGTCAGGAGCCCGAAGCCCTCTGGATCACCCGGATCTTTTTTTGTGCCTCAGCCAGGAAAACATCACTGTTCAGTGTTCCAGGAGTGACTACTTCGCCAAAGCCACATGCCCACTCCATTTCTCCCCCATATTGATAAAGACAATCACACAGGCTTGGGAGAAGCCAATTCCCAGGCATCTGTTGAGAACTGATATGTTCAATAGCACAAGAATCTCGCCACCCTCTAGGGCTCCCCAAGTTCCTTTCAAACTAGAGCCTACTAGCCTGAGGACTCCTTTGGGGGCAGGACTACTCAGAAGATGCCACTGGGAGGAGGGCATCTCCCCCTCCGAGTCTGCATTTGTGCTGCTGGGAACAAACTACCCCACGACCCAGGGCTTGCAACAGCAGACACGTGCACCTCCCAGCATAGCATTAAGGCCTACACGGCCTTTCCAGCACAGCCAGCTCTGTCCAGCCAACAAGACCATGCACAGTCTCCATACCTCATCACGAGCCACGTCCCCTCTCCCCAGCTCTGCTCTGGTGGTTGGGAGCCAGTTTCTATGTCCAGCTCACATTGAAGAGGAAGGGCTGCACAGGAGCCAGAAGACCTGGAGGGCAGGGGTGGGGTCCGCTCAGGCTGGCCTGCCACCATGGTCATCACAGTACTCCTCATCAATGTGGGGACCTTTGCCTGTCTCTGAGCCCTGCATGCACAGGGACAGGTCAGAAGTGAGGGGTCCAGCTGGTCACAGACAGTTGGAGCTTCAACAGCTTGCAGGGCAGCTTGCATGGGAAGGCTTTGTCCCTGGCCTCTGTGATTGTCATGCAACAGCCCCGCATCCGCAGCCTCGCCACACCAGTACCACACGCTGTCCCCTAGCCGAGAGCCTTCAGGAGGTGTCTGTACCTCGGACACTCATCAACGGGCAGTCTCAAAGTGCCCAGCTCCTGCTGGAGGGTGGTTCCTGGGTGGTGAAGAAGGTCCTGCCTGCAGTGTCCTCACAATCAGACTCACTAAGACCCCAGAGACCCGCCGGGGGCCAGGCACCCCCAGCTGGAGGCCTGACCAGCTTGGGCTGGCACTCCGGGTGGACTTTCCGGAGGAGGTCTAATCTGTGACAAGAGGTGATTTGGAAACGTGCGGGCCACGTCATTTGGCCTTTCTTGTGCAAGCTCGTGGGCCTGCCTGCTGGATGGCTGCCTGGACGCCGTCTGCAAAGAGCAGGAGGCCCGCGACTGGACCATGTCGCCAAACTTCCCTTGAAGGCTGGATCCCAGAGCCGGTCCTCCGTAGCTGAGATTTGGAAAGATGTGAGAAGGAGATGAGGGGAGTTCGCCAGGGCTTGGTGGAAGGAACCCCTTTCCATAGCTGGAGCCAAGGCAGCCTGGGTGGGGCCTCCAGCCACGGAGGATGGTCCTCCTGATCCAGTTCCCCTGGCCCACGGCCAAGCCCTCCATGATGTGCCACCCCCCAAGACTCAGGCACCGCAGCGTGGGCAGAGGCCCAGGGTTCTCAGGTGTCCCCTGTGCACGTCCTGAGCCGCCACTGCCCACAAGTCAGAGCAAACTGTGAGGAGGAGCACAGGCCCCATGAAGAGTGAGTCCCAGCCCGGAGGACTCCACCCTGACCCCATCCTCCTGCCTCTGGGCCCTCAGCTCCAGGGAAGCAGCTTCACAGAGCTGACTGGCTGGCAACTGGCAAGCCTCCCAGCCACCCAGCCAAGGTTTCCCGAGCCATGCAGGCTTCATCTCTGCATGGGAGAAGCACGAATCCCCGAATCCACCCCCACCCCACACTCAGCTCACGAGTCTGTGACTCACCGCCCTCGCCCACCCAACCTCCACCACAGGCAGGGACTCGCTGAGAGTAGGGCCTGCTCAGTGGGCATCAGCTGTGACCACCTTCTCTGTGCCTCACCCAGAGGTGCAGGCAGGGCAGGAACCTGAGTGAGAGACCAGTCTGCCCAGGTTTCCTTGGTGGTCACTTGGAGCAGAGGGACTGTTGGCCAAGGCTCGTGGGTGGTGTGGAGGAGTGGATCTGGGTCGTGGGGCTTCTGGGACCAGGTAACAAGAGTGGATTGGACTAGAGGGGAGGTTGGGCGCAGGTGAGGTCAGCCGGCCACCCTTGACCCCAGGGGGCTCTGGGAAGGGCTGGGCTGGTCCTCACAGCCTGCTCAGCCTCCTCCAGGAGAACTGGGGCCCCACCACGCTGAGGTCCAGTCAGCAGGTCTGGGGCGGCCCCAGGATCTGTGTCTCCAGAAAGTTCCAGGTGGAGTTGCAGCTACTTGAAAACAAAGGATTTTGTGTGTTTCCAGGCTTGTGCCCCAATTCCAGCCTGGTCACAGTTGAAGTAAGAACCTCTTAAATGCTGCTTCATGGAGGCCCCAAAATAAGCCCCTGGGCTCCCCTGTGCTGAAGTTTCATGGGAAAGGCCTTGGCCCCTCCTGCACAAAGCCTGGGACCTCACTGAAGGGCCAGTCCCTCAAATCAGGGGGTGGCAAGCTTCTGACTATGGTAGAAATGGTCTTGACCCCTGTCTGCTCTGTACCGTGGTCTGCGGGGAGTAGGTAACTGGCTTTTGGTGTTTTTAGGGCTCACAGCTGAGTTTGCCTGGAGTGTCAGAGGAGACTTAGACTTTTGAGCAATGCTGAGCTGCGAGGCATGGGGCCTCCTGGAGATGGACTAAATGCCTCTCACGTTGTCAGTTGGGCCCAAGATTCTGGGGACTAGAGATGAAATGCTATGGTTTGGGTTTTCGGTTTCTTTTTTTTCTTTTTTTCTGGTACTAGGAATTGAACCCAGGGGCACTTAGCCACTGAGCTGCATCCCAACCTTTTTTATATTTTATTTATTGCTGAGTTGCTTAGGATCTTACTAATTTGCTGAGACTAGCTTTGAACTTGCATCCTCCTGCCTTAGCCTCCAGAGTCACTGAGATTACAGGTGTGTGCCACCACGCCAGGCTGGTTTGGGTCTTAAACATCCCCTAAAGGCTTGGTTGCCAGTCTGTGGCACTACTGGGAGATGGTGGAACATTTAGGAAGAGAGCCGAGCAGAAGGGGAAGCCATTCACTGGGCATGTCCCTGGCCCCTCCCTCTCTCCCTTGGTTTCCCCAGTGTCATGAGGTGACCAGCCTTCCTCCACCATGTGCTCCCACCACCAGGACATCTTGGGTCACCACAGGCCAAAGCAACAGGGCCAACTGACCAGACTGAAACCCCTGGAACCAGGAGCCAGAATAACCCTTTCCTCCTCCTAAGTTGATTTTCTCAGGTGTGTTGACACAGCAACAGTAAGCTGACTAGCACAACCACCTCTACTTAGGGTGGACTTTTGTACAGAACTGAAGCTGAGAAGGGGACACAGTCTGGAAGACTCCACTCTGGGCAGAAAGCCACAGTGCTGCTTGCGTGGAGCTCTGGTTCCACCTCTCAGGTCCTTCACCAGGGCAGGAGGGCACCGTCTCTCACCTGCCCCTGCGGTTGTAACTGTGGCTGGAGGAGACTGGGGCAGTGTGATCTGTCCCACTCCAATTGCTGGCACCTTGTGCCACAGCCCCATCTCTGAAGTTGACTTCAGCTGTCCGCTGGCAAAGAGAATGAGAGTGAATGTGGATGTCTTTACACCTGCACTGGAGGCCCCACCTGGCCAGGAGAGGACGTCCCTGCAGCTGCATTGGAGGTCCCACCAGGTGGGGAGAGGACATCCCTGCCCCTGTGTGATGGCAAAACCAGACCCAGTTGTGAAATGAAATTACAAAACATTATGGGAGAGTCCGGGGCCTGGGGAGGGTCAGTTCCGCCCCTCTCTCAGCCTTTCTCCAAGGAGCCTCACTAACCTTGGGCCCCTGGTTCTGCATTGCCAACAGCTGCCCCAGGATCTGCCTACCCCTCCTGGAATGTGAGCCATGTCTGTAGACAAGCCTTTCTCCTCTGTCCTGAGAGCAACTCTGTGCTAGAGACCCCGCACAGGCTGTCAGCCGCAGAGATCAGGAATATTTTTGAAAAGAGGAAAAAGCCCTCGTGATAGGATGGGTTTAAAGATGGCGCCAGATAACCCGCAAACCTTGTGAGAAACTGTGGGTCAGGGCTCAGAACTTTGGAGAGCTGATCTCTGGCCGCCAGCGTAGACGAAGCTTGGTTTCCCTACTTCTCCAATGCTGTCCCGTGTCTCCACAACACCTGCGCTGGAGGCTCCATGTGGTCGGGAGAGGACATCCCTGCCCCTGGACCTGGTTATGCCCTGGTGCAGGTGAATGTCACACGTCTGCAGAGCTGGACTCTCTGGTGCTTGCTCCTCCCCACCATCTTTCCCACTGCTCTCCCGACACCCTGGCCCCCTGATCTCTTCTGGAACCTCCCGGGTCTTTTCCCCTTCCTGTAAGACTTCACTTAAATCGCTTATCTGATGTGTGTCTTTCAGTTCTTAACTCAAATGTCACCTCTTCAGAGAGGCTTTGTGGATCTAAGCATTTATAAACACTCACCCTTCGGACTTCTGGCATCTTTGATGATAGCTTAGTTGGATTAATTTGCTGTCAACAAAATAATCTAGAGATCTAAGAAGACACAACTATTTAAGGCAGACAGGACCTGACGTGGGGCCAGCCATAGAAGGCAGTCACGCTGGGGCTCCTCCCGAGAGCCCTTCCCAGGCTGTGGGACGCGCAGGACACCTCTTCAGCTGTCTTGACTGAGGTCGTGGGCAGGGCTCTAGGCTACCAGGGTGGCTGGAGATGGGGGTGGGAAATCCTGCTGAGAGAAACATGTGGGGACACTCCAAAACCTGCCTGAGGTCCCTGCTTGAGGTCTGGTCCCCAAAAGCATGTGAGTCTCCAGCGACCTACAGGGAGGTGGGTAGAAGTCTGACATGGCTGACGGGGGACTTCAGAAGCTTCCCAGGGCCGGGGAGATGTTGGAGTTCAAGGCCACCACCTCAGAGGGGTCTTGCAAAAAACTTGGGCTTTCGCTTGAGACCCCAGGGGACCCGAAACTTATGTAAAAGGACCCTAACCCAAACTAAAGCTCAAATCCTAGGATTAAGGACAAAACACAGCCACCCTGACAAAGTCTAGAGTCAAGGCCTCCCGGGGTCAAAGTGATCTGCCTGCAACTCCCCTGCCTCCTCACAAAGCACAGCCCAAACCCAATGCCTGGCACAGAATCAGGACTTCCTAGACAGGCAGCAGAGGAGCACGTGACCCACAGCCAAGCGGAAACAGGCAAAGGAGGCACAGGGTGCTGCAGCACTGAATCTGCAGGGGAGGGCATTGGGGAGAAGGGTAAGATTAGCTAATGTGCAGGAAAAGACGGGTGGAATGGGATCTCGGAAAGACACGGAGAGTCTAAAAGTGAACCAGGAGTGGATGTTAGAAGTAAAGATGATAATACAGAGAGCCAAAAAGTCTGTGTAGACAATGAGTCAGCTGAGGCACACGGCAGGAAGTTTATAAGACGAGAGCAGGAAGCCTGGGTGCCGGAGGAAGGGGACAAGAGGACCCGAGTGTAGCCTCGGTCCCACAGGAGAGCGCGGGGGAGGGGTGGAGAACATGCGAAGGATGTTTTTTAGTTAAAACTCTCTGCACTTGATCAACAGCAGGTGCAAGAACCCAGTGAAGCCCTGGCAGGATAAACACAAAGATCACGCCCAGGCCCTGAGAGCAAGGGTCAAGGACAGCTTCCTCCGGCACCGCCGGAGAGGAAGGGAGGGAACCCCTTAAGGACCTTGGTTTCCTGCCACCCGGAGGGAGCAGACCAAGAATCCCAGAATCCGCACCAGCGGAGCTAGGGTGCGAGGATGCAGGGAGAAGAGGGCTGAGAGAGTTGACCTTCAGCTGGGGGACGCCACCTCAGGGGGACACGTAGGTGCTCGGGAGGGAACGCAGACCACAGAGGAGCCGAGTACCAGGGCTTCGTGTGGCTGAAAGACCATTTGACTTTTTAAAATAAAAAGGAAAAACATGTTCTGGGGTTTACGATATATGTAGAAGCGAGATCTAGACCCGTGGTAGGGACAGGGTCCCCTGTTTCCTAATTTCCCTGGGAGGGACCCATGGCCACTGGAGGGAGGTGGCAGGGGGTAAAGACAAACCCGTGGTCCCCGTGGCAGCCACTGCACAGAGGCTGAGGGGGGAGCGGAGAAGCTGCGGGAGTTGGAGGCGAGGTTGAAGGTCCTTGGCCAGACCAAAGGAAGGTGGACAGGAGGACCAAGGGGGCGTGAGACCAGCAGCCAGATGGGTCCAGACATGCCAACGTCAAGTGCAAATCCACCAAGGCTCAGAAAGTGGGCCGATGGTGGGGTGGACTGAAGAAGAAGAAGAAAAGGCAGGTCCAGTCGTGGGCTGTTTATAAGAAAGGTGCTTCCAGGGACAGACAGGACCAGCTCACCGGGCGGGAGACTCCGTCTTGGCCTGCTCCCTGTGGGCAGCCTCCGTCTGCGTCCTGAGTGCTCAGCAGCACCTACTTTTCCTGTCCAGGTCACAGCCAGGTTCATCCCCCAGTGTCCCTGTGGGCACAGGTCAGGCCAGAGGGCAGAGGAAGGGCAGCAAGTCGCCATGGGCCCTCTCCAGCCCTGCAGAGGGTCCTCCACCTCCTCCACTCCCCACAGCTGGAATGGGATGGACCCTCAGGACAGGGGCCTTTGATGAAGGGGAAGGTGCTGGAGCCAGAGCTGAAAGAAGCTCGGGACCCGTGACCACGTGGGAGGAGAGGTGCTGGTCAGGAGCACCCAGGCCGGGCTCTTGGGAGAGCAAGAAATGAACTGAGTGTGTGTGTGTGTGTGTGTGTGTGCGTGCATGTGTGTGTGTGCATGTGTGTGCGTGTGCATGTGTCTGTGTCTGCCTATGTGTGCGTGTGTGCGTGTGTGTGCACATGTGTGCGTGTGGCCCTGGAGGCTTCAGGTGTGACCTGCTGTGGGCTCCTCATTAGCACTCCGCTCTGCTGAGCCCCTCCAGCTTGCTGTTTCTCAGTTACCTGACGTGAGGAGCAGGATGTTCTAGAGGTGTGTGTGTGTGTTTGTCTCCTTGCCCACTTTTTCTGCCCCCATCAGCACAGGTTCCCAGAGCACAGGGACTTGCCTGCTTGCTCCCTCCACACCTCAGGGCAGAGGGCGGGTCAGCCATGGTGGGTGCTGGTGGAACATGACCTCGTCTTCCTCTCCCACACGGAGGCCACGCCCCATGTACCCTGGGGATGCAGAAGCAGAGCGCCGGAGCCTCCAGCACTCCTGACTCTGCAGCAGGCCCAGGTATAAGCTGCCCACCGCCGCACACTCCAGGGGTGGGGGTGGGGGGGGTGCTGCAGGTGCAGGTGCAGGTGCTTGGTGCAGGTGCAGGTGCATGGTGCAGGTGCTTGGTTCAGATGCAGGTGCTTGGTGCAGGTGCAGGTGCTTGGTGCAAGTATAGGTGCGTGGTGCAGGTGTGTGGTGCAGGTGTGTGGTGCAGGTGCAGGTGCTTGGTGCAGGTGCATGGTGCAGGTGTGTGGTGCAGGTGTGTGGTGCAGGTGTGTGGTGCAGGTACAGGTGCTTGGTGCAGGTGCGTGGTGCAGGTGTGTGGTGCAGGTGCAGGTGCATGGGCAGGTGCGTGGGGCAGGTGCAGGTGCATGGTGCAGGTGCGTGGTGCAGGTGTGTGGAGCAGGTGTGTGGTGCAGGTGCTTGGTGCTGGTGTGTGGTGCAGGTATGTGGTGCAGGTGCAGGTGCTTGGTGCAGGTGTGTGGTGCAGGTACAGGTGCTTGGTGCAGGTATAGGTTCGTGGTGCAGGTGCATGGGGCAGGTGCGTGGGGCAGGTGCATGGGGCAGGTGCAGGTGCATGGTCCTGAGGCAGGCCCTTTCCATCTGGGCCTCAGTTTCCCCATCTACAGTGAAGGATACCCCTCAAAGTTCCAGCAGAGGCCTGTGCCTGGCCCTTGTGATGAGGGGCTTCTTGGTGGCTCTTCATTGCTGAATTTTGTTTTCTTTCTTATGTGGTGTGTTACCTTGTTTTCTTTTTTAAAAAAAGATCAATTCAAATATAATTTGTTCAATGTATTAAAACTATAATTTCAAAAACCCAAATGCTTTCTTCAGCCTTTAAATTTGGCTTATAAAACGTATTCTTTATTAGGCAAATTTTAATAACTTCCTTTAAGGAGCCTGTGAATGATTCTTGGTCCATTCACTGACTTAGTTAATTTAACAGCTTTAAGCGTTTTGATTGCATTTACAAAATGAACATATTCAAATTTATGTCTTAGTATTTCAGTGCGATCCTTAACAAACCTTCCGAGCTTAAGCTAATTTTAAAAATCTGATGATTTAAACATACGAACGCGACGAGCTCATGGGGGTTCTGAAATGTTCTGAGGCACCGTGAGCACAGCAAGACCCCGTGTGGACCTGCCAACCGGGTCCGTGATTGCCCGGTTCTGCATCCTCCCTTCTCTGGTTGGCACTCTACCAGGCCAAGGTCTCTTAAAAACTGCCAATACTCAAAATGCCAAGTGGACATAGATTTCTTTGTGCTAAAATATTCATACTAGGAATTTCGATCTTGAGTCTGTCTGGACGCAGGCAGAAGCACTCCTGCAGAGAGGGTGACCCTTTGGGTGTGGGGGTTGGACCAGTCTGCCATGGGTTTCTGGCCGCCAGCTCCCCACGGCTCCTGGCCTCCCGTTGTCCTGTCGAGGATGACCAGGAGGTGGAGAGGAGGCCCCTGTTCCTGGCTCCCCACCCCATCCCAGCTGCCTGCCACTCCCAGGCGACTTCAGCCTGTGGGGCCTGGCGTCTCCGGCGGCTGGGCAGGTCTCTGCGGGCTCTGTGTGCTCAGGCTGTATTTGAACCGCGTCTCAGGCAGCTCTTTCTGAGGCAGGCATGATTCTGATCCCTCCTACGCCCGGAGAGAGAGCCGAGGGCTGCGGCTGGGGCAGGTTCAGCTCTTCTCTAACAGAAGCGTCTGCCTCAGGGTTCACTTCACTTTGAGCATTCAGAGCTGGGGCGGGTGATCCTCCTGCCGCTTCCCTAAGGTGGGGCTCAGGGGAGACGGGAAGGGAAAGGGCCAGAGGTAACTGGGTGGCCAAGGCAGAGCCCTGGGGTCTGGCGCCTGCTCTTTTGGGCATCGCCCTCCTGGGACCAGGGCCTGGATGCTACCTGTTCAGGTGAACAGGACCACAGAGAAAGGGGTCCCTGGAAGCCAGTGGCCGCGACATAGTGGCCACTCATGGTGGACGCCCGCCCTGTGCTTGCAATGGCTCGTTAAGCATTGCTTTTAAGAGAGGAAATCGAAGCTCCAAGAAGCAGATACCGCCTGAAACTGCTGTGGGCAGAGCCCTGAAGCCACACAGGCCAGGCCAGGTCCTCCTCCGAGCAGGGCCGTCATAACTGTCCCACAGCAGAGGGAGCAGGCAGTAAAGAGTGAGGAGGTGCTCGCTGGTGCTCTTGTCACCAACCCTGGGCAGCTGCAAGCAGGCCAGCTCCCAGCACTCTCCGAGCCTCCGTTTCCTCCTCCCTCCCCGGGCATCTGAATGAGACCTGGTGGCATGCTCGGGGCACCCGGCCTGCTGCTCTGGGAACTATCAGCTCCTGCTCTCATGTGAGGCTGGGGTCCCCATGCTGGGGCAGCCAGCCTGGCCTGCCCTCGAGTCCCCTCTCTGCTCCGCAGGTCTTCCAGCGGAGGGTGGACGGCTCCGTGGACTTCTATCGGGACTGGGCCGCGTACAAGCAGGGCTTCGGCAGCCAGCTGGGGGAGTTCTGGCTGGGCAATGACCACATCCAGGCCCTGACCGCCCAGGGTAGGCAGGCAGCACTGGGTGTGGGTGGCCGTGGCCTGGACGGAAGGGCCTGCCCTTAGACCAGGGGCATCCGGAGCAGAAGCCCCCTGTCCTGTGACCCAGGTGTTCAGGGTGGGCACAGGCAGGGCTCAAGGGTGGCATCCCAGGACGTGTGTCCCTGTTGAGGTCTCCCAGAACGTGAGGAGAATGAGAGGACGCGAGGACGCAGGGTGGGGACTTGTCCACTGTGTAGGTTCCACACCCAGCCCAGATCTTCCTCCACTCCCTCTCCTCCTGGAACTGCCCTCAGGCAGAGGCTCAGGTGTGCACTGTCCTCTCCCAACCTCAACCAGACCCTGAGCCAGGAGTGGGGGACAGTGACATACCTGCCTTCATCCTGGGAACTGCAGGACTGTCCACCTGCCCAGCTATCCCTTGCCGAGTGCTAAGCCACTCCACAACAGGTACAAAGGACCCTGTGGCCTCCTGTGCTGGGCAGGCAGGGGCTTCACAGTACACTCCAGCATACACGGCCTTTTGCTGCACTGCAGCGGCTCATCCCTGGAACAGATGTGAGGGGACCTTGGTGGGCCTTCTTTACATGTCCACACAGACCCCACCTGCCCCAGGAGCACCCATGGCCCCAAGACCCGGGGTCAGGGAGGCCAGGGAGGTGAGGCCAGGGAGGTCCCAGGCCAGTCCTTGTGCAGACTGAGGATGCAGCAAGTTCCCTGTGCCTTTAGCTTCTGGACCCGGAGCCTTGTGCCCTGCGGGTGCTGAGCCCGGATTGCCTCTGTGGGATGAGCCGTGCGTCCTGCATTGTGCTGGAGTGTCAGGGAAGGGGGAGGAGCTGGGCTGTGGGCAGAGCCCACCCAGGAAGACCGGTGGACACACACACAGTGAGCACGAGCCCGGGCTCCCTGGGGGTGGAGGGTCCGAGGGCAGGACGAGGGAGCCCCACCCAGAGACTGGGCTGCGCGGTGCCTTCTCCAGCCTCTGCAGACCACCGCACCCAGGCTCCTGGCCCCGCCTTCATCTCCAGAGAGCACCCTCCAGGCTCGGGACCTGTCTTGGCATTTGATCATCTCTTTTATGAGGACCCTGGTGACATCGGTGCCACCCACTAAGCCAGGGCCATCTCCCCACCCCACCCTGAGGTCTGTAACCGCACCCTGGCTTTGCTCTTCCGGCTCTGCCCTCAGTCTGCCGCCCGGTCTGCCTCGTTTTCTGTCTTTTTATTCGCTCAGTGGTGTCTTTTGAAGTGCAGTTTTCGATTTTGATATTATCTATTCGTCGATATTTTGCTTTTGGAGATCACACTTTTGTACCCAATCCGAGAAATCTTTGCCTATCCTGCATTTTCTTCTAGAACTTTCCTACTTCCAGGCCTGTGATCTGTTTCCGATTGCCTTGAGCCTGTGGGTTGGCACAGTGGTCCACGTGCTGTGTTGCACCTCCAGCGGTCTCAGCGCCGCCCGGCGAGGTGTCTTCTTTCGTGGCTAACCCTCCTCTGTGCTTCCTCAGAGGTTGGTCTCCCCGTCAGTGGATCTACTTCGGAACCTCGGTCCAGTTCCAATTCTGTCTGTCCGCTTTGCATCAGCACCACCCTATCCTGATAATGTTGCTTTGTGATCATTCCTGAAATCAGGTCACGTTAGTCCTCCAACTTTGCCCCCCAAGGATGTTTTGGCTGTTCACACCCCATGAATTTTAGAATCACCTTCCATCCTACAGAGTAGGCGGCTGGGGCTCCGACTGGGACGGGTGGTAGATCTGTCCATTTGGGGTGAATTGGCATCTTAACTGGTTGGGTCTTCTGAACCAAGTGTATCTTTCCTTTGGTTCAGTTTTGCCCAAAAGTATCTTGTAGACTTTTTTGTGTGTAGTCTTACACGTATGGTTATTGGATTTATCCGTAAGTATTTTATATTTTGAAAGTGGTGTTCGTGTTGATTTATGGCTGTTCACTGGCAGCATTTGGGAAAACAATTGATGATTAAAGTTTGAGCTTGTACCCTGCAACCTTGTGAGATTCACTAGTTCTGATGGCTCTTCGGTAGGTTCAGTCAGATTTTCCACATAGATGATCGTGCCACGGAGGAGCCCTGGGACAGGAAGCGCCGGCTGCCTCAGGAACTAAGCGTCACCCAGCATCACACAGCAAGAAAGCGAAGTATCCCTGCTCACCTCTGCTCCTGCAGAAGGGGTGGGGATACTTGTCCCCCACCTGAGCCTCAGTTGAGACCAGGCCCTGGCTGTGCTCTGACTGCTGCCTGTGGGGACCCCGCACAGAAGGACCACCTGACCCACAGAGGCCATGCCGTCAGCTTGCCCCCACACTGCCCCAAGGAGCGATTGGTCCTATAACCACAGGAAACGCATGCTCTCCTCTCTCAGTGGCTGAGAGCTTCGTTGGGTCTGGAGTGGATTGAGATTCAAGTATTTCTCTGTTTCTGTTTTTGAGGTGACGGTACAGTTTTCCTTCTGGAGTCGGGTAAGGTGAGGAATCGATTTTCAAGTGGTAAATACACCTTCCACTCCCGGGCAAACCTTGCTTGCTCATGAGTCATTCTTTTTATATATTGTCAGGTTTGATCTGCTCGAGTTTTGCCTGAAACTGTGGTACTTATGTTCATGAGGGACATTGACGGATAGTTGTTTTCTCTTGCAATGGTTCTGGTCTCCTTTCGGCATCAGGGGAATGTCGAGAAGCAGTGACGACTTCGTGATTTTCAGAGAGCACCTGGAAGAGACTGCTGTCACTTCTTCCTTCCATGTTTTGTGGGCTTCGTCTGAGAAGCCCCCTGGGCCTGACCTCCACCCGTGGACTCTGTTCTGTTCCCTTGATGGCATCCCCCGCACAGCAGACCGCATCCTCTGGAGAAAGCCCCCCGTAATAAAACCCTTTCAATTCACTTAACAGACGTGGAGCTGCCAGGCTCGGCCCTCAGAGTAACCTCAGTAGTTCAAGGAAATAGCTGTTGAATTCCTTGGCACAGAATTGTGGATAGTGTCCCCAAGCTCCGTTCGCCTAGTTTCTTGCAGGGAGCTGCGGCCCGGGGAGCGGCCTTCCTTGCTCTCCCCCTAGAGCCCTGAGCCTGTCCAGAGCTGCCCACAGACTCGGCCACACTGTGCTTTTCTCCCCATTTGGTTGAAAGTTATTTCTAATTTCCCCCTTGACTCCGTCCGTGTCTAGGCATTATTTAGAAGAATGTTATTTCGTACCCCGACATTTTGGGGGTGGGTTCTGTGGACATTCTGGAGGTCTTTATTTTTTAATCCCTAATTTGTTCCACCATGGCTGGACATTCTCTGGGTTGTGTCCAGGCTGTGGTTTTGGGGCTGGGGTGCTGAGGTTGCCATCTCTGTGACATTAGGGTTGTCTCCGAGAGGGCCTACAGGGCACGTCCAGTGCTGGCCTCTGTGGCCCTGGCCAGACCCCTCAGCATCTGGTGATGCAGGGTAGCAGGTGTGGAGGGGAAGCACCGGGAGTGTGGGGTTGGCGTGACCCTTGCCCCTCAGCCTCAGGTTCCTCATCCGTGACAGGTGGCACAGGTGCCCCAAAGCTACCCTGATGCTTGTGGCTTTGTTCGTTATCTTTTGTGGACAGTTTTATTTTCATCAAAGACTCTCCTTATCTCCCTTTGTTGTTCAAAATTAATCACATTTAATTATTTCTGATCATTAAAGATGGCCCTGTAGGGCTGGGGAGATAGCTCAGCTGGTAGAGTGCTTGCCTTGCAAGCACAAGGCCCTGAGTTTGATCCCCAGCACCACAAAAAAAAAAGAGATGGTCCTGTCAAGGCTGGATTCCACCTTCATTTTTTTTAGCATGGCTCAGAAATCTTATTATTCCATCTTGAAATCTAACAACTTTTAATGACACAATAGGAACCAGTAAATAATTCAGTCCATTCCCAGCTTGGTTAACTAAACCCCTTAACCACACTGACACATTAAAAGCATCCACTTTAATCCTCCTCTAGAACTTACCTGATGCGAACAGATCCTTCTGCACAGGAACTGTGGAATACCATCATCTAAATTCATGTAATAAATTCCAGCGTGCCAATACGCTGCTCCAATAGTTCATGTAAGCTCAGTAAGATTTCCACAAAAATCACTCGTAGAAATCAGTTGCTCGACTGGGCATTTCTGATCAGAGTGATCCTGCAGTTACTCCAATAGGTCAAATTCTCAATCATTACAAATACTTGCGGTAGCACTTTTTTCAGATTTCTAAGCGCTGAAATATTAATCTGATATCTGATTCTTGGAGCTTTCCAGACCTCACATGGGGTCCTCTGGTTTGAAAGGTGACTCCACTAAGAAAGCCAGACATCAAGCCGTTGGTGATTGTAAGGAGCAAAGTTAAATGTGTAACATTCCGTGTGCTGTGTAATTTGCAAAAAACAACTTGTTTACTCTGTGCTGTATAACTTACAAAAAACAACTTGTGCGGTGTAACTTGCAAAAAGCTAACTTGAGTGCTCTGTGCTGTAATGAGGTAATGATGATGTTGCCCCAAGATAAGATTGATGTTGCCCCCAAGTTGGAGACACGTGCAACTGACTCCGAGTAAGATAACTAACTTCCCTCAGACCCAGACCGGCTGGCAGGGTCTGATAAAAAGGATTTAAAAGGACTCATGATGAGCCTAGCTCCAGTCCCCATTTTACACCAATGACGCCAGTGTTGTGCCAAGCCTGAAGGGGACTCACTTGCTCATTGCTTGATGGACTATCCATCATCCTGACCATGACCGAGACGTCCCTGTGGAAGTGACAGCGGAGCTGCCTGTGTGCATCCTGCCTGAGACGTCTCCGCCCGGCCTGCCTGCCAGTGCTGTGACCTCGCCACCCTCCTTCGCCTTCCAACCGTCCTCGCCGATCAGAACTCTGGCCGGAGGGAGTGCCCCAGAGAGATCTCCTGAGCGGTCTTCCTGACTGACCTCTGGGAGTTGCTGCCCTTCGACTCAAGACACGCCACACAGGAGTGGACCTTAGGAACGGGTCTCAGTACGGAGTGAGTCTTGTCTTTTCGGGGCTTATAATAATTTAGTGATTAAGTTGTGTGTGATATTGGTGTGACTAAATGTTAGAATAACTATAAATGATTGTGTGATCAGCACCAAATAAAAGCCAATTGGTTTTGGACCAAATTTATTCTCATTGACTCCTCCTTGCCGCTCGTGACAGTGATGGTTCCCAGGGACCAGGAACCGGGGTCTCATGGCAGCTCCCCGGGCCTGGCTCCTCCGTCCTCACCTGCAGGCTCAGAGGGAGGGACTCGAGCCGCCTCCTGGAGCCTGTCTGCCCCCAGGCCAGGCTCGTCCTGGAGCGCATCTGGCATGGCCGTGGCTTTGACAGGTCCCAGATGCTCTTCAGCCGACCCTGAGTACCCTGGGGGCCGAGGACTGGACTGGCCCTGGTCCCAGGGCCCCACACTTCCAAGGGTGTGACACCACGTCTGGTGGAGCTTGTGTTCCTCCTGTGGCCTTGCAGCGCTGGGGTCACAATGAAAGCCGCTGAGGACAGAAACCAGTGGCTGCTGGTGGGTGTGCGGGAGACCCCGCCTGGTTTCTCTGCTTCTGGGGGCTCCTGATAGATTGGAGAGGGTGACACAGTCCTGCCACTCAGTCTTGGAATTGGGGACAAGCCGCCACAGTCCAGAGGCATCCTGCAGGCAGGACACCCACCCCAGCACAGGAGGTCCGTGGTGCCCTGGGATGCAAAGCATCCCTCAGTCCCCGACAGGTGAGGGCCTGCACTTAACGTGTGTCCCCTGGGCCACCCACCTTGGTCTCCTGTCCCTCCTGTTTGCGTGCCACTGTGGTTGGAAGCCCAGTTCCACCCACTTCTCCAGGAAACGCTGAGACCACGTGCCAGTTGTCCCCACCTACACCACTGGCAGCCTTTCCGGGCCCCCCACCCCTGGGGGTTCCCAGCCCAGAAAGCGTCCTAGTTCGGCAGCTGTGGGGCCCCTTGCACCCGTGTGACTGATCTGCCTCATAGTCTCTTCAGAGAGAGCCCAGAGGGTCCAGGTGGCTTAAACCTGCCCTGGAGTTTGTTAATCTGGACACACAAATCTCCCTCCTCCCTGTGGGGGACCTTGAGACGTTCTGAGCTGGTCTGAGAACCACACACAGCATGCAGGATATTGTCTGACAAGGATCTTTCTAGGGGAGAGTCCAAAGTTTTGCTGTGTCCTGAACTCTGCTGTCCCATGAAGATGCAGCTCCAGCCACAGGGTCCCGGAGCCACCAGCTCCCTGAGCTGCCTGAGGTCCAGAGGTGCTAAGGCAGAGCCAAGAGATGGACGTGGTCACTGGAGAGAGCATGGGGCCTTTCCTCACTCTGGGACCAGCGTGATGGGGCCACATCCACCTACCCAGGGGTGTCCCTTCCCCAGGGCAGAAACCAGGAAACTGTAAAAGGCAACAGAAGACTACTGAGCGTGTACAGCTGCTGAGGAGCGAACCCCTGTCTGCTCTTGTCTCCGAGTCCCTCAGCACACTGGCAGGGTGACAAGCAACCTGTGGCTGCTGACTCTGCAGGGGACATGCAGGTCACCATTCCCAGTCTACACTCCACATGTTAGGGCAGCAGAGGCCTCAGCGGCCACACTGAGGCCACCGTTGGGACTTGGCCAGTGTTATGGTTTGTTTGGATGTGAGGTATCCCCCAAAAGCTCACATGTGAGATGATGCAGCAAGGTTCAGAGGAGAAAGGATTGAGTTGTGAGAGTCTTAACCCATCAGTGGATTAATCCCTGATGGGATTAATTGAAGTGGGAACTGGGGCGTGGCTATGGGGTATATATTTTGTATCTGGAGAGTGGAGTCTCTCTGTGCTCCCTGATCACCCTGATGTGAGCTGCTTCCCTCTGCCACCCTCTCCTGCCATGATGTTCAACCTCACCTGGAGCCCCAGGGAATGGAGCTGCCCTTCTATGGACCAAGACCTCTGAAACCGTGAGCCCTAAATAAACCTTTCCTCCTTTACAGTTGTGCTTCTCAGGTCTTTAGTCACAGCAGCAAAAAGCTGACTAAAACAGCCAGGGACCCCATAAGAGCCGTCCCCCCACCCCCATCCAGTGTCTTTTCCTCTCCATTTGGCAGCGACGAGACCCTCCAGGCCCTGAGGAGTGCCCGTCTCCAGGGCCGCAGAGGGCCACCTGGGGGTTCGCCTGACCTCGCCTGCAAGTCTGAGTGCCAGCCTGGGGCGGCAGGGGAGCTGCAGCCGCGGTGAGGTGAACGGAGCCCTGGGAGGGCTGGAGGCGGAGTTGACCTCCTCGGCCTCTCAGGGCTGAGGGTGCAGAAGTGGACCATTGAACACGGAAACATCTTTAGTCAGTTACACAGCTGGAACTTTCTTTTAAAAAGATGTTGTTTTGAATTCATTTAACCGAGAAAAGGGCAAAAAATAATTTTTATAAATATATAATTTAAGCCCTGTTGTAATGTATTTATAAATATTCTTATTTTGAGGATTTGATGATTTTTTAAAAGTTCTTATTTCTTTTAAAAAAGCATTTGGGAGGCGAGGGGCTTGTGCAATGGATCTGATGTGAAGATAAGCTTATTGCATTCTATGTGGGTCTGTGTACGTGCCAGGCCCCGGGAGGGGGAGCTGGTGGCTGGGCAGCACCCTGGCGACCTGCTCCCCTGGCCATCAGAACTGCCTCGCTTGGGGCAGCCAGTGTTATGGGGCGCAACTTAAGAACAGACCGATCACCACTGAGAAATCCAAATTTGAGAGTCTTTATTAAGCCGGCCGACTGACTGTCTCACACAATGCCCCCAAAAATGGCTATTGGGAGAACAGCCCCGACCACAGGGTTGTAGGGGTTCTTATACCAAAAATTACATCAATCTTAAGTGTCTGTTGCTATGATCCGAAATTACACATGAACATCATGAGATCATTGACAGAGGGGGAAGTGGGTCAAAATGACCCTTACCTAGGTACAAACTGAAGAATGGTCACTAACATCCACACAATCACTGTTCACATGGTACATTGTTTAGGAGCAATAAAGATCAAAAGAGCAATTCTTACTACATAGGAGTTGCCATTGTATATTATTAAACATGTCACATCAAGTAACTGATGATGGGCACAGAGGCGGGGTGTTCCCATGGGAGAAGCTTATTTCCTACATAACATGGAGTCTCAGAGCAGAATGGAGGCTGTTTAGTTATTTCCCTTAGAGTCTGGCTGAGAACATTCTCATGGAGCCAGATCTGTCAGCCATCACATTCCCCACTGGTTTTTTGTACATAATCAAATCATTGGTTCATTAGTAGTGTAAGAGGAAAAACATGATTAACATTTTTTTAGTCTTATCTTTAGACAGTGGTTGGGGTCTCTGAGGGCTGTCCATTTTTCTGTTTTAACTCAGATGTGATGAGTCCATGTTGTGAGTGAGTTTCCTTTCATTTCAGCCAGGTGTTAGTCCTTTCTGGAACAATTTGATGTAGACAGTCTTCTGACTGAAATGGGTGTTGGAAATCAGTGATCTCTTGGGGCTGGTTTTCTCATAAGTTGAACTTGTTAGAGAGACTTAACAACAGGTTAGAACAGGAGCAGGTTCTTGGTAAGGGTGGAGGAAGGGCTCTGGAAGCATTAACCTTTTAATCTCTTGGAGGTCATTTGCTTCCAACTTTCTGGACTCAAACTGGCCCTTATTTTTGTGATATAACCCAATTTACCTATCTATACTGACTGGTCTTTTAAAATTTTTATTATTACCCCTCTAATTTTAGGGACTTTTTACTGCTGTAAGGAAAAAGGGCGATGACCGATCTTGCTGCTTCGAGCTGAGAGGGGGCGATGTGGGGTGGGGCAAGCAGTAAAAAGTTCCTTTTTAGAAACTGGATCTTTCTAGGGGTAAAAGTCTTGTTCTATGAAAGAAACAAAAAACCATGAGTACAAAATAAATAGCATCTGGAACATGTCAATGAATATCATGAAGCTGATAGAAATTAATTATCTCTTACCAGGAGGTGGAAGAGCTGAGACATTGTTTACATAAAAAGGCCTAACAAAGTCTAACAAGGCTGGAGAAGATGAGGCCTTAATTGTAAATCTTAACACTGTTGGAGTTATCAGGAATGTAAACACAACATTTAGTTAAGTTACTGTCATCTGATTTTTGTAAAATATCTTTTTATTGGCATGATCTCTTTGTTTAGTAGAGATCCCTTTATTTTTGTTACTTAGGGTTAGAGAATCATACTAGCAAACATGATTAAGTCTACCTATATCAGAGGTTAAGATGATCTTCAGGCCTTAAACTGACTAAAAACTTATAAGTCTGGCAGTTTCTTTTGATAGTTATCAGGCATTTTTGTCTAAGACTCTTTTTGTTACCTCCAGTTTTATTTATTTTGGGGGCTAACACAAGTGTACATCTTAAGTTACATGAAAATAACTATTGTTTTGTTTTTAAAATGTCCAGGAATGACTGTGTTTTGGTTTTAACTGTTTTGTTAGGTGTTTAAGACCAAGCTTGTCAAATTGATCTTGTTTCTATCTGCTCTTAAGAGTCATCTGAGTTCCCACAGGGGTCACACTTGGGGAACTTGAGAGCAGCTTCTTAGCTCCTTTAGTGCCATTTATTAGGTAGGGTCTCCTTGATGAGGTGGCTTTCTTTGGAAGCATTAGGGATGTCTCCCTTTCCCAAGGACCCTCCTCTGCAGCAGGTGCACTGATTGACTTCTCATCCTCTAGGGGTCACATCAGTCTCCCTGATCAGAAGGTTGTGTGGCCCAGAGTTGTAAAGCTCCTTAGAGAAGTTCTCTTGTTCCCTGGGTTTAGGCTGACTCTGAGGGCAAGAACCAAATACTTATTTTCTTGACCCCTTTATTTTAGTCTTAATCTTTGGGTTTTGATCTTAAACATCCAGCAAGTCAGTTTTACCAGTCATACAGTAAGAGTACTGGGTTTTAACTTTAATGTCTATGACTTTATAGTTATTTACTAACTTTTATTAAACTGGGATCTATATTATATGTCCTATAGGTAATGGCTTATTATCTCAAATTAATTTAGAATGTTCTTGAAGCAGTACCTCTGTAAAACATTAATCAGTCAAAAGTTACAGAGTTTACAAGGAAAATACAAAATGGAATTAACAACAGTAAAAGCATATTTAGTTGTGTAATAGCTATCTTAAATTTTGGCTGAGCTATATATTATATTTCCTGTTTGAGATCACAGTAATTTTATAACAAAAAATCAATCTTTAGAGTGTAACTTCTGAGCTAAAGTCTGTCTTATTTCGGAGCCATTGTAACATGTAGTAAGGTAGGAAGCAGAGCCTTATCTCAGGTAAGGCAGGGCTCTTCATAAATCTTAGGTAAAGCAGTCTAGTTCTGAAGCTGATCTTTATCTTTTTTTTAATATCATTTTATAAAGTTTACATATATTGTTTCCTAAGTCTATATGAAGATTAGTTAACACAATATGATATTACACCTAAAACATGAATCAAAGAAAGCTGAGAGAGCTGTTAACTTTTCTTTTGTTTAGTAAAGTGGCAAAATGTTTTTCCTGTTTCATGATATTAACTTTTAAACAGCTCAGGCTCTCATTATCTCTTAGAAATACATTTACACTTTTATCCCAGTGCAGAAGGTAACATAAGGTTCAGGTCCAGTTACAGAACACTAAATGATATAAATAAATGCCCAATAAAATTATTTATTCTGATAAGTTTAAAATTACCATTACAACTTTAGGTTGGAGAACACCAGCTTGATAAAATGGTTTTTTAAACCTTTTAAAGACTTGTATACCTGGAAGATATGAACACATTTAATATATAAAAAAGAGTAACAGAATCATAATTGCATTGATGTTTTTATATTAACCATGTTTAACTTTTAAAGAAAATTTAGACTTTGTAATGTAGTACAATACTCTAAAATAACAGTTGTTATTTAACTAGAATTGTACAAACCCCCAATTTTTAAGACTAACTGTTCTAGAGAATAAAATTTAACAGATACAATGTTAAGAGTAAATTAATGCTTTCAGAATTATTGGTCATTTTAGCATATAGACTGAAATTTGGTTTATATCAGTACATTAATATTTGACCTTAGGAAAAAACCTTGAATAGTTTTAACTGTTGTGTTACTTACATATACATGTAAACCTTTTAAAATTTACTCTTAATTAACATTTTTTAACCACTTAGACACTCTTGTTGTTTACTTATATGTATTACAGCCTTATTTTATCACATAAAGGCTTTTTTATCTAGAAACATTTTTATTAAATATATTTTTATATCTAAAACCTTGTAATGTTTTAATCTGTTGATCCCCTTTTAAAAATTTATATTCTGAAACAACCTTTATAAATTTCTGAATTCAGATAAATTACTCCATTTTAATCCAATGAAATACTTTGTTACTTACAGAACTCTATTTAAATACAGTTGAAACTTTTGGACTCTTTATATAGAATAATACCTGTTAAGACTTTAAGTAATCATGTTTTTAGTGATAACATAAAGTAAATTTAAACCCTTTTTTTAATTTACCAATTTATGAAAACACCAAATGTTTTAAGTCTCTAACAAACACATCTATGATCAATCCCATATATGTTAAATCTAATTTAGTTATTTTTTAAAAGCCAAGTTATCAGAGAATTATATTGAGCTGTATCAGTCATTTCTTTCCTGTTGAAGAAAAACCTAGAAACAATGGATACTAGACATTTTATAAAATTAACATTTTATTTATTTTTTGACCACCTGGAAACAAAACTGTGTTAGTAACTTGAAAGCCATATTTTTGTTTACCCAATTTAAAAACCTTGTAAATCATGTGAATCAAAAATATTTGGATCCATTTTTTTAAAATTTTAATTTATGAGCTCATATGTCAATTTTGGTACCAAATATATGTAGATATGACAATACACCAGTGTACATATACATAAAATAAACAGATGAACAAAGACCTTATAGCTTATCTTTAAAACCCATTAGATTGAGAGTTAACCCTTGTAAACTGGTCTTTGAATGAAACAGCATTAAGAAAACTTTATAGTTGGATAAAATAGGTCTGATTAAAAATTAACCTAGGTGCACCAGATCAAAATTATGAACTCAAAAACAATAGAATTTAAAAAGTTTTTTTGGCCTCCATCCTGAGATGAAAAGAATTAAGAGAATATAGACAAGGTTATGCCCTATCCCTTCCTGAAGGAGTTTCCCGAAGAGACAGCAAGGAGCTGCTTCCATTGGTCTCCTTGGGAGAGCCCCCTCAGGTTGGGGTCTTGTTCTAAACTGGTTTTCCTGGTCTCTTGGATAACAGCCATCAAAATTTTAGCCTGGCATTTTGGTGGACCAACTCTAATAGTTGGAAGTTCCTATTGGCAGCAGTTTACATTTTAATGTAAGCTTTAGTGAACATGGTCAAAAACCTTTTTAACCATTTTTTACTCAAAGTTGACTATAAAACATTTGATCAGGAAGTTCAGGTTGTCCAAAGACAATTTGGTGAACCCCTGAGGAGGCCATCTGACCTCGAAAGTTGCTCATTCTCTCTCACAGAATTTAGAGAGAGAAAAGACATTGCAGCGGGTTCCATCGTCCCTGCCTCTCTTCTGGAATTCCTGGAAATTAGTTAACATGCACTGGAGGGGAGCACATGACTGACGTGAGGGAGCCTGACCCATGCTTACACTTAAAGGCAACAAAAAACAGAAAAGGACAAACAAACACAGAACAGATAAAACACCAAAGACACAGACAAGTGGCCACTCCAGATTCCAGACCAGAGGAACTGAGTAACGTCTTGCCAGACCCGGACTCGGGAAGTAATGCTGCGTCCGGCCTTCCTCAGAGTCCCCAGATGTGGATCCGCCAGAAACAGACTTACCGGTCCCTCGGGGTGCAGAAGCAGGTGACTCTCTCAGGGAATTTAGTTCAGTCCTGGGTTGGGGCTCCACAGACCGTGCAGCCTGGGGCTGAGGAACCTCTCTCAGAGGCCTTCCCCCAGGAGCAACGCTGTGGCCTCTCCCCTCCGCAGGAGTTTCCAGGTCAGTGGTGAGCGGTGGTTCCCACCAGGCAGTGAGGATCTCGCTGGGGCCTCCAAATGTTATGGGGTGCAACTTAAGAACAGACCGATCACCACTGAGAAGTCCAAATTTGAGAGTCTTTATTAAGCTGGCCAGCTGACTGTCTCACACAATGCCCCAAAAAATGGCTATTGGGAGAACAGCCCCGACCACAGGGTTGTAGGGGTTCTTATACCAAAAATCACATTAATCATAAGTGTCTGTTGCTATGATCCGAAATTACACATTAACACCATGAGATCATCAACAGAGGGGGAAGTGGGTCAAACTGACCCTTACCTAGGTACGAATTGAAGAATGGTCACTAACATCCACACAATCACTGTTCACATGGTACATTGTTTAGGAGCAATAGGGATCAAAAGAGAGCAATTCTTACTACATAGGAGTTGCCATTGTATATTATTAAACATGTCACACCAAGTAACTGATGATGGGCACAGAGGCGGGGTGTTCCCATGGGAGAAGCTTATTTCCTACATAACATGGAGTCTCAGAGCAGAATGGAGGCTGTTTAGTCATTTCCCTGAGAGTCTGGCCTGTGACATTATGAGCCAGCTCTGTCAGTCCGTCACAGCTGGTACTTGCTGAAGGCGGGAGCTCCGGCTGGGGACGCCTGGCTTTGGCGGGGGCTCCTGGTGTGAGCCAGGCTGTGGCCCTCAGCATGAGAACGAGCCTGCTCTGCACGGCTGAGACCCCTTCAGGGGAAGAGCAGGCTGTCCACCTCAGAACCCCGTCTGCAGGCCGAAGCCGGTGGACCAAATGTGGGTGAGGCCATGCTCCCTGCCGTCCAGGCTCCCTCTCTGCAGGGACGTCGCAGGGCGTGGGGAGCCGAGCACTGGGGATTAATGAGCAGCAGCACTGCCTTGCCCGCTGGCCCAATCCTCCCAGACCCCTTTCCCCGATGTCCAGGTTGGGTGGTGCCTCAGGGCTCCTCAGACACAGAGCCAGCCAGACGTCGAGCGGCATGTGAGTGGGAAGCAACTCCCGGGTCAGAGACAGAGAGGTCACTCGGCAGGTCGTGTGCTGCAGGGGACCCGGGGCGGGGGCACAGGTGAGCCCAGCCCAGAGGCCTCAGAACCAGGAGCCAGACAGCGGACAGCCGAAGTGTGAGGGCTGGAGGCTGTTGGGAGGTCCCGCAGCTCCAGTGCCAGGGACGGGAGACAGACCGGATGCCCGGCTGATGGGTGGTGCCACCCACTCAGAGGGTCGTCCTGCCACTCAGTCCAGGGCTCATGTGCTGACTTCTGGAGACGCCTACACGATCCTCAACACAAGGCCACACCACTCTGCGGTGTCTCAAGTTGGCCCTCACAGCGGGTCACCTGAGAGGAGCCTGAGGGGCCCTAGTCACTGGTGGCAGAGAAGAAAACCCTGAACCTGGGTCCCCATCCTCCAAGTCAGGGAAGGACACTGACTGGGCATCACCGTCTCTTTCCCATTAAAAATGGCACAACTTAGTTACCGAAGAAAGACGCAGCTGTGCCCGCGCCCCACTGGCCGGTGGAGCACCTGTGGTGGGAAGTCCTCCAGGGCCCAGGTGTGGATCACGCCCGGCAGGCGCTCCTGCTCCCAGCAGAGGTGAGATGCCCAGGCATCAGGTGAACCCCAGAAGGCAGGGCTCCCACCGGCGGGGCTCCACCGCTTCTTCCAGGCTCGGCAGTTCCTCCTGAATGCAGGGGAGGTGCATTCCCTGGTCACATCCTCCCAGCCCTCAGGGCCAGTGGGCCTCCATACAGGAGTGCTCCAAGGCCACTTTCCAGTGGGCACTGCGACGGCTTCTGCGGAAGGACGCGTGTTGACAGGCTCGCTCTCACCACGCTGGGAGGGTTTCCCGGCGACATGGCCTTGACAAAGGTGCTCCTTGCTGCAGCTGTGAGACAGAGATGGTGCCGGGTGTTCTTGTCAACCTTGGTCCTCCTCCTGAGGACACGGGACGGTCACACGGGATAGTCTGTGGTTAGATGGAGCCGCATGCTGGCGATGTGATGAAGGGAGGTCCACAGAGGCTATGCAGACAAAGGTCTTCCAGGACTGACCCAGAACCCTTGGCACCACGTCCCAGGGAGAACCCCAGGCCCTCTGCCCAGCTGCACTGCAGTGCTGGGGTTGGGGGTGGTCGATCGTTCTAGCCGCTGGCAGCCCTCAGGCTAGCACAGGAGCAATGGCACCCCTGCAGGGATCCACCCTGGGCCTGGCCTCGCAGCCCCGGTCCGATTGGAGGCGAGGTTCAGGTCAGATGGAAGTGCTGCCTCGGACCGCAAGGAAGGCGAGGCTGGAACGTTCAGCGTGGCCTCGGGGAGGGCTCGGAAAACAATTTGAAAAGTGTGTGCTTATGTTTCTGGGTTTCTGACTAGAGGTTACAAGGACGAGCAGAGCTCTGTGGTTTGTAGGCAGAGAAAAAAAAAATGGATTAACGAGTCCTGGAACCCGACCTTGCAGAGACGGAGAAGGCCTGGCATCTGGACCCCGACGCACGGTTGGCCCGGTGAAGCCGTGAGCAGGGCCGTTTACCTTTAACAGTGTCTCAGCCTCGTCAAGACCCTGCCTGCCCAAACTCCAGGGAAGTTGCCCGAGATGACAGGCAGAGGGAGGCCGGAGCTGAATGTGCGGAGAGTGTTTCAGAAGATGGGCTGGAGAGCCACGTGGCAGGAGGGCCGTGCCCAGCCCCCTCCAGGAGTCCTGGCTCTGCTCACTGGGACCTGGGCGGGAAGGAGCTCTGTGGCCTCAGACCCCTGGCTGCTTATGAAATGCAGCCGCCATTGTGAAGAGGTGGCCCAGGCGAGGAGCATTCCCCTCCGTTCCCAAACTCTCCGGGCTCTAGGCCAGCGCTGCCTCCTACCCTGTTCTTCAGCTGCAGCTGAGCTACTCTGGTTGTCATTGTCACCGTGACTAGTCAGCCTGAGGCATATGGGAGGGGGGCGGCCCATGCTCTGATTCCTGGAGCTGTGCGGGAGGCTGGGCGCCCCACCGCCCACAGCAAGATGTGGTGGAAGTCCCCGTCAGGAAGCCGGCAGAACCAGGAACCATCTGAAACGTCCATCTGTTCCAGGTGGCACGCAGGGCCCCAGACTCCTGGGTTTGCAGTGGCAAGAGGGTGCTCTATGATCCAATCAGGGTTGAAGTGCAGGTCATCGACTCCCAGTGCTGGGGTGGCCACTTGGACCAGATTCAGTATCCTAGTAGCTCGGGACACACCAATGTCCACTCAGCTACACTTGGAGACCGACAGGCGTAGCCCGCTCACTGTCACCTGGAACAGCCACAGGACAGTGTGATCAGGGAAGCTGCTCCCAACTGTGCAGATATTCCTCCTGTCCAGGGTGGCCGTGCCCTCTGGAAGAGCTGACCTTGGGCGTGAACTGTGCCGCAGGAAGCCTGGAGCTGCTCAGCGTCCTCCAAACGGCCTTTCTCGGGCTTGCAGCTAAGACAGAAGCATCGAGGACATAAAGTACATCCAGAAGCAGACAGCAGCCCTGGGGGTTCACCCTGTCGTGGGTGCTCTTGGCTGGGGGCGGATGCCTTCCTCCGCATCACTTCGTGGGAGTGTGCGGAGTGGAGAAGCCGGGTCTGCGCCCGGGGGCCCGCCTCTGCTAACCCTGTGGCCCGGCTTGTTCTCTGGGCTGTGCCCGTGGGATTCTAATGAAGCCTATTTGCCCTGACCTGCTCAGCTCCCTCTCCTCCCGGCATCGCATCTGCTCCACTGGGAGGCACACTGTGGGACCTGGGAGTCGAGCTCATTGCTGGATGCGGTCACCATGCAGGCCACAGGGCTCCCTGCAAAGGACGCATGTGTGGCGTCAAACCTGGGGAGACCAGAAATTCTGCTGCGGGCCCTTCTTAGACCTGGGAAACCCAAATCTCAAGGAAAATAACTAGAAAATGATTTTTTAGAAAACTTCCCGGGGATTTTGATGGTGAGCCATGATGAGAACCATGTAGCAGCATGTCCAGCTGGCAGAGGGATGGCCAGGCCTTCTCCCACCCCATGGCCATGTGTCCCAGGGCCCCTGCTCTTCCTCAGAGTCCAGGGAAGGAAGATCCAACATGAGAAGTCTCAAATATGAACAAGCAATCGTGTTTATACCAGCATCTCAGCTGTCTACGGAACATACCTTCTGGTGCTAATTAATGTTTAGAAGTCTAACAATTTAGCCTAGAAATGCGATGAACCCAAAGTCTCTTAGATTCCAAAACAGTGTATAAATGCACCAAGACTTACAAGTCACATCACAAGATTAAGTCAATTAGTTAACTATGCATTTCAGTTGGACTTCTGAGACATTTTTTATAATAGACCAAATTCTTTACACATTATAAGATTATGAAATACCAAGCCCATCTAGATTCCTAAATATAAAAGCAGTAATTCTGTGACTTTGATCATATTAGTCATTTCTTCTTCTTCTTCTTCTTTTTTTTTTTTTTTTTTTAAGCAGGATCTCACTAAGTTGCTTAGTGCCTCACTAAATTGCTGAGGCTGGCCTTGAACTTGTGATCCTCCTGCCTCAGCCTCTCAATCTGCTGGGATCACAGGAGTGCACCACCATGTCCAGCTCTATTAGTCATTTCTAGAGCGTGTGACCAGGACTTAATGGGCCCTTGTTGTCTCTGGGGATGTGGGGACTGCTCCCTACAGTTACTGAGTCAGGGACATTGGACATCAGAGAAAGACCTCTGTGTCACTCATATCCCTGGATCTGAGCATCTCTGTTTTTTTAAATGATTTTAAAATTCTGGCATTTAACCTGAGTGTTGAAGAGCATAAAATGAGAGGAACAGCTTAACGTGGGAGCGGTGGCCACGCCTGTAATCCCAGCAGCTCAGGAGGCTGAGGCAGGAGGATTGAAATTTCAAAGCCAGCCTCAGCAACTCAGCAAGTCCCTAAGCAACTCAGTGGGACCCCGTCTCTAAATAAAAAACCAAAAGGGCTGGGGATGTGGCTCAGGGGTTAAGTACCCTGGATTCAATCCCCAGTACCAAAAAATATACAACTTAAGTATTTTTTGACTTTATAGCAGAGACTTTCACACTATTACTTACCACCCAGGTCAAGAATCAGAACATCGGTGGGACCCCAGAGGCCACTGGTCTCTCCTCATGGTCTCCACACGTTCTCCTCCTCAATATGCAACCCCTTTCTCATTTTCCTTGTGTACATTTATTACCTCAGTAGCCAAAATATTATAGGCTATCATCCTTTGGAAAAACTAAACTGCCTACGGTGGAGTCAACTGTACCTGCTCTCTAGATCCAGCTTCTGTGCTACTATGTGTGCGAGAGTCCCCCTCCATGTGGCTGGATCTGGACAGCCCGAAAGCTCCTCTGCCGAAGCCTTGGTCCCCAGGGCTGGCTGGACCTGAGGGCTCTGACCTGTCAGTGCGCTCATCCCTGGGTGGAGTCATCCATGGTGGCCCGATGGCCTGCTGGGCGGCGGGCAGCCTGGAGGAAGCAGGTCACGGGGGTGGGCCCTGGATGGCCTGTCCTCCCCCCAGCGTCTTCCCCTCTCTGCTCCCCAGCTGCCCTGAGTCGAGCAGCTCTCCTCCACCGCGCCCTTCCGCCATGACAACTCTGCTTTGAACCAGCCGACCCTGGGCTGAACCTCTGAAACCCTGAGCCGGAGTGAAGCTGCCTCTCTTGGGCGTTGAGGCTGCAGCCCTGAAGGCTG
This sequence comes from Sciurus carolinensis, assembly GCF_902686445.1. Taxonomy (NCBI): domain Eukaryota; kingdom Metazoa; phylum Chordata; class Mammalia; order Rodentia; family Sciuridae; genus Sciurus; species Sciurus carolinensis. Next base: position 3,006,835 of record NC_062226.1, read on the forward strand.
GCTCACCCAGGGTGGCGAGCGGGCTCAACTGCTTCCTCGTGTTGCTGGGAGACTGGGGAGGGGTGCCCACGTGCCTCACCCAGTATCCTCCTAAGTGGCATTTGGGTTGTTCCAGCCGGGGGTTCCTGTGGGCACCCGGGCCGTGCACGCTCTGGCTGTGCCTCCTGGTACGCTGAGGCACTTCCGGGCTGCAGGGGAACTGGGGGCACGACGTCAGGTGTCTTCTGCCCCTCCTTGAATGCCCCGATTTTTCCTGGATTGGTTGCCTCCTTTCCTACACTGGGCCCCAGGGGCTTTCTCACCTAGGGTGCTGAGGAGCGAGTAGCTGCACCTTGGTTTGGTTATCATTTGCATTTATCCAATAAGTAAGCAGGAGGAGAATCTTTTTATAAATGTGTCTGTCGGCCATGGGCTTTTGCAAAGCGCCTGCTCAGCCCTCATCCCGCCGTGGGTGCGGTGCTGGGAAGGGGACCAGGAGCTCGCTCTAGGCCGCGCCCTACACCCAGGGGCGCACCCAGCCCTGCTGGACATTTTTTACTGGGCTTCCAGATACATTTTTTTGGTCATTATTTGCAGAATCCTTTCAGATATGAGCCACCTTTTTAAAAAAATAAGGGAGGCAGGCAGGTGATGTTCCTGGGCCACGTTTCCTGCCCTGGTTCCCAGAGACCATGACGGCCTTCCAGAACCAGGCTGGACTGCATGATCCGGCTGGAGACCTGACAGCGGGGAGGGCCCTCACTGGTGCTGCAGCCTCATCTAGTCACCCCAGCCTCAGAGGAGGACACCCTCCCTGGCTGTAGTCAGAGGGAGCCACGCACGGCAACAAGAGGGTCAGAGAGCCGTGCGGCTGCCTCTTTGAAGCTGGGTAGAGGGCTCCCACCAGGGGTGTGAGCAGCCCCTAGAAGCTGGAGCAGGCCAGAAGGCAGCTTCCCCCAGGAGCCCCATCTCCACCCATCGCAAGTAGCTCAGCAAGACCGTGGTGGGCTCCCACCCTACAGAGCAGCAGGTCACTAGCTCCGCTGTTTTAAGGCACTAACTGGGTAGTGGTCCGTGGAGGCTGGGCTGGCAGTCTAGACCCATGCCTGTTGCAGCGGGTGCTGTTCCCTGGGCATTCCTTTGCTCTCTGAATGTCTTTGGTAAGCAGACGTCCTGGACTTGAACATGGCTCCGCCTCTCTTCCCCTGTCCTTGGTGCTTCCTCAGCCCTATTTGAGAAATTTCTCCACGGCCTGAGAGAGGGACACCCCTACCCGCCATCTCCCAAGAGGTCTGCTCAGTTCAACTGATTTATGTCCATGGTCCCAGGAGGAGCCGGGCACTGGGCAAGGCAGTTCAGCTCTGGAGGAGGCTCGGCCAGGTCTCGACGGCTGCTGACCCGGAGCTTCAATGCTGCCATTACGGGAAGCAGGAGGCTCCCACTAAGTCCTGCTCCTTTTATGAGAGCTTCCAAGATCTGAAGTGTCCTTTAAAGATGAGTGAGGGGCCATGAGTCATGAGGGGGCACAGGAGACTTGGGAGAGGCGGGGTCACTCCCGCCAGGGGACAGAGCTAGACCTGGAGCTGGAAAGCCAGGGAAAACGCACTTGACCTCTTTGGGATCAGTGAGTTCGTCTCTGTGTGGGCTTCTTGACTCCTCCTGACCTACCAAGCTCATAAGAACCCCTGGCCTGTGGCCCGGATGTGGGAAATGTGTGAAGCTCTGCCACTCGAGAACCAGGAGTTGGCACTGCAGCCTGCTGGGCACAAACCCTTCTCGGAAATAGTTCATCTGCCGAGGTCCAGGTGTGGGGGGTGAAGGGCTACACCAAGGGCTCTGCAGGCCATGGGGCAGAGGGGAGGCCGGGGGCAGCATGGCCCTGCAGCTGGGACCCAGCTGAAGGTTTCTGACTTTGATGCAGACACTGGGGTGTCTTGGCCCAATGACAAGGGAAATGAAATCGAGTCAGGCAGGGAAGGGAACACGCAGGCGAGGTCCTGCTGGGATGTCCCGCAGGAAGGGAGACTTGGCTGGCACAGGAGGGCGTCAGACTGACTCCTGATGAGAGAAGGGAGCTGACTTTATTGGTCACTGGTGGCGGGGGTGGGGGTGCTGGTTGGCATCAGGGGCACCCAACTGAAGCCCTGTGCTGCAGATGAGCTCCCAGCTGTCGCCACCAGCACCCGGCCTCCGCGGGCAGAGCCCACCATGGTTGGGGGCAGCTCAGCCAGGCCTCCTGGGACTGGCCCTGCCCTGGAGTCCCAACCTCACTGTGTGGGCTCATGGGGTGGTCTCTCTGCCCCCTGCAGGTGAGGAGGGGCTGCAGGAACTAGGTGGGCCGCACCTTCATCTCCGACACCTGGTAGCTGTAATTGTACCCCTTCCCTGACTTCCAGTTGATGCCGTTGGCAAAGGTCTTGTGGACACCCCTGAGGTACAGTCCATTCAGGTTGGACAGGTGGCACTCAGAGTACCACCAGGCTCCACTGTACTTTTCCGCACAATTGAAAGAGCTTTTGTCATTGTCCTGGTCCTTGGTGGAGAAGAACTTGTTGTTGTGGTACTTCAGAGAGTCACCTGCTCAGAGAAAACATCGGTTCTGTGGACACTAGAAGCTGCCCTTGCGAGGTCCTCCTCTGTCCTGCCCTGCCTCCCAGCAGTGAGTCCACACTCTGAGCACACATTTGCTGAGGTGCAGGAGGATGCACAGCCTGTCCAGGCTTGGGGAGGAGGACACTGTGGGGAGGTCCCCAGCCTCCCTCCAGCATCTGCCACCTGCTGTCTGCAGGCCCCTCGGAGCTGCTCTCTCCCTGCTGCTCTTCTCCCACGGACTTCTCCCCGCTGCCTGGTGGGCCCCAGGGAGGCAGAGCGCAGCCATCTCCATGCCAGGGGAGCTCGCTGCTGGCCCTGCAGGTGGAACTTCACCCTGAGCCTTACTGCCACAGACCCCTGCGTCCCCCCGGAGTCTCCAGTGAGCTCGAGCATGCAGAACGGGCTGGGGCCTGTGGCTTCCTCCAGCTCTGGGTCCAGCTCAGCTGAGTCACGTCATGCACAGCAGCTTCAGAGGCTGCAGTGGGCACCTGTGCCCTGGGAACTCCCCAGGCAGGCGCTCTGTGGCCATGCCACCCAAAGCCCTGCAGCCAGAGTCCCTTTGGGAAAGACTGTTCCAGGGACATGTTTGGGAAGCAGGGATCCAAGGACCTATGAGAAACGACCGTTCTCTTCCAGGCTTCAACAGCCACAGTGGGCAGCCCCTCAGCCCCCTCTGTGCAGTGACATAGCCTTGGAGTGTTAGCTGACTGCATCTGGGGTCCCCGCACTACATAAGGACACGGGTCTGAGCATCTGCATTTGCAGGTGGAAAAACCAGGCTGAGTGGTGGCCCCCACCCAGGTCACCAGGGGGTTCTCTCCAGGCCCGCTCCACTCTCAGAGTCAGCCGGGGCCCAGGCTGACACTCACCAGCACTGCCTCCCACAAAGGCTCCGAGGATGAGCTTGTACTTCTCTGCCTCTCCTGCCATCCTGAACGAGCTGTACTTAGCAAAATCATGGTTGCCCTCAAAGTCCACCAGGTCTACCCGGAGCTCGCTGGTCCCTGTGGGAAACACCTATCTTTATGCCCCCGGGCATGAGAGGACAGGGGACCCCGTGTGGGGAAATGTGTGGGCAATATCTGAACTTGACTCCTCTGGGCATGTTGGAGGCCCCCTTGGCCATGTGAGGCCTGGAGCATGGCTGCTGGCTGCTGAGCAGCTTCCCTGTGCCTGCAGGTCATGCTGAGAGGCTGTGTGGGCCTTCCCTCCGTGCCAGGAGCCCTTGCTTTGTCTCGGGAGTGCGAATTCTCCCACAGATGCACAGAGGCTCCATGTGCAGGGCCTTCTGCAAGGACCTGAGGCACTGTGTGGACACTTCGCCATGGCGCAGAGGGCAAGAGAAAAGGGCTTTTGTCACTTGGCTGCAGGACAGTCGAGATGTGGAACAGAGTGGGTGGGAGAGCTGTGCTGTGTGTGAGCTGCAGGAGGCCACTGTCCCAGGGACCGAGACTCAATGCCTGTCCCCAAGCCTCGCCATCCCTGGACCCTCTTGTCCAGGGTTCCTAGAGGCTGGCAGCCCACAGTGGACAAGTCCCCACCCTGTGTCCTCGCGTCCTCTCATCCTCATGTTCTGGGAGACCCCAACAGGGACACACGTCCTGGGATGCCACCCTTGAGCCCTGCTTGTGCCCACCCTGAACACCTGGGTCACAGGACAGGGGGCTTCTGCTCCGGATGCCCCTGGTCTAAGGGCAGGCCCTTCCGTCCAGGCCACGGCCACCCACACCCAGTGCTGCCTGCCTACCCTGGGCGGTCAGGGCCTGGATGTGGTCATTGCCCAGCCAGAACTCCCCCAGCTGGCTGCCGAAGCCCTGCTTGTACGCGGCCCAGTCCCGATAGAAGTCCACGGAGCCGTCCACCCTCCGCTGGAAGACCTGCAGAGCAGAGAGGGGACTCGAGGGCAGGCCAGGCTGGCTGCCCCAGCATGGGGACCCCAGCCTCACATGAGAGCAGGAGATGATAGTTCCCAGAGCAGCAGGCCGGGTGCCCCGAGCATGCCACCAGGTCTCATTCAGATGCCCGGGGAGGGAGGAGGAAATGGAGGCACAGAGAGGGCTGGCAGCAAGCTCAAAGACACACAGCAAGAGGGTAGTGGGCTTCCTTGGGATCTCCCCCCATGACCTGAGCTTTTACACACAGGGGTCACCTCCCCATCAGTCCTACGTCTTCGACCCCAGTGAAGGAAAGGACCAGGGGCACTAAGGGAAATGGAATTCCATAGGTTCTGTTCTCCCACCAGCTGCAAAGCCTGACCTCGGAGATTCCTGGGCCACTGCCTTTGCCTGAGGACCCCAGCAGGCTGACACTCACAGTCCATCCCCCATTGTCCGTGTGCATGTCACACAGCACCGACAAAGGCTGGCAGTTGGGTAGGAAGACGGTGTACCAGCCACTTAGAAAGTGGCCTTGGGCGAGCAGCTCCTTACAGGTCCGAGGTCCTGGGAACGGAACCAGAGAAGGGACTGGAATGTGGGCCCTAGGCAGGGTGGAAAGGCGGCTCCAGGGGAGGCAGGGAGAGCAGGCATCTGCATAGGCACAGGAAGACTCCTAAGCCAGGGACTCAGAAGCTCCCAAGGTCACCCCGCTCTGATGGCCTAGTCACGTCCTGACCGCCCGCCTCCAGGACAGCCCAAGCTCCCCTCCCAGGTTCCTGGCCTGGGGTCATTACAGGTCCATCTAGAGCATGGCCGTGGAAGGCACGAGTTATCCAGGCCACAGCTGCCCACGTGCTTGAGTCACCCAGGGAGTGAGAGGTCCGGTTCTGTCCTGGGATTGTGGGTGGGAGTCTGCAGCTGACCCAGGGCTCCTGGGCTTAGGCACAGGGCGGGTGGTGTGGTCACCTGTGGCACATGACTGAGATGGCCCAGTGTCTCCTGTTTGGGAGAGGAGACACTGGCCATCAGTTTGAAGCCACTGTCCTTGTCCCCTTCAGCTCCAATTGCTCCAGGAACACAGCAAAGAATGTTTTCAGGACCAGCTAATCCAGCCCCAGCCAGCGGTCACTAGATCCAGCTTCTGTGGGTCATGTGGCCTCATTGCTGCTTTTCCTTGGTGACCTGGTGACAAGCACTCTCCCTCATCCCTCATTTCTTTGGCCCCCCAGGCACCAATTGGAGTGGAGAGTGAACAGGGTCCAGCCCAGGCCATCTACATCTGTCTACGCTCCACCAGACTGTCCTGTTCTCAGGAGGGACAGCCTAGGTGTGCTGAGTGTCCACCAGCATTTGAGACTCGGGTCTGTGTCCTAATCTTGCAGTTTTTATTTGTAGACAGAGCACAAGACTTTGTCTTGGGTTTTTGTAATTTTGCTTTTCCTGATGTTACAATTTTTAAAAAAATAAATAAGTATAAATAGAACGAGAATCAAGACCAGTCAAATGTTCAAATCCACACAATAGTGGCATCTTTGTCCTGCCAATCACTAGGGATGACTGGTAGATGCTGGGGTGCTGGCAGCAGGGTCTGGGATGACCAAGAGTGTCCGGGTCCCCGCCACCCTCCTGCTCCTTGCCTAGACAAGGGGAACGTGAGCCGAGGCCCTCGCCCCCACCCCTGGGAGTCCATGGGGGCGGCCGGGCAAAGAGTGCTGCCCTTTCCTGCCCTGGACAGAACCTGCAGGCACCAGGGCTCTGGCTCACCTTTCTCCCCTCGTGTCCCCTTCTCCCCTTGGTCTCCTGGAGAGAGGCAGAGAACGAGATGCTGATGCTGGGGCCTCAGCCCACGGAGGGGTGGACGGCTGTCTCTGGCACGGTGTGAGGGCAGCGCCCTTAGGAAGGTTGGTGGGAGGCAGTAGCCAGCTGGGCAAGTCCAGCCTCTGGCCATGGGCAATGCCCATTAGCAGTCCTGCAGGGACTGAGGTGCTGAGCTGCTGGTGGGGCAACAGGGGCCTAGGGCAGGTGGGGCCCCCTCCATCTTGTCTCTCCCCCACCACGTCTTCCAGACATACCAGGGTCCTGCTCAGCCCCTCTTAGCTTGATCACATTATTACCTTTGGGCCCAGGTGGTCCTGCCTTCCCAGGGGCTCCGGAGGTGCCTCGTTCTCCTGCAAATTCCAAACACACCAGGGAGAGAAACACCACCTCGGGAGTTCTACTTCAAAATCTGCACCCAGGCAGCAAGCTCTGACCCTCCCACTCTAGCTCCAGCCCTCAGCTGGACAGTCTGCCAGGGATTCAGCCTGGTGACAGCTGTAAATAATTCCAGTGACGCCCACCATGGGTGAGCAGGAGCTCAGGCCCCAGGCAGGGCCTTCACTGGCTCATGATTGCCCTTTGGGTACAACCTGGGTTCCGTCCGCCCTCTGTGGATACAGAAGCTGGGGCCAAGCAGGCCTCACAGAGCAGGACTATCTGTTAAGTCTTGGTCCTGGGACAGTAACTGCCCCAGAGCGCCTCATACTACAGGGTCATCACACAGAGAAAGGCAGGTCTCTCCCACAGTGTCCCATGCAGGAGGATATGGCTCTGTGCCATACCAAGGTCCTGGATATGGTGGAGATGGTGACACAGTCACACAGCTGACCAGAGGAGCTCTTAGGATCCACGTGGCCTGCAGGCAGGGCTCCCAGCATGTGTGGGTCCACCTTGGAGAGCAGGCACACACAAGGGGCCTGATGGGCTGTCCACTCAGGCCTCAGGCCTGGCACTCAGGACCTCGGCCATCCAAGTTGGTCCTGTCCCCGCTCAGTACTTGCTATGCACCATCTTGAACCCCTCAGGCTTGGGAGCCCACCAAGGCCGCTCCCCACTGAGCTTCATGCCCAGGCTTGGGGCAGCCAACACCCTGCACGGCACTGTGCCAGCTCTGGCTTGGAGGGAGAGGTGCCACGTGCATTCCACGTCCCTACAGCTTGACGCTGTGCCCTGGGGCAGACCGGGGTTGGCAGCTGCCCTGCTCTTACTGGGGTTTGTGCTCAGAACGGATCCCTAATTTTTCATCTAAGACGGGTAGGTTGGGAAGAAAGTGGACCCCTGGTGTTTAGGTGGGAACGAGGAGGCACCCAGAATAGGGAAGTCTGGCCAGTAGCCGAGTAGAGCTGGCCAGGGTCCAGGGCTGTGGAGCCTCTACAGACACACTCCAAGCTCTCGGGCTGCTCAGGACGGGCCCTGCCTGGGTACGTTCAGAACCAGGCGGGGCTGGGAGCCAGCTTCTGTCACACACCCTGCCGGGGTGTGACGAGCTCCCTGCTGGGGCTTAGCGTAGGACGTGCCCAAGCTGGCATCCAGTGTCAGCAGAGCTGGAGTTGGTGCCCTTCTGCCCTCACTACCAGCCACCCGCCCCGCCTGGCACTCACCTTTCTCTCCCTTGGTGCCAGCCTCTCCCTTGGGCCCTGAGACTCCGGGCAGCCCCGGGCAGCCCCGGAGGATGGTGAGCTTGTCGGAGCCTTCCAGACCCACCAGCTTCACCTCTGCAGAGAAACACGCGTGTCCGGGCAGGGTGGTCAGCCCGGGCCTGACGGCCTTGCAGAGCCACAGACCGGTCACTGGACTCAAGGGCACATGCCACCTCCGTGACACCAGACCGGGCAGATGGCTGCTGCCAGAGTCAACCTGCTTAGCTGGAGCGCTGACCTGGAAGCAAGGTCCCCTCTGGTGGGGACTTGGTATGTCCTTGCTCAGGTGGAGGTGAGGTGGGCGTAGCCTTGGAGCCCCTCCTGCCTGAGGGGCAGCCCCAGTTCCCTCAGCACCAAGGAGGGGTGAGAACAGGGCTGTGCAGGCAGGTGGAAGGATGCGAGATCAGAAAGCCTTCACTCCGGCACCCGGGAGGGCTGCGGAGGCAGGAGTCAGCATTTCTGACGGGGACTGGGTCAATGTGACCTAACGGGGACTGGGTCAATGTGAACTGTGGGAACTGACTGCGGGTGGGGAGGGGTCTCCTGGGCCCCTGGGGAGGAGACCCATCTGACCCAAGGACACAGAGCCCAGCTGGAACCAGAGATTGTTACTTCTTTGAAAAATATTGTTAATGTTATTGATTAAACAGCCAATTCATCCTAAGAGAAAGCTTGATCCACGGGGCGAGGCTGGGCTCTCTCTACAGCCGGCAGCGGCCCCCTCAGTGTTAGATCCTCGTCCTTTCCTCCGCTCTCCGCTGGAGCAGGCTGCAATCTAACGCTCCTCTGCCCTCGGCAACGACCTCCCCCAGGGGACAAGGCCAGCGAGCCAAGCTCTTGCCCCAGCCCTGACGCAGCCTCCGAGGGCCCTGCTCTTCTTACAGACTCCCCACGGAAGCGTGGCAGCCAGGATGGAGCATCCTACACACCTCCCTACCAAGAAGGTGGGCAAAGTCGACAGCACTCTGCCTCGTCAGCGCCAGACTCGGGCAAACCACAGGCTGCAGAGGTAGATGCCCTGTGGAAGCCGCTTGCCCCTCTGCCCCTTGACTGTGGGCATGCCGCTCAGCACTCCAGCACCTTGTCCAAGGAGCAAGTCAAGCCTCGAGCCTTTGTAAGGAGATGTGTGTGAAGGGACACTAGGCAGGTGGGCAATCAGTGGGTGGTCACCAGCGTGCGGGACCAGAGAACAAACCTGACTCACCTGGACAGGTGTCAGCAGCCTGCACAGTCGGGTCTTTGAGGTACAGGAACAGGACAAGCAGGACAGTGAGCCCTGGGGCCATGGTAACTCTGCTCAGCTCCGGGTCCTCATGAGGACCTGGCAGAGGCCCCCAGTTCTTATAGGCAGGGGAGCCAGCCCTGGCCTGGGGCTGCGTTTCCCAACTCCCGAGGGCTCACCACTTCCTGTGGGCCTTTCGCTTCCCAGCAGGAGTTATGAAATAATGTCAAAGGATGTGTCCTCCAGCCAGGTCCTGCCTCTTGGGGCTCACTTCCCCTCCAAGGACACCCTGTTCCCAGCCAGAGAGCCCCCAAGATCTACTCTGCTGGAAAGGGACTCGTGGCAGCTCTAGGCCTGTCCATGGTTTGTGCAGGGGCTTCAGCCTTGGAGAGAGGAGCAAGCTGCTCTCGTAGCCAGAGCTGCAGGGCCTGGTGGGACGGGTCTGGACTCTAGCAGGAGCCAACACAGGACTCAGTGTCCCCAGGCTTCCTGTCTTGGGATGCATCAGAAGGGTGGACACTTGAGTCCACCTTGCAGTCCAGAGGTAAGGCTTTGGCAGGAAGTCAGGGCCAGCTGAAGTCATCTGGGTGGGTCTCAGGGGTGAATCCCAGTGGCTTTCTAAGAAGAGGGAGACCAGAATGCACACATGTGCTTGTGTGTGTACATGCACACACGTGAGCGCGCACACACACACACACACACACACACACACGAGTTGCACTCACATATCCCTGACTCCTGCCAAGTGATGTGCAGGGCCACCTCGGGACCTGGCCAGCAAGCAGGCTGGGCTGTGGCTCAGTGGCACAGAGAGGCCCTGGGTTCCATCCCAGCCCCTACCTAACACTCATCACCAACAGTGGCCCCTGGGCCTTGTGCCTCCAGAACCATAAGCCAAACAAACCTTTTCCTCTGTGACTCGCCCTCTCTGAGCTATTGTTTCCAGCAACAGGAAATGAGTGGTCGTGGCCTGCCATCATATACACATGCCTTCAGGTGGGACAGCGAGGGCGACTGACCTCAGCAGTGGCTGTCCAGGTGTTTGGGCTACCCATCCCACGGAGGATGACCGGACAGAACTCTGTAAAAGATTTGCAAGGAGGCATAGACAAACCCGCCCAGCACTGGGAGCCACAGAAACCCTGGAGGAAGGAGGCAGCGTCGGGACCTCTCTGCTGTGAGGTTTGCCAGTCACTAAACAGCAGCGAGGGCTGGGCAGTCACTCTGACAACTGCGGGACACAGGTCAGGCCTAGGCCCGCAGAGGGTGTGGACTGGGCTTGGGACACAGAAGGGCTGCACCCTAGGGCTTGAGGTACGTCGACAGCAGCCAGTCCGTGTGAGGACTGAAAACTGCTGAGACAGCGAAGCATCCCGGGGGGAAAAGTACATCCTGAAGTGACTTTCAAGTCTGTCCAGGGTGCTGGGGCCCTCAGGCTCCCGGCGGAAACCACAGAACTTGCTGAAGGAGATGCAGCCTCCCAACCTGATTTCTGCACCGCATTTATTTATTTATTTTTATTTCTTAAATTAAATGTCAGAACACAATTGAAATTAAGCAGGTTCACAAGGAGGAGAAACAACACGTACCAGAAGCAGCAGAGTAGCGGATGTGAAGCAGATGCTGCAGATGCTGCAGGGACCGTCAGGGATGTGACAAAGCAGCCACCCTCTGAGGACAGGAGCAAAGGAGGAGGCTTGAGGCCACCCCCTCACAAGACAGCCAGTCTCGGGGGCTGGGAGAGGCAGATGCAGAGCTGCCTCCTCAGAAGGCACAGGAGAGTCCAGTGATTCCAGAGGTAAGCTTTTAGAATGAGCCCGGTTAGCAAGACCCAACTGTTTCTAAAAACTAGCCCCAAGGAATTAAAAGGGAGCTGCTGAATGTTCACGACAGCTGCACCCAAGTCATAGCTGAGACTGAAACTCACAGAGTGCATTCTGTCTTCTGTGCAGGAAGCTTTCACGCGGGGACCAGGAGGCGTAAGGAAGCCTGGACATGGGAAGTCCAGCCCACGTTCACGGGCAGTCCACACGGCCTTGTGCTGAAAGATATCCGCTTTCTCCCCTTTGACCTGAACATTCGCTGCATTATCAATTAAATTCCCATTTTCTGGTGATGCTGGACAAGAAGAATGTAGCATTTATGTGAAAGCCGAGCTGACCTTGCTCAGGAGCAAGGAGCAGCCTGCTCCACTCCGCACAGAGCTCCTTGCAGATCTACAGGACGCGACCATAGACCCCTGGCACAGGCGCACTCGGGACAGTGGAGCCCAGCAAGGGGCCCAGGAACAAGTCCAGGCGTGTTCTGACCTTTGACTTAACTACAGGGACTGTGCAGAGAAATGGGGAAAGAATTAACTTTTAACATGTGCCAGGAACGAGGGGATATTCCCATGAGAAAGCGATAAATCAACTTGACTTTCATCATGAAAAAAAAAAAAAAAAAAATCAATCAATGTTGGGAGAATCACAAACCCCAATGTAGAGGTAGAAACAGTAGCTTTAGATCAAATTCTAAGCTCTCAAATAGCTTCAGAGGTATTTTATTCAGGACAGAAAATCACTAAGCATAAAAGAAAAGTTTAAAACCTGACACAGAGATTAAGAACATTTGTTTTTCAAAATACACCACCAAGAAAGTGGAAAGACAAGCCACAGGGGAACAGAGATATTTCAGCACAGGCGAGTGACAGAGGACTTGTATCTGGAATAAAGATCCTTGTAAATCAGCCCTCTCACAGTGCAGAGCTTGGGAAAGAGGCTGCAGCGGACTCCAGAAGGCAGCATGTGGCAGGGGGTAGGGAAAAGAGCTCCTACCCAACTTCACACATGACCAAAGTCACTAAAGTCACAGGAGACATGCCACCCACCCACCTGCTCAGCCGGGGGCAAGCAAGTTCAGAACAGCATGCCTTACACGTGTTTGGTGAGGATCAGAGGAAATGGGGCTCTTGGGCCTCCACCAAGTATGCGCATTGGCGCAAGCATGTTGGAAAAGTAGTTGGCATTATTTCCTGCATTGTTTCCCATGACTCTACAACCAGCAAACTAGCCAGCTACGTGCAGCTCGGTTCTGCTCAGCAGCACCCTGTGCCCAGCTGCTGAGTGGGGGGAGCAGGAAGGCCCAGCCCTGGGACGGAGGAAACTAGAACATCTATCTGCTGCAAAACAGGCCCGTCTGGGGCCAGTCCATGGGGACCCTCCTTCACCAATAAAACCAACCAATGACAGCTTCCTGCCAAAGCTCCGTGGGAATTCACAAATGGAGTCTGAATGAAAGAAGCCCGAGGTGAAGAATGCCCATCCCTTCGCTGCGGGGCTGTGGGGGTCAGAAGGAGACAGAGCTGGGGTGCAGGGCAGGGCTGGAAGGGCCGGGGGCCAGAGCATGGCTGCTCGCCTGGCGCACAGTGGTTCCACGTGTGCTTGGTGAATGATGTTGTTTCACTTCCTAAAAAGGGGGGAGTGTAAGTAAGAGGAATAGGGCATGTGGGTGCCACGGTCACCCCTGGATCCTGCTCCCAGATGCAGAGGGTGTGGACTGGAGGCCTGGGAGGCTGAAGGGCTGCAGCCCTGCCCACAGCCCTGCTGTCCTGAGCCAGCTGTCCCGAGCACAGACCAGACTCGGCTCTGTCCCTCCACGGCGTCAGACTTCACTGAATGACCTTGAATTCTCAGGCGACACCACTCTCATCGGTGGCAGTTCACTGGATGCGGGTGGGTCACCTGGGGTCAGAAGCCGGGCAGTCCCAGGTTCTCGATTCAGTCTTAACTTCTAACATCTGTGAGACTCAGGGCACACATCCCACTTGACACGACTCTGCATGCAGGCCACAGAAGGGCCCGGATACAGGTCAGGCGGCCGCAGGCTCAGGAGGCAGAGAGCAGGCACGAATGCAGAGGCACCCTCTGCGGTCGGTGGGATCGGGAGCCAGCCAAGGACTTGTCCAGGGCGCAGGGCTGTCAGAGCACAGGAACTTACCCCAGGCCAAGGTCCAGAGAGCGCCAGCCTCAGGGGCAGCTTGGAGTGTCAGCCTGTGGCGTCACCATGGAGTGGGGCTTGCGTGGCCATCACCAGCAGAAGAAACCGTGCTCTGCTGAAGCCCCAGGATAGAGATGTGAAGGTTCATTGCTGTGGTGACTTTCCTGGGTGAGGCTGGTGATGAGCGACCAGGGGACAGGGTCAGGGTAGTGCCATGTCCAGACTCAGGGCTTGAGTGAGGGGCTGCGTCCCGAGGTGGTGTGGTATGCTCCATAAGCTGGTGGGCCTGCTTGTTTCCAATAAGAGTTTCCTACATCCACACGTCTGTGTGCTTCCGATTAATCCGGTGACAGGTGGTCATTTTTGTTAGCACCACCAATTTATATATCAGTGTGTGCTTTATGGTGGTGCCAGGCTGATGGTGGCTGTTGACCTGTACAAACAAGGTGTGGAGAATTTCCCCTGAGCACTTACTCAAAGTGCAGCAGCTCAGGGCAAACTAGGGCTTTAGGAAATGGGGAGACCCCGGGTTAGGCTGGAAACTGCAGTTCTCACACCATGAAGTGACTCAAGGCAGGCACAGCCTGAGAGCTGCTGTTCTATACCATGGAGTCACTCAGGGCAGGCACAGCCTGAGAGCTGCTCTCTATAACTTTGGAGTCACTCAGCATTGAAAGCCACCTGGAAACTGCCGTCCTACACCTTGTGGAGTAACTCAAGACTCTCCACACCTTCCTCATCTTTTATGGGGCTGACCACGGTCTGCTGCTTGCTCTGGTTCCATGTGCGGGATCTGCAGCCTGAGATAAGCCTTGGAAGTGTGCTGGACAGAGGCAGAGGTCCTTCCTCCTGGGTTGTGCCCACCCGCCCAGGCCACCTACCCCACAGTCGGCAGGGCTGAAACTCCCATGCTGTATGTGGGACGGTATATTCAATGCAGTCACACTCAGTCATATGAAATAGCGGAGCCCAGCAGCCCCAGCCGCAGAAAAGGTGCTCTGGCCAGAAGAGAGAGGGCAGCCGGTGGCTGTGTGGATCCTGGGGAGATCTCTGGCTGCACCCTCTTCCTGTGCTCTCAGCCCTGGGGCTGACCCTCTCCTGGACCTGGTCGTCTTGGCCCTGGCTCACTCCTCCAGGTCTCTGGGATGGCACACCTTGAGAGTGTGCCCGCTAGGACCCCTCCTCTCTGGGGCCTGGGTGCATGCCCTGGCCTGGGCTGTCTGGAGAGCTGTGGGAAGGGGAGGCTCACGTGCTGAACCTGGGGGGGGGGGGTCCTGCACACAGGTCCCCTAGGGCACATTGGCTGACTGTGTAACATTCTGACCAGGAGCCCTTCTGTTGCCCAAGAAACCAGAGTCCACCAAGGTCCCCCTCCACCAATATATAGATGTTTTCTCTTAGGGGGAAGAGGAAATCAGGACTTGCTTTGAACGATGCCAGATGTTTCTGCACCCTTGGGGTCCCTTCTCCCTGTCCTCGGGTCACCCCGCCCTGCTGCTGGGGTTTTAACTGACCTTCCTCCAACCCTGGGCTCAGAGGCATCCCGCCTCCTCATTCTCTCCCGGCAAGGCCTGCTGCTGTGCTGGTTCTGGGCAGGGTGTCCTTCCATCCTAAGGCCTCTGCAGGGGACTCTTAGGTCACACACTTGCAGAAGCCTGACCCTGTTCCCACCAGATTATTCCTTGACCAGTTCAGGGGAGAGAGGCCTGGACATGGCTCCTCCTGGTCACTTCCACTCTGTCTACAAAAGTAACATGGAGCAACTGGTGCTGGGGAGGGAGGACGTGATGGCGCAGCTGATGTAGGAGCAGCCTGTGCAGATAGCCAGGTCCCAGGCGAGACCAAGGGAAGTGACGGTCCTGGGCACACACCCACCCCTCATGCACAATGCGTAACAGACCAAAAGTAGGAGCAGCCCTCAGGTCCATCCCTGGGGAATGGACCGGACCACCCACGAAGGTGGCCATCGCCTCCCTGGAGAAGGAGCGACCTTCCGATCTCACTCCAGGGCAGGTGAACCTTCAAGGCCAGCTAGATGACAGGAGCCAAGCCACAGTCATAGGGTCGTTCCTACAAGTTTCCAGAAGAGAAAAATTCACAGAGAAAGTGGATTAGGCCTTGCTGGGGGAGTGGGAGGGCGACAGGGTCTGGTAGGGACGGGTCAAGGGTCCCTGGTGGGTTTCGAGGTCAGGACTATGTCCCAGGCCTGGAACGCACTGGAAGCTGCACAACCCTGGGAATATACAGTAAGCACCACTGACTTGTCTGCTTCCAGGGGGTGAATTTCATGGTCTGTGAGCTGTTTCTCAGTAAACCTATTACAGAAGAAGAGTGCCCAGAGGAACATGAGGGACAGGCCTCCCTTGACTCCTGGGACCCAGCCTAGGGCTCATGGACGCAGCGCAGGGGACTCGAAGGAGTTTTCTCTCGTCCAGCCGGGAGAGAGTCCACTCCTGTGCAAGACCTGGCCTCTGCCTCCTGCCCTTCCTTCCCTGCCTCCCCCTCATCTCTCCTGGGTCTTGCACCTTCTCCTTGCCAGGACCCCACAGATGGTAGTGGCAACGGCATTTTAAACGCCCCTTCCCGGCTACAAAATACTCCACGGTGCTCAGCAGCCCTTGGAGCAGACAGAGGTGAGAGCCAGGACCTCAGGCGGCACCAGTCACAGGAAGGAAAACAGCCAGGGCCACGGACAGAACCCCAGGACTCGGGCGGAAGCTGTCCTCATGCCGTGCCCCTTTTAACTTCCCAGAGATGACACGCGCTCAGAGTTCTGCCAGGCACCTGAAGACAGATGGCCAGTGTTTGCCGGGTAACAGTTTGTGTCAGAGCAAACTGGAATTCATATCCCAGGAGGCAGGCAATCCCCTTTAGAGCGCTCCAGCGTCCCTGGGACCAGCAGGCTCCCACGGGGTGCTGGCTGAAGACGGGCAAATCGAATGCACCTCCCAAGAACCCTGCTTGCCGTCCTATTCCTAATGTCTTAATTGAGCCCGTGAGCCCACGGACACCGTGGAGAAAACAAACCTCATGGTGTCCTCCTCCAGCTCCACGCAGAATCAAGGTCGTGTTCACCTTGTGGAAACAAAGCCGGGAAGGAGGTTGTTTTCCTGGGGGTTGGTTTTGTGTTATGCTTGTTCTTGTTTAGTTTTGTGTATATTTTTAAAGCTTGTGAACAGAGAAAAATCCAGGGCATGTTCCCACTAAGTTAAACTAGTTGTTCTTAAAATCCCACAGCCTTCTACGGCTTTTATTCCCAAGGACCAATACACAATCTGCTTTGCTCTTGATTTAAACATGCTGACAAGCCACTGCCCGCTTGCCTGCGCAGCGCAAGAGTGGATTGGGGCTGTCATATATAATGCATGAGACGGGAGCAGTGGATGCCGGAAGCGGGGACGGGATCCGCACGGAACACGAGGCGATCCGCCGTGGAGCTCTGTGCCCAGAGTCATTGTGTAAATGTATTTACCCTGCATAAAAGAATGGGATGAGGCTGCACAGGACAGTTGTTCTTCGGAGTGGATTTAATTTTTAAACTTGCATTAGGACAGGATTAACCTTGCTGAAGGGTATTGTGATGTGGGCAGAATGTGTAAAACTAATCCTAGACCCGCACAGCCACAGGAGGAGGCCTGGATAGAATTAAACATTTATTGCACATAAATGCCTTCTCCTCAGTCTCCCTCCTCCCTGCCCAGTCACCTCTGCGTGGCAGGTTCTTTGCCTGGTGGAACAGGACACAGGCCCCTGGCGTAGGCCTGACTTATGCTGCTTCCTCCACCCTGCCAGCATCCCTGGTCCTGGACCTTCTGGTGAAGAGAGACAGCTATGGACAGGTGGGTGGATTTGCAGATGCATGCAGGTACAGGCACATATACACATGTGGGGACATGGTCCTTTCTAGGGTTCTCTTCTGCTATGGAGGAGAGATCTCTGGGAGGCAGAGAACCTGACCCTGGTCAACACTGTGTCGCCTGCCTCCTATTCTGTGACTTGGAGGTACTCTGTGTGAAGAATCCCAGGGAAGGCTCTGATTGGCTGTTCATCAACCAATCATCACAGCTGAGGGAAATGAAGGTGGAGCTCAGGGCAGGCTGTCTCAGAAGGTCAAGGTGCAAGAGCGAGAGTCCCACATCCCAGGAAACCCTCCAGTCCTGGCAAACCAGAATTGTTGATCACTGTGTTCAAGAATCCATCCAGAAATTTCCAAATCTCATGAGTGGATTGGGAAAGCAGGTCCTAGCCTATTTCTCAAATTCTTTATTTTCATAATTTCCCCACAAATTGTTTCAATAACATATTTCAAAAGGAACAACAAATAAGAACTGAAACAGGGTCACAGTCCATCCAGTGGTGTCCTTACCAAAACACGGATCCTCACTTCATCTTGTGGTTTAGCTGAAGCTGCCTCGGGGAAACTCCCAGCCCATACCAGTGGCACGTTTCTCTGCAAAGCACTACCATGGGTACACCCAGGGCATTTGGGAAAAGCCCACTGAGGAGCTGGTGGCAGGTCTTTTCACTCCTACAAGTCCTGAGAGAAAACCCAGGGGGCTCCTGTGCCCCTGAAGGAGACCATCACGGATCCCAGACTGGGGACATCTGGATAGTTTCTGTTCCTTTCCCTTTGAGCAGGAGGATAAGACCTGAGCCCCTGAATTGCCCCATGACCTGCACAGAAGGCCAGGAAGGGGACAGAGCTAGTGGTACAATGGACCCTGGGGGGCTGATTCTGTCTTGCCCTGAGCCTGTGCTGGGGCCTTGGGTCACCTGGGCAAGGTCCTTGTAGAGCAGGTATCCACAGCCAGTGGAACATCTAGGTTCATGTTTCAACCACCTTTGATGTAAAAAAAATATCCACAGTGACATAGTGAGAGGTGACATCCATGGAGGACTCAGTGGGATGTAGTTAGTAACCAAATCACCTTTCTTTACTCTCCTGGGGAGAGGGGCCTCCTTCATTCTTGTTTTACATTTGAGGATACTGAGGCCACCTGAAGGAGGTCATGCAGCAAACCCTGGGCAAGGGGAGTGCTGAGTGCACATGGACAGCAGCTTTGCAAGGAGGAAGATTCTTGCTTTCTCTGCGTCCCCAAGGGCACTCCCAACAGCGTCCGCCTAGCAGTGTCCGCCTAGGGTACTCCCTGCTCGAGGCTCAGCTTTCACATCAGTCCTGTTTCCGCCGATCTTCTCTCTCTGGTTTGGCTCAGCTGAGAGGATGCAAAGACTACATGATTAAAATAACTTCCACGCTCCTGTAAGCTCAGCCATGAAGGGAGGGTCTTATTCTTCGTTCCCTTGTTTTTCAACATGTTTCGACTACCAACTGAATAATTATGTCAGGGAAATGAGCAACTAAATGAGGGCGTTTCCCCATCCCTGGCTGATGAGCCAGGGTCCCTTTCTCTCTCCCTTCACACCCCTAAAGAGTAGAAGGAACCCATGAGGTGCATGTGTGGGAACATGCTGAGCGCCACCCTCCAGTGTGACCTGGGTTTGTCCTGAATCTGAGTTCAGGCTCAGCCTCAGCAAAGGGAATGTCCAAGAGCCCTGGCTGCAGCCCTCTGGGGTCCCCTCCCTGAGCGCCCCACCCTGGGATGCTGTGGTAGGAGCTGGAATCAGACAGACTTGCTCAGGTTCCCACAGGGCCAGGGGTGCTCAGCACTTTCCTGCCTTACTCCGTAGCTACAAATCCCTCCCTGGACCTGATTAGGACAGGATCTTCTGCCTGAGCAGTGGGGTGCTCTCCCCCTGCCCTGGAGGCAGGGCAGGCAGGTCCTCCATCTTGCTCAGAGGGCAGGATTGACGGTTTTGTTTGACCTCAAGACAGAGGAGGAGGAGGGAGGATCCTGAGGTCCAGCCAGCCGTGTGGACGCTTGGCATAGGGGATCAGGGCTGTTTTCCAGCTGTCAGTCCCACTTGCTAGGTGACAAAGTGAACGCAATATCAGGAGCCCCTGTACCAAACACCACCAGAAATGGAGTCACCTCAAAGTTCAACTTTGGGACTCAAGTTGGAACCAGGTGTGCCACCTGCCCATGAGGCGTCAGCCTGCTTCTCTGGCCTCTATCTTGTTGTTCCTGGAAGGAGGACCATGCTCTGAAAGTTCCCTGTGCTGTGGTCCTTGAGAGACTGCTGACAGTCCCCAACCCTAGAAGCTTCCAAGAACCTGGAGGTTCCTGGAGAAGCTCCCCTGGAACTGGTGCTGGATAGGCCGGTGAGGCCTCTCCTAGTTGTTCTGAGCTCCAGCTGCCTCATCCCAGGAAAGGAAAGACCCTCAACAAGCCCGAGCCCCCACATCCAGTCTGCACCTACTAGCTACAAATCTATGCATTTGACCTCCTCAGAGCCCAGGAGTCCACCCTCTTCCCTCCCCTCTAGTGCTCCCAGGTGGAGCTGCCTCCACCACTCAGGTGGAGCCTGGAAGGTCCTGTGTGTCCCCTCTGACCCGATGCCTGCCACTGTCCTGGAGCTCAGAGACTGTGTCTGTTCTCCTGAGCCCGCAACCTGGGCACAGGGCTGGGTGGCTATTAGAGGAGTGGGAGGTGGGGCTGGGGAGGGAGGGAGGCTGGTGTCAAGCAGTCCTTTCAGCCCTCAAAGCCTCAGGGGACTTGATTAAAGACACGTCTTCTCTGACTGATTGAGCCACCTGGTGCTGGGAGAGGCCCGGGTCTCTGGCAGGGTGGCCGCCCTGAGGATGCTCCCAGGCTTTGTGGGGGAGAGAAGCAAGCATCGGTTAGAGCCGAGTGATGAGAGGACAGAGGTACCAAGGCGGCTGGGTGGGGCTTTGACCTGGCCATGGCTGGGTGGGGTCTGAGCAGTCTGACGTGGGGACTTCCTGTCCCTCCACCCTGGTGCTGGGCCAGCAGCAGGGGCATCCTTCAGTTCCGCCTGTGTGGGCACTGGTGGGGCCCCACCACTTATTCATGCTGAACGCAGCTTTCTAGCCTTTCAAGAGTGTCCAGAGACTGGGGGACAGTGGGCAGGACCCACACTGGAGAGGCCTCTCACCACTGGACACAAGGGATCCAGGTTGAAATGTTGTTCTCCAATTGCATTTGGCACTGAGTGGATCGAAGACCCTTGGCGGTGGCCTGGTGGCTGCTGCCTGCTCCGGCCCGAGCCCCCTCAGCGCGGGCTGCAGCCACGCACCCTCGGGAGGAGAAGCAGCTTCGCCTGGAGTGCAGGCTCTGCGGCTGATGGCCTCCGACTCTGTGTGGCCAGGAGGAAGGACCCTTGTCCCTGCTACTGTGCATGCCCACAGGGACGGGCAGCTACACAGGGTACAGAGGTGGCCACAGGCACCCCCTGAGAAGCCTGTCGGACCCCCAGTGTTGCCTGGAGTGGCCTTGAGGGTTTGGCGTGTATTTACGGAGCCCTAAACACAGTGGGCAGATCCTCCTAGGAGCTTACTTCCCTTCCCCTGGGTCAGGGTGCAGAGAACAGGCACACGGCTGTGCACAGTCAGGTGGAGATTAACGTTTGCAGGAAGGTAAAGTGGGGTGAGGTGACAGAGAAGGACAGGGCTGTGCTCCACACAGAGAGGCTGAGAACACCTTCCACCAGGCGGCTCTGAGCAGAACTCAGGTAGGTCCTGTGATCTTACCCCCAGTGGCTCCTCTGTCCTCGCAGCAGCCCAGTTCTGTGGACAGAACAGGCTCAGAGAGGGTGAGTAGCCAGCCCTGGAGTGCACAGTACTAGTGGCAGGAGAAGAGACAAAGTCTTGCCTATTCCAGAGCCCTTCTCTCCATGCTGAGTAGACCTTGGAGGAGGTCACGTGGAGGAAGTAAGTGTGCAGAGAGGACAGATAGCAGATGTCCCAAGACACTGGCAAGCAGTGTGCTTTTCCTTTACTTTCAGAATTTGCTGCAGTGGAAATTTATACCTTTAATTATCAGGTTGAAAAAAATGAACGCAAGCCCGGCCTGATCCTGTAGGGTAGTTTGAATGTCCCCTTTTTTAGGATAGGATGATCTGGTCACTTTGGAGTGACCAGGGTCTCTCCAAGTGTGGACAGGAGTTGAAGGATGCTGGCTAAGTGCACTGGGACCCCCCTCCCCCACTCCAGGCAAACACAGACCCTCCTCCAGATAACCCGGAGGGCGCAGCTCACCCAGTCCCACGGTACCGTTCACAGGGGACCTTGACCCGCATGCCCGATGACAAGCTCTCAGATAAGCAAGAATGACAAGTCCAGGGGTTATGGCTTCAGGGTCAACAGGGCCAGTCCCCTGCCCCTATTGCCAGGGTTTTGGGAGAGAGACTGGAGGTGGATGGGCTGGGACTTTGACCCGGGGTAACCTAGGCTCGGCCCTGCCCTGCCCACTGGGGCTGCCTGTCCGAGGGGCTCCTCGGGTGAGCTTGGAGAAGGCAGGATCGAGTCCTGTTTTTCAGATCCCCACATGAGAGCCGCCCCTGCCCGCCCCTGCTGTGCTCTGGAGAGGGGGACGTCTCCATCTGCATCTGCACGCTCGTCCTCCCCCTCCCGAGCACCCCTAGGCTCTCTGCTGCTACAAAGGGGCTTTGATTCTCTGCCGAGAATCTGGGCCACAGGCTCCAAACGAGACCGTTTCTCCAGGGAGGAGCAGGAGGAAAATCATTTTGCAGGCTGTAGGTAATTAAGTCACCACACAGTTATGGAACAGGAATTATATGATGATTAATCCCGGGGACGGCGAGGAGATTTTTCATCTTCAAAGCTCTCCCAGCTCCTCATTAATCATCTCAGCCCAGGGGGAGAGAAGGGCGGGTTCCCTTCCTGCCAGTGGGGAAACTGAGTCTGCAGCGCCCCGGCACTGCTCCCCCTGGGGCCGGGGTGGAGGCAGCCCCCGCTGGGCGCACACTGGGGTGCGGAGGATCCTCCCGCGTCTGGTCCTGGCGGCTTCCACCTGCTTTCCAGCCTCGCCCGGGCACACGCAGGAATCAATAAAAATGTTATTTTAGATGAAGAGGACGCCAGCCGCTCTGCTAGGAGGCTGCCATCCCTGCACCTCTCTCCTTTGTTCTTTCCCTGGTACCTGCGCATTTCCAGCTCAGGCTTCCCTCAAAGCCGCCCGTCTTCCCATTTTCTTAGCGAGCAGTTTAAAGGAAAGCAGCGTTTTGCTCTCAAATGCCTTCCTTTTCCAATTGGGACACACTGCTATAAATACAGCGCATCCTGTTTTGCATTCAAATTGTCGTGGAAGTGAGGGGCTGTAAATAATACGCTCTCGCTGCTCCAGACAGGATTATTATTATTTTTTCTCCCCAGGCCTGGAGCTGGTGATAAATTAAACATTTCTTTCGCTCCCCACGCCCTGCAGCTGATGTGCAAGATGGAGTTGGTTGCTCTGCACCTGCCATCGTGCTTGGAGGTGACCTGTGGGTCCCAGGAGGTTGGGGGAGCAGAGAGGGGAGGGTCAGGAGGGAGTCACTCCCAGGGGTGAGGATAAGGACGGTGCGTTTCTGAATCAGCACTTCCCTTTGGGGTTTTCTTCCAGTGACAAGAGATCACCCCAGGTCAGAGGGTGTCCGCTTACATAGGAGGAGACCCTGAGGCTGTTGGGAGATCGCCTTTTCCAAACACGGGGACCACAGTCCACTCTGTCTGAGCCACACCAGCGTAGGCTGCAGCTTGTTCTCTGGGGTGCTGGGCTTGTGGAGGTGGGAGCAGCCTCTGCCCTGGGCCCTTCTGGCAGCAGCACGGGTCACGGGCGTCTTGGGGGAAGACGAACTCCCAGCTGGGGCAGATCACAGGCCTGGCTCAGCCCTCGCCTCACTTCAGGCAACCTCTCCAAATCTGGGTTTCCTCCTCTCCATATAAAACGAACGCAGACAGAAGGCCCTCCTCAGGCCATGGGAGAACTAAGTGACCAAGGACCACAGGCCTGTCTAGGGCGATGGAGGCCACCAAGAGCAGTGAGGACAGAGAGCCGGGACATCCCAGCCTGTGTAGAGCCCCGAGGTGCTTTGCTCATTCGAAGACTCCATGTATCCATCAGGAAGCTCACAGTGCACAGTGCTGGTGACAGATTACACCCAGATCTCTCCTGCCTCTGCCCAGTGGCAGTGGGTGAAGGCCAGGTGGGTGGAGGGCCCACTTGCTCTGCCCTCCCGGGTCACCCAGAGAGAATCAGTTTCCTATTTTGATTCTGACTGAGCCACAGCCCTCAGGCCCCTCCCAAAAGCAGCCAGTGAGGCTCCGTGGCTCCCGCGGCCTGGGCAGGAGACCAGAGAGGCCAGCAAGCCCATGGCCGTCCATGGAGCCCTGTGGGTTCCGGTTGAGCTCCAGGGCCAGGCCTCGGTGGCAGCTCCCCACTCCCCATCTTCCAGGCTCCCAAACATTCTAGGTAGTTGTGGGAATAAAATGCCCTGGGACACCCCGTTTCTGTAGCAGCTTAGAGCTGGTGGGCAGTGGGCTGGGGGACAGGACTCGGCAGTAGAGAGTAAACCCAGCTTGCTGAATGTCTTTCCTCCCAGTCTGGGCAGCTGGGCCTGCACACCTGGCCTCACTGGTCCTTCCTGGCGTCCTGCTTGGCCAGCATTGCTGCTCCGACAGGCTGCTGGGCCCAGCTGGAGAGCTGAGGGAAGCTTGGCTGCCAGCTAGGGGCAGCAGCTGCTGGCTCACGCTCGGCTTTGCAGAAGCCTCGTTAAGCTCCAGGAGTGTCTGATCCAGAAACGTCCCCGTGGCTTCTGCTCTGCCTCTGTCCTGGGGCTGATTTGCTTGCTCGCTAAATCCGGCCGCCAGTGCGTTGCCACCCTCTTTAAAGGTGAGGAAACGGAGGCCCAGAGACATGGAGGAATCAAGTGGGTGTGGGGACGCCCAGCTGAAGCTAGGTCTGCCAGGCTGCGTGGCGGGGCTTGGCGGGTGTGCACACCTCCTCTGACCCAACACGGGTGCCCCCACCCACCCAGCTCAATCCCATCCTCAGTAACCTCTCTCTGGGCAACTTTGTCCCCACAGGCTGCTCTGAGCTCACGTGGCCTGGTCACAGGGCTCTCTCCAGGTGGCCGGGACGTCCTGTGCACCAGGCGGGTGGGTGGAAAAGAGGCAGTGAGTGAGCACTTCTGTAGGGGAGGATGAGAAGGGTCAGTGGGTCCACTAAACCTGGCCTGCACACCTACAGCCACCAGGTCACCCGACCTCACCTCCCACTTAAAAGATCTGGGCCTGGACCTCAAAGGACATGGAGACCCTCCCTGCTCAAACAGAAAGTCCCAGGACGGGAGAGGGAAAGCTGTCCAGGCCTCCTGGCAGGACAGGGGTAGGTGGAGGCCTGGGGCCCCTTCTGCCAGGAGTCCCTTGCTGTGTCCCCTCCCTGGGGCAGAACTGCACCTGGTCTGGGGAAACCCCTCCACCTCCGCCCGCAAGGGGTACTGACCAGAGGCCGAGCCCATTGCCGACTTTCAAGACCCTCCTGCACGGAGCAGGAGCCTGGGGTCACAGGGGCCTCAGATGCACGTGAGCCCTGGGGCCTGTGACAGAGGGTCATTGTGGGCGGGCTGTGCTGAGTCTCCTGGCCAGGGACAGGGCTGGGTGGGTCCCCACACCCTGCACTGCTGGGGAACTCCTGGGAGGTGGCCCTCCCAAGGCACCAGGTGGGGACACTGACGCACCCAGGGCCAGAGTGGGAGGACAGTGCCTCTGCCCCTGGCTCCCCTGTGTGAGTGTGGCCATTGCTTCACCCCCTGCTGGGGACACGGGTGCTCACACGCCAGGACGCACACACACACACTCACATGCCTTGGTGCTCACACGGGCACCATCTGGCAATCCCACTCACTCCCTACCATGTCCTCTCCCGGTCCTGGCGGGGCTTCCGAAGGACCCTGAACCTGCAAGGCCTCCTGCAGAGCCAGGCCACGTGCCTGCCCAGCAGCCAATCCGGAGTGGAGCCTGGAGCTCTGGGATCCCTGCCACCCAGCCTTGCCTCCAGCCAGGGACATGGGGGTCCCTCCCCTGCTCAGCGAGGCTCCCGCCATCTGTCTCCAGGGACACTGAGGACAGACAGGCTGTACCACCCGGGGCTGCTCTGCCTGAGTGGACCCAGTGAGCATAGCTGCCCACGTTAGCTGGGCAGACTGCACCTCAAAACCTTCTTCCATGCCCCCATCAATGCCCAGGGGAGGTAGACTGGGGCTCCCCCTTGGACAGAGGAGGAGGGCAGGAGCTGGCACCTCCCCACAGCAGGCCAGCTGGGAGCACGGCCCTGTGCCCTGTGCCTCATTCTGATGCTGAGTCCTACCTGGAACCACCAACCCCAGTCCTTGCAGCAGTGCCAGCAGGGCAGGGGTCATGGGACCCCTGGAAAGCACTCGAGGCTCTTCCCGTCCCAAGGAGCCCTGCAAGCCACCTCCACACTGCCGGCCAGCACTGCCCTCACCCCAACTGCAGGAGACCCCGGCTTTTTAGGTAGCCCCTTGGCCTGGCCACACATTGTGACGCTCACCTGGGTCCAAGGAGGTCACTGGCCTGGAAGACTCAGCAGAGTTGGAAATGCCCCATTCCAGCCAGAGCATCGAGGCCACCCTGCTCCACCTTCAGCTGTCCCTGAACTCTGGTCACTTTGTCTTTCTGACCCCCAAAGGGGTAGCTAATTAGCTCTTCTGCTGGGCTTTCAGCCAGGGGAGAACAGGGGCTTTCCTCATTTCCAGAGGGGCCCCTGCCACCACGAGGCCACAGAAAGCCAGCAGTGGGCAGGGCGGGCACCAGGCCAGCTGGAGGGTGAGCTCTGCTGAGCACGGGTGGACGTCCTTCCTGACTGCAGCATTCTGACCGCGAAGGTCATGCTGCTCGTGATGGGAGCTTGGGAGACACGCAGAGCATTTAAAGAAATAATAGAAACACCCAGAAATAGCACCGTCAGCACCGGGGCTCCTCCTGTGGTCTGCTGTGCACCTCTGGGCCTGGCCGCCATCCGCTGTCCTGGATTCCACGTTCCAGCCTGGTGACCTCATGGACCCTCGTCTTTTCTTCCTGCCTGGACTCTGCTAGCTGCTGACCCTACTGCAGCTGGCGAGCTCGGCCGACCCCCACGTAGCTCCGGTCACCCCCACCTGGCCCTTAACTGCAGAGCCTGGCTCACCTCTCCTCCAGCCCTCCACTCTGCCCACGTGTGGGTGGAGGCCAGGCTCCCCGTGAGCCCCTTGTCCTGCTCATGTCCTGCACACAGAGCTGGGACCACGCCTGGCCCGCTGACTGTGGGAGCTGGCTCTACCCCTGCTCCCCATTCCCTTCTCATCCTGGAGGTTCCCTGGGAGGAAGCCACTTGGCGTGCCTCAAGCCCGTTGCTCAGAAGTGTGAGAGACCCAAGGCCCAGGTGGGGGCTCTCTGGGGCCCGAGGTTCCTCCAGGGGCATCTCCGCCCACAGCTTGTGTGCAACTGAGTTGGGCTTGCCCTTGGTACCCCTGCTCCCACATGGCCAACACCACAGGGGCATCTGGAGCCTGAAGGCCACTCCTGCCTCTGGCTCACTCCTGCCTTGGTGGCTAGATGGACCCTCTGCTGATACGTGCCTCCCTGGAGCTGCTGTCCGTAGCCTCTGGAGCAGGCCTCTCGCAGGCCCAAGCTGCATTGGGAAAAGGAGCAACAGTCACAAAAGCCCGTTTCTCCAAATGGCCCTGGGAGATGGGCAGGCACGTGCCCTGAGGACCCTGCATACAGCAGTGTCCTCCTCAGGGGTCACGTCCCTGGAGAGGCGGAGCTGGCCAGTGGTGAGGATCAAGGTGAGCCTGGAACGCAACAGGTCTGGGTGACCCCTGCCCGCCTGTGGTCCCTGGTCCTGAGGACACACTCAGCAGTCCAGGGCAGCAGGCGAGCACCTTCCTGAGCACCCAGAACTGGCCAGTGCCCTCCTCTCAGTCCTCTCCTTGCAGGACTCAGGGCTGAAATGGCAGCTGGCGTAGCTCCCCCAGGGTGAGGACAGGGACGGCAGGGCCCTCACCACAGGGCTCCGGAGCCTGGACTTGCTGCATGTCCTCCATCAAACGGGGCCCCTTTTCTGCAGCCCTGGCATTCAAGGATCTCCAGTGGGCCCTGACGGATCAGCCCCTGTGGTCTGCAAAACCACGGAGCGTGCCGGCAGTGCGGCCTCGCCAGGAGCCTCGGCTCCCCGCCATCTTCCCGAGCTCTGCTGCTGGGTGCTGGCCGCGGGTGTGCACAGGACAGGCGCGCCCACCGCCCGCACAGACTCAGCCTCACAGGTTCTTCAGACCGTCAGCGCCGGCAGTGGATCCTGAGCAGGACAGCGTCGCGCGGACCCAGGATGCCAGGCTGGAGGTGGAAGCCCCTTCCACAAAGGTGTTCCTTCCGTTCTTCACTCACCCTGGGGGCTCACTCTCCCACCCGGCCTCCTGCCTCTCCCTCCAGTCACTGCCCTGGGTACTTTCTGGGTGAATTTTTGCTTATCGTGTTTGTCCTTTGCTTTTACTGTGTCTCCTCCTCCCACAAGAATGTGTGTGTGAGCACAGGGCCAGCATTGGACTTGTCCTCAGTTCTCAGGAAGTTCATCAAGTGGAAGAAAATGAGCCACAGGGTCCCTCCTTGGCTGGGTGTGGAGTGAGACACGGAAAGTACAGGGATGGGTGAGAGACACAGGGATGCCCAGCCACCTCACTCTAAGTGTCTACCCAGGAGAAATGGCGAGCTACGAATGTCCATGAAAGACATGTGTAGGAATGCTCAGCAATTTTACCCATAATCACCAAACACTGGAAGCACCCAAGTGTCTGTCTACAGGAAATCAGACTGACAAATTGTGACACGGGATATTTTGCAACAGTGGAAAAGAGTATCAGGCAATGATGTGGGTGAATCTCAAATACGTTGTTAAGCAAAGGAAGCCAGACACAAAGCACCGTGAGTCCGTTTATAGGATTTCTAACAACAGGCAAAGCTAGTCATCGGAGACTGGATGAAAGGGGCTCAAGGGAACTTTCTCGTGTGATGGAAATATTGCACAATTTGAGGTCTTAGGGTGGCACTTACCTGGGAACCAATGATTGCTAATGTTTATTAAGATCTGGGCATTTTTTTGTATTAAATGAGTCTCAGATAAGAAGAGGGAAGGGAACAGCACATCTGAAGGTGGCATCCGCTTCCTGCCCCAGCCTTCTGTGGCCCCACAAGTGCTGCAAGGGCTCGCTTACAGAGGGGTTTTCTCTGCCCAGCAGCCATGGTCAGGTCCCATGGGGCAGTTGAGATTCGGGCCATGGCTAGTATAGAATCTTTCCCAGTCGTGCCGGGTTTTAATAGATTTATTGAGATACAATTCACATCTTATAGAAGTTACCCGTTTACGAGGCACGATCCAGCGCTTTCCAGCGCAGTCCCAGGGCTATGCAACCAGGGGCACCGTCCAGGCAGAGATCACCTCCCACCATGCCCCCAGGAAGCCAGGTGTCATCTGGTCATCGCCAGTCCCACCCCACCTCGGACACTAGCCCACCTTCCAGCACTAGGCCACTGCCGTGTCTGCTCAGCCAGGTGAAGCGCGCTCTCTGCCTGGCTTCTCCTCCTAGCAAGCTGTTTCCAGCCTTGCTCTGGTCATGGCTGCGATAGCGACCTCCCGTTCCGCAGGCACCACGTTTGGCTGGCTCCCCGCTGATGGGCGTGGGGGTGGAGGCTACTCTTGGCTGCCGTAAGTATCGGTGCCATTGTGAGGGGCTGGCCAGGTGCGAGTGGTGGGAAGAGGAGGTCGAGGATGATTCTGTAGAGTGGGCCCACTGTGCTGACCCCACAGGCCTTCTTCTCTGAGAACAGTTTACCTGCAGCCCCGTTTGGCCTGAGCGGACAGGACAGACCACATTCCCCAGCAAACGACCCCTTGTTATCTGCAGGAGAGATGCAGGCCTGAAATCATGTTCAGTTGCCCTGAAGGGGGAGACTTTCATGACCCTTTTCATAGACCAGATCCTGACACTCGGTGAGATAAGCCTAGTTCCAATAGTTGTAATAGTCCCAATTAGAACGGGTCAGCACGGACCAAGGTGGCCTAGAGTTACCATGACAGTGGGGACTTGAAAGTCTGCTGTCAGTCAAAAGTCAATAGGTGGACTGAGGCTGTGGCTCAGTGGTAGAGCGCTTGCCTGGCGTGTGTGAGGCACTAGGTTGGATCCTCAGCACCACATATAAATAAACAAAATAAAGGTACTGTGTCCATCTACTAAAAAAAAAAAAAAGTCAAAAGGTGGACCTAGTTGGGACTCTCTGGAAATTTCTCTGGGATCCCCAATAAAACTGGAGTTCAGGAAAGGTATGGTGCCCTCTCCTCTCTGAGAGGACCCACTCGCGTGTCCCCTTTACCTTTTCCTATCCCTTCAACGAACTCATCCTTGCTACTCTGAGTGACATGTTTGAAATCTTTCTGACCCCATCACCAGAAGTGGGTCTTGAAGGGGGGTCTTCATGCTGCCTCAGTTTCCCAGGAGGCCCCAGCTCTGTAATGCCGTGGACATGCGTGTGAAGGTTTTTTTGTGAGGGTGTGTTTTCAGTATGCTTTGATCTACAGGTAGGGTCCACCGCTGGGCCCTGTGGCAATTCTGTCTTTAATCTCATGACAAGAGGCTAGCCTGCTTCAGGACTGGCAGCCAGGCTTTGCATGGCCACCATGGGGAACACAGGTTCAACTCCACATCCTCCCTGATACTTTTTAATGTTGGTCTTTGTGGTCGCAGTCATCCGTGTGGGTGTGTGAGGTTTATTCTGTGGGTTTGACAGGCATCTCCTTGACAGCGGAGCTTCTCAGAGACTGTCCATCTACCAATTGGCCCATCCTGGACGTTTGGAGAAGTCTGTATTGAAGTCCCTTGCTTAAAAAAAAGACAGGGTCATCTTTAAATCATTGAGTAGAGGTGCTGTTCTGGCTCTAGGTCCAGATCCCTGTCAGGTAGATGATTTGTGGCTACTTTCTCCCACTCTGTCCATTGTCTTTTCCTTCTTATTTCTTAAAGAGCAGAAGTTTTTAGTTTTAATCAAGTTTAATCAGTTTTTCTGTTTTCTTTTTTTCCTTATGTGGCGTGTGGCTTTGGGCGTCAAGTTAAAGTAAATGGTGCCTGAGCCAGGGCCCTCCTGCCAGTCCCTGTGCCCCGCGCTGCTCTCAGCTGCCTCCCGGATCTGCTGTGAACTAACCGTACCGCATGGCCATCCTGTGAACATCCTCCTGCTGGAGAGACTGGCTTTCCTGCGGAGTCGTCCTGCGCCCTTGCTGAAGATCTGGTTGTGTCCTCCAGACTCCAGTGTCTGGACCCTTGTCGGGTCTTGCGCCAGGGTGCTGTCCCCACAACGGCCACACGGCAGAGGTCTTGCCACCAGAAAGTCTGAAGCCTTAGCCTCGTTTTTCCTTCTGTTTCCAGAACCCGGCTTTGCTGCATCCCTTCAGTTTTCATGTGAATTTTAGCATCAGCTTATCTAGCTCTAAAAACAAAAAAAAGCCAGGTAGGGTTTTGATAGGATTAGGTTGAATCTGAGGCCATCCTGGGGAGGTGCTGCCGTCTTCATGGTCCGTCACCCTGTGGGACTGTGGGGCGCTCCTTCTTTTGGCTCCGGCCTCTTTCTCTGCCGTTCAAGTGTTGTGTGGTTTCCAGCGCCTCATGTCTCAGCCTGGCACATCTTGGGCTCATTCACCCTCGGCTTTCGCTCCCTTCATGTTGTGTAAGTGGGACCATTTCCGTAGTTTCATTTTTGCCTGGCTCATTGCAGGTGTGTTGAAGTAGAAGGGGTTCCTGTTCGTTGGTCCTGGGTCCTGCCCCTCGCAGAACCCGCTCACCTGCCCTAGTGGAGTCTGGGACGTCCAGCACCCGCAGGTTGAGGTACTTGTCTTTTCCCCTTTCCTATCAGGATGACTCTGGCTACTTTCTCTTGCCTAATGGCTCTGGATAGACCCTCCAGGGCAATCTTGAACAGAAGAGACGAGACAGAACCTTCTTGTCTTGTTCTTGTTCTTGGGTGGGAAGATCTCCATCCTGCGCGTTAACTGTGAAGTTAGCTGTGGGTGCTGGATCATTTTTAAATGGTGCCTAAGCCATTCCCCTTTGCCTTCTCTGAAGATTGTGAGTCCCCAGAATCCTTTACTCTTCCTCTGCCTCTCCAGGTACACCCTTCTCCCTCCTCTGACCCACGGACTACTCCAATGCCACTGTTAACCCTTCAGCTGCAAATGCAATCTCAGGACCAAAACTGGGTGCTTTGTGCCTGAGTCTCCGAGGCAGACTAATTTCAGCACCGTAGTTGGGTATGACCTTGAAGCAAAGCAGAGTAATATGCAAATGCCAGAACAGCTGCCCCGATGTCACCTCCTTTTAGACCTGCAGCTGTCAGGAGCCCTGTAGGAGAGCACCACCAGTGGATGGATGAAGGGGTGACGATAGTATGCTTTCTTCTTCAGCAACCATCAGGCACCGGGGGAGAAATGGAGATGGGGAGCAAGATGGACTTTCTCAGAGCTTTCCCTAAGAGTCCTGCAAATTCATTTATTCACTGAATATTTATGCAGCATCCAGCACTGGGGAAAAGAGCATGAGGGGGACAGACGCCTGCATCCTGGCACTTAGCCTGGGGCTCAGAGAGTGGGCCCAGTGGCCCCATCAGGGCCGGGGTCCCCAGAGGCTGCCCCTCTGTACTAGGCATCTGGGCCAGAATGTGGCAGACGTCTCCCTGGCTGAGTGAGGGTGGACAGAGGACTGGCCTTCTGAGGGACACTGCCATGCACCCACAGCCTAGAGAGCCCTGCGGTGTGGGCTCAGCACCTGTTTCAGAGCAGAGGAAAGGCAGCTGGCAGGATGGAGGCGAGGAGAGTCCCCACACTCTCTCGTCCATCTGGGGCCCCAGCAAGAGCTTTCCTGGGCCACGCCTGGTATGTGCTGGAGCCCTGAGGATGGTGCTTCTGAACTCCAGCTTCTGTCACCTTGGAGCGGCTGTGTCCAGGGAAGTGACAATCAATGTGCAAAAGCATTTTCTCTGTGAATGTCCTAAGCTCTGAGATTCATGCCACCTTGTTAATTACAGGGGTTTCGTGTGGGTGCCAATAAT
The DNA here is from genome assembly GCF_902686445.1 of Sciurus carolinensis. NCBI lineage: Eukaryota > Metazoa > Chordata > Mammalia > Rodentia > Sciuridae > Sciurus > Sciurus carolinensis. Next base: position 3,038,950 of record NC_062226.1, read on the forward strand.
GGAGGTGCTTGGTCCATCAGAGAGGAAGTGGATTCTGGCTCTTTCTCGGCTCTGTGCCCTGGTGGGAGGCAGGCTCAGCTGACAGGTGGGCCTGCAGAGTGACTCTTTCTTGCCCTCAGGGGCTCTGGAAGCCAAGCTGTCAGCTCTCCCCGTGGTGATGCCCGTAGCACAGCACTGCGGCCTCTGTGGTCCCTGGGACCAAGCTGATGGGTGGCCACATGCCTCTATGCACAGAGACTGCTCTGCTTGGCTTCTATAAAGAAGGAGCTCCCAGGAGAGAAGGTGGCCTGCACCAGGAGTGACTGGGGCAGGAAGCAAGGAGGCAGCACAGGGCGGCCCAGACTGGTGGGGCAGAGGCTTGCCTGGACCTGGGCACACCAGAGTCCCGCACCTGTCATTCCATCTGGAAGGTGGAACCACATTTTCTCTGAGGCACGTTTCTCAGGTTTCAAAGAACCAGCAAGAAAGGCCGGTCTATGTGAGGTTTCTCTTCAGGTGATGCTTCTCCTGGCACGAGGCTGAAAACCTAAGCCGGGGCTGCAGAAGGCCTTTCCATCTGTGTGTGCGGATCATGTGTGCACATGCATGCCTGGCCGCCGCCCGTTCCTCAGGGCAGCCAGACCTTGGGCACGGGAGCTTAGTCTGGGTATTCTGAAGGGCATGGGGAAGGGGATTCTGGGCTCTGGACCAGTCGGCACTACACAAACCTACCACAGTGCACCCCCCAACCCAGCGTTCACATGTGGCTCCCTCAACATGTTTTACCCAAATAAAGACAAGAGCAAAGTCCCCTCCCACCGTAGCCTGCTCTTTAGGACACCAGCGGGGCTGCAGAGCTAGGACAGGTGCAGCCGGGAGGTCAGTGTTCCGGCCCAGGAGCGGGGTGAACCAGCCATTAGGCCCTCTGCACAGCCCTGCGACACAGGCCGGGCGGGGTGACCTTTCTCCTGGGTGGCTCTGAGGCAGCCTGTCTGGCTTGCAGGTACCCCACGGCTTCTGTCCACACAGCGTGGAAGAGAGGCACAGTGAGGGGTTGGGCCAGCCCTGCTGCTCCCAACATGGCCCATGGAGCGGGGTTTCCATTGGGTCCAGCTCGAAATTCAGATCCTCCACCCTCCAAGAACTCTGGAAACTTCCTAGCACAACCACGGCCTACGCCTCATCAGAAGGGGCTCTGGAGATTCTGGAGGAGTGTGAGGGGGCAGAGCACCCAGAGCCACTTAGCGGGACACCCAGGCCCAGAGCCCGCTGCTGCCCCTTCCTGCTAACATCACCACGTTGTAAAGCACAGAGCTCTCTGGGTCTTGAAACCACCTCGCCCAACCTCTTTGTTTCCTGAAGGGCAGGCCAGGCCAGGAGCACTGTGACCAGGTCACACAGAGTCTGTTGGCTGAACTGGGCCAGGACTCAGGACTCTTCACTGCTGTCTAGAGTCCAAAATGAGACCCTGGTGGCCACCAGCATGTACTGACCAAGGTGCCAAATGGTCATCTGTTGAGGCTTTCTACAAACTTCATGATGCCCTGGGACCCGACATCACCTGGGCCTGATGTCCCAGGCACTGCCCCCTTCTTCCACACTCCTGAGTGCTGTGCCCGGAGACGGGGGCTCCTGCAGGCCTGCACCCCCACTGCCCTCATGGTGGCCTGCCTCCTGTTCCCCCATCTTCTCCCCACCCGCCTCGGGACAGGCTCCGACCTCACCCCAGGGTGGCACTCCACCCTGGGCACTGGCCCTGATCCTCAGCTGCTGTGAGCACTGGGGACTGGCCCCTGCCCCTCCAGAGGACGGGCCCCTTTGCAGGGTCCTGCGGTGGTTGGCCGGCGTGTCCTACGCATGGTGCCCGTGACACCCCCACAAGGAGCAGGTGGGCTTGTTCAGGCTCCATCACCGTCACCGGGAGCCACGTTGGGACCCTGGGTGGGCTCCTCTTGTGCAGTCAGCGATGCAGGTGGCGCTGCTGGTCCAGCCCGGGAGCAGCAGCCTTGGCCTCCTACGGTGGGGACAGGTGGGCACCTGCCCATTGCCTGTCCTGGGGGCGGCATGAAGACCACTGGCCGGGTGGGACATGCTGCTCACCCCAGTGCAGAGCCTTTCCAGGGTGGCCACCCGGCCAGCTCCTGGGCAGGAGGTGGGAGCAAGGCAGGAGCCCCCTCCCCAGACGAGCGCTGCCTGCGGACCCCATAGCACCAGGAGGGCTACTCCCCCGGGCAGTGCCAGGAGCTCTCCCTGGCCTTTCTAAAGGCCAAAGAAGCAACCTGTCCTGGAAGACACGCTCAGAACACAAAGGGGACCCTTAGCGCGAGCTGATCTGAGATGCCTGGAGGAGGGCATCTCCCATGGAAGCACGCGCCCGCGTGAGACACACCGCTGGAGTCCCCCGTGCCCAGGCCAGGTGGCTGCTGTCACGGCCCTGGACCAGGCCCTCCCTAGCCTCGGGCTGGGCTCGGCCCTCACGGCCCAAAGCCTCGCTCTCCTCCTCTGGGTGCTGGTATGATAGCTAGGTCTTTTCTGCCCATCAGGCCACTGGACGTGGGTGGTAGTGACCATGTGTGGGCTGTTGTCAGCCAGGCGTTGTGCCGGGCACTGTCTGCATCTGAGACCCAGAGGGGTGAAGTGACTTCCCACTGTGTAGAAAGTGGCGGAGGCTGGAGTCTGCTCAGCACCCACAGGTGACGGCGCCGTTGCGGCAGACTCCAGGCCCAGGTTGGCGGCTTGGCGCCTCTGCCCTACCACCTCTGGACGCCCCACACGCGCGCTGGCTCAGGCTTCCCTGGAACTCCTCCCGGCGTGACTCCCCTCCAGGATGCCTGAGATAAAACGGGCAGCTTCTCACGGGAGCTTCTGCTGAAGAGGGCTTCTTCCAATGCAAGCTAATCGGGCTTCCAGGGCTCGACTCTCGCTGTGAAATGAAATCTGCTGACGTTTCAGCCGTGTGGAAATAAAACACTAAAAATGGGATCCAGACGGCAGGCGGCTGGGGACAGCAAGGGCCCTGCCCCCAGGGAGGAGGGGCAACTCGGAGGCCACCAGGCGGGGGACTGCGCAGGGCGGGTCCACCCAATCTCCTAACAGGAGCCCTGGGGTCCTCAGGGCACCTGGCTCAGCCTGGGGCACTGCACCCAGCAAGCGCCAGCTGGACCCTCCACAAAGCTTCTCTCGCTTGCCCGGTGGACAGAACAAAGCGCAGCAGGCCAGCGGCTGGGACGACAGACATTCATTTCCCACAGATAGTCAGGGTTAGAGTCCAAGATCAAGGTGCCGGCAGGCAGGGCTGGCCTCTCCTGAGGGCCTCTCCTTGGCCTGCAGACAGCTGCTTCTCCCTGGGGGTGTTCACATCTTCTCCCCTCCGACCTGTCTGTGTCCAAAGTTCCCCTTTGAAGAAGACGTCAGTCACGGCGGAAGGGGGGATTAGGCCCACCCTGGTGACCTCCTGAGAACCTTACGAAGACCCATTTCCAGACACAGCCACCTCCAAGGGACGAGGCCAGGCTCCTGCCTGTGGATTTGGGGCCCACAGTCCAGCCCGGACGTGTCCCTCAGGCAGGCTTCCACAGCTCCTGTGCCCATCGCTCTCATGGCCCCTTGCGAGCACCTGCGGGGCCTCAGTCGGCCACGATGGAGCTGCCTTCCAGGAGCCCTGGGTCCTGGGGGAGCAGGGCAGTGACCAACAGAGAGCAGCGAACCTGGCCGTGCCACGGCAGGGTGGGCAGTGCCCCCCGCTTAGGGCCAGCGAGGGGCCTCCCGGGACATTCATTCATACACAGCCAAGTCCCCCAGGAAGGAGGGCTGAGCACCAGCGTTGACCCATCCAGGCAGTTCCCGGTCCTAGAGCAGGACCAGCCTTCCCAGTGGCCAGGTCCGGAGGCCACACGCTCCAGGTCTCTGGCCCTGCGCCCGGCCTCTCCCCTCTGCTAACGGGCCGGACGCGAGGTCGTCTTCCCAGCATTAAAGTGGAGATGGAGCGTGCGCGTGCTAAGAAGAGCCCGCCTGAGTGGACAGGAAGCCAGGAAACGAGGCTGATGGGGCTGAGGGAGGCCCTTCCCTGTGGGCTAATGGGCCTTTCCGGAACAGCCCGAAGGCCAGTCCTGACGCTCCAGATGGCTGGGCAGGCACCGGGCGGCCGAGGCCGGGTTTCTGGTGGCAGGGAGAACCCCGAGCACCTGGGGCTGCTGTGCCCGCCCTGACCACAGCTCACTCTCGGGTCGACGCCAGCAGTCCAGCTGCATGGAACCCACAGGCCTGCCCTGTATTTATCAGCCATGAGCCCTGCTGGGGACAGTGGCCGTGCAGGACAGTGGCCAGTGGGCGGTAGCAGTGAGTCTAGACTAGCCTTGCCCTTGACTACGCCCTCTCTCTATGAAACTGGGAGCAGCCTCCCTGGTCCTGCAGACCCCGTGTGGCTCTGTTCAGGGAGCTGCTTTGGAGTGGGGTGCCCCGATGTGGGAGCAATAAATACCCCCAGGAGCTTCCCAGCAAGGCGGGGCACGGGGCTGCCCAACCGGGCTCGGCCCCCACTCCCAGTTCCCCAGCCTCCTGGAAACAGTGGGATCCCAGGTCCCTAGCTGCAACCTGGGGACAAGGCCGCTGCCCCAGAGCTACTGCCGGGTGCCAGTGGGTGAAAGGCCCCCCGGGAATGCGGGGGCGGGTCTTTGCTGGTCACTGGACTCATGATTCTGTCCTCATTCTTTCTGAGCGTGCTTCCCTTTGGTCATCTGTTTTTGAAGGCAAATTAAAATGAGGCTCCACAGAGCTGGCTTTGTCACCCGACCTTGAAGGGACGACCTGACCCCCAGCACAGCCTCACACCATCCCGCCTGGAAAACAGTGGCCTCCCGGGGCAGCGCCCTCTGTGCCGTCACCACCCCTGCACAGCCGCTGGCCACCAAGAGGAGGAGCATGCCAGGGCGTGCCTGCCGGGAGCCCTGGCGTGGGCGCCGGTCGGCTGGCGGGTGCAGATGCGGCCCGGCGGCCCCGCGCCTGCGGCTCAGAGCTGCGTGGCCGCTCTCACCCACCGAGGCCCAGACTGCAGGCTCAGCAGAGCCAGCCCGCGCCGATTAGTGTCATTGGATTAATCAAGGGAGGAGGGGCTGCCTGGGAGCCAAGCTTATCTTTCCAGAGCTGCTTTCTCGATATTTTAATTTTACGCAGTGCTAAATTCTGGCCCCCTCTCTGTTAGAAAAAAAGAAAAGAAAGAAAAGAGCGGACTCACCAGGGACAATTCTCTGTTCTACGCACCCTCTTCCCACCTGGGTGCGGGCACTTGTGACAAAGCGGTTGTTTGCCGCCCAGTGGTCAGAGGTGAAGGGGGTGAGCTGAGAGTCCACCCCTCAGCCACCCGCCCCTCCTGCTCCTCCCCAGGGCGGGGGCCCATCCTCCCTCGAGCCCAGGGTGGGCCGACCTCCTGTCCTGGGGGAGCCCTGCAGCCCCAGCCTCAGCCCCGCGTCCGTCCGGACGCCATTCCTGGCTGGGTTTGCTGCTGCCACGTGATGTTGGAGAAGACGAGGTCCATGCCCTTCCCCTGCCCCATGGTGATGGCACAGTCGGACACCAGCTTTGGCAAGGGACGGGGACAAGGACCGAGTCCAGCAGCTGCAGAGATGTCTCCGGGAAACCTGGAGGGCACGTGGCTCCCCCCATCAGGTGCCCTCCAACCCTACCACCTGGGGACCTCCAGGTGGACGTGTCTGGTCACACCATGTGCCTAGGAGGGTGGAGGAAGGGCATGTGGGGAGTCTGCTCCATGCCAGGCAGGGATCCAATATCCAGCACTCAGTGTCTCAATGGTGGCCCCCAGCATGGCTCAGAGAGGTTACACGAGACGCTCGAGGTCACACAGCAGATAAGTAGTAGAGGAAAAGCCCGCCCCACAGGGGACCCCACCACATCTCAGGGTTTCAGGGCCAGTTGCTCAGTCCCTGAAATGGCCTGAGGGTCCAGATGAGCAGACTAAAGAATGTCCAGGAGCCAGGACAACAGAGAAAGCCTCCTAGGGCCTCCCTGAGGCCTCTGTCAGCTGGGAAGGGCGCAGAAGCAGAGATGGGGCTGGAGGGGCCTCAGGTGTGGGGCTCCTGCCCATCCGACTTTCACAGCCAGATCAGAGTTGGGGTCCCCAGCAAAATGGCACAGTGTCTGGTACTAAAACCCACCCAGGGACAGGCGAGGAGTGGACAGCACAGCCTGGTCCAAGACTGAGTGTTGGTGCAGATTCCCAGGAAACAGTGGTCAGTGGGGCAGGGAGGGCGGGGAAGCCAGGTGGCTCTGACCCTCGGGCCAGGCTGGCTGTGTGGCCCATGTGAGGGCCGCTTCCCCGGGAAGCCTGCAGTTCCCTGGCTGGGGGCATCGATGGGGAGGTCTGTGCTGGTCATTCCTTCCTGACCCGTGACAAGGGACACGGCGTGATGTGGGTGTGTGAAGGAGCCAAGCACCAGGACGTCCCTCTGCCCTGTCTGCAGGGACCATTCAGTTCCAGGGGACCATATGATGTCAGAGTTGCTGGGGACCCTCTATCCCGTTGGCACCCGTCAATCTGCTTGTGATACCGCAGGGGATGAAGCCTCACTCGGCGCCCATCTTATTAAGTTGCCATTGCGCTCCTTGGGGACACAAAGTCAACTGGACTCTCGGCAGCTTGTGTGGGTCCCGAGCGCTCCGTGAGGCAGAGCGTCCCGACCTGCTGCCCTGACCGCCAGCTGACCCGATTTGTAGCTGAGGAACCGCCGACCCTCCCTGGTCTGGCCCCTGACCTGCAGGTGGGAGGGAGCAGGCTGCTCTCGGGGCAGCGCTGGTATTGACTCAGAGGAGCAAGAGTGGAATCGTTTATCATTCAATTAATGGTGCCAGCAGAGTCGTTATTTAAATGACCAGCCACACGTGTAATCAATCTCTAATGAAACAATAATTGTGCTTCCCAGTCGCCGAGCACGGGCCTCCCGAGCCCTTCCCGTGCAAGGTGTGGATGCAGTCGGTGTCAACGGAAGGAATGGGTCTTGGTGGGTGGACTCCCTGCAAGACGGGCTGGGGAGACGGCAGTGCTGCTGGGGAAGGACGGGCCCGTACATGTCCCTGCCAGGACTACTGCCACCCCTGTCCACCCCAGCACTGTCGGACAGGGGCCAGAGCCCCTCCAGACACCACGCGGCAAGTGAGAGGCCCTGGGACTGAGCTTCAGGGGACCGGGGAGTCCCATTCCAGCCTCATCTCTCTATGGATGGAGACCCCACAATCCCACCGTCCCCTTCCGAGGGGCAGGGGATGGGAGACTGGACCCCTGTGCTGCCTGCATGCTGGTGTCTTGGTGTCTGGGCTTCACAGGGAGGAAGGGAGACTAGAGGACCCGCTGTGCAGGTGTGCATGGAAGCCCGCCTCTGCCCGGATCCCCCGTTCCACCTGGCGGGCACCTGTGTGCCTGGCCAGGCAGCCCTTGGGACTCAGAGCTAGGGTTATCAGCAGGAGGGACGGTGCCAATCCCCCAGGGATATCCTAAATCCCCGCTCCTTCCTCTGCCCCCTCCCTCTTCCAGGATCCCCGCCTCCCTCCTGGTGAGTCCAGCGACCGTGTGGACCCACACGCATCCCCTCTGTCTGTTTCCACAAATGAACTCGTCACGGCCATCATCCAAGACACCCTTCATCAATAGCCACATTGACTCGGCCACAGCTGCAGCCTCGCTGCCAGCTCGTGCCCCCCACTTACTAGGTCCCAGCTGTGAGTCCCTCCAGGCCCCTCGTCTCCACAGGCAGGGATCCCGTCTGCCTTTGCCACAGTCCCATCTCCCATCCCCAGTGTGGTACCAGGCAGTTGGCATTCAGTAAATAAATATATGGCAAAGAAATATTTCTAGTAAAGCCTTCCCTTGGTTGAGGCAAATTTAAAAATAATAATAAGGCAGGTTCCATCCAAGGTAGATTAGTGGGGACCAGAGACAGTGACTCCTGAGACAGTGGCGGTAGGGTCTGGACCTGGAATGTCCCCCAGTGCTCGTGTACTTAAAGGATGAGTCCCAGGGCAGCAACGTCCAGAGCTGGGGCCTCGAGGCAGTGATTGGATGGTGAGGCTCTGACCTTAACCGTGAATGGATCCACTCCTAGAGGAGGTGGGGCCTAGCTGGAGGGAGTAGGTCACTGGAAGGGTTTGCCTTCTCCCTGACCCCTGCTCCACCCCCGCTTCCTGGCTGCCATGAGTTACATGTCCTTCCACCATGATGTCCTGCCACACTCAGGCCGGAAGCAATGGAGCTGGCCCGCCACAGACTGAGACCTCTGACACCTGAGCCAGAATAAAGCTCTCCTCAGGTGTTTGTCACAGTGACGGAAGGCTGACTAGCAATGGTCTGCAGATGACAAGAGCTGGTCACCAGAAGGGTGGGAGACCAGAGAGGTGAGTCCTGCCACTATTCTGCCTTACTGCCTAGAGAAAGTTTCAGGTTGCAGCACAGCAAGGGGAAGCCCAGAGGCCCCTGAAGCAGAGGCGGCAGAGCCGAGGGCTCAGGGAGGACAAGGCAGCACAAAGGAGGCAGCCGCAGAGAGAGCTCAACGGATCCACAGAGGCCGGTGGAGTTCCCGGGGAATCCACCGGCGTGTGTGAAGAAACCACGGGAGGCCAGGGGGAATCGTGCAGGCCGATGACAGGAGCTCAGGCAGGACTGGGAACAGAGCCTGTTCCCGTGAGCCGGCCTGTGGGGCCATGTGTCACAGGGCACCAAGTGCACTCGGAGAATCACTGCTACAGTTGAGAAGGGAGTTGCCACCAGGCGAGACGCCACACTGTTAACTTCTGAAAAAGCTGATAAGCAAGACTCAAGAGGATAAGCTCTTCCCAAGCACTCAACTATGCTCCAGAATAAGCCCAAGGATATCTCCACCATCCAATAAAGTGAAATTCATCATGTCTGCCAGTGTCTAGCATGTAACCGAAACTTACAGGCATACAAAAGGCAAGAAAATACAGCCCATACTAAGGAAAATCGACCTATTTAAAGAGGCCCCAAAATGGCACAGATAATAGGATTTGTAGGTGAGGACATTCTGCATAATAATTTAATTCCATACGTTCAAAAAGTCCAGGAAATAATAAAGCTACTAAGTAGAAGCATGGGATATATTTTTAAAATAATGAAATAAAAATGCTAAGCATAAAATATTTAAGGTGAATTATACACTGGATAGGATTAGAGGTGCTTTGAAGAACAGAAGATTAATAAAATTTAAGACACAGCCATGGAAATTTTAGTAAATAGAACACAGAGAAAGAAAAAAGATGGGAAAAATTACCAGAGCACCAGTGTGTCAGGAGACAACTTCGTACAGCTTAATATATACGTGGCTGAAATCCTCAAGAAGAAGGGGACGGGAAAGAGAAAAAGTATTTGAAGAAATGAAGCACAAATATTTTCTAAATTTGACTTTTAAAAGCCATAAGTCTGCTGATCTAAGAATCTTGATGAAATTCAAGAGCAAAACACACAAAACAATGACACCAAGCAACAAAATAATAAAACTGCTTTCAACTGGTAATAAAAAGAAAAATCTTAAAGGCGGCGGTGGGACGGTGGAGGTGGGGAGACGCATCCCATAGAGAGGAAGAAACCGTGGTGATGCAGACAGGAGGACAGGCTGAAGGAGAATGGCAACATTTTTAAAGTCTGAAAGAAAAGCAGGATCATCAAACTGGAATTCGCTACCAGCAAAAATATCTTTAGAAAAGGAAGCTGAAATAAAGAATTTTTCAGAAATACAAAACCTGCAACAAGTCATCACCAACAGACCCGGGTCATGAGGAGGAAGGAGACCTGTCAAGCAGAAGGAACGTGAGGCCGCACGGAAGGCTGCTTTCAGAGAAGCGCACGACGTGGGGTCTATAACAGGCAACAGTGAAATGTACAAGAGTAATAGCACAAAGGCCGGGACGGGGAGACGGGACCGTGGTGGTCTGGATCTGGAATGTCTCCGGAATCTCCTGTGCTGAAGGCTCAGCCACCAAGGCAGCAGTGTTCAGAGGTAGGGTAAGTGACTGGATCATGAGAGCTCTGACCTCATCATTGGGTTAATCCATTGGGGATTTATGATTTGAATGGACTACTCAGAGAGGAAGAAACTGTGGGCAAGTAGAGCGTGGTTGGAGGAAGTAGGTAACTGGGGGCGTGCCCTCAGGAACTACTTCTCATGCCCAGCATCTCTCTCGTGCTCTCTCTCTGCCCCCTCCCTCTCCTTTCTCTTCCTTCTCCTTCTCCTTCTTGACTATCATGAGCTGAGCAGCTTTCCTTTACCACGCCCTTCTGCCATGATGGTTCTGCCTTGGAGCCAGCCAACCATCACAGATTAAAACATCAGAAAGTGTTGAAACAAAATAAATCTTTCTTAAGTTGTAAGGTTCCTGTAATGTAGGTAGATGTATCTATTACTTGAAGGTGGACTTTGATAAACTGAAGATGTATACCATAAGCCCCAAATCAACCAACAAAATGTCACAACAAAGGGGTATAACTAATTAGTCAATAAGGAGATAAATTGTTTTAAAAATCACAATTGATTTTTTTAAAGGATGAAAATGAGATCAAAGAAAACAAAGAATATATGGAATACATAGTGGAAAAAAGCAACCTAGATATAATAATACACTAAATATAAATGGCCTAAACACCCCAAATAAAAGTCAGAGATCAACAAATTGGGTAAACAAGCAAAACTCAATTATAAGAAATTAATTTTAAATATACAAACATGAATAGGTTGAAAGTTAGTTGGTAAAAAAGATATCATGCTAACACTAGTACAAAGAAATCTAGTATGGTTATATTACTAGATGACAAAGAATATTTCAGAGCAATGATATCATCAAGGAAAAAGATGGTCTTTTCAAAGTGAAAATGGGTCAATATTCATAAAAGAGCATAAAAATCATCAATATTCATGTTTTAAAATCAAATGGTTGAACACTTGCCTAACATGTGTGAGGCACTAGGTTCAATCCTCAGCACCACACAAAAATAAATAAATAAAATAAAAGTATTTAAAAAGAAATGGAATGAGCTTGCATAAGCATAATGAAAATAGCATTAAAACACACACAAAGCAAAAGTTTATAATAATGGAAGGAGAAATCTACCCACAGAAACACTAATCCTTTTCCCTCAGTAATTGATTGAACAAGCATCAGAAAACCAGCAAGGATGTTGATAGTACAGCTTAGGTCATATTCCTACAGAGTTCCTAGATACAAAAAGAATTATAATAAAACACCATGAATGATTTGTCAATAAATTAAAAACTTAAGTGAAATGAACATGTGAGAGACACAAACCACCAAAAGTACATGAGAATGAATATATATCATTAATTATCTGTTAAAGACATTTAATTTGTAGTTAAAGCTCTCCTACAGAGAAATGGCCATCCCATAGGACTTCACTAGTGAATTTCACAAAATGAAAAATACAAATTTTCATAATTTCTTCTAAAATCTTGAAAAGGAGGTACTATTTACCAAATCATTCCATGAGGCCAGAATTACTCTGAAACCAAAGGTAGGCAAAGATAGTACAAGAAAATAAAACCAAAGATCAACATTCCTTATGCGCATGGATGTAAGCAATCTGAACAACGGGTTAGCAAGAGGACTCCAAAATTGCTCAGAAAGGGAAAACCTTATCGCTGGTGAAACCCTTTCCAGAACACAATTCAGAAACTGTAAACATAGATGCCTAAGATTACAAAATAAGCCACTTGCACTAAAAGACTGTTAGCAAATATCAAATATTGATCTAAGATTTTTAAAACTCAGTGTAATTTATATTAGCAAATCAAAAATAGAAACCAGTAACTCTCAATAGATGCAGAAAGGCTATTCGACAAAATATATCATATTCCTGATAAAAGCTCTCACAAAAGTAGGAGCAAAAGAAAACATACTCATCTAGTAAAGATTGTCAATGAAAACCACAGCCAGTACAAAACTAGATGCTCCCTTGAGATAAAAAATAAATATGGATATTGCTCTCACCCTTCTTACTAAGCATTATATGGGAGTCCTAGACCTTGTAATAAGGTAAGAAGAAGAAATAAAAAGCATCCTGTTTGTACTGGAGGAAGTAAAGTTGTGTTCACAGAAGATATGATTGCTTATATAGAAACGATCTAAAACAACCAAGCTACCAGAACAGAGTGGGTTAAACAAAGATGCAGGATCCAAGATAAATATGAGAGAAACTACTGTATCTCTAAATGTTATGAACAAACAGTTGGAAATTGTGGTTCAAAATGTGAAACCATTTACACTTGCATCAAAAACCATGAAACACTTTGAAGATAATTTGGACAAAGTTGTCCAAGGCCCGTACACTATATTCCACAGAAGTACTGCTGAGGACAATTAAAGAGCAAGGTGACGTAGTGACGGCCACATTCATAGATTCAAAGACTGCATGCAATAGGACAGTCTTCCCCTTTCAATCCACAGACCCAATGCAATGGCAATTAAAAGCCCAGGAAGCTTGTTTAAGATAACAATAAACCAATTCTAAAGTGTACATAAATGGGAACTAGAATAGCCAAAATGAGGTGGAAAGAGGAGTGTGGAGCACTTACCCTATACTCGTCAGACGCCACCGTGGTCAGACGGCACAGAACCAAGGGCAGAAGCTCCACATATAGCAATACAGCAGCCCAGAGTCCAGAAGGAGGCGCAGGCGTATGCGGTCAATCCATTGTCCACAGAGATTCAAGGTCAAGTTTGTGGAGAAATGATGGGACATCCCCAACTGCACCAGAACAAACACGTGGACATCCAGAAGCAAACAGGAACTTCGATCCACAGCTGGCACCACAGGGAGGGATCAACTGGCGGATCACAACCACACTGTGAAATCTAAAACTTGTATCAAGGAAACGGGAGAAAAAAATTTTGTGATCTTGGGGTAGAGAACAATTTCTTAGTTATGACTCTAAAAGCATGAAAGGAAAAATTTGGATAAACTAGATTTCACTAAGAGTAAGAAATTCTGCTCCTCAAGAGGTAGCGTGAGGGGACTGGAACGGCAGACCACTGTGAGAAAATGATTGCAAGTCACACATCTGATCATGAATGCGTATCTGGAGCCCGCGAGGAAGCGCCAAGCCCACCAAGGAGTCGGCCAGCAGCCCGATGAAAGGGAGGAAATGATTGGGATGGACAATTTTCCAAAGAAAACACCCGCATGAAAAATGGATGGGTAAAAATACTTGGCCTGCGCAGTCATCGGGGAAATGCAAATTAAAACCACAGGAGACACCACCCAACATGTGTTCAAATGGCCACATTTAAACGGCCTGTTAAAGCTGGACCGTGTCCAGTGCCCACGAGGAGGTGGAAGACCTGAAGAGTTCACAGACACAGGTGCAGAGAAAGTGAGGCTTTACTGACAGTCTCGCGAGATCAGGTGTCTGGTGAGCAGGCACCCCCAGCGCACTTAGAACCTACATTTTATTCTCGAGAGCACAAGGTCCCCTGGTTTCTCATTAGCTGAGTACTGTGGGGTGCACATTCTCCCGGACATTGCCTAGGTCTTACTGTCCCCATTGGGCTGTTTAAGGAACTGTCCCTCAGTTGTTCCCACCTCCCTCTGTTCTCATGTGGCTGGAGAGTCCCCTTGGAGGGAGTGCCTTTGTCACGTAGGCAGTTGTCTTTGCTGGTCAGGGGCCCCTCCTGTCTGTCAAGGGGCCGTGCATCTTTACCCTCCCGTTACCTGCAGGTCACGTGCATCCCACCCTCCCCGCCAGTCGCCTTTCCTGCCCCCGGACGTTTTACATTTAACACTGAATGCCCTCTTCTGGAAAAGGACCCCCAGACTTTCCACTTTTCACATGACAGCAGTTTGAAAATGATTCACCTACCAATTGGTGGCACTCCACTTGCCGGTATCTACCCAAGTACAAGGTTGTGCGTCCTGCAGAGGAGGACAATGGCATTCCGTGGCAGCTCCATTTGGGATAGTCCGGATCTGGGAGAAGCCCAGAAGACCAGCAGTAAGTAAATAAACCCATGGTGCAGCCACACCATGGCGCTCCGCTCAACAACCAGGAGCGGACCCCTGGAGTGTCAGCAGAGCTGCGTGAGGCAGGGGCCGTTTAGAGAAAGCTATTGAGAGTGCACACTCATCTCCAGGGGCCAGAGTAGGTGGAGGACATCCTGGAAGGCGGGCAGAGCTAAGGAGCAGTGGGTGAGGAGCTCCAGGCAGGGGTCTCTGGGGAGTGGGGCGTTTGCTGTGGAGGTACAGGTGACGGCGTCCTGAGCAGACGCTTGTGGTGAGACTTACCAGATCATGCAGCTGCAGTGGGTGTGGCCTCTGACACCTCACGAGAGCTGGTGACGAGTCCAGGCACATCGGGTAGGGGCCACCCAGCTTTCCATTCTCTAAGAATCCACCCAGCCTCCTCCGCGCTGGGTCTTACTGCCTGTCCTGAGCTGTGGCCTGGATCTCCACGGGTCGTGAAGGCCCTTCCTGGTCTCGCAGAGGCTGGGCCGCCTGTGAGGAGCTGAGCCGCCCTGGCATGGAGATTGGGGTTCGTGACTGGCTCCCTGCTCGGTCTCAGCTCTTCCTAGAGCTCAGGGGGGCTGAAATGGCATCCAGTCCTTTGCCCACTGGGAGGGGCAGCACCCGAGCCCAGCCTCCTATGGGGCTGGTGGCACCCCATCTGCTCCCAGCAGGGGGCTACTCCCCAGGTCCCAGGGGCTGCTCTCCTCGCCCCCTCACTGCCCCCAGCACTCTTGCAGGCCCCCTGCTTCGGAAAGAGGGGAGCAGTGGGGTCACCCTCCCGACAGCTGGGGTCAGTTTCCTTTGGACCCAGAAATCAGAGACCTGGTGCCCTCACCTTCTGCCCATGCGTTCCGTCCTGCTGTGAGTGGACTGGGGCTGGCTTCTCCCCAGTCCCCAGCACTTACGAGGACAGCCCTGACTTTTCAGGTGCTCCTGGGGAGTGCTCTTAAAATCGGCCTGGGTGTGGGGGCCGGATCTCCAGCAGGCCTGAGAAACACAGTTCCCCCACACAGCGAGGCCTGCCCAGCCCGGGGCCGCAAGGACCTGGGCTGCCCCGGACGGAGGACTGAAACCACGGGCACAGCTCGAGGCCACGTCCAAGGGTGGCCTCAGACCCTGCGTGTGAGGCCACAGCCCCTGGAGTGTAAGGGGAGGCAGAGTTTAGCAGGGGGACCTGGGGGAGCCAGGCAGCAGGGAGGCAGGAGGAGAACACAGCTGGTGGCATCAGGTGACAACTGAACGCCCCCCCCCCCCCGGAGTACAGGAAGCAGCTGGTGGCCTCTTTGAGCTCCGCATGGCCTCCCAGGGTCTGCAGAGCCCCAGAGCCCGGTGTAACGCCACCACAGGAAGACCACACAAAGAGCTCGGAGACAAGCCCAGTGGGTCCCAAAGACAGGACGGTGAACTCTGGAACTGGCACCATGGCTGTGCTGACCCAGGACCCTGTCTCTCCAAGGCCCCTAGCCCGGCTGGCCTGGTCTGCTGACAGCCACCCACGCCCTCCAGAGACTTCCCCAGGGTCTCAGACTGGGTCCAAGAAGCCCACAGACTCCTGTTCCTACCTGGCTGAAGGACCTGGGCCTCACATCTCACCCATGGCGCAGGAGGGGAGGCAGCCAGGGCGCTGGCCCAACTTGGCCGCCTTCTCCCCATCTCCTGTCTGGCCGTCGGGCTCCTGGGTGGTTCGATTTCTCACTCTCCCCCAACACACCCAAGGCCTTGAGGAGTGAATCCTGTTCTTTCCTGTCCTTGGGCAGGTGCTACAAACTTGGTGAAGTCGAGGTGGCTCCATTTTTTAAAAGAAGTGTCTGGAGTCATGTGGCTGCTGTGGAATCACGTGGCTGCTGTGCGCTGCTGCTGGGCACAGCTGGGGTCCTTCTGGAAGGGCCTTGGCACTGCCAGGGAAGCTGAGGGACAACCTGTTACCTGTGCCTCTGCGGACGTCCTTCCTGGCTTCCGAGCTGAACATTGAAACGCCTGCGAGAGCTTCCCATGTCTATTTAATTAAGCATTAAGTTTTAAAATTGATTTGCTGTGACAATCATGAATCCCCTTGTGCAGTTGTGGAGGACGGTGACTGCGATGTCACGGGGACAGCAAAGGCACAGGCCCATCTCCTCCCACTCTCCAGCGTCAGAGCACAGTCAGCCTGCAGGGACTGAGTCAGTCAACCTGGGGCTCCCTGCAGCGCAAGCGGAGAGAAGCGACAGAATCTGTGAGTGGACAGGGGGCCCAAGGCAGGGGAGGGCACCAGTGAGGGGCTGGGACAGCCCAAGGAGGGTCTCCTCCCAGGGCTTCCTGCCCCAGGTGCTCTGCTCTGCGAGTGATGTCCTGAGGGGATTTCTAGCACAAAGCCGCGGCCGCCCCAGCTCCTGCCCTCCTGGCTGACCATACTGGCAGAGGCTGAGGTTGCTGAGCGTTACCACCTGCCAGGCATGGCTGGGGTTTTGCTCCATCCCCAGGGTGGATCCACAAGGCGGGCTTGGCAGATGCTTCCGTTCTGTGGGTGAAGCCACGGAGTCACAGAGGACGCGAGTCACCTGCCAAGGTCACACACAGTGGGATCCAGGGGTCTCCAAGTGAAGCTGAGGAAGGTCTCACATTTCCCGGGACTCCACAGCCCTCCGAGCCTCTTGCTGTGGAATCCAGACCTGCAGCCTCGCCTGTGCTGGCCGGTCCCTCTGCGGTGCGCAGGAGCGCCCAGTTCCTGGGGTCGCTGGGGCGGATTGGGGGCCTGCTCTCTAACACCAGCAAGTGGGGTCCTGGAGCCCACATGGCATCGGCACCTGCTGCCTTCTAAACCCAAGGAGCGTGTCCTAAAGGGTACCGGGGGCCTCCTTCAGTCACAGGGCGCAGGCGAAGGTTGGCCCGGACTGCCACCGTGCCATTTTACCTGTTTCAAAACCCCAATCCATGCTTCTGGGAATGGCCCTGGTGTCCCTAGGGTTCACTCTGCTTCTTAGAACTTTTCTTCACCAACGTCTTCAAAGTGCTCAGGTGGAGGGAAGCAGCTGCAGGGACTTGTCACATGCCTGTCAACCAGCATCAACAGCGAACAGGAGTGTCTTCCTCCCTTCCTCCCTTCCTCTTTCCTCCCCCGCCTTCCTTCCTCCTTTCCCTCTCTTCCTTCCTCCCTCTCTTCCTCTCTCCCTCTCTTCCTTTCTTCCTCTCTCCCTCTCTTCCTCCCCCCCTCTTCTTTCCTTCCTCCTCCCTCTCTTCCTCCCTCTTTCCTTTCTTCCTCCCTCCCTCTCTTCCTTCCTTTCTCCCTCCCTCTCTTCCTCCCTCTCTTCCTCCCTCCCTCTCTTCCTTCCTTTCTCCCTCCCTCTCTTCCTCCCTTCCTTCCTCCCTCCCTCTCTTCCTTCCTTTCTCCCTCCCTCTCTTCCTTCCTTCCTCCCTCCCTCTCTTCCTTCCTTTCTCCCTCCCTCTCTTCCTCCCTCTCTTCCTCCCTCCCTCTCTTCCTTCCTTCCTCCCTCCCTCTCTTCCTTCCTTTCTCCCTCCCTCTCTTCCTTTCTTCCTCCCTCCCTCTCTTCCTTCCTTTCTCCCTCCCTCTCTTCCTTTCTTCCTCCTCCCTCTCTTCCTTCCTTTCTCCCTCCCTCTCTTCCTTCCTTCCTCCCTCCCTCTCTTCCTTCCTTCCTCCCTCCCTCTCTTCCTTCCTTCCTCCCTCCCTCTCTTCCTTCCTTCCTCCCTCCCTCTCTTCCTTCCTTCCTCCCTCCCTCTCTTCCTTCCTTTCTCCCTCCCTCTCTTCCTTCCTTCCTCCCTCCCTCTCTTCCTTCCTTCCTCCCTCCCTCTCTTCCTTCCTTTCTCCCTCCCTCTCTTCCTCCCTCTCTTCCTCCCTCCCTCTCTTCCTTCCTTTCTCCCTCCCTCTCTTCCTCCCTCTCTTCCTCCCTCCCTCTCTTCCTTCCTTTCTCCCTCCCTCTCTTCCTTCCTCCCTCCCTCTCTTCTTCCTCCCTCTCTTCCTTTCTTCCTCCCTCCCTCTCTTCCTCCCCCCCCCTTCCTTCCTTCCTCTCTCCCTCCCTCCCTCCCTCCTCCCCTCCCTCCCTTCCTTGGTGCTGGGGTTGAACCCAGGGCTGCTCTACCACTGAGCCACACTCCCAGCCCTTTTCATTTTGAGACAGGGTCTTAGTTGCCAAGTCCGGCCTGGGGCTCGTGATCCTCCTGCCCCAGCACCACCCTCCCCGGCCCCAGTCACTCACTTTTGTGGAAAATCCTGGGTGTCGGTTGTTGTTACAGCAGTCTGAGGTTCTGGAGGAGTGTGGCGAGGGCCTGTGCGTGTCGCTCTGAGAGCAGAGACAGGCGAGCTGGGGTCTCTGCCTCTTCCCTGTGCAACCCTGACAGGTGCCTTAACCTCTCTGGGCCTCAGTCCCCTTGTGGGCAAAACCACAGCAGTGAGAACTCCCCCACAGGCCGGCCAGCCGTTGGATAAGACACCACACGCCTGACGTGCTCGCCCACAGCTGGCACCTGCGAAGCACCCAAGGAGCAGCTGCCTTTGTAAATCCATCCTTAAGGCCAGCGTGAGTGTGAGCGCTCTGTACGCTACGGTCGAATGCTGCAGGGGATCTCCCTGACGGCCACCTGGATAGTGGCCCCAGGACTTGGCGTGGCCACTCACATGGCCACAGCCCTGTGGTGAGCTCCCCGGTGACCAGCCCGGGGAGTCCTCGGTCCTGGCAGCCTCGCCAGAGGGCTGGAAGTTCTGTTTCCGTGCTGCCCACCCCGCCTGGCTTTAGGGCAGTCTAAACCTTTAGCACGCACCGGGCGGCCTCCATGAATCACGTCCCTCCGCTGGGACTGTCTGCCCAGCTCCTTCACTCCACTGTCCCCACAGGCCAGGCTGATCGCTTGGCTCTGCATCACTCAGACATGCTGGCTGTTGCCTCTCTGAGCCGAGGACCTGAGCACTTAGACCCAGAAGTGGGGACCGGGGACGGAGGGTGCCGCCAGGGGAAGGGCCACCGAGGTCCACGGAAGGCAGCCGCTGGGAGCGTGGCCTGCAGGCGTGTCCTAGGACAGGCGGGAGAGGGGCACACTGTGGCCCTGCTCTGTGGGCAGGGCAGTTGAGAGGACGGGGACACGGAGTGGGGCTGGCCTCCACCCTCACTGCCACCCAGGAGGGCTGTGGTCCTCTTCTGACAGCCAAGGGAAGTGGGCTCCTGAGGCTCAGCACTGCAAGGCCACCTGCCTAGTGGACAGTGGGGCCAGAGGCCCCGCAAGCCAACTCCTGAGCCCAGGTCCAAACAAAGACCTGTCCAGGGCTTGGGATGCAGCTTGGGAGAAAAGGCATGTGACTGTCTCCAGGGCTTAGGTGGCCCTCAGGAGCCAGGTGAGGCCCAAAGCGTCACAGCACATCTGTCTCGGCCTGAGGCTACATGGGCTCCAAAGGATGTACCACTGGTGGATTCGAAGGGCCCCGACAGACCTTGCTGCCCCTCTCTCCCGCCCGCTCCTCCCTCCCTCCTCTGGATGAGTCCCTGCCAGGTGTGCTGTCCTAGCATCAAGGGAATGCAGTCCCCACAGCAGCCTTGACCCTCGGGAAGCTCACAGATCAGCCTGCTCACTTGTGTGTGACAGATGCTTCCTGGGCCCTCACGGGGACAGGGTCTTCGATCTCCTGGGGCTGATGTTCCCAAGCAAGAGGCTGACAAGAAGGAGACAGACATAAACAGACTGGAACGTTGCTGAGGCCATGTCTGGGTGTCTGAGCCCGTCCTAGGCTGAGCCTGAAGTTAGTGCTGATTAAGAGAATCAGCTGGCAGGTCTGACTGCCGTCCAGCCATGGCCACAGCAGAGGGGGCACCCCTGTGGATGCTGTAGGCTGCCCAGGGTGGGGCTGTCCCTCAGGGAGAGCCCTGTAGGGACTCAGCCCTGACCAGGAGGCACAGAGGGGTGGCCATCTTCCCCTTGGATCTCAGGGT
Organism: Sciurus carolinensis; assembly: GCF_902686445.1. Lineage (NCBI taxonomy): Eukaryota > Metazoa > Chordata > Mammalia > Rodentia > Sciuridae > Sciurus > Sciurus carolinensis. Next base: position 3,058,876 of record NC_062226.1, read on the forward strand.
TTCCTAATGACTCTGGCTGGTGGGCCACAGGACACACTGCCCCATCCCTTGATAACTCTGCTGAGTTGAATGAAATCCACTCCAGGGAGCACTGGCGAACGAACTGGCTCGGCCTTGATGGGAGGGGGCAGCACAATGTCCAGCCCCCTCCTTGGAAGGAGCCCCAGCTGGACCCTGACTGAGCCAGACCTGGCCTAACCACTCCAGCCCCCAGTGTGGTCCAACTTGCCTGTGTGAGGTCACAGCATGGACACCCCAGGCCACCAGGGGCTGGAAACCAAAGTCCACGCTGTGGAGCTGCGTTGGCTGGCATCGCTCAGCAGACACCGGGGACATGAGGGGGATCAGTGTCGGCAAAGCTGGGTGTCCTCGGCTGCCATCAGGGTGGCCTGTCTGGGCCCAGGACGGTGATCCTGACCTGAGGCCTGCCCTTCCTGGGCACAGGGCACTCTGCAGGGTGGACAGCTTCGGGGGAGCCCCAGGGGCACACATAGTCCCTACCTCATGACTCTCTTGGGTTAAATTGGGAGGGAAAAACACGGAGCTGCTGATGTTGGTGCTGAGACCCCTCGGGCTGCCTCAGAGGAGCTGAGCCCGCTCCTCCGTGCAGCCACGCAGCGGGAGCACTTGGAGCAAAGAGCTGCCCTGGGCCGCCAGGGCCCAGTCGCCTTCACAGGCAGACTATAAGCACATCCCAAGCCAGGTCAGAGGGCCCTGGTGGCCTTGCCCAGGTGCACAGGCCAGCTCCGGGACACACCCGGGGCATTCAGCACTTCCTGCCTTGTTTTTCTGTTCCTCACAGGTGCCAGGTTGGAGACCCTATGGTGAAGGGGACTCATTCTGGCGGGGAGCGGCTAGGAAGGGTAGGAGGGGGCATAGATGACAAATGCACAGATGAGTCAGGAAGGTCAGTTCCAGAGGCGGTAAGAGGACCATATGTCAGGTTGGCATGCAGACGGCCTGGGGCAACGGCCGCCACCGTCCCTGCGCAGGCGGAGTCTTCCGAAGACAGGGGGACAGAGAGCTCTGCTTCAGCTGTCCCGTCTGCCTGAGCTGGGAACTGGGTACCGGGGCTTGCCGTGAACGCCAGAGCACAGCTCTGAATGATGCCACCCCTGGAAGGTGTCCCTGTCCCCGTCCCCCGGGCCTGTGACACTCAGGACCCAGGAGGGCCCCCTTCATGGTGAGGGAGTTAGCAGGTGTGATTAAGTCAGGACCTGGACATGACCCCAACTCGCCACTGTCCCACACGGGCCCTCTCACGAGGAGGTGGAGGTCTGGGTTCGCTGGGGTTTGGGCAAGGGAGGCAGAGGTTGGCTGATGCGCTCTGCAGGAGGAGGGAGGTGCCACGCACCAAGGACTCGGAAGCATCCAGAAGCTAGAAGAGGCATGGAAGCCGAGCTCCAGGAGGCCCAGGTGCACGGGCCCCGCCCACACAGTGGTCATCAGTCCCGGCCCCCAAACTCAAAGAGAATAGGTGTCATTTTAGCCACTACATCTGTGACATTTGGTCATGACTACAACAGGAAACCACAAATCCCAAATCAGAGAGGGGTGGGGCCCAGACCACGCCCACTGTCACCGGGCTCCTGTCGGCCGTGGGTTCTGGAGGCCGGACCGCCCCGCGTCCTGCGGCTTCGCTGGACTTCTGCAGCAGAGCTCCTCCCACGTCTCAGGCCTTCCAGAGGCTTCTCATGGCTACCAGGTTTCTGAAGTGAAGGAGCAGTCGTTCTAACCACCCCGCAGGAAGACCACGGGCTCACGGCACCCAAACCTGGAAGCAGGAGTGGCTTGGGCAAGACCCCAGGGCCGGCCTGGAGCCAGGGAAGAGTAAGCCGTAGAGGGCAAATCTCAGGGCAAGTGTCCGCGCCTCCGTCCTGCGAGGCTGAGGTGGAGGCTTCTGCTTGGGGCTCTTCTCAGGGGCGGCGCGTTCCCATGCGTCCCCTCTTGTTCTCTGCCCTCTTCACCCAGGCTTCGCCCACGGTCTCTGTGGGACGAAGGAGGGCCTGCCCTGGAGAAGCCTCCACCACCACCAGCTTCCCCGCACGCCAGCAGGGCTGCGCCCCCTCCTGCGAGGTCAGGAGGAGCAGGGAGCTCTTGGGAGCCGACCTGTCCTCTGCTCATGCGAGGACTCGATTCCTTCATGTGCACTGGTGCCCTAGCAGAGGGGACAGGAGCTCGTGACTGAGCAGAGGTGAGGAGATGGTGCGAGATCCTCTAAGAACCAGAGGACCAACGGCCGGTGGAGCCCGCAAGACTGCAGCAGGGAGTGACGCTGCAGGCTGGGGAGGGCTGGGGAGGAAGAGCCAGGGGTCTGAGTGCCTGCCATGCCTCCCTGGGTCAGCACAGGCCAGAGGGCTGAGAGGGGGCTCAAAGGAAGTTCTGTGAGCTTATTTGGTCTTTCAGGGTCTCGAGATGAGTGCACCCTGAATTGCCTGGGTGCGCCTGAGTCCGGTGATAAGCATCCTTGTAAGAGACGTGCAGGAGGGAGGAGAAAAGGAGAGGCGGCGAGGAGCCCAGGAGCTGGAGAGGCAGGAAGGATGGTCCCCGGAGCTCAGGAGGGAGCGGACCTGCCACGGGTTGGTTTGGGACCTCTGGACTCCAGAACCGGAGGGAATAACTTCCTGTTGTTGGGGGCCACCCAGTTTGTGCCCCTTCTCTGTGGCAGCCCGGGGCGCTCGTGGCGAGGGGAGGGTAGAGGAAGGTCCCGTGGTGCTTGCAGAGCAGGCGCTAGAGCCCTGGAACCTTCCCAACTCTTCTAGGTCTCGGGCTCCCTGGAAGCCCCCAGGAGGACCAGCGTGAGTTTGTCTCTCTCTCCACCACCACGTCTGGTCCGGCTGGGTCCCTCTGCCCTGCGACTCTGGGCATGGGCTCTGCTGCACAGTGGGCAGGCTTGGGGGCACACCAGGGATGTCCCACCCACACGGAGGGCGCTGCCGGCCTGAGAAGCAGTCCCCTGCCCTCTTCCCAAACCCGAGGCCCGCGGCCCGTCCCCTAGTGTGAGGGCGGCAGCGCTGTGGGTGGGCCCAGTCAGTGGAGGGCCTGCTGATGCCCCACCTGGTATCCCTGTCCCCAGGAGTCCTTTCCTGAAGGACATGCCCGTCCAACAGTGGAGGATGCCTGGCGACTTTGGAACTTTTGTAAGCTCCCCTTGACTAATGGCTATTGGCTGTCGTTTTTACCTCACTCAGGGAATCTCTGCAGCCACCACCTCAGGGAGAGGAGGAAACGAAGCTCCCAGCTCGCCTCGGACGCCACCTCACCCCTCCTACACCCAATTAGCCACACAGCCCCAGCCGCTCCCAGTGTGGGTGCCAGACGGACCAGAGATTAATTTTTCATGGGGCATCAGACTGTAAATGATTTTTCTATTTACTTATGTAACTTGTACATAAAAGATGATGGTGTTTAATCAAATATAGACCAACTGCAAATTATGCTAGGTAAACAGTGGGAAGAAATTCAATATGCTGTATACTGCTGATAGGCGCGGCGAGATCTGTGATTGAGATGCGTTTGCGAGCAGCCGTCTCGCTCTCCTGGTTAACCCTTTGTGCACGCTGCCAGGGCATGTCACACAACCTCTGGGGATGTGGAAACAGATTTCTGTTTAATCGCTTCCACACTCACTCCAGCATCATCCAGTTTCTGGGAAGAAACTTCTAGAGCCTCCTTGAAAGAGAAGCCGATACTTGCTTTGGTCTTCGCAGCCTCTAAGACAGAGGTTCTGGACGTGGGGAGATACCCTGGGAAGCGTTTGGCAATGGGCGGAGTGCGTTTTGGTTTTCTTTTGGTGTGTGTGGGGTGGGCAGAGGCTGGGGATGTGGCTGAAGACTCCTCTGACCCAGAAGCCTCAGTGGTGTTCAGTAGAGCCCTGGCCCCGCACTGTGTTGTGTGGGTGCAGACTCGGGGCACGTGAGGACGGAAGCCAACCCTGAGTCCACGCTTCTCCTGGCTACAGCCGCCTGCGGGTCCCACAGCCCGAGACCTTTCCTTTTCCCTCTACCTCAGCAATGTTCTCCCTCTTTAGGACCCAACCTCAGCATCACCTTCAGGGACAGCCCCTCCCATGGCAGGGCTGGCACCCTCTGCACAGGCTCTACACCCACTGGACCCTTGCTGGGTAAGGTCACCCACTGTTGGGCTAGGATCTGCTCCCCAGCAGCTCACAAAGACCACAGGTGACTTAAACCCATCTTGTTTATTTCTGTTTTCTCAGCTTGTACAAGGCCCAGAGCCTGGATGGTTCTGGATAAATGTTTGTTCTCTGGTTGGCTGGCTGGCTGGCTGGATGGATGGATGGTGGGAGAGTGGGAGAGTAAATTGCTTGATAGATGAATGAAGAGTGGGTGGATTGGTGGATGGACGGATCAATGAATGGACGGATAGATAGGTGAGTGGATGGATGGATAGGTGGGAGGATGGATAGATGGATGTATGGATAGGTGAGTGGGTGGGTAGATGGATAGATGGCTGGCTGGATGGTTGGGAGAGTGGGAGAATAAATAGTTTGATAGATAAATGAAGAGTGGGTGGATTGGTGGATGGATGGATGGATTGATGGATGGATGGATGGATATAGATTGGTGAGTATATGGATGGATGGATGGTGGACAGGTATATTGGGAGACAGACAGAGGGGAAGTGGGTAAGTCAGGAGACCTGACTACAGTCTTTTGTCTGCTGCTACTGGCTGTAAGACTCTCTGGAAGTCAGTGTGACCCTGTGGGATCGCTTCCGCTTGAGGAGTGGTCCAGAGAGGGCAATGGTTTGTTTTCAAACAGTGGTGTGAGGCTGCTGGGAGTCCCCAAAGCTGACACAGGGAACATGTGTGAGAAGGGTTAGAGAAGATGCAGGACTCCCTGGAGGATCTGAACTTCAGAAGGACATCACTAATTTTTTAGTACACCTATCTTAAGTAATGTGTGAGACACGCATATCCTAAAATCGTTTGTTGCGTATCAGAAATCAAAATTTACCTGGGCATTCTGCAACTTCATCTGCTAAATCTGGCCTCACCTGAGAGCCTGGAGCGGGCTGGGCGGGCTCCCTGTCTCTCCTAAAGCCCGCGGCATGCTCTGAGGTGCAGACTGCTGGCAGGCAAGCTCTCCGGGCCCAGGCTCTCCGCAGCCCTGGGGGCGTGTGGAGCTGACAGGAGCCAGTGCCCCAGATAGCAGGCGAGCAGGCAGCTCAGGAGCTGGCAGGAGCTCGGCCTCCACCCACGGGCCCTATTTCAGGCTCCTGTCCGTGTCCCACCATAGCCTCAGCCCTTCTCTGCTGGTTCCCCGGCCAAACGGCAAGAACCAAGGCACATCAGCCTTTGTGTGTGGGTCTTTACCGCCTCAGGAAGCCCACGATTAAGGGATTGGATGAATCACTGGCCCCTCCAAGAGATCCACTGGAAGGCTGGGGTGTGGGCAAGCAGCCTGAGGCACAGCAGAGATGGCACCTGTGGTCAGGGGCAGGGCCAGAGTAGCAGAGGGGAGGGCAGCCCGGCTTCCCAGCGAGGCACACCTGCCCAGAGACTTGGGGCTGGTGCCTGAGGGCATGTGTCCCCTCCGGCAGCCCCTGGGTTTCAGAGACCAAAGCCTGTCAGGTGTCCTCCACCTGGTAAACAAACACAGAGGCCCTGCGCTGTGCAGGGCGCCGTGCTAGCTAGTCCCTGCTCCCTGCCCTTGACCCTGGGTGGTCAGGGCAAGTTGGGTGTGCACAGGGAGGGCCAGAGAGATTTTCCAGAGAAGGGGGCTTCTTAGCAACGTTCTGGAAAATGAGGAGAAACTCATAGCTGGGGGAGTAGGGGGGGTCCTGGCAGGCAGCAGGGAGGCCTGGAGAAGGCCGGAGCTGGCCGGCGAGGGACGCTCCCACCTGCAGTGGCCCTGGTGCAATGTGGGGGCAGAGCTGCATCTCTGGCTGGGTGGGGGCAGTTGATGACTAGACCGCGGGGTCTGGGGAGCCAGCACCTGGGAGAAATAGTCCTCTCGTGGGGCCCCGTCCAGGCAGAGCTTCCAGAGAGACCCACCCAGAGGGTGTGGGCTGCCCCACCCCCACCTTTCAACCTGATGCAAGTGAGAGTCACCTGGCGACTTGAGAGTCGATGCCAGGCCACACCTGGACTCTGGGGCGGGACTCAGGGGGCGGCAGCTCTCAGGGCTCCTGGGCATTCCCAAGGGAAGCCATGGCAGGGACCACCGGGGATTGGGCCCAGGCCTGACGGATGCCTGTCAAACAGCCCGGCCATCCTCCTCAGGCAGCGGATGCAGTGTGCGTGTGCTTCTCCTGGTAAGACCCCAGGCCCTCTTGGCTGAGGTCTGCACAAGCCAGGGCAGCCGGCGACCTTCACCTGAGGCAGCAGGGTCCAGGTCCCTCCCCTCTGGCTGCCAGGCACTGTCCCCAGCTCTTGAGCTCAAGGCAGCTGTCTCTCAGTATGCTTTGGACTCTCTCTGGTCGTGGGACTTAATGGCCTTCCTCTGCGGTGTTGCAGGTGATGGGACGTGATCTTGACACTGGGGATCGGCTGGCCCTGCGGAGACACAGCAGACCAGAGTCTTGCCAGGTGCAGGTCCTTGTCACTTCCTGTAACTGAGAGCTAAGGTGGGACTAGCGGCACCAGCCAAGTTCTCCAAAAATAGACTTAATAACAGCTGCAGTGCGCGATCATTATTTTTCTTTGGGATCTTAAATATTCCTTCTTACAAAGATATTTTTTGCTCAGCTGAAAATATCCTTCAGCAAGCACACAGACCTGCTTGCATTAAGAGACGGGGGCCGCGCAGGCTGGACAGGCGTGTGGGAGTGTGAGGGCCGAGGGCGGGCTCGGTGGCGAGGGGACCCTCCTGTGGGCATCGAGGCTGCACATGGCCTGCTGAGGCAGGGCCGCGCAACGTCCCTCCCCAGGCAAAGGGGAGCAGGAAGAGCCACGGAAAGCCAGAGAGCAAAGGGCAGCAACGTCAGGCACGGCTGCCGCTGGAGGGGAGGAGAGGCCAAGAGCTGCAGAACCTCCTACGCCTGTGAGGTTCCAATGTGTCCCCCCAGAAAGACCCCTTGAAGTCCTCAGTGCACCAGGCCGTGCCTTCCTTGGAGGGGGGTCTTCCCAGCTGTCATCAGTTAAGGAGGCCGTGCTGGAGCAGGGTGGCCCTGATCCAAGAGGACAGGTGTCCTGAGAAGAGACAGATGCAGGGAGAAGGCGGCCACGTGACGATGGAGGTGGCGTGGGAGTCGGGGACGCCAGCAGCCCCCGACGCCTGTCTGTGACTTTCGGCCCCAGCATTGAGGGAGGGCCTGTTTCTGCCGGTGGGCTGCCCTGTTGGTGGCGCTCTGCCCCAGTACTCAGGGCCTCTCCTCCCCGGGCCAGCCCGGGGGCTCCCCAGCCTCTGGTTGTGTCCCTGGGGTGACTCACTGGCCTCCCCCTTATTTCTTGTGGTATTTTTGCTGGCAGCGAAAATAGGACTGTCTTCCGGAAGGTCCCGTAGCCTCTCTGAGCTTCAGTCTCTTCATCTCTGGAGTGATCTGTGAGCATGCAGGGCGTTTAGGGGGTTGAGAAGTGGTGGGAGGAGGGGCTTGCTGCGCGCCTGTGGATGATCCCAGGAAGGTTGCTGCTCTTGGGCGGGCAAATCATCCAGAGGCCCATCACAGCTGAGTCCCCAGCACATCCTGGGTGCCCTGCTGGTGGCTGGTGCATCTGAAATCTGGGGCTGGGAAGGGAGAGACAGGTGCAGAAAACTGAGGCCAGGGCAGCAGCAAAGCCTTCTGGGAGCCTGGGGTGGGCAGGGGAGAGTTCCCCCTGGGGAGAGGTGCCAGCCATGGTCCCTCCAGGCAGGTGGCCCTGGGTCTTACCAGGACAATGCTGGGAGGAACAGCTTCAGAGGGGTGTCTGTGTGCAGGCCATGGATTACGCCCATCTGCTGCCCCCCGCCCAGTCCTCCGGGTCCCAACTCTGTGCACAGAGACTGTCGGGCCAGACACGTCCTTATTAACCACAAGGCTTTTGTCTTATTTTACTTGGAGAAGAGTTGGGAGGAGAGGTTGAGCAGGGAGGATGACACCCTCCTCACCAGACACCACACCCACAGAACCTGGGCAGGGAATCTGTGGCTCCTGGTTGCCAGAGGGGACAGGGCCGGCTGGTGGCTCTCAGCCTGGTGTGGGTGTGGGTGAGGATCCTGGGAGCTCTGGAAACTCGTGGGTTTCTGGCCCCAGCTCCGCAGAGTCTGGCTCAGGAGGCTGCATGGACCCAGGAAGCCGCCTGCTCTGCATCCTCCTGCCACTCTCCCGTCCCCTCACCTCCCCCACCCCCTCCTAGCCCTGAGGTGGCCTTTTCAGAACCCACACGTCCCTGCAGCCCCACTCTGGGTCCCTGGGGATGGGGTCACCAGCACACCCGCAGGCTGCGCAGGCTTCCTGCCCTCCAGCCTGGGAGTGGGGCTAGCAGTACCAGCAGGAGCCGGGCTGTCAGCAGTCAGCACAGCAGAGCCTCTGCCCAGGGTGTGGACTCCAAGCTGGCAGGAGCCTGGGCTCTGGGTCAGCGTGGGGTGGGCATGAGGACCCTCTCTCCCACATGCCCCAGCGGCCTTACCACGGTCTTACTCCAGAAAGGAAGGGGTTAACTCCCTGTCATCCTAGGGCAGGCGGGCAGGCAGTGACAGGTGACTTGGGACTTCAGTGGGTCCTCTGGGTTTCTCATCCCTCAGAGACGCCAACACAGGCAGCTCAGCAGTGGCGTGCTCGCCTGGCCTGTGTGAGGCCCTGGTTCATCCCCAACTCTGCAAAAATGGAAAACAGTGAAAATAACTGGGAAGGAATGTGCCCTGTGTGGACGCCAGGACCCCGCACGCCAGCCCTGCGCCACGCAGCTCGGCGGCTCTCACACAGCACCGTGTGGGGCAGGAAAAGGGGTGGAGAGTCCCTCTGGCCCGCGGGAGGCTTGGCCGTGATGCAAGCCCACGCCACTTTACGGGAGGCCTCTGAGCAGTCGTGGGATTTGATATCCACTGTGTCCTGGAACCAGTCCCCAGGGGACATCAAAGGAGGGGTGTGCTTCACCTCGGAGCTTGGGCTGGCCTGAGGGGCGAGGCAGGGAGAGCCCTGGAGGCTGCTTGCTCCACACCCCATCCTCCCCAGCACCTGTCCCTGCGGTCGCTGCCCCGTGGAGGGAACACGCGGGGCTCTGCTTGTACACAGGAGTGCTCTGCCCTCGGCCTTTGTCCACCCCACCAATCTGAGCGAAGAGGGCGGGTAGTGATAGACAAAGTCCCCGCTCCTGGGTGGCCCTCCTGCCACACAGCAGGGGACCTGGTATGAGTGGGTGAAGTTCGGGTGGAGAGGGCCCTGAGTGTCGGGGACTCTGAGGGCCTCCCTGGGCAGGCACTGGGACGCTTGGACCCACCTACACGCAGGGCAGACCTGGGGGCCGGGTGGCACCTGTCAACAGCTCTGGAGTGTTTCCAGTGCCAGCCAGTCAGACTCGGACCCTGCCCTCCGCTGCGCACCCTGTGTTTTGTGCATTGGTCTCATGGTGATGTCCCTTCAGTCTTCCAGGACTGTCCCAAAGGCAGCCCCATGTTAACCCTGGAGGGCAGCTCAGCAGTGCAGGCCCCAGGAGGCCAGGGCTGGAGCTCCAGGGTCCTGGACACATGGACTGCAGACAAAGGAACCCCTAGAATGAAAACTGAACCTGGGTGGCCCTCAGCTTCATGGCCTCCTGGGTAGCTGAACAGTGGGGACACCACAGCCCTGCAGCTGAGCCCCCACGAAGATCCAAGATCAAGGGTCCTGTGGTCCCAGGGCCGAACTTTGCAGGGAACAGATGGATAAACGCACTGCCCAGCCCTGCCCAGAAGCGCTGGTGAGGCAGGAAGTCAGCCCCGGCTGTGGCGGTGGTGAGGTTCACACGCTCAAGAGCCGGCAGGGCCTGCATTCAAATCCAGCCACTGTTGCTCCAGCTTTGTGCCCTTGAGAAGAAAAGCAGCTTCCAGTGCTTGGCCTGACCTGGGATGACTGCCCTCCTGCCAGTCCTCCTGAGGGTCAGCTGAACGGTGCTCTTAGTGAGGGGTCTGGCATGGTTGTCAGATTCCACGTCCATGATCCCAGAAGTCTGTCCATCCAGGAAGGGTCCAGCAGCCCTTCCCTCCATTTGCATGGCCAAGGTCAGTGGTAGCCTGCCCAGGGGCCATACAGAGACCATAACCTACCAGAGTAGATGCTCTGTGTGTCAGTAGATTAAATTCAGCAAATAAAGATAATCTAAAACTTAGCATTTCATGTTGCTGGTAATGTCCCAGGTTTCCCTTCCTCATGTCGGAGCGGAGTTATTAGAGCACGGTTTCCTGAGGGACTCCCTTAATCTTTAGCCTTTTAATGACCTCCGCGGAGGCAGATAAGGCCCCGGTTAAGAGCGCTGGAGTGTGAGAGGAGGAACACCACCAAGGTCCCGACCCCAGCTCCTTGCAGAGTCTGCCTCACCCCCCGGCCGGGCCTTCTGGCCTTGCTGATTAGACCCAGGGTGCATCTGCCCCAAGTGGGACAATCAGACGCTCTCCCCTGTGTTCTTAGGAACAGGCCAGCAGGAGATGGAGAGGAAGACACGGCTGGTGTGGAGTGGGAGGAGCAGAGGGTAAGTCCCTGTGGGCTCGCTGGGGTGCTGAGCTGGGTACGCTGCAGTGAGGATGGGCCACCAGGGCCCAGCCAGCGGGGACCGTGTGTCCCTGAGAGGGATCCTTGGAAAGAAGCAGGCTGAGGGCACAAGCAGGCAGGAGGCCTGGCCCTTGGCGCTGTGTCCACAGGTAGCCTTGCTCCCTCAGTCTCCTGGGGGCTGGCGTGTGCCCGCTGCTGCCCGTCGGGCCAGCCCCTGTGGGCTCCGCTCCCTGCCACTCCCTCCTGCGGCGCTGAAGAGCTCCGCCCTGGCACTCACTGGGCTCTGGCCTCCCAGCCTCTGCCTCAGCACCTGTCACACCTGAGTGGTGATGGTCCCCGCCTCTGCATGGTGGGGAGGAGAGGGAGCTTCTAGATCCAGGCCACAGACGCTTGGTGCAACCTAATGCCAGCTACTATCGTCAGCAGGTCCCGCGGGTGAGTGTGATGAGTGCCCAGGCTGCGAGGAGGGCGAAGAGCTAGCGGAAAGTGAAGGCCCTTGTGGAAGAGCAGCAAAGCCGGAGACCAGCCTGGTGGCCGTCCCACACGCAGGGCCCAGGCCTGCCCCAGGGGCAAGGTGCCCAGGTTGCCTCTCCAGCATGCCTGTCCCCTTGCCCTTGGAAAGAAGGGAGGAGAAGCCAGTCATTGTCCTCTGACTCTGGTCCAGGAAAAGGGTGTGGCTGTGGCACAGGTAGTTGTATTCAGCAACCTTTGCAGTTTAGACGGGCTTAGCAGCGGCCGAGGGCGGGGGCCCTGCAGACTCTGTGCCTTCTCTACACTGTCCTTTTCTGACCTGGGCCCCTCGCTGCATTCCACCGTGTCCCTGGCTCCTGTGGGTCGTGGAGCTTCTCAGGCCTTCTGCGCTGGGCGTGCGGGTCAGGTGTTTGTAGAGGTCCCTGCTGGGCGGCTGGCGGTGGTGGTGGCTGGCGGAGGTCACAGGTGGGGAGCCCTGGCCTCACCCATGGCTGTAACCGGTTTCTCCACTGGGGCGTCACTGTGTTTTTCCAGTGGGGTAAACTTTAAAAATATTAGTGTTTCCTGCAGACACAACCCCCCAGAAAGGACCCCTTTATCCAGGCTTTCTGGAAAAGCCACCTACGGAGCACCTATTTACGAGGGACTGGTGAGTGTACAGAGGACACCAGTTCAGAGGATCCTTAGAAGGTCCATGTCCCCTGCCCCCCAAAATATTCAAAATCAGGGCCCCATGGCGAGGTTGTTCCAGAGCCCCTGGACCAGCAAAGCTGTTGGCCCGCCCCCAGGCTGAGTCCCTCTTCTCCCCTGCAGGGCACAGATCTCAAGAGGAAGGCTTTCCTTGGGTCCTTGGCCTCCCTGTCATGGGGCCTCCACCAGAGCCCCAGCCCCGCAGCCAGCTCTGTTTCTGGGATGGGTGTCAGGGGTAGGGATGGCCGAATGAGCTGGAGCCCACGCTGACGGGCCAGGCTGCAATTTCATGGCTTCCCTGCCCTTTCAAATATTTATTTCTCAGTGCTGCCATTCTTTGCTTCCAGGAGGTTACATCTTAAAATGTGTGCGTGATTTAGTGCTCTTAATGGCGACTGTCTAAACCAAGGCTAGTCCTGACTTTAATTAAAACGACAGGAAGGGCGGGCGGGTGAGTTATGGGGAATGCTGTTTTCCTACAGCCCTGGATGAGAGAGGAGTGGGGTGGAGCTGCAGCCTGCCCCCCACGCTCCCACACAGCACGCTCCGGGGATCCCAGGACAGCCTTGCTGTTGGGAGCAAGTCCTGATGGCCCGCTCCCTGCCAGAGCCCCAGGCCCCACCTACATCTCCAGCAACAGGTACCTGCCCCTTGGCATCTTCCTCCCTTCTGGTGTCTCTCCCTGTCTTGCACCTTCTGTGGCTGGCTGGGTCTTTTCCAGAATCCTCCTTTTTAGAAACTCGGGCCCCTCTCGGATGATTGCCCGGCTCCACTTTGACTTTGGTTCACGTTATGGACTGACTTGCGTCTCCCAAGTTCACATGTTGAGGTCCTTGCTCCCTACTAGCTCAGACGGCCACCATCACCAGGAACAGGGCACTAGATGAGATCTGTGGGGAGAACCCTCATCCAACAGGGCTGGTGTCTTCAGAAGAAGAGGGCATCTGGGGCAGAGCCCTGGGAAGGAGCACGCCAGCAGCAGGAGGGCTCGCGAGGAGTCAGAGGGTGGCCAGACACAGGAGAGCCCTGGTAAGTGGTCCCATCCCACGAGGCGTCCAGAGTGGGGAGAGCCCCGGGGACAGCAAGGCGCGGCTGCCTGGCACGGAGTGTGTGGGTGGCCACCGCACTACTGTTTAAGAGATGGAAACGTCCTGAACTGGCTGCTGTGGGGGCTACACTGCCCGTGAATAAGCCAGGCCACTGGGCTGCAGGCTCAGGGGGCCATTGCATGGCACGCGGATGTGCCTCCAGGAAGCTGCTCCTGAACCCACGCGCCAGGCTCGGCACCCGCAAAGAGGCCCCAGGACATGTAGGACACAGCAGGACTCCCCGGGACACTCTTGGACACTGCAGGACTCCCCGGGACACTCTAGGACACTGCAGAACTCCCTAGGACACTCTAGGACACTGCAGGACTCCCTGGGACATTGTGGGACACTGCAGGACACAGCAGGACACACCCGATAAAGAAACACCAGCACACCCCAGGACACAGCAGGACAAACCAGGACCAAAAAACACCAGAACAAGGAGCCACCAGGACACACCTGGACACTCCAGGACACCCCAGGATACACCAGGACTAGGAAATACCAGGACAAGCAACCACCAGGATGCTCTATCACCAGGACACCGAGGGTAGTGCAGGAGGCTCAGCTCCAGCCACCTTCTCTGCTGCAATGTCATCACCCTGAGAAAAGGCTGAACAGTAAGTCAGCAATTTTTAAAAACACAAATGTATGGTAGGTAACACTTGGCACACGCTCGCAGCCACCGAGGGAGGTTCTTCCAGGGGCACTGGAAGCAGGCCCTTCTTCCAGGAGGACGGGCCGGCGGCAACACCAACCCACAACCACAGAACACAGGAGTGGGGAACACGGTGAACAGCACAGCGAACAGGACCTCGGTGTTGAGTCTCAGGCGCAGCATCCAAGGTGTCCTGCCCAGGGGTCCTCAACTCCCATGGGATGGCCAGGGCTCACCCCAGGCCCGTCAGCCTAGAGTGTCCCACTGGCTAAGGAATCTGTGTACCTGCTCCTTGGCCCGAGGAAGGAAGACTCAGATCTCTTACAGAACAAAAGGAGCCGAGGCACCGAGTTGGCCTGCAGGCCCAGCAGTGTTGGGGCTCATCTTTAGCCTTTGCAGGTCACACTTGGATCCCCAAATCCTAGAGGCCCAGCAGAGCTCCGCGGACCAGACACTTTGGGATGCCAAAATCAAAAGGGTTCTAGGCTGAGCCGAAGGCAGCCTGGGTGGGTGTGGTGGAGGGCCATGCGGCCTGCGGAAGCTCAGAGCCCTTTAGGTCTGGGGCCTAGAGGACCAAGACCCTGAGGATCTCCAGCACCTGGTGCCCGCTGCTCAAGGGAGACAGACTGCCTTTGGGTGGGCCTGCTCTGTGCCCCCTTCCTGAGCACCCATCCTGGCACAGGGTGGTTCTGGGTGTGCCCATCACTAATGCTTGTGGTTGGGAAGCAGGGGAGGGAAGGAAGGGAGTTTATCCTGGAGACCTCCTGGCTAATGACGGGAGTCGGGGGCTCCCAGTGTGCTCCTTGTGCAGGGAAGTAGATACATGGGCAAGAAACCACGAGGCAAGGAACAGGATAAGTCACTGAGTCCATTCAAATCCCTAGGGAACAAAGCCAGCTCTCCTCTAAGACAAGGCTTGGCATCTAGAGGGGGCACCTCTAGACCCCAGGTCATCAGGACCACTTCCGGCACCCCCCATGCCAGGGCTCCCCTTTGGCCACACCTGGGGCTGCACCCCTCCATCCCTTGACTCACAGTCAGCAGGACACCAGAGGTCATGAAAGCACTGGTCCTGCTCTCTGCCTTCCGGGAATTCCCCGGTATGTGCATCTCTCAGGAAGCCTTGCAGGCCCAGGTGCTCTCCGCCTGGACAGCAGAAGCTTCTGTTGTATGAAGGGCCCTGGGCAGGCCCCCGTCACCTCCCCTCAGAGTGACTGAGGATGGATAAGGATGAAGGTGCCCTTGGTTTGTACGCCCAGGACCCTTGCGTGGGGCCGGGCACTCTCAGGGGGACAGAGGAAGGTGAGAACAGCACTTTAAAGTGACCTTTTCCTGGAGCAGTGTGTTCAGACACTCAGCAGTAAAATAACAGGACCATGTGAGGTACATCCCCATTAGCCCTCTTCCCGTAAAAAGCCCTTGACGTCTCTGCTACATTAGGCAGCGAGAAACAATCTCTGCTTAAGTAGGTTGGGAGGCGAGGCAAGGCCAGAGTGCAGGTGGCCGCTGCATGTGGAGGTGTGGAGGTGAGAAGGCAGCATCCCCTGGGGCCTGCAACCGTGGATGATGGCCCCATCGGTCCCACAGGATGGACACTCTAGAACTGTCCAGGGGCATTGTGTCCCCAAGTCCCAAGCTCCCAGGCATCTGGGCTAGAGAGGATCCATTACCATACCCACTGCACAGACGGCAGCAGGTGACCAGAGCATCCACACCAGCCTTGGAGTTCTCTGTCAGGATCCAGCAGGGCATCGCTGGGGGAGAGATCGGGTCAGATGCACCTGGGTGAGGGACGTGGATCCAGGGAAGAACTCGCCTGGGCAGGTGCCCGGCTCCCAGCATAGCTCTGCTGGCCCACGTGGAGAGTGAACGTCCGTCAGGTGGGCCAACAGCTGCAGCCAGCCCCCGCCCCAGAGCCACGAGGAGCTAATAAAATAACAGATGTGGACAGGTTCTGGAAGCCAGAGCGCTGCGCTAATGGGAAGTGTTATTAAATCAATTTATTACCTGGACTGTCCCTTCCAGCCAGCTCCATTTCAAGTCAATTAAACTGAAAAATGGCCGCAGAGAAGTACACATTTGGAATCTATGATACTGTTATACCAGGGTTTCCGGGTCCCGCTTTCCTGGGCCCTCCTGGGACTGCTGGCCCGGCCCGGGTCAGCTGGATGACAACCCCCAAAGACATCAGGGTCTCTCCCCTGGGCAGTGGATGCTGCCTTAGGTGGAAGCAGGGATTCCATCCATGTGAAAAGGAGGTGGAAATGGGAGATGGTCCTGGGCTGTCTGGACAGGGCAATGGCATCAGGAGGGTCCTTGAAAGAGGAAGGCAGGGGAGGAGTGATGTGGCCACAAGCCAAAGAACATCTGGGGCCACCAATGTCTGGAAGAGGCAGGAAGAACTCTCCCGCAGAACCCAGAAGGAGCATGCCCTGCCCGTCTCTTGGCCTGGCCTCCTGGCCTCTAGAACTGAGAGAGGAGGCCTCTGTGGGTGTAGGACCTCCAGGATGCAGGCGCATGGAGCAAGGGCTGGGCGGGCCCTGAGCTGCACACCCCTGGACTGGTCTGGACTGATCTGATCGGGGCTCCCGTTGTTTGGATTTTCTCCTCCCAGCCATGCAGATTCCACATGCTACTTTGGGAACAGGAGAATGCAGCATATTTTCTCGAAATTTCCATGACCACCCCCGAGTTAGGAGGCTAGCTCCAAAAATAAGGCCCAGAAAGCCCAAGCGTCAATGGAAGCACCCTGAAGTTCCCCCGCCAGGTTGGACCCCATCCTGCCTGCCGCCTGCAGTGACTTGGGCAAAACGTGCACAGCTGCTCACTCTCAGAGCCAAATGCCCCATTTTGCCAAAATGCCTGGGCTGGATGCCTTCAGTGGGAACGGAGGGGAGGCGCTGGGTTCTCCTTCGGGCCTGGGCCTGTGGCTGTCCCTCTGCCCTGCTGCCTGCACTGCACTGCTGCCCTGAGCTGCAGCCCAGGAGCACGGGGCAGGGTGGACATGACCTGTGGACCCCCAGATGGGGGGAGCCCAGTTCTAGGACTTGGAGCAAGGCCCAGTGCCTTTCAGGACCAGGGCTGGGGGCTATGTGGGTGGTGGAGCACTGGCCAGAATTTAGGGCACAGCCTGACTCAGGTCACAGGCTCCCCACCCTCAGGACTCTGGAGGTGGGTGACCTTTGTGAAGAGTCATCCTGGGCCAAGGGCATTTCATGCAGCCCAGGTGCCCTCTTGAGGACCCACTGTCTGTTTCTCATGTGACACTCGGTCTCCTTCGCCCTGGAGTGGCCTGGGCTGGTCACACAGCTACAAGTGCACAGGACTGTGGCCCCTCCTCTGCATCTGGGCTCTGAGCCTCAGCCCAAGCTCCACCACAGAGCAGGACCCTGGGACTCCTGCTCCCGCCCCTGCAGACTCCGCTGAGTTTGGTTCAAGGCACCAGCAGCCACAGGGCCCCGCACCGGCGTCTGGCCTTCAAGCCAGCCTTGGATGGGAGTGACTGAGCGGCTGCTGGTGCCTGCTTGGAGGGGCATTAAGTAATAATTCTCACTTCTCCTCTAAGCTCAATCTGATTAGGGGAGAAGAGGGCTTACTGGCTGCCTGCTGGGCCAGAATTTCCAGAAAGCCTCTTCTCGATTGGATTGTGCACATTTATCTCTTAAGCCCAGGAGTTTTGTGAATGCAGAAAGGACTAGGGGGAAGCCGGACTTAATTTGTGTGGATGAGTCCTTTCTGCACGAAGTCAGGCCTTATCCGAGTTCGCTCACAGGCGATGATAATCAAATACTTTGGCTCTAAGCCTCTTTCCTCTGCGCATTTCTAAGCATTTTTGTGCTGAAATATAGGGATTTCTTGGTGGATTGGACTCTCCTGGCTGGCCATCTGTCATTTCTATGCACTTGAACAACAATAATTATAGCAATAATAATATTAGCTCACGTTTGTAGGGTGTGTCGTGACTTGCAACAACGCTCTCACAATCTTCCATCTCATTTCATCCCGAGATGAATGGCGGAGGATTTGAGCTCAGGTCACAGAGGAGGCACACTAATCCACTGAGGAGACGGCCTCAGGAGCGTCCAGCTTATCACCCCGGTCTCTGGGCCCAGGGCAGAGATGACCTCCACTCTCCAGAGGCCCCTACACCCTGCATCCCCGGCCTCGCTGGACCTCCCACCATGTCCCTGCCTGTTCTTTCCCACCCCCTCCAATGAGCCACACCCCTTCCCAAAACACCCTGCAGAGTGGCTGCTGGTGTCCATTCTGTGACAGGAGAAATGCAAACCAGGCCAAGGGAGAGGGACACACAGACGAGGCGAGGGGAGATCACACTGAAGTGGGGTCCCCCAGGGGCGGAGAGGGGCGGGTTCTGTCACGTGTGGGGCAGGGCCTGCTAGGGTCTCGCCGTGCCAGAGGCTTTAGGGGCATTTCCCGTCACTGTCCTCTCCCGTGTGGCTCTTCCAGCTACAGGAGGGGAGGGTGGAGCCCAGCGTTGCCCTCTCCAGCTGACGCCCGTCCCGTGAGCCCCTCTGCCCCCGAGGAGCAGGAGTCGTGCAGCTGCTGAGCGAGCACAGCCCCAGCCAGTGCAGGGCCCGGGGTGGCGACGGTGCCACTCTCGCCCCACTCGTGCGTGGAGGTGAGAAGGCGGGGGCCCCAGGCTGCAGCGAGGACCCTGGGTTGAGACAGAGAGCAGGGTGTGGAGGGCACATGGCACAGTCACCTGGGGACTTAGTGGGTGACAGGCTGGGGTAAGGGCTGCAGGGCAGGAGGAAGCTCGACCGTACTTTTCAGGTGGGACGGGCTTGACTCAGGGTCCTGGACCCCAGTGCCTTTCTCAGGGTCTGACTGTCTCACTGGTGGCTTTGAGGCAGGAGCCACAGTGACTCTCTGGACACACCCTATTCTGGGGGTGTTGGTCCCCCAGTCAGAGCTGAAAGCAGAGTTGAAAGGTAACTTGCCTGTCCTTAGGTTTGGGGAAACCAAGGACTGAGGGGGCCAAGTCGCGGATCTTCAGAGTCCCCACCAGCTAACTGGGTGACGCTGGGGCTGGGATTGCCATCGGCTGGGCTCACCGCCTGTGCGGAGGGCTGCGCTCTGACATCGTCATGGGGCATTTAGGAGGGTACCGGGACGGTAGGGTAGGGCCTGGGAATGGACAGACACGCCTTTTGTACACGCAAGGAGACCTCAGCGCTAGGAAAAGACAACACTGCAGGGAGGAGGTGGGAGGCAGTACACTGAGCAGAGACCCCGGAGGCAGCGGAGCAGGTGAGGGGCCAGCCAGGACGCGCCTTCCCAGCGGGACGGCACCATCCCGGCAGGGCTCTCCGCCTCTGGGTCTCAGGGTCCTGGCTGCAGAGGGAGGCTCAGGGGCTGTGGAAACCTAGTCCAGTTCTCAGGAGGACAGAGGAGCTGACGTGATGCCTGCCCAGGGAGGTGCACACCCTCCACCCCACAGCCACCACCAGCATCCCTGCTTGAGAAGATCCTGGCCTTTGCTTCCCGTCTTATGCCAAGTCTGTGTTTTCTACATTTCCTATCACGGTTGCTTATTGTTTTCCTAATCAAGAAACAACAATCAAATTTAAGCTAGTGAAGTCCCATCTGGCCCCACTCTGGAGGGATGTGGCCAGGAGTCCTGGGTACCCCTTCTAGAGACCAAGACCTCCCTGTCCCCCTCAGACCTGTGTATCTGAAGAGAAATGCTCCCCTTAGAGTGGAGCTGGCCCGTGGGGCTCTCCCGGCTGGCCCTCGCTGGGCCTGAGATCTGCTCTCCACAGTCCTCACTTAGCAACAGGCGGAGCCCCACGGGCCACCTCCTTGAAATGGAAACACTGACCTTCATGCTTCACAGCAAACTCGGGGGCTGTTGCTGGTCTGGCCTCCTGTCCCCAGCCTGCCTCTGTAAGGAGTCCTGAAGGGCGTGGGTTCCCAGATTTCTGACACATTGATGCCACGGCCTTATCTTAGCTCTCCCTTGGATGATGGGGGATCAAGGATCTGCACCACCTGGCAGGAACACACCCAGGGAAGGGGCTCCCAGAGACCCCAGAAAGCTGGAAAGGAAAGTCTGCCCTGAAGGGGTGGACAGGGAGGCAGCATGCCCAGGCAGGAGGAACACGCAGGGGCTCGCGGTGCCGGGGGTCGATCTCTGTGGACCAGAAAGAAAACTCCCAGGCGTGAGAGCAAAGGTAGCAGCAAGAGAGGATGCTGAAGAGACACCAGGTCTGACGCCACGTGAGCAGAGGCAGGAGGGTCCACAGGGACTAGCGGGCATCCTCAGGAGAGCCCCGGTGCCTGGGTTTGTCTCGCTCAAGTCCTGCGCGGGTGAGGGAAAGCGCTCCTGTTGGAGGGACGGGTTGGCTATGAAATAAAAGCTGTGAAATTTATATATCAGAAAATAAGGCACGAATGTCTTAGAGCAGGGGCATGACTGGCCGAGCTGTCCAGAGGGTCGGCTCTAACAAAGGAAGGAGCCGTGCTTGTTTCACTCACATCGATACAGATCAAAAGGGGTTGGTAGAAGCTTCTTTGAGAACAAAACAAGACAGGGGTGGGGTTTAGCAGGCCCTTTGGCTCTAGCGGGTCACTCCCATGTCCCGTGCTTGTGCTGGAAGCTTGAGCCGTGAGCGAGAACAGGTTACCATTTGACTCAGGCGTTCTCAAACAGTGTTTATCCAACTGTGAGATCCTGAGACCAGGTTTTCCCGTCCAATAGCTCGAACTTCACCGGCTCTCACACCATGCATGGATGGCTTCCTGCAGGCTTGCACCGGGTCTCCTGCATGGCTCAATAAATAAGGCAGGCTGCTCACAGACAGCTTACGATGCCTCTAGCCATGGTCCCCAGACTTAAAAAGTGCATGGAAGTCGCGTCGGAGTGTGACATTGATGCTTCGGGGTTCTGCATCTAAGCAAGCCCTCTGCAGAGCTGCTGCCAGAGGCTTCTTGGGCCACACACTGAGAAACAGTAGCCTGGGGGAGGGCCCTACTGGTTGGGTTGGTTTTTTCCAGAATGATGAGAGCTGTCTATCTTTCCTAGGAACCATCAGAGGAGCCCAGGTGCCTGGTCTGTAGCCAGCTGTGCCCCAGGGCTGAACAGACACAGACATGACTGGGCGTTACCCCAAGGAGTTACAGCAGAGGAAGGAAGACCCCTGAGTGAGGCCAGGTGGAGTGTGTCATCTGGCACGTAGTAGGGACTCCATCAGGGCTTTTTGAATGAGTGGGAATGAAGCCCTTGAAGGCTCCTGGCAGGGAGTGGGGAACTGGGAACATTGTCCTATGGCCTCTAGGCTCCCTGTGCAGCAGCAGGACACCATTTGAAGGTGGACCAATTATTACTTAGGTGTGTTATGAACCGTGTGTCATCCACCAACAATCTTAAATACATGCAATTCAAGTCAACAGAAGAAATAAAATGGATTGTGAAATGCCCCCTTATTCCAAAAGAAGGCAAAAAATGAGGGGAAAAGAAACAAAAATTATAAAGTAAATGGTAAATAAATGTCAAAATAATAGATTTTAGTCCTAATTCTATCAATATTCACATTAAATATGACTGGTTCAAATACACCATTTAGAAAACAAATGGGATGACAGATGGGATAGTGTTCTGGTTGGGTGTGTGTGTGTGTGTGTGTGTGTGTGTATGTGAGTGTGAGCATACACGCTGGGGATTGAGCCCAGGTCTCATTCGTGCTAATCATATGCTTTGCCAGATGAGCTACACAGTCTCAGATTGTGTTTCCTAAAGTAATATACACCTATATCCTGTCTACAAGAAACTCACTTTAATTCCAAGAACATATACAGGTTGAAAGTTAAAGAACAGAAAAACACTAATGAAAGAAAGAAGGAGTGGCTCAATTAACATCAGACAAAGTAGACTTGGAAAGAAAGTTATCCAACATAAATGGAACATTATAAAACATTAAAAGTCACTTTTCCAATAAGACACAAAGATCTTAAATACTGTACATACATGCACTGAATAACATAGCTTCAACAAAGGCAAAAACGGATAAAGCTGAAAAGTCAGACACACAAATTCACAACTGTGGTTGGGAATTTCATCGATCTTCTCTCATTAGCTGACAGAAAATCAGTAAGGTAATGGATGACCTGAAAAACACCAGCTGACAATTGACCTAATCGGTGGAATGCACTCCAGCCAACATTAGCACAGTATGTGTTCTCAGGGGCACAGGGAACCTTTGCTAAGATCATATCATGGGCCATAAAGCAAGTCTTAGCAAATTTAGAATTCAAATCATATGAAGTATATTCTCCTACCATAATAGTCCTAAAATAGAAATAAATAGCAGAAAGATAGGTGGGAAATCCTCAAGTATTAGGAAATTAAATAATGCTCTTCTAAATGATCTATGAAGAGATGGGGGTGTAGCCCAGTGGTAGTGAGCCCGCCAATCATGCACGGTGCCCTAGGTTTGATCCCCTGGACCACAAAACAACAACAACAAAAAACTATGAGTCAAAGAAGAAATATCAAAGCAAATTTAAAAATGTTTTGAACAGGATGAAAACAAAACTACATGATGTCAACATTTGGTGAATGCAGCCAAAGCAGCTCACAGGGAAATTCATAGCCTTTTTTTTTTTTTTTAATTCATAGCTTTTAGTTCTTTTACTAGAAAAGAGAGAAATCTCAAATCAGTCATGTAAGCCACCTTGACAAGCTGGGAAAAGAAGTGCAAACTAAACTCAAATTAAGCAAAGAAAATAGTGGCAAGAGAAGAAATTAATATATTAAAGAGAAAAATCAGTAAAGCCAAAATCTGATTTTTTGAAACATTGATAAAACTTTGATAAACCTTTAGCTCCAGTGAAAAAGAGAGAGAAAGATAGCATGTTACGTATATGAGCACCAGGAGTGAGAGAACGGGTGTCATCGCCAAGGACACAGGAGAAGAAGGACAGCTCCCTGCCAGGGGTCTGATGACATCCGTGAGGCGCGCTGACTCCTCGGGAAAAACCATTAAACTCATTCAGAATAAAATTATAGTTCAAGTAGTCAAACATCTAACAAAGCAATGGAATTAATAGTTTAAGATATTTCAAAAATTAAAACCTGTGGGCCAAATGATTTCACAGACAGATTCTACCAGAATTTAATGAAGACACAATACCAACTCTGTACCTTGTACAGAGGATGGAACCCTTCCCAACTTGGTGTGTAGGGGCAGCATTACCCAACAACAAAACAAGACAAAGCCATTACCAGAAAAGAAAACGAGAGCCCATATGCCTTATGAACATAGATGCAAAAATTCTCAACAAAATATTGAGCGGCATATAAAAAAGATAGTATGTTATGACTGACTGGGGTTCGGCAAGGCAGTTCAGTATTTGAAAAGAAACCAATCAACAAAATTCACCATATTCACACATTATAAAAGTACAAACATGGTTGCTGAATAGATACCTCAAAAAGGCATTTTGGGAGACTCAAAGTCCACTTATGATAAGAGCTCTCAGTAAACTAAGGGTTGAAGAAACTTCTTTAATCTGCTCAAGTTCACTTACTAAAACCCTACAGCTAACTCAGTGGTGAAAGACTGGTTCCCCCAACACTCCTGCCAACCTTGGGAATGAGGGAACGTGGCCTTGTGTCCAAAATATTAAAGAATTTTGAAAGTACTGAAAAATCCTAACAGAAATTCTACATCTCTTCCAAAGAGGAGAAAAGAAGTAGAAGGTAAACAATCACCTGAAAGATGCTCTGTGTCACGAACCCTTAGGGAAATGAAGACTGAAGCCACCATGAGCTGCCATTTCACATTTATTAGGCCAACAAAATAAAGAAAAAGAGAGACCCCGTCCCAGGTCCGAAGCCCTGGGGCACCAACAGCTGGGCCTGTGCCACCCTGGAAGACAGGCCGGCTGTTTCTCCTGAGGTTGAGCTTACCCGTATCATGTGGCCCAGCAACCCCACTGTGACGTTCACCTAAGGGAACTGAAAGCTTGTGTGCACGCTATTGTGGCAATTTTATCCATGAACACCCCAAACTGGAACCCACCAGATGACCTAAGGGGTGTGGACGGACCAACTCAGGTGCTGAAAATGGCTCTGCAGACAAAGGGGCAAGCCGTGGCCCCTGCTAGGGTGGCTGCTCGCGCTCCGTGCTTCTGGGTTCCTGCAGCTACGTACCGCGTGAGTCCATGCGGTGAGTCCAGGAAAGGCAGAGGCAGAGGGGTAAACACAGAGAGGCCGTCGCAGTCAGAGACCCAGTGCTCTGTAGAGGGTGGGCTCCCCTCACGGACTCACAGCTGGCCAGGGGCTGCGTGGCTGCTGCCCCCCGTGTGGTGAGAGAGTATGGTACCCGAGTCTCCTGGGTCTTTTTTGGGGGAAAGACCGAAGTTCGAAATTCTAAGTGTTATTCCTGCTAAACTTGCTCCATCACAAAGTCAGAAATTCGCCAGGTGAATGGTGGCGGGTGGTGTCCCCCATACACACGCAGCCTAGGGTTCGGTTTCTCTGGAGACCCAGAGTCGGGTGGGGCAGGGAGGGAGGGAGAGCCAGGCCCTCCTGCTCCTCCTCTGCAGGGACCCCGTGGGCCTCCTGTGCCCTCAGGCTCCTGAACGCAAACCCGCTGGGGACCACTGAGTGCGGATCAGCATGGAGACTGGTGGGGTGGCCGCTAATTCAGGCGTGGGGCCTCTTGGAGAAGAGTTTGGAGACGTGGTGTGGATGCAGGTGAGCACACGCACATGTCTCTCGCTCTGGCAGCTGAGACGGCCTAGAAGCTGCAGCACCCCATCACCACAAGAGCCCCTGGGGCCAGACCTTGGGTTTGACACCCTGAAGCGCTGAGGTGCTCAAGAACACTCAACCCCCCATGATGAGAACAGGCCCCAGGGCACAGGAGCCGCTGGAAGAGGTCCCGGGGGCCTGAGCTGGACAGATCTGAGCCCCACCACAGAGCAGCGTCGGATCTTAACCCCAAGGGTAGGACGACACCCACGGGACCATCCCATTACAAACAAATGGCGGAACCCCCAAGGGACGGGGAAGAGGAGCCACGGTCCACACAGAGGACTTCCAAACGGTCTACACCCTCAAGGCGGGCACAGCACTCCCCGCCCCCAAGGGGGGCTGAGCAGAGTGACTTCTTTCCAGAGAAGAAGGCCTGTCCCTGACCTCGGGCCCCTGGGACAGTCCCAGTCACCAGGGCCACTGCTGCTGTTACCCCCAGCCCTGAGATCCTAGGGTGGGAGCAGGGCAGAGCCTACCTCTCAGGTCGAAGGCCAGAGCAGGGGGCTCGGTGAACTCTGGATCAGTGATCGACAAGCGTCCCTCATCATGAGCTGGGGCCACCTGTGAGCCAGCATGCTGAGTCCATCCAGGGAAGCCAGGAGGGACTGGGTGGCCCCCGGCGCCTCCTCAGCCTCCTGAGGTTTTCTGGGCGCTCCCACCCCGGAGAGCTGGGCGGATTCAGTGAGTCCTGACTAGGTGTGCAGAATGATGGCCTCGTGTCCTCCCTCTGCCTGTCCCAGCCGAGAGACATCCTTATCTCACAGAATCAGACTTGGTGGAGTCAGGGGACACTGAGGCCAGACTCCCAGGAACTGGCAGCCACGCAGGACTCTCCTGGATCGCCGGGCGTGTGTGGCCCCGTGAGGGAGCAGTTCACTGTCTGACTCTGTGGTCGTTCCCCTAGCTCCACCCCTCCTGTCCATCACAGAGGAAGCCCCTCCTGGTCTTGGCCCCCTTCCTGTGTGTTATGATGAAAGGAGAGGGGGCCAGATCTCCACCTGTCACGCCCCCTCTCGTTTAAAAAGAGTACCTGCTCTTGTGTGTTTACTGATTAGATATGTTTATGGGTAGGTGATTGATTTACAGCCAACATCGTCCTCAGGCAGTTAACCCTTTTCTCACCCACGTGGGATGTGGCAGAAATGCCCCACAGTCCCTGTTGTCCTGCACAGGCTGGCAAGGTCCCCCGTGCTTGTGGAAGGAGGGCAGTGGGCGCCCGCTAGCCCTGGCCCTGCACCCTCTTGCCTTGACAGGATTTGAAGAGACGAGACTATTTTTGAATGTGATCTTCTGCTGGAGCCACCTGGTCCCCCCTGCCGGAGCCCGGGCTGCAGTGAGATGTCTCCCACGGTGCCGCCCCGGGGTAAGACAGCCTGGAGCAGCTCTGCCCACGGCAAGCAGCCTGGCGGGAGGAGCTGGCCGCGCTATGAAAGGCACTGGAAGGTCTTTTCAAGCAGAAACACCTCTTCTCTCCAGGCCCGTGACAACACCTGCAATCCCGCCGTCCAGTCACTCTCGGTGCAAACCCTGTCTCCAGAAGCTTCCCACGTTGAGCGCCTCGGGCCGGCACCTGGAGGTGTGGGGCTCTGCATTCCCACTGCCGCCCGTAGGGACAGACCTGCGGCCTGGGCTCCTTGCTTCTCCACGCCCGCTCCCCAGATCCCACCGCCCCCCACTCCTGCCCACTGTCCCCTGCAGAGTGGCCCCTGAGTATTGACACATGGTTCAGCTTTACCTGTGACAGGTGAGCACAGACCTGACCCTTCCTTTTGGGGACAGGTCACCTATGTTTCCTAGTGAGCCAGGCCCCGTGTGGGGAGGGCCTGGGCTGGCTGCAGGGAGAGCTATTTGGGATAAGGCTGGCTTTTATGACAGCAAGATGGACTGGCCCAACCATCGGCCACTCAGTACAGATGGGGAGAGAGACCAGAGTCGGCTGTGTTCTGAAGCAGGAGACCTCCCTTTCTGTCCAGGACGGCAAACCCAGGTGAACACAGAAACTGAGGGCTGGACAGGGCCTCTGATTGGCTGGGGAGACAGAGGGGGATCGTGGGGGAGACCAAGGGTCTAGCCCAGCTTCCCAGGTTCTCCAAGTCCACTGTCTACCTCTGCAGGGAGAACTCCCCAGACTCCCCTGGCCCCTGCATGCCCACATCCTTGCTTGGCCCAGAAATGACCCACATTGTTGAAAGACACTCCAAACACAGAGGCCTGGTGCCATGTGCTGTGGGTGGGTCTCCAGGGGTTTTTCCACGGGGTGTGTGGAGCAGCCTGCGGCTTCACTTTGTGCTAAAGCGACATGAGATAGAACAGCCAGAACCCGTACTGTGCTTCTTGGCCACTGCCCCATGGACATGCAGCCTCTGTGACTTCAGTTAACCTCCATGGCTCTGCAGGAATCAGTGGCCTTACAGAGCAGAGCAAGGACCCAGATGTGAGGCCCAGCTGCGAGGCCCAGCTGCAGGGTCAGTGCACCATGGGGTTGCCAGGTGCTGCAGATCTCCTGACCATTCGCCAAGGCCCCTTTTGGGGGCCACTGCCTTTTGGGGACCACCTCAGGAAGGGAAAACAAGGTTCTCCTGGCCCAGAACCTCCTTCTCCCACAGACACACCTCTGGGAAGCCAAGGCAGAAGTGCCTTCGACAGAAAGAACCTACAAGAGCCTGTCAGCCCAGCAAGCCAACATCCAGAGCTCCGTGCAGGAAATGGCCAGTGTGCTCACATGCCTTGGAGCATGGCTGTCCCTCACGGTGTTATTATTCACAATGAAAGAACTGGACGCAACCCAATACCTCACGGGGAGGGGCCAGGGAAGGGGCCGTGGTTGCCTGTGGCTGGAGAGAGTGGGCTTGCCCCTGATGTCCTGCCTCAAAGCTGTGTTGCCACCTTGAAGGATGCTCGCTTTCAAATCCCCGTTCCACTCTAGAGAGCTACCCAGAGCTGGGTCCCCCCGAGGCAGAGGTGCACCTGGAAGCTCTCCTCCCCCTCCCCCACTGCAGAGGCAGCTCCTCCTGCACAGCCCCTGCCCTGGGAGGGAAAGGAGGACAGTCAGAGGCAGGGCCTGTCCCAGCCCTGAAGCTGCCGCTGCCAGACTCTGAGCTCCAAGGGCACCCTCAGCCTCGCCTGGTCCCTCCTGGGTAGGTCCCACGGGCTCCTGGATGCCCCCTGCCTGACTCCCCCAGTCTTGAGGTCCCTCCTCCAGCCACCTGCTGGAGCTGAGCTGTCCCCCAGTCAGGCAGGGTCTCCATCCCACATCCCAGCACTCCTGGGATAGCCAGGTGCAGTCCCGTGGGGATGCCCTGCACCCCACCGTCTTGGTTTGAGGGTGATTCCTTCACCGCACAGGGCCCTCTAGGCTCCTGATTCTGGGCCGGGCTCTTCACCTCTGATGCCTGTCCCCAGCCCTCCAGGGAGCTCCTTGTGTCTGCACTTGGTCCCCTGTGCAGAGTGCAGCACTGGCTGCAGAAGGGCCGCTCAGAAGGCTCGGGCTGCAGCCCCTGAGGGTGTGCCGCTCTGAAGAGCTGGAGGACTCCCTGCATAGGCCTCTGAACATATGAAGACCAGCAGGGCTGAGCCAGGGGACCAGAGGACCAGGGGACCAGAGGGCCAGGTTCCTGCCCGAGCTGGTGACCCCTTGAGCTCTGGGGTGTGGAGCCTGGCACCAGGTGTGTGCTGAGGATGTCACTTGGAAGATGAGAGCAGCGTGGCGCTGGTCACAGTGAAATCTGAGCATAGCGAGGGTCCTGGGGAGGAAGGACAGGCTACCTGGAATTGGGTCGTAACACACAGCATCTTAGTCAGCAACAATAGACAGGAGTTTACTTTCAAGTGTTTTCCCTCGCCAGTGACCTGTGTGCACCCCAGCTCTCCCAGTCTGCCTGGCACTGAGGTCACCCACCGGAGGTTGCTGACAGCCTGTCCTGTGGACTTACCGGATCTCATAGCACCAGTCAATATTGTCCCCATTTGCAGATGAGCTGGGAGAGGCGACTTCCAAGGTGGCCCAGATGCCGCCTGACTCAGTGCCCCACCCTGACCCCTCAGCTGCACCTGGGGCTGGTGTCCCGCTTGGTGTCCTGTGGGTTTCTCTGGGCACAGGCCCCAGTCCTCCTCTGGTAAGAGCTGCCCAGGCTGGAAGGACAGCCCCCTGCCAAGCCCCTGCCTCTCCAGCCATGTGCTGAGGCCCCTCTCCGCTCCTCGGCGCCCTGTCCAGCAGCTCCAGGACTGACATGGTAGTGTGGCCCTCACCACCATCCATCTCTGGCTGCTCCTCCTCCCACTGGGAAGCCCTGGCCCCTCAGCACCGACGCCCCTTCCCCATCCACCCACTCCCTGTGACTTTGGACTCCATGACCCTGCTTCTGGCAAAGACGTGTTCTTCCATGAGTGACTTACCTCATCTACCACGCGTCTGCCAGGCTCACCGGGTGGCAGCCCCGCCCGTCTCAGGCAGAGGAGTGGCCCCGTGTGCAGGGACCACCCGTCACCAGCCGTCCAGCTGGGCGGCTCCCCGTCTCTGCTTTGTGAACGAGGCCCTGTGGGCAAGGCTGGGCAAGTCAATTCTCAGGGCTGGGTTGGCACCAGACGTGGGCTTGTGGGTCATACCCTCGCCCTGCCTTCAGGGTGCCCAGGAGGCCCTGCTGCTCTGCAGCGGCTGCTCCCTGCTCGCTTCCCCGCAGCGCGCTGGACTCTCGCTCGTGTCCTCGCCAACATTTGTTTTCTTCTTTAACCGATGCCAGCTATCCAGGGCATTTGCACATTATCTCATTGACTTGTTTCTTCCCTAAAATGAGGTCACCCCATCTAAGGGGAGGAGACCTGGGACAGAGCCTGAGGGGTGTGTTCCATGTCACCTGGCCAGGGGGTGACTGACACATCTGAGGCAGAGCCAGCCTCTCCAGTGCTCGGCCTCTGGCCAAGTGGGGACACAGCATTCCCAGTGCTGTCCTGTTGGCTGAGCACCCCAGACTGCTTGAATCAATGATTGAGCTCCATGTGCAGGGGACCAGCTAGAGGGCCCCATGGACGAGCTGTGTCTCCTCCAGATGAGGCTCAGGTCAATAGCATGGGGCAGCTCCTGGCTGGCATCCAGGCAGCGTGGCCCTGGAGGACATAGTGCCAGGAACCCTGGGGAGGAGTGTGGAGGCTCCATCCTGCAGAAGGGGACTGCAGAAGGGGAGGGGACTCGCCTCTGTGGCTCTGCAACACAGCAGGGACAAAACAAGGATGCCAGGCCAGGGGCCAGCAGGCAGGACAGCCAGCAGGTGAACCTCTTCCCCAGAGGTGCTGGCGGGCTTCAGGGCAAAGCTCAGGAAGGCTCTGACAGGAGGGAGGTAAAAGGCAGCTCTTGGATCGATATGTGAATGTGTTGACCTTGATCTGCAAGCCACTGCCTCCCCTGGCCTGGCATACCTTACCCGGCCGCGCCGTGGTGTCCAGAATTAATCAGTGCTGCCTCCCAACTGGCCTTGCACTCATGTCACCCGCAGGGACCATGGTGGGGGTGTGGGATGCCATCGTGGGGGAAGGCGAGTGCTACCTGTCTCTCAGTGGTGGCACCCAAGCCACAACACCTGTCTCCCTCCTCCTTGGGCAGGGAAGCCAACTTCCCACCTTTCTTCCACATCTGGGTCACACGCCTAGCTTGGCCAGCTTAAACCTCTTCCCAACACACCCAGAGTGAGTTTCTGGGGAGGGCTGACAGGGAAGACCCTTCCCCCATCCTCCTCCCTCCCCCTGTATGTGCACAGACACATGTGCAAGTGTGTGCATGGGATGTGGCATGTGCATGCACACATAGCATTCCTGAGTCCCTCTCTGCAGCCCCAGGGCATGCCCAGTCTCCTCAGCCCCAGCAAAGAGGCTCCCATGTCCTTCCCAGGCCCCCAGATCCGCAGGTCTGACTGCGACTGCACCTCATACAAGGACTCTCCACCACACCGTGCTTGGGTCCTTGTATGAACCCTGGGGCAGAGCAGCTGAGTGCCCGCCTCAGGAAAGAGCTCCAACCCTGGTGGGGCAGGACCCTGCAGCGGGGATGCAGCTCTGTGTGGAGGGGGTCTGGAGGCCTGGGGGCAGGATCGGATCCCAGGAGTCTGAGAGTCCCATCTAAATTCTGACCACCTCCTGCCATTAGCATGAACCTTGCAGGTCCCATTCTGCCCCTGGCTAGACCATGCAGATGACAGCTGCCTGTGATTGGCAGATCCAGGAGGGGGCAGACAGGGAGGGTGACATGTGCACATGCGGACCTCCCACATGGTCTCTGCTGGACTGTGGCTGTCACTCATGGGCCAGTGTGACTCTTCCAGGCTCCTCACATCCTTAGCTGACCGCAGCGGCGTGCATGCTCAGGCACTGCCCTTGTGCCAATAGGGGCGTTGGAGGAGGGGATGACATCATCACTCAAGGTCATGGAGCTGTCAGCTGTTGGATCTGAGCTCAGGTGGCCTGAGTCAGAGCTGCCCGGGGTGGAGGGGCCTCTGGGGTGGGGAGGGCCACACCAGGGAGGGCCAGCTCCCAGACGCACAGAGCCCTGGCCAGGCATCAGGTCCCATGCAGGGCGTACAGGATGCATGAAGTCAGGATTGTGCCTGGGTGCCAGGCAGAAGATGAAAAAATATAATAAAGGGATAAATTCATTTATTTAAGATCAATATTTATTCATTTTAAAATGTTACCAAAAAATGCTTATGAAATGTTTTAAACACTGAAAGAGAAAGCTTGTCTTGCTCGGCCCACCATGTACCTGAGGCCTGGATGAGGAAATTAGCCACAGGGGGCCAGTGACGCTCCGTTCCCCTGCCACCTCCCACTCAGGACCGTGGAGCTTCCCATCTGTCTGCTGGTAAACGCTCCTGGGTATCTCTCCCAAGCTTTGGAAGCCATGCTGTGGTCGCTGCCAATCCTTGCATGTCATCAGAGAGGGGTTAGCTTCCCTGCCGTTTCTAAGGCAGGTTTGCCTGAATTAGGATCCTAGTGCACTCATGGTGTTTGTTGGTGGGTTTTGAGGGGCTCCTCCAACACAGTTGTCAGAGATGGGATGTCTGTGTCCCCCAGACTCACACAGTGAAGCCCAGCCTGGCGGTAGGAGAGACTTGGGATGGTGATCAGACTAGATGAAGTCCTGAGGGTGGGCCCTGCCACCAGATTCCTGCTCTTGTAAGGAGGGACAGTGAGCTGGCCATGGCGAGGAGGCAGCACCTGCAAGCCAGGAAGGGCTGAACCTGTGGACCTGGACCTTGGTCTTCTGCCTCCAGAGTGAGAGAAGTACGCGTGCGTGGTTGACACGCCCTGCCCTCAGGACTGTCATGCACCGCCAGGCTAGGTCCTCCAGGAGCACGTTTGTCCTCCAGGGCACAGGCCATTGGGCCCCTAGACTCCTCCACAGTCTGCAGATGTCAACTGCACCTCCATTGTAATGGAATGTCCCTCTGTCCTACATGTTTCCAGGAGTGTCCTTAGACCTGGAGTCTTGATGACAGGTGATGGGGGAGGGGTTCCAGCAAGCGCCCCTGCTGGGTGGACAGGTGCACCCTGTGTCTCACTGTTTGCATGGGGTGGGTGAGTCAGCCTCACCCCTGATTCACAAACCCCCTCAGCCTCCTGGGGCCAGGCAGCACCCGTCCCCTGTGTCCTTGTTAAGGTCTACAGGGCAGTTCTGCTGTCACCCTCCACACTCTGCCCGCCGGGCTGGAGGACTGGGGTGAAGTGGCTCCTCCTTGCCCCCAGCCAGGGAAGGACACTGGAGCCTGGCTCTGTCCCTGAGCTGACCTGTTTCCAGTGCCCTCACAGCCTCCCCAGGGGACCGGTGCAGATCCTTCAGCTTAGTTAGGAGCACGTGATTTCCACACCCCGGTTGGGTTTCAGTCTCTTGCGGTTGTCATCTCTACGTCTCCACACGGTCTCATCATTAGCTCATGGGAGCGTCTCCAAGCTGTGGCCTTTAAAAAATGTTTGCTTTCAAAAAAATTTTAAGAAAAAACCCTTATGACTCTCTTACAAGTCAATTTTCACTCTGTCTAAAGTCAGCCTGCATTGGGGACCTTCAGGTCACCAGCTCTATTTCCCTCCATCTAACCTGAATCTCTGGTAGAACCTGTGGACGCAACCCCTCCGACATCTCTGGCTCCTGAGTCCTTCTCCCATGGCCTTTGAGGGGACACCGTCTTGACTGTGATATCAAGGGCCAAGCCTGAGGGATGCAGCCCAGGGGAGCCACAGGGGGAACTGGAGGGACATCAGCCTGGGCCTCAGAGGCCTGTTAGGGTTCAGTCAACTCTTAAATCACTTTTTTTTTTTTTTTTGCCACTTTTATATGGGGCTCCGTCAGCAATAGAGAGACTGAGAGCCTTCTCGAGAGCCCGGGACCCCTCAGAAGTGCCTGGCTCTGTCCAGCAGCACACACCCTCTGCTCTTCCTTCTGGGCAGACGTCACAGGTGTCCAATCACAATGTCTGTGGCTTTCTTGGCAGGTCTTCCTGGGCCCCACCTTCTCAGCCTGTCCTGCACCCCAGGCAGAAGGGAGATGCAGCTGCTCGGAGGTCTGCGTTCACGCAGGCGCACAGTCGCAAACCACCGCGGCTCTGAGCAGGCCAGGAACTGTCCAGGAACACCCCACCTTTTGTGGTCCCCAAAGTGGCAGCGGAGGGGCGTGCAGGAATCCCAGGCTATAGCTGCAGAAATGCACGTCTGGTTCTAGGGGACTCTAGGCATGCCCACATGTAACACTCTCCAGGTCACTGGGTGTCACGAGCAGGTCACCAGCCCTGGCTGGTCCTAGAACTGCAGCCTGCAGAGGCACATGCTCAGCCAGGGCTTGATGCCCGATGGAGACACCAGCCCATCGGCCAGGCTGAGATGATCTTCCAAGGTCCCTGGGGACCTGTGAAGCCCTCCTGGCTGCCCTCCTGCCAAGTGCAGAAGCCGTGTGTGTAGAATGCCAAGCAGGGGTTCTCAAGACGCTGCAGGCTCAGGGGACAGGCCCACCTCTTCTCAGAGGCTCTGATCGTGGTCACAGGGGCCTCAAGCTCACCTTCAATGCTGGCTCTCCCTCTCTGATGAGGAAACCCGACTGCCCAGAGCCCAGCTTCTCCAGACTGGCATCTTCCGAGAGCATTCAGGGCAGGCGAAGCACATCCTGCCAGCCCCCGCCACCAAGGAGAGGCCTCTGGGACAGTGACTGAATCCGCACTCGGAGTGGGGTAGCAGGCTTTGCCTGCTGGAGCCCGCTGGTGCTCTGCGGGGAAGAGATCCAGACGCTGGTCCCTTTATCTGCAAAGGCAGCTCCCAGCGCCCACCCGGCCCCTCCTCCCTCCTCCCTCTGACTGAGAGCACGTCAAGCAAAGCGGACGCAGGGGTCCTGGTGGCATTTTCTCAGGTTTGAGTCTATCCAGCCATACCCCAAGTTTCACTCGGCATCTGCTTGGCGCAGGAAGTGTGCCAGGAAGCACAGCGTGAGCAGGAAGAGCTCCGAGCGCCGGGCAGCAGTTAGCATTCCTCCTTCAGGAAAGGCGAAGCAGGTTGCTTCCTTTCACGTGCAGCACGGAACTTCATTCACTCTGGAATTCCGCCGTCTGAGAAGACAGTATCCGGACGGGAAGGAGGCATAGGGACGCGTTTAGCATCCACGGCTCATACCAACGCGGCCATGGCGGAGCACAAACAAAACTGTGTTTGTTTCATAAAAATGAAGTCAACATTAAGTATTTATAACACATTCCTTCAAAGGGTCTGCCTATGCTTTGTCGCCACTGAAATGGACACATGGGTTCCTTCCTCCTGGCCTGCAGGTCACCGAGTCACCATGTCCACTCACGAGTCTGTATCCCCTGCTGCCCCACTGGGAGAGGGGCCCCCAGCAGGTGCCCTGTGTCTGTCTCCTCCAGTCCACCATCCATGTCCCCCTGGATGTGCGGGTCCCTCACAGCTCAAGTGAAAATCACATGGCCTCCTCCATGTGCCCGCTCAGCAGGTCTCCTGGGAGACTTTCCAGAGGAGCAGGCTCAAGGGCCCCTCTCAGGCCAGGCCCTAAGGAGAGGGTGCTCGGTCCATCACTCAGCCGAAGGTCAGGGGATCGATATGTCTCACCTAGAGATCAGGTTTTATGTTCTGAAAGAGGGAAACTTGTTTTTAAATCTTTCTTTCTTCTGTGTGACTGGGGTAAGCCGAGCAGCGTGCAAGGAGACACGAGGATGGAGAAGCTGCACTACCCAGGCATGGAGTAGGGACCTGGGTCCCGGAGCACAAACCATCTGCCTCTGAGGCAGCCTCTGCCTTTGACTCCAGATCCTATCAGCCATCCCTCTAAAGAACCCTTCGTCCTTGTCACGGGAAGGGTGTGTAGAGACCATAGTCTGTCTGCCAAGGGAGCCCATCACTATTGAGTGGGTGGATGTTTCTAGGTGTTGTCAGTGGACAGAAGCAACACACACACACACACACACACACACACACACACACACACTTCACGAGAAAACAGACCACAACATCGTAGTGCTATTTTCAGTGCAAATGGCACTGAAAATAACTAGTATCTCATTTTACATTTGTGTCTCTTTCATCATCTTTACACACAATTGCTGTGTGCCACCGTGTGTGTGTTTCCCCCACACACGTCTTCAAAGTCACAATGCTGACACTAACAACACCATTGCTGGAGAGCTTACGATTGCCTCCTCTTCATTAGGTCGTTAGGTCAGCACAGAGTCTCCAGGCTGACCATGAATAAGCCTCGGGGAGGCAGGAGCAGGGGCGTCCCAGGGGCTGCCCTGCCCTCCACCCTTCCCTCCCACACAGATGACTACGCACAGACACGTGTATCTGCACGTGGTTATTGGATGCCCCGCGCCCTCCTGGATGAAGCCTAGTCTACTCTGTCCGCTGTTCCTTCTCCACGTAGGTCTGCGACCTTGCTGGAACCAGGGGCAGAGCTTGTCCTTGCTTCGTCCTCTGTTCTGAGAGTCTGTCCCAGCTGACAGACACAGCGGAGGTTTCCACAAAAGCACACATTTTTTCCTGGAGGTCAGGTTCTGAGGTCAGTCTCAGAGGGCCAAAGTCAAGGTGTCCCCAGGCTGGCTCCTTCCAGATTCTGGAAGGGGGTGGTATCCATTTCCTTGACCTTTTCAGCTCCTAGTAGCCACTGGCACCTATGGGATATAAGGCCACAGTGGACCTGGGGCCAGGGCAAGAAGAGACTGCCCTTGGGGGTTGCGGCTGAGGAGTCTGCTGAGGCAGGGGCAGTGAACCAGACAGCTCTTGGGGTTGTTTGAGTTGGCTGGGAAGGAGCAGGTCTCCAGGACCAAGGAGGGCCAGGCGCGTCCTGAGGCCGCGTTCCCCTGACCAGGGAGCAGCCCCACGGCCTCCCCCTCCTCTCACCCACAGAATGTTCTAGAGGGCAAGGGGCAAGAGAAAAAGACACTGCAACTCCAGAAGGCAGGAGAGGCTGAGCCAGCTCCATGGCCCAGAGGCACTGCTACCCAGAGGTGGGCCCGAGGTCACCACCAGCCACTTCTGACAGGTCCACCTTGTCCTTCAACCTCTGAGCACAGAGCAGATTTTCAGATCACTTGAGGGCCTGCAGCATGGGGCTGGCGAGGTCTGAGGGCCACAGTGCCAAGTCTAGAGGAGGGCACTGTGGCTCTGGCAGAGCCCTGGCCAGCCGCACCCTGAGGCCCAGCACACGGCCTCCGAGCACCCACCAGGATTGGGGCTGCCATGGTAGAGGGCAACCTAAGGATGCTGCTCAGTCATCCTCCAAGAGAGGGAGGGTGTTGGCCTCTACCAATCTCCTTACAACCCCAGAGACTGGTCCTGGGCAGCCTGGGGTGGTGACAGGCCACGTCTCCCCTCAGAAAGATCACGGCCCAGGCCCCTCCCAGCCACTGGGTGAACACATGGGTGGCAGTTGCCTGTTAACCAATGGGGCACAACCCTGGCCCCACCAGGCACAAAACACCTGAGAGCCACGGGGACTGAAGGGGGTTGGTGCTGGCAGAGGGAAGACAGAGAGACCACTGAGCAAGACTGGGGTCACCCCAGATGCAGGAGGTGAGGGCATGGGGAGGCCGGGCCTGGAGGCTGGGAAGGACTGGGCTCTCAGGGTGTCAGACTGGCAGATCTGTGGGGAGGGGCTCCTGTCTTTCTCCTTATGCCAGAAGAAATCCCAGGGAAGAAAGAATCATAAAGAAAAGTCAAAACATAAACTTCCATACAGAAAATGTGAGATTTGCTGGGTGATAACCTTTGAGTTGGGAAGGCCTAGAACCAAGAACCCACAGAGGAACAGACGAGGGAATACCCGCCATGAAAATGAGACCTTCTCACAGAAAAGGTGAGGCCAAACCAAAAGTGGAAGAAACATATTTTCAAATAAAACAAAAGGTTAATTTCCTTAATTAAATCCTCTTATGACTCCATCAGAAAGACCTGAAACCAGTGGGAAAAAATAGAAAAGTGAAGAATGAAACGGGCCAAGTTAACAGAGAGGAGAAACAGGAGGCCCTTCAACGCAGGGGAAGCTCGATTACTGGGAAAGTAAGTTCCCACACCAGGTGGTGGTTCAAACAGGCTCAGAAAGTCATGAGGGGGCTCTGACCCAGCACTTTGGAAGATGGTCCAGTACTGTCCACCAGGATGAAGACACACAGACCTTGGGGTCAGACACCTTGGTCACGCTCTCCTCAGTGTGAGATTCTAGCTGCGCCATGTCAGAACATAGGTCGTCAGTGGCCAGTCAGCCCAGCTTGCTGCAGCCCATGCAGAGGACAGCACGCAGCCATCAGCGAGAGCGAGGCCGTCAGGGCAAGCGGGCAAAGCATGCGTGCAAAGCATGCGTGCAGCTGTGTCCCTGGAGGAAGGTGCATGACGCGTGTATAAACATGTGTGTACACACGGATGAGCACGTGGGAGAACGTGCGTGCCTGCACGTTGGGTGTCTACATACACACGTGCACATGTACACGTGCAACTTTGCACTGTAAACACTTCACTTACCGTCAGAAGTTGGTCCAAGTGCATGCATCACCTAGTCCAGAGTGAAGGGTTAGATAAGCGGGGACTTCCGGGACCTGGCAGGTTACCAGACAGAGCCTGTGACTTTCTGGGAGGCGCTCCGTGCGGCTCCTGTGCAGACCCCGTCACCTGCCAAGTCTGAAGGCAGGGACAGAGGAATGGTGTTGTTCTGGGGCATGGGGGTCACGAGACCCGCAGAGGGCATGCCTGGGAAGCTGGCTGGGCCGCAGGGAGCCTGGCTCTGAGTGGGGCCCCCAAACACTCCCCTGGACTGTCAGGCTGCTGCCTGGTAAGGCACCTGCTGGGAGGAGACGGGGCCAGCTTCACTACCAGCCGGACACCAGGGGCAGAGCCAGGCCAGCCCTGACCACCTCTCCTGACACCTCTGTCCTGCCACAGATGGGAGGAGTGAAGCTCCTGGCAAGGACTTCAGCTGGCCCTGGGCTGAGGCTGAGGCCAGGGAGGAGCAGAGGACAGGGTAAGCACACATTGAGGGCACCTAGAAGCTGGCCAGTGCTTGGGGAGGGACAGATTGCCCAGTGGAAATGACCCTGCTGCTTGTGGTACCTCAGGTCTGCTCAGGGGGCCCCAGGGGGTGACGCACAGCAGAGGAATTGACAGGCAGGCACAAGATGCAGGTGCCTGATGAGCGCCCACGTTCCCAAGGATGATGCCCAAGGCAAAGCCACCCTGGGCACCACAGCTGGCCCGCTGCCCGCTCCAGGGGCTGCCGCTCCTCGCTCTCTGGCTCGTTGTGCCGCCCTACATTTCCACAGCACAGACGCTGTGCTAAACTCTGAAAAATCAATTCCAACAGAAATTCGACTAAGTATAGGCTGCTCTTGCTCCGCCCCCTCTCCTCTCCTCACTCCCAGATCTGCCTGCATGGATAATTAAAGGAGAGATTTTCTTCTGCCATTTAGAGAAACTAGGCTTCCTGCAAAGGAAGGTGCTTCCAGTAAGGATGAGGTGAGCAGCCCCGACCCTCCGAGAGCGAGATGCCCACGTCTTCCACAGCCACCCTGACCAGGTGCGGGGCCCAGAGCGCCATCTGCCAGGGCACAAAGACTCCACGTTGCACACAGCACGTGGGGAAAGAGTTCCCACACCTGCCAGGAAAATCGAGCTGCTCAATCAATACTTTCTCTCTGTCACAACACACACCAGGTTACATAAACCCATTGCTCCCCTCAATGTGGACACCACCGGCTTGGAAAATGGATCCTAGGGGACCCTCGTCTGGAGGCGAGTCTGGCCACACAGCTCCAGAAGGGCACTCTGCAAAGCTGCCTGCACCTGTGCCAGCTGTGCGGATTCGAGCACGGGTCTGTGTTGACCCCATTCCCGTTTTCAGGAATAAAAGCAGTCCCATCCTAAAGCCTCTCCTCTACATCTTCTCCCGCAACACGGGGCACCTTGCCCAGGTGCACACGTCAGCCTGCCTACCATTCTTGGTTTGTGTGCAAAGGTGAGAAAACTGTTACCAGAAACCAAGAAGTGCCCTGAGGTGCAGCAGCCCGGGCTGAGGTGACGTGGGCACAGTCTGCTGGGGTGCCCCCTGGCCCATGGCCTTCTCTCTCCCACAGGAGGTGCTTTTGAAGAGGCCAAGACGTGACTCCTCAATCCCTGCAGGGCTCACTCCCAGGCAGAAGGCCAGCTGTGCGGTTGCCCGCGGCTGTGGACACGGGTGGACAAGGCGGGCCTTTGAAGCACAGAACAGCATCCAGTATCCAGTGTGAGGACGCCCACTTCCGGGGGGACAGAGTGGCAGGAGGGGGTGGGGACAGGAACAGGAAGGAGAGTGTACTTCAATGACTCAGGAGACAGTGACAGGGGTGACGCTCAGGTATGCCCAGGATAAGAGAGAAAAGACATGCCCGTGCCTCAGGTCCTGGGCATACCCCGCCTGCCGTCCTGGAGAAGCCGACTCCATTACGCTCTGGCCCGCTCATCCAAGGGCGTGCACTCCACAGGCACCTGCTAGCACCTGCTCTAGATCCAAGCCTGACCAGGGCTGGGCCCTGCCGGAGCCAGCCAGGAAAGGTTGGCACCCACAGTCAGCAGGCACTCCCGCTTACCATGGGTTTGGGGCGGGGGTGGTGCCTACTGGCCCCGGCCCTTCTCTGCCATTCTGCTGCAAGGCAGCACTTTAGAGCTGCAGAGAACTTGAGCTGTGCCTGCAGGTGCCCCTGCCCGACCTCCACTGACCCTGCTCTGCAGGCCTGGGCCCTCTCGGCTCGGTCAGCATTATTTAAGATGGGCCTGGACGCTCCCCACTCCTCCTGCCCTGGTACCTCTGGACCTGACTGCCTGGGTCCTGGATGCCTGGGGTCATCAGGCCCCCAGGGGCCCTGACACTCAGGACTGTGAGGGGGCAGGACAGTGTGGCCCTCAACAAGCCTCTAGATCATGTGGGCTGTCACCTGTGTCACCGGGTCACACTTCTCAGACCTCACACCTGAAAGCACGCCTCATCTCTCTCAGGGTCGGGCAGATGCAGGACTCCATGAGCTGACACCTGCACAGCCCCCGGAGGCCTGGAGCCAGAGCCCCAGGAAAGTGTAGCTTAGGTCACCAAGATGGCCGTTGTTCTGAGTCGGAGAACAGGAGCATGAGCCACACGGAGCGCAAGGCTGCAAGCACAACAGGTGCTTAAAAATAACTTGCGAATGGACGGCGAGCTCAGTCAACTCAGGAGAAAGAGCATTGGGTGCAGCAGAGAGACACTCAGCTTTCCTAGTGCATCTTTTAAAAAATCTAATCTGTTATTAAGAATAGCATCCAATGTTTTGTGGTCTTAATACAATAAAGGAAAATGTCTAAGTGGTAAGAAGAGTTCCTCCGGGTATGGCGATCTGAGCCCTTACGGCAGGGGGCAGAGGAGGCGCTCATTCCACATGTTAGCTTGCACCCATTCACTAGCTACTGCAGCAGATGGCCTTTCAGACACGGCCACCCTGCTGCATCCCATGCTCTTCCTGCATGTGCGATGGTGGCCTGTGTCTGCTCCCCTTGATCCTGGGAAGTTCAAAGGACATGATGTGCTGTGGCTTCCAAGAGCTGGTCACAGAAATGCCACACGCTCACTTCCACCTGCCTCTCTTGGACGACCTCCCTGGGTCCCCAGCAGCCACCTGGGCAGCAGCCAAGAGACACACAGACATGCCACGTGCTGCTGTTGCAGCCAAAGCCCTGGCTGTGGTCCCGGGACAGCCAGGCCAGCAGCCAGGTGTGTGAGGGATGTGCCCCCAGAAGAACCCTATGCCTGCGTGGGTGCTGCTGCCTTCAGCCACCCCAGCTGACACTGGGGAGCAGGGCAAACAGCCCTCTGGGCTCATCTACCGCCACAGATTCATGAGTAGAAGAAACAATGACAAGGCACCTGGCGGGCACTCCTTACACAGGACAGGTGCTGAATGGAACAGAACGTGGCTCTAAACCAAAGCCCAATCCAGAGGACCCAGCTCTACCAGGAGGCAGGAGGAGGGCGGGGAAGCACCCAGGAGGCTTGCCACGGTGAGGAGGACTGGGGTCCTGGTGGACACCCAGAGGGTCACGAGAAGCTGGAATGAGGGTTAGAGGCAGTGAGATGCTGCTGGAGGCACTGAGGACCAGGACCCCTTGGTGTCAGGGCTGCAAGTCTGGCAGCAGTAGGGCCATAGTGCCATGGAAAAGAGACGGAAGCTTGAGCTTGGCGAGCTGGCGCGAGAGTGTCCAGGGGGCGGGGCCTGGCTCAGCTGGCAGAGTGCCAGCCTCGGCTCGAGGCCCTGGCTCTGTCCCCAGCGTCACTCACACACACACACCAGGTCCAGAGGGCTTTTCAAAGGTGGTCCCGCCCAGCAGAGGGGCCAGGTAAATGTTAGATGAAATACAAAAACACGACGGTCTGCAGCTCCAGGGAGCAGACACAGGGAGGCAGAAATGGGAACAGGACCGTGGGGGTGAGGGGTGAGGGGTGAGGCCAGACAGGTCTCTGTGGCTCCCGCAGAGGGCCGTGTGGTCACAGTGCCGCACCAGGTGGTCGAGCTCCAGAGGAACCTGCATTCTTCCGACTGGAGGAAGAGCAGGAGGGAGGCTGGGCATGCAGGACAGTGAGGGAGAGCCGGGAAAAGGGAATGCAGAAGGGAACCCCACATGCTGTACGAAAACTGCCTGGGGGCACCAGGGTGGAGCAGTCAGAAAGCAGTTCGAACTGAGGTCCAGGCTCCTGCTGTGATGGTCTCGTGTCAACCTGACTGGGTCTTGGGGTGCCCAGATATGCAGATAAGCAGTACCTGTGGATGTGTGTCTGCAGGTGTTTCCACGTGAGATCAGCGGTTGAACCGGTGGACTGTTCACCAGCAAATGCCAAGATTTCATTCTTCTTTAAAGCTGAGTAATACTTCATCTCACAATAATGTGGGGGGCTAGGGAAGAAGAGAGTTACTTTAGATTAGGTGGAGGGGGGTGAAGAGAAGGGAAGGGGGAGAGGGAAGAATGGCAGCGGAAACAGACATTATTACCTCTGTACATATGTGACTGCATGACCCATGTGATCCTGCAAAATGTATAATCGGAAAAATGAGAAATTATACTCCATTTATGTACGGTTTATCAAAATGCATAAATGCATTCTACTGTCATGCATCACTAATTAGAACAGATTTTAGAATTTAAAAATAAATAAATAAATAAAACAAAGGTATTTAAAAAAACCCCATCACCCTCCCCAGTGTGGGGGACCTTGTCCAATCCACTGAAGGTCTGGATGGAATAAAAGGTGGAGGAAAGGAGAGGCCCCACTTCCGGCCTGCCTGTCTGAGCTGGGGCA
Source organism: Sciurus carolinensis (assembly GCF_902686445.1). Classification (NCBI taxonomy): domain Eukaryota; kingdom Metazoa; phylum Chordata; class Mammalia; order Rodentia; family Sciuridae; genus Sciurus; species Sciurus carolinensis. The sequence goes on from NC_062226.1 coordinate 3,101,013, forward strand.
TCAGACTTCTGCGCCTGGACTGGGATTCACAGCATGGCTCCTGGTTCTCAGGTCTTCAAGCTTGAAATGGAATTGATACCAGCATCTTTCCCAAGTCTCCATCTGGCAGGTGGCAGACCATGGGACTTCTCAACCTCCATAGCCATGTGACACGAGCCCTTATAATAAGTCTCTTTTGTTCTCTCTCTTCAGTTTGAATCTAACCAAGTAAATTGGCCATTATAATAAAAATATCAACCCTCTTTGGAGTAATATAACAGAATTCAGAGTCTTGCAACATAATGATAATAGTCCACAAGATTATCTGACATTTGAAGAGTCAGAAAAATGTGATTCATTTACAAGGAAAGGTTCCAAGAGGAACCAACCCTGAGATGAACCACATGTTGGGATTACTAGAGAAGGACAACTATTTTTAACTATGTTCAATGGAAAGAGGGAAAAAAAATCATAGAGCAAAGAAATAAAGGATGTAAAGAATATCCAAAGGGAAATTCTAGCATCAAAAAATAAAAGAGCATTAAAAAAACTTTCCTGCTGGAGTTAATAGCAGTATGAGAGTGACAGAGAAAAGGACAGGTGAACTAGAATGTGGAAATACAGAAACCACCCACTATGAAGTAGGAAAGGACGGAGATGGACAGCGTTTCAGAGACGGACGGCAATTTTTTAAAATAGGCAGATATCAGAGTCTCAAAAGGAGAGGAGAGAAAATGTTTCAGAGAAAAAAGTCAAGGAAACAGTTCCCCAAACTCACCAAATTTGGTGAAAGACATGAATTTATGGATTCATGAATTTCAGGGAACTGCAAATAAGATCCATTCCCAGGCATGTGGTAGCCCAATGGTTAAAACCAAAGACAAAGGGGAAACATGGAAAGCAGTAAGAGAGAGAAGATAGCAAGAGAACAATGTGAATGATCAGAGACGTCTCACCAGAAATCATGGAGAGCAGAACAGCAGCAGGAGAGAGACGGGGTGGAGGGGGACCCTGGCAACCCCAAACTCCACCGCCCATTAAAATATTCTTCAACGATGAAGAGCAATGTCATTTCCAGTTACAGGGCACGCTTAGCTTTAGCAAGTCCTGCTCCAGAGGTGCTGCAGGTTAGAAGAGACAGGATGCAAGCAGAAATCCAGGTCTTCCGGAATGAATAGCGAGCAGAGCCGAGGTCAGCGGAGAGTTACATAGAGGATCACTTTCCCTCAACATCTTCAGAGCCCATGTAATTGCCTAAAGCAAAGAGTGACTGGTGACGTCCCCGAGCGGAACAACTAGGACACCCAGGGCAAGGGTGCGAGGAGACCCCTAGGCTGCAAGGTGGATCATGTCTAGCCTTGAGCAGACTGAAGTCAGCCAGTGTAACCTAGCCACAGTTGCTAGAAGAGCCACCAAGAGCTAGCTTACAGTCGAGTTCTAAAACTTGCCAAATTATCCCAGCAAAGGCAGAAGAGGAACTGGAAGGAAGAAGCAAAGAAGAAAATTCCAGCCCCAGATGCTTTAACTGGGGAACACAAGCAAATATTTCACAAAGAAACCCCAAATATATACAAACTCAGAGAACAAAGGAGAGGAAACTTCCCTACCCTTGTTGGAGGCCAACATAACCCTAACCCCCCAAAAGACACAGAATCCCCAAGAACAAATGTTCTCAAACCACCAGCTCTCATGAACAGAGACGCCAAAGTCTTTAACAAAATATGAGCGGCTCAGGAAATCTACCACACACTGAAAGGACCATGCACTGTGGCCAAGGAGCATTTGTCCTGGAATGCAGGGATAGTTCAACATTCAAGAACCTATCCGCTTCATTAACAGAATAAAGGAGAGGGGTCATGCAGGCCAGTGCCGTGCAGCTCAGGAAAAGCAGCTGAGACGACTAAATGCGATAGAATCCAACCTAAAGAATGCTAGAGAACCAAGGGAAGTATGAAGAACAGCTACTCAAACACCTAACATCGCACTCTGAGGTGTTGGGTGCCGTCCTGGGAGTGGGCAGGATGAGGATGCCAGCTCTCTCCCCTGCTGTTCAACATTACTGGGGGTTCTAGTTGCTGCCAAAGGGAAACAAATAAGTAAGGGCAAGCAGACCTGAGAAGTAAGCCAGTCTCTACTGTGGATAAAATAATTGCTAGTGCAACAATTGCTAAGAGGTCTGTAAAGCAGCTACCAGAACTGATAAGTGAATGCGGCAGGGTGCAATACACAAAGATCAGAAATCAGCTACAGTTTTATATATTAGCAAACAATTAGATGAAACTTTAAATTTTTCTCTTATAATAGCTGCAAAACCCATAAAAGGAATGAATTTAACAACAACAAAAAAATGTATAATGACCTCACCAGAAACCTGGGCACACAGCTGAAAAAAACTAAAGACAAGCTTGTATTTATGTATCAGAGACTCCCGTGTTCTCTAGAGACTGGCTCTTCTCCACTGCCCTCTGTATTCGGCACCACCCAAGCAAGTATCCAGCAGACTTTTGGAGAAATTGATTGGCTGATTTTAAAATTCAGGCAGAAATGCAAATGACTTAGAACAGCAAAAGCATTTTTTAAAAAAACAAAGTTGAAGAAATTACACTACCTGATTTCAAAATTCACTAAGAATGAGTCATCAAGACAGCGTTTTGGCAAAAGAATACTCACATAAATCAATGATGCCAAACTGCGAGTCCAGGAATATTCTGCACATGGGTGTTAAGCCATTTTCTGTGATGGTACAACAGTTATTCAAGGGGAAAGGAAAGTCCTTTCAACAGAAGTTGTTGATATGTTCCCACAGGGAGAACGAACATCAACCCCTACCTCACACCACATGCAAAAGTGAACTCAAAATAATCATAGCCAAAGTGCAAAGGCTGAAACCACAAAAATTCTAGAAAAAAAGCAGGAGAAAAATCCTTCCAACTTTGGAGCAGATATATCTTAGATTGAATGCAAAAAGCCTAAATCACAAACATACATATATATATACACATGTATATGTACATATTATACAAATCAATAAACTGGGCTTTATCAAAGTTTAAAACTTTTGCTTTTTGAAAGATACCACTAAAGAAACAAAAAGATCCAGGTACAAAATGGAAGAAAATATTCAAAATACCTATATCTGATCAAAGACTTGTATTCACAATGTATTAGGGACTTCTACAACTCAATAAGAACACAAAATTTCCATAAAAATGGGCAAGATATTTGGAGACATCAGAAAAGCCATGTGCACCTGTCCAACAAGCACATGAAGAGTTGCTCATTAGCACCAGCCCTGCAGGGAGCCTGCAGGGTGAGGCCAGTTTGAGGCACTCCATGGCCCAAACTAAAGCTGCAGGTGCAATTGTCCTGGTGCCACTCCTAGAGTCCTGGAAAGGTCTTAGCCCCACAGGAAGAACAGCTAACCCACTCACATAGAAAGCAAACCCGTGCGAGGAGATCCCAGGAAAGGGTGTTCCAAGGAGAAGAGGATGCCCATGGAATTCCCAAGTGGGCCACGGCAGACTGCTCCCCAGATTCCAGGTCTTGTTTTCTCTCTGCTGGTCCAGTACCCCCTGCAGGGTGGACACCCAGGAAAGATGTGGTGAAAGGAGACAGAGAGGCAAATGACCCGTGGCAGCTAAATATCCCTAGCTCCTGGCAAAACTGTTCCATCCTTCACCCTGCAGGGGCCCGTGTGCAGCTGGTGTGAGTGTCTGAGATGTGCACAGCCCAGTAGGCCCCGTACTGCCGCATACTTAGGGACCAGCGACCACAGGGCCTCACTGCTGCCCCTCCCCCTCCTCCATGTGTCCGCCCGCCCCACTTCCCATGACCCTGTGCCTTCTGAGCAAACGTCAGAAGGAAAAGTGATGCTGGTGCTGGCTACAGGACAAATCATCATTTGGGAGATGTTTTCTGCTCAGTCCTTCCATGGGGACAGCACTTCTTGAGCCCAAAATTTCTGTTTTCAGCCTAAGATCCTGCCACTCAACCCAGAGCCGTGGCAACTTATCTTAATCGAAACCAAGAATTAGAAAAGGATGTGGAGGTCAAGCAATTACCTGCTTTGTTCCCAAGCATTGGCGTCACCAAGGAGTGACTTCCTAAGCGGCAGGTTTGGTACAGAGTTATCAGGCATCTCTATGTCTTTTCCTTTCCTTTCTCTGTTAACTCCCTGTGGTGGCTGCTGACAGAACGGTAGCTAGAAAGAATGTAGGGATTGACGCCTCTTATCTCGGTCTGCCTTTATTTCTAAACCAGCCACCTTCACTTGTGCATTTAATAGCCTTTGGTTTTCTTTAGGTTTTTGTTCTCAAATTGCACCCTGGGGAACAAAGCAGGTGAAGCTTCAGACCCGCCTGAGCTGCTGTCCTTGAAGAAGTGTGTATGGGGCTGAGCTGGTGAGAGGAGGACAGGGCAGCTGTGGGCAGTGGAGCTGCAGAGGAGACTGGGCGGCTGGATCCCATGCCTGGGCTTGAGGCAGCCTCGGCCACCTCCCCACCCTGTACCCTTGAGCCAGCGAGTCCCTTCATCTCTGCCCCAGTCTCCACACCCGTGAAATGAGCCAATGGCCGTGCCACCTTGGATGGTGAGCAAGCAGAGAAGCAGGCTGCAAAGAGCTTAGCTCAGAGCCTGGCATGAGCGTCACTCAGTGAGTGGTAGCTTGTGTCCCCTGGTGACCCATGGCTGCAAGGTTGGAGTTCAAAAGCAGGTGTGCCTCCAGGGAGGGTTGGCAAGACCAAAGCAGAGCCTAATCCTTGTGAGGCAACACAGTGTCGCAGGACCAGGCGCTCTGGAAAGCAATGGATCTGGGCTCGCTACAGCCTAGGGCCGGGGCTTCCTCACGTCAGGAAGGTACAGGAGAGCAGCTTAAATATAGACCCAGCGAGGACACACGTCACGCACACCAGCACCCCCAGTCCCCTGCACTGTGACCTTAACAGATCAACAAATGCGAGTCTTTTTCTGTCCCGCGCTCCGGGAGGAAACCTGGCGTGGAGCAGCCCAGTGAAGGAGGAACCCCGCCCAAGACCGCCACACCTTCAGGGAAGGCTCTGGGTTCCCAGGGCAGAATTGGGAGGCTGCCTTGGGGCCCCATCCAACAGCGGCAGCTGGGGTGCAGGGGTGGGCTTGTGCTGCTGCTCACACTGGCTCTGGAACCCGGAGGCCTCCTCCCAGCTGCCCGCAGAGCCCAAGAGTCAGGGCCTCCCCGTGAGAAGCAATTGTTCCCAGGGCCGCTTCCTCTGCCCCGAGCTGCCCCATGCCCTGGACTTGGGGCTGGTCTCCCTGGAGCATCCCTCTGCCCTGAAGCTCCGTCTCCACATTCTGCCCACCCTCAGGCAGGTGACAGCTCCCGGCCAAGGCCACCTCGCCTGTTCTGTGGGCATTCTTGTCTCCATGGACGTCCTGACTAGGGAAGCCCCGTGGGTTCCCTGGGCGCTGAGCGCTCCGGTCACCCATCTCCTCCAGGGCTTTGCCTCTGGGCTGCAGCACCCCATCCAGGGCCCATCACACCCACAAGGCCCACCCTGACTCCTGACCTCTGCCCCGCCTGCTTCGCCACCATCTCTCCTTGGGCCGTGGAAGCCTGTTGCCCACCCAGAGCCCCAAGCCAAGTGCATGGGCGCCCCTGGGCCCCACCTGCCCTGCCCCTCACTGTCAGCACCCTGTCCTGCTCTCCCTTGGAGGAAACTGCTCCACACCCTTCAGGGGCCCCACTGGCCCTACCGCCGGGGGCCAGGTGTTGGCGGCACTCACGTGACCCTCAGCGGCTTCAGGTCAGTGGTCCCCTCCCATGGTTCCACTGCAACTCCCAGTTCTCCACAGACAGGCAGTTTCCCAAACGCAAAACAGACTGCTTCACTTCCTACTTGAACCCCAAAGGCCACGTTTTCACCAGAACAGAATCGGCAGGTCTTCCTGGCTGGCGAGACCCTGCCTGCTCTCCTGCACAGCACCCACCCCACGCCCTCTCACTGACCTGCCACACTGGGGCCTCGGTTTCTCTCCCACCCTGCCCCCTCCCCCGTCAGTAGCTACCTGTCGGTGCCTGTGGTACGCGAAAGACAGCCCTCCGGCAGGGACCTGCATCCCGATCCCTGGACATGGCCTGGCCCGTGAACGTGTCTTTGCAGATGTGACCAAGTTAAGGGTCCTGAGATCATCCTGGCTTTCTAAGTGGGCTATGAGTTCATTCTCAAGCATCCTTATGAGAGAGGCAGAGGGGGACTTGGCACGGGGGCAGCTCGGTGTCCCTCTGCAGGCTCCAGGCAGCCCCCTGCCTCCTCCCAGGAGGGCGTGCATCTGGGAGCTCACCCAGCTCGCGGCGTCTCGTCCCAGCAGAACAGAGCACCAACACAGTCTGGGACACAGACCTTGTTCGTTTTGCTGTGTCCAGGCGGCTCTTTGGAGAAGCTAGAGAACAAACAGACACACGTTCTACCAGACGGTCAGGAGAAAGGCAGAGCCAGGGTCGGAGAGAGAGGAGCACCCGCATGCCTTGGACGGCAGCGAGGCAGGACTTCCCGCAAGGCAGCCTCTGAGCGGAGGCCTGAGCGGAGCCAGCTTCGTTCTGGACCAGAGGTTCCAGTGGGGCAAGCAGGCAGGCCCTGCCGAGGACAGCAAGGACTGGTCAGGACTGGCCAGGGCGAGGAGCAGTGGGAACGGCTGCTTCTAGAGGTGGGGGCCTGTGATCTGGGGCCCTGCCGGCCGGGACGAGCACACCTGTGCTCTGTGGTGCAGGATGAGATCTTGGTGCCACTTTCCCTGGGATGGCAGCCCTGGAGGAAAAGTGGTGACAGAGCAGGCGGTAAGGGGCCCCCAGGGCTGGGCAGCTGGAAGGTCTCCTGAGGGACTGGCTGAGGGGTTGGTGTCAGGTTTGAAAGAACATGGGAGGCAGAAGAGGCCCTGGAGCTTGAGCCCAAGCAACAGGAGGAGCAGAACATGGCCCGCTGGCGTATGGGACACCAGCACCAGGGGGTGTGCAGGCCAGGAGAGCCATCAGGCTACAGGGCCAGTACAAGCCAGAACTCAGGGACCAGCGGTGGCAACACCGAAATGGGGCAGCATGGACAGGACTGTTGACGTCACAGGCCGGAGGAAGCACCTGGCAGAGGTCAGCGAGGACTGAGTGCCACATCACCCCAAGGTTTAGAAAGTGGGCAGTTGGTGAGGTCGACAGGAGCCTGAGGAGGACCTGGGAAGGCTTGAGGGCTCTGGAAGGGAGGCCATGCCGGGCGCAGGGGCAGCAAGCTCTCCAGGACGCAGGAGGCAACCTTCGCCAGACACGCAGGTTTGCCTGCGCTAAGGTGAGGACACCGTGTCTGCTCGTCTGGTAAGGTGGAGTCACTGGCCGGCGTGTCTGGAGCGGTTCTGAGGAGCAGGCTCTGGAGAGGATGTAGATGCAGGCAGAGGAGACGCTCAGCTCTGCCGGGAGCAAAGGTGGCGAGGCCGCGGGGTGAAGGGGGCCAGGGCTTCTCTGCTGAGCCTGTTGTGCTGGTGGGAATGGGCCAGCAGAGGGGGACAGGAGTGTGCCTGCCCGCTGGGGAGGAAGCAGGGAAGGGTGTCCTGGAGAAGGGGCAGTATGGCCATCAAGTGTGGAGGAGAGGTGGGGCTGGGGCACCGTGGGGTCACTGTGCTCAGTCCTGCGGCATCCCCGTTCGGCTCTGCTGTCTGGGAGCAGGGACGACGGGAGCTGGGTTTGCCTTGGCTGGAGTGTTCAGAAGGACAGGGAAGGGTGGGGAAGGCCAGCAGAGGTCCAGGGCTGTCTCCTCATGCCCAGCACCGGAAGCTACTGGCCCCCCAGGAATACCTGGAAACGCACCAGTGACTCTGGTGAATGTCACCTGCCCTCCAGAGACTCCAAGTAAAGTGACACGGAAACTCCCAGTGCCAGCCCTGCACTCAGGACTGAGTTCCAGTCCAGCCAGGTGGTCTGGAGGGGCTGTCTTCCCTGCCAAGCCACCCACTCCACAGTGAGAGCACTGCGCCAGGAGCACAGCCCATCCCTGTCCCGTCCGTGACTGCTTCCAACAGGGAACTGCACATGGTCCTTGGCATAAGCCAGTTCACTGTCACCCAGGGCCAGTGTCCCCAGCCAGAGGGGGGCCTCTGTCTCTGGACTGTCAAGCAGTAAATCCTCAGTAAGGACTTGCCATCCAGCTCAACAAGGACAATCGGGAGACCTGAGAATGTAGAGCAGAGGCCCCGGGACTGGGGAGGCTGGGTGGAGTGCTCAGCTGAACTGGATGCCAACAGGGTGACAGTGACCTGGTATGGTGGCACACACCTGTAGTTCTAGTGACTTGAGAGGCTGAAGCAGGAGGACCCCAAGTTTGAGAGTAGCCTTGGCAACTTAGTGAGACCCTGTCTCAAAATTAAAAATAAATGAATGAATGGAAAGGGCTGGGGATGTAGCCACATAGTAGACAGAGCACCGTTCAGTCCCCAGGGCCACACACACACACAATTAATGAATTAAAGAGAGAGGGTAACCTGGGCTGCCTGAAGGCTCTGAGCACAAGCCAGGGACAGCTCCGTAGGTTTCAGGCCCCATTTCCTATGAAATTCTCAGAGAAGACGGAGAGTTAGTGCTGTTGCCTTAGCAACGCTCTGTCACATTATAGTGAGGCTCAGCCTAGGAGGGGGCCTGTCTTAAAGGAGCAGGAAGCATATCGATTTTGCTGCTGTCTGGAGGAGCCTCAGCAGGAAAGAGGCTGCTTCCTGGAGCTCACTACCCCATTCCACCAGGAAGACAGCAGGAGAGGGCCAGGCGGGGTGCCAGGAGCCCTGATGGCCAGCATCCCCGGGGACAAACTGCAGGGCAGCTCATGGTCTCGGGACTGGCACGCAGGAGCAGAGGCAGCCTGGAAGGTAGAAGCCCTGGGACCAGACCCCTTGCCCGCCTCTGACCAGAGCTACAGCCCAAGGTGCCTCACAATATTCCAGATGGGAAACCAGTGGGATGAGAAGAAAGACCAGTATCTCCACCAGTGGGCAGTGGGCATGGCACCAGAGGGCTGTGGCCACCCTGGCCTGGACTTCAGCCCTGCAGAAGGGGTGGACCTGGTCAGGGGCTCAGGAGAAGCAGCGGGTAGAGTGTGGACAGGAGCGGGTACCACAGCCAGGACAGTCCAGGACAGGGGGCAGGCGTGAACATACACACCACGAACTCCAACAAATGGTGCTGAGAAGGGACCTTGCTGAAAGTCGCCAGCCTTTCATCCGGAAGCGGCCAATACAGTCAAATGGGGACATGGGACAGAGTAGGTCTGCTCTGTCTAACAGACCTCCTTCCTCCACTGAGTCCTCTAGGAAACGCTCTCTTGCGTGGAGGTGAACGCCCGGGAGTGAGCAGCTCCTGCTGTCTTGCCTTGGCTCCCTTCCTCCTCAAAGTCAAGCACCCCTCAGCCTCCACTGCTTCAGGCTCCACGTTCTCTGACGCACCCAAAGGCAGATGGAGAATATTAGGGGAAAACCGCATCTGTACCGAACACACACACTTTGGTGTCACTAGTCCCTAAATGATACACTGTGACAATTGTTTGTTTAGCATTCACATCATATTAGGGATTAAAAGTAATCAAGAGATGATTTTAAGTACACGGGAGGAAATAAGTACAAATATTAAGTCAATTAAAAAATGAAAAAAGAATCGACAAGATTAACTAGTTTATCAAGTCAATAGACACAGTACACGGTGCGGGGGAGTCACGGGTGAAACCAGCCACTGCATACAGGACCTGAGCACTCAGGACTCCGGCGTCCCTGGGGTCCTCCAGCCAGTGCCCCCAGCAGTGGAGGGGTGCCTGCGTGTCCAAGCTGCAAGGCAGCACGTGGGAGGGCTGTGCTCTTTCACGAGTGCCAGTTCATCTCTTGGGTGCTGCCAGCCATGGCTATGCACTGGGCCCCAGACTGGGAACCTGACCTGGCTGCGGCCCCCTCACTCCAATCAGTGGACGCTGGGGGTCCACCCACCAGATCATGACAGCTCCTGCAGATTGGAACGCAGGCCGTAGAGGACACCAGCTTTGACCATCTTCCCTCCTCTGATCACCAGCACAGAAGAATGAGCCCGTGGGGACCACCCAATGCCAACAAGGGTCACTCCGGGAGGGGCTTCTGTCATATTTTGTTTTGAAAGGAAGGCACTGATCAGTGTGTGACTTTTAAAAAGCAGCCTTATTAAGTTACAATTGGCATGCCATACAATTCACCCCCTTAGCGTGTACAATGCAATGGATTGGGCTGTATTACTTGACCATATTTTATAAATTGTGGTAAGATATCTGTGATGCATAAAATTTTAAGCACACGGTTTTTAAATGTAGCACGCAGTGGTTGCAAGTGCATGCCCCGCTGTGTGACCACCCAGCTGCTCCTCACCCCAGATGCACACCTGTAGCCACTGGGAGGTCACTCTGTTCTCCCGTCCCCACCCCGGGGCCTCTACTCTACCTCGGATCTGTGAGTTGGGGCAGGCAATACTGGTCCTCAGTGGCTTACTGCACTCAGGCACTCAGCACTGTGACCCCAGGTTCACCCTGCTGCAGCAGGTGCCACAGTGGCCTTCCTGTTCATGGCTGAATGATATTCCACTGGACATGGATATGTGGACAGACCGCATTTCTTTGTCCACTCGTTTGTTCTGGGACACTTGGGTATTTCCACTCCTTGGCTGTTGTGAACTGCTATGAACAAGGTGCATAAATACCTGTTCCTGTCCCTGCTTTCAGTTCCCTTGCTTTTACACCCAGAGGTGAAACTTCTGGGTCATATGGTTGTATGATAAAATGTACCTCTCCACCTGAGGAAATCAACACAGCCCTCTCCCTGGCCCACAGAAACAAGACCAAGGTTCGCATCCCAGCTTCTTGACTGGCATCCTGTGTATCCCTTTGGGCCTCTGTCTCCTCTTTTGCCATTGGGTGAACATTGACAGCTACTCAGGAGCATTTATGGGAACACTATGTGTTCTGGGGGCTCCCAACGTACTCGGATGCTTCTTTAGAGTTCTTTTGAAGGTGCAAAATGTTTACTATCTCTTCATTTGATCATTTCCACAGCAGGTGAGACACGCAGTACCCACATCTTTCATTCCCCTTTTCCAGGTGTGCGAACAGACTCAAGAGGACCAAGACCTGGAAGAGTCAGGACAAGACACCAGCCTCCAGTCCAAATGGAGAACTCTCTCCAGCCACTGGATGCCCTCTAACACTCACAGGGAAGCCCAGAGGCCAAGGGGCTCCATTAGAGGAAAACAAAACGCTCTGGTTAACTAAAAAAGAGGAGGGCAGAGAGCACAGAACTCCCCACGGCTCCTCTCCTTTTGCTCCAGCACCACCTCATCTCAGAAATCCAGGGGCCATCTGCCTGATGACATGTCCCCAAGAGCTCACTCCCTCCTGACCAAAAGGCCCAGTCTCCCTTGCTTCCTCTGCTGGCTGTGGTATGCCTTCCAGGGCTCAGAAGACAGAGTTCGTGTGGTACAGCCTCTCAGAGGGAACCGCACCATCAAGCTATGCATGCCCAGTGCCCAGTGGACACCTCTGCAGGTGCCCAGAGCAGGAACTGGCACCTAGACCTTGCTTTGGAACTCCTCAGGAACCTATATAAGCACCCATGGGTTCCCAGCTGTGACAGGAGAGGGTTGGACCCCAACCTCTGCCCCTCTGCCTTCACGGTGATTGAGCCTGGGATGTCTTGCTGTGAGAGGTTTTCTTTGTACAGTTTGCATTCCAAAGACTGAACATTTAAAAGACTGGAGGTGTGTGTTCCTAAATGCCTATTATAACCTTAGTTTCTCAGGAAACAGAGGCACTTGGGGTCTCCTCTCCAAAATGGAGAATTTGAATAGAAAATGTAGCCTCAAGACATGCTCCCATGGTCTAGGGCTCTGAGTACAAGGAACAGGAGCGTGGAGGGGGGCAGTGAATTGGAGGAGGGGGAGGACATCTCCACCATGGCTGGAGAGGTTCTCGGGGCCAGGGATACAAAGACAGGCTGGGCCCAGGGGGGTCCCCCAGCCCTGGGGAGAGCTCTCCTGGGCTCGGGCAAGGCATCTGGGGGAGGCCCAACTGCATCACAACCCAGGACAAGTGCAGGGCCCTCACAGGCATATTCTGTCCACTGGCACCCTGCGCACCATCACACACGAACAGCCCCTCCCAGGTGGAGCCCCAGCACCTAACCCGGCTCCCACCTGGCTCCTTGCTGCCCACTCCACAGGGACAGGGAAAAGGGCTGCAGGGGCCAGAGGACCTGACTCTAGCTAAAGGGAGGGCCCTTCTAGCCCCGGCTCCTGGCAACATCCTTCCTGACTCAGCCTCAGTTTACCTCTTTCAGTGTCACCTCCGAAGACCTGTTCAGCTTCTATTCGGCTCCAGGAGCTGTCAATCCTTTCCACCCCAGGTCCTCGCCCCAGAAACACCTGCTCCCTCGCCGCTGAGATTCCCCTCCCCACCCGCGGCTCCACTCGCTGCGTCCTGGGGCGCAGTCCCCAGTCTGGGCACCCTGCGACCCGGCCCCGGGGTCCTGGAGCCCCCTTGGCTCAGGCCCGCTGGGATGAATTTTCTGCCCCAGTTCAATTTCCCCCGCCTTTTTGATGTCACATCCTGTCCCAGCCTGCTTCCCCGCCGGCCGCCGGCCGCCGCCCTCCCTCCTCTGGCGCGAGCCGGGCGCTCGGGTCCCCCTGCGCCGCCCCCGCCCCCGCCCTCCCCGAGCAAACTTTTGGCACCCGCCGCTCGAGCGCGCCTCCGAGCTGCGCAGGGCGCCTCCCCGCCGGGCCGGCGCCGAGCCGTCAGCCGCGGGAGAGGAGGGCGCAGCCCCCGCCCAGCCGCCCAGCCCTGCCCCGCAGCCGCGCCGGAACCGGGACCATAAATATGCAGAGCGGAGGCTCCGCGCAGCACAGCCCGCGCGCCGCCCGCCCCGGGTGTTGAGCAGGCGCCGCCGAGCCCGCCTCGGCCCGAGCCGGGAGCGCGTCCGCGTCCACGCAGCCGCCGGCCGGCAGCACCCAGGCCCGCACGCCAGGACGTCGGAGGTGGCCGCGAGACATGCAACCGGCCCGGAAGCTCCTCGGGCTCCTCTTCCTCATCCTGATGGGCACCGAACTCACCCAAGTACGTGCAGCCAACGCCATCTTCCCCCGCCAGCGCCCGGCGCGGCCCGCGGAGCCCCGCAAAGTCGGGAACCGCTCCGCCCGCCCCTTGCCCTCTGCCCGGCACTGAGCCCCGGGGCCAGGGAGGGGGCCCGGGGGCCGGTGGACCTGGGGCCGAGGGAGGGGTACACGCCAAGGAGACTGTTCCCCAGCTGCCCAGCGGGGAGCACAGCTGTCCCCTCTCCCAGGACTCCCCGCCCCCACTCCCGCTGAGAAGTTCAAAGGGCGGCCTGGGGGTCGTTTGCTGCTGCCATGGGGGGGTGAGCCCAATAGCTAAGACCCCAGGCTTTCTCAGAAGCACAGGGACCTAACTCCTACCCCCCAACACACACCCCTCCCTCCCTTTGGGCATAAGCCTGCCAACACCCCCAAACCGGCACCCTGGAACCTGGGGAGGGCAGCCAGCGCTGGGGTGCATTGTCGGCTTTGTGTGCAGGGCTTGGGGGGCTGTGGCCACAGCGGCGAGGGCTGGGCAAGAGGTGCAGAGTGACAACTGGCTGCGAGAGGGGATGCTGGTTTTGCCAGCCAGGCTCGGCAGCCCCTGAACAATGTACCAGCAGAGCGTGTCCGGGCTTGGTATTCTCCATTTTAAAAATGCATCTCTGAGCGGCAGGTCTGTGAGGAGAAGCGCTGACTGTGAGCTCTGTGCTGGGAGGGCTGCTTTGGCACCAGAGTGCTCCAAGAGCCTACCGGCTTCGGGGCTTCTGGGGAGTGACATTAAAATGCCCTTTCTGTGGTGCCACTGTACCGCTCTGTGGGCAAGAGACACAAGTCCCAGTGGACGGAAGCTGGCCCCTTGACCCCGACCCCAGCCAGACCCTCCCTGCCTTTCCTTGTCTTAGGATAAAAGAGCAAACAAAGGAGAAAGGGAGGGCAGGCGAGCTGGAGGAAGACCTCAGAGAGAAGACTCTGGAACAGGCTCTCCTTGTTTGCCTGGAAGCCCTTGCTGGCTCCCTGGCTGTGCCCAGGAAGCACAGTCCAACCCCAACCAAGAGTGGGGTTTTGTGGTCCCATTTGCCCTCTGTGCCCCCTGCTCCGGTGCTGCCCAGGCAGTCAGTCAGTCCCCCTGGAGAGGTTCTGCATGGCTCTGGGCGAGAAGTTTTCTCAGCTGCTATAGAAGGCCTGGGGGGGTGTCGGACCCATGCATGTATGCACGCACACCCCAGACACGCACACGTAGAGCACACGTGCAGAAAAGAGCCACGCAGGTTCCGAGTAGCAGCAGACTGCCTCGCAGAGGGCTGTACCTGGGCCTTATTGGCACGTCTTGGCAAAGAAGCTGCAGATCCTGGGTGGCCTCGAAGCGGCTGCCCTCAGGCCCCCTCCGAGCCTTCATCACCTGCTTACTTCCAGGCACCTCTGCCTCTCCATTCCAGACCACAAGTGCTCCTGAGTTCTAGTCTTCTTTTAAAAGATCCTGTGTTCTGGGAAGAAAGTTTTGGTTTAACTTCAGTTAGAAGCTTTATCTTGGTGGTGAAGTGTTTGCCTGTCCACATGGACAGTGCTGGTGCTGGGTGCCCATCCTCAGCCAGCCGGGCATACATAGCACCCACCTCCCCAGCTCTCCAGGTCAGATGCCCGCTGACTACCTTCAGGACCAAGGTCAGCTCCCCGGGCCGGCAGCCCCTGCAGCTGTAAAGAATTTTTTTTTTTTTTTTTGCCTGCCGGGAAAGTTCCTCTCTGAGGCTGAGCCGGATCTCTCTGGGGAATGTGTCCCTCAGCTCTGCCCGGAGGCACCTCCCTGCCTGGAGCTGAAGCCCTGACCTCCCTCCCTTCTCTGAAGTCCTGCTTTCAGAATCTTGCAATGGAAATCTTATCTCTATCCAATCTCTTGTTGTGGTGGGATTTTAGAGCAAAGCCCACTCGCCACACCCCTCGAAGCTTGTAGAGTCTATGAAGGGGCAAGTGGCTGGCTGGGCAGCAGTTGGGCCTCCCAGGGACCCATCAGTGGTGGGACAGGTGGGCCTCTCCTTTAGCAGTGACCTCTAAGGTGGAGACTGGACGGGGAATGGGTGTGGTGTCGGTCTGGGCTGCATGGAATCTGTCTACCCAGGAATCTTGCCTTCTGGGGTCCCAATGTGTTCAAGCAGTGCCTGCACATCTGTGAGTGAACCATCCCTCTGGGCTCTGGGAAGGGCGTGTGTCTCCTACCCCCTGCAGAAGCAGTGTCCCCATAGCTCACCCTGCTTTTCAGTTCCTCCAGGAGACGTGGACACACAATTCCAGGGCAGCCGAGTTGATGGACTAGCACACATTAGGATGGGAACGCGTCAGGAATGTATAGATCCTACCTGCACCTAATGAGGGTTGCCTGCAGGATTTAGGCAGACAGGTGTGGAGTGGAGCACGTGGCCGGGCCATCTGCTGTTCTCCCGACAGCTCACTTGCGATGAGCCACTCAATCAAATGCCAGCTATTGATTGACAGCTACTGCATGTGAAACCATAGGTCCATGTGAACTTTGTCCTCAGACATAAAGACATTTGACGTGGTCTTGTTCTATGATTTTCAATAAATGGCTGGCGTTTCATGCTCCTTGGGAAGCCGTCTGAAGTGACATCATCGCGAGCCTCCCAGTGGGTGCTGAGGAGCTGATCTCTCAGTCCTGGGGAGGTGAGGTAGGGCTGGGCTCCCTAACCTCCAGGCCCCCTGCAGCCCGCCCAGATTCCCCTTGAGGGGAAGACAGGGCCCCTATGAGTACTGCTGTGGGAGGGGCTGGGAAGTGGCAATGACCTTGAGCCCAGGCCTCTTGTTCTTGCCCCAGACCCACCAGGGCTGTGGGTGATCTTGCCATGGGCTCTTAACCCCTCTGAGCCTGAACTCCCAACTCTTCAAAACAAGGAGGATCAAGCTGGAGGAGTCTCCGAAGTGCCTCCTGACTGCAAGCCCCAAGCCCATTCTTGCATCTGCTCACTCACCCTTTCCTGTAACAAGCCTCCTGTGACTGCCAGCTGGTTGGATTTAACCCTGTCAGATCTGGGCTTACAATGCTGAGTGGCTCCGAACCCGTGCCATCTGGCATCTGGGGCGACACATTTTGTGGGAAGACCAAGGCCCTGCTGTATCATTCGATTAAGTGACCCAAGAGCCGTTGGCACCGCTGTGCTGGCTGGGAGTGGGGAGCAAGCTGTCATGGTAGCTGGAGAAGGGTATGTCCAAGCTGGGTCCCTACATTGCATCTGGGTTCATGCACGAGCCCCAGGCAGGAAGATGGGGAAGAGGAGGAGGAGGGCAGGCCCTGGAAAAGTCTCTGCTGAGGAAGGAAGGGCCTGGGAACCTCGACTGGTGCCCCAGCACTTGGCCGCTCACTGTGTGTTGAGGGTCGGGTTGTCTTAACATGGAGTGGACCCCAGCCGAGCATGGCCTTCCATAACCATCCCGTGCCAATGACCAGGTGGGGTCCAGGCTGGTGGTGCATGTTGAACGTCTCTGAGTGCAACTGTCGCTGTGGCTCTTGTTTGCCTTCAGGCTTTATTGAGTGGTCCTGGAGCTTAGTGAGCTGTTTGCCACTTAGGGCCCTCTGTGGAGCTATGGGCCAGTCCTGGCCTGCACTCAGAGAGGACTGTAGACGGGGCAGGAGACAGGAGGTGATGCTGACTTCGCCTCTCGGATCCCGTGAGGCCCATTGCTCTGAACCTCCTCTCATCCCCACATGTGGCCGGTTCCTGAGCAGGGGACCTCTCAACCCCGCCCCTGCACAAAAAGAGCAGGAAAAGCAGCCCCATGCTGTGACTGAGCCCAAGCCTCTGCTGGTGGTCCTGTGGCAAACCCAGACCCCTCTCACTGCCGCTTCTGGACCTTCCTCTGCCCTGATCGTGCGGGGGTGGGGCCTGCTGCAAGGGGTGCCAGGAGGAATTAGGGCAGAATTGGGACCTTTTCCTACCCCTGTTATTTTAGGATCCTTTGAACATATCCATTTTCTGTCCTGGAGTTGGCCTCTGTCTGGCAAGGCACGGTCCAGGGGGCAGGAGGCTCATATCATAGGCCTGCCTCCGTGGTGAGGAGGTCCGGGACACTAGGGGGTCGTTGACTGTAAATCCTGCACACAAGGCAGCCGCTTCATCTCCTAAAGCAATTTGCCTCTCATTTCCCTGACTTCAGCCTTCCCCAATCAAAAGCAAGGTAATTTTCTGCCTTGGGTTGTATTTATTACTAAAGTTATCAGGCCCTGTAATCAGTATTAACATCACCGTGTAAAGTAATACAAAACTAATTACTAGCTAAACTGAATTAGATACATGGCGACTGCAAGCTGGGTGGATGGGAAAAGGAGCCAATTTTCGACTCTGAAAGATGTGCTTTGGGCGCTGCTCCCACCCAAACCAGCTGCCAGGGGGTCACTAGAGCAGCAGGTGGCCTCTGTGACCAGGGCAGTCCTGACAGCCTTGCAGGGAACCCGATGCAGCAGGGAAAACAAAAGGTGAAAAGGCATCTCTACTTCTTCCAGATTGTTTCACATACAGGAAGCTCCCCGGGAGCATAAGGCTCTGAGAGCTCAGCCCTGCGGGCGCTGACACTGAGTGTCACCATGCCGGAGGCTGCGCCACAGGCCTGTCATCCCACACAACCACAGCCCCAGAGACCCGGTTGTCCTCATCTGGGAAGTGAGGGTGCCGAGGCGGGGAGGGGAGCAGCCTGCCCCCTGACAGCCCTGCGGCCACCGCCCTGTCTGACGCCTCAGACACCTGGGTCTAGGCCTGATAAGACAGAGAAGAATAAACCACAGAGAAAGCAGCTCAGTACCACCAAGCGCCAGGTAGAGGGGTGCCTGCAGCCTCACCGGGTCACGTCGACCTGTTGGGTGCCGTGTGCAGCTGAGTTTCTGACTGTGTGGCTGATGCTCTGCCTGCTGCTGCCCCCAGAACTGGCTTCCAAACAGGGCAGGGCAGGGCAGGGAAGAAGGTTCATTCAGTGGTGATCGGAGTCCCTAGGTCATGGTCTCCTCGTCCCCACCTAGGACCAAGTCACCCCTGGAAGAGGAGAGACCTCTGGGGGAACACTCAGGTCCTCACCACCAGCTCTCAGGTGAAAAGCAGAGGGTCACATGAAGAAGCCCTGTGCCTTGAATGTCCCAGCATTTGCTGGGTGACTTGAGATCCAGGAGGTCACGAGTAGGGCACAGATGCACTGAGCGCACGCAGCCTCTTCCAGTCTCTCAGCCGGCCGATGCTCTGGTGTTCTGGTCACACCATTTGCTGCATCTTCCCACACACCAGGGAAGACAGCCCCGCTGCAGTGAAGAGGTGTCACGCGGTTTGCCTGTGGCCTGAGCCCGGCTGTGGCTTCACATCTGGGGGTCTTCTGCACTCATGAAAGCTCATGACCACTGTCCTGCTGGTAGCTGGTAACAGTGACGTCTCTGGTCTTAAGTGGTGTGTGCGGATGTGGGCTTAGTTACCTGCATGTTCTACAGATAAGTTCGTGTACTCTGACCCCTGATTTGGCCTGAATGCTCCTTGTGTACAGTTCAATGCCACTTAAGATCTGCGAAGAGTTGAGGCTGAAGCATCTGAGGCAGGAGACAGAAAAGGGTGAGTGCCTGGCTCTGTTCACGTTGAGATGGCAGGTGACAGGGCAGGTGACCACCGTGCAGATGGCCACCTGCAGCAGTTTGGCTGGCTGTCCCAGCCAGCACTTTTGAGGGTGGGTGCATGCTGCCCTCGAGGACAGAGAGGTGCCCAGTGCACAGCTGGGTCTGAAAGGAAGGTGACTCCTGCTCAAGTTTCCACGATGCTTTGGGTGTCAGAGTTGGAATAAAGAAACGAGGTGTTTCATAAAGGATTCACTCACTGGCTCCCAGGTGCTGCTCCATTTAGGCAGCACAGCAGGACTCAAAGAAATGGGGGAACAACCCTCGGCACTGATTCTGCTTTCAGATTCTAAGTGCCCATGCCCCTCCTTCCTCCCGTTCCTGGGGCCACCTGGCCTCTGCAGCTGCTCCTGTTATTTCAGGCCATCAGGGAAAGGTCCTGTATTGGGTCAGGGGTCCCATTTTCTATAAGCAATGCTGGGAATCAGAGAACCAGGTTTCCCCAGGGACAGCATCCATCGTTGGTAGAGGTTGCTAAGAACGTCGCTGAGGCCAAGTTCAGGCCCAGCAACAGAAGGGCCCTGAACAGCAGAGGGTGGAGTGTGTGCTCCCTGGGAGACCAGCCTTGGAAGGCAGGTATCATCTGGGAGCAGAGGCCTCGTCTCCAGGCCTAGCAGCCCTGGAGTCCTCTGCTCCAAGTGAGAGTGGCACGCCGGGGTGTTTCTACCATTCAGCTGGACCACACCCAGGCTCTCGGGCAGCTTCATGATGATATCAGCTTTTGATTCAGGCCTGGATCATTACTTCTCAATTAGTGACGGTGAGTTCTGTCCCCTGGGAAGTAGGAAACAGTAATGTTCATGGAGCCCCAGAGATCACAGTGCAGCCCAGAGGGTGACGTGCCTACTGAAACACCGCCCGGTGCTCTTCAAAGCCACTCCCAGGATTCGACCCATTTCTCTTGGGCAGCTGGGGGAGCAGAGTGTGGCTTCCCACCATCTGCACTTGGCCTGTCTGAGGCAACGTTTATGAAAGCAGCGTGGAACGTGCCGGGGAGGGAAGGCAGGGTGTGGCAGGCAGCTCCACCGGGACAGAGAACTGATGACCGGCCCAGATACACTGCAGAGTGGGCATCGACGGGGAGCCGTCTCCAGCGGCTGCCCCTCGCCCCCACTCCCTCTCTCTCTGGCGCTTTCCTCTCTCCTGGCTCCCTCAAACGGCACACGTCGCCTGAGAGGAAGAAGCAGATTTTAAATGGGAAGGGGCATCCAGCTTTAGTTCCCTGGGGGTGTCCCTCTGCCAGGAGGGAGTGGCCACACGCCTGCTCCTCTCAAAGCCGCTGCTCCTGACTCTGGGACCTGTGCAGGTTCTCGTCTGTGGGCCTCAGTTTTCTGACTGTGAGGGCCTCACAAGCTGGCTCTAACGGGCCAGGTGTTCCTGCCCAGCAGGGCAGCCGTGCCCAGCTTCGCTTCCGTCCTCACCCTCAGAGCTGTGAATCCCAGGGCTGTGGGAAGAAACGGCATTCTAGTTTTCAAGTGTGCTGATGGATTCATGCCAAGGTCAAGGCCTGCGAGGCACTACCATAGTGGGCAAGGGCCAAGGAATGCTCTGGCCGAAGTGTCTTTGGGGGGATCCCTAGGAGCCTGGAATTGTGCAGGTGGGTGGGGCTTCTATGCCCGTGCCGGTCATGCCACCCCTGAAACTTAGATTCACGGCCGAGACATCTGAGAGGTAGAGCTACTGCCCTGTTCATGTGCTCTGCCCTGCACATGGCCTTGGATGGGTCCTGTTTTTCTAAGCTCAAACTCCTCCTCTGTGCAGTGCAGAGCCCTGGGGGCGGCTGCAAGGGTCAGATGGCGTCATGCATGGCAAATCCCCAGTGTGGTCTGGGCACAGCCCTGCTTCATCACTATCGTGACTGTTCAGTTGCAGCGTAAGCAGGCCCTTGCTTCAAGGGCAGCTGTGTGGAAAACGGGTTTGATCCCCGTAGGAGCATTCAGCCTTGGCGACACCCTGGTCCCTTTGGTGCCAATGCCTCTGCTCCTCAACAGCCTTGGGCTCACCTTTGCAAATGCTGCCTAGCCATCTGAATCTGTTACCTTCACTCCAGGTTTCCCTGGAGACTCTCATAAAGCAGTGGTCACCCCTGCGGAAATCACAGATAAAGGTGCTGGACAGGACTTTGGTTTGGAATTGGAAGAGTTAGGAGTGACTTGTGTGAAACTCCTAGGTCATTAGAGCCAGTGGGGTGCAGGTGACTGCAGGTGAGGTGCAGGCCAGAGCAGGTGGGGTGCAGGCCAGAGCAGGTGGGATGCAGGCCAGGGCAGGTAGGGTGCAGGTGAGCGTGGGTCAGGGGCAGGTGCAGGGGGAAGGCCAGTGCTGTGTCCCCTGCACACTGTCCTATCCACCTTTCCATGGGGATGAGAAGCAGGTGTCTGCTGAGTTCTCTGTAAACAGACAAATGGTGCAGAGCGGACGCCGGGGTTGAAAGCCATCAGAGAGGACGAGGGTCAGCTTTGCTTCCCACAGCTCTCAAATCCCTCCACCTCCTGGATCAGCTTAGTTCTTGGGAATTCCAAGGCCTGGATCCTAGTGGCAAGCTCAGGTTGAGCCACCTGAGTTGCATTTCAGAAGAACGCTCAGCCATGCTTTGGGGAGCCCTGTGCCCTTTGGCTCCCCAACATGACAGTGAGGGCAGAAAAATGATCGGGGCTCGAATCTCCAGGCCACACCCCAAATGCCTGCCCCGAGAGGGTCAGAGAAAGCCCCTGCACCATGGCGCCGAGGGCTGCCCGTCATTCCTGGGGGGTCACTATCTGGACTCCTTGGTGCAGCAGCCTGCCAGGTTAAGTGTTCTTCCAAGTTCCAACGGTAAATCCTAGCAGGACATAGCTGACATAAAACCAAGTCAGGGTTCTTCAAAATCAGGAAACGGTGATGACCATGATGATTATCTGTACCCACGAGTCTAGGCATGGAGCTCGCGGGTGTGGGGGTTATTTTCATAGTCAGTAGTACCTGTGTTCCAGCAGCACCTCTGCTCAGTCTTTAGCTGATAGCAGCTCTTGAGAGATTTGACAGGCGCATGGGGCATCACCCATCACTTCTAATCCCAGCTCTGCTCTCTGCTTAAGCACAAGTCGCTGGACAGAGGTCCTCTCCGACCCTGTTTTGGGTGGGTGATGATGACTATCACCTTCATTGGCTCCCAGGCTTCTTCCTGCCCTAATAATGCCTCTCAGAGGAAAGTTGCTACGATTAAACCCATTTTACAGATGCAGGCCACTGTCTCACAGCCAGTCACTGGCAGAGCCAGGCTCATGAAAGCCCAGATCATCTGGGTCCAGAGTCTGCACACAGAGTGAACAATCTAAGAGGCCTCTTGCAGCAGGAACATCTGCACGTTAGGTGGCAGAGAAGGTGTTCCGCGGTGCCTGATGTGGAAAGTGCCCAGGACCACCATGGTTGGCTTTGTGTTGCTTCTGTCTGGGGCTTACGACATGCTGTCCTTGTAGCTTGCTCTTGGTTGGTATAAATGTCTGTGGCTTCTGAAGTGACCTGAGTTTCCTGGATTGGACTGGACTGTTAGGAGCTGTTCCAACACAGTAAGTGGCCCTTGTCCTTCTGTAGTGGAAAGCCACGTGAGTGATTTGCGCAGATGCGGCTTGTGGCTCTGAATCTGTGTCAAATATGCATGGCAAGAGAAGGGGGTGGAGCATCAGTACACTCCAGCAGATCAGTCCGGTGTGACTGAGTGTGTGACTTGGACTCTCCTGGTTCTGAGCAGAGCCTGCAGTACCAGCTTGCACTGGGAGATGGCGCCCCTCTCCAACAGTTAGAACTTGCTGGCACCCAACCCAGCCTGCTGCCACCAGTGCCATGCATTAACCAGAAAAACAAATCAGAGGGACTTCTTTGACCAGCAGGCTGCACACCCAGTGCTCAGGCCAGAATCGCTTTGGCTGTCACTGAAGTCCTCTCTTCAAATCGGCACCGAGCAGATAGAGAGACAAGTCCCAAGAAGGTGCTGTGTCCCTTTTAGGCAGTCACCAGGGAGGTGGCTCCTTCTGTCCCTGCCGCCCTCCTTCAAATCCCCATCCTGGAAGGGAGATTAACTCTCACCCAGGCAGAAAAGAGTGTAGCAAGTGATCTGGGGGATTCTTTCCTTCCCGAACGGCCAGGAAAGCTTAATGGAGGGCCTGAAGGAAGCGGCTTTCATCTCAGATTAGAAGCCTGCTGCAAATTCAAAAGCCCTATTAAGGTGTTTGACCCAGTCAGACCGCTTCCGATGAGACTTACACGTGTCCTGGGCACTGCAGAGGGCTGGGAAGAGAAGGTAGCTTGTGCCAGCCTGCTCTGCCCCAGCCCAGGCGCCAGGGCGTGCAGGCTCCTGGGAGGGGCACCCACGCCCCACAGCGGCAGCACAGGTCCCTTCCACACCTACACGCACTCATGGGTGTGTTTTTAACGCCTCGGACTCCTCAGCCCCAAATCTATAGCAGCTCCCGAGGTGGGCACACTTGCCTCCCCCCCCCCACTCCTGCGCGCAGCAGGGCACACACGCCCACTCCCAGCCTCGACCCTACCAGAAACCCATGGTGGTGGTCACTGCTAGGGATTGCCACTTAAGTCCTTTCCTCCCAAGACCCCTGGGCTCCACGGCTGCCTGAGGAGCGTCTTTCCCTGTGCACCTCTGCTCCCTCCCTGTTGCTGGAGAGCCCCCCCAGGTCAGGGAGCTCCCCCTTCAGCTGGGGTTCTGGCGGCCCAGACTCTCCACCCACTTGCCAAGGAGCCCCTGCAGCAGGGGCGGCACACTCCAACCTTGCCTCTGGGGAGGAGGTTGGAGCGGTCGCCACAGCTGGGCTGGCCGAGAGGGTGCGCGAGAGTGCGGGGCCCGGTGGACAGCGGTTGGCCGCCTCTCCGGATTTTTTATGATTCGGGGGCGGAGTTTCGTCTGTCCTCCCGAGTCACCCCAACTCTTTGGCCGACTGGGGTTTGTAAACCTCGCTGCCAGCAGCCAGGGGGCGGCGGGGAGCCGGAGCGCAGAGGAAAAATCCACCCATTTCCTGGGCAGATTGCGTCGGCCGCCGCCCGGCCGTGTCCCCGCCTCCCGGCCGCGGCCCCCGCGCGCAGCCCGCGCGGCGCTCAGAGCCCGGTGGCCCTTCTCGGCGGCGGAGCGCGGAGAGACGCGCCGGCAGCGGGCAGCGGGCAGCGGGCGGGCAGCGCGCGGCAGTCAGGCGTTGGCCACCCTCCCAGCGCCGGGGGCGGCGCGGCGATGGCCGGGGCGCGCGGGGCGGCGGCGGCGGCGGCGGGCGGGCGGCGGCGGGCGGAGGGGGCGCAGGGACGCGGCCGGGCGCCCCTGCCCGCCGCGGTGCCCGCCGCCTGAAGCTGCCCGGGCGCGGGAGCCGGAGCCGGCGCCAGCGCGGCGCGGGCGCAGGAGGCGACTTGAGGCGCGATGTCGGTGCCGCTGCTCAAGATCGGGGTTGTGCTGAGCACCATGGCCATGATCACCAACTGGATGTCCCAGACGCTGCCCTCGCTGGTGGGCCTCAACACCACCAAGCTCTCGGCGGCCAGCGGCGGGACGCTCGACCGCAGCACCGGCGTAAGTGCGCCCGCGCCCGCCTTCGCGGCCCCCTCCTTCCCCAGCCACCTCCTGCGTCCGAGCCCCGGACTGGGCGGGCGCCCCGCGGGACAGGGTCGTCTGCGGAGGCAGCGGGGGACCGCGCGCAGGGGCAAGGACAGGGTCCGGAACCCGCCCCTCTGCGCTGGGGCTCCCATGCGCTCTGACACCCAGGGCGACCCTGCCTTCCCTGGAGGAGATGGGGACCCTGCTCAAGGGTTTCCAGGCTGGAGTCCTCCCTCGCTGATGAAAAACCCCTCATCAAAAAGCTTAGGAAACTGGGACTGGGGACTTGGGGACTTGTCCAAGGTCACTCAGCAAGTAAAGGGTGGAGAGGACGCCAGACCCCAGTCCGGGCTTGGTCCGGCCAGGACACAGCCCGCCCTACTTTGTAAAAGCTGGAATGGAGCAGTCGGGAGTGGGCCCCAGGTCGGGAGCTACTCGTGCCCTCTCCAAAGTCCCAGGGCACCCTTCTCTCCTCATCCCCTTAGGAAGGCTCATGGGGTCCTCTGGGAGGAGGGTGCAGTGGGGCCGGTGGGCCGTGAGAGCCTGCTGTGTGAGTGTGCCCCCAGACCTCGCTCACCCCCCCTCCTGGCCTCTGAAATAGCTCCTCATCTGGAGCAAGGAGGGAGGGCAGTGGCCTGGCCCTTCTGGTCCCGGCCGACTTCCATGGTGGCTAGAGCAAGCTGAGCTGGAACCACCCACCAGACAGGGGCCCTCAAGGCCCAGGGCCAGCCCTGGCCCGTGCCCTCTAAGTGGAAAGGAGAGGTGAAGGACGCGAGGCTCTCTCCCCTCCTGCTTTGCTTTCAGAGGCCCAGTCTTCCCGAAGGTCTCTGTGGTGTGACCTCCACCTGAGACCCTTGCACCTGCTGTTTGAAAATTGCAGTGTTTTCCTCCACACTGACGGTTCCCCGCCCTGGGGCTGGACATGAATGAAGTGTAATATATCACTACCATGGATCCTCCCCTCCCAGCTCCCCTCCCGCCATCATCTAAAAATAGCAGGGAGGTGACTGGGGTGCTGGGGATCTGCTTGGAGACAGTGGGTAGGCTTCAGGGTCCAGCAGCAGGACAAAGGGTGAGGGAACATTCAGGGTGTCTGGGGCCTGCTGTCCACCCTGTGTACCTGGAGGTCAGGATCACCTGAGCTGAACTGCAAGGTGAGACCAGCCATGCACAGATCTGGTGTTTTGGTGGTCTCTGGGCAAACCTCAGGACTGAAGTGGGGTGACTGTTGCAGGACATATCAGTTTGGTGACATCCACCACATGGCTTGTGGGTGGGAGCGGTGTGGAGTTGGGAGCCCAGTATTTGCCAGGCTGCGGGCAGGAAGGTGCTGTGGCTCAGGGCTGTGGTGGCTCTGGGTTAGTCCACACCTGGATCTGGGGCTGTGGCTCAGGGTACTTGTCTGCAGGTGTCAGGAGCTGCAGAGCAGGGCCCGGCTGTGCCAGCCACTCCGCTTCCTTGCAGGGAGGGGAGGGCGTCTGACTTCTGTGAGTCATCCAGTGCCCTGTTTCCCCACCTTGCCCTCATGCAGTTCCTTGCATTCGATCGCCCCTCCCATTTACCTGAGCCTCAGTGTGGTCAGATGTCAAAACTCCAAGCATCCCTCTGGTTGAACTTATATTTTAAAACTTTGAAGAGTCATGTTTCTTTGGCTTCCTTCAGCCCTGGGCAGCCTGGTGGGAAGCCCATGTCTCTTTGTTCCTAAGCACCCCTTTCTCTCCACGGGGCCCTCGCGCCTCTTCCCTGGGGTTGGCTGTGGACAGTCTCCTTGGGTGTGACCTCCCATGCCTGACTGTTCTCCCTTTCTCTCCTCCCTGCCCTCTTGCCTCGCCTGCACCCCAGGTGTTGCCCACCAACCCTGAGGAGAGCTGGCAGGTGTACAGCTCTGCCCAGGACAGCGAGGGCAGATGTATCTGCACAGTGGTCGCCCCCCAGCAGACCATGTGTTCACGGGACGCCCGCACGAAACAACTGAGGCAGCTCCTGGAGAAGGTGAGTCCTGCCTTGGGAGTGTGTGGGCGCTTGTGTGGGCGCAGGGTGCCCCGGGTGCCAAGGCCTGGCCAGCCCGCGGGGTCCACCCAGACACTTCCTAGCATGTCCCTGCTCAAAGTATTTGTGAATGGATGGATGGATAAGCAGGTGGATGGAGACTCCAAGGGTGGCCTGGGAGGAGATGAGTACTCAGCTTCCTGGTCCCATGGATTGGGAACCCAGCGCGTTCCCAGGCTGCTGGCAGGAAGGCGCTATGGCCTGGGGGCTTAGTGAGGGCACGAAGGCCCCCGCCTCACAGCCTCTCTCTGAGTGATGCTCATTATCCACAGTGCAGAAGGCTTACAGCTGCCACGGAGCAGGCAGCTCTCTTGGGCCTAGGAATTCACGGTCATTTGAGTTTTACAGGACAGGGTCTTTGCCTTTGAGTGATCCGACCTGGCTGGTCCAGGCTCATTGTCACCCTCGTACCATAGGGAAACGGCAATGCGTGGTCTGCTTACGTGTTTTGACTCCATTATTTCACTCTATCTTCAAAGAGCCACATGGAGCTAGTGGAATCTTTCACACCATTTCCAGAAGGGAAAACTCAGGTCCCATGAGGACTGACTTGCCCCAGGCCACACAGCTAGTTAGCAGGGGAGCCACCTGTCACCCGGCCCAGCTCCCTTCTCAGTGTGCGCCTTCTTCTGCAGACTCCTTGCAGACAAGGACCAAGTCCTGGGCCTCCCCAGAGCTCCTAAGGGAAGCAAGAGAAGCAGAAGGTCCTCTGTGCCCAGGCCCTCCCTCCCCAGGAAGAGCAGGTGTTTCTATGTGACACCTGCAGATCAGGTGTCCTTCCCCTGCTTCCAGAGTAGAACCACACACACACGGGTTTCCACGCAGAAGAGTCTTGGACTTTCCAGAACAGGCATCAGCCCGGGATAGAGAACAGGTCTGTGGAGCGTGGTCCTCTGAGTCAGGGGCCCAGGCCCTGAGCTCTGAGAACAGCCACCGCCTTTGCCACCTCCACACTGGGGAGGGATGCCAGCCTCACCCCACTGGGACCAGGCCCTACCACTCACCCGGGCCCCTCCCTCCACAGCCAACAGTGAGCCTCCTTTCTCCAAGGGAGGGCGGTGGCGACTCACAGGGTTTCCTAGCTCTGTGGGCTCTGAGGACTCGAGTCACTACCTGTCCCTGGCCCTAGTGCCCTCTGGAAGGGACAGGGCACCGTGTGCTGTGGAAACATCTCCGTGCCAGTGCACCCTCACCTTGAAGAAGTAGAGCACATTTTTCTGCCACTTTTACCCACCTTCGTAAGTCACTTGAGAAGAGTTAAAGTAAAATGCGCTGAACAGATTCCACAAACATTTATTAACACCAAACTAGACTGGAGCCCAGCTGTGCCTTTAATTATTCAGGCTGTTGAGGAGGGAGGCGGGGCGTGGGGGCCTGGGACTGTGGGGCAGGGCAGGGAGCCCCTGGGAGGAGATGCCTGCTGGCAGAGCAGATAGCTGGGAAATGGGTTCCAGAAAGCTCTGTGAGCCCCTGGGAGTGAGGCCGCAGAGCCTTCCTTTCTTCCGCGCAGGCCACAACGTTACTGCTTAAAAATTTAAAGCCCCATTCCGTGCGTGCGGGCACTCTATTTCGGGCAGCTGTGAGCCACTGGTGGAAGAGGCCCAGCTCATGAGGGCACGCTTCATTCAGAGGCAGCCAGCCTGCGCCTTCCCGGGCTCCCGCTGCCCCCTGACCTGTGCAGGTCTCCCGTTCTCTTTTCCTCTCTGGCCCAGGGGGAAGGGCAGGGCAAGGCTCAGGCAGAGCCCCCCTTGGAGAACAGGGGAGCAGGCTCCAGAATCCCCAGGTCCTGTGCTCTGCCCATGGGCTGGGGCACAGCTGAGCACTTTCCAGCTAGTTCCAAGACCCTGCAGCTGGGCTTTGTGTTAAGACTCACCCGAAATGACCCAGGTGCAGCGTCCTGGGCCCTACACTTGGACAGTCTGCTTTCCTCTGGCCTGGAGTACGTGTGTGGGGTGGGCATCAGGATGCCTGGAGAGCCTTACCACGGTCCTGGGCAGCCAGGCCAGGGGCGGGGACTGTTCTCTTTGTAGAGCACGTTGCTCTGAGTTTGGGAGCAGAGGCTTTGGAGTCCAGTCCTTCAGTCTTAACTCCCTATGTGGCAGTAGTGAGGTGCTGCACTTCTCTGAGCCTTGGTCTCTGTGTATGTAAAATGGGATTTGGAATACGTCACCTCCTGGGGTTTTGGAAAGCTCAAATGAGATGAATAATGAATAGGCTCAGTCCAGTCCTGGAACATGGACGATGTTCAGTAAACACCAGCGATTAGTCATGCTCAGGAGGCCAGGTGTACCTGGCATCCCGAGACAGCCCCTCCCCCACTTCTTAGCACCTGCTGCCACCCTGGCTAGGGCTTAGGATGGCTTCCTGACCTTGAGCCTGCAGGGGTCTTCTCAGGGTCACCTCCTGGAGGAGGAGCTGGACACAGGCTCTGAGTGAGGGAAGACGGGCGGGTCCCTTGGCCCAAGAGCATGCATTCGGCGCTCAAGAGCTTAGTTTGTTTTAAGGCGGCTGAGTAGCTTGGCATCTTTTTATTTCGTATTTTAAGTTTCAAGTCTAATCTTTAAATTTTAAAATCTGTCCAGCACATTCCTCCTCTGGGAGACAGAAAGCCCTCTGCACGTTGTGACCTCCTGCCCAGGCCACTGGGTAGTGCGAGCAGGGCAGCCTCCCCTGCGCACAGTGTGCCCTTGGCCCTGGCTGTGGGAAGCGCGCCCCGCCTCCCATCCCACCGCTGGCTGCAGGCTCCTTGCCCTGGGGATAGTGGTCTTATGCTGGGGCTGCAGGGGTGGACGAGGCTAGTCCCCGCCCTCGGTGGGTTTCTTACCATGGATTTCTTACAGGTAAACCAGGCAGCTGTGTGACTTGCCACCAGCAGGCACTGTTTCCATGCGGCCTGCCCCGGGAGGTACAGCGGGGCCAGTCTGCTTGAACTTAGCCTTCAGGGAAGTCTCCCTGGAGGCGGACCCTTGGGCTGGATCTCCGAGGGGGAACAAAACCAGACCACAACTGCAGTTATTCAAAGTGACAGAGCAGGACAGGAGAGGCAGGGAGAGGAGACGTCAGAGCAAATGTATTTCAGCCCCCCAAAGAGGGAGCCAAGGTCAGCCCCACATGGCGTGTTGCCCACTTGAAATGTTAAAGCAAATTTGGGCCTGTTACTCTCAAATGAGGGGCCAGGGCATCCCATGCGTTTTCAGGCGGGGAGAGGGCAACATCCGTCTTCCTCCCACTGAGGCAGCAGCTTCCTTGCTCTTTTAATTCTGCTTTATTTGCTGGTATGGAGGATTTACAGTCAGAGGGGGGAACCCCACCGTCCTCCATTCTGATCCCGACCAGGCAAAGCTCAGCCTCATACCCAAATGGTTTTGTTCCTAGAAGGGAAAGTATTTTCAAATTCAGCAAAAACACAGAAATGAAGAGTTGCTGTTACGGAGGCCGCTTCCTCCGTCATAATTGGTGATTGGAACAGATTCTGAGAAAAAGACCCGACACCACTGGGGTCCTCGGCTCATCCCGCCTCCCCAGCGCCCCGGCCGCATCTGCACACAGGCCTGCTTCCTGGAGATGAGATGCGCTGGCAGGTGGCTGTACTAAAACTGTTTTTCTTTTAAGCTCTCTGGAATCCTGTTGAATATTAAAGTCCCATCTCGAGGCTAGACTCAATTCAGATCTGCCTGTAGAGGTGTAAAACAGCGATTCTTCATTTGCTGGGTGATTGATTCCTGACTCTATGTTCTGAACGTGCGTGTTTGCCGAGCAGTCATCTACCTATGATATTGTGGGGTGTGATGGATGGTGGGTGGGATGGGGGAAGGCTCGGTGCCGAGTTGGGGAGAGTGGCGGCTCCCTTGTTCCTTCCCCCTGCACTTAGCCAGCAGCCTCAGCCAGGCGCTCTGAAAGATTTCAGAGGAAGGGGATTTATGCCTGGGGGCGGGGCAGCCCAACGAGGCTGTTCATCTCTGTTGCTGTTTATGTGTGCCTGACGGATATCATCCTGCCACCTAAAGAGAATGGCAACAACCCCCACCCCCGGAAAGATGAATGCCGCACCGCTGGTGCCTGGAGCTCGGACCGGTGAGCAGCCAGCTCCCGCCCTGACCTGCGTCCCTGGTTGCAAGAGCCGGGCTGGGATGCGGCTGACTTGCCGTGTTTGGAGAGCTCCTGGGCCTAACAGTCCTGATGCTGGTGATTAGCTAGTAAATCATGCATGGGCCACTCTGGCCCCCAGGGTGGTTGCTGCATGGGAAAGGTCAGCGTGGCGGGTGAGCAGGCAAAGGAGATCGAGCGGTACCTGCCGCAGCTCCTGCTTGAACCTGTTGTCCTCTTGACAGGTGCAGAACATGTCTCAATCCATCGAGGTCTTGGACAGGAGGACTCAGAGAGACTTGCAGTACGTGGAGAAGATGGAGAACCAAATGAAAGGCCTGGAGTCCAAGTTCAAGCAGGTGGAGGAGAGTCACAAGCAGCACCTGGCTAGGCAGTTCAAGGTACGTGTGTCCTCCTCCTCTGTCCCTCTTCAGCTGGGCTCACTTGCCCCTGTCCCCATGGAAGTTTGACATGGCCTGGAGGAGTGTGGCAGGCCTTGCCCGCTGCAGCCAGTGGGAGCAAGGAACCCACCTGGCCCTGGTTTGGCACGGCAGCTGGAAGGGGCGGGCTTGAGCCTCCACCTGAGCACAGATGGACTCCTGAACCTGTCAATCTGGTTTGGAAGCTGGGGTCCTAGACCCTGTGCTCTTAAGGCCAAGTGGTATATTAGCTGGGAAAGAATGTCATTATTGGCCCTTGTCACTCCACAGCTGTTGCAGGTAAATCACATTAGCCAAGGATTAGCTTAATTGATTGGAGCCGTTCCTGAGCGAGGATCACTCAGGGCACGTTTTCATATCTGACCTAATTTAGCTATGACAAGGCACACTCTAGACACAGGGAAAACAGACCAACGTCTTTCTCAGCTTGTGGTAAGTGGTCCGCCTCTCCAGGTAACTGGACACTGAAACTGCAGTTCCTTTGACCCCAAATTATATATACATACCTACAAGTATGTATATATACACACCGATGAGATCGAGAAATCGTATGCCACTCTAATTAAGGTATACATGCGTGTCAATTAGGATTCGAGCCCAGATGTAATGAACAGGTCAAATTACCCAGCCCCACTCGGCTGGAAATTGCTGATGTGCCCGGCTCTGTCTTCCTGTCCTTTATGCTAATGTTTTCTTTGATGTGCTCCCTGCATGAAACAAGAGCTAATTCTCCTTTAAAAGCGGTACATTAGAGAGACGAGATGGCAAGCTAATGAAGTGATGAGTCTATATTATAAATAAAATAACAGCAGGCCTGATCCCGTCGAGGGGAGATGGGTCCCACCCTGGCGCACATTTTGTCCTTATTTCCTGCTGTGTCCTCGTGCGCTATCTTGGAGAGATTTGACCTTTCTGACCAAAAAAGAGTTTTTGTTTTTCCTCAAAGGGCCAGCATGGTCCATCTCTGCTCGGCAGAGTCCTCTAAAGATGGGGGTGTCTTCAGCCACCACGAGGTGGCCCACCTTTGCGGATTCTAAAATCCCGAGACACCTCTCCGGGTTCTAAAATCAGGGGCACTGTAGCTCTGGGGGAGGAAAGCAAGCCCTTGCCTTTCACGCCGCTTGCACTGCACAGAGGAATCCCAGCAGAAATTGTCATGAGGGAATCTAAATCATTATTAAGACAGTTCATGTTCCAGCATTCAAGTGTGGTTTTTTAAGTGACCAGGCAAGTATTTGTCTCTTAATGGCTATCTGTTTAAGGCAGGCCAGCGAGCTAGCTTTTCAACAGTGTTTCATTTTCTTGCTTGCAGGGCTAACTTAAAAGAGTTTTTTCAATGCCGCAGTGACTGAAGAAGCAGTCCACTCCCATGTAACCATGAAAGAGCCAGAGAGCACCTGGCACCCTGCATTTTTACTGTTTCTTTCCAATCTTAGCACCATATCCCTAAGGAACCTTGAATCCAACCAGGATCCTCCTTTGCATGCGACTCTAGATGCATTTCATGGATAGTTTGAACCCTTGTCAATGCATTTTTTGAAAAGGAAAGAAAAAAAAAAAGAACTTTGTGTATGTGACTTAAAGCATGTAACCTTAAGATGTTGCATTCTAAACTGAAAATAAAGACCTTTCCCAAATGTGTCGGTGTGCTGAGGACTGTTTAATATGCTCTCCTAACTCATCGGGGCCAGGATAAATAAGCACATAACTAAAGTGGGCGTGTGCACGTGCTCTGCGCTCAGGGAGAAGCTGGGCCAAGGCAGGGTGTTACAGTTCTTGCATGCATCGCACTGAACCCAGCTTATTTTAACCTTGCAGGCGATAAAAGCGAAAATGGATGAACTTAGGCCTTTGATACCTGTGTTGGAAGAGTACAAGGCCGATGCCAAATTGGTATTGCAGTTTAAGGAGGAGGTCCAGAATCTGACGTCAGTGCTTAACGAGCTGCAAGAGGAAATTGGCGCCTATGACTACGATGAACTTCAGAGCAGAGTGTCCAATCTTGAAGAAAGGCTCCGTGCATGCATGCAAAAACTAGGTAGGCCCGGCACCCTCGGGGCGTGGCGCTGCACCGCCCACCTCCGCACACGAACAGGCTTAGGGAGTGGTGCTGAAGGGCGGCCCACCTGGCCACAGCAAGGCGTGGCTGTGTCCTGGAGAGACAGCAGCCAGGGAGGGTAGGAGCACCTGCCTGAGGGCACTGACCATGTCCATACCAGGCAAAGGCCAGTTCCAGACCCCACTCACTAACACATCTGAAAGACCATAGGCTGGTATTCGATGCCACATGCCACCTGACGGGGGTGTGTGTGTGTGTGTGTGTTGTGCACGCGTGTGCTTTGAAGACGCAGGCTGAGCAGGGCTGGGAACATCTCCCCTTCCTCCAGTGAGGGGAGGGTTGATGAAACCCGTGGATGTGGTCAGTCCTACAAAGTTGCAATGAAAAAGAGGGTCCACCCACACCACGGAGGCCGGGCCAGTGGCAGCAGGTGGGGTCCCTCTTGCAGCCTGGGAGGAGTGCCAGGGAGGAGCCTCTCAGGGTCAGGTCCCTTGGAATAGCATCTTAGTGTGGAGCCCAAGCCCCGGTGAGGCAGGCGCTGGTGGCCTGAAGCCATCAGGAGGTGTGGGGACCATCTCCCCGACAGCTTCCCAGGGGCACTCTGGGAGACTGCATGTCTGAAATGGCTCAGCCGGTGTGTCTTAGGGTCCCAGCCCACCCCCACCTGGCCCTGAGTTTGCCACTGTGCCTCTCCCTCATTCCCAACAGCCCACTGAAGAGTTCAGATGTAGGTGTTTTATGGTTTTTTTTTTTTTTAAAGTTATTTCCCCACAAGCAGCTTTCTTCCCTGATACACAGGCGGGTAGGCCTGGGAGACCAAGAGAAAACCTCCACCTTCCCCAGTCCAGGAATCTGGGCAGCACAGGGAAGTGGTTCAAGTGAGGAGTCACAGGTGCGAGAAGACCAGGGCCTCGAGGGAGCGCGTCCCCACCCTGTCCCGCCAGACTTCCCATCCGCCCGCAGCCGGCTCTCAGTAGCTGGGCAAGAGCACCCTGTGTCTGAGGCTCTCAGGCCCTTCCGATGACTGCCCTTGGCCTGAAGGGCTGTGCAGGTAGAGACCCACCCGGCGCATGGCTGGGTGCAGGGACCTTCTGGCCAACTGTGAACACCGGGTCTGGGTGCAGGGCAGCGCAGGGAGGCAGTCCCTGCCACTCGACAGCTGTGGGACCCTCCTTGGCACTGGCCATCTTGAGCCTCAGCTGCCTCCTCGTCTGTAGCAGGAAGGTCCAGGGAGTCCCTGGGCCCTGGGGTCAGTCACTGTGAGAATCCAGATGTCATTCATGCCACCAGTTCAGAGGAGGAACAGGATGGTAAGAAGGCAGGTTGGCAGGTAGGTTAGTGATAGAGATGGATGGTGGATGGACAGAGGGATGGGCGGACAGAGGGATAGATGGCTGATGGATAGGGGTGGGTGATAGAGTGATTGATGGAGAGGTAGAGGTGGGTGATAGTGATTGGCTGATTGACTTGTGGAGAAGGTGAGCAGCTGCTCCTCCCCCTTCCCAGCCTTCATCCTGCTCAGGACCCTACTGCTACCCTGTGGCCACGTGAGCCAGCCCATCCTAATCTCACCAGGCAGCTGCCTCAGGACCACCCTTGCCTGCTGGTTGCTAGGGCCACCGTCTCTGCGTGGTAGAGTCGGCCCCGACTGCTGGTGCTCCTGGGTGGGTTGCAGCTCAGTGGCGGACAGTGTCCCTCCTCATCCCCATCGGCCCCTGGCTACTTGTGTGCCTACTGCCTCTGCAAATGACCCTTCCCTGGTTCCCGGGGAAGGCAAGGACTCCTGGATCTTAGAAGTCCTCCTGTTAGTGAGACCTGTCCTTGCTGCCTCCTTTTCATCAAGCCGAAGTTGCTAATGGTTCCTGGCCCCAGACACACACAGAAAATCAAAACAAGGACGGAGGCCCCAGTGGCCAGTGGCTGTCCCTCACTGGAGTGCATGCTTGTCCTCGGGGCCCAGCCAGAAACTTGAATCTGAAACTCATTCCTGGGCCTGGAGGCTGAGCTCAGCATCTTGCAGGCCTCCTCTGGAGTGTTGTTCTAGAGCAAGTCTCGTCCCCAGACAGGAGAGAGGCAGTGCTGCCCAGAGATGCAGCTGGTCCCTGAGCCAGGCCTGTGATGTCCTCCTGGGCTGCTGCAGAGCCACAGCCCAGCAGCCAAACCGAGATAAGCCAGCAGCCTCAGCGAGCCATGATGCTCCTCAGACGTGGTCACTGGCCTGGGCCTGCCGTGTGCTGCAAGGTGAGCCACGGCCTCTCCCTGTGAGGGGCGAGCTGACCTCGGGCTGCCCCAGCTGCACCGGGCGCTGATGCCGAGGGCTTATGCGGTTTCGCGGATTCTTTCTGTTGGGATGCGGAGAAAGCCAGGCTCTCCGGGCCAACTGGGCAACCTCTTCTCCCCACAAGGCGTCTTAGCCCATCTTGGCAAAGCCTGCGGCCCCAGCTTCAGACACCCACTGCTGCCAGGATCGGGGCCGCCTGCCTCTGCTGAGTCTGAGGAGTGGGCCCAAGGGCCAAGGCCAGCGCACGGCGCTGTGCTCGCCCTGCTGGGGGACCGGTTGGAGCTCCTGCTTGCTCTGCACCCTTGAGGCGTCAGGAAAGACCACCAGACAGTGGGGGTGTGGGGGTGTCCTCGCCTCCTGCCTGGGCTTGAAGGGGGTGGACCATAAACTGCCAGCAGGGTCTTGGTGAAGGTCGCCTGTGCCTTGAGGCAGGGATGGGCAGAGCAAAGGCTGCCTGGGCAGGAGGGGAAGCCTAGGACAGGGAGGGAAGGCGCCTGCCTGAAGTGCCCCCTGCGGCTTGCCTCAGGTGGGACCTGGCCAGCGCCAGGCCTTCCCTTCCGGTTTCTTCCAGGAAGCCCTCAGGGGGCATGTGCTGGGGGTCTCCTGGAGGCCAGACTTCCCTGCCGGGTCAGGAGGTGAAAGCAGAGTCCACGGTGCCCCCTGCATGCCCACTCTGGGCTCCGTCTGAGCACGGGGCCTGGGTGGGCTTGTTTCTTCTGCATCTTGGACGTCAGTTTGTCTGAGCCCTCAGCTCTGCAAACTTGTGGCTTAACTTCCCAGGCCTTGGGGAACAGGAGCTGGGAACAGAGGCCAGGTGCTGACCTCTGTGGGGCCCTGGGTCCTCTTCGCCTGGTGTCTGTGGCTGCCCAGAGATGCCTCTGTCCTGGCCTGAACACCTTGGTAGCACTTTGCTCTGGGCCTGTGGCCTGAGACGAGCAGGCTGCTTTCAGCGTGGCCTCCTCCCCAGAATAGCAGGAGGCTCGTGGTCTCCTTGCAGGACCATGGCTCCTCCGTGCTCCCCTCGGCAAGTCACCCCCTTCCTGAGACCCTCCCAGCCCCGCGCTGGCCCTCCCTGCTCTGCTTGCTCTGGGGTGGAACCTGCAGGCCATGTCCTGAGCCACCAATGCCAGAAGCTACGCAGGCCACCCTCTCCTCCCCCCACTCCTGTCCCCCTGCCTGCGTCCTGGGCGCGCGTGACTGAAGAGGGACACTTTCCCGAACTGAATGTGCCAAGATTCGCCGAGGCTCTGCCGTGAGCTTTTTTAGATCCTGTCAGTTCCCGAGGTCTTGGCAGAACCAGTCTGGACAGAGAACCAAAAATAGCTCCCTGACTCAAGGAGGGCGGGCAGCCTCCAGCCCCGTGGGCCCCGGGAGCTGTGCCCGCACCAGCTTGGAGAGCAGGGCACACGGGCCGGCTGGCCTCCCTGCCCGCCTCCATCGAGATTTGAAGGCTGGCTTCACGGGGCCCCGGGAGCATGCGGAAGAGGGCTGGGTGCCGGAGAAGGGAGCCCTCGCCCTGCTAGCAGCAGGCCTTCCCCTGGGACTGCTGCCAGCCTGCCCTGGTGGCCAGGAGGTCCCAGTGGGCAGGCCGTGGGCAGACTGTCCAAGGCTGCCCTGACGGGACTTGGCTGAGCACGCAGCCGCTCCTCTGGTGTTCTCAGTCTGCGGTGGCAGTGGCGTAGTGGGGCCTTGCTGAGTACCGGTCACTGCTCTGATTCCCACAGGGGCCCTCTGCTGCTGTCCCCGCTCCTGCCGAGGAACACCCTAGGAGCAGCACTCGCCCCTCCGTGCGCGAGGCAGTGATGCAGTAGGCTCACTCGGGAAGGGGGCGAGTCGGGGAGTGAGTGGTAGGACCTGACACCCTGTCCACAGCCCTGGGATGTGTGCAGTTGCCCGGGTGGGATGGAACTTGGATGGGGGACATCTCTAGGGACAAGGCCTCAGTCTGGGTTCAGCCCTGGCAGCTGGATGGGCTGGCACTCAGGGCACCAAGAGCATAGATGTGGGAAGGGACTGAGCCAGGACAGGTGATGTCTGGTCTCCTCGGAAGGCGGTCCAGCCTGGGAGGGACCCATCCGGTTTGGGACAGAGCTTTAGCATGTGTCAGTATCTCAGGAGACCCCGCTGTGACAGAGATGTGGCCAGCCCTAAAGTGCCCGGGGGGAACTCCAGCAGGCCTTCCACCGGCGGCCCTGCCATGGCACCTGCGGGGCTGCTCCTTCCAACAACTAGCAGCACCTCGTTCCACACAGAC
Organism: Sciurus carolinensis; assembly: GCF_902686445.1. NCBI lineage: Eukaryota > Metazoa > Chordata > Mammalia > Rodentia > Sciuridae > Sciurus > Sciurus carolinensis. The sequence continues at coordinate 3,138,473 of NC_062226.1, forward strand.
CTGCCACAGGAGATGAGCAGAGGGCCACGTGCTCTTAGGGACGCTGGACACGTGTAGGGAGGGGCTGGGAGGAGGGTGACCTGTGGGAGGGGTTGGTCCTTGTAGTCTTGTCCAGGTTCCCACCCCGTTCAGAGGTTGCTAGAGCCCAGGACCCGACCCCTAGATCAAGAGGAACAAAGGAAGAAGGAGCTGGAGGGCTAGGGTGGCGTCCAGCTGGGCCTCCTCTGAGGCCTCACCCTCCACTCGAACCCCATCCCACCTCCCCAGGAGCACTTGAGGTAAGAAGCAAGCCAGGCTCATGGAACAGGAAGCTCCCATGAGGTTTCCACGTTTTTCACTCCCTGTCCCTGTGGCTGCTGGCCAACCTTGGCCTCAGCCGCTGTCCCCTTCCCCAGAGCAGGCTTGGTCAGAGCAGGGTCTGTGTGCGAGCCAGGCAAGCGTGCCTGGGCTCAGCAATGGCTCTGCCACACCTGGCACCTGGGCAGCCTGCAGCCGTGGGGCTGGTGTCGATGTGGAAGACGGGATTCCTCCCAGTGGGAGTGGAGAGGCCTCTGGAGGGGTAGGGAGCAGGGCCAGGGAGGATCTCTTCCTCCATTCTGGGCAGAGGCACCAGTGCTGGGGCTGGAGGTGCTTGGTCAGCAGACTCTGGCCCCTCCAAACCTCCTGCTGCCCCGGATGTGCCCACCTGCAACTCTCTGGGCTGGGGTTGGGTGGTCTCATCCTTCCAGTCCCGTACAACTGCTAGGGACACACTCGTTCTGTTTAAGTTTGGAGAGAGGGTGGGAGGCACCGAGACCACGCTGAGCCTGAGTGCAGCCCTCCCACCTGCCTCACCTTAGGAGATTGTCCTGGCTCCCTGTGGTCCTCGGCTAAGTCTCTGACAATCTTCTGTAAGCGCCTGGATCTCCTCTGAACTTTGCAGACTGCTGTGTACACATGCTGGTGCGACGGCCCTGGAGGGGACTGTGTAGACTTCTGAGGTCACGGGCAGGCCTGGCCTGGAAGGCAAGGGAGGGTCCAGAGAGGACCCTGTTGCATGTCCCCGGGCGGGGGCCCACCTTGGACCTCAGGAGTATTTTGCCCTTCCGAGGTGGGCTGAGATCTGAGTGTGCGGGGGCAACCTGGCTGCAGATTGGCTGGCTTCCAGGAGGGAGTTTGGCATTTCTGAACAGAGGGGTCACCACCTGGTGGTCAGGCACGAGCTGAAGCCCAGGGACTGTGGGAGGGCAGCAGGTTGTCAGGAAGGCAGGCCCTGGCCTTAGCCTTGCCCGAATGGCCTTGAGGCCCGAGCAAGTCCCTCATGATCTCCAGACACCACCTGTGAGGTGGGAGGGCTGCAGGTCACCTGCACTGTCTCAGCAACCTAGTGCTCAAAACCCAGCCCTCCTAGGCAGTTCTCAGGGACTGCAGGGTCACGGGGGAGTGGACACTTCTGCAGTGACAGGACCTGGGCTGCGGGGGTGGTCTGGCTGCTCCTGCCTGGGCCCCGAGTGGAGCCTCACTAGGTGCAGGAGGTCGAGCTGCCTCTGTACCCATTTCCTGGAGGAGGATAGAGTCTTGTGAAGGCTGAACCCCTCCTGGGGCTGCTGCTCTGACCTCCCATCCTCAGTCTGGCTGGGTGGCCAGGAGGGGTAAGGCCCAGGAGAGTGGCTCCTCCTGGCTCCTCCCTGCCTGTTCTGGCCTCTCTTGCTGGGAGGAGGTGGCCTCTAGACCTGGAGGGGAGTGGAGGCAGCCATCAGTCCTTCTGGGCAGTCTGGGGCAGGGCTGCCGCGGGCCAGGCCCTCGGTCACCGCGTCCTGATCTGTGTGCGCTCTATTCCAGCCTGCGGCAAACTGACGGGCATAAGTGACCCCGTAACGGTGAAGACCTCTGGCTCGAGGTTTGGATCGTGGATGACAGACCCCCTGGCCCCAGAAGGCGATAACAGGGTAAGTGTCTCCTTACTTTGTTCCGGGGGTCACTTGTTACCTGGCAGGACCTGGTCTTCGTCCCTCACCTAGCCCCGCCCACCTCCTAGGCCACCTGGAGCTCAGGGTCCCTGGGAGCTTCTTCCTGCAGGGGCCCAGGTCCTTTGCTGGAGTCCCTGTGATAACCCAGAGGCACAGAGCCCAGGGGCAGGGAGGGCATGTGATGCCCTGTGGCATGCTGGAGCCAGCCATGGACCCTTCAGTGCCCTCTGTGCTGCTCTGCTGGCGGGCCAGGCCCAGCTGGCCGCGGAGTCCCTCTCTCGCTAACTGCCGGGCTCTTCCCCTGGCTGCCTCTGCTTCAGGGGAGAGCTCATTAGGACCTTCTTGTTTTAATGACGCCTCATTTGTATTTCATTTGCCATTCCTTTCATGGCTGACAGAAGCGCCTCTTCCTTTTTGATTTTGGGAAGAGGCCCCGGTTCTTTTTTCCTGGGTGTCTCCCCGCAGGCAAGCCTCAGAAAAGGAGAGGGGATCAGGGCCATTCAGCTTGCCCCAGGGCCTGGGTCGCTGGCTGAGCCCTCGGGGACTGGACTGGGGATGGGAGGCCTGCCCACCAGCCCCTCCCTTGCAGCCCGTCGAAGCCTCCCGGCCTCCGGGCCTCTCCTCTGGAGGAGGGGCAGCTTTCTGGGCCCCACTCACCATCCTGCTGGGCCCTGGTTGCCGAAGGCAGAGGGAGCCTTGCGGGGATCTGGCTTCTTCCCTCTCCTTGAGGCGCACAGGACATTTAGACAATACGCTCTTGAAAGCACTCGGCTTCTGCTCCAGGCCATTTGGGACAGGGCTTAGAAACCCGAGAGCACACTCGCTCTGGAAGCCATTGCTGACCTCAGCTGTCCACCAGCTGGAAGGCAGAACAAGACCAGGCCTCCTGTGCCGGAGGTGGGAAGTGGCTGGGGACCAGGGTGGACAGGTCCTCCCCCTTCTTGCCTCGCAGCCTGCCCAGGAGGGGCCCCCAGCGTTGCACCCCCATGCCCTGGCGGCCACAGCAGCACAGCATGGCCTGGACGCCCCCCCCCATCTGCCATAGACAGGTCTGGAGGGCTGGCAAGGCTCACGCCTGGGCTCAGCTGGGGCCCAGCATTTGTAGGGGAAGGTCGCTTTCATCCTATTTTATGAACTCAGATGGCCAAGACTTGGAGGTCCTAACAATCTGAATCAGCTGTTCCCAGGACTGTTCTTTGAGTCCACGTCCTTCCTGGAGCACATGCCTCCACCCAGAGTTTGGTGAATGGACTCCTTTGCTGCCCTGTGCACAGCAAAAAGCCGCGGCTTCCCGGAACCCTGGGAGCATCAGGGGAGGGACCATGCGACTCGAGCCCTCTGAAAAAAAGAAACTGCACTGGCAGAGGCCAGGGGGCCCCAGATGCTCCACCTTCTCCCGCCGCAGTTGTGGGTGATGATAATCCAGGAATGGAAACAAGACCATGTGGCAGATGCTTAGAAAGCAGGTCCTGTGTACCAGGGGCTGTCCTAGGCTCTCCATGATGAGCGGAGGGGACAGTGGGCACTGCAGCCACACTGTGCACCCTCCCCAGCCCCCACCTACCCCTGCATCTGGGTATGATTCTCCCTGTGTTGATGAGAAATGGCGTCCTTACCCCTGCCCTGGCCCCGTGCGGAGGTCATGCACCCTTCCAGAAGTTTTGGAGTGACCGTCCTGGGCTTCCCTGGACATGTCCCTGGCAGGCACTGATGTTCCACACTGATATGCCCCCAGGGGCCCTCCCCCACCTCCCCTTTACCCTCTTCCCACCCACACAGAGCAGGAAACCCACCCACAAACCCACACAGGCCAAGGTGGGCCACAAAGCAGGAGCCGCCCCTCACTGCTGCAGAGCAGGAGCCCACATGTGGAGCATCTGACCCTAGCTCAGGCCTCGTGACCTCCGAGCCCCACACCAGTCATGTGGGCCTCTCCCCAGATGCCAGGGACCCAGGGCCTCTGGAAACTTGGCTGTTTGCTTTGCACAGTGCAGCAAGGGTGTCAGTTCCCAAAGTGGCCGAGGTGCCCATGGGTGCTTCAGATAATTACATATCTATTTTCCGCTTCTTGACTCCATCGCCCTCCAGGAGAGGAGCCTCTGGTGGCAGATGTAGTGCCAGGAAGGAACTGCAGGAGGAGGGGAGGACTTTGCGGGGAGCTGACAGCACAGAAAGGGAGGAGGTGGGAGCTGGGGCTAGCAGTGGACCCTGGCACGGGTGCTGCTCTGGCGCTTTGGGCTCCAACCTTGCTGAGCCAGTGCTTCCAGACAGCTAAGTGACAGTCTCCTGGTCTGTCCTGCCATTGATCTGGGCCAGCGATGTTTTGCTTTGTTTTGATTTTTTTCAGTCTCTCATCCGATTTGATCACACACACAGGAGACCAGTAAATAACTCGCCTCAAACAAAAAAGCCATTGATGTTGCTGCTGTGCGGCTGCCATGGGGGCATGGTGAGGGGTGTGGCCAGGGTAGGAGGGGCCCTGAGCCACTGCTGAGCTGGGAGAGTAAGGTTGGCTTAGTAGGCCTTCGCATCAGTCCTCCCTGGGTCCATTTATTAAGCACCAGCTGTGTGCCAACTCTGTGCCGAGTAGCTGGGCTCTCCCACTTCTGGTGGTGAGCATCCCGTGCTTCCCAAGGCCCAGCACAGGCCTGACCCACTTTGCCAGCATTGTAGGAGGGAGGGCTTCGCCGGAGCTGGCGGAACCCCTGCCAGGCTGTGCCCCCATCCCCAGGAGACCACAAGAGCTCCAGGGGCCCGGTTCCTGACTCTGAGGCTCACGGCCCACTCTTGACTGGGCCACCTCACCAGCCTCCCTCTTCCTGGCCTGCTTTTTCCAAAGAAGTTCCAGCATCAGAGGGGACCAGCATGACCCTCTCACCACCCCCAGAAGCAGGTGGTACAATTGCCATCCACTGTCATTTTACAAGTAGCGAGTTTAGCTTCAGTGCCAAAGCCATACAAATACTTGGTAAGGGTTCTGGGAACAAGAGGTGGAATTATCCAGAACACACCACGTTGTGCAGATGCATGGGGACAGCGTGATGCTGCAGCTCTATCATGTGGGGTCCCGCCTAATCTTTTCTCAGCAGGAGTGGGGGGCTCTTGGGCTGCTGGTCCCTCTGCTCCCACCCTTCTCTGCACCTCCGCAGCTAACAGCTCTCCTCAGAGCCTCTTTCCTACCCCCGGGCTCCTTGCTTTTAGCCATCCTAGAGGAGGACATGTGACAGATGCTTGCCAAGCCAACAGGAAGAGCACACTGGGGCCCAGGTTCCTAAGAGAGGCCCTTTAAATAGCATCGCGCACGGCCTGGCCTGCCGTTAAGGAGGTGTGGATGCGCCGCAGGGCGGGGGCGCCTCACCAGCTCTGCCCTGGGCGCCCTTCCTACTGAAAGCAGCTGAAAATAGTCGGGACAGTTAGGGAAGCCCGTGTTCTCAGCGAGCTTGACCATATGGGCCTGGAAGCAGTGGAGACGTGGGGAGACCCAGTTTTTCTCCTGTGGGCAGCAGTGGCGGAGCCTGTTTCTGAGAAGCCTCGCTGTGGAAGCGGGACGGTCGCAGATGCTCCAGAGCTCACGTGCACTGGCCAGCGTTGGAGTTTTTGCTGGCAAAGGATATCTTGGGGGGAGAGGGAATTGGGCAGGGGCTCCGGTCTAGCTGTCCCCATTCCCCAGGCAGGCAGGGACAAAAGACAGAAGGTAACAGCTAAACTTTTTAAAAGAAAAATCATTTCTAAGGAGCAGTTCTCGGGCCCGTCAGCTACTGCAGATCCAAGGAACTGTGTTCGGGACCGGGCTGTCCAGGGGCCTTGGGGGGTGGGGCTGACGTCCACTGCCACTGACCGAGAGGGGTGGCTGATTCCCAGGCCCTGTGCTGGTCCAGCGGGAGGCCTGGCTTGCAGCCCTGGCTCCATCCTGCTTCCAGACTCTGGAACGGGACCAGTCCTGCTCTTCCGCTGCCTGAACCTGAGGACCAATGATGTCAGAGGGTGTCCGGGGGCACAGGTGCTGGTGGGCAGAGTGGCCACAGGTCTCCCTGCTGTCCTCAGCCATGCTGTGCCCTTTGGGATCCTCAGCTCCCTGGGGAGAAGAGGGCGTGAGGCAAGGCCCCGAGAGAGGCTGCCATCTGAGGGCAGATGAGGTCTGGAGGAGAGACTGGAGAGTCCTTGTCCCCCACGGACGGCACCTGCTGTGTGGGGCAAGGCGGGCGAGGTGGCCTCGGGAACTGGTAGGAATGAGGGAGGCAGTGGGCGGGCTGCGTGCCAGATGCTGGGCTGGGCACGCTCTCCAGGGAGCAGAGCAGATGGCCACAGAGAGACGCTCCTTCTCTCTGGGCCTCTGTGAATTAGGAGTCTGGAATCGGCGGCCTCCCCGTGGTGCCACTCTGTAGAGGCGCCCTGACCCATCTGTGGCTGGCGTCCTGGGCTGAGCTCGAGGTTGAGTTCAGTTGGCCTCGATTTGCAGACGAGCTGGGCCCTGCCACACGCTCACCGGTGTCTTGAAGCCTCTTCCTTCTGGCTGTGTGTGGCCCCGGTCCCCCTCTAGCCCGCTCAGAACCATCCAGGCCGTTCCTTCAGTCCAGGGCGAGGAGCCAGAGCTGGGTTTTACTGGACAAGTGGAGGTGGCAGGCCCTACAGGCCTGTTCTGCAGCCTTGGGATCCGAGGCAGGGAGGAGGTGGTGCTGGGCTCTGCTGCCATGGTTGGGCCTGTTCAGGTGCCCGGGTGCCAGCACCCAGCCACACAAAGACCCTCCACAGGACCTTCCTTGGCAGACCACTGTCACTCACTGAGCCGTGCCAGGTGGGCACAGGGCCCCAGAGACCCCTGAGAGGTCTTCCCTCCCCTCCAGGCTGGGGGCCAGTGGGGTTGACAGACAAGAAGCCCCCCGTGGCCCTCTCCCTTTGTGTCTCCTCTCTTTTGAGGACCCTCATCACTGGGCTTAGGGCCCACCCTGATCCAGGACCAGCTCCTTATCTGGAGACCATTAACTTACAGACCCTTTTTCCAAACAAGGTGATCGACAGGTTCAAGGGTGTGGATACCTCTTTGGGGGGCCACTGTCCAGTCCACAGGGGCTTCAAAGTGCCTCCCAAGGAGATGTGTCTGGACTGGGGTGTCCGGAGGGTGCCCAGTGGTGGGAGTAGCCCCTGGCTGGGCACAGAGCCTGGGAGCACAGTGCTGGCCCAGCAGGGGCTGAGGTGTGTGGAGGCTGGCAGGGACATGCCAGCCCGACACGCCAGCCCGACAGGGGAGTTTGGAGCTGCAGAATTGGGAAGAGCTTATGTAGGAGAGTGGCAGGCTGACCTGGAATTCTAGAAGATTCTCACTGGTTGAGGGAGAGTGGCAGGCTGACCTGGAATTCTAGAAGATTCTCACTGGTTGAGGGAGACAGTTTGGGGGCCGAGGGCATAACCCCAGGGCGGGGCAGCTCACATCAGGCCCCCCGCAGTCTGGTCTTCCTCTGCTAGGGAAGGGCCTCTGGAAGCGTGTGGTGTGGCCTGGCCCCTCTGCTCCTCCAGACCTCTGACGCGGGAAGCAGGTGTGGAATCAGGGTGGCGTCTGAGCCCCTGTCAGTGAGGGGAAAGTCAAGGCCACACAGGAGCAGGGGGTCTTCCTGTAAATGGGCCACTTCCCCTGGGACCATCTGAGCACATGCAGGCTCCTTCCTGAAGGCCTCGAGGGCCACAGGTCAAGGGTCCCCTGCTCCCTAGTCCATCCTGCCTGGACAGGGTCTGTGCTCCTGCTCGGGTCTCCAGTGGAAGCCCAGAGCTTCTCCTGCCCATCGACACACCACTGGGCTGCAGCTTCGAGGCCACACCATCCAGCCCACCCTGTCCTGGTTGGACCCAAGGCCTTTTAGGAGGAAGTGACATTCGAGTGAAGCCTCCCGACCAGGCCTTGTTCCCCCAGATGCTGAGATGTGGTGACTTGCCTGTTATTGGGCAGGGCCGACCCCATGCACAGGCCAGACTCTGGGTGTGGCAAGTGGACCTGGGCTTTGCCCTCTGGTGGACCAGGGAGCAGAGGAGCCCTAGTGGATCTATGGCACTCGTTGCGGGGACAGCAGGACTGGACTTTCTAGCCTTACCCCTGATATTCAGGATACCGCAATTTTGTGTTGTGGGGGTGTCCTGTGCACTGGAGGATGCCTTGCCTGGCCTCTGCCCACCTGATGCCAGCACACACCCCCACCAAATTGGGACACTCCAGACTCTCTCCAGACCTGGCCTCGTGCCCTGTCCAGAGCAGTGCTTTCAAGCACAGACTTTGGTCCCACTCGAAGCTCTGGAGGAGGTCTGGAGACCTCCTGGCCTTGATCATCCAGTCCAAATATGGGCGCACACAGCTGTATGGGTGCGTGGGCTTGTGTAAGGTTTGAAGGCAGGAGATGAGGCTGGCACAGCAACAGCCCGGAATGGAGACACACGGTGCCCGGCACCTGACACCCCGTCCTGCCAGCCGTCCTCAGCTGGGCCCCCCCAGGTCCTGCTGGAAAGAAGATAGCCTTTGTAAAGTGTGAGGGCCGCATCTCCCTGGTCTTTGCGGCCACCTTGCCAGAGACCAAGCCAGCAGCACTGACAGGATTTGGGTAGAAGTGGATGCAAACAACCTTTCAGACGGGGAGGTCACGAGTGGACTCGGGACAGCCCACTGTGTAAAATGGGCTTCTTGATGTGAGCCCCTGTGGGGTTCTGCCTACGTGGCTCTCTCCTGCCTCGAGCGGCTTCCGGCTGGCATAAGCTCAACCATGGAAGGTGGGCACGTTTACATCTTGGATGTTGGCAGACCTCCAAGACAGCCTGCCTGAGCTGAGCCCCGGCAGAGCCCCTGGTGGGACAGGTGGCCCTGGTGCTGATTTTCCCTCCCACCCTGAACAGTATGTTCAGAAAGTGTTGTGTCCAGGGCATGGAGAAGGCCCTTTGAAAATCCATACTCAGTGGATGCTGATGGCACCTGGTTCTGGCCACGGGAAGGAGACACTGGACCCTGGGCACACAGGGACGAGTCCCTGGGCCCCCAATCTCAAGGGCCCACTCTAGGGGGGCTGGTGTACAGACGTACTGAGTGTCCTCCTTGCTGAGATAGGGAGCGGGGCTTGCTTTAGAGGCAGGGAGCGGAGGCTGGAAGGAAGCAGTGGGCTTGGGTCCCTCAAGAGCCAGGCGGAGGCAGCAGCAGTGGGCTGGGGGTAGCTGTGGGCTGCTGTCTGCCAGTGTGATCAGGGGTTTCTGCGCATGGCCCTGGTGCCTCTGCACCCCTCCCACTTCTAATCCCTGACCCACATCATCGAGGGCCGGTCTGCAGGAGGCGAGGGATAATGACAGCCTCCAATGAGACCCAGCTGAAAAAAACTCATTAAAAACAAAAAGCACATCTGCCTCCAAGCATCTGAATGGATGTCTCAGGAACAAGGTTACGATTTTTTTTTAATTTTTAACGCATGTGTCATGCCAAGTCTGAAAGCTCCGCATCCTTAATCTCTCTGCAGCGCCGGAGCTCCTGATGGATAGAGCAGCTGTCCTGCCAGACAGATGCACGGGAGCAGGGCTGGCCTGCCAGATTCCCTCTGCTACGCGCTCTGCCTTCTCCTTTGCTCCCATATTGGTTGAAAACGACTAAAGCATTTTTTCAAACTCTAGGCAGCTCCCAGGTCACATGGCATCTAAGCAATCAGGAATCTCTCCCTCTGTAACCCCAACTTTGGGCCACGACCAGGTTTGTTATCTGGTTGGTTTTGACCTCTGGAGCCTTCTGCCGCAGCCTTTGCCTGGATTAGGTGTGGCCCTGAGTGATGCTCTCGGCCTCCCAAAGGCCAAATTAATGATGTTCTGCCCGGCAGACAGGAGGATTCAGTCTTGCAGGGTGGCAAGGCCCGCTGGCCTACAAGAAGGGGCCCTTCCCAGTGACCTTGAGAACTTTGCTGCTGCAGTGCCACCTGGTGCTGGGGCATCTGTCCTGCCCAGGGCCTGGCAGTGTGCCCTCCTCCATGCTGACTCGCTGGCCTTGGGGCACCTGGACAGATGGAGGTACTTTCTCCCTCAAGTCTGTGGACACAGCCCGGCCCTCGGCCAGGGACACAGCAGTGAAGAAACAGGCATGGCCACTGCCCGCAGCCAGGTTCATCCAAAGCAGAGGGCTCAGTCTGCGGGCCACCCACCGAGGTGAATGGCACAGGGCGGCTACAGCCCTGTCCAGTGAGATTGGTGGCCCAGGCTGCCTGTTCTCCCTCTGCCTTCCCCGTGTCCTCTCCTCACCCTGGACGAGTCCTGCTCTGGTCCTATCCCTCCAGAAAAGTCCCGTGGGCTTGGAGGAGGGACGTGCCGCCCTTACGTCTTAATGACTCCTTCCTGGCTCTCCTGCAGGTTCCCCTGGGAGGGCAGGTCCCCCAGCCACTGCGTGCGCCCTAGGGTGCACTCACCAGGTCTGCTCTCTCCGCAGGTCTGGTACATGGACGGTTACCACAACAACCGCTTTGTCCGTGAGTACAAGTCCATGGTGGACTTCATGACCACGGACAACTTCACCTCCCACCGCCTGCCCCACCCGTGGTCGGGCACGGGGCAGGTGGTCTACAACGGCTCCATCTACTTCAACAAGTTCCAGAGCCACATCATCATCCGGTTCGACTTGAAAACTGAGACCATCCTTAAGACGCGCAGCTTGGACTATGCCGGCTACAACAATATGTACCACTACGCCTGGGGCGGCCACTCGGACATCGACCTCATGGTGGACGAGAACGGGCTCTGGGCCGTGTACGCCACCAACCAGAACGCCGGCAACATCGTGATCAGCAAGCTGGACCCCGTGTCCCTGCAGATCCTGCAGACCTGGAACACCAGCTACCCCAAGCGCAGCGCTGGCGAGGCCTTCATCATCTGCGGCACCCTCTACGTCACCAACGGCTACTCGGGGGGCACCAAGGTGCACTACGCCTACCAGACCAACGCCTCCACCTACGAGTACATCGACATCCCCTTCCAGAACAAGTACTCCCACATCTCCATGTTGGACTACAACCCCAAGGACCGCGCCCTGTACGCCTGGAACAACGGCCACCAGACCCTCTACAACGTCACCCTCTTCCACGTCATCCGCTCGGACGAGTTGTAGCCCCCCACCCGCCGCAGGCCAAGGGTCCAGGCCCTCCCCTCCGCGGGCGCTCCGTGCAGCAGCTGCCAAAACGATGCCGAGAATACTGACAAGACTAACTTCAAAACAATCATCAGCAACGAGCCCGACGTCAAGGACGGCAGTACCCCGAGTCCCCCCCTCAAGCCAGCGGGCGACAGATTTCCGAAGAAGCCCCTGTATTTGCAGCTGGAACTGCAGCCTGAGGCCCCCTGGCCTCCCCCACCCCATCCCTCTCTGGTCAAATAACATACTCAAGAAGCAAGGCAGTGACTGTTGGCCATCCTCACCCGAGAACACCACTGTTAGGGTGCATGGACATCTCCTTAGGTCGTGGTCAGCGCTGATGGACGGGCCGCCCTTGTCTCTCCGAGAGCCCCCGCCCGGGCGGCGCTCAGCGCGGGGCCGGCCTCCCGCCCCGACACGGCTGCCGTTTCTTGACTGTGTCATTGTCTCTTAGGTCAACTGTGCCGAGACTGCAAGTAGCTCATGGACCGTGTGCAGCACCTCCTCCAGCCGCGGCCGGCAGAGTGGAGTTGCTGTTCCCGCGTCGTTCGAACCCGCGTACCCCGTAGATATATCGTGCAGTGTCTGTCTGTTATTTCCTTGAGGTGGTTACTCCGTGCGTTCAGTTGGTGCCTTGAATGTCGTAAATGCAATGCTGTAGTTTGGATCGATAAGTGGATGGTTTTTGTTTCTAAAAAGAAAAAAAAAAATCAGTGTTCACCCTTATAGAGACATAGTCAAGTTCATGTTGATAATAATCAAAGGAATTATTCTCTTCTTGTTAAATATCTGAATCATGTAAGGGCGGATGGAAAGGTCTCGTCTCTGGAAACTCTGGTTTCCAACCGGAAGGAAATCCACCGGGCGGCGGTGTGTGGAAAGTTCACTTTTTAGGTTAAAAAAGAGGGAAACTTTGTACTCTCCGGTTATCTAAGGAACAATAAAGACGTTAGAGACCTGTTTGCCTCTCGTCATTTCTGGGGGTGTAAGTGAGGGAGACCTCCACCCAGGTCCTGGCTACGTGGGGCTGGATCGGGACTCGCCCTTTCAGGAAAGGGAAGAGGGCAGGGACGTGCCCTCATGGAGCCGGGCCTCTGGCCCCAGAAGTCAGAACTGGGCATGGGCCTGGGGTTACACTCCCCTTCGGTGAATCTGAGGTGCTGTTCAGACTCGGGCTGCAGCTGGGCACCCCACCCCTTGCCCCCCACCAACCAGTGTCCTCCAAGAGCACAGTGATGGGGGGACCTGAGCAGGTGCCCACTTCAGATGCCCTGAAGAGGCGGGTACTACCAGTCAAGCCCCTACCAAAGAGCCTGCCAAGTCACACCTGCCCTCTGGCCAGTTCTCCCGGCGGTAGGTCTGGGAGGTGAGTGATCAGCCTTCCCTGGGTCCCCAAGGTTGGTCACCCTAAGGAGCCAACATGGGCAGCGTCCACAGGAGATGGTCATGCCCCCACATCCAGGCAGGCTCTGGGTCCCTGTGGGACAAGCCACATCTCAATGTCCAGAGACTTTCCAGAATGCTGGCCAGAGAAGGGACAGGCAGAGGGCCTGCAGGTCCAGATCCCAGGGGTGTGGGAACCTTTCCCCTCTCGTCTCCCCTCTGCTGCTGGCTGCTCCCCAGCAGGACAGTGATGTGGGACCCCAACCAGTGAGCCTAGGAGCCCCCTGAGTTCCTGCCGTTTGTCCTGGGAAGGCAGCTGGACTGGACACAGCAGGGCAGGGATGGCCCTGAGGCCAGAGCAAGCTGCTGCCCAGAGGGCTCGTGTGCTATGCAGCCAAGTCTGCGACGTCCCAAGGCGGCCACTCCAGTCCTGGTGTCCTCACATGCGCCAGAGCTCCCAACACAGAGCCAGCGCGTGGACGCTGCAGGCAGCGGAGACCGTGCCCAGGTGGCACAGTAGGCACCCTTGTTCCCTGGCCGTGGGAAAGGGGAGAGGGCCAAGGTGCTCGACCACCACAGGAGGAAGGGGCTGGAGACGCACAGGCACGTCCGCCCTCAGGACCCGGCACACAACCCAGTGGCCAGGGCCCCTCGTGGGGCTGCAGTCAGGCCCTCTCCCTTCACGGTGAGGACGGTGACCCCTGATCTGCAACAGCGTAGACCTTCCCTGCAGGGTCAGCGCCCCTCTCGTCCTGCGTGTGCCCTCCACCTGGCCAGCCCTGCCTCCGGCCTGCTGCCCTGTCCTCCCCACTCAGAGCCCAGGCCCTCTCCTTCTTCCTCCTGGTCTCCCCCGCCTCCAAGGAGAACCCTCCCTCCCTCCCTCTCCACGGCCCACCTCTCCTCCGCCCTGTCCTCCCCAGCATCTGCGGTTCTTCCACATCCAATATGCTCTCTGGGACTTAATTCAGGTGACCTTCCAAACCCAGCCCAAGACAGGGAACTGGGAGCGTCCACTGAAAGGCCACGTTAAGGAGTGGAGTGGGCCGGTGAAGCTCATCCTTGATCACAGCCTGCTTAGCTGGCCAGCTCCTGGAGCAGGCGGCCCTCACGCCCCTCGGCAGGCCAGCTTCCAACAGGACTCCAGGAGCGGGAGACATTTCGTCCTTTCAAGTCTACAGATTGTCATGGAGGGGATAGCGCACCCCCATGAGGTGGCCAGCTGGTTATTGACACAGAAGCCCTCGTTTCCACGGATCGGTAACGCCGGTATGTGAGGCCACTGCCCCATCGCCCCTGTGATGAGACCCCGTCCCGCACAGCCGGACAGGAGTGGCTTTGCCGTCACTGGTGGAATTACTCACAGATTCCTGTGGAGTTCCCCTTAATGGCACAGTAAAACCCAAACCAGCAAAGTCCTATTCTGTGAGTCACCAGAAGACAAAATCACCGCCCGCTAGGTCCAGCATGGATTTGCTGTCTCCGCTGAGTATCCGCTAGTGAAAGTATTCTACCAGGAGACTAAACATGCAACAAACTGCCACCTGCCACTAAGTCCCCCAGATTCCAATACCTGGGTATATGGGCTGGTGGCAGAATATCTGAGGATGAATTTTATCTATTCAAAGTTTGGCCTGGAATCAAAATCCAGCAGTTCTTCGGGATGCCTGGAGATGGAAGCGTGAGACACCTGGCTGTTGGCAGCCGGGCCTGGAATTCCCCTAATTCCCACAGGGTTCGTTCCCTGCAGGAAGCTCGGGAAAGGTGGTCACACAGGTGCCCAGGATCTCCTCTGGCTCTGAGTCCCGGGCCTTGCTCACGTAGACTTCAAGAGGCCCGGGTGCAGCTTCTCTCCCTCAACCAGAGAAGGAGTCACTGACTGGGGACTGTCCCTCTTGGGGTGCAGGTGGACCACAGGGTGCCAGGCATCACCCTCGGGCAGGGATGGGAACACACCCTCGTTTGGGGCAGCAGGAGGATTGAATGGGCCACTCTGGTGGCCATGTTTTCTGGGCTTTTCCATCTCATATTGTCTTCCTCCACCCCCACCTTTTTCTATTCAGTTCTTACTCCTTCTCAAACTTCAGGAGCTGCTTGCACGTGTGGGAAGTGAGCCTTCGTGGTCATGCGATACAGGCTGCCAACCTGACGGGTCATTCGCCTCCTGATTTTGGTCACAGTCATGGTAGGCAAAATTACCAGTTATTCCTTAATGATTTCCTAATGCTTGACTTCTGAGTCACAGTTGGGACAGTCTAGCAAGCTCCTGGCTCCTGCTTCCTCCTGGGCGTGTGGATGCTCCCTACCTTTGTGGAGACTGTCAATGCTCTGGGTTTCTGCAGAGTGAGGTGGGGGCCGTTTTATCTTTGCCCAAAGGCTGCCCAGTTCTCCCAGTAGGATTTATTAGTTGACCAACCTTGCCCTGCTGAATCCTAGAGCTTGGGACTGTTTCTGGAGCTCTCTCTTACTGAGCCTGTGTTTGATGGAATCAGAGCAGGTTTTGCCTCTTTCCATCTTCTTGGGTCTGTGAAGACTGAAGTGGTTTCCAGCTGGTGCGTCTCTGTGGCTCTGAGCCAGGGGCTGAATTCCCAAGATTTTGCCAGGTCTGTCCCCCAGGGACCTAAGCAGCAGCCCAGGACCCTGCTACCCGGCCTGGGCTGAGTTCTCACCTGGGCTCGGTTGGCCCCAGGGTCTCACGTCCATCAAACTCCGGCTGGGGAGCCAGGACTGCCTGCTCATCACCCAGCAGGCAGGGGAAGGAGCCAGAACCACGACAGGCCAGGTCCTGGGCTCCTTCTCCAGCTCCCTGTGCTGGTGAGTCACTGTGGCCGGGCACTGAGTAGGGCCTCTGCCAGCCTTTGTCCCTCGCACCCACCCTGCCGGGCCTCTATTTCCCTCGTAGGGAGGGGCCCGCAGGTGGAGGGGGAGGTCTTTCCTCCGCGTCCCCTTCATCCTGCTGCCCATCCCTCTCTCTCTCTCTCACATGCGCACACACACGTGCCAGCACGCACACCAGCTAAGCCAGGTGCCCCACGGAAGCAGAGCAGGCACACAGCCTCGGGCCCCGGCTTTGCTTCCTCCGGGCACGGGGTCCTCCCTGGCAAAATGGGGCCAGTGATGGCACCCCTGCTGCTTCTAGGACACAAGTCTGCTTCCATGGCCTCCCAGCCTGGCCTGAGTGCCCTGTGATCTCAGCGAGAGCTGGGCAGACCCAGTCACCTGGGCACACCCTCCTCCACCACACACACCCTGCTCCGGCAAGGAACCTGTGCTCGTGGCCACCCGGCGACACCTCTGCCCAAGCTGGCACCACATCCATGACAGAGGGACCACTTGCTCTAATGAGAGAGGCTTTGACGTGGAGCCCTTCCTGGCTCCAAGGCACAGTGGCCTTTCCGGGGCTCACACCCCCTCCCGTGATGTCGCCCCTTATTGGTGCCCTGGTAGCACTTTGCTCTGCCTCTGAAGCCTTGGTAGCCCCGCTCAGCAGGTAAAGACATGGAGGTCCAGAGAGACCAGTTATTGCCTGCCCAAGTTAGCACAGATAATTAGTGGCAAACCAAGATGGGACCCGAGTCCCCCGACACCAGACTGGGCTCTTATCGGAGAAACTGGTGCAACAGCACACGACAGTCTTCTAATTGGCCAAGTTTCCAGAGTCCCTGGGGATAGGAAGCTGCCCTGTGCTCCCTCGGGGCTGCTCTCCTCCTCCCGACCAGGCCCAGGGGCAGGGCTGCAGAACACAGGAGCTCCAGCCGCAGGCTCTCAGAGAAGGAGCCGTAATTTCCTCATTGATCTTCCCCTTCCTGCTACGGGCTGGAAATAAGGTCGCCGAGATGCTGCTCCGGCTTATTGAATTCTTGTGCTGCTCCTGAAGGGCCCCGCCCCGCCCGCAGCAGCTTCTCACTTGAGGTCACCGTGGCCTGCGCAGACCTGCAGAGCATCTCTTGCCACTAGTGCCACAGCACAGACCCCTGGCTGTCCCTGATGCCTGGGGACTCTGGGTGCCTGCCTGTCCCCCAGCATCACCAAGACCCCTCTCCCAGCCTGCTGGCCCGCTGCCGCCTCCTCCCACCAGCAGACGGGCTCTCCTGCCTGCTCCTGGGCTGCTGGTCTCACTTAGGCTGGCGCCCACTGTCCCTGCTAAGTCGGCTGTGGCAGGCCATAATAAAGAAGACGAACAGTGGCTGCATCCGGTCATTCTGAGGAGGCTCGTTGACTCAGCAAGGGCTGCGAGAGGCGGGAGCCCTCTACTGTCGCTCAGCAGCCCCCGGCCAGGCCCACGGACCTGCTGCTGCCCGGAGGGTTAGAGGTGGCTGCCAGCCAGGAAGCTCCCTGGCCCCCTCCCGCCCACAGAGCCATCTGTCTGCACCACGGCAGGGAGGCCAGCCGGGGTCCCGCAGCCCAGCCCTAGGGGTGTTTCCTGCCTGCAGAGCGCCATGCAGCGAGCCCAAAGCTCCAGGTGCTGCCAGTCCAGCACAGGGACGGGCGACTCCTGAGGCGTTCGGAGTCTCCGAGTCTTGGCTGTGAAGCCGGCGGCTCGTCTCACCCACTGAATAACGCTGTAAAACAGACTGATTCCGGCGCCCCTGGTGGCCCTGTGGGTTCCACAAGCACAGGCAGAAAGTCACCTACAGGGCCATTTCCCAGTAAGAGCCCCACTTTCCCTTGTGCCCAGGGCAGGGGAGGCGTTGCCACAAAGGAAAGAGAAAGGACACATGTGGACGCCCCGTGGGGACACTGGAGTGTCTGGGGAAGGCGGGAGTCTGGGGAGACTGCTGCTCGTGTCCTGCACACACTACTGACCCACATGGACCTCAGGCTCAAGTCTGTAAATGGAATCCACATCAGTCCCACCCAGTAGACCACCCGAGGAGGGCCTGGGCCCAGGTTGGGACAGATGTCATGGCCCAGGGAGTGGGGTGGGGACAGCAAGGGCCCTGAATCATGGGTCCTGAGGGCAGTGGGAACGTGGGGGGCCATGTGGGCAGCAAACACAGCTGGGCAGGGCCGGTTGCTTGTCTGTGTCCTTCACTAACTCATTTCAGCAACAACCCCATTTCTCAGATTGGAAAACTGAGCCTGGGCATGGACACAGGACTTCCCACCACCCTGCTGTGCTGGTGGACCCTGCTGCTCCACCGCCCAGCCTGTCTGCCCACGACCGGCCTCCCAGAGCCAGGGTGGAGCCATGAGGCTGGTGTGAAAGAAGGAACCCAGGCCACGTCCATGGCGCTGGCCACTGCCTCTCCTAGCATGCGGCCCAGGGGCCCTCACCAGCTTCCCCTTCCCCGGGCAGGGGAGCCCGGGTCCCAGGACACCGCCCACAGCAGCCCACTGCCATCACCCTCGCCACCCTCCTGTGTGAATGTGTGTCTGTCGCCCCTGTGGACAGTCACACATGGACCTGGGAGCCAGAGCTGGAGTCCCGCTGGCTCTGCTCACCCCAGCACCCAGCTGTGCCCCTGGCATGGAGGACACAACCCACGGTCTCCACTGCTCTGCGGGGTCTCCATTCCAAGGCCCCTGGATGGAGAAACCTGGGGTAGCCAGGAGCCCTGTCTACACCGAGTCTCTCAAGGCCTGCAGCCTTGCCTCGGCGCCCGCATGCCTGCCCTACAGGCTGTGCCCGGGCCCCCCTCTGCACCACTCCTCCTGCCCTTGGAAGCCATCGTTAAGTAACACAAGCGGTACTTCAGCACAAAGCACGCGATACCCCGAAGGTTGACCTGTGGCCCAGGCGGCTGCTCAGTGACTGACGGGTGAGCAGCGTGTGCCAAGCAGGGCACTGGACTGATTCCCACCCAGGCAGGGCAGGCTGGGGGACATGAGCTCTCATCACTCTCAGCATGGCAAGCAATTCAGAACGTATGCACTGCTTATTTCTGGCATCTTCCACTTGATAACTTTGGACCATGGTGAGTGGAACCATGAAAACTGAGACCTTGGGGCGGGAGCTGTGAGCCCGTGCTGGATGAACGGGCCATGGGCATGTGCCCCGCACCCCAAGAGCAGAGAGGAGAACTGGGGCACCCTGGGAGTGGGTCCTCAGACGCAGATCTGAACCTGGCAGCCGTCAATGCTTAGCTTCTAGAACCTTCCACTCTTCAGTGCAATTTAATAAATATCCCCAGAGCCCCATGGGGGTGTCTGCTGAGTGCTGAGCTGGTGGGAACCAGGGGAAGTGGCTGGCCTCTTTCCAGCAGATGCTGCCTGTGGCCAGCCCTTGATGACATGGGGCTGTCCAGGGTCCTCAGTGTGTCCAGCTGAGATTCCACGAGGCACAGACTGGCCCCTCTTTGTGTGTCCTTTCTGCCTCATAATGGAGCACTGGCCCTGGCAGGGGGAAGGGAAGCCCATGGAGCCCGAGTCCCGGAGAGGGGCCTGGTCCCACCACCCACTTGTCTTTTGCTTTCATCTCTAAATCACCAGAATCCCTGTCCTTGGA
Source organism: Sciurus carolinensis (assembly GCF_902686445.1). Classification (NCBI taxonomy): domain Eukaryota; kingdom Metazoa; phylum Chordata; class Mammalia; order Rodentia; family Sciuridae; genus Sciurus; species Sciurus carolinensis. Next base: position 3,157,380 of record NC_062226.1, read on the forward strand.
AAAGGTGGGAGGGAAACCAGGTCCCCAGCCCCACCTGGTCCCAGGGTATGGGCTCCCTGCAGAGGCCTGGGCAGTGGGCGCAAGACGGACGCGGTGTGTGAATTGTTCGGAGCAGCCGGAAGGCAGTGAAGAATTGAGACAGAGTGTGTGGATGCCGGGAATCAGGAGACAGATCCCAGCTGCAAAAAATTCATAAAGTTGATCCTGAAAACAAACGAGCGGAGAGTTCCAGAAAACACAATTGGATTCAACACAACCAGTTGTTTCAGGAACAAGACACGTGAATTGTTTTCGGCAAACGGCTTCTCGGAGCTGTACTGGGGGCTTTCCAGGAGCTGATGATGCCCACCTCCCGTAACCCAGCCTTGCCCGTGGCAGAGGCCCCTGGGACCTGTTCTCACAGCTGTACATGGGAGGCCGTGCAAGGGTGAGAAGAGAGAAGCCCCAGGGTGCAGAGGGGTGAATGAAGGGAAAGCTGGCCTCAGACAGGAGCGGGGACCTGGCTGGGATCAGCCAGAGGGAAAGCGGATGTGGGTGGCCCTCTGGGGCAGAGGACAGTGCTCTGGCATCTGCTGATTTTCTCAATGAAGTGAGTCCAGGTCAAGATCAGGTGAGGGGGCAGGAGCAGGGGACTGGGGGATTTGGGGGGAAGGCAGCATAAGCACCTTGATATGAAGGGTGGGGACCTGCCCCCACCCCCAGCGCAGTCTGACGGGCAGCTCTGGGTGCCCGAGTGAGATCTGTGGCTGCATTAAAAGGAGACCCGCCCACCTTTGCGTGCCTTCTCCAGGAACACCAGGCAGATCTTAGCTGGGGATAGGGTCCAGGTAGTCCACAGGAAGGACGTGAGGTCAGAGAGAGGGTGCTGAGCCAGCGGGGTCACGGAATCCAGGGGAGAGTGGAAGCGGGTGCACAGGGAGAGCCCACCAGGGCTGGAGGTCGGCTCGTCAAAGGCCTGGAAGCTCAGTTGTGCAGCTGGAGAATCAGATCTGGAACCAGAACTCAGGAGGGGCAGAGGCCACCAGGGTCACAGGGACAAGGGCATGACCCACAGGAGGTGGCTCAGGTAGCATGGAATTGCTGAGGCCTCAGTGGGATGGGGCCCTGACAGGTGAGGGAAGGAGCTGACCAGCAGGTACCAGGCAGCGTGCTGGGAGGAGGTGACCTCGGAGGAGACCCACCTGTCAGGGCTGGGACATTCAGCCTACCCAAGAGAACGTGGGAGCAAGGCCCAGCCCGCTGGACACCTGGCCCTGGGGCAGGAGGGTGGAGGGCACTGGGGAGGGAGTCGTCTAGGGCAGCCTGGCCTGGGTTGCGGGCTCCATGCAGGCTGGGGAGGGCAGTGAGTTCGGAGAGGGGAGCTGTGTGCTTGGGATGGAGTCCCCTGGAGCCCTGGGGGGAGCAGGAGGATGGGGAAGCAAGATGAACTCCAGCATCACGGACGGGGCAGCCTGCTTGGTCTGCGGACAGGGGAGGTGAGGGCAGAGCAGACCAGCGGCCCCTGGACCATGGCCACGTGCCCCGGAACAGATGGGCCAGCCCAGGGGGGCAGAGTCCAAGTCAGAGCCACGGTCACCTCACTTGTCCATCCTTCACTCCCTTCTGCACCCACAGGGACTCAGGCTTGCTGTGCTGGACCTGTGACCAGGAATGTGATTTGGTCTTGTACACACACCACACGCCTGCACACCTGTGCACACACATGCCTGATCACAAGCAGTGTGAGATGTCCTGGCCTCTCGGGAGTATGAGAGCCAGAGAGAAGAGCAGCCCAGCCCCAGAGGAGACCCAGCCGGGGGCTTCCTGGAGGACAGGGCTGCTCAGTCAGGCCCTAAGCTCAGGGGCTCAGCAGCCTTTGGGCCTGGGGAGACAAAGGCCAGAGGATGCTCTGGGCCAGGCACACTCAGAGGGTGAGAATCTGGCCTGGAGAATGGTCCACGTTTGGTGTGACAAAAGAGACCAGGGCTCAGGGCGGGGCTGATGGTGCTCCCTGGAGGGGTCGGGCTGGCATCTCTGATTCATTTACTCCTCAGCTGTGAGAACCCAGGCTAGAGGTACGGGAAGGGGTTTTGCTCCATGAAGGAAGAGCCTTGTGGCAGTGGTGAGCTTCCGTTTGCTGGCTGTGTGCAAGGAGAGTAGAAATCACTCAGCAGGGTGCTGAGAAGAGGGGCTGGACCGCATCCCCCGCCCTGCCTCCCGCCCCCTGCAGGGCGTAAATCTGCATCCCCAGCAGCCTCTGCCCACAGGCTTTCATTAGCGGCTGGGCTCAGCAGAGGCAGACTGGGGTGATTTCCCCAGCATCGGGCCTCACCCCTGGGCCATCTGCTTGTGCACAGCGCCAGATCATTTTTCAATACATCAGCAGAACCGCCAGAAATCTCTGCAGGCCGCCCTGCCCAGCTCCCCACGGCAGGAGCACACCCCCAAGATGCCGTTTCACCTCCTCCTGCAGGTCAGCAGATATGATTTTATGGATTGGAGACGCTGGGCTCGTGGATTTCCTACACGGGAGAAAGCATGCATTTTCCTGTCTCGCCCTTAAACAACTCGTAAAATGGATTGTGCGTGTAAAAGGGCGACATAAAACACTGGCCACAGCAAGCTTCCCGGAATCGCTGACTTTATAAATCAGGGCGGTGAGTTTCAGAGAAGCCTCCTTCTCCCTTTCTGGATGTAAAAGGGTTCACTTTAAAGTTGAGAGAAGTCAGCCCCCACGTCCAGGTGTGGTGGCACACACCTGTAATCCCAACGACTTGGGAGGTGGAGGCAGGAGGATCCCAAGGTCGAGGCCAGCCTCAGCCACTTAGCAAGATCCCATCTCAAAAGAAAAGGTAAAAAGGGATGGGATGTCGTTCAGTGAGAGCGCACCCCTGGGTTAATCTCCAGTACAAAATAGAGCACCCACCCACCCCATTTAGTGGCCTTGTTTTAGCGGCAGTACCCCCAACCCAAGGGTTTGATGAACAGGCTCTACTTTTGCTGACACTTTACAATAAGCAGCAGTGAGCTACTGGCCCAGGTCTCCTCATCTCTCTCTTCCACACAGTGCCTCAGGGATCCAGGCAGCTTCATCTTGGAGCCTCCAGAGACTTCCCGGAGAGGGAAGGTTCCACCAGATTTCACCAGGGAGGCTGGGTGACGGGGCTTCCTGGATCCTGGGGAAGGAGGAAGGTGGAAGTGAGGGGATCAGTCCCTGCCACCATTATTAAAAGATGCAGTGCTGGGCTACCCAGACAGCACCGAGCTCACAACGTGTGTAGAAAACGTGTGCCTTTGCTGAGCGTGAACACACACCACAGTCCCCCTACTGGGGTGTAGCTCAGTGGTAAAGTGCCCCTGGGCCCAATCCCCAGCACCAGAAACAGGAGAAAAAGCATAGCTTTGCTGGGCATCCGTCTTAACTCCTAAACAGAGGCGCCAGCTGGGCAGCCATTTCCAATCAGCAGCCACAAGGTGGTAAACAGGTAGACCACGTCTGTTCAGAGAAGGAACTTTCTTCCGGAGAGGAGCCGTGGTACCCGTGTTCCAACCTGCTGTCCCCACAGCCCCACCACCTCCAGGGCTGAGCACACACATGCATTGTGGATGCTGGGGGGTCCCTGGCCCCAGGAGCTTGGGCTGCCAGCATTCTGGAAGATCCAGAGAGCAGAGGACATCTGCTGGGCTCTGAGTGGGGCAGAGGCCCTGCTTGTGTCTTTAGACGACAGGCCAGGGCTGACTCAATTTCTACTCAGAAAACCAAAATTCAGTGGCTTGTTAAATCTAAGATGGAGAAGCCATCTTCCTCTGGGCTGGAGCGACTGAGGTGAGCAGGGGGCTGTGGCCGGTGACCAGCCAGCTTGGTGAAGGCGCTGGAGAGCCAGGACAGGCTTGCCAGTGGACACGTCCTTCCTCACGGCTTTGGCTGTGCCCACAGTGAAATCAGGGGCCTGATTCAGAACATCTGGCCGTATTGCTGAGTTGCCTCATAAAAGCAGGAGAAGCAGGGAATAATCATCCATGTTCGCGTGTAATTCATTTGACACCCATAATTACATTTTGCAGCCAGTGATGAGAGAGCGCTGCACTGGGCCTACTCACGGCAGGTGCCCTGCCTCTGCAAAGCAGCTGCAGGTCACCTTCGTGACTCAGCCTTTCTGTGGAGCCCCTGGCCTCACCCAGGTGGGCCACACTCTCGGGCTGTTCTCGGGCCGAGGTGGGGCAGACAGGAAAGCTACCAGAGAGTCCAGTCCTTCAGAGTTGACAGTCGCCGGCAGACAGTGGCTCCAAAGCTGGCTGAGCAAAGAGCATGAACCCACAGGCCATCGTGGACGGAGGAGGAGGATTCTGGTACAGGCAGGGATGGTCAGAGCCCGGTCAGAAGACAGCCCCCCAGTGATGCCGCACCCCCCATCTGCGGACGCTTACCTTCCGTGCCAAGGGGGCTTTGCAGATGTGATTAAATTAAAGATTGGGAGTGGGGTGATTATCCTGGATTATGGAGGTGGGCCCCTGCAATCAAGGGTCCTGCTAAGAGGAGTTGGAGACGGATCAGACAGAAGAAGTGGGGCAGAAGCAGAGGTCAGAGAGCAGGAGACTGGGGCCAGGGCCTTGAGGAGGGAGGAGGGGAACCGGCGGCCATCCAGGCCTACAGGAGCCAGCCTGCCTCCAGAGCCTCCGCCTGCAGAACGCAGGGCCGCGCTGGCCCACGGGCTGCCTAGGTGGGTAGACAGCCCAAGAGGCTGCCTGGGCGCACTGTGGGGCGGGAGGCAGGACCCCTCCTCCAGCTCACACACCTGCTGTGGGCACCTCCTCAAAGCAGGAAGCCTGGCTGTCCCACCTGGAGCCACACCCGTCTGCCAGGGGCTTCCAGGGCGCAGAGCAAGGGTTGTGCTGGGGAGCCGCCCCGTTTGGACCCCTCACTCTCCTAAATCCCTGGTGCCAGTCACCCTGAGCAGCGCACCCTAAGCCCCTCGCCTCGGGTCTTGGAGTCATCTCATCGGTGCCTGGCGTCCTGCTAAGGTCCATGTGGGGGCGCTGAGTGCCCCAGCCCCAGCCCCAGCCCTGCAGAGGAGGGAGGAGGAAGGGGGAGCCAGGGGAGGGCGGGAGGAGGAGGGCGGACAGGAGCAGGCTCTGACCCCGCCAAGGCCTCTGCCACCCACAGACCAGCCCAGGAGGCGCGGTCCTTGGTGAAGCCCCAGCAAGGACGGGGGACATTGCCCTTGAGACCCCGGCAGCCCAGCGCAGCTCCTCAGGGATGGACAGCCTGCTGATGGCCTCCTTTAACTTCCCGGCGGGAGGCCTGGAGGGACAAGGACGGGGCCTCAGGCCATGCGAGACCGCGGCGGCCCGCCCCACCCTGCAGGGCGCAGGCAGGGAGCTGGCCCGAGCCTCCCTCCGCCGTGATCTCATCTCCCCAGGCGCGGACTAAAAGATACCTGGGGTTAGCGACAGATTTAGCCTGAGTGGCAAGGTGCTGAGTCACGCTTTGCCTGTTTGCAAAACAGAGAGCTAATTGCTGCGGGGAGGCCGAGGCCGCGGCGGAGATGGAGTCGGTGGAAAACCCTCGCGAGCTCCGGGAGGGACAAGCCCGCGGTGCCGCCCAGGGTGACCCTGCCCCCGCGTCCACCTCTCCCGCCTCCCGCCCGCCACGATGAGGGTGGGCCACCCGGGGAGGAAGGGGAAGAGGCCACCACCCGCCCTTCGGGATGGGCGCCCTGGGGCCGGGCTGGGCTGTCACGCAGGCACCGAGGCAGGGCTGGAGCGGTGGGTGAGCCCGAGGTGGCCAGGGCGGCCGGCAGGATGGGCAGAGCCGGATCTGAGCAGGGCCAGGCGTCTGACCTTGAGCACGTAGCCCAGCATACTGCCTTCGTTGGCAGCGGGTGGTCTGGGCTCCCCAGGAGCCAGGTCCAGGGTACTGGAGTGGTGTTTGGAAGAGGGAGGGAGTCCGCGAAGCTGACCCTCCACAGCCCCCTGGGCAGGTGGTGGCGTCTGACTTTCTCCCTGGGGCATCTCCACGTCCCGGCGCAGGGGCGTAGGGCCTGGCCAACTCTGAGAGCCCTTGAGGGGCCCAGCTGGGCCTGGAGCCCAGAACCCCAGGTCCTGGGCAGGTGTGGGGTGGGGCAGGAAGACCCGCCTCTCAAACTTCCCCTTGGCCTGTCTCCCAAGGCACAGAACTCATGGGACTGGGGTGGGGGGCCGTTCCGGGACCCACGCTGGCAAAGCACGTTGGCAGAGGCCGGCGTGGGACGCTGTCCTGAGGACGGTATGCAAGGCAGAGGCCAGTGGGTTCCAAGGACAAGAGTGACAGGCCCCACGCCTTCCACACTCCCCTCCTGTGCCCCGGGCCTGCTCTGAGTGCTGCCTTCTCTCAGGCCATTCCCTCCACTGGGCAGCCTCCTCCACTGCCCACCTCCTGTCCTCGAGTCTCAGAAGCAATGTCATCCTCAGGCAGACTCCAGGAGGAGCAGACCTGGTGTGGGCAGCCCAGCGTGATCTGGCAGCTCAGCCATTAGGACCCAGAGCTCTTTAGCTTCCACTCCCCCATCCTCTATGGCTCAGCATGGTGGCTGGAGCTCCAGCCATCATATGCTTATTCCAAGAAGCAGGGCAGGGGATGGGGCAAAGAAGAAAGGGGGCACAGGGTACACACCAGCTGCCTTTTAGGCATGGATCCCAATGCTGCCATGTGACTCTTCTGCTTGTCCTCTTGGTCAGTACCCCCCATGACTGCAAGGGAAGCTGGGAGCCGTCCTCTTGATGCTGGTGGCCCTGCCAGAACCCGGTGCTGGAGAGGGAGAAGAGCCGTTGGGCCCTTGTGCTGGCTGTATTTAAAGCCCGCAGTCTCTCATTTCCAGAGGCTGGCTTCTGGCTCTCAAGGACTGAGGCACGATGGGGGCCAAAGCACACCTGCAGGAGACGGGGCACTCAAGGCCCTGGTTCCAGAATCACAGGCGGAAGGCGCTGGCTGGGCCGCGGCGGTCCCCTGAGGGCGGAGGGTGGCCAAGGCCCATGTTGCCTGCTGCCTGGATGGAAAAACCATGTCCAGCCCCCAGCCTCCAAGAGCAGAGCAGGTGTCACCCTGGGGAGGCCACCAGTGCCTCATCCTGGGCCTCCCTTCCTGTGACCTGCTGGCTTGTCTCCAAGCCACGGCTGCTGTGTGAGGTCTCACCTGGGGACAGTCCTGCTGAGCCATCCCTGTGCCCGCCTCCAGCCCTCTGGCCCGCCTCCACTGGAGGCTGCCTGGGCTGGACCCTTCTGGGTGCCGAGCCCACCCACCCCAGCCCTTCCTCCTCACACCTCCGCTGCCCTCCCGTGGTCTGCACATGGACATCTCAGGAACGTCCCCTCGGCGTGCCTGGGCAGGAGCCCCGAGGCCTCACACTGCACGCTGCCACGTCCAGCTACAGGTTCCAGGGGACGCTGCCAACTCCCTCTCCCTCGGTGCCTCCAGCCCCAGCATGGCCAGCGAGAACTCCACTCCTGCCTTCACCCACCTGGACAGAGCCAGTGCCCCACGTGGCCCCAGCCTCCTGCCCTGCACTCCTCCCTGCAGCCCCCTACCAGATGCTGCGTGCTGCCCTTTCCTGCTTCCCTGGACGCCCCTCAAGGCCTGTGGCCCAGCCGCCTTCCCCAGCACACCCGGCCCCTGCGCCAGGCTTGCTGCCCACCAGAGCGCCTTCCTGCTGGCGGCTCTTAGTTGACCTCCCGTCAGGGAGCACGGCAGAACCGACCTGGCCTCCCCACGTGCTGCCCATCGTCCTGCCCGACCCCATTGCACAGCGAGCATCAGGTGGGGATTCTGCTGGTGCTGCCCTAGGCTGATGCAGAACGATGCTGTCCCTAGTGTCACCAAGACGGTGCAGCCGGGAGACGGCAGGGCCGTGGGCCCCGGCCCTCCTGTCCTCCGGAGCCTCTTTCCCCTGCTTCCCGGAGTCCTCCTGAGCTCTGATTCTTTCTTGTTACTCTCTGCCCAGTAATTTCAACCTAAGAGCTGCAGGTTCTGGGAAGTGCACAGAACTCCAAGGTGAACCCCAGGCTCTCCTTCACTCTGGCTGCCCCCTGCCCCTTGCCACTGCCAGCGACCTGCGGGACTCAGGCGAGCCCCTGTGAGGCGCTCGAGTCTTGGGCACGTAAGTGTTAATTTCCGGGCTTCCAAGGCCAGGGGCCACCAACCTGTGGGCTAACGTCCAGGCGCGGTTCTCAGGGTCCCGGAGGCCAGAGGCCACACTCCAGGTGTTGCCGGGCAGGGCTCCCTGGCAGGCCCTGGGGGAGGGTCCTTCCTGCCTCTTCCAGCTCCTCAGCTGAGGCCCCAGCACCGGGTCTCCACCTCTCCTCCCCTCTCTTCAAGGGCGCTTGTCGGTGATGGAGGACCATCTCCTCTCTAGGTCCTTAACTCAACGACCTCTGCCAAGACGATTTCCAAGTAGGAGCACATTGGGACCGTGGGTGGGTGTCTGCTGGGGCTCCATTCAGTCCACCACCGTGTCCCCATTCGTCTTCCCACTCTCCAGCCTCTCCGGAGCCCCAGTCACCCCACCCACCTCTCTCACGAGGCAGCACCCCCGAATCTGTTCCTCAGTGTCCCTGTGCCCGGTGCAGGCAGATACTCAGTAAACAGACTCAGTCCACTCCATGCCCTCCAGGCAGGGTGTGGGTGGACAGGAGTCCACACTGGCCCGCAGCCCCAGACATGCAGGGGGATGTTTATGGACTGGCGGGACCTCCCTGAGGTGCGGTCCAGAGATGTCACTCATCCTGTGACACAGCTTGGTCCCCACCAGACAACAAAGGGAAGCAAAGGGTCAGACTTAAGGGAAGACTTCCCGTGCCTGTGCAGAGGCCCACCTCCGACCGCAGAAGCTGCCAGCTGGCCTTGGAGCACAGAGGTAATTGGCACCCAGAGGTGACGAGCCATCTCTTCCTCTAGTGGCTCGTTACGGCAACAGGCTGCTCAGTGGTCAAGGGGGCCAGCTGACAGCGGCGGGCCCGGCCTGCCCTTGGATCTGATTCATCATTATCTCACAGACGTTCCCAAATGAGGAGGCGGCGAACGCGCGACCCACTTCTGCAGGCTGGTGGGCAGCGTGCTGCAGGAACGCCTTGGCAACCGGAGGCGGGCTCAGTCACGGCAGCCCTGGGCGCCTCCCACGACGGTCAGCGGGACGGGCACTGGCCTCTGCAGGCAGGGAGGGCGCACCTGTCCACACCGCCCTCCCTGCCAGGTGCGCCAGCCACCTGAGGAGGCTGGGTGACAGGCGGGGCCTGAGTTCCTCGGGCTCCCGAGGTCCAGGGCCAAAGGCCCTCTGGCCAGGTGGCTGTGGTCTGGTGTGGCCAGGTGGGAAGAAGCACAGAGCCCCAGTGGGCTGGCTGTGGATCCGAGGGGCTGTCCCGGCTCAGCTGCCTCAGCTGCACAGACAGGAGCCTAGGAGGGAGGAAAGCCACTCTGCCCCAGCCGCCTCACCCACTCTGGGTGTGGCTCTTTGCCCGAGATGCCACAGGACAGGCGTTGGGATCCCAGCTCGCTCACGGGAGCATGGTCACCAGTTTTCCCAGGGTCAGTCAGCAGAGGCGGCTCACCCTGGTGGTTGGGTTCACGGCTCTTGTGGCTCTTGTGGCTCTTGTGCGGGAGTCCTAGGACCAGGAGGAGGTGGGGAAGACAGGAGCCACCTCCACGGCAGGGTCCTGGAGGGCGGCAGTGAAGCCTGACCTGCAGGGAGAGAGGGCTGGGTCCAGTGCACACCAAAGGCAGGGGCGAGCAGGAAGGCCAGGGTGGGGCAGGGGCAGAGGGGCAGGGGAGGAGAGCAGCCAGGAAAGGGCCAGGGCTTGGAGAGGGCGAGGCAGCCGTGGCCTGACCTGAGACTTCTAGGGTCACACGGATCCCGGGGCGGACAGGCCCGTGGTGAGGTGGCTGCGGCAGTAGTGGACTCAGGCAGTGTGGGCCCTGGGGAGGCTGTGAGGGAGGAGGGGCAGCGGCTGGGCTCCGGCCACGGGGGATCCCAGCCGGCTGGTCTTGCACAGCAGGGTTGCCCCAGGAACTGGGAGGACTGGAGGGGCACCAGGGGGTGGGCTTTGACCACGGAGGGCGGGATGTCTGAACAGCACACTCACCTGTCCCCACCCCAGGAATGGACTCATGACACAGCAAGAAGCCGGCTCCGCTGACTGCGCTGCAAGGTGGGGTGTCCGGGGCAGGCGTACAGAGGTCTCGCTGGCATTTTGTCCCCAGAGCGCAGCCTGCCCTGTGCTCCCTGGCTGGGTCCCGTGGGTGCAGCCAGGGTCTGTCTGCCGTTGGGTATCTAAAGAAATGGGCCTGCGGCTGGCCGCCTCCCTTTGTCCTGTAGCGGGCGCTGCCCTTGGATCAAGTGCCTTTGCAGCCCTGACTCCTGAGTTGCTGTTTCTCAGCAGAGGTCTCCACCTCGGTGGCTCCGGCCACCCCTTCCCGCTCCTGCGTGGCCAGGGCTGTTCGGCGCAGGGACTCAGATCTGCCCCGTGTGCCTGGGAGCCTCCACTGCCGGCACCTTTCCACTCTGCTCCTCGAACCCTCGGGACACCTTTCTTACTTCCCAACCTTGCACGGAAGGCTAACACCGTATTCCGAAAGGGACCACTGGACTTCCTGTCTCTCACAATGCAGGGATGGCGGCCCTGAGCCTCTGTCTGAGTGGAGCAGCCTCTGACGGGGGCGGGGGAGGGGGGAGAAGTCACCTGGGAGGGGACCCTCCACTGAGAGGCCAAGCCCAGATAGAGGGCAGACGGGGCCCAGGCCTGCACCCAAGCACTGAACCCATCCTTCAGTGACCAGAGAGGAAGGGGGTGCCTGAGTCTCTGCAGCTGCTGTAACAAGTGGCCACAAAGGTAGTGGCTCAAAACAGCACCCCCTTCTCATCTGACAGAAGTCCCACGCAGTGGGCCTCACAGGACAAACTCCAGGTCTGGGCAGGTCCCGGCAGCCAGGGACCCAGGCGCTCCTTGGCCCTGGGCTTGCTCCGTCCTGGAAGCCAGAGACTGCACCTGCCAGGGTCACGCCCTCCAGCTGCCCTGCTCCTCAGCGCGGCCTCACTGCCCCAGCAGATGACCCGCACTGGCCTCTCTGCAAGGCCAACCGGGGAGCTGCCCGAGTTCCGACTGCAGCCACTGTCATACGACCCAGCAAGTCCACACGGCTCCAGGGCCAGGACACGCCCTGTGGGGTCGTGCGCTGTTCGCCACAGGTGAGAAGCAGCAGCTGAGCCCCAGCCGGACCTACAGGCAGTGCTGGAGATGCAGCCGACTCCTCCTGCTCCTGGAGCAGAGTGTCCAGCCGGGACACTCGTGGGTGCATGCCACAGGCTGGCGAATGAACACCGAGGCAGGCAGGCACCAAAGAGAGGACAGTGGGGACTCTGGGGGGCTTCTCCAAGAGGGGGACAGTGAAGCTCAAGGCCAGGGACCAGGCTGGTGGTGGCTCCAGGGTGGGCGTGGCCCTGGTGGTCCTGGCATATCAAGCACTCTGAGGCACCTGGGAGGAGGGAGGGGGAGGGGACAGAGGAGGAGGAGGGGGGAGGGGGGAGGGGGAGGAGGGGGAGAAGGGAGGGGGAGGAGGGGAGGGGACAAGGAGGAGGGAGGAGGGGGGAGGGAGGAGGGGGAGGAGGGAGGGGGAGGAGGGGGAGGGGACAAGGAGGAGGGGGGAGGGGAGGAGGGGGAGGGGACAAGGAGGAGGGGGGAGGGGAGGAGGGGGAGGGGGAGGAGGGGGAGAAGGGGGAGGAGGGAGGAGGGGAGCGGGAGGACGAGGCTCTCGGGTCGCGCAGTGCCAGGTCTTTGCCGGCCTGCATCGAGTCCTTGGGGTCTCACTGGGAGGGGCCGGGCTGCTTGGGGAGCTGGCCAGGGCGCCCCGAGCAGACGTCGGGAGAACAGCAGGGCCTGGGCTGCTCCCAGGAGAGCCAGCCCCCAGGGCTGCCTGCACTGTGCCACGGGTGAATGCCAGGGCTGAGTGGCCAGTCCCCGCTAAACCTCTGGGGACACTGGGGCGTCCACCTTGGGAAGGTGGGACCCACTTCTGCTTTCCGATTTCAGTGCTTGGAGTTGAACCCAGGGCCTGGCGCGAGCCAGGTTTCTGGTCCAGGACCGGCTTTGAGGTCCCTCGCTGCCCGTCCCTCAGTGCTGCTGTCCCCGGGGCTCTGCCAGCTGCCTCTCCTCGCTCAGCCGGTCCCGGGGAGTTTGTTTTCCTGGCTGCAGTCGCCATCTCTGGGACTGCCAGGTCCCAGGCCCAGCCCTGACTCTCCCAGAGCTCTAGGATGGGCTGGCCGGCAGCAGAGCGCAGGCCCTCGGGGCCACCGGGCCCAGCCTCGGCTCCACATCCTGGGAAGGGCCCTTCCCAGCGCCCAGCCACCTGTGCCACGGGGCTGCACTCCCGGGCGCCTCCTCTTCCCCCTCGCGTCTGGCCAGTCCTGCCACAAACTGCCCCAGCCTTGCAGCTGCCCTGGGCCACCCACTCCAGCCTCCTCGCACCGTCCTCCAGGGTGACCTCGCCCCACAGCCCCCGCCAGCCCCCGCCCAGCACCGCCGAGGTTCTGACAGCCGCGTTCCTTCTGCCCCTTCTGCGCTGGGCTGGCGCTCCCTCTGGCTGGTGGCAACCTGCACTGGGCCAGGCTGGCTCCTCCTTGTGCCCTGGACAGCCCGAAGGCTGGCCTCTGCCACATGGTTATCACGTGCTGGCTCCGTGCCCCACACAGCCTGTCCCCTCTCCCAGGACAGAGGCGGGGCCCCACCGAGGACAGAGGGCACCCGGGCCTGGGACAGGCGTGCAGTGTCTGAATAGAGGCAGCGAGTCCTCGCGGGAAACAGGTTCCAGGGAAGCAGCACCTGCGTGGAGTCTGCAGGCTGGCTGAGCAGGGGCGGCTGGCTCTGGAGCGTCCCCCTTGGTTGTCCCAGGTGGGGTGGTGCTCAGCACTGCATCAGCAGGGCCGCCTCCCTGCCCTCCCCAGACACAGGAAGCTGCCATCAGCTGCTGGCCCAGGACCCCCTTCCCCTCGCCCTCCATGCTGCCACCAGGTGATTCTAGCCTCCAGCTCCTCCAGGCTCCTCACCACTGCTTGCCTTGGCTTAGAGAAGCTGGCTGAGGCCGAGGGAGCCATGGCAGCCACCACGTCACCTCCGAGTCAACGTCAGCGCTATGATCACAGTTCCAGGAGACATCTGGAGCGGGAGCTGCCGGGCCTCTCTCCCCACTGCAGCCCACCTGTGCCTGCGAGCTCTCCGCAGGGGCACCGCCCTCTCCCTGGTGGGGAGGCCTTCTCACACTGGCTCTGTGCCCGGGTGGGAGGCCTGGGGGACCCTTTCCCCCGGGGAACTGGGGTTGGACCAGCTCAGGGGACCTGACACTGAAAAGGGCAGCTTTCTGCCTCCTGCGTCCCCCACCCCCAATTTAATTAGGAGACTCTGGGCAGAACCTGTTCCGACCGCCCCAGGTCATCCCATGACGCAGGACGCAGGAGGTTCCCAGATCAGCACCCCGGATTCCTCACGAACCACTGGGCACGAGGCAGTCTGCTTTCTCTGAGGGGCTGAAGCCTGTGGTGAATTCTGCCGTCCAAAGCTGAGTGCAGCCGGGGCAGATGTGGCCCATGCCTGCAGGGAGGGGCAGCCGGCTTAACTGTCACTCCATAGGGTTCACAGGTTCCTGCTGCAGCGTGCGGGCTGAGGGGTGCAGTGGGGGATCAGGAAGTCCAAATTCAGATTCATTTATTTTTTCCCCCAAGATGGTAAGCACAGCAGTCTGCAGTCAGCCACTGTGGCAACTCCTTAGTAACCACAGGGACCCAGTTTCCTCCATGTTTCCACTGTTGGCCTCGTGGCCACAAAATGGCTGCAGCATCCCCAGACATCTTTCACATTTTAGGCTGGAGGAAGGAAGAAGGCTGGAGGAAGGAAGAAGGGTGGAGGGTGAAACAGGACAGCAGCTGAGTCTTCTTCCTTGGATGGGAAAGACAGCAGTCTCCAGGAGTCCCACCCAGTAGACTGCTTTCATCTCGCTGGCCAGAACTGCATCTCCTGGGCCATCTGAGCCTCAGTGTGCTCCTGCATCAAATGGACCAACTGTCCCTAGGAGGGAGGAGGAGGTGGATGCTGGAGATACCCACAGTGCCCGCGTGGGGGTTCCCATATTCCCATGGAGTTGTGCCCAGCTGGAAGGGCTCCCGGCCTCCGTTCTCCCTGGTGACTGCGTCCCTCGCCCCGCTGCTGGGGGAGGCCTACTTCTGCTGAGCTGCCCCTCCTCGCGGTCCAGAGGAAGGGAGGTGAGAGCACATGGCAGGAGCACGGGGAGCGTGTCGCGGCTGGTGGAGCTGCCGAGGCCCTGCTCTCTCCTTCGGGGCTGCTGTCCCCTTTCTGGGCGGACCCTGCTGCAGGCTCCGGGGTCGCCCCGCCCCTCCTCCCAGTGACCCAGGAGGACGCGGTCCTCTCCCTCCTCCCTGTCTGCCTGTCCTCTGACTCTCCAAGGCGCTGCTTCGTGATGGCCCGTGGGTGGCCACTGCTCGTGGGCCAGAGTCTGCGGCCAGCACTGTGATCCGCACGCAGCCTCAAGGCCCCTGGGATCGCCTGCCCGCTGCCCAGAGAGGACGGGAGGCTGGGGAGCCCTCTGCCCCTGGCTGCAGCCTGCAGCGCTCCGTCCCCTGCTACAAGATTCCATTAGCAGTTTTTTTTTTTTTTTTTAGTTCCAAGGTGGTAATTGGAAAATGCAAACATGAAAAGAGAAAAAAAGAAAAGAAAAACAAGAACAGAAAAGAAGTCACCCAGGGTCTTTCACAGAAAAGAAAACTTAATTAGAGCTGCGATTCACCCGGGAGCCTTCTAGCAGGTCTGAACAGAGCTCGGGGTCAGGCCGGGGGAGGCAGGGAGCCAGCCGGGCCTGGCGGGCAGCGCTCTCTCCTGGCCCTGCGGCAAGACTGGCCCGTGCTGGGTTCAGAGGTCACAGGTCCCACTCGCTGCCTGCGCCAGGTATCCGGGCGGCCTGGAGAGGGTGTGGGGAGCAGGGCCATCGGCCGTCCCCAGCTGCAGGCACAGGTCAGAGGGCAACCGTGGGTAGAGGTCTCTGGGGCCCTGCTCCTTCACCGGGGGACACAGAGCCCCGGGAGGAAGGCTCAGTCCCCAGGCTGGCCTGGCTGCCCAGGACGGAGCCCAGACGCGGACCCTCCAGGAGCCGTGGGACTGGGTCTTCCTAAGGAGGCCAGGAGGTGGCCTCCCACGGCAGCTGGCCTCGGGGGCTGGAAACCGGCAGGCCGCGCTCAGCGGGCTGGAACGTCTGGAACCCCAGGCTTCTGGGAGCTGCTGCCACCCAGCCAAGTGCACGGCGCCTTAACAGAGCCAGAGCCCCAGGCCCGTGGCCTCTGCCCCTGCTGACTGTGGCCAGAGACTGGCCCTGTCACAGCCCCGCGCATGACCGGGAGCCACGAGGGGAGGGGTTGCTGGGCAGCAGCGCGGGCACCACAGGGGCAGGCCGCATCTGTGCTGCTGCCCTTCCCTGGCAGAGACACCCCGGCTGCCCTCTGGTGCTCGGTGTGTGAAAAGGGTCAGCGTGGACGTCAGAGCTGCAGGAACGTTCCGGAGGGCAGGGCGGGTGGGGCAGGGGTGAGGGCAAAGCCGGTGGGCCTTGGTCAAGGCGCCCACACTTGCCAGGCTGCTGGGTGTTGAACGAGACCAACCCCTGCTGCGTCTGGTACCTTGCCCTGCCCCTCCCCTTCCTCTGCCTCGCTGCCGGGACCCCCTCCTGATGGCAGTGACTGATGTCTACAGAGCACACGCGTGTGCCAAGCCATGGAACCCTCCTATCATGGCCCATCCTATCATGGGAGGTACCTCGTCTGCTCCACTTCACACATGGAGAAACAGAAGTTCAGAGAGGTTAAGGACTGCCCCAAAGTCACACAGCTGGTGGGGTTTGAGCCTGGACTGGTCTTACCTGACGGCAAATGCGAACCTCTGCAATGGCTCTGCTCCTTCTCCCATGAGGGGTCGGATGCAGTGGGTGGAGAGGGAAGGTCGGTTTCTGCCTCTGCAGTTGCTGGGAGCCCGTGGAATACGCACACGGTGGGCAGGAAAGTGAGGGCCCTCGGATGCCTGGCCGCTGTCCCTTAGCCTGTTGGGGGAGGTGAGCAGAGAACGTGGAGAGGCAGTGGGCAAATCAGGGAGGGGTTGCAGGACAGCGACCGGAGTGCTGGACGCCGGCGAGGCCACCTGTACACAAAGGGGAGCCGCTGGGCCAGCCTGAGCACGGCCCCCCGAGTCCTGCTGGAGACTCGCTCTGCAGAGCAGTGGTGGGTCCTCGGAGGGTCGAGGTGACCAGGGCCCTGTCCTCGTGACGGCTCCATGGGGATCGCCCCGTGCCCTCTGCCTTCTGCCGCGAGAGAACAGAGAGGGTGAGCGTCCCTTCCTGCAGAGGAGCAGTGCTCCCCGGCACAGAACCTGCTGGCCCTCAACCTTGGGCCTTGGCCTCCGGAGCTGGGAGAAGAGCCCCCTGTGCTTTGCGAGTCGCCGGGCGAGGGGTCCCCGCCACAGCAGCACAGACGTCTCAGCCACGCCCCTTTGCAGGTGGGTCGGGAGAGACAAGTTCACCCCAGAGGACAGCCTCCTCCCCGGGAAGGCTGGGCACGGGGTCCAGGCCCCAGGCCACTGCAAACCCGTTGTCTGCCCTCAGGGGCACCCCCCCTCTCGGGGCTCGTTTCCCAATCTGTATGATGAGGGGGTTGCGGGAGAGGGTCTTTGGTCCCCATGGCTTACTCTGTGGAGGTACAAGACGTGACTTTGTAATCTTAGTCCACGTCTAACCTAGTGCCTGGTACACAGTAGGTGCTCATGAGATGCTCCAATGAGTGAGTGGTGTAATACACTGAGAGTCCAGCAAAGGATGAGAGCCCAGTGCTTGCCTGGTGTCGGCCCGTCCTGGGGAAGTCCACAGAACGCTCCTCTGTGCCCGGCAGGGCCTCGGCGAGCACCCCTCCTGGATGCTCCCGTGTCTCGGGATCCCTCAACCCTCGGGCTTCACCCAGAGCAGTGCCGTCCGCTGCTTGCACCAGGCTGTAGGAAAGAGCGTTCTGCTACCAACAGTCTAAGGACCACTGAGGCGACTGATCCAAACCCCTCCACTTTAAAGACAGGGAACTTGAGACGCAGAAACAGCATCATACAAAACACAGGATAAGGACACAAGTCCCCAAGGACTTGCGAGCTGGAACACTCCGCTCAGGTGCCTGGTCCAGCTAGTCTCTGGGTGGCCAGTCATCTCCATCGACTGAGGACCCACTGGGAACGGTTTTACAACTGTACAACTGAGCAACAGGTAAGATGCAGCAGTTCTCAGACGGGACTAGCCGCAGGGCTGAGCCGCGTGCCTTTCAGAAGGGAGACCAACAGCTCGTCCCTGATTGGCAGCTCTGGGCTAGAGGCGCAGGCCAGACGCTGCCCAGAACCAAGGAATCCGGGTCAGAAGCCTGGAAGGCAGATGGCTGGAATTCACGGAGCACGATACCAGAGGCGGGTGAGACGCACAGGCGGCTCCAGGGACCTGCGGCAGGGCCCTCGAGTCCTGCTGAACACCTGCTGCACAGGTGTGGCATGAACCGCATGAGGAGAGGGAAGGGCCGCTGGGCAGCACAGCACACCGTGCTCAGGGCTGACGGGTCTGCAGAAGAAAGTGGGCCAGGCTCCACCAGCTCGGGCACGTGGCACGAGGCCGAGTCCCAGAAGAGCAGCTCTCCAGCCCTAGGCTCTGCGCCAACCCTACCCTGAAAGTGCTTGAAGAAAGGGTCGAATGGATCCCAAGTAACGTAACTGAGAATCCCAACAAAGCCCCACACTCTTTAAAGAGACGAAACTCAATCCACAATTGCCAATGTCCAATCAAACATCACCGGGCAACAAAGAAGCAAGAAAGTAGGATCCACGACCAGGAGAAAGACCAGTCGGTGGAAGCAGACGCGGGAAGGTCACGGGCAGCCCAATTAGCAGAACAGGACCGCAGAGCAACCATTGTGAAGGCGCGCCCCGTGCTCCTGCTCAGTGCCGAGCACAGGAAACGATGCGGAGACCAGAAATGAAAGGCGCGGGACATGCTGTGGGGTCGTCAGCACAAGCAAGGATCGCGGGATCTAGGCTCCACTTGAAGAAACCGCCTGGAATGAAGCCGACGAGAAAAAAGACCAGGAAAAACAAAAAAGCATCCGCGACCCGCGAGATGAAACGGAGTCACGGGCACTGCTGGAGAGGGGGGGTCTCAGAGGAAAGGACGGTCAGAGGAATCAGGGCTGAGAACGGTGGGCATCTGACCAAGGTATAAACCAAAGATCTAAAAACCCAGCGAGCCCTTAACTGGAGGCTCACAAAGAAAAGCCACCAAAGCAAAGCACAGCCAGACGGCGAAAAGCCAGTGACAAAAGTGTCACAACCAGCCCGCGACATTCAGAGGAACAAAATGAGGGCCTCAGACCCCTCATCAGAGATCAGGCAGGCCAGGAGAGCACAGAGGGACAGCTGTAAAATATTCAAAGGAAAAACCCGTCATCCTAACAGTCCACACCAGGAAAAGTGTGTTTCGGGAAAGAAGGGCACAGCAGACAATTTACCCAGAGTCGGAAAAATACCGCAGAGAAATGGTAAAGGAAGGTGTCGGCAAAATCACACTAAATGGAAGTTCCGACCCGCACTGCAGGCTGCTGAGGTCAGAGCGGATGAACACCTGGGTCCCCCTGCTTTCTCCTCGTTGCTTTGTCTGCCGTGAATCTCATGGTGGCGTATGGTGGGGTTTGTGACCTGGGAAAGCCTGGGTGGGAGGCCGGGGTCAGGGGTACCTCGCGCTACAGGCCTGTCCCGGAGGCCCAGCACTGGCTGTCCCGCTTCGGCTGAGGACTCGGGTTCAAGGACAGTGCGAAGCCACTCGCGTTCAGCAGAAGCCACACTTGGGATGCTGACCTTGCCCCAGCCAGCACTATGCCCGCTTGCCTGCTGGGCAGTGTGGTGGCCGCAGGTCCTGGGCAGCCCCTCGAGGGGGCTCCCCCATGCCCTGCAGGGGCCGGTGCATTTCCAACTTCAATCGTTTCAACGCGCCATGGTCTTACAGGACGTCGCCTGTCAAGCTCGGGCCAACTGTGACCTTGCTCTGAAGATGGCCGCGTGCCACGTAGCGCTCTCCATGAAAACCACTAGGAGTTTTAAAAGAAGAACGGGGTGCCCCGGGCCTCAGCCTCCAGCCTTGAGACCCTCAGGACACACAGGTCCCACGCAGCGGCTGTCAGCTCCTAGTTCCTCTGGGCGTGTGGGGAGCCTCTCCTGAGGCTGAGCTGGCCGTGCAGCGCACCCCTGCTGGAGTGCGTGGGGAGGACTTGGGGACTCTGTGGCCAGGCCAGACGGATCTGCCCCTCTGTGGTGGGTCTGGGAAAGGGCAGGGGCACCTGCCACGCAGGGGGTGAGGTCACAGTTGCTGTGGAGGACCCTGGGCCCGGGGCTAGGTGTGGGGAGCAGGGCCCATCCTGGCTCAGCTTGGCCTGGCCTGTGACGCACGTGGCCTGGAGCCCAGGGGCAGTCGGACAGAAGCACTTTGCACACACCAGCTTGGCGGCCAAGGGCCACTCTTCCTCTCAGGTCCTCTGAGGTCTGTGGTGGGAGGGCAGCGGCACTGAGGGGCCGCAGGTCAGCCTGGGAACCAGCCTGTGGGCTGGGGAAGAGCAGGGCCGGGAGGGACGGGCAGGCCTCCGCGGTTTTCTCTGCTCCGGTCTCTGCCTGAGCCTGCGGTTCAGGCTGTAAATCACAGCTGGGCCTCGGTCTGCGGACGGGCCTGCGTTACCGTGGCCCACGTCTGTTCTCAGGAGGGGAGGCGCCCCAGCCCTCTGCACATTCAGGAGGTGGAGGAGACGGATCTGCGCACCTGGATGAGGACGGATGATGGGGAGCCTGGCAGCCTGGGCCGCTCGGGTGACGGATCGGCTGCCGCCGCTGAGAGGCAGCACGTTTGTCTGGGCAGAGGCGGGCGTGGGACTGAGCCTTCCTCCTCTGACGCCTGCACCTGGCCTGCGCGCCCCTCCTCCCTGACTCAGGGTCCTCGTAGGCCTGAGGGCAGGAGGGACCCTGGGAAGAGCAGGCCCAGGAGAAGCCTCGGGAGGCCTGTTGAGGACCCAGCTCTGGTTCCAGGTGATGGGCCCCTGCCCGGCTGCGCAGCCGCAGGGTGGGGCTGGAGGGGCGCCACCCAGCAAATACCCGTGGCCTTCCCTCCGCGGGAGGAGCCCTCCCTCCCTCTCCTGGGAGCTGAGCTTGGCCCCGCGAGTGTGACAGCCAGCCAGTGCCAGGCGCAGCCCCAAGCGGCCCCGTGTGTCCATGGTCCTTGGAGTGTCTACCTCCTGCGCAGCCGGCCACCGCCCTCCTGCCCGTGGCGCTGTACCTGGAGCTAGCCCACAGAGGGGTCCGGGCCACCCTGGTTGCCGAAGGGTGGGCGAGGTTGTTACCGCACCGGTTGGCAGGTAGCAGAAGTGGGGGCGGAAGGAGCTGTTTCAGTGTCCCTCTGCAGAGTGGGCACAGCCACAGGGACCTCGACCTTCCAGGCTAACCCTGGGCCTCCTTCCTGGGAGTCTATGGGTGCTCAGCCCAGCAGGTCAGCACAGCCAAGCTCCAGCCCTGGCAGGTAGGAGGGCTGCTCATTTCCTAACCCACCCTAATGGACCCCTGCCAGGCAACAGGAAGGACCTACTAATTTCTGCAGAATTTATTTGTCTCTGCCCCAAGTCCCAGGTACTAGGCAGGGTGCAGGGGCCCAAACCCAGGGAACAAGGCAAGCATGACCCCCGTTCCCACGGATCATTGAGACTGTCCCTCCCTGCAGAGAGGATCCCAGAGCCACACTGTGTCTTCTGAAGAAGCTGACACTCGATCCAGCTCCAAATCCTGCCCTGTGGAGCATCGGCCCTTCCCAGCCTGCCCCACTGACTGCCTCAGGGCCTTTGCACACACAGCTTCCCCTGCCTGGAGCACATCAGCTGG
Source organism: Sciurus carolinensis (assembly GCF_902686445.1). Classification (NCBI taxonomy): domain Eukaryota; kingdom Metazoa; phylum Chordata; class Mammalia; order Rodentia; family Sciuridae; genus Sciurus; species Sciurus carolinensis. The sequence goes on from NC_062226.1 coordinate 3,178,359, forward strand.
GCTGGATCCACTCCACAGAGGCCCCCAGCCCCTGGTTCTCAATGGCCCCCAGTCACTCTGTGTCACACTGGTCTTTCCTCCATGAGTAGAATCATAGCCTGGAGTTTGTGTGTGTGGTTAGTTGGTGGCAGTCTGTCTTCTCATGGGAATGGGAGCAGGGCTGACCCCCAGCAACTTGTGTAGGACTGGCCCTGGGAGATGCAAGGGGAGGGGAGGAGGAGGGAGGGAGGAGGAGGGGGGAGGAGGGAGGGAGAAGGAGGGGGAAGGAGGAAGGAGGGAGTGGGGGTTGGTGAAGTGGCCGAGGGCTGACTTGCCATGGAGCCCACGTGGACTCCCAGCTGTGGCCAGGAGGGTCAGCATGGCCCCTCAGGGCTTCCAAGGCCTACCGGGTTCTGGCTGGACGCTGCTCTCCAGAAGTCACATTCCAGCCCCACCCTCCGGGGTGTGTGGCCGCACTGGACAGGGACGCACCTGTGGGACCCTGTGCAGGTGCAGCTGCTCAGTCTCCTTGCCGGGTCTTGGGGCCCCTGCTTGGAAGAGTGGCTGGGAGCCTGCGCAGGCGCCCTGGGGGGCAGGACCCCACTCTGCGGCTCAGCTGAAAACCCTCGGCAGACCCCATGGACCTGAGGCTCCTCTTCCCTCTCAGCACCACCTGGGCCTTGCGGGATCCTGACTCCGGGTGCGGTGGACCCACTTCCTGCCCTGGTGCAGACGAGCGGAGGGAGCCGTGCCCTGCGCCTGGCCTTGCAGGGCCCCTGCTGCGCCTGCAGCACAAGCCGGCTCCTACGCAGCCTGTTTGCCAAGGGCCACCAGGTGGCTGCACTGGCTTCCAGCAGACGGGTGAGAGTCCGCCCTGCTGGGTGGGAGACCCTCTGTCCTGTCGTCACCCCGCCGCACCTCAGCAAGACCTGGCTGGGCAGGGGCATCCTCAAAGAGACCTCCCAGTGTCCCTGGGCTCTGGGCTGGCAGGTGCACCCGCCAGGGGTGAGCAGCTGAGGGAGCCCGAGCCCCTGGTCGCAGGCCAAGCTGCACCCCACCACGAGCCCAGGGTCTGTGCCCAGCTGCCTGGGTGGGCGGTAATGAGAGGACTGATAGCCGTGACAAGCTGAAACCTCTCTAACATGCTAATTACTGCTCTCCTGTGGCTGTCACTGGGGCTCTTAGGAGTGTCACAATCCAGCCTGGCTGGAGCTGACGGCGGCAGGGCCGGGCCAGGGCTCCGCACTTCCCGGGAACACAGCCTTTGCTGTGTGGTTCCTGGATGGGGGCTTCCTTCCCTGCCCAGGGCGGGCAAAGCCACCCAGCAGGAGAGCGACCCGCAGGCCTGTCCTCCAGGACCCTTTGGGGCCCCAGAAATTGTATCCAAATACGGGCAGAATCCTGGGTGCCTGAGAAACAGGCAGGGCTGGGGCTCGGGCCAGCCTGAGAGGGAGGGCCGCAGGGTCCACCCGAGCCTCTGGTGTTGAGGCTCCCTGGGCTCTGAGAGGAGCAGAGCCAGGGGGCGTGGGCTCGCGGGCCCTGCTCTCACTGCCGGGACCTGGGGGCTCACACTGGGGAGGGCACCTGCCAGGAAGCAGAGGGCCACACGTGGGCGTGCTGGTAGGGGCTGGGTGGGTCCTCCCAGGGGCCCACAGCCATGGCCCCTCCTTCCTCAGCTCCGGCTGACCAGACCAGGGAACCCGGAGAGGGGCGGCCATGCAGTGCCCCGTGTCCTCGTGGTGGCTGGCCACTCCATCAGCAGAGGCACGAGGCCCCCAGGCTGGGGTGGGACCCTCCCTGCCAGTCCAGCTGCGGTGGGCGCCACAGTCACTGTGCGTCCAGGGGAACCTCTGCCCAGCCCGCCTGCTCTGGTGGGGAGTCTGCCGGCCAGGCGGGAGAGGCCCGTGGCGGCCCAGGGAGATGGGCATCGGAAGAACCAACGCAAATCGTGAAGGCGGGGTAGAGCCAGAGCTGCCGGTGGACCTCCTGGGGCTTCTCCTGCACGGACAGGGCTGCGGGGAGGCTGCAGAACTGCCCTGGTCCGGAGGATGGACGCCTCCAGAGATGGGCCGAGCTCCTCCAGGCCACGCCGACGGGAGCACAGGCCGTGGGCGAGCGACCGGGTGGCTCAGTGTCCCTGCCTCGGCATGCCAGTGAGTCTGACTGACTTCACGCACGGGAAGAAGGGCAGGCTACGCTCGCAGTGGTTATGCCCCACACAGCCTCTAGTCAGCGTGAGCGGGGGGCAGAGGACACCCGCAGCTCACGGCTCTCTCTGATCGTCATGGACAGCCAAGAAGAAAGGCAGGTGAATGTCCCAGGCTTGGAAAAGACCTGGTCTTGCTGGGCGAGGAAAGGAAGTTCTCCCAGAACCAGGAATCCTCAGAAGGCCTGGGCTGGGTGCTGTGCTCCTGGTGTCCGGGCAGGTTTAGGCCAGGTGCTCCCCTCTTCAGGGGCAGGGAGGGAGGGCAGGGAGAGGCTGAGAAAGGAGCCCAGGAGGGATCCCAGGTGGCTTGTGAGTGTCGGCTGGGTCTGAGGCAGGTAGGGGTTGTAAGTAAACTAAGTGTTGAGTTACCCAGGGGTGTGTATCTGCAAGGACTGGGCTGGGCCCTGAGGCATGAGCTGGCTCTGGGCACAAGAGGGAAGACACAGGGCTGAGGGGCTTGTTCCACCTCCAACAAGCTGAGAGGCTCCTGGGTCGAGGTGGAAGGGTGGCCCTCTGGGTGTCAGTGCCAGGAGCGTGGGAGCCGGACGTGAGGCGGGCAGGGGTTGGGCAGCACCGGTGTCTGGGAGGGAGGGGTGAGAGGACACCCCGGCATTGGCAGGTCTTCCTTGGAGGAACTCCCTGTCGGGCCGCTTCTGTCTCTCCAACAAATTCCTGAGAAAATTGCTTACAGAGAAAAAGGGTCTGTCTTGACTCTCAGTTGGGAAGGTTGAGTTCCTGATCAACGGCCTGGTTGCTTTGGGGCCTCGTGGGGCAGCACGTCCATGTGGCCAGCAGAGGAGAACTGCTTGCATCATGGCCAGGAAGCAAAAGGAGACTGGGGTCCCACAGCCCCCTTCCAGGGCACCCCATGAGCCTGAGGGCCTCCCGCAGGCCCCAGCTCCTCGAGGTCCGCCACGTCCGGGCGCACCTTCCACTCGGGCCTTTGGGGACAGGCAAATCCCGACCACAGCAGCCTCTGTCCCTCGTGGTATGTGGCTGTGACTCGGGCTTACAGGGCCTCAGGAGCCCTGAGGAGGGAGGGCTCCTGGGCGGGTCAGCAGGAAACCCCACACTGTGGAGGTGGCAGAAGCTGTGGGTGTCCGTGGTGGGCAGAAGCCCCTCTGCAGGGATGCCACCTTGGTGAGCGGTGTTGTTAAGAGTGGAAGGCAGTTCCCTCTTAAGAAGTTGGGACTGAGCCCCGGGGCAGGCGGGAACCTCCAGGCCATCCTGCAGCATGCAGGGTCTCCGGGGAGCAGCGCACACAGCTCAACCTGAGACGCTTCTGGACGCTCACTGCGGGGGAGTTGGTTCCAGACTCTAGTTTGCCTTTGTCCAAAGGACCTTGGTTGAGACAGGCTGGCGATGAGGCTTAGAGGTGGGGCTTTCCTGGCGCACGCGAGGCCCTGGTTCATCCCAGCACTGCAGAAAATAAAAAACAGTAATCCAGGGTGCAGAAAAGGACGGCGAGACGTGTTTCCCGATGTGTTTCCCGGCGGGACCTTCAGCATAGCTCGGGTTTGATGTGAGCGTGTGATCAGACTAGGAAGGCTCAGTGGTGGCGGGGGAGCTACCTGAGATCACCACATTGGACTTCTGGTCCAGGGACCACTGGCCGCCACCTGTTGAAAGCTGACCTTGGCCTCTCCAGGGAAGCCCTGGCTCGACGGGGTTCTGGCCTAGGAGCTCCCAGCTTGGCGTGGGCTCAGCCTGAGCTCCCATGCTGGATCTGAATGAGAGCGGCTTGGTTTTGAGCTCCCAGGGACACTGACTTGGTTCTGAGTGTGGCCCTCCCTGCTTGTAACACGGGGTAAGTCACAGGCAGCAGGACCAGAGTGGCCCCCACTCTGCACCTGGCTCTCCAGCTGGGGACTGGAGCTGCCCAGACCAGCCCCTGGTGCGTGCCCCAGGCATGGCTGTGAGGAGGGGGCTGTCCCGGGCCTCCCTCAGGGGCTGTAAGTGACATAACATGCACACAGGGGCCGCAGGGGCCCCCTTGCCCACCAGCCTCGCACCTCACAGCGGGGCAAGCCACACAAGCCTCTGGACTCACGGTGGAGGTGGAGCCGCCCGCCTTGATGGCCGTCACCCTGGACTGTCGCCTGCACTGGCCCCAGGGGCTGAGACAGATAGGCATTTTCATTTTACAGCAAGAGCCTCATTTCTGACTCCGTTTCATATAAGATTGCCTCTGTGGATGGAAATTTACCCGATTCCTGAAGCCATGGACAACTTTTAATATGATGGGAGTTCTCCGTTTTTGCTAATTTAATTTCTGGGGCTATTAAAGGTAGCCTGAAGATCCACCATCTGCTGAGTGGATGGTAGACTCGGGGAGGGATTTCAGCAGCGAGACTGTAAATTTCCACTTTATCAGGGATCTGGTATCCGGAATCAATCTGGAGAGGCATTGAAATGCTCATCAGGAGGACCTCTCCACAGCCGTCCCCTCTCCCACCATCTCTCACTCCAATCAATCAGCTCCTGACAGGCTCCGTCCAGAGAAGGACCCTGATTCTCCACGTCCAAGTGTGTTTCAAAATTGCCGGGAGAGCAACCACCAGAAAATGAAATATTTCAAGTTTATTATTTTTATCAAAATTCCGAGAGTCCTTAATCCACCTGGTTTGTAACTGGGATGTTCCCCGCGAGGCCCCTCTCCCTGGAGGGCATTGGGATTCGGTCAGGGGCTGCTCGCACACCTGGAGCCTCCCTGGGGGACATGTTCTTCCAGTCTCCTCTTCCCACAGGGCGGGGCTGAGCCTCCACACCAGGAAGCCCCTGCTCTGAACATGTTTGGCTTCAGAGTCCCCTGCAACTCGGTCAGACACCATTTAAGGGTGCCAAGCCAGAGCCTATCACTAAGCTGAGCAAGACCCAGGTCCTGGTGGGCCTGACAGCAGGCGAGCAAGCTGGGCTGTAAGACCCCAAGTCCCCCGTTCAGTGTGGAGGCCTGATCCGGGTGAGACTGTGCAGGTGGGCTTTGGGGCGGTGGCTGGGTCCAGGGCCAGGCAGTGCACTGGTGGGATTTGTGCCCTTGTGAACGGGCTCTCCATCTGAGCACACAGTGAGGCTGCACCCTCTGTGATCCACGAAGCCCCACATCGGCCTCCGGCCACCATCCTAGACTTCCCTCCTCCAGAACCTGAAAGATGGACGTGGGGCTTACCAGCCACCCAGCCTGAGGTCATCTCTCACAGCAGCTCAAGTGCATCCAGACCAGGGAGGGGAGGACCAGAGACATGAGGTCCTACAGGGCTTGGTCAGACGCCCCATGAGACGGGGCTTCTCGGGAGGGTGACAGAGGCTGCAATCACTTTGGCCATGGGTGCCAGGGCCCTCCTGAGGCAGGACAGCAGCTCTGATGATCCAGGAGGAGAGAAGCCTGTGTGCACAGGCCTGGAAAGCTCCCCTGGAGGGGCAACCACAGCCAGGCTAAGGGACAGGCAGTTGCATTTGAAAGACAGAGAAAAAGTGTCCCCAAGTGTGGGGGGTGTGGGAAGCAGTCCTGGAGAAGTGAGGGGACCAGACCCTCTAGGGACCAGAGCATGCAGGGGCAAGAAGACACCCAGCCTCCACGAGGAGCTGGCAGAGGAGCCCCGTGAGCATTCTGGGTGGGGGTGTGGCTTTTGAGCGCAGTGTGGCAGGAAGGAAGCATGATTTGCGATGAGCTGGTGGGGCAGGGCCTGCCCAGACCCAGCTCGGACAGCTAGGGTCACAGCAATGACCTAGGGCATGTCAGCATGGGGGGTTCAGGAGGTGCTGCAGGGGAGGATGTGTTAGTTGGGCTTTTGTCACTGCGACCTGAAGACCTGTCAGGAACAACTCAGGGAGGGCGATTTTGTTTGGCTCATAGATTCAGAGGTTCCGTCCATGGTGGGCTGACTCCACTGCTGTGGGTCTGGGTGAGGCGAAACATCATAGCGGAGGGGCATGGCAAGGAGAGCTGCTCTGATCCAGTGGCTGGGAAGCAGAGTGAGGAGCCACGGACAAAATGTGAACCCTGAACGCGCAGCCACTGTGACCCACCTCCTCTGCCACGCTCACGGTCATTCTTCCTACTGTTAGCTCATCACACGGGCAGCCGCCACTGGGGGTGTGGCTCTCAGAGTCCAGCCATCTGCCTCTGAACGTTGCTGCCCTGGAGGTCCTGAGTGCAACACGTGAGCTTTCGGGGGACCCTTCATATCCAAACCCTAAGCGAGGTCTGCCCAGGGAAACCACCTCAGCCTGCTTCCCATGAGGAAGCACTCTGCATTTGTGTGTGTGTGTGTGAGTGTGTATACATGTGCGTGCTTAGGCAAACACGTGCGGACGTTTGTGAGCTGTTGCGCTGTGTGCATGTGCTTGCGTGCGTGCCTGTGTGACTGCAGGTGCATGCATCCATCCGTGTGTGCATACTCACACGTGTGCTTGCGTGTGCATGAATGTGTGTGCATGTATGACCATGTTACTCCCTGTTACTTGCAGAGGAAGCTCTGGTGCCCTAGGTAGCACTTTTTGTGGGGAGGGACTAGGAGGTGTGTGTCCTTCTCACCTAAGAGCCATGCAGCAGGAGTGAGGACCCCGAGGAGAGGTGGGGAAGCAAGTGGCCCAAAAGGCCAATGCCAACCAGAGCTGCCAGGACAAGGCCACACGTGGCGGTCCCCAAATGCGGACCGCAGGACGGTCGGCAGCCTCACCTGTCTTGGGCTGTCCTGTGGAGAAGAGAGAAGGGGGAAACCCAGAGGACACAGTTTTGGGGTCAGATGGTTCGCAGAGCTCCATGGCCTTGTGGGCCACATAGCCTCTGCCACCTGCAGTCACCTGTAATGTGCAGAGAGGGAGAAGAACCTGCTGCATGGACAGAGAGTGGACACTGGGGAATTAGATCAGATAGAACACAGCAGGGATGCTCCATTCATGCTCCCTGCAGAGCCCAGCCAGTGGGAGGGCTCCAGGGGACAGACCCCAGCCACTCAGGTGTAAAGGGGATTCCTACCTCGGGCAGTGGACCAGGTAGCCTCACAGGGTCTCCCAACCCAGAGCTCTCATGATCTGGAAACCTCCAGCCCAAGAAGTGTCAGGGGGAGGTTCCAGGTGGTCTTCACCCAACCCAGAGTCACTCCGGACCTGCCCCACCTCAGGGACGTTTCTGGCTTTCGTACATGACCACTGAGTTCTGCTCTCCTAGCCCACCTGGTCTCCTACAAATCATCCCCAAAGCTTAGAATCCATTCTGCTTGGGAACCTTCAATGTGGACAGGGATCAGCCCAGCAGCCCTCAAAGATAGGAAGTCCCGCAACCTAGAGGCACTGCTGCTGGCCGCTCCCCTCCTGCGCTTGTCCCTGGAGCTCCACTCCCCCAGCATGGCGGCTGGGCTGCAGGGGTGGCTGTGGAGAGGTAGGAAGTCAGTTCTGAGCCCCCGGGAACTGACCCCTCCTGTCTCTCCTACTAGCCCATGGAGCCTTCAGGGGCCCTGAGGTGTGGGGACCTTGCCGACCCCCCTTGGCGGGAGACCATGTTTTGTGACCACGGACAGCCAGCAAGACCCGTTCCACGCAACGTGAGGACGGCAGTCTCGGCCGACGCTGCCTGGCTGGGGGTCCTGATCTTCACCGTCGTGAGTCCTGGGGTCCCTGGGCCCTCAGGCGGTGTCCTCCCCATGCAGTGTGGTCATTTGTCCAGTTTTCTCATTCTGAATTGCTGTCCACACCCCAACCACTGCCCTCGTCTGTCTCTCAGACAAGCAGGGGTGGCCCCTCAGTGTCCCACAAGTTACTCGAAGTCACCAGCCACAGGGAGCCAGACTCCAGCCAGGGCAGGCTGCTTACCATATGTACACCACCCCTGCAGTTCTGCTGGGGAGCAGGCACCCTCTCAGGCCACAGGCTGAGCCAGTCTCCAAACAGGACTCTGGGTGTCTGGACCTGCCACCAGGAAGGGCAGGGCCCTCTCAGAAGCCATTGGTGGACAGCAGGCAGGTCCCCACAGTGTCTTCAGTCACCTCTCCTGAAGGGGTCCACTCTACAGGTGTCAGGAGCTGGGTCCAGGAAGAGAACGGGGCCCAGCGAGGGCTCTGGTGGTTCCTGCCCCGCCCCCCACCTCCTGAGATCAAGTGCTGCAGCCTCGCTTGCTACAGACCACCTCCTCTGGACCACCTCCTCTGGACCACCTCCTCTGGATCACCTTCTCTGGATCACCTCCTCTGGACCACCTCCTCTGGATCACCTCCTCTGGATCACCTCCTCTAGATCACCTCCTCTGGACCACCTCCTCTAGATCACCTCCTCTGGATCACCTCCTCTGGACCACCTCCTCTGGATCACCTCCTCTGGATCACCTCCTCTAGATCACCTCCTCTGGACCACCTCCTCTAGATCACCTCCTCTGGATCACCTCCTCTGGACCACCTCCTCTAGATCACCTCCTCTGGACCACCTCCTCTAGATCACCTCCTCTGGATCACCTCCTCTGGATCACCTCCTCTAGACCACCTCCTCTAGATCACCTCCTCTGGACCACCTCCTCTGGACCACCTCCTCTGGATCACCTCCTCTGGACCACCTCCTCTAGATCACCTCCTCTGGATCACCTCCTCTAGATCACCTCCTCTGGACCACCTCCTCTGGACCACCTCCTCTGGATCACCTCCTCTAGACCATCTCCTCTGGATCACCTCCTCTGGATCACCTCCTCTGGTGCACATGGCACAGGCCATCTTCCTGCCAGGTGTTTCTGAACCCCACTGCTGCTCCAAGATGAGAGTGTGGCTACACTGCCCAGGTGCCACCCTAGCCCCCCAGCTCTCTGCAGCCACTGCCCGCCTCTCCCGCTCCCTGCCTCAGTCTGGATTCTGAAGGGTTTTCTGACGTAGACCCGTTTGAAAGGTTAATGGTGTGAGGCGCTCATGCCTTAGCTCTCACTGAGGGCTCTTCCATCCGCTAACGCTCTCATTAGCAGCAGCTGCCTTCATTATCAGTTAGCACCTTCACTGACAGTTAGCACCTCTGCCCGCAGGCTGTCAGCCGGCCCTGCGCAGAGGATGTGAGGGCCTCGGGGTCCCTGGGGAGGCGTGAGGGGCACCAACAGAGCAAGCTGCAGGGCTCTCCACTCCCCGAGTCCTCTGTCCCCGCTGCCTCTTCAGCCCATGGAAATCAGGGTCACGGGGTGGAGTCAGGATGTGACAGGGAGGCCCCACGCTTCCCTGGGCCAGGTGGACTCGCCTCAGTGGGCCTCAGTGTCCCTCTCATCTCCTTCTCCAGCTTCTGTGGCTTCTTCCCCTCCTCTTGCCCCACACATTCAGCCTCTTCAAAGCTCGGAGCAGGTTCTCAGCTCCCTCAGGAGCTGGCTGAGTGGACAGGTGAGTGGGGAAGCTTGCAGGAGCCATGGAGGAGGGTGGACGGAGCTTCAAAGCAGAGAGCCTCATGGCGCCCTATCCCCACATTCTAAGGGTTGCCCTCAAGGATAGGTGGGCAGCCAGGTGTTGGGGGAGGGCCCTGGGGCCACCATCAGGAGGTACCGTGGCTGAGTGCTTGAAACAAAGTCATTCTCTCATGCTTCTGGAGGCCAGAAACCCAAGATCTAGGCCAGCCGGGCAGTTCCCTGACCCACCTCCCCTGCAGCCCTGGGTTCTGGACTAGAACACGCCTCTCCTTCTGGGTCTGTGTTCCCACTTGGGGTCTCCTGGCTGGTTCTGCGTCTCTTCTGCCCACCTTCTGAGGACACCGGTTAGAATGGCATTAAGGCCCCTAACGGCAGCATGGCCTCCTCCTAGCTAACTACACCTGCATGGCAGAGACCTGGTTTCCAGATGTGGTCACATTCATAGGCACAGAGGTACAGAGGTCAAGCTTGAGACACAGGTCAACCCCCAACAAAGGAATCTGGGATTCTCTGAGCACTAAAAGCACCAGCTTCATCTGTGGTGGCAGAGTCCCTGCACCAGGCCCCAGTGTATGACTGTGGGACTGACCAAGCGACCACCGGCAGTGGGGACACCACCACAGGCCCCAGGCCCCAGGGAGCCAGGAGCATGACTGGGCAGGACCCAGGAAGCAGCCACAGTCCCCTGCCACCATGCCAGGCTGAGAGAAGAAGCCTGCTCCTCCCCGTTCACCTGTGAGGACACAAACCCTCAGTGCCCAGAGCCTTGGGGCTGGACCCTTGAAGAGTATGTGGGACCAACAGCAGACAGGGAGTTCACCCTCCAGGCTGGACTGATGCTGGAGGCTGATGCCCCGCCAGGGCAGGTCCACTTGATGAGGCCACATTCGAGGGAGCCCTCTGCTCACTGCCTCGTCCTGGAGTGGGAAGCTTATGGGCGGACTCAGGCCACAGACATGCCCTGAGTTCCTGGGGTGGCCGGATCTGACTGGGTGCTAGATTCGTCCAAAGGGCTCCGAAGGCCCCTAAGGGCAGAGCGTTCCCATGGCATCCTGGGATCAGGAGACTCCAGTCTCCCACATGGCCTGTCCTCACCCAGACTGTGGACAGGGTTCTGGTTCTAGCCGAGGCCCTGGGACGGGCTCTCTGCCAGTCTCTGGTGGATCGTCTCCCCAGCCCTGCTTCAGGAGGCTCGACAGAATGGCAAAGGTAAAGTTCCTGCCCTGCTCTGGGTCACCATGAACTCAGACGACCCCTCAGGACTCAGGGATTCCCAGTCCCTACACCTTCCAGGGCCTGACCATGGCCTGGGGTGCACTGGGGCCTGGCAACTCCTCCTCCACATGAAGGTGACCTGTGCTCATGCCCAGGGAGACACCGGGGGTCAGAGCCAAAGTCACGACATCCTGGCAGGGTCAGCAGTGGCCACTCGCAGGCTTCCACTGTGCCTCCGTCGGAGCCCAGCTGGGCCCGAGGCAGGGAAAGGCCTGCGGTCTGGAACTCTCAGTCTGCAGTCGTTAAGACCACGGCCAATGGAGCTCCAATTCTGCAGAGTCCCCTCCAACATGGCCACCTGCGTGGGCCTCAGGGAGATGCCCTCTGGCCTGTTTTCAGGCTGAGTCAGAGAAGGAGGCTCAGAAGACATGAAGTCTTAAAGGACCCAGAGCCCCGGGTACCACGCACAACCCGGAAGGACTAGCGAAGCGGCTGGGCTCCCCTATCTCGCATCTTCCTCCAGCCCTAGTCCCATGACAAGCACTGGCCAGCGCCAGCAGAGGTGGAGCAGATCCAGGCAGCTGCCAGCAGCCAGGGCGGGGCCCTGTCTGCACAGATCTGTGGACTCCTGCAAGGCCATGGTGAGCACTTGGCTGGGCCTTCCTGCCCCCAGCACCTGCCTCTGTGGGCAGCATGGCTCCTGTGCCGGGGCATCCATCACTCCCCGCCGAGCACCAGAGCACGAAGTGCAGGGGCCACTCCAGGGGCAGCTGCTGGGTGTGGGTGGACATGGGGCTCCTTGGTCACTGATGAAGGGCCTGCGAGGCCTGGAGACAGGGCTCGCGAATCTTTCACGTCCAAGGGCCTCAAAGTCTTTTGCCAAAACACCTCCTAGCCACTGAGCAGTCCGCCCTGGACCGTGAGGCTTGGGTGCCCAGCTGGAGCAGACCACCGAGAGCTCCCTGGGGAAGGACATGGGGAGCTCAGTTTCTCATCCAGAATGGCAGAAAGCCTCCCGTGGGGCACGGTTCCCCTGGCCCACACAGGTTTGGGCTCCTCCTCTGCTCTACAGCCTCTGTGGCTCCTGGTCATTCTCAGGTGTGTTCCCCATCTTACCGCCGCCTGGATGCCACTGCAGTCTGGCTCCCTCTCCCCTTTCCGTCACCTTCTCCATGTCACACACATGGAGAATGATAATAGGTGTATGCCACCCGGTAAACGGACGAGGCTGTGGTGCAGCCGAGGTTCTGGCGGGGCTGCGCCACCCCATCCCAGGGAGGAGGCGCTCAGGTGCTTGGTTCTCGCCTAGCCACTGGCACTGTGTTGGAGGAGGCAGGAGCCCCTCACGTGGGCCTTCCTCTGCCCCAGGAGCCACAGGTGCCCCCACAGCTGCCGCCTCTCCTGAGATGTGTCTCTGTCTACCTGTGCAGGTGTGCACGAGTGTGTCCCTTCAGCCCGAGAGCCCCCACCCTTCAGGTGTCAGCCCACGCGCCCTCTTAGAGCGGGTCTCTACCACTCCAGCTCTCCCCTGTGCTTTCTGAAGGCATCTTGCTTCTCTCCCTCACAGCGCATCCCATGGTGCCAAGGTAAAACAACAAATTATGGACAGGACTTCCACCTCCAGCTACTACGAAAGAACTGGTGCCAGACTGTCCTTCCTGTTATACACAAAAACTGTAAGCTGTAAAACTGGGGGAATATTCAAGACACGTAGCACTGTAATCCCAGAGGGAGCAGAAAGACAATGGGAGTCCCATGGCCCCCAACTTTCTGCCTGGGACACTTCTGGACCTCTGTGTGGTCTCACCTTCAGTTCTGATCCTGGGGTTCCCTTTTCCTAGACGATGTCCAAGCTCAAGCAAAGAATAGTGGTTTTGCTGAACACAAGGGGCAGGGAGTGGAGTTTGGGGCTGGTGCAGTAGCTGGAGCTAGGATAGAGAAGGAAGCTGAACAGCAGAGCTTCAGAAATCTGCACAGGATCTAGTGAAGCTTTTGGCTAAATATTTAGCCACATTTGTAGAGAGACACCCCACAGGACCTGCAAGAATGGCCAGTAGGAAGAGGCAAGCAGAACTCCTATTCTGATATGAGGTGCTAGAAAACAGGAGTTGGGACCAGCAAGAATGGAGAGAGATCCCACCAAACGTCCCAGACACTCCAGAAAGATCACACGTTAGTTGTGAAGTAGGGTCACTATAAACCTATCGAATGAAACTTTAAACAAACCCAAAAGAAACTGACATGATAGCAAGTAACCTGCTCATCAAAACAAAACTAGACGATGACAGAGTCTAACCCTACAACATTACAATGTCTAACAAGAGCAAAAATGACTACATATATGAATGGAAATGTAATCTACAAAAAGGAAAGAAAGAAGTCAATAGAATCTGGCCCCTAGGAGACCCAGATTTGGAATTAGCAGACAGAGACTTTAAAGCAGCTTATATTAATATATTTGAATACTTGTGAAAATACAGACTCTCACAATACATACATGAGAAACTTTAATACAGGAATGGAAAAATGAGAGAGGACCAACGAGAAATTTTAGAACCAAGGAACATGTCTGACATGAAACAGTTCCTGAATGAGTTTAGGGTCAGGTTGAAATGGCAAGAGAAAAACCCAGTGAATCGGATAATGGAGCAAAAAAGGACAGAGAGCAAAGTACCAAAAACATTGATGGAGCCTTGGGACCAAGGAAAACATCAAGAGAACTGACATAGGAAATGGGCCAAAGAGATTTGCAGGACCAACAATGGTCAGAAATCTTCCCCCAATTCAGTGAAGAACATCAACTTACAGATTCAAGAATCTCAGTGAACTCCAAGAAGACGTGCAAAGAAATCTACATATGGTCACATCATAATCAAACTACTGAGAACCAAAGACCACAAGCAAACCCTGCCAGGCGACCTGTTGCATACAGGGGAACACAGTACAGATGACGTCTATGTTCTCATTAGAAAAGACGCAAGACAGAAAATAGGGAATTTGTTTTAAAAATATTGATCCAAAATTCTATCCAGTGAAAACATCCTTCAAAAATGGAAGAGAGAAGATATTTCCAGATTAATGCACGTGGACAGAATTCACCCCCTACACTGTAAGAAATGTTCAAGAAAATTCCTCAGATGGCAACTCCCACCTGCAGAAAGAAGGGACGAGTGCTGGACAGGGTAGGTATGTAGGCAACCATAAGGGGATGTTTTCTCCTCTTAGCTTCTTGAAGACAACATCTGCCTCCTAAAGTGTTGCACTGGCAGACATGGCCTCACTTTGGGGGAAGACCTGCCAAGCCCCTGGCCCTGATTTCCTCATGAAAAGATGTAAGACAAAGCCAAGTTGGGAATAATCTAAACAATAACTGACTTGTACTCCTCAAAAATGACCAGGCCAAGAAACAGAGGAAGGCTGAGAATGTTCCAGAATCAAGAAGACCAAAGACATATGAGCAGTTGATGCAAGAGGAGATGCTGGGTCATTTCCCAGACTAAAAAGAATGTTCTAAAGACCATCCTTGGCTCAACTCAACTAGTTTGAATGTGCTGTGGATCAGTGGAAGTTCTTATGGACTGATTCTGATAACTTGCCAGGATCATGGGAGACTGCCGTGTTCCTGGAAAATGCTCAGTAAATCGCTGAAGGGCAAAGGGCCAGCCCCATGGCTCCTACTTAAGCTCGAACAGTGCAGAAAGATATGAGCCTGCTGTCCATATGGAGAGAGGGAGCCTTGTATGGTTCATGTAATTTCTCTGTCACTATAGAATTACAAATTTTTTAAAATAATGTCAATAAAAGCTAATTATGGGACAGTTGTTTGATATCATTGCAGAGTGAGCTCTCTCTCAGTAAAAGAGAGGCCTACCCTGTGCATTTGGAGGATGCGCTCAATGGGAGCAGTTGGCCTGATGTTCCTGGTGGAGCCCAGAGGCTGGACCCAGTTCTGCAGCCCAGTGCCCTGGGGACCCCAGTCTCTCCCTCCCTGGCTGGTAAGATGAGTCTCTCCCTCTGCCCTTTCCCCTCAAAGCTGGTCTCCTTGGTAACCAGGGTACTGGACCACTGAAGGGCAGTAAGCTGTCCCTGCACCATGTGGAGGGCATCAAGGCACAAGAGAGTTGTCAGTGGACTTCCTGCCCCAGAGGTCTCCTGTCTCTGGAATACCATATGATCCACAGGGCTGAGCAGGATGTCACTGCTCTGGAGACGTGAACAAGCTGTCCCCAACATGTCCCCAGGGCTAAGCACATCTCGCATCACCAAATGCTGTGACTCACCTGCATGCCTGGTGTCCCCAGGTGACCTTGGAGTCCCTTGAGGCAGAGACATGCCATCTGCCTCCCTTACACCCTTCCTCCATCCTGGGGACAGTGTTGGGCCCAGGGAACACTTGGGATTGCCAGGGGTTCAATGACCAATGCCAGGAGCCAGAGTTGCAGCTGAACAATGCTGGCCAGGCATGGTCACACGGCTGCTAGGGTGCCTGGCAACAGAGGGAGCCCCAAAGTGAGACGTGGCATGGGTGTCATCTGGACATTTTTCACTCGCGGTCCCACCCTCTCTGCTTGCATGCCATCAGAAAGGGCGCAGCCCACACGCTCAGAGGTTGATCCCACAGTCTGGCTGGTTGAGCGCCCACCTCCCTGCAGGAGCACCCAGCATCCTGCTGCTGTGCCACAGACCAGGCAGGAGGGCCAGCCTTAGGACCTCGGAGAGGACACCAGCAGCAGGGAGTCGGGTGTGTCTGTCTGGCCTTTCGCCCTGGGCACCCCGACCTGCAGCAGGCCAAGCACCACTGGCTAGTGCGGGAACTGCTTCCTCTCCTTGGAATCCCTGCTGCCCCCGAGAGCCACTTCCCACGGCTCAGCCTCCACTTCCCCTTAGAACACCTCACCGTGTGGCTGTGGGATTTAAAGAAGGTGGCACCTGCTCTGGGTGGCCCTTGGCTGCTGTGACTGGGAGCAGGACTGGCAGAGGCGGGATTTTCTCAGCAAAACGGCCTTGAAGCCATTGAACGGAGGGCAGGACTGCAGGGAGTGGAGGATGCCACCGTGTGGCTGTCCCTCGATGCTCAGGAAGCCCCCGTGCCTGCTGTTCTTGTCCCCTGCCTTCACCAGAGCCAGGCAGGGAGGCTGCGGCAGTGCCGAGCGGCGGGGCCGGGCCTAGCTAAGCGCGCTCTGCCCTTGTGCTCTCAGTCCTCGGAGGGCACATGCGAGTCCTTGCAAAGCCCGGCTCTGGGCCAGCTGGCTCCCGGTGGCAATGGCCAGGAGCTGACGGGAGTCTGAGGCTCCCTCCCTGGACTCCATGCAGCCCGAGGCCTCTGGAGGCTGAAGTTGCTGGGATTACATGGTGCTGAGTATCTTGGAGTTGGCTGGGACCCGGGAGGCTGGAGGTAGGATCCCTGCTGGTGAGCTCCTTCTTACGTTCAAGGAGGGGGTGGAGGAACAGGGAGCCCTGGTCTTGAGTTCTGCTGGGACAGAACATTCCAGAATGGAGCTGGGGTTGTGTTAACTGCGTCATGTCATTTGGAGAGTCTTGAAAGATGGTCCCTCCCAGGAGAAGCCTTCCTGCCTGTGAGGAAGAACCAGCCAAGCTCAAAGTTCCTGTGTGAAGAGGGCTGAGGGTCAAACCAACCCAACACGATTATAATGAGCAGAGGGCAGGATGGGAGTGGACAGGTGGGCAGTCCTGGGCAGCTGGAGACACACCCACCCCTCAACCTCCTGAAACTGAACCGCCCGTGAGGCCCTGAAGCCCACACCGACCCTCACTAGAGCCCGGCATCTCTCGGTGTCTCAGCACACATGCTCAGTGGCATCCAAGCTGGAAGGACGTGGGCCCAGTTCAAGGTCAGCCTCCTCAGGGGCAGCTGACCTCCCACTACAGTGGCCTCCTACGTGCCTGCTGGGTCCGTCTCTGCCCTTCCCAGCAGCAGCACAAGTGGGCTGGGATGGCATTAAATGATGTCCCCAAAGCAGGGCTAATGGTAACCACCTTGCAGCCTCTGCTCCTGAGCAAAGTGTGATTCAGTGAGTGCTGGACCTGAAATAAGCACATGACAAATAACAACGCTCACTGTCACCCAGGTACGAAAGCAACTCCAGGAAACAGCAGGAGTCTCGGGACAGATACGGCAATGCCAGGGCTAGTCCTGGGCACACCCAACTCGCAGAGCAGTGCACTGTAGCCTGGCAGGGGCGGGAAGGCTCTCGTCCAGGGTAGGTCTCAGGAGGGAAAGAAAGTCCTGGAGAATGCTGTGGAGTGACAGGTGAGGGATGTGAGGGCCACCAGGCCTGACAGGCCAAGGGTACAGAGAGACCTGGGCCTGGGCAGGCTTTGGGCAGGGGTAGGGTGGCATGCCAGAGGCAGCCAGGGTGAAGGTGAGACCCGGGATGACAGACCAGGGCTAGCTGAGTCTGTCTTGATGCCTGTTTCCAGCTGCTGTGTTGGGTCAACCCCCACGGTTGGCTACCCTCATTGTGCCTGAGGGCTTGTGGCCACTCAGCTGTCTGTTCCAGGCTGCCGTCCACGGCACAGTGACCACAGGGTCCAGGTGGGTCTTGGTAGCTATGCACAAGGATGCAAGAGACTCCACGCAGTTCCTGGCTGCGCCCCAACCTTGCCCGGCACTAACTCCACACGTCCATGTGAAGCTCCTGTGCTGTGCCTGCAGAGCAGAGCCCCTGGCAAACCCGGCAGTGCCCATGGCTCAATGCCCTGGACAGAGACCAACGCTCCTGAAGATGCCAAAGACGCTGAGGCTGGTTTGATGGGAGGCTGAATGCCCATGGCTGTCACCTTAGTTCCATGAAACCCTGTGCCAAGGCCCCAGGGACAGAGATGAGCAGGTCCCAGTCCCTCTCTGAAGCCCGAGGGAGCTCTCACTGAAGGCCGGGCAGGAGCAGGAGGGCTCAGTGGCTTCCGGTTCTGGTCCATCCTGAGTCACTGACCCGTTGGCATTCCCCACGGTCAGGAGGTGCAAGAGCTGTGTCCTAAGAGGTTAATCAACCAGCCAGCACGAGGAGCAGCCTGATGGGCTGCGGAACCTGGAATTTCCACAGCGGATGCTGCTTCTTTCTCAGGTTACAGTCAGAGTTTTCCTTTAATCTTAATTAGCTCGCCAGTACAAAGCACAGCACGACCTCCCCTGGAGCCGTGAGGACCAGAGTCAGGCCAGCCCATCTGTGTGGAGCCAAGAGAGCCACACCCCTGTCCTGGAGAGAGGGACAGTTGGGCCAGGGGCCAGACAAGCAGCCGAGACCCTGGGCTTCAGAAACTCCTGCCACCCTTTGCCGAGTGTGTTCTCTCTCTGGCCTCGTTCCACCTCCCGGGGAATGGGCAATTTGGACTCCAGTTTCCAGGAACCATTAGAGATGACACAGCTCTGGTTGCCATGCTTGCTGGACTATGAACCCTGCAGCTTGGGAGGGTTTGCATGGTCCAGGAGAGGCGTGGGCTCCCCTGGTCCAACGCCTCCCAGCCAGCCCAACCACCCTGGGCCGTGTGTTTGCAAACTGTGGCACTGAGCAAGGTTTCCAAGAGCCACATGGCCATTCTTGGAACATATTTGTGATCTTACAAGCAAGGATCCAGAGACCCAGGAATTCTTTTAGGAAATGATCTGAAATGAAACTGGTGAACAGGTTCCAGCAAGATGCTCGGCACTGTGCTATTGTAAGAGGGCAATGGAGTGTGCCTCACAAGCCCCACAGCCCAAAATGGGTTGCAGGGCGCAAGTGGGGGTCATGCAGGGCAGTGGCTGGGCGCCAGGTCTGAGGCAAGCCCTCTGCCAGACAGCTTTGTCTCCTGAAGCCCATGAACAACGCCCTGAGGCAGGGGCTGCTACTGGCCTGGGTTTCCGGACCAGAAACTGAAGCCCAGGGGTTCCCTGCTCCACCAAGGTTACCCCCGGCCTGATTGGAAAAGCGGGTTCTTGTCAGTGACATGGTACGGCCAAGAAAGCGACCGCCAGGCGTGCACATTGGGGTGGCATCCGCGGAGCTCTACGTGGGAACAGCTGGTTAGGACGGTGCCGAGGGTGCAGGTGTGCACGACTTTGCACAGACACAGGGCCGGGAGGCTGGTGCAGGCGGGCGAGGATCTTCTTTCATAGTTTTTGAAATTTCTGAACTTTTGTGGCAGTAAGGATGTCTTACTTTTGTAAGTAGGAGAAAACAATAGAGCTATTTTTAAAAGGCTGGCAATCGACGCCTCGGAGAAGGGGAGAGCTGGAGCCAGCTGCGGATGAATCATCCGGGGACACTAAGTTTAGTGTCCCTTCCATCAAGGGGGAAGGTCTGTGCTGGGCTGACCAACCCTCACCGGACGGGCATCGAAGGGCCCTCAGAGAAGGGCCCAGGACCAAGAGGAGAGGGGCTGAGCAGACGGGAGGAGGGCGCTTGTTCCGACAGCTTTGTCACTGACGTGTGGGACGTCCTTCTGCTGTCAGCTGCTCTCTGCCAACGGAGAGAAAGCAGCAGCCCCCACTGCAGCACACACACAATCCGCACCTCTGCAGGGGGCGGGGGGACAAACACGCCTCGTCCCTCCTGGATCAGCACGTGTGGGAGGAAAGCCCAGCCGGAGCCCAGATTCTGCTGGGCGGGTCTAGACAACATCCTGGTGGAGCTGGGCTCCCACCGGGGGAAGGTCTGTGCTGCGGGCCCATCCGGACGGAGTGTGGCTGCCCTGGACACCAGCAAAGGAGCCTGCTGGTCCTGGCTGCAGGAGCAGCCCAGTGCAGACGCTGGGTCTGCCGCGGCTTCTTCCTGTCTTGCTCAACTCCCGTCTCTGCTCTGAGAGGGCACCTGCCCCGCCCCAGCACAAGGACCCCAGCAACGATATGAGGTGCTTCGACCTCAAGTTCACTTGATGGATGGACAGAGCACAGAAACTGACGGGTGCCGGGGGGCAGGTGGTCGCGGGAGATTAAACAGCTCTCCGGGAGTCATCCATCATTACAACCTCATTCCTCTCAGCCGGGGTCAGCAGGACTCTCCCAAAGCCATCCATCACCGGGGGTCACGCTGCAGTGTCTCCTGGAAGCCACCACCCACCGGCCACCTGGAGTGACCGTCTGCCCTGCGCTCAGAAACGCCTCCCAGGGCCGCCCTGAGTGGGGCTCAGCTGTGGCACAGCAAGCCCTCCAGGGCCCGTGCAGCGCACAAGGCCCCTGGGATCAGCCGTCACCTAAGCTGTCACTTTGCTCTCTTGGCCACAGCCCCGCTGCCTCCCCGGCGGAGGCGCGTGTCTGGAGACGAGGTTCTGCTCACTCAGACCTGCGTGAGAGGAGAGAGTCCACTTCCAGCCCGGGTGGGGGTGGACTACAGGGGGCCAGTTCTGGCCAATGAGATGCACACGGTCCCTGCCAGGCGAGGGATTCTGATCCCCGGTGACACTCCCCTCTCTCCCTTGGGCTGGCAGGCAGAGCTGCTGGCTGGGTTATGGCCACCTGGTCACTCTCTGTGGCCTGGCCCCAAAGCAGTCTCTGTGGGTGTGAGATGCCCAGCATGGTGTAACAGTCCAGGGGACAACCCCCAAGGGGCCCCTGCCAAGTGCCAGGCTGGGGCCCAGGGGCGGAGGGAATGTGGGTCTTGCTTCATAAGCCATCAGTCTGGATCCACTTTTGATTTTTCCAATTTAGAGAGGAGGGGCCAGATTCCCAGTTGGGAAGGTCACCCTGGGGCGGAGCCAGGACTGGCCTGCCTGTCCCCAGAGCCAGGCTCCAAAGCTGGGAAACTCCTGTCTGTTGGGACTGGCAGTGGGGGCTCCTGGCAGGTCTGGCAACTCAGTCCACGGCATCTGCTGGGGTCAAGCAAGAGGTCCCTGCCGGCCCTGTCTGGCCTGCTGGTCATTTTGCTGTACCCACCTCCCAGAAAGGCAGGGCTGAGCAAGCCCAGTGGGTCCCGACTGTCACCCAGAGCCTCATTCTGAAGCTGATGGCCATGGTTCCTTAAGGGAGAGGCAAACAGAAGAGCAAACTCACAGGCTTTGTAGCTGAGGGGAAGTCTTGCTACAAGCATTTATGACCAGCCTGCTGTATGCACAGCACTGAGCGCTGTGTGAGCCCTGAAGTTGTTCTGAAGGCCGGGCAGGTGCCGTGAGGTGCTGAGCCACAGGTTTGCTTCGTCTCTGGTCTGAGTTCAGCCTTCTATCGCAGATGCTTCTCAACCTTTCAGGGCTCCAAAGTCTGCACCCAGGAGCCCTCCACTGTGTCTGCAGAAGAGTGACAGCGGCTGTCCACTTGTCTCCGGGGACAGGCTGCTCCCATGGCAGCTCAGGCCATTCTGAACCCATGGAGCATTTGGCAATATGTCCAGCAAGACCAGCAACGTCAGGACACTGAGGGCTTGGTGGGCAGCCCATGACCGTGTGCAGACCCGTGACTGTGGTGGGGGCTGGCTCTCAGGGCTGGGGCGGGGTCAGGCTGGGGTGGGGATGCCTCAGACTAGGGCTGACTCCTCACCTCTGTCCCCACCCAGAGCTAGGGAGCCATCGCCCTGGGGCCCCTTGAACACTAGAACACCAGCATTGAACGTCAAAGCCACACGTTGGAGCCTGAGCTGACTCCCCAAGCGCCTCGCTGGCTGGTGAACTGCGCCGGTCCGCAGGCTTCCTTCTGAAGCGGCCCTCTGCCTCCCACAGGGGCCTCCCGGGCTCCCGGGGTGCTAAGGAACATGTGTAGCATCTCTCAGTTCCCAGCCTGAGGAGTGGAGAGTTGCAGAGGTGTTGGCAGCTGCATAAAAATAGCCCCATCTATTAAGAGGTGAGAACCTGGCGAGCGCGGGGCGGGGGAGGCGCCTGGCTGTGCTGCTGCCTTCCCGGGAAGCGCGGCCCTGCTCTGCTGGCCCATTCAGACACCTGCCCCCGACACCTGCCGTGAGCGCTGGTGGCACTGGGCCTCTCGATCGTATCACCTTGACACAGGTGAGCTGCAAATCAAGGCCAGCTTTGATCAGGTGCTGTCTCTGGCTTGTCGGTGTGAACACAGGCAGGTTTCTTCCAGAAGACCCTCACCTCTGACGCCCGTCGGCAGTACACACAGGGGTCCTGACGGCCCAAGGACGGTAGCCCTGCAGGGGTAGGGCCGTCCCACAGACCTGGGCTGCAGAGCGATGGGACGGAACTGTAAGCTGGGGGCTGGAGCAGCTGTGGAGGCAGGGGGTGAAGGAGGCCTGCTGCTCACAGCTGGGCAAGGCTCTCCATGTGGTCACACTACTGTCCTCCTGTGACACTGGGCCCTTTGCTCACCATCTGTGGGCCACTCCCAAAGTGAGTTGTCCTCGGGCCTCTGTGGCCTCCCACAGCCTCCTGGCTACCCCTCCTTCTGTCCTCCAAGACGCCAGGCTCCTCTCCAAGCCTTCTGTGACCCGTCCAGACTCACTGGTTCCCTTTCCTGGAGTTCCAGGTGGCACTCACAGCCCTCCTGGGAGGTGGGTGACTTCCCACCCTAGAGCTGGTACTCACGGGCCCATCGTTCCCCTTGGAATGCAGGAGCAACCACCCAGGTGGACCTGCTTCACGGTGGTACACCCCCTCGCCCTGACAGCCTGCCCACCACGCTCCACCCTCACCTGGTCGCACCCCCACGCTCATGGCTGGTCCATGTTCACCTCCCGTGGAGCTCAGAAGACCCTCAGGTCTCCTTTTAGAAAGTCCCATCCACGTGGCTTAGTGGCCTAGCTGATGCCCAACCTGGACCAGACCACTGACTGTTCCAAAGTCCTTCCAGGCTCCCCCGGAGCCAGGACCAGGTCCATGTCCTTGACTGGCACTGGGGGACCCTACTGCAGCGCTCGCAGGTGGGTCCAATTTGCCCTCCCCCTCTGACCCGTCCGCCTAGCTGCCGTTCCGGGCGGAGTCCTCTGCCTCCTCACCTCCCAACGCCCACTCTCCCTCCTCTTGCCCACAACGCCAGCCTCAGACTCCAAGCTAGGACTTGTCTTGTGTGGAGATGGGTCTCACTAACTTTCCCAGGTTGGCGTTGAGCCCTCGTGGGCTGAAGCAATCCTGCCTGGACTCCAGGAGCTGGGACCACAGGCACCCTCCAGACTCCGCCAGGGGAGGTGCCCTGACGGACGCCGAGGTGGTTCAGAGGTTTCGGGGTAAGGTCACTGTGGACCACAGTGTGCGTTTCTGGAATGCTGGCAGGGAGGGTCAAGCCTCCTGAGGCTGAGAATTAGGGCCCGGCCCATGGGGGTCAGCCGTCCACGTGCGCTAACTCCACGCTGGCCAGGGGTGCTGAGCTAAGGTAGTCACGGAACCCTGGAGAGCAGCACAAGCCCAGTGTATACGCTGCAGAGATCCGCGGGCCGTGCCACACGCAGGGGTTCCCGCACCCCCTCAGCTTGTCCCTGGCTCTGCTCAGCCCAGTTCCCGATGGAGAGGGAGCTGGAGAGGACTCGGACAGGGCCGAGAGGAGACTGGAAGCCATGCCTGGCCTGTGCACTGGAGCTCCACTTAGCTGCCAGCCGCTTAAAAATAGAAGGAAGAGATTGAAAAGAGCAGGAGAAATGGCTGCGTAAAGCCGTCGGCAGCCCAAGTGTGGCTGATTCAATTTCCGCCTCTTGCCTGCTCTGAAGTGTGCAGGCTCGAACCCGGAGTCCTCCGTCAAGGCAGGAGGAGAGGAAACCCCCCGGCAGAGCTCCCGACTCCTCCACGGCCACTTGCAAGTCCCCAAACTTCATCCAAGCACAGCTCCCAATAAAACCCAGCCCAATCCCTGACTGCACCGAGGAGGTTGGAGGACGCAGCCTTGACCCATCGAGCTCTCGCCCAGCCCTGGGGTAGGGAGTCCCGGCCCGGGTCATGCCGCCTGCAGCATGTGGGTTGGGCATTACCTACAGCTGTGGAAAAGGGCTGTGAAGGACAGGAGCCTCACTGCCTTCGAGTGGGGGTGGCCGGCTCAGCTGTGGTCCTGGCGTAGGGTCTCTCGGGTCTTGGTCACCCTGGAGCTCAGGCTGCCTCTGGAGTTTGCCTGGGCTGAAGGTCCCTTCCAAGCCCACACAGGGCTGCAGGGAGGAGGCCCCTCACCAGGTGTCCTCGCCACAGGGCTGCTCATATGCAGCCACACCACCCAGGGTCATCTGAGGGGCAAGAGAGGAAAAGGCCGTCAGACGGGAGCCACAGTACCTGTACCGCCTCCTCAGGGAGTGACCTGCCCCAGTCCTGCTGATGTCTGCTGTGAAACCCAGGAGGCCATCCCACCTGGAGGCAAGGAAACCGAGGCTCAGGCCACGCGGGTTGCTTTCCCCAACTGATGCAGCCGGGGGGCTGAGGCAGGAAAGGCCCACAACTGTCCCGGGTCATGCAGTGAGCTCCAGTCCTGTGGCTGCTGCTTGCCAGAGACCTGGGACCTTAGAGTCACTCAGTGACCTGGGCCGGTTCTCCAGCTCTTCCAAGAGAACAGTAAGCTCAGGGGCAATGCCCTGGGTGCCTGGGGTGGCATGAGGCAGTGCAGCCTGAGGTCTGGGAAGAGGCTGAACAACTCCCCAGGACCAGCCTCAGAGACAGGGCTTGCTGGCAACTGTGCCCTCCCTGTCCTTGCTGGCCGGTGACATTGCTGGCCCCAACCTGAGCACCACCCGAGAAAGGATGGAAGCAAGACAGAGGTGAAAGGAGACCTGAAGGAAGGACAGGAAACACGATTCTAACCTGAGGACCTGCACGCCTTCCAGGCCCGTCACTACCAAATTTCTGGGAAATCTGTGAATCTTGAAGCGACCATCGATCCATCCCTTATGACAACTACCTTGTGCACTCTTAACTAGCCCGCCAATAAGTAGATCAAGTAGAGGCAGCTGTGACATCTAAAGGAACCTATGATTTAGGGGACTTCCCAATGTTATGTACCCATCAGATGACAGAGACAGGTCAAACGTCACAGTTGGCTGGGGAGACACTTTCCAAATGAATGAACAGGTGGGTCCAGAATGCAGCAGAGAAGGCGGGGCCAGGGGTGGAGAAGCAGCACAGGGCGTGTTCACAAGGGCGGTTCCTCCACCGGGGAGCTGGGTTCCTGGTCGTCCCGCTCAGCCCACAGCCCCCTTGCCCTGGCATCCCTGGCCTCTGTGCTCGGGGGCGCCAGGCTTGCCCCTCCCTCGGGACCATCCCTGCCCGCCCACCCTAGCACCCTGGGCCACACGCTCAGTGCTAGCAGGTCAGTTCCGGCTCTTGCTCCTGCGGCGTCCCTCTCTTCCCATGAGAGTCTGTTTGGGGCGCTGGTCTGCCCAGTGACCACCATCTCCCAGGCCTGGCACAGAGGACATGACATGCCTGCCCCTGGCTGTTGAATGAACGTACAGAACGTTCTCCTGATCTCTGCCTCTATGTGGCCCAGCCAGACTGACGCCACACAGGGTCAGGGGTCTGGACTCCACCTGCCCTTGCCACCGGCTCCCAGCCCAGGGCCGAGCTGCTTCCTGTGCTCCACTGTGTCTGGGGACGGTGTTGGGACCCAGCCGGGCACCGCCTGCTGCCTAGGCCCCAGGGGGGCTGCCTGCCGGCAGAGCTCTCCTCCGCAAAACCTCCGTTTGGACAGCCCTTCTCAAGTCCTGGCAGGAGAAGGCGTCCCCAGGGCCCACCCCTGAGACAGCCACACGCTGAGGGCCAGGGGGCGTCGCAGGACTCTGGCACTCAAGCAGCTGCACACGCATGGCTGCATCGAAGTGACCGTGTGCCCTCCTGGGAGAGGCCTGGGTGGGCTGACGGACATGCAGGGCTGGGGGCCAGCAGGAGGCTTGTAACCCTCACCTGCCTTTAGGACAGACATGCGGGGACAGAATGAGTCCAAGCTCGCTTGTGGCCAGAGGCACCCCAGGGCCTGAAAAGCCAAACCCTGGCCCTGGGGAGCACAGGTGTGGCCCTCTACTGCACAGCTCAGCCAGTCCCTCACGTTATCACCAAAGTGACACATGGTGACATCCACATTCAGGGCCACCGTGAAGGGGGGCCCAGACGAGGTCCAGGGAGCTGGGTGCCCTGCTTGGTCTAGTCTCCGTGTACCTGGCCTCAGGGCCAGTTTGACCTCTTCTCTCCATTTCTAGAAGCTACTGTGAGAGCCAGCAGTGGGGGACGGGAGGCCTGCTCCCCAGCTCCTGTCAACCCAGGGGTAGGCTGCCCAGCCTGCGCCCAGAGCCACTGGGGGAGCTGGGAGGGCTGCGGGTCAGCAGGGTCGTCTCCTGCAGGCCTCTGCAGGCACGCCCCCATGTGCTAGAAGCGGCTGGGCCGGGAGCCTTCAGTGACCGCTCCTCCTGCCTGCCTGGAGCACAGCTGTGAGCCCAGGACAGCACTCCACGCATCCCAGGTTTGATGCCCCACTTACGGAGGCCCTGGGTCCCACACCTGGTGCAAATAAGCAACGGCTCCTCGCGGCCTGAACACTGGGCACTGGGGGGTCAGTGCAGCCCCTGCCTGAATCCTGGGGACACAGGGCCAGCCCGTCCCCAGGAGTGCCCAGCAGCCACGCTGGCACAGGGCTGCTTGCCTGCTGGACGGCTGGTGAGTGAGGCCTCCCAGTCACTGCCACCGTCAGGGCCCAGAGCAGCAGCCGAGCTGGAAGGCAGCCAGGATCCTCGGAGCTGCCGGCCTTACTGTGCACCAGCCCAAGCATGAAGGGGCCCTGTGAGAACCCCACTAGTCTCTGATACCCCAAGAAGCCCCACACTCTTGTTGGACTTCGTATGGCCCAGCATTGCCCAAAAGCTGTGACCAGAATCATCTGTGGGAGTGCCCACGTTGTGTCAGTCAGGCCAGGCAGAACTGTGCCACACAACAAGCAGGCCCAGTGACAACACGTGCTCTGCGTCCTGTGGGGGTACCAGGGGAGCTGTGTTCACTAGAGCGGCACAGGGTGACGGTGGCCTGGCCATCCTGGTGCAGAGTCTCGGTTGTCACAGAAAGCCCTGCGCTGGTCCCTCAGGCCTCCATCCAGAAGTGCCCAGCATCTCCCTGCCCATCTCTCATTGGTCAAAGCCAGCACATGGCCATGCCCCTTCCCAGTGCCTCTGGGAACAGAACTTAGATCACCACCACCCCTATTAGTACCCAGACAGGGCCCCAGACCAGGCTGAGGGAAATGCGATTCTGCTTATTAGTGACCCCAAAGGGGGACAAACGTCCCAGCTGAGCTTTACACCCAGGAGGCCCGGGAACCAACTGCCCGAGTAAACCTGACCGGGGCTGTTTCTCCACGCCTCCCGGCAAGCCTTCTGCTCCTTTGCTGCAGTCTGGATTCACGTATTTATTCATATAGAAAGTGTCTCCCAGCCAACTGTGACATTTGGGTACTGAGTCACTGTTTCGGTTCATCCTCGACATCCCACGAAGACGGAAAACATCAAAAAATATTGTGGACACCGAGTCTTGCTTATATGTTTCCTGGAAGGAATTTTTTAATTAATGACTAAGATGAAATAAAAACAAACAGAACATGAAAGCAGGCTCTGTCCCAAGGCGCAGCTGAGGGACGTATGGGGACCACAGGTGTGTGCACAGGCCAGCCGAGGGTCAGAGCGCTGGCACTTCCTGGAGGCCACCGGGGGCCACGGCTTCCCAGGCCCCAGATTTGCAGCCAGGGGAGACTCTCACCCTGAGCCTCCTCAGCGCCGCAGGCAGGGCTGCCCCTTCCCTTTTTGCAAAAGCCTCAGTTTCCCCGTCTGCAAGCGGGGTGGCCATTCCTTCCCACTCTCTCTCTCTGTGCCTGTCATGTCCCCTCTCCCCTCTGTGGCGTTGCCATCCCTGTCTGGGTCCTTCTGCTCCCAGAGCCTCAGCTCAGGGTCTAGCACCCCAGAGCGGCCCCTCCTGGGGTGGACACACGGGTCAGGAGCAGTAACACTGAAGGACATTGAAGTAGCGACCTTCCTTGTTCAGAAGCTGTGAAGTTCACGCAGCTCCTCCCCGGCAGAACGCGTCATTCAGGGTAACCTGAGCCCCTTCCCCAAGTCATGGCCACTCCTGTTTCCTTATTTCCTTGAAGCAGAGTCACCATCTTACATGGACAACAGGAGAGAACAGAGAATGCCATCTCCCCAGCCCGGCACTGCCCTGTGCTGGCCCCGGGCTCCCGAGCGCCTCTGACCCGAGAGGCGCAGCTGATGGTGCTGAGACAGAGGCTGGGGCAGGTGGCGACAGAAGGGCCAAGGCAGAGGAGATAATCTGGCCCTTCGCCTACAACATTGCCTCTCTCCACAGTCCCAGCGTTCTCAGCTGAGGTCAGTGGCCCGCAGGAGCTTTAATACAGAGGCAGCGTCTTCAGAGCGCGCCCTGGCTTTCCTGCTCCGCCTCTGGCGGCGCTGACTCCCGGCAGGTGCTCGGTGCGCCTGGCTCAGGCTCCCAGGAGGGCTTTCCCTTCCCTCCTTGATCCTCCACATGTCATCTTGGCCTCCTCCCCAGGAAGCCCACTGGGCCCAGCCTGGCTCACCTGCACACCCTGAAGCTCCCGGAACCTGCACAGGGGTGGGTGGGAGGACCGAGTCCCTGGCTCACTGCGGGAGTTCACTGCACTCAAAGGCAAGCCACCCTCGCCCCACTCTCTCCACGCGCACGCAGGAGGAGGAGCCAACCTCCAGGCTGCTGGGAGGACCCTCTCTGGGCCTGTGCCTCCCTGGACGGAGAGCGACATGGCGTCCGGTGGCTCTGGGTCCCCCTGCACATCCCTTTGAACTTGGTGGCGGTGCACAGTGAGCAAGCACAGGAGAACTGGTGACTTGGGGGCCAGGGCCCTGCCGAGACCTGCCCTTTGACCTCGAGACCCCTGGGATCCTGGGCCCCAGGCACCCTGGTTGGTACACCGGCGAGGTCATCCCACCTTGGTGGAAGGAAGCGGAGGCAACCCCACCCCAGGACGGGAGTGGACGGGGCTCAGGGCGCTGCAGTCCATAACTCACAGGCCACTAAATTCATTACCATGGCAGGAGCAGGAGAGCAGCGCGTCTCTTGGAAACCACGTCCAGCTTATGCGGCTCTTGGATTTGCTAAAATATTGAGCGCGTTAGGGGGAAAATGAGAAAAGCCAGACAGGACGCTCCTCGGTCTGCCGCGGGGCACGGAGAGCAGGTTGAGCTGCTGGCCCTGTCACCCAAGATTAATGGCAGGAGGAGGGGAAGGGCAGGTCTCCAAGCGCTGGCCTCTGCGACCCCGGGGAAACCCAGGTTCCGTGATCTGTGTACTTGTCACGTAAATGAGTGTCCTTGCAGGGCTTTTACATGTGCCCGGCTCTCCACGATGCCAGGGCAAGCAGACAGAAAGGCATTCATCATCCTAAGGAGTGGCCACGTGGCGCTCTTCAAGGGCAAAGGCGGCTTTCTCCTCCTTTAGCCGGGCGAGTCACGTGACTCAGGAATTAGTGTGGCCAGCAGGCTTGCAGACTGCAGCCCCGAGAAAGTCAGCTGCCTCCAGAGCCGTGGACTTTCCCAGCGGTCAGGGGACCTGGGGGAGGCCAATGGACGTGTCTCTAAGAGAACTGGTGTCTGGGAAATAGCTTCTTAAATCTTCCGGCATGTTCTGTCAACAGAAACAAGAAGCCTGATTGGGTGTGTCATAGGTTAGACATCAGTAAGAACTTCCAAGAGACTTGTCTTGAACTACAAGAAGTTCTAGGATTGGCCTCCTTAGAAGACTAGAGCTCCAACACCTGCCTGGCCTCCAGGGAAGTCCAGCAGAGTCTGGAGTGGAGACCGAAGGGGTGAAGATGGCTGGCTGGCTCTGGTGGGGTCCTCTCTCTTCCTGCTGCTCCCAGGACGAGCATCACTAAGTGATCCACCCCTCCTTCCTGCTGAGGCCAGCGAGGCCAGCGGGAACTTCCACACCGCGAGGGGCAGCACGCCATGCAAGCTGACACAAATAGTGCAGGCCACACAACTTTGACGACAGCACGTGACAAGGAGTTTCCTGGCAGGACACGGGCAGTTCGCAGCCTCCCAGTGGACACGAAGGGCCACAGCCAGAAAGCAGGAGCCAGAGCAGCCCTCGGGCCTCAGGAGCAGAGCTCCACTTGGACTCTGCAGGGGAGGAGTGGACATCAACCTCTGGCTGTTCACTCAGCCGGGGCTCAGTGGAGGAGTGGTCAGCTGGCCTGAGTCATGTGCTCGCCCTGGCCAGGCGAGGGCAGCAGCTGACCCTGCAGTCCCCACAGAGGGCTCCAGGGGGAGGAGGAGGAAGCGAACCCCCTCCTAGGAAGGGGCAGTGCTGAGCACATGGGGGCCGCTGGCCTGCCTGGACCTTAGGCAAAGCCCCTGCTCCCTGGCGTCCCCTCAGGCTGTGGGCAGTGGAGGTGAAGTAACCACTGATTGACAGTCTCCGTCTGGGGGGATCTGGAGGAAGGGGAGCGGGTCACAGTGCTGCTGAAGAGTCCCACGGCGGGGCTGGGTCGGCTCCTGGGAGCACAGACCCGCCAGCACGGCCTGGGTCAGGCAGCTCAGCCCAGGCTTGGCGCCTGCTCGCTGGCACATCATGGCTGCACAGACCTGAGGGTAGTGATGCTTGTCCTGGGAGCGGCAGGAGGAGAGAGGACCCCAAACAGAGCCAGCCAGTTGTGCCGCCTTTCCTGCCCGGTTCCCCTAGACCTGGTCTGGCGCAGGCACGGCATTACGTCTAGTGATTTTCTACAACTAGGTCGGGTGCCTGCATGGTGGGCTAGAGATGTCAGTGGGCTTGGCAACCCCTTTCCTCCACCATACCCATGCTAGAACCATGGTGTGGAATAACTTGTGCAGCTACAAGTTAAACACAATTCTGAGTTCCCTGGCAGCCAAGGAAAAAAAGAGGGAATGGAAAAAGGTGGACTAAGAATGTTTGGCCCAATAGAGCAAAAGATTCTACAGAGGACAGAAGCCTTTCCTTACCCCAAATCGTGACCACTCGGTACCTACAAGAGATTGAGCACCTATTCTACCTTCCAGGCAGAGTTCACCTCTGGGCCTGACCCCACCCCTCAGTCTGGCAGCTGTTGTCCTTGGAGAGCCCCTAAGTCCTGGCCCTCCATCCCTCTGACCTCGACCTTCCTAACCACATTCGGTTACACTCATTCGATGGGGGGATTTTGACGGCAGAGAAACTATTCTGCAGGCTGTGCTAACAGAAGACACGTGACGTCATGCCTTTGCCAAAGCCCCCAGGGTAGGAACAGTAGGGGGACCCTGTTGGACCCCATGGCTGTGAGCACACATGACGCAGCAAAGTTGGCTCATCGTGTGGCGAACGTCACGCCCTGCAGGATGTCGGCCACAGGGAACTCCACCTGTCCTGCGCAGTGGACGCAGCTCAGCTCACACCCTGCACACCCTCAGGGCGCGGCCCACCCTGGGGGATGGTGGAGATGAACGGCTCCGCCCTGGGAGGCCAACCCGGGAGGCTGAGCATGAGGGGCGGGGCCTGGGACACCTACGCACCTTTGCTCAGTTTTGCTGTGCACCTAAAACTGCTCTAAAAAACAAATTCTTCCAAAAAGCTGGGGAAAAAACCCAGTCAAGCAAACTTAAAAAAATAATAATGCAAGCTGTGGGCCCTGGGGAGTCGGTGGGGTCCTCACGCTGTCCAAATTTTCCGTCAGTCTGAAACCACTGTGGAAAAGGGAAACCCCTGATTCTTCTGCAGAGGCAGGTTAGGAAAGGCCCAGAGCCTGGGTGGCCGCGGTCCCCTGACCACTGCGAACAGCTTGGAGGCAGGGCGGACAGGTGCATGAGGAGAAGGCAAACTTTGTGACCGAACCTTAGCCTGTAACGTGGTTAGTGGCTTGAAAAACAGAACGGCTCTGGTTTTTACAATGAGCGTTTGTTTCCTGATACCTCGTTTTTTCTCCATTTGAAATGTGTGAAGCTCTGGGGCTTCACTCGGTCGGTTAGAAGCTTCTGAGATCGTTCCACGTGACGCGTGGCTTTCTGTTCACACGTGTGGGCCGTGTGAAGTTCCCCTGTAAGAACAGAGGCCTCAGTACAAGCAGGAGGGCTCGGCAGACGCTAGTTCAGCCCAGAAGCTGGGACCAGGGACCTTGGGTCCCAGGCTTGTGGGTGACAGGTGGGGACACGGCTGGTGCTCCCCAGCGCTGACCCCAGGCAGGCGGGGCCAGCAGTCCCAGCAAGGCCACGGGCCTCCGGCCGCGGGGCTCCCAGCCGCACGTCCTCATAGTCAGCGTGGGCCCGTGTGCTCTTGTTTCTGCTTTTCCAAGCCGCGAGACCACGTGGGAGCGAGCGCCACCAGGTGTGATCCCGAGCGGCACCTGGTTACTACACATCAGTGTAGGCTTGAATCAGCTCTGCTCACAAGCACACCACCTGCGCCCGGAGCGGCCGCCCGAGCTGCGGAGCTCCTGGTGCAGGAGGACCTGCTGTCCCAGGACCCTCAACCTCTCGGAACAGGGTGCACTGAACCGAGAGCAGAATGGGGTGGGCAGGAGCAGCCTATCTGCAGTGAGTCAGGGTCAGGCAGGAGCCGGTCTGGGGCCCCTGCAGTGTGCGCTGGCGCTGCCTGCTGTGCCCTGCTGTCTCTGGGCCTGTCCTGCCTGCTGGCCCTCTGCTCCCCACCCCTGTACAGGTCAGTCTCCACCTCCCCCCGCTCCCGCCCAGCGTGAGGCCCAGCTTAGACGGGCTTCTCCTGGGAGCCCTGCCCGAGCCCCACCTGCACCTGCCAAGCTTGGTTCCTGCCCAGCTGCGCTGCTGCACTGGCTTCGGGGGGCGTCGACCCCTGGGCATCCAGGACCAGCTGGGGGTTGTCACAGGTGATCAATCAGGCCGAGTCTCAGAGACAGGAAGGCAGGGCCCGGCACTGTCCTCCTCCCCAGTGTGGAAGCCCAGAGCAGGGGGAGGTTTGGTCTGACGGCACCTCAGGGAGGGTCTCCAGTCAGCCAGGACCAGGCGATCGGGAGCCCGAGAGCCCTGGAGGGGTTTCTCAGAGCCCCTGAGGGAGTGAGGGCTGGAAAGCCCAGGGCGGGTGGGGTCTCCACCACCTACTTGGGGTCCAGTGTCCACAGCCCCAGCGCTCAGTCTCTCGCAGGGAGCTGCAGGCCACAGCCTGGCTCCCCCCCATCCATGCAGAGTTGGGCTGGTTGGGAAGGAGCCCCTGACTCCATCCCCCTGGGGCCCTGAGCACAGGTCTGACCAGGCGACCCCGAGGCTGCTGGCCCTGGTGGCCAAAGGGAAGACACCATGGTCAGAGTCCCCTTTGCCACCACTGCCACCGTGAGCTTTCTGCCTTGAGGATGTGCTGAAGGTTCCAGATGCGCAGACAACCCCAGGGCCAGAGCTCAGAAGACACCAGGCCAGGATAGCCATGGGAACAGGGATCTCACTGAGGTCAGGAGGGGACTGGCCAACAGGTGGCCCTGAGCACCCAAGCACGTCACCTGACACTGCAGCCCTCTGGTCCACCTCCACCCAGCACCCGTCCCTGGGTGTCCAGCCCTCTCGGAAGTGCCTGGGCAGTACCCTCCTTCCCCAGGGCGGGTCCGTCTCGTTGGTCCGGGGACCCTGCAGCCCTGGCCCCTGTGGCTGAGTGGGTGGAGCAGCTGGAGCAGAGCAGTGCCTGGTCCCCAGCGGGGCCCCGCCGGCTTCCTTCCTCCTTCCTGCCATCTCCCCAAGTCGGCCACCTCCCCCTCCCCCGTGAGAGCCTCCTAGAGGACGAATCTGCAGCGGGGCCCAGGTCAAGCGGCGGGTGGGTGAGGGGAAGGTGGCCCCCAGTGTTAGCAGAGTCCTGGGATGAGAAGAGCACCAGCGAGCTTCCACGGGAGATCACACACGTACCAGCGCGACGTGCTCATGTCAGAGCAAATCCGTGCACGCGGGCACGGCCTCCCCTCCGAGTCCGCGCCGGCCCACAGGGCACTCTAGCCTTTAATCTCCCTGATTCATGTCGCTGCCTTGGATGAGGCATATTAATGTTGGGTCAAGAGGGATTTCATCAGTTATTCTGAAGGCCTTATTTCATTTTTATTCAAGAATGTGTGATCCTGAGAAAAAATGATCACGTATGAGAATGACACGGAGTCGGCACGGCTCTCTCCCGAGTTCAGAGGACCGCGAAATCTCAAAACCAGAAGAGGAAGTTAGATCCAACCCTGTCGTTTCACAGATGGGGAAACTGAGGCCCAGAGGAGAGGGACAACCCATCCCCTAGCCTGCCCGAGTTGTGAGTCTGTGCCAAATCCAGCCCTGTCACCTCGTTCTCCTGACACCCATCCCAGGATCCTATGTGGCATGTGGGGACAGGTTTCAGGTCAGTCATCTCACGGGACAGCAAAGTCCTTAGGTCTGGAGGTGACTCAGGCCCTCCATGAGCATCACAGCCGCCACCTTTCCCTGAGCGTTCCTATGCCAGGTCCTCTAGTGGACTCCTCTACTGCCGACACTGTCCCCAGGTCACAGATGGCTCTGTAGTTTGGATCTAAGTGTCCCCCAAAGGTGCCCATGTTGAGGGCTTGGCCTGGCCGGGGTACTGTCGGGAGGTGGTGGAACCTTTATCAAGTGGGCCCAGTGGCCTTGGGTCCCAGTGGCCCCCAGCCCTCCTCCTGCCCTCTTTCTTACCCCAGCCACGGAAGCCACCTCACCACAGTCCCAAAGGCCACAGGGCATGGGCCACAGCCTGAGGTCTCCTCGACTGCCAGCCAAAATCGCCTCTTCTCTTTGTAAGTTGATTTCTCGGGCACTTGGGACAGAAGCCACCTGAAAGTAGAGGGGCTATCCTGCTAGGGTGTAGACGTGGCTGCAGGGGCCTGTCCGCTCGAAGGACCCACATGTGGCCCAGCACCTCAGGCAGCCCAGGGCAGGCCTTTCTATTGCTGCCGCTGCAGCCACCACCATCTCAGGAGCCGAGCACCGCCACATGCCACCTTGCGGTTGGACGAGTGTCCCGTGGGTGGGTGTCCCCTGGGTCTGCTGGCCCCTGTGCCTGGGTTCTTGTGCAGCCACGTCAGGGTCTGCAGGGCTGCAGCACCCGAGGCTTGGGAGGACCTGTCCTCGGGCTCACTCGGGCAGCGGGCAGAACACAGGCCAGCAGACCTGGGGACACATCCCTGCTGCTTTAGGGTCCTTCGCTGGGGGCATTCCCAGCTGCTGGGGGTCAGTCACAGTCCGGCTCCAGCCCCCATCCTCCTTCGAAACCCACAGCACGGCCCCCACGGGACACCCTGGCTCCACGTCTCTGCATTTGTACCTTCCTCTTCCTCCCCCAGGGCCCCAGGGTGGCACGAGGCCCAGGAAGGCCTGCTCGCTGCCCATGTCCAGGCGCACCTTGAGCACATCTACACAGCCCACTGCCTGTGACACGGCGCAGGTGCTGGGGCGGGGACTAGACAGGGCTGGGGCCACTCCTGTGCCTGCCATGTGGAGGGGACCCCCTCACTGAGCGGAGCTCAGGGGATACCTGGGGAGGCCCAGGGAGGATCCTCACAGAAGCACCTGCTGCTTGGTCAACTGGCCGGGGACTTGGAAGGGGCAAAATGGGAAGGTGGGTGCAGGAGGTTTAGGAAGAGGCATGAGCCTCTCAAAAGGAGCCTGGGGGGTGTGCTTGAGTTCCAGCCCCGCTGCCCAGTTTGGGCACTGGGGTCTCTGTGCAAGGTCCCTTCTGGGGCTGTGACATGGTGGAGTTGCCTGGACCCTGTGAGTGGTCACCAAAATCCCCCACCAGCAGGAGAGTCCACTTGGCTGTCGAGGTAGGAACAGGACCACAGGTGTAAAACGGCGATGATGAGTACAGAGGGCGTCGCTCTTGAGGTGACTGCAGGCTGAGCTGGACCCCGTCCCCACACCATCGGAGTCAGGCGCCATGTAACGGCTGCCTCTGCAGCCATGAAGCCGCTGGCTCCAGAACAGCCACCTTCCCTCCAGGAAGATGCCGTGTCTGAGCCAACTGGAACAGAGCCACTTCTGCCAGCCGCCAGCCCCGCCAACACCTGCAGGAGGGTGCCCACACCTGCCTGCCTGCCCACAAGGAGCCTCGCCGGCCAGGACCTACCCGCTGAGCCAAACACCCTGTGGCCGTGCCTGCTGGAGGGAACCAGAGCCAAAGAGGGAGACTCGGTGGCCGCCTCCCAGCCTCGCTCAGGGCCCACGGCGCACCCGCTCACACCTGCCCCAGGCCGTGAGGAGGTCTGGGTGCCGGCATCGCTCTCCAGCCCAAGAGGAAAGTGGAGGAGAGATTGGGAGCAGACTGTGGGAAGGCAAGCCCACCACGCTGGGGCATCCTTCCCTGGCAAAGAAGCAGGCATGCCGAGCCTGGCGCCCCTCACAGCTAGGGAGATGCACACTCCACAGCTGCTGCGCAGCTCCGCCCAGAGGCGGAGTCCAGGAGTGACAGTGCAGGACCGAGTTTTGCAGCAGGGCAGCAGTTCCAAAGCCAGCGTCCAGTGCCGGTGCCTTGACTGCTCAGCGAGGGTGGCAATGCCACCTCCGAGGCTGGCCCTCAGCATGACTTGGGGCCCTGGTCCTGGACTCCCTCACACTCAAGAAGCCCCCAAATGAGGCTGCCAGAGGGGCTCTGCAGCCGCCTTTTCCACATGGACAGTGGTCACAGAGGGAGGGCAAACCTCGGTCAGGCGGCTGGAGTGGGGAAGAGCAGGTGCTCATTCAGGCACTCCACATGTGAAGAAGAGCACGCGGCGCCCAGGGCTGCCTGCTCTTCTTCTCTAGCAGCCTCAGTGGGACAGGAGGTTGCAGGGTTGGTAAGGGTGGCGTGGGGCATTTCCAGCCTAGTTTCCAGTGACATTTCGCAACCTAGATAAAACACACAGAGAAGTCGGGCACCTTTAAATCTACACATACCTGACAGGAGGGGAAGTTGGCCAGGTGAGGATCGTCCGTCCGTGACCCAGCGAAGCTCCCGGTACATACCAGATTGGAAGGAGCAGAACACAGTCCGGCTTCCTGGTCTCTGCAGGAGTCCTGCACTCCCAGGCTTAAAGTGTGCTTCAGCCGTGCCAGAGACAGCGGGCTCGCTCCTTCCCCGCCGTCCAGACCAGCAGTCGGGGCCGCAGGACTCCGAGCCTGTGTACATCCACCAGTGTCTAGAAAACAAATTCAAAAACACTGCAGACGAACAAGGTTTAAATTGAAGTCCTATATACAGTCTCAGTAATCCTAGCCCACCGCCAGACATTAATCACCCTGCGGCCCAAGGAAGGGCCAGGGTGCCCGCTGAGGTCCGCAGCACACCCTCCTTGGCAAAGGCAGATTCTGCCGGGAAGTTTTCCCTTTGTGATTTCTTTTTCTTTCTGACTGTATTTTAGACTCACCCTTGAAAAGCTGACAAAGGAGAGCCTGGCGGGTCCCCTCCCTTTCCCTGCCTCCTGCTCTCCCTTCCCCCTCCATCCCTCTCTGGGCTCCTGGGTGTAGTGGAGACTTGCCTTGAATGTGGAGGCACCTGTCATCCAATCTGGTTGCTCAAGGGGGATGTGGGTTGAGCGGCCCTGGCAGGGAGGTCCCTGTAGGAGGAAATGTCTGATCCAGAGGCCAGGCTGCCCGGGTTGGGTGGGCTGGAAACCCAGTAGGGGATCCAAACCAGCACTACCAGCTGCCCACAGGGAACCAATGGTTCTCACCCGAGCTGAGGGGCTCTAACTAAGCCCCCCAGTATATTTCAGTCCCTGGTTTGCCCTTCCAGGCCTTCCCCCAAGAAGACCAGGGACCTGAGATCCAGATGGCCACACCTACTTCCTAGGGACCCAGGAAGGTCAGATGTCACTCGCTGGCAGGCTCTGGTCCTTGTTCCCAGGTCAGGGGAGCTGCCCTACTCTTGTGCAGCTCAAGGGACAAAGGAGGGACAAAGGAGGGACACGGGCCGTCAGGTCAGCCCGGCACACATCCAGAGCGCAGTGAGGAGGGTGCCACTGAAGAGAACCTGCTCTGAGGAGTTTCCCAGCACCACCCCCAGCCCCTGGGGACCGTGGTGACAGGAGGCCCAGCTAGGCACCAGGCGATGCTGTCCAGGAGCGGCTGCAGAGAGAAGCTCATGCCATTGACACACTGTTGTGATTGGACCTAAGCCGATGTGTGTTGTGACACAACGTAATGGCAGGAGGTGGCCTGGTCACACTGCAGAGCCCCTGCCAGGGCCAGCCTGGGTGACGAGCGTGGTGGGCAGCACTGTCCTTGTAGGGGGCAGAGCTGGCCATGGGTGGGGCCAACGGCTGTGGCCCAGCAGAGAGGTGACCAACACGTTCCCCCATGCTCATTTGGCCACAGTGCTTCAGGTCAAGGGACGTGGGGACAGAAAGAAAATCTAAGGAGACCAAGCACGTTGACCGTCCGAGCTGGCTGCTGCTTGCAGGAGCCACTGGTGGCTGGTGGCGTGAGCGTGGGTTTTCTGTCACCGCAGCAGGCACTCAGGCACTCAGAGGAAGGTGTGTGGAGCTGTGAGCTGAGACGGGTTGGCACCACGCTGGGGGCGAACGGGAGGCAAAGTCTCTGCCCTGTGCCTGGGAAGGGAGAAGGGAGGCAGAGAGGGTGGGAGAGGAGGCGGCGCCACCCTCCTCTTCACAGCACGCCCCGGGGAACCCAGGCCTCCCGGTGGGCCCCAAGCCAAGGTCCACTGCCTCCCCATGGCACCCAGGAGGAGGCCAGGTCTTCACCACACTGGCATTTGAGTTCACTTAAGATCCAAGTCACGTCAAGGGCGTGAGACCCCTGAGGCAGCCTTCACCAGCAGTGCCCACAGCTCAGGGTTGGAGCAGCTCCACAAGGGCGGCTGTCACCTGCATGGGTCCCTTCTGTCACCCCTGTGCCACTGTCCTGACAAAGGACTGCGGGCAGTTTTGCTCTATCCTTCCCCCCTGGGGACAGCCAGCAGCGGGACCTTGTTGCACAGGCTCCCTGCTTCTAGAATAAGGCCCATGCAGCCAGGATAGCAGAGCCTCCCCTCCCAGGCTCACACGGTGACAAAGGATGGTGTGGCCTCAGGCTGAAGAGCGGAGGCTCAGGAGGACAACAGAAGGCGGGGTCATCTGTCCTTCTGCTCCTAGGCCTGGCCCGCCATCCGGAGCCTTAGCTTCCTCATCTGCAATAGCAACGTGACGGTCCCTCCCGTGAGGCTGTTCTGAGGGTTCGTCCCCTACCTGCCACAGCAAGGCTGACCCGTTCCTGTTCTGGTGACTGTTATTTGGAACCCACCTGGCCTGGGTGTGAGGCCACCCTCCTTGGGACGGGGAAAGACACCCGCCCTGCAGGGGCCTAGGCTCCTTGGCCACTCAGCCCCTGGGACCGGGTGCCCACGCATTTGTGCCAGCCCCTGAAGCCAGCTCCTGGCGGGGGAGGGGGGCGGGGGGTGACAGGCTGTGTCTCCAGCATCCTGGGCTGGGCCCGGCTTCCTTGGGTGGCAGTAGGAGCCCTGGGACCTGGGCCTTGTGAGTTCGAAGGCAGGGCCAGATGGCCGTAGAGGAGGGGCCCTGGAGATACTGCATCCCTGGGTCTTTGGGGCAGATACTGGCCACACTGGGGGCCAAGAGCTGGCAGGAGAAAGATGAGGAGTCCCCAGCTGTGAGCAGAGGGGTGGCCCGGCTGAACTGCCTGGTCCTCCCTGTCCTGCCTGCCCTCTCCTGGGGCGCCTTTGGGCTGAGGTCCAGCAGTATACCCAGTGCACAGTCCCTTAGGACGGGCTGGGGGCTTGGCATGGCCTGGACATCAGGCACATCTAGGTTAGCAGGTGCATTCAAGCAGCACCAGCGCCCTCGAGGCCAGGCCTCCTAGAGAGGAGGCCACAGCAGGTCCCAGCCCTGCCCTGAGCCCCAAAGACCCTCCCCGCAAGACTTGCCAGGGTGTGCAGGGATGGATCTGTGGGCTGGGGCTGCCCGCTGGGGTTGCCCACAGGGCCCTGCCCAGCCCAAGCTCCCCCACCCACTGCGGATGACCTGGGAGGGACAGATGTCAGGGCCCCCTCCTCTGGAAAAGGAAGGCCAGCAACCAACTCACCTGGTGTCGAGCTCCAGGCTGCTCTCCTCTTCGTGGATGGGAAGCGTTTTTTGTAGCAATAAAAATAGATTTAATAACCAGAGAGCGAAATTACTCTTTTTTTTTTAAGAAAAAAAAGTAAGGTAGTAAATATTCATTGATGTTCCCCATGAGATCTCTGGGGTCATGTTTTAGAAATAGATTACAACATGCGCAGACGTGCAGACCCACACGCACACGCGCACGCGCGCACACACACACACACACACACACACACACACTCACGCTGCAGCTCCCGCAGCCCAGAGCCACGTGGATACCTCTGCTTACCAGCGGCAGGAGGGGGCCCCTCAACCTGGAGCCACATGATGGCTTCCCTAACACAGATTTCCTCTCACGGAATCACATTAGGATAAAGTGTCCCCATGGAGACAATGCAGGAGCGCTCAGAAGGCACTGGAGGGAGGGTGGGCCTGCTGGGTCCCAAGGCCATGCCTGGGAAAGACCGTCCTTTTCATGAGTAGAGGAAGGGCCAACAGCAGAAGACCCACCCAGAGGGCCAGCTTGCCGCAGTGGGCAGGTGAGGAGGTCCCTGGGGCAGCCGAGCCCACCCTGGCTGCGAGGCCAGCTGTCTCCAGGGAAATGTGTTGTTCTGATTCACATTCATACCCATTCTGCATTATCTGCTCCTGGGGCCTCTGCTGTGTGGGCCCTGTGAGGTTCACCAGGTAGAATCCAGAGCCCAGGAGAGGACTCGGGGCCAGAGTGAGCATGGGCCCAGGAGCCAGGCCCTGCTACAGCCAGGGAGGTGGACAAGGAAGGAATTGTTGATAGGGAAGCTGGAACACAGTCCTCAGAGGGTTGGGGGAAGGCCCACAGCCCCAGGGCAGCACACTGACCTTACCCCAGAGACAGTGGAGCCCTGGAGGGTGTCCGGCAGGGGAGGGAGGATAAGGAGCACATTGGGAAGGACTGTTCCTGCCGTAGCATGGGAGGAGGGGGGCATCCAATGAGAGAGGAGATGGCCATGCAGAAGCAGGCACGGGCCCTGGACAGGTGGCTCCAGGTGGCAGCCCCTTCTGTGGAGGCCCCCAGGAGAGTGGGATGGAGACCAGCAGGAGACTGCTCCTCACGGGGCTGGGTGCTCAGGAAGGCAGCAGCAGCAGACCAGCATGGAGGTACTCAGGGCGTAGAGGGACAGGGCCTCTGTGCCCCTCTCCCCAACTGCGTGTCCTGGACAGGATGGATCCCACGCCTGGGGAGCGCAGGGCCTGCTGGTCACATAGGCCCATCTCACTCCAAGCCCCCCTCATCTGTCCTGGACCCCTCAGATCTCCCACCTGCAGAGATGTGCCCTACTCCTGGCTTTGGGGCTTTCTGATGCCCTCTGTCCACATACATCCATCTCGCTACCTCAGAACTGGTCCTAACTCCTACAGGTAACACGGCCGGCCCTGTCCCAGGCCAGGCCTGCCTGTCTGCAGGTGCTCAGCAAGGGCACCCGAGGGGAGAGGTGGGTTCAGCCTCTGGCTCCAGGTGCCGCTATGCTGCCCAAGACCAGGGTCTCTGGCCTCGGGATGGACCGGGCAGATCCCTGGAGCTGGCCGCGGGGAGCACCTCCCTTGGCAGGCCGGCCCCCAGGTCACGTTTGCCCACCCCTTTCTCTGGCAAAAGGTGGTCCCGCAGCTGCAGACTCCCACCCTGGGGAGACCCACACTCCAGGACCCAGAAGGCGAGCCTGCTGGGGCCCCTCCTGGGAGAGCCCCGTGTTGGGACTGCGGCCTGGCTGCCTCCCCAGCCTGCCTTCGCCCCCCAGCCAGGCTCCTGCCGGCCTGGCCCCGGCTGCTGGCTAGGGACCCCAGAAGACCGCATGCCCTCCTGGGCCGCTGCAGCGGGGCGGGCGGCCTCCACGGCCGTGGCCTCTGTCAGGGGTGCTTTTGTTTTAAGACCAGCCAGTGCTCTGGTTCCTCTGGACGCGCTGAATAAATTTCCCTTTATTAGACACTGACTTGCCCGTTACAGAGTCTTTCCCTCATTATTCCTGCATAAGCTCAGGCATAATGGCCC
The DNA here is from genome assembly GCF_902686445.1 of Sciurus carolinensis. Taxonomy (NCBI): domain Eukaryota; kingdom Metazoa; phylum Chordata; class Mammalia; order Rodentia; family Sciuridae; genus Sciurus; species Sciurus carolinensis. The sequence continues at coordinate 3,220,060 of NC_062226.1, forward strand.
TGAGTCCCCTCTTGCATTCAGAATCCTGGTCCCTCAGGAGGACAGTCAGCTGCAGCGTTGAGCAGCTTATAGGGCAGCCGGACGCTCCTGCTGGGGGGCCAGGTCTCCCCTACACCTCCTCTGGTGGCCCAACACGGGCTCCACAGGGTCCCAGCATCCGGATGACCTGCCCTGCCCTGGCCTGCAGCCCGGGGCTCAGCTTGCTGTGGAGGAGGGGCGGAGGGCAGGTGGGCTTGGTTTCCCATCGGACAAGGCCCCGCAGGGCCCTCCTGGCTGGGGGGCTCACACACTGAGTCCCGCCTGCACTCACGGTCCACACTCGCCCGTGCACACTCCACACTCCACCCGCGAGCACACGTGTCCCATCCCCTGCCTGCTCACCCCCAGGGCTGTGCTCCCCTCTGTCCACTCACTTCTGGGCACAGCCCCGCCCGCTGCAGGCCTCTACACAAGCCCTTCCTGAGTCGGCACACTGCACGCCCCACACTCCCACGCACACTCACGCACACCCACGTGCCCACGCCCAGCACACCCACTCACACCTTCCTGTCCTCCCTCTGGGCAGTAGCCCTCCTCTCCTGAGACCTCCTCACCCCTGCCTCTGGCACAGAGGCCATCCTGGGGCTGGTGCCAGGCTTGGGCCCCTCTGCTGCCGGCCCCCAGACCCCGCCCGCCACAGCCGACCCGCTACGCAGTGAGAGAGCGGCACTGTCCCCCTGTCTGTCCACTGATCTGCTGTGTCTGGGCCTCGCTCTGGCCTCCCTCCACTCTGTGGGGTGGGGGTATTGCCCAGGCTCTCCAGACACCCCCACGGCCGGAGTGGGACCTGAGCGGCTCCCCAGGACTCGGAGGGTTGTGCAGCTGGGGAGAGGTCAGCCTGCAGCACAGCCCTCCCGTCCACCCTCGCCCGCTGCCCTCCCTCACTGGCCACCTCTTCTTCCCTCTTCCCGGCTTCTCCAGCTCCTGGCCTCATTCTGGGGTCCGCCTGGACACAGAGAAGGGTCTGCCTCCCAGCAGCTGCGCCCACGCCAGAGGCCGAAGACGCTGCTGCTTTCTGCGTGATCAGGGGCGCAGGGCAGAGGGCATGGGGTCCCTCGGCCTCCCAGCCTGTCCCCCTCACCCCAAGGGCATCTGATGGTTGCTGACCTTGTCACGGCAGACCCTGGTCACCGAGGCTGCTGATGCTGTCAGGAGCCCTGCTGACCTGAGGCTCCGAGGGTCTGCAGACCCAGCAGGGCAGGGGCGGGACGCAGGAAGACTCCAGTCCCGGGGAGGCCCTGGCCCAGGCGTCAGGCTCTGGAGGCAGCTTGGAGGGCAACGGTGGGACTGCCAACTCCTGCTGCCCTCTTGGCTAACTTTGAAGCTCCCCTTCTCTCGGCGGAGGACAGATCAGAGGGGGCAGTTGGGGGACCGCCCTGGAAGAGGAGGCCGAGACTGCTCTCCCGCGGCTCAGCTCCTCCAAGGCTGGAAGGGCGCGGACCCAGGCTCTGCCTAGGAGCCCTGCTGCACGTGTCCTTCCGGGACCTTCCACTGCCCACTCAAATCTCCTCCTGATCACTCACCCTAGGTGCTACCCCCAGCCAGGTGCGGGGAGAGGGAGCCCGGCTCACATGGCAGGGTCCCGACACCACACACGAGGCACAGAGGGACACCAGTTCCACCAGGGAGCCGGGGGCCTGGTAGCAAAGGAGAGGAGCCCCCGGGGCCTTCGAGAGGAGGAGGAGCGGGAGTCCCCAGGTGTCTGTGGAACCCTGTCACACCCTGAAAGAGGCGCCGGGAGACCTTCTGTGATTGACAGAGACTTCACCCTCCAGAAGCCTGATTTTCAGGCCATAGAGACTTCTGGAACAAGACCCCAGCTGAAGCCCACTGGGAGGCACGCTGGGCCCCAGCTGGTGGCCCAGGTGAGACACCGTGTCGAGGTCCCCCACTGCCTCTGTGGAGACTGTTACGTAGTTCTCGCAGTCAGCGTGGTGGGCATGTCTAACCAGGTAACCGGCGCAGAAGAGGCAAGACCTCAGCCAAGAGCTCCAAAAGCTCTGGATCCTGGGCAGCACTGAGATGGGGGTGACCCGCAAGCAGGGTTTGACTTCGCCCCCTCCCAAACCAGTTCTCAAGAGCACTTATTAAATGCCTACTGCGTGCCAGGGGTGGCTTTCTCCACTGGAGACTCAGCAGGGAAATAAGTCTGTATGTGCAGAGCTCATGGTCTAGATGGTTGGGAACAGGTTCTAGAAGGGGGATTCAGCAGGGGAAGGAGCAGAGAACCAAGGGTGGGGGCTGAAAGTGAAATAGGGAGGCCAGGAGGGCCCCCTGTGAGGGGTGGTCAGGCACAGACCCAGATGACACAGGACAGCAAACCACGAGGGCACCAGGGAGCTGAGTGTCTGCCAGAAGAACCGTGCAAAGGCCCTGTGGTGGACCTCAGCTGAGTGAGTTTGCAAGGAAATGAAGGGAGGGTGGTGGGCAGGGAGCAATGGTGGGAGGTGAGGCAGGTTGGAGACATCCACAGTGGCCTTTCAGGATCCAAGGGCCCTGCATGAAATGTGGAATTCTGCAGTCAACTGACGCTGAGGGCGACCAGCTTTCCACCTCCAAGACGCGAAACCGAGCAGGTCTCTCCCTCTGTCTTGTTTGGCCTTTGAGAATCCTCACTACTGAAGGCAGAAGAGCAACCACCACCTCAGAAGGCCGTCCTCTCTCCCCACCCTGGGGGAGGAAGGAGAGGGCCAGGAGCAGCCAGACCTGACCCAGGCAGGGAGCCGGGATGGAAGGAGGGCTAGATGTTATGCTTTCTTTTCTGTTCAAGCAGAAAAGCGTCTCATCTCCTTCTTTAATGAAGGACCACGAACCTTCGCCTCAGGGCCAAGACGATTCCTTGGAGTACAGAGAACCAAGTGCCGAGCACCTGACGGGAGCTGCTCAGGGGCTGAGAGGCCCTGTGAGGCCCTGCAGGGAGGACGTCCCCTCCCTGCTGAGGCCCCTCCTGGCCAAGCTCTCCTCGCCAGCAGACATGCAGGGGCCCTGAGGAATCGCATCGCAAGCCCAGGCTTCACTCTCACCTCACCTCGGGGAGAGCACCTCGGGTCTTCACGGGCAGGTGAGTGTGCCCAGACCCAGCTCAGCCAGGCTCCCAGTGGGCACCTCGCAGCACAGCTGAGGCGGGAGGGCAAGCCCCAGCACAGGGCCGCCGCGCCCAGCCACTCCGCCGTCAGTGCTGTGCCCCACTGAAAGGCGGTTTGGGAGAATTAGCCAGCGGCCTGGACCCCAACACGGTGTGCTTCCTGAGCCACAGGTGCCACCTGCCAGCTGAGGCTTGGGTCTGCCAAGCCAGGAGAGGAAGTCAGGCCCAGGCCTCGGATAGCAGTAAAGAAGCAGAGCCCTTCCCGGGTTCTTCCCACCTCCATCCAGCAGCGCACGCGCCCCTGCAGGGCAAGCCAGCCAGGCCACCAGGCAGGAGGAGGAGCAGCACCTGCAGGCACTGGGCAGGAGAAGCAGGACGGAGTCCACGCACGGCAGCAGCCTGACTGTCCAGGTGGAAGACACTGAGGAGTGCCTCCAAAGCCACCAGATCTAACCGAAGAGTCTCTCAGGTTCCCAGCCCCGGGGAAGGGCCCCAGGCGGGCAGCGTCAACTGCAGGTTGCCACGCACAGTCCTGGGGGTGCAAGTCCAAGGTTGGGGCGTCAGCGGGAGCTGCTGTCCTGACTTCAGGTGGCCGCCTTGTCCCCGTGTCCTCACAGAAGCCTTCCTCTATGCCCATCTCTGCCTACGTGTCCTCTAATTACAGGATAACAGTAATACTGGATTACCCACCGTAATGAGTTCAGTTTAATTTAATCACCTCGCTAATGCCTGATCTCTTAACACACACATATGCTGGGATACTGGGGTAAAAGCTTCAGTGTAGGAACTTGGGGGTAGGGGGGACCCCATTCAGCCCAGGACCGTCAACACACAGAACTCAGTTGCATTTATCTATGTCAGCAACCATCGCAAAGAGAAAAATTTTAAAATAGCACTAAAAGAACATCGGTGAAATAGTCAGGAATAAATTCAACAAAATATAGAGAGGGGAGTGAGTGGAGGGGGGTGTCTGGGGAGGGGATGACGGTGAAATGAGTCGGGCATCATTACCCTACATGCATATATATGGGTCCAGGACCAGCGTGAGTCTACAGCACGTACAACCAGAAGAATGAGACGCTTGCTCCATTTACGTAAGATATGTCAAATTCATCCTCCTGTCTTGTATAACTAATTAGAACAACAAAAAAAGTAAGCTATTCAAATCCTACATACTAAAAACAATTTTAAAATATTGCTGACAGAGACTAAACAAATAGATAAACCAATATACCATGTTCACAAATCAGAAAACTCAATACTATTAAGAGGTCAATATTCCCAAAATGATATATAGATGCCAAGCAATGCCAAAGAAAACTTCAAAAGCCTTTTTTTTTTTTTTTTAGTAATTGGCAGGCATATCCTAAGCATATATGGAAAAACAAAGGATCGGAAACAGCAAAAAAAAAAAAAAAAGAAAAAAGAAAAAAAAATTGGAGGAAAAATGAGCACCACATGACCTCAGTTCAAAACTTGATGCTCTGTAGTAGTCAGGACAGGAGGTGTCCATACAAAGATAGACACATGGATTAAAGGGAAAGAAAAGAAATTCCAGGCAGATTCACACACATATGATCATTGCTTTTAGAAAAAAGATGCAGTAAATTCAATGGGAAAAGATAATTTTTTCCAATTAAGGACATCAAGACCTGCTTGATGGACAGCTACCTGCATACAGAAAAAAATGAAATCCCTACCTCACACCATTGACACACACACACACACTAAGCAGGAAAGAGTTAAATATTTTAATAGACCACAGAAGTTTTAAAGAAAAATGAAGAAGTGCATATATTCTTTGAAAACAGAAAATGTGTGGAACCTAGAAGGTGCAAGGAAAAGGACTGACCATTGTTGCCCACTAAAACCGTTTTGTCTGTTCTGTGTGACCAGGGACACAGTTTTTAAAAGTCAAAAGACAAGCTACAGACTGGGACAAAATACAACCCTGAAAATAAACAAGTATTATTGTTTAAAAAAGAGGAGGAGAACTTAGAAGTCAACAAGGAAATGGTGACTGAAACAGAAAAATAAGCAGAGTCCAAAAGCAGGCGACACGGAGAGTTTAGGTAGGCATGCATCGAAGGAATCCAGATTGCAGTAGGGAAGTAATACCCAACTGACAGAACGCAAGATGGTGAAAACACCACACAGGCCCCAGTCACCCCACAGGCACCCACACCCCACAAGGGTCCATTGGGAAGTCCATTTACTGGGCAACTTGGCACAGTCCATAAAAATCATGAGAGATGGTAGCCTCTGATCACACAAGTTCACTTCTGGAAATCTATCCCTGCAGAAGCAGCCAAGTGTGTTCACAAAGACAGGAATATCATCTTCCTATTGCAGCTGTGATATATTTCCATAAGGTTAGTGATTGGAAAAAAAAAAAAAATTCCTCTCCCCTGCTGGGGAGATCAAGAGTCTAAAATCAGGTGCTGGCTGATAATTCCACCGGGCCCACCAAGTAATCCCGGACAGTCTCCCATCTCCAGTTCCTTCACTTAATCACATCTACACAGTGCCTTTCGCCCCACCAGGAGACATAGTCAGGGGTCAGGGGGTGTACCTCTGGGGCGCGGGGTGCTATTCTGACTAGCAGTGTCATTCAGGGTGTTAGCTGCAGTGTCCTTGGCACAGGTGAAAAACTGATGACTCAGATGTCCGTCAGTGAGGAATGACCCACAACAGGACAGGCGCAGCCTTTACCCCTGGTGTCCATGCAGCCACTGAGAGCTAAACTTTCCTATGGATGCCGACTTGAGAAGACCTGAGTCCCACGGATTAGCACAGCACCGTGTGGAGTGATCCCTTAGGTGTAAACAGGCCATGGAGAACATGATGTGGTGATGTGGTTCCCAGTGCTTGGCCTGCAGCAAATGGCCAAGAGAGGAACGTCCAGGTTTCAAGAGACTTCTGTGCCCACTTTTACTTAAATAAAAATGGGCTTGTTTCACAGCTGTGTGATAATAGCGCTGAGGGCCCTGCCTGCACCAAACTGTCTCAAGTCCTGTGAGTACCTGGGGTTAGAGAGAGTGAGGGCAGCGTTGCCTTCCACCAGGTGTCCCCCATCCATGAGCCCCAGTCCTCCCTCCAGGCACCCCTCACATTCTGAAGTGCTCTCTGTCCACCTGGGGGTCACCTGCAGCTTGGACAGCAGGTCATGGGTCCTATCAGGAGCCCGGGTGCCATTGGATGCTACTGGGCAAACCTGCTGGGGGTAGAAGGCAGGCTGCTGTCTGTTGCCTCACCTCTCTGGCTTTCCGGTTGTCCCCTCGACCTCTCTGGTCCTTTAACATGCCCGCCCCTTCCTGGCGTGAGCCATCGCGCGTGCTGTTCCCACCGCACAGGAACCTCTTCCCCTTCATCGCCTGGCAAACTCCTATCCCCCCCGGAAGGCGGATCCGGAGCTCTCCTCTCCTCAGCCCTGTCCTCTCATGTGCCCAGGGGCGCGCTGTCCTTTCCTCTTTCAGCATGTCACCGGGTGAGCTGCCTACTCCCCACCTCTCCTGGAGGGTGCAGCCCCGTGGTGGGGATGAGTGGTTCCCGCCAGGTCCCCCTCAGGTCCCCCTCAGCGTCCTGCCACTGCCAGACAGCCGGGCTCAGCGAGTGCTGTGGATCAGTGGCCTGAGCTCCCGGTGGTTCTGCTGGGGACCCAAGGCTGAGGGGGCTCTGCATGGCCTCCCTGGACGTGGCCTTAAGTGGCCTTCCCGCCCAGAGCCTGTCCCGCTCCCACCCAGGGTTGGACGCAGACAGATGGGCGTCGGCGCCAACAGCAGGCGGCTGGTGCTGCCTAACCGGGAAGGGAACGCTGTCCTCTTATCAGATCGCAGTGCGGGAAGCAGGTGGAGGAGGTATTTTGGGGCTTGGGTGGGCCCCCCACAGCCTGTGAAATCGCACCTCGTAGGCGGCCACCTACTACACCTAAATATAATGCGGGTCCTGGGCTGCTGAGCAGCGCCTCCCAGCCAGCCGCCCCCCGCCTGGCAGCGCAGGGCTCTAGGCAGGGACAGCTGCTGCGTCTGCACAGGCCTCCCCAAAGCCCTCCGCCGCAAGCCGCTGCTGCTGCCCCACCCCAAGCCTGACCACGCCCAGGCCTTTATCCTAGGGGCACTGGCGGGATTCGAGGGCGCATTCATGAGGATGCTGCCCGGCCACACCCCTGGGGCTGTCAGGGGTGCTCTGCGGGGCGCTCTTTCCCTCTTTTCCTCTTCACTGCATGGTTTCAAAGACGGTCAAGGTCATCTCATCCAAGGTCCCTTAGCCAACCACAGGAGCACAGAGCTGGGTGTCTAAAGGTCCGGCGGCTGCAGCCCTTCCCTGGCCTCTGCCTCCTGCTTGTAGAAATGGGCAGGAATTCCTGCCCGGCAGAGGCTGTGGGGTGAACCCTGCCCTGCACACCCAGGCACCCAAGGAGCCCTGGCGGAAGAGCAGCTTCCTGAAGAATACCGTCCACATCCTGCCATTCCTCTTAAATTTTGAAGCCTGGAAAAGTGGGGCTGAGTCTCTGCCGAGGGCCACAAAAATGGGTGCTCCCGTGTCCTAGGCAGCCTCCGTGTGAAGAGGCTGGGGTGCCACTCAGGTGCTCCACTGAAGAAGAGCCAAACCTGGGTTTGAAGCAGAGCCCCTCCTGGGGCAGAGGGAAGGAGGGACTGGGCCGTGGGACGGGGGGAGGTCCCGTCCCTGGGTGGGGCTTTAGCCATGTACCTAAGAGTAGCAGGTTGCAATTCTCTTGGGAACCAGAGATCCAGTCGGCAGAGAGAGGCAGCTTCCGCAGCCCCAACCACCTCGTCTGCAGCATTTGAACTCCTTGATTGACAAGGAGACCCTGTCATTGCAGCCAGGATGCCGGCCAGAGCTGTGGGCTGCCCTGCCTCTAAAGTCTGAGCCAGCTCCGGGCCAGCCACCCCTGAGCTCTGGGTGAGAAGATGCTCAAGGACAAATCTCATTCCACTCCATTTCCCACTAAGCAAATAACCCATGACTGCACCGGTGTCTGTTGCCGTCTGTGCCTCCGCCCAGGATGGGGCACGCCAGGTACCAAGCCAGCCTCTGCGCTGGCTGCTCCTGGTGCTGGGGGACGCCGACCACAAGTTTCATGTTGCAGAAGGAACCAAACAAAGCGCCACGTGGGTTTGAGGGGCGTGATGTGCAGCGGGGCAGCCGCAGCCTTCCGTGAGTCCCTCTGGCCACCCAGCCTCTGAGCCGAGGGTCCACGGCCCAGCTTCACAACCCAGACCGCGCTCCCTGCACCCATAAGCCTTCCTCTTCGGGGTACACCATCCTTCCTCACCCTCCACAGGACCTCGAGGACAGTCTGGGAAACTGGGAGCTGTGACTCCACCAGAGGGGTCAGGCCCTTGCCCTGTCCATCAGGGCCCTGGTCCATCAGGCTGTAAGCCTGCTCAGAGGTGCACCTCCCCCTGCATCTGAGGGTCTCGGGGGCGTGATGCTCCACGTGCAGGCCGCAGCCAGGTTCTGACCCTGCTTCCCTGCCCGGTCCACTGCAGCTTGTGGGTGGCGGAGTCTGCGCCATGAGCAGCACCCGTCCGCCATTGCTCCCTGCCCGGCGGTCTTGGCCCGGGACCCACCCAGCTCCTGCCCTTGGCTGAGCTCTGACCTGAATGGGCTCTAGGGCAGTGGTGACTGGTCCCAACCACCTGCCCGGACCCCTGCCTGGTGGCAGCTGGTGCTCAGGCCGGGCCTGCCCGTGCAGGCGGATGTGCTATTTCAGGCACGATGACTCACCCGCACCAGGCGGTGCGTGGCTTTATTTCTTGGCGACGGGGCTTTTTTCCTTCTCCGTGATCTAGGAAGTTACTATAATTTGGCCACCGTGTCTGGAGTGAGGGGAAACACTATTTTGGTTTTAGAAAGAGGCATTTGCTCTTAGAACACAGGCTCCTGGCTTGGAGGCGCTTTCTGCTCCAGCCCTGGCGTGGACCATGCCCTGGCGTGGACCATGCCCTGCTCTCTCTGGCTGCCAATAGTGGACTGGCAGCAGTCTCCACGCCCGGCTCCATGCATCTCTGCCCCCCGGTGGGTGCTGGACCACTAGCCCAGGTGTGGTAGAGGCCAGGTGCCACTCTGCTGTCCCGGCACACAGCAGATTGCCATTCAGGGCTCTGCCCCTTGGGAACAGGAGGAGCGAGGGTGTCCCTCCTCTGCCCCTCTGGGTCTGCACCTCTCTGGCCAAGGCAGACTTTGCCAGACTGTGTCATGAGCACACGCTGCTCCCATCTCTGAGCCTCAGTTCCAGGCCTGAGCCACTGGGTGGCCCTGGGGTGGTTGTGAGGCCAAAATGAGATGCGACTCCTTTGACATTGTTAGTCCCAGTGAGTGTCCATGTGAACCGTTGCCAGAGCACGCTCTCCGTGCAAACCCTCTACTACGCTAAACCACGAACCATTTAGAGCAAATGCTGGCACAGGGACAGTGGGGTCAGGTCTGGAGTCAGCCTGGGATCCCCTCACCAGTCGTGGGAGAGACCACCTGCTCTAACCCTTTCACCTCCACCTCCTCGTCTGCAATGGGCTCTGAAGCTGGATATAAAGGTGTGATGGGCTGACAGATCTGGCTCCATGAGAATGTTCTAGGCCAGACTCTCAGGGAAATGACTAAACAGACTCCATTCTGCTCTGAGATTCCATGTTATGTAGGAAATAAACTTTCCTATGGGAACACCCGGCCTCTGTGCCCATCATCAGTTACTTAGTGTGACATGTTTAATAATATACAATGGCAACTCCTATGTAGTAAAAATCGCTCTCCTTTGACCTCTATTGCTCTTAACCAATGTGCCATGTAAACAGTGATTGTGTGGATGTTAGCAACCATTCTTTAGTTTGTACCTAGGTAAGGGTCGTTTTGACCCACTTCCCCCTCTGTCAATGATCTCATGATGTTAATGTGTAATTTCAAATCATAGCAACAGACACTTATGATTAATGTGATTTTTGGTATAAGAACCCCTACAATCCTGTGGTCGGGGCTGTTCTCCCAACAGCCATTTTTTGGGGAATTGTGTGAGACAGTCAGTCGGCCAGCTTAATAAAGACCCTCAAATTTGGACTTCTCAGTGGTGATCGGTCTGTTCTTAAGTTGCGCCCCATAACAAAGGCTCAGGGTGACCCTGGAACAGTGCCTGGGACGCACAGGGAAAGCAGATGTGCAGTGGTGCCCACCTGGGCCGTCTTCCAGGGTCACTTCCCAGCACAGAGCAGACTCTGCCGTGGATAACACAGCTCTTCCTCACAGATGAGGGAGCTGAGACTCAGAGACAGGGACCTTCCCTGATGTCACCTCATGGGCAAGTAGGGGGCTGGACTTGACCCCCAAGTTCTCAGCCAGGAGACAGTAACCTCAAGTCATAAGCCATTGGAGGAACTGGAGCAGCCGTCTCTGGGCCACCGTCCCTTCTGCCCCGTGCTGTCTGGGGTCTGGGGAGTTCCACTGGGGCAGCTCCGAGCCCTCTCCCACCATGGCTCCCGACCTTCCCACCACACGGGCTCCTTCCAGGCTGGCTCAAAGCATCCGAGGTTGACCAGGCTGTGCATCATCCACATGTCACTCCTCCGTCACCTGCTGCTCAGAGAGAGCTGTTGCCAAGTGGTCATTAAAGGGTAAGTCCCTCTTGCCTGGACTCTCAGTTTCCTCTCCCGAAAAGTGGTGCTGACTGGCTCGTGACCAAGGCCAGGAGGCCCCTGGGGCACAGAGCTGAGCTGGCCCTGCACCACCATCTCCAGCACCCAGCAGAGCAGATGCTCCCAGAAGCCCTGGGACTTGCTCAGAACCTGGCCCTCCGCTGGCCCGGTGAGCCTGCTTGAAAGCGTTTGCTTCAAGGCACGCGTCGGCTCAGCCGTGTCCCCCACGCAGACTCTTCTCCCCTCCCAGCAGCCACCACATCACAGCGCCTGGAACAGAACAAAGGGAGCCTCTGTTCAGGGGAATAACGAGAGGCTTCGGCCTGGCAAGCTTTGGAGTAGCGATGGCAAATTGGCCACCTCCGGAGAGCCCGTCCTTGGCCCGAGGCCACAGGCCACACATCCCGGCTGGAGGGGGGTGTCACAGTTCATCTGTCCCACCTTTGTCGGCCTCTGTGACTCCAGCCTGCAGTCCCTCAATCACTGCTGGGGATCAGGGTGGGTCTCCCCATCTGACCGTGTCCTCAGTACCTAGGTTTGTCCCCTGGGGATACCAGACCACCCACATAATGGGTTGATTAAAGTTCCCCTCTCACCGCTCTGGAGCCAGAAGCCTGAATTCAAGGTGTCTGCAGAGGGCTCCTGGGGAAGGTCGTCACTCTTCAGCTTGCAGCAGCTGCAGGTGTTCCACGGCTTGTGGCTGAGTCACTCCAACCTCTGCCTCCACGTGATCTCTCCTGTCTCTGTGTCTCTTTCCGTGAGGACAACCAGTCAGTGGATCCAGGACCCACCTTAATCCAAGGTGACTTCATCTCAAAATCCTTCACTAATCACATCTGCAAAGACCCCGTTTCCAAGGAAGACCTCATTCCCAGGCTCTAAATGGACGTGGACGTGTTCCCTGTCCTCGAATCCTGCAGAACTGTCACGTAGCAGCCACTGATCAAACGGCCAGAATCAGTATCAGGGCCCAGATCTGGTGGGTTCATTTATCCCAACCCCCTCAACTTCTGTCCAGGGAAATCAAGGAGAGGCAGAGCTGACCCAGGCCCCAGGCCAGCTGGTGGCAGAGCCGGCTCCTCTGGGTCTGCAGACGAGGGGCACAGCGTCCAGCTCACCGTTCTCCACCGCAGGAGAGGGAGCAGCAAGTCCTCAGGGGCAATTCACCTTCCTGGGCAAATAAACCAACTGCCTTGGGCAAGATGGCCCCCAGCAGCGGTGAGAGCCCACAGCACTGGGGAGGTGTAGGGAGAAGGCTGAGTGGGTCATGTGGGGGACACGGCACGTGTTCCAGGGGGAGTTGGGCAGCCTGGAATCACCAGGGACAGGGCAGGTACCAGGTGGAGTCCTCTTGTTGTGGGGGATCCCAGGGTGTCCACAAGAGCCAAGAGGAGTCCTGCGTGCCCTGTGTCTGTTCAGGAGCAGACTCAGGATGCTCAAATCTTTAGGGCTCCTCTCAAGAGACCAAGAGGCCAAGCCGGAGGCAGCAGCTCTCCTCCCTCCTTCTGCTCTGCCCACCTTCCACAGACAAACGGCAAGGCCAAGGATGGGCCACTGGCCCCAGAGGAGGCCCTGGGAGCCTGGGTTGGCCTGGCTGCACACTCTCCATGGACAGCACGAGCCGAGAGGCACTAGCTATTGGCTGATAAAGACAGATGCAGAATCCGAGAGGTGTGCTGGCCATCTGCAAGAGGAGGCGGGAGAGAGCAAGAGAGGAGGGAAAGAGGAGGAAGAGGAGAAGCAGGTGGAGGAGCAGGAGATGGGAGTGGCCACAGAGCTTTCTCAGGGAAGCTGGAGACATGGCTCTGCATGCAGCTGGGCCTGGAGGACCCCATGCGCCCCGCCCTGGAGCTTCTTCCTGGCCCCATTTGTGCAACAAGTAGACCAAAATTCCACCAGCGCACCTTGGCCTTGGCCCTCCCTGTGGTCTAAGCAGACTCTGGCTGAGCCCCCACGTCCGCCCCTCTCCTGAGCTTCACGCAGCCTTGGGCTGACAGCCAGTTTATTTTGTTTTCTGTTTTTGAAGCAGACTTAGCAGAAGGGAAGGAATATTAACAAGGACGGGCAGGGGTGGGCAGCAGAGGGAGGAACTGGCTTCTGGAGAGGCTTGTGGTTCTAGGGCAGCAGGTAAGAAAGGGGCTCCGGGCTCGTCTGGGTCAGCTGTCAAGGCCGGACCTCAGGGCGCTGACAGGTGCCTCCCACGGGGCACCGTGAGCTCCTGAGCTCCTGGCACTGCGGCGCCTCCTGGGTGCAGGGGCGGGTCAGGCGTTGGACTGTGTGGCCCTGGGGCCAACACGAAGACCATGGGGGCTGCTGCCCCAGCTGGACAGAACCTGACGGGCCCCGGGAGTCCCGATAGCAGGGCCGGCACGCCAGGCTCTGAGACCTCGTCCCCACACCTCAGAAAGAGCCAGCGGGCCGTGTGGTCCTCTCCCAGAGCTCCCGGGACAACCGTCAAGGTGGACTTGGCCGTGGAGGACCACTGGCCGGTGCAAGGATGGGGCTGCATGTGTTTCTCTGCTAGGGCGGGTCCATCCTGGGATGTGAGAGAATCGACCCCGGGGGTCAGATGAGGAAGAAAGGAGGGAGAGGACCACAGAGTGGAGAAGTGCCGGCTCCCGCGTGCTGTCCCTGAAGCCCGGGACCGCTGCGAGTAAACAGATGACCCGTGGGCCGGCCCGCTCTCAGCTCCTCCGGCTCCGTTTGGAGCTGGCGTCCTGGAACTGTATCAAATGGAGCTCTTGGGTGTTTCTGATCTGGCTGTTTGGGACTTATCCCCCGGGCCCGAGATGCGCATGGCCAGGCATTAGCACTTCAGATGTCTCCCCAGCCAAGCCCAGGGTTTGATGTCCCTTCCTTGGAGCCTGGAGGGGCAGCAAAGGCTGGAAGGGCACCAGGAGGCTCGCGGGAGCCCTGGTGGGGAGGGCCAGGCAGGGGCAGGCACCACGCACATCCCAGGGCAGAGGACCCCATCTGATGTGGCCCAACTTGGTGGCGGCCACTCAGGGCTGGTCACCACCAGCTCTGGAGGACAGCCTGATAGCAGATTCAGAAACTGAGGCAGAGAGAGGGGCCACCCATCCCCAAGGCTATGTGCCAAAAGCAGCAGCAGGCGCAGCCCCCAGCCCCTGGCACCCTCTACAAAGACGCTAGCTCCTGCTCACGACCCTGCCTGGCCAACGGTGTCCACCACCGCGTCCCTCTCCTTGCCCCAAGGCTGCCTGTGTCCAGCGTCCTTGTCAACATTGATGAGTGTTGAGCTCAGGGCTCTCATTGCTGCTGAGCCTCAGGAAAGCCCACCTGCCCCTCCCTACTGCCCCCCAGCCTCGCTCAGCAGCCACCTCAGTGTCCACCTGAAGTGGACATCCAAAGCCACCTCACAGAGATTGGAAGCTCAGTCTGCAGAAGAAGCAGCAGCTCAGAAATGCCCAGGAGGCCCAGGGCACTTTGAGGGTCACTGTCCAGGCTGTGGGGGGATGGGAGATATTTACCAGTGCTGCCTGAGGATGCCAGTTGGTTTGCACGAGCCCCTCATGATAGGGGCATGGGGGGCATGTCCTGCCTGACCTCTGTCTCTCTGCAGGCCTGGGAACCACTCAACCAGCTGGGTCACTGTGGGCTTGGGAGGGGTGTGTAGAGGAAGGTGGGCTCCAGGGGCTCCCACAGTCCCTGGGTTACTCTCAAGGAGCCCACTTGACCGTCAGAGAGATCCAGGTCTGTGCAGCAGTTAAATGGGTAACGACGGATTCTGACCAGGGACGGCTGCAGTGGGGAGTGGGGAAGAGAGACGCCAAAATAGAGCTGGGCTCGACTTCCAGCGCAAGAGCCAGCTGGGCTTACAGCCGAGGAGAAGGCGGGGTCCACGCGAGGAAAACCAGAGGAAGCTACACCACCCTCAGGTTCTTGCTGGATGGCCAGGGCGACCCCAAATGGCCTGGGGGCAGAGAGGCCCGAGGGATCACCAGCTCTGGTAGGTGGCCAGAGACGGAGGAGGAGGCCCCTCTGAATGAATGCAGGAAGTTCTTGCTAAAATTGGGCCCTGAAGGACAGCATCACGGGCAGGACGCAGTTAGAAACGTGACTCAGAGAGGCCCGGCTAGAGTTTCATCCGGAAGGGAGTCTGTCACAGCCTAGCATAAAAGGTGGACTTGGGGTCTCACGGACTCCAAAAGGGCCACCTGCAGGCTCAGGACCCCGAAGCTGAGTGCTTCAGTCGGGGAAGGCGGGGGCCAGCACATGGACCGTCCCAGCTGCGGAGCTGAGCTCAGTCGTGTGGGGTCCAGACTTTCCCCATCTCTTGTCTGCAGTCATAGGCGGAAGGGGGCCTCATGGTTACAGGTGTGTTCCCACAGGGTCCCGCGCTGGAGGAGACGCCTGGAGGTGTCCCTGAGGGTGCTCAGGGAAGGAAAGCCACACTCCCGGAGGCCTCTCTGTAGAGAATTGACCTGTTCTCCCATCAGCACTGCCAACTCAAGACGCCACCGAGTCTCCCAGGCCACCTCTGGGCCCTGCGTAAAAGCCCTGGCTCTTCCTAACTTCCGTTGGTGGCACGTTCCTGGGCTGCCAGAGAGAGCAGCACAGGTCCCAGGTGTCCTGCTGCTGCCTCCTCATGAAGCTGTGTTTGCAGGACTGCACCCGAGTACACACACACACATACACACACAATGTGCTCATGGGCAGGTGGACCTGTACACGCAACGTGGAGCACCTTCACACAGACACCCCCACGCGTGCACGCTCACGTGTGGGTGCACTCATGTATGTGCACACAAACACACTCTAACACGTGTGATCACATTTACGACGCAGGCCTGCATAGTGTGCCTATGTGCTTTGCTACATGCATGAACACACATGCACATGTACACGTACACACACGATCTTCCCCGAAACCTAAGCCACCAGTCACTAGCTTTGGCCTGGGGGAGGTGAAGCCTGCTTCCCTTCTGCACTATTCCAAATAGAAAGCTCCAGAAGACCAGCCCTCCCAGAAGTGCAGGGAATGTTCTCGAGGGCTCTGTGCAGACTTGCAGCCTCGCCTTCTGCTGCTGGGCTGGTGCCTGGCAGAGCTGGGTTGTTTGATCCTGGGAACAACCATCTGGCCTTGGCGAGGAGAAGAGCTATTTGATCAATCTTTGATCAATCAGTGTGTCCAGCAGGCCGGCAAGGTCTTGATGAGGTCTGTCCAGGAGAGCCCCAGAGGCCCACAACCCTGTGATCAAAGGCGGCACTTCGTGGGCTGGCAGCCGCACAAGCCAGGCCTGGCCTCCCTCTCAGAAATCCGCCTGCTCCTCACCTGTGCACAGAGGGCTCCCAGTTCCTAATCACCCCACAGGTGGTGAGTGGGGAAGAAGACCTCAGGAAGGGTGATGGGCAGAGAATGACCCCAGCAATATGCGCACTGCTAATCCCCGGGACCTCAACAGAGATCTTTGGGAACACTTGTCGTGGGCTTCCCAACAAGCCCCACATGCCTTCCAGGTTCCTGAGCTCAAGGGAGTCTGGGAAAGGGGTTCTGGAGCCCCCTCTGGGGAAGAGGGACTCCAGATGGGAACCTCCCACTCACTGAAAAGTGTAGGAGTCACGGCAGCAGGTGTCAGCCAAGGCCTTTCACAGCCACCGTCCCCACCTACAGGTTCAGAAGGCCACTTCTGCTCCCCACAGAAGCGACACAGAGCGGGGTCCAATCTCTGGAAGTGCCTGTACCAAGTGTCACCTGCTCTGAGCCTGCTACAAGCCCTTGATCCTGGGTGACAGTCTTCTGCCCTCTGTGACCCACCATCACGAGACTATTAACGGGAGAGGAGGTTGTCATATGCATGACATGACGAGCCATGACGGCAATGGCAGAGGCCACAGTCCTCAGGCGTTCCTGCCCCACCCACTCCCCGCATCAGCCTGAGCTGGTGGGACCTTCCCCATAGGACAAGCAACTAAATGCTGAGTCCCACGCCGGCCCTGAGCTGCGCTGCAGGTAGCCCTTAGTCCCGGCATGCAGAGCTGCGATCCCTCTGCTCCCCTGGGTCCCGGGAGCTGCCCTGGTCCCCGGCCCCTGGATTCTCAGCTCCTTGGCTGACCAGCCGGATGAGCTCTTTGCACTGCTCCCCTAGAGGCAGGCAGGTCTGCCCTGGGGCCAGCATTCCTCCTGCAGACGGAAGAGCTTCAGGTGGAAGAACCCAGAGTCAGGGTGGCCGCAAAGTGACCCAGAGCCATTCCATTTCTCTCCCTACCCACAGGGGAGCAGCCTGAGTGCAGGGGTGCAGGCCACCTGCTGCTTCCTGTGTGAGCCGGCCAGCTGGCCATTCCGTGGCGGAATACCTAACATAATCAACCCCAGGAGAGGCACGAATTCTCCTGGCTCAGGGTTTCAGAGGTTTAGGCCATGGTTGCCTGGCCCCACCGCTTTGGGCCTGTGGTGACCAGCATGCCATGGAGAGGAGGTGTCTGAGGAGGCTGAGGAGGCTGTTCTCCTCCGGGGGATGAGAAGGGGAGACAGAAGCTGGACACAGTGACCCATGCCTGTCATCCCAGCTCCTCAGGAGGCGGAGGCAGGAGACTTACCAGTTTGAAGCAACTTAGCCAGACCCTTTCTCAAAATAAAATAATAAAGGACTGGGGTGTGGCTCCAGGATAGAGCTGACCTAGGCTGGCCTCGTGAGGACAGGTGCTGCCCACACCTTGCTCTGACCCCAGCTGGAATTCATCCCAGTTCTTCCAAAAATAAATACTTAAAAATAATAAATTGTTTTAAAAGAAAAGAGAGAGTGAGAGAGAGGGAGAGAGAGAGAGAAAGGGCTGGAAAGAGCATGTTCCCCATATCCCATATCCCCTTCCCACCAGGTCCTGCCACCTCCCAGTGGCATGACAGGCTGATGTTCAAGATTGGAACTATGGCCCCTGGCACCAGCTCTCCCCATCGAATGAGGCTGACGCCCAGCACCCAGCCCACCTCTCTGTAAGAGCGTCAGTGCTTCTGGGTGACCAGGACCATGAGGACTGGCCTGTGTCCTCATGTCCGTGATGAAGGGAGTCCCTCCCTTGGGAACGACACTCAACTGTCACCATCAGTGAGGTAGGATGGTGTTGGCGGAAGCTCAGCAGGTGGAGGGGCAAATCCAGGCCACAGCAGCTCCCTGGGGAGGACCAGGGAAACCCGCAGGAGACAGAGAACCAGCAGCCTCAGCCACGGGGCTGGCTGGCCACCTAGGACTGGCCCCTGAGCGGCTCAGTCAGCAGCAGAGGAGGAGGCCTCCCCCTGCCCCCAGGCTCCAGCCTCTAAAGACGGAAGCGGCAAGCCCACGCCTGGCCCTCACGCGCTCTTCCTGCCTGCCCGGTGGGCTCCCTGACTGTGTGGCGGCCTAAAGACAAAGCGGTTTACGCCCGTCTGGAATCTGATGATCTGGGAACCATGCCCAGGGTCCTCTGGTCACAGAGGGTCATGGAGGAAAGGAAGATGTGTCCTGAGCAGGAACACGCCGTCGAGGCTGAGCCACTTCTGCTCTGCAGAACGTGGGAGGGGGCAGCACAGCCTGAGTCGGAAGGGCCACCTGTCCCCTGGGTCCACCAATGCCTTCCTTCCTCCAGGCACAGATGCTGGGCCTGGAGTGGGGATTTGGTTCCCACTGGGCCGCCACTGGCTGTGGACTTGCACCTCAGGTCCCCGAGGGTGACTGTGTCCTCACTCCCCTCGACCCTGCGCATCCCTGTTCCATGTGAGCTGCAGCCACAGCTGTGTGGGCACCAGTTCCCACGCTGCTCAGCACTGCCGGCACAGATCAACTGAATCCATCAAGGGCAGAAAGGGGTTATGAGAGGATCCTGGGTGGCCCAAGGCGCTTCCAGAACGGTAAGAGAAGCGAGGGGGTGGGGCGTCTCCGGGGGGCCATCCAGCAAGCCACCCTGCACACGCCCTGGCTTCTGTACCTCCAGCTGCCCTGGGGGAGATTAGGTCTGCGCCTGCCCACGGCTTCACCTTGCTCCTCCGGCACCCAAGGTGAAGGGGCGTCTGGAAGGCAGGCCACACACTACACCCAGGTGGAAGGGATCTTTATCATCATTTTTATTACATTTTACAAGGAGAAGGCAGAGCGCAAAGTGGGAGGGACCACCAGGGTGCCGAGGAATGTGCAGAAGCAGGTGCAAACGCTTTGCCAACCAATGCTGGGCCCCTGACCTGGACAGTCCAGCAGGCCAGGGCTCTAGCCTGGGGCCAGAGCAAGGTGTGCGCAGCACTCGACCTCACAGGCTGCCCCCATCTTGGTCTCTGCTGCCCTGAACTTCCATAGCACACACAATGCCACTCTGTGACTGGGTCTCAGCCCTGTGGAGGAAAACAGGCAGGAGAAGCCGGACGGAGAAATCCCTCTCGGCCCCCTGGGTTGTCGCCTCCACAGGGCTTGCCCACTACCTGGGCTTGATCTTGAGCAAATGAGACTCCTGGCCTGGGCAACAGCCCGTCCAGCTCTGAGGACGCAGAGTGGCCTGTCGCCTCTCCTGCAGACAACTCCTCACTGACCTGGGAAGACCAGAGAAAGCACAAAACTGTCCCCAGGATCAGATCACGCCCCATGCGTTCCCTCAACTACTCCCACTTCCTCCTGGGTCTTTGTTCCTGTCCGGAGTCAGACCCCTCCGGAAGCCAAGTCTGCTGCAGCTCAGGCCCAGCCCCTGGCTCCCCGCCTTCCTGTCCTCCACTCCCATAAGCTCATGGCACATTCAGAAACCAGAGGTCCGCGTCCCCTGCTACACCCACCCAGGATGTCTCTGCTGTGCCCGAGCTGCCTGCCGGCTCGTGCCCTGTCCCCACTCCTCTCCTGACCCCTCCCCTTCCCTCCTCTGAGTCCCCTCCATGTCTCCCCACCTGCCTCCCCACTCTGCAGCTCCCTCCCTCCCCACAGTGGCTGCTCTGAGCCCCTCCTTCCTCTCAGACTCCCAGGTACCCCTGCGCCCT
This sequence comes from Sciurus carolinensis, assembly GCF_902686445.1. NCBI lineage: Eukaryota > Metazoa > Chordata > Mammalia > Rodentia > Sciuridae > Sciurus > Sciurus carolinensis. Next base: position 3,239,780 of record NC_062226.1, read on the forward strand.
TTGCCCCAGAGCCCTCTCAGAGCAGCAGGTGAGCTGCTGTCTGACCGTGTCCCTCTGGCCTCCAGCTTTTGCTGTTGCCGTCAGGGGGACCATTCGTTAGTCCTCTTTGGAGCTTGGTGGCCATGGTCACAGGGCATGGGATGGATCCTCCCTGGGTGACTGCCCACTGGACTGGGCTGGGTTTGGACTCCCCTATGTCCTTGAGACAGGAAGTGTAAGGAGGGACTTGAGAACAGGAGGGGTGAGGAGTCCCCCACATGTAGGGAGAGGAGCCTGCTACAGGCATCTGGGCTCTGCATGTTGGGGACCCTCCAGGAACCTTGTAGAACTTTGTACCCAACTGCCACATGGAGTGGCAGCGGCGCTGGGGTGTTTGTCAGCCACCACCCATCTCTCCTTGGTTGAAGGTTATTCTTCCCGGTCACTTTGTCCCCAGGTCCAGCTGCTCCCGGGGCCCTGAGCAGAGATGCAGGAGCCAGAGGCAAGCATCGTGGACCTGGGCAGCCCTGGGGTGGCTGAGGGCCCAGCACCATCCGCTGTTCTCCTTGCCTCTGTCCAGGAACCGCTTCCTGGGCACCACAGGCTCCTGCAGAGCTGCTGACCCTCAGGTGGCTCCTGCAGCCGGCCTTCCCCCAGGCTGGGGTGCTCCCAGCAGGAGCACAGATACCGTGTTTGCTGAGCCCAAGGCGGCCCCTCTGTCCTTGACCTGCTGTGAGCACCCCACATGGGTGTCCCCTCATTCTTCGCTGGCCCCTCTGAGCACGCTCTCGCTCCCCCTGCCTCCACTCTGGCTGCTCTCTGGGCCCCCGCCTTCTCCTGCCCCGGGTACTTGAGCCAGGGGGTCCTCCCCGGCTCCTTCCACCGCCCTGCCATGGAAAGCACCCCTCAGCCCTAAGCTTCTTCTCTGTGTCCGACTCCCTGCCCTGACCTCCTCGAGGACTCCCACTTCCAGCCCGAAGCCCCGCCTGGATGACGAGTCCAAGCCCGAATCCCCTGTGGCCCCAAGAGCCATCCTGATGCTGGCCCATCCGGCCTCTCCGTGTGTCCTCAGGGGATGGCTCACCCACCCCTCAGGAGCACCTGCCAAGCTCTGAGCATCTCCTCCACTCCTCTCTGGCCCTCACGGCCCCCCAGCCTGGCCATTTAGCCTCTGGGTCCATCCACTCCTCCCCGTCCATGGCTCCTCCCCAGCCAGGCCTCTCCCCCTCTTACCTGCACAGGCTGCCTGGAACCCCTCAGTTCCTCCCCCTTGTCTCATCATGTCCATGACATTCAGCTGCTCAAAGGCATGTTCTCAGAGACTGTCCTGACAGCTGCCTCAAGGTCACTCTCTCCAGTTCACCTCTGCAAGACAGCGGTGACTGGCCAGTGGCCTTCCCATTTCTCGGTTACCAGCTGCCCCTTCCCTGACACACAGGCCAGTGCATAGGTCCCCTATGAGCAGGGGTCTCCCATGTCCCATCCTTGCACACGGAAGCTGCACAACACAGACCAAGAGCAGACCTGAGGCTGGCTCTGGGTTTCCTGGCTCCAATCCACAGTACGGCCATCAGGAGTGCTCAGAGCCCCACACAGTGGTAGGCCAGTGGGGCACAGGGGCAGCATGGGAACCACGAGCCCCTGGGAAGGAAGAGCCTTGGACCAGCCTGGGGCTCCCTCTGCCCCCACTAACCTGTTGTAGCCTCTGGGCACTGTGGGAAACTTAGCCAGCTGTGCACAGGGAGGAGGGGCAGGGCAAAGACCCTCTCTGGTGAGCACTGCCCAGTGAGCCTGTGCCCTACTTCCTCACAAGGGTCCTTGACCCAGGGTAGCCAGCTCCAGCACAGGGTCGCAGGCTTCCAGAGGACATCCTGAGGCCTGCAGGGCTCCCACAAGCCCCTGCTCACCGGGGCGACTCTGAGGGTCTCTGTGGAGCTGATTCCCAGCATCGGTGGGTGTCTGTGTGTCCAGTGTGTCCGCGGTGTCTGCCTCCCCATGTCCCCCAGTGCACAGGCAGAGGCAGCTCTGCTCTCTGGACCTGACGAGATTGTTAAGCATTTGAGGAGACAAATGGGCCTCTTCTGGGAGTTGTCCAGGGACCCTGGGCAGGAAGCCGGCCTCCCAGGGAGTCTGGAGGTCACTGGTTTAGTCCAGGTCACCGGCGAAGCATTAAGACAGTCTTGCTGAATCCCGTTGCCCCTTAGATGAGCTCATTCCTGGCTGCTGCGCACCCAGGCCTGAGCCGGGGCTGAGCCTCGGCACCGGGACTTCTCACCTGAGCGGCCCAAGCTGTGGACCATGTGAAGATGAGGAGGCGGAACAGAGGCGCACTCTGGGGACCTTGAAAGGCACCATGGAGCTATGCCACCCCTGGGACGTTACAGCTGAAGCCTGGGTTCCGGCGTGTTCCAGGCTTCCTGCAGAGGACGCTGTGGGGGACTTGGTGCAGGGGTCTCTCTGGGTTGCCTGGACCCTGCTGCTGCGAGCCTGGGGGCTCCCCCAGACCTCAGGGAGCCTTCCCGAGAGCCCGCCCCATCGAAGCATGCCCTACTCCTGCTCCCTGCCTGGGAGCACCCAGCATGGCTGCCACCATCCTCAGCCCAGAGAGTGGGGCACCCGGGAACAGGGCCAAGTTCTGTGGCGGCCTGGACATGGCTCCCTGGACACAGGAGGTGGACCTGAGTCGATAGATCATTGTCCTGAAAAGAGGAGAAACCAGGTGCACGAGCAGCCAGAGAAGCACAGGAAGGAAGGGCGTGGGGCTCCGGATGCTGCCTGAAGGTGCGCACGATGGCCGCTGGCCAGGGGGCCCTCAGAGCTAGCGGCAACCAGGAGGAGGCAGCAGAGCCTCCCAGAGCCTCGGGAGGCAGGGGCCGTGATGCCTGGGCCTCAGACGCCCGCTCCAGAGCCCAAGAAGCACATTCCTGTCACCCTGCACTGCCCACTGTGTGGTCAGGTGCTGCAGGGGTGTGGGAAGTTGATTCCCTGCCCTTCCCTGTGGCCACCTTGCTAGGCTGTGGGGAATCAGGGGCAGCAGGCCATGGTTGGTGCTGGCCAGTGGGGCGGTTGCTGCCCCGGGTCTGCACTGCCTGGTTGGTGTGGCACAGCACCCACTGCAATCCCTCCACAGGCCACCAGCTCAGGGCCCCTGCTGACCGTCCTCTTCTGGGCCATCAGCCCATCTTGGCACAGTGATGCCCACTTGGGCAAGCCGCCAGCCAGGGGCAGGAGCTGAGCCTCTTGCTGCTGGCCACCAGAGAATGGTCCTTCCATTCATTCCTTCCATCCAGATTTTCTAGAGAAATCCAATAGGATGTGAGCACGCACACCCTGAAGTCAGGCTCCTCTGGCCTCTAAACACTCACAAGCACCCCAAAGGGATCGACGACTGTCTCATCAACCAGCTGAAAGACCAGATAAGGCTCCAGGCCCCATCAGACAAGGCTTAGTTTGAGGAGATGGGCTGATGGGTGGACCTCGGTAGACTCCAGCCTGCCTCCCCGTCAGCTCCTCAGCTGCTGGAGAGAGGCCCAGTCCCCCACTGAGCAGGTATTACACAGTTTCTCCTTGTCAGTGTCCCCTTCCCCACAAGTCCAGGAGGCTGCTGGCCATGGGAACAGGGAGTAGTCGAGTGCAGCTGTCCTGAGACCCTGGCTCCCCCGACACACAGGCACAGACACACACGTGTACACACAAGCACATAGGCATGTACACACATGTATGTGCAAACACATATGCATACATATATGTGCGTAGACTCAGATACACATGCGTGCATGTACTTGTGTACACATGTGCACACGTGTGTGCACACTGTTGTGTTCATATGCACAGACCTCCCAACCCCACAATCTCACCAGCACACACCTGGAGCGCAGGCAGCCCTGGGTCTGCAGAGAGGGCACTCGGCTGGAGAGGCCCCAGCATAAGTGCAAGAGGGAAGAGCCTCCTACTTGCCTGAGACAGGACTTGTGGCCTGTCCTGCTGGAGTAGAGGCCAGGGCCCACACTCCTCGAGTCCCCATTGTCACCAGCAGAGGCTCAAGTATTTCCTTCTTCCAGAGCCACCTCCTTCCTCTCTGGCACCTCTCCCAGTCCTGTCCATGGTCCCCTGCCTCCTCCTGGAAGCCTCCCCTGGTTGGAATCCAGGCCATCCAGAGCTGGCTCAGCATCTCCCTCAGCTGACTGGTGCATTGGCCCCCTGGACTTTCAATGCTTGGCCTCGGCCTGGCCTTCGTCTGTCTCAGCACCGGGAGCACAGCTTCCGTTCCCTGGCCTGTCCTATTCCCATCCCGCCCAGCACAGGACCTTGTATGCCATCCGAACTTCATAAATGCTGCTGTGTGAACTGCTGATTGAGAAGCCTGCCCCTGCTGCTCACAGCACAGTCTGAAGAACCGTCGAAGGGTGAGGGTCTGCGGCAGTCCTGAGTCTGACGCCCCCTTGCCAGGACGGGGCAGTCTGGTGTGGGCGTCCCGTGTGACCGTGCCTTGGCGCAGGCAGAGCCACCTGAGCAGCAATGCCTAGGGCGGCCTCTGCAAGTCTCCCGCCTTCTCCACTCCTCTCGGCAGCCAGCCACCTATCACCTCACCCGTGTCTAACCGCAGGACCCCAGGGACCTACTTTATGGACAGAGGAGCTGAGGTCCTTGGATCACGGGCATGCTCTTGACCTGGGTGGAGCATGACCTGAAACCCAGATCCCTGGCTCTGTCCCATGCCTTCCACACCCCACCGGGTGCTACCATCAGGAATCAGAGGGACTGACATTTCACCTGTACATTTTGGCTCTGAAAGCATATTTCCATCTCCTGCCCCTGTGGTCTCCCAATCCTGTGAAATGGCATTTTATAACCCAGGAGGTTGCTGCTCGCCCAGGGCTGCATGGGGAGAAAGCATCTGAGCCTGGGGCTTAGGCCTCCAAGCTTCCAGATCACACAGAGCCCAGCCCTTCCCAGAAGCCTCCCCCTTGAGGCCCTGCCTGAGGCCACAGGAATTATGCACGCCCTCCTGCAGGCTGAGAGCGCAGCATCCAGGGATGTCCGGCCTGCCCAGATTCTTCCTCCCACAGCCTTGCCTCCCTGGCTCAGTACTCAGGGTCCGCGGGGGCGCCACGATGGTTAATCAGACACCATTGGCAGGGTGCCCAGCTGAGCATCAGCAACGGTAACCGAGCAGGCAGATGTCACATAATCACAGCTCAGGTCTCACTCGAGAAATGGCCTTGACTTTGGGTGAGAGAACACCGACTCCGTGAGGGTGGAAGTACGGCTGAGGGCGTGGGGTCTGGTGGCAGCCCACACTCCTGTTACCCCTCCGAAACTTCCTCGCCTGGGCTGCAGCTCTGTGGCCAAGTGGACTGAGTGCCACCTGAGATTGAGCTTGCTCCAAACTGCAGCTTTTCATCCATGCAGGGCTCCAGGGACACAGGAAGAGCCCCAGGGACGCAGGAGAAGCCCCTCTGGTTTCAGATCCCCTGGGTCCTAGTAGCAGACACAGAGGGGCCAGTGTCAGTGGAGACTTAACAAGAAAAACACAGCCTGGTCCTTAGTCTGTCTCCCACCGGCTCCTCCCTGACAGGAGCTACTTGCCACCTCCCCAAAATAAATATCTCACCTGCAGCAAGAGCCAGGCTGTTGCCAGCGCACAGCCCCACTCAAGAGCGGCCCAGCCGGTGTCCCGCACCTGCAACAGGGAAGGAAGGACGGAGTCTTCTCAAATAAAGCAATGTTTGTTTTTAATTATTGAATTAACTACCCACATCTTTGCCCAACTCCCCTGTGCTCCAGGGGAAATTAGCACTAAAGTGAATTGTAAAGACGCAGAGTCTGCGTTTCTGGGGTGAACTTGCCTCGCAGGCTGGCCACCTTCCCTGACGGCAGGGATCTCAGGACTCTGCAGTCAGCACATGGGCTCAGTTCTGCCACCAAGGTTGTAGGGCAGGGCCATCCCCACAGAGCTTCCAGGGATCAGAGTGATTTCTTGGGGTGCCCAAGGGGAGCCAGGCTCTGGCAGTCCTGCTGAAGCAGACTGGCCGTCTTGATGGCAGAGCCTCAAGATACACGAAACCCAAGTCACCTCCCCCTGCTGAGGGGCACTCTCCCATCCCAATTCCACCACACGCCTGGTATCCAGCAGATTGATCTCACCCACACACTGTCTTCTTCCTTGCCTTGAACCCACGTGGGCAGTTTGAACTCAATAAGACTTTTCCCTCCACGGTGTCCACCTGAGCTAGCCCGTAGGGGCCATGGTGGCCCACAGCAGGCACATCCCTTCCTCAGGGGCTGGTGCAAGTCAGCCTGCCTCCTGTTACCCCATGGTGTTTCCTAGGAGGGATGGGTGCTGTCCAGTGACAGCCCTGGCTGACAGGCCCCTGGCTGCCCAGCACTATCAGAACAGCAGACAGAGAAGACTTGGCAGGGAGAGTCCTTCATACGGGATAGCCAGCTCTGCCTCCAAGGCACAGGGGCCACAGGAGGGACTTCACTAGAACCAGCAGACAGCAGGTAAGAGCCAGGTCGGCGTACCAAAAGTCCTCTCCGTAGGCTCACAAGGGACCCCCAAAAGTCCCGGGAAGGAGATAGGGGCAGATGCCTCAAATAGAGGGCAGCAAAGACCTCCCCGAACTCCAGAGTGAGGATGAAGGTGAGACCCAGGCAAAGGACGGGTAGCTGATTATCAAAGACAAGGAAATGGGCAGGGAGCTCTTCCCAACAGCCTCCAGGGAGGGGAAGGATCCACTTCCAACACAAGCGAGCAACCCTGGACGTCTCTCCTCCTGCCTCGGGTCACTTTTGGTCACATAGGCATGAGAAGAAAGGAAACCTAAAATCTATAAAGGGGCAAGACAGCCCCATTCCCTGACGTGTGTCAGCTCCGTGGGTCCCCTACTCTCCAGAGTCTCGCCTCAGTGTTTCTTGGGTGTTTAATCTTCAAACTGATCCTGGTTTTCTAGACTGGTGTCAAGGACACAGGGCAGGAGCTGGAGAGCTGGCTCAGAGGGCAAGGCTGGCCCTGAGGGTGACGGGGTGTGAGAAGGCCTGGCGCTGAGAAGGCGGGGTGGTGCCGACATCCAGGAGGTGAACAGGGGAGTGCTTCCCACTGGCCGCCCTCCTGCGCCCCACGGCTGGGCCCGGCCTCCCCGGCCCCGTGACCTCAAGGGTGGCTTCCCAGCAGGAGCTCTGCACCTCCACTGACCGTGTGTCTGTCCCACTGAAGACAGCCCTAAATCCCTGCCAACCTCTGTGTCCTTCACCCCTGTGCCTGGGTCAGGAACTGGACAGAGGATACGTACAGACCAGGGTTTCCCCAGGGGCAAGGCCACCCCCAGGGTACTGGGAAGGTCAGGAAGTGTTCTTGCTTGATCAGGGCTGCCAGGAAACCCCTTCAGGAGGCACAGGGTGGACCTGACAGGGAACTTCCAACCCCAAACACCAACAGCACCACAGTCAAGAAGCCCTGCACTAGACCAGAGGAAGGACAGGACCCGCCCCAGACTCAGGCACCCACTGGAGGGTGGCACGTGTCCTCAGGCCGGGGACCAAGGACTCCCTGCAATTCTGCTGGCTTCTGCGAGCCACGTGCCCGGTGCAAGGCCACTCCTTCCTGGGCACCTTGCCCACTGTCTGTGGGAAGCAAGGCCCACCTATAACTCAGGCAGCTGGTCGACCTAGCCAACCAGCCAGGTGCCTGGTGGCTCAGCCAATGGCTGCGGTGCTCCGTGGGACAGTGCCTGGGGACAGCATGCTGTAGCCACATGAAGTCTTCTGCTGTCCTATCCGCACCCATCCACCACACACACCAGGCACACGCACACACAGGTTCACACACACACAGCACCCAAGGTGCGCTGTACACGTGCCTGCAGACACGCAAACAGAACACCCACAGCACACCTGCACACATGTGCACACATGTACTCGTGTGGACACCAGGTACAGTGTCCCGTGCTCCTGCACACACAGGCCATCCACGCGTGCACACAGGCACACACACATGGCACAGTGGCTACACGTGCCCAAGTGTGGCACACCAGTGCAAGTGTCCATGCACCCCACACGTGCACACATGCTCACACACCCGCGCGCAGCACACGGACGCGCACAGCGCTCATGACCTCCAGGCGCCTGAGCACACCCGCTCCCACCCATTGCTCTGAAGTCACTCCCTCCCCTTCGGTCTGCTGCCGGGCCCCTGCCGCTGCTGCTGCTGATGATGACGGTGTCCTGATGGAGCTCCGCGGCCTCCCCTCGCCCGGCCATGGGCCCCGGGTTCGCCAGGCTTTCCTTCCACGTGCTGCGCGCCCTGCCGCCCAGGCCATCCTCCACAGTCCTCAACCGCAGCCTCTCGTCCCGACCTTGTGCTCACATCCTGAGCTATGGTGGCGTCCACTGTCCTTCTAAGGCTGAGGTTTTACAAGAATGAATGCAGATGACAAGCAAGTATTTACCGCCCAGACCCGGGGGAGCCGCCTGGGGACCCACAGCTCTCGTCCTCCAGGGGGAGCCGCGTGCCACCCACTTCCAGAAAACCTCCCAAACGGATTTCGTTGATTTCTTGGTAGCAGTTTTGTTCAGACTCCGTTCTTATTATATTTGCTCTCTGGGGCATTTTTGCCCAAAGTGATCTCTTTATGATCACCCAAGTTTAAGAGCCACTGGAATTCATATGGCCAGCCCCTCCACTGCCTAGCCAGCCCCAGAAAAAGCAGCTCCAGACTGAGGGAGGTCTCCAGACATCAGAGGTCACCCAGTACTGCTTCTTTCTAAGGCCTGCCAGGGTTCACTGCGGTCAGTGCCTCCTGAGCCTAACCACAGTCTCTCCTGCTGTAGGACCTGCCATTGTCTCTCTGTTGAGAAATATTCTGCTAGGCCGGCCTCCCTTGTCTGCTCATAGAGGGGTAAGCATGGCATCCAGGAGGACCAAGAGCAAGTTAACCTCCAGTGTGTCAGAGTCCCACCTCCAAAAGACCAAGGCCTGGACTCTGAGCTCCAGAAGCTTCTCCAGGTTCTTTTGGCTCCCCTGCCCCCCACTCCTCAGTCTGGGCCATTGACATCCTGCAGGGCGCTGCACTGTCCTCCCCTGCTGGGAACACTCACACCGCTCTCTGACTGTGGGCCTACATTTTCCTCCCAGATTGAGCTCAGAAAAAAAAAAAATTCCAAAATATGAATTATGTATTAAAAATTCAGGCAGAGCAATCATGGGCAATAAATAATTCCAAGCTACAGACACATTAGTTAGCTGTACAATTCACTTACAGGCCAAACCAACCGTCTGATTAGCAACAGGCCAAGCAGGAGCCTCCTGATGTGCAGCTTCGGGAGGCACCGTGTCCCAGAGCCACGGTCCTGGGGCCCGCGCAGTCACCCACTTGGGCTGGGAGCTTCCATTCTGAGGCAGGATGGATACCTTTAAGAACGCTGCTCTGCTGAACGCTGAGAGCAGCTGGTCTAATGCTGCATTTCCTGGTTTGCAAAGGGACTGGCTCCTCGCAGCTCTGGAACATTCTTAATTAACATATAAAAATTCTATTGAAATTAGCGCTGAAGCCATTTGCAATTCTGCTGGACGTTCTTAAGTGTTTGGGGACGTTTCACTCCCTGGGCCGATGTGTTCTAGCCCCAGTGAACACCTCGGCAGGACGTGGACGAGGGAAATGCCTGGAAAGGTAGTTGCTGAGCCAGGGTGGGCCTGGACCCCGAGCCTTCTTGAACTATTCCAAATTAGCAGGCGTGTTGGCAGGGCTCAGAGGCGGCTGCCAGTCGTTCCCACTGAGGCCCGCTCCTGATTGGAGGAAGGCTGGGCGCCCGCCAGAGTCCCAACATCCCGGGCAGCCGCCGCAGTGGCAGAGCTTCATGGTTGCCTGGTACAGAGCGGCATGTCATCAGCACGTCTGTGTGTCCTGATTTCTTCGTGGTTCCTTGTGCTGGGCAGAGCTCTTGATGCGAATTGTCCTGTTGAATCTCCAAACTCTTACATGAAGACTATCTTCCTCACCCCCTGGGAACACGCAAGGTGAGGGGCCCTTAGCCTCCAATCGATCCCAGACCCCATTCTGCTGAGGGGTGGGCAGAGCGGGCTTCGTCACCCCCCTTTACCAATGAGGAACCTGAGTCTGTCCCAGGGCACTGTGGGTGGCAGAGCCAGGTGAGGCTTAGGTCCCAGTCCCCGGACCCCGAGGGGCGAGCAGTCTGCCAGCTGCTCTGGGCCACCAGCACTCGTCTCGTGGATGACGGGTAGCTGTGGACCCTCCTCAGGGTCAGACTCTTTCCTCTTTCCTGCGGAGAGTTCCTCCTTCCACTCCGAGGTAGGCTGCTGGGCCCTCAGGCGGTCACGAGGAACACTGGACAGCTGGGGCCTCCTGCGGCAGCACAAGGGACAAACCTGCTTCCTCTTCCTGCACCTTGGGCTCCATCAGCCCAGGGGGCCTGGAGTGTCACGGCCCTCATTGCAGGTCCGTCCTGCCGTGGGCAGCAGAGCGCTATCTCTCCTCACCCTGGGCAGTGGGCAGGGGCAGCAGCCGGCAGGGAGGCAGGGCCCACAGGCCCTCCAGCGGAGCTCGTGCTGGGATCCAAGCTTGCCTCTGCATTTTAATGCCTTAAAAGCTTCGGCTTTCTCTCTGGGTCAATTTCCTTCCAACAAAATATTAAAATTAAGCTTTGAAAGCCTGCTGCCGTGGCCTGGGCCCCAGACCTGGCAACAGAGCCTGGCTCTGCGTCACGCCAGCTTAAATATTTAAAGAGATGCTTGGTAGCCAAGAGCTCTCAGGAAGCGGGAGCTGGGAAGGGCGGCGGGTGCCGAGAAGGACCTCTGAAGCCTGTGTGACGTGGGCAGGAGCATCTGGCAGTGACCGCCTGGGCCCCCGGGCGGTCCTGACAACAGCCCTGAGGACCAGCGGCAGCGACGACGCCACCTCTGCCCCTGCCAGGCCCCAAGGCAGCCATGGCAGAGGGGGAATCAGCACAGAGAGGCTGAGGGAGCAGCCTGGACGCCTCCACACTGTCGGGGCACCTTGGGTTTTGCTCTGGCGTTTGCATCTTGGGCAATCCCCAAACGGCACCCTAGAAAGAGCACGGCCAGGGCATCCCAAGCCCGTCATTTCCCAGAGGGGAAACCGAGGCCCAGCTTGTCCCAGTTTACCGGGTAGGTGGGAGTGGAGAAGAAGATCAAGTCGAGTGAGTCCATCAATCCTCTTGTCCATTCTGCTGCTCATTTCTTGGACGTGCAGAGCACAGGGGGACCCTGGGATTAGCACGAGTGAGTGAATGTGTTTCTGCTCTGGGCCGAGCACAGCACTGGACACAGGACCTTAAAGCGGGAGTGAGGTGGGACAGAAGAAACCAGAGATGGTGGAAAGGGGGCACACGGGAGGACCAGAGGATAGGATTCAAATTCAGAAGTTTTGCCTCCTTTTCCAAGCCTGTTGCCCCTGAGCCTCTCTCCCTTCCAGGCCTCTTACTCCCCAATTCCTGTGAACTCTATAAATCTACTCTGCACCAGTAATCAACACCTAGTGGGTTGATCAGGCCAAGAGAACCCGTCAGGGACTGTCCAGCCCTATCTATGGGTCAGATGATGGCCATACATCAGCCTGAGGATGCTCGACTGGCCAGCCGCCAGAACCTGTCTTGAGATCACCAGACTGATGTCACTCCCACGAAGCTGTATGCACCCACTCCTCCCCAGGTTCACCGAAGAGAAGAGCTGTGCACCCCAAAACGTGCCTCTCGCTCTGGAGCCCGCCTGCTTTCTCCTGGGATGTGGGTCTGCTTTCCTGAGTGACCTTCTCTCCGCGCCTCTGACTGGCGTGTACTGAAATTCTTTTCTATCAAGTGAGCCAGGACCCCCACTGACCCTGAGTTGAGTTTCTCCTTCTCTCTGGCAGTTCCTGGGACCCTCCTTTGGAGACACCTCTCCTCCCGAGAGGCAGACCCTGGATCCTGATCCCAGAGGGTGGAGCCCGACAGACAGCCCGTAGCCTGGTGAGGGTGGTGCTGGGAGTGGACTTGGGCTGCTGCCCCACTGGAGCGTGACAGGTCCTTCTCTGAGCCAGGCTGAGTGAAGGATCGACCCTGTGGAGGACCAGACTCATGTGCAGGAAGCGGTTCCGTGACATCACCGAACTTCTGGTTCCCACAAACGTCCATCGAAGCCGCTGTACCTGGGGCTTCTGGCCCAGCCCAGGCCACCGTCCCTCACCTTGGCTGGGAACCGGAGGACACTTCCGGGTGCCTTACTGCCTCCTTTCCTCCGAGCATGGCACGTGTGTCGGTTTCCCGGGGGAGCTGGCTCTGACACTTGGTTAGAGCCAGCCCTGGCAGGAAGCACCCTTTGTTCTTCTCTTTCTTCTGCCTGGGGCTGCACAGAGCTTGGGCTGGGAGAGGGACACCCTTGGGACCGAACTCACTTCCACCCCTGAGTGGCCGGGAGAGCTCAGCCGGCCCTGGCCTCCCAGAGGCTTCCGCTTCCTGGTCTGCAGTGAGGTGACAGCAAGGTGCTGGTCCCCAGGTTGTCCTGAGGCAAAGAGAGGAGCCACATGAAATGGCCCTCAGGGTCCAGCACAGGGGAGAAGCCAAACAAATGGCATCTTCATTCCCTGGTTCCTTCAGCCCTGAAGAGCTCCCTGCCCCGGGCTCTGTCCTGGGCTGGGATGCTGCCCTCCAACACCTGCAGACCCATGAAGGAAACAGCCAGAGGATGAAGGGACTTCAAGACTGGGAGAGAGGAGCCCTGGGACACCGTCCAGGTGTGAGCTTCCCCTGCAGGCAGCACTGCTACCAGCCTCCCTGTGTGAGAAGCCAGCGCAGCGGGCAGCCCGCTCTGTCCTGGTAATGAAGACCTGCAATGGCCCCATGGCCCTCCTCCAGCTTCCTGGATGCCATGGTAGCTCTTCCCTGGACTCGAGCCCCCTGCCCACAGCTCCTATCACAGCTGCAGCAAACCTGCCTAAGCTCAGGGACTAGACAGGCACCTGAGTGACCTCACAGGCTGGAGATCAAGTCTGAAGCAGGTCCCACTGGGCCTAACTCCGGTGTGGGCAAGGCATCCCTTGGCACTCTGGGGACACTCCACTCCCTGCCTCCCCAGTTCTATAGGTGCCACCTTGGAACCACAGGCAGCACCTTGGTCCCTGACGCTGACCTCTGCTCCACTGGGTTCCCCACCATGCCCAGCACAGGTGGCACCTGCAGGCAAATCACAGCTGCAGGAACAGGGCCCAGGGAACTGCAGCAAGGAGCCTGGGGGAGCTCGGAATCTGCCCTGGCATCGAGGCCTTTGCCATCTCAGAGTTTGCTCCTGAAGGGCAAACACAACAGAAACACCAGCTCCGGGAGTAGGGCAGGCCCTCCTCAGAGGCCGAGCACAGCTGCCTGCAGCCTCCTGCCCCCAACTACCGCCTGACCCCTCGGCCTCACCTCCACTCAGCCTCACCTCCACTGGGTCTCACCTCCACTCGGCCTCTCCCCGGAGCCAGGCCTGCAGAAACCGTGCCCTGTGGCAGTGGGGCAGTGTCCAAGCATTCAGAGAATTTGGTCCATGTGACCTGACAGTAGAATAACTGTCTCCAAGCCAGGCAAGCTGTGGGCAGCCCATGGGGTCCTCCAGACCCAGAGCAGGGGAGATGACCGCAGACTTGTGGCTGCCGGGAGCCCTTCTGGCTATGGAGCCCTGCATCCTGTACACTTCTCTGGATGAGTGCCAGAGCCTCGCAGCGTTGGGACAGTGGTTCCTGGGGCCAGCTGAGCTCCTTGGTCCACTCCCCTGCTGCCCAGGCATAGGCTCAAGCTCCAGCCACTGGGCACCAGCGTGACAATGCTCCACTGAGCACAAAGGCTCGCACAGCCCTGGTTACATCAAAGGTTTTCCAGTTGTGCTAGTGGCCTAAAAACGGCTCTCCACATTACTGGGGTGACAGGCTTTCCCATCGCCGCGGTATCTGCTGCAAAATGCTGTCAAAAATCAATGCTTAAAATCCACTGAATTTCTTGGCTAGGATTCACAGAAAAGCACATTCTAGGTGGTGAGAAACTGCTTCCAACACGAGACAAATAATGATCGCATGTATTTCGACACCCCATGACTGTGGGTAACTCCACCCCAGAGTCCATCCGGTCATACCTCTGGAATACCCACCACCAGCCAGGCAAGAGAGGGACCCGCAGGCCTGCTTCCTGCTCTGCACCAGACATCGGGGAAGCCAGGCTGGTCTCCTGGGAAAGTGGACGCCCACAGCCTAAGGAGGAAAGGGAGGGGACGGCTGTGGGATGCGGGAGTGTCCACAGTTGAGGTGGGGAGGTGCTTGTGGTAGCAATGGCTTGAGGACTTGCAGCCTGCTGTCACTCACTGGAGCTGGCCAAGGGGCTGGGGCAGAGGGCCTGCTTGCCTCCCAGATCGGGGAAGCTGCCAAGAGGGCTTAACACAGGCAGCTGGGCTGCTCCACATCCCTGGCCCCCTGGAGCTTCCGACCTCTCCAACCTGCTTCCCAGTTCCCTTCTGCCATTCCCTCAACGCTTACAGTGCTGGACTCCCAACAGAAGACACTGGCTCCATGACCACAGATTTCCCCGCTGCTCCCTTCTTGGTTTGCTTTACCAAATTGGATTTGGGCACCTGCTTTGGGGCCCAGTGTCTAGCAAGCATCACCTGGAGGCACCACCACATGTAATCCCGGAGCCAGAGGAGCTGAGAGTGCCAACCCACCAGGGCACGGCTCAGGCAGTCAGTTGACCGGGATCTCGATGCACAATGCAGCCACTGGGGACCAGGGTCCAGAGCTTCCCTGGAGAGGCAGCCCAAAGTGGCCTTGCATGACTGGCACATGAGATGTCTTCAAGAAGGCCATGGTTCAGGCTGTTGTGGTCTTGAGCATCTTCATTCCCTGGGAAAGAGGACACACCAGTGGACAGGGACAGCTCGGGGACCCTGACAACACTGCTCAGGGTCAGTGCCAACAGAATGCCATTTCAGATGTGGAGATTGAGGCTCAGAGAGGTGGGGAGGCTAGGGAATGCTGAGGACAGATTAGGAATGACAGAAGCAGGGTTAGGGTTAGGGCAGCCGTCTACCAAAGCATCTGGGTGAGGAACACGGCAAGGTGACAAAGCCGGAGTAGCCAGCCCAGCCTGCAGCTTCCCCTGGGCCAGAGCAGCCTGCAAGTCCACACCAGCAAGCAGTGAGCTGCTCAGAGCAGTTCCCGGGCCCACGTCAGGCACAGGCAGAGCCCATGAGTCCCTTGAGGAACAGGTGCCAGTTTCTGCGCCTCACTACACAGAAGGCAGGGGTGAGCCAGAGATGCCCAGTGGGTGCCTGGCTCAACTGCAGACTCAGGACTCCGCCTTCCTGTGAGTCCATGGACATGTGCTTTGGCTATGCAGCCCAGCACTGTTTGATGCAACTTTTAGACTAAATTTCTGGGTCCTTGGTGTCCGTCTGATCTCCTGCTTAAACACCTGGACCCCTTCTGTCCAGCAGAACTTCCTGTGGGGATGGAAATGTTCTAGAATGCAACAGCCCAGGCGGCAGGCACGAGCCGCACCTGCTGTTGTCTTGATAATGCTGCAGCGCACTGGGAGGCCGCCTTCTCATTGTGCTGAAGTTTGACGGATATAGACCCAAGGAGTGAGCGGTAGCTCCCGCAGCCACAGTGGACAGCCAGCTCTAGATTAGAGTCAGGTCAGAGTCACCCCTCTCTGCCCCAGGTGGCCTTGGGCAGCTGGAGCAGGGAGACCACTGTGAGGTCTCTGAGGCCCTGGTGGGCCTGGATCCAGGCTCTGAGCACAGGAGGGACTTGAGTGCCAAGGGCCCAGCACTGGGCCTCTGGAGGCTGCTGGGCATGCTGGTGGGCTCAGCTTTGGAAAACAGGATCATGACACAGGGCCAGTGTACGTGGAGGTCAAGGTGGGCCTCAGAGGACTGCACGCCTTTGTCCTTGGGGAAGCCCCGTGCCATTGCATCCCTCTGCAAACCGTGGGGTTGTGGGGACTGACTTGTCCTCACAGGAGGGAGGAGACGATTCCTGGCCCACCCTCGGGCTCTGGGGGCAGCCCTCCTCACCAGCTCTTGGCAGGGCAGCTGCTCTCTCCAGGAGGTAAATGACAGCCACGGCACTGAGGCCATCCAAACCTAGGCGTGCAGCCGCCTGCCCTCCAGAGTCCTCCTGAGCAGCACCTGGGCCAGGAGACTTCCAGGAGCAGGAAGCTGGAAACCGCTTTCCTAGCGGTGGCAGGGAGGAGAGACGGTTGCCATGGAGATGGCATCTGGCCCAATCGCTTGAGTTTCAGAGGCGAACGAAGGGATAAGAGAAATGGGCAAACCCCCAAACGCAAGGCCTCACCCGCTTTCACCCTTGAGCACATGCGTGGGGCTGGCAGAGAGAGGAAGGAATGCAGCAACGCTCGCCAGACCCCCCAGTTAGGGTTTGTTTATGGCTCTTCCATCCAGTGCACCAGGCCGGGTTTTGACTATTTTGCTGCCAAAAGGCAGCATCAACTATTTGGCAGTGGGACAAACTGAAGGTCAAGGCCAGGCACAAGCTCCTCCCACCAAGTCCTCAGGGCCTGGAGAGGCGGCTCTCAGCACCCAGGGCTCTGGGACTGGAGTGGGAGGGAGGTGCCCGCACAGACGCCCACCTTCCTGGGGGCTGCTGGAGGGAACTTGGGAAGAGTTTGCACCCTTGGACTGAGCACCACAGGAGCACCCGAAAGATAAAGATGCACTTGAGTGTCCACGCGTGCACACGTGCACACGCACACACCTGAAGCGCCTGTCCGTGAGCATCCAGAGCCAGGCTGTGCCTTGCCAAGGGTGCAGGCTGAGACACGAGCCTCATGGAACTGCCAGGGTGGGGACAGAGAAGACAGTGCCTCTGACACTCAGGGTGAGTCCCGAGATGCAGGAGGCGGGGGCTGCATCTGCACCAAAGAGCAGCCCCTCTTCTTAGAGTTGAAGGGAGGCACTTGGGGGGCTTCCTGGAGGGGTGGCATTGGAGCTGAGCTCTGGGGAGTGCCTCTGCCTCACAAAGAAGGAGCAGTGCCAGGCTCCTGTGCCCCAGCCCAGCCACGCTCAACCGGGCCAGGGAGGGGCCTCAGGGACGGGATGGTCAGCAGGAGAGGTGGACAGAGCCCCACCCACACAAGAGGTACAACCTGTGGCGGCTCCAGTGTCAGCCTCCTCTTGCGCTTTCCCTGTGACGTTTGTATTTTCTGTCTTCCCGCTTTGCTGAGGAGGAAACGCAGGGCCACAGGGGGCACCCTGGGGCTGCACGCACAGGCCCACTCTCCCGGCAGGGCCCTTATCCCCAGACCTGCCCCACGCGGCCGGCCTCCCTCTCGCTCGCCCTCATCCCTCTCCTCCGAGCTGTGTCATCTGTTCGCTTTGGCTCTTTTCACAGGGACCAACTCCTTGACTTTGGGAGTAGCAAGAAACGTGACTGGGCAGGAGCATGTGCAGAGTCCCAAGCCCAGAGCCGACCTCCTCTGCTCCCCCACAACCTTGGCCTGTCACTCGCCTGCCAGGTCCCCTCTTCCATCCGGAGTGTTGACTAGCACTCACCAAGGACCCTGTAGCCCCTCAAGTCTGCCACCCAAGGGTCCCAGAGCAGAAGAAAGGCCAGCGAGGGCCAACAAGGCCACAGGCAGCTGCAGGGCAGGAGGACCTGTAGGTGCTCCTGATTGGAAGGGGCAGGGCCACCTGCCACCAAGGGTCAGTGTACTCAGCCTGTCCCTCTGCTGCAGTCCCTGGCAAGGATCCACCTGAGTGAGAAGCAGCAGTGGTCCTCCCCCACCTGCCTAGTGTCCTGGAAGGCAGACTTGCCTTTTCCCAAGAGCATCCTGCAGGGCCTTTACCTGAGGGGCCTGTCCAGGTCGCCCTCATCCCTCAATCTGTGGTTGGGGAAACCAAGGCCCAGACCTCCCTGAGCCACCCTAGGGAGTCCCCTCAACGACCCTCCTTGAGGTGGCTTGGAATCAGTGGCCAGTGGGCAAAGCTGTGACAGGTGCAGCTTTCATTTCCTGGGCGTCCCCGAGTTTCCAACGTCACATGTTCTCACAGACATGGCGGTTACAGACATGGTGGTTACAGACTGGGCAGCTACAGACTGGGCAGCTACAGACATGGCAGCTACAGACTGGGCAGCTACAGACTGGGCAGCTACAGACTGGGCAGCTACAGACTGGGCAGACAGCCATGAAGCGTCCTGCACTGCAGCAGCAAAAGAATCTCGAGCACACACTCAGCACCGAGGGCCCGAGCACGGTCACCCCACACAGGAGGAAGTGCCGACAGGTGTCAGAGGGAGGCGAGGAGAGACCTGGGCCCGTACACAACAACTTGAAGCCTATGACGGAAGCCCACCGAGCCACGGTGCCACGGTGCTGGAAAACAGTCTGTGGCCTTGGTCACGTCACAGCCGTGTGTTACCCAGCAAGCCACTTCCAGGGATTTGCCCAGACAGAGACCATGTGCCACCAAGCAAGCACTGACCTTACCCACTGTGCCCAGAAATGGGTAGGGTCCCTAATGGGAGAAGGGCGTCACAAACTGGGTGTGGGTGGCATCATGGAGGAACAACGGGGAGCCCGAGGGTGGTTGATTCCTACGACCTCAAGGAAGAATGGCCCATCCCCGCTCAGAGGCAAGACAAACGCTTTGCCCAGCGACTGCCGTGCAAGTGCCAGGCTGTCCCTGCCCAGCTGGCTTCCCCAGGCAGGACAGCGACTGGGGCCTCTGGACCATGACGCCTTTTCAGGTCCTGAGCTTGTGAGTCCAGGGCTGCGAGCTAACTCCCACCCGCGGGCACAGCAGGGGCACTCCTCGACTCTGCTGAATAAAGAGAAGTGAGTGCAGACGCTCACCCGCTCCACTCTTGTTCTGGAACAGTGAAATGCCTATCCTCAGACCCACACAGCTGGGGCCGGCCGTGAAGACACTACATGAGGCGGCTTCTCTGGGTCTGGTTTTCTGGCTGTAAAATGGGCAGCTGGGGCAAGGTCATCTCCCAGCTGGCCCGCCAGGACTCCCCTGCCCTCAGCGTCACCAGCAGGTCCAAGAGAGCACAAATAGGCTGACCTACTGCTGAGTGAAGGGCCCCACCTCAGCAGCAAAGGAGTCTCCTCCCGAACTATTTACCCGCCTCCGATTAGGGCTGATTTAATATACTCTGCTAGTGATCGGGAGTGACTATGCTTCGGACCAACGGCCTCATCAAAACCTTGTTGCTGTATTTAATCTGGAATTAAACTGTTTGCTGTTGGAGGTCTGGTGTGAGCACTTCATGAAAGATTGATTGTTTTCCGTTATGAGGCTGCGATGCTAATTGCTTGGCGTTGTTGTATGGGTGTTGCAGGAGGAAAAGACTTATCAAGGAAATAAGAGGACTCGAGGCTCCCGGGCCTGGCTGTGGTCGGCCCGGCTCTCTGCAGCGGGAGAGGTGCGGAGGCTGGGGCTGTGTTTTCCCGGGCTCTTCCCCAGCTAGAGACCACATCCGTGCTCAGGCCCAAGGGAGGGGACGCATCTGCTTCACGTCACTGCCTGTCCACTCCCAGTCTACCCTCCCTCTGCCTTTCTGCAGAGCTGGGCTCCTTGAAGAGGAAGGTGATGTGGGACTGTCCAACAGAAGACTCTAGAGCAGGAGGAAACTCTCCCGTGGCTTCGAGGCCCAGCAGACAGGTGTGAGTACATCAGTGGAGCCCGGGCCAGCCACAGACCTCAAACTCCACCCCCTGCAACCTTGCTGCCTTGACCTGGACGTACCCCTCTTCCAAGAGATCTGAGACTCCCAGGGCTCCATAAACCACGACTTCTCTGAGGAGGTCCATCGCCCTCCCTGTTGGTCCTCCCTTGGGTCCCTGCTGAGCCCTGGGCCACATACAGAGCTTCCTTACATTCTATAGTAATTCCTGAATATCCTTCATCCTAGTTAATAAATCTTTAAACGCTCCTGTTTAACCCACTGTGTGGTTTGTGTTCCTAACTAGAGCCAGAGTGCTACAGAAACAACTAGCAAATATGAAGCAGTTAATACGTGCTCCATCTACAGGAGGTGGGGCAGGAACAGACACGGGCATCGATCAGCTGGACCCGGGAAAAGCCTTCTTGGCCCCTACTATGTGCAAGTCACCACTTAAGGAATGTAAAGACAAGAAAAATAAAAAATGGTGCCCCTGGACAGGAGCACCAACCTTGTGAATTGACACTCAGGAAATGAGAAGGTGCTCATCACCAAGCTGGAACTCTGCCCAGCCCAGAGGGGCTCCTCAAAACCGTGCCTCCAGGTGGACCAGTCCCATGGCAAGGATTCCACCTGGTCCCTAGGCCAGGACAAGGCTGATAAAGAGAACCCCATTACCAACCTACAAACCTTGAATGATCAACTGCCCATCGTGGTCTTTGGCAGAGCTGCCCAAACCAGCTTGACTATAAAATGCTTCTCTGGAGCTGCAGTGTCCATGAGCAGCCTCGGACCTCAATGCTACTTGTGATACATCCGAGTAGAAAATGAAGCATGTTCAGGGCCGTGCACACCATCAAAGATCACAAGGGTTTTTGAAAAGGAAACCTCTTCCTCTCTTAGGGTTAGCATCCGGAGGCATGTGAATTAACTGACAAAAGACTGACTGGCAGCAGAAGAGAGGATACAAATGCACAGGAGTTCAGACAATAAGCAAAACTCAAAGACAGAGACCCTGGGTCTAGATACAATTTCAACAAAGGAAGGGAGACTTGGGCGTGGAGGGGTAGCGAACAGTGGGAGAGGGACTAGGCCAGAGGGAGGCTGGTTAGCCAAGTCTGCTTTGTGGGCTCACCTGGGTGCCCACTCTGCAGCCCCAGACACAGTGAGGTTTATGTCCTGCTTCTAGGCAGAAAGAGGAGGGAAGAGAACTCATCCTGAGTCTGAGTCTCAATTGCCTTCCATTTAAAATAACACTCTCACCCAAGTGTCTTGGCTGGGTGGCACATCCTGATCCCCTTCAGGGTCCAGGAGGGAGTTTGCCCTGAGGGCGTCAATCAGAGCAGGCTGTGCAGCATGGTGCCCTCGTCAGATTTCTAAGCTGAATCGACAAGACAGATTTGAGCTACACATGTGTCCCTGGCTGGATTTGTCTGTAACAGCAGAAAAATGGGGACAAGAGAAAGGTCGAACCACAGGAGCCGCCAGCAAACCAGGCTGCAAGTCTGAGCTGAACTTCGCTGCTGCCGGGCGAATGTGGCAGCCAAGTCCTGGCGGGAGGGGACAGCAGAGTGGCAGCCTGAGTCAGGCCCCTACCGGAGACGGATGGGCAGGAGAGACTGGGCAGCCACACCACATGGAGGCCTGGGGTGTGGTGGCTGGGCTGCCTTCTTGCCACGTCCGAGCACCTGCCTCAGCAGGAACTCGCTGATCTTTTTCTGGGCTGCAACTCAGGAGCGACTGAGGCCCCCAGGATGGGACAGGCAGCTGGAGGGCCTGGGGCTCAGGCCGTTCCCACCCCCCACCTCTAACCTCAGAGACTGGAAATGCAAGTTTAAGCAGCTCGCCCACCCGTGCAGGGCCAGAAGCCCACAGGCTGAGGGGAGATGCCAGGTGGGCTAGGGGCCACCACGCAGAGGAACAGCCCCAGGTCACGGTGTCCTCCTCTCTCAGGGAAGCCACAACCTGGTGCTAACTCTGCAGGTATTTTTGCGTGTTCCTCATTTCTGGGCTTGGTCTGGTCATGCAGAGCAAGCCAAACTCCTACACAGCCTTCTAGAAATGTGCCTGGCCTTTGGGGCACGCTGCCTGCCCCTCACTGTGGAGAGGGGAAGAGGAGAGCCACACCCTCAGCGTCTATCCAGGGTCACCCTGGACTTCCCTCCAGCACATGGTACCCGTGAAGGCTGCCATTCCTGACTTTGGATATCAAAGGACACTGAGGCTCTTGGTCCCACGGAAGCAGAGCCAAGTCCATGGGTGGGAGGGACTTGCCAAGGCGCACGGGAGTCAGCAGCAGCCTGCAGCCAGCATGGCTTTGTCCCTCCCAGGCCTCTCTGTGGCTCCACAATGTGACCCAGAGGCCTTGGATTCATGGGAGGGGATGAGGTTCCACACAGGCTCGAGGATGAAGCCTACAGGCTGCAGAGTACAGGGAGGTGACAGGCCCGTGCCTTCCCTGCCCTGGGGGCGGCCTCAGTGGGGCCGGCGGCCTTCCCCATCCTGCCCACCCTTGCACCTGGCCCCAGTTCTGCATGTGGCTGGCACCAGTGACCCTGGATGCAGGAGCGAGTCCATCTGTCTGGAGATGGGGGCTTCCCTTTGCCTCTCGGTTCAAGGGACAGGTGGGCACGAGAGAGCATGGGAGCTGGAGTTGAAGGAGGGAGGGTCTAAGGGGGCAGTAGGGACCCAGGGTGTGTACATGATGAACTGGTGGACAGGAGACTGGACACAGGGGTTGGGCTGGGCTGTAATGACGGGGCAGTGACTAGGAGTGCGCATGGGAAATCGGGAGGACGGGGCTACTGTGGCAGCTCTGTGCAGACCCACTTCCGCCTCGTTCCAATCCACGGTGACAAGAACCTCCTCTTCCTGGAGGGAGCGTGAGGAGGGGCAAGGATCCAGGAGGATGGGCCTCCAGGCCAGGGAGGAGGGGCATGCCCAAAGAGGCGTCCCCTTGCCTGGGGGTGCTTCCACCTCCAGCCTGAACCCAGGGAGGCTGGGGCCAGGGGAGGATGCTCAGCCTGGGGGTCCTCGGGGCAAGCAGGTTACAGGCACGCTCAGAAGCTGAGGTGTCCATGGAATATCAAGGAACATAAGACTTTCTTTTAGATGATACCTCACTTCCTAATTCTTCAGCAGCAAGCATGTAATATCGCTTGATGGAAAACATTTAAAAACTCCTAGACACACACTCGCTCTCTCTCACACACACCCACGGAAATCCCAGGAAGTTCTCCTGGGCAGAGAGCAGAACTAGCAGGAAGTTCACCCTTCCCAAAAGGGTGGTGTGCCCCAGAGCACCCTAAGGTGTGGCTGCAGAACGCTGATCGCACAGAGCTCTGGCTGCAATCATGGACGGCCCTTCCGTCCCCAGGAGGCAGCCATGCACAGGGCTCCCTTATCCCGAGGCGTGAGGCTCAGAGCCCCTGGGAGCAACAGGAGGGCCTGGTCCCTGCCAGGTGTGGCCTCGCAGCAGGGCCCCTCCTCTGAAGAAGTTCCACTCCTGTGGCTCTTGGTGGGAGCTTGACAATGCTGTCCCCTCCGAGGTCGTTCTGAAGATGATGAGGCGAGCCCAGGCAGGGCCACAAGCAGCCGCCAATCACCATAGACAAGCATGGTCATTGCTGCCAACTCAGTTCCGGTGTTTGGGTCCCTCCTTTACCTAAAATCCAACTTATTCCTACCCTTCGTGGAGACACACATGCCTGGGGCTTGGGGTCCACCACTGTGTTTTATCCCAAGAGAGCTGAATTGAGGTGACTTTCCCTGCCTCCCCTCACATACATTTACTCAAAGCCAATTGCTGATGACACTCTCACTACACGTTGTTTAAATCCCTGGACCTCAGGTAGCACGTGTGAGGTTGGGTGGGAGGTGGGAGATGTGGTAAGGGGATCCCTACTCACCTTCCCCCACGCAGTCCCCTCCTCACCCCACCCTGCACTCAGTCCTCCCAGTACTTCCCTGTGCCTGTCGTGTTCCCCACACATGTCGCCCAGGCACACGCATACACAAACAGCCTCAAACTCCACAAAGACAGTAAGCTGTCTCCTATACATCCTTTTTTTTTTTTTTTTTTGCAGTGCTGGGGATTGAACTCAGGGCCTTAGTGCTTGTGAGGCAAGCACTCTACCGACTGAGCTATCTCCCCAGCCCTCCTACACATCCTTGTGATGGGCGGGTGGATAGATGATGGATGGGTGATTGGTGGACAATATATGTATATATCATGGATGGATGAACAGATGGAAGAAAGAATGGACAGATGATGGAGGATAGATGGACAGATGGATGGATGATGGATGGATAAACAGATGGAAGAAAGAATGAATGGATGGATGCTAGATTGTGGATGGATGGATAATGGATGAATGGATGGATGGTGGATGCAAGGTGAATGGAAGAAAGGATGGATGGAGGATGGATGGGAGGATAGGTGGCAGATGAATGGATAGGTAATGGTTAGTGGATTGCATGTGCTGATCGGTTTGTCTTAGACCTTCTCAAAAAGCAATTTGTCTACATGATGAAGAGATTTCAAGATTCCTTGTAATGATAATGGGGCTGCAGTTGGGGTACTCTGCACCTCTCCTGCATGGAGTCCTTGGGTGTGCTCCATTCTTGCCTTTGCCCATGGCAGCAGCAATGGGTGTCTCCCTCCAATATCTGTGTTATGTCCCTTGGAGTCAGAGAAACCCCAGGGAGCTACAGAAGATGCCTGGCCTGTAACCTTCAACAAAAATGGTCCAGCCAGGGAAGCTCAGAGCCCTGCTCTGACACCTGGTAGGAAGGTCTTGAGGGCCATCCTGCAGTGGAACAGGGTCTGCTCCAGGGGAGCACACTGAAGGTGACCTGCACACTCCTGAGCTACCTGCTCCCCACCAGCACAGCTGCTCCTTGGTGGAAGGGGGTGGAAACACTCCTGATGGGAGCGGAGATATCATCTCCTCCTTTACCAAGTCACCTGTGGGCTTTGTCAAGTCTTGGGACCATTTTCCCCCTAGAACTGGTCTCTGCTAGGAGGGCTGGAGAGGGAGGCCTGAGGCCTTATGTGCAGGTGTTCCTCGATTTTGGTTTTGGAGCCCCTCCAATATGCAGCCGCCTCTTCTCGGAGCAGCTGTGGGAGAGCGCCTTCCCACAGGCCGTTAATCCCAGGCCCTCCTGGAGGGGAGAGATTGAGGGCCGGAGAGAGAGGACGCTGGAGAGCAGCCCAAGGGCGTTTGCAGGATCCAGCCATCGGGGGGCTTCAACAGAGAGTGGTCTCCTCCAGGAGAAAGTCAGCGCAGCCTGGAATCTTTACCAAGCGACTTGCCCCTGGCCAAGGAGGGCAGGCCTCCCTTCCCAAAAGTTCTTCAGGCCCCTCCTGCCCCTGGGCAGCTTAGCTCTCTTTACCTGCACAGTCTGTGTCCAGGGAAAGGGAGGCCCAGAGGTCATAGACCAGGAGGCCCACTGCACACGGCTCAGATTCCACTAGCCAGGCCAGTGAGAGGAGGAGGCTGTGTCCCAGGCAGGAGGGGAGCTTGGGCAGGTGGTGTTGGGGTGGGATCTTAAAGTCACACCAAGGCCCAAGTGCTCAAGGCCTTGTTGCCAGCCTGTGGTGCTCCTGGGAGGACGAGGAGTCTCTGGGCTCGGGAGCTGGTAGAAGGAAGTTAGGTCATGGGGAGCACGCCCTTGCAGGGAGGCTGCGACCCCACCCCTCCCAGTTCCTTTGCTTCTTGGCTGCCGTGAGGCGACAGCTTTACTCTGCCGAGTACGCCCTGCCATGATGCTCTGCCTCCCCACAGCTTCCAGCAGCACTGGACTGAAATCCCTGAGACTACGATCCAAAATTAGCCTTTCTTTCTTTTAGGTTGATTTTCTCAGGCATTTTGTCAGAGTGATGGGAAGCTAGCTAACACAGGCGCATGCAGAGGCATGAGGGACTCTCTGGTGATGAAAAGAAAGAAAGTGACTAAGGGTCTGCTTTCTAATGGGGGTCAGGGGTGAGGAGACTTCCAGAGGTCTGCAGTCACCCTGCTGAAGGTCAAACCCCAGGATGTCATGGGCTCGAAAGAACAACTGACACAGGCACCCTGGCCTCTACCCTCTCCGCTCGCTGAAGAGGGCCCTGATTAAGTAGCCAATTAGAACAGGCTTGCAAATTAGGGTTTCTGCATAGTCTGCCAACTGCCTTGGAAAGCCCTGCTGAGCACCTTCCCACGTCGGCCCTTCAGGGACTATCAGGGCCACCCTGATCCATGCAAACCGGTGCGTCCCAGGAAAACGCTGTTCCTTTGACCCCAGGACAACTGCTCCTGCAGTGAGGAAGCAGCACCTTCTTAGAACCGTGTAGGAGGGTCCCCAGATGTAGGGAACTTCGCCCTGAGAGGCGAAGAGAGGTAGAGAAGGGGTCAACGCCCACTCCAGAAAATCCTCTGGCCAGAAGCTGGGGTGAATCTCAAAGTAAGACCAGAGTCACGGAGACCCAGGGTGGAGGCTGCCCTGCAACCCAGGGCAGGTCACTAAGCAGGAACAAAGGCCGCTCCCCATACCTTGATGCTCCCTCTTGACCCAGCAGAGTGGGCGCTTGAGGCAGCAGAATCCAGCAGCCACACGTCCTTCCCAGGCGTCCTTCAGGAGGTGGATGGTGTCCATTGCCCCTTTGCCAGGGTCCCCCAGGGAAGGCAGGAGCCAGCTCTCTCCGCTGGAGGGTCACTCACCTCTCTGGGCATTGGCAAGTGATTTGTGGGCAGACCAGACAAATGCACTGCTCCTCAGACCCACCGCGAGCCTGGGGACAGTTCAGGGCCTCCACCAGGAAGGGGGACAGGACCCCACTCCCTTGTGCCCACTCACTTAGGCTTCACTATTCTCCCTCCCCCTCCCCTACTTGTGTCCTGGGGCTGCCATGACAAAGGACCACAAAGCAGGAGGGGCCATCTCAAGCAGGAGGGACAAAAATCTGAAAACAAGGTCCGGGCAGGGCCGGCTCCTTCTGAGTGCCTGGGAGAGGAGGCCTCTCTGTGGCTTGCAGGTGTCTTCATCGTGCGCTGTGTGTCTCTGCATCCACATTTTCCTTTTTTATAAGGACACCAGGGCCCTCCCCCGTGATCTCATCCTAACTAATCACATCTGCAAAGACCCTGCTCCTACATAATGCCACGTCCTGAGGCACCGTCTGAGGGCACCGTGGATCTGTGGGACACACCAGCCCACAGCACACCCGTCCCTCGGCTCA
Organism: Sciurus carolinensis; assembly: GCF_902686445.1. Lineage (NCBI taxonomy): Eukaryota > Metazoa > Chordata > Mammalia > Rodentia > Sciuridae > Sciurus > Sciurus carolinensis. Next base: position 3,266,648 of record NC_062226.1, read on the forward strand.
GGTCGGTGTGCACTGGGACTCACCTGGCCCACTGGGTCGGCCACGCTGCCTGTTTGGAAACATCCATAGGGAGGTCATTAGACAGGGCCCTGGGAGGCCAGCCCAGCAGCCCCGTGAAGGAAGGCTGAGCCCCCTCCAAGCCCAGCCGGCTGCTTCCAACCAGGACAGTTCCCTCCAAAAAAGCCTGCCTCCACGGAGCCTGCAGAAGCTCCTGCCTGCGGTCCCGTGCCCAGGGCTCGCCACGCCCTGTCCAGGGCTACCTGGCCCCGCGCAGGTCCATCTGCTCCCACAGGCTCCTGCTGGTCCTAGCGTGCCCGCGTGCACCTCTTGGCACCCGTTACTCGAGTTCATGCTGACAGCTTGGCCAGCTCAGCCCACTGGCGCTGGACGTGCCTCCCATGGTCCTGCCACATCCCTGCCACGCCTTGAGCTTGGCTTTGCTTTCTGGCACAGAGTCACCTCTGGGACCTGTCACCAGCCATCGGACAGAGGGCCTGTGACCTAGGGGCGTCTCTCTGGCCAGCATGCCCTCTCAGAATGGGAGGAGGGCGAGTTGCCCGTGCAGGTGGCTCTCAGAGCCACAGGGGGCCAGTCGTGCGCTCCTTGAGGGGTGTGACCCTCCTGCAGCGTGACTCCTCGCACTGCTCCTTCACACTGTCTTGGATGACGCAGAAAGCAGCTTCAATTCCAGCCCACGCTGCTGGGAGGACAGACGCCCCGACTAGGGCTGACAGAGCTCCTTTTGCTTTTAAACCAAGGGTAGTTGGTCAAAATGTCATGCTTGAACAACTCCACAAGCTCTTTCATCCTTCTGGCTCCCTGACGCTCTTCACTTGAAATTAACCAGACGTATTTGTTCTGCTGTTTCCATTTCGAGGAACCCCTCCTTTTTACAGTGTGTGGATGAAATGTTAACACTGTTACCAAGTGCTGCGCAGAGTCAGAACTGCACACAAAGGTGGAGTCCCAGGAGGTCCCAGCCCGCCTCCCACCCACCGGCCAGCCCCAGCCCCCCGAGGCCCTCCCCGAAGGGAAACAGCCTCACAGGTTTCCGGTTGTCCTTCTGGAATTTTCCTCTCCCTCCCCCTCCCCCTCCTCTTCCTCTTTTCTCTTTCCCTTTTATGCTAAGGGAAGCGTTTCCTTCCCTGCTGCCCACCCTGCTCAGCAGGCTGACTCCCTGCGCAGTGGGTGCTCAGAGCCTTCCCCCTGCTTTTCCCCGCTTCTGCAGCAGCCCCTGCACCCATAGGCAGACCCAGGTGCTGCAGGAGTGGCCTTGGGTGTTGCGCTTGAGTCTTGGGGGTGGGGCCTGGGCTGCTGCGCAGCGGGGTAGGCGTGCCCTGCGTGAGACCCTGAGACACAGCCATCGCCCGGTCCCCTCCACAGGGACTGTGCCGGTCCTCACTCTGACGGCCACCCTCGCCGGCTAGGGACTGGCCTGGCGCCTGGTGCTGATGGAATCTCCTGAGTTTCAGTTTAGATTGCACAGCACTCTTGCGCACAGCTCTTCATTGTCACCGTGTCCCTCCTAGTGGGTTCTGGCCTTGTCTGGAGCCTCCACGCAGAACAGGGATTTCACACCTGTTTGGTGAGACAGGCCACATTCCCTGAGCCTGGAGGACTGTGCAAATGTGCCCTAAATCCCTCTTCCCCATTTCACAGACCAGGACACTGAGCCTGGGAAACCCAGCCTGTCCACCTCCCAGCTGGGGCTCTGCCAATGCCCACTGGGGCAGGGAGGCTCCCTGCTGGAGGGTTGGCAACCCGCCCGGCTGTGCCTGACGCCAGGGCCCACAGTTGATCAACGGTTCTGGAACAGCAGTGTGGCAGCGCCCACCCTGCTCTCCCTGCAGAGCCCCCGCACACTGTGATCAGGAGCACCCAGGAGTGAGCACCACCCAGACACGCTGACAGTCCCGTGCCCCAGAACCGAGTATGAGGAGCAGCAGGCTGTGCCTGGGCAGCCACCCCCACTCCCACTGGCCCTTCTGAGGCGGCATTGCTTGTTCTCACATGCACTTCAAGTCGTCACTGCACGCATGTCCACAAACAGCGCACTACATGCCAGTGACTCCGTCCTCCGGGCCTGCCCTTGCTCGGTCTGCGGGGAGTGTCTGGCTGTGGGTCTGGCCCACTCGCTTCCACTGCTGTCTGGTTTCCACTGTAGGAACCGAATGCTGCTTCTTCGTCCTCTTCCCAGATTGGGCAGGCCACATCTGGAATTTTATTACAGGCAGTGCAGCCCTGGGTGGACATCGGGGAAGGCTCTGCCTGGGGAGAACTCCGCCCAAGAGCTCCCTGGGGAGGTGCCAGCAGCACACAGGCCAGTCCAGGGACAGGTGCACCTTCAGCTGCACTGGTTCTGTGGCCACATGGGGAGGTGGCCCCCACCTGCTCTGCACCCTCCTCAGGGGCTGCTGTTGGCAGACCTGCAGCCACATGGCTGCTTTGATCCACGCTTGCACGGTTCAGTCAGGGCCGGCCATCTTTGCAGGTCTGACCTTCTTTGCAGGCCTCTTTGGATCACTTTGGCTTCCTCTCTTCAGCATCTCCTCAGCAGAAGCTCAGTCTAGCTGAGCAATGGAGGGCAGCTGGCTGCACTGTGGGCAGCCCAAGGGGCAAGGGAGGGTGTGACAGGAAGGCCTTCTTGGAAGAGGAGCCCAGTGGCCTGTGTCTACCCTACACGAGGAAGCTGCTTGCTGCTCCCCCACGGCCCACAGGGCTGCCCTGGAGGAGCCCGGATGCAGGAAGACACAGGAAGACAGAGGGCATCCATGACAGCTAAGCACCAGGGCTCAGGCTGAGGAGGACACGGAGAGGGGCTGAGGGGATGGGAGCCCTCTAGCCCTCCTTTGCCAAAGAGAATAGCCAGGGCTGCCTGCCCACACCTCAGCCTCTCCGAGCCTCACTTCTGTGCTAGAGAGACACAGACAGACATTAGTTAAAGCAGGGAAAGATTTCATCAACTGTTAGAGCAGAGCGAGGAGCTGAGCGTTCACGGATTTGTGCAGCAGTGATCTGGCGTTTTAAGTGGAGAGAAGGTGGGAGGGACTCAGGGGAGGAGAAGGGTGCTCACTATGGTTCCCCAGGAGCCCGGCTGCTGGCAGTTACCCAAGTCAGGCTGTCTTCCCTAACCGTGGGTGACAGAGGTGGTCCTTCCTGTTGGACACATCTCTGAGCAGTGACCCTCTCCCGTCCTTCAGTGAGACTCCCCCAAGGTCTAGGAGGTCTGGATTCCCAGGGGTAAGCCCTTGATAGCAAAGGTTCAAGAGAGAAGAGAGGAAGAAAGAAAGAAGCCAAGCAGAGCCATTCTAAATAATTCATGGTTCAAGAAGACATCAAAATAGAAATTAGAACATATTTGCACTGGCAGGTAATAAAAATATCATATGTCAAAACTTGAGAAATGCAGTTAAAACAATATGTACAAGATTTATAGTGCTGAACAATTATTTCAGAAAAGCTGAAAATGTGTGAACTAATCTTCTATCTAAAAATATGCAAGAGAACAACAGAATTAAACAAAGAAAGTAGCAGAAATTAAATAATAAATAAGAAAGGAAAACATACACCAGAGAGGACTGAAAAACCCAAAACCAGTTCACGGGCGAAAGAAGGCAACACTGGCAGTCTCTGAAACATTGGTCAAGAACAGAAGGAGAGCGGGAACAAATACAAGGTATTAGATATGGAAAGAGTTACACGTGCAACCTTGACCAGCAGCTCACGAGACAACTTGGTATGAATAGATAAACGTTTCTTGCTAATGTATTTAAAAGCTTAAACCAAACTGACAAATTCCTGGGGCAAATGGTGTCCAAAAACAGGAATAAATAGAAAACCTAACTAGATCTTTAACCATAAGAGGAGCTAAAGTCATCATTTAACATCCCCCCCCCCAGTAAAACTGGCCCCAGATGACTTTACCCATGAATTCTATCAACCATTCAACAAATAATAATTGGAATCTTGAAAAATCTGTTCCAAAAAAATAGAGAGGACTCCCACCCTGATAAGAGCAGCACAAGAAAGAAAGAGCCAATCTCTCCTCCGACAGTTGAAGATCCTGAACAAGCTCAGAGCCAGCTGATTGGCACAGGAGAGGGACAGCACATGACATTTACTCCAGGAACGCAAGACTGGTGGGCACGAGAGCACCATGCCATCAACGACTCTGAAAAATCGAAGGAGACCACCAAGTCGCCATCTTCTGGCTTCACCCACATCACAGAGTTTGACGAAGTGAGACTCCCGACTTCCGCCCGTAGCTGGTTCTCCAGCTTGCGCAGGACCACCACCCAGGAGAGCAGCACACCTGGCCAAAGCACACACCTCCCGAAGGCATGCGAGAGCTGCCGAGAGGCCAGGGCTGGGGGAGCGGAAGGGCGGCGCTGGCCAGCTGCCTGCCTCTCTCCTCCAGCCCTGTGGCCACCTGCACATGGCACAGCGAGAGAAAGACAAGCCGAGAAAGAAGCAGTGGCCAAGAGGCTAAATGCTTAAGCAGTACTTTGGAAAGCCTCAGCAAGGTGGGGGAAATGAAAGTGAGGTTCAGGGCTCACTAAGGAGGAGAATTTCTGGGGCCCATCAGAAGATGCCTAGGACTGAGGAGGAGCCAGACACAGAAACCCAGCCCCAGAGAAGCAGGGGTCCTCTGTGAATGAAGTCAATCCACACCTGCTTTAAACATCCAAGAGAAGCATCAGAAAGGACTTCTCTCCAGTAGAAACCACATGTTCTTGGACAGAATGTCGAGTGCTGCATTTCATACCACCAGTCAATCTGAGAGACACACCAAGAGGGGAAATACAAACAACAGAAGAGGCCCAAGGTATGCCAGATACTAACTCACCTCAGTCAGAATGGCAATTATCACCAATACAAGTGTTGGCGAGGATGTGAAAAGCAGACTCACAGTTGCTGGTGGGACTGCAGATTGGTGCAGCCACTCTGGAAAGCAGTATGGAGATTCCTCAGGAAACTTGGAATGGAACCACCGTTTGACCCAGTCAGCCCACTTATAGGCTTATACCCAAAGGACTTAAAATCAGCATACTACAGTGACGCAGCCACATCAATATTTATAGTAGCTTAATTCACAATAGCTAAACTATGGAGCCAACCTAGATGCCCTTCATATTATGCTAAGCAAAATAAGCCAATCCCCAAAAAACAAAAGTCAAATGTTTTCTCTGATATGCAGATGCTAATTCACAATGAGAGCAGTATTAGGGAAGAATAGAGTTACATTAGATTAGGTAGAGGGGAGTGAAGGGACAGGGAGGGGACATGGGGGTAGGAAGGACAGTAGAATGAATTGTACATTATTATCCCATGTGCATATATAACTACATGACCAGTTGTATTCTACATCATGTATAACCAGAAGAATGAGAAATTATACTCCATTATATATGATGTATCAAAGTGCATTCTACTGTAATGTATACCTAATTAAAACAAATTTTAAAATCTTTAAAAGGAGCTAATACAATTGAGCCATCATAGAATTGGAATACAAATATAAGTACTCAAGTTGAAATTCTAGTACAGGAAAATAAAAATCAAACTTAAGAATCAAGCAAAATCAACACAGCCAAAGAAAGAATAAGTGACTTGGAAGACAGTTTTCAATAAGAAACATCCAGACTAAAGAAAAGGTAGAAAAGAAGAAGAAAATATACACAGGAACTGGAGAGGCACCCAAGACACCCTGAAGAGATAAAGGGCGTGTCTCACGATGAAGGAGACAGAGAAAGGAGGAAAAGCAGTATTTCCCAAACTTACAAAAGACATCGAGCCACCAACTCAGAAAAGGCTCTGAGCCCCAAAGAGAATGAATAGAAAGAAAATGCCGGCAGAGTCACCTCAGAGGCCATCGCTGGAAAGCCAGCCAACGGTTGCCTTTGAGCAGCTGTGGGTGAGGTGTGTGCTTGAGCCGGGTGGTCATCCTGCACAGCTGGCCACCCCGCTACAGACAGAAGCCTGGTGTTGAATTCTGTCACATTGCCTGCGATGTACATGAGACATGTAGCAGGTGGTAATTTGAGGCTCTCCTTTAAGGTGTCGATGTTGTCATAGCATTGTTTTCTAGTGTTAGCCAGCCTTGCATTCCTGCCTTCAAAGTAATCATGGCATCTAGAAAAATGGAGAAACTTCTTTAAGTGCTGAAAGAAAATAGACGCCAGTCAAGAATTTTATACCTAGCAAAATTATCTTTCAAAAATGGGTGGGGATGATAAGACTGGGGACAAGCACCCTTTTGTTCAACATGGTACAGGACATTCTAGCCAGCATAACCGAGGTGATCCTGCAATATGTACAATCAGAAAAATGAGAGATTACACTCTATTTATGAATGATCTATCATAACGTATAAATGCATTCTACTATCATGCATAACTAATTAGGACAAATACGATAAATTTAAAAAACTAAATAAAAAAAAAGGCATAGAGGTAGAAAAAATATTTGCATATGACATGGTTGCCTATTAGAAAACCACAGTTACGTACACAGATCTCCTAGAACCCAGTTCAGCAAGGTCATATGATACTGAATCTACACACAAACCTCATTCCTTTCTCTATATTAAGAACAAACATGTGAAGACCTAAACCACAAACCCAACACCATTAACAAAGAAGTTGAGATGACTCAGCATAAATTTAACAAATTACGCACAAGACTAGAATGTCGTTGTGGTTCAGGTACGAGGTGTCCTCCACAGCGTGTGTGAGACAATGCAAGAAAGTTTAGAGGTGAAGTGATTAGATTTTGAGAGCTGTAGCCCAATCAGCGTTTTGACCTCCTGACATGGATTAACTGGGTGGTCACTGAAGGCAGGCAGGGAGTGGCTAGAGGAGGCAGGTCACAGGGGAACATGACTTTGGGGTTCATATTATGTATCTGGTCTGCAGAGCTCTCTCTTTCTCTCTCTCTCTCTCTCTCTCTCTCTCTCTGCTTCCTGGTTGCCATGCCCGAACCCCTTCCCTCTGTCACACTCTTCTTCCATGATGTCCTGTCTCGCCTCAGACCTAAAGCAATGGAGCCAGCTGTCTGTGGTCTGAGACCTCTGAAACCATGAGCCCCCAAGTCGACCTTTTCTCCTTTAAAATTGTTCTTATCAGGTCTTTTGGACACAGCAGTGAAAAAAGTCAACTGACTCATGCATAGACAATTATAAAACAACAACGAAAGAAAGGAAAGATCTAAATCAACGGAGGGACGTTGTGTGTCCACGGATTAGCAGATGCCGCACCATGAAGACACCCCTTCTCCCCTGATTGACGGACAAGTTCAAGTCCATTGCTGTCAAAACCCAGCAAGGTTTCTGTAGATATAGACAAGTTTCTCCTAAAACACACATGGAAGGCCAAAGACATAGAAAGAGCAACGCAAAAATGAAACTGCAATCTACCACAAGGTAAAACAACTATGAAAAAGAAGAGACAAGTCAGCCTACCTGAAGTTCAAACCTGCCGTGTGGCCACAGTGACAGAGCGCGGTCCTGGCAGGGAGGAAGCAAGCAGATCCATGGAGTGGAAGAGCATGCTCAGCTCACACACCTCCAGCGCGGCCAGCGGCTGTGGACAAGACGCAGAGGCAAAGGCATGGGGGGGGACAGCACCACCCTGCAGGCCCCCACTGCACTCACACGCAAAAACCCATCCCAATCAATCACAGACTTAAATGTTAAATGCAAAATTGCAAAAATTAGGGTGGAAGAAATAGGGGGAACATCTTCAGGAACTAGGATGAGTATTTTTAGTGGATACCAAATCAGTGACCCTAAACAGGAAATTTGATAAACTGAATTGTATCTAAATCAGAACATCTGCTTTGTGAGCAGCATTTCACCCAGTTGATGATCCAGGTGTTGAGGGAGGTCCCTGGCGCATTGCAGGGTCTGAATGAATAAGTAATGTGTTGACGTAAGGAAAAAAGAACAGTTTTAAGCATTGAATCTCACTGAGATCAAAGAAATGCTAAAAAAAAAAAAAAAAGTTAATACTCAAATATGCTTTTAAAATAAAGTTACTGACAACTAAATATAGAAAGGAATTTCCTGAACTTAAGGATGGCTATCTTCAAAAAGCCAATCAGAAAAATCACAATTAACTATAAGGCATTAAAATCTTTCTCTCTCAAACCAAGACCTGGACAAAGGTGACTCCCTTTCACTGCCTCAGCATCCATAGGAATTCTGAGCTAGAGAGAAATATGCAATAGTTCTTAAAAGGAACAGGAAAAATATGCAGAAGATCTGATTGGTTTCTCACATCAAAAAAAAAAAATCCAAATAAACATAAGATAAATGATTAGAATAAATGAGAAGATGCAGCACAGTTGTTGAATGCAAAATTAATATGCAAAAAATAATTGCTTTTCTTTACACACACAACAAAGTTAAATAAAATAGAAAATGAAAATTTTAGAGACATAACTTGCAATAGGATCAAAAATTTGTACCACCTAGAAAAAGGTTAGCAGAATACGTGTGGAACGTTGATGAAGAAAACAATAAAAGACATGAAGCCCTGTGTGAGGAAAGCAGGCAAGTACGCCACTCTCGTGGTGCTGTGGGTCAGAACCTTGAGATGGTGCTCCACCAGGTGCAAATGCCCATTCTCTCCCTGGCGACCTATAACTTCAATGATAAGGCCTGGCTTTAGCGCGGTGTTGAATTTGAAGATCTGTTTCTAAAATGCATTTGCAATGGCCACGGCTGAGGACGGGGCAGATTCTCTGGAAGGAAGCAGCCCAGGAGCCGGAAGAGTCACTGGGAGGCTGCAGGTGCCCCCAACTCTCCTCAGCATCCCCAGAGGTCCTGTGCAGTGCAGAAGGCCAGAGGAAGAAAGGAAAGGTAGAAAGATCTCAAAGGAAGAAATGTGATTGTCGTTACTCACAAATGTGATTGTGCCTGTGGAAAATAAAGAAGAATTACAAACTGTTTGATTCAGCTGGATTGCTGGGAAAAGATCAACTGCAAAAATAAATTGTATTCCTGGATAGTAGCAACAAACACTTGGGAAATAAAATCTTTCAAATGCCCTTTAAATAGCACCAAATATCTAAGAATGAAAGGAATTGTGAACTGTGCAAGGCATCTCCCCTCAATACATAAAACATGCCTGGGAGGAATTTAGGAGCTGAATACACGGCAAGCCATTCGGGGTCCACGTGAGAGAGACTCAATGTTGTAAAGACGTCAGTTCTCCCCAGATTGACCTGAATCAAAATCTCAACATGCTCGGTGCAAACTGACAAGCAGATTCTAAGCGCTGTACAGAAGGCCAAAGGAGAAAGAACGTCGGCGTCCTGAAGATGTGGAACAGAGCTGGCTCCTCCACCGTCGCGGGTCGCAGTGTACCAGAAGCAGCAGTGAGTGACAGCCAGAGTCTGGGCACAGCAGCAGGCCCCCAGGCCATGGAGTAGGCCGAGCCCTGGAAACACAGGCACGCACACGCACACCCGAATGCACACATGCACATACGCGTACACACGTTCATCAAACGGACAGCAGCAGTGCCCCTGCCATTCACTGGAGGAAAAGGAAAACCTTTTTCAACAAATGGTGCTGGACTGGCTGACTACCCCTGTGGGAAAGAACACACCTTACCCCTACTTCACATTCATACACAAAAGTAACTCACGCCCCCTGGCTAACCTCGGCTTTAATAGGAACGAAAAGCCATGACCCTAAAATAAAAGCTTGAAAAATCGGACCTTGTTGAAATTAAGAACTTCTACTTATCCAAAGACATCATTATGGGAGTAGGAAGGCAAGAAACAAATGAGAATTTTGTGTAACACGGAATCAAGAAAGAACTTGAATCAAGAATTATAAAGAACCCTACAAACAAAAAGAAAAAGAAGATGAACCAATTTTTTCAAATGAGCAAAAGACCAAACATTTATTAAAAGAAGATACACAAAGTCATTTAACCTATGAAAGTGTTCAATACAATAGTCATCCAAGAAATATAAATTAAAACTACAGGGAGATATTCCCACGTACCTGTAGGAATGGCTAAAGTTAAGCAGATAATACTAAGTGCTAAGGAGATTCTGGAGCAGCTTGAACTCTTATATTGAGGTGCTTATTCAACAGAAGCAAATGCAGAGGTCCAGCAAGAGACATGCGTACCAATCTCCAGAGCAGCTACACTCACAGCCCAAACCTGCCACAGCCCACTTACCCTCAGCAGATGAACAGACAGAGACTGGCACATACTCAGAAATTGGGAAGCTACACAGTACTGAGAAATAAGACCAGAGGAATCTCGCAGATACATTGAATGAAAGAAAGCAGACAAAAGCGTACATGGAGTAAGATTCTATTGGCACAAAACTGAAACTCAGGCTAAAATTCAGTAAGTGACATGGAATGGACCCATCTTTCCAAAGACCCAATCTATCAGGACTCACACAAGAGAAATAGATCCTCTGAACAGGCCTATCTCTATTAACAAAATTGCGTCGACCTTCGAAATTGAGTCAATTATGAACTTTCTGAAGCAGAAGGCACCAGGCCCAGGTACCTGCTGGCTCACTGGGGAATTTTACCAAATCTATAAGGAAGAAACGTCACCCACTCTCCCAGTCTTTTCCAGACAACGGGAATGGGTGGGGCTGTCCTGATTAATTCTGAGCCCAGCTGTGATGGTCAGTTTTGTGTGTCAACTCGGCTGGGCCACAGGCATGCCCAGGGAACGGGTAACCTACTGCTGGGTGTGTCCGCGAGGGTGTTTCCTGGAGAGATCAGCATTAGAACCCCGATCCATGGGACCTTGTTTCAAGACTCCCAAACCATAACAGTACTAAATCCTATGGAGGCAAGTTTCTTACCCTTGATAAAGTTTAACTCCTGAACTAGAGATTAACTAAGAGATTAACATTAATAACTAAGGTTAAAAGGACAATTGTAGTTATCGACTATAATGAAAGTTATGTAAATGAGGTCTCTCTCAAAATATTATACTCTGCTATTCTCACCATCCTTCTCATGATGATGTGACATGACAGCATCCACGTGGTGAGATGAGGTCATGAGTGACAGAGGCACAGTGGGCACAGTCACATAGTGTCAGGTTACTATGTAAGGGCTACTGGACGCAAGTTTACCAAAATAGTGGATCTGATAGTCAAATGGTTGCTAAGTGACTAACAGGCAGGTAGCATATACAGAGTGGATACTCAGGATGAAGGGATGAGTCATGCCCCAGGATGGGATGAAGGGGATGACACAAGAAGAGTGCACAATTATACACTTATGAACTATTTATTGCTAGAATTTTCCATTTCATATTTCTAGGCTGTGGTTGACTGGGAATAACTGAAACATGTAAGGGGATGCTATTGTGTATATTTTTCACCTTCTGGGTATTATGGTGCTTTAGCAGCTCAGGAAACTTTCCACCTGGGGAGAACCACACCCAGTCTGGAGCCCACCTCCCCTGCACTGTCCCAGAAAGCAATATTCCTCTGCCCTATCACTCCAGGGCCAAGTGCCAGGCAACTAGAGACCACCCTGCAGAACAAAGCCCACTCACAGCCCTAAACTTCTCACCTGCCACCTCGCCTTCCCATTAAAGACTGGCCTAACGTCCCCAAGCCCTGCTCCTGCTTCTGCCCACCCTGGTGTCTCTTCCCTGTGGTGTGGCATGACATGCCTGCGATCCCAGGAGCGGCCAGTGCCATAGGCTGTTTCCTGAACGTGTCCTCTGACTGCAGCTGACTGACCTCCTCATAAAGAGAGACGTGGCTCTGCAGATGAGGCCCTGGCGTGGCCCTCTAGTAATGACTGCCCGGCACCTGCACATGCAAGCACTTGGCTTCACCCCAGCGCCGTCATGGCTGTTGGAAGGCTGCTGTTCTTGGCCATGTCCCTGCTTGTTTGTGCCTCAGTTTCCCCACCTACACAGTGAGGTGTGGAATCTGCTGATCCCTGAGGACCAGGAAACCTCTCGGTTCTGAACTTCATGGTGTGGCATCGACACAGTGCTGACATTTATGCAAAGAAAAAGCAGGGTACCTTCGTGTTTGTCACTTTCCAAAGCCTCGGCACCCCTCCCCCTCTCCTCAGCTGTCCTGGTGCAGAGGAGGCAGGTGGGCGGCCCAGGCCCGGTATGGCCAGGTGAGGAGAAGGAGGCCTCAGGCCCTGCAGGTGACATGAGCATCAGGAGACCCATAGCCGGGCTGGAGCAAGGTGGGCCTTGAGCCAGGGTCAGCTTCCTGTGGCCTCGTCTGGGGCTTGCCCTGGGCTCAGCCCTTCCTGTGAAATGCCGCACCAAGGCTGCCCCTGCCCCTGCCCTGCCCTTCCCACCTGCCTGGACACTGAGGGCACCAGGCCTGCATGAGAGCGCCTGAGCTGCTGTGGGTGACAGGGGACCTGCAAGGACTGGGGACAGGAAGCCCGTGTGTCTGCATTCCCACGTGGGGCCTCCCCGGCCCTAGCGCCTCACCTGGAGCCTGGTGCCTCTCATCACCCTGAAACACACAATGCCAAATGTCACATTCCCAATGTTGAAATCCCGCAAGATCAAAATCCCAAGTCTAAAACCCATGGATTCTGAAATCCTGAAAATCATAATCCCGAAAGACTAAAATCTGAAACGTCAAAGTCCACGAAGCGCAAGTCCCCAAACCAGGGCTCCCAGGACGAGGCTGTCTGAGGGGAGGAGCCGAGTCCTGGGGAAGGGCGTGGCCTCGCTGGCCGGGCCCTCCTTCCAGCCACAAGTCCCTGAGCTTCTCAGGGTTCAAGTGCGTCCTGCAGCCTGCTGACTGGATTGAGGAGGGACGCCGGCTGGGGCCCTTCGGCAACAGTGTTGCTGTTCCTCCGGGTCCTTCTGCCAGGCCAGGCGGGCAGCGAGGCTTGGAGTGGGCTTCCTGCACCCAGAGGCCTGGGGAGGACGGGGTCAGCTGCTGCTGCCCAGGGAGAGCAGAAGCTGCGTGTCCCCAGGACAGCCAGGCCCTGGGAAGAGCAGCCGCCACTGGCAGGGCTTCAGAATGCTCAGTCGGGGAAGCAGGGAAGAGGGGGCCCCCCAAGCGCCCGGCGCGTCCCTGGGATGCACTTTTTCCGACACTGGCTTTTCCTGCTTCCCCCACCCCCACTTTTGAAAGTTCACTCCTATACTTAAACTGCCAGTATTGTGTTTTTACAATTCGCTGTGCTGTTTCGACACATCGTCCCCAGCGTGGGAAGCAGAGGCCCCACGAGCATCTGGGAGCGTCTGATTCACCTCTCGCTAGCCGAGCTCTGGGCAGTGGCCTGGTTGCCACGCTGGCTGTGTGCGAGAGCATCGCGCAGCCCAGAGGATCAGAGACTTCCTCAGCAGCGGGAGCCGTGCTGCTGCACCCTACCTTCGGGAAGGCCACGCGCTCCCGATCTGCTCCGGGCTGACCGTCCCTGTGGTGATGACCCACCGTGGTTTTTGGAAGAGGCCCCAGTGGTCCTCCTTTTCCTGGACCAGTTGTTTGGACACTGAAATCAGCTTAAAAGACCTCATGTTCCTTCCCAGTGAGGTTCCCCTGGGTGGTGTGGACGTGACCTGGGTCCTGGGGAGCAGGAAGACACGAGTCTCTAGCACATCTGGTCTTCTGGTGTCTGTGTGACCCTGCAATGGGGATCAGCATCATGCTGAATGGCCGTGACCATCAGAGTCCTGGGTCCCAAGTGGTCAACAGAAAGGCAACAAAATAAGTGGTCTTGCCAGGGCAGGTAGTTTAGGAGTGCAGCGCACCCGGGGGACCTGACTCAGGAACTCAGCTACGAGATCCTGACCAGCCTTCCCAGCCACCAGTGGGTCTGAGGGGGCTCAGGGCCTGCCTGCTGGCCCCATTCACTACATGCTCCATGGCGCCTCTCAGGCTCGAAGGGACCAAGTCTGGGCTCCGAGGACCTGGAGTACCTCGTCAGCTAGGTTGGGGAACCACCGTGGGGGCTCTTAACCCACTCAGATTTGGGGTCCCATCCTCAATCTCACTCCACCAGGAAAGAGACTTTTAACAAGTACCTTGGATAATTCCAGCATTAGGGCAGCTTGGGAAAACTCACCTACACCAACCTTCTCCAGTCTGACCACACCCATCCACCCAGCCTAGGCCAGGCGGGGTCACCCGTGAGGCTTCATAAGTACAGATGTGATAAGAGAAGGTACAAATAAGTGGAGCGTTGAGTGGTCTGGACTGGAAAGTCAAGCGTGGACGGGGCTGGCTCTCCTCCAACTGCTCTGTAGGTTTGGTACAGTTCCTACCAAAAGCCTTGCAAGTTTTTTGCAAACAGACAAAAAACAGCTTATTCCAGAATGTGTGTGGGAAAGAAAGGAGCCTTAGAAGAAAAAGCTGTGAAGGATTGGACCTGGAATCTGCCATAAGCTAAGACAGTTTCGAAAAAGAATAGAAGGGGAAGAATCGTTCACCCCATGGAAAGACCCTCTACACGGAAGCATTGCAGCTTAGGCAAAGCGACAGGCCTGCAGATGGATGCCACCACGCAGAACCCAGAACTGGACCCCAGGTACGCCAGCCGACTTCTGACCAAGGCACACACGAAATTCGGCACGGGCAGGATGATACTCACCGCACTCGGTGCTGGCGAGAAGACCCCACGGGTTAAGCAAACCTCATGGAATTTCAAATGTAAATTATAAGGCTTTTAGAAAAAGTGTAGGCGGAATCTTTAGGACGAGGACAGAGTGCTTAGACTGGACAATGCATGGTCCATAAAAGAGAAAAGTGATCGCCTCTCATCAGAGTTTCTGTGCAAAAGAGCCCAATAAGAGGATGGAGAACAAGCTACAGAGGAAAATATCAACAAATCCCGTATTTGACAAAGGGCAAGGATCCTTAGTAGATGAAGAACTCTCAAAACCCCATATAGGAAACAACTGAATTCCAAAATGGGCACGAGACATGAACAGACGTTTCACAAAAGAGATGCAGATGGCAACAGGTTCGTGACAAGGTGCCCAGCAGCATTGGCCTCTAGAGCGGTCCTGCGGACCTGGCGGAGAGCCAGCAGCAAACAGACGGCACCGGGTGCTGGCGAGGCTGCGGGACCTGGGCCTTTCGTGGGCACTGAGAGTGTGAAGGGCTGTGGCCACTCTGGAAAACAGACTGGCAGCTCTCCAAAAACCACACCCACTTACGATGGCCCTACTTCCTGGCGACTGCACTCCCGGCACTTGCCCCAGAGAAAGGAGAGCGTGTTCCCGGAAAACCCAACACAAACGTCTGTAGCAGCTTTATTGATAACAGCTCCAAACAGGGAACAACAGGGTGCCCTTCCGCAGGTGAGCAGACCAACAGGCAAACCCGAAGACCTCAGCCTGAAGAGACAAACTACTGATGCACGCAGCAACCGGGCAAATCCCAAGGGCCGCTGCCGAGTGGGAAGGGCCAACTCCAAAAGGGGGCACGCCTGGGTTCATGGAGCTGGTGGGCAGAGCGGTTGGTGGCAGGGATTCAGGAGAGGGCAGGACGGGAGGGTGCAGGGAGCAGCTGAAGCCTGTCAGGACTGCGTGAGGTCAGCGCCTTGGCTGCTGTACGGACCCCAGTTCCGCCGTGTCACCAGTGCGGATCTCTCCAGCGCTTCTTTCAGCTGCATGAAGATCTGCGATCCTCTCGAGACAAAATGTCCACTACGTGTATACAAGATGTAATGGCGCCTGAGCTCCAACCAGCCCAGCAATCAGGTGGCCAGGACTCCCAGGGGATTCTAGAGTCCAGTCAAAGGTGAGACCCAAGATACGTGGAGTCAGGGCCATTCTTTGTGGGTGACCCAGGCCAGGCCCAGGGTGGACGCTCAGTAGAGAGGTATAGCCACCCGGGGGAGGATGTGCCCGGCTTCTCGGGAGCCCCACAGCTGGTCTCACAGAGGATCCACTCTGTGGGGATTCTCCTGAGAGCACTGACCCTAAGATCCCTGAGCATTCTGCCACAGGAAACCTCAGGATGACCTAGTGTCTAAGGAATGAGGGGTCTTTATGGAAGTTGTCATTCAATATTTCAACAAGAGGAACACCCCAGGAACAAGTCTGTGAGGTGCACTTAACACCAGGGTGTATTCTGCTAAGATCAAGAGCAGCCGGGCGCAGTAGCACATGCCTGTAATCCCAGCAACTCAGGAGGCTGAGGCAGGAGGATCACAAGTTCAAAGCCAGCCTCAGCAAAAGCAAGGTGCTAAGCAACTCAGTGAGACACCTGGCTCTAAATAAAATACAAAACAGGACTGGGGATGCAGCTTGGTGGTCAAATGCCCCTGAGTTCAAGTTCAACTCTCAGTACAAAAAAAAAAAAAAAAAAAAAAAAGAAAATCAAAGCCAGGCCTGGTGGCGCATGTCTGCAATCCCAGGACTTCAGGGACTGAGGCAGGAGGATCCTGAGTTTGAAGCCATCCTGGGCAACTTAGCAAGATCGTCTCAAAAAATAAAAATGAGGGTGTGGCTCAGTGGTAGGGCACCCTGGGATCAATCCCAGCACCGAAAGAAGAGGAGGAGGAAAAGGAGGAGGAATCCAAACACAGACGCGGCTGTGGGGGCTCCTGCTCTGCCACAGGGAGTCAGCCCCGGCCGAGGCGTCAGGCCGGCTCAAAGGAGAGGGGTTTGTGCAGCTCTCCTGGCGCCTCGGCGGCAGGGACGGGTCTCTGGGTGCTCCTGCCTCCTCTTCACGAGCCTCCCGCCTCCTCACCTCCGGGCATCTCCGCCTCGGGTGTGGTTTACTATGCAACGAGGTGACGGTCACCAGGGCACTTCAGTGACTCCCAGGCACGGGTGGCCCCTCACCCTGCAGCTGCTCCTCGTTGCCTGGGAAAGCCCTGACGTGCAGCCGGAACAGGCAGACCAGGGTCCTGCCTTGGCGCGTCTGACTCTGGGGACCTGTCTCCAGCCGTCTGCTTCTTGGTGTTTCTGCTGCCCCCGGGTCTCAGCCGAGCTGGCTTCCCAGCCTCCCAACCTCCAGGAGGTGGGTCGAGCCCAGACCTCCAGGACCCCTGATCTGCTGTCTGCTAACCCCAGGACTAAGGGCATGAGACTCAGAGCCAGCCTGTCTGTCTCCCACCTGGGCTGCTTCGCAGGTGAGTGCTGCTACTGAAGTTGGGGGGAAGAGGTAAGGCTGGCCGGGTAGGGAGATGCCCCCTGGGTGATGAGCTGGGCACAAGAGCACAAACGGCCTCAGATATTTGCTGAGAAACTTACAAAAACCTACCTGACTGGAGCCCATGCCTCTCCCAAGAGGGAAAAATGCCTGGTTGATATTTTGATTGGACTAAAGGCTTCACGAGTATCTGGTGGACCCTGAGTGCCTTCCCCAGGACTAGCAGGGGGCTGACGTCCTCAACCCATAGATCCATTTGAACCCCTAGGCAGTAGCCACCGGGGGCAGCCCTCTCTGGGGACCCCTGCCTCCTGGGGAGCTCTGCTTTCTTCCTAGTATGCTAATAAAGCCCGTTACTTTGCTCTTACCACTGTGTCTATGGATTTTATTTTTCAAATTCATGAGACAAAGGAACCACCTGACATTCATGCTGTGTCACATACCACGGCCCTCCTGAGCGTGAGCACAGTGTGGTCCCCTTCCCACTCCCCTCCTCCCCGCCTGTGGGCAGCCCCAAGCGAATCCTGTGGCTTCTGGGCCTGCTGGTGTCTGGCTGCCCAGCCAGCCATGGGCTTGGGAGCTGCATGCTATGGACTACAGGCCCCGAGAGGGACCAGGCTGGAAGTGGCATGGCCCAGAGTAAACGTCCAGAGGGGCTTGAAGAAAGAGGAAGAGGAGAAGGGCATGGAAGAGCAAAGGAGAAAGGGAGAACAAGAGAAACAGGGGAAGGGGCCCTGGGCACCCTGATCAGCTCCCAGAGTTCACGGTGGCCCCAGATGGCTCACGCGGTGGCTCTCGCCCAGCGCCTGGGCAGGGCCCGCCTCACCTGCAGATGAGCAACTGTGGTTTGCATGCTTGCAGATGTGCCCAGGGCCACCCACCTGGCAGGGCCTGAGTCCTATCTGTCTGGTTCCTCGCTCCCAACCATTGACCCCACTGACTAGGAATTAATGGCAGGTTAACTGTATATAGATATACAGAAAGAGAGAAGCCGGGTGGGTAGAAGGGGCCTTCTATAAGATCTAGTCAACACTCAAGATAGGAGAAAATCTCTGCCCCTTACATCACAGACTGCAGTTAATCTCCTGGAAACCCAAAGGCACCCAGAGGGCAGTGGCCATGTGTAACTCAGGGTGGCCCTGGGCATTCCTGGACCCGGGGCTGCACTGGGAAGCCACCCTGAAGCTGCCCCTCCCAGAATTCGAGGCACCTGGAACGGCATGACTTAACTTAGTCCTTAGGTTGGGCAGGTGCCCGCTGACTGGGGACAGGAGAGTGACCCGCTGCACCCACACCTGGGGGCGCCCTGCAGCCCGTAGGCAGAAGGCTCCTCGGGGAGCGCCCGCCAGCCTCCCGCACCCACCCACGGAGCCTTCATGCCCAGCCCCACAGGCCCCAGCAGCCGTGGTACCTCACCAGGCAGGAGAGGCGCCTCCTGCAGGAGGGGACTGGCGTGCGGGTGGGTGGATTTACGGGCTCGGTTTGACTTATTAATCAGCTGCGGGCCTGGTGGAGGCGGGTTTTGCAGAGCGGCATGAGCCGCGTGTGTTCTGTCAGTTCAGCTGCTAATATAAATTTGCTGGGCTGTGACAGACACAGGGTTTTTCTGGCAGAGAGGAAAAATAAGTGCCTGGCCCGTCCTTTTCCTGGGTAAGGAGCTAAATGCTCTCCAGGGCCCGCCAGAGGCCCGAGGCAGTGCCCGCCTGGAGGAGGAGCAGGCTCCAGGTCCAGCCGAGTGGGAATCATCTCCCTTCCTGTCCAGCTCCTGATTGTGGCCGACACTGCCCATCTGGGTGGGGGAGGAGTCTGCCCGCCATGGGGCTGGAGATGGAAGGAGGCAGGGCTTTGGGCCCGAGGGCCGGGGCATGTGGTGCTGCGGGCAGCAGCCCTGAGATTGGGGGCACAGGCCGAGTTCAGACCACAGGGAGGGCGGAATGTGGCCAGATGGGAGGAAGAGGCTGGCAGGTGGGAGCACAGCGGGCAGCAGAGGCAGGAGGGAGGTGTCCAAGGCCAAGGCCACGACCAAGGCCACAGGCTGGCAGGGCAGCTAGAGCCACAGAGGGAAAAGAGGAGCCCCACATTGCTGCTGGGGTGTGCGGTGATGGCCCCTTGGAGGGGGGCTGGCCACTCCTCAGAGTCGGCCGCAGGCTGACCTCCCACACGCCCGGCACGCCCTCTCCCGGGTGAGCATCCACGCCGCTCTGCACCAGAGATCCCAGCAGCCTCACTGACCACCGAAGAGTGGAATCGAGGTCTAGCAGCAGAGGGACGGGTAAGCCCGCGCCACCCACTCAGCCACGGAGCAGCCTTCAGCTGTGGCAGGGACCAGGTGCCGACCCACCCCAGACCTGTGACCTTGCAAACAGCGTGCTGGGTAAGGAGGCGGGCACAGAAGACCGACAGTGAGCGAGCCCACCATGGCGTCCAGAACAGGCGAATCGCAGGCCAAAAGCACATGGGTGCCGGGGCAGGGAGGGAGCCACGGCTAAAGGGCGCAGGCTTCTTTTCGGGATAATCATAACATCCTATAATTGAGGCTGCTGATCGACGCACAGGCTGGCTGCACTGGAACCCTGCATTGGCACCTTAAAGGATGGATTGTGGGGTGTGCAGATCACACCTCAATAGTCTTAACGAAACAATATTTACTGCCTTTAAGTGTGAACGGACGTTTGACTCCACCCTGGTTTATTTCTGTGATCAGTCACCTCCACCCCTCCCGGGTCTGGTGGACGGGGCAGGTCTCCTGAGTTGGTTCCTGCTCTGCGCACCGTCGTCCCAGGCTGGCAGGTGAGTTGCTTACCCCTGAAGGCTCCTGTCCTCGTCTGCCAGTGGAGGGGCTGCACTGGTCCTTCCCCAGGCTGCCGACAGGTTGAAGGGCAATAGATGTAAGGAGGGACTTGGAGTCCCCAAACCAGAAGCCCAGACCTGCCAGCCGCCAGCCCACCAGAGCCCACACCTCGGGACAGCCAGGGAGGCAGACTGAGTACCCTGGGCACTGTGCCCTCCTCTGCAGTCTCCCTGGGAACTATGACCCCGAGGCAGAACAAAGCCTGCTGGGAGAATCTCGGTGGTGCTGGACCTCCCTGCCCTCTCTCCAGCCTTGCTCAGACACTGAAGGTGGTGACCAGGAGTGGTCAGCCATAGCCGCCTCGACTGCAGCAGTAGTAACAAGAACTGTGGCAGGCTGAGGACCTGGCTCCACCCCAGCCCACCTGCCCACCGCCTGGCCCACACCTGCAGCTGCCTGGGCCAGCCTGCTGGGTACCATCCTGGACGGCACCCTCCGCCATCCTCCCTGGGTTCACTCACACAGCCGGTGCACGGGCACAGTGCTCCGCTCAGCGTGCCCTAACCAGAGACCCAGCCACCACGCGTCTCTTCAGGGATGAAAGTCCAGGGCAGGGGCAGGCTGCAGGACCCAGGCAGCACTGAGAGAAGCACAGAGCAGGCAGGCTTCCCAGAAGAACCTCAGGCCACAATCCAAGACCTGGGAGGTGAGCAGAACGGCCACACCTGGACAGAAATGTGTGCAGTTCCATGTGCCCGAGGGGCATGGAGGGTGCAGAGCAGAGGGGCTGTGGAAGGAAAGGACCACCAGGACCCAAGTGTCCAAGTGGTTTGGTCTCCATCTTGACGCTGAGGCAACAGCAGCAGATGCCTATGTCCCCAGAGCGGGAGTGGTCACTGCACCACCTTGGCAGGGCTGGACAGCCTAGAGCGGCTCTCTGCAAGCTGTCCTGGTACCCTGCGTGGTGAATGAGGGTCACCTGGGAGGGGCTTCCTGCCAAGCCAGGAACATCAGAGCCCTGACAGTTCTGACTCCCATCTGGCCCCTCGTTTGCTGCCCCCTGCTGGGGCAGGGCGTCGGGTGGGCCTGCTGGCCCCACCTCACTGGAGGAGCCAGAACTGGCCCTGGGTGTCTGTCGGTGGCCCCTCGGGCCCTGGGCGCCAGAGCTCATGAGAGTTCGTCAGGTGCTGAGCCCGGGAGCTCTCCCGCACGCCCAGCCCCAGCCCGCCCAGTCAGACAGGGGGTTTATGCTTGGTTTTCTTTCTGGTGCTTTCTGTCAGCACTGGTGATAGACAGCCACGTGCTAATGGATTTCTCAACCTGCTACCCATAAAAAGATTGCACTTGACTAGATTAATGCGTCGTCACAGTGTGCAACCTGGGTTGGAAGCCACTGAGTAGACACCATGCACACAGGGCCGAGAGGAGCCTGTGCTCAGGAGGCCCGAGGACGGGCACAGCTCCCCCCGGACCAAGCGGCAGGAGCTAGGGCTCAGAACCAGCCGTGCCCAGCACCAGGCCTTGCGCTGTGGACACCAGGAAGTCCTCTGCGTCAGGGAGCAGTGCCTTCCGTGTTCTCTGTGCCTGACCCCCAGAGCTGTCCCTTCCAGAGGCTCTCGCTCACCCGCCTTTCTGCTCTCCGGCTGAGGGCTTGGAGAGAGATTTGGGCTGCAGGGAGTGGACAAGAAAGGGAGGGGCTGGGAGGCCAGGGATTGGCCGAGCCTTCAGCTCTGCTCCCTGGAGTTGGGGCTGTGACCAGCCTTGGGGGCGGCATCGTTTCTCCACACCACAGGGACACGTCACCTGGTGACATGAGAAGACACACACGCACACACAGACCTCAATGAGCACAGACACAGTCGTACACACACACACAGCACGCACAGAGGCGAGGGTGCACACACGCACACCCAGGTGCCAGCTGGCCACACCTCAGGGTGCACACAGGACACCTGCAGGCTGGGAGAGCCTGGAGGGTCCCCATGGGGTCCTGAAGCCCCACACGGGGAAGAGCTGGCCTAGGTGGGGCACAGGCACAGGCCATGTGCTCTGGGAGCCCGAAGGAGCCCTGATCCCAGGAGGAGAGAGCGGGGCTGGGCTGGGCCCTGAGGGGTTGGGCCTCAAGCCCACCACCTGGCCGCCCCTGCTGGGAAGAGCGCACAGAGGCAGCTTCCTCACTGGGAGGGTGGGAGCATGGGCTGGAACAACAGAGGTGACAGTGATGTCACCCGAGCGCCTGACTGGCGCCCAGCCCTGCTAAGCGCTTGCAGCGATATGGCGTTTTCATATTCACAGCAGAGCCGAGAGGCACACAGTCATTAGTACTACCCTCTTGCAGATGAAGAAACTGAGGCACAGAGAGGCTAAGGAGCTTTCCCAAGACCACACGGCCATTAAGTGATCGGGAGTTCAAGCTCAGGCCGTTGGAGCCAGAGCCTGTGAAAAATCACAGACGGGCTCTGCAAACCGTGCTGCCAGCCAGAGGGGAGGCTCCAGTCCCAGCCTCTGTCTCCCTCCGCCTCCAGAGCCCCGGAAGTCCCCGAGGCACAGGCATTTCCAAGCCTCCCTCTGGCAGTGCTTCCCGCCTAACTGCCATGAAAAAGCCCAAATCACTGGCAGTTTGTTCTCGGCTGATGAAAGTGCCCAGAGCAAGGGCGGCTGAGGATGCAGGCGGAGGTCCAGCCCGGGGGCGCTCTCCCCGGGCCCAGCCCCACCACCAACGCAGCAGGACACAGCCCCTCAGCCTGCCGGCCAGCCCCGCTGCTGCCAGCAAGCCTGCCTGCCCGTGGGCTTCCGGCGTATCCTGGTGAATAATTCATCACTGGCTCATGAGCGAGGCGAGGAAATATGAAAATCCCTGTGTGCGAGCCTGGCACGCTCTCGGGCCTGTGCGCTTCCATAAACACAGATCCGCTGCTCGGATCCAGGCCGGGATAGGTCGCCTGCGGTGAAGGGGGCAGGTCCGCTGGCCACCAGCGCACGGACCCACATCCACCCGTGCAAGGCCCTGGGCAGGAGGGCTTTGCTCACGTTTTCGCTCGAAGGAAGGCGGTCCAGTCCTAGAAACAGTGTGCCCGCCGGGCTGGGGCACCCCCGGGGGCAGTTTGCTTCCCGTGGCCTGTTCTGGAGAATTCTCTAGGCTGCAGTGCAGGGGCAGGAGCTGTCCTTCCAGAGCCCCCTGGAGAGACTTGAAGGGTGAAGATGAAGAGAAGACCCCCGACCGGGGCCAGGAGCCAGAGGATCTAGGCCACCTTGGCCTCTGAGGAATTTTCCGGTGACTGCCTTGTCCTATTTCCCATGACCACACAGCCCTGTGCCTCACAGGACCCCCAGGAGGGAGGGGGCCTGCGTTCTGGTCCTGGCCCTGCCCGTGACCCACCCTTGACCTTAGACAGGTCGCGTCCTTCCTGGGGTCTCAGCTTTCCGCTCTGTTGACTTGTGCAGGCTCCACCATCGTGGAGGGAGACCTACACCTTGTCCCAACAGAGGCTGCGGGGCAGGCAGGCGGGCAGGGTGCCAGGCCTGCCTGACGGGTAAGCTCTGCCCCTCTGGCCCTGTTCAGGCTGCGCCTGGCCCCTGGGTGCTGACCGGCCAGGGCAGACTGGTCCCGGGACAGCGTCCCCCTCTCCGCAGTTCCTGTCGGTCTCCAGGGCAGGACGGGAAAGGGAGGGCATCCCAGAGGGTGAGCTCAGGGTGTGGACACAGGACCAGGA
Organism: Sciurus carolinensis; assembly: GCF_902686445.1. Lineage (NCBI taxonomy): Eukaryota > Metazoa > Chordata > Mammalia > Rodentia > Sciuridae > Sciurus > Sciurus carolinensis. The sequence goes on from NC_062226.1 coordinate 3,290,243, forward strand.
AGGAAGGGGACACAGGCCTTGCCCCAGACAGCTCAGGCCACCTCTCGACCAGCACTGGGCTCTCTGTGCCCAGTCACCTGTCTTGTCCTCCTGCAGGTGACAAACTTCAGCTCCCTCCTGCAGAAGAGGAGACCGAGGCCCCAGTGCAGAGCTGGCTGGCTGTGCCATGGTGGCTTTAGGTCTCAGCCTGACCCTCAGTCTTGATCTGGGCCCTCTTCCAGCTGTCTCACCAGCTGGCCTTGCCTGTTAGAAGGTGGACAGTCACTGTCACCTGAGTCAAGATAAGACAGGCCCGGCCAAAGTCACAAGTAAACCCCCATCCCAATGGCCCCTTGCTCAGCAAAACCAGCTCCCATCCAGTGGCCCTCAAGGGTAGCCGCTTCCAACTGTGACTCAGACCCTCAGTCCTTGTCCACCCTGCGACCCTGTCCCCCACTCAGGCCTTCCTGACAAGGGACAGGAGGAAACAGGGTGGCTCACACCTGGAGTGAGACCCAGCACCTCTGCCGACAACCCACCTGGCCAGACCAGCCCCACCCACCCTCACTGCAAGGGAGTCGGGGAATGACCAGGAGAGGGGGACAGAGAGGTGGACCGTCCAGTCCCAGGCTCACGCTGACCGTGATAGGAAGCCTATCATGCTGAAGACCTGCAGAGGTCGCACAAAGCTGCTGCTGCTGCCAGGGTCAGCCACCGCCCTAAGCCATCTGTGCCCAGCGCACCACCTAACATGCCCTTCATGACATGGTGCGAAAGGGGCATCTTTATTTCTTTATCACAATGAGAAAATCGAGGCCAGAGAAATGAAATGATTTGGCTGCTTAAAAATATGGATGGGTGAATGACTGACTGGGTGGATGATGGTGGAGGGTAAGTAGAGGAGTGGATGAAGAAAAGCACGTACAGAAGGATGATGTGAGCAGACGGAGGGAAGCCATGGATAACAGAGATAGCGATGGCGAAGAAGGGGGCGGTCTGGGTGGGTGGATGGGTGGATGGATGGATGCATGGATGGGTGGATGCATGGGTGAATGGATGGATGGATGGGTGGATGGGTGAATGGATAGATGGGTGCATGGATGGATGGATGGATGGATGCATGGATAGGTGGGTGGATGCATGTGTGGATGGGTGGATGGATGGATGGGTGAATGGGTGAATGGATAGATGGGTGCATGGATGGATGGATGGATGGATGCGTGGATGGGTGGGTGGATGCATGTGTGGATGGGTTGATGGGTGGATGGGTGGATGGATGAATGGATGGATGGGTGGATGCATGGCTGGTTGGATGGATGGATGGATGAATGGGTGGATGGGTGGATGGGTGTGTGAGTGGGTATTGGATGGATGGGTGGATGGGTGGATGGATGGATGGGTGGGTGGATGGATGGGCAGGTGGATGGGTGGATGGATGAATGGATGGATAGATACATGCATGGGTGGATGCTTGGGTGGATGGATGGATGGGTGGATGCATGGGTGGATGGGTAGATGGATGGATGGATGGGTGGATGGTGGATGGGTGGATGGATGGGTGGATGAGTGTGTAAGTGGGTGACAGATGGGTGGATGGATGGGTGGATTCATGGGTGGATGGATGGATGGATGGGTGGATAGATGGATGGGTAGATGGGTGGGTGGATGGATGGATGGGTGGGTGGGGTGGTGGGTGGGCGAGTGGATAGGTGTGTGGGTGTGAGGTTGGGTGAGTGGGTGAATGGCGGGAGAGAGGGGTGAATGGCTGTGTTACTCATCAGGATCTGTACCCCAGGCCACAGGGAGAGAGGTAATGCCTAGTGGGTTGGGCTGGAGACGCTGACCGGCATGCCAGTCTTGCTGGATGAAGGTTCCTGCCCTGACAAGGCATTAACAATGCTACTTTGTACAGCAGCCAAAGATTGGTCGTTTCAATAAAATATGAAAGTATCTGTGCAGGTGTCATGCCTGACAGGGTCATGGGGTCAGTTCACCAGGCAAGGAAGCCACATCAGCAAATGCCCAGGGCCAAAGCCCAGGCATAGCCCGGCTGGCAGCAGTCAGGGCAGCAAGGTGGTTTCTGCAGAAGCAGAAGTGCCTCTGTGCTTGGGGGTTGGCCGGCCAGCTGCCAGTCCTCCTGGTCTCACCATCAGGAAAGGCTTCTGGAAGATCTGACGAGCTGAACGTCACCTAGCTAAACTTCCACGAGAACACGGGTTGCTGGTGTGACCACAGGAACCAGGTGGGCCTGATCCCATGGTGCCCCCTGCATCAGGAACAATCCCTGGCCCAGGGCTGGTGCTAAATGGCTTCTGGTTGAATGAGTGAAGCGCCAGCTCCTGTCTATGCTCCGCCTCCCGGTCACGCCTGGCTCAGGTGCCTCCCGCGGGGCGCGGCGGTCATGGTTTGCAGGCGTCGTCCTCGTGCCCTCCGTTGCTCCTCTCTAGAGTGAGGACAGTGAAGAGTGGCATCTGGCAGGCCGGCCTGAGTGCTCAAGGTTGATGGATGCACAGAGCCCAGGCCCAGGGAAGGAGGTGCTGCCAAGTAGCAATGCTGGGCATGGCGACCATCACCCACGTGCATGTTATCCTTGCTGTGTGACCTGCGTCCAGAGCCGGAGTGGGCAGGTACACGTGCTTCCGCCCCCCACCCTCGTGTGGGTTACCAGATCTGTTTAGCCAGTACCTCTCCTCCCAGCCTGCTGCAACTAACATAGAAAGAACTCCTCGCTTGCCAGAGAAACCCCCGGATCACGTACCCCAGACACCGAGGTTCTGGTCCACTGTCCCCTGCCCATCTCTGCCTGCACGCCTGGGCCTGCCCGCTTCCAGTCACAGTGTGAAGCAGCACTGATGGAGGATTTAAGAGACGCAGGGACGCAGGGTGCCGATGGGAACGCTGGGTCGGCATGCAGGACTTCAGGTCCCTCAAAGGGAGTGACTCTCTCCCTGAGTCCAAGGCACCTCCTGCCCCCATTTCACAGAGAACATAGCCCAGGACAGGGCAGTCAATAAAGAGGGGTGGAACGACCCCCCTCCTGGTACTCCCCAGGGGACAGACACCAACTCCAATTACCTAGGTAGCTGATCACCCAGCTAGGGCAGAGGCTACAAGGGCCTCTGCTCTCCTCCAGCCCCCGCCCTCTGGCCCAGGCAGTGGGCAAACTAAGGCATCTCCCCAAACTCAGCAGTGTGCCCACAAGACCCGCGAGAGCAAAACCCACCCGGGCATGTCCCAGCTGGAGACCACCAGAACATGCAATCGGTGTTTAGGTTCTGAATTCCATTTAAATTTAACTGACCAGCGTCCTAATGGGAGGCTCAGGACTGAAAAGAAAAAACAGGAAAAGCCACAGAGCCTCCTGGAGCCCACGGGGGAAGCGGGGAGGGAACATCTGGAAGGGAGGATGCTCGTAATTCATATTTTAGCAGCCAGACTCCCCTCCTCCACGCGCTCATGTTTAATTAAAAATGGTGGGACACTGGCATCCAGCCACAGAAGCATCTCCCTGCCTCCTGCCTCGGAAAATCCCGGCGAGTGCTGCGTGAGTGCAGTCCGGGAATGGGGTGGCCGCTGGCTTCATGCTCTGGGGGGCGGGGGGCAGGGGAGAAGCCCCTGGCAGTTCTCTGGACTGCAACCCAGGCTGCACTGCCAGACGGGCCTGTGGGGACCCCAGGCCTCACGTCCTGTGGCGCGTGCGTGAGGCGTGTGTGCGGTGCGCGTGCCGGTGGGGTTGGAGGGGCGTGTGCACTGTGTGCCTCTGCGCGTGGGGTGGCATGGACTTCCGTGTGCTCCACTGCAGACCCCGGCAGAGACCGCTGCCTCTCACTCCAGTGGGGCCAGCTGCCCAGCTGGGCGGCTTTGCCCTGAGAAGCCACCGAAAGGCAGGTAGGGACAGGTTCTCGGGTGCAGGATGGGCATGGGGGAGCCCCAGGGACCCGGGTGCGGACAAGGGGCAGAGCTCCCTCCACTCCCGGCGCTCAGGGCAGCCTCGGGAGCTGAGTCCTTCTGCCCACGTGCCACCTTCCGCCCAGCTCGGCCGCTCTGCCCCAGCGCCAGCCTCCACCCTCAAGCTGGGGCTGGCAGGAGCCTGGCTCTGAGGCCGGCAGTGGCCCCCACCCGGCCAGCACAGCTGCTGGAGCAGATGCAGTGGACCACTGGGTCAGTGACCACTGAGGTCCGGAGGGACTCTGGAGGAACTCCCAGCTCAGAGACTACCTGAGAAGGGGCTGGGAGCCTCCGGATGCGTGTGGAAGCCAGGACCAAAGCGGACCCTGGGAGCAGCTGGTGCTGCAGAGAGGGGTGTCCTCTGTGTGGTCACAGTGGACGCTGCAGCCTCCTCCCCTCCACCCTGGGCAGCATGAGCCAGGGGCCAGGAAGTCTGAGGGTCATGCTGGGCTGTAGCTGCACAGGGGTCAGGCCTGTTCTGGAGAGGCGGAGACACAGGTCAGGGACATCGGCCTTCTTGTGGTCACTACCCTCATCCCTGGGTCACCACCGTCACTGATGTTTTTATGCTCTGCTCCCCAGAGGAAGGAGCAGGAGGTGCTGGAGATACAGGCTCCAGAGATACCCTCGCCTGGCCTTGAGGGCCTGGGCCCTCCCTGCCCGCAAGAGTCAGCTCGCCAGCAGACGGCCGTGGTGAGCACTGGCCTTGCTGCCTCCCTGTGCACACGAAAGAGGCTGGGGATGGACCCCGGGCGGCCATGGGTCAAAGGAGGCCCGTTGGAGCCGTGCCCTGAAAGCTGCCCCGGGCCCCAACGCTGTCCCTGCACCCCTCCCCAACAAGCCACGCGCCTGCAAGAGTGGAACACCACGCGTGCCCGAGGCTCTGGCCTCCCCTGTCCACTCAGGAGCACATCCTGGGGCCCAGGGTGCCGGACCTGAACAGGTGTGCCCTTGGGGAGCTCGCCCTACCCCAGATCCTCAGCTGAGAGACGGTGCCCAGAGTCCTGGGTCCTCTGGAGGGCCACAGGCTTCTTGGGGCTCTGGCCCGAATTCTGCAGGGTGACCTGGGCTTCGGCAAGAGGCAGAAGCAGAGGCCTCCGGGAGGAAGGGGTGCCTGCTGTGCAGGCAGCGCAGCCGGGGGGCCTCACTCATCCAAGGCCAGCACCCTGCAGACCCACTAGTACCCCCAGGGAGAGGAAAGTGACCACAGACCCCAGCCTGGGGCAGAAGCGTGGCCAGTCCATATCAGCACCTCGCGTCTCCGGAGCTCACAATTCTGGCAGCAAGGACCAGGGAATTCTCAAGGTCCTCTCCCAACCCAGACTTTCCCAGCTGGAACACTGGTGCGCGATTCCAGGTGACACCACTGACATCATGCCTCAGCGGATGGCGCCCCCTGGAGGAATGCAGTGCACAACCTGCACAGCTGTACATGGAAGCCTTAGGGCCTGCTGCCTCTCAGCCCCTGCAGCCAACTCTGGGCACTACCCCAACTGCCAAAGATGCTGGGTGACCAGCAAGTTCACGAACATTCACGAAAACAGTGTACCTGCTGAAGTGCTGTTTATAAAAGTCAACATGGGAACCAATGGAATGTTCCCCATAGCTGAGTGTCTATACGAACATGGCATGGTCCTGCAAGAGATGTGCAAGACGCCACCAGCAAGCCCACATCCCGACACGGCCACCAGACCAGCGGCTGGAGGTCATGGACTGTGCAGAGAAGAATGTTTGTAAAATACATATTTCTGTGAATAAAACACACAGAATCATGGTCTGGTGGTTTTGTGCCAAGTCTGTCATGAGAGTACCCCTGGGCAGGGAGATTGGAGAAGCCTTTTCTACTTCATTCACCTGTTCTCCAGAATTTCTGCAATGAGTAGGCTTGCTTGGGTTGCCGTTTAAGATTTTCAAAGAAATCTTAAGACTCCCTGGGACATGTCTGGGCCCAGGCAGCCGGGAGGGCGGGCTGAGGCCCCCAGCTTGCCAGAGCCTGTGCAGGGGGAGCCCTTCTCGTGTGCTTTCCACCTGACCTTGGCAGAGGTGGACAGTCTCACCTCCACTCCACCTTAAAGGGGACAGAAGCCTAAAAGGACAGTGCTTCCCAAGGCCACCAGCTGGCAAGAGACCAGCCTGGACCAGGCTCTGGGACCCTGGATCCACGTGGGTTCCCAGCAGGCTTTGAAGCTAGGAGCAACCCCCAGGGAGAGAGAAATAAGGCATGGCGTGTGGTGTGAGTCCCAAGCTGCCAGGGCACAGGAAATGCAGGCCACACCCCCTGGAACCCCTGAGGTGGCCAAGGCTGGGCCTGGATCTGCCCGGGTTGGGAACAGGACGGAACCGTCTCACTCATTGGTTTCCAGGGCCAGGGCCTGAGGGTGTCTGGCTGCAAGGACACACCCAAGAGGACCCCGGAAGCCCCTCTGCCCAGAAAACACAGGACTCAGAAGGGCAGCTTACAGAGAACGGGCCCTCTGCGGGGCTTCACGGGGCCTGCAGCCCCCCTGGTCTTCGTCACTGTCTCCCCCTCCTCCCCCACCTCCTCCCAGCCTGCGCCCTGTTTTCTCCTCCACCCCCTTTGCGTTCCCAGCAGTGACGAAGCAGGCCAGAGTGGCTGTGGGTGCATTGAGCGGCGGGATTTTAACATCTATTAAAATTTCAATAGATGTCACAAGAGTTGGGGATTCATTTCTGCAGAAACCTTTGCTCCCTTTTAGTATTAAAAAATATCCCACGCAGCTGTCCCCTGTGGCTCCGGAATCCAAACACTGTGGATTCCAAAGATTAAAGGGGACCCGGCCCCCAGTGAGGCCCCTTCACCCTGGTGCTGGGAATGGGCCTCTAATTACACTTCCTGTTGGCAACTGGTGAATGAAATATTTAGACAGGCTGGGCGAGTGCTCCAGGCCCAGCCCTGCCGCAGCGGCACTGCCCCCAAACAGGAAGGCACACAGACAAAAAAATTAAAAGAAAATAAATGCCAGATAAATGCAGAGGCGTTCTTTTAAAAATTCATGAACACCAACCTCTGGTGTAATTCGTTTTGGTTAACTGGTGAAGACACTTACCTCACTTCCCGGAGAGATTACATCCGAGCGTGAGTTTTTGAGAAGTCTCATTGGGTGGTTTCCCAGCGTGCATGGTGTCTCAACCGTTTCCTGAGTGGAGGGTCCCCAGAGCCCCCTCAGAGCCTCACGTGCACAGCGGCCAGTCAAGGTGTGCAGTGTGGGTCTCGGACACAGGGGTCCCAGGCAACCTGGGCTCTGTGCAGCAAGGTAAGCCCCCAAAGTACCCATCTGTGACCTGGGAGCGACCAGAGCCCCAGGGGGCCCACACAGTGTCCCGCACTCTGTACCTGGCACCTCAGGAGTGTCAACCCACGGCCACCCCTGCGGCCTTGAGGACATCAGTGTCCCCTGGCCACAGGAGCTTTCTGCAAACCACGCCAGCTGGCCGGGGGTCAGAGCAGGAGTCTGTTCCCAGCAGAGGCCGGTGTTCCCTGGAAACCACTCCGGGCGACGCTTTGCTCACGGGGCTCCTGGAGGCCAGGGCGGGTGTGCATGAAGCCTCATTTGGATGGAGGGGCTCCGTTGCCGTGGAAGGCTCTGGAAAGCAGCTGCTGGTGCGAAGGCAGGTAGAGCAGGGCCTGCACCTGAAGGAGCTGTGGACAGTGGTCCTTGTGCCCTGGAGCTGCGCCCCCGTCCCACCCCTGGAGCGACCCCACCACACCTGCTGCAGAGCAGGAAAGGGACCTTGTCCTCAGGCAGCAGGGCTCTGGCTGGCGGTGAGGCTGGATCCTGCTCCCTCGTGGGCACCCCCAGGGAAGCGCCCACGCACCAGCCAGCCCAGGCCCGTGTAGGGACCGCTGCTGGCTTGGCTCTGAGTGGTCCACTTGGTCCTGCCAGTCCCAGGACTGTGCTGACCAGAGTCTGACGCAGGTTTTGAACACAAGCCCACGACCCTTCACCCAGAGGTCTGCACAGACACCCTGGCCATGGGTCCCAGGCGGGCAGGAGGGAGAACCAGCCTAGGCTTAGGGGCAGTCTGGTCCATGTCCACCTCCCAGGTCCTCCCTGCAAGACAGCCAAGGCCAGCCTGAGCAGACCCTCTCCAGAGTGGCTACACCCTTCACTCCTCGGCCAGCGTTCCACCCAGAAGTGACTCGGGTGGCCCTGGGATGGTGAGCACTTCCCAAGTCCAGGCGCCAGGGGTCACCTCCCCCCGAGGAATGTTCTGCCAAGGGTCCAGCCACTGGGCCTCCCATGTCTGGGACAGGACAAGTTGACCCCTAGACACACGTCCAGGCTCCCGGCCATAGGTCCCCACCTCAGGTTCTCCTCCTCCTAGGAGCTGTGCCAGCTGAGAGCCAGGGGTCCTGGGGCCAGGTCAGAGGTCCCTTCCTGGTACGGGGCTTTATCCTGGAGGCCTGGGAAGCACGCCTGTCCCTCCCAGGCTTCCTTCTGCCCCAACGTCCCCAGCAGCCAACACAGAGCCCCACAGGGCAGGCAGCAGTCAGTCGGGGAGATGAGTGACAAACCCCCCCAGGTGGCATGGACCCCCATGTTGCTGATAGAGCTTTGACCTGAGAGGGGGCTGCTGGGAAGCACCGGGTATGGGCCCCTGGGCAGCATTGCTCAGGGCAGTGAGCCAGGGCTCCATGCAGCCCATGCAGAGCCCAGGGCACGTTTCTCTGGAGCGTCCACCTCCCGCCCAGCTGCCACCTAGCACCCGGCACTCCAGAACAGGTGGAACCCTGCGGGCCTCCGAGTCGTCCCAATGCAGTTGCCAGGAGCAAGTGACCACCACTCAGGTGTCACTACATGTCCCTGTACATTCTACCTGGAGTCACATTCACAGGGAGGATCCTTGCCTGAGGGGTCCTCGAGGTGGCCGCAGGGATAAGGGTCTGGGGCATCTGAATTGTCACAGAGAGCAAACCCAGCCTGGGAGTGGTTTCCGAGTGAGGCAGGGGCCAAGACGAGTGTTGGTCACTTCCGAGTCCAGCCTGTGCGACAGCTGGCCTGGGGTGGCCTGGACTGAGTGGCCCCACCCCCGCCCGCCCACCCCACAGACGCCCCACCCAGGTGCATGCACACACAGGCACATGTGCAGGTTACACACTACCTGTGCAAACACATAGACATGCACACAAGTATGCACATGCATGTGTACCCACGTGCACATACAGAGCACACGGGCACACACACTGGCTCCACACAGGGGAGGGCCATTTCCTGGTCACTTGGTGCTTCTCCTGCAGGGAATGAACAAAACCTTTCTCTGGGTCCCTTGCCTGGCAGTGGGAGGTTCCTCACCCTCTGGGGGGCTCTGTCCCCAGCTTAGTGCACACACAGGCTTGGAGACCCCCTCAGCCTCCCTGGGACTCGGGACAGGCAGGACGCAGGCAGGAGACAGTGCCATCTAGCGGGCAGCAGGCACTGTGCACCGACTGGACAGACAGGAGGTCCTGGTCCCATTCCCCACACCAGCTCTGCCTCCCGCGTGACTGTGCACAGTACCCTGCTCCTGAGGCCAGGCTGGAAGTCCCTCCTGTGGCCAGGCAGCTGCAAGGCTCTGAGCCCAGCCACGCCTGCCCACGGGACCCACCTCCCCCAAGACTAGCCCTGCAAGTCCAGGCCCTCCTCCTCTGCACAGTGACAGCCAGAGGTCCCGTCCCGCCCAGGAGAGGAGGCCCGTGCCCCCACCCTCCCAGGCCCTCACCTGTCCGTCAATATACGTCCCCCTGCCAGAGGTGCCTTTGGGGTCTTAGCTTCACACAGCCAGCTGTCAGCAGGGCCTTGAGATATGGGGGCAAAGCCAGCCAGCATCACACCTCAGGGAGCCGCAGGAAAAGGGGTGGGTGGACTGGTGGGACCACTCTGGCGTGGGGTGGAGCCGGGGCGACAGGCCCACGTGGTGACACCAGCGCAGTGGGAGATAGCCGTCTGTCCAGAGCCTGCCTGGGCTCCCAGACACCTTGGTCCTGACGCCCCACGAGGGCCCTGGGGTGACACCCTTTCAGGCAAAGAAAACGGGACCACTCTCTTTCCTCTTGAATCTCATCCACTTGGACCTCATGGGACAGGCCATCATGTCACTTGCTTGGTTAGGGACAGGTGGATCAGAGGCTGGGACTTCTGCTCTGCAAAGCAGTGTCCCTGCCTGGTCCTGGGACAGAGGAAGAGCTGGACATGGACTCATCCATGGACCCTCTGGAAGAAGTGGGCCCCTCAGGCCTGAGGGCCTGCACGTGTGTGTGACTGCGTGTGTGTGTGTGTGTGTGTGTGAAACAGTGTGTGTGTGTATGTGTGTGTGTGACAGTGTGTGTGTGTGAGACAGTGTGTGTGTGTGTGTGAGAGAGTGTGTGTGTGTGAGAGAGTGTGTGAGAGTGTGTGTGAAACTGTGTGTGTGACACTGTGTGTGTGACTGTGTGTGACTGTGTGTGTGAGACTGTGTGTGTGACTGTGTGTGTGACTGTGTGTGTGTGTGAGACAGTGTGTGTGTGTGTGAGAGGTGTGAGTGTGTGTATGTGACAGTGTGTGTGAAACTGTGTGTGTGACACTGTGTGTGTGACTGTGTGTGACTGTGTGTGTGACTGTGTGTGTGAGTGTGCGTGACTGTGTGTGTGTGTGTGTGAGAGAGACTGTGTGTGTGTGTGAGAGAGACAGTGTGTGTGTGTGTGAGTGTGTGACTGTGTGTGTGTGTGAGAGAGAGAGTGTGTGTGAAACTGTGTGTGTGTGACTGTGTGTGTGAGTGTGTGTGGCTGTGTGTGTGAGTGTGCGTGACTGTGTGTGTGTGTGGATGCACCCGTGTGTGCGTGCGTCCTGTGTGGGAACACCCGAGCAGCTCCAGTGGGCAGGGGCGTTCAGGCCTGTGGGGACCAGGGTGCCCCCGACCCATCGCCCCAGCCCCAGCCTAGGCCCAGCCTGAGCCAGACGCATGCCCGAGACGAGTCCATGACCCACAAACACAGCTCCCCACCCAGCCAGCCTTCGTGCTGCAGGGCCCCGGCAGGGACCCTGCCACAGTGGGACCTGGGGCCCGGGGGCTGAGCCACCTGGGCGTGCAGGCCTGCCAGGAAGGACAGGGTTCCTCTCCTCCAGGAATGGCACCCGCACTCAGCCCTCGCCTGCAGGGGACACCTCCCGCCCTCTGCCCAGCAACATGCCCACCAGCCTTCGAGCACCTGCAGCTTCTGTGGTGATGGAGAAATCCCGTGCCCACAGCCCCCTCTGCTTCCCCACGCTCCTTCCCCTCCTGCCAGTCAGCAGCAGGCCGCAGGGGGCGCGAGGACACAGCTCTCTTGAGTGGCACTTCATGCACCGCGGGCAACGAGGATCGCCAGAGGAGGCCTGGCAAGCAGAGCAACGCCCGCGCTCCTGCAGACAGGGCACGGCGCTCCCGAGGTCACGGCCAGGGGGCGCCCAGGGGCTGCGGGGAGCGGCACGTCAGCTGGCACTGCAGACATGCCCTGCACGATCGTGTGAGTGAAACTGCAGCTCGACCAAAAATACAACAAAGTCGGGAGAATTGGCGGCACCCACCGTCCCCGTTCCTCACCTCCCACCAGCTCCGCGGCCCACTCCAATCTGGCGTGCAGACCCAAAGCTGTCCCACCCCCAGCGGCTCCCCCGGCTCCACAGGACCCCCGCAGCCCAAGACGGCTGCTGGCCACCGCCCCCTAGAAGCAGCTCCTGTGTGGGCTTAGTGGCGCCCTGCTGGTCTGGCACCTCCCGCACCTTTCCTCCTGGCCACCACACCTGGCCACAGCCCGCCTTCACCTTCAGCAGAGGACAGGTGGCCCTGGACCATGACTCTGCTCCCCGAGGCCCCTCCCCACAAAGGCCCACCCAGTCCAGATTCCACCCTCCCTGCGGTCCCTCCTCCCGGTGCCCCCAGGCCCAGCTGCGCCTCCTCCTCCCCCACTCCTAACCCCTCTGAGGGTCCCCCAGTCTCGTCACCACATAAACTTCATGGTGCCACTGTCCTGCTGGAAATCCTCTTCTCAGGACACACCTGTCCCCTGACCCCAACCAGCCTCAGCCCTGCTCCTGCCCCGCAGCCCTCTGGGTCCTGCATTCCCTGTTTGCCATACCTGCCCCCCATCAGCTGGGTTCACCACTTCCCCTCTGCCCGGGACCTTCACCAGAGCTGACCACCCCTCGTGCTTGATCCCTCAGCCACAGGTGCCTCTCTGGAAGGGGCTCCTGGGACAGGGATTTGCCGTCTGCCCTGCAGAGCCCCCAGGGCAGTGGCCGTGCCTGGCCTGCTCATCTCTGTGATCCTACCCTGGCCTTCTGAGGTCCCCTTCACCAAGTGAGGCCCGGGTGGGGCCGGTCCTGCCCGTGGAGTTGCCCTGGCCTCTCAGCCCACCATCGCTTGAGAAGGGGCGGGGAAAAGGTCAGGGACAAGCCATGTTCCAGGCAGATCCTCCATCGCTCTGAAGGAGTCTGAGGACACACCACCAGGCCGTGCCTCCATTCATTCCCCGCAGGAATTCCCTGATTCCTTGCAGGGTGGGGCCAGCAGGGGAGGGGCAGCTTTGTCCCACCTCAGGCCTGGCTTTCTTCCCTCTTGACCAAGACATCTGAGACCCCACTGTCAGAACTAGCAGCCCCACCCAGTGACCTCTCTGCTGGCACATCGCCTGTCCTATTGTGTGTCCGTCACAGCCCCCGATTGTCTTCTCCTTGATGAACTTACTTTTTAATCCCCTCCCCTACTCTGGAGTGCCTGCTCCATGCAGGCAGGTAGTTTGGGTGCTGCACCAAGTGGAGACTCAATAAATGTTTGTTGAACGACTAACAGAGACACTGGATGGCCACAGAGATCTTGGAGAATTAAAAATAAATCTCCCCCTGGGCTCGGTGAGACAGGGTCCTCCCCCCAGTCTTCACACCTTCCCTAAGCATGGCAGAGCGACTGAATTCCAGCATGAGACACCCGCAATGATCCCAGCAGGCCCTGCACACTGGCCCCAGCTGGTCCTCATGAGTCCCAGCCCGAAGGCCTCTGACAACTCACGGCTGGGCAGCTCCTCCCAAAGGGACCCTCCCCTGACCCAGGAAAGGCACCAGGAGCTGCTGACAGCTCACAACTCTAAGGGCTGCTCAGTCCTCTTATCTCCAGTCCTGGAGTTGAAACACCACAGATGGGGACACCGAGGACAGCGTGCCCCCAGTGAGGACAGCGTGCTGTTGTGCTGATGCCTGGGCCCTCTGCCCTGCAGGGACCAGGCCAGCCCCTCGCTCCCCCTTGGAGGCCTGCTTGCCAGGCAGCCTTTCTGCTGATTTCTGCCCGCCACCCCGGCAGAGCTCCCTCGGAGTGGAATAATTCCTCCCCAGGGTCTGCACCCCTGACCTCAGAAGGCTCTGACCTAGGCTCCAACTCAAGGCAGACTCGATCTTTGCATCTGAGGTCAGAAACCTACAGATGGAGGCTCACGGAGACACTAGGGACCAGCAAAGACTGGGGCAGATAAAGAAAGCACTGCGCCCGCGCTGCACAGACAGCCTGGCTCCGGCAGCTGAAGCTCCCCGCACAGATCCTTGCAAGTCAGGACGGAGGAGAAGTCAGCCAAAGGAGGCTGCGCTCAAGGCCCCACCCGGGCCTCCAGCGACTGCTCCTGCTCCAGCTCCAGGTCGGGCCCAGCGCTTACCCAGTGCAGTTCTCTGTTCTCTGATGCAGAGTAAAAGCTGTAAACTGGGGTTTCAGGAAGAGCCGAAGGTCACCCCCAGAGTGTCAGGACTTGACACACACCGTGGGCTCCCTGCCTTGGGGGTGCTGGAGCCCAAAAACTGTCTTGAAAGTGCTTTTCCTATGTGATCCCACTCAATCCAAAAGTCGCCGGTGCACCCCAGGCTCACTTCAAAGAAGAGACACCTCGGGGAACAAGGGCACTTGCCTGAGTCGCAGGAGGGAGTTGGGCTGTGCTGGGCTCCGGGGGGCCAGGCTGGGGGCTCTGTGGGCCTCAGTTGCTGTTCTCACAGGAGGAAGGGGTGTCAGGAGCAGCCCACCCTTCCAACCCCATCAACTCGGGGTGTGTGAACAGATGTTCCTCCAACTGTGGAGACCAGCTGCCCAGAACCACAGTGCACTGGAAGCTCTTTGCACCGTGGGTCTGCCCAAATGTTCACGAGAGACCATAAGAGGCCCAGCTAAAACCACCACCACCTCACAAGCTGTGGCAGAACCCATGTGGCTGGGTCAGGGCTGCTCAGGACTCAGGCTGAACGCAGGGGCAGGACTCTGTGACTGAGATGGAGCTCATTCTGGGCCTGGGACCCAGGCTCAGGGTGGAGGAGAACAGGGTTCAGCCTGGAGGAAAATAGGGCTCAGCCTGGAGGAAAATAGGGCTCAACCTGGAGGAGGACAGGTCTCAACTGGAGGAGGAATCAGGGCTCAGCCTGGAGGAGGGATCAGGGCTTAGCCGGAGGAGGAATCAGGGATCAGCTGGAGAAGTTAGGGCTCAGCCTGGAGGAGGGATCAGGACTCAGCTGAAGGAGGAATCAGGGCTCAACCTGAAGGAGGGATAGAGTTCAGCCTGGAAGAGAGAGAGGGCTCCATCTGACATTAGGGCATTAAGGAAGAGTTTCTCCCTAACAGGGAGACAGAACCCTTCCTAGAGCAGCCAGGGCCGGGGCACCCACGTGACCCTCTGCTGTGCTGGGAGCAGCAGATATTTCCGACAGCTGCCCGATGCGATCCCCCATAAAGCCATAAAGCAGAAACTGACTTTGAAATGGCCCTTTCTCCGCCTGTATCTTCGGACATAAATTTAAATAAAACGGCAATTTAAATGCCTGCGACACCAAGGAGGCGGCATGGGGCTGTCTCTGCGGGCTGCGTGGAGAGACAGAATGCAGCCCTAAGCCCATTGTGCCGGGCCACGCGGGTAAGGGTCGGCGCCGGGGCAACGGGGCGGGCCGCCAGCCCTTGGCAGATGGAGAGGACACCCGCGGAGCTCTGCCTTCGCCTCCAAGCTCCTGACTGGACTGGGTCCCCAGGAGGCCCAGGAGCCTGCACTGTCACCTTAAAGAGGGGCCACAGCCTCGTCACCCATCTCCAGGGCCGAGAAAGCAGGGAAGCAGCCTCTCTTACACTGTGTGGGTGATGGCCGCCCCACAGGCTCTTCCTGCCTTGACAGGGACCCACGGGGAGCTGTAGCAGCAAGTGACCTGACCTGACTCTGGCCAGAGCAGCAGAGCAGTTCTCAAACTAGCAAGAGCCTCAGCATCGCAGGCGCTGGACCACACCCCAAGTTTCCGATTCAGCAGAATGCGTGTTTCTAGCAAGTTCCCAGGGGCTGCTGTTGCTGCTGGTCTAGGGACCACATAGCAGGATCTGTGAGGCTGGAGAAAGCCGGCAGGGGCTGTGTCCCACAGGAGCAGTGGGAAGGAACAGGAGCAGGAAGGCAGGTCAGAGGGTCTCACTGAGGCCAAGTGGAGGCCACCACGGTCTACATGCTCCGCTCTGCTCCAGCCCTCGGGACCCATCCCAGAGACATCTTAATGTCACTCACCTCTCCCCGCCTAGCATCAAGCCTGGCGTGGGGGCCAGGGCATCCCTAAGGACAGTTGCCCGGGCTCGGGCTCCTGCCCACACTCATGGAGAACATCAAGCCCCCTCCTTCCAAGGGCAGCCTGGACCTCCCACTGACCCCCAAGCCCCCGCCAGCCCCGGTCCCGTCTCCAAGTGCACACCCAGAAGAGGAAGGCTGTCTGGCTGCCGGGTGAGCATCAGTGACTTTCACAGGTGGCCTTTGCCAAGATTTGCAGCCCGGCATGAAAGGCAGACAGGCACAACTCAGTAACAGCGAAAAAGGAAATGTGTCATGACAATGAGCTCCCAGGGGCGTGCCCCAGCCCGCCAGCAGGTGGAGGGTGGGGAGAAGTGACAGTGTCATGACAGGTGTGGGTCAGGGGCCTGACAAACCAGAGGGGAGAGGCGTACCGAGCTTCAGGAGGCCGGCGGCAGGGTTCACAGGAGTGCGCTCACGGGCGCAGGAGGAACACTCTCTGGGACTCGTCAAGGGACATATTGGCATTGATAAAAGGACTAGCAGCATCAAGAACCACTCTGCAGCTCCTCAAGGGGCAGGGGCAGGAACTGTCTGGAGGCTTGGCCAGGGATCAGGGTCAAGGTCACGCTCAGCCAGGTGCAGAGGTCAGTGCGCAGCCAACATGGGTGACTCTCCTACACAGGGAAGCCGGAAGAGCTCAGGAGGAGTGTCCATGCAGAGGCAGAGCGAAGCTGGCACACATGAATGGGGACAGGGGTGTCACAGGGAGGGTGCCCAAGGTGCCAGATTTCTCAACCAGGGGTCCCCTGCATAAGGTCACAGAGACCGCTTCCCCCCTGACTTCCTGCTTCATCTGCCCAGCCCCCACGAGTCAAACTGCGTCTCCATCATCTTCTCCACCTGCCAGGAGGCAGCTTCCTGCTCTCCCTCCAGCTCCTGCCAACCAAGTGGGGCACCGGCCTCTAGCCCTGCAGGACCCCATCTGCTGGGACCAGGACAGAGGCGGGCACCTTTGCTGGTGGCCAGGGTACTAGTGGGGGGAAGAGCAGCCTTGAAGGCCTGGGGACAGGAGGCTTGGGGACAGAAATGTGAGTAGTGAATTGCCCTGTGATGCACAGGTGAGCCGGAGCTTCCTGACGTCAGAAAGGGAACAGGGTGCAGAACCCACAGGGTCCCCGGCAAAGACACCACAACGGTGGCAAAGAGCAAGTACACACTGCATAACAAACAGCTGAATAAATAATCAGATGCGGGGAGGGACATCTGCCTTGAGAATTCTAATCGGTGAGCGAAGGAGTGTGGAGAACAAAACTTCACCTTTAGAGTGCCACAGAGATCACGGCTTGCTGGGGACATCCTCGACAGCCACCAGTGGACACTCAAATGCATGAATGCAAGTTTGAGGGAGATCAGCACATTTGCATAGTCTCAAAGTATTTCGAGAGAAGAATAGTAACCTTCTAGGAGCGAAACACAGGAGACGCCATCCAATCAGCCCCAAGATCGACATCACCTAAGAGCAGTCTGCATCACCCGCCAATGTGGCTCGTGGGGCAGAGCCTGCCTCTCTGCAATTCATGGCCTCCATCCAACGGAGGGAACCACCTGGTAAGCCCCAGTCACGAACAGCCCACAAGATGACTGACGGTGCTGTCCCCCAGGCAGAGGACAGAGGCAAGCAGACACAGCAATAAACAGCATCTGGATGGTGTCCCAGATGGGATCCCAGAACAGGAGGGGACAGCCATGGAAACTGGAGTGCCACAGAATGTGTCATGGACTGGACCCCACCCTCCCTAGCCCTGGACACCCTGGCGACTGGGGTGCTGGGAAGGGTGAAGGGATGGGCCTATTCCCATTTAGAGGGCACCCGCCTAGGGAGTCATGGGGGAAGAGCCCACCCTGATCCCCAGCCAGGCCCTACCGGGCAAGAAAGAGGCCCCATCAGAAAACCCGGGATACCAGCAGGCCTCTGGGACGTGTGCCTATTTGCAATAGGAAAATGCAGTGACAAAGGCCCTGGCAAATTGGCATTTGGTGAAGACCCTCCGGAGTCCCTCAGCAACGAGTGTCCTACTAGGGCAGGTTAGAATTGAGCTCGGGGGAGCTGCCAAGAATAGTTTCTCGAGGAGCTGCTGTTCAGGATCCAGGTGCAGCACAACAGCCAGTTATCCCCTGTGGGTTTCCTTGGGGGCAGGAGTCCCATGCTCCCCTCCCTGTAGGTGGTGGCCCTGCTGAAGCCACCTCTCCCAATATCTATGACTTTGACCTCCACCACCCGTCCCTGGCTCTGCACATTGTGTCCCTACAAAGAGGATGTCATTGGAGGGTAGATCAGACCGGTCAGGCAGTGCTGCACACTAGGCCAACTCATAGCCACTGGCAAGTCTCTCTGCATCTGCCACTCCTGGCCAGGACAGCAAGACATATGATACAGAATATGACAACTGATGCGTGAAAAACCTTTTTGCAAAAATTTAAAAATCACCCACCAAATAATTCTACCATTTCTCTTGCTACCTAACCCTGTGTCAAAATTTCTACTTAGAAGTTTCTTCTTAAGAAATTTCCAATAGCACCCCAGCCATCTCCAGGGGATTCAGTCAAGGGACAATAAAGAAAAGAGAACTCTGAAATACCATGTATGACCCTCATGTCCCTGTGCTTGGATCAGAGGGACCCTCTTATGGCTTCCCTGGACAGAGAAATCCCTGGAACTGTGTGCCTCCTGCCCCAGTTCTCTCCACCAAGAGCTGAACCCTTAAGGAACAATCTCAGGGCCTGAGTCATTTCTACCCAATCAAGACCCCAGCAGGAGGCATCTAAGCTCTGCATCTGGCTTCACACTGTGAAGTAGATTAATAAACCATTATGATAAGCAGGCTGATTATTAGCATGAGAACGAGGCTCCAGAGCTAATTGCAGCCATCCAGCAAAATGTCAGCGCCTTCTTTGGCATGAAATATTAATTGTACCTGAGCCTGGCCAGAAGGCAGAGGTAGGAGGGTGTCTCGTCCTGTGCAGCCGAGGGTCAGATGGGGGCCTTCTCCAGGTATAAGCCAGGGCCCCTGTAGGGAGCAGCCCACCCTGAGGGCAGTGGCCTTCCCAGAGAGGAATAGTGCTTGGTCGTGGGTGGGACTCTCTCCTCCGTCCACTTCGAGAGCGAGGTTCTTGAGTGTAGGGGGCTCAGCCCCTGCTTTTATGGGGTCTCGACTAGGGGCAGCCTGGGGGGCCTTCAGGATGCTTCCCGGTGAGTCTCGGCGGCCTTCCTCCAGGTGCCTGCCCCGGGGACCTTGAACCTGCATAAGGGGAAGCCACAGGCTCCACAGCCAAACTCCAGAAGTGGCCCTGGGCCACCTGACCTCTCCCTGACCCCCAGTTGAGGCACATGTGCCCTGCTGTGGCCCACGGCGTGCTTCAGCCAGCTGCCTTGGGGGCGGGCGTGCTCAGAACAGCAGGGACAGGCTGCCCTGTGTTGCCCACCTGCACTGGCAGGCCAGAAGCCCCTCGAGACCAGGAGTCCCACTCCCCGGGGTGAGAGTGAGCCGGTGAGGAGAATCCAGGTGAGGCTGGCCTCGTGGGCTGGCATGCGCCAGGCCTTCCTCAGCCTCCCTTCCTGGCTGGAAACAGGGTGACCCAGCAGGGTGGAAGGATTGGCGGGAACGTCCCACCCAGAGCTGGCAGTCAGAACGGAGTTTTCCGCTCTCAGGTTAACTTCTTCCACAGAGCCCAGCAGGGAGTGGCAGGGCTGGGCGCTGTGGACCCGCCTGCAGGGCACGGGCAGCGAGGTCTCGGGATTGGCAGAGGCTGGCCAGAAGAAAGCCTCCCAAAGAGGCAGCTGGAAGCTGCCATGGGCCCAGGGAAGACGGAGGTCCAACTCCTCTGAACCTGCTGGACACAGGGTGGGTCCAAGGAGAGGAGGCAGGTCCTGAGGGCTCCTCTGTGTGGTCCCACCAACGGCCTCGTCCAGGAGTGACCCGTATTACAAAGTGCTCAGCCTTCTATTGTACATTAGATTTTGTGAGTTTCACCTCAATATTCTCAACACCAAGAAAAGAAAAATGCTGCTCTATACCATGACATTTTTAAGTCAAGGCGAATTAAAATCCCTGCACCTCGAAGGTGTTTCAGATTCTGCTGTGACATCCCAGAGGTGGCTTCCGTCCTCCAGCGGCCCCGTCTGACCCCAGCAGTGATGCTGTCCGTGTGCACTCCCATCCAGAGCCAATGCGGATGTCCCCAACAGAGACTGTCCCCCTGCCAGAGACCCATCTGACCTCAGCAGAAGGCTGAGGTGGCCACTCTCACCGCAGTGTGGGCGTGGAGTGGTCTCTGAGGAGCCCTGTGTGGCAGCACTTAGGAACCCATCTCCACACGGGGCGGGAACGGACCTGGGAAAGAGCACGCCCAGGGAAAGAGGCCCCCAGGAAAGCACCCACTCTCCCACCGAGCAGGGCGGGTCCAGGCAGAAAAGAGTGTGGAAACGGGGCGCGGGGGTGGAGGGCGCGGGGGCTTTCTTCTTGGGGTGCTGGGGATGTTCTAAAGGCAAGTGTGGTGGGCACGTCACTCAGTGGACACCCCCAATGCTACCGAATTGCATGCTTCAAACTAGCGAGGTGTGTGGCAGGCGTGTGAATTATATCTCAATAAAACTGCTTTTAATCACTACACAATAATATATTTGTTCTGACATACACACGCACGTGCACACGCCCACCACTCTGCCCTTCTTTATCCAGGAAATTAACCCAAGGAAATGGTGAGACGTGCGCGTGGATGTTCAAACGCCCTAAGATGCACAGCTGCAGGTGTCCCACGGAGGGGGCTTGCATAGCGGGCACAGCAGCAGCAGCAGAGCCCTGTGCAGCAGGGACTTACCAAGACAGGTAGAGGTGCATTTGCCAACGTATCTCAGTGCTCATGAGAGACTGCGGGGTGAAATTAACAGGTTGCAAACAGAAAATGTGGGTATTACAAATGCCATGCGCACTCTATCCATGGGGAACAGTCAGCACAAGGTAAAGGGGGCCCCTTCCTGATGCTGGGTGGGGACTTGGCCCCTCTTTCCTCCATCCTCAGGACAGTCTGGTTTTCCTGTTGGGGCCTGTGTTATTGATAAGCCATCCAGTTTCTTCATTTGGAGATGGAGGGAAGGACAAGGAGTCAAGGCAGAAGGGTGGTTTTGCTCTGAGCGAACCAAGTCGGCAGCCCTGGGTGAGGACATTGGTGCCCAGCCTCCCCAGCATAGGTGGACATGCCATTGGAGGCCCTGGGGGAGACCCAGCCTCTCGGGGTCTCCTTCACGTGAAAACCATAAATGATAAATCCCACCCAGAACCCTCAGCTCCCAGAGGCCCTGAGGCTGGCCGGAGAGGCAGCTGTGGGCATGAGCGGTCAGTCCTGGCTCATTCCTGGGTCTCCCAGGGACGTGGCCTGCAGCCAGAGGCTGCTGCTGGGCTCACTCCCTTGGCCTGCGCATTATTTCCTGCTAATCAGCGTCACTTGGCCCCAAGGGATGCTGGCCCCGAATGCCACCAGCTGCTCAGAGGAGCTGCTCCCCTGTTCCGGGGCACGCGTGGCTGGGTTTGGGAAGACAGGGCATAAGTGGAGCTGACAGCCCCATCTGTTTCCTCCTGAGCAGAGAGCAGCACTCTGAGCTGGCACAGATCCCTGCCAACGCTCGGGCCAGGCAAGGGAGGTGGCAGCACCCCACTCAGCCCACGCCCCAGACCCGCCTCCCCTCGATGGCCTTGCCAGGGTGCCGGATTCCTAGAATCAGAAACTGCCAGCCAGGCACCTGCTTGGGGGCAGGATGCACCACGTGGATGGGCACAGAGGGCCAGTGAGAAGTGACAGCCGGAGTCATTGTGTCAACAGCTCTAGATGCTCTGATGACTCTTTCACTTTAACCTCACGCCAGCCTCCCCTCCAGGAGGAGGCAGCTGAGGCTCGGAAGGAGGTCGCCCACCCCACTCCAATGGGTCTGCACCCCAGAAGCTGTGCCCCCAGGCACCCCACAAAGGGTCCTGAACGCCCTTGACTTTACCCTTTGAGGGGTCTGGGACCCCGGGTGGGCTCAGACTGTGATGGGAGCAGGGTTCCTTCCCACTAGAGTGCAGAGGGACAGTCCCAAGAGAGTGGGCAGGTGTCCAGGTGGCAGAAGCACCGTGTGACGGGTGGGCTGGGCCTGCCTCCGAGGAGAGGAAGGTGGAGCCTCCCACTGAGAGGGGCCGTCCCAGGCTGCGTGCAGGAGGCAGATTCTGCAGGGAGAATTCAGTTCAGGTTCAGGGGAACCGAAGACTCACCTGTGAGGGCCCAGGAAGGCAGGTGAGGGCAGAGGGCAGAGGGCAGAGGTTAGCACCAGCCTGCAGGGAGCTCGTGGCAGCTAAGCCTCAGCAGAACACGCAGACAGGGGAAGGGCATCTCTGAGCCTGACCTCCCTGAGCTGTCGGAACTGAGGGAGGAACCTGGGCCTCTGCACTGCTGCACCGCCACAACGGGCTGCCACCTTGGACCCACAGCGTCCCTGCAGCCAGGGCCGTGGGTGGTGGCTGTGGGTCCAAGAGGGGTCAGAACTCAGCGAGGTCCTAGGTGGCCCTGTCCTGCTCGGACTGCTGGAGTGGGGGAGAGCAAGGCAAGGCCCCCAGGGGCTCCCACCTGCCACAAAGCATGGGAAACCCCTCTGGTTCCACGGCCCTCCTGCCTCAGGACTGGCACCTCACGGGTCCCATGAGGGGCTTGAGGCCTCCCTTCGGACAGGTGCCTGTAGAGGAATGTGGAGCAGGTGCAGCTGGAGGGGCCCCTCAGAGGGTCCCCGTGACAGGTCGCTAGGCCTCCTTGCCTCTGCAGGCTCACAGCGCCACGCGAGATGGCCCTTCCTGGCCAGGGTGTCACCTTTTAAAACACAGTGCCCTTTCTCTTTATGACATCATTAAAGGTCAATGTGGGGAACCACCAGCTGCTGTATCCCCCCAAAAAGTAAACAGCAGAATTGTCCCCCAGGCTCCACACCAGAGAGGCGCCCGAGCCTCGCAGCACCCCTCCCCTGCTCCCCAGGGTTGATGGCTGGAGGCGCTTGTTCAAGGGCCTGTATGCCGGCCCACGCTCTGCCCACTTCACTCACAGGGTGTCGTCTGTGGACGCGGAGGGGCACTGGGCCCTTCTTGGACCACTGCTGGGGTCAGAACCTCAGCGAAGCTGGCTGGGTGCAAGGCCTGTGTGCGTCAGGCCAGCCCTTCCCAGGGAGGAGACAAGCAGAGTGAGCCGCCCGACAGAGCAGGTGGGAGCCCCAGCCGGGGATCGGGCCCACCAGGCCTCCGTTTCCCCACCTGGGAAGTGGGGTTGGTGCAGCTGAGAGGCTTCTGCTAAGCGGGAAACTCTTGGGAGCCTTTGTGCAGCGGGAGGGAGGGAGAATCCCAGAAACGGGAGCTGCCTGGCTGCAGTAACTTCTTGCCTCAATCAATAGCTATTTCTCTGCTCCAAATTACTTTCTTTTCCCCCAGAAACCATCAGAGGCACCTGCTGCCGATCAGCTATGGCACTTTAAAGAAATGCTATTGGAATTTCCGCACTCGGGAGGGCCGTCTGAGTCGGCTGTTTGCTCAGCCATCTCCGCAGTGCTGATGGAGAGGGGAACAGAGCTAATGGACGCAGAGCGGCCGGCTCTGGCCAGGCAAGACTGCCAGGGCAGGTGTGAGGCCTGGCCCCCAGAGCCGCCCTTGCAGGCGTGGAGACCGGACTGGCGTCAGCACACCCTTCCCTCCCGTGGTGGACCCAACTCCACTGACTGTAACCGTGTGCCAGACCAGGCCCTGGGTTTGGGTCTGCAGTGACAAGCACCCTGCCAGGGGCACCGGAGGCCACTCAGAAGCAACCTGTAGAGAAGCTAAGAGGAAATAGGGGGTGAGGGCTCATGGGGGAGGCCATCAGCCACGGAGCACGGGGAGGCTGTCCTCTAAGTGTGGGCAGGAGGCCCGCAGGCAGGACCTCCCCATGAAGAGGGCATGTCCTACCTGTCCCCAGCTGCAGTGTCCCTCAAAAGATGCGCTCATGCCCTGACCCCATGTGAATTTGTGAACAGGAGCTTATTTGGGAGAAAGGCGTTTGCAGATGTAGTGAGGTCGAGGTCTCCAGATGATCTCTTCCCGGATGAGCTGGCGAGGCCTGCTCCTTACAGGAGGCCCAGGGAGAAGAGAAGAGGCCTGGAGAGGCGAGGCGGGTTGGCTGGATCTCTGACCTCTGGCCTCGGGACTGGAAGAGTGAACTCCGGATGCTTTAGGCTGTCCAGCATGGTGCTTGGTTCCAGCAGCCCCGAGACCCTGCCACATGGGCCACCGGAAGATGGCAGACCAGCAGGGCGGGGCCCGGCTCTGGCGAGAGGCTGGGTTGGGAGTCTTGGCTCTGCCACTTCCTGGCCATGTCCTTGGGCAAGCCATGTACATTCTCCAAGCCTGTTTCCACGTCTTACAGCAGGAGTAGCCCTAGCTGTCCAGGAGGTCAGGGTGATGGCAGGAGGTCGCATGTTGGCAGGGTGGTCGCCACCCCTCCGTCCCTTTCTACAGAAGCGTCACCCAGGCCCCATGGTGTCGCCTCTACCTAACACCACCCTGGACATAGAGAGGACGTGTAGAGGTGAGTTCTGGAGTACGTCCTTGCTGTCCACATTGGCAGGAAGGGAAGCCTAGCCTTCCAACCAGGGGCGTTTATGGCTGATGGGACTCGTGGCTGGCCTGCCCTGCAGGAGTCCCTGAGCAGGCCACTTGAGGGCGGTGGACAGGAGTTCCAAGAGGAGAAGCACCCCAGCCACTGAGCCTGTGCCAGGCAGGGAGGGCGCAGGTGGGGGCTGGCCTGTTCGGGCTCTGCCACCTGCTGGGCTCCCAGGTGCCCCAGCCAGCAGCCACCAGGAAGGGCAAGTCAAGTCTCCACTGCTTCCTGTTCTGTTGTTTTAATGTTGGACTCACAACTATCAACTTTGGTCTCTAAGCCTGAAAAGACAGTGTTCAAGACGAGGCTTCCCGAGGATGTAGCAGCCACCCCGGGGCCCCGCCCATCAGGAGGCTGAGGCAGGAGCATCGCAAGCTCTAGGCCAGCCTCAAAAACTCAGCAAGACCCTCTCCCAAAATAAAAAAATTAAAAGGGCTGGGGATGAGGCTCGGAGGCTGGGTTCCACCCCGCACTCAAAAAGACAAGGCCGCAGGCCCAGTGGGGCTCCTCCCGCTGCCGCTGGGCGCTGACTCTGTGGCGGGAACCAAGCTTCCCTCACCACCACAGGGCACTCCCTCAGAGGAACAGAGAGAAGAGGTAAGGGAGGCCCCCAGAGCTGGCCAGAGGGCCCTGGTGGTAGCAGAAAACCCTCCAGGTTCACGCTCGCCCGCACTGACACCACACAGTGGGCGTCTTAGGTGGGCACCATTGCCATTCCCAATTCACAGGGGAGCAAACAGGCACAGAGAAGCCTGTGGCTGTAGTGAAGATGCCCAGCAGGCCGTCTGAGTCCACCCTGTGGACGCTCATGGTCCCTGCACAGCTGGATTTACCTGGAAGCCCTACCAACACTGCATCCAGGGCCTGGCAGGCGCCTGCCTCCCTGGTGGTGCTGGCTCCCTCGCCTCCTGGCACGTGAGGCTGCTGGGTGAGCTCACAAGGGAAGAGAAAGTGGGTGACGGAAGGAAGGACTGATGGACAGTCAGTCACCCACAGGCAGGGCACGCGCCCCACAGCAGGGCCAGGAGGTCAGCCCTCGGTGGTCCTGACCGGCCTGGCCCTGCGTCCTGGGGCAGCTTTCTGGAGGATGCACACCGCCCGCAGCCTGCCGCGTCGGGACCGGAGTGCCCTGTGATGGCAGAGACGGCCTGACACCCCTCTCGTGTGCCCAGTGCCCACTCTTTCTTCCACACAGCCGTGCTTCCCCAGGGACCAGGATACGCTCCCTGGCTCCCTGCCGCCGTCCCCCAAATGTAATTAAGAGGAGGACCTTGGTAATGGCCTTCTAACCGCCTGGGCTCTTGTGGGCAGCGGCTGCTCGTTTCTACTAATTGGAGGGAACTGCAGCCAGGCACAGGGAGGCAGGGCTGCTCCCTCCCCTCCCCGGCCAGCGGCCCTGACCCTGCCTGCACTCCCGTGGGACTTCGGGAGAGATGAGGTGACTGGCCCCAAATGATCTGCACGTGGGACTCGGGTGGGCCCGGTGAGGTGCCCTCTTTCACGCCCAGTCAAGCAGGGCTGTTCTCAGGGACAGCGTGGTGTATGCACGAGGGCCCACGCCAGGCCAGGCCGTGGCCCCGCTGAGCCTCCGGCTTCCTCTGTCAGGTGGGAACCCTCGCTGGCTTCCTTGGGAACCAGGAAAAGGAGAGGAGGCGCCAGGCCGTCTCCAGCAGCCAGCTCCTTCCTCTCCAGCGGCCACCGTACGGAATGCAGGGAGGAAGAGGAGCAGAGGAGGAGGAGGGAGGCCCCTGCTGCTGGGTCCACGGCTGGGACTCAGGACAGGCGGAGCCTGGAGCCCACCTGCCAGGAGCATGTGGAGCCTGGACCCCCACACTGGTTGCCCCAAGTAACCGTGGCCTATTTTACATTGTGGGGTTTTTCTAACTGAAAAAAGAAATTTGAAATCAATTAAAAGGTGTGGGAGTTAAAGTCTGAAGGACCCCAGCGGCCTCAGGGCCTGGCCCAGGGCAGGTGCTGGAGGAAAGTGCCCTCTGGGTCCAGGCAGCGGGGGCAGCAGGCCCTGGGAGCGGGGTCCCCCCGTGAGCGGGGCCATTTTCTGACCCCGGGAGCCTCCGAGGGGTGGGGACTCCCACTCCCTCCAGCCCCTCAGCTCAGTCCAGCCTGCCCCTGGCCCCCACGGCCAGGCCTCCTGCCCTCCCATCGGGCGTGAATGGCCTCACAGACCAGAGGAGACAGCCTGGGTTGAGGCCACCCTGGGACGTATGAGGGGACAGAACTCCACCACCCAGAATCTCACGGGCAGGGCGGAGGCCTCCCCCCCCCGCCCCCCCGGCTGGGCTGAGAGCCGGCTGAGTCCACGCTCTCAGGGGCTGGAGCCTGGCCCTTCCCTCCTGGCATGGGTAAGACCCGCCAAGACGCCTTGGCACCCCTGGCCTCTTCCTGACGCACCCCACCCAGTGAGCCCCACTTCGGCCTCCCCATGGGAGACGACCTAGCGGGAGCCCAAGTCCAGCGCGTCCTGCACATCCCACCCACCACCGCCCTCTCTCTCATGGAAGTGCCCTCTGGGGCCCAGGGCGTGTTCTCAGGCCCACGGTGAGCAAGAAACCTGACCTGTCCGGGCACCTGTCCCAGTGGACGTGGGCAGCAGCCCCTGGCACCCACTGGCCCCTCCCAGGTGAACCTGAGAACACCCCTCCCCTCCTTCACCGGCACACAGACTCCTGGGGGCCTGGGGCCTGGGCTGGTTTACTGCAGAGCTGGTCGCCCCCGCCCTTCTCAAGCTAAGCCCGCCCTCCACCAGGGCTGCAGCCTCAGCCCCGGGTTATCCTGACAAGGAAAGCCTTCCAAGTTCTTTTTATTTTTTAAAACAGGCAAGGGCGGGGCAGGGAGGGTTCCTTAGAAAAGGGAAGAGGATGGTCCTTGGACCTGGACGCCTCTGTGCTGAGAGCCCAGCTGGCTTGGTCCAAGCCTCTTCAGGGCCCCACCCTCGCTGGGGCCTGCTCCTCCCAGTGACTGGTCGGGGGCAGCTGGGAATGCCAGCCGTGCTCCTGCCCCAAGTGCCCTGGCACAGGACACAGCCAGGATTCGTCTGCATCTGAGGCTGGCCAGTGACGATGACCCAAGGACTGACCACACACGCGGGCACAATGGCTACTCTCTCCAGGAGCTTCCACATTCTAAAGAGGGGCCTGGACACCCATGGCAAGACCCTCCACCTTCACAAAAACTATTTCCAAAGAGACCAAGGACCCAAGTGTAAAGTGTGAACCATCAGACCCTAGACCATGACCTAGCAGGAAATCCAGCCGACCTTGGCAATGACTCCTTGGCTACACCATCGAAGGCCCAATGCACATGAAAGAATTGCCGTGTTGGGCTGCGTGACGCTGCTGCTCTGGTGGACAGCTAAATAGACAAAAAGATAGGCCACGGGCCGGGAGGAAATATTTGCAGAACACACAGCTGATGAAAGACTGCTATCCTCTGTATAAACAAAGAACTCTTAAAACTCAATAATAAGGAAACAAACAACCCAATTAAACAAGAGACAAAAGATCTGAAGACACCTCAGGAGAAGACACACAGATGGCAAATAAACATGAAAAGATGCTCCACATCCAATTTCATCAGGAAGCTGCACAATACAATCAGGACGAGCTGCAAACATACTCACCCAGCGACCAGAACCCCAGATGCTGACGCCAGGGAGGACGTGGAAGAGCAGGAACGCGCATTCCTTGTTGGTCAGAGTGCAAGGTGTTCAACCACTTTGGAAGACGGCTTGGAGCCTCCTAGAAAACTAAACACACTCTTACCGTGGGATCCAGCAATCGTACTCCTTGGTATTTTCCCAGAGGAACTCAAAACTCAGATCCTCATGGAGACCTCCACACTAACAAGCAGAACAGCTTTGTCACCACCCAGACTGGGTAAACAAAATGTCCTTCCACAGCTAGATGGATAAAACCATGGTTCATCCTCATAAGCCATGGTCCATCCACACAGTAGAATATTATTCAGCACTAAAAAGAAATGAACATCAAGTTACAAAAAAGAAACAGTCTGGGCAGGGTGAGTTGGTACACGCCTGTTTTCCTAATGAGGCTGAGGCAGGGGAAAGGCTATTTCATTAGTGGGCTGCCCTAGTCTGTTTTCTGGTGCTATAACAGAAGCCCTGAGGCTGGGTAATTTGTAAAGAAAAGAGGTTTACTCACCTCACAGTTCTGGAGGCCCTAGGTCATGGCACAGCATAGGCTGCTGGTGAGGGTCTCGTGGTAATGGCATCCCATGGCAAGTGTGTGCCAGGACAGCAAGCAAGGTGGAGAAGAGGCCAAACACCAAGGGTAACCTCACCTTGCCACACCCACTCTGGAGTGGCTGATCCCGTCCCTCAAGACCCAACTCCCTGCCGAGACCTAACCCAGTCTCTCAAGAGGAACGCTAGCCCATCCATGAGGAGAGGCCACCCCCTCTCAAATCCATTACACTGGGAATCAAATTTCAACCTGGGTTCTGGTGGGGACATGCCACCTCCAAACCAAAGCATGGGCCAAGAACGTTCCCAATCAGGTGCCTCTGCCAGGGCTGCAGGAGGGCAGAGGCCAGGGGCACACTGAGTCATGGTGCAGGCCCCGAGTCAGCGCTCCTGTGTATGTTGTCCATCTGTGGTGCTGTGGCCAGTCCACCAACGCCCAGCTCCTGGGGCCTGCCTGTGTCCACCTACTCAGAGACCCTTCATTCACTCGGCCCTTTCTTTGTCTAGGAAGAAAGCCCAGGCAGACTGCTGCCGGCCCTGCACACAGCAGCTCCCACCCTAATTGGTGCTGCTGGGATTAATAAGGCTTCCTGGGATCCTCATTATCAGGAAAATTGTCTCAGAAAAGCTGCCCAGGGTATAGGGGCAGGGGCACCTCCCTCCAGGAAGGCAGCTCTGACCGGGAGGAGCCGCCAGGGAAGCGTCCATTAATCAAGCATCTCTGAGGGCCACGCCTGAGCTTCCCTGGGTTCCTGGGAGCAGGGACACAAGGACACGGTTCTGTCAACAGGGACAGAGGTGGCCTGCCTGCACACCAGCATGTATCTGGGACTTGAACATGTGTTTGCTGGTGGCTGCCATCTACGAAGGACACAGAGGCAGCTGGCTGCGCATCTGTGCATTCCAATCAACTGACTCAGCCGTCCACCCGTTCATTTGGCCATTCGTGCATGCTTCAAGTGGTTAATGGACCTCTACGGATAGCCTGGCGGTTTGCGATGAGCCCGAGCAGTTACCAGCGAACGTGGGCATCTGTAGACGGCAGGGGCTCATGTCCACCCTCGACCCTGTAGAAACTTTGGGGCTTGCAGAAGTGGCCCTGCTGGTGGGATGGGGAACTCTGGATGGAGAGGCAGGAACCTGCCCCAAGCTGCATGCACAGGAGCTGTGGCACCAAGGCCAGCAGGCCAGGCTCCAGGTGGCTGTGGCCGCTGGCGTCTGTGGCCATGGTGGGCCTGCAGCAGGCCTCCAGGCCTCAGGGTTGGAACCATACAGGTCTCACGGCCTCACCGGTCATCCCTGGCTTGGCTTGGCTCCGTCCCATCCGGCAACACACGCATACAATGGACTACAAAGCCCTGCCCGAAACATCATTTGGAGAGGAAAATCAGAATCACCGGCATCTAATAGCCATGTTAACAATGCTTCCCTTGGAAGTGAATCCAATCTGACGGCGCCCCGGCCAAGCTGTCCCCCAGCCATAGAGTTGTCTCTGGTTTCTGCGATATGGAGGAGACGGCTCAGAGAGGGAGGCGCACCTGGAGGAGGCGCACCTGGAGGAGGCGCGGAGCAGCTCGGGGTGGTAGGCGGCGGTCCTTCACTTCAGAGGAGCCATGAAATTTTAAAGCCATCCTGAGGTCTGCCAGAAAGCAACCTTTTAAGTGGAGAGCAAGAAGCCCTGGGGAGCGCTGGCCGGGCAGCAGGGCTGAGCGTCCTCTAAGAGCTTCGCCGGGGCACCAGGAGGACCTCCCGCCTGCAGCTCCCCACTGCTCCCAGGCCACTGCCCTGAGGCAGGAAGGCACAATGTGAGCACCCCAGACTCAAGGCTCTTCCAAACCCAGACTTCCCACCTCAGCCCCTGCCTCGGACCGCAGGGCCAAGGTGTGGCCAGTGCGCTCGGCAGAGGACCGTCTGGCCCCTCTGAGCTGGTTTTTGGAAGCCATTTCCATCAATGAGAATAGGGCAAAGCCTCATCATCGCAGACACCGCTAATTAGGGCTTGTGATCAGCCCGCCTGGGCCGCCAGAAGTTGACATTTGCTTTCTCTACAGACACTGCAAATTAACAGCCAGACGGGTCCCCAGGACCTTTACAAGTCAGAAGCAGCTCCAGCCACTGGCCCTCAGCCGCCACAGGTGCCATCCTCTCCGGCGTTCTCATTGTCGCCTGTCCCCATGGGGGCAGCCCAGAAGGTCACAGGAGTGCTAGTCCATGACAGAGCAGAGACCCAAGGCTCGGGGGCCAGGCCTCTTCCTGGGTCACACCATGAGGACACCTCAGGGACAGGACTGAGGTCACCAGGCTGCGCTGCCTCCTGGGTCCTGCCAACTCCCTCAGGGCACTGGGTGGAAAGGAGGGGCCACGGAAGCATTTGGAGAAGACTCTCCATCTTTGCCAACAGTATAAAGGGACAAACTGGCCAGTTCTAAGGTCCCTCTCTAGCCCTGCCTGACCCTGCCCTGCCTGTTGGTCCTGGAGGAACAGGGCCAAGGGCTCTTTTCCCTTATGAATTGAGGCCCCTGGGGGATAGAGAGGGGCAGTGAGGGCTTTGGGGGACATCAGGTAGCAAAGGCCTAGAGGGGTCCTTGTGGGGGGAGGTGTCCCGAGGTCCCCCAGCTGAGGTCCTGCTAGTCGCCTTGGGAGCCAGGCAGTGAGAGCACAGGAGGTCCGGAGCAGCTGGGGCTGGACACCTGGGCCCAGGCTGTGCCCACGGCTGTCGGGGGAGCACCCACACAGGTCCCGGGAGGGAGCGGGCAGCAGGGGGATGGCATGGGGGCTCCTCCTGGACGGTCAGCTCCTCGGTCCCTGAAGTCTCTTCTCCCTGTGTCACGGTCACCCCCTTACCAGGATCCACCCACCCCGTATTTGAGGGATGGGTCCCCTGGATCCCATGCCTGCCTTAGAGCCGATGTCCCTAGGGTCCAGAGAATGTCTGTCCCGTCCCCCAGGGGCGCACAGCTAAGGCCACCTAGGGGTGAAAGGGGACCTGGAGAAAACCACACTGCCCAGGCGGGCCTCTCTGGAGAGGCCGACGAGGCCCTGCTGTTGAGCCCAGCCTCCCAGCCACTGGCTCCCTCCTGCAAGTACACACGCAGCTCCAAGGGAGCAGGATGGGTCGCCGTGAGATATGAGGGACATGGTGGAGCCCAGGAGGACAGGCCTCGCCCTCCCGGCAGCCACCTTGTGCCCAGGCTTGGTCTGCTCCACCCTCGGCCCTCACTGGGCTGGGCACTGATTCTTCATCAAGGAAGGGAGGCAGGGAGGAAGGGGTGGGGGTGGAGGCTGGGGGCGGGGAGGAGGCAGAAGAGAAAGCTGCAGGCAGCCTTCCTCCTGGGCCTCAGGGCCCTCACCTATGCCTGGCTGTGCAGGAGGCCATGACAACCCACCCTGGCCCACGCCAGGCCGGAGCCCTCGGATGAGCTCTCCAGGCTTCAGCAGAAGGCTGGGTGTCAGGGAGCCGGCCAGAGTGGGAGTCCACGTGTGGGTGCCCCTGCCCCTCACCATCCCCACCTGCTCACACCCGCAGGGCAGCCTACACACCCCTCAGCCTCCACAGGCAAGGCCTCTCTCCAGGCCTGCTCCCTGCCCCTCCGACCCCGTCTCTCTCTGTCCCTCTGCCTCTCTCTCCCTCTCCAGCTGTCCCCTCTGCTTGCCCCTGCCTGAGCTGAGATGCTCGTTCAGATTCCAGCCCGCCCTACCCAGGACTCGGCTCCGTGGTGCCCGTGCCTTTAGGAAGCCGACGCTGGGGACTTGTATGACTGACGCCTCTGAACCTGGACAGGCCTCTGGTCTGAGTGCATCTCTGGTTGCCAAGAGACCTGCAGCCTGCGGATCCCACCCCATTCCAAGGGAGACTCACGGAGCAGAGGCCAGGGCTGGGATTGCTGGGGGCAGCAGTGTCCTTGTCACCGACTATGTCCACTGGGAGAAAGCAGGGCTGACCGAGCTTCCACCGGAGGGACGTGCAGGGCCTGCCATCCCCGGGGCTCCAGGCCATCCCGGCTGTCGGGCCTCCTGCTCCGTCTCCCCTGTCAGCTGCACGGGCAAAGAGCAGGGCCTCCTGCCTCCCCTGCTCCCGGCATCCTGCCTTGGTTGGCCCTTCAGACACCAGCTAGGGGCTGCCTGGCCTCCCCAGGTCGCCACACACCTCTGCCCAGTGGGGTGGGACCCTCAGACACCTGGGTCCTCATGGCCCTCAGCACCCAAGGACAGGGGACCTTCCTGCTCCAGGAACCATCAGCTCTTGCTGCTTCCATTTTTCTCATTTCAATAATTCTTGCAGTCCATGTTGTGTAAATAAAATTATTCTTCCCCAAAACCATTAGCGGTGCCCGACATTAATTCCCCTGCAATCTGCGCAATTAGCCACGCGCAGCACAGGGCATCGAAGGATCCGTTTGCTAATCACCGTGCCGACAAGCCACGCGCCTAATTAAATCTCCTTCCTGTTTATCCACTTACGGGATCCTCTGCAAAGACGCGAGCCGTGGGGAAAGCCTTGCCATAAATCATCTTCCAGTCACTTCTGCAGGCTGCAGATCCACTGGGTGTGTCTGCGTTTCATTCCCACTGCCGGGGTCCCCGCCCCAGGCCCGCAGGGGCAGGAAGGCCCCCGGAGAAGTGCCGGGCGGTGGGTGTGGGAGGGGTGGAGAGGCCAGGCCCCGGCTGCAGCGACCCCCACCCCTCCTCAGCTTCCAGCATCTTCCCTCCTAGCTGCACCTCTCCTGCCGGCCTTGAGGGGCCGAGGGTCACCTGACCCTCCCTGGGGACTCCTACCATCCAGCCCTATTCACAGGGGCCACAGAGGCTGCAAGGGGAAGGGGGGCTTTTGCTGTCACTCTTGGCCCAGGGAGGCTGCTGGCAGAGAGCAGCCACGCTCCTGGCTTTGGTGACCTCGGGAAGCACACGACCTCCCCAATTCCTCTCCTTGGTTCTCGAAGGGGCTGATTGCCACCTGGGATGCTGGGCAGGTGCCTGTCACAGTGGCTGGCATCCAGGGGTGCTCACTGAGGAGCACGAACAGGGCGTGGGGAGGGTTCGGAGGGCCAAGGGTGCAGCCCCAGAGTAGGCGAGGCGGCAGTGGCTGCCGTCAGCTCCAGGGCTTCTGTGGAACCTGGGACTCCTCCCACAGCTGCCGTGGAGGGCAGTCCAAAAGCCCCCTGCCCCGTCCCCTGGCCACGTGGCACGGGGCCCTTGCCATCTGCCACGGGGGCCTCCAGACGAGCAACCCTGGAAAAAGAAGTGGGCCGTTTACCCAAGGCACGGCCACTGGCCAACAGAGGCAGAAGGCAGGTGACCGAGGCCAGGCTAGGGGCGCGAGTCCCGTGGGGTGACGGGAAAGCGCTGGCTTTAGGTGTCAGTGGCGCCTGCTCTGTGAAGAGCCCTGACGAGCAGCTTGGCGGCTGGATGTCTGGTACGTGAATCAGGTCTCAATAGAGCATAAAATGAAACCCAATCTGGGGCCACCGCACCCCACGTTCCTGCTGAGGCGCCTCTTCCACAGGCAAGGGCCACAGCGCGGCCCCGGCAGCAGGGGCGTTCCCAGAGTGGCAGACGGACGGCGTGGGAAACCGTTCTTCGTGGGTGCCAACTCCCAGAAGGTTGGGCACAAGAGCTGCACAGGTTCCAGGATGTCCCCGCCCAGCAGGGCCCAGCTGCCCCTGGGTCAGCTGATCTGTTCCCTTAAGTCCCTTGGAGCAGATGCTGCAGGCCAGTGCCCTCTGAGTGGGCTCTGCCCGCCCCAGGCAGTGCATGTGTCCCCGAGACCCTCACACTCCAGGTCCACAGCCCTCCGGGAAGCTGCAGGGCTGCACATCTGGGAGACCCGGGCTCCTTAGAGATGGGGTCACAGGTCCCTCCACAGGCTCTAGTGGTCAGCTACAGAACGGCCCCCAAGGACCTCATCCAGATCCCTGGAGGCTGCAAACGTGACCTGCTGTGGAAAGCGCATGTCGGCTGTGAAGCAGTTTGATCAGCCTTGATTGTCCCGTGGCCCCTCGTCAGCACCAGTGTCCTTGAAGGATCGCCACCAAGGAAGGGAAGATCGTGTGCAGATGAGCAGAGAGTAAAGGGACAGCTGGGGACACCGGGAGCTGGGGGAGGCAGGAAAGACCCTCCCCTGGGCCTATGGAAGAAGCACAGACTGCCTGGCTCCTCGGGTTTGGACTTGGGGTCCCCAGAACCTGGAGAGGACAAATCCCACGGTAGAAATGTGGTGCAGGGGCTTGGGACACTGGAATACCTGCTGGCTCAGGCTCCGAACTGTGGCAAGACCCCTGGCCACCCAGATGTGAGTCCAGGTCTGGGGAACACCAGTCCAAAGGCTGCCTGGAGACCTTCCCTGTGCAGGTCAGCACTCCAGCTTGAGCTCAGCAGAGGGCTCAGGTCCCCAGCACGGGGCCGAGGTGGAGCCTGGGGGTTGGAGCTATTTCTGTGCCTTGATTTGGGGTCGGGGACATCAATCACCAAGGCCACAATCGCTCTCCACAGCATATATCACCCGGGCACCCTGCCAAGCCCATCTCCACCATCTCCTCCTGTTAATATCGCTGCCATTAGCCCAGCGTAGCAAATCCGTCACAACCAGCCCCTCCTGGCCTGTATTTTTTACTTTTAATTATGATCAAATGTGGATATTGAGTAGTTTGATGCATGTTAGATGTCTGCAGGGATTTCTTGTTAATAATGCAATTGCAGAGCTCTAATGGCTCATAACCAGGGCTATTACTGCAGCATGTATTCAGTGTGTCTCCAAAGTTGGACGTTTCTCCAAGAGGGGGGTGTGAGGGTGTTGGAGGGATGGAGATCACGCAGTGAGTAATTATGGAGGCTGTCTTCTCAGATCTCTTGCTGACATGCGGAGCCTCAACTAGCACTTCCCAGCTGTGGGGACCAGTGCAGGTGGCAGAGGGGAACTTGGTGGCATCTTGTACCAGATTGTCAAATGACCTGCAAGACAGCTGCAAATTATCCCCACCGCTAAGAGACCCCATGGCCAGTGAGAACCGGTCAAGCACACTCACCTGTAAATGTACTTTTCCTTGGAATGTGACGGGTGAGGAGACAGGGGGTCTGGGTCAAATGGACCTGTACTGACAATCGAACTCTTTGCATTAGTCTATTTTCTGTTACTACAATGAAATACCTGAGGCTTCATACTTTTTTAAAGAAAAAAATGTTTATTCTGGTTCATGGTTTTGGAGGTGTACAGGGAGTGCATGTGTGTTAATTGACTATCTCCCTCTTCTAAAGCCACCAGAATTAACTGACATGGCCCCTCCTGATGACCTAATGCAGCCTAGTCCCTTTCAAGACCCAGTGCTAAATACCTTAGAAGGTGGTCTCCACCCTCTCCATGCCTGATATGGGGACACAGATCAACAGATGAACCTTTGGAGTCACATTGAACCAGATCCAAACCATCACACTAGCATTGTCCCCTTAAAACATGACATCTGGAGACAAGTGAGGGGTCTAGCTCCACGAGTCACCCACCAGTGTCTGCAGCCCTTATTTCAAGGCCAGTGGGACTTGTCCAACTACCTCAGAGAGAAGTTCCTGGGGACACTGGAGGCAGAAGTGGCTGTGAGCCTGGAGGACTGTGGGGGTGGAGAAGGTCAAGGTCAAAGCCACCTGGATCAAGCGCCTCTGGCTGCTGCAGTGCTATGTGGCATGAGGCAAGCTACCACCCACTCTCTCTCAGTCCCTGCAAAGTGGGGCATGCAGATCAAATTGCAGCCAGAGGACTCAGAGGACCCTGAAGTGGGGGGAGTCAGAGCAGGGGACCTTGCTGCGGGGCGGGGGGTTACCTGTCCTGGCAGGGAAGGTGCAGCTTAACCCTTCCCTCCCCCACTGGGCTGCAGGCAGTCCCTCCCACCTGGCTCTCTTCCCTCCCAGGCTCACTGGGCTGCTGATTCCAAGGGCCCCACCTGGGAGACGTCACTGCCCCCCATCTTCCCTGTCGGAGGGTTGCCCCTTCCCCAGGCGCCTGTGCCCACTCTCCACCCATGTTCGTTCACTGAATGGGAAGCCCCTGGGTACCCACTGTGAGCCAGGCTCTGGCTGACCAGTGGGGACACCTCTGGGCAGAGGATCTGTTACCAGCCAGCAGTCTGTCTCCAGATGCCCTGCTTCCTTGCTGGGAGGCTGACCCCAAGAGGCAGACCAGTCCAGCTTCAGGACCCGCTGGTCAGTGTCCCCTCTCCCATCCACTACTAAAGTTCAGGTAAACACAGGGTGTCCTCCAGGAGGAGGTGAGGACAGAGAAAGGACCCATGGGAAAGCTGGGAACCCACATGAAGCTGAGCCTAGTGACGGAGGCAGCCTGGTGGGGATCCCTGGTTGCGCTGCACCCCATGGTCACAGGGAGCCTGGGCAGGGGGCCATCAGGAACTCTGAGTCATCTTCCAGCTTTTCTCTACCCCTGAACTCATTCCGAGATAACAGGTTATTTCAAAGTGATTTCAACGTTTTCCACTAAATGCCTCAACGTCAACGTTCATCAAAAGTCCCTTCAATGCACCAGCTTGAGGGTCAGCTCTCCAGGGCTGGGCAGAGCCTCTCTGCTCCTCCAGGTGAAGCTTGCCTCGCTGTGCTCAGGGCTCGGCAGGAAGACAGGCCAGTGGCTCATGGCCTCTGACCCTCCCCAAGCCAGGCGCTCACCTCCCATGGGTCTGACTGCAGAAGAGACAGAGTTTCCACAGTGTGGGGCTCACAGGAAGGGCTCCAAAAGCAGTCGGATTTGCCCTTTTCATTATTTCACAGACTCCTGGACGGAGGCCATAGACGGCCTCGACCCTCTCAAGAGTTCCCATCTGGGGACAGCCGGCAGGAGGATCAGATGACCTGCAGTCTCCTAGCCTCCTTCGCACAGTCCAGGGGCCCCAGTCAGTCTCCCGCTGAGCTGAAGAGGTGGCCAGGATTGGTCCTCCGGAAGCAGAGGCTTGGACCAAGCTTGCACAGAGCACACTGGCACCTGTTGGGCAGGAGCCAAGCCTCCACACAGGCCCCGTGAGACCTCTGCCCCCTGGGCAATCATGGCCTCAGACTGTCCCCTCTGCTAAATGGCCACCCCTTGGTCCCCTCTCAGGCCCTGGATGTGGCTTCCTGGGAGTGGGGTGGCCGTGGGTGGGGCTGCTCTCTGCACTGACCTGCTCACCTACTGACCACACTCCACTCTTGTCCTGCCTGGAGGAGTCTCTGTGCTTCCCACAGAGGACACAGTAACAGCAGCTCCCCAGGCCTCCTGCGGCCGTCCATGGCCTGAGGCATGGGCGGCCTGGCCCGTGGCCTCTTCGCCGTGCCAGGACCTCCAGTTCACACCCCACCCTCTGGGCACACTCCAAGCCCTTATCCCCAGGGTGTCTGAGTTCTGGCTACCATGTCCTGGGGCGGGGGCAGCTGTCCCTGTCCACTTACAGTCACTACCAGCAAGAGAGCAGCAAGAGGTTCCACAGAGGTCACCTGCCTCTGTGGGCATCTCTCCAGCCTGTGTGCCAGCAGCTCCACTGCCCACTGATGACCACCCTAGCAAGACACTGGCCCCTCTTTCCTATTGGTCTCTGGAACAAGAAGCCCCGAAGGCCCTGGTAGCAGCTGTGTGCCCTAGTAAGGGTGCACCCCTTGGGACCAGGACTCCCACCTTCAAGAGCCCAGTGGAATATGGACAGGAAGTGCAAAGTCCCCAGGGGTCACTGGGATGATGTGGATGGGGCCATCCCCACTCCACCCCTGGCTCCAAGCCCTCAGTTCCTTCCACTAGGGACGCAGCACCACACAAACCCCTTCCTTGGGGCTGTGCTGGGTGGTGGCCCTCGAAGGCTGCTGCTGGCATCAAGGCACTGTCAGGAAGCAGCCACGTGCGAGAGGAAGCAGCAGGTACCCTGGAGGGTGGAGCCCACCAGGACTGATGCCAAGGGGCAAACGCTCGGAGCACCCCAGTAGGGGTCCAAACGCTGCAGACAGGAAGGCCAACCCGGACCAGGCACTTGAGCGTGTTCCTGTGGGAACCGAACTGTCCCTCCAGGGGACAGCCGATGTGGTCACTGAGGAGGCCAGCAGCACCAGGGCTTTTCTGGCAGGGCCTCCCCACTCCAGAGCTGGTGCCGGCTGGACCTTGGGCTACCCAGGTCGCAGCAGCCAAGCCCTCATACACTCGGCTTGTCCCCAGCCAGGCACCCCCATGTGGAGGCCTCTTGGAAGGGAATCGCCCTCCTCCAGAGCACGTGTCTCACCAAGGCCTCCCCTGGCGCCCCGCGAGCTCACCTGACCCAGGTGGCATAGTGTCAGCACATCACCACTCAGCACGATCCTCGGAATCAGAGGGCCCGACATCATCAGCCTATTATAAAGGGCAGAGCACTTAATGTAGGCCAGGGAAACGGTGCAAAGCCTCATCGCCTGATCACGTGACTGAGAGCCCAGATGTCTGCGGCCTCAGGTGGGTGGCTGGAAGGCTGGGCTCCGTGGAACTGCAGGGTTTCTGCACTTGACTTGGTTACGTGGGCTTTCTCTGGCTCTCTCCCTGCTTCCTATGCTTGGGGCTCGTTGGGACTCCTGGTTGGACATTTATCAGCCACTATCACTGCCGGTGCAGCTCAGCCTCCTCCTCCCACCCGGCACGTGGCCTGGGTACCCCAGCTCCAGCCAGGGCTCGCTGATGCCAGTTCAGCTGTCTTTTCTGTTTCACTGGCAGTCTCCTAAGCTGTCCCCAAGTTCATTAACCTCTCTTGTGCAGTGTTTAACACACACACACTCACGCCTGTGTGCTTTTCACCCCAGAGGTTGCCGTCCCCGTCCCGGAACTCGGGTTCGGGTCTCCCTCAGCATTTCCACACCTCCGGTGAACACAGCCACGCTTCCTCCAGCTTTCCCAGCGTGCAGAAGCAGCGGCCATGCATCTCAGTCCGCCTGCTGACCGTGTCGTCTCCGTGACTCTCTGCTGGCTTTTCTCCATGTGGGCCGGCCTTCCCTGCCTTTTTTTTATTGAGTGCCCGACATGATCGGGTCTGCTTTGTTGGATGCCACTCAGGCTCTTAAGCTGTGTTATTCGGGGCCAGAACTGTGCTTCCTCTGGGCTAAGGACTCCTCGGCGGCAAGGCAGGACCTGAGCACCCACCCAGCCCTGGGAGTCGTGGGGTCCTCGGTGTGGCGGGGGATGAACACCGTTCCCAGCCAGTTGTCAGCTCCAAGTGCTGTCCCCACTCCCCTGCACCCCACCGCTCCCCTGCACAGCTCCTCGCTGGGGCACTGCCTGTGGACCCCTGCCCTCAGGCGGTGTGTCTGCCAGGCTCCCTGGGTACCCCTGGCGAGCCCCGGCCTGGAGCCTCCTGGCAGTCAGTGGTCACAGCTCATCAGTTTCCCCTCTGGGGTCACATCTGCTGCCTGAAGACCAGGGTGCCCCACACTGTGGCCTCTGGCTGTACCTGCATTTGGGGGTTGGGGATCACCTAGGTGGCTCTGAACCTGAGAGTGGGACACGGAACCACCAGAGCCAGCCCAGCCCACGTCCAGTGACAGCATCACTCCTCAACTTTCCCCTCATGGCCACTTACGTTTCAAGGAGAGCGAGGGTGACGTGGAGGGGTCTTGTGCACACTGGGTCTGGCCCTTCAGCTGGCCTCTCTCCCCATCAGTAGGGAGGCCAGCCCCTCCTCCTGGTGCTCCTGAGAGAGTGGACGGGCAAGCTAGGGCTCTTCACTAGTGGACCTCAGCCCTACGATTCTCCCAGGAGCTGAAAGGCCATCCTGTGCCCCAGCTGCCCTGCAAGGCCAGCAGCCCACAGGGCCCCAGGTGCCCCTCTGAGGAGGGAGGGAGAATCTGCCCAGGTGGGCCAGAGAGAAGCTGCGGGATGCAGCGCCTGCTCTTGGGATTCCCCGGGCCCTCCCAGCACCGAGTACACCGACCCCTCCAGCGCCTGTGGCCCTGGGGCACTGTTGTGGCTTCTTCTGGACAGAAGGCCTGGCCACTTCTCCCTGCTTCTGGCTCTCTCCATTTCCTTCGTGTCCCTGAACCCAGGAGAGAAAAGCCAAGCCAGGCTACCAATCTCCAACGCATGAGTCTCCTTAGTAAAAAATTTACTGTGAGCCCATGAAATGTTTAAGCACTGTATTTCACTACTAAAAAGTGAGGCAGAAGCCAGCACCTTTGGAGCAAGGATTTCCCAGGCATTTTATAGATCAAAGCAATAGAATAAAATAAATATG
Organism: Sciurus carolinensis; assembly: GCF_902686445.1. Taxonomy (NCBI): domain Eukaryota; kingdom Metazoa; phylum Chordata; class Mammalia; order Rodentia; family Sciuridae; genus Sciurus; species Sciurus carolinensis. The sequence goes on from NC_062226.1 coordinate 3,330,816, forward strand.
GCCAGTGACAGCTGGGAGGGGTAGGGAGAAGGGGGAGGGGGCACTGGCTGGGGGAGGGCAGCCTGGGAGGCGACAGGCCTGGGCAGCTGCTCAGCCAGGGCTGGTAACAACGGTCCTGCTGCAGGCAGACTATTCACAACTCCAATTCCCAGAGGAAGAAACTGAGGTCCCCAGAGCCCCAGTGGTGTCTCAGAGCGTGGTTCCCCGCCGTGGAGCTGGGCCTGAGGCTGTGCCAACACAAACCCACACCTGCGTCAGCACAGATGACCTCATCCTGGCCCAGCTGGCCCGCTGGCTTCTCCAGCAGGGAATCGCACCACTCACGGGAACCGCTCTGTGTCCAAATTCTTTGCACTGGGATTTCCAGAGAAGTGTGGAAAACACGAATCCCAAAACTGGTATGAAGTGGCCCTCTTCCTCCAGGAAGAGGTCCCAGTGAGAAGCTCAGGACCCTCCCTGAACATCCCAGGTCCGGCAGGGCCAGCCTCAGCGGCGTGCGGGTTCCAGCCCAGCTTGCGCTCTGCTCTGCTGGACTCTTGGAATGGAGGGCCTGGGCTCTCCCCGTGCAGCACGGCCTGCGAATATCTAGCAGGTCCTGGTCCCACGAGAAGAAAGGCCTTTGGGAGCCCCTGACCCACTGTCCCAGATGGAGAGTCTCCAGAAAGCTCTCTCGCCCCTACTACAGGGGTGGGACGAGAAGCAGGGGCAGAAGTGGGTGGTGGACCTGGAGGGCACAGAGGGGTGAGAGGAGAAGCACCAGAGAGCCCAAGGGGCCCGGAGGGTCTCTATGTGGGAGGCGGAAATGCTGAGAGTGGTCCAGGCCGCAGCTTCCACGTGGGCCAGATTCGGCACCAGGTCCTCCACATTGGCCCTGCCTCAGGGACCCCTCATGTCCTCCCCAGTCCCTTCCCTAAATGTGTCGGACGGTAAGGGTGGTGCTGGAAACTGGTCCCCCAGCTCAAAGAACCTCTGGTCTTTGCACGCACATGGGGGTGTGGCATACCCGGTGGGCACCTGGCATGGTGCCGGGTACGGGGAGGGAGGAGGTGGGAGTAGGGGTTCTCCAGGCAGCTGGGCCTGGCTGTGCCCTGAAGCTCGGGCAGGTAAGGGATGTCGGGGCCCAGCATGACCCGGGCGGGCGGCACACAGCGTGCCTGGACGGGCGGGATGGGGCCCTGGGGAGGGGGAGGGGCACCCAGAGGCAAAGCCCATAACTCTGGGTCTCAAATGCTTGCCTGGGCCAGCAAAAGATCCAGCACCCTCAGAAGCTTCAGGCTGGCGAGGGTGAGACCGGATGTCAGGAGGCTCCGCTGGGGGTGAAATGGTGGCGTGGAGCCCGGAGTGGTCTGCAGGCATCAGGACGGGCGGCAGGGGGAGGGGCAGGCAGAAGCCGCAGATCTGGTTCGCATCAGACCCCGACCGGCTGGCTTGTGGACACAACACCTGACCGTCAGTGCCTCAGTCACAGTTGGTGTACAACTGTGAGGGTCCCTGACCCTCTCAGGGCCCCACCCAGTTCTGAGCCCCGGGAAAGCCTCTGGGCTGCCTGATAGCACCCCACCCAGCCCCCGCCCTTCCTGCACATCCAGGGGACGCCCACCTCCATCCCCAGTCACCCGCAAAGCCCACGCCAGCCTCTGCTCCTCCAGGGAGCTCCCCAAAGGCCCCAGGTTGGCAGCGCCCCCCAGCAACAGGGGGCTGGTTGGCAGGTGACCGCCCCCTTTCTGAGCCTTCTTCAGGCAACCCGCATGCTCCAGGGTCCCGGTACTCAGACTCCACCAGGTTCAAGTTCAAGGTCCACAGCCCAACAACCACGATTAGTAAAGAGATTTTGGGCTTTAAAAACTGGATCAGCTCAATCATGAGCAGAGAAGCTTCCCAAGGCCTTCGATTTTTCTGTATTTCCCCTACAGTCCACAGGTGTCCTCTGAACCCCTCAAATCCACACCCCAGAGCCCAGAGTCCCCACTGCTCTCCCCCTGAACTCCCTAATGGCCCAGGATTGCTGTCCATTGGTCACTCTGTCCACCCCGGATCAAATGAGAAGACACACCCCTCACTAGAGTTCATCTCCCCTCCCTTTCCCCTACTTGTGTCCTCTTTGTCCCTTGTCACCTGGAAACCAGGCCACCAAGCCCAAAACGCCCACCAATCAGAAGGTAAAGCTCATGGACATGCTGGGAGGGACTGGACCATGCTGGGAGAGACGGCTGCATGCCTGTGCTGGGAAATCTGCCCTCGTTGGAGAACACGGGCCTTCCCTTTGTCCCCCAGTGTCCTCCAGCCCGGACCTCGCTCTGCTGAATCAGCCCTTAGAGAAGGGAGGTTCTGACCTGGAACAGCCGGGCCGCCAGGTGCCAGAAGCAGAGGCAGCACAAGAACAGGAGAAGCCTGGCTGGGCAGGAGTGTCCCATAGGAAGGACGCGTGCCCCTACCACCTGTGAGCCAGGACGCCGAGAGGGCCTGCTGCCGTCACTGCAGCGCGGCAGCTCTCCGCAGGGGCCATTCTCACCACCGGGGACACTTGGCAATATCTGGGCACACTTCCATTGTCGCAACTGAGGGGTGCTCCTGGCATGGGGCGGCAGGAACTGGAGATGATGCTCGCCCCTACGATGCACAGGACAGTCTTCCATGGCAACGGATGGTCCATCCCCAAATGGCCACTGTGCTTCAGGGAGGGACTTGCCAGACCCACGGGCAGCCAGGGCAGCACAGACGGCCTTCCAGGGGTGTGTTGGGGATGACTGGAGATCCTCCCAGCACTCGAAGGGACCCAAGTCCTCCCGGTGGGGCGGGCCTGACTCGGACCTCAGGAGCCCGCACAGGAAGGTCTGCCCAGGGGCAATCGGGTCCCGGCTCCCCCTGCAGCCTGCTGCCCCCGCCACACCTGTTGGTGCCACCTCTGGTGCCTCTGGGCCCCACACGTTTGCCCAGGCTGCACCTGCTGGCTGAAGCCACAGCCAGCCCTTCCTCTGGGCTCATCCGCACCCTCCCTGGTTGCCCCAGACCCCACGTCAGCCCTGCCCTCCCGGGCTCTGTGCGTGGCTCCAACTGTTCCCACTTCCCGCAGGCAGCAGCCGCGGACTTGCCACCTCCCAGGCCAGCAGGGAGGACTGGGAGCAGAAGCCCTGGCGGACCACAAGGTGCCGAGCCCCGGGAGGAACACCCTCCCGTCGCGTGAGCCCGCCAGCGCCTTCTCCACCAGGACACGGGAGCCCAGGGCCACGTGTGCAGCTGGCAACGCGCGGGAGCCAGGCAGCCCACGGGCTCCAGCACACTCGGGAAGGGAAGGAACCAGGCAGATGGCTCGTGGGCAGGCTGGTGGCACCACCCCCGTGTGGGCGGCCGACGCAGACTTCTGGTATCGTCTCCTCCACGCCATATCAGGAGATGCCATGGGGAGAGCTGGGTGGCCCAGGAGGCGTCTCCTGCATCTTGGCCGCGCCTTGGCCTCAGGACGCCCCGCCCACTCCCACTCTCCAGCACCCTGGCCACTCTCACCCACCCTTCCCTGAGCTATGGGCACAGCCACTCTACCTGTCTGTTGCCCTGGAAGACTGTGGCTCTGGGATGGCAGACACTGACTAGCTCTTCCCCTTCTGACCTCTCCCTGCCTACCCCAGTCCTAGACTGATACGTTCAAATTCTCCAAGAAAAGCATTTGTGGACTGTAGATGAAGGGATGGATGGATGCATGCATGGGTAGATGGGCAGACGCATGGCTGCTTGGTAGATGGGGAGTAATGGGTGAGTGGACGGATGGACGGATGGATGGATGGTTGGATGGATGAGTGGAAGATGGATGGGTGGATGGATGGATGGATGGATGAGTGGATGGATGGATGAACGGATGGACGAGCACATGGGTGGGTGGATGGGTGGATGGATGGATGAACGGATGGACGAGCACATGGGTGGGTGGATGGGTGGATGGGTGGATGTGTGGGTGGATGAAGCATGGTGGACAGGGAGATGGTATATGGCTAGAGGGACATGCTCAGCACCTAAGCACAGGGGTCATGTATGATAGAGGAGAGCAGGAGGTGAGCAGGGCAGGGCCTGGACTTGCAGCAAGGCTGGAGGCCTGAGGACAGCCGGCTGGATAGGCAGGACCATTTGCCAAGCCCAGCCAAGAGCCAGGAGTAATTAAGCCTGTGTGCACCTCCCTGGAGTCCAGCAGCCTTGTCTTCATTAGGGTACTAACCAGGGACATCTCATCAGAAATAGAAAGTGAGGTCGGAGCTGCTTCCAGCCCTGGCAAGCTGCCTCCCTGTCAAGTACCTCCCAGCCTCACCACGGCCCAGTGGCCCTGGCCGCAGAGTCTTCAAGAGTGAGAAACCCTGGAGCCCAGGGAGGGGGGTCCCTGCCCTGGCCATACCATGACCCTCTGGCCCCACTTCTCTCCTCCTTCTCCAGGGAAAACTTCCAGATGCAAACTCCAGAGATTTTCAGAAGGGCCCAGCCCAGGGCTGCTCAGAAGCAGCCTCGGTGGCTCAGCCTGTCCCCTGGCCCAGCCTCCAGTTTTTCCTTCCTGGCATCCAGAGGAGGTGGTGCATCCTCACACACCACACACGTCCCCTCTGTGTGTCCCACACAAAGCTGCACATGAGTTTCCACCTCCTCGATTTCCAGATGGAGAAACTGAAGCTGGTGAGGGGTGGGAACTGTGGAGGCCGCAGCCCAGGGTGCTGACACAGCCGCAGGTGACAGCCCTCCACCCGTGCGGGGCTTTGCCGTCACCTGCTGAGGTCCCCCACGCGGCCTCGGAGGCGCTTCAGTGTTCTGCAAGTCTCAGAGCCTGAGTGCTTCAGGCATCTAGAACCAGCATGGGCTGGGGGCCTGGCGGCACCCACCGCCCTCCCCAGAATCTCTGTGGCATCTGGACACGCGGCCCCCTGACGCCCTGGGGAGGTGGGAGTGGCCACCTTATGTTACCAGTGAGGGAGCCGAGCCCAGAAAGGCCTCTGCTTGTGTCGGGAGTGGCACTCAGGAGAGTCCTTGAGCACACAGGCCAGCACACGGACGGGAAGGAGCGTGGGGCCTGTCTCAGCTCTGCGACCCTGGGCAACTCTCTTCCCCTCCCCAGGCCCTGCCACCAACTTCTCGGAGGGGAGCAGAGGGGACAAGCCCCCTCTGAGAGACCCCAGCTAGAGAATTCGGCTCCAGCTGCCCTGCAGCTCCCCAGAGCCTGTCCACGTCTGGAACTCTCTGAGCCCCGGACAGGAGGCATCTAGGGGGCAGACCCCGGAACCCTCATCGTGTAAGAAAGTGGAACCGGGGCCAGTGTACAGGACGGGACCGTGCGCTGAGCCAGCTAGGGAGTCCTTTGTTTGGTGACCCAGATTCTCAAGGGGGATATTTGTGTCAAATTGGGAGAAATTAAAATGCAATTGCCGTGCTTTCGGAAGGAGTCCAGCCCGGCAGGGATGCTGAGACGGGTCCTCTCCAGCATGCCCGGCGCCAAGCTGACTGGCAGCGAGCAGCTCACTTCTGGCCCAGGGATGGAGTGGCGGGCACACCTCCAGGCCTGTGCCCTCAGCCCGGCCAGGTGGGGGGCCTTCTCCGGCCCACGTGGATACTCATCCTTGTTCTGCCCATAACTCGGCTGACCCCTGCTGTACCAAGCTCCCTGTCTCACCTGGCACCTCACCTGGGTGGCCTCCTCCCATCCTGGTGGGAGTGACAACCCTAGGAGGACCCAGCCTAGATCACATGTTGACATGTGCACAGTGGCCCCAGGTGTACCTGGGGTCATGGAAATAATGACACCCCGCTCACAATTGCGACTGCAGCGTGCAGCCCTGGGCTAAGCCCTTCATGTGGATTGGTCACAAACAGATGCTGGCATCTGTGGCACTCAGTGGGGACACTGAGGTGTGGTGGGGCAGACCACACCAGGAGCCAGAGCAGCTTTTCATTCAGTCAGTCGACAACCGCGCTTGTGCGCCAAAGATGAGCCACACCCTGGGCTTGGGGTGATGGACAAGGCGGAGTCCTCACCCTCCCAGGATGCATTGCAGGGGCGGGCCACGCAGGAAGTGCACGGAAATCTCCACGGCTACAGCAAGACCACAGAGTGGGACCCAGAACTGGCAGCGCAGGTGGGTCAGGGTGGAAGCCTGTTTGGGGGCCAGAAAGTATCATTGAGCTGAGACCCAGAGGCCAGAAGGAGGTGGGAAGATTGCTCCAGAGTACCCCAAGGCCACCAGGCACTGGAGCAGGGCAGGAGCAGAGGCACCGAGGCCAGCAGAGCCCCGGTCACCACGCAGCAAAGGCCAGGGGCTTGGGGCAGCTGGCAGTGGAGAAAGGAGGCGTTTGTGGTTCTCAGAGGGACACGGCCTTGGCTGGGGGTCAAGGACCAGGAGAAGAGGCAGCTGTGCCCGGGCACACTTGGAGGGGTGCTGGTTGTGAGGCCCAGTGCCCCGGCCACCACTCAGCTCCTCTGCCACCTGAGGGACTGGCAGGGGCACCCGCCGCCCCCCCCCCCCCCAGTCTGTCTCTCCTTCTCTGTCCCTGTCCCTCTCTCTCTGCCTCCCTCCCTCCCTCTCTCCTCGACTCAGCCCCTGGGCCTCGCAGCCTCTCCAGGAGGCCTGGTTCTGCAGCAGGAGCTGAGCGGCCCCAGGGCTTCAGGGACCCCTCCCCAGGCCTCCCCGCGCCTGGGTGCCCCAGCGTGTCTCAGGAGGACCCCACCACCCCTCCCACCCTGCACTGGCTCGTCTCCCCGCCTCACAGTCCAGCGTCTCCGGCATCAAGCACTGTGGGCCATTCCTGTGAGCACAGAGCCCAGGGCCATGGGCAGGAGCAGAGGCCAGGACACAGGCAGAGCCTAGGCGGGCCAGAGTCCCCAGGCTGCCTGCCCTCGCTGCACATCCACGGTCGCCCTGCTCACACCCCTGCCCATCTCCAGCTGGCCCCGCCCACAGCCCTCCAGGAGCAGGCCCGCCTCATCCCCTGCAGGCCCAGGTCTGTGCAGCCCTGAGGACACAGAGACTCCAGGAGCAGGCCCGCCTCACCCTCCTCCCTGCCTCCCCAGCCGCCAGATTCCATCAGTGGGCTCACAGCACCCCCTGGTGGACACTTTCAAGATTGCCATCACCCTCTGTCCTGGGCAGCATAGTCCAGTGGAGGCAGGTGTCAAGGCAGGAGGGAAGGGGGCTAAAAGGGCAAGCCAGGTGCAGCTTTTGTGGGGAAAGGAGGTGTCGAGGGAGATGCCCATGTTGGAGACAGCCTCAAGACTCCGGCGAGGAGCAGGCACGACTGAAGGGTCCGGGCCTGGCGTCACCTTCTCTCTTGTTCAGACTACATTTGGCAGTGGACTGTGTACAGAGAACCCAAGGAAGGTGGCAAGCTCCGCCAGGGAGGCTCTCTCATGGAGCACCCAGTGGTCCGACTGGGAGGGGTCTTAAGGGCCCCTGCAGGAGGATGCTTCCTCCCAAGCCAGGGCCCTAGGGCAGAGAAATAACCTGGCTGGGTGGTCTTCAGGGACTAGGAGAGGGAGAGTGGCCAGAGACGCAGGAGCCAGCCGGGCGGGTCAGGAGGGACCATGCCGGGAGACCTGAGCCCCGCAGGTGCAGAGTTCTGACCAGAGGGCAGTGTGGTCAGATTGACCAGTCAGGGCAGGTCCAGGGAGAGTCCATCTGGTTGGAGTTGGGGAGGACCTGGGCAGTGGGGATGGGGAGAGGCAGAGGCCTCCTGAGGCAGGGTCCTCAGCCCTGTAACTCTGCCAGGCTGGGGCAGGGAGCTGCAGGGCCTCCCAGCCGCGAGGGGCTCCAGGAGGAGACCGGAGTAGAGTTTCAGCCAAGCCCTGTGTGGAGCCAGAGGCCACGTGGTGGCTCTTCAGGAGACAAGATGGCAGGTGTGGGAGGGGCCACAGAGAAAAGTGGGCCAGGCAGAGCCACAAAGCCAGCAGGGTGGCCTCAACTTGCCGACGCCTGTAGTGGAGCCAGAGGTAACGTGGGTGGTCCGCCCAGATTGGAGGTGGCCCTGGGCACCCTCCCAGCCAGCAGCGTGGCAGGGAAGCGGTGCACAGTGAGCCAGGGCACCGCCGCCAGAGCCCTAGCGATCCGCAGCAGGGCGCAGGTCACCCGGTGCAGGGTGCCCCCACCACCCTCCGCCCAGCAAGACCCAGCACAGGCTGGGCACCCTGGCCCTCCAGGGAGATGGCAGGGAGGGGGCACTAGCCACAAGCAGGGCTCAGAGCCGGCTGGCCGCAGGGAGCCGCAGGTACGCGGAGGGGGAGCCCAAAGCAAGGTGCCCTGCCCACCTAGCTGGGGGCTGGGCAGCCTCTGGAAGGCTGGGGAGAGGCTCTGGGGGACGGGGACAGGGTCCTCGCTGGGGTTGCCTGGGAAGGGGTGGAGCAGGATCCTGGCGGGAGCCAGTCCACAGGAACCGGCCTGATGGGACACAGGGGCGCCCCGAGCTTCAGGTGAAGCACAGCTGCTACCCCGGACACCGCGTTCAGACAGCGGCTGCCGCGGACCCCGGTTCCTCCCGGAGGGCCAGCTGCCCGTGGCCCAGGACTGGGCTTGGTGTCTCGCTCCCTGTCCCTCTCACTGAGGCAGGATGCACAGTCTGCTGCCCTGTGACCACAATAACGTGGTCACTTCGCACTCTGGCTGAGGCCAGAGAGATGGAAGCGAGGCACAGGGGGCAGCCCTCCTCGCCGTCCCCAGCAGGGGGAGGCACCCGGGAGGGCCGAGGCTCCAGGAGAAATCCCACCCGCAGAGAAGGGTGGCACCCGGGCTGCCTGGAAGACACGGGAGGAAACAAGCTGCGGGCACTGGCCAGCTGCCCCAGCAGGCCAAGGTAGCCCCAGGGCAGCTCCAGCCTCAGAGTCAGACCCCGGAGGGCACAGGTCCTGCGGCAGGCACGGTGCTGAGCCCCAGGGACGGCCCTGCGACAAGGAAGCTGATCCGGCCCTGGCCAGGGCGGGCCCCAGCCTCCTCTCTCAACGTGAGACTGTTGCCACAGGTCCAGCCCTGGCCGGAGGAAGGACGAGAAGATGTGTGTGGTGACTGGAGAGTTCCACGGCAGCAAGGCGGCCGGACGGCACACGCAGAAGTTGAGGCTGCAGAACCCAGTCTCCAGCTCCCCGGCACGGCCTGCCTGGCCACCGCACCTCGGCCTTTGCTGGACACCAGCTTGGCCCTCGTCTTCATGCAGTGGGGTCCTTCTGGCCGCCATGGTCCTCTCTCCTGCTCTTCCCTCTGCAGCACTTCTCTGGGTTCCCCGGCATGTGGCCACGCTCCTGAGCTAGACGACAATCTCTGTGGCACAGGGCTCATGTCTGCCTTGTCCTCCCCAGTGTCCCTGGAGCCAAAGTGGGGCTCTGTTGCATAAACAGTCCATCAGTCAATCGGTCAGTTAGTCAATGTCCATGCCTCTAGAAAGGGGCACCTGAGAAGCTGCCGCCAAGGGAGCCCCTGGTTGGACACGGTAACTGGTGGGCTCTTGGAAGTGCCCCAAGCCAACCACTCACACCTGAGTGGGAATAAGTGAGTTCCTGACTCTGTGTTTTGCTTTTTTTTTACTTTATTTGTTTTTATGTGGTGCTGAGGATCGAACCCAACGCCTCACGCCTGCTAGGCAAGCGCTCTGCCACTGAGCCACAGCCCAGCCCTGCGTTTCACTCTTAATGGAAACAGAACGAGGACACTCCTGGCTCCCAGGTCAGCTGTACTCCCTGGAAGAACGCAGGCCAACCCTCGGGCCCGCCACCCACAGCCCGCCCACCTCCACCACTGCAGCAGCCGCTGGGCCCGGGTCAGACGCAGCGACACCACCACCAATGACCCTCCACAGGTCTGCGCTCCCACCTCCCAGACAGGCCGGGCTGTTGGCTGCGAGGCCTCCTGAGGATCAGACACAAGGCCAGGCGGATGCTACTGCCCCAAGGAGACCCTCGCCGCAGGCGGCCAGGGGTGGGCGGGGCCTTCTCCTTCCTGGGGCCCTGATAGGTGCTGCTCTGGGCCCTGGCTGTTCTCCTCCTCGAGCCACGTATCCTGCAACAGGAGCCGGTCACTCCCCAGCAGGCTGTGGACGGGTGAGCGTGCAGTTGGACAGCTGAGACCTGCCCTGCACTTGGTGACTCGCGTATGAGGAGAACACGAACGCTCCAGGTCCCCAGCCCAAGAACAAAACGCCGACTCCGGGCCCCCGCCCCTCCTGCCGCCCACCGCCCCAGAGGCCAGCGCTGGCCGGAATCAAACGCTTACTGGATTCCTTTGACGTTCAGAGCAGTCTCATCACACAGAGCTGTGTACCGGAGCCACGCTGTTTCCTTTGAGTCTTTCCAACCTCACCTGCTCTGTGTCGTGTGGGGGCTGCCGCCGTGGCCTGGTCAGAAGACCATCCTGTCCATAGCTGTGGACACAGCACCGCCTGCCCACCTCCCCCAGGTGTGATTTGGGACACCTCTGGCTTTGGTATTCACTTGGCCCCTGGGACACTTCTTCTTCAACTCTACCACAGCGTCAGCCCTGCATCATGAGTCCATGCACAGGGATGACCGTGTGAGGACCAGCAAGAGGGTGGCCATCTGCTAGCCAAGGCGGGAGGCTCAGAAGGATCCACCGCTCAGAAGGACTCAACTTTGACTTCGGCCTCCGGATTGTGAGGCAACGATGCCTCTGTTCAAGCAGCCCAGCCTGTTCCACCACAGCAGCCTGAACGGACTCGGGACCCTCGGAACGGAACCTCTGGCTGTCCCCCAGGGCGCCCAGGTGCCCTGAGCAGCAGCCGCAAAGCTTGGGCATTTCCCCACGGCTGCAAAGCTCTGGAAATGCACCACAGGTCAAGAAAGACGGCTCGGCTTCCCTGCCCCATGGAGTAGCACGTCACCAGGGCCCCTGCAGTGGGCTGCTGCTGGCCACCAAGTGTGAGCCAGGGCTGGAGAGGTCATGGCCGGGCAGGTGCACTTGGGTCTAGCCCGCTTGGGACGAGCCGTAGGTTTTAGCTGAAATGACCATTATTTCGTTTTCCAGTCTCATGGCTCAGTCCCCCAGCCCGCGAGCTCTGGGCCCATGGCCCCTGAGGCAGGCTCACCATCACTGCGGCTAGTGCTCCTTCTACCTGAAGCCCCGCTGCCCCGCCCAGTTTAAACCGCCCTTCTGTTGCCAGCTCCTCGGGAGGCCCTCCTCCCAGGCTGGGTGCCACATTCTCCTCCCCAGCCCCAGCACCCATACAAACCAGTCCCAGTGACCGCGGCTCCTTGCTGGGGCCTTCTGCTGGACTGGGAGCCCAGCAGGGGCAGGGCAGTCTCCAGCTCCTTGCAAGTCCAAACCCAGTGTCTACCTGTCTTGGTGAGGGGCCACCACCTGGATTCAGCTCCAACAGGCCCAGTCAAAGCAGCCTGAAGGCTCGGTGGGCCAGCAGCCCCAGGGTTGGCCAGTGTGCTGCACCCGGGCTCCACCTGGAGAAGGGGGGGCTGACTGGGGGCAGAGTTCAAGGCGGGAACTCCAGGGTCTGCTCTGATCGCCAGGGAACGGTGCAGGCGGGTTTCTTCCCCACAGCACGGAGGAAGGCTCACTCTGGAAAGGGGCTGGCTGTGCAGGAGGCAGAGCAGGGGTCAGGGAAACAGGTTGACCCCAAGCCAGCTGAGCCCCAGGAGCCCCCCCGGGAAGCACACTGGTGTTAAGCCATTTCCTGGAGCACACAGCTGCACCCGGTGGCCAGGTGGGACTCTGCAAGCCTGCAGCTCTGTGGGGGCTGCCGGCAGAACCACAGCCCCCAGCAGAACCCCAGTCCCCACACGTAACAAGGCAAAGGGATCAGGGGGTGGAACCCTGAGAATGTATTCACCAATCCAAAACATCCAAGCGCCGTTTCCCCAGGCAACCAACGAAAAGTAGTAACTTGTTTGTCTCGAAGCCTTCGAATTCCAGCATGGATTCTACACCTGAGGAAAGCATCCTGCTTGGAAACAGCCCCAGTGGCTGCTGCGGGAGGCAGCAGAGGACAGACCTGCACAGCGCCTGCTTTCTCAAAATAGGAGGAGCCCATGGAGAAGGCTGCCCACCCTGAGCAAGGAAGGAGCAGGCCCTTCTGCCCTTCTCGCGGCTCCAGGGAAGCACGCAGCTGCCCTCTGCTGGACACTCTCTTTCCTGCACCCTGCACCGTCCGTGGGGGAACCTGGCACCCAGCAGGCAGCGTGGGCATGTCCTCAAAGGCCCGCTCTGAGCTTCCCCAGCTGGACTGACCAGGACCTCTCCAGGCACAGATTACCAGAAACCGAGGGACAACAGCAAGATGACCACTCGGAGCAGACGGTAAGTGAAGGGTAGCCAACAACCTGCCTTCAAGAAAAAATAGGCAAAGCCCCCGTTTTAAACTCAATTACTGCACAGAGATCCTCGGTGAGCAAAAGGTAAAATGTTAAGTAAAGACAAAGTCTGACCCTCACCTGGTGTGAGGTGGGATCCTTCTCAATGGGGAAACAAGCCTGGATTCGTTCAACTGCCCGTGGTTGCTTCCGGCCCAGCCACTGTGACAGAATGCCCCAGACTAGGTGCTTAAACAGCAGAATTTACTTTCCTCAGGCGAGGGCTGCCTTTCTCAGGTGTCTGGAGAGGGCACTCTGTCCTCCTTTCCTCTGTGTTTGAGGACACTGCCTGTCAGCTTAGGGCACACCCTCGGGACCTGTTAGCCTTAATCACCCCGAGAACTCCAGATGGTCACCTGGAACACAGGAGCACGGCTCAGCCCATAGCCAGGGTCCCAGAGGTGTGCAGCACACACGGCCCCCTGCTGCCCTGCCCTCCGTGACTCTCAGCTGGTGGGAGCTTGCAGAGTGGCCGCTGGAGAGGACCCTGGTTCCCCAGACCTACCCACGAGCTTCCCAGTGCCCTCCCGCTCACCAAGACGCAGGTTCAGGAAACCCCCAGGCCCAACGTCCTCCCTACTTTGTGATTCCCAGGTCCCCACAGCTCACACCAAGCTTCTCTGCCCCTCTTCAGCAGCCAGGCCCCACGTCCACCCCACGTGGCCACCTCCCCACCATGAGGTCCAGCTGGATTCAGTGCCATCGGTCCCGCCCCACGGAGTGCTCCTTTGCCCCCACAAGGAAGCTCGCACCCCAACAAGCAAACACTCCACTCGCTGCATTGCTGGAAGCTTCCCTGGTGGCCAGGCCTCTGACGATGCTGCCCCTCGTAGTCTCCCCTCCTAATGACATGTGCCCATGTGTGAAGCCACCTCCTGTTTCCAGACCGCAGGGACCTATGGAATATTCTGGAAGGATGATGGGGAGCCTTCTATTCTCCAAATGGTGACAGGAAGATAGTGCTTTCTGGGGTGGGAGAGAAAACTGATGACCCAGCAGGGCACCTGGTCCATGGCAGGGCAGAGTTCCAAGCGCCTGGTCCTTCCTTCTCTAGAGATGGGCGTGCCTGCCCTCTGCAGATCTGCGCAATGTCGCCTGCCACCCCAAGGCCGGTGCCCACAGGCATCCCTGGGGAGGGTGCCACAAGCCACCCAGTGAGGGAGGAAACAGGAGCATGTCCTCCATCTCCCTCCTTAGGAGCTCCTCCTCTTGTCCCCTGCTGCATCTATCTCTTACCACTCTGACACTGGACACAGTCCTGCCGCAGCGGAGGACCTGACACTGGATGCAGTCCTGCTGGAGTAAAAAACCTGACACTGGACCCGTCTCTGCTGGAGTGGAGGACCTGACACTGGACATGGCTCTGCCGGAGTGGAGGACCCGACACTGGACCCGGCTCTGCTGTAGCGAAGGACCCGACACTGGACCCGGTTCTGCTGGAGCGGAGGATCTGACACTGGACACGGCTCTGCTGGAGCAGAGGATCTGACACTGGACAAGGCTCTGCTGGAGTGGAGGACCTGACACTGGACGCAGCTCTGCTGGAGTGGAGGATTCGACACTGGACCCAGCTCTGCTGGAGCAGAGGATCTGCTGGACACGGTTCTATTGAAAGATCATCCTCCCTCTTGGGGCCATAGATGTGGCATGTCTCCATGTGTAGTTGCTTTTTAATATTAATAATCAATATATTATTAGAAACTTATTGGAAAAACATTGGGAAGGTTTTACTGTATTAGGACACAAAATAGTACACAATAAAAATTTAGTAGAAATACATAGATAAAATGTATAAAAATAAACAATGGTAGCTATGCTCGAGTTAAAAGGAGCCTGTGATTACTTTAGTATAATAATTTCTAAATATAGATGGATAAAAAGGCATTCCTCTGAGCTTGGATGCGGTGTTTAGCCTTTGTCACTTTCCTAGTTTTAATAGTTGATTCTAGAGATACGTTACATAATAAAAAGATTTAGGTTAGTCATAAATACCATTTGTGTTTTCCTATGTTTAGTCTAATTCTTTGAGAATCAAAATAAGATTGTGGTCTGCCATTATAATATGAAATAGAATAGACTAAATATTAACTATAAGTTGATTCCTTTGCCCTTTGTTGATAATAGTAAAAGCTTTTCGCTGTTAAACACTGGAGTTGGTGGGGGGGTGATTTCTCGAGAGTCCAGTGAGTGTTTGTTCTGGAGGTTGAAGGCTGGCAGACCGTGGTGCCCTCCGTTTGGCTGGGGACGGGCTGTTTTGGTCTGACTGGGAAATAAGGTTGCTTTGGTCTGGGCTGTCACACAGAGGGAATGTGTACTTTGAGAAGAAGCATAGATCGTACTTTTGAAGGTTTTTCTTATTTTAAACTAATCATAAAATGATATAATCATTACTAAAGAAAAAAATGTATAAAAAGGCTGGTGGAGACTCAGCCCTAGAACACTCGGTGTCTCTGTCTGCTCTTTCTCCACCGCGCCGACACCTCCCATCCACCTAGGACCCCCGACCGCTGCTAGGCCTGGTTCCCGGCTGCCCCGAAACTCTGGGGCCTTGCCGTGGCTCTGGGCCTGGTGCAGCCCTGTGCTCCACTGGCAGCCCGAGGCCCAGCACCTGGCCCCTGGAAGCAGCCGGTCCACCCTCGCTTCTCAGCAGGCAGCAGAACCAGAAGGTAAGATGGGCAAGGGGCAGTGCGAGGCAGGGATCCCAGGAGCTCCCACGTGTGCACACCTGTCCGCATGGGCACCCGTGCACCTGTGTCATGACTCCCGTGCTCACGCCCCGCTGCTCCTCCCTCCCAGCGAGGGCAGCGAGGAAGTCAGGACCTTCAGCCCACAGCCTGGCGTCCCGCTCCTGGGGTTGTTTCTGGCTTTGGCTCTGTTTTGCTTTGGGTTTGTGGTGCTGGGGACTGCAGCCAGGGCCTCGCACGGGCCAGGCAAGCGCCACACCGCCGAGCGACACCCCAGACCCCTAACCATTTCTTTCTCAGGACACCTTCTGAGAGGAAGGCAGAGAGATTTCTAAGACATAGACTGGAGGGAGATATTTGCAATGGGAGGGAAAAGTCGCTACTTCAAAGAGCATCTCCAACGACCACTGAGGCTGCGCAGTGTCTTCCGAGGCTGAGAGGCCTGGGAGGCAGCGTTGGCTGTTTCTGGTTGCATTTATCCTTTCTCCGCCGGGGAGGGACGCCGAGGGGCTCAGCCCTGTACCCGCTTCCTCCTGCTGGGTGCTGGCGTCCCCAGGCCTCTGAGTCACCCTGGCTGAGTGCAAGGTGAGCCCGACCTCGCCGTCCTCCAGCCTGAAGGGCAGGGGCTGCGAAGGGGCGGTGCCGGCTCCCTCCTCCTCCTGCAGCCAGCTCTTCGCTCCTTATTTATTCTGCAAGTAGCTATTGATCGTCCCCATGTGCCAGACGCGTGCGTCCACGTCCACCGGGAGGCTCCCTCCAGGTCGGAACGTTTCGACCCATTAACTCTCTGGTTGCCTGAATCGATGGGGAGGGCAGAACGGCTCGGAGTCAGTCCGAGCTGCAGGAGGTTCTCGGAGGCAGCCTGTCCTTGCGGGAGGGGGCTCTTCTCTTGATAATAAATACATTTTTACACACAAATACCAAGCCTCCCGTGTTACTTCCTGTCAAATCCCCAGCCTGCTTCTCTTTTCCTGAAGGTCCATCTGATGCAGGGCTCTCTGCACCGTGCGGCTGGCCTTGGCGCTGAAGGAGTGCTTGCTGTGGGAAGTGTCCTGGGCGCCCACGAGATGCCAGCGGCCCCCACCCCAGGGTGACAACTGCAGACGTCACCAGCCATCGTCACACCTCAGCTCCAGTTGAGAACTTGACTTGGCAACCGCTTTAGATTTGGGGTCTTTTGGGGGCCGGTTGGAATAATTGAGACGGGTCTTCTGGCGTGGGGCAGGTCCTTGTAAATCACCCCACCAAGCACGCTCTTGGGAGGAGCGTGCAGGGTGGGACACGCGGGGGCAAACTCTCAACAAGTCTCCAGACTTGCTCCCCGAGCACTCCAGCCCTGGTTTCTCCGCATGTGGAAGTGCCCTCCAGGTCCCGCCACTGAGCTCCCACCTGCCCTCAAGGGCCCTTCCAAGCACGTGCCGAAGGAACTCTCCAGGGAAGCTTTGCACACCGCCTGCATCCAGGGCACAGCAGGACAAGGCTGGAAGGCAGGAGAAGCGGGGGACTGCCTCCGGGAGGCGCTGGCGCTTCGCACTGTGGTCCCTGCCTCTCAGGAGCTCTGGTCCTGGTGGTCCCCCAACGGGCTCCACCCTGATGGATCCCCCCAGGCAGTATTTGTAGGGCAAGGGCCTCAGGGACAAGGACGCTCTGCTGGGAAGACTCAGCTCTGCTCTTCCTAGAGGAAATCTGGTGAACACAGGAAGGGTCTGTGCAGCCTGCTGAGCTCAGGAAGGTGTCGCAGATGTCCCCACTGGCCCTGAGGGCACCTGAGGAGCAACAAGGTCCACACTGGAGGCGCTGCCAGCACCTGGAACAGCTCAGGCTGCACAACAAGCCACAGCACAGAGTTGACACATCCACCCTGGTGCCTGTGCACTTGAGTGTGAGTGCACACGTGTGAGTGTGTGAGCATGTGTGAGTGCATGTATGTGTGAGCATGTGTGAGAATCTGTAAGCTTGTGTAAATGTGTATGTGAGCACGTGTGTAAGCACATGTGAGCGTGTGTGAGCATGTGAGTATGTGTGAGCATTATGAGAATCTGTGTAAGCACGTGTGTGTGAGCACGAGTGTGTGCAAGCATGTGTGTGAGTACGTGTGAATGTGTGTGAGCATGTGAGTGTTACATGTATGTGAGCATTGTGAGAATCTGTGTAAGCACGTGTGTAAGCGCGTGTGTATGTGTGAGTATGTGTAAGCACGTGTGTGAACATGTGTGAGCACGAGTGTATGCTATGTATGCGTGAGCATGTATGAGTGCATGTGTACCATGTGAGTATGTGTGAGCATGTGAGTGTGAGCATGAGTGTGAACACGTGTGAGTGTGAGTGTGTGTGTGTGTGTGTTGCAAGGACACATAGGCAGTGGTCAGCTACTCTCTTAGCAAATGTGAGTAAACAACGTGGAATCCTAAGGCACGGCCCTCATCGTACCTTGATCCCAGAAATCATTCAACTTACCCCCAAAAGTCAGTCCTTGGGAAACTTGTCAGAATCCAGATGGAGTCCCTGTAAGGCTGGGGTGGCTGGGGGTGGAGCACGTGCCCTGGGTTCAATCCCTGTCCCACAGGAGAAAAGAAGGAGAGAGGGGGAGGGGAAGGAGGAGAGGGAGGAGGGGGAGGGGAGGGAGAGGGGAGGGAGGAGAGGGAGGGGAGGGGAAGAAAGCCAGTGAGCCGAGATGGTGTGAGGGAGGTGCCCGCAGGACCGCCTGGTGTTGGGAACTGCCGTGGTGGTACCTGGGGACTGTGGCCCTGCACAGAGTGCACGTCCATGAGGACACCCATCCAGCCACCACCTGTGCGACCTGGGCTGTGGCCACCCTCGTCATCAATTCCCATGACCAAAGAGGATGGCACCACGCAGCTTGCAGAACACTCCTCACCTTGCCTCTGAAGACTTCCCTGTGCTCAGTCTTCTGCTCCCACCTTGGCAGCCATTCCTGAGAAGGCTCACTGCCTTTGGAGGGTCTGGGTGTCGCTGGGGTTACGCGGACCCCCTGACTGACATCACCCCAGCTCCCACCCCAAGCGGTGCTCCTTGAAAGGTAAGATGCCACAATAGGAAGTCCTAAGACCAAGAGACCCCTGTAATTTCTTTAATGAGAGATGATTATTAACTTCAGCTGAAAAAAATAAAGCTGTCAGCCGGACACGGTGGCCACACCTATAATCCCAGCGGCTCGGGAGGCTGAGACAGGAGGACCGCAGGTTCAAATCCAGCCTCAGCAATGGTGAGGCACTAAGAACTCAGTGAGACCCTGTCTTTAAATAGAATATTCAAAAAGGGCTGAGGCTGGGGCTCAGTGGCTAAGTGCCCCAGGGTTCAATCCCCAGTACCAAAAAGGACAAATACAGATGGCTAACTCTCAGGTACCGTTTGTTAAAAATACTGATTTCTCCATCCAAGTGCCTTGGTACATTTATTAAAAATGTATTATATGAGGATCTCAAGTTCAAGACCAGCCTGGGCAACTTAGCAAGACCCTCTCAAAATAAAAAGTAAAGGGCTGGGGCTGGGGCTGGTGCTGGGGCTCCATGGTAGAGCACCCTGGGTTCAATCCCAAGAACCAAAAATAAATAAATAAGTCTCAAAATAAATTACCACTGTTCAGAGTTCCAAAAGGAGGTCACTGTGCTTTTCAAAAACCTTAAATTTTACAAAGAAGCGTGAGTTTGGGCCTTCTGGTGTGAACACAGCTGTCGACCCAGAAATCATATGGAAACAACTAGCGGAATTTTTTGAACTCCAGTTTCAACATTGGGAGATAAGTAGAACCTGAAGAGCTCGGAAAATACACAGGGGCCGGAGGGCAGCTCGGGGACCGGCGCCCGGGGCAGGGCCGGGGCATCCACGGGTTGCGTCCCCAGCAGACGGGGACTGGACTCACCTGAAGCAAAACCAGTCACTGCAGCATACGGGGGTGTGGAGCAGGCGAAAGGTGAGCCACCCGCAGAGGACAGCCACCTGCCCAGTCCACTCAGACACAGAGGTGTGACGCCACGTGCCGCCCACAGACCTGCCGGGTTTGCAGGACGCTGTCTTGGCCACCTCGGTGGCGGCAGGAACACAGCGAGCCTGGGATCGTGAAGGCCACGTCACCCTTCCACACAGAGCAGCTTCCCGGGAGTGGCTGATGGGGAGAACGGGCACAGAGAGGCTGCCAGGATCATGCGGCAGCACCCAGACTTTAAATAAACAAAGAATACCGCCCGGGGATTGCAGCAACGCAGCAGGTGAAAACTGAGAGCGGACATTTTACCATGAGTGTCCACGACTCTTACGAAGGAGCATTTGACTCTCCTATAAAGGAGAAATGCAAAACTTCAGAGGGAAGATGGGGCAGGGAGACAATATGAGCTGGCGAAACTCAGGGAAATGGAAGGAAAAAGAAATCCCACAGAAATAGCGTGGCAAAGAGAAGATGCTGAAGAACGTACAGGAAGGCACGCAGCAGACAGGAACTGGGAATCAGACAGGAACAGAGGCAGCACCCTAATGTGTTCACCACGAGGGTGTGCAAGGCACAGAGGACTAGAGCGTGCACTGGGGCGCCCTGGGAGGGAGAAGCCAAGGCAGCGGCCCCCAAAGATTCCCATGCTTGGTCCCTGTGGTCATGTGGAGAGGTGGGGGAACTTTTAGGTAGGGCCTGCTGGGCGGTGGTGAGGCCCCTGGAGTGCCACCCTCAGAAGGGACAATGCAGTTGTAGAGGGACCTGCCAGTTCCACAGGAGTGAGTGGCTATAGAAAGACCAAACTAGCCCCTGGGTCTTCCTGCTTTCTGTCTCCCCAGGCCATCTCTTTCTTCCTCTCACATGTGCTCCTTTCCTGATGCCATCTGCCGTGAGGGGATGTGACAGTAGGCCCTCACCAGAGCTGCACAGGTGCCAGGGTCAGGCACTTGAATAATCAGAGCTGTTAGCTAGATAAACCTCTTTTCTCTATAAATGACCCATCCCCAGGTATTCCGTAATAGCAATATAAAACAAACTAACTTGAGGTACATTTTAAAGATCTACTACGGTTAGAAGGTTGTGACTTCTCACAAGAAACCATGGAAGCCAGAATACAATGAAGTACTGAAAGAAAAGAATAGCCAATCCAGAGTTATTGACTGGGTTAGGAAGAAGGGGCTACATACGGACTCTTTGCAGGACATGCACCTAAGACCTAAGGTTAGTGAAAGACAGAAAGTGAAAAACAAGGAAAGCCAGCATAAAAACACTAACCAAGGGAAAGCAGGTGTTGCAATCTCCATACTAGAAAAATAAACTTGGAAGCAGAAAACCTTACTAAAGACAAAGAGGAATATTTCATACTGTTAAGACCATCAAGTTTTCAGGAACATGCAAGGATTCTAAACTTTTATGTGCCTAACAAAATAGCATCAAAATAAACAAAGCAAGAGTTTCAAATAAATAATAAACATAGACAAACCCACAACCATAGTGGGATATTTTCTTATTCCCTCTCTCAGTAATTAACAAGCCGACAGAAAATAAGTTCTGATATGGAATATGTGAACAACCGGTCAACAAAATTGACTGAAACGATGTCCCTGCTTACCCAGGACACTTGAAAGAACAGCCACACACTGAATCATAAAGGAAGCCTCAAAGATTTCAAAGGGTCGACACCACGCAGAGGGACTTCTCCGACTGGGAAACGCAGCGGTTCTTTCCTACAAGTGGCCCCCACACTCCTCTGTGGAGGTCTTCCGGGACCAGCCAGGCCCGTGAAGAGATGATCCAGAGCCAGGCCCAGGCCTAGAACGCAGGAGCTGATGCCAGCTGGCATCTTGATTGGGTTAGAAAGGGGGCCTGCTTCCAGCAGCTCTGCTGCCTCAACATCCAGCTCCAGGTCTCAGAACTCCGACCCCGAGAGCGAGCTGAGAGCCTGCAGGCTCCGGAGGTGAACGCTGAGAGCCGACTTGGTTCCAGCGACAGGCCTCCTCCAGGGTGGCAAGGGGCGGCCCCGCCTCCAGCAACAGCCCTCCACAACTGCAGTTTCCAAGCAAAGTGGCACCACAGTGGCCGGGTTGCTGCTGTTGTCATCACTGTTCGCCATAAGACAATAGGTGGCCAGGCGCAGTGGCACACACCTGTAATCCCAGCGGCTAGGGAGGCTGAGGCAGGAGGATGGGAGATCTGTGGGTGGACAGGGCAGTGCATTCTGGGGTGCTGGGATTAAGCTGGAATAGGTTATGGTTGCACAATTGTAAGTTGACTTTAAAAAAATTGGGTCATATACTTATAATGGGTGAATTTTGTGGTGTATGAATTATATCTCAATAAAGTTGTGAGAGAGAGACATTAGCACAGATCCAATAAACACACACAAGATACTGAAGTGATGTTATGCGCAACTCTATGCTGAGAGGTTTGGAAGCAGATTATATGGACAAATTCCAGGAAAATTACAACTTACCAAGCTGGGGGCAGATATAGATCCTAGATATTCCCATAACTGCCAAAGAAAAATCCAGTAATATACACAAGGAATAACATAAGACAAATGTGTTCCAGGATTTCCAATCTGTTGGCATTTGAAAATTTATCAGTCTCCCTCACAACCATAGCCAGCGATGAAAAATCATTTGAACATCTTAATAGTGAAAAAACTATACTCGATGCTATTCAACATCTATTCATGATAAAAGCTTGTAACAAACTTGGAATAAAATGCAACTAGAGACAAATAAAAGGTATGTTTCTAGGAAATAACACAGTAAAGATCCCACTGGAGAATAGGAACAAGACACAGAGGCCTGCCATCAGCATTTCTAATAACACTGCTCTGCCTAGGAAGGGAAGGAAAGGAAAACAGTAAGGCATACAAGAAAAGAAAGAAGGTCAACATTCCTTACACCTTATGTGCATAGAAAATCCAAAGTAATCTTAAGATCATTTAAATTTAGTGAGTAAATAAAGAATAATACATGAGTTTAGTACTATTGCTCTGAATCCACTTGAAAAACAAATATCCCTTAGTACTTCAAATACCAATATCAAACAGGAATGGAAAAAATTTAAATGATAGAGTTTTCACTCCCAGAATGGAAGAGTTCAGCTCTTCATAAACCAACACTTCTGTTGATAACAACTATGAACTCTAGGAATATACATAAAAGTCTTTTTTTTTAAACTGGAAGCTCTGGGAATGAGTGACACCATGTGCTGGTGAGGACGTGAGGCCCCTGGAACTCCCACTCTGCTGGGGAGGAGGGAGACCAGGGCAACCACTTTGGAAGCAGCTGGGTAGTTCCTTAAGTTAAATATTAACTTAAGCCTGAGCATACAGCTCCAATAAGCTTGAGGTCCTAACCAGTAGAATAAGGCACAAAAAAGAAATAAAAGACACACAGTTTGGAATGAAAGGAAGAAAACTTTGTTGGAAGAAAACATGATTGCTACCTAGAAAATTACAAAGGCTTTGAAAGAACTTCTAGAATGAATAAGTGAGTTTATTTGGCAAACACAGAGGATAGAAGGCCAATACACAAAAACCTATTCAATTTCTTTTTCTAACAATGAACAACTGAAATTTGAATATTAAAAAAGAAGTACAAGAGCACCAAAAACCATGAATTTGTGGAGTGTAAACTGGGTGAAATGCACTAAAACAACAAAGTATTGATATGAAAAATCAAAGAAATAAACAGGAAGAAATAAACAGGAAGATATCCTATGTTCATGGATTGGAAGATTCAATGTTGTTAAGATGTCATTTCTCTCAAATTAATGTACACATTTAATGCAATTGTAAATGATAATTTAGCAAGTCTTTTTGAGGAAATCAACAAGTTGATTTTAAGATATTTAAGAAAAAGCAAATATTTGGAATCATGAAACTTTTTTTAAAAAAGGATGACAAAGTTGCAGGATCTGCACTACCTATTTCAAGACTTACATGTAGTAAATACAGAGATGTGGTATTGGGAAAAGGATAGATCTACCCACAAGTGGAACAAATCCAGAAATAGACCCGCACATTTCATATAATAAATTTTTAATAAATGTACCAAGGCACTTAGATGGAGAAGTTAATCTTTTTAACAAATGGTACCTGAGAGTTAGTCATCTGTATATCTGTATTTGTCTTTTTTTTTTTTTTTTGAACCCTCAGGTGCTTAACCACTGAGGTACGTCCCCAGCCCTTTTTAAATAATTTATATAGAGACAGGGTCTTGCTGAGTTATTTAGGGCCTTGCTAATTTGCTGAGACGGGCTTTGAACCTGAGATCCTCCTGCCTCAGCCTCCCAAGCTGCAGTATTTCAGGCATAAGCCACCACACCTGGCTGCATTTGTCCATTTTTGACAGTGTTAGAAGAGCAGACATTTACTGCCAAAAATGTTCTAAAACTAGATTACTCTGCTCTAACAGAATACCTGAAACTGGGTAATTTATAATGAACCAAAATCTATTTTCTCACAGTTCTGAGCTCCAACTCTAAAGTCAAAGTGCTGCCATCCAGCAAGGACCTTCTTGCTGTGTCATCCCATGGAGGAAGGCAGAAGGGCAAGAGGAAGAGAGAGAGAGGGACCAAATTTCTTTTCATAGAGAGCTCACCTGTGAGAAAACAAGCCCCTTCCAACAGTACTGGCATGGACCATTCACAAGAGTAGAACCATCCACGCAGACCGTAGTATCATTCATGCGCCAAACAAGCATTCTCCGTGAACTTGAACCCCTACCTTGAACCAGATGCAGAAGGTTAACTTGAAATGTATCATACCCCTCAAATGAAACTACAAAACTTATTAAAGAAAATATAGGAAAAAGCCCAAATGACCTTGGATTAGGCAGATTTTTAGGTATGACATCAAAAGTGTGAGTCATAAAAGTCCTACGGAATGTATTCATCAAAAATAAAACACGTCTGCTCTGCTAGCAAACCTGTTGAGGACGTGAGGAGGCGAGCCACAGGCTGAGAGAGGTCCATAGGACAGGAGGCCAAGAAGAGACTTGTGTCCAGAACACACAGAATTCCACAGTAAGAAAGTGGGCCACACACACACACACACACACACACACACAAAAACACACATATACACGCACACACGTACGCAACACATGCACACATGTATATATTTCTACTTTTAAAACTGGGCAAAAGATAAGAATGGACACTTCACCAAAACGGACAGGGATGACAAAGAGGCCCATGAAAGATCCTTGTTATCACTTGTCATTAGGGAAATGCACAGCAGAACCACGGGGACTCTGACTGGTCCACATGGACTGTAGAGGGGAAGGTGGAAGGTAAATCTGTGAAATCTTAAAGGATAACACAAGAAAAAAACTCACAACCTTGGAGTGACAAAGCAAAAATGTTGAAAATATAACCACATTAAAAGTAAGCAGGAGGGCTAGGGATAGAGCTCAGTTGGTAGAGTGCTTGCCTGTCAAGCACAAGGCCTTGGGTTCAATCCCCAGCACTGCAAAAAAAAAAAAAAAAAGTATGCTGGTGCTGTGGCTCAGTGGCGGAGCGCTCACCTAGCACTGTGAGGCAAGGGTTCCATCCTCAGCACCTCATAAAAATAAATAAATAAAATAAAGGTATTATTTTTAAAAAGCCTTTTAAAAAAAGGTAAGCAGTTCTTAAGTGCTACTTGATTCACATAACACACCACACTAACAAATAAAGGGGGAAAATCACACAATCATCTTAATCCACGCAGAAAAAGCTTTCGACTAAATCCAACATCTTCCAGGATAGGAACACTCAACAAACCAGAAAGAGGAGGAAACATGCCAACGTAATAAAAGCTGCAGATGAAAACCTCACAGCAAACATTACACTAAAAGGTGGAAGACTGAAATTTTCCCTCCAAGGTCAGGAATAAAGTGAGGATGCCTGCTTTGACCACTTTCTTCAACACAGTTCTGGAGGTTCTAACCAGAGAAATCGGGCAAGAGAAAGAAATAAAAGTCCTCCAAATTGGAAAAGAAGAAGTAAAACTCTGTTTACAAGATGATATCATCTTGTATGTAGAAAACCCTAAGTGTCACACACACACACACACACACACACACACACAAACACACACACACCCTTAGAACTAAACACGCGTGCACCCTTAGAACTAAAGATGAGTTCAGCCAAGAAGCGGGACACAAAGTCAATGGATAAAAATCAGCTGCATGCCTCGAAGTAACAGGGAACACACTGAAAAGGAAATACGAAACAATTCCATTTACAAGGACATTAAGAAGAGTAAAATAGGAAGTAACTGAGCCAGGATCGTGCAAGACTTGTACAATAAAAGCTGTAAAACATGGAAGAAATGAAGGACAACACAAATAAATGGAAACACATCTTGTGCCAATGGATAACAAGATTTAGTGTTGGTTGAGGTCAATGCTATCCTAACTGAACTAGATTCGATGCAATTTTCATCAAAATTTCAACAACTGTTTTACAGAAAGAGAAAAAAACATTCTAAAATTCATATGGAATCTCAAGGGACCCCAAATAGTCAAAACAATCTTGAAAAAGAAGGACAAAGCTATAGGACTCATACCTCATGATCTCAAAACTTACTACAAAGCTGCAGGAATCAAGAGTGTGGTCTGGGCAAACAGACAGACACAGCCCAGTGCAATAGATGAAAGAAACCCAGAAGTTACACAAGGTCCTGTGAAATGCCCAGATGATTTTTAACAAGTATGCCAAGACCATTTGTGTTGGTCAGTATCTGTCACTATGACAAAATGCCTGAAAAAAACAACTTGTATGAGGAAAGGTTTATTTTGGCTTGTGGTTTCAAAGGTTTCAGTCCATGCTTAACTGACTCCATAGCTTTGGACCTGAGGTGACACAGGACATCATGGTGGAAAGGCATGGTGGAGGAAAGCTGCTCATTTCATGGCAACCAGGAAGCAGAAAGAGAGAGAAGTAGCCAGGGACAAGATAATAGTCCCCAAAGGACACCCCCAAGGACCTGCTCCCTCCAACTAGGTTGTACCTCCTACAATTCCCACCTCCTCCCAACGGTCAGTCAGCTACCATACCTCTGTGAGCTAATCCATGGAAGAGGTCAGAGCCCTCCTGATCCATCCCTTCCCAAGATCTCCCAAGACATGAGCCTTTGGGGAACCTTCTACATACAAGCCACAGTGCTATTCAGTGGGCAAAGGACAGTCCTTCCAACAAGGTGTGCAGGGAAAGCTGGACATCCACATGCAAAAGAGTGAAGTTGGACCTTACTAACACCACAGAGAAGGATTAACTCAACATGGGTCAAGGACCTAAAACTGTAGGACTCGAGAAGAGAAGAGAGAAAAAGCTTCAGAACACTGGATTTAGTGATGGTTCCTAGGGTGTGACATCACAGGCAAAGACCACAAAAGACAAAACTGGGCAAACTGGACTTCATGAAAATTGAAAAAATTTTATGCATCAAAAGACTGTAGTCCAAGGGGTCGGGACCACCCTGGAAAGCCCAGAGCTTGGAGTTGCTGAAAATCACAGAGGGGAGGAAGGAGGGCCCGCTGGGTTGGAAGGTCTGCCAGGCTCCATGGGGAGGGTCTCAAAGGTCCTGCTTAGGGTGACTGGGATGGGGGACCCAAGGGCACGGAAAAGAAAATTCCACGGGGAGTTTCTGCTGGGTTTGGTGATGGGGGTGGGCCAGTGACAGGGGAGAGGAACAAGTGACCCTGGAAGCAGGGCAGAGGGTGCCATCCACAGGCTGAGGACCAGGGGCCTGCGGGAGAGGGAGGAGGGAGCCAGCTGAGGGGCCCCTGAGGGCAAAGAGGCCAGAAGCAGACTGAGGAGACAGCAGGGGTCCAGCCCTGGGGACTGGAGGGTCCGAGGTCTCCGCTCAGGTGGCTCGAGCCTGTCTGGACATTGAGGAGCGTGAGCAGCCGCCCTGGCTGAAGCATGTTGGTGGTCCTCCACCATGCCCACACCGTCCCCATGCCGTGGTGGCCTGGAATACCGTCCCTTCCTGCCTGTGGGAAGCTGAAGCCGTTCTGGTGGTGCCTTGGCCATCCAGAGGCCAGGCCATGACTGGAGCTCAAGTGGCTGACTTTGAACCAGGGCCAGCCCTGGGGCATCCTCGCATGGTGTCTGAACAGCACAGCCCTGACCTGGCCACACGACTTCTGTTCCAGCCTCCAGGGAATACAAATATTGCTTCCTGGAGCTTTCGAAATTTCCTTCTAGACTTTGGGTCTTCCAAATTCTCCACAGTAAGCCTATAGAACTTTTATGAGTTGGAAAAGACAATACAAGTGTTTTAATAAACTAGAGACTATGCCTTTCCTCCTGGATCGATGCCTGCTCTGGAGCCTGGCCTTGTGACCCCATCAGATGCCCCTGGGGCACTCAGGCTGGCTGTCCAGCTGCATTTAAATGAAGCAATTATTAAAAGTAACCCAGAGATCATCGAAGAGAACAGGGTGCCATAGAAAATGTGGGGTTTAATGAAAACACCCCAGGACCAGTTTGCTGGAGTGAGCCGTGCAGGCAGCTCCCAGGAACCCAAGGCATTTTTAGATCATGCTGCAGGAAGCCAGGTGCAGGTTTTGCAGTGTGGAAACCCTCAGCCACCATCCCCTCAAACTCAGACTGGTCTTTGGGGAAGGGAAGAGGCACGGAGATTTAAAGGAGGCTGAGAGCCACATGAAGATGTTTCACAGAGCAGCAAGGAGGTGAGCACTAGTCTCTTCAAAGAACCAAGGGGATCCTGGCCTCTCCAACCACACTTGCTGGCTGTCCAGAGTGGGCCCTGAGCACCTCTGCAGGATGGGAGAAACCCCAGGAGAAGGCAGGAGCCCCAACCACGAAAGCAGGCTGCAGCTGGCGTGCATGTGTCCACCACTGCCAGGACACGGGTCTTCTCCCATGACCCACGTCCTTCCAGACCACAGGGCACCCGCCTGAGAGTCCGCCCTGAAAGTGCTGGACCACGGGCTGGGAGGGGAGGCTGCACCTGGAAGGTGTCTGTCACCTAAGGAGTGGAAAGGTCGTGGGTCAATGAATTGGTGCAGGAGCAGGTGCAGGGTGGGGGCTCTGTCCATGGTACTGCAGAGAAGCTGGCTCCTCCCTCCCTGGTGCTTTGGATTGCAGAAATGGGATTCGCAACCCAGATTCTGTCCTCCGTGTAGGAAGGGTACTGACTGGGCCCCCTTCCCTGGGTTTGCTGCTCCTCCATGCCCAAGCCCCAGACCCAAGGTCTCAACCATACACCAAGGCCCAGGGAAGTTTGTCCCCCGCTCTCCTGGGACATCACGTGTCCTTGAACAGGATGTGTGTGAAGCTTTGCTCCCCACCCTACCTACAGAGGCACCTGCAGGCCAGGGGTTGCTGTGGGGACAAAGTTCTTTGGGCCTCTTAGCCCGGGCTGGACCCGTGCCCCAGCCTCATCTCACTTCCCCAGTACCCTGCCCAGGTGCCCTGCTGGCCCCTCCAGGCTCCCGTCTACTTCAGGGACCAATGCCACCCTTGCCTGCATGGCTCACGGCAGGCACCCAGTTGATGTCCCCAAGGCTGCTGGTGAGGCCCTCTGCAGTCCTCTGTGGGCTGGGGCACTCCAAGGCTGGACTCCAATCCACCTGTGGAGGGCTGGCCTGGCTGGCCCAGCTGGGGGCGCCCACTGTGCTGGCCCCCACTGTGCTGGCCAGAGCCTGGAGGTAGGGTGCCGCCCTCTGTGCTGGGGCCCAGGGGAGTGGCTTTAGAATGTCCTAGAGATTGTAAACTCTGGCTCCCTCTGCACCACCTCCCCATGTCCCGGAAGAGCCTCAGGGAAGGGGACCCAAACATTTTTCTCAGAATTTTGGTCCCAGCTCCTGTCCCAGCCCTGGGGGTGGTGCATGGAGTCTGCTTCCTCCTCTTCACAGACCTAAATCCCAAATCAGACTCTTCACAGACCTAAATCACAGACTCTTCACAGACCTAAATCCCAAATCAGAGCCCACAGTGGGCTTGCTTTCTGCCCTGTGGCCCGAGATCCCCATGGGAATCAAAGGGACACTTCTTAGAGAGAGATCTACTAAGGTGGTTAGACACAGAGAGTCAAACCTCAGCACGTTCAGAAGCAAGGCTCTGCTCTTTGCAGCAGTACACTGTGTGCAGCCCACGGCCACGAGCGTTCCCACTGGCCCGATCTCAGCCCTGAACTACCTGCCCCCAGCTCCAACCAACCGCAGGCCAGCTCTGCACCGTTAGGGTTCTTTGGGTTCCGGACTCCTGTGTAAACAGAATCACAGCTCACACCCCTGCATCTGGCTCCTTCCCTTGCACAGCCCACATCCTGCACGTCAGTTGTCCATGGTCTTTCGGGGCTGTGTCCTGCCACACAGGAGTGCCATCATCTCCAACCCACGCAGCGAGGGCAGACAGTGGGTGTTCTCAGGCTGGGGCTGCAGCGTAAAGCCGCCGTGAGACGGGGTGGAAGACCTTGTGCATACCTGCCATTTTAATTCACCTCGGACAGACACCTAAGAGGAACTGCCGAGTCACATGCCATGAGGGTGAGGATGGGAGGTGTCCCCCAAAAGTTCCTATAATGCAGGAACATTCAGAGGTGGATTGTGAGAGTTAGCACCTAATTGGTCCATCCGAGTTTGGAAGGGCTGACTAGGTGCTGACTGTGGGCAGGTGGGACCGGGCTGGATGAGGTGGGTCACTGGGGTGGCCCCTTCCTCTCTGTCTCTCTTGCTTCCTGGTCACCATGAGAGGATCAGCTTCCCTGTGCTGGGCCCCTCCCCCATGCTGTGCTGCCTCTCCTTGGGCCCAGAGCAATGAGTCTATGGACGTCTATGGACAGGGACCTCTGAAACTGTGAGCCCCAAATGAACTTTTCCTCCTTAAGTAGTTCCTGTTGGTCCCAGCGATGCAAAGCTGACTAACCCTTGTGACCGAAGTATATTTGGCTTTATAAGAAACTGCCTGGACGTTCCCCTGCATCCTGTACTTCCACCAGTGGGCGTGAGGTGCCGGCTGCTGAACCTCTTCACTTGCCCTTTAAATGTCAGCTTTCCGGGCGTGCGTGTGATGTCACCTGTGTGACATACAGGGATCCCTTTAAAACCTAAATCTCAAAACTCTCCCAAATTCCTCGGGTCCAGTCTGTGACCACTGGAACAACCCCTAGATGCTGACAGCAGCTGATTAACCCCTACCATGCAGTGGCCGTCCAGGGGCATCGCCTGTGTACACACACTGCTAACACGTGGGAGACAACACGGGGTCTTCTCATGGAGAGGGCTAACGGGCCCAGAAGGATTGAGCTGGGAAAACCTCCGCTGGTCAGTCATCAGAGTCACACCGTCTCCAGGCAAGACTCTCAAACTAAGTGGCCAAAGGATGACAATGACACTTATTCCCAAGCAGCCCTCCCCCACTAGGACGGTTATTCACTACAGAGGGAGAAGAGGACTCACAGTGGTGAGTTTAACCAAGTGACCGACATTCCCGCCCTGCACTGGGCCACTGACCACGGGCAGGCAGGAGGGGTCCTGCCAACAGCACGCAGGCTCAAGGGCACATCAGACTCCAGGACTCTGGCCCTGACCTCGTCACAAATGCCAAGGTCGTTAAAGACAGACCGAGTCCTGGAACCAAACCAAGGCAGGCTACTGAGAGTGGAATCAACACAACGGTGGTCTCTGACGGGCCCCGGCCCAGAAGAGAGCTTCTCCTCCGAGGGAAAGGGCACTGCTGGGCTGTGCTGCCTGGAGAAGTTGGAGGAAGCTGTGCGTGGAAGGCACCGTGCTCCCGCAGGAGGGGCCGTGCTCAGGAGACACCCGTCACCGAGCGCTAAGAAGGCGTGCCAGCTCGCTGACTCTGCAGCCGGCCTTGGCCAGGGTGCAAGGGAAGCATGTGCTCCGTGTGGCACCCTTCTGCATGCTGACATCACTTTTGAAGTGAAGCATTTATAAAACCCTCCAACGGCGCCTACGCCTCCTGGCTAAAAGGAAGGGAGGCCCGCCTAAGGTGGGCCCTGCCGCCTGCTCTGCCTGCCGCCTGCCCACACCTCGCTTGCTCCTGCGTTCCAGGCGCCTGGCCTCCTTTCCGTGCCTGCCACAACCTCCCTGCCCCGGTGCCCACTCCAGTCTGAATGGCGGTGCCCAGCGTGGCTGCATTAAGCAGTGCTAAGAGGAGGGCCCTCCAGGGCCCCCTACCCAGGGGATCAGGGCCCTCCCACCAAGGGCGGGGGGTGCTTTGCCCTGCTGCTGAGTGGCAGGGGAAAGGGCTGTCTTGCTGGCAGAGCTGCCCTCGCCAGTCACCACCTGTGGTTCCCTAATCTTCGCCTCTCCAGCCTCCAGACAGTGAGCGATGAGTTTCTCTGCCGGTCAGTCACTCTGAGCGGCTTGCTTCAGCCTCGAGTGAACCAGGCCAGGGCCTCTGACTTGCTGCTCTGGCGGGGAAGTCCATCCCCTGTATGTATGAGAGGCTGGTTCCCAAATGCCATTCTGGTCCTTATTCTGACATCACCTTCTGTGAGGGTTTGGATGTGGCCTGTCCCCCAAGAGTCCAGGTACTAAAAGCTGGACCCTGATGTGGCAGAGGGCACTGGAGGGACCTTTAAGAGGTGAGCCCAGAGGAGGACCGTAGGTCGTGGGGGGCATGCCCAAGAAAGGGGTGAAGGCCTCTGATTTTGGATGTCCAACCTCCAAAACCGTGAGCTGAATAAACCTCTTTTCTTCATATGCAGCGTGCCTCAGGCACTTCCTCCTAGTGATGAAAGCTAGCCAGGATGCCCTTTCAAAGCCAAGCACACCCCTCCTGTCCGACCTCCGCTCTGCCCCACATTTCTTCCTGGCACTTCTCAGAGCCCACAACTCACAACATACCCCGCAGATGGTTTTTCTGTTCCTTTCTATTCCTTTCCTCTTCCCATCCACAGTGTGCCTCCGCTTTCCCTTCTGGGACCCTGTCACACCTGCCGTCATCTGACTGGGACCATCTCCAGTGCCCTGTTACTCCCCAGCCTCCTCCTCAGCAGGGCCACCATTTGCCCATATGGAACCTTTACATGAATATGTAAGTAACCTACACAACTGTACGTGGCCATCTTGGCCCCTCAATTCATAGCACATGGCAACTTGGAAGAACTGCTGGGCGCTCAGTGTGGAATAGTGTCCAGGCAAAAGAGTCATGGATGTCCAGTCCTGGGGCACACCCCTGGCCTCCCCCAGGACTCCAGCAGGTTCTGTCTGGAAAGTCCCCCACAGGCTCTGGCAGAGGCAGGGATAGAGAATCCTAGGGAAACAGCAGATCCCTCTCCATAACCAAGGCCTCCTGTCCAGGGAAATCGTCCCAGAGTCTGCTCTGTTGGGCAAGGGCATCCTCTCTGTCCAGCCCCTTCTAGCTTTCCTGTCCCCCTAAGAGGAGAAACCAAACTAAAAGAGTCCACAGAGTCAGACGGGATGGAAGGGTCCCCTCAGGGAGCAGGGGACAAGGGACACGGGAGAGTGTCACCCCTGCAGGGACACTTGAGAAGGTCACAGCCTGAGACCCAGGTCCACGAAAAGCCTAGCATTCCATCAGAAGGCAGCAGAAGGGCCCATGGCCCCAGGTGCCCTCCACACCTCCAGCTGCGGTGTCCTCACAGAGCCCACCCTACAGAGCTCAGGAGGGGCTCTGGAGGAGGAGGTGGGGAAGCCCAAGGCCTGCAGGGAGCCCAAACCAAGGACGGCAGAAAGTCAGAAGCCTCGACGTCAGAGCCCCAGCTGACAGGGAACGGCCCAGCTCCCAGCCAGGTGAGCACCAGCCTGTCCAGAACGAAACTCAACGGAGCGGGTTGAAGATCTACTTGGCCTGGACAATGGACGTGGGGACTATGAATGAGAGGAGAGTCAGGGACAATCACCTAAGAGGCCCCTTTAAACAACTCAATTCTCCCTCAAAGTTGTGCTTTTGGTTGAGATAAGGCCCTTCAGAGAAACTCAGGAGGACCTGCCCAAAAGCCAGTCACTGACCCGGTCTTCCAGGTGGCCTGGAGTCTGCCCACGTGGGTGGCTATAACACGGAAGTCCCCTTGGATCTGATGCTCAGGCGGACGCCACCTCGGCTGAGTCCCTCCCAGGCGAGCCTGCGTGCGTTTCCCCAGTAGAGCCCGCGCTGGCGGCACCCGGCTCTGTCCCCGTGCTCTCCCCACACTTCCCTTGGACAGGCTTGCTGGCGGGGTGGACCCCACTGCGCTCACTTACACCTGTCGCAGAGCAGAAAGGCAAAGGTGCTCCCCAGGCAGGCAGGCAGCTTGCCCTGAGGCAGGTGCACAGGGGCCCGCCCCCCGCTCGCAGAGGCCGGTAGGGCTGGCTCATCACGCTGGCCCAGGCTGACTGCAGCCCTTCCCGCTGGTCACTGTGCCATCTTCTGCTGTTGAAGTTTCAGCTGGACCATGCGGCCATTGACAGGAGTGTCTCCAGGCTGTTGGGCCTGGCTCTGGACCGGGCGCAGCCCAGTCTGAAACGTGTCCTCCGAGGAAAAGCCTGTTTCCCCAGTTCCTGCTCCCTGCTCCCAAGAAGTCTACTTCCCACCAACGCCCACAAGTCAGGGGAGACACGGTCTGCAGAGAGCAAACATCAGGATCAGACTGGGATGTGGCTGAGGCCTCTGGGGCCCCTCCCCAATAAGTGCAGCCCACAGCCCCATCTCAGCTCTGTTTTGAGGGGCCCCTGTCTAAGGGCGGAGGTACATGCTAAAATGACCAGCTGAACGGAACGTGACCAGCTGGCTCGGGGGAGGGAGAGAAGAGAGGGTGCACACCTGTGGACCCAAAACCCTGACTGAGAGTGAGTCCAGCGAGCCTCGTCTGTGCAGAGGAAGACCCTGGAGCATGGGGAGTGGCCAGTGGGAAGCAGTGGACAGAGGGCGAAGGTGTCAGGTGGACTTGGAGGTGGGGTGGGCCACCAGACTGAGGTCCACTGGGCCGGCCAAACCATGTTGGGGGCAGCAGACTGCATTTTGAGCTGAATGGATGAATGAGGAAGGAGGAAAGTAACTTTCAACCACCACTCAGGTCAAGAAACAACTCTGATCCCCTCCAGAAGCCCCTCTGCACCCATCCCAACCACAGCCCTGTCCCTGGCCCCCACGACAGCCCCACAACCCTGTCGTGTGTTGCGTTTGTCACACCTGATCAGCCGTGCCCACTTCCTTATCTGATGTCTTTAAACCTCACTCCCTCTGCCTATAGGGATCTGGCAAAGCCCCCAGTGGGGCTCCTGCGAGGTGAGAGTGGGCCAGGGCTCCGCTGCAGCAGGCCCTGTCCCCTCTGCTCCTCCCTCTCCTTAGGGGTCTGCAGTGTTTCCCTCAACTCCTCCCTCAGGGGGGCTGTAGGATGGAGGCGTTCGGATGCTGCCTTCCTCTTCCCTGCATCAGCTGGACTGCTTCAGATGCGAGACTCTCCTAGGGTCAGGACAGAATGCTCACCTGTGCCTGCCCGTCTCCAAGATCATGAGCTCACTCTGTCCATCTCCTCCAGGTGACTGATTTGCTTCTGACGTTGCTTTTTAACACCAGGGTGAACTGAAGGACTCCCCGGGTTTCCCTGCACAACAGTAGCTAACTGTCCAGGCCAGCTGTCCCACCTCTAGCACATGAGGACCTCCTCCAAGTTTCACTCTGTGCTTTTGCTTTCCTTCTTTTCTGAGCGGCCAGTAGAAGGGCATCCGCAGCCTGTCTCTCCGCTGAAGGGACCTGGGTGAAGCTGAGATTCCAAGCTGGCTGCTTCCAGGTCCATGCAGTGAGATGGGAAGGTGAAGGGCTGAGCTGGCTCCCGGCGTGGGCAGCCAACTCCAGAAGGGGGGTCTTCTCAGGCTTTACACCTGTCCCCAGATCAAGGTCTCGGGTTCCATGTCGTTCTGCCCACTCGAGGTCTTCAGGGAAACGTCCGAACCAGTGAGTACGAGAACCAGCAAGTGCTGCCAGCACACAGACGTACAAGGACATGCTTACTATGCATCCATTACATTTCTACAACTTCCATCAAGACGGGATGCGTCCTGAGCTTGGGGTGGGGCACTTGGAGTAACACTGCCATTACCTGGTCCAGCTCAGGTCTCTGGTCCCCCAGAGACAGCAGTCCAAGAAGCTCCTGTGTCTTGACCATGGCCTTGGACTTCCCCTGAGCAGTTGCGGCCCCTCCACCTTAAGGACTGGGCTCTGCACCTGTTGTCGGGTCAACTCACTGCCTCTCCTCCAGCGGCTTTCCTCTCGCAATCTGTGACCGAAGGCCAGGACAGGGCCTCTGCACTCCAGGCCCACTCCTCCTCCCATCCCAAGGACCCGGGCCTCAGTGGGCTCTGGAGAAACCCCCAGGAGTATTGGAGACTGGGCGGTGGCTCCTTCCACTCTGAGTTCACTCTTCTCCCTTGACCTGGCCACACCCTGACTTGGATGCTCCCCCTGAACTGCGTCTCAAAGACCTCAGCCCCATCTCCCAGGCGGCTCTGGGCTCCCTCCTTCTGCCACCATGGACTTTCTGTCCGTCGCCCTTTCTCCTCTGACCTGGAGTCCGGACCCGCTCTGGGCGTCCTGAGAAGACGCAGCAAGCTCCCGGCAGGGAGAACTCTCTCCTCCAGGTCCTGAGTGCAGGATTCCAAAGCTCAGCTCGTGCTCAGCAGCTCGGCAGACGTAGGGAAGTTCAGAGCAGGTATCAGCTGTGACCTGTACTTTCTTTCTGTGTCATCTTTCAACGTCTGGTTTCCACTTTGAGATTCCAGGGCTGAGTAGGTGGCCGTCAGAGCGGGGCTGAGCGTGGAGGTGGTCACGGCGAGGCTGGCCAGGGCCCTGGGCCTCAGGGCATGGGGTCCAAGGTGCTCATCTCCAAGAGCAGGGCTTCTGGAGAGCTTCCCAGGTGACAGAGGCCACAGACACTGAGGGTGACCTGTGGTCCCCAGGGGCCTGCCACACTCCTCCCTCCATCCTCCCCAGACATCTGTCTGTGGCTGTCAACTCATTTACCTGAACGTCACTGGAAGCTGAGCCACAAAAGCAAAGCCTCTGATGCTTCTGTGCACTCCGGGGACCGTGGCTTTCCTGCTGCCTGTGAGTGGACTGCATGTGTCCACAAAGGACCACCTCTGTCCCAGCCACCTGGCTATCCGTATAAAGCCTCTGCCATGCTGGTGGCCTGGAGCAGTGTCCCCCTCTCTGGTTTCCAGGGCTTCACCAGCTTGCTGGCTGACCCCTTCACTTTCCAGCAGTGTGGCTGAACCTTCCCGGTCTCCCCAGCAAGGGCAGTGAGCCCAGAGCACGGCTGGGAGGGTCCATGGCTACTGCCACACAGATTGAGCAGACAGTGCCTCCGGTGGGTGAGTTTTGACCCTGAAGTTCCCACACATGCCACCTGCCTGACCTCCACCCTCCATCAAGGCTCTGGGGCAGGTTGGCCAAGCGGACAACCACACAGTACCACCTGGTCTGAAGAGCGAGCACGCTCCTTGGCCACATCTTCAAAACCTCAACGTGAAAGGCAAAGTGAAACCCTGGCCACCTCCCCAGGCATGGGCCCAGGGTCTCTGGTCCTGGCATCTCTGCGCTGACCAGCAAGCTCCCTCAGGAAGGGTGCTCCCCCTCACAGCACCACCGTCAGTGCAGAGAGCCCTGGCATAGCGAGTGAGGCCAAGGGGACACACCCTAGGACCTGCCCCAGCAGAGCCACACAGAAGTCCCCAGGCTGCCTCCTACCACAGCCCTGGGTGCTGACAAGTGGACACAGCCATCACCTTCCTGCACATCCATCAGCTCCTGCTGGGGAGAGGCAACCAGACGGGTTTCCTGGGCCCATGCAGAGGGCAGCAAGTGCTACAGAGGCAAGCCTTCTGGAGCAGGTGGCCAGGGCCATGTGTGGCTCTCCAGTGGCACCCTGAGCTGTGGTTTGAGTATGTTCCCCAAAAGTTCCTGTGCTAAACGTGATCCTCCCAGGCCTACAGTGATGGTATCTGTGGGTGGGACCTGGGGGTAAACAGATAATGAGGTCATGCAGGTGGGACCCCCTCGATGACACTGGTGACTTTATGGAGGAGAGACCTGAGCTGGCACAAACTGTTTGTGACACCCTCCACCAGGTTAGCATGCAGCAAGAAGCCAGTCATACTCTGGGACTCCCAGAGTATGAATGCAGAACCATGAGTTGAATAAATATCTTTTCTTTATCAATTACATGGTCTCAGGTATTTTGTTATAGCAATGGAAAATGAACTAAGACATCCATCAACTCCTCTCAGTCAGAGCTGGTCCAGTAGAAAATGTGGCCACCTCATGCACCCCTAATTTACTCCAATGGCCCCAAACTGCTGTATGAAGAAACAATAAACCTTTACCAAGCTTGGAGGACATGTCTTACCATCCTATCTTTCAGGATATCAGAAGTAGATTTTTATACCAAAAAAAGTAAAATGTTCCACACTACCTCCTAAAAATTCAGACACTACACAGCCAATTCTTGCTTCTTTCCGTCACACGATACCTGAAATAGACGGATCTCCGTGGGTCTGGAGAGCAGTTCTGAGACTCGACAAGAACGTGCTGAGCTTTCTTATCTTTGCTCAGTGCCACATTCATCTGCCGTGACCTGGAAACTTGCACGTGGCAAGCTGAGCCCGCGCCAGCTTCCTCATCACATCTGCCGTCATTTTAATGCTGCCGTCAAAACTCTATTCCGGGTTTTCATATCCAAGTCTCACAATCTTAGAATTTCTGACACATTTTCTGCAGCCGCTCCCAATAAGCATGGTTTGAATAAAACGTCTGAGAGAGTTAACAAGTTAACCAACTCAGCCTAAAATAGGGAGTGCGCTGGCTTCCGGCAGGGCTTTCCAGAGGATTCCAGAGGCTGGGTCTACGGAAGAACGCAGAAGCCTGGAAGGCTCATGGTGGACACAGGGCAGCTAGCTGCCCAGGGATCAGGGTGGAGGTCCCGGATGGTCCCTGGTGGCCAGGAACGCAGCCTGCCTCTGGCACACAGCGGCGATGCTGGGGAGCTTCCTGGCGGGGGTCCCCACTCTGGGGCAGCCCACGTTCAGCGGTCTCTGCGGTGGGTGTAGGGGCCCAGCTGCTTGCCTCATTTGGGGCAGTTACTGTTGGGAGGTGACTCCAACAGCTGCTGTTGATGCAGGAATGTCCAGAGATGAACTGAGGGACGGAGAGCTGAGACCTCACCAGCCTGCCCTCCTTTCAAGGGACTGACTGGCTGCTGAGGGTGGGCAGGTGGGGCGTGCTGGAGGAGATGGGCACTGGGGGTGTGCCCGGAAGGGGGCATCTGCCCTGCAGCCCCTTTCCCTCTCTCTCTCTGCTTCCTGACTGCCACGAGCTGAGCAGCTTCTCTCTGCTGGGCCCTGCCACCACCATGTGCAGCCCAGAGCCAGGGAATCAGCTGTTGTGGACTAGGCCCTCTGGAACCATGGGCTGAAAGTGCACTTCTCCTCCTCTAAGTTGTATTGCGGTAGCAGTAAAGAAAAGCTGACGGATACTCCCTCAGAGGACTGCCCCAGATACGGGTCCTGGGGTCAGCTGAGGCTTCCGTGGCAGCTGCAGGACAGCCAGCTGCCCTCTCTGCCAGTCCTGCCCCAGGGATGCGTACAGCCAAGTCCTTCACAACCTTCCCTGCTCACCGTGCGGGGCTCCTGTCCCAGATGTGTGAGACACACCACTTCCTTGGCCTCTGTCTCTTCTGCTTATTTCCTCTGCCTTTGAGGAAGGGGCCACCCTGGTCTATCCTTGCCTCCCCCACCCCGCGAACTCCGAGGGCCTCACCTGGGTTCCACAGGCACTCCACGAGGACAGTAAGTCCCACAAAACTGTCTCATAAGAAGGGCCGTTGCCCCATTTTCTGTAAAAATCAATGAGAAGATCATTCTTTTCTCAAATCCCAACTTGGCAAGCATCCTTCTCTCTCCTGAATGAACCCAGAGCGTCCTGATTTTCCCTGTGTGGTGCATGCAGAGCCCGCCTGGGTGATTCTGTCTCCGGAAGCTGATTCTCCGCATTAGCTTAACATGCTGCTTATAACAGATCATGGGAATGTCAAGCAGTCCTGCAACTGTAAGTCACACATCAGGTGAAATTCTTGCCAGGAAAATTCTAAGAACCTAACCCTTGAGAAATAAAACCAAAGTCATTGCTGAGGTAAAAGGTTTTAAAGATTGTTTTGCAGAAACTGAATTTCCAGAGACCAAGTCCAGTGATCCAAGGAATCCCTCAACCTGAGTGGAATAGTCTGTCTCCCTCTCTGTGGGCTCAGCAGGGATGAGGGCACTGTCACCTGTGATGGGTCCACTGCCCCAGGTCAAGTGAGCCCCCACAGGGGAGGTGAACACCCACAGAGGAGGTGAGCACCCACAGGGGAGGTGAGCACCCATGGTCAGGTGAGCACCCACAGGTCAAGTGAGCCCCCACAGGGGAGGTGAGCACCCACAGGTCAAGTGAGCACCCACAGGGGAGGTGAGCACCCACAGAGGAGGTGAGCACCCATGGTCAGGTGAGCACCCATGGTCAGGTGAGCACCCACAGGTCAGGTGAGCACCCATGGTCAGGTGAGCGCCCACAGGTCAGGTGAGCACCCACAGAGGAGGTGAGCACCCATGGTCAGGTGAGCACCCACAAAGGAGGTGAGCACCCACAGGGGAGGTGAGCACCCATGGTCAGGTGAGCACCCACAAAGGAGGTGAGCACCCACAGGTCAGGTGAGCACCCACAAAGGAGGTGAGCACCCACAGGGGAGGTGAGCACCCATGGTCAGGTGAGCACCCACAGGTCAGATGAGCACCCACAGGGGAGGTGAGCACCCACAAAGGAGGTGAGCACCCACAGGGGAGGTGAGCACCCATGGTCAGGTGAGCACCCACAGGGGAGGTGAGCACCCACAAAGGAGGTGAGCACCCACAGGGGAGGTGAGCACCCATGGTCAGGTGAGCACCCACAGGGGAGGTGAGCACCCACAAAGGAGGTGAGCACCCACAGGTCAGGTGAGCACCCACAAAGGAGGTGAGCACCCACAAAGGAGGTGAGCACCCATGGTCAGGTGAGCACCCACAGGTCAGGTGAGCACCCACGGGGAGGTGAGCACCCACGGGGAGGTGAGTGCCACAGGACAGGCGAGCCATAGATGACTGCATCTGCGTGTATACACACTCACACGCTTCCATTAAAAATAAGCTCATTTATGTTTCTATAAGGGCAACGTATATGAATTCAAAAACTCAAACAGCATAAAAGAAACATGTCCCCTCCCCCTAGCCCAACAAGAAGGGTCTCACTGCGAACATGGCACCACCAGGCAGAGGCACCCCCACCTTGCTCCCCCACCCCACTGGGGATCTGACCCAGGAGTGATCTACCCAGCCCTTTTTATTTTTTATTTTGAGACAGGGTCTTGCTAAGTTGCTGAGGCTGGCCTCGAACTTGCCATCCTCTGACTCAGCTTCTAGAG
The DNA here is from genome assembly GCF_902686445.1 of Sciurus carolinensis. NCBI lineage: Eukaryota > Metazoa > Chordata > Mammalia > Rodentia > Sciuridae > Sciurus > Sciurus carolinensis. The sequence goes on from NC_062226.1 coordinate 3,371,201, forward strand.
CCCCAGGATTACAGCGTGGCCGCTGCACCTGGCCCCCACCGCGGTGTCTGAAGCGCTCCTGGGTGGAGCTTCCCTGGTCTGCTGCAGGCCTCTCCCACCAGCACCTGCCTCCACGGAGCAGAGGCTCAGCAGTGCAGGAGGCGGCCCAGGGCTTCACTTCCCCTCCAAGAGTCTCCGAAGTCCTTTGTAGACGGATGCCCGGACAAACCACTTGAGCGGGACTTCAGGGCGGAGTCCTTGAAGGCTGCCGGCTCCAGTGTGAGGTGGTGTGACACTGAGCAGACATGCAGGGTGGCCTCCCAGAGCAGGCTGCAGTTTGTTCTCCACCGGGGGGGGGGGGGGGGTGTCTGGAGGCCGCACCCCTGGGTCAGGGAGCTCACTCAGAGGTGGGGCCACGCGCCTTCCCTCAGGGTGCGCTTCAATCCCAAGAGCGCCACTGCCTCTGTAGAGACTCGCAGAGCGGAGCTTGTCTCACCAGGGCCCTGGCTGGCCTCCACGTGTAGAGTGACGGTGGGAAGGCCCAACAGACTCTGTTCCCTCTACAGAGGGCCCCCAGGGGTGCACTGGCCCATACAGGCCACTGAGCCTGCCCAGAGGACTCCGTGTGGGGTGCCCACCCCGCCCACGGGGAGCCTCAGAGCTACACTGGCAGCCTGGAGAGTCAGCCTCAGGCCGAGCGAGACACCGGCGTCCCCTCCTTCCCTGGTGGCAGAGGAGGACTGAAAAGCATCCCCAGTGTCAAAGCCAGCACCTCAACACAGTGGCTCTTCTCCTTCTGAAAGTTAATAAAAAAAAATGTCACCAACCAGAAGCTTCAGGAAGGAGAAAAGAAAGTGCCCTCTCCCCTGAAAAACGGCTTCTTACAGGCCGCGTGCTCCAGGGTGGGAACCCCTCAGAGGCCCTCGTCTTACTTAGAAACCTGGCCATGAAACCAGCCCATGCTTCTAAGATCTCAGCGGAGTAAAGGTCATCGTAGATCTTACCCCAGAGCCAGAAAGCATCCAAGAGAGTCGGACAGACAGCTACAGGAAAGCTAAAAGTGTGTGCAAACAAAAACAGCCAATCCAAGTCAGAAGATGGTAACCTGCAGCCCACCAAAGCAGGGCCCCAGGTCCACAGCGGAGGCGGCCGCAAAGCTGAAGGCCCAAAGCTCTCCGAGCCAACAGGTAAAGGATAGGGTCCAACAGGAGTTAAAAACGGACTGAGCATACACAGGCAATTTTCCAAATGGCCAAATAATAAAATGAAAAGATAGTCAATGTCTCCAGCAGTTAAGAGGAATTAAAATCAAAGTGACAAAAAGCTTTGTTCTACCTGTCAGACTTCCAGAGACGAAATGGCACAGCACCGTTTAGAGCTGGCACAAAGCTAGGAAAATGGCACCACCGAGGTTGGATGGCAAGTTAGAGCAGAGCTCCAGAGGGCATTTTGGCAAAAGGCCCCATGGCCTCTGCCCCAGCAGACTGTCCTCTAGGAAGCTGTTCTAGGGACTCAGAGCTATTCCAAGGACATCAAAGCTGTTCATCACTCACTGGGTTAAAAACGGCTTAGAGCTGAGTGAGGTGGTGCACAGTTGTAATCCCTGCCACACAGGAGGCAGAGGCAAGAGTCACACGCTGGAGGCCACACTCAGGAACTCAATGAGGCCCTAAGCAACTGAGCGAGACCCTGTCTCAAAATAAAAAATAAAAAAGGCTGGGGATGTCGCCGAGTGGTAAAGCACCCCTGGGTTCAATCCCCAGTACTGTTTAGAAACATGCCAAAATATTAACAGTCCATATCTTGGGGGTGGTGGCTTTATTAATTATTCCCCCCAGGTTTAGTAATGAGTATTAACTTATAATGAGAAAAAAACAACAACTTGTTTCTTGTAAACAATTCACTGAGACATTAAAATATCTTAAGGGGTTTCCTGACCCCAAAATTTGACCCCAACTCCCCTTCTCATTCCCTGGGGTTTTGACCCTATCCAATCTCCATACTTCCGGGTCAGGAAAGGAACCCCCTAGTACCTCAGCTCCTCCAGGAGTGGATACTAGGGACCCAGGGCAGGTCTGGCTCTTCCCTGCCAGTACCAGAGGCTCCTGAGGCACCCCCAAGCCTGGACAGGTATCTCCAGGCCATTTAATAAGGCAAACGAAACTGGCAGGGGACTTTCAAGTCTCATGGCCAGTGAACAGCAGACACACAAGACAGGACCTCAATCCAGAGCCAGTTCTAGAAGACGGCGCCCCATCTCTTTCCTCCCCTGTACCAGGCCAGGCGGGCACGTGGGAGGCCACCCTCAGGACTTCCCCCACTCTTTCCCCGCCATGACCCTGAGAGGTTACTTCTCCAGTTGCGGCAGAGGGGTGTGGGCTGAGGCTAGGGGAGCTGAGGCTAGGGCAGCAAGCACAGGCACAGAAACGTTCAGCAAAGGGGAGCCAAGGCAGCAGAAGGCCCGGGCAGCACAGGCAGCGTGGGGGGCCGGGGTCGGGGGTGGGGGGCAGCAGAAGGCTTCCAGCACAGGGAGGCCAGGCTCAACCCCCAGCTCTGTGCAAACCTGCGCAGGGAACCAAGGCATCTCTGGCAGCCCAAGGAAGTGGAGGGCCGGGCTGGGCCGCTGCCAGGCACCCGGGGCACTCCACACCCGGTAGCGTCTAGCAACGCGGCAGCTTAGGACAGTACTACGACAGTAAAGTGGCCTCCACGCGCTTTCCCACGGCCACACCCCTCGCCGCGGTGGACTTCCCAGAGCGGACCTTCAACACACACCAGGCCCAGGCCCTGTGCCGGGCGGAGGGCGCGACGGCCGGGTCCCCGCGCTGAGCTCGGACTCCGGCGAGGGCCGGGGACAGGCACCTCGGGCCCACCACCAGTCCACCCCGCGGCGCGCGCCCACGCGGCCGAGCCCCGGCAGGGGCAGTGCGGGCGCGGGCGGCCCCGGCGCGGCGCGGCGGCAGGTGGGCGCGCTCTCGCGGGCGGGGGTCCGGCCGGGCCGCGCGCCTCCCCCGGAACCCGGCCGTGCCATTCCCATGATGCCCAGCCACCGGGCACGGCTTCCGGAGCGCGGCCACCGCCGCCGCCGCCGCGGGTAGGTGGCGGGGAGGGGGCGGCTGGGGGGGTCGCCCCGCCCCCCCGCGCCGGCCCCGCCCCTCCCGCGCTTCCCACGGCGCGCCCGGGCGAGGGGCGGCGGCGCGCGGGGCGGCGCGGGCCGCCGGACGCCCCGCGGCCCCTCCCGGCGCCGGGCCGAGGGCGGAGCGCGCCTCCCGGCCGGCCGCCTTCCCGGGGCGCGAGGCGCGGCGGGCGGCCGGCGAGGTGAGGCGAGACGAGCGCAGGGTCGGGCGGGGCGGCGCCGTGCAGGCCGCGGCGGGGCTCGGGGGCGTGGGTGCCGCGGCGGGCGGGCTCGGGGGCCGGGCCTGCCCGGGCGAGGGTCGCGGCCCCCGGAGGCAGCTCCCGCGCTCGCCTGCCCCTGCGCGCGCCCCGCGTCCCTCGAGAGCCGGCGGGCGCTGGCCGGGCCCAGGTGAGTCAGGCGCAGGTGAGGCCCGCGGCGCTCCGGGGACCGAGACGGAGAGGGCCTGTCCGGCCCTCAGGGCAGCGTTCACGCCCTGCGCCAGGCGGGGCTTCCGGGAGGGGGCCGAGCTCCCCGGCCGCAGGCTCCGAGCCTCAGAGCCCGGAACGCAGCCGTGGGGGGCGCAGACCTGCGGGGAGGCCTGACGCTCCGGGGAGAGGTCCGCGCCTACCAGGCTGAGGACCAGGCTGCTGCTCCGGCTCCGGGGCAGCGAGACGAGCCCCTCCCCGCCCCGAGCTATGAGTAGTGGGCGCACAGGGCTAAAGGCGCAGGGCAGGAGCAGCTAGGGGCTCCCTTGCCTGCGGACCCTTTGCACTGGGATCACTGCAGTTTTGCTGGGGGCGGGGCGGCGGTTGCCATCTGGTTAAATCTCGGCTTCTGGCCGACTAGAACAGAATCCGAGCCCCGCCCCTTTCAGGTTGGTGGAGAGGACCCTCCTGCCGCGGCCCCACGTACTTGCTCCTCCTCCCTGGCATGCAGACTCTGGCTTCCCCGAGCCCTGGGAAAAGCCCCACCAGGTAGGTAAGAACACAAGCTGAACCCGGTTTTGTTGAAGAACTGGATGGGGGCATTTCTGGAGAGTAGAGGACAGAGTTAGATGGCCAGGGCTTGAGTGTGGCTTTGTTCTCTCCAGGGCGTGGGTGTCTCGACCAAGAGGATGTCCAGATGCCCTCCACTGGCCCTTAAATCTTAAATCTGACACCAGGTAGCTTTGGCCTGCAGGTGCTGGTGTCCCTGCATGTTACCAGAAGCTGGGTCCTGGTCCCTGATGCCAGTCTAATAATGAGGACACAGTTTGGAGAAAAGGGAAAAAGGTTTATTGCTTTGCTAGCAAAGGAGAAACGTGGGGGACTCCTGCCCCAGAGGCTGTGATTCTGTGATCATCAGGAACAGGGGGCTTTTAAAGAAGTGACTGAGAGGCTACATTCCAGGAGTTCTCTGTCTGGAGTTGTAATTCACTTGTTAATTTGGGAGATAGTTCTTTCTGAGATCTTCTGATACCATCCCCAAAGTCTGGATTACTTCATTCCTGTGGTGGATGTGTACTCAGGGACAGATAACTCTGCCTAGGATGGGGAAAAACGGTAATCCTGTTTCTCCTGAAATTAGGGAGGAGCAGGGGAGAGGAAGAGAAAGAAACATGTCCATTTTAAAAATAACTTGCTGTGGCAGAGCAGCAAGGGTTATATTCCAAACCTAAAGTGGACCACTGTTACATACAGTCACCTAGAGACTAGTTTCCAGGGCCTTTGGGTGCATGGCGCAATTGGACCAAGCCACATTTCACCTTGACTTGGCAGGAATTCTTGAGAGTTACTCCTCTCCTGGCTGGTTATTTTAAACCCAGGCTGTCTCTGGAGCCTCTCTTGGCTTTTTAACCTCCTTCTAGGATTAGGTAGTTAGAAAACTTTTCCTTGGGCGTCCAGGATCTGTCTGCACCACTTATAAGCTCTAAACTGGTTGATAGAGATGGGCCTTGCCCCTGGTGTGGAAATCACTGCAACTCAGGCTCCCACCCTCCCTGGGCCCCTTTGTTAAGGTAGTATTGCCGTTCAAGGTGTTGATGTTCTTGGTTTAGACTCTTCATAGCCCAGGGTTCATTTCTATGGTTTTGTCCTGGCAGTTTGAATAATATCCTCAGCAGGGTAGGCACCCTAGCAAGTGAAAGAGCCCAGCCCTGCCCTTTGTCCCCTGCCACTCCTGGTGCCTGTGGGGACCTCTCCAGAAGGCAGCATTTCAGGGGAAGTAGTGCTATAGTGGATACCAGAACTTGAGAACTGTCAGCTAGCTCATGTACCCTCCATTGGCTCAGCATCAGACCCGGGAGTGTTGTAAATTAGCTGTGATTAATGCATTTAGTCTCAGGGTAAGTTCTTCCAGAATTTAATTCTGAGCCCTTAAGTTAATGATAAGTCTTTCCAGAAAAATATTTATGAACTGTAGCTGCAGTCTCTGAATTAGCTGTCTCCGATTCTCTCTAATTCTGCTGGTGGAACGTGTGTAAGCAGCTGGCAGAAGGCACCTCTCTGTGTGCACGGAGTGACGAAGACAGCCTTGAAGCCTTTGAACAGGAGCCTGGACTCAAAGAGAATTTCAAGTAATTGCAATAAATTCTTACATTTTAGTTTCACTTTTTGAGCACAGATTGGTAATAGCAAGTGAGTTGATTCTGAATTTGTCATACCCTCTAGCTAATTGCGGTTCCCCGTTTGTGCCCGTCTTTGGTGAGGTGGCCGGCCCCACCTCTCTTGAGAAAGGCGTGTGGCATGTAAACAACCGGATCACATGCTTGCCAGTTAATGTTCCCAGTTAAACAGAGAAAGCTGGGGAAGCAAAGGGAAGGTGCAGACCAGCCCAGCAGCTCCTGTGGCCTAGGGGTGCTGACAGCTCCTGGCACCCATCTAAGGGTGCGTCCATCGACTTGCGGGCCCCCCGTGCATCTGAACCACACTGCTCCCCAGCTTGGGGAGGGGTCAGAATTATCAGCCCTACCATCATTGGCCCCCCAGTTTACGTCACGCTCGGCGGTGGCAGTCTCTGGACCTTTTGTGCAGAGGACAGCCGTTAGCCAGTCTTCAGAGTGTCCCCAGAACCGTCCCAGCCGAGACCCCTAGACCGGGGAATGACCACAGGGCTGGAAAGGGCACGAGACGTGTTGGGCAGCTAGCGTGCTCGGTAGCCGGAATCGTGATTCCGGGCCTCGAGACCATCCGGCAGATACCGTCGCACCTTCTCACAGAGTCTTGGCAGAAGTGACTGAAGATGCTTGTGGCAGGGTCTGGGAGCCGCTCACGTCCGCGCCTTTGTTGCAGGAGCGTGGTGGTTCTGCCGAGAATGCTCTTCCCAGGAAATCATCCTCACCGGGTTCCGTCACTGTCATTCGTGTTAATGCACAGGGACTTGGTCACACCGGCACCTCCTGACCGTCTTCTGAGGTAAGTAAAGCCTCTGTCTCCCTCTTGCAGAGCAGGCGAAGGCCCCAAGGGGGAGGAAGTATGAGCCCAGCGCAGTGCCAGGGATCTGGAGGCCTCTTCTTAGGGGTCTTGGCAACAGGCCTGGCCTAGGGGGTGGGAGTGCCTCCTTTTACAGTGGGGGAAACCGAGCCCCAGGCAGTGCGAGGCCGCGAGGCCCAGTGTAGCTGGTGCCTGGACTTTGAGCCCTGTGCTTTTTCCCTCTCAGGATGTGAACCCAGCAGGAGAACACAGCATTGCCTCCCTGTGCCCCGCCTGCCTGCTAGGATGTTCCTCATGAATGCCCCTCCAGTGGTCGCTCTCCAGTCCAAATGGGAGGCCTTTGGCCCGCCGGGGAGCTTTAGGTTTCCCGGGTGCTTCTCCGAGTCGAAAGAGGCGGTTGCCAGAGCTTCAGTGAGTGCCAGGGTGCAGATGCTCATCAGCACGCTGCAGCGTGGGGAGGCCACCTTGGGCACGCATGATGAGCAGGCCACACAGAGAAGCCAAAGGGCCGAGAGGTGCCGGGAGGCCAGGCTGGCTGCCAACCCTGCCCTGCGCAGCGAGCAGCCTGCCTTTGCTGCCTGTGGCCTTGCTGCCCATCGCCACCCGCCGGGCAGGGAGGAGGCTGCCGACCTTGGCCCCCTGGAGCAGGATTCCGACAGTGACGATTCTGTGGACCGGGACATCGAGGAGGCCATCCAGGAGTACCTGAAGGCCAAGAGCGGTGCTGCACAGCCCATGTCCAGCGGGGCCCACCCCAGCGGGGCCACAGGCGGGGGCATCAGATGCAAACCAGAGCTTCTGCACAGCGGCACCCCACCCGCCCTGTGTCCCCCAGAATTCGCCCTGGGGTCAGGCAGAGTTCCTGGCAGCCCTGGGGAGGCAGGTGGGGTCCAGGGCTCAGCCTCCCCAGGGAGTGTGAGCAGCGAGGACTCCTTTGAGCAGAGCATCCAGGCAGAGATAGAACAGTTTCTGAGCGAGAAAAGACAACAGGAAAACCAAAAATGCGACGGGTCTGTGGATAAGAAAACAGACCCAAATGAAAATTCAGCCCGATCAGCGCTGAGATTCGACCAGGAGCCACCTGTCAGGGCGCCGCCCCGCCACAGTCTGATGGGCGCCTGTAAGGAGTTTGTCTTCCGCAGACCCCCCAGGTCCACAAGGGCGAGCACGGCGCCCAGCAGCCTCAGGCCTAAGGTGGCCACCGAGTCCGAGCCCCTGGGCAGCTCCAGGCCGGCTGCCCCCAAGCCCCAGGCAGCACAGAGCCGAGGTGGGGGCAAGAGGAGCTGCGGAGCTGGGAGGAAGGGCAGGCGCAGCAGGAGCTCGGCCCTCCAGCAGGAGGCGTCGGACTCCAGCAGCGATGACGGCATCGAGGAGGCCATCCAGCTGTACCAGCTGGAGAAAACCAGGAAGGAGGCCAGCGGGGACCCACCACCAAGGGCCCAGCTCGGCGAGGAGAAGGGCCCGGACCTTCCCACGAGCAGCACAAGCAGCTCCCTGAAAAGTGCCTTTCCCGAAACCCCCAGGAGAGCACCAAGCAGGAGGAAGCCCGTGGCCCCCAGGGCCACAGACCCCAGCCCAGGGGGCCCGGACTCGGACGTCCTCTCTAAGCCTCCGAAGGATGCCAGAGCTGCCGTGCCCCCCGCAAGCAGCACCACCAGGAGCGAGCCTGTGGAACGGGCCTCGTGCCGCGCAGACTCTTCGGCTGAGCTGATGTGCGCTGAGGCCATCCTGGACATTTCCAAGACCATCCTGCCGGCACCCGTGGAGGGCAGCGACGGGCCCACGTCTATGAGCCCGCTCTTCTGTTCCCCGAATGTGCCTTCACGCTCTGATGGGGACAGCAGCTCTGTGGACAGTGACGACAGCATAGAGCAGGAGATCCGGACGTTTTTAGCCCTGAAGGCACAGTCGGGTAGCCTGCTGGCCAGAGCTGAAAGCTGCCCGCAGCCCACCCCAGGCCCATTCTCCCCACTGGGCTCCAGCAGCCAGACCGGTGTCCCCAAAGCCCCTCTCTCTAAAACCGCAGACCTGCCTCTGGGCTGCAGAAGGAAACGGAGAGGTGGCGGGAATACTGCAAGGTCGTCCACACCCAAGAAAACGAGGGAGGCGAAAGAAGGTACCCAGGATGGCGACAGCAGCCAGGGGCAAGCTCAGCCTGGCCGCAGCGGGCAGGACCCACCTGGCCAGGGAAAAGCCGGTGAGACCCTGGGAAGGGAGTGCCAGGCCAGGGGTGGTTCTGTGTCGCAAGGCCTTGGGGGACAAGGGAAGGCAGAAGAAGGAAGGAGTGTGGGTGAGGGAGAGAGCTCTGAGGACAAGAGCAGCTCACTGGACAGTGATGAGGACCTCGACACGGCCATCAAGGACCTGCTAAGATCCAAGCGGAAGCTCAAGAAGAGGTGCAGGGATCCCTGGACAGCCTGCAGGAAGAAGGTCAGGTTCAGCACCCCTGAGACACAGCTGGTGCACAAACTGGGAGCCTGGAAGGACAGAGGCCCGCGGGTGCTGAGGAGCTGCCTGTCCACGTCCAGAAGGGACAGCAGGGCGTGCCTGGGGAGACGACCACCAGGTACCTTCAGTAGTACCACGGAGGGGAGAAAGCTGGGGGGCGAGGATGCAGCCCCAGCTTTGCAGTCAAGGAGGAAAGCCCCCGAAGAGACTCCATTCTCCAAGGAAACAGGTGCCCGTGACCATGCGTGCTCTGCCCCCAGCTCCCTGTCTGAGGACAGTTCAGTGGACAGTGATGACAGCATTGAACTGGAGATCAGGAAGTTTTTGGCAGAAAAGGCCAAGGAGTCCGTGAGCAGTTCAGCAGTTCAAGGAGGGAGCCCAGCCCAGCCAGAGGAGCTGTGCAGGAAGGAGCCGGGCCCCGCCCAGCAGCCCGGCGTGTGCACACGGAGCCAGAGGGCCAGGGGCGGCCCTCCGCCAGCCGAAGCACTAAGGGGCACAGAGAGGGCCGGGGGGCAGTGTGCAGCCAGCCTCTTCATCCCGGGCGGGAAGGGCACACCCCGCATGGAACACACTTCCCGCCTCCCTGCTGCTGCGGGCAGGTGTGAGCCCGCGGTGCCCAGGGGTGCCAGTGGGAACCTCTCTGCCAGGGGGTGTCCGGTGAGTAGGAGGAATGTCTACGTCCACAAAGACCAGAGCCCGCCTGGCGCTGAGCCCGCTGCCACCGAGAGTACTTTTGGTCAGCTGCCCAGCTGTGCCAAAGCAGGAGCCGAGACCGGAAGCTCAGTGGGGACCTTTCACGTTAACTATGGGAGCCGGAGCTTGCTGACCCCCAGCTCAGGACCCCAGGCTGAACTTGCCCTCCCCTGGAGTGACCTTGCCCACCAGAGCAGGCTGCCCAGCCCATGGGCACTGACTCCAGAAGGTCGAAGTTCAGCATGGACAGGGGGCCTGGGGGGTGAGAAAGAGAAGGGGACCCAGGGGCAGGCCAGGGTCCCGCACAGCCTCACCTCAGAGCCCAGGAAGAACCTGCCCTTTGCAGGCTTCTCTCCCCTGCTCTCCACCCAGCTGTTCCACTTTGGAAAGAGTGTCTCCTGGGGAGGCCAGCAGGCCGGCCTCTTCTGTCCCCAGCTGGGCCTGCCTCTGCAGGGCCCGTCCTTTTCGGCCTTCAGAGAGACCCAGGTGGGTCCCAGCCCTGTGTTTGGAAGCCCACACTTGCTCGTGAAGAAGGATGGTGGGCACTGGCCAAGCAGGAAGGCCCAGGCAGGGCTCGGATTGCAGGACAAGAGGAACTCGGGCTCAGAGGAAGATGTCCTGGACCTGAGGTATCGCCGCAGGGTGGTGGACAGGGACGACCAGGACCAGGAGACGCTGGGCAGTGATGCCAGTGAATGCAGCGACAGTTCCGTGGAAGATGGCAGCCCCGTGGTGAAGGGCAGAGTCCTCAAGCTGTGACATGCAGCCCGGCCTCGCCCCGTGGAGAGCCCGTGCGTGTGTGCATGCATGCCCGTGTGCACAGGAGACGCTTGGCTAAGGAGAGTGGAAACCAGAGTCCCCTGTACATAGCCCTGTACATATGTACACTAACAATGAAGCGATGCTTTTATTTAACAGATGTGTCCTGGTAAATATGATTTTTTTAGCTTTTTGTAAATTATTTAAAGTGCTGTAAAAAATATTTTTGGAAAACATCATCTTTTGATTTTGAAGGGTGTTCCTAACTGCAGCTTTCTGTGGTCCGCACGGGAGCCGTAGATGAGCATGCATTTTGTATCTTACCGTCACAGCGAGGGGCTTCCTGGCCAGGACGCTGGCCAGTTGCTGGTTCAGATATTCAAGTCTGGGGAGGCGGTGGCCTGCCTCCCTCCCTGGGAAGCACTAACTCCCCCAGAGTCTGTCAGAAGTGCTTTTAATAAGGGACATGCCAGTCCCGATTGGCAGAGCAATTCTTCTGAAAACTGCAGTCACAGTCCTGGATTAGTAAAATGTTTCAAAGCACAGTGGCCAGCACCGGAACTGACCGGCCAGTCCCCGCCTCGTGAGACCCCGTGAGATAGCGGTGCACTCTGCAGCATGGTCCTTCAGTGTCCAGTCTCCTGCAGTCACTAGGGGATTCCAACACCTGAGTAAACCTCTTTTTGTAGCAGAGCTGCTATTGTCCTCTTTTGATCCTGGTTCTGAGAGATCACACCACATATGCGTTTTGACTGTCCTTCTCTTGATTGTGCACATGAGGGAATAAGCACAGCAGTGACGTAGTTTGGTCCCCAAACACCCTGGCCGGAGCTCAGTGCTGGGACGAGCTTTGCGTACCTCCATACCTGCCATCTAGGAGCCGGAGCCCATTGGGTCTGATGGATGGCAGAGCTAGTGCTGTCGATGGCCTCCTGCAGCCCGCCTCCCTGGGCTGTGGCTGTGGCCGCTGGTCCTCTGGGTCAAGGCCAAGTGATGCTGCCTCGGGTTCCTCAACTTCTGCCCTGCGGCACCAAGGTACCTGTGGCCACTGTGGGGACAGGCCGTGCTGGTCACATGCCTTCCAGTCACCCCAAGTCCTGAACTCGGGTTCAGCTGCAAGGCAGTCTGCCATGTAGCCAGATGATGATGTCGCTTCTAATGTGGATGCAAGTCTTCTACACCTCATGCCCCCACGGGTCTCCATAGGAACCGGTTTCCCTGCCCAAGCGCAGATCCTGCCCACAGGGAGCGTCTGGCGGGCAAAACTGCGGTCCTGAGCATCCCCATGTGCGTGTGACAGCTTCCTTGTGGCGTCTTTGTTCACTTAAGTGCTTATGAGAAAAACAGCTCCGTGTAGTCCCTGTTCTGACTTTTATTTAATTTTTTAAAGAGTGCTTTTAATTCTTGGAAACAAAAATCATCTTGTTTTGTACATAAGAACTTTTTTTATGAATAAATCAAGCATCACCAACAAATCAGCCTCTGTGGTTGTGTGGTTTGTCCTCCGTGGAGTCTGAGCAGAGTCTGGCTCCAGGGCCCCAGGGCCGCAACACTGCATTCAGAGCCCCATTCCTCTCTGCCCCACGCCCTGCCTGGGGGCAGCCACTCTCCAAGCTCTCCCTGACCAGGACCCTGCTTCCTGTACAGCGCAGGCTGGAGCTGCTGCCACGCTGGGGGGACAGCACCCCTAAGGCCCTGCCATCAGCTCTGGTCGGTATGTTCCACATGCACGCGGGGTATACACAGGCACATGTGTTCAGGTACGTGCATGTCCATGAGATACTGGTTGCATTTCCTCTGTTGACAGACCAAGCACATGGGCACAGTCCCAGCAGGCCGTGCACGTGCTGGGAAACACGCTTCAGAACCAGGTCCTCGGGGATCACTTACTGGGTTCAGGTTTGGAATTGCCATGTTTCTCTTGCTGGGCCTCCTACTCAGCTGCTCCCTGATGCCTCTGGGGTCAGGCTTTGTGGCCACTGGAGAGGGTGGCTTGTCTAAATGTTGATAGATGGCCCTCCTGATGGGGGTGCAGTAGGTGAGTTGTGCGGGCTGCCTCTGGCTCTTCATGTGGGCGCCAGGGGGCATCCCCCAGCCTTGTTCTTGAGATGGAGGAAATTGCCTTCTAACGTCCTCTCCACTGCTTTCAGCAATCACTGAGACCTTTCAGAATCAGGTGACTTGTTTTCACACACTGGACATAAACCTCTAGAACTGTGAGCCAAATAAATCTCTATTCTTTATAAGTCTCCCAGTGCTGGGCATTTTGTTAAAGCAACAGAAAACAGAATGAGACAACATGTTAGACTTGAATTATATGGGGTTTTAGTCTTTCAGACACTAGGATCATGTATGGAGCCTAACTTTGCATTTGCCCAGCAGCTGTTAAAGAAGTCACACTTGCTGGGCACAGCCAGTGAAGCATTTCCGTGCCCAGCTGAGATGCCAGAGGCAAATCCGTGAGACTGGCAGGTGAGCTCAGCACCTGTGCTGCCACCCGTCACTTGCAGACCGGTAATCCCCACCCAGGCCCCTATGTTCCCCTTGGCCTGGGATCGGGTTCGGTTGAGTGCAGTGGTTCCCCAGGTGCCTGCTTTCCTGGGACGGCTGTGCTCTGGCAGCAGGCGGGTACTACCAGGGGCATCGCCTCACCTGGACTTGCCAGCCTGCTCCTCAGAATTGCCAAGGAACAGGGTGTCACCTCACCTTCCATCCTTGCCGGCAAGTTTAGAAACCTGGTCCACGAGGCCAGGCATTTTCTGCCTTTTTACCTAAATGGTGGCCAAACTCAGAAGGGTTATTGGCACTTAGGCATTTTTTAGAACTATAAAACCTATTTTCAGTTTGACACTTACGTGTGGGATTTCCAGCTGAGACCCCGGCCTCAGGCACTGCTTTCTATCTTTTCTATTAGCCACATTGATTTCCTCTGGAAACCATTTTCATTCCAAATTGGACATTCAGAATGCTGCCAAATGTTCCCTTTTGTGTATTAATAATGATAAGTTCATACCGAAGAAATAGCCAGCCATAAAGTTTAATTTCTTCCCTAACTTACAAAGGAGTAATATCCCTGTGGGCAAAAATTTCTGTAAAAAGCTATTACTGACGGCATGTAACAATTTCTTCCTTTTAGATTCAGTGTTTTCCAAAACATTGAGCACATAAGCACAACTCACTATGGTGAAGGAGGTAAAACTATGTCTGAAAGACCTATCCTGTCAGAGAAAAAAAAGTCTTTATTGTCGCGGACCTTGCAGCTCATGGCAGACTGCTAGGGGACTACAGAGGGGTAAAAGTGTAGCTATTTCCTCCACCTAGGGAAAACTGGTCACTCCCCACTGCCTTTATTTTTCATTGAGATTCTGAAATTAATATAGAGAACCCCATTGTCCACAGAGACTGAAGGTGGCCCAGCCTGGTCCACTGCTGCCCCCTGCCTGCCCCGATTCATGGCTACAGGATGTAAAATAGAAAAACACACCACAGCCTATGCACGTGTTTTTATTCCAGAAAGGAAAATATTTTCAGGGAAAGCAGTGAAATCTGCATCTCACGGCCAGGCAAACTGTCAGGGATCAGGACCACGATGCTCCGGAAGGCGGCAGCTGGATCAGAAGACCCAGGCAGGGGCATCCGGCCCCCTCAGTCACAGATGGACGGCTTACTGACATTGTAACTGGGGTGGAAGTTGAGCCGGTCACAGTGGGTGACGTAGTTGTCAGGGCCTGTCACCAGGCTCTTCTCCATGCAGACATTGAAAGAACTGTCCTGGAACACTCCACAAGCTAAGATCTGTCTGGAAAATTTAGTCGAACACGGATAAAATACCTTCTGGAAGAGAGAAGAGAACATGAGGATCAATGCTGCCTAGTCCTCCTCTAGAACAGGCAGGCAGGCAATTCTGGAAGAAGAAGAATCTGTAAGAAACTGCCATCTCCACTCCTCAGAAGCAAAGAGACAGGGTGGGCCCTGAGCACCCCGATTTACGCCTGGTGTCTAGAGGCAAGTGTTAACTGTGATTTCTTTCACTACCACATGGAAGGAAGAAGATGATATGGGGACCTCTGCAGGAGGTATTTCCACACCTGTGTGGACAGAGTGAGCATTAAAAGGCCTGGAGGGACCCTCAGGTCAGCTTTTCCCAACTGCTGTGCTGCATAAGTTACAGGACCTCTCTAAACCTCAGTGTTCTGTGGAATAAAATAATACCTGTGTCAGTAGATGGACTGGTCAGTTTTGTGATGTACTAACAAAATACCTGTAAAGAGAAAAGGTTTACTTCTCACATTTCTGGAATTCTAGTCCAAGATGAGGCAGACCCACTGCTTTGGGCCTCTGGTGGAGGTGCCAGATATTAATGGTGGGGAGCAGGGTGGAACAAACCGTTCACATCAGGAGCCAGGAAGCAGCAGAGAGAGAGGATCAGCCTGTGCCTTTCAAAGGCACAGCTCCTGTGACCTCAAGATCTCCTGTAGGGCCCACCTCCTCAAGGTAATGCTGTTTCCAACAGTGCATCCTGGGGACCAACACTTCAACACATGGATTCTGGGGACATTCTCACAAACTGCAGCAGTGGTTTCAATCTTAACTGAATTAAAACCATCTGTAGAGCTTTAAAATAGTCCAACACCTGCACCTCACCAGCCCAGGGCCCTGGGGGGGCGGGGGCTGCCTCACCAAGGCGAAGGAGCACTGAGCTCTTTCTCAGGGGCATGGTGAGGCCACTGTTAGCACAAATGACACACAAACCTCAGATCAGCACCTTTTCTTTATTCAGTAGTCAGCAAGGGAGTCAATTGGTGGAAACCTGGTGTGGCTCATTTTCAGGGCACAAAATAGCAGCAGGCTGAAGCAAGGGTCTGGGTTATATAGGCTTTGTTTAGGGTGGGACAGAAGGGTAACTCCTGGAGTTCATGGTATTGGGGTCAGCTGACCCATTAGGGTGGGGTCAGGTGCCAGTCAGGTGCAATTCCTTTTCCATTCCTTCACTCTGGCTGAGGCCTGAGATTTTAAATGACAAAAGCTTTAATTTTACCCCAGACAAAGGCAAGGAACAGGAAGAGCTGCAGAGAGGAAAAATGTCCTTGGACTTATTCCCCATGTCCTTAAGCCATCACACGAGCAACTGCAGCAGGTGCAACTGCAGCAGGTGCCCGGAGGCAGGAATGGCCCCAGCAGGGCAGCACCATTAGGTGGCCCTGAGACTCCTCAACTAGGTGTTATACCCTAGGTAGGTGACCCCTCTTAACTGTCCTCGTGTCAAAAATCACTTAATGTTTTGACTCCTTGGCATGAAGAAGTGCAAGAAGCTTCCATACTTTTTTTTTTAAGACTTTAAAAGAGAAGACTTAGATCTACAGAAAAATTGAGCTGAAGTGCAGAGAGTTGCCAGATTGCCTCCCCCAGTGCGAACAGTTCCCCCTCCTTATGGGTTGGACATGAGGTGTCCTCCAAAAAGCTCAGGTTAGGCAATGCTGGAATGTTCAGAGGTGAATGATGGGATTATGACAGCTGTAACCTAATCTCTGTGGACTCAGAATTTGAATGGATGCTGGGTAGAAACTGCAGGCAAGTGGGGTGTGGTGACAGGAAGTAGGTCCCTGGGTGTGCCCTCAGGAACTGTATTCTCTCCCTGGCTCCTCTCTGCCTCCTGGCTGCCCTGAGTGACCAACTTTCCTCTGGCGCACACTCTGCCATGATTTTCCATCTCACCTCTGGCCCAGAGCTATGGAGTCTAAGTAGTTCTGGTAGAATGTGTTGGTCACAGCAAAGCACAGCTAACTAGCACACCCTGTGGACTTCTTGCCTCGAGCTGTGGCGCATCTGTTACAAAGGAGCCAATATCAATACTTTGTTCCGAACCAATGTCCACAGTGTACCTCAGGGCTGCCTCTCCATGTTCCTTCTGTGGGTTCTGACAAATGTATCCACATTAGCCTCACACAGAATGAATTCCTTCTCTGCAGTTGAGAAAGATGGAAAGCATTTTCATTTCTGCTCCCACAATAAAGTAAACATCAGCTGCTCACCGAGTCCAGCATCCACATTTGGTCAAGAAGGTGAAAACCAACTCCAGACAGAGCACGTGGATAAGAAACAGGAAAACCTCCTTCAAAACTTGTCTCTCTGATCCCTGGGGGTTTCATAACCCATGGCCTGGTGACCCAGTGGATTCAGAACTCCCACAATTTACAAGAAGAGCATTTTCCCCCCGGTGGCATTTTTAAAAAGCTGAAACATCTGGACCCATCTGAGTGTGTCTCTTGTTCATCGAAATGCCTGAGCCCCAGGGCAAAGTCAGAGTCCTTAATTCTTGGAGAGTGACTCCAGAGTGTCCCAGAAACGTTTTTGGCAAATGATGTTCTCACAAGAGCTCTATTATTCATGCACCACAACCAAAGATGCAACTATCAGGTCCTCTAACATGACAGGTATGGGGGCCCCATGATATTCTCACCCCAAAATGGGTGGCCCCAGTGACCTGGGGATGCACGGGTGGTACACAGGCCTGTCTGACTGCCCTGGGGTGTGAATTCAGCCTACAGAGTCACAGATCCTGTACCTGCCCATGTGCCCAGCTCCTGCAAACTCAGCTCTTAGCTAGTGCTGCCTCTTGGTCATGAGTGAGGGTTTCACACAAAGTTTAAAACCAGAGAGCGAGGGGTTCTTCAGTGACCTGCCTGGGATGGCTGTGTGACCTATGAAGGCTGCAGGCATGGCTGCATTACAGGGACAAAGGCAACAAGAAGCAAGCCCACGTGCACGCTTCCCATTCTTGAAAACATTTTCCTTTTGAATGCATTCACTCACCTCTTTCTACTCTGCCCTCTTCCAACACGGTTTAAGGTGCTTCTGCCCTTTGAAATGTTGAAACTTGGGGTTCCCCCACCTCCAACTCTCCCACGCATGAAATGCTGCCTTTTCAAGGGTTTGTCCTCTTATAGACACATCCCCAAAAGCCACTCACTTCCCACCTACCGGCATCTCGTGCACAGTGGGTGCTCTGCTCCCGTAAGCCTGGTTACTGGTCCTGTACAGGGAGACCACCTCCTTGGTCCTGCAGAGAAGATATGGTCACCCTTGATCATTCTAAGTCTGCCCGAGCCTGATGGAGCTTTGTTGGCAATGCCCCCAAGGACAGCAATGTGCCCAGCCCAGTGACACAGCATAAAAAGGGACCCCCATCACACACAGGGCTGAAGCCCTGGTAGGCCTGCCTCTCTGTCCTCTGCTGGCCACAGTCCCTGCTCCGCCCAGCTCCTCAAGAGTGCTCAGAGTGCCGGTCCTCAACCCTGGCAGGCCTTGGCACCAGCTATTACTGGCCGGGTAGGTTAGCTACCCTGCTGGGAGCTGCATTTCAGCTTCAGACCCTGCCTCCCAGGAGGGCCCTCTGCCTGTGGTCCCACCCTGGGAAGCCTATGCTCTACCAGGTGCGGATGAAGGAAATGTGCCTGGGAGCGCCACCCTACCTACTGTAGGCAGTTCCACTGAGCAGGCTGTGGGTTCCCACAGCTGTGCTCCACACTAGAGGCCTGGGAGTGTTGTCTCTCTAAGTGGCAGTGGTCTCTACCAAGAATGTGGACACAGGAAAATGTGGGGGCAAAGGGTGCCCGTACCTTCCCTGCAGCAATTCAGTTTCCAGTTATGTCCTAGAGTCACAGGGCCCTGGCCAAGTCCCCACCGCCAGCACTCACATCTTAACAGCTTGAGGATGGGAGGAGAGGAGACTCACACTGGTCACAAGACCATGGAGCTGGGACCAGAATGAGTTTCATTACTTTGGCAGGGTCTCCCCAATCCCCACCGCCCTGACTTTGTGTGTGGGAAGCTGGGGGGAGCTCACTGCTAGTAATGAGAGTGAGGCTCAGGCTGACCTCAGGCTCCTTTTCACTTCCGTAGCCAGGAACTTGGGGGTCTTTCTGGGGGGATTCTCTCATCCAGGACTACCTGAGCCCAGAGCCAGCTGGTGCAACCTGTCCTGTGTGCCTGGACTCAGACCACCCCTGCTCCCTTACCTGTAGCCACGAAACCACCCCGGGTTATTGAACCTGACCGGCAGGTGCTCGCTCACGCTGTAGTAGTCGCTGGTCTTCTCCAGAGGGGTCGCGGCCTTCGGCTCCACGGCCTCCGGCTCCACGGCCCCTGCGCAGTCTTGGGCATTTTCCTCCGACATTTGGCCTCTAGCAGAAAACCGGCTTTGGGCAGGAGAAACCAGAGCAGCGGACGCAGCGTCCTGTTGCTAGGCGACGGCGGTCACCTGATCCGGGACAGTCAGGTTCTTAAAAGCGCCGCGGGAAGAGCCAAGGACCCTCGGCAGGCAAGTCTAGAACCTTCCCTGGCGAATGACAAAGGACCAGACAGATCCAGGGCGGTGAGAAATTCTATTCGGACTGCCCTGCGGAGAAGCCCCAAACCTTCTGCACACTGCCGGGGCTCTGGGTGTCTTTCTGAGACTATCCGGTAGACCCGGATTGTGCCAAAATGCAGCCGGAAGCCGACTGGAGAGAATGAAATCACCGGCCCTGGGACTTGACCTGCAAACTGATGGGGTTTCAGTGCTAAACGCCCACATGGCAAGCAACAATTTGGTGCTTACTATACACACCAGGGGTGCTCCTTGACCCGTCTAATCCCGCGCCCAATACCTAAACTTAGACCCAAGACTTTGCTAAGTTCACAGACTCACACACTGTTTAAACGTTAAACCCGATCTTGTAGAACAAGAGGTTTCTCTGGACTTGGAGCTGAGGTCGAGGGTCCCCACCGCCCAAGGGGTTCCACGCACTTTTACTTTTTTTTTTTTTTTTTTTTTTTTTTGAGCGGGGAGTACTGGGGATGCTAGGCAAGTGCTCTTCCACTGAGCTGCACCCGAGTCCTCTGTCCTGCACTTTTGCAGGGAGGGGTCGAGCGGCGCGGTCAGGGGCCGGTTCCCGCAGTCTGGTACGGAGGCGGGAGGGCGCGCGATCCCCCACGCCGGCCCCCGCCCGGCGCGAGCCCGCGCAGACTCCTCCGGGACTGGAGGCGGGCGGGTCCTCCGGGCCTGCAGGTGGCGCTGCTGCCCCGCGGCGAGGGAGGGGTGCCGTGCGTCCGTCCGCCCGTCGGTTCACCAGCCTGCCGCCATGGCGCCCGCGCTGCCCCGGCTGCTCCTCGCGGGTGAGCGGCCACGCCCGGCAGGGACGGGGCTTCGGGGCGCGGGAGGGCGCGGCGGGCGCGGCACGAGTAGGCTCTCTCTCCGCAGGTGCGCGGCCCGGCAGGCGCTGGCCCGGATGGCTGCAGACTCACGGCTCCGGCAGGACGCTCGCGGGCGCTCCGGCCCCTGCGGCCAGCGAGCCCGAGGACAGCGGTAATGGGCCCCGGCGGGCGGGGAGGCGCGGCGCCGCGCGGTCAGCCCCGGCCCGCGCTGGGTCCCGCCGCTCCTGCAGCCGCGGGCAGGCCAGCGCCTACCCCGATGGGGAGAGCCGCCGTCCAGGACCTGTGCCAGTGCCTGCGCTGAGCACTGAGGCACGGAGCCCGGGGCTGCTCACGTGGCCCCAGGGACCCCTGAGCCCCAGGCCGTCCACCTTGCCGGGCTCACGGAGGGGAATTTCTGGCGAGGCATCTGAGTCCTTCTGCCAGGCCTGCTGGCTTGGAGGGCCATAGAGACCCCAGCAGCCATTTGTGCCCTCTCCCTTAATGCTCTGCTTTCCAAGGACACCACGGGATTGGATGGTAGTGACCCAGTTTACCCACGAGCAGAGTCACCATCAGAACCTGGGTCCAGCCTTGTTTCCTGTGGACGCCACTGTGGCTTGCTTCCTGGGGTCTTTCCTGGGGCTTCCTGCATCTTGGGCTGCTGGGCTTCTCCCTTCTCTAGCCCTGTGGCCCCCACTCAAGGAGATTTGATTGCTGGGTGGACCAGGGTGGGAGACCACAGCTTCCTCTTCCTACTCTAGAGGCCCATCGCAAGATTCTGGAGGAGCCCCTCAAACACTCCGACTTCTTCAACGTCAAGGAACTGTTTTCTGTGAAAAGCCTCTTTGATGCCCGCGTACACCTGGGACACAAAGCTGGCTGTCGGCACAGGTAGCTGCAGCCCCTGGCCAGGGTGTCCCAGGGGTGATTTCCAGGAGGGCCCAGGGCCTTCCTGACCTGGGCTGGTACTGGTGGGATCCCCAAGTCCCATGAGGGCAATTAAACTTGCCTGTGTGTCTTGGCAGGAGCCTACAAACTTGAGTCAGTCCTGCTGGTTGGTGAAGGCTCAGAGGCAGGCAGGGGAGAGCAAGGGCCTCCAACTTGTGTTGGATGGAGCAGGGCCTCCAAGGCTGTGGAGATGAGCAGTAACTGGTCAGATGTTTGACGTTAGAACCTTCAAACCCTCTCTTGGGTCAGTCCTACCCGGCTCCCCATAGGAAGAGAGAGAGGGTGGGATAGTCACAAGCCTGCAACCTCCTCAGCCCTGTGTCCCTACCTGTCACTCATTGGACAGAGGCCTGCACAGGAAGTAGATGCAATTTGTGCCTCCCAGCCCAGGTGCCCTGACAGGACCACAGGGTTGACCTGTGTCCCTCGGTGGTGTCTCTGGCAGGTTTATGGAGCCCTATATCTTCGGGAGCCGCCTGGACCAGGACATCATCGACCTGGAACAAACAGCCTCGCATCTCCAGCTGGCCTTGAATTTCACTGCCCACGTAGCCTACCGTAAGGGCATCATCCTGTTCGTGAGCCGCAACCGGCAGTTCACACACCTGATTGAGAACACAGCCCGAGACTGCGGCGAGTATGCCCACGCCCGCTACTTCAAGGGGGGCCTGCTGACCAACGCCCCACTCCTCTTCGGCCCCACAGTCCGCCTACCCGACCTCATCATCTTCCTTCACACGCTCAACAACGTCTTCGAGCCCCACGTGGCTGTGAGGGACGCAGCCAAGATGAACATCCCCACGGTCGGCATCGTGGACACCAACTGCAACCCCTGCCTCATCACCTACCCCATCCCTGCCAATGACGACTCCCCACCATCTGTCCAGCTCTTCTGCAGGCTCTTCCGGACAGTCATTAACAGGGCTAAGGAGAAACGGCGGCAGATGGAGGCCCTGCAACGATTGCAGAGCACCAAGGGGGCTGAGGGCCACGGGGCGGCCCACCCTCCTCCCAAAGTGAATGCGAATCGTCCCCTGTGATGTGCCACGATCCTCGTCTCAGGTCACTCACGAGACGTGTTCTGAGCTGGAAGTCCCTTGTGGTCTCAGTCCTAGGCTCTTGTTAGTGACAGCACTCAGTAGCCCTGACCACCCCAGGGCTGAGCCTAAGGCTTGGCTGCATCTTTGTGGGGCAGACATGCAGGGCAAGCTGCATGTCCCCAGTGACATAGTTAGGACCTGAAGCGGGATGCCTTGACTGCTGGAAAACTGGATTCTCCCTGGTCCCAGAGAAGTACTGGCTTCCACCTCCATGCTGGGTGTGAGGAGGGTTCGGACACCAGCTCAGTTCTCAGTCAGAGTACCCCAGGTGGGCTGCTTTCCCCGAAGCCTGGCTTCAGGAGCCATTTTGCCCTGTGATGTGTGGCACGAACTCCTGGGGAGCTCTGGTTAGGTCGGGCTGAGCAAAGCAGCTGGCAGAACTCCAGCAAAAGTAAACTTACATTTGAGCAGAATGTGACTTGGAGCTCTCAGTTCATTGCACAGTGTCCGCTGGACCTAGGGTGTGGTGGGGGCCGGCTGTGTGTGTGGGGAGCGCTGCTAGGGTCTGCAAAGGTGCCAGCTGCCACTTAAAGGTGTGCTCTTCAGGGTTGGAGCTCGTGAGGAGCCCGCAGGCCAGGGAGGCAGCACAGTGGCCTTTGCCCCCATGGCTGGGTGTGGTGCAGCCTTCAGCTAAGACTGCAGGGCATTTGCAACTCTTGCCCTTGTAAGCACAGCTGTGGCCTGGTAGTATGCTTCAGGTTTCCTCTCAGGGCCCCTCCTGGGCTTCTCAGGACTTTTACCCCGCCATGCACCTGAACACCCTGGGGAGCCCTCTGTCTTGAGGGCAGTAAGACAGTAGGTCCAGTGGGATCAATGGACCCGGTGGCCTTTAGGTGGCTCAAGGCCTGAGCAACAGTGGCAGCCAGACCAGACCTGCAGGAGCGGCTCAGGGAGCATGGGGCTGCAAGCCGGGGTGGTGCAGGGGATTTCTAGGGTGCTGCAGGCTCCAGATTTGAGAGTAGCTGGGGACTGAACTCACTGGAGCTCAGTAGCCAGCATGACTTCCTCGAACCCCAACCTGCAGGTACCTGAGTGTCGGCAGGTCCCTTGGGAGCTGTTCCAGGCATCCCCTTGGTGTGTACACATGAGATCTCCCTGAACTGGGCCCCCTGTTCCCTGGAGCGTGGGGAGGGCTGACCAGGAACCAAGACCCTGGAAATGGCAAAGGCTCCCTCTGGGGAGCCTCTAGAACTTCACAGACCCTGAGGGAGGGTGTTGGCAGGGCTTCTGTGATCCTCGCCCAGGTTGAACCCGCAGCACCTGGAGGCCGCGGGCTCAGCTCTCTGGCCTTGCATTGTGGAGCCAGATGGAGCCGGGCAGGCCAGGGGAGGGGAGACAAGCCAGAGGCCCTGCAAGGATGGGGGCTCCCCACGGTCCCCTCCCCAGCCTCACCTCCCTGTGGGAGCCATGCTGATGGATGCCTGGTCCCATCCATCCTCAGCCTGCAGGGTCCCCTGAATCTCCCGCTGGACACAGGCTGATGAGGACTGGCAGGAGTTTGTAATGGGAGCTGCTGTGCCCCCAGCTCTGGGGATGCTGAGAACAGGGCATGGTGGCCCCAGCAGAAGGAGTCACTGAGTGGACAAGAGCTACCACTGAACCCAACCCCTTGAGGTGGGTGTTGGGAAGGATAAGCACAGGCCAAGGGGTGGGGGCTGCTCCAGGAAGAACAGGCCAGGAGGGCCCCAGGGGTGCACTCTGGCGATGGGGAGCCAACCTCGGGGTACAGAGGGCCTGTGGGAGAGAAGGGTGAAGGGCTGAGGGGACAGTGACCTCCCAGTCCTCTCTCCCAGAGCCTCGCCCGACCAGCTGGTGTTGTTGGGGGAGGAGCTGAAGCCTCCAGACCCAGGCCTGGCAGAGTTCTTAGGCAAGCTGGGGTGGTCAGGGGTCATGTGACCTTGCCAACCTGAAATGACCAGACACCGATGGGGGACTATGGAGGTAAGGAGGGGGGCTTGGGGCAGAGGAGGCAAAGGTCCCCAGGCTGCTCTGATTGGGAGGCCAGGTGGGCTGGGGTCAGGCTGAGAAGCCTTCAGGGCAGGGCCCTGGGCCTTGCTTGGCATCCCCAGTGATGCCCGCCCTTCCTGGGAACGTTCCTCACTGACCTGGAGATGCAGGGCACTGTCAGGAATAACCACATGAGTGGGTCTGAGGCTGCACTAGTTGTCACTGGCTGTGTGACTACCCCACCACCGTCAGCCACGCAGTTGTCAGTCTCTGTACCCGGATTCAGGCTAGCTTAAGGCCTTCACGGTGGCTGGGCTGGTAGGATCTGCCTCCCAGCTCTTTCTGTGTCATTAGCAGGATCCCGTGTGACTGGGCCTTGGTACTTTTCTGTCTGTTGGCTGCGACACTGTGGGATCTTGGCCCCTGGGGTCTGTGCACAGGGCACCTCAATATCTCAGCTTGATTCCCTGGAGCGAGGATGAGAGAGGAGGGGTGGAAAAGGAACCTGAGAAATGACTTGTGCTGGCCCCCAACTAGAACCACCTGCCAGCAGGTCCCTCCTCTGGTGGCCTCTCCTGCTGCCTGGTCCCAGGATATTCAACATAATTCGAGAAGCAAGGAAGATCCAGGACAAGGGCACTGCAGGTGAAGGTGTCGTTGCAGGAAGCACATGTGGATATTGTCTGTGCCCCCCACACAGGGCCTGGGCTGGGACACCCTGCAACCCCACCCCAAAGTGAAGCTGCATGGTGTGGGTCCCGCCCCTGGGTTTCCTCATTCCCTCCTTCACTCCTTCAGGCACTCGCTCACCATTCACGCATCCATCCGTCCATCCGGCTGTTCGCCCGCTCGTGCACTCACGTTCAGCAAATGTCCTGTGGCCCCTGCTTGTGCCCTCACTGGGGCTCTCAGTCATGTTCACCCGCCATGAATGTCACACAGAGCTCAGGTCCTCTGCGATGTGGGTGAGTGTGACCTGGGCCCAGCAGGGGTGACAGCACCAGGAATTCCTCATTTCAGTAACACAGAGCTCACACTTCAACCCAACAACAAAGAAGGACCAAAGAGATCCATCCCAGTTGCTATGAGAATCCCAGTGGATTTTAGTTTCTCTTGCAGGCTTTGACAAGTGGATCATAATGTTCACATTGGTCCAACAGTGGGCAGTAGCACTGTGGTCAAGGACACAGAAGCTGAGACCCTCAGGCTGTGCTACAGGGAATGGAGGTGGAGTGGGAACCGCTCTGGCAGCCCCCAAGTGCAGCACCGCAGAGTCACCACACGACCCGCCAGCAAGTCCATGCCTGGGCGGGTCTCCAAGATGGCGGCAAGCGTGTGTCCACATGACAGTGTGCCTCAGTGTTCACAGCAGGGTATTCACATTGGCCCCAAAGTGGAAATCGCCCAGGTGTCTGTCAACTGAGACGAGATGACAACGGATGGTCTCTCCACATGATGGAATTTTATGAGCCACAAAAAGGAATGGAGTTGTGGCCCATGCTCAACTTGGACCAGCCTGGAGACCCCGTGGGCACGGAAAAAGGCCGGTCACAAAGCCACGCACCACGTGATCCCACGGACACGCAATGTGCAGAACAGGAATCTATAGGGCTGGAAAGTGGATGCGGGGTTCCAGCTGGGGTGGGACTGGGAACCGAGCACTGATGCGCTCGAGGGACCTTGGGGTAGTGTTCTGAAGCTGGGTTGTGCTGACGGGGCTCAGCCCTGCAAAGGGACTGAACCCACAGACTGACACACTGAACGTGGACAAGCATTGTGGGATGTCGTCCCATGTGAACAGAACTGCTCAGGGCGTGATTCTGCCTCTAAGAGGCAAAGAAGAAGAGAGAACTAAAAACAGCCCAGGACAAAGGCAGCCTTGTCTGAAGAACAGCCGCGGCTGGGCCGGAGCGGGGTTCAAGCTCGAGTGCCGCGCTGGGATCACAGCTCAGCTCTGGTGCTGGGCACCGTCTCCTCCGGGGCATCATCTGCCCATCCCCAAACAAACACCGGGAAAGGAGGGAGATGGTCACTGGGGCGGGCAGCAGGGTGGTGGGTGTGGAGCTGCCCCTTGAAGTTCCTGAATCTGCCTGGTCCCCTGTCTGGTAGCCGTGCTGGGGGCTCTGCGCCAGCTCCCAGCCCACTTCCTCACAGAAGGCCCAGCCAGCGGAAGCCAGCGTGACAGGTACGCATGTGGTCTCTGCATGGGTCCAGGGAGCCGTGTAGCTGCCCTGACCCCACTTCCCCCGAGAAGAGCCAAGCCAGCAGAAGCCAGCGTGACAGATACGCATGTGGCTCGCCACGGGTACAACAGCCGTGCAGCTGTCTGAGTCCACTTCCCCTGAGAAGGGCCAAGCTGGCCAAAACCGGCATGACGCAGATTCCGAGGCTGGGCTTTCACGGGTCCAGAGCGCCACACAATTGTCTGGGGGCAGGGACTCACACAGGGTGAGATAAGCACACTTTGTCCCTGGTGTTTTAAAGGTCAGTTGCTGCAGTTCTCAGGACACATCCTGTTGCCCTTCCAGGTCCCTTGTTCCTCGTGGCTGGAAATTGGCAGTGGTGCTCCCTCTGAGGGGGGCTGGTGGCCCCTCCAAGCCCCCACGTCCCCCCGGCTCCTCGCTGCCCAGTGACACCGCATCACTCTGTCCCTTGACCACAGCAGAGCTGCCCCAGCACCACGCAGGGCTCTGGCTTGCCCCAAATCACCCTGGCCTTTTATCAGCTCCCAGACTGGAGTCCAGGGCTTGGGCAGCTTGTGTGTTGTCAGGCGGGACTGGGACTTCCTGTCTCTCTTGGGGGGTCCTCCACGTGGGCTCCTCCCAACGGAGCTGCTACTGTGATTCTCAAAGGTGATGTGTCTGACTATTTCATCCCACACTAGAACACACAGCTCGCAGGTCTGTCCTGAGTGTCGCACACGCCCGCATGTCCGGCCCCGGCCTAACACTGAATGCCAGGGAAGTTCTCTTCTCGGCCTTTCCAGCGCCCCTTCCTTCCTCTTCCTGGGGAGCTGATGACACCGTTTCCCGGAGGCAGAGTAGAAAGAGGGTTCCGACTCTCTCCTTCCCTGACACAAAGCTCATCTCTCACCCTGGTCTGGGGACCGCGGAACACGGGCTTCCCGCGCGGGCCCTTGCTTGGATCCTTCGGGGTTTCGCCCCATGGGTAAGAACTGTGATCACTTCTCTGCGGTCACCATCCAGCAAGCCCGCAGCTGTGCAGTGCGTTCAGAGGTGCGAGATCACTGCAGGACTTCCCTTTTGACTGACCAGCGTGAGGCCTGCGTTTGGCTCGCAATCCTCCCCCACGCTGGGCCGGCTCCATGCCGGTGAGGTGGCCTCTCCTTCCTGCCCAGCTGCTCACCTCGCGGCCTGCTGCGGTCTGCGGTCCCGCACCCTTGGGTCGAGACCAGGTGAACCGGCAACAGCACCGCAGGGATGAGCCCCAGGGCCCAGGAGACACTCGCGTGTCCCCTTCCACCTCCACCCCCACGGCCCCGCCCACTCCGCGGGAAGAGACCGCGGTGGCCGGGCTGCAAAACCGCGTGACCGCAAAGCCCGCCCGCGGAGAGCGGGACGATGTTAGGTCGGCAGGCTGGGCGGCCTGCGGGCCCAGGGGCGTCCTGCCGGTCCTCTAGTGAGCTGGGCGGCGACGAGGACCCTGGGCGCCTGGGCCCATCAACACTGCCCAGACTGTGGGGGTCCCTCGGGGGGACCTGGAGCGCCTTCTGCGCTCGGAGAAGAGGGAACTTCGGCGACCTGGGTACCCACCCCGGCGTCACGGAGAATCACTTCCATCTTCCGTTTTACAGGCGGTAACATGTGCTTTTC
Source organism: Sciurus carolinensis (assembly GCF_902686445.1). NCBI lineage: Eukaryota > Metazoa > Chordata > Mammalia > Rodentia > Sciuridae > Sciurus > Sciurus carolinensis. Next base: position 3,398,607 of record NC_062226.1, read on the forward strand.
ACATTCTGAGCCTTTAATCCGCCTGGAGTTGCCGTGCGGCGGGGCAGGGAGCTGGGCTTACCCTTCCGCGGGCACGAGGTTCCCTTTTCCCATGTTTTCCCACGTGTTTCCGGCAGGAGCGCGGCCCTCCTCGACCCGGTTCTCTCTGCCTCTCTTCCTGGGCTCTCCTGTGCACGGACCTGCGGGTTCAGCTCCAGGACAGACCAACCCTCTGGATGACAGTGGCTGGCCACGCCCCTCGGCCTTCTCTGAGCTCTGCTCGGATCCGCAGCTCCTCTTTAAACCCTGAGTGCTCTTGGGTCGCCCTGCGGGTGGGAGTCGGTGCTTCCTTCACTGAGACAGAATCCATTGCTGGTTTGTGGGTGTGCGTGTGTATGAGTGTGCATGTGCATGAGTGTGTATGAGTGTGTGTGAGTGTACATGCATAAGAGTGTATGAGTGTGTATGAGTGTGTGTGCACATGTGTGTGTATGAATGTGTATGAGTGTGTGTAAGTGCATGTGTGTGTGCATGTGTATGAGTGTGTGCGTGTTTATGAGTATGCGTGTATGAGTATGTGTGTATGAGTATGCACATGTATGAGTGTGTGCATGCATGTGTACGACTGTGCATATATATGAGTGTATGTATGAGTGTGCGTATGTGTGTATGAGTGTGTGACTGTACGTGTAAGAGTGTGCATGTGGATGGGTGTGTGGATGAGTGTGCGTGAGTGTGGATGAGCATATATGACTGTGTGTGCATGTATATGAGGTGCATGTATATGTGTGCATGTATGTGTGTTTGTGAGTGTGTGTATGAGTGTGGGTGAATGTATGTGTATGAGCGTGTGTATGTGTGTGTGCATGTGTGTGTGTATGTGTGCATGTGTATGAATGTGTGTTTGAGTATATGTCTGAGTGTGTATGAGTGCATGTATGAGTGTTCATGGGTATGAGTGTGTGTATGAGTGTGTGTATGACTGTGCATATGAGTGTGCATGTGTGTATGAGTGTGTGTGAGAGTGTGTTGTGAGTGTATGTGCGTATGTGTATGAGTGTATGTGTATGAAAGTGAGTATGAGTGTCAGTGCATGATGAGTGTTCATGTGTATGGGTATGTGGATCAGTGTGTGTGCGAGTGTGTGGATGAGTGTGTGAATGTGTGTGTGCAACAGTGTGTGAGATTGCATGTAAATGAGTAAGCACGTGCATTTCAGTGTGTGTATATGTATGAATGTATGTATTAGAGTGTGTGTATGAGTGTGTATGACTGTATAAGTGAGTGTGCATGTGTGTGTGTGTGAGGTGTGTGTGTGTGTGCGAGTCTGTGTATGAGTGTGTATATAAGTGTGTGTGTGTGCTAGTCTGTGTATGAATATGTGTGTATGAGTGTGTGTATGAGTGTGTGTGCCAGTATGTGTATGAGCATGTGTGTGTATGAGTGTGTGTGTGTGTGTACGCACACCCTGCTTGTCTCAGTCTGACCCATGGATGCTGAGCCGGGAGCAGTCCTTGTGCACACTGCGCTCAGCTTCTCTAAACACACATGATTCGTGTCCACACGGCAGGGCCCCTGTTTTATTTTTCTTGGGTGTTGTGGATTGAACCCAGGGGTGCTCTACCACTGAGCGACATCACCAGTCCTTTTGCAGTTTTCATTTTGAGACAGGGTCTGGCTAAGTTGCCCAGGCTGGTCTTGAACTTGAGATGCTCCTGCCTCAGCCTCCCTAGTAGCTGGGATTACAAGCCTGTGCCACTGCGCCCGGCTAGGGTTCCTCCTTTTGCAAGATGAATCTGAGGTGAAGTGACCTGTCCTGGGACACAGGAAGGTCACTAAGACCAGAGCCCAGGGCTCTCTGAGTCCCACCCGTGTCCTCTGTGGCAACGGGCAGGTCAGCCAGGCCAATGCCCAAGAGGGGGTGTCCCGAGGGTCTGCTGCCACCACACACACGCTCGGGCTCTGCACACGGGGCTGCACCCCTCACTCAGACCCAGTTCCTGCCGGGTGAAACCTGCCAGGGCTCCCTGCAGGGGCCGTCCTGATGGTGCTCTGGGGATTGACACACTGCTACTCAGCGGCTTCCAACCATAATGACATTATCTGCTCCACTGCAGAACTGGCCACGCTCAATGGCCAGGAAAGGACTGGAGGGTCCTCTGTGCCAAGTTCCCCAGGGGCCCTGCCCCGAGCAGTATAAAGGGTGGCGAGTGAGGAAGCAGCACAGCCTCTCCAGCCCAGAGAGCGACCTGCCAGCAGCCTCGAGCACAGACCCCAGCCATGAAGACCCTGCTCCTGACCCTGGGCCTCGGCCTCATGGCTGCCCTGCGGGCCCAGACGCTCCCTGTCTGGGATGAGGAGACCCAGGATGTGAGGCTCAGACGGGCAGGGGTGCTGCGGGGCAGGGAGGGCCCAGACGGCCGGTTGCAGACCCCATCCCTCCCCCTGTAAGGAGACCCTCATTTAGGGTCAGGCCTTGAGCCCCGGCCCCAGAGGGGTCTGGGCCAGGTGGGCTGGGGCCGCAGAGGGCTGGGTGGAAGCAGGTGCGCACACTTCACTTTCCCTGGGACTGAGCGCCTGTGGTCCTGGCCGGGCCGGGGTGCTGGGGTCCCACTCTCCAGTGGGCCTGGTGGGAGTGGCGGGTGAGTTCGGGTGGGGTGGGGTTGGGGTTGGGGACGCTCCAGGTCTCTGGTCCTTGGAGCAGTAGAGTCTGGGGGCAGCAGAGGAGGGGGAGGGAGGCCTGGGGTGGGCCTGAGCCTTGATGGACAGGTGCCCTCTCCAGGCATCAGGCACATGGTACATAAAGGCCGCGGCAGCCGACGAGGAGATTCCCTGGAAGGAGCTGGAGTCTGTGTCAGTGACCCCCTTGACCATCAAGACCCTGGCAGGGGGCCACCTGGAAGTCAGCTTCACTGTCCAGTGAGTGTCTGCTGGCTGCAATGGCCTTCCCTGTTCCCACAGAGGACAGCTGAGGGCCCTTCTCACCCTGTGACCCTCAGCACCTGGAGCCTGGTGGGCAAGTGTGGCTGGGAGGCTCCTCCCAGGCAGCCTGGGATCCCTCTGGCAGCCAGTGAGGGGATTGGAGGACAGAGTTCTGGTCACTCTGGGGCTAAAGGGCCCTTCGTGGGACACAGGGCCCAGCTGCTGCCTGGACCCGAGACGTGGAGAGGCCTGCAGCTCTGGGTCCATCTGGGACCCCCTGCCAGGCCATGCCCCGGCGCTCTGAGCAGGGCAGCCGTGCCACGGAGCTTCTGTCTTCCAGGATGGGAGGTCAGTGTCGGGAGATAAGCACCGTGCTGGAGAAGACAGACGAGCCGGGCAAATACACAGCCCGTGAGTCCTGGGCCCGTTCAGGGCAGCTCCGGGCACCCGTGGGCACAGGGGCCAGCGGGCACCTCCTCGGGGTGGCCTGAGGCTCTCCTTCCTGGCCCTGCTACATACCCACCCTCCATGCCCACCAGGCACTTTGCCTTAGAGACTCAGACACCTGACGCCAAGTGCCCCCAAGGTTGGGATCAGGTCCGGGGGCTCTGCCCGGGGCTCCCGCTTCAGCACAGCTGAGCCGAGGCTTCGATCAGAAGCAGGGTTGTACTTGGCTGGGGTGGGGTGGGACCGAGCTGCCGCAGCTCCAGTCTCTGCACATCTCAGGCCCAAACCTCCCTGTGACTCTCTGACTTGGAAGTGCTCATGTCTCAGATGTGGGTTCCTGGGAAGTGGCCCCAAGGCCCTGGGCCAGGCCTGGAGGGGAACCCGGGTCAGGGAGCCTGGGCAGCTGGAGGGGAGCAACCTGAGGGGTCTTCTTGGCTGGCAGCCTGCCCGTCCTGGGTCTTCACCGGAGGGTCAGGGCATATCCCCACCTGGTCCACTGTCCCTCTGCAGACGGGGGCAAGCGTGTGGTGCACATCCTGAAGTCCCAGGTGGACGGCCACTACATCCTGTACATTGAGGGGGAGATGCACGGGCAGCAGATCCGAATGGCAAAGCTCGTGGGTGAGTCTCGGTGTCTGGTGGCTCCAGCTTGGTGGCTCCAGCTTGGCCCCTCCCCCTTTCTCCCTTTGCCTCCCGCCCCTCCCCTAGGAGAAGCCACCAGGATCAAGGGTACCGGGTCCTTATGGTTAGTTTTCCTGGAGGAAGCCCTCTTCCCACCTCAGAGCTCAGGACTGGGATGGTCCCAGGTCCCTGCATGAAAGGCAGGAAGGAGGAAGTGCTGAGGCCCAGGGCCACCGATGTCATGAATGTCACAGGATGAGTCGAGGACTCCCTGGGGCAAACCTGGCAGCATCATCCATGGGCACCTGCGGGTGTCCAGCAGGGGTCAGGGAGGGTATGTGGAAGGGGAGCCTGTGTGGGAAGTCCAGCTCGGAGCAGACCCTGGTGTCAGGACACAGAGCAGTGGAGGCTGGCGTGCCTGAGCCTGGGCTGGCAAGGCCTGGAGGCCCCGGGCTGTCCCACCCAGGTGCACAGGGCACAGAGCAGTGGAGGCTGGCGTGCCTGAGCCTGGGCTGGCTCGCTCCTCCAGGGCAGGGCCAGTCCTGCTGCTCCCTGTCCTGTCCTGTCCAGGGGAGGCTGGGTGGGCTTCAGGGAGAGGGCTCTGGGCCTCCCTGGTCGGCTGTGCTGGGGGCCCTGTGGCTGCTCACGCCCCCTGGTCCTCCTCTGCTAGCTGGGCTCTGCCCCAGCTCCAGGCCTCCAGGTCCAGCCTCCATGGAAAGGTCTCCCTCCCCAGCACTGTGCTGGCCAGTCTTCCAGGCTGGGTGGAGATGCCAGCCACTCCCATTTCTGCCCCCCACACTCCTGTCTCCCCTCGGCCTCACTACAGGCAGAGACCCCGAAGTCAACCCAGAGGCCCTGCAGGACTTTGAGAAGGTCGCAGCAGCCAGAGGCCTCAACACGCAGAGCATCTTCATCCCCAAGCAAAGGGGTAGGAAGCAGGCGGCTGCTGAGCTCTCCCGGCCCCCCGGGGAGAGCCAGCGAGGTCGCTTTACAGGAGCAAGCTGCCTGGAATCCTGGCTTCGTCCTCTGTGGGGTGTGGGAAGTGCTGACAGAGGGCCTGCCCGGGTTCCTGAGGGATTCCCAGGCTCTTCTGACTGGCCTTTCTCTTTCTTCCACAGAAGCCTGCTCTGCGGGGAGCGACTAGGGTGAGTGATCAGTTTCAGGGGTCGACGGGTGGCACGTCCAGGGACACCCCCCTGCTCCTAGGTGGCAGAGAGCCCCTGGCCCGGCAGGTGGGCTCTGCACCTGGAGCGGCCCGCCCTGGACATTGTCTTCGGGCTCCTCTGGGATGTCATTCCCGGAGTGAGGCTCTGCCGCGGTGAAGGCTCCTGGGGTCGGGTTGCTGGTGGAGACCGTGCCCCTCTCCCGAATCCCCCAGCATGCCTGCCAGAAGGCAGGAAGTCCCTCAGCCCCTCTCTGGCCCCTCAGGGGTCATGGCGATGACGACTCGTGTGCCCCATGAGTTGTTTGAAGACGTGGCAGCCGTGCCTGGGGGGCTTCAGAACGCCTGGGTCCCTCCTGCTGTGTGATGTAGGGGAGCTGACAGGTCAGAGACTTGCCAAGCTCACCTGCCCGGGTGTGGGCGGAGCCGGAGTCCACACAGCGTCCCTGTCCTTCCCTTGCCCTCCACTGGCCTGGGGTCACCTGTCCCTTCTTCCCACACAGGTGTGGAGCTCTCTGGGCACCCTCTTCCCTGCTCTGACCTCCTGGATGGAGCGGAAGATCCCAGCGTGCCCACCACTGCAGCCTCCCTCGGCCTCCTCTCTGGGCTCCCTGACCCTCCCTCCTGTCCAGGGCAGGACGCCAAGCTCAGAGGCAGCCCCAGGAGGCCCCACCAGGACCTCTGACCTGCAGGACATGGAGGGAGGCCCACCCGGGCCCAGCTGGCTCCCTCCACTGCCCTTTACGTCCCCCACCCTCCCGTCCTTCCTGAATCTCCATAAAGAGCCTCAGCAGTCCCTGGCGACTCTGCCTGTCTGTGTGGTTCCTGTGTTGTGGGTGTCCCTGGGCTCCTTCGAGGATCTGCTGGGAGTGGGGAGTGGGGAGCAGGAGGGAGGGGCGGGAGGGCCCCGCCTCGTCCTGGTTCTGTGGTTGGTACACAAGGGCCAGGTGCAGGGTGGCCACCAGGTGTGACCAGGGGTCCTGCGGTGCTTTCTGCAGTTCCGCTGCCCACCCTTCCCAGGTCTGGAGGTGGGGTTGGGGACCAGGGGTCCTGGCACATGCAGAAAGCAGTGCCACAGACGAGGCGGACGGCGCCTCGAAACTCTAGTCCTTCAGCAGAGAAGCAGGTTTGCAGCTTTAAATGGTTCTCCTGGAAAAAGCAAATGCTTAAACCAATGCCTCAAGCTTCCCCTGTAAGAGAAAAGAGCAAACTGCCCAATTGGCACCACCAACGGGACAAGACGGAGGCGTTGACCATGGGTGGGCAGTGCCGGTCACACCTGCAATGTTCACCCCAACATTCTGCCTCTGAGCCTTTTGGATTCTGTGCAGCTACGGATTTATTGCCCCTCGGTTCCAGATGCACCACCCTTTATTGCCCGACATTCCACGCTGGAGCTGGGCCCTGCCAGCTTCTCTCTGCAGCTGGTGTGGTCAGGCCTTGTCAGCAGAGGGCGCTGGGGGGTCTCTGGGAGAAGGCTTCCCTGAGGAGTCCAGTGTCTTCCTCCTCCTCCTTTGTGCTGCAGGCCTCCAGGGCTTGACTGGCGGTCAAGATGCCCAGTGGAGCTCATCCCCTGTGCTGGCCGCACCCTGAAGTGGCTTTCCAGAGAGTTCCTCGGGTACCCTGCCCTCTAGCCCTAACCTCAGCGAACCTTTCTGCCATGCCAGAACCAAGTCTCACCCTCCCCAGGGCAGTGGACACCTTATTTCTAAAGTCCTCGGGGATCTTCTAGGCTTCAGTAGCCAGTTACAGTTAGAAGTTCTCCATTTTGAACTTCACCTGTTCAAACGCAGCCTGTCTCCTGACCCCACAGTGTTCTCCAAGCCTTTTGCTTTCTGGGTTCTGGTGCTGGACACTGGTATGGGGCACAACTTAAGAACAGACTGATCACCACTGAGACGTCCAAATCTGAGAGTCTTTATTAGCTGGCCGGCTGACTCTCACACAATGCCCTGAAAATCACTGTTGGGAGAACAGCCCCGACTATAGGGTCGCAGGGGTTTTTATACCATAAATCAGTACATCAATCATAAGTGTCTGTTGCTATGATTTAAAAGTACAAACTAACATCATGGGATCTGAATCATTAGCAGAGGGGGAAGTAGGTCAAAATGACCTTACGTAGGTACACACTAAAGAACAGTTACTGACATCTGAACAATCACTGTTGACATCACCGCTAACATGGTACATTGTTTAGGAAACTAGGAATCAAAAAGAGAACAATTTTTCATTATACAAGAATTGTCATTTCGTCATTTTGTATTGCCAAACAAGTCTTGCAAAGCAGCTGTTGAAGGGTAAAGAGGCGAGGTTCCCATGGGAGAAGCATTTCCTACGTAGCATGGAGTCTCAGGGTAAGATGGAGTCTGTTTAGTCATTGCCCACATAGCCCGGCCTATAACATTTCCATAGAGTCACATATGTCAACCCATCATAGACATGGGGGCCTTGCTCACCCTGGCGACTGCCCCTTCCAGTGTCAGCCAGTTCCTAGGGTCAGCCAGCGCATGCCTGAGAGCCTTTTCTGAGCAGACCTCAGGCCCATGGCTACACCCCACCCACCTCCTGGTGGAGCTCCTGCACCCCAGGCCACATGGCCCGGCCCCACTCACCCCAGCCAGGGCCCAGACCACAGGGCCAGCCTGTGCAGCGAGCCACGAGGTCACCCAAACCCACCAGCCCTCGGCCCGCTGGCCCTGCCCGTCCACCCTCCGCGTGGAAGACGGCGACGCTCTCGCCCACATTTCCGGCTGCTCTTCTGCCTCCTGACGGGCCCTGCTGCTTCCCGAGGGGTGGTGGGCGTGGGGCCTGCATCCTGCTTCCAGGGACCTGTGAGCACAGGAAACGTCCAGGGGACAGCCGTTCTCTCTGTCTGACGTGAAGAGCAGCCCCCCAGCTTGCTTTCTCTCCGCCAGGCTGGACACAGTCTGCGTGGGAACCTGTGGACGAGCTGCCGGCTGCTCCAGGCTGGGCCTGTGCTCTCCGAAGCTCCCCGGGCTCAAGCCGCCTTGGGGAACGCAGGCTTTCTGTGTGCGGGGTCACAGCTGGACGCTGCTGGAAACTAGCACGGTGCGTCCAGTAACTCCCAACAACAGAGCCCCGATTCCATTGGCACAGAGGTGACCAGGTAATTAAAGGGCCAGTGAAGGAGGAGGACAGAGGGCAGGTCGGTGTGGACACCATCAGGGGCCGGGCTGCGCCTGCTGGTGAATGTCCACCTCAGGACTCTGTCCTCCTGTGGAGACAGGGAGACGGAGTCCCTGGCCTCCTGGTGGTCGCAGTTCAAAGGAGAGGCCTGGAGAGACCCTTCTGAGCTGGAGGTTGGTCACCGTTCTAGGCCCTTTGCAGTACCTGCTCTAAGAAAGGAGGCCGGGGTCGGCCAGAGAAGACGTGACCTCTCTGTGGGCTGAGGCTCTCAGGAGGCTCTGAAGGGCTGGGGTCCCCCCGGCTGCGGCCTCACGCCTCACGGCTGCGCCTCTGTTGGTCAGGCAGGAGCCCTCCGAGGCTCCTAGCACACAGGAGGCCGGGCAGGGCGGGCATCTCCCTGCCCCACGCCCACCAGAGGTCACCTTTCCCCATGGCCCTGTCCCCCCACTCAGGCTGCAGAGCAGTCGGGTCCTTTGTCTTCTTAGCTCCTCAGTACGTGAGCGTGGAAAGGCTGTCCCCTCTCTTGCCAGCCACAGTGCCCGGGTGACGTTGCCTGAACTTGCAGAGGGCAGGGGCATCTCGCCAAAGGAAAACGGGAGGTGTGAGGCACAGGGCACCAAGTGGCCCCACAGGGCCTCCAGGGGTTAGCTGAGCTTGCTCACGGGGACAGAGCCCTGTGGGAAGCCAGGCTTTGGGACAGCAACCAACGTGTGGCCGCAGCAGAGACAATGACCGTGAGGACCGGGTGGAGACACTGCCTCTGACTGCCCTGGGGATTTCAGGAAAGAAGTGTCCAGCTGTGCCCTCCAGCGAACACCCAGAACCAGAGGCTGTACCTTGTCCCTAAAGTAGTGGGTGGTCCTGTAGCCACGGGGCAGCAGAGGCTGGAAACCAGACCCCTGATTTAGTGGCGTGGGCTGCAGAGTTGCTCGGTGAGTTGCGTTCAGTCCTGGCCCAGGCTCTTGTGACAGCCGGGTCAATGCGGACTTAGGCAAGGTCAGGTGACAGTGAAGGCCACGTACACACCCTTGCCTAGAAGTTTAGCTTTGGCTCAGACAGGCCATGCACAGTGTCCCTGCAGCCCCTGGAGAGGCCCTTCACCCAAGCTCGGCCTCCCTGCTCGGTGGGCTCCACGCCTGTCGTGTGGCGGGCGTTTCCCTGGCTGCTCGCGGGCCGCTGCGTGTCTCAGGGCCCCTCCTCCTCATGTGCCCTCCTAGAGGGCATTGTCCTGAGGTTCTGGTCATCGCTGCTGCCCCACGTCCCATCTTGTCTCCTCCACTCGGCTAGGCGGCCTCGCCGCAGGTCCCCTCTGCGTGGTGTTGGAAATCCCCCCAGGCTCGGAGCTGCGGTGACAACTCCCGAGCCCCCTCTCCCTCCCTCGGGGACCTCAGCCTGCACCATCTGTGCCCAACGCACCACCTGTGCTCAGCGCGATCCTTCCACAGGTCCGGCCTGGCTCCTGTGCGCGCGGCAGACGCGCACGTCCACGCCTGTGGCTCCTGGACACCCAGGTAGATGTCATCGCACTGTCATTCTGGCAGTCTCTTTCCAGCGGGTCTCTTTGCTCTTATAGTCCCCATGTCCCCTAAATCTGCCCTCTCTGCAGCCACTGGAGGGACCAATTAAGAGTCAAGTCACATCCCGACTCTGCTAAGGCCCCCCGGGGTCTCCGTGTCCCTCAGTGAGAACTAAGTCCTTGTGAGGGTCCATGCTCAGCCCGTCAGTCCTGCCTCTCCCTCACCTGCTCTCTGGCCAGTCTACCCCGCGTCCTCGGCTCCAGCTGCTCTGCCCTCCAGGCTGCTCCTGGCACATGCCCGGCACCCCCTCCCCTGGCCTGCACTGGACACTGTCCCTTCCTGGAGTCACCTGACTCCTTCCTGGCTCATTCCTGCACTGGCCTCAGTTCTGTGTGCAAATGTCACCTGGTGAGGCCAGCACGTACCCTTCCATTTAGAACACAGACGCCCCTTGTCCCCATCACCTGTCCGGCTCGTCCATGTGCTTCTCCCCATAGCACTCCCCTCCGATAAAGTGACATATAATTACAGGAGCCACGATCAACCAGGAGCCAGGCCTGGCAGTAGGCAGAACAGGGTGGTTTTCACAATGGACAATTAACGAGGAGGAGTCCAGTGAAGTGTGAAGGACAGCGCTGGCTGCAGGACGGTGGAGGAAGAAATCAGCAGGTGGGGTCCTTCCACGCGGCTGCTCAGACCTGTGGAGACGGGGCGTCTGCAGCCCAGGGGTGGGGGACGTCTGCCGGGTGGCCTGGGGTCAGCGTGGTCATGGTCAGTGCAGAGGTGAGCAGGTAGGCCGAGGCAGGATGGCCAGGCAGGCAGGAAGCTGCCCCCCTCCCAGGGGCAGGCGCTCTGGCTGCGAGGCCTCCAGCATGGGCTGCACTCCACTCGGGGGTCCCACCGAACCTCAGTAGGAACCTCAGTAGGAAGCTGTCCACGGGGCCCACTGAGGCCAGTGGGAGGGAGGGCCCTGCGTGGCCCCTGCTTGGGCCACTGCCAGTCGCACAGCAGGAGGGAGAAATGAGAGAAATGGAAGCGTCTGGAAGCAGAAGGAGGCCCATCCTCCCAGCCTGCAGTCAGAGGACCCAGCGTGGAGCCGGGTGCACAAGAGAAGGCCAGCTGGGTCCAGCTCCACCATGCCCTGCAGGCCATGCAGGGTGTGCCTGCAGCGGGAGGCGAGGCATTGAAGCTGGCACCTCCTTCCCTCCTCTGCTCTGTGTTTCTGTCCCAGGACCTGGACTTGGGCTGCAGAGCTGCCTTGGCTCCTTTTCTTCACTGAATCATGGCCTGTGCCCAGAGGAATGCTTAGCTTATAGAAAGCATGGAGAAAAACATTGAGCACTGTGAGTCAGTGTTCCATTGCTGTGACAAAATACCTGAGAAAAACAACCTAACGGAGCAAAGATTTATTTGCGCTCAGTTTCAGAGGTGTCTGTCCATGGTGGGTTGGCTGCATTGCTTTAGGCCCGAGGTGAGGAGAGCATCAAGGCAGAAGGGAAGCGCACAGGAAGGAAAGCTGCTTACCTCATGGCAGACAGGAGGAGAGGGGAAGAGGGAGGGAAGGAGAAAGGGGCAAAACAAGACACAGTACCCAAGGGCTTGCTCCTAAGGACCTTCTCCTCAACTAGGTTCCAGCCCTACAGTTTCCCCACCTCCCACTAATGCTATCAGAGCCTCATGACCCTCCCAAGGCCCCACCTGTGAACCCCGCCACACTGGGACAAGGCTGTCAATGCAGGGACCTTTGCTGGACATGCCAGATCCAACTCGAACAACCACAACAGATTTGTTTTCTCCCTTTGAAGCCCTGCACATGATATCCATCTCATGGAGATGAGTGTTTGTTGGACCATTGTTATTTTGATGGCTATTGGAGGTATTTCTACGATTTATGAGTAAAGTCAAGTTGTCATGGGTCACATCTGCTTGTGTGCAGGGGGCACTGAACTGTTGGAGAGTGCTTCTGAGCAGAGCTGCTGAGTCACACTTAAATGCGTATAAAACTACTTTCATGCTCATTGTGGTTTTTTAAATTAAACTTTTTACTATAAGATAACTGTGGATTCACACGCAGCTGATATGTATATGGACCATGGCTGGTTGAATGTCCAGTTTTAAATTCCATTAAAATCCTCCCCACCTTGTTTTTTGTTTCTCCATATCATGGAGAAATTGCCTGTCTGTTTTCATGGTTTCAGGCCATGAAGCAGCCAGGAAAGCAACCTCCTCTGTTCCACCCTTATGAGAACTCTATAATAGTATTTTAAACCTTAGTGTCCATTGCTACTATGTAGACACGGAGTTCAATTTTGTATATTTATCTTGCTTCCTGCAACTTTGCTGAACTCATGTGTTAGTTCTAGGAGGATTCAGTTTTGTTGATTTTTACATTCATTTCTACATAGACATATTATCGGCACTTAGAGATATTTAATTTCTTCCTTTCTAAATTTGTATGTTTTTTCTTGCTTTTTAAAAAAGCTTTATTGAACTGCCTGGAACTTTCTGCACTATATTAAATACAAGAGGTGAAAGTGAATATTCCTGCCTTGTCCTGATATTAAAGAGAAAGCATTTCATCTTTCACCATCAGGAATAAGATTAGCTATAGGTTTTGTAGGTGCTTTTTATCAAGTTAAGGAGGTTTCCCTCTATCCTTACTTTTCCAAGAGTTGTTATTCTCAAAGACTGTGTTTGAATTTTATCAAATGCTTTTCCTGAATTGATGGATATGGCTATGTAATTTTTCTTCTCAACTTGTTAGTTAATACAGTTGATTTAAAAAAATAAAACCAGCTTTCTATTCCAGGAGAACAAACTCCTTTTGGTCTTGATATATAATTGTATACATTATATATCATTAAATTATATATGTAATTAGATAAAAGATATAAAGTATATATTAAATAGTATGTAGTAAGTTATATGTAATATATGATTATTCATAATTTAATGACATACTTTATATATTAGCTATATATAATCATATATAAAGCTATTTTATATAATTTGTAATTATTTATAATTGTAATTATTACATACTACTAACAATTATATAATCATTATCACATATAATATAGCTTTTATATAATTATATGTAATTAAATTATATATAATTTGCTGATATTTCATTAAGAATTTTTGTATCTATATTCACAAGAAATATTGTCCTGTAACTTTCTTTTTTGGGTTGTCCATTTGGTTTTGGTTGGAAAGCCTCTCTCCTCCCCTCTTCTCCTACTTTCTAGAAGAGATTAGTGTAGAGTTGTTATTTCTTTTTTAAATGCTTCCTAAAGTTCTCTGGTAAAACCACGTGAACATAGAGAATTCTTTTTGGAAGTTTGTTGTTGTTGTTTTTGTTTGTTTGTTCATTTGTATTTTGCAGTACTGGGGACTGAACCCAGGGACACTTACCACTAAGCTAAATCTCCAACTACATCCTCACACCTCCTGCCTTTTTTTCCTTTTTCTTTTCTTTTATTTCTGGGATAGGGTCTCACTAAGTTGCCAAGGCTGGCCTCAAACTTGTGATCCTCCTCCCTCAACCTCCTGTCACTGGGATTACAAACCTGCACTACCAGTGCACTTGACTTGGAAATTTTTTTAATTAAAATTTTAATTAAAAATTTAATTTTTTTTAATTAAAATTTTAATTAAAAATTTATTTTTTTTAATTAAAATTTTAACCTCCTTCATAGTTAGGACTATTAAAGTTATCTCTTTTATATCAGGCTTGCATTTTTTTTAGAAACTGTTTTATTTCACCTATATTTTCAAACTAAAGTGTATGGGTTTGCTTACCATATCCACTTTCTATCCATTGGTATCTGTAGGGTCTTTAGTGATGACCCCATTTTATTTCAGATGTTGTTAACCTGAGTGTTCTCTCTCTCTCTCCCTCTCTCTTTCTCTCTCTCTCTCTCTCTCTCTCATCAGTATTTCTAGAAAGTTCTCAATTTAATTAATCTTTTGAAAGAATCAGTCATTTCTCGTTTTCATTCAGCCCAATGTCTTTGACCCATGGATTGTTTAGAATTGTGTCTAGTTTCCAAGTGTGTGGAAAAGATTCCCCATTATTACGCTGGTATTGATTTCTAGTTTGATTCCATGCATGTGGTCAGGGACCATGTACTAGATGATTTCAATTCTGTTAAATGTGCTGAGGTGCCAGGCACAGAGGTGCACACCTGTAATCCCAGTGGCTCAGGAGGTTGAGACAGGAGGATCACAAGTTCAAACCCAGACTCAGCAATAGTGAGGCGCTAAGTAACTCAGTGAGACCCTGTCTCTAAATAATACAAAACAAGGCTGGGGATGTGGCTCAGTGGTCGAGTACCCCTGAGTGCAATCCCCAGTACCGAAAAAACAAAACAAAAAAAAAAGTGCTGAGGTTCATTTCATGATTTCGGATCTGGTCCATTGCTGCTTCCTTGCTTGCTTCTTTGCTTGCTCGCTTGCTCCCTAGTTTATAGAGGAAGAGAGGCTTGCTTGCTTTTAGAGGAAGAGAGTTGCTTGCTTTTAGAGGTGCTACGCTTTCAGAGAGGCTATACTTTCAGAGGTCTGCTGCTTCTTAGAGGTGCGTCACTTCTTGCCTCTTAGAGGTGCGTCCTAGAGGTGCATCCTTCTTCCAGGTGAAGAGAATGTCTTATATACACTAAGGCAGCCAATCAGCTTAGGATTAAGTAGCACGATTGGAGCACGACCACAGTTCCACTTAAGAAAGAATGAGGAACACGTGTTGACCATGAGCACTGAAGAGACATCAACCAATCAGGCAAAAGGTCATGAGAGATCATGCCATGTTAACACTAATTGTGCACCACCTCTTGGACCAATGCCAGCCACCATCTTAGAGCTGCTTAGACATGTCTCTACAGTCCATCTTAGTACATGTCTAGTGCGGCTCTGTGTGGAGGGGTCTGCGGATGTCAGTTGGATGATGGTCAATATGGCCGTTGAGCTCCTTAATGTTCCTGTTGTTTTCTGCCTGCTTGATCCACCGGTTCTCGAGAGGGCAACGTTGACATTTCCAACCACAGCTATGATTTCCTCTACTTCTCCTTTCAGTTCCCTAAGTCGTACTTCACGTGCTCTGCAGCTCTGCTGTTCCATGCATCCAACTTTTGGATTGCTGGTTTTTTTTTCATGGGACTACGTACGGTTATGTGATCTCTCTCTGGCTCTGTTAGTTTTCATTATTCTAAAGTCTATTTTATCTACTATTAAACCAATACTTCTCCTTCTTTGATTAATGTTCACATGTTAAGTCTCTTTACACAATTCTATTTCCAACCTGCTCTGTGATTAAACTTGAAGCAAGTTTCTGGCAAACGGCATATATTTTATTACAGTTTTAATCCATGCTGCCAGTCACTGTTTTCTAATTAGTCGATCGGAATGCTTAGGCCCTTCACATTTCATGTGATTATTAATGTGTGAGGGCTCGTCTTGTGATTCTAGGGCTGCTTTAACAAGGACCACAACCTAGGTGGTTTAAAACACAGACACTGTTCTCTCACGGTTCTAGAGGCCAGAGGCCTGAGATCGAGAGAGAGATGGAAGGTGGGAAATGCAGGGAAAGGTGTGTTGCCGAGGAAAGTTCCACTGTGGTGAATTGTGACTCCGTGCTCCTGAGGGTCCTCCGAGAATCAGTGGAACCAGATCACCGTGTCCCACTGGCAGGGCAGAGAACGTGCCGTCCATTCACTGAGTAACGACGCCTTTGCTGAGCGTGCTACCTCCCTGCACATCTGGGTTTCACCGTGTGTCAGGGGAACACAGAAGATGAGATGCAGACAATCGAGGTGGACACTGTGAGGCTGTCAGGGTGTCCAGGACTGTCCACAGCATTCGGGCTGAGAGGGCTGGTTGTAGGAACCGTAGCCAAGCCCACCCCTGGCCCTGCGCTGACCACTCATGCTATACCTCAAGCCCGACTGTAACCGGACGCTTCAGGCTGGTGGCGGCACCGGTTCTAAACTAATTAAGATAGTGGAACAAACTCCAGTCCCTGTGGCCGGACTGATCTCCAGGCTTACTGGACATTCACCTCAACGCCCTCCTGTCCCTCTAGATGCATCTCAATCCCAGCTGACCAGCCCCCTGGTCTGATGCTCTTGATCCATGAGCCTTGTGTTGGACTCCCTGTTGTTCTGCGGCTCATCCTTTCCTCAGTAGAAGGAGGTGAGATGGTCGGTTCTCCAGAGGACTTGGCCCTAGGTCTACTGTGGGTGACTGGAGGGAGGAGGGAGCATGGCCATCAAAATCTTATCCCCAAAGGTTGAGTGAAGTCCAGACACTGGCCACTTCAGTGAGGCACCTAGGAATCGGCAGCCCTGGGAAGCTGTGACCACCCTGGGGTTCAAAGGCCAGGCTAGTGAGGGATGTCACAGACGTGGTGGGAGCTGGGAGTGGCAGGGCGACAGGATGTGACAGCCAAGGGCAGGCAGGCAGCAGAGAAATGCCCCAGCCACGGAGCACGGGGCACAGGCCTCCCCCTGCCCTGCTGACCCCTGTGGTGACTCCGTGGGTGACCCCACCCCCTGCCCTACTCTCCTGGCAGCACCTACCCTGAGCTGACCTCCACCTCCTGCCCCACCTGCTGTCCATGACCGATGAACTCAGCCAGCAGCTCAGAAGAGTGGGGTTGGAGAACTCGGTAGAGTTCAGCTTGCTAGGACATGGGGCACGGTGGGTGACTGGCGGGAGGCCCATGGAGGGCTCCAATGGCATGAAGCTCAGGATGGGAGGTGATGACCTAGTGCTGTCAATCATCTGTGCATGGCAATGACCCTGTGCTGTGAATCATCTGTGCATGGTGATGACCCTGTGCTGTCAATCATCTGCACATTTTGTCCTCTGGATGGTGTCCACCATGAGTTGACCCTAAAATCCTGCCATCCCATCTCATGACAGTATTTATCATCAATAAACCTTGACCTCCTGCCTTTTGTCGTATCTGGAATGGGTTGACCCCAACCCTCTGTCCTATCTTCTGTCCACAATAGGATGACCCCAACTTCCTGCCCGCCACTGTCCACAACCAGTTGAAGTAACCCTGTGTAAGAAGAACCCTCTGGAAGAGAACTCAGTGGAATCCAGCCCCCGGGACATGGCAGGCGACTGCAGGAGGCCCCTGGGAGCTCCAGTGGCACTAGCACAGGATTTGTAGTGGCAGCCCTGTGCTGTCAATCATCCGAGCATGTCCTTCCCTGACTTTTCAAAGACTGAAAATACATGCCCATGTCACACGTAGATCCAAGGATCACACACAAGGTGTCAAGGGTGAGGTCGATAGAACAAGGGACAGAGAACCTCCCCCCTCCCCGTCTGGGGTGGCCAGCTGCTCACTGGTCTCTGGTCCTAAAGGGCACGGGCCCCGCCCTCCCCAGCCCTGGGAGGACAGGCTTCCTGCTCAGCAGCACCTTCTGAGCTGGGGTCAATCCTGGCTCATGCCAGCACTCAGGACACCCCAGGGGTTATTATAGAGTGCTTATTAGTATTGTTTAGCCAGCACCCGGGCCAGAGGGGCACAAAGATGCCATTGTGGGTCCAGCACCTGATTCCAGGCTGAGGCCAGCAGGGACCTGGACAGGTACCCAGGCCTAGGAACGGTGGGGTCTGGAGGGGAAGGTGAAGCTCTAGCTCCGGGCAAGGGAGCAGAGCAGCATCCAGGGGGGCTCAGGACAAACTCTGAGCAAGGTGGGCACCTGGCCTCCTTGTGCCTCTCCCACGATTAATCCAGAGGGAACCAGGCTGTCCTGGGGGCCTGGGGTGGTCGAAGGTGACAGGGAGGGGAGAGCCTTCGGGAGCTGGGGGCTCTGAGGACTGAGGTGGAGGGGATGCTGCAGGGTGGGCTCCCCCAGGCCGTGAGGGCAGCTGGCCCTGAAGCCCACTCCAGGGGGAGGCAGCGAGGATCCAACCTCCAGGGAGCCTCGCTGTGCCAGGGAGCAGGGTGCCCATGTCCTCTCAGGGGTCCTCAGACGACCAGAGCAATAGTGGCGAGCGTCCCCTTGTTGGAGAAGAGCCCATGAGCCTCGCAGAGGGCGAACCACCCGGGAGACACGTCTTCATGACCCTGACACGGGCCGGAGCTCCTCCTGTGCCCTGAGAAAGCAGTGACCCACGGAGCCAAGCCCCTGTCCTGGGGACTCTGGCTGCCACACAGGAGGTGGGCGAGGGACAGAGAGGGGGGACGAACCAGAGGGTAAGAAGTGCCTGGAGACAGCAGAGCTGGCCTCCTGGCAGAGAATGAGTGGGGTCAGGAGGCCAGGTCACTCCCGAGGGTGGCCTTGGTCCCCTCCAAGGAGGTGAAGACTAAGCTGACCCTGGTCATGCAATGGCGTCCACACTCCTGGGCAGCTGCAGGGTGGGGCATCTCTGCAGGAAGGGCAAGGAGGGGGGCTCCCGGGTGGGGAGAGCTGGGGCTCTGGGGGTGGCGGGCCAGCCTCGGCTCTGGAGCCCAGCCCTGTCAGCAGCAGGTGGGACGCCAGTCCCTGGGGAAGCCAGGCCCTCCCTCCCTGGTCCCTGGCTGACCCGGGCTCCCAGCCCCACACCCCACGCTCCGTCCCCTCCATGCTGGCTGGGCTGGGAGCAGCACCCTGGGTGGGGCAGGCATTGAATGGCCTGTGTGTCTTTCCTCTCCAGGTGGCACCAAATTGTTAGTCATGGGATCCCAACAACTCCGACCTTGCCCTCGCTGACGGGTGAGGATTTGGCCCTGACACAGGCGGAGGCGTGTGGTCTGTGCCAGGTACACACAGGACACGGGCCATGGGTACATATAGGGCGTCCTGTGAGGAGCCCCGCAGCCGCGTCCTGACGCCCAGGTGCCCTGCCTTGGCCCTGAGCAAAACCTGGAGATGGAGACGCTGTTCCTGAGCATCGTGCTGCTGGGCCTGGTGGCTGCCCTGCAGGCCCAGGACCCCCTGTCCTTCCCCTCAGAGGAGCTAAACGTGAGGCTGGGTGGGCCGGTGGGCAGGGAAGGGAAATGCCCTGACCCCTGTCAGTGGGCAGCGCCTGGAGCCTGTGGCAGTGGTCACTGAAGGCCAGCTGACCCTGGGCTCCTGCCCTGGGGCTGTCAGAGGTGCGATTCCCTGTGCTGGCAGGACACAGGGCCCTTCCTGGGGACAGGGTGGCTCAGGGAGAAGGGTCGGGTCAGGGTCCTGCTGAAGTGACCCTGGACCTGAGTTCCTCTAGGGACAGGGCCCTCGGGAGTGAGGCTCATCCGTTGCCAGGTCCTGGTCCCTGAATAGAACGGCTCCTGGGGGGCAGACCCCTCCACCTCTGGGGGTCCAGGAGCCCCGAGTGCATGTCTTGCCTACTGAGCGCAGGGAGCAGACCTGCGGAGGCCAGCCTGTCTCGGGGGCTCAGCTGGGCTCTGGGTGTCCCCTGGGTGCCAGGTGCCTGTGCGGGAGGTGACGGGGAGAATCTAGGGGGGCCGTGGTGTGCTCATGGCTTGACCTCCCCAGATCACAGGGACCTGGTACACAAAAGCCGTGGTGGTGAACACGACCCGGGTACCAGGGTGGAAGAGGCCCAGGAAGGTGGTCCCCATGACGGTGACAGCCCTGGAAGATGGGACCTGGGAGGCCAAGACCACCCTCCTGTGAGTGCAGCCCACTGCAGGGCCCTCGAGCCCCTTGTCCTCCCCTCCCCCTTCCACGTTTTGGGGGTCGTCAACAGTAAGTCCCCTGACTTTGATGGGACCGAGTCCAGGCAGCATCCTAAGGCTCTGGCAGGGCTGGGGTGGGATGCTCAGTGTCACCTGGTCAGGGCTGGCCCAGCAGGGGAGCTGAGCTTGGCTCAGGAGCCGGTCCTGAGAGCAGCTGCCCATGAACCTCCTGTTTTCCAGGATTAATGGTCGGTGCCTAGAAAAGAAAATTACACTGCAGAAAACAGAGGAGCCGGGCAGATACAGAGCCTGTGAGTCCTCCTGCCCAGGAAGCTTCCAGGTGGCGGGGTCCCTGTCCACCTCCCAGGAGGGGCTGCCTCTCCTTCCCAGGGGCCTTGTGCCTCTGACCCCAGACACCAGGTGTCACATGCTGTCCCCAGCAGGGAATGACTGGGCAGTAGTTCCCTCTGGATGGCCCTAGCTCTTGACCTTTGGTAAACTGAGGACTGGAGATCCTGGACATGGGGCAGGGCAGCTGCCCAGGCCAGGGCCAAGCCCACCCTCCAGGTCCTCCAGCCTCCAGCATCTGGACCCCACAGCTGGCTGGCACCTTCCTTGGCTGGGGCAGCGGGGCTCCCGGGTGACAGGTGACAGTTGAGGCTCTTCCTCAACATGGTCTCCAGGGTATTTTAAATAGGTGTGAGGACACTAAAGAGCTGCTTCCTCTGTCCAGCCTCAGTCCACCGCAAGGGGTTCATATTCGTAGAGGAGCTGCCTGAGCAGGAGCACTACATCTTCTACTGCCAAGACCAGGGCCCTGGAGAAATGCCCCGCGTGGCCAAGCTCATGGGTGAGCGTCCCCGGGAGAGCCCCGTCTCCTGCCCACGGTACCCCTCCCAAAGCTGGAGGAACACAGCCACACCCTGGAACCAGGCACTACAGCCCCTGGGCTGGCCTGGTGTGCCGGGCACAGTGTGCTGCCCGTGCAGACTGAGCTCTGAAGTGGGAAGGGGTGGGCTGGTGGGACCGTCAGGACAGGGGCAGGCGAGGCCCTCAGCTTCCTGACCACTCACAGGGGCTCCAGCCGCTACGGCTGCCACGTGCCCCGGCCCAGTGTTTAGGCCTCAGGAGAGTCAGCTTGAGGGGAAGTGTCCTGCAGAGAGCTTCATGGGCCCCTCCAGGGTCAGGGGACAGCCCTGTGGCTCTAGGACGTGGGGTGCTTCCAGGTCAGGGGCCTGCCTCTGAGGCCTGTCCACTCCAGGGCAAAGCCCTGGATGCCATCGGTGGCCCTGTCCTCACAGCCTGCGTGCCCAGCACCCTCAGCTCACCTGGTCCCTCCCCCAGGGAGGACCCCCGAGGAAAACCTGGAGGCCCTGGAAGAATTTAGGAAATTCACACAGCGCAAGGGACTGCTGGCCAAGGACATCTTCACACCTGAGCTGACAGGTGAGGGCTGAGCTCTGCCGTGTCCCTGCAGTGCATCCTCTGTGACCCCCACGTCCCTGCACCTCCAATTCATCTCCGTGTCCCTACATCCCTCTCTGTATCTCCATGAGCCCAGCCCCTCACAGGGACACGGGCCCTGCTGGTCTTGGTCATGGGAGGTTGGAGCTGAGGGCGGGACGGGTTCTGCACCCTGTCCTGGCGCCTTCTCACCCTGGTTTCCTGTTTTTTGCAGAAACCTGTGTTCCCGAGCAGGAGTAGGGTAAGTGAGCTCTGGGAGGATGCTGGGAAAGCCCGAGTCCTGGGCTCCATCTTCTCTGCCTCCTCCCTTCTCTGGTCCCCCTCATGGGCCAGTGCCCCGAGTGTCCTGGGAAGATGCTGGGCCCTGTGCAGGATCATCTGGGAAGTCCCTGGGGTGGGCAGGACTGGGGAGACATCGTGTCAGGACTGCAGATGGAGCACAGGTCCCTGGCAGGGCTCCTGCATCAACATGGGCCTCAAGCAGGGGAGACCCGCCTGGCCAGGCAGGGTGATCCCTCAGGTATTGGACTGAGCACAGTCCCAGGGCGCTTGGCAAGTCCTTTCTTCTACCAGCAAGGGTCAGTCCCATCGTCTCCCACACCCTGGTCCCTGATCCACTCTCCACTCGGCCGCCCACCAAAGACCTGGACGGTCATGGAAGCCTGGGCTGGCTCTTGGCCCAGGGCTGCCCATCAGGTGTCCCCACAGCCTGGGGAAGGAAGGACTTGGACCTGGAGTCTGCCTAGCCTGCAGCCCTGCCCCTGCTCCTCCCATGGAGGGGCCCCTCCTCAGCTCCTCCTCTTGTCCAGGAGCCACCTGGGTCTGCACCCCCTGAGCCCACCCTGTCACTGACAGAGCCTGCTCCTGCCCGGAATGCCCTTCCTGCTGGACCACCCTCCTCCTGGACCACCCTCCTCCTGACCACCCTCCTCCTGGACCACCCTCCTCCTGACCACCCTCCTCCTGACCACCCTCCTCCTGACCACCCTCCTCCTGGACCACCCTCCTCCTGGACCACCCTCCTCCTGACCACCCTCCTCCTGGACCACCCTCCTATGCAGCCACGGTCCCCACCCCCATCCCTCCTGACTCCAAATAAAGACCTTCAGCACCACTCTGGGCTTGGCGTGTCTGAAGGGGCCTGGCGGTGGCTCCCTCTGGCTCTGCTAGGAGGGAGCCATGGGGAACTGGGGAGAGGTGGGGCCCGGCAGGGGTCAGACCCCAAGGCATCTGATGGGCCTGTAGGGCCAGTGCTGTCCTGAGGTCCCCCTCACGGGCCAGTGCCCCGAGTGTCCTGGGAAGATGCTGGGCCCTGTGCAGGAGCATCTGGGAAGTCCCTGGGGTGGGCAGGACTGGGGAGACAGCGTGTCAGGGCTGCAGATGGAGCACAGGTCCCTGGCAGGGCTCCTGCATCAACATGGGCCTCAAGGGATCCTGCAGGGCGGGACGTGAGCAGCCTCAGCTCAGGGGCAGGTGAGGAGGGACGGTGTCAGCACCTCCCTGGTCACCCCTCAGGCAGACAGAGCCAGGCACAGCCTCCCCTGGTCTGCTCCTCACCCTGCCCTCCCATGGTTGTCCAGGGCCTGCTCTGTGTGAGACTATGTCACAGATTTCAGGAAGAAAGGATTCTCAATCATCTAGCAAAGGGGAAGCGACAGAGACAGGAATTTGAACACAGGAAGTGTTGAACTCAGTGCAGAAATCACTTGCAATGAACTTTCCCTTGTGGGGCGTGTTTTCCCTGGCGCCCTGGCATGAACTTCACCCGTGTGACTGTCACCTCCACAGTCAGCACAGCAGCGTTGTCCCTCCAGGCCTTCCCTGAGGCTTCAGGCGAGGAGGCTGTTGTTACCTTCACCAGGTACATGGCCACCGGCTGAGGCCCAGGAGCTGGGGCTCAAGGCTCTCTGGCACCAACCCGGATGACTCAGTCCAGCTCCCAGGGCCCACGCTCCTGGCTTGGTGTGTGCAGACACTGGGGCTTCGCTAGACACAGACGTGTCCTCTGAAATTCTACCCGTCTCCAGTCGTTGCTGAGCCTGGTCCTCAGCCCTGACTACTTCTGGGGACAGAGATGAGGCTCTACTTGAAGGCCACTTTGCCTGTCTCTGTCGGCTCAGGCTGCGGCCACAGAACACCCCTGGCCATGAACCGCTCTTGGTAGCTGGCCAGGTAGACGGAATCCATTCTCGCCATCTGCGTTGGGCTGGGGGTTGTCTTCTACTGACTCCTTCAGTTTCCTTTGTTTTTCCATTTTTCTTGTATGCTCCACTTCCTTGCTTAGTGACTTTTCCTTGGTGTATAGAAGAGCTTCTGAGCTTCTTCTCTGGCCTCTATCCTGCTCCTTGCCGGACTCTTCAGGTCTGAGAGTCTTGGTGGAATCTTCAGGGTCCTGTTCCTCTAGGGTCTATCATCTGCTTCCTCCTTTCCTGTTTTTACCCTGTTTATTTCCCTCTCTTCCCTGATGGTTCTGGCTAAACTTTCATGGACTGTATTGAGCGAGGGTGGTGAGCAGACATCCCTGTCTCAGTCCTGATTTGACAGGAGATGCCTACCTATCTTCCCCCGTTGAGCTGATGTTGGCCACGGGTTTGTCCTCTCTGGTCCTCATTAGGCTGATGCATGATCCTTCTGCATCCATTTCTTCAGGACTTTCATGAAGGACTGTTGACTTTTATCAAGATGTTTTTCTGCATCTCTGAAGGTTGCCGTGTGGTGTTGCCCTTGATCCTGTTCACGTGCTGTTCCATTCATCCACGTGCAAATGCTACACCTCCTTGCACCCCTGCATTGACACCCACTTGGTCGTGGTGGATGACCTTTTGGATGTGCTGTTGGGTGTGATTTGTGAATATTTTATCCAGGATTCTTGCACCTCTGTTCACCAAGCATAGTGGTCTACCCTTTCCTTCCTTGTTATGTCCCTACCAGGTTTTGGTAGCAGGGCAATACTGGCTTCAGAGGATGTGTCAGGGACCAAGAAGAAGTTCTCATTCTTAGGACGTTCTGACCTTTACGATAAGCAGCAGCCCAGGGAGCATTTTGCGGTTGCCTCCCCTGCACAAACACTCTGCAGCTGACTCAGGCACCCTGCAGCTGAAGGCTGATGGATTCCCGGAGTGCTCCCCCTCCCCACTCCTGGCTGATAGTTCTGCCTATGGCCCGCCGGCGTGAACTTGCACCTTATCAGGAGCCCAAAAGAAAAACACAGCCAACCAGCCTGTGTCTCATCATATCCCTCATTCCCTCAGCCTAAATACCCTTGAGAACAATAAAAATTTGCAGCTTGATCAGAATTCCTGTCTTGCTGTCACTCCTTGTGTCTCTTGTCCCTTCATTTCTTCTCTCTTAGGTTTGCCGTCCTGCGTTGATGTCCCGCGGGTCGGGACAAGGATGTGTTAGGAAGGGTTCCTTCCCGTGCATTTTATGAAATCCTCTGAGGTACCGTGGTGTTACTTCTTTAAATGTCATGAAATTAAGTAGTGAGGCCAGAAGGTCCTGTCCTGTGTTTCTTTGTTGGAAGACTTTGTATTACTGCCTCAGTGTCATTGGGTAATGTCAGAGTTTTTGTTTGTTTGTTTGTTTTTGTTGTAAGTTTGTTTGTTTGTTTGTTTTTTGTTTGTTTTGTTTTGTTTTGTTTTGGACCTGCAGAACGAAACCAGGGTGCTTAGCCACTGAGCAGTAGCCTCAGCCCTTTTGTTCTTTATTCTGAGATATTGTCCCTAAGTTGCTCAGGGTTTCCCTACATTCCTGAGGCTGACTTCATACCTGTGATCATCCTGCCTCAGCCTTGTTGTCTATTTAGGTTCTTTATATCCTCTTGGATCAATATTGGTAGATCCTGCATGTCTAGATTATTGTCCATTTCTCCTAGGTTTTCCATTTCATGGAATATAACTTTTCAAAGTACTCCTTAATGATTCTCGGGATTTTGGTGGTATCTCTGTAATATCTCCCTTCTCACCTCTATTGTATATATATAAAATCTATATGCTTAGATTGGCTAAGGAGTTGACAATTTCATTTACCTTTCCAAAGAAGCAACTCTTTGTTTTATTTTTAACGTTTCATTTTGACTTCCTCTGGATTGTTCTTATAGTCTCTATTTCATTTAGTTCTGTTCTGACATTTATTATTTCTTTCCTTCTCCTGTTATTGCTCTTATTTTCTAGGACCTTGAGATGAACGCTGGTTTGTTTTCGCTCGGCTTATTCCTGTCCTTGCAGCGTGAAGATGAGAGACTTCTGCTCTTCTCTCCAACTTGCATTTGGAGCTATAAACGTGCTGCTCACACTGGTGCAGCCCGTCCACCGGTTCTGACGTGCTGGATTTCACTTTCATTCCACGGAGCATACTTTAAAATCTTACCTCAAGACTTCCTCTTGACCCCAGGATCGTCTAGAATTGTGTAGTTCAGTTTCCAGTGCTCTGGAGAACGACTTCCCGTTTCCTTTCTGGTGTTGACTTGTGCTTTGTGACCATGTGCAGGGACACGTCCCAGGTGATTTCCATTCTTTAAAGTGTGGAGGTCACTGTGCTCTGGCATGTGGGCTCCCTTGGCACAGGTCCCAGGCTGTCTGGAAGCGGTGTGTGTGGGGCTGGTTGTGAGTGTTGCGCACGTGCCCAGGAGCTGATGCTGCTTGGTGCTGGGGCTGAGTTCCCCGGTGTCCTGCTGGGTTCTGTCCGGCTGATCTCTCAGTTGCTGAGAGGTGGTGTTCACGTCTCCAACCAGCACACATTCAGGGCTTTATGCCTTCTCTGTGCAACGGCCGGGAACCTTATAATGTCCTCTCCATCTGATAATTTTTCATGACTCTGAAGTCTGTTTTATCTGATCTTGAGTATCTGCTTTAATACCTTAATGTTTACATATTATACCTTTGTCCATGATTTTACTCTCACCTGCCTCTGGGGTAACTTTTGAAGTTAGCTTCTTGTAGACAGCATAGTTTATCAGTTTTCAATCCTGTCTACCTGTCAGTCTTTTAATGGGGATATTTTGTCCATTTATATTTAATATAATTATTACCTCGTCAGGGATTGCATTACTTCTCTAGGGCTTCTGCAACAAAACACACAAACTGGGTTTCTTAATGCACAGAAACTTCTTCTCTCACTGCTGTGGAGGCCAGGAGCCTATGATCAAGTGAGATGTAGAAATGAGAAAACAGAGAACAAAGAAGTGAAGAAGTTCACTAAAGAGGATGCTGTGGTGGGAAGCTTTGGCTCAGACCTCCTGAGGGCCCTCCAAGAAATAAAGTGGAATCATGTCTAGTTTTCCCACAGGAAAGGAGGCGCACAAGGCATCTATGAAATTAGCTACCACCCCGCTAACTGAGCACGGCAACTGCTCTGCACATCTGCTTCAACAGCGTGTGTCAGGGGCGTCTCAGAAGAAGGGAAGCCGCAGGGCCTCCAGCTGGGAGGCCGAGTCTCTCAGTGCCCAGGGACTGTGTGCGTCTGCTGCAGGTGTGCTGAGAGGGTTGGCCATCAACACTTTCACCCCCAGCCCACCCTGGCACTGCACTGAGCCGTTCATGCTTTAACCCAAAGCCATTCAGCAGCCGAGGCTTCAGGGTCCTGGGGCCACAGCTCTAAAGTAGGCGGTTAGTGAGACAAGCCCCAGTCCCCACCGTCCATTGGTCTTTCAGCTGTACTGATGTTTTCCTGAGTCCTCCTCCGTCCCCTGTAGATGCGCCTCGGTTCCAGCAGCTCGCCCTCTGGCCTGGTGCTTTTCATGGTGTCAGCAAAATCTTCTTATGACAAAATGTTGGGTGATGTCCAGACGCTGGCCACTTCAGTGAGGCACCTAGGAATCGGCAGCCCTGGGAAGCTGTGACCACCCTGGGGTTTAAAGGCCAGGCCAGTGAGGGATGTCACAGACGTGGTGGGAGCTGGGAGTGGCAGGGCGACAGCATGTGACAGCCGAGGGCAGGCAGGCAGCAGAGAAATGCCTCAGCCACGGAGCACGGGGCACAGCCCTCCCCCTGCCCTGCTGACCCCTGTGGTGACTCCGTGGGTGACCCCACCCCCTGCCCTACTCTCCTGGCAGCACCTACCCTGAGCTGACCTCCACCTCCTGCCCCACCTGCTGTCCATGACCATTGAACTCAGCCAGCAGCTCAGAAGAGTGGGGTTGGAGAACTCAGTAGAGTTCAGCTTGCTGGGACATGGGGCACGGTGGGTGACTGGCGGGAGGCCCATGGAGGGCTCCAATGGCATGAAGCTCAGGATGGGAGGTGATGACCCTGTGCTGCCAGTCATCTGTGCATGGTGATGAACCTGTGCTGTCAATCATCTGTGCATGGCGATGACCCTGTGCTGTCAGTCATCTGTGCCTGGTGATGACCCTGTGCTGTCAGTCATCTGTGCCTGGTGATGACCCTGTGCTGTCAATCATCTGTGCATGGTGATGACCCTGTGCTGTCAATCATCTGTGCATGGTGATGACCCTGTGCTGTGAATCATCTGTGCCTGGTGATGACCCTGTGCTGTCACTCATCTGTGCATGGTGATGATCCTGTGCTGTCAATCATCTGTGCATGGTGATGACCCTGTGCTGTCAGTCATCTGTGCATGGTGATGAACCTGTGCTGTCAATCATCTGTGCATGGTGATGACCCTGTGCTGTCAATCATCTGCACATTTTGTCCTCTGGATGGTGTCCACCATGAGTTGACCCTAACCTCCTGCCATCCCATCTCATGACAGTATTTATCATCAATAAACCTTGACCTCCTGCCTTTTGTCATGTCTGGCATGGGTTGACCCCAACCCTCTGTCCTACCTTCTGTCCACCATAGGATGATCCCAACTTCCTGCCCGCCACTGTCCACAACCAGTTGAATGTAACCGTGTGTAAGAAGAACCCTCTGGAAGAGAACACAGTGGAATCCAGCCCCCTGGACACAGCAGGCGACTGCAGGAGGCCCCTGGGATTTGTAGTGGCAGCCCTGTGCTGTCAATCATCCGAGCATGTCCTTCCCTGACTTTTCAAAGACTGAAAATACATGCCCATGTCACACGTAGATCCAAGGGTCACACACAAGGTGTCGAGGGTGTGGTCGAAAGAACAAGGGACAGAGAACTTCCCCCCTCCCCGTCTGGGGTGGCCAGCTGCTCACTGGTCTCTGGTCCTAAAGGGCACAGGCCCCGCCCTCCCCAGCCCTGGGAGGACAGGCTTCCTGCTCAGCAGCACCTTCTGAGCTGGGGTCAATCCTGGCTCATGCCAGCACTCAGGACACCCCAGGGGTTATTATAGAGTGCTTATTAGTATTGTTTAGCCAGCACCCGGGCCAGAGGGGCACAAAGATGCCATTGTGGGTCCAGCACCTGATTCCAGGCTGAGGCCAGCAGGGACCTGGACAGGTACCCAGGCCTAGGAACGGTGGGGTCTGGAGGGGAGGGTGAAGCTCTAGCTCCAGGGTGGGGGACAGCTGGGCGGAGGCAGCAGAGCAGCATCCAGGGGGGCTCAGGACAAACTCTGAGCAAGGTGGGCACCTGGCCTCCTTGTGCCTCTCCCACGATTAATCCAGAGGGAACCAGGCTGTCCTGGGGGCCTGGGGTGGTCGAAGGTGACAGGGAGGGGAGAGCCTTTGGGAGCTGGGGGCTCTGAGGACTGAGGTGGAGGGGATGCTGCAGGGTGGGCTCCCCCAGGCCGTGAGGGCAGCTGGTCCTGAAGCCCACTCCAGGGGGAGGCAGCGAGGATCCAACCTCCAGGGAGCCTCGCTGTGCCAGGGAGCAGGGTGCCCATGTCCTCTCAGGGGTCCTCAGACGACCAGAGCAATAGCGGCAAGTGTCCCCTTGTTGGAGAAGAGCCCATGAGCCTCGCAGAGGGCGAACCACCCGGGAGACACGTCTTCATGACCCTGACACGGGCCGGAGCTCCTCCTGTGCCCTGAGAAAGCAGTGACCCACGGAGCCAAGCCCCTGTCCTGGGGACTCTGGCTGCCACACAGGAGGTGGGCGAGGGACAGAGAGGGGGGATGAACCAGAGGGTAAGAAGTGCCTGGAGACAGCAGAGCTGGCCTCCTGGCAGAGAATGAGTGGGGTCAGGAGGCCAGGTCACTCCCTAGGGTGGCCTGGGGCCCTTCCGAGGAGGTGAGGGCTAAGCTGACCCTGGTCATGCAATGGTGTCCATGCTCCCGGGCAGCTGCAGGGTGGGGCATCTCTGCAGGAAGGGCAAGGAGTGGGGCTCCTGGGTAGGGAGATCTTGGGCTCTTGACCTCGGGACCCTCTGAGCCGCCCGACACCCACAGTATTACAGGGAGTTGTTCTGAACACGTCAGGAAACGACCCCCAAGCCAAAGCGCAAGCAAGTGACCTGCTCTGTGGCTTAAAGCAAGAAGCCCCGGGTGGGAGTGGGAGCGAGGAGCCTTCTTCCTCCTTTCCACATGGCCTCTTAACATGGACACCCAAGGCCTGGAGATGCTGGGCCACAGGGTGTCCCCTGATGTTGCTGGTACACCAGGGCTGGGGACAGAGGGCCTGGGGAGAGTCCCAGGACTCAGGCGTCACCACCCCTGGGGCACATTGTTTTACCTCTGTTGCCTCATCCGTGAAATGAGGCCACGAGTGTTCCCACCGCACAGGTCGCTGTGGAGACTCACGGGCACGCTCGCAGGCACACACACACACACACACACACACACACACACAGGTTCCCGCCCAGCCCGTGCATGTGGTGGTGCCAGCTGTCTGTGTGATTGTCTCTATTGCTGGTGGGCACAGTTGGTCTAAGCATTAGGATGATGCCCACTGACTGATTTCTTTCATACCAAGAATGGTTTTCATAATTCCCACCACAGAAAGATTTGTTGAATTTGTTAAAGCTGCAAATGAGAAAACAATTTAGGGGGCATATACCCACAAGTAATTTGATCTGACAGAAGAGTAGTGTCAAATGGACAAAATAAATAGACAAACTTTAAAAAGGCATTATCAAGAATACAAGCGATCTTTTCTCTCTTGCTTTTCTCTCCCCCTGACTCACTCACTTTCTCCTCCTCGCTTTTCCACTCTCTAGCGCGCGCCCTTTCTCTTTCCGTTTCTTTTCCTCTCATTTTCTCTCTTAACCTGCAGGGAGACACTCTGTTTGCTTAATAAACTCCCTTATGTGATTTCCCGTGTCCTGCGTGGTTTTCATGGGATTTCCTTACATTGGTGCCGTGTCTTGGGATGGGTCCTTCCACTGTCTCTTAAGCGAGTGGAACCCCATCTGAGCCCCAGTGCCCCCGGACACGGCCCCACCTTCCATTCGCCCGGACGCTCAGCTCAGCTTTTTGCATGCAACACCGGACTTCAGGTTGGTGAGTTCCCTTGGATAGGTCCCTGCTCTAGACCACTTAAACACACCTCTGCTGACCTGAGAAGTGACCGTCGAGTGTCTGGCACTCTCAAGGCGGCTGAGGGGTGGGGGACCCCCAGCCACAACTTTTTAGTTACGGCTGGCCCCTATAGTTGGTCTTACCTGCCGGGTGGATTCCTGATTTTATGGTGGGGATTCTCTCTCAGGGTTGAGGCTCATCTCGCGCTCGCGCACTCATACTCGAAAACCCTGATATCAGGTCCTCAACTCTTCTCGGCTTTTGCCTGGTACACATTGATGTTTGTGTGACGACACCATCTATGTGCTGCCTTCTCGTCTCAGTCGACTACTCTGGCCTCGGGACGCCCTGGCCACAGACGCGGCTGTATCAGTCTCCACCATGGGACCTGGGTCCTCCAATCTGGCAGATTCACCCCTGGGAACCCTTCGCCTGACCCCCAGCTTAAAGCCATCAAAATTCCTTTGTGTAATGGCACACAGCTTCCGTGAGCGAGCGGGCAGATGGAAAGGGATTCCTTATCTTCAAGTCTCTTCTTTCTTGCACGTCTATGTTCTTCCTGCAAACTCAAAAGCCTCCTTCTTCTCCCCCTCTTAATCCCTCCTCCTCCTCCAACTTCGACTCAGCTGTTTCTGCTTCCATTCCCCGGCCCAGCCCACCTAGTCCTCCTGCCACGAGGTCCTGCATATGTTGGGGTGGAGGGAGTAACCAGCCCAACCATCAGTGGCATGTCCCAGTAAGGAGTATGCTATAGCAGCCCCATTCCCCACAAGTAGTGGGAGATGATGTTTAACAATGTTTTGCATCCAAACCTTCATTGATTACTAACCAGGAAAAAAGGGTTAAAATGCCCTAGGCATCAAGTTTCTGCTAGAACCTGTTAGCTGCTTTCAGATCTCAGTCAAGGCTTACATTGAAATGTAAATGGAGGAAGGTTCAGTGGGAGACCAGTCTCAAACCCAAGAAAAGGAAAAAAGTGTCCATTTTAAATTTCTCCTGGGCTGCAACATAGATCACTTTATCTCTCCTCATCTTTTCTCTCTGCCCTTCTCCTTCTCATTCTCTCATGCTATAATTAATGGCCATTATCATTTTTCTTCCGGGACTTTTGTTTTCCTTAAATGCTGTATTTTTGAGCTCACAATTTTGATCCTACATACCTAGGTTAATTATTTTTGATCAATTCTTTTTATCCAACTCTAGAGCTATTTTTGAACATCTGTTACATTGCAATGGAGATAAACATTACAAGGCTTTTACTTTTGTGTTAAATATAAGCGTGCATAAAAATTAAAATTTAAAAAAATGGATCCAAATACTTTTAATTCACGTGATTTAAAAAGGTTCAATTTAAATTGGGTGAACTAATAGAAGTAAAATGTCTTTAAAATTAACTCACAAGTCTCTAGGTGATCATACTAATAAAATGTTAATGTTTATAAAATGTCTAACATCAATTTTTCTAGGACTTTTCTTCAACAGGAAAGATATGGCAATATTCTTGGTACACTTGTCTGATATCTTGGTTTTTTTACAATAAGATGAGTGAATTAGAGTTGACATGTATGGGATTACTCAAACGTGTTTGTTAGAGACATCTGATTAATTTACAAAGTTATTCCATGGAGTAACATACTTAAAAACATTATTCTTTGTATATTAATTGTGTTCATATTAAATGCGTTCATATTTTCCAGGTGTAAAAGCCTTTAAAGCAGAAAATTTATCAAGGTGCTATTCTCCAAATTAAACTTGTCTGTAATGGTAAACCTATCATTTAATGTTCTATATAGGACCTGTCATCAATAGGGTATATGTAAAATTTGTTAAATGTATTTCTAAAAGTTATAGAAAGCCTGATTTGTTTAAAGGTTAAACATGAAAGCATTTTGCCAATTTGCCAGATAAAAGGACAGTTAAAAGCTCTCTCAGCTTTTCTTTAATTCATGTTTTAGATATAATGTTAAATTGTGTTAACTAATGTTCATATAGACTCAGGAGTCAATATATGTACATTTCTTAAAATGACATTTAAGAAAGGGTGTAATGTGCAGTGCAAAAATGGGACAACAGTGATTGAGATTGGGGTCTCTGACCTCATGACTTTGAATAGTGGACTTCCTTGAGAGCTACACAGAGCTCCTAACATTGCACTTTGCAGCTCTGAAAAAAGTTCCGTTAATATCCTAGTCTCTGTAAACAAAGAATAATACATATATAAAGTTTGCTGACATAACTCTTTAGATCTGCATTTCCATCAGAGAACAGAGTTCCATCTGATCTCAGCTTCATCTTCAAAATCTGTTTATAAACTTTTATTTTCTAACATTCCTTTGCCCCTCACTGAACTTGAGAATTTGGCCATGCTGGTCATGGCAAAAGAGCAAAAAATTAGCTTCAGGAAAAGCCCCACCTTACCTGAGATAAGGCTCTGCCTCACAACCCTGCTGCACGTTAGAATGGCTCCAAAGTAAGCCAGACTTTAACTCATTTAAAGTTGTGTTCAAAAGTTTGATGTTTGTTGTAAAGATTACTGTGATCTCAAACAGGGGATATAATGAATAACTCAGCCAAAATTCAAGATAGCTATTGCACAAATTGAATGTTTTACTGTTGGTAATTCCATTTTGTATTTTCCTTGTAAACTCTAACTGTTGCCTGATATTTTGCAGAAGTACACCATAGATTAACTTGAAAAGCCATCACCTATAGGACAGACAATGTAGACCCCAATTAGATAAAAGGGAGTAAATAACTGTAAAGTTATAGACATTGAAGTTAAAGCCCAGTACTCTTACTTTATGACTGGTGAGACTGGCTTGCTTGATAGTTAAGATCAAATTTAGAGATTGAGATTAAATACAGAGGTCAAGAAAAGTCCATATTTGGGTCTTATCCTCAAAGTCAACCTGAATCCTGGGAACAAGAGGACTTCTGTAAGGAGTTTTGCAACTCTGGGTGGGTCACACAACCTCCTGATCAAGGAGATTGATGAGGCCACTAGAAAATGAAAAGCCACTCAGTGCACCTGCTGCAGAGGAGGGTCATGGGAAAAGGGAGACATCCCTAATGCTTCCAAGGGAAGCCACCTCATCGAGGAGACCCTGCCTAACCAATGGCACTAATGGAGCTAAGAAGCTGCTCTTAAGTTCTCTATCTATGACTCAGCTGTGGGAACTCAGCTGACTCTTTAACAGACAGGAATAGGTCACTTTGACCAGCTTGATCTTAAACCCCTAGCAAAATAGTTAAAACCAAAATATAGCCATTCTTGGGCATTTAAAAGAAATAATACTTAAATGTAACTTAAGATGTACACTTTTGTTAGCCCACTAGAATAAAGACTAAAAGCTACAAAAGAGAGATTCTTAGGCAAATGTGCCTGATAACTCTCAAGAGAAACTGCCAAAGTCAGTAGTTTTAGTCAGTTTAAGGCCTACAGACACGGGTAGGCTCAATCTGTTTGCTAGTATCTCTACTAAATGTTGTGTTTACATTCCTGATAACCTAGACAATGTTAAAGTTCCCAAATAAAGGCCTTGTCCTCTCCAGGCTTTGCTAGGCCTTGTTTTGGGAACAACTCAGTTCTTCCACTCCCTGGTGAGGAATTATTGACTTTTGTCTTCTTTATGATATGCATTGGCATGTTGCAGATTCTGCAACATTTATGTTGTATCAATCTCATTTCAGTACTCATGCCTTTTTGTTCTTCTCTCATAGAAGCACCCATCCCCAGATGCCTTTACAACCTGCTCTTCCCCAACCAGACTTCTACCATGGACCCCTCGTTTAACCTGATTTCTAAAAAGGAAACTCCAAACTGCTTGCCCCACGCTGCCTGCCCCCTTCCAGTTCAAAGAAGTCAGAACGGTCATCAGCCCCCTTTCCCTACAGCAGTAAAGGAGTTCCTAAAATTAGAGAGGTAAGTGAAGTCAGAATTGGGGACAGGGAGTTAGTGTAGAAATAGGGGATCAAATCGAGGAAATGAAGTCCATGAAAACCAACTGCCTCTGGAAGTTTGGAAGTTGAAGACTGCCCCTGGGAGAATGGACTTTTTACATCTCACTTAGGCAGGAAGGAGAGAGAAGGCTTTGGAAAGAACTGGAGAACAAAAGATTTTCTTATAAAAACAGAAACCCGGGAATGTAATGTACAAAGCTGCTCTCCCAGCCCTTTCCGTTGCAGCCATTTCCCTGCCTCCCAACCGCTGTCAGTCTGTGGACATCCTAGCTAGCTATTGGTTCATCAGTCAGCTTGCAAGTATCCTTCTCCATTATTGTTCCCCTGTTAGCCCGGCGGAATTCAACTGCTTCTCGGTAGCTACCCCGCCATCTTTTCTCTCTTTCTTTTCTCTCCCCCTAATTCACTTTCTTTCTCCTCCTTGATTTTCACACTCTCTCTAGCGTGTGCCCTTTCTCTTTCCCTTTCTTTTCCTCTCATTTTCTCTCTTACCCTGCAGGGAGACACTCTGTTTCCTTAATAAACTCCCTTATGTGAAGGAAAAAAAAAAAAAAAAGAATACAAGCAACAATAAATGTTGGTGAGGATGTGGGGGAAAAGGTACATTCACATATTTCTTATGGGAGTGCAGATTGGTGCACATTATTGAAAGCAGTGTGGAGATTCTTCAGAACACTTGGAATGGAAACACCATTTGACCCACTTATCCCACTCCTTGATTTATACCCAAGGACTTAAAATCAGCATACTACAGTGATGCAGCCACATCAATGTTCATAGCAGCTCAATTCACTGTAGCTAAAATATGGAGCCAAACTAGATGCCCTTCAACAGATGAATGGATAAAGAAAATGTGGTATATATATACATATATATAAGGAATATTACTCAGCTTTAAAGAAGAATGAAACTCTGGGATTAGTTGATAAATGAATGGAGTTAGAGAATATCATGCTAAGTGAAATAAGCCAAACTCCCAAAACCAAAGGCCAAATGTTTTCTCTGATATGTGGGTGCTAATTCTCAATAAGTGGGGGTGGGTTAGGGAAGAATAGAGTTACTTTAGATTAGGTAGAGGGGAGTGAAGGGAGGGGAATGGTGTGGGGGTAGGAGTGATAGTAGAGTGAAACAGACATGATTGCCTCATGTACATGTCTGACTGCATGACAGATGTGATGCTACAATATGTACAATCAGAAAAATGAGAAATTACACTCCATTTACATATGATCTATCAAAATGTATAAACGCACTCTACTTCATATACAACTCATTAGAACAAGTTTAAAAATTAATTATAAAAAGCGGCTGCCAAGAAACGACAAAAATAACAGGAGGGAGCACAGTTAAGGCATCTTAAGAAAAGTTCCACATGGCTTTGGCTTATTAAAATATTTTACACTATTTTTTTAAAAGAAGACTTGAAAGCATCTGAAAAACATGCGAATTGTTTGAACTCCCTGCACTCAGACGGTTTGCCAGAGTCCCGCAGCTGGGACAAGGGACGGGAAGAGCCTGTCTCCCCAGATCCAGCAGAGTGGGGCCGTCCTCCCAGTTCTCTTTCCCTAGATGGCCACCCTGCATCTGGGCGGCAGTCACCAACGGGCATCACTATCTGCGAGCGAGGGTCTCTGGAGTTTCTGTCTGTCGGGGAGAGCCAGCTGGAGTTAGTCCAGACACTTGGCACGCGCAGGTCCAGACCTGGGAACGTGGGTGTCCATCTCTCCTCTGAGCCAGTCTCTCCTGTGTTAACAGCATCTTCCAGCCTTCCAGAATCTCAGCGACTGTAGGACACAAGCCCACGTCTGTGCTTTGGGTCTCCACGGTGGACAAGCTCAGGCGCTGCCCTCCTTTCCTGCTACCGGGCCTCCTCCTAAACTTGCCACACAGCAGTCCCGTGGGGCTCCTCCCAGACCTTGCACTGGGTCTGGGAACTGGCCAAGTTCTCCAAGGGCACCCAGTCCTCCTGATGGCTTGGGAAGCACAGGTGCACCTGGCTTCTTGAAGTCCTTGCAGTGACAGGTGAGCTCAGGCTGGGCTTGGACTCCAACACTGAGGTCACAGCCCCAACTCCTGAGGTGTTTCCCCAGCCTCCTCTCTGGGGGATGTCCCACGAATAGGGTCACAGGGTTGGAGCCTCCTGGGACTGGCCAAGCAACCACAGGAAACTCAGACCAGCACTCTGAAGGGCATAACAGGAAAGTGACGTCGTGGGGGAAGTGTACGATGATGTCCCACAGTACCTGGGGAGGAACCCTCAATGACTAAGCTAAGCTCTCAGTAATGAATCAGGGCTCCTGCAGGATAATACAGGGAAACTGTCCAAGGCAGAGGACAGTAGGTGCCAGGGTGGCCAGTGGGCACAAGCAGGACCCAGCTGGGCTGAAAGCCTGCCCTTCTCCAGTGCCATCACCTGTGGGCAGACCTCCAGAGAGGCCGGGAGCAAAGCCGCGTTCCCTGGCGTGGCGCCAGGTGGGCCCGAGGACCTTCCCACTCTGTTGATGTCCAACTCCACGTGGACAGAGGGGGCACCCAGGAACAGCAGGCCCGCGGGTCCCCTAAGGGCTGAACAAACTGTTATTCAGAACAAGGACATCCCCCTTGCCAGCTGGCCGTGGATCCTGGCTCGGAAGGGACTGGTGGGTCCTCGGTGCCAACTGCCCTGGGGACCCTGCTCCAAGTGGTATAAAAAGCAGCAAAGTGAGGGGCCAGCCAGCACAGCCTCTCCCAGCCCTGCAAGTGGCCTGTCAGGTGGTCACAACACAGACAGCAGGAATGAGGACCCTGCTTCTGATTGTCAGCCTCAGCCTGGTTGCTGCCATGCAGGTCCAGGACGCCCCGACCTCGGCCTCTGAGGAGCAAGATGTGAGGCTGGACTGGGCCAGGGCAGGTTGGACCCCTTCCCCTCAGGGAGATAGGTCCAGTGTAGGGCTCTGGCCCTGTCCCTGCCCACAGGCACTGGCCAGAGAGAGCAGGAAGTTGTGGAGTCAAAGGACCTTCATCTTCTGTTCTTGTCCCTGGTCAGGCATGGCGGGTGGGGCTGAGAGAATGTGCTATAAAAACAGCCCTGGGGCCATCACATGAGTCTCCCATGTGCAGGAATGAGGCGGGCAGCTCCGTGCAGGGGCACAGGGCCGGCACGGGTGGCACAGGGATGGTAGGAAGGGGACAGAACTGCAGCCAAGGAAATGTGTCTTCCAGATTTTGGGGAAATGGTATGTGAAAGCCACTGCAGGGAAGATGGGGTTCCAAGTGGAGAAGCTGCCCCCCATAATGTTCTCAGCACTGGATGGTGGCAACACGCAGGCCTCCCTCCTGCATATGTGAGTGCCCGTGGCTCCTTCCTAGCCCCTCAGCCTGTCGCTTGCCAGGCCAGACGTCTCACTGCGTGGGGGCCCTGAAATACCCACTGTCCCTGGAGGGGAAGGCAAGACTGGGGTGGGGGTTCTTGCATTGCTGAGGTCAGGGTGGGGAGGACCCGTGTATCTCCCTAAGCACCTTCTGATGTCCAGGGCCCGTGGCCAGTGCCTGGAGGTGAAAATCATCCTGGAGAAGATGGATGTGCCCGGCCAGTACCACTTCTGTGAGTCTGAGGCCCAGGGAGGGGCAGCAGGCAACTCACCAGAGCAGGAGCTTCCTGGGACACCCAACTCAGTGTGGCCCTGTGCCCAGGAGGGACTGTCTCGGGCCATGGTCCCTGGATGTGGGGGGCCTCAGGCCAGGCTGGAGCACCTGGGGAGGGGTAACTGGACCCTGGGAGGTGTGTCAGCCCAGGTGGAACCTGCGCCGGTGAAGGACCCCAGCAGGGATTCTGGCCCCCTTTCTCCAGGGTCCGTAACCACCGGGGCCACAGGCTACCTGCATGTGGAGGGCTCGTCTGTGAAGGACCACTGCCTGATCTACTGTGAAGGATGGTTCGAGGGTGAAAGTTTCAAAATCGCCAAGCTCATGGGTACGTCTCCTGCGGCCCCGGGCCTGGCTCAGTCCGTGGCTCTAGTCCAGGCCATGGCCTCTGCTCCATCTGTAGGTTCTACACCTCAGAAAGGTACAGCGTGTGGGTCTCCCCGGTAGAACAGGAGCCCAGGCAGGCCTTGGTGCGCAGGCCCAGAGTGCACTGGCAAGAACCAGCCCTGAGTCACCTCCAAGGAACCAGAAAGTGGGCGGGGACTGTCCAGGACAGCGACAGGGATCACCCTCGGTGACACCAGCTGCCAGGTGCTGCTTCATGAGGTCCTGTCAGTGGGGTTAGCATGCAGGCAGTAATGTCCAGACAGAGACCTTCATAGAATGGGGACCCTCCAGAGTCAGGGGACAGTCCTGTGCTTCTGGGACAGGGGTCCTTCCAGGTCAGGGGTGTTACTCTGCAGGCCTGCTCAGAAGCTGCCCGAGGCCCCAGGGGCAGTCAGCGCGCAGGGTGTCTCCACCCGGAGCTTCTTGTCTATTCTCAGGCTCAGCTTCCCCTCCCGCCCTCAGCTGCCCCAAGGGAAAGGTCAAAAGCCAGAGGGTGGCCCTGTCCTGGGGTGTCAGCTCCCTGCAGGCCAGTGCAGCCATCTCTCCTGGCTCACCTGGTCCCCTCCTCACAGGGAGGAGCCCTGAGGAAAACCTGGAGGCCCTGAAAGAATTTAAGAAATTCGTACAGCATCAGGGACTCTGGGAGGAGGACATCATCATAACCAAGCAAACAGGTGAGAGGAGGCTCTGCCCCCAACCCCTCCCTGGTCCACCCTGGGAACGCTCTATCTCACTGTGTCCTTCACGTCTATTGGTGTGTCCCGCCTCCTCCCAGGGACACCAGGGCCTGGCTTGGATCTTGGTCATGGCGGGTGGGAGCTGTGGGCATAAAGGGGCCTGCACCCCTGTCCGGGAACCTTCTCACACTGGGTTTTTCTTTCTTACAGAGAGTTGCACCCCTGAGCAGCACTAGGTAAACGCCACGTCAAGGCTCAATGGCATCTAGGCCGCTGGGGTGACTGGGTCCCTGTCAGCCTTGAGCACCATTCCTGGGCTTGGGGCCTTCTGTCCTATAATATCTGTGGGGTCATCTGTTTGAGCAACTCAGGGGCAATGGCAGGTGAAGCTGCCAGGCTACAGCCTGTCCAGCAGGACCAAGTCCATCTTGGCCTTCCCCAGGTGCCCAGGGGACACACATCCCTGGGTTCACGTGTGTCCTGTCCCCTGGGCCTATGAACCTCCTGAGTGAAGTGAGGCCCATTAGCCTTGGAGGCAGGAGTCCAGGGTCCTGCCTGTGTCCCCAAGACCCTGCGAGCAGAAGCAGAAGTGGAGACTTGGTGGCCCCAAATCCCAGGCACACCTTGCACAGTTACTCCACACGGAAAGAGCTCTGGGAGACACCAGCACACCGGCTTGTTCCACTGCAGAGTCCCTGGGACCCGCACCCCCAAACTGCAGCCCTTGAAGCCCAGCTCCTCCCACACTGTGGCCCTCTAGCCTCATTTCTCTCCTCACAGACCCTCCCTCCTCTCCAGGGCAGGACGCCAAGCTCAGAGGCAGCCCCAGGAGGCCCCACCAGGACCTCTGGCCTGCAGGACATGGAGGGAGGCCCACGCGGGCCCAGCTGGCTCCCTCCACTGCCCTTCCTCCCCACCCTCCCGTCCTTCCTGAATCTCCATAAAGAGCCTCAGCAGTCCCCGGTGACTCTGCCTGTCTGTGGGGCGGGGAGGGCTCCCTGTGGGTAGGGAAGCGGGAGGGACGAGGACGGAAGGACAGGGCGCTCAGACTGGCCTGGTTCTCGTGGAGGGCGCCAAAGGGCCTGAGTGACTGGTGAAGACATGGAGCTGGCTCTGCCCAAGGGTCCCATGGGGCTTTCCACACTGTGCCGCCATGAAGCCCGGGTCCTGGGGTGACGGGAGGTTGTGTGCACGACAGGGCAGAGCTCCGTGACCAGGGGTGGGACCAGCAGAACTTGAGTGCGGGAGGGGCCCTGGGCTCCAGTCTCCCGACCCCTGGAGACAGTGGCAGCAGTGAGCCTGGGGACGTTCCCTTAGGGCACGGGCTCCAGTCAGGGCCCTGGGGTCACACACAGTGCGAGCAGGACACTGGGAGCCTCCCCCAACACGGGCTGTGGGGTCACCTCCAACCCCTCTCTGCAGCCCTGGCTGGAAACAGGGGCTGTCCCGGGAGACCAGCCCCAGGAGAGGCCTTGCTCCGTCCCCTGACGCCATGAGCACATTTCCCAGGTTTGCTGGGCTTTGCTCTGAGTGGCCTGACAAGGAGCCCATGGGACCACAGTCCCCTTTCCCCTCTACGGATGAACCAGCCCCGTCCCTCTGATGGGGGCTCCCTCTGCAGAATCTTCCCAGGTCCCAGACCCATGGTGGGGCTGCCCAACATCCTGGGCCCTCTCCTGGACACACGAGGCCCAAATCCAGACCCCTGGGGCCTGGGCAGTCTGTGTTGCCTCCCTGAGAGGCCCCTGGGCATGGCTAGGGGAGGGAGGCCACTGCATGTCATGCACCCCCGGTCTGGCAGGGGTGTGGATGCCAGGTCATCAGGACCCTGGCTTTCTTCAATGACCACGGCTCCTTCCCCCTAATGCCGGCCACAGCTGAGGCCATCAAGGGGGAGGTGCCTGGAGGGGTGAGCAATGGCCGCCTCTCAGCCTGAGGACCCTGCTCTGGAAACCCAGGCCCAGCACACCTCGTCCACCCGGGCTGCCCTGCCCCTAAGCAGAAGGCCTCTGAGTGCCTCTGTCCCCACAGAGCTTCCCAGAGAAGGGGCTGTGATGGGCTGACAGATCTGGCTCCATGAGAATGTTCTCGGCCAGACTCTAAGGGAAATGACTAAACAGCCTCCATTCTGCTCTGAGACTCCATGTTATGTAGGAAATAAGCTTCTCCCATGGGAACACCCCGCCTCTGTGCCCATCATCAGTTACTTGGTGTGACATGTTTAAAAATATACAATGGCAACTCCTATGTAGTAAAGAATTTCTCTCTTTTGATCCCTATTGCTCCTAAACAATGTACCATGTGAACAGTGATTGTGTGGATGTTAGTGACCATTCTTCAGTTTGTACCTAGGTAAGGGTCAGTTTGACCCACTTCCCCCTCTGTCGATGATCTCATGGTGTTAATGTGTAATTTTGAATCATAGCAACAGACACTCATGATTAATGTGATTTTTGGTATAAGAACCCCTACAACCCTGTGGTCGGGGCTGTTCTCCCAATAACCACTTTGGGGACATTGTATGAGACAGTCAGTCGGCCAGCTTAATAAAGACTCTCAAATTTGAACTTCTCAGTGGTGATCGGTCTGTTCTTAAGTTGCGCCCCAGAACAGGGCTACCCTGGCTAAAGGCAGGGTCCACGTCCTTCCTGGAGGAGGGACCTGAGAGGGGCATGCATGGACATCGGAGAAGCTGGCGAGGGCAAGTGCAGGATGGGCTTCCTGGGCGTGGGACCCTTAGGCGTCCCTTGCTGAGACACCCCTCCTGGGTCCTAGGGTCTCGTGAGATGCAAGGCACAGTCACCCAGTGGCACTGTCGGAGATGTGAGGCAGCAGTGCTGCTGGCCACGTATCTGTCCAACAGGGAGGGCAGGTGCTGGCAGGTCCTCACAGGTGGCTTACACCCAAGACAGAGTCCTAGTGAGCAGGAGCCTGGGGCAGTGGACTCAGCATACAAGCGGGGCTGGGTTTCTCAAGCTTCCTGTGAGCTGGCTAATTTGCTTAACTGGGGGACTCCAAGGCCTAGGTACTAGTCCTTATTGTCACGTGCCCAGTGCCAGGACAATTAGGGCTTGTGTGTATGGCCCAGAGTTGGAGAGAAGAGGAGGGCAGGCAGGGGTGGGGTGCGGACGAATTACTTGCTCAGGAAGAGGAACCAGTGG
The DNA here is from genome assembly GCF_902686445.1 of Sciurus carolinensis. Lineage (NCBI taxonomy): Eukaryota > Metazoa > Chordata > Mammalia > Rodentia > Sciuridae > Sciurus > Sciurus carolinensis. The sequence continues at coordinate 3,440,617 of NC_062226.1, forward strand.
CCTCCATCAGGTCCTCAAAAGTGGGTCAAGACACCGCTTTAAACGATTCCACTCCACACGGGCTCTGCCTCCTCTTGGTACTCAGGAGGTGTCTGAGACTCTTCCTTGCAGCTCATTCCAATGCACAGTGTCATAGCCCATCAGCCAGGCTCCAGGGTCACCAGCAGCTGTTAGACGGTAGCCACGAAGGCCGATGTGCCAGTCTCAGGTTCCGGAGTCTCTCTGCATCGCTCTTCCGGACACTGCAGAGAATGCCACCAAGAGCCCATGAGGGCACCTGCTGCTCAGAAAGTGCCGTGTGCCCCAGGGACCTACGAGGGGAGCCAGCAAGCCACCCCTGCAGAGCCCTGCCTAGTGACAGCGTGGGGGTCCAGTGTCTGCCTGCTGTCAGGCCAGTTGCTTCCCTTGAGCGTGGTCCTATGTTCCCATGTGCTCGTGAGTTCATTACTTTTGAGTTGCACTCTGAGCACTGGGGATGATGTGACAACCTTGGGTTTTGTTAAGTTCCTCTGAAGAGTGTTGATTTTTTTGTTTTTTTTTTTTTAGCAGGAAGTTCCTTTGACTGCACTCCAGCCTGAAACTCTGCCCACCCCGCCGTGGAGGGTAGGACTCAGTTCCCATTTTGGTCAGTTCTTTCTGCCTTAGCTGGGCTGCTTGGCATCCCCCGTGCACCCACGTTTTAGGGGTTGTCCTGATAATTGGGCAGTTTATGCACCGGACTTGGGGCCCTCTCCTCTTCAGGATTTCTCTTGTCGCTTCCCAGCAGCTGTACTTCCCTTGGGCTCGGTGCTCTGTTTCTTGAAGCCAGCAGACGGCGGGCTTCCCATCAGAGCCCTGTCTGCGGCACAGGAAGCACGGGAGCCTGACTTCCGGATGAAAGCAGAGGGCGGGAGCGCGCCAGGGTCAGCACCTCCATCCAAGCTCCCCAGGGCCTTGGGACTGTCTTCACATCTGATCCTGAGTCACTCATGGCTCCAGGAGGGTGGCTTGGTTGCATGGGAGCCGCCTATCTATGATAGGGAGGGGACTCGTCACCCTTTAGTAGATGAAATGCAATTTATGATCCCAACAGAAGAGGCATGCTCAACACAAGGACTGGCTGGATCACCAACGCCTTCTGCTCTGCACCTAGGACCACCTGACACAGCTTTCTTGACTAGAAAAAGGTACCATCCTGTATCTAGATCACAGTAAAGAAAAAAGGAATGTGAGGTCTAATTTAGGAGACCCTTAGATCCTGCATGTAGCACTCAGGTGGCTCTGCCCCACTGCAGCCCAGAGTTGGTGGAGGGCCCTTCCCAGGGACATTACTGACCTGCAGTCCTGTTCACCCAGGGTGATCTGGGGGTGCTCCCTCACCCAGGGACAACCTTTAGACAAGGAGTTACGGGGAGTGTGGTCAGACCTGCCACTGGCACAGGGAGAACAAGGCTAGGGACACGGTGGGACCCGTGTGACTCTACCTTCCCTAACTCCCACTGCTCAACCTCATGGGATGTAGTTCTTGCCAAGAACTTGTTGAATAAACTATTGAACTATTTTTTCCTGTGAAATGTACCACTTTATTTTCTCACCAGGCTTCTACTTTGTCCACACCCTTATCAGTCCTTGTTTTTATGACTTCGGATTCTAGCCATCCTAGGGGGTAAGAACCGGTATCTCGTGTGGCTTTGATCTGCCACCTAGGGAGTTGGCAATGACATTGAGCATCCTTCCATGTGCCTTTTGGTCATGATCTCTTCAGGGAAATGTGTTCGAATCCAGTGCCATTTTCACTGGGCTGTTTGTATTTTCAGAGTTCAGTAGTAAGAGTATCTTTTGTACTGTGGCCGCTGGGCCCTTCACAGATACAGACATGGTAGATATTTTCTCACTCTGCACCCAGCTCTTGGGCTCCCTTCAGAGTCCTTTGATGCTCAAAAGGTTTAATCTGGATGAAGTACGCCTTGTCTCTCTTCCTTTGGTTCCCTGCTCTGTGTGTGTCATATGGAAACACACCTGGTCAAAGCCAAGGTCACTAAGGCTTCCACGTCCTCTGAGACTTCTATAGTGTTAGCCCCACATTTGGGTCTTGAATCTGTTTTGACTAAATTTTTGCTCATGGCCTGAGGTCCAAGTTCCCTCTTCTGCAGGTGGACGCCAGTTGTCCCAGAGCCACGTCTTGGCATCTGCTCTTGCCCACTGATGGTCTTGGTCCTGCTCTGCTTCTTGGTTCTGTGTTGCTGGGTGTGAATGTCCCTTCAGCTCCTGGAGATGCTCATCATTGCTAGAAGGGCAATGGTCTGTGGGCTCTGCCCCTGACGTGTGGCGGGCATTTCCCTGGTCGCTCGCAGGGCCCTCTGCATGTTTCAGGGCCCTCCTCCTCATGAGCTCCCTCTCTGGGTGTTTGGTCCAGAGGTTCTGGTCATCGCTGCTGCCCCCACTAGGGGTCACGGAAGAGTTGGAGCCGAAGCTCCAACCTTGGCTCTTGTGTCCAAAGGAAAGAAAATTTAAAAATCAGACATGAAAAACCATGCAAGAGAACTTTATTATACGTGAAAGTGAAGTAAGGCTTAGTTATGGCCCAGGTTGGCCCTGCGAGGGCGTCTGGACCAGACCCCACAGGGCTCTCTCTGCTTTCAGGTCACAATGTTCGCTCCCCGCGGGACCAGAGCATGGCAGTGGAGCAACCATGGACTGACCCTCTGAAACCATGAGCCACAGTAGCCTTCTCCTCTAAGGTGTTCCTGGTCACAGTGACATGAAAGCCGACGGGAACAAGGATTCCTTTGGGGTTTATGGTAGACACCACAGCCTCTCCCCAAGCACTCCTGTGCCACTAACACAGGACAAAGTCTGCAGTAGTAACCTTGCCCAAGTCCCCTTCGGGCCCTGCTGTTGTTGATGTCACACTCTCTACATTGACTGATATAACCCGTCTTTGGGGGGCTTGAGGGTCTTGTGGAGGAGGAAAGAGTTGGCCCCAAAGAGCTGCTGTCAGTAGTTGCGCCTGCCTCTAGTTCCTCTCTTTCTCTTTTTGCTGTTCCCTTAAACTTCCCTCTTGGTCTTGGTTACAAAGGATCTAGGAGGCGAACTGGGGACGATCATCAAGGGAAGTCCCAGGACCTGATGCCAATTTCTGTAATTTTGTTCTAATATCTGGAGCAGATTGCATACTGAATATATTTTTAAAATAAGTTGCCCTTCAAGAGAGATAGAATCCAGGGGGCTGTATTTTATTAAGGCTTCTATTAATCTTTCTAGAGAAGCCCTGGGATCTTCTTTCAACTCCTGATCAATAGTGGCAAATGTCATGTAAGTAACAGGTTTGCTCCTGCTGTTCTTAAGTGTTGCCATAAGACAAGCAATCCTGCCAACCCTATGCCGCCTGACAGTTGATGCATCACAGTTCCTTTGAAGGTCCTAGGAGGGGACAATCAAGGGCCCTAGGGTATAAAGAGTCAGCAACATGTACATCATTCCCAAGAGTCCTAGGAGGATCAGTCACCCAGTATCTCTGTCTGTGAGAGCGGACCCAAAATGATTACTGTTACATCTCCCGGGTCCGATCAGAGCCCTGGGTTAAAGGTTGGAATCCCTTTGTATATTTATAGGGGTCATCAGAAAACTTTCCCAAACCCTATCTGGTTTGTTTTAGATATTGCATAGATCTAAATTATATCCCGACTGGCCCAAATTCTCCTCTGTCTCTTGTGATGTGCGTAACCTGGACATGGGTTCAGTGGGGAGAGGCTTGTGAAGAGGTAGGCAGGAAGCAGGGAGCGGAGCCATAGGTAAAGGGGTGCAGAGGAGTAGCAGGGAATTAGATTGACAGAGCAGACCGGGAAGCACACTGTGGAGGGGAGGAAGGGGTGGCGCGGGTCCCCTGGGCCAGCGATGTCTTGACTCACCATTGCTAGAAGGGCGTCAAAGAGGCCTCACGTAGCTCTCAAGGCTTTTTGGTCCCTTGGGAGAAAGCAAGCCTGTACATAGGGACCTCTGACCATTCGCCTTCCTTTCTGCAGAAGGAATCTAACTGGGAGGCAGGATTATACTTAAGGTTCCCATTGATGAGCCATTTTCTTTGTCCCCATGGGAAATGTCAAAAGAAAATTCATGTCTCCTTACTCAGGATCTCTGGGTCAAAAAGGTCCCAGGTCCTCAGGATGCTCCCCAGCGGGGTGGGAGCCAACATAGATGGTGGATTTCCCATCTGTAAAACAATGAAGCCAGAGTCTGTCCACAACCCAGCAGCACTGAGGTCCCAGAGAGATGGACGTCTGAGGGGGTCCCTCCCATGTATTCCATTCTAAACCCAGAGCCAGGAGGCGTCCCTGCTGGCTCCTGAGAACGAGACCTGGCCTGCCTGTCCAAGTTCCCTAAGTAATACCTTCTCTGCTGAACCCTCAGTCACTCAAGTCGGTAACCTAACTTAAGAAACATCTGGAATAACTTTATGCCAGCCAACTGATAGAACGTGGGACGTGACCCTTGAGCCTTTAGTGTGGAATTTCAAGGGCAGCACAGGCCTGATGCTGAAGAGTGGAGGGGAGCAGAGGTTTAGGTGTCACCGCGTTGGAAACACAGCAAGTCTGAAAATGACAACGGCATGAACAGGGTAAGAAAAGAACAAGGCCATGGAAGAGCACCATGGCGACTTGCGCGCCCTGCAGACCCTGGGTACAGCTCTGAAAGGCGGTGTCTGGCGCCCCCTGCTGAAGAGAGTCGGGAGCACACCACAGGGCCACAGCACAGCCCAGGAGATGCTCTGGCTGCCTCTGCAGGGGCCCTGCTCACAGAGATGCCACCAAGCAGGAGAGGCAAGCCTGCCTGCCAGCCAGGAAAGAGAGGTGTCACTGTGGGGATGGACGCCGGGGGAAGCTGAACAGAGGTGACAAGAGGGCATCAGGCAGAGCACGGGCAAGGCCCACAAGGAGTTTTGGTAGAGGGAAGCATACACGGAGGAGCCCAAGGCCAAAGGCAGGGTGTCCCAGGCCAAGCAGACAACATACAACCAAAGCTGGGAGGTGGACGGGGGCAGGTAGAGGCCCGCTGGTAGGAGGCTGTAGAGGCCCGGCACCAGGTTGGAGGACAGGACATGGCGCTGAAACGGCGACCTTGGTTCTGGTGTTCTGAGGAAAGAAAAGTGAGCCGCACGGGAAAGCGGCCAGCTGCTGGGTTACTCGTGAAAGTGAAGCAAGGCGCCCGCGAAGACCGCTCTCAGGAGAGACTGTGGCCTCCCAGCAGAGTTGGCGGCATCTGGGGAGCCCCGTCCTCACGGTGGCCGGCACTTCCCTGCCTCGCTGCTCACAGGACCCTCTGCAGAAGGCAGGGGCTCGTCCTCCTCCTGGGCCCTCCACCTGGACAGGTTCTGGTCATGGTGCTGCCCACGTCCCACCTTCCACTCCTACCTCAGGGAGGCCGCCTTGCCCCGAGTCCTCTCTGCGAGGAGTTGGAATTCCCTCCAGGCTCAGAGCGGCCTTGACCATGGCTGACGTCATTCCTTCTTGGCCTCATGGGTCAGGGCCAGCATTACTGGGGCCCAACCTCCAAAATCAATCGTTTCAAAGGTTTTGACTAATTTTCCAATTACTCATGGTGGACCCAGATGTCCACGGCCTGTCACTTGCTGCTTTACAGACAGCTGCCAGGACCTGTCAATCTGGCCTGGCTGTGGCAGCGTCTCTCCAAGTGGTCCTTCCAAGTGCCCCCCTGAAGTGGCCCTTTAAAATTACAAGTCATGCCCGACTCTGCCAAGGCCCCCCCAGGGTCTCCCGTGTCCCTCAGTGAGAGCTAAGTCCTTGTGAGGGTCCACACTCAGCCCGTCAGTCCTGCCTCTCCCTCACCTGCTCTCTGGCCAGTCTACCCCGAGTCCTCGGCTCCAGCTGCTCTGCCCTCCAGGCTGCTCCTGGCACATGCCCGGCACCCCCTCCCCTGGCCTGCACTGGACGCTCCCCCCTCCTGGACTCACCTGACTCCTTCCTGGCTCATTCCTGCACTGGCCTCAGTTCTGTGTGCAAATGTCACCTGGTGAGGCCAGCACGTACCCTTCCATTTAGAACACAAACGCCCCTTGTCCCCATCGCCTGTCCGGCTCGTCCATGTGCTTCTCCCCATAGCACTCCCCTCCGATAAAGTGACATATAATTACAGGAGCCACGATCAACCAGGAGCCAGGCCCGGCAGTAGGCAGAACAGGGTGGTTTGCACAATGGACAATTAACGAGGAGGACTCCAGTGAAGTGTGAAGGACGGCGCTGGCTGCAGGACGGTGGAGGAAGAAATCAGCAGGTGGGGTCCCTCCACGAGGCTCCTGGGACCTGTGGAGACGGGGCGTCTGCAGCCCAGGGGTGGGGGACCTCTGCCGGGTGGCCTGGGGTCAGCGTGGTCATGGTCAGTGCAGAGGTGAGCAGGTAGGCCGAGGCAGGATGGCCAGGCAGGCAGGAAGCCGCCCCCCTCCCAGGGGCAGGCGCTCTGGCTGCGAGGCCTCCAGAATGGGCTGCACTCCACTCAGGGGTCCCACCGAACCTAGTAGGAAGCCGTCCACGGGGCCCACTGAGGCCTGTGGGAGGGAGGGCCCTGTGAGGCCCCTGCTTGGGCCACTGCTGGTCGCACAGCAGGAGGGAGAAATGAGAGAAATGGAAGCGTCTGGAAGCAGAAGGAGGCCCATCCTCCCAGCCTGCATTCAGAGGACCCAGCGTGGTGCCGGGTGCACAAGAGAAGGCCAGCTGGGTCCAGCTCCGCCATGCCCTGCAGGCGATGCAGGGTGTGCCTGCAGCGGCAGGCGAGGCATAGGAGGCTGGCACCTCCTTCCCTCCTCTGCTCTGTGTTTCCGTCCCAGGACCTGGACTTGGGCTGCAGAGCTGCCTTGGCTCCTTTTCTTCAGGAATCACGCCCTGGCCCTGCAGAGAGCGTTCAAAGGCGCGATCGTGGAGAGGCGGGTCCCATCCTTCCTGCCCCATTTAGTGCATCGCTCGCGGAGATACGAGTGTTTGTGGAGCCATTGTTACTGGGATGCACTCGGAGGTGTGTCCACAACGTGGAATTGAAACAGAGTCCTCACGGGTCACATCTGCTCTGTTCCCGGCACTGTCCCTGCTGGAAGGGCTCACCGGAGCGCGGCTCCTGAGTCCTGGGCCACAGGAGGCGTCAGAGCACGTTCACGCTCATGTGGGGTTAAAGGACGCCTGGGGCCTTAGGAAAATCGAAGATTCCCACGCAGCTGTCAGACACCACACAGAGAAGACCCTCGTGTCCTGGAGGTCCCAGTCCCTGGTCTCCTGACCCTGTGGTCAGCAGGCTGGCCCTGCTGTGCATCACGGTGGAGCGACTGGCAGAAGAGGCCAAAGGCCAGGAAGCAGAGAGGGAGCAAAAGGGGCTGGGGTCCCAGGTTCCCCTTCACGGGCACCAGTGACCTGCCTGCCTTCCCCGCCCACCTCCCACATGCGGCTCAGGCCAACCTCCAACTCAAAGTCCTCCTGCCTCAGCCTCCCAGAGGCTGGGAGGATGGCACGTGCCTCTGCACCTGGCTTCTGAGAAAGCTGTTCCCGACTGGGGGAAATTGCACCTTTTTGTGTGACGCCTCTAGTCCACGACTACGCTTGTCTGCATTGGTGAGGTCGTTGGCTCATTTTGTGGTCACTGTGTAGTTTGTAGGACACGATTCTGTGTTGGTTTGCTACACTGACGCCAGGTGCTTGGTCTTTCTAAGTGATTGTCGATGCCAGTGTGTGTTGTACTGTTTTCAGGGAGCACTGGGGACTGAGCCCAGGGCTGCTCTCCCACTGAGCCACACCCCAGCCCTTCTTATTTTGAGTCAGGGCCTCCCTGAGGCTGGCCTGGAGCTTGCGATCATCCTCCGTCAGCCTCTGGGGTGCTGGGGTCACACCTGGCTACTGTTGTGTTTTAATTTTACACGTGGATGCTGGAACATAGACACAGCACTGCGGTTTGTGTAGTTCAACCTGCTTAGCTGACCTTCAGTTCTAGGAGTGTGGGGTTTTATATTCCATGACTTTACAGAAACAAACATGGAACCTGAACACAGAGTTTTCTTTCTTCGCTTACCATCGGATGTATTTTCTTCTCCACCCTATTGCACTGGCTAAAAACTTCTGCACCCTGTTGGATACACGTGGTGACGGTGACCACCCTTGTGTCATGCTGCATGTTAGAGAGAAAACGTTCAGGCTTCCACCTTTGGGAATTATGCCGACTCTAGGGGTTTAAGAGGCACTTTAGAGGTTGAGGAATTTCACCTCTATGACTGTCCCTCTTACAGTCGTTGGGCTAAATAGGTGTTGGATAGTCTGTAGCTATTTCTGCATTTGTTTCAGTCGGCTTTTCCGTGGTGGCCAGGACCACGAGACGTGACAAGAACAGGGTTAGGCGGGGAGAAGTTTATTTGGGGTCAGAGGTCTGGGTCCATGGTGGGCCGGCTCCATGCTCTGCGCCTGCGAGGAGGCTGACATGGCAGAAGGCGTGGCAGAGGAAGGCAGCTCAGGACATGGAACCAGGGAGCAGAGACTGAGCTCTCCTCACCACTGACAGAAGATGTAGCCGCAGGAACGCCCCCAGGCCCACCTCCTGCCACACCCCACCTGACCGCAGGGGCCAGCCAGGCTCCCCACAGGGCTTAGTGCCGGGCTAGTGCAAGGCTCACCACCCACCTGGAAGCTTTCCTGCACTGGCTCCCACATGAGCTTGTGGGGACCTCCCAGCGGAGCCCGAATAGCAGTGACTGACAGGAACACGTGGCTCCTCTGCCTCGCCTGGTAAAGTGGTTTGTGAAGTTGAACGGGTTCCATCCTCAAGTGCACTCCCTTCCTCATGGTCCATGACTATGGTCACGCAGGTGTCTCCAGCCGCACGTGCTGACCCTGGCTGAGGCTCTCCGTGCGGGGCTATAGCTCGGCAGCTTTCTCCTTCGCCTTGTCTGCTGGTTGGGCTGGGAGGAGTCCAGTCCCCTTATTTTCTGAACGAGGTCGTACACAGCAGTATGTCTCCCTTAAGTGCCTGGTAGACCTCCCAGCCGGCCGTGTGCACGTGGAGAATTCTGTCTGGATGTTCTCTATGTGGAGGCTGGCTCCCCCCACGCTCACGGGGCCTTTACAGGGCCCTGTTGGGTGGTGGGCCTGGGTCTTGGCACCGGTGCCTGTCACCCTGCTGCCAGGGGTTGACAGCTCTGCCGTATGCTCACTCGTCATCCACATCTGAGCCTGCAGGGGTGGGAGGTCACCGCTTTGCTCCAAGGCTGCGATCTGCTCTTCCTTCTTCAGGTTCTTGTCAGCCTTTAGAAGTCTCCCTGCTTGGTTGGTGTTTCCAGGCTCTCAGCCTAGGCTGCTTCTTTCTCTCTACTGTCTGTTCTCTCTGCAGTTTAACTCTTTCTCCACCTCAGCTTTCTTCCTTTTCTCCTCGCTCTGGTTTGTTTTCGCTCGGCTTATTCCTGTCCTTGCAGCGTGAAGATGAGAGACTTCTGCTCTTCTCTCCAACTTGCATTTGGAGCTATACACGAGCCACTCACACTGGTGCAGCCCGTTCACCGGTTCTGACGTGCTGGATTTCACTTCCATTCCACGGAGCATACTTTAAAATCTTACCTCAAGACTTCCTCTTGCCCCCAGGATCGTCTAGAATTGTGTAGTTCAGTTTCCAGTGCTCTGGAGAACGACTTCCCGTTTCCTTTCTGGTGTTGACTTGTGCTTTGTGACCATGTGCAGGGACACGTCCCAGGTGATTTCCAGTCTTTAAAGTGTGGAGGTCACTGTGCTCTGGCATGTGGGCTCCCTTGGCACAGGTCCCAGGCTGTCTGGAAGCGGTGTGTGGGGGGGGCTGGTTGCGAGTGTTGCGCACGTGCCCAGGAGCTGATGCTGCTTGGTGCTGGGGCTGAGTTCCCCGGTGTCCTGCTGGGTTCTGTCCGGCTGATCTCTCAGTTGCTGAGAGGTGGTGTTCACGTCTCCAACCAGCACACACTCAGGGCTTTATGCCTTCTCTGTGCAACGGCCGGGAACCTTATAATGTCCTCTCCATCTGATAATTTTTCATGACTCTGAAGTCTGTTTTATCTGATCTTGAGTATCTGCTTTAATACCTTAATGTTTACATATTATACCTTTGTCCATGATTTTACTCTCACCTGCCTCTGGGGTAACTTTTGAAGTAAGCTTCTTGTAGACAGCATAGTTTATCAGTTTTCAATCCTGTCTACCTGTCAGTCTTTTAATGGGGATATTTTGTCCATTTACATTTAATATAATTATTACCTCGTCAGGGATTGCATTACTTCTCTAGGGCTTCTGCAACAAAACACACACACTGGGTTTCTTAATGCACAGAAACTTCTTCTCTCACTGCTGTGGAGGCCAGGAGCCTACGATCAAGTGAGATGTGGAAATGAGAAAACAGAGAACAAAGAAGTGAAGAAGTTCACTAAAGAGGTTGCTGTGGTGGGAAGCTTTGGCTCAGACCTCCTGAGGGCCGTCCAAGAAATAAAGTGGAATCATGTCTAGTTTTCCCACAGGAAAGGAGGCGCACAAGGCATCTATGAAATTAGCTACCACCCCGCTAACTGAGCACGGCAACTGCTCTGCACATCTGCTTCAACAGCGTGTGTCAGGGGCGTCTCAGAAGAAGGGAAGCCGCAGGGCCTCCAGCTGGGAGGCCGAGTCTCTCAGTGCCCAGGGACTGTGTGCGTCCGCTGCAGGTGTGCTGAGAGGGTTGGCCATCAACACTTTCACCCGCAGCCCACCCTGGCACTGCACTGACCCGTTCATGCTTTAACCCAAAGCCATTCAGCAGCTGAGGCTTCAGGGTCCTGGGGCCACAGCTCTAAAGTAGGCGGTTAGTGAGACAAGCCCCAGTCCCCACCGTCCATTGGTCTTTCAGCTGTACTGATGTTTTCCTGAGTCCTCCTCCGTCCCCTCTAGATGCGCCTCGGTACCAGCAGCTCGCCCTCTGGCCTGGTGCTTTTCATGGTGTCAGCAAAATCTTCTTATGACAAAATGTTTGGTGATGTCCAGACGCTGGCCACTTCAGTGAGGCACCTAGGAATCGGCAGCCCTGGGAAGCTGTGACCACCCTGGGGTTCAAAGGCCAGGCCAGTGAGGGATGTCACAGACGTGGTGGGAGCTGGGAGTGGCAGGGCGACAGCATGTGACAGCCGAGGGCAGGCAGGCAGCAGAGAAATGCCTCAGCCACGGAGCATGGGGCACAGGCCTCCCCCTGCCCTGCTGACCCCTGTGGTGACTCCGTGGGTGACCCCACCCCCTGCCCTACTCTCCTGGCAGCACCTACCCTGAGCTGACCTCCACCTCCTGCCCCACCTGCTGTCCATGACCATTGAACTCAGCCAGCAGCTCAGAAGAGTGGGGTTGGAGAACTCGGTAGAGTTCAGCTTGCTGGGACATGGGGCACGGTGGGTGACTGGCGGGAGGCCCATGGAGGGCTCCAATGGCATGAAGCTCAGGATGGGAGGCGATGACCCTGTGCTGTCAGTCATCTGTGCATGGTGATGACCCTGTGCTGTCAATCATCTGTGCATGGCGATGACCCTGTGCTGTCAATCATCTGCACATTTTGTCCTCTGGATGGTGTCCACCATGAGTTGACCCCAACCTCCTGCCATCCCATCTCATGACAGTATTTATCATCAATAAACCTTGACCTCCTGCCTTTTGTCGTGTCTGGCATGGGTTGACCCCAACCCTCTGTCCTACCTTCTGTCCACCATAGGATGATCCCAACTTCCTGCCCGCCACTGTCCACAACCAGTTGAATGTAACCGTGTGTAAGAAGAACCCTCTGGAAGAGAACGCAGTGGAATCCAGCCCCCTGGACACAGCAGGCGACTGCAGGAGGCCCCTGGGATTTGTAGTGGCAGCTCTGTGCTGTCAATCATCCGAGCATGTCCTTCCCTGACTTTTCAAAGACTGAAAATACATGCCCATGTCACACGTAGATCCAAGGGTCACACACAAGGTGTCAAGGGTGTGGCCAGCTGCTCACTGGTCTCTGGTCCTAAAGGGCACAGGCCCCGCCCTCCCCAGCCCTGGGAGGACAGGCTTCCTGCTCAGCAGCACCTTCTGAGCTGGGGTCAATCCTGGCTCATGCCAGCACTCAGGACACCCCAGGGGTTATTAGAGAGTGCTTATTAGTATTGTTTAGCCAGCACCCGGGCCAGAGGGGCACAAAGATGCCATTGTGGGTCCAGCACCTGATTCCAGGCTGAGGCCAGCAGGGACCTGGACAGGTACCCAGGCCTGGGAACGGTGGGGTCTGGAGGGGAGGGTGAAGCTCTAGCTCCAGGGTGGGGGACAGCTGGGCGGAGGCAGCAGAGCAGCATCCAGAGGGGCTCAGGACAAACTCTGAGCAAGGTGGGCACCTGGCCTCCTTGTGCCTCTCCCATGATTAATTCAGAGGGAACCAGGCTGTCCTGGGGGCCTGGGGATGGTCGAAGGTGACAGGGAGGGGAGAGCCTTCGGGAGCCGGGGGCTCTGAGGACTGAGGTGGAGGGGACACTGCAGGGTGGGCTCCCCCAGGCCGTGAGGGCAGCTGGTCCTGAAGCCCACTCCAGGGGAGGCAGCGAGGATCCAACCTCCAGGGAGCCTCGCTGTGCCAGGGAGCAGGGTGCCCATGTCCTCTCAGGGGTCCTCAGACGACCAGAGCAATAGCGGCGAGCGTCCCCTTGTTGGAGAAGAGCCCATGAGCCTCGCAGAGGGCGAACCACCCGGGAGACGCCTCTTCATGACCCTGACACGGGCCGGAGCTCCTCGTGTGCCCTGAGAAAGCAGTGACCCACGGAGCCAAGCCCCTGTCCTGGGGACTCCGGCTGCCACACAGGAGGTGGGCGAGGGACAGAGAGGGGGGACGAACCAGAGGGTAAGAAGTGCCTGGAGACAGCAGAGCTGGCCTCCTGGCAGAGAATGAGTGGGGTCAGGAGGCCAGGTCACTCCCGAGGGTGGCCTTGGTCCCCTCCAAGGAGGTGAAGACTAAGCTGACCCTGGTCATGCAATGGCGTCCACACTCCTGGGCAGCTGTAGGGTGGGGCATCTCTGCAGGAAGGGCAAGGAGGGGGGCTCCCGGGTGGGGAGAGCTGGGGCTCTGGGGTGGCGGGCCAGCCTCGGCTCTGGAGCCCAGCCCTGTCAGCAGCAGGTGGGACGCCAGTCCCTGGGGAAGCCGGGCCCTCCCTCCCTGGTCCCTGGCTGACCCGGGCTCCCAGCCCCACACCCCACGCTCCGTCCCCTCCATGCTGGCTGGGCTGGGAGCAGCACCCTGGGTGGGGCAGGCATTGAATGGCCTGTGTGTCTTTCCTCTCCAGGTGGCACCAAATTGTTAGTCATGGGATCCCAACAACTCCGACCTTGCCCTCGCTGACGGGTGAGGATTTGGCCCTGACAGACAGGCGGAGGCGTGTGGTCTGTGCCAGGTACACACAGGACACGGGCCATGGGTACATATAGGGCGTCCTGTGAGGAGCCCCACAGCCGCGTCCTGACGCCCAGGTGACCTGCCTTGGCCCTGAGCAAAACCTGGAGATGGAGACGCTGTTCCTGAGCATCGTGCTGCTGGGCCTGGTGGCTGCCCTGCAGGCCCAGGACCCCCTGTCCTTCCCCTCAGAGGAGCTAAACGTGAGGCTGGGTGGGCCGGTGGGCAGGGATGGGAAATGCCCTGACCCCTGTCAGTGGGCAGCGCCTGGAGCCTGTGGCAGTGGTCACTGAAGGCCAGCTGACCCTGGGCTCCTGCCCTGGGGCTGTCAGAGGTGCGATTCCCTGTGCTGGCAGGACACAGGGCCCTTCCTGGGGACAGGGTGGCTCAGGGAGAAGGGTCGGGTCAGGGTCCTGCTGAAGTGACCCTGGACCTGAGTTCCTCTAGGGACAGGGCCCTCGGGAGTGAGGCTCATCCGTTGCCAGGTCCTGGTCCCTGAATAGAACGGCTCCTGGGGGGCAGACCCCTCCACCTCTGGGGGTCCAGGAGCCCCGAGTGCATGTCTTGCCTACTGAGCGCAGGGAGCAGACCTGCGGAGGCCAGCCTGTCTCGGGGGCTCAGCTGGGCTCTGGGTGTCCCCTGGGTGCCAGGTGCCTGTGCGGGAGGTGACGGGGAGAATCTAGGGGGGCCGTGGTGTGCTCATGGCTTGACCTTCCCAGATCACAGGGACCTGGTACACAAAAGCCGTGGTGGTCAACACGACCCGGGTACCAGGGTGGAAGAGGCCCAGGAAGGTGGTCCCCATGACGGTGACAGCCCTGGAAGATGGGACCTGGGAGGCCAAGACCACCCTCCTGTGAGTGCAGCCCACTGCAGGGCCCTCGAGCCCCTTGTCCTCCCCTCCCCCTTCCACGTTTTGGGGGTCGTCAACAGAAGTCCCCTGACTTTGATGGGACCGAGTCCAGGCAGCATCCTAAGGCTCAGGCAGGGCTGGGGTGGGATGCTCAGTGTCACCTGGTCAGGGCTGGCCCAGCAGGGGAGCTGAGCTTGGCTCAGGAGCCGGTCCTGAGAGCAACTGCCAGTGTGCCTCCTGTTTTCCAGGATTAATGGTCGGTGCCTAGAAAAGAAAATTACACTGCAGAAAACAGAGGAGCCGGGCAGATACAGAGCCTGTGAGTCCTCCTGCCCGGGAAGCTCCCGGGTGGCGGGGTCCCTGTCCACCTCCCAGGAGGGGCTGCCTCTCCTTCCCAGGGGGCTTGTGCCTCTGACCCCAGACACCAGGTGTCACACGCTGTCCCCAGCAGGGAATGACTCAGCAGTAGTTCCCTCTGGGTGGCCCTAGCTTGACCTTTGGTAAACTGAGGCCTGGAGATCCTGGACACAGAGCAGGACAGCTGCCCAGGCCGGGCCAAGCTCCACCCTCCAGGTCCTCCAGCCTCCAGCATCTGGACTCCACAGCTGGCTGGCACCTTCCTTGGCTGGGGCAGCGGGGCTCCCGGGTGACAGGTGACAGTTGAGGCTCTTCCTCAACGTGGTCTCCAGGGTATTTTAAACAGGTGTGAGGACACTAAAGAGCTGCTTCCTCTGTCCAGCCTCAGTCCATCACAAGGGGTTCGTATTCGTAGAGGAGCTGCCTGAGCAGGAGCACTACATCTTCTACTGCCAAGACCAGGGCCCGGGGGAAACGCCCCGCGTGGCCAAGCTCATGGGTGAGCGTCCCCGGGAGAGCCCCGTCTCCTGCCCACGGTCCCCCTCCCAAAGCTGGAGGAACACAGCCACACCCTGGAACCAGGCACTACAGCCCCTGGGCTGGCCTGGCGTGCCGGGCACTGTGTGCTGCCCGTGCAGACTGAGCTCTGAAGTGGGAAGGGGTGGGCTGGTGGGACCGTCAGGACAGGGGCAGGCGAGGCCCTCAGCTTCCTGACCACTCACAGGGGCTCCAGCCGCTACGGCTGCCACGTGCCCCGGCCCAGTGTTTAGGCCTCAGGAGAGTCAGCTTGAGGGGGAGTGTCCTGCAGAGAGCTTCATGGGCCCCTCCAGGGTCAGGGGACAGCCCTGGGGCTCTAGGACGTGGGGTGCTTCCAGGTCAGGGGCCTGCCTCTGAGGCCTGTCCACTCCAGGGCAAAGCCCTGGATGCCATCGGTGGCCCTGTCCTCACAGCCTGCGTGCCCAGCACCCTCAGCTCACCTGGTCCCTCCCCCAGGGAGGACCCCCGAGGAAAACCTGGAGGCCCTGGAAGAATTTAGGAAATTCACACAGCGCAAGGGACTGCTGGCCAAGGACATCTTCACACCTGAGCTGACAGGTGAGGACTGGGCTCTGCCGTGTCCCTGCAGTGCATCCTCTGTGACCCCCACGTCCCTGCACCTCCAATTCATCTCCGTGTCCCTACATCCCTCTCTGTATCCCCATGAGCCCAGCCCCTCACAGGGACACGGGGGCCCTGCTGGTCTTGGTCATGGGAGGTTGGAGCTGAGGGCGGGACGGGTTCTGCACCCTGTCCTGGCGCCTTCTCACCCTGGGTTTCCTGTTTTTGCAGAAACCTGTGTTCCCGAGCAGGAGTAGGGTAAGTGAGCTCTGGGAGGATGCTGGGAAAGCCAGAGTCCTGGGCTCCATCTTCTCTGTCTCCTCCCATCCACCCAAGCAGGGGAGACCCGCCTGGCCAGGCAGGGTGATCCCTCAGGTATTGGACTGTGCACAGTCCCAGGGCGCTTGGCAAGTCCTTTCTTCCACCAGCAAGGGTCAGTCCCATCGTCTCCCACACCCTGGTCCCTGATCCACTCTCCACTCGGCCGCCCACCAAAGACCTGGACGGTCATGGAAGCCTGGGCTGGCTCTTGGCCCAGGGCTGCCCATCAGGTCTCCCCACAGCCTGGGGAAGGAAGGACTTGGACCTGGAGTCTGCCCAGCCTGCAGCCCTGCCCCTGCTCCTCCCCAGAGGGGCCCCTCCTCAGCTCCTCCTCTTGTCCAGGAGCCACCTGGGTCTGCACCCCCTGAGCCCACCCTGTCACTGACAGAGACTGCTCCTGCCCAGAATGCCGTTCCTGCTGGACCACCCTCCTCCTGGACCACCCTCCTCCTGGACCACCCTCCTCCTGGACCACCTCCTCCTGGACCACCCTCCTCCTGGACCACCCTCCTCCTGGACCACCCTCCTCCTGGACCACCCTCCTCCTGACCACCCTCCTCCTGGACCACCCTCCTCCTGACCACCCTCCTCCTGGACCACCCTCCTCCTGGACCACCACCCTCCTGGACCACCCTCCTCCTGACCACCCTCCTCCTGACCACCCTCCTCCTGACCACCCTCCTCCTGGACCACCCTCCTCCTGGACCACCCCCCTCCTGGACCACCCTCCTCCTGACCACCCTCCTCCTGACCACCCTCCTCCTGGACCACCCTCCTCCTGACCACCCTCCTCCTGGACCACCCTCCTCCTGGACCACCCTCCTCCTGACCACCCTCCTCCTGGACCACCCTCCTCCTGGACGACCCTCCTCCTGGGCCACCCTCCCATGCAGCCATGGTCCCCACCCCCATCCCTCCTGACTCCAAATAAAAGACCTTCAGCACCACTCTGGGCTTGGCGTGTCTGAAGAGGCCTGGAGGTGGCTCCCTCTGGCTCTGCTAGGAGGGAGCCATGGGGAACTGGGGAGAGGTGGGGCCCGGCAGGGGTCAGACCCCAAGGCATCTGATGGGCCTGTAGGGCCAGTGCTGTCCTGAGGTCCCCCTCTTGGGCCAGTGCCCCGAGTGTCCTGGGAAGATGCTGGGCCCTGTGCAGGAGCATCTGGGAAGTCCCTGGGGTGGGCAGGACTGGGGAGATAGCGTGTCAGGGCTGCAGATGGAGCACAGGTCCCTGGCAGGGCTCCTGCATCAACATGGGCCTCAAGGGATCCTGCAGGGCGGGACGTGAGCAGCCTCAGCTCAGGGGCAGGTGAGGAGGGACGGTGTCAGCACCTCCCTGGTCACCCCTCAGGCCGACAGAGTCAGGCTCAGCCTCCCCTGGTCTGCTCCTCACCCTGCCCTCCCGTGGTTGTCCAGGGTCTGCTCTGTGTGAGAATATGTCACAGATTTCAGGAAGAAAGGATTCTCAATCATCTAGCAAAGGGGAAGCGACAGAGACAGGAATTTGAACACAGGAAGCGCTGAACTCAGTGCAGAAATCATTTGCAATGAACTTTCCCTTGTGGGGCGTGTTTTCCCTGGCGCCCTGGCATGAACTTCACCCGTGTGACTGTCACCTCCACAGTCAGCACACAGCAGCGTTGTCCCCCAGGCCTTCCCTGAGGTTACTATGGCCAGGTCACTCCCCCACCCTGAGGTGTGCCCAGCTCCTCCCCTGGGGATTCCCAGGAACAGGGTGGCAAGGTAGGAGCCTCCTGACTGGCTCCGCCCACTGGGCGGGACCTGGAGGTGCTCCCTGGGGCTCTCTCCTGCACTCAGCCCCCTGTCCCCAGGCCCTGGGGGAGGGGGGGACACTGTTCTGGGCTTGGTAGAGAGGCCTCAGGGCTCTGTCCTCCCAGGTGTTTCCACCAGGGCACTCGTCCCTTCTCTAGACACTGGGGCCAGTGAAGGACAGCCTTGTGGGTTCTTGGCCAGGCTGGACCTGGGGCTGGCCTGGGCCAGAGCTGCATTTCCACCTGGCCTCCTGTGGGCATTGTGAGGGGGCGTGGCGTCCCCTCTGTGTCAGTGTGAGCCTGGACCTGTTAAGCCACCACCCTGGCTCCCTGCCTGCTTCCCTTTCCCAGAGGCCTGTCGTCTGGTGGGTGTCCATAGTCCCCAAGGAAGCCACACTCAGGGACGGTCACTGCCCGGGGCGCTGGAGGCTGCTGTCCCTTGGGGTGTTTCTGGGCTGAGCCGGCTCAGGTGCGGGGTGGAAGCAGGCCCCTCCCGGGTGGCTGCCCAGGGCTCTGGCCCACCCTGCTGATCTCTGTGGACCAGGGCTGCCCTCTCCTGGGAGCCCCACGTTCTCCTCCTTGTCTCCTGGACCCTCCCTGGCTGTCGGCCCCTGGGCTGAGCCAGTCATTGAGAGTCTCATCCACTGGACCAGAGGCGGCTCCCCCAGCCACTTGAGCAGGGCGTCAGGATGCAATGGGGCCGCGATCCCAGAACCAGCCCAGGCTGCTGCATCCTGTGAGCCCCTGGACCCCCTCAGCTCTGCCAGGGCAGGGCTGGTGTCTGCTCTGGGCCCCACGCCTGTGCCATACCAGGCAGGCTCCAGGGCCATGGGGGAGGACGTCCATATCCAGCCTCTCCCTTAAAGAGCCACATGGGCGACTGCCTGTCCAGCCCGTTGGGAACAAATATGCTCTGGGTCCTGTCCTGCAGATCACCCAGGTCCTGCTGGACTTGAGTGGACAGGTGCAGTCCTTGCCAGGACAGTGTCCCCCAGGGGACAGTCACCAACTGACCCATGGTAGGGCTTGTGAACCCCAGGAGGACAGTGTTTTGTCACTAGGTTTGGCCTCGGTGGAGACCTCTGCTAGGCTTCAGGCGAGGAGGCTGTTGTTACCTGCACCAGGCTCGTGGCCACTGGCTGAGGCCCAGGAGCTGGGGCTCAAGGCTCTCTGGCACCAACCCGGATGACTCAGTCCAGCTCCCAGGGCCCACGCTCCTGGCTTGGTGTGTGCAGACACTGGGGCTTCGCTAGACACAGACGTGTCCTCTGAAATTCTACCTGTCTCCAGTCGTTGCTGAGCCTGGTCCTCAGCCCTGACTACTTCTGGGGACAGAGATGAGGCTCTACTTGAAGGCCACTTTGCCTGTCTCTGTCGGCTCAGGCTGCGGCCACAGAACACCCCTGGCCATGAACCGCTCTTGGTAGCTGGCCAGGTAGACGGAATCCATTCTCGCCATCTGCGTTGGGCTGGGGGTTGTCTTCTACTGACTCCTTCAGTTTCCTTTGTTTTTCCATTTTTCTTCTATGCTCCACTTCCTTGCTTAGCGACTTTTCCTTGGTGTATAGAAGAGCTTCTGAGCTTCTTCTCTGGCCTCTATCCTGCTCCTTGCCGGGCTCTTCAGGTCTGAGAGTCTTGGTGGAATCTTCAGGGTCCTGTTCCTCTAGGGTCTATCATCTGCTTCCTCCTTTCCTGTTTTTACCCTGTTTATTTCCCTCTCTTCCCTGATGGTTCTGGCTAAACTTTCATGGACTGTATTGAGCGAGGGTGGTGAGCGGACATCCCTGTCTCAGTCCTGATTTGACAGGAGATGCCTACCTATCTTCCCCCGTTGAGCTGATGTTGGCCACGGGTTTGTCCTCTCTGGTCCTCATTAGGCTGATGCATGATCCTTCTGCATCCATTTCTTCAGGACTTTCATGAAGGACTGTTGACTTTTATCAAGATGTTTTTCTGCATCTCTGAAGGTTGCCGTGTGGTGTTGCCCTTGATCCTGTTCACGTGCTGTTCCGTTCATCCACGTGCAAATGCTACACCTCCTTGCACCCCTGCATTGACACCCACTTGGTCGTGGTGGATGACCTTTTGGATGTGCTGTTGGGTGCGATTTGTGAATATTTTATCCAGGATTCTTGCACCTCTGTTCACCAAGCATAGTGGTCTACCCTTTCCTTTCTTGTTATGTCCCTACCAGGTTTTGGTAGCAGGGCAATACAGGCTTCAGAGGATGTGTTAGGAAGGGCTCCTTCCCGTGCATTTTATGAAATCCTCTGAGGGACCTTGGTGTTACTTCTTTAAATGTCATGAAATTAAGTAGTGAAGCCAGAAGGTCCTGTCCTGTGTTTTTCTTTGTTGAGAAACTTTTTATTACTGCCTCAGTCTCATTGCTTGGCATTGATTTGCTCAGGTTTTTTGTTTGTTTGTTTATTTTGGTACTGGGGATTGAACCCTGGGTACTTAACCACTGAGCACTATTCCTAGCCCTTTTGTTGTTTATTTTGAGGCAGTGTCTCCCTACGTTGCTTAGGGTCTCATTAAGTTTCTGAGGCTGGCCTAAAACTTGCCATCCTCCTGCCTAAGCCTCCTAATCTGTTTATGTTTTATGTCCTCTTGAGGCAATATTGGGAGGACCTACATGCCTAAAACTTTGTCCATTTCTTCTAGGTTTTCCATTTCATTGGAATATAAGTTTTCAAAATATTCTCTAATGATTATCTGGATTTTGGTGGTATCTCTATAATATCCCCCTTTTCATCTCTAATTTTATTTATTTTAGTCTTCTTTTCTTTTGTTTAGATTGGTTAAGGGTTTGACAATCTTGTTTATCCCTTCAGAGAAACAACTCTTTGTTTCATTGATCCTTTGTATTATTCTTTTTGTCTCTATTTCATTTAGTTCAGTTCTGATCTTTATTATTTCTTTCCTTCTACTGATTTTGTATTTACTTTGTTCTTGTTTTTCTAAGACCTTGAAATAAAACATTGGGTTATTTATGTGATATTGCTCCATTTTTTAATGTAGATACACAAAGCTTTAAACTTCTCTTTTTATACTGATTTTGCTATATCACATAGATTTTGGCAGATTGATTTTCCATTTTAATTTGATTCTACAAGTTTTTAAATTTCCCCTCTGATTTCTTTCATAACTTGTTTAAAAAGTCTCAATGTGTTTGTATAGATTCTGTAGTTTTTCTTGTTGATTTCTAGTTTCATTCCACTATGATCTCATAGAAGTCAAGAAATTATTTTATTTTTTGTTTGTTAAGACTTGCTTTGTGGCTTAAAATATGATCTGCTTTTGATAATGTTCCACGATCTGCTTAGATGAATGTATATTCTTCAACTATTATGATATATTCTTTAGATGCCTGTTAGGTCCAGTGGATCTTTAGTGTACTTTAACTCCAATGTTTCCTTGTTGATTTTTTTTTCTGAACTGCTTACCTGTTGGTGAGAGTAGGGTATTGAAATCACTCACTATTAATCAGTGGGGCCTACTTCTCCCTTTGTGTCCAATAGTGTTTATTTAATAAAATTGGGTGCTCTAAAATTTGGTGCATATATATCTATAGTTGTTATAACTTCTTGATGGTTTGTTACAATCAATATTTAGTGTACATCTTTGTCTCTTTTTACTAATTTTGACTTGAATTCCATTGTATTAGCTGAGTATTGCTACTCCTGCTTGCTTTCAGATGCCTTTTGCTTGAGATATCATTTTCCATTTTTTCACTTTCAGTCTGCATATATCTTTTCCAGCAAGTTCCTTGCAGATTGTTGGGTCTTGTTTTATAATCTAATCACCCAGTTTGTAGAATGTAATTGGAAAATTTCATCATTTTTGTGGATTTTCTTCTAATTGTTTCATATAATCCATGCTCATTTCTTTCTCCCTTATGCATCTCAAAGATTTGATGACTTCCTAAATCAATAATGTTTGATTCTTTCCTAGTTCTCTTTTGCTCATTGGCTCTTATAGTGAGATTTATTCTTTTTTATTTTTATTTTTAATTAATTTATTTGTTCTAACTAGTTATACATGACAGTAGAATGCATTCATGCATTTTGATTTTAATCACGTATAAATGGAGTATAATTTCTCATTTTTCTGATTGTATGTGTTGTAGGATCACATCCGTCATGCAGTCATATATGTATGTGAGGTAATAATGTCTGTTTCACTCTACTTTCCTTTCTACCCTCATACCCTTTTACTCCCCTCTACCTAATCTATTCTTCCCTAGCAGCCCCCCTGCCTTATTGTGAACTAGCATTCACATATCAGAGAACATTTTGTCTTTGATTTTTTGGGTTTGACTTATTTAGCTTAGCATGATGTTATCCAATGTCATCCATTTACCAGCAAATGCCATAATTTCATTCTTTTTTAAAACTGAGTAATATGCCATCATTTGCACCTCAGATAAAGTGTTGATCTCTAGGACATATAAAGAACTCAAAAAGCTTAACACCAAAAAGTAAATAACTAAAAAATAACTCAATCCATAAATGGGCTATGGAACTGAACAGATCCTTCACAGAAGAATACGATCAATTAACAAATATATGAAAAATGTTCAACATATCTAGCAATTAGAGAAATGCAAATAAAAACTACCCTAAGATTTCATCTCACTCTAATCAGAATAGCAATTATCAAGAATACAAGCAACAATAAATGTTGGTGAGGATGTGGGGAAAAAAAGGTACACTCATACATTGCTGATGGGAATGCAAATTGATTCAACCCTATGGAAAGCAGTATGGAGATTCCTAAGAACACTTGGAATGGAACCACCATTTGAGATTTATTCTTTCCCATGTTCTTGTGATTGTGTTTATCTTGCTTCCTCTTCTGTGTGTAGAATTCCTTTAATTGTTTTCTGAAATGCTGGTTTAGCAGTCAGGAATTCCTTTATGCTCATCTTTATTTCTTCTTTGATTCTGAAGAACAAAGTATCTGTCAATTATTTTCTTTCAGGGTTTGAAATACATAATTTCATGTTCTGCTGGCCTTCAGAGTTTCTTCTAAGAAATCTGTTATTCTGATGGGTTTGCCTTTGTAAAAAGACTAGCTGCTTCTCCTCTTCAGTTTTCAATATTCTTTCTTTGTTCTGTGTGGCAGTTTAATTATGTCATGGAGAATTTCTTTTCTGGTCACGTCTTTTTGTACCTCTTGTACCTGGATGTCCATATCTTTTCTGAGATTTTTGGAAACTTTCTGCTGTTATTTCACTGAATGGATTTTCTATGCCTTTAGCAGTACCTCTGCTCCTTCATGTATATCAAATATTTGTAAGTTTTGTCTTTTATTATGTCCTCCAGGTCTCATGTTTTGTTCATTCCTTATTTTTCCTTTATTACTGTTCACATGCAGTAATTTACCAACCTTGTTTTTAAGCCCTGAAATACTTTCTTCTGCTTTATTTGGTCTATTGGTGAGGATTTCCATAGAATTTTTAATATTTGACTTACTGAGTTTTTCATTCGCAAGATTTGTTTGGTTCTTTTTCAGAATCTCTAAACTCTCTACGGAATTTCTCTTTCATATTCTACATTGTCTTTCTTAATTCATTCAGTTAATTATTTGTATCTAATTTTAATTCATTGATATGTTAAACTTCATCATTTTGAATTCTTTGTGGTTCTTTCATTTCAATATCTTTGGAGCCATTTACTAGAGAGTTATAAACCTTTTGAAGAACTGTGTTATTTTGCTTTTCTCATATTTCTTGTGTTTACAGGTTTAAATTTGTGCATCTGTTGGGATGAGTGTCTCTTCCACTTTATGTGGGGCCATTTTTAAGGAATAGTCTTCTCTATATGATGTGCCCTGGGCTATCTGTTTGCTGTATAGTGTTGAATTTAATTCCAAATGGACTTAACATTATAGTTTTTCTTTCTGTGATTGGTGGATTTTGATACAGCATGTATTCTGTCAACCCTGAGGGACCTGCTCTCTCTGTAAGTCCCGCAGGGCTAGGATCCCTCCAGTAGTTCAGGCAGGTGTGTAGCAGACAGCAGAGTATATGGGGTACATTCTCTGTGGTTACTCCTTCGGTCTTGTCAACAACGTGCTGTCTGCAAGGGCTTGGGGGTCACCTATGCTGAGGTCCCTTGCAGATGCAGTGTCCACAATCATTGGGTTCTTTCCCTCTGCTCTTGCTATGGGGTGAGTGTCCACAGCAGGAATTTGAACCCTCCCTAAACATATCCACTTGGGGCCTGGTTATCAGTTGGGGGCTTTTCTCTCCCTCGTTCTTAAGGTTGAAATCTCTACCAAGGTTTTAACAGAACTAGAAAATATCACTGTCGTAGAATGCAACTTCTCTCAACTGTTCTGTGGGTGTAGCTCAGTGGCAGAACATCCACCCCACCTGTGAGGTGCTGGACTGGATCCCCTGCTCCAAAAGGAGGAAAACAAACACCAGTAATACTCACAACATAAAAATATACCAGATGTAGAAATATAGTCATGATCAGTTAAAAACCACAGACTAGTATCCTCAACTCTCTGCTGTGTCCCCTCCTCTGTCACAGTCCCCCCTCCCCTAGGCTCAAACTCTTCAGCAGGCTCATGTCCACCTCTTCCCCCAGCCACAAATGTCTTTTGTAGCCATCTCCCCCCACTCACTGAGGCAGGTGTTCACAGGGACCCTGACTTGTGACTTCTCTGAGTTTTCTCCTCCCCAGAGCAGTCCAGTGGCTAGCATTAGGACCCCTCTCAAGATGGCTCCTGGGGCTGGGGTGTAGCTCAGTGGTGGAGTGCTTGCCTAGCACGTGTCAGGCCTGGGTCTGATCCTCAGCACCACATAAAAAAATGAAATAAAGATATTATGTCCACCTACAACTAAAAAAACCCAAAATATTAAAAAAAGAGAGAGAGAGAGACAGAGAGACAGAGAGAGAGACAGAGAGATGACTCCTGGCCACAGCACTCAGAGTTTGCGGAACTGGGCATTGACTTTCTTCCCTAAAGTCAGCTCGGGGGGAGAAGCTCTCAGACAAATTCCTGACCTGGACTTGCATGAACCTTGGATTCTTCCTGCAATAGGGACGGACAGTCTGCAGCCATCACCAGGGCTGGTCGCGAATCTCTGGGCACTACCCTTCTGATTCCCATGCTGCTTAGACTTACTGTCACTTCTCTACTGGTTCTGAGTGCTTCCTCCCTCCCTCTCACCAGAATGTGGTTTCCCTGACTCTATTTACTTGAAAAGTCCCACAAAAGACAATTCTATTCTGTCATCTTGCTTCTCTCTCAATGTTCAGCAGTATTCTAGGAGAGGTGAGAAGATCATGACATTTTGAGGAGTAAAGCATAATAGCACCTTACAGGTGAAGTGGTCAGACGGGGAAGGAGAGGTGGATATGCTCTGTGACCTTTATGCAGGGCCTGTGCTGGGCTACCCTGAGACCCCACACCAAGGAGAGGCTCATGTCATGTGGTTCCTTGCTGCTCAGTTACATTCATTCCATTACTCATTCATTCTCTTGTTCCTTCACTCATTCACCAAATGTTCACAGGTCACTTCCATGTCATCCTTACCTACAGTGTTACCTCATGGAGCTCAGTTCACAGTGTGACATGGACAGGTGTGACCTGGGCTCAGCAGGGATGACAGCACCAGGAATTCCTCATTTCAGTAACAGAGAGCTCACACTTCAACACAACAACAAAGATGGACCAAAGAGATCCAACCCAGTCCCTATGAGAATCCCAGTGGATTTTAGTTTCTCTTGTAGACTTTGACAAGTGGATCATAATGTTCACATTGGTCCAACAGTGGGCAGTAGCACTGTGGTCAAGGACACGAAAGCTGAGACCCTCAGGCTGTGCTACAGGGAATGGAGGTGGAGTGGGAACCGCTCTGGCAGCCCCAAGTGCAGCACCGCAGAGTCACCACACGACCCGCCAGCAAGTCCATGCCTGGGCGGGTCTCCAAGATGGCGGCAAGCATGTGTCCACATGACAGTGTGCCTCAGTGTTCACAGCAGGGTATTCACATTGGCCCCAAAGTGGAAATCGCCCAGGTGTCTGTCAACTGAGACGAGATGACAACGGATGGTCTCTCCACATGATGGAATTTTATGAGCCACAAAAAGGAATGGAGTTGTGGCCCATGCTCAACTCGGACCATCCTGGAGACCCCGTGGGCACGGAAAGAAGCCGGTCACAAAGCCACGCACCACGTGATCCCACGGACACACAATGTGCAGAACAGGAATCTGTAGGGCTGGAAAGTGGATGCGGGGTTCCAGCTGGGGTGGGACTGGGAACCGAGGAGCACTGATGCGCTCGAGGGACCTTGGGGTAGTGTTCTGAAGCTGGGTTGTGCTGACGGGGCTCAGCCCTGCAAATGGACTGAACCCACAGACTGACACACTGAACGTGGACAAGCATTGTGGGATGTCGTCCCATGTGAACAGAACTGCTCAGGGCGTGGTTCTGCCTCTAAGAGAGGCAAAGAAGAGAGAACTAAAAACAGCCCAGGACAAAGGCAGCCTTGTCTGAAGAACAGCCGCGGCTGGGCCGGAGCGGGGTTCAAGCTCGAGTGCCGCGCTGGGATCACAGCTCAGCTCTGGTGCTGGGCACCGTCTCCTCCGGGGCATCGTCGGCCCGTCCCCAAACAAACACCGGGAAAGGAGGGAGATGGTCACTGGGGCGGGCAGCAGGGTGGTGGGTGTGGAGCTGCCCCTTGAAGTTCCTGAATCTGCCTGGTCCCCTGTCTGGCAGCCGTGCTGGGGGCTCTGCGCCAGCTCCCAGCCCACTTCCTCACAGAAGGCCCAGCCAGCGGAAGCCAGCATGACAGGTACGCATGTGGTCTCTGCATGGGTCCAGGGAGCCGTGTAGCTGCCCTGACCCCACTTCCCCGAGAAGAGCCAAGCCAGCAGAAGCCAGCGTGACAGATACGCATGTGGCTCGCCACGGGTACAACAGCCGTGCAGCTGTCTGAGTCCACTTCCCCTGAGAAGGGCCAAGCTGGCCAAAGCCGGCATGACGCAGATTCCGAGGCTGGGCTTTCACGGGTCCAGAGCGCCACACAATTGTCTGGGGGCAGGGACTCACACAGGGTGAGATAAGCTCGCTTTGTCCCTGGTGTTTTAAAGGTCAGTTGCTGCAGTTCTCAGGACACATCCTGTTGCCCTTCCAGGTCCCTTGTTCCTCGTGGCTGGAAATTGGCAGTGGCGCTCCCTCTGAGGGGGGCTGGTGGCCCCTCCAAGCCCCCACGTCCCCCCGGCTCCTCGCTGCCCAGTGATACCGCATCACTCTGTCCCTTGACCACAGCAGAG
This sequence comes from Sciurus carolinensis, assembly GCF_902686445.1. Classification (NCBI taxonomy): domain Eukaryota; kingdom Metazoa; phylum Chordata; class Mammalia; order Rodentia; family Sciuridae; genus Sciurus; species Sciurus carolinensis. The sequence continues at coordinate 3,467,712 of NC_062226.1, forward strand.
CTGCCCCAGCACCACGCAGGGCTCTGGCTTGCCCCAAATCACCCTGGCCTTTTATCAGCTCCCAGACTGGAGTCCAGGGCTTGGGCAGCTTGTGTGTTGTCAGGCGGGACTGGGACTTCCTGTCTCTCTTGGGGGGTCCTCCGCATGGGCTCTTCCCAACGGAGCTGTTGCTGAAGTTCTCAGGGACACTCACTCTTCTCGTCTGCATAGCTCACTCTGAGCCACGGTGGACCAGAGCGGTGGGCCTCTGTAGAACACCAACCATCCGTGTCGGTGGGAGGGTGGTCACCATGCATGAGGGTACCTGTCTGTGTGGGAGTAGGAGGGAGGGCAATGGACGCTGGGCACGCACCAACAGGGCCACCCTTGGCCCTGGGGGGCTTTCCTGCACTGACCTCCTCCCTGCCTGCACATCTGCCCCAGGGCTCTGTGAGCAGGCCGACAGGTCTACAGGATGTCAGGAAGCCGAAGAAAGGGACGGTGTGACAGGCAATGGCCAGCTGAGGGCGGCTGCGGGGCTGCGGACTGGGAAGGAAAGGGGCAGCCAAGATCCGGTTTGCCGCACACTAACCAGGCTCTTCAGGGAACCCAGACAAAACCTTGAGAAATTTCCCGGAAGGGTGTGGGGTTGTAGACGGTTTTCCCTTCTTTTCCTTTTTCCCACTGAGCCACGTCACCAGCCTCTTGGTCTCACTGAGCTGTTCAGGGCCTCACCCAGTTGCTGAGGATGCCTGGGACTTGCCCCCTCCTGCCTCCGCCTCTGGAGTGCTGGATGTCGGCTGCGCCACCACGCTGGCTCTTTTTTTCTTAAAAACACAAGATTATCTACAATGCTAAGATACCGTGTTCCACTTAGTGCGAGTGGTTTTTTTCTGATTTTAGTTGCATAAATAAACAGAAAGTGTTGGAAACTCAGCAGTGGGAATTAAAGTCCTCACTTGCCTATGTGAGGGGCGGCTCTCCTCTAGTGCCTTGGCACGCGCAGGTCACTGGATGGACAACCATAACCAAGGACAGGAGAACCAGAACAGGAAAGAAAGGAGAGAGGAATCACTTTAAAAGGTGGGGCACTTCGGACCCATCCATCCCCAGGCGTGGGGAGGGTGACCTGAGGGCTGAATGGGTGCTCACTCATTCTCAGTGCTGGTGCCAGTTAAGGTGCCAGCATCTACCCGGACGAGGGCGGCGGGGGGCCTGCACACCAGGGCTAGAGGGGAGACAGGTGGCTTCCATGTGGCCACCAGGGGTGAGTCTGGGGCCTAGGCCAGCCTCCCAGGGGGCCAGTCCCACTCAACACTTCCAGCCTCACCTTGCCCTTCTGGGAAAGAGGGGCAAGTGCCAGGTCACCTGAAGAGCTCGTCCACGAGGCCGCGTCTGCCTCTCCGAGGCCTCACCAAAGGGGCTGTCCAGCTCGAAGAGCAGCTCAGAGCATGCGTGTGCAATCCTGCCACAGAGAGCTTCCCTGGGAACCCGGCCTACCAGGTGGCTCCTGGCCTGGGGCCCCAGCGGCCCGTCCAGCCCCCTGGAGCAGCTGCCCGTGGGTGGGGACTGGAGTGTGGGGACTGGAGGCCAGGAGAGGGTGCTGCCTTGCTGGGCGCCTGTTCCCCAGGACAGGCTCACCCCGCCCCGCTCAGTGGCTCTCCAGGGGGCTCCTTCCCTGCTCCCCTCTCTCCCGGCTCCTGGGTCTTGCAGGAACGGTTCTGTTTCAGACGATCGCTGGACTGCAGCTCCCGCCCCCACTCACCCATCCCAGCTGCAGGGTGAGGGTGCTGGGTCCTCCAGAAGGGGTGTTGGGCTCAGAGCGGGGCGTGCCCCCTCCGTGAAGCCCCTTCCTCCCACTGGCTCATGGGGCACATGACAGACAAGGCCATTCTACCAGGGCCCCACGTGACTGCACTGGGGTGGCCTGCCCTGTTTCAGACGCCCATCCTTCTCCAGGGACCAGCCTTCTGGACCGAGGGTGTGGAGGAGCCTGTGCGGAGTCCCACGGGGGCCTGGACGTGAGGCTGGCAAAGCTTCCCCAGTGGTCACTTCCACATGCAGCAACCTGGCAGCCGGCGCGGGAGGACACTGTCCAGGCTGCCCGCGGGCACGTTCCTGATGGGTGACCTTCACACGAGTCAGCTGTGCACAAAGCACCCCGTGTTCAGGTAAGCAGGGCCTTGGAGGAAACGGAGCAGAGAGCACGTGAGTGCAAACCCAGCCTCGCCCTGGACGCAGCCCCTTCTGCAAACAAGTGTCCAGGCCTCCAGAGCCCTGGAGCGCTCACGGCCAAGTGCAGATCCCCTGCTTAGCTCCTGCGACTCGCTGGCCAAGTCCAGCCGGCCTTTGCCAGCCCAGGCTTGGACGGACGAGGAGCCCGGGAGGTGGGGACCCCAGACCTGAGCGGCCCCTGGCTGTCACTCCTCAGGAGAGGCGCCAGGACCAGTGAGGGGGACATGCACAGACAGTGTGACAGGTCCTGGTCCAAGAGGCCCCTGTGGCCTGGACAGTGAGGCCCTTCCTGGTCCTGGCAAGTGACTGTGCTGGGCTTTGGAGGGTGGCAGAGGCCGGGGAGAGACCTGCAGGGCCAGGCAGGCCTAACTGCACAAACTCAAGCAGCTCCTGGAACCCACTAGGGTCACTCAGGGAACAGGACGCTCAGTGGGGACAAGGACGCCAACTGGACGGAGGAGCTGGGAACCTCGATGGACCTCGGGAAAGGAGCCCCAAGTTGGCAGAGGGGCTGCTGCTGCTCAACCCAGCTCCACGTGGCCCCTGACTTGGCTCACCTGGGAGGTGGTGGGATGGATGTGGCAAGGCCCTGGAGTCACCCAAGGTCCCTGGTCGCACTCGGAGCAGGCACGTCTACTGTCACCGCACCCAGGCAAGACCCTGCTGGAGGGAGGGAAGGAAACGTCCAGACTGTGGAGAGTCCGCGGGGGAGGCCTGAGCGTGGTGGTCTCCTGCTGCAGTGTCTGAACTGCCAGCATGCGTGCCCGGCGCCCAAACGTCACGCCAAGAAACCACGGGACCATGGTTTTGTGTCTGAGCAAGACACAATCATGAGTTCAAATTTGATATGAAATAAATGTGTTTAGTTGTGTCTGTGCTAGCTCCATTTCACCACTTTGATGCGTTTCCTTGAACGAGGTTCAACCTAACAGGCTTCTGTATTTGATTGTAAAATTTATGTATTGTGCCTGCTTGAGTCCATTTCCCCACAGGTCTCTCTTCTTCTGTAGTCAAAGTGCATTTTTAAATGCATATGAACTCTTGCAAGGAACTATGATTTTGTTTTTTGCACAGTAGCTCTTGTAAATATTCATTGCAATGGAACTTTCCTCACCTCCAAGTTTTAAAGTGTGAGCCATTTGTGCTTTAATGGTCAAGAGTTTGTTGATAAACATAATTCACCACATCAACAGACTTAAAAACAAGAATCATATGATCATCTCAATAAATGCAGAAAAGCACCTGACAAAAAAACAGCACTCCTTCATGTTCAAAACACTAGAAAAACTAGGGATGGTAAGAACATAGCTCAACATTGTAAAAGCCATATATGCTAAACTCAAAACCAACATCATTCTGAATGAGAAAAATTGAAAACATTCCCTTTAAAAACTGGAACAAGACAAGGATGCCCTCTTTCACCACTTTTATTCAACATTGTCCTTGGAACTCTAGCCAGAGCAATTACACAGAAGAAAAAAATTAAAGATATACAAATAGGTAAAGAAGAACTCAAACTATCACTATTTGCCAATGATATGATTCTATATTTGGAAGTTTCAAAAAATTCCACCAAAATTCTTCTAGAATTCATAAATGAATTCAGCAAAGTAGCAGGATATAAAATCTATACCCACAAATTAAACACATTCCTATGCATCAGTAATGAATCCACTGAAAGAGAAATAAAGAAAACTACCCTATTCACGATTGCCTCAAAAAAAAAAAAAAAAAAAAACCTTGGAAATCAATCTAACAAAAGAGGTGAAAGATCTCTACAAGGAAAACTACAGAACACTAAAGAAAGAAATTGAAGACCTTAGAAGATGGAAAGACCTCCCATGCTCCTGGATAGACAGAATTAATATTGTCAAAATGGCCAAACTACCAAAAGCATTATACAAATTTAATGCAATTCCTATTAAAATTCCAGTGATGTTCTTCATAAAACTAGAAAAAGGAATCATGAAATTCATTTGGAAAAATAAGAGAACCAGAATAGCCAAGGCAATCCTTAGCAAGAAAAGTGAAAAAGGAGATATCACAATACCAGACCTTAAACTATACTACAGAGCTATCGTAATAAAAACAGCATGGTATTGGCACCAAAACAGACATGTAGACCAATGGTACAGAATAGAAGACACAGAGACAAACCCATATAAATACAGTTATCTCATACTAGACAAAGGTACCAAAAACATACAATGGAGAAAAGAGGGCTTATTCAACAAATGGTGCTGGGAAAACTGGAAAACCACATGTAACAAAATGAAATTAAACCCTTATCTCCCACCCTGCACAAAACTCAACTTACTGTGGCTCGAAGACTTAGGCACGGGCTGGGGCTGTAGCTCAGTGGTATAATGCTTGCCACACACATGCAAGGCACTGGGTTCAATCCTCAGCACCACATAGAAGTAAATGAATAAAGACATTGTGTCCATATACAACTAAAAAAATTTTTAAATAAAAACTTTAATTGAAAAAAAAAAAAAAAAAGACTTAGGCACTAGAACAGAGACCCTGGGAAGAAAAAGAAGGCCCAAATCTTCACCATGTTGGCCTAGGACCTGACTTCCTTAACAAGATCCCTAAAATGCAAGAAGTGAAATCAAAAATCAATAAATAGGATGGACTCAAACTAAAAAGCTTCTTTTCAGCAAAAGAAACAATCAACAATGTGAAGAGAGAGCCTACAGGTTGGGAGAAAATCTTTCCCACATGTACCTCAGATAAAGCACTAATCTTTAGGATATATAAAAAACTCAAAAAACTAAACACCAAAAACCCCCCAAATAACCCAATCAATAAATGTGCTAAGGAACTGAATAGATGCTTCATAGAAGAAGATATACAATCAATCAATATATACATGAAAAAATGTTCAACATCTCTAGCAATTAGAGAAATGCAAATCAAAACTACTCTAAGATTTCATCTCACTCCAGTCAGAATGGCAAATATTGTCATGACCAGTGCGACCAAACTCTTGTGTCTGGTGAGGGGTGGAGGGGAATTAGAAAACAAAGATTCACAGGCACAGATCTTGAAGAGTAAGCTGGGATCAGGTGGAACCTGCCCTCTGATGGAGATGCAGATCTAAGGAGTTACAACAACAGTGTTTGTTTATGTATGTCTCATTATCAGGTTAAAAACTGTGTAACCATTATTCTTTGTATTCAGGAAAGTTACAAAAACTAGGACATCTATGTAGCTTTTCCACAGTTGCAATCCACAGATGCAAAGTGCAGCGTTAGGAGCTCTGTGTAGCTCTCAAGAAAGTCCATTGTTTAAAGTTACTATAAAGTGGGCAGGAACCGGAGAAGGGAGCTGGCGAAACATTGTGGTTGTCTAGTAAGAATTCCTTCCTTCTTGGGAGCTGTGTGCCTGAGATCAAGGTTAGAACTGATAGGACTCTTGCATAGAGCCTCCTCATGCAGGGCATTGCCACAGCAGCTAAGCATCCTGTGCCCTTGCACAGAAACATTCCCAGGCACCAGGCATGCCAAAGCCACGAGGGCATGAGAGGCATCAGTCTCAGTCACTGCTGTCCCATCCTCTGTCACCACTCTCAACAAATTATCAAGAATGCAAGCAACAATAAATGTTGGTGAGGATGTGGGAGAGAAGGCACACTCATACATTGCTGGTGGGAATGCAAATTTGTGCAACCATTATGGAAAGCAATATGGAGATTCCTAAGAACACTTGGAATGGACCCATCATTTGACCCACTTATCCCACTCCTTGGTTTATACCCAAGGACTTAAAATCAGCATACTACAGTGACACAGTCACATCAATGTTTATAGCAGTTCAATTCACAATAGCTAAATATGGAGCCAACCTAGATGCCCTTCAACAGATGAATGGATAAAGAAAATGTGGCATATATATATATATAAACACAAACACACACAATGGAATATTACTCAGCTTTAAAGGAGAATGAAATTCTGGCATTAGCTGATAAATGGATGGAGTTAGAGAATATCATGTTAAGTGAAATAAGCCAAACCTCCAAAACCAAAGGCCAAATGTTTTCTCTGATATGGGGATGCTAATTCACAATAAGGGGGCAGGGATAGGGAAGAATAAAGTTACTTTGTATTAGGTAGAGGGAAGTGAAGGAGGGGAAAGGTATGGGGTAGGAATGACACAAGAGTGAAACAGACATGATCAGCTCATGTACACGTGTGACTGCATGACGGATGTGATCCTGCAACATGTACCATCAGAAAAATGAGAGATTGCACTCCATTTATGAATGATCTACCAAAATGTATAAATGCATTCTACTGTCATGTACAACTCATTAGAACAAATAAAATTTTAAAAATTTTTAGAAAAAAGAGTTAGTTGATGTAGCTGACTGGCTTCAAGAGTCCAGGTCCTCCACCGTGGCTGGACCCGTGCCCCCATGACACCCACAGCAAGTCCTGCTGAAATCCCTCCCTGAGGAAGGCCAGCGAGGGGTGGCTCTCAGTTCTCCCAAAGTCTGAGATGTCTTTATTTTTGGAATATGTACATTTTAAATGTAGTTTTTGAGTTTTTAAAAATGAAAGATAGAACACAGCTAGAGAGAGAATAGGGCCACACAACTGACGTAGTTAAAAAAACACTGAAAGACTGAGGTTGGACCACACAGAAACCAGGAGCACCGTGCCCCCCACAGGCAAGCAAGCCCACTGGTTCACAAAGGAACAGGATCAGCGTTTTGACTTCCAGTAACTTTCATCAGACTTGCAGGGGGTGGTTTATCATTCAATAATTTGATGGTAGAAGTATAAATTCAAGACATAATAAAGAAGTAGTATATACAGAGATAAGAGTTTACATGGAATTTTGAATGTTCAATTAATAAAGGAAAATTCCTAACTCCTTCAATGATTTTACCCTTCGTAAATTGATCCCTTTGTTAAGGAAGACAGTGTGATCTCTCCAAATGCACTTCTGAAAAGAGAGAACTGTTTTTAATATTCTATTGTACCTTTCTTCAGATGTTTTCTCCTTTGTCTCTGTTTGTGTTTTGCTCCGTCTTCTTCCCCAGCACTCCCCTCCCTTCCCTCTGCCAGCCCTGACCTCCTTTATGTTCCCCTTTCCATTTCTGTATTAACTGATGGATTAGAATCACACATAGGAGGGATCCTTCGCGAGGTCTTTGCATGTGCATGCCACACAATCCGGCTAGTCTCCTCCTGTGGTTCCTCCCTTTTCTCACTCTGCTCCCTCCCCCTCCCCTTCCTCTATGGTTCTCCTTTCTATTTTTATGAGATTCCTCTTTTTTATTCCTTATTTCTCTCTAGCTTCCGCATATGAGAGAAAATGTTTGACCCTTAACTTTCTGCCTCAATAAATGGGCAAACGAACTCCACTGAACACTTCTCAAAAGACCAGTGGCCCACAAATACATGGGAACGTGTTCAAGACACTTAGCAGTCAGGGAAAGGCAAGGCAGCCCACGCTGAGAGCTCATTGCGCCAGGTTAGAATGGCAAGCACCAAGCACATGGATAATAATAGAGTGGGTGGGTTTCTTCTTGTTTGGAGAGTTGCTGTCCGTGGGCACATCTTCTTGGTAGCATTTTATTACTAGGTGGAGGCTGGAGACTGACTTGATTCTGTTCTATTTTTGTTTTTATTGATTTCTGTGTCCTATCTCCAATATATGTAGTTTCTTTTCTACTGTCTAGGATTTATCCCTTTTGTTGGGTTTTTATTTATTTTATATGCACCATTAAGATTTTAAATTATCTCTATTTCATGTTTCCTTGTGTTTTAAAAATTCTGGCAGGGGGGTCAGTTCTCATTTTACAGTTTCATGTTCTTTTTAATCTTCAGGCGTCTTCCTCATACTATCGCAATAGCAACGTGTTTGTCAAACATTGGGAATAAATTCCTATACCAGTTGTTCTTTTTTTTTTTTTGTACCAGGGATTGAACCCAGGGGCACTTGGCCACTAAGCCACATCCCCAGCCCTATTTTGTATTTTATTTAAAGACAGGGTCTCACTGAGTTGCTTAACTCCTCGCTTTTGCTGAGGCTGGCTTTGAACTTGCAAACATCCTGCCTCAGCCTCCTGAGCTGCTGGGATTACAGGTGTGTGCCACCGCCCCCAGCCCAGTTGTTCCTTTTTAACCTGCACTTCTTGGTGTGCTATTTCTTGTTCTTCGGGACGTGGGCTTGCTCGTTTATGTAAGGTGGGGTGGCTGCTTCTGTGCTTTTTACCTCTCACAGTCGCTTTGCTCTTTTCTGCCTCTCATCCCAAGTCTCAGGTCTTGGTTCTGCTGGGACACTTTTAATCTAGAATCTTTACATCGATGATCAGGAGAGACACAAAAGGGAGATGAAGTTTTCATTACTTTCAAATCCGGGGAACCTCAGGGCATCCTGAGGCCACACACATGGATGTACACAGACACACACGTCGCACACGGAGGGCAGGGAGCACATATGTTAGGGAGAGGACCTGGGGCAATTCCCTTTTCAGGCACAGAGTTGGGAACACAAGCAACAGGAGCAGGTAGTGACAGCTTTAAGCTAAGAGGTGTGAAATTTGAAACAGACCATGCGGAACCCTCTCCCAGGAGGAGGCTCATCCTGTAAACTGGGAACAAAACAAGGACTTGGCTTCTAGGCCAGCTGGTCCAGCGCTGTGTGAACCCGAGGCAGCACAGACTCCCACGTGGGCACAGAGGGTGTCGCAGGTGCGGCCAGGGGTAGGTCCTGCTCTGGAGGCTCCCTGCATCCTCTCACCTGCCTAGGCTGTGGCTCCACATTAAGTAGTCACAAGTTGGGGCCCCTGGACGTGGCAGGAAGGGCTTCCTGGCCTCCTGGCCTCCTTGCTGGGATCAGGAAGCCCACCCCAGCCACCACTGGCCTCAAGGCTTGGAGCGAGTGGGCCACGACCTCAGCCCCTTTCCCAGCCTGTTTCTTTCCCATTGTTGGGTGTGTGTGCATGTGTGTGTGTGAGTATGTTTATGAGTGTGTGTGTGTATGAGTGTGTGAGTATGTGTATGAATGTGGGAGTGTGTGTATGAGTGTGTGTGTGTATGAGTGTGTGTATGAGTGTGTATGAGTGTGTGTGTGAGTGTCTGTGGGTGTATGAGTACATGTGTATGTGTGTATGAATGTATGCGCCGATGTGTGTATGGGTGTGTGTGTGTATGAGTGTGTGTGAGTGTGTGTATGAGTATATGGGTGTGTGTCTGAGTGTGGGTATGTGTGTACGAATGTGAGTGTGTGTGTATGAGTGTGTGTGTGTATGAGTATATGTGTGTATTAATGTGTGTGGGAGTGTGTGTGTGTGAGTGTATGGGTGTGTGTGTGAGGGTGTCTGTGAGTGTGTGTATCTACGAGTGTGTGTGTGTATGAGTGTGTGTATGCAAGTGTGCATGTTGGTGTGTGTATGAGTATGTGCACATGAGTGTGTGTATGTGTGTGTGTGTGCCAGTGTGTATATGCATGCGTGTGTGTGTGCATGTGTGTGTATGAGTGTGTGTATGAGTACGTGTGTATGAGTGTGTGTGTGTGAGTGTGTGCGTGTGAGTGTGTGTATGACTGTGTGTATGATTGTGTGCATATGAGTGTGCATGTGTGTATGAGAGTGTATGCACAAGTGTGTGTGAGAGTGTGTTGTGAGTGTATGTGTGTGCATATGTGTATGAGTGTATGTGTATGAAAGTGTGTACAAGTGTCAGTGCATGTATGAGTGTTCATGTGTATGGGTGTGTGGATGAGTCTGTGTGCGAGTGGTGGATGAGTGTGTGAATGTGTGTGCGAGAGTGTATGAGATTGCATGTAATTGATTAAGCGTGTGCATTTCAGTGTGTGTATATGTATGAATGTGTGTATTAGAGTGTGTATGTATGATTGTGTATGACTGTATAAGTGAGTGTGCATGTGTGTGTGCAAGGTGTGTGTGTGTGCGAGTCTGTGTATGCGTCTGTTTGTATGAGTGTGTATGAGTGTGTATATAAGCGTGTGTGTGCTAGTGTGTGTATGAGTGTGTGTATGAGTACGTGTGTATGAGTGTGTGTGCCAGTATGTGTATGAGATTGTGTGTGTGCATGTGTGTGTATGAGTGTGTGTATATGAGTACGTGTGTATGAGTTTGTGTGTGTGTGCATGTGTGTGTATGAGTGTGTGTGTGTGTGTGTACGCACACCCTGCTTGTCTCAGTCTGACCCATGGATGCTGAGCCGGGAGCAGTCCTTGTGCACACTGCGCTCAGCTTCTCTAAACACACATGATTTGTGTCCACATGGCAGGGCCCCTGTTTTATTTTTCTTCGGTGTTGTGGATTGAACCCAGGGGTGCTCTACCACTGAGCGACATCACCAGCCCTTTTGCAGTTTTCATTTTGAGACAGGGTCTGGCTAAGTTGCCCAGGCTGGTCTTGAACTTGAGATGCTCCTGCCTCAGCCTCCCTAGTAGCTGGGATTACAAGCCTGTGCCACTGTGCCCGGCTAGGGTTCCTCCTTTTGCAAGATGAATCTGAGGTGAAGTGACCTGTCCTGGGACGCAGGAAGGTCACTAAGACCAGAGCCCAGGGCTCTCTGAGTCCCACCCGTGTCCTCTGTGGCAACGGGCAGGTCAGCCAGGCCAATGCCCAAGAGGGGGTGTCCCGAGGGTCTGCTGCCACCACACACACGCTCGGGCTCTGCACACGGGGCTGCACCCCTCACTCAGACCCAGTTCCTGCCGGGTGAAACCTGCCAGGGCTCCCTGCAGGGGCCGTCCTGATGGTGCTCTGGGGATTGACACACTGCTACTCAGCGGCTTCCAACCATAATGACATTATCTGCTCCACTGCAGAACTGGCCACGCTCAATGGCCAGGAAAGGACTGGAGGGTCCTCTGTGCCAAGTTCCTCAGGGGCCCTGCCCCGAGCAGTATAAAGGGTGGCGAGTGAGGAAGCAGCACAGCCTCTCCAGCCCAGAGAGCGACCTGCCAGCAGACTCGAGCACAGACCCCAGCCATGAAGACCCTGCTCCTGACCCTGGGCCTCGGCCTCATGGCTGCCCTGCGGGCCCAGACGCTCCCTGTCTGGGATGAGGAGACCCAGGATGTGAGGCTCAGACGGGCAGGGGTGCTGCGGGGCAGGGAGGGCCCAGACGGCCGGTTGCAGACCCCATCCCTCCCCCTGTAAGGAGACCCTCATTTAGGGTCAGGCCTTGAGCCCCGGCCCCAGAGGGGTCTGGGCCAGGTGGGCTGGGGCCGCAGAGGGCTGGGTGGAAGCAGGTGCGCACACTTCACTTTCCCTGGGACTGAGCGCCTGTGGTCCTGGCCGGGCCGGGGTGCTGGGGTCCCACTCTCCAGTGGGTCTGGTGAGTTTGGGTGGGGGGTCCTTGGAGCAGTAGAGTCTGGGGGCAGCAGAGGAGGGGGAGGGAGGCCTGGGGTGGGCCTGAGCCTTGATGGACAGGTGCCCTCTCCAGGCATCAGGCACATGGTACATGAAGGCCACCGCAGCCAACAAGGAGATTCCCTGGAAGGAGCCGGAGTCTGTGTCAGTGACCCCCATGACCATCAAGACCCTGGCAGGGGGCCACCTGGAAGTCAACTTCACTGTCCAGTGAGTGTCTGCTGGCTGCAAGGCCTTCCCTGTTCCCACAGAGGACAGCTGAGGGCCCTTCTCACCCTGTGACCCTCAGCACCTGGAGCCTGGTGGGCAAGTGTGGCTGGGAGGCTCCTCCCAGGCAGCCTGGGATCCCTCTGGCAGCCAGTGAGGGGATTGGAGGACAGAGTTCTGGTCACTCTGGGGCTAAAGGGCCCTTCGTGGGACACAGGGCCCAGCTGCTGCCTGGACCCGAGACGTGGAGAGGCCTGCAGCTCTGGGTCCATCTGGGACCCCCTGCCAGGCCATGCCCCGGCGCTCTGAGCAGGGCAGCCGTGCCACGGAGCTTCTGTCTTCCAGGATGGGAGGTCAGTGTCGGGAGATAAGCACCGTGCTGGAGAAGACAGACGAGCCGGGCAAATACACAGCCCGTGAGTCCTGGGCCCGTTCAGGGCAGCTCCGGGCACCCGTGGGCACAGGGGCCAGCCGGCACCTCCTCGGGGTGGCCTGAGGCTCTCCTTCCTGGCCCTGCTACATACCCACGCTCCACGCCCACCAGGCACTTTGCCTTAGAGACACCTGACGCAAGTGCCCCCGAGGTTGGGGATCAAGTCCGGGGGCTCTGCCCAGGGCTCCCGCTTCAGCACAGCTGAGCCGAGGCTTCGATCAGAAGCAGGGTTGTACTTGGCTGGGGTGGGGTGGGACTGAGCTGCCCCAGCTCCAGCCTCTGCACATCTCAGGCCCAAACCTCCCTGTGACTCTCTGACTTGGAAGTGCCCATGTCTCAGATGTGTGGGTTCCTGGGAAGTGGCCCCAAGGCCCTGGGCCAGGCCTGGAGGGGAACCCGGGTCAGGGAGCCTGGGCAGCTGGAGGGGAGCAACCTGAGGGGTCTTCTTGGCTGGCAGCCTGCCCGTCCTGGGTCTTCACTGGAGGGTCAGGGCGTATCCCCACCTGGTCCACTGTCCCTCTGCAGACGGGGGCAAGCGTGTGGTGCACATCCTGAAGTCCCAGGTGGACGGCCACTACATCCTGTACATTGAGGGGGAGATGCACGGGCAGCAGATCCGAATGGCAAAGCTCGTGGGTGAGTCTCGGTGTCTGGTGGCTCCAGCTTGGCCCCCTCCCCCTTTCTCCCTTTGCCTCCCGCCCCTCCCCTAGGAGAAGCCACCAGGATCAAGGGTACCGGGTCCTTATGGTGGGTTTTCCTGGAGGAAGCCCTCTTCCCACCTCAGAGCTCAGGATTGGGATGGTCCCAGGTCCCTGCATGGAAGGTAGGTAGGAAGTAGGAGGTGCTGAGGCCCAGGGCCACCGATGTCATGATTGTCCCGGGATGAGTCGAGGACTCCCTGGGGCAAACCTGGCAGCGTCATCCATGGGCACCTGCGGGTGTCCAGCAGGGGTCAGGGAGGGTATGTGGAAGGGGAGCCTGAGTAGGAAGTCCAGCTCGGAGCAGACCCTGGTGTCAGGACACAGAGCAGTGGGAGGCTGGCGTGCCTGAGCCTGGGCAGGCAAGGCCTGGAGGCCCCGGGCTGTCCCATCCAGGTGCACAGGGCACAGAGCAGTGGAGGCTGGCGTGCCTGAGCCTGGGCTGGCAAGACCTGGAGGCCCCGGGCTGTCCCATCCAGGTGCACAGGGCACAGAGCAGTGGAGGCTGGCGTGCCTGAGCCTGGGCTGGCTCGCTCCTCCAGGGCAGGGCTGGTCCTGCTGCTCCCCGTCCTGTCCTGTCCAGGGGAGGCTGGGTGGGCTTCAGGGAGATGGCTCTGGGCCTCCCTGGTCGGCTGTGCTGGGGGCCCTGTGGCTGCTCACGCCCCCTGGTCCTCCTCTCCTAGCTGGGCTCTGCCCCAGCCCCAGGCCTCCAGGTCCAGCCTCCATGGAAAGGTCTCCCTCCCCAGCACTGTGCTGGCCAGTCTTCCAGGCTGGGTGGAGATGCCAGCCACTCCCAGTTCTGCCCCCCACACTCCTGTCTCCCCTCGGCCTCACTACAGGCAGAGACCCCGAAGCCAACCCAGAGGCCCTGCAGGACTTTGAGAAGGTCGCAGCAGCCAGAGGCCTCAACACGCAGAGCATCTTCATCCCCAAGCAAAGGGGTAGGAAGCAGGCGGCTGCTGAGCTCTCCCGGCCCCCCAGGGAGAGCCAGCGAGGTCGCTTTACAGGAGCAAGCTGCCTGGAGTCCTGGCTTCGTCCTCTGTGGGGTGTGGGAAGTGCTGACCGAGGGCCTGCCCGGGGTCCTGAGGGATTCCCAGGCTCTTCTGACTGGCCTTTCTCTTTCTTCCACAGAAGCCTGCTCTGCGGGGAGCGACTAGGGTAAGTGATCAGTTTCAGGGGTCGACGGGTGGCACGTCCAGGGACACCCAACCCTGCTCCTAGGTGGCAGAGAGCCCCTGGCCTGGCAGGTGGGCTCTGCACCTGGAGCGGCCCGCCCTGGACATTGTCTTCGGGCTCCTCTGGGATGTCATTCCCGGAGTGAGGCTCTGCCGCAGTGAAGGCTCCTGGGGTCGGGTTGCTGGTGGAGACCGTGCCCCTCTCCCGAATCCCCCAGAATACCTGCCAGAAGGCGGGAAGTCCCTCAGCCCCTCTCTGGCCCCTCAGGGGTCATGGCGATGACGACTCATGTGCCCCATGAGTTGTTTGAAGATGTGGCAGCCGTGCCTGGGGGGCTCAGAATGCCTGGGTCCCTCCTGCTGTGTGATGTAGGGGAGCTGACAGGTCAGAGACTTGCCATGCTCACCTGCCCAGGTGTGGGCGGAGCCGGAGTCCACACAGCGTCCCTGTCCTTCCCTTGCCCTCCACTGGCCTGGGGTCACCTGTCCCTTCTTCCCACACAGGTGTGGAGCTTTCTGGGCAACCTCTTCCCTGCTCTGACCTCCTGGATGGAGCGGAAGATCCCAGCGTGCCCACCACTGCAGCCTCCCTCGGCCTCCTCTCTGGGCTCCCTGACCCTCCCCTCCTGTCCAGGGCAGGGACGCCAAGCTCAGAGGCAGCCTCAGGAGGCCCCACCAGGACCTCTGGCCTGCAGGACATGGAGGGAGGCCCACGCGGGCCCAGCTGGCTCCCTCCACTGCCCTTCCTCCCCACCCTCCCGTCCTTCCTGAATCTCCATAAAGAGCCTCAGCAGTCCCCGGTGACTCTGCCTGTCTGTGGGGCGGGGAGGGCTCCCTGTGGGTAGGGAAGCGGGAGGGACGAGGACGGAAGGACAGGGCGCCCAGACTGGCCTGGTTCTCGTGGAGGGCGCCAAAGGGCCTGAGTGACTGGTGAAGACATGGAGCTGGCTCTGCCCAAGGGTCCCATGGGGCTTTCCACACTGTGCCGCCATGAAGCCCGGGTCCTGGGGTGACGGGAGGTTGTGTGCACGACAGGGCAGAGCTCCGTGACCAGGGGTGGGACCAGCAGAACTTGAGTGCGGGAGGGGCCCTGGGCTCCAGTCTCCCGACCCCTGGAGACAGTGGCAGCAGTGAGCCTGGGGATGTTCCCTTAGGGCACGGGCTCCAGTCAGGGCCCTGGGGTCACACACAGTGCGAGCAGGACACTGGGAGCCTCCCCCAACACGGGCTGTGGGGTCACCTCCAACCCCTCTCTGCAGCCCTGGCTGGAAACAGGGGCTGTCCCGGGAGACCAGCCCCAGGAGAGGCCTTGCTCCGTCCCCTGACGCCATGAGCACATTTCCCAGGTTTGCTGGGCTTTGCTCTGAGTGGCCTGACAAGGAGCCCATGGGACCACAGTCCCCTTTCCCCTCTACGGATGAACCAGCCCCGTCCCTCTGATGGGGGCTCCCTCTGCAGAATCTTCCCAGGTCCCAGACCCATGGTGGGGCTGCCCAACATCCTGGGCCCTCTCCTGGACACATGAGGCCCAAATCCAGACCCCTGGGGCCTGGGCAGTCTGTGTTGCCTCCCTGAGAGGCCCCTGGGCGTGGCTAGGGGAGGGAGGCCACTGCATGTCATGCACCCCCGGTCTGGCAGGGGTGTGGATGCCAGGTCATCAGGACCCTGGCTTTCTTCAATGACCACGGCTCCTTCCCCCTAATGCCGGCCACAGCTGAGGCCATCAAGGGGGAGGTGCCTGGAGGGGTGAGCAATGGCCGCCTCTCAGCCTGAGGACCCTGCTCTGGAAACCCAGGCCCAGCACACCTCGTCCACCCGGGCTGCCCTGCCCCTAAGCAGAAGGCCTCTGAGTGCCTCTGTCCCCACAGAGCTTCCCAGAGAAGGGGCTACCCTGGCCAAAGGCAGGGTGCACGTCCTTCCTGGAGGGGGGACCTGAGAGGGGCATGCATGGACATCGGAGGAGCTGGCCTTGCCCTGGTCCTGGGCGGGGCCTGGACCCAGTACTGAGCACTCCTGCAGGGGCACTGGACACAGGGCTGACTGGGGAGGTGGCCATGTGCAAGAGCGGGCAAGAGCCAGAGGCATCTAGGCAGAACCCCCAAACTGCTGCTCACACAGGGCAGGACCCCAAGGGCCCAGGAGATCGTAGACTTCTCTCAGGCTCTGAGTTGCACCCCTTGGACACCACAGTCCCCTGTCCAGTGCACAGGCGGGGCCTCAGCTGCCCAGGTGACACTCAGAAGGGCGGTCAGTGGTTGGGCTCAGCTCCTCCCCGACTGCAGCTGCTGGGTGGGGCTGCCCTCCTTGCCTCCGCCCTGTGGTCCCCAGACTCCTGCAGACCTTCCTGGGGCCCTGTGGCCTTCCTTCCTGCTCACCACGGGCTCAGGCGGACAGTGCTGCCAGTGTGCACGCCCTGCCTCCCACCTGTGTTTGGAAGGGTTTGGAGAATTCTCTGTAGCCTGGAGTCACCCGGGTGTCCCCAAAGCGGGTTTCAGATCTGATGACAATTCACGAGCCCTGGTCCCAACTGGAAGGATGCAAATGACCAGGGCCCAGCTGGCCCTGCAGGGATTCCCAGCCTCACCCGGATCAGCCTGGACGGGTCCCCAGCCCACAGAGGCCTGCTTTACTGTCAAGGGACACTGGTGTCTCACCTGCCCTCCAGACCAGGTTCAGGAGCCTTGGTTCCCTCCCTCTTGCCCTTCAGAGAGCTGCAGCCCGCCCCTGCCCTGCTCCACCAGCCTCCACCCTCCTTCGCCTGGCCTGTGAGCCTCTCCTGCTCAGCCCCGAAGTCTCTCCTTCCTACTGTCCCAGCTAGTGGGCGTGAGCCACCTGACCCACCTCCCTCAGCAGCCAGATGCCGACCTGGGCTCCACTCCACACTGGCAAAGTCCCCTCGTCCTCTCAGCAGCCGCACACTTGCTGGTCTGACCCTGGGTTTCCGCAGGTGGATTCTGTCTTAATAACTTACTGGGTAGAACCTACATGACCTAGTGGCTTTGTACCTGATGTACAGCCACCACCTCTGTCCAGTTCCCTGCAGTTTTCAGTCTAAATAAAGCCATCGCCCATGAGCAGACACTGCCAGAGCCCCCACCCAGGTGGGCAGCTGTGGGCTATCTCTGCCCTGTGGACTGGCCCTTCTGGACATCTGCCCTAACGGTGTCACAGTGTGCCACAAGGAACAGGTGTCTCCAGGTCCAGCCAAGCCACTGCCTGGGTCACAGCCTCGCTCCCTCTATGGCTGGACACTTGTCTACTAGATGGCCCAGGTTTTGTCTACCAGCTCCTCATGGGCAGACGCTGGGGCTCCACCCTTCTGGAGCCCCATGGGGCTGCTGTGACCCTATGGCCCCTCCACTGCTCTGAGACTCTGTTCTCAGTACTTGGGGGTCTCTGGAGATTGCTGGCTCCCGGTGCACCTGCTATGGGTTTTCTCTTCTCTGTCTCCCTCCTGGGTGGCCAGGTCCTCCTGAGCTGTGCCTGAGTGACTTCCTGGTCTCTCTCTGATCCAGCCCAGGTGAGCAGGGCGGGTTCTTCCAGAGTTCTGGCGCAGCTCCGCAGCTTCATCCTCTCTTCATGAGCCTCTGGACCATCATTATTGGTGACTCCAAATACCAGAAAATCATCGCAGTTCATTGAAGCGGAAATGGAATTCACGGAACTGACCCCTCGCCTCACCCCTCCCCAGGAGGGGAATCTGGGCAACTGGGCTGCAGCCTGTGCCGCACCAGAACACCCCAGCCCCACCCTGGGAGGTCTGGGGCCACGGCCGTCACTGTCACTGGCTCAGGGCTCACCATCTCAGCTCTGATGATCCCTTGGCCTCAGAGCTTGAGAGATCCACGTCTGCTGTCTCCTACCGCCATGGGTATTCGCAGTGCTGGCATGGGAACCCGCCTCCTGTGCGGGGCTGGCGTCACCTGGAGCCACGCCCAGCCCACCTCTGTTAGTGTGAACCTCCGCTAGCCTTGCTGAATTCGCTATGGCCTCCCCAGGAGATCAGAACACACACACACACACACACACACCACACACACACCGATATGGACCCACACGTTCACACAATTCTCACAGATACCAACTGTAAGAAACCCACGAAGACCACACCAGACACGGGAAATCACGTAAGGGAGTTTATTAAGCAAACAGAGTGTCTCCCTGCAGGGTAAGAGAGAAAATGAGAGGAAAAGAGAAAGGGCGCGCACTAGAGAGAGTGGAAAAGCGAGGAGGAGAGAGAAAGAAAGTGAGTAGGAGAGAGAAAGCAAGAGAAAAGATGGCGGGGTGCTATCCCTAAACAGTTGAATTCCGCCGTGCTAACCAGTAACGGAGAAGGATACTTGCAAGTGACTGATGAACCAACAGCTAGCTAGGATGTCCACAGACTAGACTGACAGTAGTTGGTTGGCGGGGAAATGGCTGCAGCGTAAAGGGCGGGGAGAGCAGCTTTCAGACTGACAAGCTAGGTTGTGATGCAAAGGGAAAGGGCGGGAGGAGCTTTGTATTACATTACACCAACAGCCTCACACACACAGTTCACCCTTCCCACCAGCAGACAGAAGCCCCGGCCCCCTTCATCTCGTCATCAGACAACAGAGCTGAGCCCCAGTGCTGCCTGCACACCTACACGCACAATCAGACACACCCAGACACACAGAGAGACACAGGCACACCAGCACTCAGGCACAGAGGCATATAGGCACACATAGACACACAGAGTCACACACACACACTCTCCCCCTCAGACCCAGACGCACGGGGGCTGAAGGCAGGGTTCAAACTCCCTGTGGAGAGAGCCATCCCTGCCGTCCTGCAGGGCAGACAAGTACCCTCAGTGCCACATCCTGCCCCCTCTGCACAGATGGACTGACCTGGGTCTGCTGCCCCGGCCCAGGTGGGCAGCGGCGCCTTCCTGAGGGCCCGTGGCTTCCGCTCACACTGCACTATCTCAGGCCTGCTGCTCTGTCCCCACACAGCGCCGGATCCCTGGAGGCTCCTGGTGCATCCACCCTCTGCTTCCCAGCTCTGGGGCCACTGCCTTCCTCAGCTGGCCCTTTGTGGTCACAGCCCAGTGTCCAGGTGGCTCCCAACCCCCTCCGCTCAGCAGTCCCTTCTGCTCTGACTCTGGCCATGCGATGCCTGCACGCCTGGATGGTGAGGGACACTCCACCAGCACAGGGGAGCCCCCGGCAGCCTCAGCTCCCTCTGCAACCTTACCCTCCCTCTGCCAGGTGTCCGCACATCCTCAGGCGTGGATCCAGCACGTGGGCAGCATTTTATGCTGCCAACCACACCCAGGGAGAAGAGTTTCCCAGTCCCAGCTCCTGCCTTTGCTGGAGATCCGGCGACATCGGCTCACTCTGCCAAACGGTAGCCAAGTTCCTACGTGCTGTCCTGCTCTGTGCAGCTCTGACCCCCACCTGCCACAGGTGACCAGTCCTCCTGCAGTGAAGGCTTCCTGGCCCCTAGGGGGCAGCGCCCACCAGGCAAATTCCAAGACCACAGACATCCCTATCCCTTTCAGTGTTGGGCAGGGTCAGTGGCAAAGCAAGGGTGACATAAGAGAATGTCTGCCCCACTCAGGAGCATCCTGAAGGCCTTCCACACAATGGACTTGGAGCTCCTGCGGGACCCCACAGGGTGCACGTATCCTAAGGTGAGGAGCAGCAAGCAGGACAGGGGCCTAGGTGACGTGGGAAGTTCTGAAGACTGGGGGTGTGGAGTCACTCTCCCACGGAGCAAAAACTAAATAGCAGGAGGATTGTTCTGGAGCTGGCCTCCACCACAGACATGACACACACACACACGCACACACACTCAAGCAAAGACACAGTGGGAAAGGTTCAACTGGGGGCTTCCTGGGAAAGTGGGGTGTCCAGCTCCTTCCCTGGCAGGCATCTTGTCCCCTTGCAGTGAACAATCCCCAGGACAACTTTCGTATGGAGGTGGAGGCTCAACCACGGCAGGATGTGAGGGGAGCCCACGGTCTACCATTTGAGATCGTTCTGTGGCAGAGGTATAATCACAGGCACCGTCATTGCCCCCATTGTGTGGGTGCATTGAGCCCAATCAGGATTAAGTCTTCCTTATTGCACAGGAGGTATTGGGCCCCATGCGGACTAAGGCACCTGTCCAAGGACACCCTTCTCATAGGAACTGGGATTCACATAATTATTATAAATACTTAGAAAGTTTAAAATGTACAATAGAAATTTTAAAATGACTCATCAACCCACCTCTGAGAATTTACTTCCCATGACTCCCAAATTTCTTGACATTTATCTGAGTTTAAGTCAAACTTCGAAATTTGCTTTTGCATTTTGGGTGACCTTCCTGTTGCCCTCCTAACTCTAGTATTAAGGATTAACCAGCTAGAGTTGACCTGATTAGTTCCCCTTTCATGTTTGTGCATTGGACAGAAGGCTAAGAGAGGGATGGCAGTTGGAACCCCAGGCCTCTGGACTCCACCTCCTGCATCTCAGGTGGGTTTGATCTGTTCCCTTAAACCCTGACCTGAAGTTTGTCTAGCAACTAGACCCTTAACCTTTTCTTCCCTCTTCCTTCTCTTTCCTTCTCCTAAGCCATAGAGCAGAGAACAGTAAAATTGACCATAAGAACAATCATAAGTGAGTTCTTGCTGTGTGCCAGCAAGGGCTAAATCCTCCAAATAACTATGGAGAGGGACCACAGTCTACTGTTTTACAGAGGAAGACACTGAACTTGCCAATTTTTGCAAAAGATGTCCTTGAAATTTTGATTGCATTGACTCTGGATCCTTTGAGTAATGTGGATAACTTAACAACATTTAGCTGTTTCAATCCATGAACATGGGATGTCTTTCCAATCATCTGTGTCTAATTTATTTCGGCAGTGCTTGAGTGCATACTTCCTTCACCTCTGGATGGGTTTATTCCTAAGTATTTTATCCTTTATGATGCCATTATTGATTAGAATTACTTTTATAATTTTTTTCAAATTATTGATAGTTAATGTATAGACAAATAATGATATTATAATTTTGAGTTTTTATTCTGCTACTTTGCTAAGATTACTTTTATTTCTAATAATTTTTTTGGATTGTTAAGGATCTTAAGGATTAAAATCTTGAGGATTTGCTACATTTAGATTATGTCTTCCATGGATCAAGGTAATTGTACTATTACTTTTCAATTTGGATGGCTTTGGTTTCTTTTTTTTACCAAATTGATCTGACTATAAGTTCCTACTATGCTAAGCATATGTCTTGTTCCCGATGTCAGAGGAAATGCCTTTAACCTCTCTCCTTTGAGTACGATGTTGGACGTGGCTTTTCACAAGTGATCTTCATTGTGTCAATGTAGCTTCCTTCTGCTCCTACTGTGTTCAGTGTTTGTGTTTTGATCATTAGGGATTGTTGAATCTTGCCAAGTGACTTGTTCTGCGTCTCTTGACTTTAACGTGTGTTTTTTGTCCTTTATTCTGAGGACATGATGTGGACATTGGTTGATTTTCCTGTGTAGACCTATCCTCATGATGCTCACATGATTCAGAAATGTCTGTGTGAGTGATCTGTATTAGATCCACTTATTTCAATGGTTTCGTGTGTCTAATTGCCCACTAAAATCCCACTCCCTTGATTACAGTAGCTTTATCATGAGTCTGAATATCCAGGAGTGTGAATCATCCAACTTTGTTCTTCTCTGAGCTTCTTCTGATTCTATTTTGGTTCTATGTATTTCTACATGAACTTTGGAATGAAGTCATCAGTTGCCATATAGTGACATCTGCTGTGGTGTTTTGTTAGGATTGTACTGAATCTATTTATCAATTTGGGGAGAACTCACATCTTAATAATACCCAGGGTTGGGGGAAGCCCTGTAACTCAAAAGCAAAAAAATGACAAGCTGAAAATACATACCTGCAGCTCACATCTCAGTCAAAGGGTTTAGGTCTGCAATATATAACGAGTTCTTAGAAACTGATAAGAAAAAGACCAGCCACACAGTAGAAAATGCAGGGGAAAAGAAAGTATAAGACACTTCACAAAGGAAAAGAAAATTAAACAGTCTTAAACATATGTCCGTATCCCTATTCTCAGAGTGTGACAAAATTGCCAAATCCCAAGCTTTGGAAATACCTTCTGAGGCTTAATGAAAACAGCACTTATTGCTGGTGGAGTGCAGGTTGCCTTCCAGTGAGGCAGTGTGGCCACATGTATCACTACAGCAAATGCCTTCACCCTTCAATTCAGCAATCCACGCCAGAGACCTCAGCCCCTGGAAGAGCCTCTCCACTCAACACAAGAAGGCTCCTCCTCACAGCCTTCTTCAGAAGAACCAAAGGTTGGAAACAGTTAGTGCTTGGCAGCAAGAATCTGGTCAAATGAATGGCGACCATCCACTCAGTGGATCATGATCTAGGGGTGGAAGGAGGCAAGAAACAGGTAGTAGAGGAGGAAGACTCTCATGGACTGGCTGGAAAGATTCCTGGCTGGACCCTGTTGCTGGCCAGGCTGACCCCTGCTGCCCTGTGCCTTAGATGTCCTGTTGGCTTTTGTGATTCCATGAGAAGTCACATGACCAGTAACAGTCCATGCAGAGGACATTAAGACCATGGAGGATCAGGCATAGATCTGTCAGCCCAACTCAACACTGACCAGTGGGGGAACCTTGACCGTCTCCAAGGGGGACATTGCCGGTGTCCTGGGTAAACTCAAGTCCTGGCCCATTGGATTTATCTGTAGGCGGTAAACAAGGGAGAGTTCTTCTTTATCTGTCTCTGAGGATCAAGTCCTAATTCTTTATGCGGGTGTGGGATGGATTTCCTTGGATGCCCACCTTACAGATGAGAGAAATGAGGACCAGGTGGAGTGAATGAGCAAACAGGGGCTGTGGTGGCATGGCCATTCAGAACAAGCAACCCACATGCCCTCCTCCACAGGCCCCGCCTGGGCTGGCTCTGAGCTGCTGGACTTGGCCTTGTGCATGACCTGCCCATCCAAGCAGCTGCTCCCAGCGGAGCTCAGGACCCGCCTCTCACCTGCATTCCCTGCAGTCAGTCCAGAGGGACAGGGGCTGTGCCTGCTCTGGGCTGCATTCCCAGGCTGCAGAGCAGCACCTGCACACAGGGGCCCCCACATCTGCTGAATAGATAGGCGAAGGCATCGTGTACCCTCCCAAGAGCCCTGTGAGGAGGGTGCTGTTGTCTTACAGATGAGAAGCCTGAGACAGGAAGAGGTCTTGGGTCACTCATTCAGGCACGCATGCACACATTAGGCACCTGTGTGTGCAGGGCCTGGTGTCTGCAGGCTGGAGGTGTTCTGTCCTTGGATGTGGAGCAGCGCCCAGGGGAGGACAGACCCTGCAGCTGGGGTCACGTTGGCCTTTGGGGTGTGAGGCTGTCTCTGCTCCATCGCTGTGCCCACCAACACTGGAGGCCAGGGTCAGTCCAGACGCAGGAGAGCCAGGGCGGCGGGGACATGGGGAGTTTTCCTTCTTGAGAGGCGACAAGGGAGATGCTGCCACTTCCCTCCACCCCTACCTCTGAGTTCTTGTTGCTTAAAGTCAGACCCCTGCAGGATCTGGGAAGCCCCATTGAGACAGGAGCCCTGCCAGGGACCCGTGTCCATCTGCAGCCCTGACAGATGTCTCCCCAGCCCTGATCCCCAGTGGCTCCCCTAATGCTCCTGCCCAGGCCAGCACCTTCCACAGCCACACAGGGACAACGCCCGGCCCTATAGGCCCATCAGACACTGCGTGTCTGGGGTCTGACCCCTGCCTCATCTCCTCAACTTCCCCAGGGCTCCCCCTCCTGACAGGCCATGGCCAGACCCCTTTAGACATGACCAAGCCCAGAGTGGCTGCTGAAGTTCTCTGTTTGGAATCTGGTGGGATCAGGTATGGGGACAAAGGGCTGCAGCAGGAGGGTGGCCCAAGCAAGCAGCAGTGTGCAGGAGGGAGGGTGGTTTTGGAGGTGCAGATGCTGTGGCTGCTGTGCAGGAGGAGGAGCAGAGACCAGGCCCCTCCAGAGGGAGCACGGGTGGGGAGGCAGGTCAGGTCTTCCTTGCCTAGGCTGCTGTCGGGGCTGCTGAGAGACGTGGCTCTCAGAGAAATCGCAGTCCCTCCATGACCAGCCAGGTCCCGGGGCGTCCACGGTGGGTGCCAGGTTTGGAATTGGACTAGGTGGAAACAAGCACCAAGGAGGATCAGAGGTGAGCGACGGTGGTAGAGCAAGGACTCCCAAGTGTCCTGGGAGTTACAGCCCCACAGACTCCAGAGTGCAGGCAACTGCTGGGCCCAGGTGTGTCCAGAGGGGAACAGAGAAGGACCCTCAACTCTGGAATCCAGGATTCTGGTTTATTGGGGGGTCTTTTGTTTGTTTGGTTTTGGTTTTTTTGGCATTTTCCAACATCACATGCGGGACTACAGTTGTACAAAGAAAACCAGAGAAACCCAGGGATGAGAAAAGCCCAGGCTGGGAGGGGCAACTCAGACTCTGCCCACCGGCCCACCCAGCCTCACGTTTAGCTCCTCTGAGGGGAAGGACAGGGGGTCCTGGGCCTGCAGGGCAGCCACCAGGCCCAGCAGCACGATGCTCAGGAACAGCGTCTCCATCTCCAGGTTTTGCTCAGGGCCAAGGCAGGGCACCTGGGCGTCAGGACGCGGCTGCGGGGCTCCTCACAGGACGCCCTATATGTACCCATGGCCCGTGTCCTGTGTGTACGTGGCACAGACCACACGCCTCCGCCTGTCTGTCAGGGCCAAATCCTCACCCGTCAGCGAGGGCAAGGTCGGAGTTGTTGGGATCCCATGACTAACAATTTGGTGCCACCTGGAGAGGAAAGACACACAGGCCATTCAATGCCTGCCCCACCCAGGGTGCTGCTCCCAGCCCAGCCAGCATGGAGGGGACGGAGCGTGGGGTGTGGGGCTGGGAGCCCGGGTCAGCCAGGGACCAGGGAGGGAGGGCCTGGCTTCCCCAGGGACTGGCGTCCCACCTGCTGCTGACAGGGCTGGGCTCCAGAGCCGAGGCTGGCCCGCCACCCCAGAGCCCCAGCTCTCCCCACCCGGGAGCCCCCCTCCTTGCCCTTCCTGCAGAGATGCCCCACCCTGCAGCTGCCCGGGAGTGTGGACGCCATTGCATGACCAGGGTCAGCTTAGTCTTCACCTCCTTGGAGGGGACCAAGGCCACCCTCGGGAGTGACCTGGCCTCCTGACCCCACTCATTCTCTGCCAGGAGGCCAGCTCTGCTGTCTCCAGGCACTTCTTACCCTCTGGTTCGTCCCCCCTCTCTGTCCCTCGCCCACCTCCTGTGTGGCAGCCGGAGTCCCCAGGACAGGGGCTTGGCTCCGTGGGTCACTGCTTTCTCAGGGCACAGGAGGAGCTCCGGCCCGTGTCAGGGTCATGAAGACGTGTCTCCCGGGTGGTTCGCCCTCTGCGAGGCTCATGGGCTCTTCTCCAACAAGGGGACGCTCGCCGCTATTGCTCTGGTCGTCTGAGGACCCCTGAGAGGACATGGGCACCCTGCTCCCTGGCACAGCGAGGCTCCCTGGAGGTTGGATCCTCGCTGCCTCCCCTGGAGTGGGCTTCAGGACCAGCTGCCCTCACGGCCTGGGGGAGCCCACCCTGCAGTGTCCCCTCCACCTCAGTCCTCAGAGCCCCCGGCTCCCGAAGGCTCTCCCCTCCCTGTCACCTTCGACCATCCCCAGGCCCCCAGGACAGCCTGGTTCCCTCTGAATTAATCATGGGAGAGGCACAAGGAGGCCAGGTGCCCACCTTGCTCAGAGTTTGTCCTGAGCCCCTCTGGATGCTGCTCTGCTGCCTCCGCCCAGCTGTCCCCCACCCTGGAGCTAGAGCTTCACCCTCCCCTCCAGACCCCACCGTTCCTAGGTCTGGGTACCTGTCCAGGTCCCTGCTGGCTTCAGCCTGGAATCAGGTGCTGGACCCACAATGGCATCTTTGTGCCCCTCTGGCCCAGGTGCTGGCTAAACAATACTAATAAGCACTCTCTAATAACCCCTGGGGTGTCCTGAGTGCTGGCATGAGCCAGGATTGACCCCAGCTCAGAAGGTGCTGCTGAGCAGGAAGCCTGTCCTCCCAGGGCTGGGGAGGGCGGGGCCTGTGCCCTTTAGGACCAGAGACCAGTGAGCAGCTGGCCACCCCAGACGGGAGTGGGGAAGGTTCTCTGTCCCTTGTTCTTTCGACCACACCCTCGACACCTTGTGTGTGACCCTTGGATCTACGTGTGACATGGGCATGTATTTTCAGTCTTGAAAAGTCAGGGAAGGACGTGCTCCGATGATTGACAGCACAGGGCTGCCACTACAAATCCTGTGCTAGTGCCACTGGAGCTCCCAGGGGCCTCCTGCAGTCGCCTGCCGTGTCCCCGGGGCTGGATTCCACTGTGTTCTCTTCCAGAGGGTTCTTCTTACACAGGGTTACATTCAACTGGTTGTGGACAGTGGTGGGCAGGAAGTTGGGGTCATCCTATGGTGGACAGAGGGTTTGGGTTAACCCATGCCAGACAGGAGATAAGGCAGGAGGTCAAGGTTTATTGATGATAAATACTGTCATAAGATGGGATGGCAGGAGGTTGGGGTCAACTCATGGTGGACACCAACCAGAGGACAACATGTGCAGATGATTGACAGCACAGGGTCATCGCCATGCACAGATGACTGACAGCCCAGGGTCATCTTCATGCACAGAAGACTTACAGCACAGGGTCATCAGCAGCACAGATGATTGACAGCACAGGGTCATCACCATGCACAGATGACTGACCTCACAGGGTCATCACCATGCACAGATGACTGACCTCACAGGGTCATCACCATGCCAGATGACTGACTGCACAGGGTCATCAGCAAGCACAAATGATTGACAGCACAGGGTCATCACCATGCACAGATGACTGACAGCACAGGGTTATCACCATGCACAGATGATTGACAGCACAGGGTCATCACCATGCACAGATGACTGATAGCACAGGGTCATCACCATGCACAGATGATTGACTGCACAAGGTCATCACCATGCACAGATGATTGACAGCACAGGTTCATCACCATGCACAGATGATTGACAGCACAGGGTCATCGCCATGCACAGATGACTGACAGCACAGGGTCATCACCTCCCATCCTGAGCTTCATGCCATTGGAGCCCTCCATGGGCCTCCCGCCAGTCACCCACCGTGCCCCATGTCCCAGCAAGCTGAACTCTACCGAGTTCTCCAACCCCATTCTTTTGAGTTGCTGGCTGAGTTCAATGGTCATGGACAGCAGGTGGGGCAGGAGGTGGAGGTCAGCTCAGGGTAGGTGCTGCCAGGAGAGTAGGGCAGGGGGTGGGGTCACCCACGGAGTCACCACAGGAGTCAGCAGGGCAGGGGGAGGGCTGTCCCCGTGCTCCGTGGCTGAGGCATTTCTCTGCTGCCTGCCTGCCCTCGGGTGTCACATGCTGTCGCCCTGCCACTCCCAGCTCCCACCACGTCTGTGACATCCCTCACTATCCTGGCCTTTGATGTCCAGGGTGGTCACAGCTTCCCAGGGCTGCCGATTCCTAGGTGCCTCACTGAAGTGGCCAACATTTTGTCATAAGAAGATTTTGCTGACACCATGAAAAGCACCAGGCCAGAGGGCGAGCTGCTGGAACTGAGGCGCATCTACAGGGGACGGAGGAGGACTCAGGAAAACATCAGTACGGCTGAAAGACCAATGGACGGTGGGGATGGGGCTTGTCTCACTAACCGCCTACTTTAGAGCTGTGGCCCCAGGACCCTGAAGCCTCGGCTGCTGAATGGCTTTGGGTTAAAGCATGAACGGGTCAGTGCAGTGCCAGGGTGGGCTGGGGGTGAAAGTGTTGATGGCCAACCCTCTCAGCACACCTGCAGCGGACGCACACAGTCCCTGGGCACTGAGAGACTCGGCCTCCCAGCTGGAGGCCCTGCGGCTTCCCTTCTTCTGAGACGCCCCTGACACACGCTGTTGAAGCAGATGTGCAGAGCAGTTGCCGTGCTCAGTTAGCGGGGTGGTAGCTAATTTCATAGATGCCTTGTGCGCCTCCTTTCCTGTGGGAAAACTAGACATGATTCCACGTTATTTCTTGGAGGGCCCTCAGGAGGTCTGAGCCAAAGCTTCCCACCACAGCAACCTCTTTAGTGAACTTCTTCACTTCTTTGTTCTCTGTTTTGTCATTTCCACATCTCACGTGATCGTAGGCTCCTGGCCTCCACAGCAGTGAGAGAAGAAGTTTCTGTGCATTAAGAAACCCAGTTTGTGTGCTTCGTTGCAGAAGCCCTAGAGAAGTAATGCAATCCCTGACGAGGTAATAATTATATTAAATGTAAATGGACAAAATATTCCCATTAAAAGACTGACAGGTAGACAGGATTGAAAAAACTGATAAACTATGCTGTCTACAAAAAGCTAACTTCAAAAGTTACCCCAGAGGCAGGTGAGAGTAAAATCATGGGCAAAGGTATAATATGTAAACATTAAGGTATTAAAGCAGATACTCAAGATCAGATAAAACAGACTTCAGAGTCATGAAAAATTATCAGATGGAGAGGACATTATAAGGTTCCCGGCCGTTGCACAGAGAAGGCATAAAGCCCTGAGTGTGTGCTGGTTGGAGACGTGAACACCACCTCTCAGCAACTGAGAGATCAGCCGGACAGAACCCAGCAGGACACCGGGGAACTCAGCCCCAGCACCAAGCAGCATCAGCTCCTGGGCACGTGCGCAACACTCACAACCAGCCCCACACACACCGCTTCCAGACAGCCTGGGACCTGTGCCAAGGGAGCCCACATGCCAGAGCACACAGTGACCTCCACACTTTAAAGAATGGAAATCACCTGGGACGTGTCCCTGCACATGGTCACAAAGCACAAGTCAACACCAGAAAGGAAACGGGAAGTCGTTCTCCAGAGCACTGGAAACTGAACTACACAATTCTAGACGATCCTGGGGGCAAGAGGAAGTCTTGAGGTAAGATTTTAAAGTATGCTCCGTGGAATGGAAGTGAAATCCAGCACGTCAGAACCGGTGAACGGGCTGCACCAGTGTGAGCAGCACGTTTATAGCTCCAAATGCAAGTTGGAGAGAAGAGCAGAAGTCTCTCATCTTCACGCTGCAAGGACAGGAATAAGCCGAGGGACAACAAACCAGAGTTCATTTCAAGGTCCTAGAAAATAAGAGCAATAACAGGAGAAGGAAAGAAATAATAAATGTCAGAACAGAACTAAATGAAATAGAGACTATAAGAACAATCCAGAGTTCCGGCCGAGAGTGTGGTGAGAAACGGAGTGCGGCCTGCTCTCCGGGCCCTCCGGGGCCCTCCGGCTTCAGGCTGGCGGGTGAGCTGGGGGCCTGGGGACAGGCCGTGGCCTCTTCCCTGCAGACTTCCGGAGCTCCCACTGCAACTGCCCACTGGCTGGTCCTGCCTGTGAAGGACCTGCGAGCCTCTTCCCCTGGCTGGATGGCCTGATGGTGGTGGCGACCTGTTGGATCCCGGGCCCGGGACTGCGCGGGCGGCCGGATCTTGGGGCCCAGTCCTGTTCGTTCCGGCCGAAGCCACCACAGGACTCGTGGCGTCTTTGGGTGGCGGCCGCCCGGATGCTGCGGAGGCCAGCAGGGGCTTCGAGGGCCCTCGGAGGAGAGTGGACTCCCGAAAGCTCGGCCACTCGTTGGACAGAGGAGCCATGCAGACTAGGGCCCTCCCTGTCTGTCCCTGGTTGGGACAGGCGAACAAAGGTCTTAACCGTCCTCAAAGGTGAGGGAAGCCCCCAAGACGAAGTGGGGACCAGTTAGCGGCCTTGGTGGTGGTGTGCTTCTCCCGGAGACAAGCGGTAGTCACGTGCGTGGCCGCCCCCCGGGAAGATGTCCTGGCCTGTGTAGAAGGCCTGTGTATAGCAGATGACAAAGCTGCTCTCAACTTGCCCCCGACCTGTTACAACGTGTGCTATTCTGGATATTCTCAATGTGAAGAGGTTGCCGAGGTCTGATGGTTAGAAAATAACGCCTTGTAAATGGCCTTTTGTTTTTAAAAATCGGAAATGTCTTCTGCAAGCGACTTTGGAATGGATTGTTAGCCCATCTCTGGAGCTGCACTTGTGCACGTTTGTTAAGTGGGTTTGAGGACGTGGAGAAGACTTTGACCGTGAGGAGGAGGAGGTCCTGTGCAGACTGGTTTTATGTAAAAGACATTTTCCTATTGTAACCATTGTTTTGTGTGTGCATTTTATCCCTCATTACTGTATAGACAGTTGAAAATTCTAAGTACTTTTTTGGAAATATCTAGGCTTTCTAGATGTTCTAAAGTGCCTGATATATGTTAAAAGTAGAAGTGGTAACATACAACACGTTTTGTACATTTATTTTTGTTAAAATTCTTATGAAATTTTTTTGGGGGGGCAGTAGCCAAACCCCCTTTTGAGTTGTACAGAGTTGTGCACTGGTCCTTGAGTGTGCCTACCATGAACTAAGACTTGTACCTTATGTCTATGGGTTTTGTTTTACTTTGCTGTGTATATAGTGTATATAAAGGACAAATGAATCCTAATCTGCATCTAGTCTATCTAGATGTTAAAGAGGTTGCCAGTGTATGTCAAAAGTAGAATTAGTAAACAAATTTTGTATGTTTTGTGTTAAAATTCCCTAGGAAGGATTGTCTTCCAAAAATTTTGAGCATTATAGCCCACTGGGTCGGTGACAGGCCAGAATGCTCGGGTTTTGAAGACGTTTTAAAATTACAACTATTATTACATGTGTGCAGTTTATTCAAGACTGTCGTGTACATAGTGGACAAACTGAGTCCTTACTTGAAACATCTAGTCTGGCTAGATGTTTAGAAGTGCCCAATGTATGTTAAATGTAGAGATAGTAAAATATCACTTTGTAAATATCTTTTTGCTAAAATTCATATGAAATAGTCTTTTGGGGAATGGAACTGTTAAACCACCTCTGTGAGCAGTATCATACTGTCTGTGTAATGTATAAAGCTGCTCCCCCACCCACCAGGTACAGCCATTTTGCCCGCCTCCCAACCACTTGTCAATCTGTGAACATCCTGGCTAGCTATTGGTTCATCAGTCAGCTTGCAAGTATCCTCCGATATTGGTCCCTTGTTAGCCCGACGGAATTCAACTATTTTACTGTAGCTTCCCCGCCATCTTTTTCCATTCTTCTTCTGTCTGTCCTACACACTTTTCTCTATCCTCCTGGCTTTCCACTCTCTCTAGCGCACGCCCTTTCTTTTCCTTTCTATTTTCCTCTCGTTTTCTCTCTTACCCTGCAGGGAGACACTGTTTGCTTAATAAATTCCCTTATGTGATTTCCCGTGTCTGGTGTGGTTCCCTGGAAATTCCTTACAGTCTGCACTTGTTCAGTGATGTGGAGGAGGTGGGAGGGAAGCAATTGCAAAAGGTAATATGTTAGTGTGTTCATACTTGGGACATTTTCAGACATCAATATCTTTGTTTCGTGCATTTTGTTTTGCTGTGTATATAGTGTATATAATGGGCAAATGAGTTCCAGTTTTGCAACATCTTGTCTCTAGATGTTAAAGAGGTTGCCAGTGTATGACCAAGTAGTTAGTAAAATTAGCACATTTTGTACACTTTGTGTTGAAATTCATAGGGAAGCTTGTCCTCTGTAAATGACTTTTGAATATGAATTTGTTCAGCCATCTCTAAGCGTTACATATGCCCGTAATTGTCCACTGGACTAGAAAGGTTCAAGGACAAAATGGTCATATTAGAAAATACCTCAGATTCTAACCATTGCTACGTGTGCAATTTTATTTACCAGTGCTGTGTACATAGTGGACAGGTTCTTATGTGGAATATCTAGTCCTTCTATATATTTAGAAGTGTTTGATATATTTAAAAGTAGAAGTGGTAGAATTAAAACTTTGTAAATAGCTTTTAAAAAGTGATGGGAAATACTGTTTGGAATTGTTAAGCCACCCTTGAACAGAATACTGTCTGTACTTGTTCACTGGGTTGAGGGAGGTGGGAGGGAAGAATTTGCAAGGGTGTTTTGTTAAGAGTGTGCTAGAAAACTTCAGCTTACCCATTGTCCTGTGATGTGCATTTCATTTAACTTTGCTGTGCTGTATATATTGTATATATACTGGACAAAGGAGTCCTAATTTTATAATATCTAGTATCTAGATATTAAAAAGGTTGCTAATGTATGACAAAAGTAGAGTTAGTAAACTAACACATTTTGCACACTTTGTGTTAAAATTCATAGAAAGGCAGTCTTCTGAAAAGGACTTTTGGAAGTGAAATTATAATATATCATGTGACACTCAGATGTGGCACATGTGACATAGGAGAAAGAAGTGGAAGAAATGAAGGATTCTAGGCCAGAGTGATCCTACTTAGAAGACACTTTCAGATGTAACCATTGTTACATGTGAGTAGTTTATTTAACTCTACTATGTACATAGTGGACAAACTTAAGTCCTTATTTGAAACATCTAGTCTTTCTAGATGTTTAGAAGTGCACTAAGTATGTTAAAAGTAGAGGTAGTAAATAAAACATTTTGTAGATATCTTTTTGTTAACATCCATAATGAAATAACTGTCTTTTAGAAATGGAATGATCAAAACAGTTCTCTGAGCAGTACACATTGTATTTGTGCTGTTCAGGAAGGAAGAAGGAAAAGAAAATGCAAAGGGCTTTATACCAACGTATTTTCTGTGAAGCAAGATTGACCATTGTCTCTTACATCTGAGTTTTGGTTTACTATGTAAATAGTGTATATAAAGGACACAAGTCCTAATTTACATCTAGTCTATCTAGATGATAAAGAGGTTGCCAGTGTATGACAAGTAGAGTTAGTAAACTAACACATTGAGTACGCTTCATGTTAAATTCATAGGAAAGACTGTTCTTAAAACCACTTAGGAAGTGAAAATTGTTAGTTATCTCTCAGCATGACAGATGCATATATCTGACCCCTGGGTTTATAAGAGACTAGAAGGGGAAGGGTTCTAGGCCAGAATGTTCTTGTTTGGAAGACACTTTCAAATTCTAGCCTTTAAAAAAAGGGAGTTTTGCTTCAGAGTGTAGCCTTTGTTCAGTAAGTGTTGCAGTTTATTCAATGCTACTGTATATATAGTTTAAAACTTAGGTCCTTGTTGGAAACATCTAGTGTTTCTAGATGTTTAAAGGTGCACAACACATGGTAAAAGTTGAGGACTAAAGTAATGCCTTTTAAGTATTTTTTGTTACTATATAGGAATGGTTGCCATTTAGGAGAATGGAATTGTTGAACTTGATGTCTTGGAGAATACGTGGAAGATTCGCTGGGTGGTGGGTGGGAGAATGAGAAAGTAAGCATAGAGAAGCACTCTGTGCCCTTAGATTAGTTCCGATTGTCTAGCCATTGTTATATGTGCATTTTAGTTAGTATTGCTGGGTATTAAAGGATAAGTCCTAATATCCCAAGTTTGTTAGAAGTAGCAAAATAATCCCTATATAAATATCCTTCTGTTAGTTTTTAGGAAGAACTGTCTTCTGGGAATGACCCTTGTTAATCCACCTCTTGGAGCTAGGGGTAGTCCTGAATTTAGTCACTGAAATGGTGCTGAGGGAGAAGAGGAAGGGTGAGGGGACGTGCTCTTTGCTAGTAGCTCCATATCTGGAAGGCAGGTTTAGATTATAACCATAGATCTATATGCATTTTTGGTAAAGTACTTGTGTTTATTGTGCACAAAGTTCATACTTTATTTCACAACATCTAAACTTTCTAGATGTCCTGAGGGTTAACAGTGAATTATAAAAAGTAGAGTTAGTGAATTAGCCAATTTATAAATAACTTTTTGTTATAATTGATAGAATAGATGCATCTGGGACATGGAATTGCTTTGTCTCTGGGCAATGTGTATCAGGACTTGCTCGTTAGGCTAGCAGTAGAGGGGCACAGGGGCACACACAGGGAAAGACGGGAGCAAGTGCTCAAGGATTGACATTTCCCTGTGAGCCACTGGTGTGTGCATCTTCTGGCTGTACTATAGGAATACTTTAATTCACTGGGAACATGCATTCTTGCTAATACTTTAGTAGAAATCTGGTAATGAAACAAGCTTGGTGTATCCTGTTGCTATGTCTCATTTTAAATTGAGCATTAAGGGAATGCATTATTTTAGTTGTAACTCTGCCAATATGTCTATCCTAGAGGCCTGTTGCCATTTCTGTCTTCAGTGAAATATTTGTCCCCAAGAAAGGATAGTGTATTCTTGGTTATCAAAAATACTCATGTAGCTTTGGGATTTTGAATTGGTGAATATTCATGATGTGTGGAAAAGCATGACACACACTACAACCTCAATCACAAAATGGGATATTGTGTATGTATATGCATGACCTGGAGGGACACGTCCAACTAAGCTGCTTGTGACTGGATGACTTTGTTCTTTGCTTGTGTTTTTTTTTTCCTGTAATGCACACATCAACATTTAAAAAATAAATGCTATTAAAAAAAAGAAGAACAATTCAGAGGAAGTCAAAATGAAACGATAAAAATGAAACAAAGAGTTGCTTTCTTGAAAAGGTAAAAGAAATTATCAACTCCTTAGCCAATCTAAGCATATAGATTTTATATATATGAAATAGAGGTAAAAAGGGAGATATTACAGAGATATCACCAAAATCCCGAGAATCATTAAGGAATACTTTGAAAACTTATATTCCAGTGAGTTGTAAAACCTAGAAAAAATGGACAGATAATCTAGACATGTAGGACCTACCAATATTGATCCAAGAGGATATATAAAAAAAACCTAACACACTACAAGACTGAGGCAGGAGAATCACAAGTATGAAGACAGCATTAGAAGCTTAGGGAGACCCTCTGTAAGTTAGGGAGCCTCTGACAGAATAAACAACAAAAGGGCTGGAGATACTTCTCAGTGGTTAAGCAACCTGGTTTAAATAACCAGTTCCAAAACAAAACAAAACACACACACACACACACAAAAAAAAAAAAAAAAAAAAAAAAAAACTTACAACAACAATAAAACAAACAAACTAAACCCCGACTGTACGCAATGAGACTAAAGCAGTAATAAAAAGTCTCCAACAAAGAAAAACACAGGACAGAACCTTCTGGCTTCACTACTTAATTTCATGACATTTAAAAAGTAACACCAAGATCCCTCAGAGGATTTCATAAAATGCATGGGAAGGAACCCTTCCTAACACATCCTCTGAAGCCTGTATTGCCCTGCTACCAAAACCTGGTAGGGACATAACAAGGAAGGAAAGGGTAGACCACTATGCTTGGTGAATAGAGGTGCAAGAATCCTGGATAAAATATTCACAAATCGCACCCAACAGCACATCCAAAAGGTCATCCACCACGACCAAGTGGGTGTCAATGCAGGGGTGCAAGGAGGTGCAGCATTCAAACATGGATGAACGGAACAGCACGTAAACAGGATCAAGGGCAACACCACACGGCGACCTTCAGAGATGCAGAAAAACATCTTGATAAAAGTCAACAGTCCTTCATGAAAGTCCTGAAGAAATGGATGCAGAAGGATCATGCATCAGCCTAATGAGGACCAGAGAGGACAAACCCGTGGCCAACATCAGATCAACGGGGGAAGATAGGTAGGCATCTCCTGTCAAATCAGGACTGAGACAGGGATGTCCGCTCACCACCCTCGCTCAATACAGTCCATGAAAGTTTAGCCAGAACCATCAGGGAAGAGAGGGAAATAAACAGGGTAAAAACAGGAAAGGAGGAAGCAGATGATAGACCCTAGAGGAACAGGACCCTGAAGATTCCACCAAGACTCTCAGACCTGAAGAGCCCGGCAAGGAGCAGGATAGAGGCCAGAGAAGAAGCTCAGAAGCTCTTCTATACACCAAGGAAAAGTCACTAAGCAAGGAAGTGGAGCATAGAAGAAAAATGGAAAAACAAAGGAAACTGAAGGAGTCAGTAGAAGACAACCCCCAGCCCAACGCAGATGGCGAGAATGGATTCCGTCCACCTGGCCAGCTACCAAGAGCGGTTCATGGCCAGGGGTGTTCTGTGGCCGCAGCCTGAGCCGACAGAGACAGGCAAAGTGGCCTTCAAGTAGAGCCTCATCTCTGTCCCCAGAAGTAGTCAGGGCTGAGGACCAGGCTCAGCAACGACTGGAGACAGGCAGAATTTCAGAGGACACGTCTGTGTCTAGCGAAGCCCCAGTGTCTGCACACACCAAGCCAGGAGCGTGGGCCCTGGGAGCTGGACTCAGTCATCCGGGTTGGTGCCAGAGAGCCTTGAGCCCCAGCTCCTGGGCCTCAGCTGGTGGCCATGTACCTGGTGAAGGTAACAACAGCCTCCTCGCCTGAAGCCTCAGGGAAGGCCTGGAGGGACAACGCTGCTGTGCTGACTGTGGAGGTGACAGTCACACCGGTGAAGTTCATGCCAGGGCACCAGGGATAACGCACCCCCACAAGGGAAAGTTCATTGCAAATGATTTCTGCACTGAGTTCAGCGCTTCCTGTGTTCAAATTCCTGTCTCTGTCGCTTCCCCTTTGCTAGATGATTGAGAATCCTTTCTTCCTGAAATCTGTGACATAGTCTCACACACACCAGGCCCTGGACAACCACGGGAGGGCAGGGTGAGGAGCAGACCAGGGGAGGCTGTGCCTGGCTCTGTCTGCCTGAGGGGTGACCAGGGAGGTGCTGACACCGTCCCTCCTCACCTGCCCCTGAGCTGAGGCTGCTCACGTCCCGCCCTGCAGGATCCCTTGAGGCCCATGTTGATGCAGGAGCCCTGCCAGGGACCTGTGCTCCATCTGCAGCCCTGACACGCTGTCTCCCCAGTCCTGCCCACCCCAGGGACTTCCCAGATGCTCCTGCACAGGGCCCAGCATCTTCCCAGGACACTCGGGGCACTGGCCCGTGAGGGGGACCTCAGGACAGCACTGACCCTACAGGCCCATCAGATACCTTGGGGTCTGACCCCTGCCGGGCCCCACCTCTCCCCAGTTCCCCATGGCTCCCTCCTAGCAGAGCCAGAGGGAGCCACCGCCAGGCCCCTTCAGACACGCCAAGCCCAGAGTGGTGCTGAAGGTCTTTATTTGGAGTCAGGAGGGATGGGGGTGGGGACCGTGGCTGCATGGGAGGGTGGTCCAGGAGGAGGTGGTCCAGGAGGAGGGTGGTCCAGGAGGAGGGTGGTCAGGAGGAGGGTCGTCCAGGAGGAGGGTGGTCCAGGAGGAGGGTGGTCAGGAGGAGGGTGGTCAGGAGGAGGGTGGTCCAGCAGGAAGGGCATTCCGGGCAGGAGCAGGCTCTGTCAATGACAGGGTGGGCTCAGGGGGTGCAGACCCAGGTGGCTCCCGGGCAAGAGGAGGAGCTGAGGAGGGGCCCCTCCGGGGAGGAGCAGGGGCAGGGCTGCAGGCTGGGCAGACTCCAGGTCCAAGTCCTTCCTTCCCCAGGCTGTGGGGACACCTGATGGGCAGTCCTGGGCCAAGAGTCAGCCCAGGCTTCCATGACCGTCCAGGTCTTTGGTGGGCGGCCGAGTGGAGAGTGGATCAGGGACCAGGGTGTGGGAGACGATGGGACTGACCCTTGCTGGTGGAAGAAAGGACTTGCCAAGCGCCCTGGGACTGTGCTCAGTCCAATACCTGAGGGATCACCCTGCCTGGCCAGGCGGGTCTCCCCTGCTTGGGTGGATGGGAGGAGGCAGAGAAGATGGAGCCCAGGACTCTGGCTTTCCCAGCATCCTCCCAGAGCTCACTTACCCTACTCCTGCTCGGGAACACAGGTTTCTGCAAAAGACAGGAAAACCCAGGGTGAGAAGGCGCCAGGACAGGGTGCAGAACCCGTCCCGCCCTCAGCTCCAACCTCCCATGACCAAGACCAGCAGGGCCCGTGTCCCTGTGAGGGGCTGGGCTCATGGGGATACAGAGAGGGACGTAGGGACACGGAGATGAATTGGAGGTGCAGGGACGTGGGGGTCACAGAGGATGCACTGCAGGGACACGGCAGAGCCCAGTCCTCACCTGTCAGCTCAGGTGTGAAGATGTCCTTGGCCAACAGTCCCTTGCGCTGTGTGAATTTCCTAAATTCTTCCAGGGCCTCCAGGTTTTCCTCGGGGGTCCTCCCTGGGGGAGGGACCAGGTGAGCTGAGGGTGCTGGGCACGCAGGCTGTGAGGACAGGGCCACCGATGGCATCCAGGGCTTTGCCCTGGAGTGGACAGGCCTCAGAGGCAGGCCCCTGACCTGGAAGCACCCCACGTCCTAGAGCCCCAGGGCTGTCCCCTGACCCTGGAGGGGCCCATGAAGCTCTCTGCAGGACACTCCCCCTCAAGCTGACTCTCCTGAGGCCTAAACACTGGGCCGGGGCACGTGGCAGCCGTAGCGGCTGGAGCCCCTGTGAGTGGTCAGGAAGCTGAGGGCCTCGCCTGCCCCTGTCCTGACGGTCCCACCAGCCCACCCCTTCCCACTTCAGAGCTCAGTCTGCACGGGCAGCACACAGTGCCCGGCACGCCAGGTCAGCCCAGCCCAGGGGCTGTAGTGCCTGGTTCCAGGGTGTGGCTGTGTTCCTCCAGCTTTGGGAGGGGGACCGTGGGCAGGAGACGGGGCTCTCCCGGGGACGCTCACCCATGAGCTTGGCCACGCGGGGCGTTTCCCCAGGGCCCTGGTCTTGGCAGTAGAAGATGTAGTGCTCCTGCTCAGGCAGCTCCTCTACGAATACGAACCCCTTGCGGTGGACTGAGGCTGGACAGAGGAAGCAGCTCTTTAGTGTCCTCACACCTGTTTAAAATACCCTGGAGACCATGTTGAGGAAGAGCCTCAACTGTCACCTGTCACCCGGGAGCCCCGCTGCCCCAGCCAGGGAAGGTGGCAGCCAGCTGTGGAGTCCAGATTATGGAGGCTGGAGGACCTGGAGGGTGGGCTTGGCCCTGGCCTGGGCAGCTGCCCTGCCCCATGTCCAGGATCTCCAGGCCTCAGTTTCCCAAAGGTCAAGAGCTAGGGCCACCCAGAGGGAGCCACTGCCGAGTCATTCCCTGCTGGGGACAGCATGTGACACCTGGTGTCTGGGGTCAGAGGCACAAGACCCCTGGGAAGGAGAGGCAGCCCCTCCTGGGAGGGGACAGGGACCCCGCCACCTGGAAGCTTCCCGGGCAGGAGGACTCACAGGCTCTGTATCTGCCCGGCTCCTCTGTTTTCTGCAGTGTAATTTTCTTTTCTAGGCACCGACCATTAATCCTGGAAAACAGGAGGCACACTGGCAGCTGCTCTCAGGACCGGCTCCTGAGCCAAGCTCAGCTCCCCTGCTGGGCCAGCCCCGACCAGGTGACACTGAGCATCCCACCCCAGCCCTGCCTAAGCCTTAGGATGCTGCCTGGACTCGGTCCCATCAAAGTCAGGGGACTTACTGTTGACGACCCCCAAAACATGGAAGGGGGAGGGGAGGACAAGGGGCTCGAGGGCCCTGCAGTGGGCTGCACTCACAGGAGGGTGGTCTTGGCCTCCCAGGTCCCATCTTCCAGGGCTGTCACCGTCATGGGGACCACCTTCCTGGGCCTCTTCCACCCTGGTACCTGGGTCGTGTTCACCACCACGGCTTTTGTGTACCAGGTCCCTGTGATCTGGGGAGGTCAAGCCATGAGCACACCACGGCCCCCCAGATTCTCCCTGTCACCTCCCGCACAGGCACCTGGCACCCAGGGGACACCCAGAGCCCAGCTGAGCCCCCGAGACAGGCTGGCCTCCGCAGGTCTGCTCCCTGCGCTCAGTAGGCAAGACATGCACTCGGGGCTCCTGGACCCCCAGAGGTGGAGGGGTCTGCCCCCCAGGAGCCGTTCTATTCAGGGACCAGGACCTGGCAACGGATGAGCCTCACTCCCGAGGGCCAGGTCCTTAGAGGAACTCAGGTCCAGGGTCACTTCAGCAGGACCCTGACCCGACCCTTCTCCCTGAGCCACCCTGTCCCCAGGAAGGGCCCTGTGTCCTGCCAGCACAGGGAATCGCACCTCTGACAGCCCCAGGGCAGGAGCGCAGGGTCAGCTGGCCTTCAGTGACCACTGCCACAGGCTCCAGGCGCTGCCCACTGACAGGGGTCAGGGCATTTCCCATCCCTGCCCACCGGCCCACCCAGCCTCACGTTTAGCTCCTCTGAGGGGAAGGACAGGGGGTCCTGGGCCTGCAGGGCAGCCACCAGGCCCAGCAGCACGATGCTCAGGAACAGCGTCTCCATCTCCAGGTTTTGCTCAGGGCCAAGGCAGGGCACCTGGGCGTCAGGACGCGGCTGTGGGGCTCCTCACAGGACGCCCTATATGTACCCATGGCCCGTGTCCTGTGTGTACGTGGCACAGACCACACGCCTCCGCCTGTCTGTCAGGGCCAAATCCTCACCCGTCAGCGAGGGCAAGGTCGGAGTTGTTGGGATCCCATGACTAACAATTTGGTGCCACCTGGAGAGGAAAGACACACAGGCCATTCAATGCCTGCCCCACCCAGGGTGCTGCTCCCAGCCCAGCCAGCATGGAGGGGACGGAGCGTGGGGTGTGGGGCTGGGAGCCCGGGTCAGCCAGGGACCAGGGAGGGAGGGCCTGGCTTCCCCAGGGACTGGCGTCCCACCTGCTGCTGACAGGGCTGGGCTCCAGAGCCGAGGCTGGCCCGCCACCCCCAGAGCCCCAGCTCTCCCCACCCGGGAGCCCCACTCCTTGCCCTTCCTGCAGAGATGCCCCACCCTGCAGCTGCCCCGGAGCGTGGACACCATTACATGACCAGGGTCAGCTTAGTCTTCACCTCCTTGGAGGGGACCAAGGCCACCCTCGGGAGTGACCTGGCCTCCTGACCCCACTCATTCTCTGCCAGGAGGCCAGCTCTGCTGTCTCCAGGCACTTCTTACCCTCTGGTTCGTCCCCCCTCTCTGTCCCTCGCCCACCTCCTGTGTGGCAGCCAGAGTCCCCAGGACAGGGGCTTGGCTCCGTGGGTCACTGCTTTCTCAGGGCACACGAGGAGCTCTGGCCCTTGTCAGGGTCATGAAGACGTGTCTCCCGGGTGGTTCGCCCTCTGCGAGGCTCATGGGCTCTTCTCCAACAAGGGGACGTTCGCCACTATTGCTCTGGTCATCTGAGGACCCCTGAGAGGACATGGGCACCCTGCTCCCTGGCACAGTGAGGCTCCCTGGAGGTTGGATCCTCGCTGCCTCCCCTGGAGTGGGCTTCAGGACCAGCTGCCCTCACGGCCTGGGGGAGCCCACCCTGCAGTGTCCCCTCCACCTCAGTCCTCAGAGCCCCCAGCTCCTGAAGGCTCTCCCCTCCCTGTCACCTTCGACCACTCCCAGGCCCCCAGGACAGCCTGGTTCCCTCTGGATTAATCGTGGGAGAGGCACAAGGAGGCCAGGTGCCCACCTTGCTCAGAGTTTGTCCTGAGCCCCCCTGGATGCTGCTCTGCTGCCTCCGCCCAGCTGTCCCCCACCCTGGAGCTAGAGCTTCACCCTCCCCTCCAGACCCCACCGTTCCTAGGCCTGGGTACCTGTCCAGGTCCCTGCTGGCCTCAGCCTGGAATCAGGTGCTGGACCCACAATGGCATCTTTGTGCCCCTCTGGCCCGGGTGCTGGCTAAACAATACTAATAAGCACTCTCTAATAACCCCTGGGGTGTCCTGAGTGCTGGCATGAGCCAGGATTGACCCCAGCTCAGAAGGTGATGCTGAGCAGGAAGCCTGTCCTCCCAGGGCTGGGGAGGGCGGGGCCCGCGCCCTTTAGGACCAGAGACCAGTGAGCAGCTGGCCACCCCAGACGGGGAGTGGGGAAGGTTCTCTGTCCCTTGTTCTTTCGACCACACCCTCGACACCTTGTGTGTGACCCTTGGATCTACGTGTGACATGGGCATGTATTTTCAGTCTTTGAAAAGTCAGGGGAGGACGTGCTCGGATGATTGACAGCACAGGGCTGCCACTACAAATCCTGTGCTAGTGCCACTGGAGCTCCCAGGGGCCTCCTGCAGTCGCCTACCGTGTCCCGGGGGTTGGATTCCACTGCGTTCTCTTCCAGAGGGTTCTTCTTCTTTTTTTTTTTTTTAATTTATTTTTATTGTAAACAAATGGGATACATGTTGTTTCTGTTTGTACGTGGAGTAACAGCATACCATTTGCATATTCATACATTCACAAAGAGTAATGATGTTTGATTCATTCTATTATTTTTTCCTCCCCCCCACCCCTCCCACCTCTCTTTTCCCTCTATACAGTCCCTCCTTCCTCCATTCTTGCCCCCCTCCCACTCGCCATTACATGTCATCATCCGCTTATCAGTGAGATCATTAGCCTTTTGGATTTTTGAGATTGGCTTATCTCACTTATCATTATTCTCCAATTTCATCCATTTGCCTGCAAATGTCATAATTTTATTATTCTTTATAGCTGAGTAATATTCCATTGTATATATATACCACAGTTTCTTTATCCATTCATCAATTGAAGGACATCTAGGTTGGTTCCATAGTCTGGCTATTGTGAATTGAGCAGCTATGAACATTGATGTGGCTGTATCTCTGTAGTATGCTGATTTTAAGTCCTTTGGGTATAGGCCAAGGAGTGGGATAGCTGGGTCAAATGGTAGGTCCATTCCAAGATTTCTAAGGAATCTCCACACTGCTTTCCAGAGTGGCTGCACTAATTTGCAGCCCCACCAGCAATGTATGAGTGTACCTTTTTCCCCACATCCTCTCCAACACCTATTGTTGCTTGTATTCTTGATAATCGCCATTCTCATTGGGGTGAGATGGAATCTTAGTGTAGTTTTGATTTGCATTTCTCTTATTACTAAAGATGGTGAACATTTTTTCATGTGGTTGTTGATTGCTTGTAGATCTTCTTCTGTGAAGGGTCTGTTCATATCCTTAGCCCATTTGTTGATTGGGTTATTTGTATTCTTGGTGTAGAGTTTTTTGAGTTCTTTATATATTCTGGAAATTAGTGCTCTATCTGAAGTATGAGTGGCAAAGATATTCTTCCACTCTGTAGGCTCTCTCTTCGCATTGCTGATAGTTTCCTTTGCTGAGAGAAAGCTATTTAGTTTGAATCTATCCCAGTTATTGATTCTTGCTTTTATTTCTTGTGCTATGGGAGTCCTGTTAAGGAAGTCTCATCCTAAGCCAACAAGGTGAAGATTTATTTGGTCCTACTTTTTCTTCTATAAGATGCAGGGTCTCTGGTCTGATTTCAAGGTCCTTGATCCATTGTGAGTTGATTTTTGTGCAGGGTGAGAGGTAGGGGTTTAGTTTCATTCTGTTGCATATGGATTTCCAGTTTTCCCAGCACCATTTGTTGAAGAGGCTATCTTTCCTCCATTGCATATTTTTGGCACTTTTGTCTAGTATTAGAAAATTGTATTCATTTGGGTTTGTGTCCGCATCCTCTATTCTGTACCATTGATCTACCTGTCTATTTTGGTGCCAATACCATGCTGTTTTTGTTACTATTGCTTTGTAGTATAGTTGAAGTTCTGG
Source organism: Sciurus carolinensis (assembly GCF_902686445.1). NCBI lineage: Eukaryota > Metazoa > Chordata > Mammalia > Rodentia > Sciuridae > Sciurus > Sciurus carolinensis. The sequence continues at coordinate 3,511,258 of NC_062226.1, forward strand.
TATTGCGATACCCCCTGTTTCATTCTTCCTGCTAAGGGTTGCTTTAGCTATTCTGGGTTTCTTATTCTTCCAGATGAATTTCATGATTGCTTGCTCTATTTCTGTAAGGTATGTCATTGGGATTTTAATTGGAATTGCATTGAATCTGTATAGCACTTTTGGTAGTATGGCCATTTTAACAATATTAATTCTTCCTATTCAAGGACATGGGAGATCTTTCCATCTTCTAAGGTCTTCCCTAATTTCTTTCTTCAATGTTTTGTAGTTTTCATTGTAGAGGTCTTTTACCTCTTTGGTTAGATTGATTCCCAAGTATTTTTTTTTTTGAGGCTATTGCAAATGGAGTTATTTTCCTCATTTCCCTTTCAGCTATTTCATCACTTGCATATAAAAGTGCTTTAGATTTATGCATGTTGATTTTATAGCCTGCTATTTTGCTGAATTCATTGATGAGGTCTAGAAGTTTTCTGGAGGAGGTTTTGGATCCTCTAAATATAGAATCATGTCATCCGCAAATAGTGACAGCTTAAGTTCCTCTTTTTTTAATCGTATCCCTTTAATTTCTTTAGTCTGCCTAATTGCTCTGGCTAGAGTTTCGAGGATAATGTTGAATAGAAGTGGTGAAAGAGGACATCCCTTTCTTGTTTCCCGTTTTTAAAGGGAATGGTTTCAATTTTTCTCCATTAAGAATGATGTTGGCCATGGGTTTAGCATAAATAGCCTTTACAATATTCAGGTATGTTCCTACTATCCCTATTTTTTCTAGTGTTTTGAACATGAAGGGGTGTTGTATTTTGTCGAATGCTTTTTCTCCTCAATTGAAATAACCATATGATTCTTATCCTTAGGTCTATTGACATGATGGATTACGTTTATTGATTTACGAATGTTGAACCATCCTTGCATTCCAGGAATGAACCCCACTTGATCGTGGTGCACAATTTTCTTAATATGTTTTTGGATACGGTTTGCCAATATTTTGTTAAGGATCTTTGCATCTATATTCATCAAGGATATTGGTCTAAAATTTTCTTTCCTTGATGTGTCTTTTCCTGGTTTGGGTATAAGGGTCATATTAGCTTCATTCTGAGTTCAGTAGGGTACCCTCCTTTTCTGTTTCCTGGAATACTTTGAGAAGTATTGGAATGAGTTCTTCTTTGAAGGTCTTGTAGAACTCGGCTGAGAATCCGTCTGGTCCTGGGCTTTTCTTGGATGGTAGATTTTTAATGGCTTCTTCTATTTCATTGCTTGATATTGATCTGTTTAAATTGTGTATGACAATTTGGTTCAGTTTGGGAGGAGCATATGTCTCTAGAAATTTGTCAATGTCTTCAGCAAAGTAGCTTCTCATTATGGTCTGTATCTCAGTGGTGTCTGTCGGGATATTTCCTTTTGCATCATGTATTTTAGTAATTTGAGTCTTCTCTCTCCTTCTCTTTGTTAGTGTGGCTAAGGGTTTGTCTATTTTGTTTACTTTCTCATAGAACCAAATTTTTGTTTTGTCAATTTTTTGAATAGTTTCTTTTGTTTCATTTTCATTGATTTCAGCTCTGATTTTAATTATTTCCTGTCTTCTGGTACTTCTGCTGTTATTCTGTTCTTCTTTTTCTAGGGCTTTGAGCTGTAATGTTAGGTCATTTAGTTGTTGACTTTTCATTCTTTTCTGGAATGCACTCCATGCAATGAATTTTCCTCTTAGTACCACTTTCATAGTGTCCCAGAGATTTTGATATGTTGTATCATTGTTCTCATTGACCTCTAAGAATGTTTTAATCTCCTCCCTGATGTTTTTTGTTATCCATGTTTCATTCAATAGCATATTATTTAGTTTCCAAGTGTTGGAGTAATTTCTGTTTTTTATTTTGTCATTGATTTCTACTCTCAGTCCATTATGATCTGATAGAACACAAGGCAGTATTTCTATTTTTTTGCATTTCCTAAGGGCTGCTTTGTGGCATAACATATGGTCTATTTTCGAGAAGGTTCCATGTGCTGCTGAGAAGAAAGTGAATCCGCTCGTTGATGGATGGAATATTCTATATATGTCGATTAAGTCTAGGTTATTGATTGTGTTATTGAGTTCTATGGTTTCTTTGATGGTTTTTGTTTGGAAGATCTATCCAGTGGTGACAGCAGTGTGTTAAAGTCACCCAGAATTATTGTGTTGTGGTCTATGTGATTCTTGAAATTGAGAAGGATTTGTTTGATGTACAGGGATGCACCATTGTTTGGGGCATAAATATTTACTATCGTTATGTCTTCCTGATTTATGGTTCCCTTAAGCAGTATGAAATGTCCTTCTTTATCCCTTCTGACTAACTTTGACTTGAAGTCCACTTTATCTGATATAAAGATGGAAACCCATGCTTTTTTTACTGAGTCCATGTGCGTGGTAGGTTTTTTCCCATCCTTTCACCTTTAGTCTGTGGATGTCTTTTTCTTGCAGGATGTCTTGCAGGCAGCATATGGTTGGGTCTTTCTTTTTAATCCATTCTGCCAGTCTATGTCTTTTGATTGATGAGTTTAGGCCATTAACATTCAGGGTTATTATTGAGATATGATTTGTATTCCCAGTCATTTGGCTTATTTTTGGTTTTTAAGTTGGCTTGGTTTCTCCTTTGAGTGGTTTTTCTCTAAGGTAGTTCCTCCCTTTGCTGACCTCCATTGTTGTTTTTCATTTCCTCCTCATGGAATATTTTGTTGAGAACATTCTGTAGTGCAGGCTTTCTATTTGTAAATTCTTTTAACTTTTGTTTATCATGGAAGGATTTTATTTCATCTTCAAATCTGAAGGTTAGTTTTGCTGGGTATAGGATTCTTGGTTGGCAACCATGTTCTTTCAGAGCTTGAAATAGGTTGTTCCAGGCCCTTCTAGCTTTTAGAGTCTGGGTTGAGAAGCAGCTGCTCTCTGTATTGGTCTCCCCCTGTATGTAATCTGATGCTTTTCTCTTGTGGCCTTCAAAATCCTATCTTTATTTTGAATGTTAGGCATTTTCATTATAATGTGCCTTGGTGTGGATCTGTTGTGATTCTGTGCATTTGGTGTTCTGTAAGCCTCTTGTATTTCATTTTCCATTTCATTCTTCAGGTTTGGGAAATTTTCTGATATTATTTCATTGAATAGGTTGCTCATTCCTTTGGTTTGTATCTCTGTGCCTTCCTCAATCCCAATAATTCATAAATTTGGTCTTTTCATGATGTCCCATAGTTCTTGAAGATTCTGTTCATGATTTCTTACCATCTTCTCTGTTTGGGCGACTTATTTTCAAGATTAAATATTTTGTCTTCATTGTCTGAGGTTCTGTCTTCCAAGTGGTCTAGTCTGTTGGTGATGCTTTCCATTGAGTTTTTTATTTGGTTTATTGTCTCCTTCATTTCAATGATATCTGTTTGGTTTTTTTTGAGAATATCTATCTCTTTGTTGAAATGATCTTTTGCTTCCTGCACTTGCTCTTTCAGCTTATTGGTATTATCATTCATTGCCTGCATTTGCTCTCTTATCTCATCCTTTGCTTCACGAATCATTTTAATCATGTATAATCTGAAGTCCTTTTCTGACATTTCTTCTAACATACTGTCATTGGATTCTATTAATATAGAATCTAGATTTGTTTGGATCATTTTCTTCCCTTGTTTTTTCATATTGTTCATGTATCTTCCCCTCTAGTAGTGCAGATCTGGGGTATTGCAGATTTCCCCCTATAGGCTTATAGTGGCCCTATAGGTTTCCAAAACCCTTTCTTTAAGGGGAGATCAATATTAGCAGTGCCCAAATCAGACACTATGCAATCCTAGACCAAATAGCCCCTATGGGGACAAAAACAAAATTGTCATAATAAACAAAATGAGTTCAAATATTATCTTCGGTAAAACAAACAGGTTTGCAATAACGTCTGCAGTTTCTAATGGAGGACAAAGAGGATGCAGAGGAATGTAGAATGTGGCTGTTAATGGGATAAGAAAATAATATACAGAAGTTCTAGAAAATAGAAAGGGTGAGAGTGTAATCAAAAGAAATTGGATGTAAGCATGCAAAAAAGGGAGAAAGATACTCTGAGTGAACAGGTAAACAAAAGAAAAAGAAAGCAAGAAAAGTAAAGAAATAAAAACTTAAATTTTTTTTAAAAAAGGAGAGAAAAGAAAATCTACTGTATAACAGTCATATATTAACGAAACCTCCCAGTGTTCAGTAGCCTGATGCATGAGAGGTACCTGACAATGAGCTTCAAACCTCCAGCAGGCGTCGCAGGATGGGATTTGCCCCACCCATAGATCAGAGCTATGGCTTCCAGGATTATCCAAGATGGCCGCTCTGGCTTCGAAATGTGTTGGCAAATGGGGAGCTGCAGCTCAGGGTTGGATGTGGTCAGCTGGAGGTCCTGGAGATGGGATGCAGTTGGCCTGGCAGGGGTTCTGGAGGTCCAGTGTGTTTGGTGTGGTTGTAGGATCCTGGAGGCTGGATGCTGTTGGTCTGGGGTCCCAGTGATAGGGCGCAGTCAGTTGGTCTGGGGGTCCTGGCGGCAGGGAGCAGTCAGTCGATGTGAGGGCCCCAGAGGCAGGGAGTGATTGGTCGGGCTGAGGGCTCCTGGAGACGGGGCTCAGTCTTTCCGGCCAGGGTTCCTACTGGGCCTGGCTGTTGTCTCAAAATGGCCGCAGCCACGTGTAATCAAACCTGAAGGTAAGAATGTGCTGGCATCGTCTCGAGGGGGTGCTCCTGCCCACTCACTCCTTAACGGCTCTCTGAAGTAGGCGATCGATCGGTGCACGTGGCCTCCACTCCGGGTGCAGGGAAACTCCACCTCCGAGTCCCAGGCTCCCTGGTGCGCTCCTCCTCCCAGAGGGTTCTTCTTACACAGGGTTACATTCAACTGGTTGTGGACAGTGGTGGGCAGGAAGTTGGGGTCATCCTATGGTGGACAGAAGGTAGGACAGAGGGTTGGGGTCAACCCATGCGAGACACGAAAAAAGGCAGGAGGTCAAGGTTTATTGATGATAAATACTGTCATGAGATGGGATGGCAGGAGGTTAGGGTCAACTCATGGTGGACACCATCCAGAGGACAAAATGTGCAGATGATTGACAGCACAGGGTCATCGCCATGCACAGATGATTGACAGCACAGGGTCATCACCAGGCACAGATGACTGACAGCACAGGGTCATCACCATGCACAGATGATTGACAGCACAGGTTCATCACCATGCACAGATGATTGACAGCACAGGGTCATCACCATGCACAGATGATTGACAGCACAGGTTCATCACCATGCACAGATGATTGACAGCACAGGGTCATCACCATGCACAGATGACTGGCAGCACAGGGTCATCACCTCCCATCCTGAGCTTCATGCCATTTGATCCCTCCATGGGCCTCCCGCCAGTCACCCACCGTGCCCCATGTCCCAGCAAGCTGAACTCTACCGAGTTCTCCAAACCCACTCTTCTGAGCTGCTGGCTGAGTTCAACGGTCATGGACAGCAGGTGGGGCAGGAGGTGGAGGTCAGCTCAGGGTAGGTGCTGCCAGGAGAGTAGGGCAGGGGGTGGGGTCACCCACGGAGTCACCACAGGAGTCAGCAGGGCAGGGGGAGGGCTGTGCCCCGTGCTCCGTGGCTGAGGCATTTCTCTGCTGCCTGCCTGCCCTCGGCTGTCACATGCTGTCGCCCTGCCACTCCCAGCTCCCACCACGTCTGTGACATCCCTCACTAGCCTGGCCTTTGATGTCCAGGGTGGTCACAGCTTCCCAGGGCTGCCGATTCCTAGGTGCCTCACTGAAGTGGCCAGCGTCTGGACATCACCAAACATTTTGTCATAAGAAGATTTTGCTGACACCATGAAAAGCACCAGGCCAGAGGGCGAGCTGCTGGAACTGAAGAGCATGACAGGGGACGGAGGAGGACTCAGGAAAACATCAGTACGGCTGAAAGACCAATGGACGGTGGGGACTGGGGCTTGTCTCACTAACCGCCTACTTTAGAGCTGTGGCCCCAGGACCCTGAAGCCTCCGCTGCTGAATGGCTTTGGGTTAAAGCATGAACGGCTCAGTGCAGTGCCAGGGTGGGCTGGGGGTGAAAGTGTTGATGGCCAACCCTCTCAGCATACCTGCAGCGGACGCACACAGTCCCTGGGCACTGAGAGACTCGGCCTCCCAGCTCCAGGCCCTGCGGCTTCCCTTCTTCTGAGACGCCCCTGACACACGCTGTTGAAGCAGATGTGCAGAGCAGTTGCCGTGCTCAGTTAGCTAATTTCATAGATGCCTTGTGCGCCTCCTTTCCTGTGGGAAGACTAGACATGATTCCACTTTATTTCTTGGAGGGCCCTCAGGAGGTCTGAGCCAAAGCTTCCCACCACAGCAACCTCTAGTGAACTTCTTCACTTCTTTGTTCTCTGTTTCTCATTTCCACATCTCACTTGATCGTAGGCTCCTGGCCTCCACAGCAGTGAGAGAAGAAGTTTCTGTGCATTAAGAAACCCAGTTTGTGTGCTTCGTTGCAGAAGCCCTAGAGAAGTAATGCAATCCCTGACGAGGTAATAATTATATTAAATGTAAATGGACAAAATATTCCCATTAAAAGACTGACAGGTAGACAGGATTGAAAACTGATAAACTATGCTGTCTACAAAAGCTAACTTCAAAAGTTACCCCAGAGGCAGGTGAGAGTAAAATCATGGGCAAAGGTATAATATGTAAACATTAACGAATTAAAGCAGATACTCAAGATCAGATAAAACAGACTTCAGAGTCATGAAAAATTATCAGATGGAGAGGACGATATAAGGTTCCTGGGCCGTTGCACAGAGAAGGCATAAAGCCCTGAATGTGTGCTGGTTGGAGACGTGAACACCACCTCTCAGCAACTGAGAGATCAGCCGGACAGAACCCAGCAGGACACCGGGGAACTCAGCCCCAGCACCAAGCAGCATCAGCTCCTGGGCACGTGCGCAACACTCACAACCAGCCCCCCCCACACACCGCTTCCAGACAGCCTGGGACCTGTGCCAAGGGAGCCCACATGCCAGAGCACACAGTGACCTCCACACTTTAAAGAATGGAAATCACCTGGGACGTGTCCCTGCACATGGTCACAAAGCACAAGTCAACACCAGAAAGGAAACGGGAAGTCGTTCTCCAGAGCACTGGAAACTGAACTACACAATTCTAGACGATCCTGGGGGCAAGAGGAAGTCTTGAGGTAAGATTTTAAAGTATGCTCCGTGGAATGGAAGTGAAATCCAGCACGTCAGAACCGGTGGACAGGCTGCACCAGTGTGAGCAGCACGTTTATAGCTCCAAATGCAAGTTGGAGAGAAGAGCGGAAGTCTCTCATCTTCACGCTGCAAGGACAGGAATAAGCCGAGCGAAAACAAACCAGAGCGAGGAGAAAAGGAAGAAAGCTGAGGTGGAGAAAGAGTTAAACTGCAGAGAGAACAGACAGTAGAGAGAAAGAAGCAGCCTAGGCTGAGAGCCTGGAAACACCAACCAAGCAGGGAGACTTCTAAAGGCTGACAAGAACCTGAAGAAGGAAGAGCAGATCGCAGCCTTGGAGCAAAGCGGTGACCTCCCACCCCTGCAGGCTCAGAAGTGGATGACGAGTGAGCATACGGCAGAGCTGTCAACCCCTGGCAGCAGGGTGACAGGCACCGGTGCCAAGACCCAGGCCCACCACCCAACAGGGCCCTGTAAAGGCCCCGTGAGCATGGGGGGAGCCAGCCTCCACATAGAGAAGATCCAGACAGAATTCTCCACGTGCACACGGCCGGCTGGGAGGTCTACCAGGCACTTAAGGGAGACATACTGCTGTGTACGACCTCGTTCAGAAAACAAGGGGACTGGACTCCTCCAGCCCAACCAGCAGACAAGGTGAAGGAGAAAGCTGCCGAGCAATAGCCCCGCACAGAGAGCCTCAGCCAGGGTCAGCACGTGCGGCTGGAGACACCTGCGTGACCATAGTCATGGACCATGAGGAAGGGAGTGCACTTGAGGATGGAACCCGTTCAACTTCACAAACCACTTTACCAGGCGAGGCAGAGGAGCCACGTGTTCCTGTCAGTCACTGCTATTCGGGCTCCGCTGGGAGGTCCCCACAAGCTCCTGTGGGAGCCAGTGCAGGAAAGCTTCCAGGTGGGTGGTGAGCCTTGCACTAACCCGGCACTAAGCCCTGTGGGGAGCCTGGCTGGCCCCTGCGGTCAGGTGGGGTGTGGCAGGAGGTGGGCCTGGGGGCGTTCCTGCGGGCTACATCTTCTGTCAGTGGTGAGGAGAGCTCAGTCTCTGCTCCCTGGTTCCATGTCCTGAGCTGCCTTCCTCTGCCACGCCTTCTGCCATGTCAGCCTCCTCGCAGGCGCAGAGCGTGGAGCCGGCCCGCCATGGACCCAGACCTCTGACCCCAAATAAACTTCTCCCCGCCTAACCCTGTTCTTGTCACGTCTCGTGGTCCCGGCCACCACGGAAAAGCCGACTGAAACAAATGCAGAAATAGCTACAGACTATCCAACACCTATTTAGCCCAACGACTGTAAGAGGGACAGTCATAGAGGTGAAATTCCTCAACCTCTAAAGTGCCTCTTAAACCCCTAGAGTCGGCATAATTCCCAAAGGTGGAAGCCTGAACGTTTTCTCTCTAACATGCAGCATGACACAAGGGTGGTCACCGTCACCACGTGTATCCAACAGGGTGCAGAAGTTTTTAGCCAGTGCAATAGGGTGGAGAAGAAAATACATCCGATGGTAAGCGAAGAAAGAAAACTCTGTGTTCAGGTTCCATGTTTGTTTCTGTAAAGTCATGGAATATAAAACCCCACACTCCTAGAACTGAAGGTCAGCTAAGCAGGTTGAACTACACAAACCGCAGTGCTGTGTCTATGTTCCAGCATCCACGTGTAAAATTAAAACACAACAGTAGCCAGGTGTGACCCCAGCGCCCCAGAGGCTGACGGAGGATGATCGCAAGCTCCAGGCCAGCCTCAGGGAGGCCCTGACTCAAAATAAGAAGGGCTGGGGTGTGGCTCAGTGGGAGAGCAGCCCTGGGCTCAGTCCCCAGTGCTCCCTGAAAACAGTACAACACACACTGGCATCGACAATCACTTAGAAAGACCAAGCACCTGGTATCAGTGTAGCAAACCAACACAGAATCGTGTCCTACTAACTACACAGTGACCACAAAATGAGCCAACGACCTCACCAATGCAGACAAGCGTAGTCGTGGACTAGAGGCGTCACACAACAAGGTGCGATTTCCCCCAGTCAGGAACAGCTTTCTCAGAAGCCAGGTGCAGAGGCACGTGCCATCCTCCCAGCCTCTGGGAGGCTGAGGCAGGAGGACTTTGAGTTGGAGGTTGGCCTGAGCCGCATGTGGGAGGTGGGCGGGGAAGGCAGGCAAGTCACTGGTGCCCGTGAAGGGGAACCTGGGACCCCAGCCCCTTTTGCTCCCTCTCTGCTTCCTGGCCTTTGGCCTCTTCTGCCAGTCGCTCCACCGTGATGCACAGCAGGGCCAGCCTGCTGACCACGGGGTCAGGAGACCAGGGACTGGGACCTCAGGACACGAGGGTCTTCTCTGTGTCCTGTCTGACAGCTGCGTGGGAATCTTCGATTTTCCTAAGGCCCCAGGCGTCCTTTAACCCCACATGAGCGTGAACGTGCTCTGACGCCTCCTGTGGCCCAGGACTCAGGAGCCGCGCTCCGGTGAGCCCTTCCAGCAGGGACAGTGCCGGGAACAGAGCAGATGTGACCCGTGAGGACTCTGTTTCAATTCCACGTCGTGGACACACCTCCGAGTGCATCCCAGTAACAATGGCTCCACAAACACTCGCATCTCCGCGAGCGATGCACTAAACGGGGCAGGAAGGATGGGACCCGCCTCTCCACGATCGCGCCTTTGAACGCTCTCTGCAGGGCCAGGGCGTGATTCCTGAAGAAAAGGAGCCAAGGCAGCTCTGCAGCCCAAGTCCAGGTCCTGGGACAGAAACACAGAGCAGAGGAGGGAAGGAGGTGCCAGCCTCCAATGCCTCGCCTCCCGCTGCAGGCACACCCTGCATCGCCTGCAGGGCATGGTGGAGCTGGACCCAGCTGGCCTTCTCTTGTGCACCCGGCACCACGCTGGGTCCTCTGACTGCAGGCTGGGAGGATGGGCCTCCTTCTGCTTCCAGACGCTTCCATTTCTCTCATTTCTCCCTCCTGCTGTGCGACCGGCAGTGGCCCAAGCAGGGGCCACGCAGGGCCCTCCCTCCCACTGGCCTCAGTGGGCCCCGTGGACGGCTTCCTACTGAGGTTCCTACTGAGGTTCGGTGGGACCCCCTAGTGGAGTGCAGCCCATGCTGGAGGCCTCGCAGCCAGAGCGCCTGCCCCTGGGAGGGGGGCGGCTTCCTGCCTGCCTGGCCATCCTGCCTCAGCCTACCTGCTCACCTCTGCACTGACCATGACCACGCTGACCCCAGGCCACCCGGCAGAGGTCCCCCACCCCTGGGCTGCAGACGCCCCGTCTCCACAGGTCCCAGCAGCCTCGTGGAGGGACCCCACCTGCTGATTTCTTCCTCCACCGTCCTGCAGCCAGCGCTGTCCTTCACACTTCACTGGACTCCTCCTCGTTAATTGTCCATTGTGAAAACCACCCTGTTCTGCCTACTGCCAGGCCTGGCTCCTGGTTGATCGTGGCTCCTGTAATTATATGTCACTTTATCGGAGGGGAGTGCTATGGGAAGAAGCACATGGACGAGCCGGACAGGTGATGGGGACAAGGGGCGTCTGTGTTCTAAATGGAAGGGTACGTGCTGGCCTCACTAGGTGACATTTGCACACAGAACTGAGGCCAGTGCAGGAATGAGCCAGGAAGGAGTCAGGTGACTCCAGGAAGGGACAGTGTCCAGTGCAGGCCAGGGGAGGGGGTGCCGGGCATGTGCCAGGAGCAGCCTGGAGGGCAGAGCAGCTGGAGCCGAGGACTCGGGGTAGACTGGCCAGAGAGCAGGTGAGGGAGAGGCAGGACTGACGGGCTGAGCGTGGACCCTCACAAGGACTTAGCTCTCACTGAGGGACACGGGAGACCCTGGGGGGGCCTTGGCAGAGTCGGGCATGACTTGTAATTTTAAAGGGCCACTTCAGGTGGGCACTTGGAAGGACCACTTGGAGAGACACTGCCACAGCCAGGCCAGATTGACAGGTCCTGGCAGCTGTCTGTAAAGCAGCAAGTGACAGGCCGTGGACATCTGGGTCCACCATGAGTAATTGGAAAATTAGTCAAAACCTTTGAAACGATTGATTTTGGAGGTTGGGCCCCAGTAATGCTGGCCCTGACCCATGAGGCCAAGAAGGAATGACGTCAGCCATGGTCAAGGCCGCTCTGAGCCTGGAGGGAATTCCAACTCCTCGCAGAGAGGACTCGGGGCAAGGCGGCCTCCCTGAGGTAGGAGTGGAAGGTGGGACGTGGGCAGCACCATGACCAGAACCTGTCCAGGTGGAGGGCCCAGGAGGAGGACGAGCCCCTGCCTTCTGCAGAGGGTCCTGTGAGCAGCGAGGCAGGGAAGTGCCGGCCACCGCGAGGACGGGGCTCCCCAGATGCCGCCAACTCTGCTGGGAGGCCACAGTCTCTCCTGAGAGCGGTCTTCGCGGGCGCCTTGCTTCACTTTCACGAGTAACCCAGCCACTGGCCTCTTTCCCGTGCGGCTCACTTTTCTTTCCTCAGAACACCAGAACCAAGGTCGCCGTTTCAGCGCCGTGTCCTGTCCTCCAACCTGGTGCCGGGCCTCTACAGCCTCCTACCAGCGGGCCTCTACCTGCCCCCGTCCACCTCCCAGCTTTGGTTGTATGTTGTCTGCTTGGCCTGGGACACCCTGCCTTTGGCCTTGGGCTCCTCCGTGTATGCTTCCCTCTACCAAAACTCCTTGTGGGCCTCGCCCGTGCTCTGCCTGATGCCCTCTTGTCACCTCTGTTCAGCTTCCCCCGGCGTCCATCCCCACAGTGACACCTCTCTTTCCTGGCTGGCAGGCAGGCTTGCCTCTCCTGCTTGGTGGCATCTCTGTGAGCAGGGCCCCTGCAGAGGCAGCCAGAGCATCTCCTGGGCTGTGCTGTGGCCCTGTGGTGTGCTCCCGACTCTCTTCAGCAGGGGGCGCCAGACACCGCCTTTCAGAGCTGTACCCAGGGTCTGCAGGGCGCACAAGTCGCCATGGTGCTCTTCCATGGCCTTGTTCTTTTCTTACCCCGTTCATGCCGTTTTCATTTTCAGACTTGCTGTGTTTCCAACGCGGTGACACCTAAACCTCTGCTCCCCTCCACTCTTCAGCATCAGGCCTGTGCTGCCCTTGAAATTCCACACTAAAGGCTCAAGGGTCACGTCCCACGTTCTATCAGTTGGCTGGCATAAAGTTATTCCAGATGTTTCTTAAGTTAGGTTACCGACTTGAGTGACTGAGGGTTCAGCAGAGAAGGTATTACTTAGGGAACTTGGACAGGCAGGCCAGGTCTCGTTCTCAGGAGCCAGCAGGGACGCCTCCTGGCTCTGGGTTTAGAATGGAATACATGGGAGGGACCCCCTCAGACGTCCATCTCTCTGGGACCTCAGTGCTGCTGGGTTGTGGACAGACTCTGGCTTCATTGTTTTACAGATGGGAAATCCACCATCTATGTTGGCTCCCACCCCGCTGGGGAGCATCCTGAGGACCTGGGACCTTTTTGACCCACAGATCCTGAGTAAGGAGACATGAATTTTCTTTTGACATTTCCCATGGGGACAAAGAAAATGGCTCATCAATGGGAACCTTAAGTATAATCCTGCCTCCCAGTTAGATTCCTTCTGCAGAAAGTAAGGCGAATGGTCAGAGGTCCCTATGTACAGGTTTGCTTTCTCCCAAGGGACCAAAAAGCCTTGAGAGCTACGTGAGGCCTCTTTGACGCCCTTCTAGCAATGGTGAGTCAAGACATCACTGGCCCAGGGGACCCGCGCCACCCCTTCCTCCCCTCCACAGTGTGCTTCCCGGTCTGCTCTGTCAATCTAAATCCCTGCTGCTCCTCCGCACCCCGTTCCTTATGGCTCCGCTCCCTGCTTCCTGCCTACCTCTTCACAAGCCTCTCCCCACTGAGCCCATGTCCAGGTTACACCCATCACAAGAGACAGAGGAGAATTTGGGCCAGTCGGGGTATAATTTAGATCTATGCAATATCTAAAATGAACCAAATACGGTTTGGGAAAGTTTTCTGATGACCCCTATAAATATACAAAGGGATTCCAACTTTTAACCCAGGGCTCTGATCGGACCTGGGAGATGTAACAGTAATCATTTTGGGCCAGTCAGAATATAAACAGGCAGTTTTTCTATGCATCCACCTTTAAAAGAGTGAAGTTGGTCATGAGCAAAAATTTACTCAAAATGGATCCAAGACCCAAATGTGGGAGTTAACACCTAAAGCTGTTAGGGGACGTGGAAACCTAGTGACCTTGGCTTTGACCAGGCGAGCTTACATACGACACCCGCAGAGCAGGGGAGCACTGCCCGGTGGTGAGAGCTGACTGTGGAGTGAGCCTCGGCCTTGGGTGTGATGCGTGAGTTTAGGGCAATCATCCCACACAGGAGCAGAAGCCCAGCGAGGAGGATAAGGTCATGAGAGCAGGTTCATTGCAAGACCCAGGAAAAGCCAGAAAAAGCGAGGCACACCCCCAGAGCTCGCAGGCAGATCAGCAGGGACCAACCTGCCCCAGGTGATTCAGCAGTGGGCTCTCGTTGGGGTGGGTGGGAGTGGAGTCGTCTTGCTCCTGGGCCGGGCACTCACACAGCTACTGGCCGTTGGGGGCAAGCCCTAAGCCTGCACTGTGTGGGAATTGAGGGCACATGCCTGGTGCAGGGTCACTTTGCCCTTCCTGTCCAAACACTACAGGCAGTAGGTCATGTAATGGTCAACTGACCCTCAGAGTAGCTGTGGACACATGCACAGCCTTGGGCCACCATGTGTGCCCTTCATCTAGAGAGGAGTGTGCAGGCCCCCATGTGGAAGGTGGGGGCAAGCAGCGGTGCCCCTTGGTGGACCTGAGTCTGGTTCTTCCACAGCCCACCCGCAAGGGGAGTGGATGATGTCCTCACAGCACTGCACGATGGGTATCAAGTCCTCTGGGTCAGCGGCTCGTCAGGCCCTTTTCCAGCATCCCACTCTCGTCTCCCCCCGTCTCATTCCTGCCGTCCTTAGATTACTACCCAAGGAAAACACAACATGGACTTCGTCCAAACTTTGGACTTTGGTCCATCGAAGGATCTCCACAGGAAAGGAAATGGCAAGACACAGAATGTGCGAATGTGTTCACGGATCCCATATCCGAGCAGCGTCTGTGACAATCACATAGGCAATGCTCTTATACCTCAGGTTCTTACAACAAGAGCCCAGTGAAAAATGCACAGCTGCTTTGAATAGTTGTTTCTCCAGAAAAGATTTCAAATGACCAAACAGGTCATGAAAAGATGCTAAACATCTTCAGTCATTAGGGAAATACAAATCAAAGCCACTTGAAATACCCATTCCTACCTACTCAGATGGCTAGAATCAAGTCAGAGGATAACAAGGGCTGGCCACAGGGGCGCGTGGAGAAGTGACAGCCTCGCTTACTCTGGGAATAGAAAGTGGTGCAGTCGCTCAGGAAAAGAGAACAGTTGGCATTCACCCAACAGGGAACAGAATTACCACGTGACCAGCAGTTCCAGCCTGGGTCCACACCCAAGGGAAATGGAAGGTATGTTCACACAAACACTCACACATGAACGTCCATGGTGATACCCCAAAGGTACAAGGGGCCTTGATGTCCGCAATGGTTGACTTGGTGGACAAAGTGTGCGACCTTATCCGCACAGTGGAACAGTATTCAGTCGTGGAAAGGAACAGAGTTGCGGTTCCTGCGACAACACAGGTGAACTTCCAACATGGCCAAGGGAGAGGAGCCAGTCTCAAGGATCACATCTGTGTGATTGCAGGTGCGTGGAACGTCCTGAACCCACAGATCCCTGGAGACAGAAGGCAGCTGAGGGGCGGCCAGGGCGGGGGGTGGAAGGGTGGTGAGCGTGTGAGTTGCCCAGACCCACACAGTGCTGCAGTTTCCCAGCCTAGGGAACACACTGGAAAGCAGAGGACCATACACTTTGAAGGGCCACCCTTATGGCATGCCAATGACCTCTGTGTTTCCATGGCCTCCTCAGAGAGGCCTCCAGACCTCTGCGGAAAGACGCCGCCCCTCCCAGGACCCCCTGCTGGACTCTGTAGGACCTGTCTCTCCCGGGGCTCTCCTGCTCATTTACCCCACTGCTTGTCAATCTCCCCTGTGTGGTAAGTAGGGTGCATGATGGCCCCAAAGCTGTCCTTCCTCATTCCAGCACCTTGAGTGCAAGACCAAAAGAGACTTCAGTCGTGATTCAGTTAAGTGTCTTGAGATGAGCCATTATCCTGGATTATCTGGGTGTGTCCCATGGAGCCACGGGGATCCTTGTGAGGGGGGCAGGAAAGGGAGGGAGAGGGAGGGAGGGAGGGATTATGTAAGGACAGAAGGACAGGGCAGAAGGAGAGCAGATGCTGCACTGCTGGCTTGGGAGGTAGAGGAGGAGCCATGAGCCCAGTAGAAGCTAGAAACAGCAGGAAACATTCTCCCCTGCCAACTCCACCGAGCCCTTGACTTCAGCTCACGAACCAGTGAAAAGAAGGATGGGAATTACATGCATGAAACTGTCTCATCAAAAGCTAAACGTTGGGGGCTGGGGTGTAGCTCAGGGGTAGCGCACTTGCCTAGCATGTGTGAGGCACTGGGTTCCATCCTCAGCACCACATAAATAAATAAATAAATAAACAGTAAAAAAAAGAAAAAAACAAGCTGAACGTTCAGCTTGGTTTGCACCTTTATTGGTCAGGCAGGAGCCCTCCAAGCCTCCCAGCGCACAGGAGGCAGGGCAGGGTGAGCCTCTCCCCCGCCCCACGCCCACCAGAGGTCGCCTTTCCCCACAGCCCTGTCCACCCACTCAGGCCACAGAGCAGTCGGGACCTTTGTCTTCTAGCTCCTCAGTACGTGAGAGAGGAAAGGCTGTCCCCTCTCTTGCCAGCCACAGTGCCCGGGTGACGTTGCCTGAACTTGCAGAGGGCAGGGGCATCTCGCCAAAGGAAAACGGGAGGTGTGAGGCACAGGGCACCAAGTGGCCCCACAGGGCCTCCAGGGGTTAGCTGAGCTTGCTCACGGGGACAGAGCCCTGTGGGAAGCCAGGCTTTGGGACAGCAACCAACACATGGTTGCAGAGAGGATGATCTTGAGGACCAGGGTGGAGACACTGCCTCTGACTTTGGCTTAGATATGAGGCGTCCCCCAAAAGCTCCTGTGTGAGACTGCAAGAGTGTTTAGAGGTGAAATGGCTGGGTTGTGAGAACCTTAATCAGTGTGTCAATCCCCTGATAGGGACTGACTAAGTGGTGTCTGTAGGCAGGTGGAGTTTGACTGGAAGAGGTGGGTTCCTGGGGTATGCCTTTGAAGTTTGTATTTGTCCTTGGTAAGAGGAGAAGTCTCTCTGCTTCCTGGTGTGATGTCCTGCCTCACCGCAGACCCTGGGGAGTGGAGTCGGCCATCTATGAACTGAGACTTCCGAAACCATGAGACCCAAATAAACTCTTCTTCCTCTAAAATTGTTCTTGCCACATCTTTTAGTCATAGCAGTGAAAGGCTGGCTAAAACATGACTGTACTGGGGTTTCAGAAAGGAAATGTCAAGTTTGAGCTCAGGTAAAATTTAGAAAGAGGAGAGAGAGAAAAAAAAACCTGTAAAGCATTAATTTAAAAAATATGGGAGGCAGGCAGAAAGACTATACCATGTCCTTAAAGTTGTTTGTGACTCTTGTAGCCACAGGACAGCTATGGCTGAAGATCAGACCCCACATTTAATAGTGGGGGTTACAGAATTACTTGGTGAGTTGCATTCAAAACTGACCAAGACTTTTGAGTGTAAACTGGGTCAATGAAGAGGAAGAGCTGACACATGGATGTGGGACATTTATTCAAGGTCAGGTGATAGTGAGGGTGTTATGGTTTGGATATGAAGTGTCCCCGGAAAGTTCCTGTGTTTATGCAGGAGTGTTCAGAGATGAAATGATTGGATTGTAAGAATTATAACCGAATCAGTCCATCCTAGTTTGAATGGAATAACAGGGCATTAACTAGGAAGTTGGGGCACGATTGGAGGAGGTAGGTCGCTGGGGACATGACCTCAGAAGTCACATCTTGCCTCTGATTCCTGGCTTGCTCTCTCTTGCTTCCTGGCTGTTATGAGCTGAGCAGCTTTCCTTCGCTGGGCCCTTTCCCCATGATACGCTGCCTTATCTTGGACCTGGAGCCATGGAGTCAGTCATCTATGGACTGAGACCTCTGAAACCATAAGCCCCAAATAAACGCTTCCTCCTCTAAACTGTTCTTGTCAGGCATTTTGGTCACAGAAAACAAAAACAAAAGCTGACTAACACAGAGAATCTTGACCCCACCCCACCCCACCAATGCCCCTGAAATCGCCTGCCTTGCCTGAGACCAGACTGCCCATCTGTGGACACCTGCTGCTGAGGCAGGTGAGTAGGAATAGGTCCTAGGGTATTGCACCCACAGAACTTCCTCTCGGTGTCAAATCAGGCTGTTTATCAACACGTGTGCAGTGAGAACCCCAGAATCCTCGACACCTGACAACCCTCCGCAAACACGGCGCTGTACGACCTGGCTGCAGCAGGGTTCCCAGAGGCATGAGGCCACACACTGGGGACAGCCCTCTTCACATGCCCGCCCGAGAGGCTCCTGCTGCCAGGAGAGTCTGCTCTTTTCTCTGGCCAACCCCCAGCCTCCTTTCTCAGAGCATTTACTGCAAAGGGCTTAGACTGTGACTAGTCTCCAACTCAGAAGGGCCTGACAGCCTTTCCTTTGAACTGTGGCCATCAGGAGGCCGGAGACTGCCTCCCAGTCTCTGTGGGAGAACCTGAGGTCCTGAGGTGGAAAATCACCACAGGCAAGTGCAGTCTAATTTCATTCATGCTGACCAAGCTCTGGTGGTTTCTCGTGTGGCCAGGGGCCATTGTCCAGCTTTATTAAGGCAGAGGTGTGAGGAGACATGGGCCATGCCCTGCTATCTCTTGCCAACGGGAGTTGCTTGCAGGAGGAGGGTGGCCAGGGTCCCCAGCTCCCCGTCCCAGGTGGCCTGCATCCCCTCCCTGTCTAGGACTCTCTGGGCAACTCACAGGCTTCTGCAGACCCAGAAAGAGACAAGGGGTGGGAACAGGTGGTCACCACCTCACAGGAGGAAGGAGACCCAAAGGCCCATCCCCAGGTGAGCGGAAATCGCTGTGAAGGGAGGAGAGAGGAGAGCCCTGGTTACCAAGGTGGGAAGGGGCAATGATCTTGTTCAGCCCTTTGTCTTTCACAAACTTCTCAAAGATCCTCAGGGCCTCTGGATCTTCCTCCAGGGTGCGACCTGCAGGGCAGATGGAGTGAGGGTGTGTATGGAAGGTGGACCCCCGTCCACTGGGGCAGGAGCAGAGGGGGCTTGAGATCCAGTCTAGACACTGACATCCCCCCAGGGGCTTCCAGTCACTGTGAGGACTCAAATCTGCTGTGCCAGGGGCTCCAGGGACTGGGATGGAATCTCCCAGCCCAAACCTCCTGAGAAAGAGCCAGTGGAAGTCTCCAGGCAAGAACCACTTCTGCATCTTCTCTGGGACTAGACACTTGTGCATCTGAGCTCTGGCAAAGCTCAGAGTCCCATGGGGGATTCCTGTCTCCGAAGGCTCCACAAGAAAGAGGTCCCACTGCCCCGACACTGGCAAGCACAGGACCAATGCAGAATTCCCGGCACAGGCACATCCCAGGATCAGGGACACCTGTCCCTCCAAAGCCCGGCCCCTCCAAGAGAAATAGCCCTGAGTTTGACCAAAGGGGGAGCAGGAGGAGGGAAGGGGAGGGGCCTACCTGTCAGTGACACATCCCCATGAATTAGCACGACAGCCCTCCTGAGCAAGACCCCATCTTTGAGTCTGACCCATAAAAGCCCATTCCTGCCCCACAAAGATGCTCGTCCTTGAGAATTGTCCCCCTGTGTGGCCTCAGCTCCTCCAGACCCAGTCCCCCCCAAGCCTCTCCTTGCAGACCTGCCCTCAGAGGCTGCACCCTGGACCCTCTAGACTAGCAATGTGCATACCACCCCCAGTCCTGTCCAGGCACCCTGCTCTCACAAGGGCACTGGGCATGGACAGGGCACACTGCCTTCCTGCCCAGCTCCCTCCAGCTTCCACCCAGGGAGCCATTCCTGGGACTCCAGGACTCTCCACAGAGAGGCATTTGTGAGCTCCTAGCCTCTCCAGTTCTCAGCTCAGATCCTGCCCAAGACCACACCCCACATGCAACCAGTTGGGTGTGGAGGTTTGTCCTGCACTGGACCCGGGAGAGGAGGGACATGTTAAATTCAATCTAGGAGAGAGAGGTGGGGAGTGACCTGGGGGCACCTGGAGGCTCTGGGCAGCACCAAGGGCCCTGAGGTCCATGCTTATGATCAGAGGGTTGGACCAGTTGGCAGGTCTGCCTGTCCATGTCTCCCTGCTGCTGCCAGAGCTCCCACACAGTCATCACTGGGACCTGCAGGTCCAGAGCCTCCCAGGGGGCTGCAGGCAGGGTAGGACAGGCAGTGGGTGCAGCATGCACAAGACAGAGGAGGACAGGCAGGGAATGATGGACAAGGGTGGGGGAGGGACCCACTGAAGCTCTGTGCGGGGACCAATCCTGGGGGCGAAGATCTGGAGGACTCTAGTGGAGATTAGAAAGGTTGTGAGAGCGGTGAGTCTCAGGGTAGAGATGACTCCAATAGGTCAGTGGCCAGGGACAGGGTCTCTACAAGGGCACAACTGACCTGCAGGGAGGGGTCTCGCTGTGGGGCATCCTTGCACAGCAGGGTGTGGAGCAGGGCTCCAGCCTCCACCCCAGGATGCCAGGACCCCATCTCTGCCATCATGACTGTAACGCACCTCCAGAAGTTGCCCAATGTCCCTGGGGGCCAGCAGGTCCCAACCAGGTCCCCTGGTCAGAGCACAACCACACCAATGCCTGACTGAGCAGGGAAGGAAGAGATCAGGGCCAAGTGGCCCGAGAGCAGACATGGGCACAGGATTTGTGGCATGAGAGCTGAGGATGAGAGGCCAAGATCCTACAAACCCTCGCCCACCAAGAGTGCAGGAGTTGCAGGAATGGCTGCCCAGGTGGGACTGCAGGGAGCCAGGCAGGAAGGCAGCGCACCCCGATGCCAGCACCCTGGAGGCCCAACCCAGCTCCGCACAGTGCGGAGGCTGGAGCGCACCCATGAGCATCATCATCTGGTAGGCTTGTTGTGTCTTGCTCTTGAAGTAGGCGATGGCGTGATCCTTCCCTGGCAAGAAGTGGACTGAGATGGTGTGCTTCCACCCTGTGGGCAACACAAGCCACTTGGCCACCAAGTCTCTTTCTGTAGACACTACTGAAATAAAGAATGCATATTTGGTCACTTACAGGTTTGGAAGGTGCCCGGGGAAGTGACATCCAGGGGCAACAGGAACGGAATGCATCCAATGGGTTTACTGGAACACAGGGTCCAAGCACAGTTCTCCCCCTGGACACCTGCCCCCTCCTTCCCTGCTGCCACCCATCGGGTCCCAGCAGTGAGGCCAGCCCCCATCTCCTCCTCATGCGTGACACTCCACAGCCAGACCGGGCTCTTCAACTCTGTGGCCAGAGTTCCCAGAGGCCCCATCATTAGGTCCCCAGGACCCTGGAGCCTGGACTGCCAAGGGTGCCTTGAGTGTGCCTTCTATAGGCAAGCAGGTCTCCGTGGGTGGCTTGGATGTGCTGCTCAGGGTCAGGCACCCAGAAGGAACAGGGACCCCAGCAAGACCCCACCCAGTCCAGGCTGGGTTCTCTGAAGCCATGGGAAGCTACTATCCTAGTCCAGGGGACAAAGTCAGGAGGTCCCAGCCAGTCATTTTTACCACAGCAGGTCACAGTCCCCAGAACGTGGCTCACCATGGACCCGCATCCCCTCCCTGTGTGCACCAGGTGGCACCAGCAGGGAGAAACCTGGAAGCTGCAGAGTGGTAAGCAACCCACGCTGCAGTCAGGGCAGCCTGGGAGCCGCCCACCCAGGCATCTGCCCGCCAAGGAGGCCAGGTCCTGCCCCAGGTCCCCAAATGCTCCTCCAAATGCATCTCCCAGGTGACAGGGTCCCGGCCTGGACACCAGCCTTGGCTCCGTGGGGACCGTGCAACCCAGAGCAGATCCTGAAGGAGGCAGAGGCCCTCTCCGGGCAGACGAGAGCTCAGTGCCCACACCTGGTTTCGGCAGGCGGAGGCCCACTGTGCTGGAGAGCTGGAGTCACAGGAGCACCTCAGAGACACACAGGTAGGAGGGTGGAGTCCTGTGCTCGCTCAGGGTCCCCAGGAGCTTCGTTGCCCTGGTTACGGAGGGCGCCTGGCAGGTTCCCGAGACAAGCCAAGAGGATGCCATTTTGCCAGCTTGGGGCCAGCTGAGATCAGGGCCCGGGGGCGGGGGCGGGGTGATGGGGCCCCGTAGGCAATCACCTGAGGTTCATCCTGAACTCCAGCTTTCTTAGCTGGTTTCTCACAAACTTGAAGGGAGGCAGCGGGTGGGTCTTCTTCTCTTCAGGAATAGGCATGTCTCCTGCCCAGCGCACTATGTGCCAGTCACCTAGAAGCTGGGGGCGGGGGGCACAGCCCTGAGCAGGTGTGGGGCAAGGGAGCCAGGGAGAGGGGGCCAGGTGGAGCTGACGTGGGGCAGGGCAGGAGGGGTGGTGTGGGTTCTCTGCAGGCTGGGGACTAAGATGCTCCAGGCCCAGAGGAGTCCTGGTCAAGGTGACCCCTTCCACCACCAGCAGGCAGAGCCAGGCAGGCTGGGGCAGGGGCCCTGGAGGGCGACACACTCCTGGGAGGGCCTCTGACCTGGGGCCATGCACAGGCCACCCAGAGGGGCTGAGAAAGTCACCTGAAGGACCAGGTGGAGTTTCATTATTAGGGAGATGAGATAGGAGGACAGGGCAGGGGTGGAGTGGATGGAGCTCAGGAGAGCCACAGGGCACAGAGTGACCCTGCACTAACTAAGCGTGGCTGCTCTGATGGCCACGATCACTGCTGTGGGTGACCAGCCCACGGTGCTGGTCCCTGCCTCCTTCCTTGAGGGTGCCCACTTCTGCAAGGACTGACTTACCCAAGTTCTCCAGAGACCACAGGTCAGCCTACCCTGGGCCCCAGGCACCCAAGGGACAGTCCTTGAGCCTTCAGCCCCAGCAGCCTCTGCACTGGCTCCTGCCTCCTGCCTCCTTCAGGCTCTGGGTCCCACACGCCCTTGACCTCATCAGTCCCCTGCACCCAAGGCCTCGGGGCCACAGGGGAGGCCTGGGGCTGCTGAGTCAGGCCCCTTTGCTGGGGGCGGGGGTGGGGGCGGGCAGAGAGAATCCAGACCAGGGGTTGGGTGTGGAAAGGCTGTGAAAGGGAGCTGGGTGTGGACAGCATGACCAGCAGCTGTTCAGTCCCTAAGAGGGGACAGGAGGACTTGAGGGAACCATGAGGAGGCCCTGGGGACCAACTGGGTGGGCTCAGGAATCTGACTCCTCTCTAGAGTGAACAGAGATTCCTGGACACCAGCCTTGACCCCCAGGACCTATTTGGGACCCAGTCAGTTTAGTTCCCAGGTCAAGGACACTTGGATAAGGGAGGTTGTCACTCAGCACCTTTGTCCATGGGCCTGGGATGGTGTCCAGCATCTCCAGGGCTTTAAATCTTATCATAAGACAAACCAGAATTTTTTAAAGTCAGAAGTTCCTAGACAGTCATGGTGATACAGAGGGTCACCTGAGCCTTTCTCTGGAAACAAAAACCCTGAATGGAATCCTAGCTGCAGAACCAGGAGCTTCTTAGAAGCCCAGAAACTGAGAGAGGGAAGAAGTAGGGCTCCGGGCAGTGGTGCTGGCAAGAACCAGCCCAGGGACAGTCTGGAGAGGCCTCACCACGCGGCCCCTCAGCCTCTGGGGGACCTCACAGAAGGCAGGAAGGCACGCTGCTATCCTCAGCACCCCTCCTGTGCCAGCAGAGGTCACCAAGGACACAGGTCAGGGCACCTTGCAGAGGTGCACCTGGGACACCCAGATCCCACCCCAGCCCTCCCCAGAGCTATCACCTCCCGTGGGCTGGCAGGAGTCAGCAGAAACTTCTGGGCTCGCACCGCAGAGAGCAGGCTCAGCCCCACGGTCAGCAGGAGCAGCCGCATGGTCTCCAGGTCTCCTCTGCGCTCCTGCTGCCAGCCACCGTTTATCCCGGGCTGGGCTGCCCAGGAGGCAGGACCCGCCCGCCTCACCTGCTCTGAGGCTCCAGAGCCACAGGGCCGATGGCGCTGTTTTGTTTGGACGGAGGTGAAAGGACAGTACGGAGCTAATTTGTGTAATTAGCCAGCGTGACTGACGTCACTTGAGCCATTCTGAGGAAGCCATCCAGAGGGAGACTGTTGTCAGAGGGGAAGTGACCGCTGGGAATTGGAGCCCGGAGGACAGCAGCAAGGCCCCTGTGCCTCCCTCCCTGGGCGCCTGCCCACCCCGGTCCCCATGCACTCTGCGGGGTCTCTGGCCCAGGCCAGGCCCAGTTCCCACCAACAGCAGGTTCTGTACCTCCCCATCTGTCCCCAACCCTGAGCTCCAGCTCGGCATCCAGCCCCTCCCCACACGCCTCCCCTGGCTGGGCGATGACACCCCGCAGCCTCGACCCCTGGGAGCCGAGCTGCTCTTTCCCCACAACGCCCTGTCTTCCACCTGCACCCCAGCGCCCTGGAGACCTTGCTGGCTCTCTCCCCCTGCTCCTGCCCCATCAGCTGCCAGCTCGGCCTCTGGAAGCCCCCAAGCCCACCTCCTCCCAGACGGAGGTTCCCTGCGCCAGGCTCAGGGGACAGGCCACTGCCACGTCCTGCCTGCTCTCTGCTCCGCACCTCTCCTTTGCCCTGTTCTCATTTGCCCAGCACCAAAGAGCTCCCGCAAGGTCTTGCTCCCGTGCCTGCGTATGGGCGTGCTTGTGTGTCTGCGTGTAAGTGTATGCGTGGGTGTGCACATGCACGTCTGAGTGCACCTGTCTGTGCCTCTGCATGCATGTGCATGTATGTGCATCTGTGTGTGATGTCACATAGGTACTGTGTGTCTGTCTGTATGTCCATGTGGGCACTTCTGTCTTTTCCTAGATTATCCTTTGGGACCCTGGTGTGGGTTTTCTCGTGTCCTGTTCTTTCCTTTTTTTTTTTATCCTTCTCTTCTTGTGATTGTCCTATCCCTAAGTTTGTGCCTTAGCAACAGCTCTCGGGTTTCACAGTAAAAAAAGGTATATATGGACACGTCCATCTGATGATACCCTGATGCCTGTGATCCCCAAGGAGCAGGTGAGGAGAGTGGGGAGGCCCAGAGAGGTAGACTTGTCCAGGGTGACACACCTGACGAGGGGGAGGGACAAGGATGAACCCACCTGGGGATGGTGAGGTGGGTGTTGTTGGTGTTACTCTACCCAGTTGTGTACACAATACCAGAGAGAACCTGGACTCTGGCAGCCAGGCACCTGCACCTCAGAGCCAGCCCAGCTGGTCCACATGTCCCTGGACCCCAGAGAGAGCAGCTGTCTCCCGACTCTGAAGGCTCAAGCCTCATACATCTGAAAAAAGGCAAAGGAGCCCTCATGATAAAACCGGGGCAGAGGCCAGCTCCTGCACCCTCCAGAGGGAGCAGCAGAGCCCCGGGGGCTTCTGTCCCCTGCCAGCCCCAGCCCAGCCAGACCCCCCTGCGCCTCCACAGCAGGCTTCCCGTTAGCCCCCGCCGCAGCCCGCCCGGCACCTCTCAGTTCCTGACTCCGCCCAGCACCAGCCTCAGCGCTGTCCCACCCACCTCCTGGGAAAGCGTTCTTTTTATTTCTTCTTTTCTCTTTTTAAAAATTTTCCTAATGTTCAGTACATCATTTTAAGCACTGTAGTGCTTAAAAGTTAAGTTACAATGTAACTTTTTACTTGTCTCAGTTGCTCAACTCAGGAGCTCAGAGTCCACTCTTCCTGCTGGGCAGCCACCAGCACTGTCCAGCTACAGGCTGGAGCCCCAAGCAGAGCACAGGGGACCTGGGGGCGGACACTTGCAGGCCGTCCTGGAGGCAGTGAGAGAGGAGGCCTGCTTGGGGTCCGGGGGAGACAGTGAAGAGATGGGAGGGTCCAGAGGACAGGGACACTGCTGTGGGCTGGGGAAACGCCCTGAAGGTGAGGGGCACGGGCTCTGTGTTCAGACAGACGCGCGACCTCGGAGAGGGGCTGCTGTTTGAGCACGGCCCCTTGCCTGTGCGACCAGCAGCCCCTCCCAAAGGAGGACAGATGACACCAGAGGGCGCCGGGCTCCCCGCCGCGTGAGAGCCCAGCTGCTCCTGGAGGCCCACGGAGGGGCCAGCACAGAGGCGGCTTCTTCCCAGCAGGAGGCATGCTCAGGTCCTGGTGACAGGTGAAGTACTGGAGCTGCCCTCAGCGTGCAAGAACCTTGAAGGGCCTCTCCTTGGGCCCCAAGAACGGGACTATGGCAGAAGAAGCAGACAATGGTGCCCACAGTGCAGGATGGCTGGCTGGTCCCTGGCCCAGCCCTGGCCGGGGGCTGCCCTGAACACCAGCTGGGAGGGGCTGGTTTAGCTGGAAACGGAGACCTGCAGATGACCCAGGTGGGGCCGAGTCCCCTCACTGAGCTACTGCGTGCCAGCCTGCTGCCCCGGCCCCTGCGCGACTTCTCTGGGAGGAACCTGCCGGCCCTCCCATCTCACAGAGCAGCAAACAGCCCTGGGAAGAGAGGTCGTGGCTGGGGCCCAGCTCTGGCTGCTGCAGAGGTGGGGGTCCCTCTGCCATGAGCCAGGGCCCCGAGAGCCCCTGCGAGGCCTCATGCAGACACACAGGCCAGAGTTCCAGGGCAGAGAGCAGGTGCGCAGAGGGATTTGTTTCTTCAAGGTCGTTGAGACGGTGACGGTTCTCTTAAAGGACTGCCGGCCTTCGTGCAAGGTCGGGTGGGCCAGGAGCCATGAAGCGAGACCCTTATACCTGTGAGCGTCCCGGACACAGTCCACTGAAGACATGCACACGGGACGCTCCCAGGACAGTGCCATTGACCCCCCCACACCAAATGGACCCTGGGCCCTCTCAGCCCAGAGCCTCAGTTGCCATCTTCCTGGTGAGGGAGAGTGGGGTGGGTCACAGTGTGGCTCAGAGTGGCCGCCTGGGGAGGGAGGGAATCCCTGCCACTCATCACCCTGACGCTTAGCTGGAAGAGAAGACCCTGGTCAGAACAACTGATAGGCAGGTGTCCATACTCAGGACCTGATGTCACAGGCACAAGGACAAGGGGTCTGACGGCAGGAGTCCCCATGCTGCAGAACCAGCCAAGAATGCCCCAGAGGAATATGGGGTCAGAGCAAGCCAGGCCTGACCAGTAGAAGGGACAGAGCAGGCAGAGGCCAGAGCCAAGGACAATAGTGGGCAGCAAGAAGGGTGAGGTCACCGGGAAAGCTGAGGGTCACTTTCTCTGCCAGGGGTCTTTGTCCACCATGTGGGTCATCACACTGAGTGCTCTGCCCATCCCATGAGGGAGGAGGAATGGACATCCCATTGCACTGATGGGGGAACTGAGGTTTTGAGAATGTGCAGAGGCAGGATTCGAACCCACAGTCCGTGAGACACCGTGGGGCCTACATAGCCAGGAGGCTGCACCCCACGGCCACAGGAGGGACTCTGTGGCTCTGTACTTCCATGATGCCAAGAGAGAGGCTTTTGGGCCGGCCAGCAGGTAGGCTATTTCCCGTCCTGGGAGGACTGGGGGCCCAGGGCCTAGGCACTGGGGGTGGCTCTGCCTTCCACACAAAGTTCAGTAAAGGTTTCCAGCCTGGGAAGTCTTGGCCCCCAGGACTCCTGGGATCCAGGGATGCCTCTGTAAGGGGTGGCATTCAGAAGGACCCCAGGTCAGTTTTCCCATCTGTTAAGTGAGAAATAGGTGGGTCAGCCCAACAGGCTGTTGAGTGAATGACCTGTGGGATGACCTGTGGGACCCTTGCCCTGTATGGTACCCACATGCAGCCACCTGCCAGCAGGTCCCTCCTCAGGTGGCCCCTGCTGCTGCTTGGTCCCGGGTGCTTGGCATAACCTGAGGAGGAGCGAGGGAGGTCCAGGACAACAGCACGAGGCAGGTGAAGGGGTCAGCGCAGGAAGCACAGGTGATGCTCGTGCGCCCCTGCAGGACCTGCACCCAGACACCTGCTGCCCCGAGAGCAGCTCCTGTGGTGTGGCTCCCGCTGCCAGTGGCTCCCCTAGCTGGTCACCTGGTCACAACGCTCTCTGGCCCCCACTGTGTGCCCAGCACTGTGGCTTCCTCGGCCAGCCTGCCTCACCCTGAGCTGCCACATGGAGCTCGCACCCATGTGTGGCACAAGAGGGCTGGCCCTCCGGTTCGTGGGGACGATGGGCACCAGGAACCAACCGCTTTCTTAGAATAGGCTTGTATCTGAAAGAAACTCAGGAAGAAAAGGACCCGCTGGGGGCCAAGGGTTCAAGGACTGTCCCTTGGGTGCCTGGGGCCCAGGGTCGGCTGACCTGTGGTCTCTGGAGAACTTGGGTAAGTCAGTCCTTGCAGAAGTGGGCACCCTCAGGGGAAGGAGGCAGGGACCAGCACCGTGGGCTGGTCACCCACAGCAGTGATCGTGGCCATCAGAGCAGCCACGCTTAGTTGGTGCAGGGTCACTCTGTGCCCTGTGACTCTCCTGAGCTCTGTCCACCCCACCCCCGCCCTGTCCTCCTATCTCATCTCCCTAATAATGAAACTCCACCTGGTCCTTCAGGTGACTTTCTCAGCCCCTCTGGGTGGCCTGTGCATGGCCTCAGGTCAGAGGCCCTCCCAGGAGTGTGTCGCCCTCCAGGGCCCCTGCCCCAGCCTGCCTGGCTCTGCCTGCTGGTGGTGGAAGGGGTCACCTTGACCAGGACTCCTCTGAGCCTGGAGCATCTCAGTCCCCAGCCTGCAGAGAACCCACACCAAGATGTGGGTATAATCCCAGGCATACACAAATTCCAAGAAACAGCAAAGAATAAATCCAGCTAGAGCTGGGTATTTGTGACACAATTTTTATGATCAAATTGATAGCTTTTCAGCAAAATTCCTCTTGGGCCTCATTAACGTTCCCGAGGGCTCTGGAACCCTTTGATGCTAAATCATTCTCCCAGGGAGCCTCTACCCTCCGTCTTTGTCCCTTGTCTCTCTTTGATTGCTGGGTCTCCGCTGTCGGTGGCTCTGCTTGTCATTCAGACAGGCAGCTCTCCACCCTTCCTCAGCTTCACCCTCTCCTGTTTCCTCCCACGGTTTACCTCTCGCCTGAGAACAATCTGCACTTTGACCTTGCATGACCTTGTGTGGTCAGATGCAAAGGACTTCTTAAGGACTGCATCCGATCGGCCCATGGCCCCATTTTGCATGTGCGGACACCCAAGCCCAGAAAATCCAGAAAACCTGCTCCAGTCATCCAGCCAGCAGAGAACTCGGTGACAAGTCATGTGTGGCTGATGATCCCAGGAAGCCTGAGTCAGGCTGTGGGAAGGGGAGGCAGGAGGGGGAACCATGATGAGGGGCCCAGGTGAGCAAGTCCTGGGAGGACCCCCAGCCTCAGCCTCTCTGGGGACTTCACCAGCTGGATGAGCTCTGCCCCCACAGGCAGAGAGTGGTCCCAGGGTTTTAACACCCTCACACTGGTGGCTGAGGCTGGCCTGCAGGAGAAGCAGCTCCCAGGGGTCAGGAGAGCTCAGGGAGAGAGGAAGGCAACAGGCTCCCCCAGCTTCCAGTGGGCTCGGGTGGGCCAAGGAGACATGTGCCCGTCATCAGCAGCATGGTCGCCCAGGCGCCCCTGATGGAGGTCAGGCCCCTTTGCTGGACTTTGCTTGCCACCCTGTCTTCTGAAAGCAACAGCTCCCATGTGCGCAGCCCCTTCAGCTTACAGCCTGCTCTCCATGCAGGAGACCCCATCCTGCCTGGGAGGAGGTGGCCACGACTGGGCCCCCTATGTGAATGAGGAACCCAAAGGGAAGGGAGAGACATCCCAGAGTCGCTCAGCCAGAGTGGTGCAGCTGACTTCCCGCCCGGCTCTGCCTCCACCTCCACCTCTGCCTCCACCTCTGTGGAGAACAGGGCCTGGGGAACTTTCCAGGAGCTCAGTCAGGAGCTGCCTACCCTGCCAGGAGGACGCTAGGCCTGAGAGGCAACCCTAGAGCCTGGCCAAGCACAGAGCAGCTGACCGGGTGAGGTCATTGCCTGGCACAGCCAGCCTGGGGACAGGGTGCAGCCGTCCACCAGATGTCACCAGTGTGCACTGGGGGTGAGTCATCTGCACAGGGACTCTGAGGTGCTCTACAGCTCCCCCAGGCTCTGAGTGGGAAGTGGGGGCACAAAGATGGCTCCTGGACAGCAAGTAGTAACAAGCCCTGGGGTTTAGGCCAGGTCCTTCTGGCCCTGAGGTGTAAGGCTCCCTCTCCTAAACTCCCCTCCCCAGGAACGTGGAGTGCTAAGCAGGAGTGTCAGAGGTCAAGAGGCAACTGTACAGGTGTTGGCTGTCTCAGCATCTGTCTCTGATGCCGGCCATACCAGAAACACCTGGCCAGTGTCACCTGTCACCTGGCCTGTCCCTGGCCTTTCTTTCAGCCCCTTCTCTTGCCCCTCTGGGACATCATTCACATGCGACACAGTGTCCTCAAACACACACACACCAGTTCACCCGACGCTGGCCCTGCCTGGAAAGCCTCTAAGATTTATTTTACTTAAAATCCCAGCCTACCCCACTAACACGGTTAGTGACCCTCTAAGGGGCATTGATGACAACCTGGGAGCTTCATCTGACACCATTGTTTTAAATGGCTTCAGCATGCTGGCTCTACCAGGGACGAGAGGTCCCCCTGCTGGACACTGGAGGCGTCCCACGCAGGGCTCTCAGGCAGGTGAGCTCAGACCCCTGAGCTTTGTTCACATCTCCAGTCCTTTCCTCTGGTTTCTAGAGGCAGACAAACTGAATCAAAGGACACAGGGTCCTATTACTGAGTCACCACCCAGGCAGACAGTCCAGACCTGCTGCTGCTTCTGCTGCTGGGGAGTGTCCATCCCCCTCAGCCAGCCCAAGGAACTCTGATTTCAGGGGGGCAGAAAGTTGCTGCAGTTTGGAGGTGAGAGATGACATCTGAATCGCCTCTATTTCCTTGTCCTGAGGAGGAGGGAATCTGGATTCTCATCTTTCAGCCATTTCAGGATGTGGCCCCTCCAGCCTCTGTGAGCCTGGGGAACCCACCTCTCCAGGCAGACCTGGATCACAGACTAGTGCTGAGTTCCTCTCCCTGGTGTTGGGGGATCAGGCCCCAGCAGAGGGGCTCCCACCTCTGCTGGATCTGACAGACCAGTCTGATGCAGGGACCCCAGATTTGCTGGTTCAGGGACACAGTGGGTTCTGCTTGTGCCCAGCCAGACCTTGGCTATTGAAGGATGATGGTCTCAGACTAAGTGATCCCTGGATGCTGCTGGGTTCTGTGTGACGGGCATGTGGGCTGTGAACCTGTGGGAACTCCATGCCCACAACCAGGGCTCCAGGAGTAAGTGCTCGGCCAGCACTGAAGTCCCCTATCACCTCCTTCCATAGCAGGGAAGCTGAGGTTTTCCCAAGGTCACTCATCAAATTAGAGGCAGAACCCTGGGCACATGGGTAGAGACCTGAGGTCTGTTGTTGCTTCCCACCCGTGGGGCAAAAATCAATGTCTAAGTCTCAGTTGAGATTTGCAGAGACACCTGCTTGACACCCAGGAAGACTCTGGCTCTTGCTCCAAACAGAAGTAGCTCCTCAAGGAGAGGGTGGTGAGGCCCATTTGGTGAACTCCTGCCAAGCCTCCTCTGCCAAGTTCCATGGCTGGGGAAGTTCTGCATGCTCTCCCAACTCCCCTGGAGGTAAAGGCCTGGGAATCCTGCTGCCAAGCTCACCCTAGGGTGTCCAGACTCAGTCATGGAGTCCCTTGCTTCTAGGAAGTGCTCTGGCATCCCAGAGATGGGTCACAGTTGGGGACTAATTGTGTGTGTGGTAGGGAGGCCAAGAACTGGCCTTGGAGTCAAGGGCTCCAAGTCTTGCTCTGCCACTAACCAGAAGGCAGACCTTAACCAGTCCCCTGAAATGTTGTTGCCCACTTCTCTCTCTAAACCCATAACTCAGCCCTCTGAGATTGCTACTGAGAAAACAGACCACTCAATCTCAGGATCAAGACCAACTTCATTATGGAACTGAAGGATGGATTCCATTCAATGTCCATTATCAAGTGAAAATCTGAGGACCAGGGAGAGGAATAGCCACATAGGGTTATTGGGGGCCATGACTGGTCACACCAAGTGTGTGAGTCAGCTTTCTGTTACTATAACAAATACCTGAAATAATCAACTTATAAAGAGGAAAGTTTTCTTCTGGCTCACAGTCACACTTTTGAAGATTTTTGTACATGGTTGAGTGGCCCTGTTTCTTTCAGGCATGTGGCAAGAAAGAACTTCATGGTGGAGGAAGTTCATTCACCTCATGACTGGATTCAAAAGAGAGACCAAGGAGAGAAGAAGGGGTGGGGTCCCACAGTCCCCTTCAAGGGCATACACCAAACAACCAGAAGACCTCCCCCCAGGTCCCACCTCTTAAAGTGTCCACCCCACTTGCTCTACACTGGGGGACAAGCCTTTAACACATGGACCTTTGAGGACACTCATAAAGATCATGGATCCCGTGTGCCCTCCTCCACAGGCCCCGCCTGGGCTGGCTCTGAGCTGCTGGACTTGGCCTTGTGCATGACCTGCCCATCCAAGCAGCTGCTCCCAGCGGAGCTCAGGACCCGCCTCTCACCTGCATTCCCTGCAGTCAGTCCAGAGGGACAGGGGCTGTGCCTGCTCTGGGCTGCATTCCCAGGCTGCAGAGCAGCGCCTGCACACAGGGGCCCCCACATCTGCTGCATAGATAGGCGAAGGCATCGTGTACCCTCCCAAGAGCCCTGTGAGGAGGGTGCTGTTGTCTTACAGATGAGAAGCCTGAGACAGGAAGAGGTCTTGGGTCACTCATTCAGGCACGCATGCACACATTAGGCACCTGTGTGTAGGGCCTGGGCTGCAATGGTGAGCCCCTCATGCTTCCCCTGCCCTGGAGCTCACCGCCCACCAGGTGGGACAACATGGCACCACAGCCACGGTGGGGGTCTTGATCTGGACCCCGGCTTCAGTGCCCACCTCCTCCTCCAAAGCCACTTAAGTAATATTCAATAAGAGTTTTTATAAAGGTAGAGAGAGAGAGAGCCAGAACTGGCGGACATACTGGGCCATCTCCAGCGGCTCCTGGACTCAGTGCTGGGTTGGTCTCCTTCTTCTTGGTCCTACCAGTTCTCTTGGATACTTCAGGCTACCTCCCAAGCCCACAGTCCCTGCTTGTTGTGCCCGGGCATGATGTCAGAGGGCCCTTCTCAGAGCGCCTGGGTGGCCTGCAACAGTCCTTCCCAGGAGGGCCCTTGGTACTGGCCAGGCCACAGGAGAGAAGCATGGCCATCCCCTTCAGCAGAGGAGGAAGAGGCTCCAGGAGATGCTGGGAGCTACTGGTGGTTCTCCAACCAGGAAAGAAGCCAGGCTCGGAGGCCCTGATCAAAGGAAGGTCAATCCCACACCACACAGTGAACTCCCCCTTTCCATGACTACCTGGAGACTCTGCTAAACAGTGAAAGTTTTCCACAAAAAGCGTGTCTCATTGCTCTGTCCACACCCTGCCTGCCACTGGATAGGGGTCCAAGAAGGTCCCCCAGAAGGGAGAAGGGAAATTCAATTCAGTTCTGTTGGTTCTTGACGTACACCACAGAAAAGAAATTCAGGATGCTTCAAAAGAGGCACACAGATTTATTTAGGAGAGCAAAGAGATTTATTCAGGAAAGCAAGCAACAGAGCAGGAGAGGTGCTCAAAGAGAGAAAGTGGGGTGCTCCAGAGCAAGATGCCCTGCTTGGGTCAGGAGCATTTGAGGGGGTTCTGGGGTTGAACCCAGGGGCACTTTACCACTGAGCCACATCGCTGCCCCGCCCCTTTTTGAGACAGGGTTTCACTAGGTTGCTGAGCTGGCCTCAAGCTTGCATTGCTGCCTCGCACTCCGGAGTAGCAGGGGCTGCAGGCTCGCACCAACGCTGCCCACCGTTCTTTTACAGGAAACTCCATAAACAGTGAGCCCGAGAAGCGCGGGTTTACAGCTGCCAGTGAGCTCAATTCTCTTAATCCTGGAGCACCGGGCGCGTCACGTGATCGGCGTCTTCTGGGAATCTGTAAGCTGATATCTAGCTAATAGATAACTTTCGGAATATGCCCATAAGTACTTTCCCGCCGCGGGTTTATTTACCCTGAAGAAAACATGCTGTGCACGTCAGCAGCGTGTATGCAATCATCATCTGGACGCTCAACACCAGGAGCCGTGGGCTTCGAACTTACGTCCGGAGGACACCAGGCTCGGGAGTAGGGGTGAGGGTGCTCCAGGAGCTCCCTTAAAGCTCCCTTTCTCTCTCCCTTCCCCGATGGCCTTCTTTTTACCCGCGCTTATTTCTTCCTTTCTACCTCATGCCCTGTCCGTCCCGGCCTCTCACCTGTGAGCTTGCGGCCTGCACCCCTCGTCCCAGGAGGAGTCCCGTACTCCGAGATGATGCCACAGCCCAGGTCCAGGGGGCTCAGAGCCCCGCAGCTGGGCACTGGGTGCCGAGCCGAGTGCAGCCGGTGGGCGGTGCGCGGGGTGGAGTCAGGGCTGCGGCCGGAGGGCGGGGCGCGCGCTTCCAGCCCCTGCGGACTTACAGCCCCAGCCCGGAAACTGCGGCGTACCCAGCTTGCGCGCGGCTAGGGGCCCGGAGCCGAATCCTTGGTTTCTGGACGGAGGTACGTCCTTGCGTCATCGTAAAACTGGTCCGGCCTCAAGGAGGAGTCCGCGTCCCGCGGGGACGGTCGCGCTCCCTCCCGCCCTACCCTATCCTGACCCAGCCCAGCGCCGCGCGCGGCGGAGGAGAGCCCTTCGGAGGACACACCGGGAAGCCCTTCGGAGGACGCACCTCGGCCCAGCTCCTGGGTCTGCACTCCAGGCCGGGGCGAGTGGAGCAGCCCTGAGACCTGGGCCGGGCAGTGGAGGCCAGGGCTTGGAGGATGTGGGCACCGAAGTCTAGGTAGGGAAACGGAGGCCCCAGAGCGAAAGAGGAGGAGCGAGGTTACCAGAGGCCTTGAGTGAACAGAGGCCTAAATCCCAGAACCCCGACCCCGGGATCTGTGACCGCGGCCTGTGGCGGCAGAGCTGCGGAGCGCTTTACAGCCATCCCTGCGGGTCATACCCTCGGGTGGAGCGTGCTGTTTCCCGAACCCCTTTTGCCGAGGAGAACCCTGAGGCTTTCCAAGGTCCCCCAACGAGTGAGAGCGGAAGCGCCTTCCAGTCGTTCCCAGGAAAACCAAGTCCCCCCGCCCCTCCCGGAGGATACCCTGTTGCCACCTCATTCCCTAGGGGAATCCCGGCCGCTGCTGTCTGCGCACCCTGGGAGACTAGGTGTGCCCCTGCTATGGGGCGCTGGGCTTGGTGCCAGTTGCCCTGGCTCGGGATTACCCAGGGGAATCCTCTAAGCCCCGCCTCAGCGTCCCAGCCCCCGGGAGGGCCAGCCTCTGTCCTAGGATGGAGGGAGGGAGCCAGACTCCTGAGCTGCCCCAACGACAGCTCCAGCTGAGCACTGAGCCCCTGCCACCCAACCACCTGCACCTCCGAAGCTAGGCTGAGGGTTCGCTGAAGCAGGAGTATCTAGAACCCACCTCGCTGGGATGAGAAGAGAGAGGTGCAGAAGTGGGCCTCCCGTTGGAATAAACAGAATTCCTTTGCAGGTGTTTCTGGGACCTCAGCGTCTGACAGCCCTGGAAGGAAAGGGCCTGTTTGGTCAAGGAGCCAAGGGTCTCTGCAGGCGCCCAGGCTCAGGTGCAGCAGCCCGTCATGCCCCGCCAGAGACTGGCCCTGGCCCTGGGGCTCTGCCTGCTGACCGGCTCAAGCCTCTGGGCCCTGTGGTAAGTTGCCCCATGGAACCCACTCTCCCTGCCTCTGCATGCCAACCCCCCAAAACTTGAGGTCTTCCAGGTTCCACCAACCTCTCTGGCCCACCTCTCCCCCAGGCCCAGCCCCAGCCAGACCTAATTAAATTTAGTTTCTGAGTTGTGCCTTGTACTGGCCTCCTGGGCTTTGACCTGAAGTCTGCTCTGCCTAGACCACCCTTCTACTTGTGTTGGTGAGGAACTCCTGTTCATGCTCCCAAGTTCATCCCCAGTACCCTTCTGAGAAGCTCCTGGGGCTGTGCCTCACCCTGCTGCTTGTGTGGGCCACTGGTCAAGCCCATGCACACCCAGGAACGAATGGCTACGGGCCTTTGATAGCCACAGGGAACTCTGGGAGGCTTTGTCCTGAGACTCTAGAATGACAGGGGACCCCCCCCCCCCCCCGCCAAATGCACCATTGGAGTTCTTCACTTCCAATAGTGTGTACCGTATGGGTGTCAGCCTGAGAGGCAGAGCAGAGTCAACAGGTGTTTTTCCTTCCCAGGGTGTATGTCAAGACCTGGCTGCCAGTCTCCTATGTCCCCTATTATCTTCCCTGCCCAGAGATCTTGTAAGTATGGGGCTGGGAGAACTGGGCCCCTGTGGGCTGCTCACATTTGGAGAAACTCAAGGGTTTTTAGGGGCACGTTGCCTGTGGGTTCCTGGGTTCTGCTGAGCCACTGTGGTGTTCAGATATTGTACCAGCTGCAATAGATGTGGCATGAAATTACTACTTGAGTTGGCGTGTCTTTGTGCCCCTGCGTGGTTTGGCCTTGGCAGGCTGCAGAACTCGGAGTCTTACTGGTGGCATCTATAAAATGGGATGGGCGAGGTGCCCCTCCTGGGCCACCGGGAACATGGAGTGTGAGGACATAGCCTGGTATTGCCCTACGCAGAGTAGGTGGCCATAGACACTGCTCGTAGGACTCAATCGTGTGCTCCATGTAGATTTAAGGAATAAATTAACTCTAACACCTTCCCCATTTGGTGAATCTGGCTGTTTGACAGCTAAGAGCGAACAAAGGGGTTGGGACAATGTCAAAGAGGCAAGTCTCATAGCTGGATTACTGACTAGTTAGCAGCAAGGCCCGTTTCACTGTTAGAAACACAGACCTCGGTCCACTTCTGTTGCTAATACCGCAGCTCCACAGACTGGCAAGTTATAAAGAAGAGGTTTATTTTGGCTCACGGTTCTAGTCCAAGGGCAAGGGGCTGTGTCTGGTGATGGCCTTCCCACTGACAGTTCCCAGACAGCAGGGGTGACTGGTGGCAGGAGACAGGGAGTGCCTGTGTGTGTACCTCCTAGTGTGCACCCTTGTAAGGCCACCAGGATGCACTCCCAGGGCCCCACCTGATGAGCCTACCCCCGCCACTGGCCTCCCTAAGGCCCACCGCTGAATGCCACAGTGGACTCAGCGTCCAGGCTCTTCCTGCCTCACAATAGGGATCACACTTCAACACTCAAACAGCATCCAACCCTAGCAGCTAGGAAGCTGGGAAACAGAAAAAAGAGAGGAAAGGCCGGCCTCCGGGGTCCTGCCCAGCACGCCCTGCCTCTCCACGCTGCTCGCAGTCTGTCTGAGCAGGTTCTAGGCCACACCTGGCTCTGAAGGCAAAGGCCTGCTATTGAACGCAGCGGTGGTTGTTTCTGCACTTGATACCCTCACCATCATTTTATCCCCCACCCCCAACGTCTTCCCCTTACTTGAATTTCCTCTTCTGTGAAACGTGCGCTCGCCGACTTCTCTGGTCCATTGGTGGGCTCCGACCTCACCCTTAGCCAGGCGGGGCGGCTACACCTTTTTTCTTCACATGTGGCTTTTGGTTCTGTTGAATTGTTTTTGTAATAGATTGAAGTAGAAAATGTGTCTGTTTTAGTTCTTTTTCCATTTGGATTTCTCCTTTTACTTTTCATTTATTACCTTCAGAGGTTTAGAAATATGTTTTGTTTTATTTTGTTTTTTCTTTGTCGGTGTGGGGATGGTGGAATCCAGGGCCTCACTCATGCCAGGCAAGTGCCCTGCCACTGAGCTGCACCCCAGCCCCAGCTTTGTGCCCCTGTGTCTGAGGCCACAATGTGGCTGGCGCCTGTATGTACTTGTGGAAAGAAGAGACCGGAAATGTGCTTATTTGTAAGGAACTAAGCAGAGGTCCAAATTGATGAACTGAGTTTGAAAATTCATCAGTTCAAGAGTAGAGATTCAGCTGGGTATAGTGGCACATGCCTATAACACCAGCTACTCAGGAAACGGAGGCAGGAGGATCCCAAGTGTGAGGCCAACCTGGGCACCTTAGTGAGACCCTATCTCAAAATAAAATTTAAAATGGGCTGGGGTTGTAGCTCAATGGTAGAGTGCTCCTGGGCTCAATCCTCACTACAAAAAAAAAAAGAAAAAAAGTAGAGACTAATCACCAAAAAGGGCAGACTGTGGTTCCACTTATAAGAAGTCCCTGCAGTAGTCAGATTCATGAAGCAGAATTAGAGCAATGGTCACCTGTGGAATGGTGGTCCTTCTCAGGGGACAGGGCCATAGGGAGCTACTGTTCAACAAGTACCACATTTCTGTTCTGGGTGATGAAAACATTCTAGACACAGATGGTGGTTGTATCAGTCAGCTTTTCATTGCTGAAACAAAATACCTGAGAAAATCAACTTAAAGGAGGAAAGACTTTATTTTGGCTCACAGTTTCAGAGGTTCCAGTCCATGTCACATGGCTCCACTCTCTCTGGGCTTGTAGTGCAGCAGAACATCATGGCAGAAGGGCATGCAGAGCAAAGGTGCTTACTGGCTGGTGGGGGCCAGTAAGCAGAGAGAGAGCAGGGATGGTGGGGGACAAGAAATGCCTTCCAGAGACCCCCAGTGACTGCTTTCTCCACCGGGCCCACCTCCCACAGTTTCCACCACCTGCCCATAATGCCATGAGCTGTGAACCCACCAACAGACCCATCCATGGATGAGGTCAGAGCCCACAGAATGCACCCCCTCCCGAGAGCCCCACCTCTGGGGACCAAGCCCTCGACACACGAGCCTTTGGGTCACACAGCGACGCAAGTGTACTTAATGCCACAAACTGTGTGTATGCTTAGACACGGCTAGAGGGGTGAATCACACCTTCGCACGTTTTGCCGCACAAACGGCGGCCACAGACCAGAGGTGGGAGAGCTCACGGAGCTGCAGCCATCTGCTTACAGGACGTGTCTCAGGCGCCCGCCCTTAGGACTGCCTTCTGACCGTCCGCCTCAGGCCTCTCCAGAGCTGGCTCTGCCACCATGCTGCTTGCTGGGCAGCCTTGGGCAGGCCTCTACCCTCTCTGAGCCTCACTCCTACCCCCTGTGGTAGGCAGATGATGGACTGGAAGTCCATGGCCTCAGGGGTCTGGCCCTGCAGCCCTGCCACCTCCTTTTACTTCTCCACTCAGTGTGACCTTTGTTGAAGCTAGTGGACACTGACCGCCTGGGCTGCTGCCAAGAAGTGGCCAGGACCCTGGCCTCTCTGAGCACTGGCCAAGGGCTGGGCACGTGCCCTTCCTCTTGTTTGACGCTCACAGTCTTGTGGGTCAAGGATGGCGGCCTGTTTCAGGATGTGGAGAGGTGTGAGTCTCAGAGTTCCAGTAGGCCAGTCAGAGACGGGTAGGCAGCCAGCCGTGGAGACGCAGTGCTGGCACCTGTGATGGCGGGCTGCCACACAGGTCGGCAACCCACAGGGCAGGCTGGGACTCGCCAGCAGGAGCCAACACTGGGTCTACAGACGACATGCCTTTTTCCTTGGTTCTGTCCTTAAGGTCTTTCGCCTGCCGGGATCAGGTCCACCAGGTTGCCCAGGATAAATTCCTTCATATACAACCAACCAAGCTGGGTGCAGTGTACACATCCGAAATCCAACTACTGGGGAGGCTGGGGCAGAAGGATAGCAAGCTGGAGGCCACACTAGGCAACATAGTGAGACGCTGTCTCAAAATAAAAAGGGCTGAGGGTAGCTCAGGGGCAGAGCACCCCTGGGCTTAATCCCTAGTCTTAAAAACTGCCGAGCAACCCCGATGCTGGCCACACCTACAAAATGCCTTCAGTGTGACACATCTGAGAAACGGGGCATCGCGGCCTACCAAGCTACACCGTGACTGGGATTGTGCAGCTCACCAAGCTCCCCTGTCCCTGGGCCTTTGTGGCTTCTCAGCCCTGCCCAGTCCTGGCTGCTGCCCGGCAGCAGCCCACATGAACAGTGTCCACTAGCCTCAACAGAGTCACAGAGTGGAGAAGTGAACGGGGGGTGGCAGGGTTGCAGGGCCAGACCCCTGGGCACATGCAGGGGGCACTCTGCCAAGCGACCTGAGGCCAGACCCAATCCCAACAGGTTTCAGTTCCCTCGGGTCAATCCTGCCCCGTGCTGGGACTGTAGGGAGCCACTCGGTCAGTGTTGGGCAAGTGACACCAGGATCCATCCACCCGGTGCTTGCTCCCCCGGCCCTGGACAGGCCATGCTATGGGACCCCAGCCCAGGCGTGTGTCCTCCCCTTCCCGCCACTAACAGCTCTCTGGCCTCTGCATAGCAACCTGAAGCTGCCGTACAAGGGGGAGGAGCCACGCCAGCCTGCTGCACAGTAAGATTGCCATTTCCCCCTTCCTGGCCCCAGGGGTGGGGCTGCCTCCCCTCACGCTGGCCTTTCTTGGTTGCAGACCCCTGTACCCTCAGCCCAAGCTGCTGGAGCAGAGGTAGGAGGCACAGAGAGACCTGGCATCACTGTGGGTGGGTGGCAGTGGGTGACCAATGTCTGGGGGACCTGGGCCCCAGTCCTGTCACTAGCTGCATGACCTTGGGCAGGTCAGCCCACCGCCCAGAGCTTTGCCTGTGCGGGGATCACTGCAGCACCCGCCCGCAGGAGGCTGGAGGTGCAGAGGAAGTGTACTGTGCACGCGCCCCGGGCTTGCCCGCAGAAGGTGCCTGTCACTGCCAACGGTACAGGTACAGCCCTGCTGTGCACCCGGCCCACAGCGTAATACTGGCTCCCCGGACGGCAAGCTGGTGCCAGCTCCTGGCCCTCCCGCCCTGCTGCGAGGCAGCTGTTGTCCTCCCCACTTCCCACATGGGGAACCTGAGGCCCAGCGACAGGCACCAGGTTGCCCGGGTCTCATGGTGCAAGTGGTGGGTCAGGGCGTGACCCAGGCTTCCACAGGGAGGTCAGCACTGGCCTTCCCACTGCCAGGCCCACGGGGCTGCTGACACTCACACCCTGGCTGGCGCCCGTCGTCTCCGAGGGGACCTTCGACCCGGAGCTGCTGCAGCACATCTACCAGCCGCTGAACCTGACCATCGGAGTCACAGTATTTGCCGTGGGGAAGTGAGTGGGGTGAGCGGGGCGGCAGGGGTCCCGCAAGCCAGGGAAGCTCACAGTCAGTGGAAGCCAGCTCTGCAGAGGCCCCCACAGGTGCCAGGCCATGGGAGGGGCAGTGCAGAGCGTGCCGGGTGGGCTTGCTGGGCAAGGTGGGGTCCTGGCATGGAAGGCGAGGTGGAAGCAGCCCAGGTGAGGAGCAGCAGGACCCCTGGGCAGGAGGCCCTGGCCCTCGCTGTGCCTGTGCCCCCAGCTCCTGGCCCTGCCTTCTTGACCCTACCTGGCCTTTCCTTCAGGAGCTACCACCTGGGACCACTATGGGGCCTCAAGGCCTAAGGCTCTGGCCAGTGAATGGCCACATGGGTCAGGCCGTCCACTTCTGCTCCTTGCACCCAGCATCCATTGCCCACATCCCTCCTTCTGCCACCCACTTGCTTCTCAGCTACTTTCTTCCAGTTGCTCCTCAGTGTTTCCACCTATAAAATGGGCATTTTTGTAGGCATCTAAAAGAACATCAAGAGAAAACATTTCTTGACAGTCAGAGCTCAGTAAAAGTTAGTGTGTTTAGCCGGACACAGTGGCACATGCCTGTGATCCCAGTGACTCAGGAGGCTGAGGCAGGAGGATCAGGAGTTCAAAGCCAGCCTCAGCAACTGAGCAAGGTCCTAAGCAACCTAATGAGACCCTGTTTCAAAATAAAAATAAAAAGGGCTGGGGATGCGGCTCAGTGGGAAGTTGTCGGACAAGAACCCAGGGCCAGGCCTGAGCAGCTGCTCCAGATAGAGCAGGTAGAGCGTAGGGAGTGAACCCCAGCCTGGCAGCCCACGCCCTGTGACCCGCGTGACGCTGGCACGTGGTGGGGACCAGGCGGTGGCGCTGCGGGGCAGCAGTGGATGGCGGGGCTGTCCCCACCAGGTACACGCGCTTTGTCCAGCACTTCCTGCGCTCGGCTGAGGAGTTCTTCATGCGTGGCCTCCGCGTGCACTACTACATCTTCACCCACGACCCTGCGGCCATTCCCAGGGTCCCACTGGGCCACGGCCGGCTCCTCAGCATCATCCCCATCCAAGCTCACTCGCACTGGGAGGAGATTTCCATGCGCCGGATGGAGACCATCAGCCGGCACATAGCCAAGAGGGCGCACCAGGAGGTGGACTACCTCTTCTGCCTCGATGTGGACATGGTGTTCCGGAACCCGTGGGGCCCCGAAACCCTGGGGGACCTCGTGGCTGCCATTCACCCAGGCTACTTCACTGCATCCCGCCAGCAGTTCCCCTATGAGCGTAGGAGAGTTTCCACTGCCTTTGTAGCCGATAGCGAGGGGGACTTCTATTATGGTGGGGCAGTCTTTGGGGGGCGAGTGGCCAGTGTATATGAGTTTACCAGGGGCTGCCACATGGCCATCCTGGCAGACAAAGCCAATGGCATCATGGCAACCTGGCAAGAGGAGAGCCACCTGAACCGCCGCTTTATCTCACACAAGCCGTCTAAGGTGCTGTCTCCAGAGTACATCTGGGATGACAGGAAGCCCCAGCCTCCCAGCCTGAAGCTGATTCGATTTTCTACAGTGAACAAGGACACCAGCTGGTTGAGGAGCTAAAGGCAGAGCTGGGGCTACCATGAATGGGAACCGAAAGCCCTGCAGCCACCTGACCCCACCCACGCCTTAGGTGGGAAGCAGGCCTGTCCGGCCTACCTCCCAGGCTACCAGGAGAATCCAGGGGGGAAGTGGGTGAGGAGAAGTGCTATCCACATCCCAGGGCAGTGCACCCATGGTCTTGCGATGATCTGGCACAGAACTTTTTGGACAGAAAGACAAGAGGTTAGAAAGGTGGGGCCTGGCAGGCCTTGCCTCACCCAAGGGATGCGCCTCAGGCAGGCAGGCCCTGGGGTCTCTGCTCCCTCAAGGTGCCTGAAGTCCTGCCATGTCCCCTGTGTTGCATACTGCCTTCGAAGTTGTATTTAACACCTTTGTGTGAAAAGCACCCTGGACCCATTTCTCTGGCTGCCTGGGTCCTGGGTACTCTGATGTCCCCTCAGCCATATGCAGCCAGCTCCTCATTCTGGACCCAAAGTCAGCCTCAGAAATGGACCTGGTCTGGGTTCCCGCAGACATTGGTGAGCCACACTCTCCTGGACTAGCCGCCTCCTTTGTAATAGTTTTCAATAAAGGTGGCATATTGCTAGATTCTTTACCTGCACACTGTTCTGCCAGACCCTGGGGACACCGCAGACTGGATCTCAAATACCACCACCGGGCACAGTTACTCCACGAAACCGGGACTAAAGCTGGCTGCTGCCACAGAGGGTTCATTCTTCCCTAGGGAGCCAGGCAGAAGTGGGAGCCTGCAGAGGTTTGCTGCCCCCTGTGCGTGGGGCTCAGAGTCCATCAGCAGAACCCCATGGGCTCTGTCCCTGGATACAAAAGGGGGCATGTCCTGTATCCAGGGTCCCCTCAGCCCCAGGAGACCACCGGTGGGCAGTGGTGCAGGCCAGGATCAGAGGACCTGTCGGGACTGTTCCAGCATGGACCCAGAGGGGCCTGAGGCCCACAGTAATCTGTGTGCCTTGCCAGGCAGAGATGGGCTGGGGGTGGGTTAAGGGCTTGGTGATGCCCACCTCCCTGGGAGCAGCAGCATCTTCTCTGTGGAGGGAGGAGACATGGAGTAGGTTTGGGGTACACTGTGGTCCCGCCAGAACAGTCCAATGCTCTGCAACCTAGCCCCGTAGCCCACTCTTCCACATATGACCTGCAGTTTAGCCAGCAGCGGGGACAGATGCAAAAGTGTGGACACGCGGAGCCACCAGTGTGAGAACACAGCACGGGCTGGAGAGGACCAGAGTCGGTCAAGAATGGACCGTGGCCTCTCCATCCCTATAGGGAGCTCTGCCGAGGGCTGCCTGGGGCGGGAGAGCTCTGTGACAGGGGCTGGGTCAAAGGAGGAGGCCGTGGCTCCTGGATGTGAAGACCAGGGAGGACCTCAAGAGGAGGGGACCCTGGGGCCGGGCAACCTCAGCCTCGCAGGGGAGAGGCCACTCCCAGCTCATCCAACCTTGCTCTGGGTCCATGCCAAGCCAGGGTGGTGCCCATCTAGACCTAGCTATGGACCTTCTCAACCAGGGCCTAAGCCCCTGGACACAGTGGCTAACCCTAGTCCTGAGCATGGCCCTCAGACACGACCTGAGTAAGTGACAGAACCTAACTCCTGGAACCAAGCTGCAGACCTGGTTGCTTTCCAGAAAGGGGCAGGAGCCTGGTCCAGCATAGGAAGGCCAGGGACAGTGTCCCAGTCAGGAGTCCTCAGCCCTGCCTTGCAGGATCAGATCTAAGCTTCGTTTAACTACAGGTGCCAGGTTTGCAGGACAGCACAGAGTTCCGTGGGCTCTGAAGCTTTTTAAATCACAGAGGAAGCACTTTGGGTAGACACTGCAAGTCTCTGAGGACCTCTGCCACAGGCTCCACAGCTTCAGCTTCCTGCCCCATCAGGGCCAGCAGCCCCCTGCATCCCACCTTGAAGTCCAACATGACATTTGCCCCGCAGAGCCTGTCCCACACACTGTGGTCACACTGCCCACAGGTCAGGCCTGCACATCCCACCGCTGGACCAATCCCCTGGGACTCACTCCTGACAGCACCTCCTCAGGGAAGCCTGCCTGGCTTGGTGCTCCCCTGCAGAGTGGGCACCTTTCGGTTCTATACACTCTCCTCTTTCTGTGTCATTATTTTCAGTGATGTTATGCACCCCCCCTCATCACCCTGTTTCCCAGGCAGTAAA
The DNA here is from genome assembly GCF_902686445.1 of Sciurus carolinensis. NCBI lineage: Eukaryota > Metazoa > Chordata > Mammalia > Rodentia > Sciuridae > Sciurus > Sciurus carolinensis. Next base: position 3,555,518 of record NC_062226.1, read on the forward strand.
CTCTTGAGAGGGCGCTGATTAGCCACGGCCAGCTGGGTTTCCCCGGGAACCCAACACCCAGGAAGCGCTCCATGACCATCTGCTGAATGCATGAAGGGGAGGCAGCCGCACACTAGGATGCTGGCCTAGTGCCTGTGGGATGTTGGGCAGGTCACTCCACCTCTCTGAGCCCAGAGGGAGGATTAAATAAGATGACGGCTGGGACACCTCTGAGCACCCACCCTTCTTGGGCAGCTGCCTTGATGTGTTGCCAGCTCTGGGTCACCCTGGTTAGCAGGAGGATACTGAGGCAGGTGCTCTGAGTCCATGTGTGGGTGGGTGATGTGCCACAGTCCCCAGGATGCCTGGATGGGGTCCCCTGCCCCCTAAGCTGCAGTGAGCCCCGTCTAACATCACAGCCCTGTGCATCTGGTCCAGGCGTTGTTCCCAGTGGCACACGCGCCCCAACTCCATCCTTCCTGGAGCTTTCCTCACTGGGGGCACAGGGGGGCTCCCCAGGCCCTTGCCCCTCAGGTCCTCATCAACAATGGACTCACACTGGGCACAGGCCACCTTCTCAGCTCCTATGCAAAGCTCAGCTTGAGGTCTGTTGCCCTGGGTTCAAACCCACACTGGGCCTGCACAGCCCCGTGACAGGCAGGCTTCTGAGTGACCCTCAGAGCTTTCAGTTCCTTTGATCAAAATGAGTCAGTGACTGCTCCCCATGAGGGTGTGTCGGGAGTAAAGCAGGAAGATAAAGGTGTCCAAGAGGCTGGACCCAGGAGGTCCCCTGACCAGACCAGGCCTCTGTCCACAGGTTGAGTGATGAAGAACAGCAATGTTTCCGAGGCCCCGCTGGTGTGGTCACTTAGAGCTGAGTGGCCTTGAGTGCTGGTGCACTGCCCATGTATAAAATGAGGCTCCATCCCTACGTGTCCCCAGGGCTTCCTAGTAACAGTGAGCCCTATGCCAGCCCAGCACCAGCTGTAGGACCCCCTCCTCTCAGGTTCCCTCTCGTCCCTCTTACTCCTACGAGCTCAGGCAGGACCCACTCTGTCGCGGAAGGGAAAGGATGGGGGACAGGCGGAGGAGAGGGGCTACCTGACTCCAGTCATCTACCCAGCCGAATCCTGCAGGTGGTACTGGGTACCTGTCTGACAGGTGAGGGTGTATAATCGGTGACTCCAGGCTCTCCAGGTGCACCCAGCCCAGCATCCCCACCTGGCAATGGTGACAGTGGTCAAGTCGAAGAGGGTTGGGGAACACAGGGCAGGCGGCCGAGGCGGAAGGACACGAGAGACCCGCCAAGCAGAGCACTCGGTGCGTGACGCGTGCGCGCCGCGAGGCGGGGTCACGTGCGCGCGCTGCCCGCGGTCCCGCGCAGGCCCCGTGTGCGCGCCGGGCGGTGGACGTGAAGCCGGCCGCGCCGCGCGGGGTCCTGCCGCCGGCGCCTGAGACAGGGAGGCCGCGCGCGCCCCCGAGCTCGCGAGGCGGACCCGCGCCTCGCACCTGCGGCGGCCGGGGCGGGGCCGGGGCGGGGCCGCGCTGTCCCCGCTGTCCCCGCCCACCCGGCCCGCGCCCCAGGAGCCCGGGCGGAACCGAGCGCGGGGCCCGAGCGGCCGGCGGCGCGGCAGGCGCAGACAATGGGAGCGGCGCTGGCGGCGGCGGAGACGGCCGCGGAGCCCCGGACCCGGCGGGGACGCGAGGCCGCGCCATGAGCCCCGCAGCCGGACGCCCCCCTGCGCCGCGCGCGGGCCGAGGCGAGCGGCCTCTGCGAGCCCCGGGCCCCGCCCTGGGGCCGGCGATGAGCTGCCGAGGCTGAGGATGATGGTAGATTGCCAGGTGAGTCCGCGCCAGGCCCGGCCCGGCCGCCCGCGGGTGGAGGCGGCCCGCAGCCCCCGCCCACTCGCCCGGGGGAGGGAGCCGGCGCCGCGTCCACGCAGAGCGCGCGCTTACGCAGTTCCGCGTCCACCCGCTCCTGGTACAATTGGGAAACTGAGCCAGGAAAGAGGCAGAGGCTGGAGGGATCGGCCGGGGCACAGTAGGTGGCAGAGTCCAGCCGCGAAGGGAGGGTTCCTGCTTCCTGGGCCACGGCTGAGCCCTCCCTTGGGGTTTGCTTTGGGAATGAGAGCCCCTGAAATCCTGGGGTCCCAGGAATCCCCTGCCCACCCCCTCCGTGCGGGCCCTTCACTCTGGACATCCACGCGAATGCCCCATCGCACGCGCGCACGCCCATCCACCCAGACTTCCTAAGTATCAGAAGCGCGGGACACTGGGGAGGTGACGCGGGAAAAGAAGGAAGATATTGGAGACTACTGCTAGGGGCAGGGGCGTCCAGTCTCCTAGCAACATGCCATGGGCCCATTGCTTGGGAGGTGGGGTCAAACCCGGCTGAGCTGGGTACTCAAGATTCCCCAGTATGCCTGGCAAAGGACATTCTCTAGACAGCCTGAGGAGGACAGGGCCGGGTTCCAGTGTTCCCCTCTGGACACCTAGAATTAGACTAAGCTGTCCTTCCCTGGTGTGGAGGTAGCCACAGAAGAGGTCTTAGTTTCCTCTTGAAAAAATTGGAGTGTTGGCCTTTGTGACTCCAGGGGTCCCACAGACTCCTGAAGTTTCTGGTGGCCTTACTTCCCCACCAGTGACCACTATCCACCCAGCCCCTTGGAACATGCTTTGTCCTCCCTGGAGGTCCTTCTGAGCCTCTGGACCTGGGGGACTGACGGTGGGGTCATGCAGCGTGTGACCTGACACTGGACCAGCATCTCAGGTCCAGGGGAGAGACTGTCCCTGTTGAAGTCCCGGGTCCTCCTTTGGAAGTGGACCAGGGTCATTGCCCTGGCTGGGTGATGAGGCCTCCTGAGTGAGAGTGACACCTGGCCCAGCAGAGGGACACGGGGAGCAGGTGAGGCTTCTGAGGTCCTTCCTGTTACTCTTGGAGCCTGCAGGTCCTGCTCCTTTGCCCCCTGGGGCCTGGTAGAGCTGCTACCTTGACAACATCTAAACAAAGGTGTGTGTTTTGTTTTCTGGGTTTCTTGCCTGGGGCTGCAGTGCTGGTGCTGGCCACCAGGGGGAAGCAGTGCCAATGAAGCCAGTGGAGCCAGGAGAGAGTCCTCAGGATCATGGCCTGTGTGCCCCGCCTGCCACCAAGGGGACCTCCATCAGTAGCATCCCTGCCACAGTGTGAGCCGCTCAGTGGTGGGGAGGGGCTCAGACCTCCTGCCATCTTTTCACTGAGCTCCGTGTCTGAGCACTCCCTCCAGGCAGGGGCCACGTTGGTCCTGGATGTGACTCTTTAAGTGACCACCGTGGGCCCTGCCCTCCAGGACCTGCCAGAATGTGGATGAAGAAGCAAAAAAGCCCTAGTTTTGCCTGGCTATGCGGCAGCATCCCCCTAACTCACCTCTAACCATGTACCAGGTGTGTGTGATTAGGTGATGTCTCAGCCCAGTGTATCTCCTCCAGGCCTCTCAGGAGGCTGAACTGCAGCCTCCACCAAGGCTGGCCTGGAAGATCCACCTCTGAGCTCATCCCATGTTGGCAGGATCCAGTTTGGGCTGGATCCCCTGTGTCCATTGGTTGGGACCCTCTGTGGGGGTTACAACCTCTGTAGTGGGCATGATGTCCCTACTTGCTTTCCCAGAATGAGGGAAACAAGACAGTCAGTTTTTTATCCATCTTAGTAGCAGCCTCATGTCACTTACTGAATGGTGTTCAGGAAGCCTGACACTAAATCCAGTCCACCTCAGGAGAGCAGATTACTCAGGACTTGTGTACCAGGAGGCTGCTGTCACTTGGAGCCATGGTGGGGTCTAACATGGAGACTTGGGTCTGAACACACTGGGGCCCCTGGGAGGCTCAGCTGCACCTGGGTTTTGCTTACTTCTCACCCCTTTGTGGTGCAGACCAGGAAATGACTTTCCCTGGACACAGTCCACAGCCGTCCCTGTGGTGAGTTGCATTCTGTGCTGGGTCCTGCCCTTCTTGTGACTCCACCTCTGACTTTGTGCTTTGCCACAGGGGACAACAATCTACAAGGTTTACAAGTGTCATCTCACACACACCGCCATTCCCCAGGGAAGCATATGTTACAGTGACTCCCACTGTGTGTGGGGCGGGGACTGAGCAGGCCCTGAGAGGCACAATGACCAAGGTCACAGAACTGGCCACAGGGAGGACAAGTAACCTGAATGACTGCCTCCTGGGGGCTGGGAATGTGGAGACCCAGTGCTGCCTGGATGTGCCAGTGTACCAGGTGGCTGTGGGGTCCAGAAGCACTGCCTTGGGCAGCCCCTCCTCACCTGCTGTCACTGTCCTGTTTCCCTTCATGCCGTCCCCATCACCACCGTCCCTTGATTTTTTTTTGCAGTGCTGGGGATCGAACCCAGAGCCTCGTGCTCACAAGGCAAGCACTCTACAAACTGAGCTAAATCCCCAGCCTCAGTTCCTTGATTTTTATGGACATCTCAAAATGACAAAGTCACAAAGGGATTCATTCATTTATTCAGATGGTACAGGTTTCCTGGTCCAGGCTACACCAGAGGAGGCAATGAGGATCATCCTGAAAGACGCAGGGCAGGGACAGGTGGTGTGCGTCTGGGTGGGCACAGAGAGAGTTTCTAGAAGGAGGCGTCCTGTGGTCAGGGTTGACTCCTGGATGGTGGGGCCTGGTGTCTGTTAGTGTCCTGGAGCTACTGTGATGAAGTAGCTGACTTCACACAGCAGGAAGGCCTCTCTCAGTCCTGGAGGCCAGTCTGGGCAGGGCCGTGCTCTCTCTGAGGGCTCCCAGAGAGGCTCCTTCCTGCCTACCTCTTCCAACCTCAGTCCCTAGCTCTAGATCCTTGTCCTATAAATGCATCAATCCAGGTGTGGCTCTGTGTGGCTGCCTCTGTTCGAGTTTCCTGTTATTATAAGGACACCATTTAGTGGCCCACCCTAATGCAATATGAATTCACGTTTGTGCTATCTGCAAGGACCCTGTTTCTAAAAGAGGTCTCTCACGGGTACCAAGGGTCTTTGCAGGGGAAACAGTTCAACGTGTAACAGGTATTAGGAATGATTTACCTCCTGAAAGCTGGGCGTCCATGAGATGGGGAAGCAGTGAGGGTCTGAGGAGTGGCAGAATCTGCCCCGTCTAGCGTGTGTGGGGGCGTGACTGGCGCCTGCTTGGGCCGTTCCAGCAGCAGCACCAGCAGGTGGCGCTGTGACCTATGTGGACTCCCCAGCCCGGCACTGGGCTGCTGCAGACAAAGGTCCGGCTGGTAGCATCCAGGAGGCAGCACCTAGCTGTGAACAGGCCAGGAGCACAGTCATTTCTCAGTGACGCACGGTGACACATGCTGAAGGACATCAAGCCAGGAGGGGCCATGGGGTGGTGGCTGGGAGGCCACGGGAGGGAGCCTGGGGTGGGCAAGGGTGATTGTTGAGGAGGTGGCTCTGTGGCACAGAGGACCACTTATTGCTGAGCCAGGATTGGAGGAAGGAACAGAAGGGAAGCAGGGAGGGGCCAGACCCAGGGCTGAGAGTTTGCGTTCCCGTTCCTCTGCACCTGCAAGCTGAGACGGCCCTTCTCGGCCTTTCCAGGGGCGCCGCAGCTACATTACACGGACAGTGTCCAAACAGCTCTTCTGTTTCAGCAGAGCAGCCACAGGTCCCAGGTCTGGGGGCCCATGGAAGGCAACCATGGGCCTGCTGCTGTCAGCAGCTGTCCCTGCAGGGCCTGGTGGGGCTCAGCATGGTCCTCCTAGAAATGCAAGAGGGATAGGCCAGCATGGGCTAAGGAGCAACCTGGTCACCCCACCATGGCCAGGGTTCCCATGGACATCAGTGAGCTGGGGCAGAGTGCCCCCCGGAAGTGGAGGCCATTTCTTGTCACCGTCCCCCTTGCTCCTTGCACCATCTCAGCCCCGGGGTGCTGGTCCTTGATTGGTTCCCCAGCAGCCTCAGGTGGGCTTCTGTGCGCCTTCTGTGCAGAGCACCTGGCCAGTGGCTGCAGGGGCCTAGAGGAATGCAGGAGTTGGGCGTGGACTGGGAACCTCAGCACCGTCCTCCGGCAGCTCTGCCATCAGCAGTGTGGCGGTCGGGGTCGCACACCAGCAAGGAGCTGTGTTCTGCAGAGTCCTTCCCAGGCCCCACCCGTGCCTCCGACCTGGGCTCTGGAGGTGCCTGTCATGACAGCCCTCACCCTGTCCCTGCACCTGGGCCCGTGCTGCAGGGATCACTTGTATCTGCCTGGCACTCTGAGAAATAAGCTGGAATCCTTGCTTTGGTGGGGGCACAGGCACCAGAAGGGGAAGGGACTCCCGCAGCAAGGTGGGAGTCTGTTTATAGACAGCCGCACCCGGGCCAGGCGCCAGGGCTGGGACCACATTCCTTCCAATTACAGTGGGCTTCCCATGGGCAGGCTGGGCAGGCGGGCAGGGTGGAGGGCCCGGGAGGCCCCCACGGTGGTGGTTAGCAGTGGATGGAGACAGACAGTCCTGGGAGCCTTTCATCCCTTCCTGGCCTAATGAAGGCCTTGGGCTCTGCTCTCTGCATTTTCTCAGGGTTCTTGGGTTTTGAGCTTCAGAGTCTTCTAGGGCCAGGGCTGGGAGGGGCCCTCCAAGGAGTAGGGGTCAACTCTGGACTCTCTGTGTCTCTCTTCCCCGGACAGCTAAGCTGGGCTGAGGAGGTAGAGAGGAAAGGTGTGGGAAGCATCGTGGCACCCCCTAAAAATGACAAGCCCCAGAAGAGTTCCCTTGGCAACCTGGTACAGTTGCTAGACAACTTCAGGCCCTCAAAATATGTGCCTTCACTAAGGCTCAGGCCTAGGGCTTTCCAGTGGTCTGTGAGGCCCGCAATTCTGAGTTTGCTTGGTGTTGCTCACAGCTGATCCACCTCCACCCTGGGTCCTTCCTGAGGGAAACCCCTGCTCTCTCTGCTCCCCATCGCCCCTCCTGCCAGCCTCCTGGCATTGGGCCAGTCCCCTAGCAATGGAGGCCACTTCCTGGATACCTGAGTGACAGTTGAGAGAGTTGGTGTCAGCAGACACAATGATGGGGGCCCATGCGGCCAGAGTGGGGACAGGCATGATGCTTTACCACCACCCCGCCCAGCCCGGGGCTCCTGGGACATGGCACAGGATGGCATGGCAGGCTTGGCTCAGGTGCAGCCCCGGAATAGGGGCTGTGGTTCTGGCCCAGCTTCGAGACTGACCTTAGCGTTTCCATCTCCCTGGCCTCAGTTTCCCCATCTATGTCCCATCTACCCCTCTGCTGGGGCCTTGGGGTGCGAGGGGAGCCAGGGCCTGTACCAGTTACCCATGCTGGCTGTGGAGCAGGACCCCTGGGTGTGAATGCCAGCTTGGGCTTCTTCCTGGATGGCCTCGAGTGCTCTGCGCCTGGTGTGCCCCATCCCAGCGCCTGCGCTTCCCTCCCTCCCCATGAGGAACACGCCACTCCTGCCTGCCTGAGGGGTCAGGAGGCCTGGCCCTGCGGGCTCCCGCCCTGTGCTGGAGAGCTGCCTGAGGACGCGGGTGGGTGTCACCTGGGAGGGAGCAAGGCTCGCAGCCCCTGCCCCAGAGAGGGAAACGCAAGCCCGCCCCGTTGCCCTCAGACCCTCTCGCTGGGGATGGCAGTGAGGGGCGGGACTGTTGGTGACCGTTGCGCCAGGTGGGGTTTCCCGGTGCCCTGGAGAGCCAGGATTCTAGCCTGACCTAACGGGTCTGTGTGACCTTGGCCTGTAACCTCACCTCTGAGCCTCACCTGACAGGAGGGGCCTGTACAGCTCGAGTTTGGAGACTCTGGTGTCCCCTTCTCTTCTGCTCGTACCAGTGCAGGGTGAGGTGTGACCACTGGAGTCCCGGGTGGAGGCTGAACGTGGGGCGCTCAGCCTCCTGGGCCACCGTCACGCTGCTCCCGGGCCTGCCTGGTGTCGCTTCCTCCGCCCTCCTTCCCCTCCTTGGGTTGGGACTGGAGTCAGCTCCCCTGGGGAGGCACAGGCCTCTTCTCTCCCCCGGCTTCCTCAGTCGCTGTCATGCAGTTGGAAGTGAACTCGGCCCGCAGTAGAGCGACCGTGAACACTGGCACTGCCCACGGGACGCGTGCTGTGCCCGGCCCAGCCAGGGTGCGTCTGAGCTTCAGCACAGGAGGGAGCAGGAAAACCCAGGGCAGTCCGTTTTCTCACACTCTCCCCTCCACGTTCGTGAAAAGTGTTGGAACATAAACCGTGTTTTAAAACCTGGAAACACTTCGAGTGACCAAAGACACGGCTTCAAGGCCCCTTTGACAGCTTTTGTCCTTTGCTTGCCCTAGGTGACAGGCCCCTCCAGGCTTCACCTGAGGTCCCAGGTGTCCCTCTGACCTCTGTGTACCACACACCATGGGAAGGGGAGGGTCTGTCCAGTTCAGAGGACCCGTGGTCAGTGTGGCCTGAGTCCAGAAGCTCCCCCTCCACCCCTCCCACTTAGGACTCCACCCTGACCCCGGCCTCCTAGTCCAGGAGACTCGGGGATGGGTGGTGGGTCATACCCTTTTCCTGTAAAGGTCAAGCTCAAACTGGAAGGGCGAGAATGCAGTGGGCGGGGCGTCAGCCCTGGGGCTGCCACCTCCTGAGCTGAGTCCATCCCAAGGGATTCTTGCTCCCACCCCACCCGTGTGGAACTGTGGCCCAGCCCTGACTATCTCAATCATCTGTCACCTGTCTGGAAGGAGCGGCAGCCCCAGGAGGTCTGGGCCTCCCAGAGGTCAAGGGGGAAGTGGCTGGTAGGAGCCCCAGCGCCTCACCCGTAGACTCAGATGTGGAAGCGTGTAAGGTGTTCCTAAGGCACCTGCAGGCCCTCCACAGGTACGGGGGATGTCTGTCCCCCCACCCAAGGCAGGTGACCATGTAGCCTTCCAGCGCTGCCCCCTCTTGGGGACCTGGGTACAGGCAAGAAACCGGGGCACTTGCCAACCCTGAGCATAATCCACAAGTGTTTTCAGACAGACAGATGCTGAGTGAATGGCTCGGGCCCTCGGGGAGCCCCACCTAGGTCCCTGCTTCTCTGAGGCCAAGTCCAAGCCCCCGACCCTCTAGTTGCTCAGGATTGGAGTTCAGGGGTGAGGCAGCCCACCTGGCCTGAGGCCCTGTGAGGGCAGAGGTGAGCGCCGAGGCTGGGGGCAGGGGCAGGCTGGCTCCCAGGAGGGAGGGCGGAACTGGCAGCACCAGCCCTGCTCCTCCGAGACCTTGGGGATTCCACGAGGAGTTCCTCCCCAGCAGCTGGCCCGGGAGAGCCCTGCCTGGAGGGTGTGCCTCCTGCCCCTCCACAGCCTGCCAGGGCCCGGCCGTGGCACAGAAGCCGACTGCAGGCCCTGGGGCGTGTGTTCTGGGCCACACTCACCCCCGTCCAGCAGGTGTGCAGGGCAGGGTTGCACATGGGGCCTCTGGGCCTGTGAAGGGCGTGCACCGGGGGTGCCGGCGTGTGTCCTGGGAGCATCCCCCTGCCTCTGGGTGGCCATGCGCACGTTCGAGAGCTGTGTGCTGGTGGTGGGCATGTGCCTGGGCTCCGCAGGCTGCAGGTGGCTGAGAACACACCTGTGAGGGGACACCTGGCTGGGGCCGGGGGAGGAGCACACGTGCTCCCCAGCGTTGCGTGTGCCTGCGTGTACTGTGCTTCTGCAAAGCACCAAGCTTGGCGTGGGGAGTCCTGACATCCAGCGCTGCCCCTTAGCCCCTGAGGTCAGTTTCACCATCTGCTAATGGGTCAGTACCTGTGCCCTGCTCTTGGGTTGTGGTGGAAAGAAAATGCTCGGCACAGTGCCTGGGACATGCGGTCACCCTATTGCCAGCCAGTGGCACAGAGACGGAGCAGCTCCTGCAGGGTGCCGGGCAGGCAGGGGCACCTGGTGCACCCGAACCCCTGGCAGGCATTCCAGCTGTGGGCACAGAAGGGAGAGCTTGCCTCCCAGGAAGAAGCCAAGCAAAGAGCAGAGTCCCAGGGCCAGCCGTGGCAGCTCCAGGACCCCAGGCGTGGCCCCTTCCTGGCCTGGGGACGTCCTGCTGGAAAAGGACTGTGGGAAAGAGGGCATTGGGCACCAGCCCACCACCTCCCAGCAGCCAGCCTGAGCCCTCTCCAGCAGCCAGGGCCACTCAGGAGGTCCCCTTCTGAAAGGGTAGCCCTCCTTCCCAGGCCCGAGCAGCAGGCTGGTGGCAGCCCTGGGCACACTGTCCCTGGCGCCACAGGCAGCTCCTGCACCACAAGGGCCCGTTTGTCCTGACTTCCCTGGCCCCACAGCAGGGCGACCAGGCCTGCTGGGCACTGGTGCCTGATTGTGGGCTCAGCCCCACACCCCCGCCTCTCCAGGCCAAGCCCATGACAGAGACACACTCCCCAAAAGTGGCTGCTGGCCAGGAGCCTAAGAAGGGGGCATCCCCTGCACTGAGCCAGGGCTGACCTGACCACCCTCCTCCCCCGCTGACATCCAGGGTAGGCCTGCTTCTGGGAACCTGGAGGCCCGGCTTCTGAGAAAAGGGCTCCTGCTTCCCAGCGGGCCTGGCTGCACCTCCTCCCACTTCCCCTGCCGGCCTCTCCTGCCTCAGTGCTCAGCCTGGCTCTAGAAGGCCCTGTGGCGGGCTGGGCAGGGAGGCACGGCCGGGCCCTTCTGCCTTCACGCCAGCGCCCCTCCCAGCCTCCAAGCTTCCCTGGCCATCTCCCTGAGGAATTCTGGGTATTCTAGAGTCTAGGCATTTTGAAACTGCAGGAGCCTTCTGGGCCATCGAGTCCACTTGCCGATGTGGGCATTGGGTCAGAGACCACTGCGTGCAGGAGCCATGCCAGGCAGCTGTATGCAGGAGAATAGAGGCCCCTGCTCTCCAGGAGCTTCTGTTCCAAGTCCCCACCCTGTGCATTTTGAAGAGGGAAGGGACACCGGGGCTGGACCAGTGCTGCTTCCTCTGGTGTGCGGGCGTGTGCAGACTCATCCGTTGGCCTGCTCGTGGTTGCCAAGCCCTCTCTAGGCCGGGCATCATCTGGGCACTTGGGCATAGACAGGTGAACAGCACTCGTGTGGCTGCCCAGGGAGCCTAGCACCGAGGCAGGAAATGACCCCACAGAAGACGAGTTTGGGTTCTGTGCCCTCCTGGGAGCCCCGCCCGGCTGTTCCCTCGGCTCACTTGGCCTGTTTGAAGTTGAGCAGTCCCCCTCCGCTGTGCCAGCGCCCCTGCCCTGTTCCACCGCAGTCTCACCTCAAGCCTGTGTTTGACATTTACACCCCAGGGTCAGCAGTGGTGTTCATCGGTTGTGTCCCCTGGGATAGCTCCAGCCTTGGAACAGTGCCTGACACCTGGTGGGTGCTCTGTAAATTCGTGCCACAGCCCTGTGAATGGTCATGGTGCCCCGGGGCACTCCGTTGTCTTTAGGTGGTACAAGCAGCAAATTCTCTTGCCAGGCCTGTCTACACAAATGAGCTGACAGTGTTTAGAGACTAATGTGGCACCTGACATTGCCGAAGTACTTCAGCCGCAGTGTGCAGAAGCCTCGTCTGGCTCCGAATTAAAAGTGAGAACCCAGCCCTGCGGGTGGCGCACCTCTAATCCCAGAGACAGTGGACTGAGGCAGGAGGATGCCAAATTTGAAGCCAGCCTGGGCAACTTATTGAGACCCTGTTTCAAAATAAAAAAGGGCTGGGTGTGTGGCTCAGTAAGATCCCTGGGTCCAATCCCCAGTGCCAAAAAAAAAGTGAGTATCCCTGGCCCTTCCCACAGGCCCTGTCCTAGGTGCTTCCCATCCAGCATTCATTTCACTGTGTAATCTTTTTTGAGGCGCATTTTAGTCCTTTTTGTGGGCCAGGGACAGGAACCTGTGCAGCCTCTCCCAGCCTCACCCAACCAGTAGGTGAGCAGCTGGGATTCAGTCTTGAACCCCTAGCTCACAGCTGCTGCTGCTGCTGGGACCCTTCCCGCTGGTTGTTGGGACCCTCAGGGGCTTCCTGAGGGGCAGGCCCAGGGTTGGGTAGAGGAGCTGCCACGTCCTTGGTGCTGCTGGATCCTGAGCTCCGTGGCTTCTTGGCAAGCCATGTGATAGTGGCTGGTGGAGGGCTGGCAGGCAGCGGGCCAGGAGAGCCCTGCCGTGGGTGAGTCAGCCTGGGGATTGCTGTTCTGCCCCAGGCAGGGCCAACCCTCAGCTGCCAAAGTAAGCCAGCCCCACATGGCCTTTCCCAGCTCCCGGGCACTGCCTCTCGCAGGCTCAGCAGGTGTGCCCTGCAGTCTCAACATCCCCAGGGGTCCCCTGTCCTCCTGGCCTGGAGCAAGGGAAAGGGCCTTCCACAGCTCACTCCGAGGCTCTGTGCCCCACCCATTGGCCCTCCTGTAAACCAGAACCCTGAGACCCTCCCCCTCCCCAGAGAAGGCACCAGGCGTGTCAAACCATAGGCAGGGCCAATGGGAATGCCCGTCGCAAGGCCAGGCAAGACCAGGAGCACTGCTCTGCTGTGTGACTCTGGGTAAGTTTTGTTCCATCTCTGAGCTTCTGCCCTCAGGCCCATCTGCCAAACCCACCTCGTGATGATGTATGTCATTCCCTCCAGCAGTGACTAGTAGGAATGCTGGGTGGCTGTGATTCAGTGAGGCACCAGTGGAGGCGGCAGTGATTGGGGATGTGGAAGTCAGAGTGCCGAGCCTGGGCCTGCGGAGAGACAGACCACTTCCCCAGGTCAGCATCCAGCAGCCCCGCATCTGCCTATGCTGTGGGGCACAAGTCTGCGGTTTTTGGTTTGTTGTTTTGTTTTTGTGGTTCTGGGACTTGAACCCAGGACTTCACACACACTAGGTAAGCACTGAACTGCATTTCCAGCCCTTTTTACTTGGTTTTTAGACAAGGTCTCACTGTTTGCCAAGCTGGCCTTGAACTTGCCATCCTCCTGCCTCAGCCTCCCAAGTGACTGAGATTGCAGGCAAGCGCCACCTTATCCAGCTTACAAATCTGTTTGTGGTCTTTAACTCAGTGCACAGTGGAGAAAAGAATAAAGGAAAATGAGCAACCTGGGGCCAGAGAGGTCTGGGCATACATCCAAACTTGGCAGATATGCTGTGTGACCTCAGACAAGTTGTTTGCCCTCTCTGGGCCTCAGTAACTGTGATTTCATCTATGTGGCAGATGACTGTGGAGAGAAGTGCTTTGTCCTCACTGAGGGGTGCCAAAGGCAGGGCTCTGCACAACAAAGGCAGGAGCTACTATGCCTCCAAAACTTCTTACTGGGGGCAAGCATTTGCCTTTGGGCAGAGGCCTGGTCCCAGGAGTCTTGGGTGCTAGGTGTGTCTCCTGCACAGGCAGCACATCCCTCCATAGCAGAGCCAGCCTGGCCATGAGTGTGTGTGAGTGACTTCGTGGTGGACCCAGTTCCCAGAGACCAGGAAAGGGGAGCTGGACTTGTCTCCCTGCAAGACCCAAGTCAGGTCAGCAGCCAGCAGGAAAGAGGAGCAGAAAGCCCCAGCCACCCCTGTCTGCTTCCCGGACAGGACGTGGTGCTGAGTAAACAGCGCTGAGCGGAGTCACCATTCCGCTCTGAGTCACTGCTCCTAGCGACAGCCACAGCGTGTTTACAAACAAAGGCTCTCCCCGGCCAGGCCTGCCCACCCGCAGAGGGTGAGGAGCGCGCCCAGGCGCCGCCCGCCGGCGGGAAAGGCTTGCGCCTGGCACACACCTGCGGGCGCGAGTCCCTGGTGCCGGCCTCTGTGGGCGTGGCCAGGGCGGTCCCGCCCCCGGCTGGGTGCAGAGCACTCGGCGAGTGGGGTGCTGTCGAGCTGGGTGTCTCCGCCTCTCAGGCCACCTGAGTGGTGGGAGTGCAGGCGCAGCCCCCCTGGCTGGCCCCGGCCCCAGCCCCCTCGTTCCAGGCAGTGACAGTGATGTGGCGCATCATGTGGCACCAGGCCGGCAGGAAACAAAGGGCCTGCTCTCCCCCTGGCGGGGGGCCGAGCGGGGGAGGCGCCCCGCGGCTCCTCCCCTCGAGCCGGCGCCACCTCCCCACCTCCCTGGCTCCCGCATTTCTGAGCAGCAGCTGGTGCTGCCTCTGCGACTTTGCTGTGACTCAGGCCCTTCGGTCCTCCCAGCCCTTCCCGAAGCTCAGTGTCCGCCGCCCCAAGGCACCCTGCCTTGTTTGGGAAGGAGTCGCCCTGACACGGGGCCCCAGGCCAGGCTGCGAGCCGGTTGAGACCGGGAGAACCCGAGGGTCATGGACTTGGGAAGCTGGTCAGGTGGGTGTTAGAGAAGGACAGGCAGCGGGTGTTGGAGAGATGGTGCCTGCGCTGGGCCAGGCACCCGGATGTGCTCAGTAAGGCCGTCCGGCAGACGCACCAACACACAGCACCCGAAAGCAGCCTGGGCCCTCCTGGGCCCCTGCCCCTCCTCTGCTCATGCAGCTGGCTGCTTCCTCCGCAGGCCTCTCTTAAGCCCAAACACGTTGCCCCAGCAGGAACCCCTTTCCCATCCCCTCACCCCTTCCACGCACTGGGCCCCAAAGTCACACTTCATAGACAAAGAAACTGAGGCGGAGGGAAGGCCCTCCCCTCCCGGCCCCCTGCATTTCATCCAGAAGCCCCCTGATAGATAAACCTGCCGCTGCAGCCCCACTACACCAAGCCACGCCTACTGTCACGTGCCAGACAGTGGGTAATGCAGGGGCCGGCCAGAGGCTGAGAGCAGGGACAGTCCAGGTGCTGGGGGAGGTGTGAGGTGCAGATCTGTGAGGCCTGCTGGGAGCTCAGCCCATGGGGAGTGGGCCATGCCTGCCTGGCCTGCCCACCCTCAGCCTCTCCCCTGTCCCAGGATGGAAGCACCCCTTGTGTTTGCTTTTGTATCATCAGACACCTCTGAGTTCCCCACAGGGCTGGATGCCACTCTGAGCATAGGGGAGATCCCAGGCTGCAGCCCCGCCACAGTCTGCCTGTCCTGTGCGGGACACCAGGGCAGGACTCCAGTGACTGCGGGGCATAGTCAGTGCACGCAGTGCTCTTGTGCCCATTTTACAGATGAGAAAACAGGAGACAGGGCCTCAGGCCTGGCAAGGAACAGGACACTTGTCAGTGAACAGGGGGAAGGGGGCATACTGGCAGGGACAGCCAGGGCTGGTGTCATGTGTCACAGGGGTCCAAGAAAGCTGCTCTGAACAACAAATGCTGAGAATACAGGGAACAGCCTGGTTCCAAGCAGGGCCTGCATAGAGGCCAAGATCAGAGCTGGCATAAGTGGCTGCCTGGGGCAGGTGAGGATGCGGAGCTTCTAGGTGGGGCAGGAACCAGTGGAAGGGTTGTGGGGCCTGGGGTTGCTCTGGCTGCAAGGCTGTTTCAGGGGCCCACCTGAGACCCTAGGCTCCATGTCTCTGATATCGCCCAGCCCTGCCCAGCTCCCTACCCCTGCCCGTCCATACCCCACCCCAGGGGTATCCCTGAAGTCCTCTCTTCTGTGGAGGAAGTTCTGCAGGAGCCCTCTAGGGTGAGAGTTCAAGGAAGAGAGCTCCGGTAACACCAGCTGGGAAAGGGGAAGGGAGGAGGCTCAACCCCTGCACATCCAGCCCACCCCCACATATCAGGAAACCGAGGCCCAGGGAGCAGAGGAGGCAGCCCCGCACAGGGACAGGAACTGGGTCTTGCTCCCAGGCTCGAGCTGCCTGCTCAGCCAGGCCCTGGCACCCCACAAAGCCACCTAAAGAGGATGTGAAACAAGAGGAACAGGGTGAGGGTGCTGGCAGCTGCATCTGGAGGTGATGCCAGGTCCCAGCCATCCCTCCAAGTCCTGGGCCCCAAGGTGCCTTCTGGAAGGCTCCGGAGTCCCTGCCTCCATGGCTCTGCACACCCAGCCCAGGGCCCTCCACTTACTCCTGGCGTCTGTGAACCTCCTAGCCAGGGTCTTGGCAGCAGGGGGAGCGGGGGGCTGTGAGGAAGTAGCCTGGCTTCTCAGCCTGCCTTCACCTGGGACCTCTGGGCTTGGGACCGGGTCTCGGAACGCTGATGGAAGCAGTCTGGTTCTTGCGCCTGCAAAGGGTTCTCCCTGGAGGTGGTGGGCAAGCCCCGGCTCTCTGGGCCTCAGTTTTCTGTCAGGCAGGTGCACTGAACTCCTTGGAGACCTTGCGATGCCCGGTTTGCAGCCAGATGAGAAAGCAAGAGAAGGGCAGGATGGCCTGAGGAAGCCGTCCCTGTCACAGCCACCCTTTCTCCCTGTGGTCCAGCCTCCCAGGTGTTTGCTGGTGTCTTTTCTGAAGTGCTGGTGATGGTGGTGAGATCGCATTTTTAGTACAGTACTCAGTGATATGAGCAGCTGGCAACCCTAGCTTGGCCCCCCCAGTTTAAAATCAAATCCCACCTTGGATGCCAGGGACAGCAGAACCCCGAGATCTGGTGGGCAGGGCCAACTTCCAGGAAAAGTAAGGGGGAGCTCTCCTGCCTCCTCCCACAGCCCCCTGCCACGGGACTCAGGTGGCCCTGCCCTGCCAAGCCCTGTCCTGATCCCAGAGCCTTGGACACACACACCCTGTGCTCTGTGTGTCCCTTCATAGGCTCCCAGGGCAGAGCAGTGGGCACAGCAGAGGGGAGAGAGCCCAGGGGAAGAGCTAGGCCAGAGCCACTCATGGGTGGCTGCCCCGTGGCCTGGTAGGAGCGGGAATTCCTAGCCCTGCCTGTCACAGGAGCAGGTATGACAGCCATGTGGTGACACCAGGCCTGGGCACTTGAGTCCTTGACTCCACTAGGCAGGCAGGCAACAGGCACACTGGCCGCGGGCCTCCTGAGAGCCCACTCCCCCGCTGGGCTCCTGCCCTGCCATGGCCCGGGAAGCAGGCCAGGCCCGTGCCAGGTCTGCCCTGCCCAGGGGGAGGAAAGGCTCCGTGTTCTTTGCCTGCATCTCAGTGGTGACTGCCAGGCGGTGGGCTGCTGCCCGCCATGCCATTGTCCAAACCCCCATGCCTTCGCCAACACTCCTGCTGGCACCCGCCACTGAGGTGAGTCTGAGGGGAGGCCGGGTGGGTCACAGGGCCCGGCTCAGGAGTCGGCTTCCTGGGCTCCCCGTCCTTTCCTGTCAGAACAGGTCGAAGGAGTTTGACTGGAGGCTGCTGGGAGTCTCCAAGTCACCCTTAGTGCAGTGAGGAGGCTGGGGACATCGCCCCTGGTCCCATGTGCCGCCTTTCCCAGCCCCGGTGGGTCAGTGCAGGGTGGTGTGGCTGCCCCAGCTTCGGGGTCTTCTCCTGCAGCGCTTTGTTTCCCAGGCTCCGCCTCGTGTCGTGGTGGGCTCTCCTAAGAGTGTGGTGGCCAGGTGACTATCATCATTATCCTTCCCATTTTCCTAACGAGAACTGGGGTTTAGGGAGGTGAGGCAGAGGATTGGAGGAAGAAAGAGCAGGAGCTTGAACTTGAATCTGGACTCCCAAGTCAGAGCCTGGCCCCTGGGGGCTGGTCCTCTAGGTCCTGTTGTGCTGTGACAGAGTCCAGCCAGCACAGGCGACCTGGGGACTGGCAGATGGCTGCCCACTCTCCAGGGAAGGGCAGATGACAGGATGCAGAGTGTTGGGGTCCCTGCTGGGTGTGATGGGTGCTTTTCAGGCAGTGTCGTCTGCTGCCCCGCACAACTTGGGACCAACGTCATGACTGCCCGGTCCCAGGCTGGGGCATAGGTTCGGGGCTGAGACTGTGGGGCCCACCGGTGGTGTCTTCCTCAGCCACGTGTGCCCAGTGCTCCCACCGCTGCTCCACGCCCCAGCGTGGCGGGCTCTGGGAGGGCTGAGTACTGTCTCAATCTCTCCGTGGCCTTCCTCTTTCTCCCTCTATTTTGGTCCCAATTTCAAGTCCGTCTCCTTTTCTGTCTGTCCCCTCTGCCTCTCTTCCCCCTTCTTCTGTGTCCAGTCCAGCAAGTCCAGGCTTTGGTGGAACTTGTTGTGGTCGCCCTTGACAGTAACCCTGTGAGCTCGAGACTGGGTGATAATGATGTCACATCCTTCCGCCCTGTGTGGCCTCCTGGGGGTCTTGATGCCTCAGTTCCTACCTCCTGACCAGCTCTGAGTTCAGCCTGCAGCCCCTGTAGACACGCCTGCCAATCGTGGGGGTAGGAGGAGGCCACCAGAGGGCCCAGGAGCTCAGGTAGAGGAGGCGGGGCCCAGCAAGGCCCACCCAGTGCATCACCTCCTGCCAAGGTGTGTGCTCACCCACCCACACAGGGCCATCCCAGGACCCAGGCAGGCCAGGAATGGTGATGTCCCTGCCTGGAAGTGACACAGGGGCTTGGCCTGGCCACACCCTCTCTGTGTCCTCCCTGGGCTCTAAATGTAGAATTCCGGAGAGGCACATGAGGGTGACCTCCACCTGCCCGGCAAAAGGAGAAATGTTTTCCACCGCACCCAGGCTGCCTGGGAACCTGGCTGCTGCCCTTACTGGCTTTGGCCCAGTACAGGCTGGAAGGGCTGATGCCAAGGCTGTGGTCGCCCCACATTGCCTGTGCCCAGTTCTCACTTCCAGCTGCTGCCTGCACCCTGGGACTGGAACGCCCTTCCCTGGGACCCAGTGCAAAGGCAGGCCTGGGTCCTGGCTGGAACATCCACCGGGCATCAGGTGTGGGCACCAGTTGTCAGGTGCTCACCACGGGGGGTGGCAGGCTTCCAGCAGCGGCCAGAGAACCCTCTGGGGACCTGCAGCAGTTGTATGAGCCTTGCTGGGTGGGGACTTTGAAAGATCAGGACCTCTCTGGCTGCTGTGTGTCTGGGAATCCATTGATGGTATAGGGGCAGACACAGCCACTGGGCTTCAGTCCACCTTTCCTGTGAGTCGGAGGTGGACCTTCTGGGGCCAGGGAGTGATGGACAGTGCCCAGGGGTCTGTAACAAACTCCAAGCCCATGTCCCAGCTAAAAGCAGCAGGGTCAGTCAGCTTCCACCCAGCCTCTTGTGGCATGTGGGAACACAGACCTGGTGTGGTCAGGTCATCTGAAGTCACAGGAGGAGCCGGAAATGTGGATTTTTATATGAAATCACCTGACCTTTTACTGTTGGCTGAGAAATTTAAAAACACTTTGCAAGCCAAACAAAACACACGTGTGGCTAGACTTGGCCTGCCTCTCGTCTCCAGCTGTCAGTTCACAGCCTTGAGAATTTCCCTTCGAGGAACATCTCAGCTGCATGAGATCTATACAGCTTTGTTCTCGGGGGCTGTTGTGCTCCACCCCCCAGGAAGGGCAGATACACTCCTAGGGGTGGGGGGCTGGGAGCAGGATGAGGGAGGAAAGGAGAGACACGGCTCCAGAACCCCCACTTCCTGAGGGGGACTCTTGCTCTCCCTGGACCTTCTAGCAGGTACCCAAGTACAAGGGGCAGCATTAGCCTGTGCACCAGGTTCCTCCAAGGCCACAGGCTGCCCATGGCCCCCACCTCCCTTTGGCAGCCGTATCCGGACAGTGGGACTCATTCTCCCAGATGCCCATTGCCTGCACCCCAAAGTGGGGCCCCCAGCCCCTTTGTCCTGGGCATGGAGTGAGGTGTCACTACCTTGGCTGGGGTCTGAAGTTTGTGGCCCTAAGACTGCTGGGAGTGTCAGGGGCATATGAGGGAAAGTCTCAGATTGAGCCCTTGTTGATTTTTATTGTGGATAATTCCAAATTGACATAAAAGTAGAAAAATGGTGTAAAGACACTTTGCTTTAACAGTCACTCAGCTTTAACAGCCTGCGGTCCCCGTTTCCCACCATCCCCCAGGGGACAACATTTACACAAATCCCAGGCACACCATTCATCCACAGATACTGTAGTATGTAACTCCAAACGTAACCTCAGTGTCATCATCACATCTAAAAAAGATTATGTCTAATGACTTCAGATGTCCAGTAGAGTTCAAGTACAGTAGTCCCTCCTTATCAGCAATTTTTGTTTTCCATGGTTTCAGTGTCCCAAGGTCAACCCAACCATGATCCAAAAATATTAAATGGAAAACTTTAGAAATACAAATTGAAGAGTTTTATATTTCATGCTGCTCTAATCAGCATGATGAAATCTCACACTGTCCCTTCTGCCCACTGGAACGTGAAATCATCCCTTCGTCCAGTGTGTCCACACTGTATACACTACCTGCCTGTTAGTCACTGAGCCCCTGGATTATCAGATTGCTGTGTGGTATTGTAGTGCTTGGGTTCAGTATTGTCCTCAATTTCAGTTATCCACTGGGAGTCTTGGAAGATATCCCCTTGGATAAGGAGGATCCATTGTAATCACAGTTCTCTCTCTCTCTTTTTTTTTTTTTTTTTTTTTTTTTTTTTGTTAATTGTTGCCTTGTTCAAATCATGATCCAGAATCCAGGCATTGCATTTGGTTGGTATCTCTTCCCTTCTGTTAATGTATAGTTTCCCCTTTATTTTCCCTGAGGGGTATTTGTGGAAGAAACTGATTGTCCTGTAGAGGTTCGTGGAGCCTGGCCTCTGTAGGTTGCATTCTGGTGTGCATCTAACATGGCCCTTTGTCCCCCATGAGTCCCTCAGATGTTGGCTCCATGCAGAGGCCTTTCTGGATGCAGCTTTGGGTTCCGGCAAGCACATGTGCCACGGTGCTGTTCTCCCATTGTGGCATGTGCTGCCCTTGTCTCCTCTTTTGGATGGTCCCACCCTTGGTCAGGGATCTACCTGTGGGGAGAATTCTGAGGGAAGCCACGTTCACGTGAGCCTCGGGAGAGGCACCCAGGGAGTCAGCCCCTCATGGTGTGGGCCACATCTAGGCTGCAGGGTGAGGCACTGAGCACCCACACTGCGCGGGGGTTTCCACATGCTGCCTTGTCAGCTTTTCCCCCTTAATGAAGAAGAAAACTCTGCTTGGGAGGTGAGGTGACTTTCCAAGGAAGAGGGGAGTCACAGAGTAGGGAGGGACTGGGCTTCCCTGGATCTTAGGGTGTGTCCATGTGTGCACTGAGAACCAAACAGGCTCGCCAGGAGGGGAACTTCATAAAAACAGGCAACCAGAGGGGCTGGTAGGGAGGTGAAGGGGACCCCCACGTCCATGACCTGCAGGTGGGTGGAACAGGAGGCAGTCAGGCCAGCTGTGTTGGGGGATGTTGAAGGCCCCCACCTGGACCTTCAAGGTTGGAGGGGTGGCAAGGCCATGTGTGTCAGAACTCGCTGGAGTGGGCAGGGCCTCAGCCCGGGAGAAGGAGGTAAGAGCAGGGGCAGGCCATCAAGCCAGCTGTAGGTGCTGGAGTCTGAACTCCTGCAGGGCTCTGAGAACCTGGCTGCAGGAGCAGGTGGCATGCCCAGTGCTCAGGGCCGTGTGCCCCAGTCCCTCCTCTGATGCACCCACCCACAACACCCTCCCTGGAGGCAGGACCGGGATGCCTCCTTAGCAAACCTCTGGGGATCTTAGCCCCATCTTTTTAAAACAAAACACCATTTATTACACATGTGTAGTTACAAAGGTACTTCAGAAAAATTAGAAAATTCAGAGAAAATGTAAAAACACAGCGCCACCTGGAAATAACCAGTGTGTGGAGACTTCCTTACCTCACAGCTCCAACAGAAGTGTGGGGCTTGGCACACAGTAATTGTGCAAGGTGTGCTTGTGGGAGGGTGTGCTCTGGGCCTGTTCTCTACTTTTACACATGGGGAAACAGAGGCCCAGTGTTTTGGGACAGTCATGGAGAGGTTGGTGGCATTGCAAGGGCTGCTGACAGTGATCCCCAGCCTCTGTGAAGACTCAGGTGCGAGCCAGAGGTTAGATGTGAGAAAGGGTCCCTTTCATTCACCATTCTACACATGCCCTCCAAACCCCCGTCCTGACCCTGCTGCTAACCTCCAGGCTCCTGCTTCCCTCCTCCCTGCCTGCCAGAAGGAGTAGCTGAGGCTCCCTGGCCTCAGCAGCCTCCTTTCCACCCTGACTGCTGCCCCAGTTCCATGAATTCTCAAGCCACCAGCAGCTCCAGCTGACCTGGCTTGGGGCCAGGGGCTCTGCCAGGCATCTGTGGCTCTTGATCCCTCCCTCCTTGGCATTCCCAGGCCTCAGCCCACTCTGTGGTTCTCCCCCAGCTCCCTGGCTGCCCTTCCACCTGGACCCCTTCTGTGGGGGCCATAATACCCAAAGGGGCTAGGTCTTTTCCTGGAAAGGGTAAGGCACCGCCCTCCCTCAGCTCCACACCGCACCCCAACCCTGCTGTGCACCGAGGCCACCAGCACGTTTTCAGTGCTCTGCTGTGAGCCCACAGCCACGCGCAGGCATCAGTGCGGCACATCAGTGCCCGATGTCACCCTCCCAGCCACTCTTTGAGGAAGTCGTTCTCATTACCCAGATTTTCCAGATGAAGAAACTGAGGCGCCACGCTCCGCGAGGTTAGGCAACTCAGGGAAGGCCGCAGCAGGGAGGGGGAAGCGGTCTGACTTCAGCACACACGGCAAGGCGCTCCTCACGCCTACGGCACGCAACGCCGGCGGCTCCACTCGCGGGACCCGCCGTCCTACGGCACTTGCGCTTGGTCTGGCCGGTCCCGCCCCTCGCCCGTTCCGGTCCCGCCTCCCTCCTGGTTCCGCCCCCCGCCTGACGTCAGCGGGGCCGGGCCGCGGGCGCAGAGCGCAGGCAGCGCGGAGCCGCGCCGGGCCGGCCCCGCGCCCGCGCCGCCCGGTGTCCCGCGGCCCGCCGGCCGCTCGCGCCGCGGCGAGCAGTCCATGGTGCAGCGCATGTGGGCCGAGGCGGCCGAGCCGCTGTTCCCGGGCTCCCGGCGGAGCCGCAGCGTGTGGGACGCGGTGCGCCTGGAGGTGGGCGTCCCCGACAGCTGCCCGGTAGTGCTGCACAGCTTCACGCAGCTCGACCCCGATCTGCCGCGTCTCGAGGTGAGTGAGCTGTACTTCCCCAGGGAGGACCGGACGGCGGCCCAGCTCCTTAGCTGGCCACCTCCCTCCAGCAGATGCATGGGTTGGGGGTTCCTTCTGCAGTAATCCCCCTCCTGTCTCCAGCCCCAAGGCAACAAGGTGGGCATGGCGGCTGCCAGCACGCCTGTCCAACTGTTTAGGGTCTAGAGCTGAGTTTGCGCGCCCCTTCAGTTCGTGCTAGTGCCTGCTTTCCCCAAGCCCAGGTGTGGTGAGCCCAGCTCCCGCAGGGCAGGTAAACCTTTTCCCTGAGCACTGTCACCTTCTTTGTGGCCTATGAACTTGCCAACCACAGCGACCTGGCCTGCACCGCATCGTGAGACTTCACGGTGCAGGTGTCCACAAGGGGATTGGGGTGGCCGAATCCTGGACTCCCCAGGTGACTGAGACTGCAGGGGCCTTCTGGAACAGATATGGGTCTGGCCTCCCTGAATATAGCAACGCTGCTCAGCAGGCAGGGGAACAAGGCGTGGTTAGCTGGCCTCCAACATGTGAGACCAGGTGTCTAGGCAGTGAGAGGACAGGACACTTGGCAGGGTGTGATTCATTTGCACCTGATTAGATAACATGCCCACATCCTTAATTCACAAGGATTTGGGAGGATTCAGAGAAGGGGGGTTGCTCACCCATCATGAATGGAGGCAGGAATAGCAGGTGAAGGCTGGGACTCTTGATTCTTTTGTGTCCTGAACAGGGGCAGGGGCAGCGGGATGGTGGGTGATGTCCTCTGCCCCAGGCTGACTGCCCCTCATGCGCAGCAGAGGCAGTGGAATCAGAAGCAGCCCCCTCACCCCGCTCTGCCTAGATAAGGCCTGGACAAAGCATGTTTCTCTGCCCAGCTTGGGAGCTCTGTGGGGGCACCCCAGGCCCAGGAGCACTCCAAGCTTGGCCAGTGTTCAGGCTAGGCCTGACCCTCACCCCCAGCTTAGTCCTCATGGCGGCTGGAGCAGGACCCCTGGGAGCATGGGGGTGGGAGCCCTGACACCAGCCCAGCACTCATCTGGCTTTCATTATGTCTGGCAGCGCCTTGGGCTTTGTGTGCTGGGAGGGTCTGGCCTGAGTGCTCTCAGGGGCTGGGCAGGTTCCTGGCTGGGGTGGGGCCACTTCTCTCTGACTCTGTCCATCTGCATCCCTGAGGAGCCCAGGGAGAGGCAGAGCTGAGCTCCCTCCCTGCCATGGCTGTCCGTGGCTCATTCCGCTCTCCCTCCCCGGGCCTCAGCACCGAGGTGCAGCTCAGAGCTGCTGTTTAGAAGTCAGAGGGGAAGCTTCTGGCTGGGGCAGGAAAGCCAGGGTCCTGGCAGGAGAGGAGGCCACTGCCGGAAACCAAACACAATGACCATTTAGCATGGGCCTGGGGAGGGGGTGGGGAAGTCCCTGTCATTCCTGCCAACCACCACCCTCCACCCCGCCGCCATCCTGGGGCTGATTTCCTGGTGGCTGCAGTGTGCCAGAGCTGAAGTAGCCCTGCTTGAGGTCACTGTCCTCTCTGGAAACCACCAGGCAGTCTGCCTCCCCACCTCCATCCTTCTTCCCACCAAGCCTCTGCTGGGGTTTCCCTCTCTGGGGTGCCAGACGTCCTTGCACATCTGGTCACCCACCTGTTACCCCGATTTTTAGCCAAGCCACAGTGGCCCAGCCCAGCCTGACCTGTGCTGTTCCATGCTTTCCCAAGGCCACCAGGTCCAGCCCCTGCCTTGGGTCAGTGGTTGCTCTGCCTGGCCCAGAGCTTGAGGGTCTGCAGTGCCTGCTCTCTGTGGGCAGCAGAGGAGGTGGGGTAGCCAGTCTCCAGCACGTGGGGCCAGGTGTCCAGGCAGTGAGAGGACAGCGCCTTCAGACCAGGGACGGTATTCATCTGCCTGGTTAGAAAATGTGCCGACATCCTGAATCTGTAGGGATTTGGAGGCTTCAAAGAAGGGAGGTCATTGTCTTCGTCCTCCCGGCCTAGACCAGCCTTCAGGAGGTGCCGACCCCACCTTCTAGGAGCCTGGAGGCAGACAGGTGAAGCCCTGGACCTGGACACACACGGCCAAGGGTGTGGCCAGGATGCGAACGTGGGCTGTGCTTCCAGTGGGTGCCTGCTGTGTGCTGGCACTGGTGGGGCTCCGATCGCAGTAGGGCAGCTGGCTGGAGGACCACAACCTGGGGGACCAAGCCCAAAGGCTGCAGGCAGTGAGGGACAGGGAGGGTTGTTCATATTCCAGAGGAAGGTGGCGGTGCTGCAGGCCAGAGGACCCTGGGACAGCTTCCAGGAGGAGGCAGGCCACAGGAGACCCAGTTTTTAAAAAATAGCTGACAGGAGATAGTGCTTCCTGGGAGGCCCTGTGCTAGGTCATTTACATGCATTTTGTCCTGTGGGGTCAAGACTATTAATAGCCCATTTGACAGATGAAACAACTAATTAGACTGCAGCAGGCAATAAGCTGTGGAGGCAGGCGGGCCCAGGAGCCTTCCTGAGAGGCTCAGGCTTCTGCCGTCCCAGGGGCCTCTCCCCCAGTGCTCCGCCTCCTTCCCCTGCTCTCTGGGCTCCTGATGGTACCAGGCAGCTCTGCAGCTCAACCCCAGGGCTCTTTAATACCTTTGACACTGGAGAGCCAGGGGCACAGCCTGAAGGGCCCCGTGCACCATGATCTTCCCGGAGGGCTTCCTAGCTGATCCAAAGGCCCAGCTTTGCCGCCCAGCAAGTTCATGACCTCAGGCCCCCAGGACCCTCCTGGCGGCTTTTGCTTTGCTTCTTGGGGGACTGAGGAAAAGAGGAAGGAGGGAAGCAGATTGGCTGGCCTGGGTCCTCTTTCCCGCTCCAGGTTGGGGACCCTCAGGCATGCAGGGCTCTTCCCAGGAGGCTCAGGGTAGCCTGGAGATGACGGCCTGGTTGGCAAGCTCAGGAGGTGTCAGGCTGCAAGCAGGCAGGCCGGAGCCTGGTCCTCAACCTGGAGGTTGAGCAGTTTACAGGCCTTGTCTGTGTGGCCATGAAGGGCACAGGCAGACAGGCTCTGAAGGAGCCCCTGGGGAGGTCCAGGAGGCTCACCCAGGAAGTCGAGGACTGGCTCCCAGAGGCTCCTGGCCAGCTTCCCAGACAGCTCCCACAGCGTGGCACCCCTGTGCCATGGCCACCTTGTCCCAGGGCTGGGCCTCCAGCCTCATAGGCCCAGAAACACTGTGTTCCTGTAGACGCACCTCCAGGGTGGCGACCCTCCCCAACCCCACTCTGAAGAGATGGAAGTCGAAATCCGCCAGCTGTCATGGGAGGAGCTGAGCCTCCAGCGACCCAGTTCCTCCAGGAGGGAGAGCACGAAGCGGGGCTGGGGGCGGCCTGGTGGCCCCTGCACTGGGGGGTTGTCAGCGAGGCCCTCCTCTGCTGTCTTGCCTCCTGCTGTGCAGTCGGCCTAGAGGCGTAGGTTCATCCTTCTGAACTGAGAGGCAAAGATCCTAGAGTCTGGGTGGAGGATTTCCTCGTTTGTACAGCAGACGTGATGCTGGTCCGTCCCGTTAGGGTCCTGGTCTGGACAAGTGAGCTGGCAGGCGTCTGCATGGGCCTGGCACGGGACTGGAGCTGAACAGGCAGCAGCAGCCACAATTAGGTTTTCTGAGCAGGTGCCAGGCAAGTGCCCTGGACTCTGGGGCACACCCTCTGGCCTGTGAGCACAGGGGCTCCCAGGCCTGGCTTTGGAGCCGGCCTGGGGCTGTGGTGCCATCAGCCCTTCTCCCATGTCCACAGCCTCCATCAGGTGCAGGTGTCAAGCCTGGCCAACCACACCCACCTGCAGTGACCTGAGGGAACCCTTCCTGTTTCTGCCCTCCTCTACCTGTGCATGACAGGGGCTGGCCCTGCTTTGAGGTTGTAACCGTGGTAGGAACAGCAGCCAGGCCTGGGTGTGTCCACACACGCCAGGGTTCAAATCCCTGCCCTGGCTGCCATTTCCTGGCTCCTGACCTGGGTGCACCGCTGCCCAGCTGTTTCCTCATCCGTCAGGTGGAACTGGGAGGATTAGATGCAATGAGTGGGGGAAGGACCTGGCACCAGACGTGCCCACGCCTGCTGTGGCCTGTGGTGCTGGTGGTGGCTCTGGGCCTTCAGTCCCCTTTCTTACCCACTTCTGGCTCTGGTGGATTGCTTGCCTGGCAGTCAGGAGCTGTCTGTGAGCAGACAGAAGCACAGTGTGGACAAGGCCAGTGGGCCCACCCAGTTGTAGGGCCAGGTCTCCTTTTCCCCACTCTTTAGCCTCCTTTGATGCTAACATGACAAGTCACAGGGCCCAGGCTGGCAAAGAGGGTCCTGGGACTGTGGGTGAGTCTCTTTAGGAATTCAGCGCAGGCTGGTCACCCCACTTCACTGTCTGGGATCATGGAGCTTCCTCAGTGCCTTTGCAGTCATGGGCCCAGCTCGCCTCGTTGCCATGACAGCAAAGCACCCTGTATCAAGCCCAGTGGAGGCTGCTGTGCTGGGGACCAGAAGTGTAGGTGACCCCACCCAGGGCTGGCCCCACATTCCTGGTGGGGTCCTGTCCATGTCCTGGGTCTCAGAGTTGGGGGCAGGCCAGGGCGGAGGGGCATGATGCTGGTGTTTCATCCCCCTCCCTTGTTGGGGCTCACGGCCTAAGAGCTGAACCAGGCCCTGGACATACTCTACTGGTCCCCTCCCCTGGGCCTCAGTCTCCAGCTCCATAAAATGGGGAGGGTGCTTGGCCACCGAGGACCTGAAGAACCTGGGGTTCTGACACCCCTGTCCTGTTCTGGTTCTGGGTTCTGCGTTCCAGTCAAAGGCTGAGTCAGGGAGCTGCCCCCCCACAGAGTTTGGGCAAGTCCCCTCCTGTAGATTTTCAGAGCCTCCGATGGGCCTCACACAGGCTCCCTCGAGGTTTTCCTGCCCAGGGTTCATTGCCAGCTCCTGGGGCTCTGGCCGGTCAGGTGCTGCCCCCCTGCTGCCTGGCCATGCACACTCCACCCCCTACCAACACCTGTGGAAGAGCTGCTGTCCTCTCCACCCACCAGGCCCAGTTGGACTCAGGGCCCTTTGTGAGGGATGGTTCACAGGTCTGGTGGGCCCTGGGGCAGGACCTGGGTGCCCAGAGCTTCAGGATGCTGACAAGAGGCTGGCCAAGGCTCCATGATGGCCCCTGGTGACTTGCTGGCCCCGGGCAGCAGCTCAGGAGGTGCAGTGGGGTCCCTGAGGGCTTAGTGCCACCCCACCCAAGTGGAGCGGACCTTTCCATGTGAAGGGAGGAGACAGTGGTTCAGGCTCTGCCCTCCTCCCTGAGCCTCAGCCCTCGGTGTGTGCGGGTGGGAGCCACTGGTGGGGCAGAGGGCAGAGCTGAGGTAGCCCGTGGTGGCCATTATTCCACCTCAAGGGAACCTAGGCTCAGTGGCGATGGCTCCAGCTGGAGGAGACAGCTGGTCAGGTGACTTACTGACACCCAGGCCCTTTTACTTCTCCCTGTCCCGAGGGCCCTGGTCTGTGCCCCAGCAGACAGGAAAGTGTGGGGCCGTCTCTAGGTCCCCAGGGCACCGCTGCCCTGTCTGCTGACTCAAGTCCATTCAGAGGCACAGCTGCTGACGGGCCCTGGGGCCCTGGGGACCTGGCGCGTGCTGGGAGGAGGACAGGAGGATCCTCCCCTGAGGACACGACAGCCAGCCGTGTGGCATTCTTTCCTCCTAGGAGCTCAGCACGGCCGCCTGGTCGCCTGCCTGTCGCTGCCCTTGGGGAGACATTTCCTCTGCCTCAGCTGTTTACGGGCCACTCCTCTCCGCCCGCTCCCAGCTCCCCGGGGGCCTGGGCTGCCCACATGGGCTGTCTGCTCTGCTAGCAGAGCCTGGCCTGTGGGAGCCTGGTGGTCCAGAGTGTCCTAGGGACAGATCTCAGGGCTGTCGACTGCTTTCTGTCTGTCCCTGGAAGGGGCTCAGAACAGGAACGTAGGCCCGCACCGCTGTCTTCTGCCCTGGTGAGGGTGCTGGGCCCAGCGCTGCTCGGGCATCGACTTTATTCCTGCTGTTCTTACTCCAGGAAACCAGGGAGCTGGAGCAGCTCCCCATCTGTGGGCCCGGGTGGTGACACCCCATGGCAGGCATGCGTGGTGCCGGCTTGCACCCCCAACCCACGCCCAGCAGACAGAAGGGGCCCCTCGGGTGGGGGAAGGGCTCAGGATCACATGACACTGCACAGGGCCAGGGCCAGCTGCTGGGCTGCCCGCCGAGGCCAGCGGCTCACTGAGGAGCTGCTATTTAGACTAGCTCTGGCATGGCCGAGGCCACCTGGCCCCAGGCTCTCCTCTGGGCTGGCCTGACTGGACACTGATGGAGCCCTCCTGTGACTGGTACTGTGTGGGCTCCCGAGGGGTTCAAGTTGAGTGCGCCGTGGCACGTGGGTCCCGCACGAGATCCCCGAGCTGCTGCTCGTGACGGGCCCAGTGTAGCTCAAAGCCCTGGCCCAGGAAGACTCCCCAGCCAAACCTTGGACTCTTAGGAACCCTGCGGAGACAGGGTGACAGGGACTAGGTCTCCCTGGCCTCTGAAGCTCATCTCCTCCAAGGCCGGTTTGTGTGCAGGGAAGGGAGAATTTCTGTCCCATTTTCCTGAAACTGAGAGGAAGGCCCTCCAGCACGGAGGCCGGAGCTCCCAGGCACGGCCACCTGGGCTGTGTGGGTGTGCCCGCAGGTTCCCAGCTGGCTTCCAAGAAGCGAGGCTGGCCCTCTCTCCAGGGGGGAAGAGGGTCAGGAGCCCATGTGATGTCCACAGCTGTCCCATTGATAGAGAGCCCAGAGGGGAAGGGCAGAGGAAGTAGGCTTCTGGAAGGGGGCTCCTGGGCTTCCAGAGGCCCTGAGGGCAGGCAGGAGGCACAGGCCTGGGTTACAGCCCACAGCACTGGGCCTAGTCCTGTCTGGACCTTAGAGAAGGGCGACAGAGGCCCAGGCTAAACTCGCTCTTTCACCTGGGCCTTCTGGGATCCACACCCACCCGAGCAGTGGCTTTGGTCGCACTGACCACGTGCCAGTCTTGCCCTTCCCAGCTCCTCCCTAAACTCTCAGAGGTCAGCCTCTGGTCCCTGTTCCCACCGCAGTGCATCCCTTCCCTGGACAGTGAGGTGGGAGCTCACTGTGCAGCCGGGGTGACCGTGGCTAATCAGGATGCAGCCCCCAAGCTAGCTTGCCCGGTGGGTGGAGCCCGTCTCCTTCTTACCCCGGGGTCTGGGAGCAGCCAGAGGCCCCCTTTCTGCCACAGTCCTGACCCTGTGTTTAAGGGGTTCGTATCTGCGGCACCACTCATAGCCGCCACTCTCCCATGCAGAGGAACAGGTAGGACGGCTCTGTTGCCCAAGCGGGCACAAGGGCGTGAATGAGCAAAAGGGAAGGAAGTGGCCCTGACATAGCGCTCAGGCGCCACACACCTGCCCAGCCCCGTGATGCTGACCCAGGAGCAGCTCTTCCCTGCAGCTGGGTCCGCTGGAGACCCTGGGGGCAGAGGAGAGGTGGAGCGGGATGGCTGCAGGACTCGCGTCCTGAGGAGGTGCCTCGTGGGGAGCCAGATAAGCAGGGCCTTGGGGTCCTAGGTAAATGGTGATTTACCTGAGGCAGCTTGGTGATGGATCAGCTGCCCCTCTCAGTGGCACTGCCCATCTGTGAAGAGGCCGAGCACAGTGCCCATCCTGGAGAGAGGATGGCACGAGGGGTGGGCCAGTCCTGAGCAGGAGCAGCTGGTTGGGAGTTGGGGAGCCCAGGGGCCCATTGCATCTGCACCCCAGGATGTTACTGAGTGGGAAGGAGAATGCAGGGCGGCAGCCCCTGCCCTAATGTTCTCTTTTTACCGGGGCTTGAGGTCTGTATGGCCATCCATCTGTACCTCCTCTTGGGGACAGAAGGCTGCACAGACCATCTCCCTCTGGCAGCAGCCAGGAAGGCCCCTGACGTCTGGGCCCACTGCCGGGCACTGTCTTGCAGAGCTCTACGCAGGAGATCGGTGAGGAGCTGGTCAACGGGGTCATCTACTCCATCTCCCTGCGCAAGGTGCAGCTGCACCACGGGGCCAGCAAGGGCCAGCGCTGGCTCGGGGTGAGTGGGCAGGGGTCTCCATTCAAGCCCAGGACACAGAGACCGAATGGCAACTGTGGCAGGCTCCTTCCCAGAGCTGTCCTGCACCGGGGTCCCATCCCTACCTGAGAAGACTGGGCCTGTGCTCCTGCCCCCTCCCCAGGGTCCCGCAGCCCCAGGTCAGGTGCAGAGGCCCTGCTGCCCGTGGTTGAGTGTCGGGGAAGCCTTCGCTTCTCGTCAGGCCGCATTTGCACATTTCGCGTTGGGTTGCCTGGGTTTAACTCCCTATCACGTACGCTTCTCCGCAAGTCGCCATCCACAGAGGACCTGCAGCTGTTCAGCCCCCTGCTGCTGTGCTGGGAGGTGACCTCCCTCTGCGTCATGTCCACCCAGGGACCACCCACCTGTGCGTCCTGATTGCTGATCCCGCCCCCCCAGGACAAGCCCCATCTGCTCACCTCTGGATGGGGCTCCTTAGGACTCCCTCGGAGAGGTCCACAGTAGTCCGAGGCCACGATGGCTTCACGTGCACTGGCCAGAGGAGTCTGTGGTTGTGACCACTCCCATGCTTCAAATTCTACTCCTAAAGCTGAGACCCTTTTCCACTAGAGACCCTCCTGTCCCAACTCTGGCCACAGGCCACTGAGACCTTGGGAGTTGGGCCTAAGCTCCAGCCTCTGCGCCCTCGGGAGGCTCGTGGTGCTGCTGCAGCCTGTCCCTCCCTTGTCTGCCCCAGTGTGAGAATGAGTCGGCCCCAAACCTCTACGAGACCTGCAAGGTGCGCACCGTCAAGGCAGGCACGCTGGAGAAGCTGGTGGAGCACCTGGTGCCCGCCTTCCAGAGCAGCGACCTTTCCTACGTCACCGTCTTCCTGTGCACCTACAGAGCCTTCACCACTACCCAGCAGGTGCTCGACCTGCTCTTCAAAAGGTGAGCCCCGCCCCCAAGCCGGGGACGCGCCCCTCCTGGCAGGGTCAGGGAGTGCGGTACCCCTCTGAACCCCAGTTCACTCGGGAAATTCAGGTGCTCAGAGCACCAACCTCCTGAGCAGCGAGGACCAGGTGGCATGGGTCCTGAGGTGCCTGCCTAGCCTGGGGCTGTGGAGGAGCTGCCCAGGGCTGCCTGGGGCAAAGCAGTTTCCCCACCTGTAAAGGAAGGTGCAGAGTCCATCTGGTGGGGGGACTGACATAGCCAGAGCAGGGACCCCTGAGGTGAGCGAGCGCCCCAGGCCCGCTGAGGTACTGGGAAGCAGCCGATTGGGCTCATTCGTTCAGTGAGCACGTATGCAGCACCTGCTTTGTGCAGGTACTTTCCAGGCACTTGGCATGATTTGATGAAAAAGGCAGGAAGCTCCCTGCGGTCCTGGGCCCCATTCCTGCTGGGGGTCAGCCAGTAACCCTAGACGTCATAAGCAGGTACGGTAGATGTGACGCCCTCACGGCCTCCCCTAGATACGGCTGCGTCCTGCCCTACTCCAGTGAGAACGGCGGGCCTCAGGAGCAACTTAAAAAGTAAGTGAGCCTTGGGCCGAGGGCGGGCTTCTGTCCCCAAAGGAGGACATCGGGCTGTGCTTGGGGAGGGGTGGGCAGACACTGGCCTTCAGTTCTCTCTGGCAGGTCTGGGGCTTCACCTGTAGGAGGAGGACAGAGCTGTGTGTGAGGCCCCAGGCCTTTTGGGGGCCAGAGGGGAGGCTAGGGCCCAGAGCCAGCCTGTGACCCTCTGGGCCCACCAACCTGTCCTGTGTCCAGGCTGGACTGGAGGGGTGGGGAGCAGCAGTTCCTGCTCAGCTCCTTGGTCATGGGTACCCAGCTGGTTCCCAGGGGAACTCAGTGACGCAGGGGACAGGCCATGCCCAGCTCACAGAAAATGATGTCACATGGCAGCATGAGCCAGGTTGAGGTGTACTCGGCCCTGTGAATGCTAGGCAGGAAGACAAACCTTGGTGGAGTTTGCACTCCAGGGAGAGGGGGCCTAGGAGGCAGACAGGAGCGGAGGCCTCCCTGCGGAAGGCACGTGCTGGTCGCATCATTGCTCCAGGGCGCCCTCCAGTGGAGGTTCTTTGCAGCCCTGCCTGGTGACCTGAACAGCCAGAGGGCCTTAGGCTGGGTTGGACTGGCCTCTAGAGGGACAGGGGAGGCACAAGAGCCATCCCCACAGGGGGCTGTGGGAGGCTGTAGGGTAGGAGAGGCCAGACCTCTGACTGCTGCCCACGCTCCTGTCCCCAGTGCCATCTCCTCCATCCTGGGCACCTGGCTGGACCAGTACTCAGAGGATTTCTGCCAGCCTCCAGACTTCCCCTGCCTCAAGCAGCTGGTGGCTTATGTGCAACTCAACATGCCTGGCTCGG
Source organism: Sciurus carolinensis (assembly GCF_902686445.1). NCBI lineage: Eukaryota > Metazoa > Chordata > Mammalia > Rodentia > Sciuridae > Sciurus > Sciurus carolinensis. Next base: position 3,588,683 of record NC_062226.1, read on the forward strand.
ACCTGGAGCGCCGTGCCCACCTTCTTCTGGCCCAGCTGGAGGACCTGGAGCCCAGCGAGGCTGAGCCCGAGGGCGAGGAGGCCTGGGGTGAGTGTCTAGGGGCACGTGAGGGAGCGTCAGTTGGGGCCTGTGGGGAAGAGGCGCCAGGACTGGCGCTGGCCAGGAGCAGAGATGAGCCCTGCTGGTCGGGGTGCAGTGCGGTCTGGGAGGCATCCCGGTGGGCTTAGGGCAGGGCAGTCACGTTGGGTCTGTGCCCCTGCAGCTCTGGCACCAGCTCCAGTGCTAGCTCTGAAGCCAACCACAGAGCTGCAGCCAGAGCCGGCTCCAGCACCAGCCCTGGCACCCAGTCCAGTGGCTGCACCAGCCTCAAAGCCGGAGCCGGCTCCAGCACCAGCCCTGGCACCCGCTCCAGTCGCAGCACCAGCCTCAGAGCCGGAGCCGGCTCCAGCACCAGCCCTGGCACCCGCTCCAGTGGCAGCACCAGCCTCAGAGCCGGAGCCGGCTCCAGCACCCGTTCTGGACCAAGAGCCAGCGCCAGCACCTGCTCCAGAGCTTGAGCCCATTGCAGCACCTGCTCGGGAGCCCGACCCAGCTCTGTCACAGACTCTAGAATCAGAGCCCACCTCAGCACCAGTGCTGTCGGCAGAGCCTTGCTGGCCTTCCCCTGTGTCCACGGAGAACGGGCTGAGCGAGGAGAAGCCTCATCTCTTAGCATTCCCTCCCGACCTGGTGGCAGAGCAGTTCACGCTGATGGATGCGGTGAGTGGCTGTGTGGGGCTTGGGCAGGAGGGAGTGGCCTCCCTCTGTCCTCAGCCACACAGACCTGCCATTCCCTGCTCCAGAGCCATGTTGCCATCCAACTCCGAGCTCCACCTGTGCAGCACTCTTGCCCTGGGCACATTCCTTAACCCGTGGCTGTGGGATACCCCTGCTTCACCATAGAGTGACCGTGCAGACGCAGCTTGGCGGGCCTGACCCAGGGAGGACAGGTGCTCACCAAGATGCTCTCAGGCCTACAGGCCCCCAGCATCTGCCCAGCAGGCCTCACCAGCCTCAGCACTTATTAGGCACCCGCCGTGTACTGTCCTGGCAGACTCCAGGCAGAGTTGTAGAGAGTGTGCACGTGCACATAGAAGGCAGAAGGTGCCCCGGGCCTCAGGCAGGAGCCGCTTCCTGGTACTTGGACAAAGATTGGCAGAGAAAATGCCTCGCTTGCTTTCCTGCCGTGATTTCACCCTGGGTCCCTCATGTACAGGGTGTCCTGGGTGGTCAGGGAACAAAACCCAGAGATTCCCACAAGGTCAAGCGACATCCTCAGCTTCCTGAGCTCCAGCCCTGACCTCGGGGCTCCAGTGTAGGCCTGGGGGACAGTGGTCTACAGCAGGGCTGGATGACACTGACCCTCCTCCCCAGGAGCTGTTCAAGAAGGTGGTGCCCTACCACTGCCTGGGTTCCATCTGGTCCCAGCGGGACAAGAAGGGCAAGGAGCACCTGGCGCCCACCATCCGTGCCACCGTCACCCAGTTCAACAATGTGGCCAACTGCGTCATCACCACCTGCCTCGGGGACCGGAGCATGAAGGCCTCAGACAGGGCCCGGGTGGTGGAGCACTGGGTTGAGGTGGCCAGGGTATGCTGTGGGGGAGCCCAAGGAGCCCCCTCACCTTCGCTTGCTCTCAGTGGTGTGTGGCGTGTGGTCTGAGCCCCTGCACGGACCCCAGGCCGCTCCTCCCCAAGACCGTGCTGGCCTCGAGGCTACCCAGGCACTCACTCCCCCAGGGCTCTGGCATGCCCCCATCTCAGGAGGCGGCCCAGGGGTCCAGGCAGGAGCTGGCAGGAGCCCCAGCCGTGGCTCACAGAGTGCTTGTCCCCAGGAGTGCCGAGTCCTGAAGAACTTCTCCTCTCTGTATGCCATCCTCTCCGCCCTGCAGAGCAACGCCATCCACCGCCTGAAGAAGACCTGGGAGGAGGTCTCCAGGTGGGTGCTCCCTCCAGGAGTGTGGGTGAGCCGGGGCAGACGTTGCCCCCCGAGAGCCTCTGCCCTGAGGCCTGAGCCCCTGGAGGTGTGTCGGTGGGCTGCTCAGCAGGTCTGCGTCGGGCCTCCGCTTCCTCCCTGCCAGACCCCGGGTGGAGCCAGCGGGGCAGTACTCACGCTTCCCCCTGTGACCAGGATTGTGTCCCGCCAAAGTCAGAACTGGTGAACACAGCTCTCAGAAGAAATAGGGACGGGGTCCCCCTTGCGCCAGACAGAGCTCCCCTCCGCAGGCCACGCCCCGAGGCTCTGGAACCCGTCTGCAGCCCATTTCCCAGGCAGTGGGAAGGCTGTGCTCTAAAAGAAAACGGGTTTGCCCTCACATCCCTTCCCAAGTGTCACCTTCTGTTCCCTCTTCCTACAGGGACAGCTTCCGAATATTCCAGAAGCTATCTGAGATCTTCTCTGATGAGAACAACTACTCCCTGAGCAGAGAGCTGCTCATCAAGGTTAGAGGGGCCCTGGGGTAGATGGAGAGGGAGACAGGCCAGGGTGTCAGATCCTTGTTGAAAGTTTCCTTGAAAACTTCCAGACCTGTCTCCTCTGGATGAAGGGAAGAGGGATCTGTTTTGGGACAGGAGGACACCACTGTTCCTGAGGACAGAGGAGTGGGCAGGGTCAGCTGACCTGCAGCTCTCTACTGGGATGTAACCTGCAGTCTGTAGGGTGGTCCGAGGGTGTAACTGCCTCCCCCAAGCCGCCCAGCCTGTGCCTGAACCCAGGCCCCTGTCCCCAGTTCTGTGCAACTGCACGGCCCAGGGGGGACGCCTGCCAAGAATTGGGAGCTGCATGGAGTGTCCAGGGGCCAGCCAACCAAAGGAGCCACCCGGCTTGGGTCGAGACCTCCAGGCTGGGGAGGCAGGTCTGACTGCCCTTTGTGGCAGTGGGCTCTGCCCCTAGAGCAGAGGCTGCTGGCGGGTCAGCACACACTCCTTGGAACAGTGTCAGGTGCTAGGTGACCCCCCTCAGAAGCCTTCCTGTGAAGGAGCAAGCAGCGTCTCCACCTCAGTCCCCCACTGACTGGTTAGAGGTGGCCCCAGGGACACCTGAGCGGAGGAAGTCAGAGTTCTCTGCAGGGGAGTATTGCCAGGGCCCCACGGAGAAGGGGGCCTTTGCCTCAACCTTGGGACCCACCTCACGGGTGGAGCCTTCTCAAGGGCTGGGGCCGGCAGGAGCCAAGCACCTTGTCCCTCTCCCCCTGAGGTTCAGCTCATCTGGGGACCCTGGGCTTACAGAGCTGACGTCAGTGAGGAGTGGAGAGAAAGGCTTGTTCAGTGGGACAGGGTGACCCAGGGCCCACTGGAAGGGACGCTTTCTAGCTCGGTTCAGAAAGAACCCACCTTGCCGAGAACAGAAGTATCCCACGTAAGAAATCCATGCCTATAGCATGTGGGAGCCTCGTCAGGGTTCTAGAAGCCGGGAGAGGCTGGAGGCCTCTGTGGGCCTCAGTTTTCTCATCTGGCAAATGGAAGAATACCAATGCCAATTTGCGAGGTGATGAGGCTCAAGCGGGAAAGGAACCCGCGGAGCTTGGGCAGGCTGTGGCAGAGGGCGAGTCAGGACGGCACCGGTGCCAGGAATCTGTCCCGAGCCCCCTCTGCCCCCACAGTGCAGTCCTGTCCCTACTTTGTAGACGAGGAAACTGGCACAGGGAGGCCAGGCCGCCAGCCCAGGGTCCCCAGCAGTGGCTGCCGGAGCAGGGCCTGGTGCAGAACCCAAGGCCAGCGGCAGCAGGAGCCCTGGCACCAGCCCGTGGGCCCAGGTCAGGGGTGCCGCGTGGAGGAGGCGAGGGAAAGGCTTCTGACCCCGTCCTCCACCCTGGCAGGAGGGCACCTCCAAGTTTGCTACCCTGGAGATGAATCCCAAGAGAACCCAGAGGCGGCCGAAGGAGTCGGTGAGTGGCCATGCCCACGGCCAGGGAGGGATGCGGGTGCAGGGTGAGCTGTGGAGGAAGGGGCTCCCACAGCCCTTCCTGTTGCCCCAGAGCCTGAAATGCCCCCTTAGACCTGATCTCCTCTGGACCCAGGCAGGGCCAAGCCCTGGCCAGCTGGCATCGTGGGAGGATGAGCTAAAGCCCCCAGACCCAGGGTCTGGCAGAGTCCTTAGGGGTGGGGGTGATCAGGGATCACAGAACCTTGGGGATCTGAGGACGTGACCAGAGGCAGATTGGGGTCCAGGGAGTCCAGGAGGGGGAACTTGGGCAGAGGTGGCTGAAGGTTCCCAGGCTGCTCCCAGTGGGAGGCCAAGTGCGGTCAGGGTCAGTCTAGGAAGGCTTCAGGGCAGGGCCTGGGCCCTGCTTATCACCCCACCCCCTGCCACAGGGTGTCATCCAGGGCACTGTCCCCTACCTGGGCACGTTCCTCACTGACCTGGTGATGCTGGACACTGCCATGAAGGACTATCTGTATGTGAGTGAGCCCAGGGCCGGGGCTGGGGCTGGGGCAGGGAACTGGGCTTGGGGGGCTGGATTCGAGAGCTGCTGACCCTGAGCCCTCGGTGCTGGTGAGAGCTGGTGGCCAGTTTGCAGGCGGGACAGAGAGCCCTCAGGTGGTGGCCAGGGCAGGAGAGTGAAGCAGGCCCTGAATCAGGTCAGACCGCACGTGGTGGCCACACAGGGCCGCCTCACCAAAGCCTCAGTCTCTCCCTTGTCCCCAGAGGGGCTTGAGCTAGAAACCCCAGAGCCTGGCCTGTGGGGCACCCCGACCCTGGCGGCTCTCGTGGTAGTGCAGAGGAGGCGGGGGCTTGAGGGAGGAGGGGCACTGTGTGAGGGACCCTGGCTACTGTCTTGCAGGGGAGGCTGATCAACTTCGAGAAGAGGAGGAAGGTGAGCAGCTGCACACTTGGTGGCCTGAGCGGGCTGGGAGGCGTTGGGGTCTAGGCTGGCTGTGGACTGGCTGTGGGACGTGGAGGAGCCCGGAGGCGACAGGGGACCCCAGCAAAGCCCCAGAGGCAGCCCTCCCTGGCCTGGCCTGGCCAGGCCTCACCCTCCTGTCCCGCTCTGCCCAGGAGTTCGAAGTCATCGCGCACATCAAGCTGCTGCAGTCCGCCTGCAACAACTACAGCATCGCTCCTGCCGAGCACTTCGGGTCCTGGTTCCGGGCCCTGGAGCGGCTCAGTGAGGCCGAGAGGTGAGGCTGGGCAGGAGCTAGGGACTTCGAGGGTGGCCTGTCCCTGGACTGGCTCCAAAGAGCTTGGGACCTGAGCCTCTGGTCAGGGTCAGACCTGTGGCCTGGTGACCAGGAGGGCCAGGGCACCCGGGCGCAGCCGCGGGGTAGGCCCTGCAGTCCTGCCTGCCACTCCTGCTAGCCTCACGGCACCCCTGCCCGTAGCTACAGCCTGTCCTGTGAGCTGGAGCCCCCCTCTGAGTCTGCCAGCAACACCCTCAAGACCAAGAAGAGCACCGCCATTGTGAAGCGCTGGAGCGAGTAGGTGCCGGGACCCCAGTGGGCAGGGCCCAGAGGAGCTGCAGGGCTCAGGGCGGGCCTGGGGAGCCACTCAGGCTGGTGCTGGGTGGCCACCCCTGCGAGCTGCCCCTGCAATGGGGCCTCGGTTTCCTCCCCTGTGAGACCAGTGCTACTAAATGAGCTCAGACGGCTGTGGGGTGGGAGGGGCAGGTCCTGGTATTGACCAGGCCTCCAGCCCAGTGCCCGGTACAGAGGACAGCAGGGTCGGGGACAGGGTGGGGTGTGTCCTTCCAGAGGGGCCTCCGGTAAGCTGGCCCTGTCGTCTAGCCGCCAGGCCCCCAGCACAGAGCTCAGCACCAGCAGCAGCTCCCACTCCAAGTCCTGTGACCAGCTCCGGTGTGGCTCCTACCTCAGCAGCGGCGACATCACGGACGCGCTCAGCGTGCACTCAGCCGGCTCCTCCAGCTCCGACGTGGAGGAGGTCAACATAAGCTTTGTCCCAGAGTCTCCTGATGGCCAGGAGAAGAAGGTGACCACCTGCCCTCCCCCCAGCCCTCCCTCCTGGTGCCAGCGTTCCACACGGGCCGGGAAGCCCCATCTGACAAACTCCGCTTCTAGCAGCCCCCTGATGGCTGCCAGCGGGGTGCCCCAGAGGGTCTGGGCCTCTGCTGATGTCACCGTCCCCCCCAGTTCTGGGAGTCGGCCTCCCAGTCCTCCCCAGAGACCTCCGGCATCAGCTCGGCCTCCAGCAGCACCTCCTCGTCCTCCGCCTGCACCACGCCTGTGGCCACCACCCGCACCCATAAGCGCTCCGTCTCGGGCGTCTGCAGCTACAGCTCCTCCCTGCCGCTCTACAACCAGCAGGTGGGCGACTGCTGCATCGTTCGCGTCAGCCTGGACGTGGACAACGGCAACATGTACAAGAGCATCCTGGTGAGCCCGGCGGCCAGGGCAGCCCCTCGCGCCCTCGCTTAGCCAAGTGGCAGAGACGCGTTGAGCACCAAGGTCCATCCCAAGCCCTCCTGGAGTTGACCTTCTAGTGGGTCAGGAAGGGCAGGCAGGAACAGAGAAGACAGTGGTCAGTGCCAAGGGCTTCACCTCAGGGAGGTGGGGGCAGCAAGGAGGCCGAGGCACAGGAGCAGGGTCTGACCTTGACTTTCCTAAGGAAGGAGATGCAGCTCCGGAGGTTGGAGCAGAGGAGCAGCAATGACTTTCGGTACCTCCACGGGGCATTGGCTGCTGGAGAGCAGGGAGGCCACTGTGGCGGTCCAGGCCAAGAGAGTGGGGCCACTCTCACCCACTCTCCCCCATGATGGCAGCCATGGAGGAACCAGCAGGGCAAGCCTGGATGTCATTTGAACACAGAGCCAATGGGGTCTGGTCACAGGATGTGTACAGACATGGAGGGCAGGACTGGAGAGATCCTCCAGGTCTCTGGCTGCAGGGAGCCATTTGCCACCCCTTCCCCACCGGGTCAGGTGCTCCATTGCACACCAGCCTGCACCCAGCCTCCTGCTGTCACCAAGCACTCAGCTGCATGACCCTGTGTCTAGGCCCTGCCTGTGCTCTGGCCCTCAGGGTCAAGGCCTCTGGCCTGTGCCCCCCACCCCCAGCCTCCAGCCCAGAGCAGAGCCTGCTCTCCGGGCTTGGATTAGAGGCTATCTGTTCCCTAGACTCGTCAGTCCTGTTGTCCCTGAGGAACACACTGCTCCCCAGGGTGACATGGGAGGAGGTGGGCTCTGTTGTGGGAGAAGGGGACTAGGAACAGTTGGGAAAGCCCACCCTTCATTCCATGGAGGCCCCCCTCAAGGAACAAGAGAAGGAGTGAAGGCCACTGAACACGTGCACTCCTGTGCTCAAGAGCGCAGGTGGCTCTGGAGGGTCCCTGGCCACTGCACTCTGGGGAGCCACTCTGGGTCCTGAAGGACTGTCCCCTGCTTTATCCAGGTAACCAGCCAGGATAAGGCTCCCACCGTCATCCGCAAGGCCCTGGACAAACACAACCTGGATGAGGATGAGCCCGAGGACTACGAGCTGCTGCAGATCATCTCAGGGGATCGCAGTGAGTGGGAGTCGGGTGGCCAGGGTGAGGGCGGAGGGATCAGTAGCTCTGCCGCAAGGTGGCCCTGGACACATCCCGCCAGGCTTAGCCCCGCTGACCAGGGCGCCCGTCAGCCCTACAGTTCACATTCTAGACCCTCCCCCAGCATCGGGCACCACTTTGGTTTGGTGGGCAGGATTGGTGGTGCCCCCGTCTTACAGAAAAGACGGAGGCCAGGGAGGCAGAGGAAGTGCAATCAGAGTCCCAGGAGCCCAGCCCAGCTTGGGTTGACAGCAGGCTGTAGGCCAGAGGAGACGCGAGACTGACCCAGAGGAAGGACTTGCTGGTGACCTGGGACCCATGGGGTGCGGAGGCATCCCTGACCCCAGCACAGGAGGCCTGGGGTGAGGCCTGCCTATTTTGGGTCCTCAGAGCCGTTGTCATTAGTAGGGCAGTATTCAGGGGAGGTGGTCCAGATTCTGCAAAGCCTGCTCCGGTTAGAGTCAGGACCAGCAAGTGTAGCTATGTGGGCAGCATGGGGTGATCCCTGGCCAGCTCTAGGCTGAGCTGGGACACTCTGGAGATCAAGACCCTTGTTAAACAAGATCTGATAAGGGCCTCTGCAGTCTGTCTGTCTTCAGACAGGAAGCATCACGGGGGTCCTTGGTGGTCCTGGAGCCGGACTGGAGGGATCTCAGGCCTGTGGCTTAGGCCTGTCCTAGAGGAGTCTCAGGTATTGATCCTGTGGGGACCTGTGAACAACATGGCCACCCCCTGCCCCTCTCCTACCAGAACTAAAGATCCCTGAAAACGCCAATGTGTTCTACGCCATGAACTCTACTGCCAACTATGACTTTGTCCTGAAGAAGCGGACCTTCTCCAAGGGGGCAAAGGTCAAGCACGGAGCCAGCTCCACCCTCCCTCGCATGAAGCAGAAAGGGCTCAGGATTGCCAAGGGCATCTTCTAAGGACACCTCCCTAGGGCCAGGCTGGCCAGTGGCTGAGCACTTAGAGACTGGAGTGGCCCAGGCCAAGCAGCCCCTTTCCACCACTGCCAGCCCAGGCCACCCCCAGACTCCAGTCACCTGCACCTCTCCTGCTGCCGGGATTGACACCTGTCGTTGGACAGGCTGACCTGGCCTCTGTGGACCACTCGCTGCCTTCGGTGCCTTCTGCTCTCTGCAACCAGAGGACTAGCTGACCTTAGCTAAGAGGCTCTGCCAGCGGGCATGGCTCTCTGCCTGCCCCTGGACACTGCCCTCTGTACAGCTCCTGACACCTCAGGTGCAAGTCACCACCACCTGTGCCCGCAGGGACCCCAGGGCACCCCTGGCCCAGCGGGTCTGACCACTGCAGTTCTCTCCTGGTGCCCACGGGCATTAGCCTGTGACCCTCCTGGGGTCCCAGCCCCTGCTCCCACCACTCTGGCCTTTCTCAGGCTGCACCAAAGAGTCCATCTCTAGGGCCAGCTGAGAGTAAGGGTGTCACCTGCCTCGCACCCAGCCGCCCCGGGAGCGGAGAGAGAAGCCTCCGCGTGGACCACGCTCTTCACCTGGCAAGCGAGGACATTCCCATCGGTGTCGGATCTCGTGCCACTGGAAGGGCCATTCACACTGCATCCTGGGCTTTACGAGACCACACAAGACGGGGCTTGAGGGAAGGAGGGCTTGGGGGGGGGAGGGGATTGAATATTTGTATAAAAAAACAAAACAAAAAAAAGTTTACTGATTGGGTTGGGGCAATATTTATTTGTTGTAAATAGAAAATGCTAGACTTGAATATTATATTAAAATCCTGTTTCTACTATAGCCTGGTCATTATGGTTTTGTTCTTTTGTTGCCTGTAGTAGCATAAATGGGACAGACTTCCACATTTCATGTTGAAATAGGACATCCCACAGGTCTCTCACTTTATTTTCTGTAGACGTAAGAAGGGCCATGCCGAAGGAAACATCTACCTCACGTGCAGCACACATCGACCTCAGCATCAGTGAGCTGGGAAATGTGCTGAGGGCCCCTCAGAACTCCTGGAACTCGAGATTGGAGGTGCTTTCACAGAGCATGAATCAACCCCTGAAATTTCGGTGTTTTTACAAATAATATTTACAACATAAAATGACAGAGTAGGAAGCTCCAGGGTTCAGTCTCTCCAGGGAAGCAGCCATCAAGTTGGGGATGGGAGGGAACTATTGAAATCACCCACTTTGGAACACGATCATACACAGTAACCTGAGGAGCACTTGACCATGGCAGATGCTGCTGAAGTTCAGTCTCCATCACAGGTGATCCCCGAGACAAGGGAACAGGAAATCTAGTGACTACACACAGCAAGGAATACGGTCTACACAAGCATAATTTAGAAAAGTCACAGTAAAGACAGAAGACAAGCCTTCTACAAGCAACAAAAGCAATTCCTGGGGAGGGGAAATCTGCTTTTCAGAGTGATCACATGGTAATACTCAATGTTCAGTTTTCCCAGAATCAAAACATACAAAGAAAATGAAAACATGATTCACTTGCAGAAAGAAAAAAAGGCTTTGATAGAAACTATTCCTGAGGAAGCCCAGACCTTGGAATTAGTAACCAAAGATAGCTCATCATTGGACTTAAATACGTTCAATGAACTCAATGAAATCATGGACCAAAAAATACAGAAAATCATATAAATTATGTATAAACAATGGACAATTCAATGAGTAGTTAGAAATGATAAAAAAAACAGTTTGGAACTGCAAACATTAAATAATAACTAAAAAAATTGACTGGAGGGGTTCAACAGCAGATCTGAGGAGGTAGAAGAAATAATCAGTGTACTTGAAGATGAGACCATTGAAATTATTCTGTATGAAGAGCAGAAAGGAAGAAAAACAAGTCCAAGGTTCTGTTCAGATATGACCAAATGCACCAACATATATACAATGAAAATTCCAAAAGAAAAAGGGTAGAGAAGTTATTTGAAGAAATAATGGTCAAAAACATCACAATTTTGATGAATTATATAAAGAGGCATACCTAAGAAGTTCAATAAGTTTCAAACTTCAATTTCAAAGAAGTCCACACCAAAACACACTACAGACAGATTGTCAAAAGACAAAGAGAAAATCTTGAAAACGGGGGAAAAAGCAATCTATTATATACAAGGGATCCTCGGTAAGGTCAGCAACTGATTTTTCTTTTTAAAAAATAGAGTCTAGAGGCAGTGGAAGAACATAACAAAGATGTGCTGAAAGAAAAAGCAAAACTTCCTTTAAGAGTAAAAGAGAAATTAAGACATTCCCAGATAAAAAAAAAAAAAGGTAAGGAGATTGTTGTTAGAAGACATGCCCTACAAGAAGTGCTTTTGGTCCTTCAGGCAGAAATGAAAGGCTTAGAATGTGACTCAAAGCCATGTAGACTCAAAGCCACATAAAGACGTAAAGAGCTGGTAGAAGCAACCAGTAGGTAATCGGAAAAGAGAGTGGAGTTGTACTTGGGCTTCACTCTTGTTTTTTATATGTGATTTAAAAGTAAGAGTCATCAAACTAATTATAAATCCATACTACTGAGTATAAATCTATAGTCTGTGACAATAACAATATAAGGGGAGGAATGGAAATAGATAATAGTATTTGTATACTACCAAAACTAATTTGGCATTCAACGAGATGGTTAGAAATTAATTGAAGATAACCACTAAGAAAATGATAAAAGGACAAAAAGAAAGGAGAATCAAAATGGTACACTACCGAAAACTCAACTATTCAAAATACATATGCATTAAAAGACTTTGCATGTTAACTACAAAAAACAAAACTAAAGGGACTGGGGATGTAGTTCAGTGGTAGAGCACTCGCCTGGTACATGGGAGACCCTGGGTTCAATTCCTAGCACCACAAAAAAAAAAAAAAAAAAAAAAAAAAACTAGGCCCATAAAAAGCAATACTTAAGGAACTTGAGCAAAAAGCATATTAGACATACAGAAAAAAATAGCTAAATGGCAGAAGTAATACCTTCCCTCTCAATAATTGCTATAAATATAAATGGGTTAAATTCTCTAAAAGGCAGAGATGGGCAGAATTGGTTTTAAGAAAAAAACCTGAAAATATGCTGTATTCACAGAAACTCACTTGAAACACAAAGATACAGAAAGATAGGAAAAGATATTCCATGAAAATAGTTTACTGTAATAACAACTATAATATCAGGCAAAATTTTATGTCAAAAAGGTAGCAGTAGGCAGAAAGCTCTGTATATATTGAAAGAAGTTTCAACAAGAAGATAAAGTTGAAAGATGCACATCTAATAATGTCCCCAAAATGTATGAGACAAAAATTGACAGAATTGAAGGGAAAACACAGTGGGAGACTTTGAACCCAATATTGACTAGAACAATCAGCAAGAAGATGGACGAGGAAACAGAGGGCTGGAGCAAGACGGTAAGCCTCAGCTGCAGCACACATGCACAGATGCGGTGTGTTAGGCCAGAGATAATCAGTACGTTTAGAGACTGAAAGCATGCCAGAGTATCTTTCCAAGTACAATGGAATGAAACCGGAAGTCAAGGGCAGAAGGAAGCCAGTTCTGCTCATGAATACATATAAATTAAACAATGCACTTCTAAACAAGCCAAGTGGGTCAAAGAAGAGGCTACAGGGAATTAGATGATGTCCGGTAAGAATGAAAACAAAACACAGCATACCAAGACTTAGGACACACAGTGAAAACAAAAGCATTGCTCAGAGGGAAATGGAGAGCGGTAAACACCCACATTAAAAAAGGAAAACGTCTGCAGTGGGAGCAGTGGCACACACCTGTAATCCCAGTGACCTGGGAGGCTGAGACAGGAGGACTACAAATTCAAATTCAAGGCCAGCCTCAGCAGCTTAGTGAGACCCTGTCTCTAAATAAAATACGAAAAAAAAAGGGGGGGGGGCTATGGATATGGCTCAGTGGTTAAGTGACCTTGGGTTCAACCCCTGATACCAAAAAAAAAAGAGAGAGAGAGAGAGAAAGAAAAAGCTGGGTGCAGGGGTGCACACCTATAATCCAAGCAGCTCAGGAGGCAGAGGCAGGAGGACCAAAAATTTGAGGCCACCCTAAGCAACTTACTAATGCTTTAAGCAACTTATTGACACTGTCTCAAAAAAAGGTGGGGTGGTGCTAGGGATGTGGCTCAGTGCCTAGGCGCCCTTGGGTTCAATCCTTGGTACAAAAAAAAAAAAGAAAAAAAGATCAGTGACCTCAAACCAACAGCAAAACAGTGTGCTTTGGAACAAAAAGAACCCTAAATCCAAAGCTAGCAAAAGGAAGGAAATAATAAAAATTAATGCAGAGACAGAAAAGAAAGAGCCATAGAGAACATCAGTAAAGCCAAAAGTTGGTTCTTTGAAAGGATCAATACAACTGACAAACCTTTAACTAGGTAAAAAAGAAGAAGAAGAAAAACAGGGCTCACATTACTCAACTTGAACGGGCATGTGGGAATGTAACTACCAACTTTGCAGAAATGGGAAGGCCCGTGGGAGCTGGGGCATGTTTGCATGCCGGCCCAGCCACACCCAGGAACAGAGTGCCCCACAGGCCACGTGCTACAGCGAGGACAAACCTGGGACCATCAGGACTTCCCTGCAAGAAACGTCTCAAACAGGCAAGTCCATAGGGACAGAGAGCCGTAGAGTTACCAGGCTGCAGGGAGCTTGTGTTCAGTGGCCACAGAGTGTCTATTGGGAGGATGATAATTTCTGAAAATAGTAGTGGTAACAGTTGCTGACAGAATAGAATTAATGCCATGTAACCTTTCTCCTAAAAGTAGTAAAATTAACCTTCAGTTATTTTAAAAGTATTTGTTCACAATTTTTAAAATATAAAGTTTGAGGCATGTTGTGATGGCATGCACCTCAGTCCCTCTGGAGGCTAAGGTAGGAGGATTATGGAGCCCAGGACTTTGAGACCAGGCTGAGCAATGTAGTGAGACCCCAGCTCAAAAAGTAATAATAACAACCTTTGCAAGGACCATTCCTGACCCAGGACGCTGGCTGCCTTTCTACAGCCAGGAGGAAGCGGGACATTTGACACTTACCCTGCTGGGTTTCTTTGACCACCAATTAGGAACTTGCAGAACTCAACCCTAGGTAGGGAGACGGCACCGATCGGGCGTGCAAGGTGTCGAGGAAAGCCCCGGAGGAAGAGGGTCAGCCGTGGAGGCGCTTTGCCTCCTCGATGCCCTCAGGACCCTGGCACTTTTCCCTCACCATAGTCCTCCTGGAATCCTTGCTCCAGACCCTCAGTCTCCCATCCCTACTGGTTTTGTGTTTGGGGAGGCTTGTGATGTGCTGCCTAAGGCCATAGTGCCCTTCCATAGGCACCCCTGCCACCCATGAGCCAGCCCCGCATCCTGGCCACCCCATGTACCACTGACTACCCAAAGGGCCCCAGACAGCTGAGCCCTCTGCCGGGTGCCTCCAGCCACTTATGCTGGCTGGGGCCTCAGAGATGCTGCGTGCTGGTTTGCCAGGTCTGGGTGCTGATTCCCTCTGGCAAAAGACCCCACACTCACCCCCTGCCCCTGTCCCTTTTCTAAAATGAAGACTGGACTTTAAATAACCTGCAGCCTGGGGACTGACGGAGACGACCTGGCAGCATGGGGCCAAGGGCCTGCTGCTGTTGAGGATGGCTGGCAGCCCTCCTTCCTCTGACCTGGGAGTGGAGACAGACTCCAGACCAAGAGAGATGCGGTTTTATTCAGAAGAGCTTGAGAGGAAGTGGACCCTGGGGTCCCGCCTTGTGCCCTCCTGAAACAGTAGAAGTCCATGACTACAGGCACAGGAGCACCTCAGAACTGTCCTCGAGAGGCACCGGCACAGTCTGGGAGTCATCCACAGGGAGGGCTGGGGGACCCTGGGATTGGTCCACAGGGTGGGGGGTCTAGGGACTTGTTGGCAGGGGCCCCTGGGGGAACCAAAGAGTCACTGGCAGGGGTCACTGGGGGGGCCAGGGAATCATTGGCAGGGAGTGCTGGGGGGGGCAGAGTCATTGGCGGGGGGTCCTGGGGGGCCCTAGCGGTGGCAGGGAGCCGTTGACCGGGGGCGCTAGGGGTGGCAGGGAGCCATTGACCGGGGGCCCTAGCGGTGGCAGGGAGCCGTTGACCGGGGGTGCAAGGGGGGGCAGGGAGCCGTTGACCGGGGGCGCTAGCGGTGGCAGGGAGCCGTTGACCGGGGGCGCTAGGGGTGGCAGGGAGCCGTTGACCGGGGGCCCTAGCGGTGGCAGGGAGCCGTTGACCGGGGGCCCTAGCGGTGGCAGGGAGCCGTTGACCGGGGGTGCAAGGGGAGGCAGGGAGCCGTTGACCGGGGGCGCTAGGGGGGGCAGGGAGCCGTTGACCGGGGGCCCTAGCGGTGGCAGGGAGCCATTGACCGGGGGCCCTAGCGGTGGCAGGGAGCCGTTGACCGGGGGCGCAAGGGGGGGCAGGGAGCCGTTGACCGGGGGCGCAAGGGGGGGCAGGGAGCCGTTGACCGGGGGCGCTAGCGGTGGCAGGGAGCCGTTGACCGGGGGCCCTAGCGGTGGCAGGGAGCCGTTGACCGGGGGCCCTAGCGGTGGCAGGGAGCCGTTGACCGGGGGCCCTAGCGGTGGCAGGGAGCCGTTGACCGGGGGCCCTAGCGGTGGCAGGGAGCCGTTGACCGGGGGCCCTAGCGGTGGCAGGGAGCCGTTGACCGGGGGCCCTAGCGGTGGCAGGGAGCCGTTGACCGGGGGCCCTAGCGGTGGCAGGGAGCCGTTGACCGGGGGCCCTAGCGGTGGCAGGGAGCCGTTGACCGGGGGCGCAAGGGGGGGCAGGGAGCCGTTGACCGGGGGCCCTAGCGGTGGCAGGGAGCCGTTGACCGGGGGCCCTAGCGGTGGCAGGGAGCCGTTGACCGGGGGCCCTAGCGGTGGCAGGGAGCCGTTGACCGGGGGCCCTAGCGGTGGCAGGGAGCCGTTGACCGGGGGCCCTAGCGGTGGCAGGGAGCCGTTGACCGGGGGCCCTAGCGGTGGCAGGGAGCCGTTGACCGGGGGCCCTAGCGGTGGCAGGGAGCCGTTGACCGGGGGCCCTAGCGGTGGCAGGGAGCCGTTGACCGGGGGCGCTAGTGGGAATAGGGAGTCATTGACAGGGGACTCTGGAGCAGTCCCCTCACCCACCACAGTGGGCAGTGCCTGGTAGGTCTGTGTCCAGTACTTCAGGTAGCGGGTCCTCAGGTGCTGCTTCATGGAACTGCTGTCCATCTTCTTGGTGATCTCCAGGTAGTTGCCGTCCTCCAGGGTGTAGGGGTACCAGTGTGTGGGCACAGCCGAGTGGCCCATGTTGGGGTCCCTGCGGAGTGAGAAGAGGCTGGGCAGGGGCCAAGGGCTCCTAGGAGCTGCAGCTCTGGACTCCAGCAGGTCCGTGTCCACTACCCTGCACAGCCCTCTGCCCTCTGAACTGACCTCATGTGCAGAAGGGGACAGGAGGCTCGGGTTAAATGGCTTGCCCCAGGTCTCCCCGCTGGCCAGCAAGGGAGGAACAGAGCCCAGGCCTGCAGGGCTCAACCCCACACCTTACCCACTTCTGGCAAAGTTGGTCCAGTAGGCGATCATGGCCTTGGAGACAGTCCTGTCTTGGGGCCGGTAGCCCAGTGGGGTGGCAAAGGGCTTTCCAAAGATATACTGCAGGTCATCAGCGTGGTCGGCCCCCACCCATTTGGGGTAGACGGGCATCCGAGAGGGATGGGAGAACAGGTAGGAGTAGGTGTGGGCGCTCCTGAGGGGTGGACAGAGAGCCGGGTTGGAAGGGGCCCTGCGGGTGGGCCCTGGGGGGAGGCCATTGGGGAGCAGAGAAGGATCTGGGGAATTTCCTCTCAAACTCATGAAGAAAGTGGGGTGTTCACACCTGGGGGAGGAAAACCTGCAGCCCAAATTCATGGAGTCTACAGTTCCATCGTGTTCATGCCTCGCCTCCGTAAGAGGTTTGGAGGCACCTTCCTCCTGTGACTCTGTCCATGAAGGACTTCTTTCTCTGCATGGGAATTTGCACTCCTCACCTGACTGACTAGGTAGGGCATGTGTCCACATGTGTCTCCCTTTTTGCCTTGATTGGCAGGAAGCTCAGCTGAATTTGTTTAGTTGGCCAAGAGACCTCAGCAGCAAGGTAAGGCATCTTAGATGTCCCCTCCCCGCAGGGAGCCACCCACTTCCCAGACCCTCACCTGGCATTGGCTCTGTGCTGTGCCAGGGCGATCTCTGTGGGCATCAGGAAAAGAATGTCAGTCTCCAGGTCCACCACAGTCTTCTTCCTGGTCTCCTGGGAGGAGTCCTGGGCCCAGGGCTCCGTGTAGACGTCGAAGGTGGCCTGGGCACCCCTGAGCCCCTTGGTGACAGTGAGCCCGCTGACCAGCCTGTAGAAGTCTTCCCTGAAGGGAATGAACAGGCACTGGACCCTCCGTCTAGCACCGCCTTTCCCCAGGACCACCCCAGCCTGGCGCCGACTTCCTGCTCTCAACCTCTGCTGAGGCCTTGGCCAGCCTTCCCGAGGAGATTCCGTCCCAGCTGTCCTCCAGCACGTGACCCCCGGGACCTGTGCCCCTGCTCACTCTGTGATGTCCTGGTTGCCCTTGTTGATAGCTGGCAAGTCCACACCTGCAAAGAGGTGTCCATCCATGTTGTTGGTGCCTGCTAAGTAGTCGATGTCAGCGGCATTGGCAAACAGGTGGACGGGGTCATCGGGGATGAAGTCTCCATCGATGACCGGGACAAAGGCCAGATAGTGAAGCACAGGGTCTGGGTGGAGAAACAAGGGGCTCTTGGACCTCACAATGTCCCCCTGCCCCCCTTGGCCTTGTACAGCTTGAGTCCATCTCCTTCCTTCTCTGGTCTAGACCCGAGATTCTCAACCCCAGGACCAGGGACCTTTGGAACTGGACAAGCCTGCATGGGTAGCGCTGTCCTGTGCAGGGTGGGAGGTGGAGCAGCATGCCTGGTCTCAACCACTCGATGCCAGTGACACCCCTCTCCAGCCATGTCAATCAAAATGTCTGCAAACTGCCACAGGTTCCCACCTTAGAACTCACTGCTCTAGGGGCCAGATCTGTCCTCCTGCTCCAGTGGCAGGTCCCCTCCCCTCCCTCTCCTCTCTCAACCTTAATCAGGAAAGGAAGATCTGGAGGTAGCTGAGAGGAGTGCGGGAGAAGGAGGTGCCCACGACAGGGCTGGGTTCTAGCCTGTTGGCGGTCTGCAGCCTTCCAGAACCCGGACCACGCCTTGAGGACCTGGCTCAGGGCAGGGGAGGCCTTGGCTTTCATTTCTTTCCTTGGGTTGAGCTCCAAGTAAGATAGTTGTTTTATTGGACTGAGTGTGTAGCTCAGTGGCAGAGACATGCTTAGCAAGCACAGGCCCTGGGTTTGAAACCCAGCACCCAAAACGAAAAAGAAATGAGTTGGTTTGCATCTGAGCCCTATGATATTCTTTCACAGTAGTAAAAGATCAAATGTAGGGCTTCACAGAGAGCGAGGGATTCCAGCTGTGGAGCTGGCAAGCGTAGGAGTTGCCGGTGGAACCTCTGAAGGGCCAAGCGCTGCCCTCGGTGCTCAGCCAGTGTTTGCTGAAGGAGCGGGGACGAAGCGAGTGGGCGAGCGCGCAGAGACGTGGGCCTGTGCACCTCCTAAAACGTGCGGAGTCTCGCCGCACACATGACCGGGGGCGTGGGCCACACCATCGGCTTCTCAAAGGGGGCACCCGTGACCCACAGACAGTAGGAGGACCCCCTCCTGGAGCCCCTGAGGCCTGCAGGGGGCGCCTCAGGGCACTGAGCTGTCCAGGGACACCAGCCAGTTAGTGACAGGCCTGGCCCCAGGCCCGGCACCTTCCTCTCCTCTCCAGGAGCTTGGCCTTGCCCAGCAGTGGCCTCCTGCCACCTGGACCCCCCATTTCTCCCCAGCAGCACCCACTCACACTCCAGGTCTGCCAGGGGCACCTTAAAGGCCATCGTCAGGGCACGGGGGTCAGTAACCTTCAGACACCTGGCCAGCCTGGTGGTATCGTCCAAGGGGCAGCCCACTTTTTTGGCAACCTGGGAGCAGAGACAAGGCAGGCAGGTGGGGGAGGCTGGTGATCGGGCAGGGAGCAGTTTGGGGACAAGGATAGAACCCAGGACAGACAGAGGAAATGAGGAAGGCCCCCAGGGTGCCTCTAACAGAACCCTGAGCCCTGCACATCCCCTGGCCTCCTCCGCTTACCTTCTTGGCCCAGAAGAGTGGATCGTTCTGGATGACCCAGGGGCTGAGGGCCACTCCACTTTGGCTAATGGCTCGCCGGATGAGGCCCTTGTTGTAGGGGGAGAGAGTCTGCAAGACCGGAAGCCCTGTCACCTGGCACACTCTGGCTGAGGGCACCACAGCAGACCTCTCTCCTTCCACCCTTCACACCCGCAGGAAGCCTCCTTTAGGGGCCTGCCCACCTGCAGAGAGACGCTGGCCCCTCCCGCTGATTCTCCAAAGATGGTGATGTTGTCGGGGTCTCCCCCAAAGGCCACGATGTTCCTCTTCACCCAGGCAATGGCCATGTGCTGATCCCG
Organism: Sciurus carolinensis; assembly: GCF_902686445.1. NCBI lineage: Eukaryota > Metazoa > Chordata > Mammalia > Rodentia > Sciuridae > Sciurus > Sciurus carolinensis. The sequence continues at coordinate 3,607,709 of NC_062226.1, forward strand.
AAGGCCATAGTTACCTGGGACAGGGTGAGGGGAGGAGTCTTCATCCAGACCCGAGCTGGGGCTGGCAGGTGCTGCCTGTGCCCAGGGCTGGCCCACAACAGGTAGAATCAGTGGCAGGGGTTGGGGGGAATTGTCCTCAGTGGCATGGAGACCCTGGGGGCAAACGGGGCCCCTGGGAGACTGGGCGAAGGAGTGTGGAGCTTGGGACAGGAAAGGGCAGCTGACTCACCAGGCCTGCTCCTCTCTCCCCCTCCCCACCACAGTCCCTCCTATTGTCCGTCTGTCCTGCGACCTGTCCATTCCTGACTCTGCTCCAGTGTATCATTCCGTCTCACTCGACTCCCTGCCCCACTCCCCATGGCCTCTCGGCATCGCTGTCCGCCCTGCATCCTCTTATTTCCCTACAGATGCAGAGGGGCTCCTGGGTCTCATGATTCAGCCTGCTTCCTGGCTCTGTGCATGGGATTCCGGGCCTTCCTGTGTGGTTCTCACCATCTGGGTCCAGGGGTGTGAGGAGCATCCTCCTCCTGGACTCAGAGCTCACGGGACCCACCCCAGAGCCTCCCACAGACCTGGGAGGTTGGCGTCCCCTGTGCTGAGGAAGCCCAGGGGGCCGACGCGGTAGTTGAAGGTGACCACAATGACGTTCCCACGCGTGGCTATCTCCTGCCCGTCATACAGGTAGTTGCTGAGGAAGTTGGCCCCATGGCCAGCACCCATGAGGAATGCGCCTCCGTAGATCCAGATCATCACGGGCAGGTTCTGGGAGACTGGGATGCAGGAACAGGCCAGGTGACCAGATGCTGCTCCTGCCCTCTCCTCAGCCAGCCCTCTGCCCTTGTGCAGCAGGCACCTGTTCCCAGGCTGGGGACCAGAGGTGGGAGCCTCCTCCCCACCTCTGTGTTGATTTCCAGGGAGTTCAGCTTGCAGCCCCCAGACACAGCCCAGGGTGGGGCTGGGACTCTGATTTGGGGGTTTCCTTCGGGGATCATGGGAGCCAGACCTTGCTTCTTGCCCTGGGGGACCCAAATGTTGAGGTAGAGGCAGTCCTCATCGCCGTAGCTATTGTCCTGGGTGATGGTGGCCTGCAGGCATCGCTTCTTGAAGTTCGTGGCCTTCAGGGTCCCTGCAGGCAGTGGGAGGAGCTGGTGTGAGGAGGGCAGCCACCCTCACCACCCACCGAGGCTGACCCAGCACCCATGGTGCCCACCTTGCCAGCCAGGGTGACGCTGGGGGTTCTCCAAGGTCTTGGCAGTGGCATAGGGGATGCCTTTGAAGATGTCCACGGAGTCGCCACCCAGGAGGCTGAGCTTCTTGTTGACGCCTTCCACGAAGCCGCCCTCTGTGTACACGGCACCCAGCTGGGGGCGAGATGCAGCAGGGGCAGGCGGACTCAGGCCTGGCTGCCCGAATCCAGAGTGGCCAATCAAGCAGGTCCCAGCCCAGGGTGCTGGAGGGCCTGGCTCCCTGTTCCTTCATCCCACCCCCAGAGATCTAGAGTTGCTCCTCAACCAGCATGGAAGTCTGGGTTCTGGCCATGGCTGCCTATCTGAACCTGGAGCCTCAGTTTCCCCATCTGTAAGATGGGACACCACAGAGCCTCCCTCAGGGCCAGCAGGCCATCAGATGGGGGAAAGACCCCACCAGGGAGCTCTGCATCCCCCCAAGCCAGCAGAACTGCTGTTGGGTGTCAGTGCTGAGCTGTCCCAGGGGCTGACATGTCTATCCTCGAGGGTCCTGGAGGCAGGTGCTCTGCTGCCCACCGTCCCTGAGGAGCTGAGGCTCAGGGGCCTTCCTGCTTGCAGTTACCCCTCTGGGAAGTGGCTGCCCAGCCTGCGCCCTCTCCCTGCTGCCTCCTGTCCATCCAGGAGCATCCCCTGGGCAGAAGCAGCTGCCCTGTGTGGGGAGTGGCAGTAGCCTCAGCTCTCTGGCTCTCCTGAGCCAGATTCTAGGGGCAAAGAGCAGGGTGACCTGTGCCCAGGCTGAGGTCTAGGCTGCTGGACCCCTGTCTCACTGGGTGGGTGGGTGCAGTGGGTAGGGACTGGAGACGGAAGGAGCCTCTTGACACCTGCTGGGCACTAGAGCAGCACAGGCCTCCGAGCTTCCTCATTCCAGCCCCCAGGCCACTGGGAGCGGGCAGAGGGCCAAGTCAGCACTCCAGGGATGGGAAGTCACCTCTCAGAAGCGTCTGTGTGTGGCTGAGACTGGTCTGAGGGCTTCAGGGCCTGAGCTTTGAGGGGCAGGGACCCTGGGAAAAGTGGCAGTGTGGGAGGCAATGACTGTCAGCAGGGGGCTGGAGCAGTGACAGGAACCCCACAAACCCTCCCAAGAAAAAGAACGGCAGGAGGAACCCAGCGCCAGCTCCCCAACTGCCAGGTTCCATGACAGGCCCCGGGGCAGGAGTGGGTAGAGAAAGGGGTAGCCTGGGAGAGGGGTCCCAGGGCTGAGATGATGGGTGGAGAGAGAACAGGGGGACGGCAGTGTGGTAGGGCCTGGGGCCCCTATGTGAGTCGTGCTGGGGACAGGGACAGGCCTGGCTCCCTCTGACCTTTTGTGCCTGTTGGGGTTCCTGGCTTGTTCCCCAGGCCTCGGGAAGGGCAGTATGAGGGCAGATTTTGCAGATGCTCCAGAAGGCTGGTGCAACCTTGTCCTCGGAAGGGAGCCCTGCACGCAGTGACCTGGGCTCAGTCCCCTCAGGAGGAGGAGGACCTGGAGGTGGCCCTGGGAGCCACCCCTGGCTTGAGCTAACCCAGAATTCAGTCCTGTGTGAGAACAGAAGGGGTCGCTGTCTGATGTCGGCACGTGGCCTTCTGCCCAGGGCCCCTGCCTTCCCTTCCATAAAACGGGGAGAGGCTGACGCCAGCGGGGCCGCAGGGAGGATCGCCCCACTTGGTTAGTAACCTTCCAGAGGCCCAGGTGCAGCTGAACCTCAGACGGAGTGGACCTGTCACACCGATGCACCTCCCCGACAGTCGCTCGTGGTTGATCTGAAATCCCAGTGTCCCAGGGCGTCCTGTGTTCCAGCTCACGTGACAAGCTGAGCAGGGCGGGCCTGAGCAGGCGCAGCCCCAGGGGAGCTGGCGCGTTACCACCGGGTCTCTTGTTCTGGCTACTCTGTCTGTCCTCCATTCTATAGGCCCTGTCCCCACGGTTTCCTGATCTGGGTCAGCAGAGGAGAGGGCTCCCTGCATGCCCTGGCCCCTCTGCTGGGCTCTTGCTTACCTTTGCTGCACCCACCACTGCCAAGCAGCAGGTGAGGCCCAAGATGACCAGCTCCAGGCGCCCCATGGTGAGTGTCTGCCTCTGAGTGGCCCTCCCTCCACGCCTTGGGTATTTATGGAACTGGAGCCAAGGTCGGTGCATGCGCACACACTTGCCAGTGCACACGCACAACAGACACGGGTGCAGGAGGCGGCCCTCTCTCCCAGGGCAGGCAGCTCCCACGTGCCTGGCTGGTGCCCATAGTGCACCTGTGTAGGTTACTGCCTTCCTGGGAGCAAAGGCAGGTGACACAGTGGGGGCTTCCAGGGCCAGGCGGGGTGCTGGCTGCCCTGCACTCCTGTTCACCTACCAGAATGTGGTGTCCCCTACAGAGACATGCCTGGCCTGCTCCCTAGCTCAGCAGAAGTAGACCGGGACTAGCTTATGACTTCTGGGTAGAGGTGGCTATGTGCTGCTGGGCATCAGATGGCTGATCCTTGTTGGTTCAAAAAGCTTTTACTGAAGGCCTCTGGGCACACAGCCTGGGCTAGGTGCAGGGACCAGAGCAGTACAAGACAAGGAGTACTGGGGGCATGAGAAGGGGCTCTGGGTGGATGGGAGGCAGGGACAGGGACTCCAGCCCAGCCTGGAGGCATCCCTGAGGAAGGACTGGCATGGAAAAGGTCCATGCCAGGACCCTGGGCACACGAACAGAGAGAGACAGAGCCAGGAGGGGAAGAGGCGGGGTGTTGGGGAGTTGAATACAGAGGAAGGGTCAGCGGTACTTATCACCAAGGAAGCCGCTAGCTTTTCTGGGAACACATGTCACTCTGAAACCAGAAAAGGTTATCAAAGTGACAGATGGCCATGAGCCAAGTCCCAAGAGGGTGCTTTTGAGGAGTGTGCCTGCACCTGAGGTCACCTCGCCCTGAAGACCTTGGGGTACTGCACAGCCCTCTTCAGTCAGCGTTGGGGACCGTGGCTGGCCAGACGCAGCCAGAGCCCGCCCAGGAGCTGTGCCTCCAACTCTGACCACAGCCCCCACTGCCTCTTCGTGGCCAGAAGCCAGGCCTGGCAGGGATCTGCAAATCCAGGCCTGTGCATCTGGTCTTTGCGATGCCAGTGGGCAGAGGTGGGAAGGACAGCAAGCAGGGGTGGGGGTTTGGGGAAGAGGCCTGGGAGGGAGCCAGCAGGAAACAGTTTGTTACCCAGGTCATCTGCCTGCTACTCGAATCCTGAGAAACAGAAGAAGCTCAAGGAAGTAACCCCCCGGGGGGCAGTTACACTCAAGGATATTTCTGCAGTGTCATTCATAAGGTGGAAAGAGGACTGCAGAGGAGAGGCAGGGAGGAGGGAAAGGGTCTTTTGTTTGTTCATTTTGTGGGCTTGGGGGTGGAACCCAGCTAGTTCTTGGCCCTAGCGCTCTGCACTGAACTACATCCCCAGCTCCAACCCCTTATTTTGAAACAGGGTCTTCTTAACTTCCCAGGTTGGCCTCAAACTTATGATCCTCCTGCCTCAGCCTCCAGCGTAGCTGAGATTACAAGCATGCACCCTCTCACCTGGTTCATACCTACTTTTTTAGAGAAGTTATAGTTTTAGCAAATTTGAGCAAAAAGGACAGAGTTTTCACATCCCCCTGCCCGCTACACACCCATAGCCCTCCACACAATCCACAGCTGCCGGAGTGGGGCATACGGACACTTCGTCACATCAGGTCCACGTTGTACGGGAGGGCATTCTTGGCGTTGGACGTTCCATGGGATAGGACAAACGTGTGAGGCCGTGTCTCCATCATCACGGGATCTTCCAGAACTGCAGCCCTCCCTAAGGCCCCTCCGTGCCCCCTGGGGGTCCCCCAACTCGCCCCCTTGTGATGCTGATCTGCAACCGCCTTGGTTTTGCCTTCTCCAGGATGCCAAGCAGTTGGAATCGGGCGGCACCGCCTTTTCAGAGTAGCTTCGCTCGCTGGGTTGGCTTCCTGCCCTTGGGTCCTCTGCGTCCTTCATGGGCGTGGCCCTCTCTTCCTGGTGTCCCTGGATGGCACTCATTGTCTGGATGTGCCACCGTCTGTTCACCCACTTGCCTGCTTGTGGACATCAAGGTTGCCTCAGGTTTAGGAAGTTGTGACAAAGCTGCTACAAATGCTCATGTGCGAGCTTCTGCGTGAACCCGAGCTTTCGGCCTCTGCAAACCCTAACGTGGGTGCTGTGCTTTCACAGAACTACCACGCCACCTCCGGAGGCGGCTCTACCATATGCACCCCCAGCAGCAGTGACCGAGCGTGGTCATTCTGACAGGAGTGCAGTGACGTCACCGTGGTTGGTTGACACTTCTTGGTGACATACAACATGGAGCATCTCCTCAGGGGACTGTTAATCTTCTCTGGAGAGGTGTCTCCTGAGGTCTGTCCCATATGGTAACTGGGTCGTTTTCTCACTGCTGAGTGTCAAGCACTCCTTTATGTACGTATGTCTTTGGCAAATATTTTTCCCAATCTATGGCTTGTTTTTAAATTCAGTGTTTCTTTCAAAGAGCAGAAATGTTTAATTCTAATTATCAATTATTTCTTTCACATATCCTGACTTTGGTGTTCCATCGAAAAAGTTATTGCCAAACCCAGGGTCATGGGAATCTTTCCCGTTATCTTCGAGGTGCTTTACAGTTTTACTCTTAGGTCTGTGACCATGGTGAGCTAATTTTTCTGTGTCTAGATTCATTTTTCTGCATGTGGATGTCCAGTTGTTCCAGGACATTGAGATCTATATTTAACAAAAAGGGGGGTCATTTACTTATTCATCAAGGACCCACATGGTCCTGCACAGAGTAGTGATCCACAAAATCCAGTGAAGAACGAATGAGCCTTTCCAGAAACGCCCAAAGAGACTAACATTGTCCATCCAAAAATAAACTCACAGTAGGCTTCCTGGCTATGTCAGTCGGACGTGTCCATGAGCCAAGCCTGCCTTGGAGAACAGGCAAGAAGACCTGGCCTGTGTGTGAGGACCCCTGGGGCCCCCTCCTTGGGGCTGCCATCAGCCGCAGCCCTCTGCGCCAGGGGAACTGTGGGAGATGCCCACCTCAGCCTCAACTGCTGCTTTCCCTCCTTAAGGCTGTCCTCCGACTCCCCAGTTCTCACAAAAGGCCAGGATGGGAAAATCAGGCAAAACCAGAGGCAGTGGGCGGCTCCCCACCAGCTGCACTTTGGTGATTTGGGCTGTAAACTCTAATCCAAGCTTGGGCTTGGAGCTCCAAATCCTTGTCGCTAGCCCTGTCAGGAAGCTCGAGCACAGGCTGCAGAGAGCTGCTGCTGCTGACTTGGACCTGCATGTTTGTGGCATGCATAGTTTTCTATGGAAAGATTCCACAGCCATCCTCAGATGCTCAGAGGGTCTCTGGCCTCCCAGAAAAGCCAGGCTAGAAGTATCAAAGTGTTAGACTGGTCTAGTTGACAAAGTAGAAAACTAACCCAATTGGTTTAATGGCACATAGAACTTATGCAAATAATTTTTTAAATGTTTTTTTGTTGTAGATGGACACAATATTTTATTTTTATGTGGTGCTGAGGATCAAACCCAGTGCCTCACACATGTGAGGCAAATGCTCTACCACTGAGCCACGACCCCAGCCCCTGCAAATAATTTTTAAAGAGGTTTTGGAGGGACTGGGAAAACTTTCTCCAACAAGGGCAAATGCACATGTGTTGGTGTCATGCAAAACAGAAGCACAAATCAGACCAGGACCAGTCCTCCACTGCCACTGCTGCTGTGTGGCTTGGTCGTTTGGCCTCTCTGGACTACATGTCCCCACCAGTACTTTCCCTCAGGGAGACTACAATGAGAAGTTCTTGGCACACAAATATTAGGGCTGACAGTTCTCAATGATCAGGTAGGAAACTTAAAACTTGCTTTCAGGTGAGAAGCATCAGTTCCAAAGTTGTAGGAGACCAGGTGTATCAGCAGGTAGCCTGAGGAGGGCTCCTTTTACTTCAAGCAGTCTGGAGACACAACTGTGTATCTATGCCAGAACTCACTTGAAGTCAAAAGAGCAAAGCAATCTTACATAATCCTTAGTAGTCTTCTTACTTTTAATCACATTACTTTATATAACTGATCATTTATTAAACTTTGATATTCTAAATGTGATTTATCATTATATGATTCATGTTTTATATTTTAAAATCAATGCATGTACGTTAAAAAAAGAGGACAATAATAAGCAACGCTGGTATTGCCAGGAATCAAGATTCTTCAGCATAGCTATAAAATGAAGCAAAACCTTACAATCTTACAGTTCAATTGGGAATGTCTGTACTCTTTTTTTTTGTAAAAAAATATACCTTTCCTGCTCGCCCTATTCAAAGTCTTGACAGGAAAGAAATCCAGGAGCAACAACCCACCGTGGTCTCTAACACTATCTTCACACCAAGTGTTATGATCTCACTCTGGAGGGAAGTTAGGGCACTGGGACCCCAGCCCCTTCCTGTCACTTTGCTTCCTGGACATAAGCCACAGGCAGCCCTCCTCAGCCACATGCTGCCACAGGCGCAAGGTGACCAGTGAGCCAAGTGACCAGACTAAGCCTCTGAAGCTGTGTGCACTTCCTCCCCAGTTGCTCTCCTTCCTCGGAAGGAAGTGCACAGCAGGAGCCTGGGCCCCACGGGGCCAGAAGGCAAGAAAAAACGAGGACCTGAAGTGGACGTCAGGCCTACAGGAGTGGTTCTGAGGCCCCTCAGCCACAGACAGACAAGGTGGGCCTTGAAAAGCACCTGCAATTGACTGAAACAAGGCTGAGAGTCCATTACTAAGCTCGGCGAGGAGAAACAGACCTGTTACCACTGGCGTTAGGCAACCCGGCTTCGCCTGGTGACTTCACCCTGGTGTGGAGGAGGGCCCAGCCAGCCAGCGCTCCCCCCTTTCAGGGCGGTATTCAGCCACTTACACAGAGCCATGCTTGGTCGTCAAACAGGATGCCCGACCACAGGCTGACCTGGTGTGTGCTGCGTGTGCTGACAGCAGGCTGGGAAGAGACGCATCTCCCACTTAAGGCATTTCAACCCTGACTTGGTCACAGAGGTGTGACCACGTCATCAGTCAAGAGGACACCGATTCTGGAAACTGATCCAGGGGAAAACAGCCAGGTATTTACCTCTTTCCTGCCCAAATAGTATTTCAAGGTAATCAAATGGATGAGAAGGAAGAATCCTTTAGAGCATTCCAGCTAGTAAATGCAGAGGGAACTGATTCTTAAAATAACTATTTTGCAACCCTGAAGAAGTATTCAAGCCAGGTGTGGTACACACCTGAAATCTCAGGGGCTCAGAGGCTGAGGCAGGAGGATTGTGAGTTCAAAGCCAGCCTCAGCAACTTAGCGAGGCCATTAGCAGCTTAGCAAGACCTTATCTCAAAATAAAAAATAAAAAATAGGACTGGGGATGTGGCTCAGTGATTGAGGGCAACTGGGTTCAATCCCTGGTCCAAAAAGAAAAAAAAAAAAAAAGGTATCCAATTCAGGTGACCATTTTATCAATGACTGATAAAAAAACACCAGGTGAAAGACCAATGGCTCAGGCTGACACCTGGACAAGGCATCCCATGTCTCCCAAATGGGTGCACCGCCTGGGCGATTTCCCCCCGGGACTCAGGACATAAAGGGACAGCAGAGCATGACAAATACCACAATGAGAAAGCAGCTAGGCAAAGCCAGAGCAGGGCCTCTCCGTAGGACAATGGCCCTGTGCTCTCCACTGGAGTAACAGGAGGCCTGGACTGCACTGTCTATAGAGGCTGAATGGGCTGCAGCCTGGAGGCCCAGAGCACAGTGCCAGCATGCCTCAGCTTGTGGCAGGGCCATGGGCTGCCACCTCGTGGTGAAGGCAGATGGCAGATAGGACTGGGGGACTCGTTTGAGTCATGACCCAAAAGCAAAAAGCCATTTTCAAGGCATTCAGGGAAATGGGAATATGGAACAGGATCAGACACTAAGAAATTACTTTGTGTAACTTTTGTTAGGTACTGTGATGGTCAACTTTATGTGCAACCTGGTTGGACTACTGTGTCCAGATAACGGTGTCAAATATTATTCTGGATGCTTCTGTGAAGGTGTTTTTTGGATGAAATTGATATTTAAATCAGGGACTTTAGCAGATTACCCTCCAAGCAGGTGAAGGGTGGGCCTCACCCAGTCAGAGTTCACCTGCACAGAACTGGCTCTCTGAGCAAGGCTCACACGTCTGCCGGCACATGGCCTCTGGATTGGGCTGCCCCCTGGGTCCCCAGCCACTGCCGCCATACAGATGCGGGACTTGCACCTCTGCCCTCATGTGAGCCAGTTCCTTGATATAAATCTGTGTCCACACAAGGCTGGACAGGTCTGCTCTCCTGGTGAAGCCTGAGCAGCACACATGGAACCGAGAGTCCTGTGCCGGAGACAGGAAGCACGGGGCTCCTGGAGACAACGAGAAACACACAGACAAGACGGACGCTGGGGAATCAACAGCAAGGCTGGTGTGATGGTCACTGCTGCATCATGAGGCTCTGGAGTCACTCAGTACTTCTCTGTATGTTTGACGTTTTTTGTAATAAAAGCTTTTATTTAAAAGGGGGAATTCTGGGAGAGAAATCACCACACCTTTTACAATTTGAGTAGACCTTGGGAAGTCCTTCCAGTTCGGCAGACCTAAGGCCGGACCAGCACTGTCCTAGGCTCTGGGGGAGGAGGGTAAGGCCTACTTGTGTTGAGGGTCCCTGACCTAGCACCTCCCCAGATTTGCACAGGGTCCAAGTTGAGACCTGGCAGAGGTGCTGCTCCTGAGGGAGATGGTGCAGAGGGGAGCCGGCCAGGCCCAGGCAGCCTGTCTTTAGGCAAGAGTTGTCTCTGCCTCAGGGCTGAGCTTCTCCCCAGCAGGAGCAGGCCACCTGGCCCAGGCCTAGCCACTTTGGGCTGACTGAGCCACTGGGTTCCTGATGTTGCCAAGGGACGGGATTTCCCAGGAACTTGGTCAGCAGGATGTGGCTGGCCTGAGGCCTTTGGCTTTGAGATTAATGTGTCTTTATTTTGCATGCTGAAGGGACTTACAGTCACACAGAGAAGCAGGCCAATGGCCCATTTGTCCCAGGTGCCCTGAGGGAAGAGGTGGTGATGCCCTGTGGACACAGGAGAGCACTTCATGGGAGTGACTCCAGGGAAGTGGGCTCTGCAGGGCGCGAGTCCACGCTGGGAAGCTCTGAGACAAAAAGAACTGTTTCTGGGAACTTCTGAAGATCATATCCATTTGGGAAAGTCAGGAACAAGTCCAGCCTTGGGCTACTCCCAGCGTCCTCATCTCACCCAAATGAGGGGCACAGGCCTGTGTCAACGGTCCCAGCACTACCCGCACGTCACCAGTGAGTGAAGGAACTAGTGATGTGCTACAGGGGCCCCAAGGCCAGAAAACTTCCCTGTGGCTCCAACCCCTGCACTGACACCCGGACTTCTCAGGAAATTGACTGACCAGGATGATTCTGCCTGGGCCTGGCCTTTGCAAAGCCACCCCAAATGGATGGGATCCAAAACCAGGGCCTTTTTCGTCCATCTGTGACCAGAGATTGTGGCAGTTATCTCTGCCCCCAGTCACGAGGCCCAAGCTGGGACGGGCTGGGACCTAGTTGCACTGCGCCATCTCCACCTCTGGCTTTCTTTCTGCCACAGGTCATGAGTGCCAGTTCAGCCTGCCAGACTCTGAGCTGGGTTATGGTGCGTGAAGCCAAGAAGGTCCCCAAAAGCCCAGGGAAAAGGGCGACACTGAGCAGCAGGCACAACCAGGGCCAGGGCCTGTCCTTCTGGGACTCCAGATTTCCTCAGAGGGGCCTCTGGGCCAGTCTTGCTACTGTGGATGGCAATGGGGACCACAGCTTGCCATGGCAACCACACCAGGCTGGACACGGGTCACCTGGTCAGCTTGGGGATGAGGGTCTTGTCACACGTAGTCCAGAATCTCCGTCTCCATCTCGTTCTCACTCCCATCTGAGGGCTTGAAGTCTTCTTCCTCTTCCTCCTCTTCCTCTTCCTCCTCTTCATCCTCCCCAGACTCAAACATCAGCTGCCCTTTTGCACGGTCGGCTTTGGCTGGGCTAGAGAAGAGTGCTGGGCCCAGAGGAAATCAGACAGTGTCCCATATGGGCTTCGCAGGTGGCCCTCGATGGGATGCAGGGCTGCTGGTAGCCTGCTTACCATGCCGGGTACTGGGCTACTATGGGAAGTATGGTGGCCCAGGAAGCTGAGGTCTAACAAGCACCCCAGGAGACATGGAGGCAGGCAGGTCTGAAACCACTCTCCCAGCAGAGTCCCAGGTGGCCTCAAGGGCCCACCTTTATCCCTGGGAAAGGTTTGCAAAGGGGCTGCATGTGTAACCAAGCAGGGCCATGAGCCTCTGCTCAGGCCCCATCCCAGGAGAAGACCCAGAGGGCCCCCATCACTCTCCTCAACCTCCTTAGAGCACAGCCCAGCAAGTGCTGGCCCTGCTTCCTAGTGGCCAGCCCAGGCTGGGGAAGGAGCCCAGGAAGGGAGAGCAGAGCAATGGGCCACAGGCTCCTCCTGTCCCTGCTCCCCACAGTGGAAGAAGATAGGGCAGAGCCAGCCCCTCTGTGGCTGGAGGACGGAGGAGGGGTGAGGGCATGCAGCAGAGGCCTTGGATCAAAGCCCCACCCTCTGCCTGCCTGTCTCAGACCCCTGGGCCAGGACCATGATTCCCATCCCAGGTGCTCCAGCTGGGATGCTGGCTCTGGGACTGGGTCCTGGTTCCCCTGGCCTCCCCTCTCCCCACAGGCTCTCACCAGGCCTTTTGGAGCGGATGGTCTGCCGGATCATGATGGACATGGTGTCCCTCAGGTCATCGCTGGTCTTGGGGAGGCACCACCCATCCCGTTCTGTGCACAAGTCCTCCGCCCCGTCGTTGCGGTGAATGATCTTCTGCAACCTGTAGGCAGGAGCAGGAGTGGAACACGAGGCTCCCGGGCAGGGCCTCCATCAGGGTGCCCATGGGTGGTCTTGGCAGAGGTGGCACTGTGCTGGGAAACACAGCCCTCATATGGTCTGCAGAGTGACGGGCAGAGAGGTGTGGGCTGCATGCTCCAGCCAGACTCCCACCGGCGAGTCCCCAGCATCAGCTGCAGGCCAGCTGGGTGTCTATCACACACCCTTCTGGCAGGAGTCCGTTTCCCCAGAGTGGAAGCTGTTCCCCACTGCTGCCAGTCACCTCCATCCCAGGGCCCCACTCCTCGGACGTTCTGGACGTTACTAAGAGTATGTGGACCAGAGGTTCCTGGAATTCTGCTTGGCCTCAGGGTTAGGAACCATGTCAGGACCCTAGATGGGCAACAGTGGGGGGGGGTGACAAAGACTGCACAGCCAGAGCCCCCGACCCCAGGGTCCAGCCCTGGCACCACACAATGTCGCCAAGGGTGGCACAGCCCAAGCCTGCAGCAGGACCCTCAGCAGCACCCGACTCCAGGGCAGCGACTCCTCCTGAGAGCTGCATGCTGACCTGAAGTCAGAGCTGCAGAGACGCTGTCCCGAGCAGCACCCCAGCACTGCCCAGAGCCCTGCAGGCCCCTCGGGTACGTACTCTTCCACGTTCAAATCACACAACTGGTAGAACATCTGTCGATAGGGTGGCAGGGCCCCCTCCCGGAAAATGTAGACCGAGTCCTGGGGAGAAGGACAGAATGGACGTTAGCCAGAGCCCTGCGGGTGGGCAGTGTTACGCCCATTCGGCAGGATCCCAGGGGGCGGGTCTCTCTAAGAGGCTGGCTGGTCACCAGGACCAGGGGGGCAAACAGGCAGAGCTGGGGAGCAAAGCCAGCTCTGACTCCCCAGGAGGTCCTGGGAGGGCAGTGAGGCGGCCATGGGGCTGGCGCCAGCCTGTGCTGGACTCTGCTCTCTGTGCCTTCCTGCAGGACCTGGCCACCCATTCCTCACCAACGGCTGCTAGCTGGTCACCTCATGTGCCCTGCACACTGGCCTGACATCCCAGGAAGAAGGCAGGGCTTCATGGGTTCTGGAGGCAGGGACGGCCGCCTGAGAGTCCTTGGGGGAAGGAGGCTCACTCAGCTGGCACAGCCACCCTCACCTGGCACAGTGCCAAGGTCTGGAAAACAGCAGGCAGGCGCAGGGGCCAGGCACAGCTCCTGCTGCCTCTCACTTGGCCTCCCCCAGGCAAAGCTTCCAGGGTGGGGCACCTGCTGGCTCCCCTAAGCCACCCAGCAGCACTACAGCCGGTGTGGAAGGCTCAGCAATGCCAAGGGCTGCGGGGTGACACCAGTGACAGTGTGCGCCTGTGGGCCCACCCCTCCCAGCACCCAGCCAGCCTCAGCAGGGCCCCAGATGCTCTGGTTTGGCTCTATAGCATGTGCCTGATGCCCACCACCCAGGCGGCAGCTCCAGCCTCCGTGGGGCCCAGGCTCACGAGACCCAGCCACACACAGCTGCTGGATCAGATTTCCCTCTGAGACTTGTCAACACCTCTCTGCTGAGGGGCCCTCAACCCCCACGGCCCTGGGTGGTTCGTACCCTGAGTTCTCACTTTCAGTTTCTGGAAGGTTCCAAGGCCTCAACCAAGCCCTTCCCAGTGTCACCCAGGGCGCCAGCCCCACCCGCACCCTCCACCCCAGCCAGGCTGAGGGCCACCCTCCTTGGGCTTTGGGGCACCTACCTTGAGTTTGTACTTGTTGGAGGCCAACTTCCGGGGGCCGGCTACCCCTGATGGGCCCAGGCCCTGCTTTAGGTCATGCATGGTGACAAGCTGGGTGGCTGCACAGGACAAGGACAGGGCTGAGGCAAACAAGTGGAGACCACCCAGCCGCACCCTCCTGCACTCTCCTGTGCCACCAAGAGAAGGGCCAGCAGTGCCCTGGAGTGAGCCCGCAGTGGCACTTCCCATCTCGCCATCCGGGTGCCCGCCGCCCCCACGTCCCTCCTGCTGGCTGCGTGGCACGGGCCCAAGCACTCACGTGTCTTCTTGACGGTGATGGGGAGGCTGTAGTTGTAGGTGCTGCGCTTTGCTTTGACAGGCATGTCACTGGAGCCATACCCTGCAGAGGAGGGTGGGCATGCTGGGAGCTGGCAGGGCCCCCCGACCCTGCCAACTGGCTGGCAGCTGCAGCTTTATGGCTCACAGGGCCAGCTCCTGGGAAAGCAGACCCAAGCTGCCACACCACGGGGGAATGGGCACTGATGTCCTGTGTGCTCTTGCTGTGGTCCCAGGTCAGACACGGCAGGGCCAGCCTCGTGTCACATGACCACAGGGCACTGTGAAATTGCAAACAAGGGACCATGGCTCAAAGATGAGGGTCAGTGGTGGACAAGGACAAGCTAGGACCTTTGCTTCTGCTACTGTGTCCCAGACTCTCCCCAGGGAGGGTCTATCCTCTCCACACCAACAGGCTCGTTACAAAAGGAGAAGGCTCGCGGGCAGAGAGCAGAGCTCTTCACAGCTTACCGTACTTCATCCCACAGCGGATTCGGAAGTCAAGGACTTGGTAAATCTTAGCCTCTGGGTGTTTACGGGGGTCATATCCAAATCTAATCCACAGGCTCCTCCAGGGACCGGTTATCTGGAGACAGGAAAGGCCAAGCCCCAGGCTGAGGCAGCAGACCCTGAGAGCTGGGGACAGGACTCTGAACACCCACCCTGCTCTGCCCCCTGGACAGGCCACCTGGCCCCCAAAGCCTCAGTCTGCCCACCAGATGGAGGTCACAAGAGCACCTTCTCCGGGTTCTGGGAGTCACCTGAGATCAGGAGCCCCTACCACAGGCTGGCACAGTGCCATGTGTTAGCACCATCCTGGCACGCAGGCCATCTTCTGCCCTGAGTGGCACTCCTGAAGGACTTGTGCCTAAGACACCAATGCTAAGTGACAGAAGGTGGCTCTCCAGAACCTCCAACAGAACAAGAGGACAGGCCTTTCTCCTGCTCTCACACCTGCTGCAAAGCTCCTGGTCACATCTTGTGTGGCTCCTCCAAACGTGGGACCCCTGGCAGGTAAGATCCCTCTCCTTCTGGCACCTTGGGAACCTCAGTAATGCCACCCTATCTCCATCCCCTTCCTGGGATGAATCTGCCCCACTCTGGAGCAAGGATTTGAGGTAGATGGCACTGTGGTTAGGGGCCAGGTTCTGTGGCTAGACAGGCTCGGGCCCCAGGTGGTTCTGCCACCCTCTGGCTCCAGAATCTTGATGTGTCATATCACCTCTTTGAGCCTGGGCTTTTCCTCAGGGATGATAAAGGATATGATGTGCACCCAGTCTCATGCAGCGCCTGGTCCCTACAAGTTGACTGTATGGCCATTCGACAGCACATGATCTTCACCCATGAGGCAGGCAGTCACTCTGTCCCAAGTCACCCCGACAGGGCCAAACGTTACTAGGGACTGTGGAGTGAACATGGACGCGGGAGCTAGAAACCTCTCTGGCTGGCTTTGACAGGCCATCTGGGGTGCAGGATGGGGAAAGGGTGCCAGGAGACAGGGTCCCCTGCTCTGGCTGTGGCTCTAGGACATCGTGTCAGGGATCAAGGACCACACCGGTGGGAACCACGGTAGGGGGTGGGCTGCTGGCACTCACCATGTAGTAGGCCACGAAGGGAAGCAAGACCTTGAGCTTGTCAGGGTGGACACTGATGTTGGCCTTGACAGCATTTCGTGACCAGATGGGCCGAATGTCAAATAGCTGAGGGGGTCAATGGCAGAGCCTTCAAATAAGTACCAGGGGCCCCACCCTCCTGCCCAGCCCCAGCAGACCCTTCCAGGGGGAGGCCGTGGGGCCCAGTCACTACCCTCCCTCCTCTGTCCATCCCGCCCTCAGAGGCAGATCGTAGCCTAGCACAAGCCAGGTGCAACTATGTGGCCTGGATCCCGGAAGGACAGAGAGACACGGTCCCTGTCCTTACACAGTCCACACTGCAGCAGGCGCAGGGCTGCACTGGCAACCTGGACTCCACCCAGCCCCGACCTGGAGGGTGGGTGCTGAGCTGTAGCACCACGAGGACCACAGGAGTGGCCCGGTGATTCCTGCAGAAGGCTGCTGTGGGGAGGAGGCTACCCTGTGTCACCCAGAAATGCTAGGGAGCCACCCTGTCTCTAAGACTGCGCCCTGACAGGTGACTTCAGCTTAACCAAGGAAGCGGGCTGGTTGGGAGGCCCCTGTCCCCACAGCACCACAGCCAGAGGACAGGTACAATGGCCAGTGATGGCTCCAGCTCCATCTGGGGCAGAGGCCCCAGGCCTGGCACGGGGCTGGCTCCATTTGGTTTGCTGCAACACACATGGGGCTACGTGAAGGCCACCGGAGCCAGGTCCACGTGTGAGTCTCACTCCAGCACGGCACCGGCCCCCAACTACCCCAGGGACCGCTAGAGAACCCTGAGTATGTCCAACCTAGGGACTGCAGGACTTATGGGAGGCTTGGAGTTGCTACGTCTGGCGGAGAAAAGCTCCCATGTACTGACGAAGAGCGTAGCCCAGCCCACAGCACCACGGGACAGAAGCAGCTGGTAAACTGTCAAGGCCAGGCGGCCCGCGGGCTGGGCAGGGCACAGCCCACCTTCCTCAGCGCCTCCTCCACCTCCCGGTCTGCAGGGTTGGTGCAGTTCTTCCTCCACGTCTGTGCCGCGGCCTCCAGCGGCTGCATAGGCACCTCCGCATCCTCGAAGTTGACAAAGATGGCATTGTGGGGGCGCCGGGCCCTGCTCAGGCCGATCAGGTTCTCACCCGAGAGCGGGGGGTTGTTGTAGCCTTCCCTAGGGGCAGAGAGCAGTTGAGGGCAGAAGCCCTTAGGACTGTCCTGGCGCAGGCCTGTCAGACAGGCAAGGCCCCATTGCTACCTCTGCTATCCACCCCCTGCCTCCTACGGTGGCTTCCAGCTGGGGCCATGGGTCACCGTGATTCTAATTGGGTTAGGGGTCATGGGTTGTTGACTGCAAAATCAGCAGGACAAGCTAGCCTGGAAGGCTCCCCAGAGGAGTGGGAGGGGTTCAACATCCCTGAAATGGAGGGGCCCATCAGGCTAGCCCTCCAGCCTCCACAGAACTGTTAGGGGCCTGTAAGGCAGTGGCCAGGCCCTGTGTACCTGGGAAGGCCAACAGTGCAGAATAATCAATAGCAGCCTGAGAATATGAGCAGGTTCTTTCCATAGGTGGAAAACTAATAAATCATACCGGAGAGAACACAGGCCTGTTGGCCCAAGGGCACTGGCCCCCACCCTTGGCCTTCCAGGCGGGACTGGAACTTGCGCTGTACCCAGTGCCTACGAGTGCTGCACAGTAGTTCACCTCTTTCTTTTGTACATTTGTTTGTTTCTGACTATAAGAGTAAATAGCCTGGGTTGGTAGGGGGAGCAAAACATTTCAGAAATGTGCTACTTTAAAAAGGTGATCACTGTACCACCCCCTCCCACACTTAAAACCCACACTGGGCTCATGATGCGTGCAGGACATGTACCACTCCAGACAGGGTCTTCAGCGGGAGCTGGTGTCGCCTAAGTCTTTTTAGTTGTATGTTTCTGTAATTTCCCCCCCTAATGAGCACGGTTTACTGTCACAATCAGAAAAGCAGCTGGGGAGGGGACAGGGGACTGAGAGAGTAAATAGACCTGGGAGTCAGCAATCGAAACAGCATGTGGAGCCCTCCTCTAGCTCCTGAGTCGCTTCAGAGACAACTGGGGAAGCTGAAGGAGGCCTGACATGGGGCGTTTGTTGCAGGAGCACCCCAAAATCTGCATGGTGGGAGACTCTGGTGCAGGTGTTTAGAGGTACACACCGTTGTTTCTTCAGGCAGGTTGGGCCACCAGCAGGGATGGGGACCAGAAGCAAGGGAATGAGGGCAGCAGGATGTAGCTCCAGCTAAACAACTCCACTAACTTTCCGCGGTACTTTTTAATCTCTTTCTCTCTCTCCCTCCCTCCTCCCTCCCTCCCACCCATCATTCCTTTCTCTCTCTCTTTCGATGTTGCCCAGGCTGCCCTGAACTCCTGGACTCAAGCGATCCTCCCACTCAGCCTTACGAGTAGCTGGGACCTCCGGCATGAGCCACTGCACCTGGCTCCTATTTCCTTACAGGCAGAGAATAAAGCCCCTCTGAGTCATCATCAAAGCCACTGCCACAGTCTAGGAGACCCTGCCCCACAAGCCCTTGGCTCTGGGAGCACAAGCCCCTGGTCCTTCCTCTGCACATGTGACTCCCTGATCTGGAATGTTCTCCGGGATCTTCAGCTCCCTGGCTGGTACCCAGGCTTTGGTTTCCAACACCAGCTCCTCCTGAGCCCTCAACCCACCCACCCGTTACCCCCTGAAGGCACCCATCCATTTGCTCGAGTTCCACAGTCCCCACCCAGAATGGAGCCTCACTGCCACGGGGCCCCAGGGCGTCCACAGCAAGCGCCTGCTCAGGACTTGTTGAAGGACATGTTTAATTAGGAAGGGGAAGCTCCCTTCCTCCACGCTCCAGAGATGACCGTTCTGGGTCTACCTTCCAGACTTCTCTACTTTCTAGGCTTCAACAACCACAATTTCTTTTCATGCCACAGGACACGTTCTGGTACCTGCCCTGTTTGTGAGCAAGGTGCCATGTTAACCGCAGTCCGCTCTCCAGAGGCTGCGTGGGTGGCGGACAGCACCGCCCGAGGCCACCGTGCACACTGTGCTTCTCCTTTGCTCATCTGCTGGCACCCATCTTGCTCCCCAGCAAGGCCCACAGACACTCAGGGAGCGCCTTGCTCAGGCCAGGCTCTGTCCAGGCACCAAAGTCGCAGCAGAGAACAAAGCAAGACAAATTGTTCCTTTGGGGAGCTCACATTAAAAGCAGAAATTTTTAAAAAATTTGTCCACGTGTAATTTTAAAAGGAAAGTTCACAAAAATAAAGAGTGTGGTGCTGAGCCTGAGTGGGGGGCAAGACCAGGACTGGGTGCTTCCCACACAGCCCAGGGACCCTGGGTCTCAGCCTCCTCATTAGCAAAACAGGGTGACATCCTGGTGAGTCACACAGACCCAGCACCCCCACAGGGATACTAAAGGACCACAGCAGAACAGGCAAATGTCATTAATCTCAAGCTGGGTATTTTCAAATGCGTTTTCTTTGTTTTTTTCCTACTCTATTCAGCTCTGGCTTTTCTACAAAGCAAATTCTATTTCTTCCTGCCAATATGTGGCTGGCCTCTAGGGAAAAACCAGTCTTTGAAAATGCCCAGGCCTGCCTTTCCAACGCCTGGGTCTCTAATTATGTCAAGACCGTCTCAGTTAGAAAGCTCACTGAGCTCACTGTTTGAGTGGCTAGTGGATCATCCATTAGGGATGTGCACCTGGGGGAGGGTTGGGAGTCATCCCACCTGGGCTTCCCTCAGTGCAGAAGCCCACCCAGCACCTGTACTCAGGAGCTCACACTCCATGGGGGACAGGACACAGACCACAGTCAAGTACACAGTGAGCCCTGTACAGCACAGGCACAGCCAGCTTGGGACAGCACAAGGAGATGGGTGGGCTGGGCAGGCTCAGAAGCAATCTCTGGCCTTGGGGGTGGACCTGGAGTGGCCAACATCAAGGGTGAACAGGGCCGAGGTCCTGCAGGGAGAACGTGGCAAAGGGAAGTGACAGAGGCAGGATCAGTCACAAGAACAGCAGTGAAGTCTGCCCAGGATGGAAGTGGTCAAGGCCATGGGGAGGGCAGAGGAGGCACAATGGGCTGGGTCGGAGTGGGGACTCACAGGTGGCATATCGCAGGTGGTGTTACTGCTGCTGACCATGAGTCCAGAGTGGCTAGTCAGCTATGATCGGGGCAGGACCACAGAGAACATTTCTCAGCAGGAACCCTCAACTCCCACAGCCAAGTTCTCTGCACTTCAGAGGCCCTCAGGAATGAAGCCAGCTAAGCAATCACCAGGCTTGTGCTATATTCAGCACTGAGCTAAGAAAACATGCTTTTAAAATTTAATCCTACTCCTGGAATGGCAGGACACATGGGAAATCCAGCAACTGCAGAGGCTGAGGAAGGAGGATCAAAAGTTCAAGGCCAGCCTGGGCAACTTAGTGAGACCCTAGCCCAACATATAATAAGGGCTATGGATGTAGCTCAGTGGCAGAGCACTTGCCTAATACACATGAGACCTTGGGTTCCATCCCCAGTACTGTAAAATAGAAAAAAAAAAAAAAAAAAACAAGAAACAAAGGAAGGAATTGAACCCAACAGCTCTACTGAGCAATACCACCAGCAATGGGGATCTGAGGCTGAGAGGCACGCCTGAGGCCTCCTGCCATGAGTGCGGCATCCAGCCCTGGACCCACACCCTCTGGCCGCAGGGCCCTGGCTCTGATCCCAGCCCCGCAGTGGGGAAGGGTCCTTACCGGTGCTGGGTCTCAGGTCGATAGAAGTAGTCCACTGGGGTGTCCAGGCGGGAGAAGATGGGTGGCGGGATGTAGAGCGGCAGCTCCTGGTGGAAGAAGGCCTCCTTCTCTGGCCTGAGCATGAGCACTTTGTCATACATCGACATGTGCCTGCCACCGGCTTTCGTGTGCACCGCCAAGTACTGGAAGTCAGACATTCCTAGAAAGACGGGGACAGATGGCAAATACCATGGCCAGGGACACTCACCCTGACCTGGCAGCTGCCACAGCATCACCCATGTGCCCCAGGGAAGTGCTGAGCAAGTCCTGTGAGGACGGAGGTGGGAGATAAAGCTGCATCTTCCCGCTGCTTCTGTGCAACTAAATCATATCTATGACGGAGACTGGTGCAGGTGTTGGGGGTAAAGCCCAGGGCAGTGCTTCCTAACACAACATGCAGACGGAGCACCTGGGACCCGCCTTCTACCAAGCTCCGGGGGCTGAAGCTGCCAGTCCAGGGCCACAAGTAGCACAGCTGGCTCGATTAGAGAAATGTCAAGTGTGGTATCTCAGGGACCGCCAGGAGCACCTTGTCCCAGAGAGGACAGCCCCCTCTGGGGAACACGGCCCACAGGGTGACTGGCATCCCAGTAGAGCCAACAGACTGCAGCTCCTGCTCTCCTCCTGTCTCCTCTCCTCTTCCCCGTTTTCTCCTTTGATTTCCCTTTTCCCTCCTTAATATTTAACCTGGTTAAATTCTACCTAAGAACGGCAGTTGTAATTACTGGCATTTCTAAGGCCTGGTGGTAATCTGCCACATGCCTCTTGTGTGCCTGGCCCAGTCCTTCAACAAGTACCATCCCCAGAATCTTCTCAAGGCCTAAGGAACTCAGGGTGCCGCAGCCCCCGTTGGACAGGCAAGGAGGCAGAGGCTGAGGGAAACAAGCCACCTGCCCAAAGAACACAGAAGAGCCCAGGCAGGCCCAACACCAAGGCCTGTGCTCTTTCTTACCCCACCTCCCCAGACCCAGCTTAGAGACCCTCCAGGGCTCCCTGTGATTACCAGCCTGACTCCAGAGGGGACACAAGAGCAATACCATCAAGACCAAGACGCTGATCCACAACACTGGGGCACAGACTGGAGGCCTGCCCACCAGGCTGACCTGGCCCACACGGTGGCTTCACCAACACTCACACAACTCGAGTCCTGGTTTCTCTTGAGAACACAGAGGGCTGGGCAGTGACACGCCCCCACCCCCAAGGCAGGGCTGGCTGGAGGAAGGAAGGACTGCCTTCAGGACGGTGCCTGTGCTCTGCTGTTCCACACAACACAGCCCCTGGTCAGACACATGCTGGAAGCTGTAACTACGGACATGTCTAAGGCTAATCGGTAATTTGCCATGTGCATTTCACTGGGCAGATGACCCACATGGCTCCACAGCAGGCCCAGATAACCCAATGCCACAGAGACTTCAGTTACCCTGAAATTTGTAAATGGTGGAGACGATGCCAAGGATCTCCATGTCGAACTCAACCTTGGAGTGGGCCTCAGCTCCGGGCACTCCTCTCTGCCACCTCGTCCTCTTCCTGATCCGGAGCAGCAGGCTGCTGGTACTGAAGCGATTGGCACACACTGGGTGGCAGTATGGGTCCTTGGGTCGGTAGTACAGCTCCAGTCTCTTGGTGGGGTCTGTATAGATCTGCAGTGAGGTGAGGGAGACAGGGAAGCAGAGGGTGCTGAGCAGCCAGCAGGAAGCTGCTCCTCCCAAGCCTGCTGGTAACCCAGGAAGACCAGGAGGCTGTGTTCCAAGCTGAGCTCTTAGTTCCCCACAGGCTCATGTTCTAAACCCAAGGGTCTCAATATTTTATCTAGTGGAGAAAAGGAGGGTGAATGGTGTCCTTCCTTCTAAGGCCTTATAAAGTTGAAGACAACTTCCAATTAATAAAAGTTGCCATCCATCAAGTGCCTGCTCACTGAGAGGCATGACGTGACTCTCCTAGCAACATTACCACCCTGGGTTTGCCTTTGAGGTAACTGAGGCTAGTGGGGTGCAGCGATCTGTCTAGGGCTACCTACTCCAGGAATCATACACCATGCCAGGACTGATTATGGTTTTCAGACTCATATGTAGATGTTTCTAGGTCCAAAGGAGATTAAATTAGCACTTGGCTCTGAGGAGCTGTCACCTTCAGCTTTCAAAGTCACAGTTCCTTCTCCTCAAACATCATAAGACCAGACCCACCTCCTAGAACTACTACAATAATTAAGGGAATGTAGGTGTAAAGCACTTGTCCTGCTACCCTCAGGATAAACGACTGTCAGTTACATATGAATGAGAGCTTGCCCCATGCTGGGTGAGAGGGATTCAGGTGAATCTGGAAGCACCCACAACATGCACTGAGATGAGACCATCCGCAAGCTGGTCTGCTGGCTGCCCAGCACTCCAGATAGGATGTGACCCTCAGGAAATGCTCAGGAACTATCTAAGGAACGAATGAAGGTTACAAGGAGCCTCGATCATCCAGACATGGGCCTGGACACAGGAGGTGATCAAGAAACAAAAGTAGAATGAATGACTAGTAAAGGTTCCTTCCCAAAGGGCTCACACTACAGTTGGAGACTTTTCAGTGTTCACAAAGGATTAGGAAGCAGAACTTGGGCTCTAGAGTAAGGCATGCAGGAGTTAAGTCCCTGTTGTATCATGTAAGAGATACTGGACCTAACCTTTCTTGCCTATCTTTAAGAAACGAGAATTTTAAAATAGTATCTAACTCATAAGATTGTTGTGAAGATTCAGTCATAGATTAAGAAGAATCAGACGTACTTATAAATATTAGAAATACAGAAGTCAGGAAGAAAGATTCCTGCTCTTAGGAAGTTCACTGCCTCACGGCCAAGGAATTGAGACAGACAATAAATGTCAATATAAAATTTCAGATTAGAATTAAAGGATGAGGAAGACACTTGGTTACAGTGTTCAGAGAAACCTCTCTAAAGAAGAGTCATTTCAAGATATGGTACATGTAAAGTATACAGAAAGCCTCCCCTCAGCTCAGCTACCCTGCTTATGACCCTAAATAAGTTGTGTCTGTTCTCTTGTAAAATGCAGACATTAGCCATGCACAGCGCAGTATGGCTATACCTGGAAGCTACCAGGTATATGATAAGTTTGCTGCCAGCCTGGGCAGAAATCCTCGCTCAAAATAAAAATTTTAAAGGGCCAGGGATGTAACTCAGTGGTAGAGTGCTTGCCTACCATGCTTGAGGTCCTGGGTTCAATCCCCAGTTATCACCAAAACAAAACAAAATAAATAAATACATTAGATAGCGCAGGTCTGACCCTAGTGGGTTCTAAGGAGGGTGGAATGTAAGCAAAGTAGTAGAACATGCCTGGCACAAAATAAGAAGTCAACTAATGCACCTCTGAGCCCCAGAGCAGGCAGGTCGGCAGTTGTCAATCTCCGGGTGCTTGCTCTCTACTCCGAGCCAAGAGGACCAAGCCGCACAGCACACCCTCCAGGCTGCAACTTGGCCGCATTCGCGGTGCGGATGCCGAGGGTGCCACTCATCCCCAGGGACAGGACAGAAGAAGGCCCAGGGTCTCCACTAGACATCCCCCTCCCCGCTGCGTTCTCTGGGTGCCAGGAGCGCCCTGGGCGCGAGTAGCGAAGCCCCGCCCACTGGGTGCAACTCCACCTCCGTTACCAGGGAAACCACACTTCCCCGCGAGGCCCCGCCCCCTCGGCCACAGTCCCTCGACTCGGTCCCTCCCCCGCTGTCCAGGGGAGTCCCCGCTCCTTACTCGGGAGACGCCCTCCTCGCCGCCCAGAGTCGACAGCATCTTGGCCACGTCGCGCACCACGCCCGGGTACTCCACGCACACCAAGCGCCGCTCGCGCCGCAGATCCACAGGGACCGCGGCCCTCGGCCCCGCTTCGGCCGCCTCTGCCGCCATCCCTGCACGCCTAGCCGAACCCGTCACGGTCCGTCCCTCAAAGTACTCCCACAGGCCTCTCCTCAACAGTTCCGTGAAGGAATCGTTCCGGCCTCTCTCACCGCTCGCGTCTCCTAAATCCTCAGGTTCAGCAAGACTCCCAGGCCTCGAAGAGCAAATGCCTCAGGGTTGGCCACGGGGAATTCGGAGTGAACTACAGCAGCGTCTTGGACTTTTTGTTTAAAACGAAGAGGGTTGTTCCAAGGGGCGGGGCAAAGGCTTGTCGCTACCAGCAGCCAGCAGGGACCCGGTGGATTTTAAGACACCACCGGCCCTCGACTTTAGCCAATGAGAAGCCGGGGGCCGAATCGAGCTCTTAGCCAATGAGGAGTCCGGAGAAGCCAGGTTCCACCCCTTCCCTCATTCCTCCGCACTAGCCAATACGGAACCTGGACTTGCCCTTTTCCGCAGATCCCACCCAATAAGGGCTTGGGGGCGGGCCTTGGGCGTTCGGCGCTCCTCCGGCTTGGGGAGAAGTCCCAGCCGCGCGGTGCCTCCGCCGCCGCTGGCCGGCGTCTGTGCAGATCCTGAGGCCGCAGGGCGGTTATGGAGTGGCGCTCGCCCCACCTCCGGCACGCGGAACCCGAGCTCGGGACGGGGCGCCGGCGTCCGCCTGTTAGGCGGCTAAGCGCCTGCTGTGTGCTGGCTGGCACGTTCAGGATGCGGCGAGGACGGCAGGCGAGGGTCCACGGCTGGCGCGGAGCCGCGGAGCCTCAGCGGAGGCGGACCGGAGAGGACGTGCCTGGCGGCCTGGCCTGAGTGCGACCCGGAGCCCGTGAAGGACTTTCTGTCGAGAGCACTAATGAGTTTTCGCATTTAAAAGACCTCTTGCGTGGCGCACGCAATCCCAGAGGCTCGGGAGGCCTGAGGCAGCACAAGTTAAGAGCCAGCCTCAGCAAACTTAGCGAGCTCCTGTCTCAAAAAATAAAATAGAAGGGCTGGGGATGTGACTCAGTGGTTAAGTGCCCCGGAGTTCAATCACTGGTACAAACAAGCAAACAAAAAAACTCTTGGTGTGGGGATCAGAGAGGGCGAAAGAGAATTCGGGTAAGCCAGCGGAGAAGCTCCGGGATCTAGGCAGGAAACGCTCAGTCCTGGGACCAGGGAAGCGGCAGGGATAGTGGAAAGAAGGGCCTAATTTAAGGGTGTTAGGAGATGAAAATCAGATAAGAGACCCCTTAGGCATGGCCATCCCAGGTTTTTAAAATTGATTCCTGAATTACTTGTTGTTGTAGATGAATTTAAGAAGGCAGAACAGGCTAGTCTTGGTGGCACATACCTATAATCCCAGCGACTCAGAGACTGAGGCAGGAGGATTGCCAGTTTGAGGCCAGCCTAGATGACTTAGTGAGACCTTGTCTCCAAATAGAAAGGGTTGGTCGTGTGACTCAGTGTAGAGTGTCCCTGGGTTCAATCTGGACTGGGGGAGGAAACAGCAAAGTTCAGGCATGACCCGATGTGCAGTGTCATAGTGGAACGACTCAGCTGGGAGCCCCAGATCTTGGAAGCAAGGGCACTTGTGAGAGTACAATGAGACTCAGCCAGCGCAGGGTGCTGGGTGAACCCGAAGAAAACCAGGGATTTCCACAGAACTGTCGATGAAGGCTGGGTGGACCCTGGCCTGCCCTCTGCAGTGGAGACTTATGTATTCTGCCACAACAAAGGGGTTCTGTGTAGTCAAGCCAGGGTTCTCCTCCAGAATTTTCCAGACCTTGAGATAAATTTTGCATTCAAATTTCTCATGTCCTTTTGTTCTCATTTGGTGCTCCTCAAGCAATCATCTGATGGCTTAATTTTCCAGAAAGAAGAAGCTGAATAACAAGGATATTTTAGGGATACGAATAGGAAAAGAGGAACTTAAGCTGTCACTATTTGCGGATGACATGATTCTATATTTAGAGAATCCAAAAACCTCCTCCAGAAAACTTCTAGACCTCATCAATGAATTCAGCAAAATAGCATGCTATAAAATCAACACACGTAAATCTAAAGCATTTTTATACACAAGCAATGAAACATCTGAAAGGGAAATGAGGAAAACATCTCCATTTGCAATAGCCTCAAAAAAAAAAATAAAATACTTGGGAATCAATCTAACCAAAGAGGTAAAAGATATCTACAAAGAAAACTTCAAAACATTGAAGAAAGAAATTGAGGAAGACCTTAGAAGATGGAAAGATCTCCCATGTTCTTGGATAGGCAGAATTAATATTGTCAAAATGGCCATACTACCCAAAGTGCTATACAGATTCAATGCAATTCCAATTAAAATCCCAATGATGTACCTTACAGAAATAGAGCAAGCAATCATGAAATTCATCTGGAAGAATAAGAAACCCAGAATAGCTAAAGCAATCCTTAGCAGGAAGAATGAAACAGAACTTCAACTATACTACAAAGCAATAGTAACAAAAACGGCATGGTATTGATGCCAAAATAGACAGGAAGATCAATGGTACAGAATAGAGGACACGGACACAAACCCAAATAAATACAATTTTCTCATACTAGACAAAGGTGCCAAAAATATGCAATGGAGAAAAGATAGCCTTTTCAACAAATGGTGCTGGGAAAACTGGAAATCCATATGCAACAGAATGAAACTAAACCCCTATCTCTCACCCTGCACAAAAATCAACTCACGATGGATCAAAGACCTTGAAATCAGACCAGAGACCCTTCATCTTATAGAAGAAAAAGTAGGACCAAATCTTCAACTTGTTGGCTTAGGATCAGACTTCCTTAATAGGACTCCCATAGCACAAGAAATAAAAGCAAGAGTCAATAACTGGAATAGATTCAAACTAAATAACTTTCAGCAAAGGAAACTATCAACAATGTGAAGAGAGAGCCTACAAAGTGGGAGAAAATCTTTGCCACTCATACTTCAGATAGAGCACTAATTTCCAGAATATACAAAGAACTCAAAAAACTCTACACCAGAATACAAATAACCCAATCAACAAAAATGGGCTAAGGATATGAACAGACGCTTCACAGAAGAAGATCTACAATCAATCAACAAACATGAAAAAAATGTTCATCATCTTTAGTAATAAGAGAAATGCAAATCAATACTACACTAAGATTCCATCTCACCCCAATTAGAATGGCGATTATCAAGAATACAAGCAACAATAGGTGTTGGAGAGGATGTGAAAAAAGTACACTCATACATTGCTGGTGGGGCTACAATTTAGTGCAGCCACTCTGAAAGCAGTGTGGAGATTCCTTAGAAAACTTGGATGGACCCACCATTTGACCCAGCTATCCCACTCCTCGGCCTATACCCAAAGGACTTAAAATCAGCATACTACAGAGATACAGCCACATCAGTGTTCATAGCTGCTCAATTCACAACAGCCAGATTGTGGAACCAACCTAGATGTCCTTTAATTGATGAATGGGTAAAGAATATACATATATATATATATATATATATATATATATATATATATATACACACACACACACACACACACACACAATGGAATATTACTCAGTTATAAAGAATAATAAAATTATGGCACTTGCAGGCATATGGATGAAATTGGAGTGAGATAAGCCAATCTCAAAAAACCAAAGGACGAATGATCTTGCTGATAAGCGGATACACATAATGGGGGGTGGGAGGGGGGCAAGAATGGAGGAAGGAGGGACTGTATAGAAGGATAAGAGGGGTGGGAGGAGTGGGGCAAAGGAAAAAATAACAGAATGAATCAAACACCATTACCCTATGTAGATGTATGATTACACAAATGGTATGCTGTTACTCCATGTATGAACAGAAATAACATGTGTCCCATTTGTTTACAATAAAAATAAATTTAAAAAAAAACAAGGATATTTTACCCTACCCCCAGTTGTAAATTAACGAATTGTAGTTACACCAGACCCCTGTGAGTTTGGAACATATGAGTCAGTCTCAAAGCCCTTGTCACTGTCAGTAGAGCTGACATAAAATATTGGATGCACACTGATGCAATATTTGGGATATATATTACATATTCATTGTTTATCTGAGATTCTGACTTAACCAGGTGTGTTTTTATTTGCTAAATACAGTTCCCCTACTATGGTCGTGAAAGAATTTTGAGTTTCTGCAAAGCTGATTCCAAACTACCTAGAACTTTAGTGAACCTGCTCTCCAATCCGATGGCCCTCTACTTTTGTCTGTTTAATCTCTTCTTGAGAAAGCAAGAGTAATCTTTCTAGATTGAAATCTCACTCTCTCCCCATCTCTAGTGACTCCCCACTCCTTCTCCCTCCCGCCAACTGCTGAGGCCGACTGCTCGTTCTTCAGGTTTCTGTTTAGACTTCACCTTGACCCCATAAGGTTGGTTTGGTGCTATTTTCTGTGCCCATGGCACCCAAGTGCACCCCATCATGAAACCTGTTTTATTTCTTTTTTACTGGTTGTTCTGTTCTGCTAAGCAGCAGCTTCCTGAGGGCAGAGTCTGTCTGTCTGTTTCCCCATTGTCTTCCCAGGTCTCAGCACAGAGCAGGTAAATGAGTGGACAAGGCCATGTGGCTCACTCAAGCCTCAGTGCAGTCTGGCCCTTAGGTCAGGGTGTGATCATGGGGACACTCAATCAAGGCTCGCCCAGTAGAGAAGTGTCCCCAAAGTGCACAGGAACCGAGGACAGAGGCAAAGGGTGAGGGAAAGACAAGGGCCAACTTCAGAGCATCAGACCAAACTTCTGTAAGACAGAGACTTGGTCCTGCCTGGGACCCAGGCAGGGAGATCAGAGAGACCAAGGAGGATCAGGAACCAGATTAAAGGAGAAACATGCACACAGGCACCATTTAACAAATGCTCCCTACTATGTGCTGGATCTTGTGCTTGGCTCAGACAATGCCGCTGAGAGAACACAGACAGACCCTGCCTCAGTCTGTATTTGAATAGCAGAGATAGCCAGCAAGTAAAAGCCATCCAGGCGTGTGGCTCAGTAATAAAGCACTCCCTAGCATGCATGAAGCCCTGGGTCTGCTTCCCAGCACCACCCCACCCAAGCAAAAAGGAATCCACCCGTTACAACACCAACTAACGCAGCACTAAGGAAAATCCAGGCCAGGGCCTCACACCTGTCTCCCAGCAGGCCCCAGCCCCTGCTGTAAACCCGGCAGCAGTAGGCTCTCAGACCTCTGTGCCGTGGGCTTAGGAGACGGCACCCAGCTAACCTTGTGAGGTCAAGGTGACGTCTAAGCCGAAACCTGAAGGATGAGGAGCGGTCAGCCAGGTGTGGGAACGACACTAATTAGCAGCAGCCTCTGCTCGCTCAGGCTCAGCCCCTCCCAGGCAGCTGGACACCCTGTTGTAGAAGCCGGTGGGCTGACCTGCACTCCTGCAACCCTCCGTCACAGCCTCAAGCACTAAGGACAAGCCAGACCAGCCCTCAGCTGAGCCACGTCCAACTGATATACTGACCCATACACTGGCCTGAGGAAAGACAGCTGCCCTGCCCTCCGGAGTGACCCAGGGCAGTGGAAAGGGACCACTGGCTGATTGGTGGCTGATTGGCAACGTCCAATCCCACAGGTAAGAGTGGTGGGAAAACCACCTGATACTTCTGGCCACTCTAATCCACCCCCTCCACGTCTGTCTCCTGGCCAGGGCCTTGGCTAAATGACGTCAGGGGACCCCTTCTGCGGGGTGACTGGAAGTGCAGGAATATGTATCCCTCTTTTTGTCTTCTTTTTGGTGGTGCTGGGGATGGAACCCAGGACCTGGCACGTGCTACGTAAGTGCCTTCCCACTGAGAGACACGCAGCCCCTGGATCCATGTTAACCAAGAGAAAGGAGAACTTTCCTCTGGACTCCAGTAGGGCTGGGGTATCACTCAGGGGAAGGGTGCTTACCTAGTACGTATAAGGTCCTGAGTTTCACCTCCAACACTGCAAAAAAATTCCTTTTGACTTCAGACTCTACATAGTCTTTCTTGGGCTTCTAGGTAGGTCTGTGAAGCGCCCAGTGGTTGTTTAATATTCCCTAGCCCCGCTTGCCTCGGGGCACCCTGGACTGGAGGAAAGGTGTAGGTTTGCTATTGGCCACCAGAGGGCGACATAGCATCCTTGTGGGCAACACAGCCGCCTGGTGGTCACAGGTGCTCATGACACCCTGGGAGAAATCGCCAAGTGGCTGGTGGAGTCGACTGAGACCGCTGCCTAGGTAGCTTGCGGTTCATGAACAGTTTGGCCTAGGAGGGGTCAGCACTCTGCTCCTGAGGAGGTGAGACTCTGTACTCTTACACACAAGCCAGGGCCAGGAATTGTCCCACACAGTCCCATCACTGGGTGGGAAGTGATGGGGACCTGGGAATGGGGTCTGTACAGAAGTTTCACAGTTTTCTCTTCACTTCCAAATGGGACAGATTGTTCCAAAGGACATTCTCCTCCCCCATCAACTCGTATTCCAAAGCAAAATTAAACCAAATACACCCAGGACTGAATTTCAAAGTTTGTTCATAAATAGAACGTATATTAAATATTTTCAAAAATGTTCCCAGTAGAGGCAAATTTACAATGAAACTAATAAAATCAAAGGACCAAGGCATATCAATTGCATGTGCCTTTTTCAAAGTCCCTGGGAGGTCCCTTGTCCTTGTGTTCACGTAAGCAGGTGTTTCTCCAAAGGATGAAATAGTAAGGCGTCTTAGCTGCGGTGGTTAAGCCAGCTGCACCTGTCCATCTAACCAGTCTGCCATCACTTCTGCTTGTGTTGGGAGATCCAGCGCTCTCAGGTGTGGGGGCCTTGGCTAAGGGGAAGTTGTTTAGTTGACATGGAGTGGAATGCAGGGGTGAGGTTTGCAGTCCTGCTGGGGTGGGGTGTAGCTCAGTGATAGAGAACCTCTAGCTTGTGCCAAGCGCTGGATCAAGCTGTTGCTGGTCATCATAGGCAGCAGTGGCTCTAGGGGACGCATGCTCCTTCCACCTTCTGTACGACTTACTGCTGCTGTGACATGAAAGGCCACAGCCAAGGCAGGAGAGGGCTCGGAGCCATGATCTGGACGGAGGGAAACGGCACCCACTGGTAGACGGGCGTGACTGGAAAAGGAGCAGCCACCGTGCAAGACCAGCAGCTCCTCAAAAGCTAAAACAGGATTGCTGGGCACTTCCGGGACACCCACGTTGGAGCAGCAGCGCTGCCAGCAGCCAGGGGGACACGCCCAGGGCCCCGTGGGCTGGGTGAACCGAGGACGGTGACCCACAGGTGGGGAGCTCTTCAGCCTGAAGGAGGAAGGCGGCTCTGACGCCTGCTGCCACGGGTGTGGACCTTGAGGACGGGGGGTGAGTGAAGAGGGCAGCCTTGAAAAGCCCGGTTCCACGGACGCCAGGCCCGGAACCAAGAGCCGAAGCCAAGTTGCCCTCTTCTAAGTGGCTTCCCAGTCATTTTGTCCCTCCCCCAAGCCCACGCGGTAGAGGCTCAGCCCCAGCTGGGCAGTGGAGAAGGGCGGCTGCGCTGCAGGGTGGGGCTCACCCCCCAGTCCCTAGCCATCGAGGGAGCGGGTCTGCTCCCCCTGGCTCTGTGCCCCGCACACTGACCCTCCCACAGCGGACCTTGGGCCGGAGCCCCTGAAACAACCAAAGTGAACCTCTGCCTTTATAAGCTGGTCATCTCGGTCCTCCGGTACAGTAACCAGAGCCCACCGCACACCTGAGCACAGCGCTAGCAATGAGTTTGTGAGCTGGAAAGTTCTTCACTAGCAGTGGCGAAAGACAAGACCTGATGAGCCACATCAAGGACCCCATCTCCGGAGAAACTACAGAGGCAAGGAGAGGATGTAGCCTCAAAACCTAGCAGAAAAGTAAGGCCGTGACCAACAGTTCACTCATATAAATAGCACTGTATCTGGATTTTGCTGTTCTGTAGAATTGAAAATTTATGATTTTCAATTAGCTATTTCGTTCACACCTGATTTAATATTCTTTTCGGGGAGAATGCTGGGAGTCATATGGGGGCCTCATGCCTGATGGGCAAGTGTTCTACCACTGAGCTGCACCCCAGCTCTGGTTGGTTTTGGGGGGTTTTCTTGGTATTTTTTTTTTGGTACCAGGGGTCGAACCCAGGGTGCTTAACCACTGAGCAACATCCCCAGCCCCTATATACTGTAGTTTGAGACAGGGTGTCACTAAGTTGCTGAGGCTGGCTTTGAACTTGTGATCCTCCTGCCTCAGCCTCCCAAGCTGCAGGGCCAGCCCTGCTTTTGTAGACCTAATTTTGTGTGCTTCCTGAAAAAGACCCTAAAACCGTATAAGCTTAAGTCCTGCCATGTGTCTGGCAGAGTGTGTGAACAAGCGAGGGCAGCCACAGCCACACAGTGACGCCAGGGCCAACAGACCAACCTCCCACAGTGGCTCTGTGAGGTCCTGTCACCAGGGACTTTGTGGTAGTCTGGGTTTGTGCAAGTACCCTCTGAGGCCTGCATGGGACAGAGTTGCCTAAGGACGCTTTCTCAGCATACTTCCAGGTCCTTCCACGGCGCTGGCTGCCCCCTCCCAGGAGCTTCTCCACACCCACACCCCTCCAGCTCTCCTGCCCCGACTCGGTGTTCCTCCCACGCCCAGGCTGATGGATATTTGTGGCATCTCCCTTTGTTAAAAAAAAAAAAAGAAGAAGAAAAAGCCTTTGGGGGTTGAGGACATGGCATAGTGGTAGAGCACTTGCCTAGCATGTGTGAGGCCCTGGGGTCCATCCCCAGCACTGCAAGACACACACACACACACACACACACACACACACACACACACACACAGATTTTAATTGAAGTATATCCAAAAGCATGTTGTCTTAATCCATTTTCTGTTGCTATAACGGAATGCCACAGAGTGGTAATCTATAAAGAACAGAGGTTCATTCCACTCGGGATCTGGAGACCTGGAGGTCCTCTGTGGAGGGGCCGCCTCTGGTCAGGGCTTCGTGCTGGGGCGGGGCTCTCCAGTGCTTCCAGCTGCCAGCCTGCCAGTGGTGTGGCTGAGGTCTCCCCAGCAGGGAGGAGAGAAATGCCGCTGGCCCCGCGCCTGGTTGTCTGGTCCTCAGGAGGAGGAGAGGAGGTAGCCGTTCTCCTTGGAGAGCGTGTGCTTTGCAGCCTGTGTGAGCAGAGCTGTTGCTTCCAGGTTTGCACCATTACGGATCCAGCTGCCGAGAATGTTGCGGAGCAAGGCCTTCCTGCTGCCATGAGCCAGATGCAGGGCCACCTGGAGAGTGAGCACTGACCTGCGGGGACACTGAGTCCTGTTCTCCATGTGCTGCACCCTCTCACACTGCCACCAGCCTCATTTGAGATTTCCAGCTGCCCCCCATCCCCACCCCCCATCTCCAGCCGCACTTGGCGTTCCTCGGCTCACCAGTGAGCGCTAGCTCTGACTCTTTGTGGCCTAGGTTTGCATTTCCTTCCTCACTAGAGAAATCGAGCTGCCAGGGGGCCCACGCCTGCAATTCCAGCTACTCCAGAGGCTCAGGCAGGAGGACTGCCGTTTCTAGGCAATTTAGGGAGGCCCTGTCTCAAAATGAAGATGAAAAAAGGGAAGGGAAATGTAGCGTCGCGGGAGAGCACTGGCCTAGCATGCACAAGGCCCTGGGTTCAATCCCCCAGTACTGAAAAAAAGTTTTAATTGTGCGATATTATAGCTGCAACAGATTTGTTTTGGTTCGTGTTTTCAGAGTATATGAATATTTTTTATTTTCATAGCATATATGTATATATATTTCCATCTTTCCACTCTAAATCTTCCTCATCCCTATATTCTAAGTCTGTCTCTATAAGCAACATGTAATTTTATTTTTCCTTCCTGTTTAATATTCTTTGTCTTTTAGTTGGAATATTTGGTATTTTTACATTTAATGTAATGTTGATGGATTCGGATTTAAATCTTCCATATTACTATTTGTCTTTCTACTTGTCCTATCTGTCCTATGTCCTTTTCCTTCCCCTTTCTTTCCTTCTTTTATCTTAGACATATTTTATTGCTTTATTTTTCCTCTAATAAAAAGTTGCATAGACTTACACTGGTTACCATAAAGATTATAATATGCATCCTTGATCTAAGTCAGCTACTGTACAAAGTAGTACTTTTCCCACTTCTGTGACAGTGTAAAGACACGTTTAGATGCCTCCTGCTTTTGAGCTATTGTTATCATGTCACGTATGTATTTGTGTGTAAATGCTTTTAAATCGACTTTACTGAGCTATAGTTTACATGCAACACAACAGGCACAGTTTAAATGTATAGTTTGGTGAGTTTGCAAATACATAAATGAAGTCACCGTGTCAATCATGATACAGAATATTTCAATCACCCCAAAGCATTTTCTCGTTCCTTTGTAGCGAGTCACCCCATCAGCCAGGCAAGGGAAACAGGGCTCTGTGGGGTCAGTGAGTCCTCTGCATCACTAACCAAACCCTAAACCTCCTAGTGTGGGCCAGAATTTGACGGCCGGGGCTGGGTTATGTGACTGAGGAAGCACATGTACCCAGGACTCACCCACACAGGTAGGAACAGCTCTCCCTCCACGGTTACCCACAGCAGGAATTTCCCCAACAGGGGGTAGAGGGGATCCTGGAGAGTCAAAGGGAAAAAAGGCAAAGGAAGCTCGAACTGAACCCACCCCGCATCTTCCAGGCTTCTATTTTTCACTCTTTTATTGGTGCATTATAACTATGCACAACAGTGGGATCCCTGTCATATATTCATACGTGCACTGAACATAATTTGGTCATTTTCATTCTCCAGAACCTCCCGCTCTTCACAGACCTTCTCTCTGGCCCGCCTGCCCCAGGATTCTTATTCTCCCCTCACCCCGCCATCCCCTTGGAACAAGAGCTCCAGAAACCTGGGTGTCAACTGGGGTTCCCGTCTCCCTGCGCCCACCCCAGTGTCCTCCACTGCTGAGGACATCGGGCTCTTCTCCCCCTGTCCCCGCTGTCCTCTCAGCCCTACCACCCCACCGTGGACTGCCTCCTGCCGGCCTCCCACGTCCACTTACACCTGGGGACAGGTAACCACACAAACATGAATCAAAATCAAAAGACACTGGGCTGGGGCTGGGGCTCAGTGGCAGAGCGCTTGCCTAGCCCATGTGAGGCACTGGGTTCCATCCTCAGCACCACATGCAAAGAAATAAATAAAATAAAGACATTGTGTCCATCTACAAGTAAAAAAATATTTTAAAAAATCAAAAGACACCAAAAGGTACTCAGCAAACATTTCCCTCCCACTCCCCCCAGACACTGAGACCTCCCTTTCCCTGGAATGCCGACGTGGGCAGTTTCTTGCTTCTCTGAAGACCATCTACCTAGCCAGAGCACAATCATCCCTAGATCCCCATCCCCTTGGGAAGTGGGTGGCTCACCCACAGCTGGGTCTTACTGTTCTCTCATCATAAGCAGTTGCACTTGCGGGCCTCCCTGGAGGTTGTAACAGACTCCCGGATCCGTAAACCTCGACCACCAATCGTGGACCACAAATGGAAGCTCGGCGGGCACTCCCTCCCTCCTCCTCTTTCCCTTGGCAAGGTGGATGGAACCACGCCACATCCATTCAGCGGGCACTTCCTCCTTTCTCCACAGACCACACGGGCCCATTTGCTGGACCGCGATTGGCTCAGCGGCCCTCTCGGCTGGGCACTTAGGTTGTTTCCGAGCTTTCCCCTGGGAAACACCACTGCAATGAATGGGCAGTGTGTCCCTTCACACCCAGGCCGGCTATCCGGGCAGCCCTGTCCAGTCAAGGGCGTGTGTACCTGTGATTTGGTTACGGCACTACATTTTCCCTTTGGGGTCACGGGGGCCTCTGAGGTATGAGACCATCCTCCAGCAGTGACCTGAGGGCGCTGTGGGCCTCCCCTGCAGCCACTCCCAGAGCCTCAGGTTTTGTGCTTCATTCACCTGCAGCATTGCCCTCCCCACAAAACCAGAGGGATTATCTCCCCCAAACTCAAATCTGGATCTTCCCTGACCTGCCTAAGACCTGCTGTGGCTCCCCGTGGCTCTGGGGCAGAAACCCAAACCTCTAACAGACTCTAGGGAGCTTCTCCTCGCATCTCCTCCCAACCTCATCCATTGCACCTTCTACCCCCAATTCCTAACCCTCCAGGGCCTTCCAGGACCTCTTCCAGCTGGGGGACCCTGGCAAGAGGTTCATAGCCCACATTTTTTTTTTTTTTTTTTTTTTTTTTTTTTTTGGTACTGGGGATTGAACTTAGGGGCACTTGGCCCCTGAGCCACGTCCCCAGCCTTGTTTTGTATTTTATTTAGAGACAGGGTCTCACTGCGTTGCTTAGCACCTCGCCATGCTGCGGCTGGTTTTGAACTCAGGATCCTCCCGCCTCAGCCTCCTGAGCCTCTGGGATTACGGGCGTGGCCACCGCGCCCGGCTTCATTGCCCACTTTTTGAAGAGGCCTCTTCCTGCAACACACCGGCCGGACGAGTGGTCTGTCGGGCGGGTCTTCGGAGGGCATCTCCTGGAGCCTGGCACAGACATGACCCGCAGTGATGCCGGCGGTAGCGCAGCCAACGCACTGGGACGGCACTCGCGGGCAGCCGCTGCGCGGCCACCAGGGGGCGCCGTCTTCCTCGGCTCCGGCTGTCCCCGACCCGGCGTGCGCAGGCCGGCGACAGCGCGGACCTGGGAGACACCCGATCGGGCCCGCGCGCTGCAGGGACTAGGGGGTCGCGCCAGGCAGGGTGAATGGCGTCCTGGGAGAGGGGAGGGAGAGAAGGAAAGGAGGTGGGAGGCAGGACGGGAGGGATGAGGACTGGAGCGGGCAGAGAAGGACGAATTGGGGGCACGGCCTGGCCCTCTCCACCCCGCTGCCCCTCTGGCTCACCCCTTGCTTGCAGCCTGCCCAGCCGCACAGCAAGACCTTACCGTACAGTGCCGGGTCCAGGATGGGAGGGGGCCAAGGGGCCAGCCCCAAACCCTAGCTTCCTTGAGTGCTGGACAGTGGTCACTTAAAGATTAGTCCAGCCTTGGTGGCGCCTGTTTCCCATGGGGGTAAAATGGCTCCTGCCATTCGCTGAGGGAAGGGCTGAGCCAGTGGTGGGCACCCAGGGCAAGGGCTCAGGGTGGGTGAGGGTGCCACCTGGGCCAGCTTCCAGGATGCTCAGCTCAGACCAAAGTCAGAGCTGTTCCCACACCCACCCTCCACCCAGGTGGGGCCTCCTCCAGGTGCAGCACAAACCACAGAGTCGCAGGAGCGACTGACAGTGGTTCTGAACTGCAGCCTATGTCCCAAACAAGACACTAAAGTCCCACCCGCACAGGCAACTCCAACTCTGACCACGCCTTGGGTCCCTTTGGGACGGGAGACCCATCTGTCCATCACCTACTCTACAGTACTTCTTACCCGGGGACCTTCATGGAATGTGTCCGCACAGTGACGCCATCAGCCATCCAATGACAGTCGTGACCAGCATCAGAGGGAGATGCCTGTGGGCTATGAGAGTCGCGGGAGGGATTGCACTCCAATCCCAACACACCTGCACCCCCAGCTGAGCGTCTGTGTTTTGCAAAATTCTAGAGTATCTTGACCACTCTCTTCTTTTTACACCTCAGGAACCAAAGCCCAATGGCAGAAAAGGACCTGCTGGGGTGGAGGCAGGAGGGCTTATGCATCAGGCCCTGGGAACCAACACTGGCATCCTCAAGGGTTTGCTGCTCCACCGGTGCAACTACTGTGTTCTGCAGGAAGAACCTCCACTGGCTTCCCTGGGAAAGAAGTCTTTAAATGACTGGAGTTGGGCGTAGTGGTACCTGCCTGTAATCCCAGCAACTTGGGAGGCTGAGGCAGGAGGATCACAAATTCAAGGCCAGCCTCAGCAACTTAGTGAAACTAACTCAAAAAAATAAAATAAAAAGGACTGGGGATGTAGCTCAGTGGTAGAGCACCCCTGGGTTCAATCTCCAGCACCAAAAAACAAAAACAAAAACAAACAAAAATAGATCCCTGGACCAGAGAACCCCGGGCCCTACACCAAGCACTGTTCGGGCCTTGACCCAGGGTGGCCCCACGCTAGGATATGAAGGCCAGGATATGAAGGCAGAGCCTGGGCCAGTGCCTGCTGGCCAGGGTCCTCCTGGAGGCCAGCCCTGCCCCACTGTCCTCCTCACTCTGATTTCACAGCCAGCAGAGCAGACAGGGCTAGGCAGAGAGTGGCGATGTGTTCAAGGTGACGGTCCCCGCACAGGCTCGACCTCCAGCCTGTCACTCAGCCTTCTCCTCTGGCCCAGGGAGAGGCCTGAATCCCAGCTCCCCCAGCATCCACCCATGACCAGAGGGTCTCCTGCATCCAAGCCACCCGCAGGCTGGGTCTGCAAATCTAGCCTCCCCTCCAACACCAAGAGCCAGTTTCCCCCGGAAAGGTGTCTGTGCTGGCACTGCTGACCCCTTATGTGTCTCCGGCCTCACAGCCAGGACCCCAGCCAGGCCTCCCCAGAGGAGGCTGGACCTGGGGATGGCATTCCTGGCTGCCCCTCCTTCAGAGGCCAGGCACCGTCACTTCCCAACACAGGCACTGCTGGGCTGCCCGAGCCCGTGCAGCTCGGCCCTGCGGGGAGCGTGGTTGCAGGCTGAGCTGACAAAGGGGGCACACACCCTGGGTGGAGGGCACTTGTGGGGCACCCTGCCATCGAACTTTCTGAGAAGGCCCCCGCCCTTCTCTTTTTCCCTCTGTGAAGGGGGTGGATGGCAACAGCGGCGGTGGCCGCGGGTGCTTCCTCTTTGCCCAGCTCGCTGTATGGTGGCCAAGCCCTGGGCCCTCAGTCACCACAGGGTCACCCAACGGCCCTAACCCTGCTGGACTTCCGTGAGGCTGGTCCCCAGCCCACCTGCAGTGGCCCCCACGCTGCTTATCTGCCTAAGGGCTTGGAGGGTGGGGAGCAGAGCGGCACATCTCCGCCCCGGCCTGCACTACGGTTGGGGCTTTGTAATCTGACTTTGTGATTTTTTCACCCTTGTTTTCTCCCCTTGGAGGGAAGATTTGCTGAATCATGCAGGGGAGGTGGTTGGAGGGCTGGGGGCGAGGCAGCTGGAGGGCAGCGATAAGTCTGAGGCTGAGCTGAGGGGGCTGAGGAGTCGCTGAGGAAACCCCAGGCTTGCCGGTTCCCAGCTAAGATTGCTGGCTTTGCAGAGCTGCTCTGGGGAGCTGAGCCCAGGGACCCGGAACCTTCCCTCCATGGTAGTCAAGGGCAGGGCTGGGCTGCCAGCCTGATGGGCATCCTAGGACAGGAGCAGTGACCCCAGTGGAACCGTTCTAGGTCACTGACAGATTACACACTGACCTCCTGAGGTCCTTGGGGGGCACTGCTGGCCTCCACCACTCAGTAGGCTGGGAGAAAGCTGGGGCAGACCGAGTGGCCTCTGGTCTCCCCTGTGCTTGATATGGCTCTTTACATGACCTGAACATCCCCTCTCCTGGGACTGGCCCCTCTGGACTCAGCCCTCAGTGGACACTCAGCTAACATCTGTGTTTTGTTTGGTTTGTTCTGGTTTGGTACTAGGAATCGGACTCAGAGGTGCTTACCTGCTGAGTCATGTCCCCAGATCTTTTTATTTTTTATTTTGAAACAGGTCTTGCAAGGTTGTTGAGAGCCTCATTAACTTGCTAAGACTGGATTTGAACTTGTGATCCTCCTGCCTCAGCCTCCCAAGCTGCTGGGCTTACAGGTGGTCACCACCGCAACCGGCTAGCTAATGCTTGTTAAATAGAGACGTAGGGTCTCTCCTCTGGCCCTGAGATGAGTTGTCTTCTAAGAGTCTGAGGACCACAGGGTGGGAGGAAACCCCTAGAGGGGATGGCGGGCACCAGGGCCTCCTCTGCTGCAGACAGACTCAGTGACTGGGAGAGGTGGGCTCTACCCAGGCCTGACGCCCCCTCCACCTCTACCCTCCTGCCCTGCACTCTGCCCACTGTGGCCTGGCCTGACCTCTGGGTGCCTGGTCCCCCAGCCTCTCCAGCTCCTGGGAATAAAGTGGAGACAGATACCCACCAGTGACAACATGGCAGTGGGTCACACAGAGATGGGGGTCCTGGGCGCAGGCGTGGGGCCGGGGCAGAAAGGCCAGACTGGACGGTGCTGGTGGCATCCCCAGAACACTCTCTACCTGGCTGATTTCTGATTCCCCCGAGTTGTGGCAACCGCAGTCCCGGGGAGCAGGGGTGATTGACACCCTGAGTCAGTGGCCACATCCCCTCTGCTCCCAAAAGGGGCTTTGGGGGCAGGAAGAGCTGCCCACGGTGGTAGCTTCGCTCCCTTCCTGCTGCCCAACTGAGCTCGGAGATAAGTTCTTGTGGGGTGAGGGAGGCTGGGGAGCTCCGGCCTCCCCAGAAATCATGTCAGAGTCCGCATGTGGAGGAAGGGGCCTGAGGGCCCGATAACTCCTCTATTTTTAAGAGATCCGGGAGGAAGTTCCCAGTCACCCCTTGCAGAAATAGCTCCGCACGTCCGCCTGGCGTTGGGGCTGTGGCTGTCGGCGGGGAGTGGGGGGTGAGACACAGCTCGGCCCACCACACAGCAGCAGGGCCCGCCTGCCCCCAGCTTGGCCTAGAGGACCCAGGCCTGTGCCCACGCTCAGGGCCCCCGGTCGTGGTAATGACAACTACCTTGGTCACATGCCCAGGGCGTCCTGAGCCACTCACACGCCGCCTCAAGGGAAGTGCTAAAATCAGGGCACCAGCCGGGCAGTGGCTGCGGGCAGGGAGCTGCCTGGGAAGCTTCTGGAGCTGGCTGGGGTGAGAGTGGGAGGGGCAGAGTCTCAGGTGGAGGACAGAGGAGCAGAGGCTGAGCCACAAGAGGGACCGGCGGTGCCAGCAACGGAGGCTGTGGACCTGCCGAGTCATTGACCTCTCTGGCCTCAGTTTCCCCCTCAGGAAGTGGAATGACAGCATCCCCCCTGCAAAGCGTTGATTTATATGAAGTATTGGCGACGTCACCTGGTGCTTCAGCTGCTCCCAAGAAATACTGGATCCTGGCAATGCCAGGCGGAGGTCTCGGTGGCAGAAGGGTCTCAGATGCCACTTGGCTGTTGTCGCAGCCCTTACGGGCTGTCTCCTCTCCGCTGTGACCACCACCTCCACCTCCACTCCCTGACAGGCCATTTGGGGACCCTGGGTCTGGAAGGCCGAGTCTCGAGCTTTC
This sequence comes from Sciurus carolinensis, assembly GCF_902686445.1. NCBI lineage: Eukaryota > Metazoa > Chordata > Mammalia > Rodentia > Sciuridae > Sciurus > Sciurus carolinensis. The sequence continues at coordinate 3,649,390 of NC_062226.1, forward strand.
CAAAGATTACCGGGGACATCTCATGGGAGAGGTCCTGAGGCCAAGGGAGGGCCTGACGGTCACCCAGCCACCCAGGGCCAGAGTGCATGGCCCAGTCGCCCAGTCACGGCTCACCATCCACCCCGGTGCTTCTGGAGAGCCTCCTCAGGCTGCCACCTGACTTGGTGGCCCCGGGCCACCACCGCCCTGGCCACTTACTGCTTTCGCTCTCCCGCCGTTTACTCTCAGTGTCCCTTCCCAGCTCCAGGAGGTCGGGGCTTTGGTCCGAGTCCCCACTGCCCTGCCTTCCCACTGGAGCGCTGCCCAGCAGGGGCAGGCCCTCAGATAGGAGTGGACCAACAGGCGGTCAGCCATTGTGCTTCTGCAAGGGTCCCCTTACACTCCTCTCAAAATTGGTCTTCTAGGAATTGCGGGGAACCCAGAAAAGGTAGGGAAAAGGGCATAGAAACACCCACCCCAAAGGACCTTGGAGAGCAGGGGGTCTCCCCAGCCTCACCTTCCCTTTCCTCCTCCCCTGATCTTCCTGGGCCTCAGGCTCCTGCCTACTCTTCTGTGCTCACTCTGACTCAGCGACCCCTTCACAGGGAGGGGTGACCATGTGCAAAAGCTGTGGCGGATGGCGAGGAGTGGCCGGCTGGACTTTCCAGGGGGCTCACAGTGCAGGTTGAGCCAACTCACCCCAGACCTTGGGGTAGGGAGAGAAAGGGGGTGTCGAAGGATGGTAGAGAAGTGGTTAAGGGACAGGGGGCCCCGGGGACCTGCGCCCCTCCTCCCACATTCTTCCCCTTTGTGTTCTGGAGCGACGGAACCTTCCAGAAAAGGGGACTTTTGCTTTAGACCTTGCACAAGAGCTAAGAAGTATCAGCACCATTTCAGGCCAAGAAGGCTGAGACAGGTTTCATGGGTCTCCAGCCTGCTGTGCTGGGGCTGACTGGCAGCTGTGTCTGCCAAGGCAGTGACGGTGGCCAGGGTCCCGGAACCTCAGAGGCCTCTTCCTCCCTGCCTCTTGTCTTTGGGTGAAGTGGTTGGAAGGCGCTCTCTCTCTCTCTCTCTCTCTCTCTCTCTCTCTCTCTCTCTCCCTCTCTGCCTCTGTTCCCCCTTTCCCGCTCTCTGGGCCACGAGGCTCCTGATAACACTTGGAAGGCGCTATCAGCCCAGGAGTGTCCTCCTGCCTGGCTTGCTGGCCTGCTTTGTGCCGACGGTTGGCAGCCGGCACCGGGTGATAAACTTATCAGGCCAAACCTGAGCATGGCCGGGTCAGACGTGCCCTGCCTCAGATTTCCCTCCTGCTGCTTTTCAGAAGACCCCCTCCAAGAACCTCAGGCCCTGCCTGGCTCCTGGATGGGCCCAAGCCCAGAGGGATGCTCATGGACACAGGGCGGAGCCAGCCACTACTGAAGCGTGGAGGAAGAGTGCCATGGCTGGAAGAGTCACCCACTTGCTGTGCAGCCCTCTGTCCCCAAGCCAGCTCTTACACCACCTTGAGGGCCCTTCTCCCACTGCCAAGAGGGAGCCTGGGCCCCCAAGGGGGTCGTACTTCCATCCTGAACTTACTAGTGACCACGGGGCATTGGCCCCAAAGGATGGAATCCAGCGTCTGCCAGCAGGTGGCTCCTGGGGCGTGGGGTGGGACAAGCCGGCCAGCGGTGGTCAGGCAGAAAGGAGCCTCCCCGGGAACCTGCACACCCACCCAGCAGGGGCCTGCAGGAACGCGTAGCTCTGAGGGCGGGGTGGAAGGCAACCCAGATGAAGAAAAACCTCAAACATAAAGCTCAAGGGGTACTGGAGCCGAGGGAGTCTTTTTAATGCCAGTGATAATGTTATCATGCAGGCTCATTGCAGAAAAAGAAACCACGCTCCCGAACAAGAGCCAAGAAAACACGCGCCACCCTTTCCCCGGGCAGCCGCTGGACGCGCCTCTGGGTCCTCAGGCTTCCTGCCATCTCGTGTCCCGTGAGGACCCGATGGAATCAGGGTGTTGACTGATTTCAAACCACTTTCCTCTTCAAATGGGAATCGCTTCCTGCCCAGTACTTTTATTCTGAGAAATCGATTTTCTTTTCCTTTTTCCTCCAGTACAGGAGGCACTCGAAGTCTCACCGACAGGGAGCCTGAGAGTGAGGTCCAGCCCCTGCAGCATGGGCCCTCAACAGCCCAGGACACCAAAGTGTGGGTGTGCGATGGCCCCTCGCACCTGCTCCTGTGTCCTTTAAGCCACCCCAGCCTCATTCCAAGGCTGACCCAGTAAGCACTATGCCAGGGAAGGAGCTGGAAAAGACCACCGGGGAGCCAGGCCAGTGTCCCTGCGCTCAGCACAGCCTCACCTGCCCTGTGCCCGCGGAGCCCATGGCCGCAGAGCAGGGCTGAGCAAACCCGAGGAGCGGTCTGCACGCAGCTGGCACGAGTCGGGCCCCACGCTTCAGACCAGGCTTGCAGCCGGCTCTGGTCAGCTGTCACACAGCACACGCACCCCGTTCACGGCCACCGGCACGCCCGTCGCCGAGAGACACCTCCCGGCGCGGCCAGAACCCTCACGGGCACCAGGGATGATTCCTTTTTTTTTTTTTTTTTGCCATTAGAAACCGAATGTGAAGGTGCTCCGGTGGCCGCTCCACGTGCCCACCCACGACCTTCTTTAAGTCGCACTCCCAGGAGGAGAGAGTAGGGTCCAGGACGAGTGAGTTTTAAAAGCTTTTCTTGTGCCAGAGCTGGGACTTAAGGCCGAGAGGACTTAGGGGAGGAGAGAGGGCATTCAGGTGGAGGGCACCCGTGGGCAGAGGTGCAAGGGTGAGAAAGAGCGTCGAGGATTCCCCAGAGGCCGTTGGAGGGGTACCAGGAAAGGTCCTTCCTCGCCTGGAACTCAGGGAGGCAGGGCCTCCTGGGTGGAGCCCGGTGTTCCTGTCTTCTCCTTGCCTCCCACCTCGCTCCACCCAGCTGCCCTCCACTCCTGGGCAACCTCAGCAGGGAGCCAGGACCCCGGTGCCCCCTCCTCTCCTCCAGGACACGCTGTGCTCCTGCCTTGGGTCACCCTCCTCAGCTCAGCTCCCAAGCCACCTCAGCTCCTGCCTGTTCCCCAGGCCAAGTCAGCAGCCCTCCTCAGCTGGTGGGCATGACGCTGGCCAACCCAGGTTCTTCATCACTCCTGGCCCCTTCCCTCTGGGGTGCACGTCACCCACACCACACAGAAAGGAGCCCTGGACAGCAGAGGTAGAGTGGAGGCTTTGAAGTCAGGGACTGGGGTCACCCGGGACAGCTGGGTGATGGTGAGCAGTTGGGGTGGGGCTCGGCTGTCAGGTGATGGGTGGGAGCCTGCCGGGACTCCGGGAACCCCCAGAAGGGCTCTTGATGTCAGAAATAACTCAGGATCCCCTCTCTCCTCTTCCCTGACTTCCAGAGCCTGCTCCCTGCCTCTTTGCCTCGATCCCACTGGTCTCCTAGGCCACCAGACAGATTTCTGCTACTGGAAGATGGAGACGGGCTGGGGCCACCTCAGCCACACACAAATCCTGGGGCTGACCAACCCTGGAGAGCATTTCCACTCTTATCAGTGATTTCCATGGGGAGAGCTGGGCACCTCCCAGTGTGTCCTCCAGACCCTGGCCGAGTGCCTTCTCAGGAGCGCACGTGAAGGCCATCCAGAGGCAGCAGCTGTGGCCGGGGCAGCAGTGGCCCTGCAGCTAGCAGTGGAGCGGGACTCGCTCTGAGCTGACCCAACCCCGGCTGGTCTTCACCACCCTTTCCAGCCTGGGTCGACTTCCCCTGGAAACTGTCCACATACCTGCCCTCTCCATGATATGCAAATGGGGACCAGGTCCCTGCTCTGAGGCTGCCGTGGCCTCTCCCCCACCTCATGGCACTCGGTGCTAAATCCCAGCCTCGTGGAGCTGGGACCCGGGCTCAGCTTGTCCTCCCAGCTCCGCCCTGTTGAGAAGGGGCTGGGATTCTGATGTTGGCTCAGTTTTGTTTAGCAAACAAGAGCATGCAAAGCAGCCCTCAGGGTGTGTGTGTGTGTGTGTGTGTGTGTGTGTGTGTGGCACAGGCACCCCTCCCCAGCACCTACCCTGACTGTCCTGACCCGAGGTGTGCAGGGTCTGACCCTGAGGTGTGGCTTTGGACAAGTCCTTTACCCTCTGTAGGCGTCACTGTCCCGTGGGCAGAAGGAGGGCTGGGGCTGGTATCCTCCACGGCTTTGGTGGCTCTGATGCCCTGGCCATGAGAGTCCATCTTCCCTGCCTTCAAGAGCCAGGCCCGCAGGACACCAGCAGGGAGCTGCTGAGGAGGCGACCACCCTCTTAGGCAAATTGCACACCCAACCCCAACGCCTGACAGGTTCATTTAGGGGATGCTGGATGATCAGGAGCAGCCTCTGCCGTGGAGGGTCTTTCAGGGGCCTGATGGCCAAACCCAGATGTGCCTGTCCCCAGGGGGATCTAGACAGCAGCCTCAACCCCAAGCCCCAGAGGTCTGCACGAAAGGACAGAACTAGAGGAAAGACCCGTGGGTCTCAGTGGGCAGAGGGGTAAACGGAGGCTCAAAGGAAAGCACAGCTTCCACTTGGAGTCGGATCCTGATCCCAACTCTGGTGTGCCTGCTGTGTGGCCGTAGACATGCAGGTTGACACTCCTCTCTCTCTCTATTCCCAAACACAGTAGGGAAGCTCAGAGCCTGTCTCCTCCTGGTGGAGTAGAGCACGCACCTCGCACACTGAGGCTCTGAGAAGCCACGCAGTCAAGGGTTACACGGGCCACAGTGCCCTCTCCCCGCTGCGGCTTGGGAGGCTGCGGGCAGGCGTGGGGCACTCCTGTGCTGGCCGCCAGCCCTGCGGCCCTTTCTGTAGGGATGGACTTCAGCTGAGGGGTGGCCCCCATTGCCCTGAGGCAGGAGGGCCAGAACTACCAACAGGACAGATTTGGTTTCTTCCAAGGACATGTGACCGTGGCCAGTGGGCACCGGCCTTGCTCGGGGCACGTCATTGTTGCTCCTCCTTGACAGGGTGAGTGTCAGGGTCAGACACTCTGAACGGCTGGTCACATTCTGAAGGGCGACACCTCCAGAGGCAGAGGGTGCCCTCGGCCTGCACAGGACCTGGCTCCCATCCCAGCCACCCCTCCCCAAAGGTTTATCACAAGGAAGCCTGAGGGACAAGCCCTGCTGCGCGTACTCCTAGGCTGGCCTCTCTGGGCCCCAGTTGCCCTTGCAGAGGTCATGTGGGTGAGGACAGCGTCTGGAAACGCTCGGCCCAGTTCAGTGCCGAGAGGGTTTCAGCGACTTGTCCACCGCCGGGCCTGAGGCTGGGCCATGGGGCCCAGAGACCGCGCCTTATGCCAAGGGGAACTATCCATGGACAGCTGCTCTCTGTGGTCAGTGGCTCCAGAGCTGTAAGCGAAGGGGCTTGTTCCACAGGCAGGACTTCAAGCAGGGACATTGGTGACCTGGTAGCACTTGCCATAGCTAGGCCTCGCACACGGCTTACCTGGGGCCGCAGGGAATTCTCCAACAGCACCTCCAAAAGGGACTGTCATGTTTCCCATTCTGCAGAGGAAGCTGAGCCCAGAGAGGTTCAGGGCCCCACCTGAACTCACACAGCTAGTAAGGCCACATCAGACTTACCTCAGTCACACCTGCCACTCCTCTTTTGCCACTTGAGGTGACACTGGCAGGGGGCAGGGGGCAGGACACAGGTGTCACCTTGGAGCCATCATTCAGGCCACCACAGTGATTGCACTAAGGACCTTGAGGTGAGACAATCATCCTGGATTATTCGGGGGGGCTTGATGTTATTACTAGTCCTCCCAGGAGGAGGCAAGAGGGTCAAGGGCAGGAGGAGGAGATGGGGTCAGAATGCTGCTCTTTGAAGCTGGAGGAAGGGGCCAGGTGTGGGGGTGCACACCTGCAATCCCAGCAGCTCAGGAGGCTGAGGCCGGAGGATCATCAAAGAGGTCAGCCTCCGCAACTTAGTAAGACCCTGACTCAAAATAAAAATAAAAAGGACCCCATTTGTGTACAATGAATCAAAATGCAGTCTGTAAAAATAGAAATTAAAAAAAAAAGAAAAAGAAATAAATAATAAGGGTTGGTGATGCGGCTCAGTGATTAAGCTTCCCTGGGTTAGGAAGGAAGGAAGGAAGGGAGGGAGGAAAAATAAAAGAAAGAAAAGAGAAAAGAGAAGACGCGAGGCTGCAGCTGAGGAGGCAGGCAGTCTGGAAAAACACCCGGAAGCAGCTGCCTGGGCCTGGCCGACGCCTGCCCTGGGTGCTGCCCCGGCGGGAGGAGCTGGGTGCTGTGTGAAGCGGGGCTTGGAAGCCGCCTGGTCCCCTATGCGCCTGCCGGGCTGCGCTCCCCTCCCTCCTGTCTCGGGGCCCCTCCGCAGCCTTCTCCGCGCCCCGAAGCTCCCCACCGCCCCTCCCCAGAGCCCCGTGCACCCGGAGGCACCAGGAGGCACCAGCAAGTGCAGGTCACCTGGGAACAAATCTTTATTTTTATTTACAGTAACTGAGCGGAGCAGGCTTTTGACGGCAGCCACTGCCCATTTCCCAGCCTGACGCCAAACCCGAATCCTGGTGGACCGTCGAGCGTTGGTGGCGGTCGGGGGCAACCAGCACACCTGGTCTCCCCCTGGGGCAGGAGGCAATTCTGAACGTCTGTGGCAGCCAGAAAGGGGTCCCTGGAAATCTACGGTGGCCACATCCAAGCGGGCAGCAGGCAGGGGGAGGCTTCCGCCGTGGGTCCGTCCTCCTGGGTGGGTGTTCCAGCCTTCTGGTTCTTTCGGGGTGAGCACATCGATGGACAACCTCAGCTCAGAAAGACCCAGACCAGCCCTCACACTTTGTGGCAAGAGACTTGTTGGTCCAGAGAGGAGAAGTCACTTGCCCGAGGTCACACCGCAGTTTCATGAGTCTCAAAACAAGTTCGGAGGGTCCTGTCAGTGCAACCTCCAGGAGTCCGGGGATCTGCGGGCGCGAGGCTGGCCTGAAGCTGGCCTGAGGTGAGGGGACCTCCAGGCAGGCTGCCCGAGAGCCGGAGGCGGGCACGCCTCACTTGAAGCTGTGCTGGGTCTCCCGGTGCCGCCGCAGGTCCACCTTGCGCTGGAAGCCCTTGGCGCAGAGCTCGCAGCTGAAGGGCTTGAAGCCGGTGTGCTTGCGGCTGTGCGTGATGAGGTTGGAGCTCTGGCTGAAGGCCTTCCCGCACACCTGGCACTTGTGCGGCTTCTCCCCTGGGAGGCGGGAGGGCAGCGGGAGTGAGGCAGCAGCCAGGCCGTGCCCCCCACACCGCCTGAGACAGTGAGGAGCCAGAAGGGCTGCACTCTCCACGGGAGGCGGGGCCAGGTCCCCGTGCTAGATCCCCACGGCTGGCCCAGGCCAGGCAGAGAGGTGCCACCAATGAATGCGTGAGCGAGTCACCTGTGAGTCTCATTCTGCCCAGGGGCCACCACCACGCTGTCCCTGCCCATGCTGTATCCACTCCTGAGTGTGCACGAGCACCACGGCCCCCAGCCCTCCACCGGCGGGCGCCTCCCACACACCCAGACCCGCCCTGCCGGCCGCCGGCTCGCTCACCGGTGTGGATGTAGGTGTGCTTCTTCATGTCTGACTTCTGGTGGAAGCGCTTGCCACAGAACTGGCAGGGGTAGGGCCGAGTGTCCGAGTGGATGAGCAGGTGGGTGGACAGGGTGGACGAGCGCTTGAAGGCTTTGCCGCACATCCGGCACTCAAAGCTGCGCTCCTGCCGGAGGAAACGAGGCCCCAGGGGGTCAGGCGCAGGTGGGGCCTCGCCGCCCGGGACAGCCAGGCTGGGCGCAGGACTGGACCGGGCTGGGATCCCCTGAGGAAGACGACACTCCGTTGGGGTGGCCTCGAGGGCGGGGCCCACGGGGCAGGACCCGGGAGGCCCCATTTCTGGGGTAAGACCGAGGCGTGGGCCTGAGAGGCCTGCAGAGATGCCCCTGCTCCCAGAGTCCATCCACACAAGGCTTTGCTGACTGGCTGATGGACGTCTAATCTGAGAGCCTCTACAGGAGCCCACATTCCATGACCCTGGACCAGAGCGAGCCCTCGAGGCGGGGGTGGAGACAGCTGAGCAGCCGCCTAGTTAAGAGCTCCAATTACTGAGGCCCCAATTCTGGCCTCTGGGCAGCCATGTGATTTTAGGTGGTCACTTAACCTTCCTGAGCCTCAGTTTCCCAGTCTGTACATTGGGACTCTAACAGTCACGGCCTCAAAGTGTTGCTGGGGAGGCTTGGAGGCTCAGAACAGGCTGGTGCCCAGCAGGCAACAGGGGCACTGGAGTGGAAGCCCTCACAGTCCTTCCTTGTCCTTCTCTCCTGACCTCTGTTCACCCAGTGTTGGTGAACTGGGTCCAGTTCCCGTGCCCACCTGCAGTGGAGCACCAAAGCTGGAGCTTTCTTAGTGGGGCTTGTGACCCTAACTCCCAGTCTCTGAGAACTGTGGTCCTCAAAGCCAAGGACACCTGCTCGGGCCACTCAGGGGACAGAAATGTCTCTGAGCATCCCAGACATTGGTGTCTGCCAGACCTCACCGGGGTCAAGAGCTTCTTCCAATCAGCGGGGTCGATTGGAGACCCAGTAGCGTTCGGGGGGTGTGGGAGACCCTTAGTCAGGGGCCCCCATCTGCATGGCCTTCGGGGACAGGAAGAGAGACCCAGCCCCAGCCCCCAGACCCCCAAGGTAAGCATCTCTCAGTGGTGGGCAAGGGGGTCCTGCCTTGGCCGGCTGCTCACCTGGGAGTGGACGTGCGTGTGCTGCTCCAGGCTTACGGCGTGACCGAAGGTCTTGCCACAGATGTCGCAGGCGAAGGGCCGGGTCCCGCTGTGGGAGCGGCGGACGTGCACTTCCAGCCCGTGAGGAGTGGAGAAGACCTGGGGCGAAGCGAAGCGTGAGGGCCCTGCCGGAGGCAGACCCGCCCGGCCAGCTGCACCTGCTGGCTCACCTTGCTGCAGGTGACGCAGTGGTAGGCGTCCATGCCCGGGGAGTAGCGCAGGCCGACGTCCAAGGGGGGCTCAGCGCTGGGCACCAGGGGGCTGCCGTACAGCCGGACAGAGCGTTCCAGGAAGGCTGACTGCATGGTGGAGGGGGCCTGCTGGTAGCTGTGGCCGTAGGACGAGGCCAGAGCATCCCAGGAGAAGCTGGGCTTATAGAAAGGGGGTGAGTCGGACAGTGGCGCGTCCCTGTCCTGGGGTGGGGCCAGCACGACGGGCCCCTCTGTGGAGACAAGGACACGTGCCTAGTGAGTCTCTGAAACACAGGGCGCCTGCTCTCCACCACCCACCCCACCTGGGGACCTCTGTTGAGGGGTCCGTGTGCGACCCTGCATATTCCCTGCGGGGCTGTCCGTGTCCCTGTTATGGTTCCTCAGCCTTTGCAGCCCAGAAGCACCCCTCCTCACCCCAAGGCGCTCCTCACCGCTGCGGGCACCTGCTGTGTGCTGCCGGCCCACCTCCCAGCAGCCCCCAGTCGGGTCGAGCTCCCAGTGTAGCATCGTCCAGGCGGAAGCCAGAGAGCCCGTATGCGTCCAGGGGACCTTGCAGGTCCTTCCTGACCCATGAGCCTAGCGGGTGCTGCTTCTGGAGCCCGTTCAGTGTCCCCCACCTCAGCTCCCTTGGGGAGTGGCCGGGACCCTGGGCTGGGTACCTGGAGCCGAGGCCATCCTGGTCAAGCTCTGCCTGGGCTCCAGCGTAGGCTCCTGTTTGACATGGTTCCAGTCCAGGTATTGGTCTGGGGGCAGTGGGCTGACCACAGGGCTGTTGCTCAGGACCTGGTCCCTGGTCACTGTGGGGAGACAGGACCTCAGAGTCACCAGCTGCAGCTCCTGAAGCCTGCCTTCCCAGGAGGAGGGGCCCTGGGACGTCTGCCGTTGCTTCTGGCTGCTCATGTGCAGGGGGCCTGGCTTCTAGAGCAGCCCTCAACTCACCTCCCAGTAGGAGCCACCCGTCTGTGACAGCCCCCTTCTAAGACCCATGTCCCTGTCACTGCAGGGGAGACCTTGCCGAGCTGCCGCTTCTGGGCTGGCAGAGGGGCTGCCCGGGGAGGGCCTCACTGCAGCTGGCCAGCCTGGACTCGGACTCACCGGGGGCCATGGCAGGGGGCCAGACCGGGTCCTCCTGGGCGCGCGGCTGGTGGTAGGTGTGGGCCTTCTTGCTCTTCACCAGGAAGGAGCGGGGCATTTTCAGAGGTCGCCCCACCTGCGAGGGGAGGGCAGGCGGCTAGAAGAGCAGAGGACAGTGCTCCCCTGAACCCGAAAGCCCCCCCGAGATGAGGACACCAGCCTGCTGGGTTGAACAGCATCCCCGCAAAACTCACCTCTACCTGGACCTGGGACCTTGTTGGGAATAGAGTCTTGTAGACGGAATCAAGTGGAGATGAGGTTGTCCAGAGGGAGGGAGGGCCTCAAATCCAATAGGACCAGTGTCCTTGCAGAGGGAAACCTGGGCACAGACACACAAGGAGAAGGCCTGTGACAATGGTGGCCGGGATCCCCATCATGTTCCTATACGCCGGGGAACGCCAAGGTGTGCAAGGGACTCCTCAGAGCTTCTGGAAGGATGCGACCTTGCTGACGTTCGAGTTTGAACTTCAAGACCCCAGGACTGTGACGGAGTTCACTTCTGTTGTCTTCAAGCCACCTCGCTGGTGGTCACAAAGCCTGCCCTCCCTAAGTAGCAAAGGAATACACTGGCACCCCGGAAGTCCAGGGCCAGCCTGCTCCCGCCAGCAGGCCCCGGGTTGGACAAGAGCAGAGAAGGAAGGAGAGGGGCCAGGGTCTCTGTCAGTGACACAGTGTGGACCCCACTTCTAGAAAGCTGCATGTAATTCCCAGAGGGACCCAGCTTTAGATGCCACAGAACAAAAGTGGTCTGTCCTCTGGCTTGGGGATCAGAAGCTCTCGTGTCAATCTTGGCTCACTGCTGTGCAACTTAGGGCAGAAACTTAACCTCTGTGGGCCAGTTTCATTTTCTGAAAGGTATGGCATCCAGGCGGTCATGCTGACAAGTATGTCTGGTCCCCAGGGAGGAAGGACCTTCTCTGTCCCAGGAGTAGAGAGGGTTTGGGCCCAAGAGGACACCCCTGGACCACACACCTTCATCGACTCAGGAAGACTCGAGTGCCCACCAGCTCTCCTTGGAGCCCCGCCCAGCGTCACCACTGAGCCTCCGACCAAGGGCGTGGGAGTCATGGAGAACCAGATCTGTCAAGGTGCTGCCCTGGCCCTAGGTCCAAGGTTGTGCGGAGCTGGGCCATCCTGACCCCCACTACTCCTCCCCCAGCACTCTCCCCAACAGCTTGCATCCCCGGCTGCCTGCTCATCGCCTCTCCTAAGGGCCCTGGGGAATAGCATCTCCTGGGTCCCTGTCCTCCATTCCCCGAGGCTGCACCCACCTGCACCCAGAGCTCAGAAGAGACACCAGCCCTGTGAGGCCCAGGCAGAGTCCCGCCCCCACCCCGCCAGCCTCCAGGCAGGGCTGCGGGGGTGAAGGCGGGAAAGGATTTCAGCTCCTCCAAACAGCCGTGGGGGCTGGGCGATAAGGTGGTGCCCTGCACAGGGCCAGGGGTGGGCGATTAGAGAAGGCCGTGGCAAGGGCCCAGAAGGGACGACCAGGGTCGGCAGGAGAGGGCCTTGGCCAGCTCGTCCTCTGGCCCAGAGCCCCACTGGCGGCACCAAGGGTCTGGGCTCGGCAGCAGCAGAGAGGGATAGCCCGGGTCCAGTCCTGCCTTGCTGTGGACGTTGTCACTGTGTCACCATGTCCAGATCTGCTAAACAGGGATCATTCCCGATGCCATGGGACTGCTGGGAGCAAGACAAACCTTCCACATTCCACAGGAGGAATGAGCTGGCACAATGGCACAAGCCTGCCATCCCAGCGGCTCAGGAGGCTGAGGCAGGAGGAGCACAAATTCAAAGCCAGCCTCAAAACTTAGTGAGGCCCTGTCTCAAAAAGAGCTGGGGAGCGGTTTAGTGGTTAAGCACCCGGGTTACCACTGGATCAATACAAAGCAGCTCAAGGGTGCCCAGTGTGTGCCTCAGGGGAGCCACGGGTGGTGGCATCTCTGCCCAGGTGAGGAGGAGCTTCAGAGGTCAGGAAGGAGGCTTGCATCCTGCTGCGTCCCCAGTATCTGGGACAGAGTGGGTGCACCACCTGCAGGACAGCCAGCCCTGGACCCGTGGCCACAGCAGTCCCCAGGGACCTGGGGACATGCTCAAGACCTCCTCTCTCTGAGCTCTACTAGGAGGGGTAGGGTCCCCTCCCCTGTCAGAGTCTCAGCTCTTTGAACAAAGGCCCTGCAGAGCCTGCCACAGTCAGGCAGCCCACAGCCCCCTTATCTTCCAGGGACACATCTTCCTCCTCCTGCCTCTTCCCTCCCCTGCCAGGGTTCCCCACACCGCCTTCCTTCCCCCTCTGAACTCTTCGCCCTGGAAACTTCCTGAGGAGGCCAGACCCCAGGCGGAGTGGGAGGGGACCCCCGTGAGCTGGGCCAGGGCTGGGTTCCCTCCACCTTTGTCCTGTGGGGGCCGCCCAGAGTCGTGGTCTGTCAAAAGATGATCTATCTGTTTTTTGTTAGGAAATCGGCTAGGAACAAGGTGCCCGTTGAGGCCCCTGAGACAGCACCAGGGTAAATTGGCACCCAGGGTCTGCTCAGCCACCTGTGTACATTTAGAGAGCCCTGTCCCATACTGATGTCGCCAAGGAGGAGCCTTGGTCAGAGGCTGCCCAGGACCCCAGGGCGGAGCAAGGACCCTGTCTGCTGGCTCTGGGGCTTCCATGCTCCTGAGGGGTAAACCAGCGGGTGAGCACTTGTTCCCTCTGTCTGTGCCACACACTGGGTTGCTGGTCCGCACCCTCGCACCCTTGTGGCGTTTCCCCAGCTGGGGGGACGGTGGTTTGTCTAAGGTCACCGCAGAGCCAGGCCCAGGGCTCCTGTCCTGTTAGAATTTGACTAGCACCACCTGAGCTCCTTGCAGTCTGTGGCACAAAGAGCAAGAACGTTTAAAGTTGGATTCCTCTGGCCTTCGAGTCTTTTGAGAATCTCCCAAAGCCCCGGCTCAGGTCCTGCAGGGGTGCAGGTAGGGCCAATGAGGAACGGATTCCCCTATGGCAAGCTTTGCCCTTGGGCTCAGAGCCAGAGGGGTGGATGGGTCAACTGACTGCATCCCAGGACAGCAGTGGCAGGCTCTGGGGTCACGAGCTTGCGCTGAGCTACATGGTGGCCGAGGGGAAGGGGCGCCAGTTTCTGAGGTTCCCCACTGGAGGCAGGGAATTCTGGAGCCTACTCCAGGGATCTCCCTGATCCCCCATCCTCTCCTCACCCCGTGGCCTGGCAAAGTACCAGGAAATCAGCCAACCCCACGGCCAAGCTCCCAAGCCCTCAGTGGGAGCCAAGCGCACCAGGTGAACTTCCTTTTGGCCCCTGTTAGCTGAGTTAAAAAAAAAAAAAAAACAGGAACCAGTCACCTATAGTGCAGTTAATTAACAACCACTTGGTTTTGATTCACACGGACCATTCTGAGAAAGAGCTAGAAGCAGAGATTGTGAAAGAAGCTCCGGGTTTCTTCATAAAACAGAGGTGTTGATGGTATCGGGCCTCCGGAAGGAGGCCCCATGCTAACTTGGCTCCATTAACCTCCCATCCTGATGGAGCGTCCCCTGACCCGAGTCAGATGCCGGCAGTCGGGTCTCCTGGGGACTCTGTCTGCACCCTGACAGCACCCTGCACCCAGATTCCAGGTGGAGTCTGGTCCGCCGGCCTTTGGCTTTCCTGTAGGGAGGCGCTGGTAGCGCCTGTGGGGATGAGTCTGATTTTGCGACCTTGCGCTTGTGACCGCGGCAGCCACCAACCTGGGTTTGGTTTTCCTATCTCTCAAAAGAGACGGTTGGGCTAAGATTTCTAAACTTCCCTTTTGCTCTAAAATCCCTTGCCGGACTCGCTGACCTTCAGCGAGGGACTGGCCCACCTTGGCTAAGACACTCATCACTTGGGTTCCCTTTTCGGGAGGGTTGGGTAAGACAGAGCCGATTCTCAGGGTCAGCTACAGAGGACCCTTGGGACTTCCTTTATGTTTAAAGACACGAGGGAAGAAACAGACTCAAAACCTTTCCCGCTGGGAGTGGAGGGGACAGGAGCCGGCCCTGCTGGGGGCCCCGCGGAGAATTCAGGGTCTAAAAGGAGGGAACCAGCTTCTGGGTCCGCATCCAGAAGCACCAGTGACAGGACTTCAGAGAGCTCTTTGCACACCCAGGGCCACAGCGGCATCATCCACAGTGGCCAAGAGATGGAGTCGGCCCATGGATGAGCAGATAAGCCAACTGTGGCCCTCCACTGGGGAATGCTATTCAGCCTTAGAAAGGAAGGAATTCTGCTACCTGCAATGATGGGGTGGACCTTGATCCCCTGAGTACCTGGGACAGGCAAATTCAGAGACTCAAGCAGAGGGGAGGTTTCCAGGGGCTGGTTCACAAGTACACAGTTCGGGTTTGGTTTTACAAGGTGAAACAGCCACAGAATGACTGCCTGAAAGGGTGTATATGCTCCATACCACACAACAGTACACCTAAAAATGCCTGCAATGAGCTAGGCACCGCAGGACACGCCTGTGGTCCCAGCTCCTCAGGAGGCTGAGGCAGGATGATCTCTTGAGCCCAGGAGTTTCAAGCCAGCCTGGGCAACATAGCAAGATCCATCTCAAAAAAACATTGTGGCAGGAGGCTGGGGGAGTAGCTTAGGGGCAGGGGTAGAGGGCTTGCCCAGCATGTGCAACACACTGGGTTCCAGTCTCAGCACCCAAAAAAAAAAAGCCAAAATGGTCAATTTTGTGAATATGTATTTTATCACAATAAAAAAATAGTGAGCAAATGAAGCCCGTCCCGCACATCTCTGTATTAGCAGCTCACCTTGGTTGGAATTTCTGGAAGGAAAACAAAGCCCCTCTCCAGACCAGGCGGGAGTTTTCTGCTGTTTCCACCCAGGGTGTAGATGCTGTACCAGGAGGAGAGTCTGGGAGTCGAGCATGACCAGGCTGTTTTCCTGGTCCCAGAGGACCCTGGCCAGCCCACCCTGCTGTCCCTGAGGCCTTGAGACACCCTCTGCACTGGTTTTGGCACTTCTGCCAGTCACGCCTAACTCAGGTATGGCTGTCTGACTTCCTCCAAGACCTGTCTGCAGGGAAACCAGCACATTGACCCCCAACTCTGAGAGCAAGAAAAGGTTGGGAGAGTCTCTATCTCCCCGTCCAAGAAATTGCTTCTGCAACCCTCTGAGGACCAGCAACTAGCTGCTTTCCCAGACCTGGGATATTCTACTGTTGCCTACCACAAAATAGAGCTGGTAGGGGCAGTGCAGCCAGCTTCCAGTAGCCACCAGGTCCATAGCCAGCGACTGTCATTTAATTTGCCCCCAAAGATGATATAACATTGCAGATGTTCTTCCCAGAAAAAAAAAAAAAAAAAAAAAAACCGCCATGCACAGGCACTTTCCAAATGCCCTGCTTTTGAGTGAACCCAGGAACAATCACAGAGAAGAGGGACCTGAGACAGCAGATCCTGCCTGCCGTCCTAGTGTCTGGGAAACTGGTGTGGCTCGTCCGCTCCCCTCCGTGGGCTCCAGAGGGGAGGGCACCTGGCTCGGGTGTGTCCCGGGACCCGGGTACCCAGCACTGCCCACATCCCGTCCCGGGAGAGCTGGGCGGGTGTCACTTGGTGCAAGTCGGCGATGTCTGTCCGCCTAAAGAAGAACCGGGAAAAGTTCTGGAGACGCGGCTCCTACAGGGGCTCAGCCCAGGCTGCCGTCACCGCCGTGTCCCCCCACCCTATCCGCTAGACTGCAGGCGGCATCCCTAAGAGACTTCCGCCCACCTGTTCCTCCAGTAACTTCCAGAGCAGCTAGGAGTCCTGCTCTGAGAGGATCTCGGTGAGAAGTGCACTTTTAAAAGCAGCGCCACGCGCCGCCAGCACTCACCGCGGGAGCCGTCCCCTCCGCCGCCGGAGCCTCCAAGCCCGTCCCTGGGCACCGGCCTCCACTTCGTCAACCTCGCGTCTCTGCACAAATAGACACTTCTCCTTTTCTCTGTGTGTGTCTCTGTGTTTTTTCCTCTTCTGTTCCCCTCCCTGATTTTCAATCTGATTATTTGTGTCAAAATCTGGCGGCGAAGCAGCAGCCAATGGAGAGCGGGCGCGAGCCGGCCACATTTGCTTATCAAAACTTCCAGGACCAGCCGCTGCCTTCTGCTGCCTTCGGTCTCTAACCTCCGCTCCCATGAAACCTCCAGAGACTTCCAATAACAACTGGATGAAAAGGAAGCAATGACCAAACTATTCAGTTTTAAAAGCATTTTAAACTATTCGGAATTAAAGCATTTACTCGCAATACCCGAATTTATATACTTTCTTTAGATTTTTTTCTTCTTTTCTTTCTTTTTTCTTTCTTCTCTCCTTTTTTTTTTTTTTTTTTTTTTGGTATTGGGGATTGAACCCAGGGCCTTGTGCTTGGGAGGCAATCTTCTCTCCTTCTTTTCTATTTTCCCTCTTTACTCATTTCGTTTTTCCTCCTCTACTTCCCCTTATTTCTCTCTCCATCTCTCCCCTTTCCCTTTTCTCTTTCTTCTTCCCCCTTCTCTCCTGTCTTCCTTCCTTCCCTTCTTCTCTCCTTCCCACTTCCCTGCTTGCTTCCTTCCTTCCTCCCTTCCCTCCTTCCTCCCTTCCCTTCCCTTTCCTTCCCTTCCCTTCCCTTCTCTTCCCGAGTTCAGCATCCTGCTCTTGGGTCCTTGGGGAACCCAGGGTTGGCAGCCATGGGTAACATGCCTGCTAGCCAGGCCCCTCGCCTCCTCGCTCAAGGCATATTTGAGGAGATACAGATTCACATTTCCCCGGATGCAACTGCAGGACAGACGAAAGTGCAGCCCAGGTACAGCAGTGAGTCTGGGGGGCCAAAACCCATGCAGATTGAGCCCTAAGACCCAGGGCCAGCATGTGCTGCCATCTAGTGGCAGCAGAGGGGTCAGGGAGGCCGGGGGCGGGGTGGGGGGTGCTCTGCGGTGTGTCATCGCCAGGGGAAAGCTTGGCAGCCCTGCTGGGAATTTCATCCCGCTGGGCACAGAGCCCCATGCCCTGGTCCCCCACCTTCTCCTTCCTTCTCTGCCCTCCACCTCCTCCTGCTTTCGGGGCAACCGATTTATTTCAGGAGGTTTTGCATAAGCGGAGAATGGCACAAAACAGCACTGTTAGCTCATTTGCATGTCCTTGCAACCTGGCGCTAGAGAGATTATGTTTCACTCCTAGAGAAAACAAGTTTGCAGACGGGAAGCCCGATTTCAAGTCCAAGGTTCGATGTGGAATGACAGGGGCGAGGCCTTGCTCTTGCCCAGCCCTTCCCAAGCCCAGCTAGGGGCCCTACACACATCAGGGGTGGGCGTGTGATGCCGGGGACTCAGCCCCGACTGCAGGCTGGCCAGGAGACAGTGTGCCCTGCCCCTGCGCCTCTCCTCTTAGCAGCAGAAAGAGACTTAGGGAATTGTCCTGGGGGCTCTTGGATGATGCACGTTACTGGCAGTCACCTGGAACCGTTTGCCACATCCCTGCTGCTAGAACAAAATGTCCCTGACTAGGAAATTCATTTCTCACAGTTCTAGAGACTGGGACGCCCCAAATCAAGGTGCTAGAAAATTTGTGCTCTCTGCTTCAGAAGGCGCAAGAAGACCCTGCATGTGGCAGAAAAGGTAGAAGGTCAAAAGGTTTGATCTCTCTCCCTCTGTCTCTTCCATGAGGGTAGAGCCCTGGCAGCCCAGTGGCCTCCTAAGACCCCACCACTTGCCACCATCACAATGGACCTAAGGTTCCAGGGTGAGCTTGGGAAGGGCAGATTCAGATCCACAGGTTTCAAATAAGAACAGAGAGAAGCCCTCATCAGCTCCTTCCTGGCCCAGTGGTGGGTCAGAGCAACCTGACCTTGACAGTGTGGGGTGGGGGCAAGCACTGAGAGGTAAAAACAGCATGCAGAGGGAGTGAGAGGCTTTGGGAACAGATTCAGACTTGGAGGGCTAGTGGAGGAAGGGACATTCCAGTCGATGCCAAGATTGGTTAGTTTGGAGAAGTAGGGAAGAATGACTAAAGAGGAACTGTGTGCACAGAGCGGGAGGCCAGGACTTGAGGGAGCTGGCGGCAGCCGATTCAGTGAGGGTGGAGCAGGGAGACCCAGGGAAGGGGAGGGAGCGAGAGGACACTGGAGACACGGAGCCCAAAGAGGACAGAGGGAGCAAGACAGCAAGATTTCTCCCTTTACCTAAAGGACAAAACCTCAGCTTCAGAGATTAGCACTCAGTGTTTTCAGTGTCAGTAGACATGTAAATGACAGCACTTTTTCTAGCTTATAGAAATTCAATTTAAATGTATTTAGTAACTACAAAGCAGTTATTTCACATCACTGAAAAATTCCAACTTCAGGCATGGTCGGATCCAGTAGCTCAGATAATACTATCTGGAATCTCACTTATTTCTATTTCAGAACACTTGCATTTGTTGTCCCCTCTTCCTAGATGAACTCTCAGGTGTGCCCATGGCAGGTTCCTGTCAGTGATGTCTCAGCTGAAATGTCACCTCTGCAAGGAGACCTCCTTGGCCATCAGCTAAAGTCAGATCTTCCACCCCAGCTTTTTTTCTGTTTCAGCACCCCGCCCATTTTCTTCTTAACAGTCATAATTATCTGAAAATACCTGGTTTATTTATTTGCCTATTTATTTATTTGGTCTAACTTCCGGAGGAAAGTAAGCACTACAAGACCAGGGACTGTATCTTCCTGGCTCACAAGCTTCAGGGCTTGCGACAGTGTGTGGGAGACACTATTGACCCTGGAACAGAGTGAATGAATCCTCATCTCTCAGCAGCCTCGGACGGAGGGCCCCACCAATGTCACCAGGTTTTCCTCCATGAGCTTAAACACGCCGCGGGGAAAAAGCTGCTTGAGCATATCTCTGCACCAATCACTGAGTCCAGGGGGAGGGACACGCCTCTCGCTGGCCTGGGCTAGCCGGCCTTCCTGTCGTGATCACAGCAGCTAAGAGCGTGGAGGGTGCAGGGCGGAGTTGGTCTGGGCCAGGACACAGTTGCCACCACACTGCTGAAAGGCCATGGCCTCCTTCTGTCTTGTCATTGTCATCTGAATGTGCTGTTTTTCCTCTTGGAAACCAAATCCCAAGTCCTGCCTTCCCCCCTCCTAAACGGGGCGTCTGGAAAGTTCTTGCTCTTCATTCTCCTTCACAACCCGCGTCAGCTCTCAACTCCTCCAGGAAGCCCTCCCCGACCCCCCACAAACCACGGAGTCCTTTGTGGTCTAAAGGGCTTGACCCCCCGAACGATGACCCTTGGGTTCTTGTCTCGCTTGGCTGCTCACGGGGACTTCGTGCTTCTCAACGCAGTGACTTGAGCACAGACATGGAGGGGTCCTCTCCCAGCCCGCAGTGGGCATGGCGCAGACCTCAGCGGACACGGGCCACAGGAAACATAATCGAAGCTGAATAAATGGGAACCTCTGTGCCCAAGGGCCGGGCAGTGTGTGGTGTGCAGAGCCGTCCACGGAATGCACTGTGTGGGGTGGGGTAAAGCTGGGGGCCCAGGCACTGGTCCAGGGACTCAGTTGCTGAGTCACATCCCCAGCCCTTTTTTTTTTTTTTTTTTTTGAGACAGGGTCTGCTAAGTTGCTCCGGGCCTCACTAATTGCCGGGACTGGCTTTGAACTTGCAATCCTCCTGCTTCAGCCTCCGGGTACACTGGGATTTCAGGCGTGTACCACCTGAAGCCCATCTTTTTATATGCGCATCTTGGTGCCAGAAAAACGCCCCCTTGCTCTGTCCTGCCTGCCGTAAGTGTGCGGACCCGTGGATCACGTGGGCAGCAGGCAGAGAAGTGGAAAACACCCACGCGATCGTCAGGCAGATGGCGGAACCCTTCCCAAGCCCAGGCTCCGAGCCGAGCCACGGCGGCTGAGCTGCCAGGAGCCGGGCTTGCTCACCTGCCTTCCTGATCGCACCCCGCTGCAGACCCACCGCTCCATGGGGAGCAATTCACCGTGTCGTCACACGGTGGCGCTCCTGTCTCCTCTTTTCCTCTAACAAAAATCAGATACCCGTCTATTTTTTAAATCACAAGAATCAGAGGAGAAATAAGAAAATTAAAAAATATATCCCCTTGCCCAACCCCAACACTGACATTCTTTGTGCGTGTTTTTTTTTTTTTTTCAGTTTCTCTGTTCTGTTTGTCTCTCCCTGTGTTTCCCTGTGTCTCCCTCTCTCCATCTGTCTGTCTCTTTCCTTCTTCCTCAGAAGCCCCAGCACCCACAAACCCCGGCTTTAGATTTATGAAAAAAAGTCTGGCAGCTCCTTCCACCCCACAAGGGCTGGGATTGTTTTTTAGAAGGTGTTCCTTGACTCTCCTGGAGAGAAAGGAATCCTCAGCCTGCAGGGGAAACCTTGTGCTAAAGCCAAGTGCCCCAGAGGGAAGCCAAGTGTGGGCTTGGGCTGGTGGAGGGGGCTCTAGACTCTCTCAGCCTTGTCAGAGAGCATGGTGGGCCTTCACTGGCCAGGCCTCAACACGATGCCCTCTGCCTCCTGGCAATGAGCTCCCCGCTTGAGATTTCTGCCCCTTACAGCAGGGTGAGCACGCGGGGAAGGAAAGTGTGGAGCCCTGAACTCTCATCCTCAACCTGAGAAGTAGTGACCACTGCCATGCCTGTGTCACAGCTTGAATGGAGAAGGCAGCAGGAGGCCAGGGAGGGCCAAGGGGCAGGTGACGGTGGTTCCAGAGGGGACCCTGAGGCCCAGGGAGAGATTAACCAAGGTTACCTGGCTCCTAGGAACCATCCAGGACTGAGACTCTGGCTTCCTAACTCTTTTTAAAAGCCCTTCAGAATGGCCCTTCGGTTGTTTTATTGCCTGTAATCTAGACATCTCACTTAACAAAACATAAATCCCCAGTGGCTATTTACAGGGTGGGTAAGTTAAGTCTCCAGGGTTAGGTGGGTGAGGTGGAAGCCTGTTTCTGGATCGCTGCATACCTCGGGCAGACCCCCCTGGGCCTCAGGCTTTCCACCTGTAGAATGGGCTGAGGACAGCACCTTTCTCACCATTATGGGGCCAAATGTGCAAAACCATCTTATAAGTGCTGAAATGTGTGAGTTGTTATTTCTCAGCAGACATATTCGACCACTGACTACAAACTCTGCCCTTTCTCTAACTGGACAGTCAGAGCAGCCTGCTGGGTGGAAGGGGACCTAACAGGGTCAGTGGCAGCCTGATTCCTATCAGGCAGGCTGTGCTGATTTACATGGCAGGTTGATTATTAAGGAACAGTTGACATCTGGCTACTGTTCCATAAACTTCTGACAACTTCCACGTTTCTGTTCCCCCTGGGGACTCCCAGAAATCTGGCTCAGGCTACAGAGATGGAGGAGGAAGGAATGAGGGTTCTGGACATTTACTCTAGGCAATGGCCAGGTAGGGTGGAGGGGCTCAATGGGCTTCTCTTTCAGTCTTTGGGACTTGGGATTTGGGGGAATATGGCCAATAGCTCATATGATGGGAAACCAGGCACAACCCCCAGGCACAGTTGGCACCATGGCCAGTCAATGCAGCCCTATGAGGGGACCATCTGCCTGATCCACCAGGGTACAAGCCCACCCACCCACCTCTAAGGATGTGCACCATGTTGGCACATTATTGGTGAGTGTGCAATGCACAAATTCAATCTGTACCCTTCCTGGCAAGCTGAGTGTATGTGTGTGTGTGTGTGTGTGTGTGTGTGTGCACGCGCACAGTAACCAGCCTCAGGAGGGCAAAATCTCCCATGGGTTTGTTTACCTACAATCGAGCCCCCAGAGTAGCATCCTTAGCAGGTGATGACCTTGGTCCCCTGCATCAGGGAGTTTTTGGCTTGGGACATAGCTGCAGTCCCTAGACCCAGGAAGCAAAGCCTCAAAGGAAAGAAGACTGCAGAAGAATGTGTACCCCTTTGCAGAGGACTTGAAATACAAACCCATTTGGGAAAGAGTTCTCTCTTTTCCCACCCATACCTGAGGGCTCTACCTCAATGCTGATCAGCACAGGACCAACGGAAGTGGGAAGTGGGAGGCAGGGGTGAAATCAACACCTTGAGTCTTCAGGCAGCCAGGCTTTGCACCCAATTTACATCTCTTTTGCATGTACCCTCTGGCTTTAGAGATTTTCTCAGGCTACAGTTTCCTCAGAATTCCCTGAAGGATGGGGACTCCCCACCTGCTGTTTCTTATCAACACAGAGGTGACCCTCCCACCCTTGCCCCCACAGCAGAGGAAACGGGAGGGACACAGCGATATAACCGTGAAGATGGTCTGTAAAATCATTTCTGCAAAAGGAGTGGTTTGCAGTTTTAAAAGGAAATATCTAATATGCTCATTTGGAAAGCAGGAGAGAGGTCTTTATAAAATATTCACCCAGATTCAGCAGTTCCCCCTCTAGGCACGTCCCCAGGGACATTGAAAGCAGGGAGTCGAGGAGATATCTGTACTGGGATGTTCACAGCAGCAGTAGCCAGGAGTCGGAAGCAACCAAGTATCCATGGGCAGGGGCTGTCAAGTGTGCTATTTAAACACCTGCCTCAGCCTACGAACCCTGAGGTTATGAGAGTGAAATAAGCCGGTCACAGACAAATGCCATGGGCCCCCGCGGCTAAGAGGTGCCCAGAGTAGTCAGTTCACAGATGCAGACAGTGGAGTGGTGGTTTCCAGGGGCCGGGGGAGCGGGGCGGGAGTTGGTGCTTATTGGAGACAGAGTTTCTGTTCTACAAGATGTGAAAGTTCTCGAGATGGATGGTGGTGCTGGTGGCCCAATGACATGAATATACGTCAGGCCATTTAAACCTGGTTTGGGTGGGAAGTTTTGTGTTATGTGCATTTTACCACAATTAATTTTTTAAAATACATGAACAGGCTAGGGACGTAGCATGTGGTAGAGCGCTTGCCTAACACGGTCACGGTCCTGGGTGACATCCTCAGCACTGCAAAAAATAAAAATAAAAACAAATGAGTAAAGGTGTGAAAAGTACACATCTATGCAAAAATCACATCCAGGGGCTACATTTTCACGGGTGGGGAAAATAGAGATATGCAGGGAGGTGAAGCCATATCTGAAACCCCAGAATCTCACCACTTCATGGTCAGGACCTCAGACTTTCCTTTGCTAAATATTAGAATTATATTTTGATCTTCAAATATTTCAAGTTTTTATACAAAACATTTCAAGCAAAAGAGCATATAAACCATATCTAATGAACACGCCAGTCCACCGCCGGTATTCTATAATAGCATTTGCCAAAAAAGCCTTATCTCCCTGTATGTGCATAGAAGCCTATAATGTTTAGTTTTGATAAAACATTTTGAAAATACATTGCAGATGTCAAGATACTTCCCCCCACACTTACATAATCATGTAACTGCCATGTCTTTACTGCACCTGAGGAAGCTGTCAATAGCGCCCTCGTGCCACCGAACACCCAATCCATGTTACACCCCTGTGATTCCCCTGGTTCTCAACATCCCTCAACGTTGCTCTGTTAGAATCAGGACCCCGACAAGGGTCAGAAATTGCATTTGCTTCCTGTTCTCTAGTCTCTTGATAGTGGAACAGCGCCCCCTGCCCCTCTCTTTTTGTACTGCTTCCCCGCTTTACGGCAGGAGCCTGGGCCAGTCTGGTAGAAAGTCCCGGTTCTGGATTTGTCTGGTTGCTTCCTCGTGGTGTCATTCCACCTATTCCTCCATCCCCTGTCTGCTGGAAGTCAGGCCCAGGGGAAGTTTTTTAGGCATAACTAGGGCACGGGTGATGCTGTGAGTTTCATAGCATTAAGAGTTACCTAACATCAGGTTGTCTCGACTCAGTGATGCTAAGTCTGGTTGGTCACTTGGTTAAAGTGACAGTCAGCTCTGTCTGCCATAAAGGTGAGTTCAGAAGCAATCTGTGGGGCAGGACTTCACCAGCAGCGGGGCATCCTGTTCCCCACGGCCTCCTCTAGTGGATTCAGCATGCACAGCTGATCCTTGATGGCACTGACAACTTCACTGGTAGTTGCCAAATGGAGATTCTTCCCATTTTACCCTGTTCTCTAGCTTTCCTCTGCAGCCTTTTCTTGGGTAAAGAACTTTCTCTCATTTGCTGGGATAGGTTTAGAGGTGGTTTGTCCCAAGGGCTCATGTGCTAGAAGCTTGGTCCCCAGTTGAGAGGTGGTGGAACCTTTAAGAGTTAGTTTCCCAGAGTGAGTCAGTTCTTGGGAAAGTGGGTTGTTACTGGAAGAGCAGGGCGGCTCCTTCCTGCTCTCTGGTTTCCTCTCCCGCTCCTTCTGAGTGGCACTCCCAGCATGAAGCCATCGGCCATGCTGTGATGCAGCCAGGAGACCCTGGCCAGAGCACAGTGGATGCTCAGCCACGTTCCTGAACCTCCAGCACTCTGAGCTGTGATCTGTGATTTCAGGAGAAATGATCTTTGTCCCTGCGTATGTGTGCATGTGTGCGTCTCTTCAGGGTAGGTGCTGAGGAGGGCACTGGCCTGTCAGAGGGCCAGCGCACATGTGATGTCCCCAGGCCTGGCCAAACTCCTCTCCTGGAGCATCCTCTGCTGCAGCGAGGAGTGGGGCAGGGTGCCAGATTGGGGGTTTTCTGCCAACCTGAGAGGCCAGGGACCATTGTCTGGGAGTACCTGGAATTTACATTTCCCTCGCCATGACTGGTGCTGCATCTCTTCCTGCATCCAAGACTCTCTCGTCTCTTTTGCTGTGAACTTTTTTGCATGCCCTTTGCCTGTGTCTACCAAACAACTGGCTTTTCTCAAGTTGTATTTTTAGGAGTTCTGCCTACTAGGAAGGCCGTGTGTCACTTAGCTTCTGGCTTTGCCACATGGAAGCGTGCTTGGCTTCACTGGTTTTGTTGAGGTCATCTGGCTCCTTCGCTGCTTCGACTCCAGCTGTTTTCAGGTTTCCTTGAGGCTTCCTTCGCTCTCCGTGAGCACGTGTGGCCTCACTCTTGCCACTACAGCTCTGACCCACTGGGGTTTATTCTGGCGAAGGGTGTGACATCGAGACCATTTGTCCTTCCAAATGGTCATCGCATTTGCTTCAGGGAGGCACAACTTGGGGACAGCCTCTGCTTGCCTGGCGGCTGCTTTCTGAGGTGGGTGGACCATGTGACCAGGAAGCTCTGGCACCCAAGCAACCGCGCGGCGTGGCCCTACACATTCCACTGCAGCGGAGGCTCGCGAGGCCACCAGGGAGTTGGACCAGGAGGAAACCCCCCACGGAGACCAACAGCCAGGGTTCTGAAGGTGCTGGGTCGGGTGAGCCTGTGCCCGCAGGCAGCTCACATCTTTCCTCCGTCTGCTGCTCGTGCGCCGTTAGGACCCCGCCTGCAGCCGTGGTCCCCGTGCTGCTTCTTACCCTGTTTCTTGTGTGTCTACAGCAGATGTGGTCTTGCTTCCAGGCTATTGGGAGAAATCCTAGTTCTTGGCTCACAGAAGTGAATGTCTCAAGTGCGTAAAGGAAAACCTTCACACATTCACGCCCGTCAGGAAAACCTGCGGAGAGGAGCATTCCGCTCTGGTCACCTAGGAAAGTAAACAGTTGGCCCAAATTGACCTAGTGTTACCAAGGGAGCCTGGTGGTCTGATCCCCTGTGGCACATTGTGATTGGGCAAGAAACCTGTAAAATGTATGGTTATTCCTGCAATAAACGAGTTTGCAGGTTGCTCGCCACAAGCCTGCTTCCACCCAACTCCTGGAGTCTGAGGGTCTTACCTGCACCTGAGCTAGCTTAGCAAACTACACCAGGCCATTGCGCATGCCGACTCCTCCTGCTGTGAAGCCTGTTCGCCTCCTCACCATGGTTCAGACTCTCGTTTAAACCAGAAGCAAAGTTCAAATCCCACCTCTGCCAATAAGCTGCCACCTCACTCTGATTTTGACCCCTCTCTCCCAGAGGACGTTCTGAGCTGGACCTGACTCAATCACAGCATGGTGGGTCCCTCCCGCATCTCATCTGCCGGGCCCCATGTTCTTGACAGTGAGTGTAAGACAAGTCTGTCCAGCCCCCCAGATTGTGACCTTATTTGGCAATGAGGTCTTTGAGGGTGTGATTGGTTGGCAGGGAGTCATATTGGATCAAGGTGGGCCCTAAGTCCAGTGATGGCTATCCTTATGAGAAGGGGGGCACATGCAAGGGAGGAGGCCGTGTGGCCACAGAGGCAGAGGCTGCCGTGACACAGCTGTGCCAAGGAGGCCACATAGTTCTGGTGACTGCCAGAAGCTGCAGGAGGCGGGACAGTCGCCCTCAGTGCCTGCAGAAGGAGCCCGGCTGGCTGACTGGCAGGCAAGGGGACTCCAGGATCCTGAGAGCGCATTTCGGTCGCACAGTGTGTGGTGATTTGCCACAGCAGCTCCAGGACACTAATACAGCAGGTGACGGTGGCACTCCCGAGTGCCCAGGCCGTGGCCGACCTCTGCTGAGCATCTGGGCGTCTCTCCCTGCGCTGTCCCAGCAGTTCTTTCAGTTTTGTTTTGTTTCCCGCTTTTCTGGGGTTGAGGCGGAAGCCGGGCCTCCCACATGATGGGCAGCTCCACCACTGAGCCGCACCCCAGCCCTCTCTGCGTATTTAGGGCCCAGGTGTCATCCCCATTTTGCAGATGGAGAAACTGAGACCTGCAGAGCTACCCCAGGGCTACATACTGGGTCCTAGGCCCAGGTTCCACCCAGCTCAGCTTGCTCTGTCCCTCCCAGGGGACCTGCTCACATGGTGCCCACCCTGGCACCCTTACCCTCTAACGCCAGCACCCTCCAAGTCTTGGTCTCCACCTTCACACCAGAAAGTCACATTCCTGTCCAGCTGTCCACTGGGCCTGTCCCCTTGGCTTCTTATTCAGCCAGTCCCCAGATGACACCCACCCGGTTTCCCCAGCCCAGCTTCCCCTCGTGTCTTAGGAATGGCACCCTCCAGCTGGAAACCCGGGGCACCTCCTTCTCCTCTCCCCCACATCCGGTGTGGGTGTCCAGCACCTGTCCCTAGAGCACCACATCACTTTCCTCTGTGGTCTCTCTCCCTGCTCTCCTGGTCCTTGCATCCCCTCTCCATTCCCCAGCAGACGTCGGCCAATGAAAACCCTTCAGGGGCTCTTCCCTGGGCTCTGGATCAAGCTCGAAGGCCTTCATGAGCTGAGCCTCTCTCCCGTGCACATTAGCTAGAGGCTGAGGCAAGTCTCTGCAGTTCTCATGGGGCCCGAGTTAGCTCTGGAGAGAGGATTGTAATAAGAAACGCACCCCCAGCCTTCCCCTCACTCTGAATTCTGTCTCCCCATGTGATCTCTCCCTCTCTGTTCACTCTCCCAGCATGATGCCATTTGACGAGATGTGACACAGCCAGGGGAAGCCTCACCAGACCTGGCACCATGTTGTTGGGACTTTCAGCCTCCAAAAGCATGATCTAAAGAAACCTCTTTTATTTATAAGCTATACCACCTCAGGCATTTTGTTATACTAACAGAAAACAGACTAATGGAGATATCATATTTCCAAGGTCAGATTACGATAGACTGTTATCCAGCTTGATTGTATTCTTCTGTTCTCTCTGAGGCAAGCCAGGAGCCACGTCATGAACAGGCTCATGGAATGGCCCATGTGACAAGGAACTGAGGATGACCTTCATCTATAGCCTGCGAGGCATGAATAACACCAAAAACATGCGTGCGCTTGGGAGCAGCTCCTTCCCCAGTCGAGCCTTGGGATGACAGCAGCCCTAGCTGATGCCACATCGCAGCCTTGTGAGGGGCCCTGAGCAAGAGGAGCCAGCTAAGCTTCACCCATATTCCTGGCCCACAGAAACTGTTCTAAGCCACTAAGTTTCAGAATTATTTGTTACACAGCAAAAGACAACTAGTGCATAGGTGAAGGAGTTCAGCCACATCATTGGTGGTAGCAGCCAAAGAGGAGAGACCTGAAATGTCTGTGTTGCTCTGGATGAATCCAAGGAGAGGGGGCACATTTTGAAGGTTGCACTTGGAAAGGTCAAATTGCCGAATCTCAGCAGGGAGGGGTGGAAGGGCAGCCGGAGGTTTCTAGAATCTGGATGGTGCCTTTAGGATACTTCCCAGGATTTACTGAGCAGCCTGTCTGTGCCAGTATTTATGCCCACTTCTTAGCTGTGATTTTTCTTACTTTCTGGTCCACTGGTTAAACAAGGCTACTTGGAGGGTGATCTTGGTTTTATTTGTTTGTCTCTAATGTAAGGTTTTCTTCTTCCAAAGGAAATTTACTATTATGACCGCTTTTTTTTTTTTTTTTTTTTTTTTTTTTTCTCTCTTTTGCAAAGGAAAGTCCTGTGGTAGGTTAGAGAACTGTCACTTCCAAGCGTGACTCTCCAGGTGGCCTTGTTTAACAGGTGGACCAGAGAAGAAGGAAGCCACGTGTGTGGCCAGGATATAAATACTGGCAGAGAGACACTGCTCAGCGGACCTGGGGAAACATCCTAAAGACACCTCCAGCTGCTCTGGCGTGCTTCCCTGCACGCTGCCCTGCCCAGCGCTGCAGTTTGACCTCTCAAGCGCACCGTTGGTGTAAGAAGCTAGGAAACTTTCTCTTCTAGATTCTTAAGATCATGGTTGATTTTAGGTGCCAATTCACCTGGGCCATGGTGGCCAGATCTGTGGTTAAATATTATTCTGGAAGTTTCCATGAGGGTGTTTTTGGATGAGATTAGTATTTAAATTTGTGGACTTTGAGTAAAGAGAATTTCCCTCCATAATGTGGGTGGGCCATGTCCAATCAGGTCAAAGTCTGAATAGACAAGACTGACCTCCCTCCAGCAAGAGGGATTTCTTCCTTGATGGCCTCGGCCTTGACCTGCAACAGTGGTTCCTCCCTGTCTGCCAACTTGTCCTGCAGATTTTGCATTTGCCAGGCTTCATAATTCAATGAGCCAATTCCTTAAAAAAAAATACACATGCATGTGCATGTGTACACACACACATGCGCGCGCGCACACACACTATGGGTTCACTTTCTCTGGAGGATTCTTACTAATACACTAATACACAATTTAAAATCAGTCAGTCAGTGAATCAACAAACACGCACGTCAAGATCCAAAGTGACCTCCGAGAACGAAACAGAAACAACAGTAAGAAAACCACAGACTCCTCCTCAGAAATCATGCAGACTAAAGAGAAAATGGGATGATGTCTGTAAAAACCTAAGAGAAACTGGAAACCTAGAATACAGTGCTCGGTGAGAACATCTTTCAAAAACAAAGACGAAATACGAATTTTCAGACAAATAACTGTTGAGAGAATTTAATAGAAAATGATACAAGATGAGCCAGATGCAGTGGTGTGCGCCTGTGATTCCTACTACTGAGGACGGGATAGGTGGGCTCTCGGGGAGAGAGAAAAGAGATCCTTAGCCTATGGAGACCCAGATCTATGAGCAGGACCACCATGCTTACCTTTTAGACGAACAAAACCTCCAGTGTGTGCTTGTAACAGATCAACTAGAATAAAAACATGATCCATTTAAATGTCACCAGATTCAAAGATTTACATAACACGCCAAGTGATATATGGCTAGACTGCCCAACTAAAAAGAAATATTCCAAATTCAAGTATAATGTGATTGACATGGGACTTGATTTTCAAAGAAGCTTGCCTGAGACCCTGCACATTTCTTCCCAGGAAATCCTAGACATGGTCAGAGAGCTCAATCCTGGCCACGTCTCCTACCCTCTCTCCTCTGAGAGGAGTGGCAACCACACCCTACCTTTGGGTAGTAGATCTTCGCTGTCCTCAAGTAAATCTTTGCTAGTGCCTTGCTTTTGATGCATCAGGGAATTCTTGTCAATGATGAAAGTCAAGAACATGCCCAGGTTGATTGACGTCTCGTTCTCTTTGGAGGAAATTTCTCAGAACTTTGTCTAATGACCTGGAGGCCAAGGCAGGAGGATTGCAAGTTCAAGGTCAGCCTCAGTAACTTAGTGAGACCCTGTCTCAAAATAATACAAATTTAAAAGTGCTAGGGATGTAGCTCAATGGTAGAGTGTCCTTGGGAATAATCTGCAATACCACCAAAAAAAAAAAAAAAAAAAAAAAGATATCAGATGGAAATGTGGATCTACACAAAGAAACAAAGAAGAAATGTTGCAATGGTGAACATGTGGGCAAATATAATATTTTTCCCTCATTTTTTTTTTGGGGGGGGGATTCAAATCGTTTTTTATTTTACTGGCAATTTTAAAGCACAAAAAGTTAAAATTAATGTCTATATACAGAAATTGTTGGTAACATACCCTAAACTTCTTGCCACCATCTTTAGAAAGTGAAAGATTCAGAGACTTTACCAAAGCCAAATTGTCTTTAGTGAGTTTTTTAATGAGGGCCTCTGTAATATATCTAACTCCTACTTTTGAATCAGCTCCTTTGTGGTCTTGGCAGCCCAAAATCACATTGTGTTCATCTTTAAACTTGACTTGCTCACACCACTGTCCTTCAGAATGAAATGGCAGAGTCTCAGATCCGATCAAAGGTGAAAGTGACCTAGATCTGGACATAAGGGATGGGCTGGAAGTGTGACGTGAGGCTGGCATCTTGGCTTTGGAGAATTTGTCTTGTTGAGAACCTTTCTTCATTGCAAGGATAAAGCCAGGTGGTCATCAAAACCGCCCAAGAACCGAGCTGAGCAGCACCGCAGGCTGAGGCGAGGCGGAGACGCACGGGTTCTTCCTGTCAGGCGCCCGGCCCCCGGAAGCCATTTTGTTGTGTTGTGCGGTTGCCAAGGGGCCCGCCTCCCTCAGTTTTTAAATTTCTTTAAAAATAATTTGTTTTTAATTTTTTTCTTTTTTCCTTTTAGTTATATATGACAGCAGAATGTATTTTGACATATCATACATACATGGAGTATAAACTCCCATTCTTGTGGTTGTACATGATGTGGAGTTTCACAGGTCGTGTATTCATATATCAACATAGGACAGTGTTGTCCCATTCATTCTACTGCCTTTCCTATTCCCATCCCTCCCTTCCTTCATTCCCCTTTGTCTAATCTGGTGAACTTCTATTCTTCCCTACCTGCCCTTATTGTGAATTAACATTGCATATCAGAGAGAATATTCAGCCTTTGGTTTTTTGGGATTGGCTTATTTCACTTAGCATGATAGTCTCCAGTTCCATCCATTTACCAGCAAATGGCATAATTTCATTCTTCTTTATGGATGAGTAATATTCCGTTGTGTATATATTCCACATTTTCTTTATTCATTTATCTGTTGAAGGGTACCTAGGTTGGTTCCATAGCTTAGCTATTGAGAATTGAGCTCCTATGAACATTGATGTGGCTGCGTCACTACAGTAAGCTGATTTTAAGTCCTTGGGTATATGCCAAGAAGTGGGATACCTGGGTTAAATGGTGGTTCCATTCCAAGTGTTCTGAGGAATTTCCATGCTGCTTTCCAGAGTTGTTGTACCAATTTGCAGTCCCAACAGCAATGTATGTCTTTCTGCCCACATCCTCACCAACATTTGTTGTTACTTGTAGTATTCTTGATAATTGCCATTCTGACTACAGTGAGATGAAATCTCAGTGTGGTTTTTATTTGCATTTCTCTAATTGCTAGAGATGTTGAACATTTTTTCATATATTTGTTGACTGATTATATTTCTTCTATGAAGTGTCTATTCAGTTTCTTTGTCCTTTTATTGGGTTTTTTTTTTTTTTGCTGTGAAATTTTTTGAGTTCTTTTTATATTCTGGAGATTAATACTCTATCTGAGGTGCAGATGGCAAAGATTTTCTCCTATTCTGTAGGCTGTCTGTTCACATTCTTGATTGTCTCCTTTGCTGTGAAGAAGTTTTTAGTTTGATACCATCCCATTTATTAATTATTGATTGTTAAAAAATAATTTATTCTTACAGCAAAAAAGAATGTGTTATCAGGTTTATAACCTAGGTAGAAATAAAATGTATGGCATTAGCACTAACCGCAGTGGGCAGGAAACACAGGCATTTTGTTATCAGGTTCTTAAATTGTATTTGAAGTTGTATGTCAACCATTGAATATGGATGAATATTGCAAATATTCAATGCTCAATTCAAAAGAAGCAGAACAAGAAAGGAGAAGAACAAAAAGCAGATGGGAGAGAGAGCAGAACCAAGATCGTAGACTTAAACCAATCCCACCGACAATTCCATTAAGTGTAAAGGGCCTACACATGCCAATGAAAAGAACTGTTAACTTGTAAATTAAACGTGAACATCCCAGATGGAACATTAACCAAATCCAAGGTGGTTTTATTTTTCTTTTTTTAAATACAAAGTGACCAAGTGGTGTTTGTCCCAGGAGTACAAGGGCTGTTCACCACCAGAACTGTGCAATTCACCATATGGATGGACTAAAATAAAAAGGGTTTTGATTATTCCATGAACACAGAAAAAGTATTTGATAAGGCCAACATTGATTCTTTTTTTCTTTTTCTTTTTTGAGACAAGATTTGCTAGACTGGCCTCATACTCAGGATCCTCCTGCCTCAGCCTCCTGAGTAGCCAGGTTTATAGGTGTGCATCAGTGCCCCTGGATTCAACATCTATTATTTAATTTGGAAAGATCATACACCAAAGTCTTTAAGCAAACATTTTACCTATAGTAGATACATTTTATGCCTATCTTGAAGATTGAGAACAGAGCATGAGTGCTTAATCTGCTTGACAGTAGTGGAGGTCCTGAGCAACATTATAAAACAAAAATGAATGAGAAGAGTGAAAATTCAAAAGAAAAAAAATGGTTTTACTTCCAGCTGATATGATCATATACCTAGGAAAACCAATCAGATCAAAAATAAAAAGACGAACTATTAGAATTAGCTCACCTAAGCATAAGAAAAAAGATCAACCTACAAACATCAATAGAATTTATCTATCTCAATAGCAACCAAATAGAAAATAAAAACAGTATACAAAATAACATAACAGCATTGGCACCTGTGAAGTATCTCACAGTAAACCAATAACACACTAGACGTCTGAGAGGACATTTTGAAGCTCTAATGAGTGTCCCCCACAGAGCAGGGTCTGGAGAGAGCAGAGACAGCTATCAGGCAGTGTTATGGTTTAGACACGGTTTGAATGTGTCTGTAGGGTCCGTGTGTTGGGTGCTCAACCTCTATGTGGTAGTGCTGAGGCGGTGGTGCCTTTAAGGGGTGGAGCCTATGGGATGGTAGGTGACTAGACCCCAGTGAGTTCCCAGGAGAGGAGTTGTTGAAAGAGTGAGCCCGACAGCTCCTGGATTTCTGGCCTGCTGTCTCACTGTCTGATTTTTGCCTCTCCTATGCATTCCTGCCATGCTGCCGTCCCTCACGATGTGAGGGAGACTAGGGGCCCGCACCAGAGGCTGAATCAAGGGCCTTCAGTCTCCACAGTTGTGAACTAAAT
This sequence comes from Sciurus carolinensis, assembly GCF_902686445.1. NCBI lineage: Eukaryota > Metazoa > Chordata > Mammalia > Rodentia > Sciuridae > Sciurus > Sciurus carolinensis. The sequence continues at coordinate 3,682,860 of NC_062226.1, forward strand.
AAGTGTCTTTTCTTCATAAGGCACCCAACCTTGGGTAGTTCATGCTAGCAACGGAAAATGGACTAATGCTAATCTAGGTCCAAACTAAAATGTGGTGTAGATCTGCAAGGAGAGGGGAAGCGAAGGGTTTGGGAGGAAGAGTCTCAGACTGCACCGCAGTTCCAGGAGAGGTTAGGTCGAGTGTGAGTCCTTGGCTAACGTTTGCCGGGGAGTCTCGCGCCTCATAAGAATAGGCCTGCCTCAGTACCCCAGCTGTGCCCTCGTGTAGGCGGCACATGGGATGTGCGTCCCCACTGCAAATGTGGTGGCAGCAGCTGGGGCCTTTGTCATTGACAAGAGATCCAAGTGACACCTTTCCATAGGCATGGACATTAGGGGTAAAACATAAAGATACAAAATACATGTGCAAAGATATAAGAATGTAAATGTAGAAAATGCTTAAAAATACGTTTCATGACAAAGAGTTGAAAAAGGCATTTTGATAAATTCCCAAACCCAAACTGTGAGTCCAAAAGAAAAAGTGCTGCATTGGGTAACATCACAATCAATGCCTTTCCCAAAAACGTACGGGAGAGTTGGTTCATGCGTGGACGAGAGACTCGGAGGATGGCTTGGAATGTCCAGCCAGCAAGGGGCACATCTGCAGAACACGTACAGCACCTCTGCAAATCACCACAGGGAAGACCGGGACTCTCTGGGAAAAGGGCCGAAGACAAGAACCAGAAGTGGAGAGAAACAAGACGGGTAAGAAGACGAAGAGGTGCTCTAGCTCATCAAGCCAGGGAGGCAAATCAAAACCAGGATGGAGGGACTGGGGCTCTAGCTGGGCGGGCAGAGTGCTCGCCTCACCTGCTCACAAGCACAGGGCCCTGGCTCAGTCCCCAGCACCGCCAAACACACACAGGACTGGAGACTCACTTTAGAGCTGCTATGCAGAGAAAATTAAAGACTTAGCGCATGCAAACCTTGGCAGGGGCAAAGACACTTGGTGGGCTTCTGACGGGAACAGAGAGGGACAGGCCTCCAGGGGAACAGTGCGACGGACTTTCCCCCCACTTTTTTATTGGTCCATGACAGTTGAACCTAATGGTGGGATTTGCTGTTACACATCGGTACATGCACATGACACAGCTGTATCCGGGACCAATATCATCCCCAGTATTTCCCCTTCCCCTCTATTCTATGGCTCTCCCTTAGATTTTCATAAGGGCCCCTGCCTCTCTTTTCCTTTTCCCTCTTTAGTGTCCATATATGAGAGAAAACATATGACCCTTGACCTTCTGAGTTTGACTTATTTCACTTAACAACATAATATTCTCAAGTTTCAACCAGTGTCTTGCAAGTTACATAATTTCATTTTTCTTAATGGCTGAATAAAACTCCATTGTGTGTATATACTACATTTTCTTTATCCACTCATTCATTGATGAACACCTAGGCTGGTTCCATAGTCTGTCATTGTGAACTGTGCTGCTGTAAACACAGGTGTGCCCATATCACTACAGTAGGCAGGCTTTAATTCTTTAGGATAAATATGAGGAGTGGTCACACGGTGGGTCCACGCCTTGTCTTTTGAGGAGGCTCCACGCTGATTTCCACAGTGGTTGTAGTAATTCACATCCCAGCAATTTTTATCCAGGGTAAACGTGTCCCTTTTCCTCCACTCCTCTCCAGCATTTACTATTGCTTGCATTTTTGAGGACAGAATTTCTGACTGGAGTGAGATGAAATCTCAATGTAGATTTGATTTACATTTCCCTAATTGTTATAGTGTTGAACATTTTTTTCATATATTTGTTGACCTTGATGGTGTATCTTTTTATTTCTTTTTCTTTTAATTTTTTATTTGTTCTAATGAGTTGTCCACAACAGTAGAATGCATTTATACATTTTGATAGATCATACATAAATAGAGTGTAATCTCTCATTTTTCTGATTATACATATTGCAGGATCACATCAGTCATACAGTCAAACATGCACGTGAGGTAATAATGTCTGTTTCACTCCACTATCCTTCCTTCCCTCATGTCCCTTCCCCTCCCTTTACTCCCCTCTACCTAACATAGAGTAACTATTCTTCCCTATCCCAGCCCCCTTATTGTGAATTAGCTTCCTCATATCACAGAAAACATTTGGTTTTTGGTTTTTTGGGTTTAGCTTATTGTTCTTTTTTTTTTTATTAAATTTTTTTTATTTTTACAGACTGCATTTTGATTCATTATACACAAATGGGGTACAACTTTTCATTTCTATGGTTGTGCACAATGTAGATTCACACCATCATGTAATGATATATATGTCATTTAATAGGATTTTAATAGGAATTACATTATATATTAATATTACCATATATATATATATATATGTATATATATATATATATGGTAATATTGTTTGTCTCATTCTACTATCTTTCCTTCTCCCACCCCCTCCCACCCCATTTTCCTTTACACCATCCAAAGTTCCTTCATTCTTCCCCCCCCACACACACATTATATATTGTCATCCACTTATCGGAGAAAACATTCGGACTTTAGTTTTTTGGGCTTGGCCTATTTCACTTAACATGATATTTTCCAACTTCATCCATTTACCAGCAAATGGCATAATTTTATTCTTCTTTATGGCTGAGTAATATTCCATCATGTATATACACCACAGTTTCTTTATCCATTCATCAATTGAAGGACATCTTGGTTGGTTCCACAATCTGGCTATTGTGAATTGAGCTGCTATGAACATTGATGTGGTTGTGTCACTGTAGTATGCTGATTTTAAGTCCTTTGGGTATAAACTAAGGAGTGGGATAGGTGGGTCAAATGGTGGGTCCATTCCAAATTTTCTGAGGAATCTCCATACTGCTTTCCAGAGTGGCTGCACCAATTTGCAACTCCGCCAGCAATATATGAGTATGCCTCTTTCCCCACATCCATGCCAACACTTATTATTGTGTTCTTGATAATAGCCATTCTAATTGGAGTTAGATGAAATCTTAGGGTGGTTTTAATTTGCATTTCTCTAAATACTAGAAATGATGAGCACTTTTTCATATATTTGTTGATCACCTGTATATCTTCTTCTGTGAAGTGTCTGCCCAGTTCCTTAGCCCATTTATTGATTGGGTTCTTTGTATTTTTGGTGTAAAGTTTTTTAAGTTCTTCATAAACTTTGGAGATGAGTGCTCTGTCTGAAGTGTGTGTGGAAAAGATTTCTCCCACTCTGTAGGCTCTCTTTTCACATTATTGTTTCCTTTGCTGAGAGAAAGCTTTTTAGTTTGAATCTATCCCATTTATTGATTTTTGCTTTTATTTCTTGTGCTATGGGGATCTTGTTAAGAAAGTCTGATCCTAAGCCAATGTGATGAAGATTCAGGTCTAATTTTCTTCTATTTGGTGAAGGGTCTCAGGTCTAATTCCTAGATCCTTGATCCATTTTGAGCTGAGTTTTGTACAGGGTGAGAGATAGGGGTTTAATTTCATTTTACTGCATATGGATTTCCAGTTTTCCCAGTATATTTTGTTGAAGAGGCTATCTTTTCTCCATTGTAAGTTTTTGGCACCTTGGTCTAGTATGAGGTTACTGTACTTATGTGGGTATGTCTCCAGGTCTTCTATCCTATATCACTGGTCTACCTGTCTACTTTGGTGCCAATGCCATGCCGTTTTTGTTACTATTGCTCTATAGTAGAGTTTAAGGTCTGGTATAGTGATACCCCCTGCATCACTCTTCCTGCCCCGGATTGCTTTGGCTATTCTGGGTCTTTTGTTCTTCCAGATGAATTTCATGATTCTTTCTCTATTTCTATGAGAAATGTCATTGGGATTTTAATAGGAATTATGTTAAATCTGCATAGCACCTTTGGAAGTATGGCCATTTTGATATTAATTCTGCCTACCCAAGAACAATGGAGATCTTTCCATCTTCTAAGGTCTTCTTCAATTTCTTTTTTTAATGTTCTATAGTTTTCATTGTAGAGATCTTTTATCTCTTTGGTTAGATTGATTCCCAAGTATTTTATTTTATTTTATTTTATTTTATTCTTTTGAGGCTATTGTGAATGGAGTTGTGATTTTGTGCATTTGGTGTTCTGTAAGCTTCTAGCATTTGATTTTCTATTTCATTCTTCAGGTTTGGGAAATTTCCTGATATTTGATGGTGGATCTTAAAAGTAAGTCCACACACTCTGATACCTACCAGGCTTATCCCCAGTTATATATCCCAAAGACTTTTTCCACTGGACCCATAAGGGAACAAGCACAGTGATATTTCTCAGTGTGGTTTCTGGTGGCCCCTTGGGTGCCAATCCCTGGGAGGGTGGAGAGTAGATCAGAGGAGATCCACGCCACTGAGTAATTGTTAGCAGTTAGAAGCTGCTGACCAGATGAACACAAAACAACATGGACAGAGCCTCAAAACATCACACCAAGTGGAGAAGGGAACCAAGAGAAAGATTTCCATGAATTCACACACATATACACACACGTGCTTATGGATTGTGCAAGGACACATACAGACCAAAGAATACATGTCACGTGCATCAGATGGTTGCTTAAGAGAGCGGAGGGAAGTAGATGTGGAGGATGCGATGGAAAGGGTTGAACAAATGCACACATAAAAATAAGACAGAGCCCTTTCCCAAACCATTGCTGATGGTGCTTAGCCCCGGCTATCAGCTGAATTTATCCACTACACATTCAGATACTGAAGTCTTTTAAGATATTTTTAGTTGTAGTTGGACATAGTAACTTTATTTTATTTCTTTATATATATTTTTATGTGGTGCTGAGGATCCAACCCAGTGCCTCACACATGCTCGGCTAGTGCTCTGCCTACCACTGAGCCCCAACCCAGCCCATCATATATTAAAGTATTCACACACAGTTTCTCAGAACTACATGTAACACCACACAGTAAAGTTGAGGTGTGATTAGTTAAGAGGAGATCCCACCAGAGTTGGGTGGACCTCCAATTCCATACGAATGGAAAAGTTTTGGATGCAGATGAGCACGAGGGAGAACCCTGTGAACGTGGAAGTGAGGTTTCTCAAGCCAGGAACACCAAATATTGACAGCAGACCAGGAGGCACGCGAGGGGCATGGAGCAGATTCTCCCTCGCAACTCAGAAGAACCGACCCCAGAGACACCGTGATCTTGGATGTCTAGCCTCCAGCCTGGGAGACAAAAATTATATGTCGCTAAGTCACCAGCTGTGGTACTTCATTATGGCATCTCTAGAAAAGTAACACAGCCCCTGAAATCTAGCCTAAATAATTAAGTAAAAGAGCCCACTGGTCCTCAGCTGAGGAATATGTCTCCCCTCAGGGACTTCCACTCCATTTGGAGGCACAGCAGCAAACATGGGAGCCAGCTCAGTGCAGAGTCTCTGAGCCACCAGGACCTCCAACACCCTCTGCTTCCTCAGCCTTCATCTTGGACGTTCTTCCATCTTACATTTGGTGCCAATGTCCCTGGCTTTTTTATTTTTCCCTTTAATTAACATGCAATAATTATACATGTTTTGGGGGTGCAGTGTAGTATTTCAGTACACACTGCCCCAGGCTTTTGACCTTGACCCAGGGATACTTCAAGGGACCTCACAGCCATCCCACTGCCTGGGGATGGCAGAACCTCAGCACCTGGTAGGAGACAGGCCCACCCATATGACCTCAGGCAGGAGGGAATCAGGTTGAAGGAACAAAGGTGGACATGGGGTGGCATGGAGAGCTCAGAGCCGATGTCCTTAGGCTAGCCTGGAGGCAGTGAGAAGACTTGCTGGTGGACGCAAAACTGGCACTGAGTCTTGGAGAAAGGACAGGAGTGATCTGGGTGAAGAAGACAGGAAAACGTTCTGGCCACCACCAGCCTTGTGTGATCGCCAGAACAGATGGTCCTACTATGAAGTGTATTGAAGAAACGGAAGCACCTTCCAGACTGAGGTAGGAAATACAGCCAGGCCTCTTAGGCAATGTTGTCCTGTAGCTCTCCTTCCTCCTCAGGGCCTGTGTCCCATCGCGTCTGCCCCCTTCTGGTCATGGCACATGGTTCCCCAGCAAGACTCTTGACAGCTTACTCTCTGCTGTCCAGGGTGCTGAGGGGACATGACTGGATCCAAGTCCACTTGACCCCCCCAGGGACCAACATTGTCTGGCCTTGTAACAGAAACCCAGGAGTGTTCTAGGTGGTCTGCATTCCCTGGAGCAAGGCAGTGTGAATGATGTCCCTGGAGCCACACAAACTGGCAGCCTTGACCAACTCCAGCTCTTGGCCTTGGGATCTCTCAGGGCAAAATTCTCAAGAAGAATCTGTGTGGCTGACTTGGAAGACATTTTCAGCCCTGATTCAGGTCCAATCAGGTAGGTATGTACATGTATGTGAGACCATCTATGAATCTAGTGGGTATCCCAGGCCTCTTAGAACAGGCTTTAGCCCTTAGGATCTTGGTGGGAACCAGCAGTACCCTCAATGGGATAATTTAAGACAGGTATGAACAGCTTCAGAGATGCCAGAGAAGATGATGTACCTGGGGACCAGCGACAGAGGACACTATGATCACATCCGAGTATTGAGAGTAAGGAGAGGGAGTCACTGCTAGCACACAGGGTTAGCCAGGTCAGGTGCAGGAACTGTGGCTCACAGGTTGGTCAGAGAGGATGGCTCCTTCTTCCTCCTCTAAGCCCACCTCACTTTGGTCAAATGCAACAGAAAACCAAAGGTTTGGCAGTGGAAAGGAGCCTAGAGAGAGGAGGACCAGTGGAAAGTGTGCAGCACAGGAGGATGAGGCTGCCTGTATGAAGGAAGTGTAGGCAGACTGAGAAAGGCAGGGCGTGAAGACCCTGGGTGTTCCAGGGAACTGGAGGACAGGGTGCTGGACAGCAAGTGGAGGCTGCAGAGGAGCTTGGTCTTGATTCTGCAGATGTGTGGTCACTGAAGTCAGGGAGACTGACCAGGAGGCTTCAGCTGAAAGCTGAAGCCAGAGAACATTCAAATGGATGAGCCTCAGGCACCCGTGTGTGTGGGGCAGGGTGGGAATATTTCTAATGCTGTCCTTCCAGAGGACTTCCAGCCTACGAGAAGGCCTTTTGTTCATAGGGACAGAAACTCATGGAAACTAGCATCAGCTGAAATAATTATTGCTTTGTGGAAGTTGGAAAAGCAGGATGAAGTTGGTCTCACGGACTTGAAAAATGCAGGAGATGGCAACCTGCACTTCTCTTTCCATCTTTCTCTTTCTTTTGGGGCTGGGGATCAAACCCAGGACCTCAAGTAAGCTAAGCAGGCGTTCTACCACTGAACTACACCCTCAGTCCCTCATCCCTCTTCGTCTCAGTGTCTCTTTTCTGTTTGCACCAGATTTCTCACACAGCTTCCTATGGTACCAGAGAAGGGAGAGGTCACAGCTTCCTTGTCCCAGTTTGGTGACCCCCAAAGAAAGAGAAAAATCTCTTCTGGCATCCATACATAAAGACCCAGGGAAGTAAAGTCACATGACCAACTGAGCAAATCTCTTTGCTAGGTGATGAGATTGGCTAGGCCTGGTCCAAGTTCAGTGGCCTGGGACAGCACTGTGACTGTCAGGACTAGCAGCACAGGAGGAATGGGGGACGGGCAATGCACCTCCTCAGAAGGGGAAGGAGAGATGCTGCAGACAAGTGCAACAGTGTCCACAGTGTCAGCAACACCTGCCAACCCAGGGCTCGGCAGGAGGCTCTGGACTGATGTGGGGAAGGAGCGGGTGTGAGGAACATGTATTCAGCAAGTGACAAAAATCAAGCTCAGAGAAGCCAAAAATATCTAGGCATCCCAGTCTGGCAAGAGAGCAGGTGGCAGGGCTGTCTGCGGGTTCTGCCGGCCTCCCCTCACAGGCCCCTGGCAGTCTATATTGAGGTAACAATTGCCATTCTTCTTCCAGGCACTGTAAAAACAGTAACAATGTATTTAGGGCCTCCCCTGAGAGACAGCAGCTGATGAGCTCTGTATGTCCCTACTCCCTTCCAGGGGGCCTGAATTCCAGCAGGATGACCTCATGGAGCCAAGGAAGATGGGGTAGGGAGGGGGGCTCTGGGGTCAGCACTCTGGAGCAGTGCCTGAGCCCCCACCCACTTCTCAATAACCTTCACTCTCCCAACCACTGGTGGTCTCAGAAATCTCCAGACAAACCTGAATGCCTGCACTGGTGCACTGTGAGCAGGTTTACAGACGCTGGAACTGAGAGAACCTGGATCCTTGCCCTCTCCCTTACCCCTTCCAGAAGGACCATGCTTGGGCAACTACAAAAATGTGGCATTTGGTGGATCAACTCACGGGACTGTTGGGTGCTGATGGTGAGCACAGCTAACAAATCTGACTGATGGAATGAGGCTGTGCACTAGTTACGTTTTAACCTCTCAATGAATCCACCCCAAGTCCCCATTATATTACCCTATGTTGCAGGTGAGGAGACTTAGGCTCACTAAGTTAGTATGAGAGTGGAAACTTGAGATAGGAAATTGGGAATAAAGGGAGAGATACTGAGTCTCAAAGGAAGTGCCCAGAAACTACTGAAATGCAGGAGACACCCATGAACCACTGAAATACAGAAAGCAGCCCTGGAGAACTGCAGCACATGTCCTTGGCCCAGGCGCTTGTAACATGAGGGGAACTGCAAGTGCAGGGAACACTGGCATAAAATGACACTGCTCTACCCTGACTCCCCCTCTAGTCAGACCCTAGCAATAATCCCTCTATAAACGCCATCTCCACACCAACAGGCTGCTGCCACTCCCTCTGAAGAGAGCTGCATTCTCCCTACTCACCTAAATAACCTTCTCTGTCTCTGAATGGTGCATGCTGAAATTCTTTTCCATCAGGTATGCCAAGAACCAGGCTGGTCCTGAGTTGTTTCCCCTTCTCTCCGGTAACTCCTTGGACACTTCTTCCAAATTGTCTCTCCTCATTTGACAAAACTTGTATTCAAACTGCTTTGAATCTAGAGCTCTTGGCTTTCCCCAGCTGCCTGTGTGACTGCGGTGGACCATGGAATCCCCAGTTCAATTCCCACCTTCCTCATAAGCCTGCATGGGGAAAGCTTTATAAACTAAAGTTATAAAGGTGTCCACTGCTCAAAGTTCCCCACGAGGTTTGGGAACGGGTAGGAGAGGGAAAATGAGGGCTGGGTTCTACTCGTGGGGGCAATGGGCCCAGAGGTGGTGCATTTTTCTAATTCCATAAGGGCACCAATCCTACCAGCACTAGCCCTTCCCTGGACCACCATAGCTCTTCCAGAATTCTGACAGCATCCACTGTGCTGGTTACTCCCACATCTCACCCCTTAATCACATGCCGACCTGCACTGTGACCCAGTTGGTTCCCATGAGTTATTCCCATCACTTACCCCATTTGTTTGTTTGGCTCCTTTGGTTCCCTCTGCCTGGAATGCCCTTCTCTTTCATTTCTTTTCCATAGAACCCACTGTTCTTTAACACCCAGCTTGACGCCCACTCCACAAAGCCTTTCAGATACCGCCACAGCTAGACTCCGCCTTGCTCTCTGCCCTCTCTCGGCTCCCCTCCTGCCTCCTAAGGACCATGGCCCACTGGGTACCTACTAGACGTGGGGTCCTATGCTAAACGCTTAGGATGCTGTGTCTTCTGGATCCCTCACTTCAGAGGAAGTGCCATTTCAGAGGAAGGAATGAAGGCTTGGGCTTGTCGCCGCGAGGAGTAGCAGAGCAGGATACAAATCAAGGTCTGCCTCCTTTTACTAGGGCTGGTTTTTTCTGGATGTCACGAGTAGGTAGGTGTGAAGTGTCAGTAACAAGATGGCAGAAGCCAGTGTGGTTCTCCGCAAAGACCCAGGCCGCGCTTTTGCAAATACTCTGTAAAGGAAAGAGACTGCAACTCCACTAAAGTTTAAGAGCAGGCCCTTCTCCCATGGGGGCCGCAGAGACGCGTGGGGGAGCAGGGCCGCGACTGCGCGGCCGCTCGCAGACGAACTCCCAGGCACTGGGCGCGCTAGGAGCCGCGCTAGGAGCTGCGCGCGCCACGCCCGCGAGCCGGCTTGTTTACGCCTCGGTCAGCGTCACGTGAGCACCCCGCCCGCCCCGCCCCCGGCGCCGCGTGGCTCCTCCCGCCGCGCCGGGCCTTCTTTCTCCTCCTTCGGAGTCACAAGATCTCTCGGCAGTCTCCCTTCGGGATCCTTCCGCTGTCCCCGCCCCCTGCGCTGAAAACGCTCCTCGGCCCTTTTCCACACCAGCCCGCCGCCTGAGGAATGAGCGCAACGGCCCGCTCCATCGGCAGCGCTACCGTCCTCGGCCGCCCGCCGCTGGGTTCAGAGGCGAAGGGCGGCCCAGCTGGGGACTCTTTTTCGTGGCGGAGGCCGCCGACGCCCATGGACTCCTCACGCCAGGGGGAGGTGCTGCGCGTCCAAGATGGCGGCGCCCTGTAGACTGGAGGGACTGTGAGGTAAACAGCGGCGGGGGAGGAGAGGTGGGTGAGTATAGGGGCGTCCGCCGCTCCTCTCGCCGAGGGTTCCTCGGGACGGCCCTGGCAGCTCTGCCTCTGTCGGGGAGGCCCCGGCGCGCCGAGGCAAGGAGCGGGCCGGCTGGGTGGGGGGCCTGGGCCGGGGCTGCGGAGCACCCTCCGCTCCCTCTCTGCGCGACGGGTCCCCGGGGCCCGGCCGGGGCCGGCGAGCCTGGGGAGGCGAAGCGGGCCGGGCCGGCACCCGGCTGCTTGTTGGCGGCCGCGGGGCAGGCTGCATGCGGCCTGGGTGCGGAGGGCAGGCGAGGCGGCTCCGGGACCGGCCCTGCTCGGTGGGCGACAGGTTGCCGCGGGCGCGGAGGGCGGGGGAGGGACCCTCGGCCGCGGGGGCCCGGCTGGGCCGGGCTGGGCCGGGGCTGGGCTGGGCCGGCCGGCCCCCAGGCCTCGGGAGAGGACCCGGACGGGGCGGGGGAGAATGAATGGAGGCCCTCCGTGGGCATCCAGAGCTGCCCTGCGCGCGGGGCTCCGCCAAAATTTGCATGACCGCAGTGCCTAGCTCCGGTGTGCTCGTGGGTGTTTAATTGACGGCGGAGGACAGTTACCTTGAAGTCCGCAGAGGTGATTCTTAGGAGACAGCTCTTCTCTTGGCAGAGCTGCTCATTCATTCATTCGAGGAACTGTGGAGCCTGCAGTCAGAGACACCTTTCAGAATTAAAGCGCTTTCTTTGTTGCCTGCTAAAGAGTTTTGCTTCCTGTCTTTTGGGTTTGGGATGAGGGAGACTTCGGAGGGGGCGCGGCCCTCCTAACTCCTTACAGCAGCCAACATTTGTGGGTTGCTGACTGCGTACAGGCATTGTAGAGGTGGTTTACAGTCACCATCTATTTGGTTTTGCTCAAAGGAAGGGGCAGCCACTAGTAACACTTCCAGTTCTCTCAGAATGAAGAAACTGAGGCCAGAGTAGATTGGGGTAACTTGCCCAAGGTCACACCCCCGTTGTCTGAGCGAGGACGGGAACTGAGGTCTGACGGATTGCAAAGACATGACTCTTATTTGACTGATAAAACTTATTTGATCAAAACCGACCTGTCTTTAAGTGATTAGAATTAATCATTTGGTCGAGGTGTGTGTGTTTCGTTTTGAAGGGAGGTGCACTTGGCTTATATGCCGTATGCTTTTGTTTCTGATGGCAGTATTGTGCCTGTGAACTTGTTAGTCTACATGAGGCTGGAAAGTATTTGATATTTTTATAAAACTGATGTGTTTATACGAAAGAAGTCTGCTATAATCCTTGCTTTTTTTTTTTTTTAAGTAGAAAGTGTGGAAATAGCGCTTCACTTTACAGAGTAAGCTGTAAAAGTACTAAAATAGAATAATACTCTTCTGAGATACTTTGAGTTATAATTTGGGGATCAACTTGGAGTCATCCGAATTCAAACATGCTGGAAAAGTGGAGCAGTAAATTTCAGGAAGCATTACAAAACCTAATCTTATGGGAGTCTTTGATTTACTGAGCAACCACCTGTGATTCTTAAGTTGAGCATTCCTGAGCAAACCTGGAATATGCAAATATGAAAACTGATTTAGGGTTTTATAGGGAAATGTACCTATAACAGTTGTGTATCAGGCAAATGAGGCTCCTCAGAAACACTGAACCATTCTTTATTATTGCCCTGGGGAACTGCAGAATCTTCCTCTAACCATTTTGTGTAAACTTAAGGGGTATTTATGGGAGATGTAAATGGAAAATATCCTCTTACCAAAGTTAATATCTTATCCAAAATACTCTTACATCACATACCTGGAAGGGCACGTGGTGTAAGCTTTCTTTGCTTCATGCATTTCCTGGTGTCATAAACACTTGGTATGTTCCTAAATTCCTAATTAGAAAGGAGGCTACTAGCTTTCTTACACATGTTTTCATTAAATAGGAGTATCTCAAACCCTGTGACTCAGTTGTACTCTTCCTCCGCTGGGTGAGTGAAGACATCTGTCACTGCTGCTGTCATATAATTCAGGACCTTATGTGCATACATGGTTCCAACCGTGCAATGAAATTGAACAGACTCACTAGGTAAATCTAATACATACCTGTTCGTGTAATGTTTACAGAATAACAAAATAGCCATGAACAAGGGATCTCAAAATGTAGTGTTCATTAGAACCTCCATGCACAGGTATCTGACCTGTGTAGGTAAAGCTACAGTGTTCAGTCTTTGAGGACATCCTGTCCCTATGTACATTTTGGAAGAAGTCTGATTCTCGTGCACCAGAGGTTGGTGACAACTGACTGAAAGCATCTGTTTGGCTGTTTTCTTTTAATTTATAATTTATTGCAGAGGCATTTCTTAAAATAGCCAGCCTATGGTGCATGTAGTGGTGGGTGAGTTTTGGCCTCTGAATGAGAGCTGATTTGAACTTAGAGCTCTGTTTTCTTCCCAATTTGTGATGGTACAGGTATGTTTGTTTCCAGGTTGCCATAATGGACTACAATTAGTTTCTCCTGGAATTAATTGGATATTCTTGGATGCCAATAAGCCAAATACAGCAATACATCAACATTTCAAGCTTTTATAAAGAACCAAAAAGCGTTTATCTTAGCAGGTGGCACATGCTTGACATCCCAGCCACTCTATTGGCTGAGGCAGAAGGATTGCCAGTTCATGGCCAGCCTGAGAAACTCAGTGAGGCCTTAAGCAACTTGGTGATACCCTGTCTCACAATTTAAAAATGAAAAGACCTGGGGATGTAGCTTAGTTGTAGAAAGTCCCTGATTTCAATTCCCAGTATCACAAACAAAACAAAAAACACTAAAAAACTTTTGATTTTTAACAAGTTACTTAAGTTCTCTGAGCCTCAGTTTCCTCATCTGTAAAGGAAGAGTTGGACTGTAAATTAATCTTTAAGTCCAAATTTATGGGATTTAAAGTCCTTGTGGGCTTCAGCTAAACATTCCAACTAAATCCATTGATTCAAAGTGTTAATGGTTTTATAATAATCAAGTGAGTGGGGTACGGTGGCACATGCCTATAATCCCAGTGGCTCGGTAGGCTGAGGCAGGAAGATGGTGAGTTCAAAGCCAGCCTTAGCAACTTAGGGAGGCCCTAAGCAACTCAGTGAGACCCTGTCTAAATAAAATGTAAAAAAGGGCTGGGGATGTGGCTCAGTGGTTAAACACCTCTGGGTTCATCCCCCGATACCAAAAAAAAAAAAAAGTAAACTGGTGACTTTTAGCCAACTTGATAGGGTGTAGAGGTTTATTCTTTTCTTTTTATCATAATTTTTTAAAAAGATGATTCCCTATAAATTCTCCATATTAGAAATCTCTCTTCGAAGGATTGATTTTATTTGTATTAGTTTTGTCATTTCAGTAGCTATAGGCATGAAAGAAAAGTAGACTCAGTGGCATTCTAATTTGTAGTTGTTTGCATATGTGTGTATATATTTATGTGTATATATACACACTCAAACACTGAGTTTTTAAAAATTCAGGTCAGTTGATACTTAATACAATTTGGTTTGCATGAGATATTTATTTTTTCCATTTAAATTGGTCTGAAAGAAGTCTTTCATTGGCAGTTGGAGATTATTCTTTCTCTGATTTACTTCTTAAGCCTATAGGTGCTAAAAATTCATAATTTAATGTCTTTTAATGGGGTAGAATATACATTCATAATATATATTTAAGTAAAAGATACACAATCTCAGGACTTTGTAAGTTTCTTCTTGTCCCTTCTTTTGTGGATGTCTGACTTGTTTTATATAGAGGGAAATAGCAGAAGGTAACAATATTTTTTAAAGTTGAATGAGTTCAGATTGACATCTAATGAGTAAAGTGTCTTAAAAAAGGAGATTTGATTCCAAACAGGATGTGGTAGTCAGTGGCCTACAATTCACAAGTCGCTTTGTGAAGTGTCCATAGTGGCTGTAGAGGACTAGACTGTGTTGAAGTAACGGGACTGTCTTGCCTGGTGTTGGTGATGTGATGGAAGGTGCTGTGGGGAGTGCTGGGAAAAAGAGAAATGGTTCCCTTCCCAGTCTGCTGTCATCAAGACCTGTGCTGTTTTGCATCCTTCATAAAACATAGTAACAAACTTGGAAGTGTATCCATTATGGAATGATTTTTATCAGTCTTTCAATTACCAGCTGTTAAATGGATAGACTGCTAAGCCTATGTACCCAGCAAAACATTTTGTTAATGTTGTTATAAGAAAGATTATGTAGAGTGCTTATGTGCCAAACATTGTGCTAAGCTTTTTACATGTCTAATCCTGTTTACTCTTAGTACAGCCTTAAGAGGGCAGAGTAGGAAAGGAATTGAAGGTTTAGGGGATATGAAGGAAGTTGCCTAAGGTCTCTTATTCAGTGGTAGAGCTGGGATATGAACTGATTGGTTGACTCTAGAACCCCAGTGTTTAATCTTGCACTGTGATAAACTATCTGATCTATTCATCTCCTAATTAACTTATAGGCCAGGGGTTTTTAACTTTGGTGGGGGCAGGTTTTACTTCTTATAAAAATCTATAAAAAGCTATGAACTAATGCCCCTTCTTCTACCCTTTGTGTCCAATTATCACCAAAAAATACATATAGACACGGAATTTTGGATGTAATGTCTGAGACTTCATGGACAAAGCTTAAAACCCAGCCAGTGATTTCGGATGAATTATTGCTTTTAAAAAAGGAGGTGTTACAAAACACGTTTCTTTAAACCAGTAGGTAGCAAGGCCTAAGTCTTTTCAAAGTGAACTCGTGTACTATTTGCATCATGAATCTTCTTACTAAACTTTTGTATTGGAAAATTTTTTACACTTTACTGGAAATTAAACCTTAGACGCCACAATAAAAGAGAGAGGTAAAGAAATGGATATATAACCTGCAAAGTGCTTCTCAGGCTTGGCATTCAGTCTGTGCTGACACCTTTGCATCTGGCAGAATTCCATTAGTTTCCCAAGGTTTATGTACATTTTTTTTCCCCCTTTTGAGCTTCAAAGCAGATGTAAATGAATGAACGAATGAATGACATTTCTTGCCTTCTTCCCTCTTTCTTCTTTGTAGGCCACTGATTCTTAATCTCAGTGGGCATCAGAATCTCTTCAGTCTTCCTTCCCTCAGTTTTTGATTCAGAGATCTGGGGCAGGGCCCAAGAATTTGCATTTCTGACAAATTCCCAGGTGATGCTAATGCTGGTGGTGTGAGAACCACTGTTCTAGACCATCACACCTGGTGTCTTTCTGCCCTAAAATATTTCTATTTTGGTCCTATAAACTTGAAATCTACAGAAATCTCAGTTTGATCACATTTGTGCGTGGCAACTCTATTAAACATGGATGGTATCTCCTTGGACTATATTGCTTGGTAAATAATTTCATTCATGCTAGTAGGAAATCAGAAAGTAAGTAATATTATTGGAAGAGATGCACCTTACCAAAAATCAATCTCTGGCCCTACAGGCACATTACTAGAGGATTCATCACCTTTGGAATAAGGTGTAAACTTTAGTGAACTGTCAGAGGCCCCAAAGAACAGAAATTTTGAATAGAGAGCCTGGCAAGTTGGAGCTCTCCTGCTCCAGCTCCTGTGACCTTGAGAAGAGACTACAACTGCTGAGGCATTTTAAATCATTCTTGCCTACACCTTTTGGCACCTTTGGCCATCAGCTGTTTTATTCTCACTACTAAGTACAGCAGTATTTCCTACCCCTTCCTTCTGTGCATCCATAAGAAGAAAAACTTGGACAAGTATCTTACCTTTTTTGAATGCATTAGTGCTAAAGGCAACTTGGTTAAATTGTTAGAATATTACTGTAAGAAATCACCTGAGAGTTCCTGAGCCACATATCTGCTCTATCTAGATTGTACTTTATGATGAAGTAGTCCATCTGTGTGTGTGAACTGTGTCTGAATTGTTGTTGGATTTTTTTTTTTTTTTTTTTTTTTTTTTTTTTTTGTGGTGCTAGGAATTGAACCCAGGGCCTTGTGCATGCAAGGCAAGCATCTGCCTACTGAGCTATATCCCCAGCCCTGTCTTTGAATTCTTGAAGCTAAAAACTTGAATATAGGAAACAAGTTATAGTGAAGAGATACCTGCCTTCACATATCTGCAGTCGCCTTTGCACTTTATAGACAAATGTGTACAAAGCTCTGTTAGGTAATTTGATATACAGTTACCTTTTTTATGTCACTCACAGTCCTTGGGAGGCCTGGGGGTTACTTTCTAGGCTACACATCACAACACTGGTTTTCCAAATGTCTGAATATTCAGCGCATAATTTCAGCTAGAATACTTATTAAAGGCATTTTGGGTGCCTGCCACTAGCATTTCATAAAGTTGTACCTAGCTCTTAGCCCTCACAGAGCTCATAATTCATTTTGCCTAGGGCAGATGCAGATTCTGCTCATGACAGCTGTCTGTGGCTATTACACGTGTGTACCCGGGCATTTTTGTTGTCTGTCTACAAGCACCTACAGAATGAAACTAATTAGATGAACTGTGGAAACAAATGGGCTTCTATGTTCCTTCTGTTTAATTGAAAAATACCAAAGCATGGAGCCCTCATCTTTGCCCTCAAACCTGCCCTTTATTCAGAAAGACTGCTTATAGAAGTGAAGTAACAATGTTGCATGTAGGTGAGAACACAACTTTTGGATCCCTTATCAAATAGGGAGAAACCTAGCTTTTGGGATATGTTTCTTTTTTATTTGGTTTTATAAGAATGTGAGTTGATTTTATTGTGTTCTGACAGGTGTTAACATCAGTATCCCTCACTTCCAGATGGGAGGTTCACACATTATATCTCACTTCATTGACCTGAATGATGGTACCCCGTAGTACCCCCAAAGGACAGGGTTTATATATTAGTGAATAAGTAAATGGACACATAAAAATATAAATAATGGTAACAGCATGGGAAATTATGTCAAATCCCATTACTTTTTTTTTTTTTAAGTGTAATGATTAAGATGTTGAGTCTTTCTTTTTTTTTTTTTTTTTTTTTTTTTGGGTGGTGCTGGGGATCGAACCCAGGGCCTTGTGCTTGCAAGGCAAGCACTCTACTGACTGAGCTATCTCCCCAGCCCCTAGATGTTGAGTCTTAATGTTGAGCATTGAACCAAACCTTTTTGCTTTCTACTGGTAGTGCCTTTATCTAGTACTGTGATCCTGGCTGGGTGGGCTTGGTGTATCCTAATTTTACCCTTTCCTTAGATATTTCTTTTCAGGTAAAAATCCAACTGGGATTAGTTGCAAGAGGAAGTCAATGTGATTCCCTGGGCTAACAGCTGATTTTAGAATTCTGAGATAGAGGACACAGCACCAATTGCAGCTTTCTGGCTCGGTGGAATAAGGGTGACCAGTCACCATTCCCTGTCTGCAAAGTTTGACTGATTTCTCTGAAGGGCTGGCGCCTACAGCAGTGACCTCACGTGCTTGCAGGGACTGCTGAGGATCATTGGCATGAATGCCCTGAATATGCTCTACGTGGAACTCTAATTACCCTGTCATCTGGAGTGAGAGACTTTAATTGTTTGACTTTGATCAGGGTTTTATATCTTAGAGTTTGTTTCTAGGCTCTTCTGTGTTCAGTGCAATTGGTGTATACAGTATATGAGGCCCCCCTTTCCATATTGCATATTCAGCCAGGAATGGTGATCAAGGAAACTATGAGATCTTACAGACCTGAACTGAGTACATTTGCCTCTTGAGTGCCAAGATAGGCCTCGATGTCCCAAACAGATGCCCTCTGTTAAAGCAGACTGGAACATATTTATATATACTCATTTAACATGAATAATGAGATAATTCGACAGAGGAAGAAAGAAAGAGGAAGAAAGTTGAGAGATAGCCGTTCACAAATATTTTATGCCTGTCAGGTAAAAGGATTAGACTTACTGCTGTTTAAAGACAGAATTAGGCTTTGTACATTTATCTAAGAAATATTCTGTTAGTCAGTCAGCAAGTGCCAGATACTGTGGTAGCTGCTAGAGTATTGAATCAGCTACAGTCTCTTCACAGTACAACTTAGCGAGGGAGATATGTTCGACAACTAATTACACTTACTAATTGGGTTGCAGTAAGGAATACAAAGACCTACTCTGGAGGTGGGAGTATGGGGGAGACGAGCCCTGGGCAGGCTTCTCTGATGAAGTGAATGTTCAAGCTGAGACTTTTAAGATAAAGAATTGGTTTAGGAGGTGGCATGGCACAGGGACAGGTGCACATGGTCCTCAGGTGGGGATGTGATGCAGCTTGGCTGAGAAGTTGAAAGGTGTGTAAGCCAGGGTGTAGGGAGGGAAAGGAATTTGGTGGGTGAGAAGGCAGTTCATGCCCCCCAGTGCTTTGTGCCTCTGACCATCCTTCCTGTGGGACTGCCTCACAGTCCTCCAGTAGGATGCATCATCTCAATTAATCTTAGCATGGCCTTATGAGGTTGATGCTGTTATTCTCACTTTACAGCTGAGGTAATTCAAGGTCAGACATTAGAGACTTAAGATAAAATAGCTAAAAGTTATACTGCTAATAAGTGGCAGAACTTGGATTTCAACTTGAACTTGTACTAGAGCTTCTCTTCCCCATTACCCTATAGTTCTAATGGTTAACAAAAGGCAGAGATTACAAGTTCAGCACATATAAAGAATTTTCCAGCAATGAGCTGCTCAGAAATGCAGAGGCACATGCTTCCAATAATTATAAGTGTTCATTCCAGTAGAAACCAGATGGCCCTCTGTCAGAATGGAGTAGGAAGGAGTTGTACCAGATGAACATTACTCCATTGTAAGACTGTTATGCACATATTTGTCTGTGTGTGTTTTCCCTCCAGTGACCATGAAAGACACCAAGTTGAGAACACTGGAAACCGAAGTACCAATTATCCTCAGAACAGGTAAGGTATAAACTCAGTCTAGTGGTCAGGGGAAGGTGGAATGGAATTACTCACCTTGTCCACAGTATATTAGTAGCAGGTGCTTCTTTGCATTCAAGGATTTAACATTTATGGTTTTAGCTGTTTGCCAGGCACTGACGCCTCTGTGACTTGAAATAATTAGTCAAATGACTGCTGACTTATGAATTGCATACTCAGTGCCAGGCACTGTGCTTGGTATATCCTATGTGTTATTTGTTTTCTTCACAGCATGCTTCTGGTGTAACCACATCTCACAGGTGAGGAATTGGGCTCAAAATGCTATATAACTTTCCTGAGGTCATATTTATAGTCCCATGGTGGACCTATGATATAAATAGGTTTTGTGTAGCAGCAAAGTCTGATTCTAACCATTAATTAAATTGAGGCCTGTGTGCCATGGCATGACATTTAACTGTGCAGGTTCTCAACCCTGAGCCTTAGAAATCCACTTGACTTATATCAATAAACCAAATGTGATGTCTGGACCCCTGTCCTTAACCTGCTTGGAGTGGGCTTCAAGTTTTTGTTAGCTCTGCACATGATTATAATGTCCATCCTGAGAGGAGAACCCCTGAGCTAGTGAGTGAGCATTTACATCTTTTTTTTGGTACTGGGGAGTGAATCCAAGGGTGCTTAACCACTGAGCCACATCCCAAGCACTTTTTTATATTTTATTTATGAGTTGCTTAGGGCCTCATGGCTTTGAACTCATGATCCTCCTATCTCAGCCTTCCGAGCTGCTAGGATTACCACACCTGTCTGAGCATTTACATCTTAATGTGACTGTATCTGTTAATGGTCTTAAATTGGTTTTGGAGGGGGTAAATTATATATATATATATATATATTTTTTAAGGAATTGAAGGATTCTCAAATCCCCAGAATATGTGCTTCATAAATATTGGGGCTCTGACATTTTTGCAGATCTAAGTTTAGTCTTAGTGACCTAACTGATTAATGAACCGTAATTTCAAGTTTACCATCAAGAATGCCCATTGTAACAGAGTTGTGTATATACTGGAAGGGCATAGGGAAAACAGGGAGGTGTTTGATCTGCTGTCTTTGTGCATAGACTGCTAATGTGAGTTTTGTGGTCCAGTAGGTTGCCACTTACTGATCACTGTCACCTCACCTGTGTCATAGGAATTGTCAAGTAAGGCTAGGATTTGTGCCTTCAAGATCCATGTTGGTTTATAAACAAGGACTTAATACAGATTGTAGGTGAAAGGAAATATTATTCTTACATAAATGGGGAAAACTTTCTAAGTTTGACTTTTCATTTCCAAATTTTGTGGGTTTTTTTAATACTCCTTTTAAAAAAAAATTTTTTTATTTAAGAAGTTCATTGAGTATGAACTTGAACCCAAAATCATGGTCAGGTGTTCAGATCATTGATACCCAAGTGGAGTAACACTATCATAAAATGTAAGTTCTGGGGTATAAAAATAAATCTTAGATTTTATTAAAACATCTTTCATGATTGTTGTTATATTACATTTTAGTAGTTAGGATTTCAGAGTTTAAAATTCAAGGGTAGGAAAAGCCCTTGGGGAGTGCAGCTACCTGCTGGGCTGTCCTGTAGTCTCTGTTAGCCATGTGTGGTACCTCTCTGGCTGGCATACTTGGTCCCATCATCAGCCTTGGACAAAGCGGCATTCAGGAGAGTTTCCAGTGGAAGTTTTTTTAGAAGCATCCTTCTACCTGAGATTCATAACTTGGAAGGCCTCAAAGATCCTTCATCTTCACCTACTAAAAGATGCTGGCCACCTTTAGCAGTTGTTTTGACAAATCTCTTTGTGGATGCTTTGCCTCCTTGGACTCAAAAAACTATAAGAAATTGGGCTGGGAATGCAGCTCAGGGGAATAGTACTTATCTAGCATGCACCAGGCCCTGGGTTCATCCCCAGTACTTCCTCATCCCTGCCAAAAAACTGCAAGAAACTGTCTTGTAGCATTTTTGCATTTTTGTGAAGTGTATTTAAAATTTGTTTAGTGAAGACAAAATGTGTTTGGGTATTTTCATTTTTTTTCTTAACAGTTTTTTCTTCATACTTTTGACATTCTTTTTTGTTGTGCTTTGCTTTGCTTTTTTGTCATGCCAGTGGTTAAACCTAGGGCCTCTATGTTTAACTTAAAAATGACTTATGGATGTTTTGAATTTTTTTGTTTAAATTTGTTTTAATACGAAGTTGAGATTAAAAGGTCAACATTTTATTTCAATTCATCCTCACAGGATGGGAACTAGTCAAATGTGAATCTTTGATTGCAAGACTGCAAATTAAATGCAGTTCTTTAAGGTTATTTATGTAGGACAGATCAATGAAAGTTAGACTTAAGGTATACTTTAGCAACCAGGTGCAGTGGCACACACCTATAATCCTACCAGGTCAGGAAGCTGAGGCAGGAGGATCGCATGTTCAAAGCCAATCTCAGCAACTTAGTGAGACCCTGTCTCACAATAAAAAAAATTAAAAGGACTGGGGATGTAGTTCAGTGGTTAAGTGCCCCTGGATTCAGTCCCTCTTACCAAAAACAAATAAACAAACAAACAAACATATAATTTAGCATTTGTTTTGTAACTGAGTTGTTTAAATTGTTATAAACATTTTTTTTCTTTTAAATTATTTTTTTATGTTTTACAGAGAGCATTTTCATTCATTGTACACAAATGGGGCACATTATTTCATTTCTATGGTTGTACATGATGTGGATTCATACCATTTGTTAATCATACATGTACATAAAAACATTTGTTATAAAATGTTATAAACATTTGACAAAAGAGCATATAATGTTACTTGCAAAGTTACTTACCCAAACCACTCTTAATATTCCTAATATTTAGTGATTTAAAAGATTTTTTAATATAAAACTCAAATATCATTAATTGAAGCCTTCACTTTCATAAGAAATATAACTTTTATATTTACACTGACAGAATTTCAACTTATAAGACACAGGACTTGTCTGAGGGTTAAGATTAGGACTTGGGTGTTTCACTTTATATGAAATTGAATACTCAGGTGTTGACTTACCATTAAACATTCTGATTAACATTTTAAATTCATTTCTTATCCACATTATTGATGTTTTATAGATAGTGGCATGAACATAAAATTATTTATCACACATACAAGGTCAAGGATGCTAGAATTGCCACTGAGGCAGATAAGTGTGTTCAGCCTTCGGACCTTCCGCAGATGAAGGCCAAATTCAATTATCACATTTGGGATGAATGTAGATACTGATATTGAACTTTGCTAAATCCCTACTTTCCATCTTTGTCAAGATCACGAGTGTTCTGTATGATCAAATATGATGACCAGTTGTAGAGTGTAAATTTGGTACAAGCGAACTCAGGAATTAGGCCCATCTGTGACCATCCCTTTTCCTGCTGGAATCCTGGAAGACACTGTATTTAAAGAAAAGGGAGGGAAGGTGGGGGAACAAAAACTCCTGGCTATTGATCTACCCACAGGTTGGCCACTCATAGTGGGAGACCGAGATCTGGCTCCTGGGCTGCTAACCCCATATAGAAGCAGAGAGGAAAAGCAATGGTTGATGACATTATATCTATACAGGTCCTCTACATTGATCACAGCCACACCTGATCAGATTGAGTAGGGCTGTTTTTGACACTGTAACCAAAAGACCTGACAAGAACAAATTTAGTGGAGGAAAAGTTTATTTGGCATTCACAGTTTCAGAGGTTTCAGTCCATAGCTGGTGAACTCCCATTGTTCTGGTCTTGAGGTGAGGCAGAACATCATATAGCAGAAAGGTATGGAGAAGGGAAGCAGCTCAGAACATGTCAGTCAAGAAGCAGAGAGACCATTGCTTTTACCAGGGACAAAATACATGCCCCAAAGGCATGCCTCCAGAGAACCACCTCTTCCAGCCTCACCCCACAACTATATAGTCACCACCCAGTTAATTCATTCAAGTAGATTAATGCACTGACTAGGTTAAGGCTCTCATAACTCAGTCGTTTCACCTCTGAACTTTCTTGCATTGTCTCATATATGAGCTTTTGGGGGACACCTCATATCTAAACCATAACAAGGGCTGATAAAGCTGGAGGTGAGTTCCATAGATAGGCAACTGTGATTCCTATACCTTTCCCTTCCTGTGAAGTAGCTAGATTTGCCCCAGTCTCCAATCACAGGACAAAAGCTTCAGACCCTTCAACACAACTTCAGGAACCAGCATCAGAATTGCTTTCAAGCAATAACTATGTGTAAACCCCCAATTCCTGATAGAGGCTATCACTCCTATAATAGGAGTAAACACAGAGTACATCCCACATACTGTGCTGCTCACACCACATCTGTCTGAAGTACCAGAGTGTCCCCAGTCTTCCAAGTCTTCCAGTACAATGGGTCTCCCCAATCCTGATATGGTACACTCTGTTCCCAAACCCGCAGATCAACCAGAGAGACTACAGGGCAATTATTCTGTAGAGTGCAGTTGGAAGTAAACTTAATATTACACAACAAACCTATGCTCCAGGTCGCACTGGCAGAAGAAAGGTACATATGATAAGGCCACTGCATTAAAATAGAAAAGATCTCCATCCCATGTATAGATCTCAATATAGATGCACAAGAAATATGGAAAAACAAGATAATATGTTGCTCCTAAAGTTCATAACTCCATAGTAACAGATTCTAAACATACTAAAATGAATAAAATTCAAAAGAATGATTTTTTTAAAAGCTCAGTTAAATCCAAGAGAATATAAACAGATGAATTAAGGAGGACAATGCAGGATATGAATGAACAATTCAGTAGAGATGGATATTTTGAAAAAGAAACAAATCTAGAAATCAAAAGCTCAGTAAACAGATTTAAAAAAAAAAAAAAAAAGACTCAATTGAAAATCTTAGCAGACCAGATGAAGCAGAATTATATTGGAACTTGAAGATAACTCTGCCAAAATAATATATTCAAACACAATAAAGGAAAAAAAAAGGACAAAGAGAACATATAGTATCTCCAGGACACCATTAAAAATTAAATGTTCATATAATTAGTATGTCAGAAGGAGAAAACTATATGCTGAGGGCATAGAAAACATGTTCAGTGAAGTGGTAGCAGAAATTCCCAAATATTGGGAATGACATGAATATCCAGGCATTTAGAATTCCAAATAGATGTGACACGGGGGGGGGGGGGGGGGGCTGGGGGGGTTGGGGGGGAACTTTCTACAATGTGGTTAAATTTCTCAGCAGAAAGCACATCTTTTAATAATAATGGTATGCAAACTAACTCTTACTCTTTCTCTCCTTCCTTCCCCCCTCCACCTCCCCCTTTTTCTTGGGATTGAATCCAGGGGCACTCTACCACTGAGTTACAACCCCAGCCTTTTTAATTTGAGGGAGGATCTCATTAAATCACTGAGGCTGGCCTGGCTTTGGCGATCCTATTGCTTCAGTGTCCCAGGTCACTGGGATTACAGGCATGCAGCACTGAGCCTGGCTTGTGAAATGATTTTAATTCTTCAATTAAAAGACACAAACTGACTGAATGTATTAAAAAAATTAGACCCAGTAATATGCTGCATACAAGAAATTCACTTCACCTGCGAAGACTTGCATAGACTAAAAGGATGAAAAAGGATAATCTAAACCAAATGGAATCAGAAAGCAAGCAAGAGTAGTTATACATATATTTGACAAAATCAGTTGGAAGAAACAATGTTCTTATGTATTTACCAGAGAAACAATACATCAGGAAGATATAACAACTATATATGTAATAAATGTCAGAACATCCAATTTCATAAAACAAATATTACTAGCCATAAAAAGTAAAGATAGGCCCTCCAGATACTACTAGTGGGTGACTTTGATATTCTGTTGTCACCAGTAGATAGATTATCCAAAGAACAGCAAACTAGAGACATCAGTGTTAAATGACATTGTAGATCAAGAGGACTTAACCGACATCTATAGAATGTTCCATCTGACAGGTGTAGAATATACATTTTTTCACATTAGCACATGGAACTTTTTCCAAAATAAGGCCATTTATTAAGCTACAAAGCAAGTCTTACTAAATTAAAAAAATTGAAATAATTCCTTGCATCTGACCTAATCACAATGGCATGAAACTAGAAATCATCAGCAGGTGACACTGCAGAATATATAAACACATGGAGATTGATATGTTTGAATGAACAGAGTTCACTGATGAAGTAAGGAGAATTTAAAAGTTCTTTGAATCAAATGCAAATGAAATCAGAACCTATGGGATACAACAAAAGCAGTACTAAGGAAATTTTATATCAGTCCTTTCATTTTTAAAAACTCAATTAATAATGCATCTCAGGGTCTTAGAAAACCAAGAACAGCTGGGGAGTGATATTAGCTAAATTATACTGTTATATTGTGTATTGTGTGCATGTATGAATATGTAACAACAAATTCTATCAGTACATACAACTATAATGTACCAATAAAAAATGTGGGGAAACAAACAATTTTTTAAGAAAGAAAGAAAACTAAGAACAAATCAAACCCAAAATTAGTAGAAGAAAAGAAACAAAGATCAGAGCAGAAATAAATGAAATAGAGACTAAAAGAATAATCAAAGGATCAATGAATATAAGTTTGTTCTTTGAAGAGATAAACAAAATTGACAAACTTTTACCTAACCCAAAAGATCCAAATAAAATTAGAGATGAAAAAGGAGTTATTACAATAGATACCACTGAAATTCAAAGTATCATTAAGGAATATTTTGAAAAGCCATATGACTGTTGTGTGTATGTATGACTATGTAACAACGAATTCCATCATTATATATGCCTATAATGCACCAGTAATAAATGTGGGAGTAAAAAACTCAAAAAATATATGCCAATAAATTGGAAAATCTAGATGAACACATTTCTGTATAACCTACTGAAATTGAATCAAGAATATAAAAAAACTAAATAGATCAATGAAAAGTAATGAAATTGAAGCAGTAATTAAAAAATCTTCCAAGAAAGCAAAGTCCAGGACTGGAGGAATTCACTGCTGAATTATACCAGACTTGAGTTTGAGTTCCTCAGACTCTTCCATAAAATCGAAAGGGAAGGAACCCTTCTAATCTCATTCTTCAAAACCAGTATTATCCTGCTATCAAAACCTGTCAAGGACACAACAAAGAAAGAAAATTACAGACCAGTATCCCTGGTGAACTAAGATTCAAAGGTCCTCAATTAATTCAGTAAAACATTTAAAAGATCATATACCATGATCAAGTTGGTTTTGTTATGATGGTTCAATGTACTCAAATCAATAAATGTAATCTAGCGCATAATCAAGGATAAAACCACATAATCAGATCTGGGGAAGTGGATCAGTGATAGAGTGCCTACCTTACATGCATGAAGCCCTAGGTTCAATCCCCAGCACCACAAAACAAAAACAAAAACAAAGCAGTAACAACAGCACCCCACCATAATCATTTTCAATAATTGTACCAGAAGCCTTTGATGAAATTCAATATCCTTTCATGATAAAAGCTCTGAATAAATATAGGATTGAATCACAACATAATAAGGACTCTATATGACAAACCAGTATCCAATATACTGGATAGAGGAAAACTGAAAGCACTTCCTCTAAGATCAGGTTTACAATAAGGGTGTCTATTCCCACTGTTCTTATTCAATATATTACTAGAGTTTCTAGCCAGAAAAATCAGTCAAGAGAGAAATAAATAGCATATGAATTGGAAGAGAGGAAGTCAAATTGTCCCTGTTTGCATATGATATGAATGTATTCATAGAAAACCCTAAAGACTCCACCAAAAGACTTAGAACTGATAAGCAGTTTTAGTAAAGTAGCAGGACACAAACTCAACGTACAAAAATCAGTAACTTTTCTACACTCCAGTTATAAACTTGCTAAGACGTCAGGAAAGCTCTCCCATTCATAGTACACACACACACACACACGATACCTAGAAATAAATCTAAAGATGTGAAAAACCTCTACAATTAAATTACAAAGCACTGATGAAATTAAAGAAGACATTTGAAGGTGGAAAGACAGCATATATTCACCGATTGGGAGAATTAATTTTGTTAAAACTACCCAATGTGATCTGCAGATTTAGTGTGATTCCTGTCAAATTATAAGTGACATTCTTCACCAAACTAGGGGAAGAAAATCCTAAAATTCCCATGGAAACTAAACAGACCTTAAATAGCTAAAGTAATCCTGAGTAAAAGGAACAATGCTGAAGGCATCACAATGCCTGATTTCAAAACTAACTACAGAGCTATAGAAATAAAAACAGAGTTGTAGTCCAGTGAACAGAATAAAAGACCCAGAAACAAATCCATTCATCTTCAGTCATTTGATTCTTGACAGTGGTGCTAAAAATGTACATTAGAGAAAGGAGAGCCCGTGTAGCAAAGGGTGCTGGAAAACAGCATGCATGTGTAGAAGACTGACGCTGTGTCACTCATCCTGTGCAAAAGTCAACTTGGTCAAAGAGCTTACTGTACGATCTGAATCTTTGGAACTGCTGGAGGAAACCAGGCAATACTGTGAGATATCAGCACAGGCGATGATTTCCTGAAAGGACTTTGGTAGCCCAGGAGACAAAAACAAGCATTGACAAATGGGACTACCTCAAATTAAAAACTGCACTCCACAAACCATCAACAGAGTAAAGAAACAATCCACAGAATGCCAGTTATTCATCTGACAGGATTAGCATCCAAAATGTAGAGAGAACTCAAAAAATGGAACCAAAACAAAATAATCTATTATTATATGGGCGATCTGGATAGACACTTGAGAATTTACAAATGTTCAATAATTATATGAAAAAATACTCAATAAATATCTTCAGCCATCAGGGAAGTGCAAATCAAAACTACATTGAGATTGTATCTTATCCCAGTTATAATGACTGTTATTAAAAATAATTAATGCTGGTGAGGTTGTGGAGAAAAAGGAACTCCCACCCTGGTTGTGGAAATGTAAATCAGTACAGCCACTATGGAAAACAGTGTGGCGGTTCCTCAAGACTAAAAATAGAACTACTATATGACTCAACTGTAACTCCTGGGTACGGATCTGAAGGAGTAAAGGAGACATCTGTGTACCCATGTTTATTGTGTCACCATTCACAGTAGCCAAGATATGGAATCAGCCTGGGTGTCCATCAGCAGATGAATGGATTAAAAAAAACATGGCATGTGTATACAATGGAGTATTCAGCCATAAAGAAATTCTGCCATTTGCAGGAAAACATTGTGGAAGACATTGTGATAAGTGAAATAAGCCAGACCAGAAAAATATTGCATTTTCTATCATGTGTGGAAACAAAGTTAAAGAGGGAATATTAGGATCTTGCTGGGGATAGGGTGGGTGGAAAAGGGGAGGTAAAGGAAGAGAGAGCATGATCAAAGCTCCACCTGTGCATGTATGGAAATGCCACAGTGAAACCCATTAATTGGTATAATAGTATGTGTAATAATTATAATAATAAACAATTTTTAAGAGGTTCCTCATGATTAGAAAGTCTATTTTATTCCAACATTGTAACTATGAGCCCCCCCCCCGCCACTGTTTTAGATCAGATGGTTAGCAGAGGCAACTCAGAAATGCCAACATTTTAGGCAGAGACCTGAGTCAGCTACACAAGGATATATGGGAGGAGAGCATTCCAGGCATAGAACACCAAGTGCAAAGGCTTTGAGCCAGGACCAGTTTTAATGTGTTTGAAATGATCAGGACTGGATACTTGAGAGCAGGGTGTGTTAGCATTTCATTGTTGTGACCAAATTACCTGAAAGAACAACTTAGAAATAAATAAGGAAAAACTTATTTTGGGCTCACAGTTTCAGATGTTTCAGTCCATGGTTGCCCAACTCCATTATTCTGGGCCTGAGGTGAAAGAGCATGGTGGAAGGGCGTGTCAGAGGACAGTTACTCAGTTCATTGTAGCCAGGAAGCAGAGAAAGAATGCAAGGAATCAAGGACAACCCCAAAGTCACGCCCCCATAGCCTAATTTTGTCTAACCACACTATACCTGCATCCATGGCCAGCCAGTTACTTCATTCAAATTATTAATCTATCAAATAGGTTAATCCACTGATTGGGCTCTCATGATTTAATCATTTCACCTCTGGCATTTACACACTTTGGGGGAAGACACCTATCCAAACCATAACAGGGAAATGAGTTGTACATCACTCATGAGTTTGGCTCTTCTTAGCTCCATGAGAAGCCAGTGGATGATTTTAAACAGGGGAGTGATAGATTCTGATTTCTATGTTTCAGACTTTCTTAGGGTTTGATGGTGAATGAATTGTAGAGGAGCGTGAATACAGCAGGGAGAGAGAGAGGGGCGCTGCTCATCTCTTGTCTCCAAGGAAAAGATGGTGGGAACTTGACCTGGGGTGGTGGCAAAGGAGAACAAAATGAATGGGTTTATTGATGGGCTAGACATTGGGCTGGGGTGTTGGGGAGCTAAGAATGTCACCTGTTTGCTTTAGACCAGTGATGGTTTTTTATTAGTATCTAGAAGCCTAGCAGAGAACAGAACTTGAAGTGAGGAGTGGGCATGGAAGGTCATAGCTCCTAATATGGGTAGCATCATCTATAGCACTCTCCCATGGCTCGCAGCCACCAGACACAACATTAAACGAAGTGGAATGTTGCTTAGCACAAATTCACCCAGATATTGCCTTTAGGCTTCTGTACGCTCTTTCTTATAATGGGTTATTTCCACAATGGAAGAGACTTCCCTAGTTATTTGTAGGTGGGTGCTTTGGTGTGTCTGTGGTGCCAGCCGGCCATAGACTGTGAGGTTGTTTATCAAGTGTGTACTTCGTCCACCAGCCTGGAGTCTGGCAGAGCTGCTCCCTTCCCTCCTTTGCATAACCTCTGAACCTTGTCCGTTGTTCCACTAGAGCACGTAGTTCTTCCTTGCACGAAGTCTGCCTTCCATGTTTAGCCCCTGAGACGTAGTATGCCCTGGGAAATAGTTGAATTAGTTTAAAGAGAAATGTTCCAATCATGGGACTGATTCCAGAGCTTATAATTTAATTCTTAGGAGGACTTTTTAGAACACCAGAAATGCTTGAACTGAGGTACATATACAAAGAGTTACACAAAAAGCCCAAGATTTGTATTGTTCCTGGGGATTAAGAAATATGGGTAAAAAGTTGAGAACCAAGGAGAAAAAGTTTGTTGCCAAAAATATTCTAATGTGTTTTAGAATAAAACCTTATTTTTGTCTTCTATAAACCATTTGGAAAGGGAATACCATAGAAAATGGACTTTTCACCTAAATTTCAGTTAAAAACTGAAAAACAAGCTAGGTAGCCATTTAGCTCCGACTATCAGCACTTGGGTTGGATGGGTGCCATCTTTGTTTAAAATTGAGCTCCTGTCACTGTGCTCAGGGGCAGCTTGCATTTGGAAGACCAGATCTGACATTATCGTCTTTTGAACACACAGAAGGCAAACAAAATCTTATTAGATTTAGAGTAGGTAAGTAGCAATTTTATTGGAATAAAACCAAACTTGGGGGCAGGATACTTTTAGATTTATGAACTGCATTCTTTATCACTAATTCAAAGAATCATTTTCTTTCTTTCTTCTTTTTTTTTTTTTTTTTTTTTTTTTGGCGGTGCTGGGGATTGAACCCAGGGCCTTGTGCTTGCGAGGCAAGTACTTTACCAACTGAGCTATATCCCCAGCCCCAGAGAATCATTTTCAATTTACCCATAGTAGAAATAAATATGGGGATTGTCTAGATAAATAGACTCTTAAAACGCTGTCTTGAAAATGGTGACCCCAAGCTTTTGTCTGGTGATTTTCATGATGACGTGCAGTGCTGGTGAGAGCATGCAGCAGGTGCTGTGCCCAGCCCCTGCGTCCTCATCTCACTCAGTCCTCAGTGAGCAGTGCAGTGAGGCTTGACAGTGTGGTGTGGTCCTCATTTGTAAATGTAATCCAGTTCACAATAAGATGATGTCCGTTTCTATTTTCAGTTTTGTACTTTTACAGTAGATTCTTGCCAGTTGTGGTCCTACATTTCTGAGCACTTTGAAATTGACTTCCTTTGCGATTTAACTGTAAGGTTTATACTTTGGGGTATGAGCCAGCAACTTCCTACATTTATGATTTACTTTCAGAAATGAATTGAGGCATTTCAGTTGATTTTTTTTCAACAAATCTCTGATTCACCAATAGCCAAATCAGTGTCTTATCACCAGGTTATAGTTAAATGAGAGTACAGTGAGTTAATGCTTGGCAGTTTCTTGGGGCCCTGTTAATTTGGCATCCTTGCAGATGAAGCTTAACTGTTTAGCTGGGTCTTTCTTTAGCACAGTGTTTCTCAAACAAGCCTGAGTAACACCTACTTAAGAATCACCTGGGGTCCTTAGGAAAATATAGATGACTGAGCCCCAAATTCCATTTTGGAATGAACCCAGAACATTACACTTCTAGTAAGCATCCCTGGTGGATTTGATGTGTACTACAGCTTAGGAACCATTGCATTAATTAACTGAAAGGAAAGCAAATAGGAAGATGTTTTTATATGGCTGCAAAAGACACATCTAATAATTGGCTTGGGAGTTTGACTATTGAAGTTAAATGTTACTGTGTGACCTTGGCAAAATTATTTAGCTTTTTTGGGATAGCTATACTCTCATTTATAAAATAAGGGTAATTCCTGTTTACCTCACAGTTGCTGTGATGTTCAAAATGACAACCTAATATCATATTTAGAGATTGGAACCTTGGAGTCAGATCTGGGTTCAAATACTAAGTTTCCCCTGATTTTGCCTCTTCCTTGCTCTGTGACCCTGAGTAAAGGGCTTGATCTGTTTCTCCCTGCACAATGCAGACAGAGTGCTAGTTACCCTGTAGTATAAAGAGAGAACACAGGACGATTGTGAAAGGCATGCAGAGCCTGTCTTATAAATGGTAGCTTTTATTCCTTTCCAAAAATACAGTTTTAGAGACTGAAATTGGCAGTGGAAATCAGCTGTAAATTTGTGTAGGAACACTTGGGGAATGAGCTACTTTTTGTACCTAAAGATAAGGCAGTTGCTCCCCTTCTGTGAAGAGCTGAGCTTTTGAGGTTTGCACTGAGGGTCCACATCCGTGAGACTTTGGGCATGCAATTGATGCCTCGATGAGGAGTGTATGGTAAAAAGAAATGACCTGATTCACCGAGGTGTCGAACTTAACAAACTTGTGACCAGACTAGCTTATTCTAACTTTCAGACATTATTGGGATGGTCACCAAGAGACTAGTATGCTTATAGTTCTTTCTGTGGAAACTTTTTGTCAATTTTTTAGATCCATTTGAAGCATAAACACAGCCTCAGCCAGAAGCCAAGGTAGAGGGAGACATTAAAGCCTAGTATTTATTTGCTGCAGTGACCAGTTCTGAATGGTATAGTGTCTTAGGCTCCTCTTTGCTGCATTCCATAGAGCTCTCCTTGCTTCATACGTTTGTCACAGGCAGAATTATTCAGAGTTCTGGCCAAACTTTTCACTACATTGAACCCATGTGCTGATTTGTCTTGCAGGTGTTTTTTTGTGAGGAAAAATGGAAACATTTGTCACACCATCCATCTTCCTTTTTCACGCAGTCTGGTAGCAGCCCTAATGAAGAGCCGTCCAAGCCTTTAATGCACGTCCTGGAGCCAGCACAGCACAGTCGAGCGAGAGAATGGCCCAGCCAGCGAACGTTGGGGAACTGCTCTCCATGCTGGATTCCCCCACCCTGGGCGTACGTGATGATGTGACAGCTGTCTTTAAAGAGAACCTCAATTCTGGTAAGCTGGGGAACATCATTTTAGCTTATCTGCTCACAAGAAGGTCTGACTGACAGTAAGTTTTTAGCCTTTGAAGGGAGTGCGTAAAACCACCAGAAGAGGGCATACGTTGGTGGTTTCCTGCTGCACATGCTTTAGGTCTTTGGTTAGAAACACAGAAGTTTGTTTAGAAACAGAAGTGAGCATCGTACAGGGAATCCCATGAACGCAGCTTCACAGTTTTTTTGCCATTTTCATTTCATCTTACCTCCCTCTACCTTCTGCTACTACTCAGAGAATTTTAAAGCAAAATCTAAGCAGAGTATTTCATCTGTAAATTATGTGTGTAGTTTTTAATATGAAAAGTAGTCAATTTCTCTTTAATCAGTTAAAAATTTAAACAGTACCCTTTTTTGCCTACCAGGTTGACAAAAGTCAAATATTGATCTGAGAAATGGGCAGTGTTAGCAGAAATATAAATTGTTCAGCCTTTTTGTGGTATCTGTCAGTCAAGTTAAAAACACAGATCATTTGGCCCACCTCCAAGAATCTGCATTATTGCCTTGAGTGAAATATAATGAAAAATTGGAAAGCCCAAGTATCCTTTAATAGGTGAATGGTTAAATTAATTATGTAGAACTGTGCAGTGGAGCAATGGGAAGTCAGTCAAAAGATGAAATAGGTCCCAGATGCCAGCATAGAAAGGTGTCTGCAATACATTGTTAAGTTGGAGAAAACAGACACACAAACATGTCTGTGTGGATATGTGAGTGAAGACACCAGCAGGGAAGCTGAACTTAAGGGTGTTCACATGAAGAGTGGGATGGGGTAGGGGGTGAGGAGGACTTTCACTTTAATTTTGCATACTTTTTATTTAATATTTTTATTTTTTACATACTTTATACAGTCCTAATTTTTAGCAATAGTCATGAACTTCTTGTGATTATAATAAGTAAATGAAAGACCATTTCATATGCTTTTAGAATATTTAGGCAAGTTTGGAATTACTTTATTGTTAAACCCAAACAAATGTAGGGAGGCACAAACAACATGCTTCATGAAACTCTGGGTAGCATATAAAGAAACACCTGGACTTTGTGCCTGCCAGCTATTTGAAGTAAATTTAGAATGTTAAAATAAGTAGTGTTATAAATTACGCTTTTCTGTATTTAGACCGTGGTCCCATGCTTGTAAACACCTTGGTGGATTATTACCTGGAAACCAATTCTCAGCCGGCATTGCACATCCTGACTACCTTGCAAGAGCCACATGATAAGGTAACTGCCAAAATGTGGTAGGAGGGCATCAAATGTATTCTTGAAGAGTCATGTAACAGCTTATGTGCAAGTCCACAGCACAGTGTGTCCAGAGCTGCTTCCTGCATCTTCCATATGCCATGAGGGATGTTATTCCCAGATTATGACAACAAAGAAAAATAATGTTTCCCGAGAAGTTTGCAGAATAAAACCTATTTCAAAAGTCTTTAAAGATCTTGCTATTTAACCCTGGATGTTCCAGCATCCCTTATATAGGAATACATGCACACGCGCATGCACAAACACACATATATATCCATTATATGCCTATAAAATTGAGGAGCAAGAGAACATAATGGGTTAAGGAATTCTTGTAATTCCAGTAATGTACTGCATACTGATCTCTTGGCCCATAGTGTGCTCATCTTTAAGCCCATGCTTTGAGTAGGATTTTTAGGCTTTTATCAATATGGGAACATGCCTCAGTACAGGTAATGTGGCTGATTAAGGAATCCTGCTTTCTAGCTCTTGGAGGACTTCACTGTGTTTGTCTTTTGTTTTTATTTTTGTTTGTGGTAAGTAGCTAACAAAGCATTGTAATTGCAGACTTTGATAAGTCTTGAGTTATGCATGAGAATGACAGCCCTGGGATTTGAGTACCTTGCCATTGTGTGCTTTTTACAGTACATCGTGGTTTTTTTCTTTACCCAGGGCTGTATGGTAACTTGCACTACTGCCTGACTTTTATTTGGGGCCAAAGTGTGTATACCAGGTGTAGCAGTGAGTTGCTTCCTGCAAGACCCTTTATGGCTTCAGTAGCCTGCCACAGACTTGGGATCAGTGGTTCTTAAAAAAGTGGAGTAAGACTGCAGAGGCAACCCCCACCCCTTACAGCTCTTTTCTTTTCTTGTTTTTATGACTCAGATAGTTTTGAAAATCTTGGATTTGATCTTTTTACCAGTTTACATCAGAGGAAAGACTTGAGAAAGCGGAGTCCATCACTCATAACTGTGTTTGGGTTAACTTCATCTTTAATGTGAGGATGTCCTTTGTTCTTTTCAGCACCTTTTGGACAAAATTAACGAATACGTGGGCAAAGCTGCCACCCGTTTATCCATCCTGTCGTTGCTGGGGCATGTTGTGCGACTGCAGCCATCTTGGAAGCATAAGCTCTCTCAAGCACCTCTTTTGCCTTCTTTACTAAAATGTCTCAAGGTAGGGTGTTTGTAAGAACTTGTATGAGATGGCATTGTAAATATTGTCTCTGAAAAGTTGACTGACTTCACACAGGCAAACTCAATGTTAACTTTATAGTTTAAAAGCTTGTACACTTTCTTGGTTTTTCTCTTACTGGAGTTGGTACTTGGTGATTCTCAGTACATTGCTACAACCATTGAATACCTTTTGTCTGAGCAGTGAAGCAAAGTTTCAGTCAGATGGTGTCACCTTTATGTTACTGTAGACTTCTTGATCTCAGAGCATTGTCTCACCTCTCTCAGTTAAAAACAGGCTGCATATTCTCTTTTAACTGATAGCAAATGGCTTACCCCAGCACCCCCCCCCAAAAAAAAAATGACTTAAAGGTTCTTTTAACCATTTAGAGGCATGTTTTGACAGCTGCTATTTTTTTGCACTAAATAAGAAGTACATTTTTCTACGTAAAGAGTCTAAAACCTGGGCTGGGGAGATAGCTCAGTCGGTAGAGTGCTTACCTTGCAAGCACAAGGCCCTGGGTTCAATCCCCAGCACTGAAAAAAAAAAAAAAAAGAGTCAAAAACCTATATAGATTTTATTATCTTAGTTTTGACAGTGGTTTGCTGAAATACTCAGGGTCGTTGTCTTAACCTGTTTTAAGCGCTGGACTTATATACTAACTGTAAAATGAGAAATTGTGGTTAACATTAGCTGTGCCTCACAGCGACATGGCGTGCCTAGTAGTGTTGTTCTGGGATGCAGCGCCTTTGGGTTCTTCTGATAGAGCACCATGCATGTTGATTTTTTTTATCCCTAGGGGTGGATCCCAAAGAGTCACATTGGCAGGGTCTCCTAAAGCGTGCATTTGGTGTTAAGAAAAGCAAGAGCAGTTGTTTGTTTATGTTTTTATTTATGGTGCTGCTGTGGATTGAACCCAGGACCTTGCCTTGCAAGCACAAAGCCCTGGGCTCAATCCCCACCACTGCAAAAAACAAATAAACAAACAATCAATATATATATATATATATATATATATATATATATATATATTTAAAACTTTATTTCTAGAATTGTAGAGTCCGTTTCCAATAGGAATAATGGATGTCTTAGCCTCCATGGTATTATCTTGATTCATGTCTTATTTCATAAACCTTAATTTCAGTTATTCGGCAAACATCCATGATTTAATTATGGGTCAGGTGAACTTCTAGAGCAAGTCTAAGCTGATTCATTATCCATTGGGTATTAAGTGTCTTCAGTTAGCCTG
Organism: Sciurus carolinensis; assembly: GCF_902686445.1. Taxonomy (NCBI): domain Eukaryota; kingdom Metazoa; phylum Chordata; class Mammalia; order Rodentia; family Sciuridae; genus Sciurus; species Sciurus carolinensis. The sequence goes on from NC_062226.1 coordinate 3,719,720, forward strand.
AAGTTAATTTGAATTGATCCTTAACCCAAAAGCATGGTCGGATTTGTTTGTGGGTCTCTAAATACTAAGTTGCCTTCTTAGTGCTATTCTGATATCTTCAATTGTACTTCTGTAATAGTCCTTTAAAAAGAAAAAAAGCAGTGACTTGGACTGGGGGTTTGACTCAGTAGTAGTGTGCTTGCTTATCAAGCATGAAGCTCAGTGTTCCATCCCTAGTACTGGCCCCCACTCCAAAAAAAACCAGCAAATTACTTGTCAGTGTGTAGTTTTTTTTTTTTAATTTACTTAATCTGACAAAATTATCTTAGAATTTGGTTGAGTGGATGAAAACAGAGCAACATGCCTTCTTCCTGTTTCATCCAGGTGCTATGAGTAAGGGGTTCTGAGGGAAGGACTTAGGGGTTCCCAGACCAAGTTCAGCTCATCTTCTGGATGAGGAAGTACGGAAGTGGTCCTCCCAAGTTCACCACAGTGTAGCTAGGGCTCAGTACTTCTGTTGTATCCACTGCTGTGTCTCCTCAGATCCTTAGGACCTGGACATGAGTGTGTGAGGAATGTCTGATTTATGACCCTGGGTGCTGAGCGTGCACTGCACCTGACAGGTGTTATTGTCTCTTGCCCTCTGTAGATGGACACTGATGTCGTCGTCCTCACAACAGGCGTCTTGGTGTTGATCACCATGCTGCCAATGATTCCACAGTCGGGGAAGCAGCACCTTCTTGATTTCTTTGATATTTTTGGCCGTCTTTCATCATGGTGCCTGAAGAAACCAGGTACAAATCTCTATATCCTGTCAGCCTCTGCCAGGTGAATGCTGCTTTCCTACTGGTCAACAGGTCACATGCTGTGAGGGAAGGATGTGTGAAATTTTATGGGTGAAGTGAGTGGTGTCCACTGGACAGATGAGGAAATGCCTGGGTATGTCCTCTACAGGCATGTGTGAGAGGCATGGCTGGTGAGATGCCTTCCTTACATTTTTGGCTTGAAAAGATTAGTTGTCAGTGACATGGTGGCAGGATGTGAAACTTCCTGATTTTTTGTAGTTACGTGGAAATACACCATCCGTCTCTATGGCTGCAGATACAGCCAAGCTTGTGGAACGTTTTTGTCTCGGTCTGCTGATCTTTTGTGACAACAAAGAGACTTTGGTTCTGATAGCCTGTTCCTTGTATATGTAGAAGGAGGAGGGAAGAAGCAACATGCCCTAAGTAGCATTGGAATTGGAGATACTTTGGTTTTTTTTCCTGGGATTGGCAGTAGCACAATTCTACCAAAGGATGGAGGAGCTGTGAGCCTACAAATTCCATATTGCTTGTTAATCCCAGCGTTGGTACTGGTTTGGTGGGAGAGTACTATGTCTCCTGGACAGGACTGGACATTAGGCATGGGCACAAGCCATGCCAGCATGAGTAGTAGGACCTTCTCTGGGAGAATGGGCAGTCTGTCTGTTGTTGTGGAGGAGCTGGGGTTTCTGTCAGTTTCTCCCGTGTCAAACAGTTGAAGCTAATTTCTGGATACTAGTTTTTTTCTTTTTCAGTCTTTAGTTATAAATCTGCTAAGCCTACATCCTGATTTCAAAAGGTTCTTACATGTTTGTTCCACAAACACTTGAACGTTTATTACATGCCAAGCCCAGTACAAGACACTGGGCATAGAGAGGTGAGTAGGACAGTCCTTTCCTCAAGAAACACCTGCTGACCTGCACAGTGGAAAGTGTAAATATGAATTGTAGGAGGTCGACTGTCATTAAAAAAGTAGTGCTGCATTTTGAGAGTGGTTGGGGATGGCTGGAGTGGAGGGCAGAGATTAGGTCAGTGAGAATCTTCCTGGGTCACACTGAGTAGCTTGGAGCTTATCACGAGGCTGTATGTAGGGAGCCATCGATGGATTTGAAAGTGGGGTGTCTGATGTGTTCAGGTCTGCAATTGAGGAAAACTATGACTTGTGTTCTTGAGCAAGGTGGGAGGAAGTGTGCCTGTCCGTTTTGCACGTGTCAGTCTTGTGTGAATCTTGTTGATTTCCTTCTTAGGCCACGTGACAGAAATCTACCTTGTCCATCTCCATGCCAGTGTTTATGCCCTCTTTCATCGCCTTTATGGAATGTACCCGTGCAACTTTGTCTCCTTTCTGCGTTCACACTACAGTATGAAGGAAAACTTGGAGACTTTTGAAGAAGTGGTCAAGGTAAGTTAATACTTACCTTGCACTGAGTGCATTATTCAGATGGGCTACATTTATAACTTTTATATTAAATGGGAGAAGTTTTTAAAAGAAATCCAACCTTCCTCCAAAACCCCAACCCCATTCCTCTGCAGCCACTAATTTGCCATCTTTATGATAAAAGATTTGCTATGCTGGACATGTCATAGAAATGAAATTATATAATGTGTGCTCCTCTGTGCCTGGCTTCTCTTACTTAACATGTTTGAAGGCTCATCAATATTGTAACATGTATCAGCATTTCAGTCCATTTTATTGTCAAGTAATATTCCATTGTGTGGACATGCTACAAAAATTCACACCTATAATTTGTCTACCCAAACTTTTCTAGCCAATGATGGAGCATGTGCGAATTCACCCAGAATTAGTGACTGGATCCAAGGACCATGAACTGGACCCTCGAAGGTATAGAAACTAAACTAATGACCAACTGTTTAAGAATCTCTTGAGAGATTGATATTGTTCCAGGAGCTGTCCCTATGGAGGTATTATTGAGGACTACAGATGTTTGACTTAGAGAATCATTTCATTGGTTGATTAGAAGAACTTCATACAGCTGGAACTTTATATGAGCTTGAAGCGTGTTCCTCACAGAGGATAAGTAATTCCACTAGCAGGGTAAGGGAGGTTGCAGTGCAGGTGCCTGTCCCCAGGACTTCTGAAAGACTTAGCCCTCAGTGGTGCCAGTAACTGAGTAGGGCACGAGGTGAAGTAGGCGACTGAGAGCACGTGGACTGCAGGATGGCTGTATTTTGAGTATTGAGCCTTCCTGGGTCCTTTTTCCATTTGGCATAACCAGCTGTCTTCCACCCTCCACGGGGCCCTGCAGAAGTTTCCAGTTTTTGTTCTCTGGAGGTACTGAACCTACCTGTGAGGCTCCTGATTTGAGGATTCCAGACCTAGTGCACATGGAGTTAGGTTGAGACTGAAAAGGAAGAAAATGAAGGAAATTTGGTGGGCTGAGCTGCAGGAAGCTCCATGGCTAGCAGCCTGGCTTATGCTTCCCAGTGAGGGGATAGAGCCCTTTAGGGGAAACAGAGCCACAGATGTTGACCTTTGGGGTCTCCCGCTGAGGAGCATGACTTGCTTCCTGATACTTCTACAGCAGGTCTTCTCTACCAACCCCGCCTCTGTCATGTATCCTGTCAGCTTAAAACAAATTACTGTGAGGTATGTTATAAGTAGAGAAGTACAGAAAATGTATGTGCAAAGTTTAATAATAACACACAAACACATATAGCCAGCTTTAAAAGTAGAACATTTCTAGTATGTTAGGAGCCCACCATGAAACCCTCTTCCTCCTTGTTCCCTGTTGACCTTAGACAGGTACTACTCTTGCTTTTATGTTAATTATTCTCTCTGTTGTCTTTATAGTTTTACTGCATGTATTGTTTTGTTCTTTAAAGCTGATTAGGAAATCAATTCTGGCTAAGGAAGTCTTGTCACTAATAGGGGCAGTTCCCCAGGGACTAAGGCAGGAATGGTGTCTGAGCCTTGGTCTGGCTTCACCATTCTTGGAAGAATAGGAGTGTCTTCAGGGACATCATTGCACAAGGTCAAAGGCCATAAATGAGGCCTAGGAAGCGTAAGATCTTCCTCAGAGCATCTAGCCAGACCTCTAGTGGGCGCCAGTTGTTAGACATGCAAACATGCTATGTTTACATGGCAAAGGAAGGTAGCTGCTTGCAGCTCTCGGGAATGGGTCAGAACAGGATCCTTCTGTGGCATAAAGTGAATGTCCTCTGCTGATCTGCCAGAGAAGAGAGACTGGAACTTCAGCAGCATCTGAAGTATTAGAAGACAGGTTACCTAGGCCAGGGTCACCTGGCTCTGTCCCTTGGTTTAAAGGGTAGTATAGGGCAGTGAGAACCGTGGTGAGGGCTGGGGATGTGTCTCAGTGATGAGTGCTTCCTTAGCACGCAAGAGGCCCTGGACAGGATCCCCAACACTACAAAAAACAAAGGGCCTACAATGTGCCCATCTCTTGGTAGGTTGTTCTAAACTGAGCTTGTTGTCTCCTGTGCCTGGTGACCAGCTGTAAACCTATGTCCTGGGGCGTGGCCTTGCCTCTCTCCTGGGCAGCACATCCCATTACCTATATCCTTGGCTTCTTTCTTGGTTTCCTTGGGTTCCAATGAAATGTGTCCTCTAGAGGCATTTGGGAAGGATGCCATCCTTTGGCTTGGTGGAAGTTGGTCTCCTTCAGTGGTTGGAGGCAGTACTCCATTGCCATCCTGCTGCCAGGTTTGCTGTGGAAATCCAAAGACATCTTTACTCCAGTTCTCTGCACTTGCTGTGGTTTTCATCTGGGAGCTGGGAGACATCATCTTTGTTGGCACTAGGTGCTGAGGATTTCTGTGGTATACACTTGTGCCAGTCTGTTCTCAGTTTTTAACCAAGAAGCTCTTTAAGTTCTAGAAAACTTTGTGTTTGGTTCCCTTTCCCTGATAGTCTCTTTTCTTCTAAAACTGTTGCTATTAAGATCAGGACCTCTTGGAGTATTACTCTGCTTTTCTCTCCTTTTTTTTCTTTCTGTCCTTTTATTCCACTCCCGTTGATTTCCTTATGTTTGACTTTTAGTCCTACTCTTACAGTTGTCATTTCTACCACCACATTTATAATGTCTGAGTTCTTTTTAGTTCTCAGAGGGCTTCTTTTTATAGTAACCTAGTTTCGTTTTGTGGATGTAATCTCCTTTTCAGATGTTGACAGTATTTTTGTCTTGTTTTCCCTGCATAGTCTGTTTCTTCTAAGCTGCTTTCTTTTTTGCTTTGATTTGTTCTTTTTAAATCTTGGAGGTTTTCTGCAAGGATTTGGTGATATGCTTATGTTTGGATAGGAACACTTGAAAAGCTGTTTTCATGGAATGGAACTTGTTGACCTTGCACTTTGTTTTGTGTTGATCTGAGCACCTGGTAGGGTTTCGTACAGCAGTATTGTTTTTTTCTTTTGAGTTGGTCAGATTTTTAGAAGAGTCTCCTGATCCCTGGACTGGTGAAGGTCTGACAACCACTGAGGGAAGCAGTTGTTGGTGTGGAGGACTTGATTGGCTTGGGCACTCAGGATGTGTGAGCTTGCTTAGTCCATATGTCTGGAATGTGCTCATGCCCCCACCTTCTCTGGAACACTTCACCCAGAAACTCCTTGTTTTATTCCCTCCAGAGAATAATTCAGATTTCTGGTGAGAAAAGAGCCGTTGCCTGTGAGTGTAGAATTGGAAAGGGACTTTGGGGTACGTGGTGCTCCTGTAGCGGCTCCCACTGTGACTGCCCTGGGGTGAGTTGATCTCATTCTGCTTGCTGCTTATCGAGGCTCGGTGCCTAAGTTCTGTGCATTAGGGTTTCACAGTGTAAGCCAACTCTCTATATCTTCAAAGCATTGGCAACTTGGGACCTGGCTTCCTCTAGTTTGCTGCCAGTTGCCACTTGCCTTCTGCTCTCGTTTCAAACACTGGTGTTTTCTCCCTTCCCCACAGTGGGCTTCAGAAAGTTGTGTAGTTGGGTACAAACTTACAGTCAGCCATGTTAACTTGGAGGCTTTCTCCACCAGCTCAGAGCGCCTCTCGCCAGGCCCTGTAGGCCATCTGACTTTGGAAGAAAGCAGACCAACACAAAGAGAAAAGGGAGCTAGAAGTACTGGTGATCCAGGGAGCAAAGTGTCCTCAGTAACTTCAGAGAGACAGTGGTTGTGCACAGACATCATAAAGACCAGGGTTCTGAAGAAAAGCACTGTTCAGAGACCAAAGAAAGAGCCTTACAAATTAAAAAGGATGGCCAATGTAAACACGTCAGCAAAAGAATTAGAAGATGAAGTTGAGACTGTTTCATAGAGCTAAACAAAAGGGTAGAAATGGGTATACCTCTGGAAGATAGATAGAATGGTGAGTGCAGGAAGTCCAGCATCCAGTAAAAGAGTTAAAAAGAGAGGAGAAAACTTGGTGGGAGAAGAAATTGTAATAGAAATAATAATATAGAAACATTCCTTGGAATTGAAGGACATGAGCTTCCAGATTGAAGGGGCTTATTTTGTGCACAGCCTTTTCAATGCAAAATGATGCCACCAAGTCTCAAGATTGTGAAATTTCAAAGTACCAGAGTATGCACTTGTCTAACATCTGTGAGGCCCTTAGTTCAGGCCCCAGCACCACACACAAAACAAAACAAAAACCAGAAATAAACCTTTCAGAGAAAGTAAACCATTTAAGTAAGGATTTGAAACCAAAATGGTGTTAGCTTCTGAAACCCTTCAAATGTGAGAGAAAAAGATTTTCAATCTAGGATTCTATACCCAGCCAAATTTCTATCAGGGATGAGACACTTCTAGATAGGCAAGGCAAGGACTTAAATTTCCTCCCATTTAACCTCATCCAGCCCCAGGAGTATGTCTTCTACCAAATTGAGAATAAAAACAAGGAAGAAAACGATTCGGGAAACTTGTGAACCTGATTTCGAAGAATGATCAAGGCAAGTGTCAGGATAGCAACTTCACGGTAGGTGAGGACGGAGACCCTGTAGACTGGGAGAAGAGGCTCCAGAAGGGAGTTCTCCTGGGGCTGACTAATCCCATAGATATTTGCATTTCATTATGAGAAAAGTTACGTTAGGCATTGTTTGAGAGCTGCTTGAATAAACTTACGGAGAATTCATAATAGATACATAGAAAACTGAGGGGAAAAAATAGAAAAAATTCAACTCGGGGCCAAACCAAATGAGAAAGTAAATGTTATCACAGTGTTTTCTTTGCCTGAGCTGCAAATAGTATTTATATAGTCTTAATAATTATTGAAATCGATTTGGGAAAAAAAAAAAAAACAGATAAAATTCTTTTGAGAGCATTGGGGAGGGAGGAAAAGAGAGATGGCAGTGACCTCAGTCTTCACCTGTAACAGGGAGTTAATAGATGAGGTCTGAAAGTCTTATCAAGAAAGGAGAAACATAGGGCATATTCTAAGGAATTCAGAGGCAGGAGAGTGATTCAACTAATGGAATTAGAAACTGTAACCAGAGGGGTTGTCAAAGTGGTGTGGGAGGAAATCTTCAGTATTGTACCAACTTTTTAAAGCACAGCCTTTTCAATGCAAAATGATGCCACCAAGTCTCAAGATTGTGAAATTTCAAAATACCAGAGTATGCACTTGTCTAACATCTGTGAGGCCCTTAGTTCAGGCCCCAGCATCACACACAAAACAAAACAAAAACCAGAAATAAACCTTTCAGAGAAAGTAAACCGTTTAAGTAAGGATTTGAAATGAAAATGGTGTTAGAATCTAAGGTGTTGTTGAATGTATATGTACTTACATTTTATGTATATCTGAGAGAAAAAAATGCCAAATAAACTAATATGCACGACTGTAGCTTCCAATTTCAGAGATATTAAAATATGAAAAGTTCATTTTAGAATCAAGGAGATATAGTGATATGTCACTTTATTTAAAATAAAACATTTAAATGTATTCCTCCTTTATTGTGATTCTCATTTTCTTCTCTAAAATCAATCTTCTCGTGTGTACATGTGCATCCTGACTCTCACTCTCAGTGAATCACTTCCCAGGCATGCTGAGAGTGCATGAAGGGAGTCCATGCCGGCAGAACTCAGGCAGCGAGAGCCGGAGGAGCACATGAAGCTGCAGCCCCACAGCGGAAAGGCTCGCTGCATAAGGAAGCTGCCTGGGTTCCCCACGCCTTGGGTACTTCATCTCTGTGTTTAATACCTTGTTTTCAACTTGTATGATTTAAGGAGCATTCTGCAACAATAGTGTAGGAGCACATGTTTGTTTAGGGTGAGCCAATGGAGCACCCTTAGTGTTGTGGGCTCCTTCCTGTAAATTTTGAGACAGAAAATGAGAATCCCTGTTAGAGTCACTGAGTCCTTGGAAACAACTGTTATCTTGACTTTTGCCTTGACCATGGCTCTGTCAGGTCCCCAGTTTCCTATAGTCTGTGTCCTCCTCCTCCTAGATTTTACCCTTGATTTCAGAGAAGACATGTCATGCTTCCAGGGCCAGCTGAGGCTACATGTCCTTGCCCATCTAAAAGTGTCTCATCCCTGATAGGCAATTTGGCTGGGTATGGAATTTCTAAATTATAAAGCTGTGTTGTCTAAAAGAAGGAAATCTTATACTTGAACGGTATTATATCTTAAATATTTGGTTAATCATTAGGGCTCTTGTAGAACATCTGGCAAACACTGAAGAGTTAAAAGAGAAAAATGAACATCATCCATAACTCCAGTTCTTTCTTGTGTGCACAATGCTGGGGATGGAACCCAGGGCCTCGAGAATGCTAGGCAAGCACTCTGTCTCTCATCTGCACTCCAGCCTCTGGTTTTTAAAATTTAATACCTAGTGCTGTCATATCTGTTTTGGGGCATATCTGAATCGTTTTGTATCCTTTTTTTATTTAAGATTATATTCTGAGCATTGTGTCATTTAATATTTGAAGACATGATTCTTTAGTATAGCATATGATTTATAGACAATAAAATTAATGAGTTACATTTTGACAAAAGTTAGTCACAGTGAAGATCATTTCCATTGGCACAACAAGTTTCTTTGCACTCTTAACCCATCCCTGGCAACTTCTATTAAGCCTGCTTTTTTTTTTTTCATGGTGGTATGCTAACATTTCTGCCGTAGAATATATTCCCTCGGTTGTCCTTTGACTTATTCCCTTTTGCAGGCTGTGTTGAACAAAGTAGTACATCTTGATGTCTGTCTGCTTCTGTAGGATGAATTACTAGAAGTGAAAGCGTGGCTCATGTGAACAGGAGCCTTCAGACAGTTCTTGAAATGCCAACCCTAGTGGGAGTCTTTCTGCACTATGTTTCTGGTCTAGGGATGGGTGAGAAGAAGCTCCAGGTTTGTGGGAGACTCCAGGACAGCCTCAGCTGTCTGGTGCTTTTCTGCTCTCCCTGGGCTTTGGCTACCTTTGTCCTCTGGTGACTCTTCTGCTTGATTTGTTATTTTGAGACTATGCCTAGTCTTCGTTAATGAAATTTTTCTTTCAGATTGACTTCTGTTAACTTGATCTGACCATTTTAAATAGGGAAGGTGAAGATATGGGTTGAAGATGAACAGCTTCTACTTTATGTTCTCACAACGTTTTACACTTGAGCCAGCGTGGTTCTGCATCATCCTTTGCTAACCATAGTCCCCTGCCTGGCACTGAGCTGCCCCTCTTAAGTACTTGCTGTAATTGAATAGAGTACCATTGGCTTTATTTTGACTTTCATTGTCTTTTCCAGGTGGAAGAAATTAGAAACTCATGATGTTGTGATAGAGTGTGCCAAAATCTCTCTGGACCCTACAGAAGCCTCGTATGAAGATGGCTATTCTGTGTCTCACCAACTCTCCACTCGCTTCCCTCATCGCCCAGCTGATGTCACCACCAGCCCTTATGTTGACACACAGAATAGTTACGGTAAAAAGTGATGTTGGTACTTATCTGCTTTGCAACTTTGGGAAGCATTGTTTATCTTTTGTTCTTTTCCTAAAGTAACACTTACTTCACTTCCTAGGAACTTTTCCCTGAATGTTTTAGATTTGAGTTTACCTCCATTTTCTTCTGACTGGTTTCTCTTTCAAGTCCTGATCTTTTTCCCAGTAGTACTCTCACAGACTTTGTGGCGTGTCCCTAGCACTAACAAAGAACGGGTTCAAGTGCTTGATTCTGGGCCCCCCATAAGGAATCTCTTATTTCCAGGCACTTGGGGTGAGACTTATGGTGCTGTAGCTCTGACACAGTGTGAACAGGTCTGGACAGTGTAGAGCTGGATTTACATCAAACTCCTGGACTTGATGTGTAGGTTGCACTCACTGGAGCTGCCAGCCGTGTGCCTCTTTGTGATCCTGAGACTTAACCGGGCGTCAGACCTGGTTTCACTTTAAAGAATTTTAAATGCTGTTAATTTGTCCCCAAGGATTTGGGGAAGCCTCTCAGACTTTCAGATATGGAGAACAGAGTATTATCAGATGGTCTAGAGGACTGTCATGTTTTATTAGAATAAATAACCCAAAGCCTCTTCCTCCCTGTGTTCTTCTTTGGTTTTAGGGAGCGCTACTTCCACCCCGTGCTCCTCTTCTCGGCTGACGTTGCTCAGTACGCCCGGGCAGCTACCTCAGACTCTGAGTTCCCCGTCGACACGGCTGTTACCTGAGCCGACACAAGTATGGTGCCAAGCAGTGTGCCTGTTTCTCCCCTACCTTATAGTGAAGCTGACCATCTTGGTCAGCATTTAGTATGCGGTTGGGAAGTTGTCATGCTCTACATTTCGGGAGACATATTTAAGGACCCTTGACATGAGCAGAGAAGGTTACTGTTGCTACTTGGGCATCTCAGAGTCTAAATATGCAAAATGCAACTTGTGTCCTGACAGAGCGTTAGCAAGATGCTTTTCCCAGTGAGGTTAAATTTAAACCATACATGGGCTGTAAGCCTTGTTTTGGATATAGTGTTCATTCACCATTGCTGACCACTCACTCTGTTTACTTCCCAGGCTACTCTTTGGAGTCCATCTATGGTTTGTGGTATGACCACTCCTCCAACGTCTCCTGGAAATGTCCCACCTGATTTGTCACACCCTTACAGTAAAGTCTTTGGTACAACTGGTATGTATGTCTCTCTTGTATTTGATTGGTTGGTTTGGACTTGCCTTTTATGATAGAGGAGCTTTCTCTTAGATCTTGTAGTTTGGGGACTTTTTGCAATAGTAAACTTTTTGACACTTAATGCAAACTTCTAGGCTTTCAGAATGAGTGCAATGAACTGAACTGGGGGTGGGAGGGAGAGATAGAGATATTTGGATCCCTAGGAGTTACTCTAGTAGTTTTGTTTGCAGCAATAGGCTGAGAAGAAAAACCAGTTTTTCTAATAGTTGGGCTCAATTTTTGCATGTATTTTGCCTTTGTTTCTGAGCAGGTGGAAAAGGAACTCCTCTGGGAACCCCAGCAACCTCTCCTCCTCCAGCCCCACCCTGCCATTCAGATGACTATGTGCACATTTCATCCCCCCAGGCCACAGCTACACAACCCAGGAAGGTGCGCGCTAGCTTGTCCCCTGTCTCTGCCCAAACACGGTAACTCACTTGCTAGCCTCGCTTTATGCCAGACAGAATTCCAGGCTAGAATATGGTGGGTCTGAGTCCAAACAGTTTCTAATAGACTGATCAGCAGTTCTCAAGGTGTGATCTGCTGACCTCTGGGATCCTGAAACCCTTCTTGGGAACCGAGTGGGTCCAGCCCGCATTCGTGTTAACACTAGTTGTTATTTGCTTTTGCGGCTGCGTGCATTTGTGTGATGGTGCAGAAACAATGGTGGGTAAAGTAGTGGCCACTTGGCACAAATTGAGGCATGTTCCAAGCTGCCTCGTAGTCGTTATTGTTTAAAAACAGGAAAGAAAAGAAATTTAAAAACTTATCCCAGTACTGCAAAAAAAAAAAAAAAAAAACTTATGAGCATTCTATATTAAGCAGTAAGAGTTACTAATTTTAGTAAACCTGAGAATATGTTTGTTTAATATTCTTTGTGACAAAATAGGAAATATAAGCCAAGCATGTTTACAGCATACATGGCCTTGGGCCTTGGGCCCTTAGGCCCTTGTGGAGTGGCTGGAGTTGGAGTCGTCCGAGCTGCTTTTCCTGTGGAGCGCCCGCTTTATTTGAAAGTATGGGTGACTGATAAGCCGATTCAGACTTGAATATTTGGCAAGCAGTTTCCTCAACAATGAATCAAGTCTGCCACTTCAAGAAAAACCACTGACAGTTATGTTTGCCAGTGATAAAATTAACTTTCAAGTGAAAATTAAGATACTAAACTGTATCTGCCATCATGACTTGATAGCTTTCCCAAGACTTCTATGATAAGATCGGAAAGTCTTGGGGATCTTCATTAGTGTTTTTGATTCCTTATTATTGTACAGTGAACTGTTTCAACACTTGGAAGAATTGATAACTTAGTTTTCTAAGTGTCCTTTGTATGATGTTACAGAATCATAATAGGTAAAAAATGCATTCAGAATACAAGATTGACCAGTGGATTTTAACACAGTATGAAAAATTAATTGATAATGGTTTCAGATTTCACATTGTAACTATAGAAACTGCCACTTGTCAGGTTTTAGTGTAGTAAGGGGATTATCCACAATTACATAAAAAAAAAAATCTGTCAATATGTATTTATTAAACACAAAGCCCTAGGTTCGATCCCCAGCACCGCAAAAAAAAAAAAAAAAAGAATATGTATTTATTGTTTACAACTACATATCTATGGGGCACCAGATTTTCTTCATATACTTCAGCCAAAATAATATTCTGCAGCAGATTTAAAGTAGAATTAGGTACGAGAACCTAACTTTCATTCAGCCAGATAATAGAAATTGCAAAAATGTTACTAGTTCCACTATGGTTACTAAATTTGTTGCTCTTTTGGGAAATATAGTTATTTTTCATAAAAATATGTTATAGATATGTTTGTTTGTTTAGTACTGGAGATTGAACCCAGAAGTGCTTAACCACTGACCCACATCCCCAGTCCTATTTTTAATTTTGAGACAGTCTCACTCGACGGCTTAAGGCCTTGTTAAGTTGCCCAGGCTGGCCTTGAACTTGTGATCTTCCTTCCTCGGCTTCCTAAGTTGCTGGGATTACAGGCGTGCGCCACTGCACCCAACAGTTTTGTTATTTTTTAGTCAATAACATTTTAAAAGATTTCTCAGATTGGATCAATACAGTGACAGTTGGCAGATTTAACTATGTAAACAGAAGCTCTTGAGATTCTGTATTTTTAAGAATATAAAGGCAAACTGAAACCAAACATTTTGAGAACCACTGGGCTAACCTTAAATTCCCTTCAGTGTTCTAGAGAATGTGTGCTGCATTTCCCTATGTGATATAAATGATGCTGATCTTTTCAGGAGGAGAGAACAGATTCTGCAAGGCCGTGTCTGCACAGACAGCACCATCTTCCAAATGACAGAGGATTAGGTAAAATTCCCTGGGTAATGATAGACCTTGCTTGTTTTTTCAGATTGGATTATGTGTGTTTAAAAGCAAAGTTAGGTAGAAACACTGACATTTTGGAATAGCACAGAGCCCTGAAGCCTGGAGGATGTGAGAAATAGTGAATCCAAAAGTCGACCTGTTAGCATCGAAAAAGTGTTTAAGCAGTTGCCCCCAAGTGCCACTAATGGTTTTGAACTGGTCACACTGTATGGTTTTAATCTGTTTTCAGAGACATTAAGACCTGAGGCTTATATTTTCTATGGGGTTATTTTTGGTACCTTTAGATGATTTAGAGTACTTCAGCCTTAGGTATTCTCCGGAGAGGCTCGCCTCCAGCATCCTCAGATCTGCAGGAGGGATCTTCACAGACGTGTTCTGCTGCAGTCCAGGCAGCTTTGCACTTGCAATGATTAGTGTGGATCTTTGACTTGAGTTTCCTCTGGTTCTTTTCAGAAGAACTACCTGGCAATAAAGGTTCTGTCACTCTAAGTGATCTTCCAGGGTTCTTAGGTGATCTGGCCTCTGAGGAAGACAGTATTGAAAAAGATAAGGAAGAAGGTAATGTACATAGACTTGCCGTGGCATGATGGATCTTGATCCTCATTCTGTCACCGAAGGGGGATCTGGAATCAACAGTCACTGACTTGTTTGGTTTTTCTTCTCCTGGGGTTAAAGTTGGGTGTTTTATTCTAGGACCCATACTAAGTAAAGCCATGCCACTTTTTATGTCCCTTTGGGTGGTACTGGGCACTGGTACTGGGCAGCCCCTCTGGATGGCTCTGGTGCTCAACTACATGGACTTGCCTCAGTTCAGTGTTTACTAGGGCTTCCCTTGTTTCCTGCCCTCCTTCAGCTGCAATATCTGAAGAGCTTTCTGAGATTGCTACTGTGGAAGCTGAGCCCATGGTTCCTCGAGGGGGCTTTGACTCTCCCTTCTACCGAGACAGTCTCCCAGGTTCTCAGCGGAAAACACATTCGGCAGCCTCTGGGACTCAAGGATCCAGTGTGAACCCTGAGCCTTTACACTCCTCTCTGGACAAACTTGGGCCCGACACACCAAAGCAAGCCTTTACTCCCATAGACCTGCCCTGCAGTGGTGCCAACACCAGCCCTGCTGGGGACAGGGATCGCCAGACTTCTCTGGAGACCAGTATCCTCACTCCCAGCCCTTGCAAAATTCCCCCTCGGAGGGGAGTGGGCTTTGGAAGTGGGCAGCCTCCCCCATATGATCATCTCTTTGAGGTGGCCTTGCCAAAGACTGCCTGTCATTTTGTCAGCAAAAAGACCGAGGAGCTGTTAAGGAAAGCAAAAGGAAACCCCGAGGAAGACTATGTGCCCTCTACCTCCCCAATGGAAGTACTGGATAGATTGATACAGCAGGGAGCAGACGCACACAGCAAGGAGCTTAGCAAGTAAGTCGGAATATGCCACCGTGTTAGACACACAGGAAATGGGAGGGAGGGGCGGGGGGTCATTCTTACCTCACCAGAGGCGGCTGGTCTGCCATGTCCCACCCAACCTTCCAGGCACGTCATCTTCACTTCACCAGTGGTTTTGTGTATAGACCATTTTGTGGCACTCATCTGTGAGGACACTCAAATGCTTTCACGTTTGCTGTCTGAAAATTGGAGGTTAAAAATGAGGTTGTGGTATCTCGAAGAATGGAGGAATATTTGTTGCAATTCTTCCCTGTTTGCAGATTATTGTTTTCTGTTTGGGTAGCACAGTTCATTAGGTGGGGAAAATAGAAGTTCAGGTGGCCTGCTGCTTGCCCACCAAAGGTGTGCAAGGGTTCTTAGAGAGAAGGCCACCATGCTGCCTGAGTCTTTCTGTCATAGGGGGGAAAGAGATAAGGAAATAACCTGTCCAGAGTTGGAATCCTCTGCCATTTCTAAACAGGCTCTTGGGGAATTCTAGTTTTTATCTTTCTCCTGGGTAATATCCTAATGGGGAATTTGATGGGAATTGTAACTGTTTTCTTTTTTTTTTTTTTTTTTTTAATTTTTTTGTACTGAGGATTGAACCTAGGGGCGCTTAACCATTAAGCCACATTCCCAGCCCTTTTTAAAATTTTATTTAGAGGCAGGGTCTCACTGAATTGCTGAGGCTGGCTTTGAACTTGGAATCCTCCTGCTCAGCCTCCCGAGCCACTGGGATTAAAGGAATGTGCCACCACTCCCAGCAGGATTGTAATCTTAAACTTTTTCTTTATTTTATTTTATTATTATTATTATTATTATTATTATTTTTTTTTTTGCGGTGCTGGGGATTGAACCCAGGGCCTTGTGCTTGCAAAGTGAGCACTCTACCAACGGAGCTATCTCCCCAGCCCTTAAACTTTCTCTTTAAATGAGATTTGGTTAATAGGCTCAGGAAACTGACCTGCTTTTTTCTTGAAATTGGACAGTGATAGCTCCTCATGTATGTCTCTGTGTAGAGGGCTGGAATTAGCCTTCCAGGTTCTACCGCTTAGTGTCCTGGGAGAGCTGACCTTGAGATGTAGGCCACACTTGAGCAGAGGAGCTTGGTCAGTGTTAGGGCTTCCCCTCTCTGGAGACTTGGTCATGCCAACCAGCTGCCTGCCCATTCCATCTGCTGAGCTTCCCCTCCAACTCCGTGCAGCCTCGCTGGTTAAAACTTTCTTAGGCCATTGTAGATGCTGACCACAAGGAAGTGATTGAACCTTGCAGCAGTTGAAAGTCCGGATATGTTTTTTCTGTCAGATAAGTAACTTCATTATTCCAAAACTTTCCTCCTAGATTGTCCTTACCCAGCAAGTCTGTCGATTGGACCCACTTTGGAGGTAAAGTTGTTACTTTAGCACAACACCCAGCCCTGTTGGTTCCTGCTTTCTTGTTGCCCATGAAGGCGGTGCCCTGTAGGAGCCATCTCCCCTTGGTGCTGCTCCAGCCAGCATCTCTTCTTGGCTAGAGAATCTCCAGTGTTTCCAAGTCGTATTTCCTGTTTTTGAAAAGTGGCAAATACCATGTGCCTGGGAGTAGAAGTGCAAAAGTGCCTCTGGCCAGGCTTCCCTAAGAAGGCCCAAGTGAAGTGAATGTGCTGGGTAGTCTCCAGGGGAGAGCACGGCAGGGAAGGAGTGCCCTGCAGAGAGGGAGGTGGAAACACATACCTGCAGTTGCCTTTGTGCGGAAAAGAAAGCTCTCAAAGAGCCCCCTCCCACTAGTACAGCCTTTACATTCCTTTCAAAGCGGGGCAGGTGGAAGTGCTTTTCCCCTTTTCTAATGGTGGCTGTTACTGGTCACTGTAGAATGCTTTGTCTTTGAGAGAAGACTGTTTCTTAAGCCCACATTGGAGGGGCTTGATGGAGCCAGGTACAAAAGCCATTTCTACCACTTCACTCTGCTTTAAAACCAGGCTCTCCTCCTTCAGATGAGATCCGCACCCTCCGAGACCAGTTGCTGTTACTGCACAACCAGTTACTCTACGAGCGCTTTAAGAGGCAACAGCATGCTCTCCGCAACAGGAGGCTGCTCCGCAAGGTGATCAGAGCAGCCGCTCTGGAGGAGCACAATGCCGCCATGGTGAGGAGGTGGGGCTGGGCTGGGGGTGCCAGCTTCTCCAGAGCAGGGCCAAGTTGTCATGGAAATTCTCAGTCCCAGCCCTATTGCTGGGAAGGCTGGGACCAGGTCCCTTAGTCTCTGAGGTTCAGTCATGAATGGCTACATCTTAGAATCCCCTCACAGTTTTCAGAAATCATGGGGACAAGTGACTTTTTGTGTTAACTTATAACTGGTAATTGGCTGTGGTAATAAAAGGGGTCGAATGGTTTTTTGCTTCAGATGTGAAACCAGTCCCACTCCAGCTCTTCCATGGTGTAGACTTTCAGCTGTATGAGGTGGGTGTAAAGCCCGTGAGAGCTGGAGTTTGAGGGTTGGCTCTGCCGGTCACCACCATAGAGTAGTTCTTGGGCTTCTTGAACCCTTGCTGCATGTATACATTCCATAAAATAAGAAATAATAGTAGCTGTACCTACATCAATTTGTGATGGTTAAAAGAAATTTCAGAAAGCACTTACCCCATGCTGGGCACGCTTATGTGTAAGTGTGGGATAAGCATTCAACACTTTAGTGAACTTGGTACTGTGCATTAGAGGTTTTAAGCCATTGTTTGTAATTCAGACCTGTTCGTTGGAAGCTTGTGTAGATGTGGATCCCTGGGAAAGTTTCTTAAGCAACTTATAATCCATTTGCTAATGTGAAATGTGGAAAATCTTCACCTAAAGCCAGTGTGACAGTAGTGGACCACCAGACTATTGAGTCTGCTGTTACAGTTCCAGAGTAGGCACAACTGTTGAGCATATTTGCAGCTGGTGTTAAACTCAAGAAGCACCGTCCATGTTGGATGGCAGTTAAAGTGATGACATCTCTGATCTCTGCTAGAAAGATCAGTTGAAGTTACAAGAGAAAGACATCCAGATATGGAAGGTGAGTCTGCAGAAAGAACAAGCGAGATACAGTCAGCTTCAGGAACAGCGTGACACTGTGGTAACCCAGCTCCACAGTCAGATCAGACAGCTGCAACATGACCGAGAAGAATTCTACAACCAGAGCCAGGAATTACAGGTATAAACTGCAACACCAGCACAGTCAGCACGACTGGGAGGATGGCAGAGTTGTCTTGGTTGTTGTTATCTGGCTCAGCTCAACAGAGATGGATGCTTTGCTCTCTGGAGTCATGACCAGTAGATTTCACATCCAGAAGCTCTTTTTGAGGGCAGAGGTTCCTTTCCTTAGTGTCCTGAATCTTAGGAGCCCAAAGAAATACTTGTCACTGCCACTTATTAAGTATATCTAAACAACTCAGTGAGTATTGATGGCCTAATGACTTAAGAACTGTTTGAAAGTAATATACATACATTTTAAAATGTTGTCAATTTCAGTTTTAAATAACTAATTACAAAGGTCCTGTGTGCTTCTTGGTACCACACAGCATCTGGACCTTGGAATCAGGGGGGACAGTGACACCTCATTTCCTGTTTCCTATTGGTTTCTCGTGGTGTTTTTTTTTGTTTTGTTTTGTTTTGTTTTGTTTTTTAATCACAGCAACCATCAAAAGCCCAGCTTTACAGAGATAGGGCATCATCCACAGGTGGAGAGCACCATATGACGCTGAAGTGTGGGCCACCTCCAACTAGTTAGTTAGTAGTTCACACAATGTCCCACAGATGTCACTGTGTTTCCCTCAAAAAGGAAGCCATCGATACAGTATCAGGTGCATTCACTGTGCAACTGCAGGGCTCTTGGGCGCTGCAAGTCTTTGGGTCTTTTTTTTTTTTTTTTTTTTTTTCTGTTAAGTAGTAAGGGACTCAAATTAACTGTAACTTATTTTTAAAAACTTAAGTCAAATGCTGATGGCCAGAAAATAGGAGAGCAGCTGAGGAGCTGAGCATTCTGGTTCTGCCTCGGTTGCTGCCATGCAACTGGGGGCCTGGCCTGCTGGTGCTACTGTAACTCCAGGCCTGTCTCTTTGGGTAGACGAAGCTGGAGGACTGCAGGAACATGATTGCAGAACTGCGTGTGGAGCTGAAGAAGGCCAACAGCAGGGTGTGCCACACCGAGCTGCAGCTCAGCCAGGTCTCTCAGAAGGTGAGGAACTAGGTGGCCTGTAGCACTGCCTGCTGACCCTCTTCCTCCAGGCGAGACACCCTTAGATTCATTGCTTGAGTCTTTGTCAGGCATTGTATAGGAGCAGTTCTGTCCCTCCCCACCTTCCAGGGGACATCTGGGAATGTCTGGACACGTTTTTTGTGCTGCTATTAGTGAGTGTTCAGAGGCCAGGTGCTGCTGGATATTCTCTGTTGCGTGGACAGCCCCCCTTACAGAGAGGTAGCCACTGAGCCCTGGGCCGCCCACCACGTGGAGCCTATTTCAGCACCTTCTTTACGGAAACGTGAATCACTCTGGGGGATTTGGTGAACTCTCAGTGCATAGTTCACTCAGGAACACATGAGTTTCCCAGGGTGTCCCACAGATCTTTTGGCCCTGTCCTGCTGGTTATGTGTGAGGCCACCTGCTCCTGGTACCCTGTGGGTGACCAGCTTTGCCATAGTGTGTTTGTGCTTCTTCCCCTTTCCACAGCACAATTTTTAAGTGTGTTTTTGTCCATTTTGGTGACCCTTGGCTGCCTTCCTCCCCATCAACCGTGATGCCCAGAAGTGATCCCTTGTGTGCCACCCAGGTGCTAGTCTGTGTTGTCAAATATTTTTTACTTTACTTGCTTATGTGTTTTGGTTAGCTCTCAAATAGTGAGTCGGTCCAGCAGCAGATGGAGTTCTTGAACAGGCAGCTGTTGGTGCTTGGGGAGGTCAACGAGCTGTACTTGGAACAACTGCAGAACAAGCACTCAGACACCACCAAGGTACGTGGTGCTCATGGAGCCAAGCCTTACTAAAAAAAAAAAAAAAACTCTTTGGACCCAGGCGACTGTCACATAGAAGAGTGTAGTGAATTGTTTCCTAAGAGATGGGCACAGTGTCCTCACTTTCCTCAACCCTGCCCATCAGTGAGGTAATGCCCAGCTGTCCTGTGAGTGCTGTCCCCCTGTTGGGGGGTTTTGAAATGGAGTCACTATAAGTGAAAGCACCTGATGGAATTGCCCCCTCTTCTCCCCATGTTCACTGCAGAGAGGGGAGAGAAGAGGGTGGGAACCAGTTCTGTTGCACACACCTCCCAGGACGGTGGGCATGTACCAGCGTACACCCATGTGCATGCCGTCTTTTCTTTTCAGGTGGAATTTGATTTCTGCATATGGTAGTTCAGTCCTGGCAACAAGACTGGCAACAGGATACTCTTAAATTAATTAGCACCTCCACAGTGGCGTCCAGACAGTTTTATGTCACTTTATAAATAGCCTCGGGTGATGTTGGTGAATGTCTTGGGAATAGAATTTTAATAGCAAATGTTCAGATGCTTCCTGTCACCGGCTTCTCCGTCACCTGTGGGCTTCCTTTTTACTATTTCTTGGTCTTGTGCTTTGTAGAATCTTTTTTGGCCACATATACAGAGTAGTCTTGGAACTGGAAATATGTCATTTTCATAGTAGTTTCTCCTTATTTCAGCCTCTCTCAACCTCAGATTTAGACTCCCTCTGGAAAAATACTAAGTGCAAAACTTTCTCTAGAAACCAACTATCATTTATTTTGAAGGTACAATGGGTTTGGGAGAATAAAGTTTGGGGAACAGGCCTAAAAGAATCTCTGAAAGAATTGACCAAAGTATTTTTTGGTACCCCTCTAGAGGAGTGTAGATGGGCATGACAGCCTCCGACTCTTTGGAACCTTGAACAGCTACCTACTGTTTTGGGGACCCATTTCTTTTCATAAAACGGGTAATGATCCTGACTTGTGTTAGTCAGGGTGCCTTACCCTGTAAACTACAACAAAAACAAGCTAACCTGGCTTACCAGAAGGAATTTGTCGTTCTACTTGATGTGAAGTCCTGAGGCTGCTAAGTTCCAGGTTGGTCAAGTTGGCAATTCTGCCACGTCGGGAGCCTGGCTCTTTCCATTCTTCTGCATAGTTGGACTTACCTATCATCCTTGCCTTTCAGCTAGTTGCACTCATGGTTCCAGGTATGTGTCCCAGACACAGACGTCCAGGGCAGATACCATGATGTCCTGAGGAAGAGAGCGTCTCTTCTGTAGAGTTTTCAGAAACCTTTCCTAGAAACCCTCTGCCATACTCCCTGTTTCCCTAGTTGGCCAGGATTGAGCCTTGCACTCACTACTGGCCTGGCATTGCCTTGACCTGGCCAGGATTTGCCTGTGAGCCTGGGACTAGGGTTGCTCCCATTCAGGCCAGTGGAGGAAGAGGGGCAGCTGTCTGTGTCAGGTGGGGAATGGCTGCTCGGGCCCATGAAGCCTACTGAGGTGAGCGTGCATGGACTTCACTCATTAGAAACCTCATGTGATTATCCATAAATTAGTACAGTTGTTCCTTGGGATCCATGGGGGATTGGTTCCAGGGTCCCCATAGAGACCAAAATCTGCAGATACTCAAGCATAGTGTGTGTTTATAACCTGTGCACATCCTCTTGTATTCTTCAATCATCTCTAGATCACTTACAATAAATAATATAGTGAAAATACTCTAAATAGTTGGCATACTAATTATTTAGGGGTAATGACAAGAAAAAAATTCCATACGTGCTTAGTACAGACAAAATTTGTTTTTCTGACATTTTTTATTTATGTCTGGCTGAATCCATGGTTGTAGAAGCCTGACTATACTATCGATTTTGATAAAAGTCAGGTTTGTTCACCTAGCCTGTGCTAAAAGGCCTGAGCCATTCAGTACAGCTGGGAGACGGCTGCTTTGGAGCTTTAGTCTGTTGTGCTCTGCAACCTGCTCTGCAGGTTGGTCTGCTGGACTTCGAGGCAACTGCCTTCATGAGCACTCACTTACTTGCCCTTAGGGTTTGTTTCCTTGTTTGAGAACAGATACCCTGGTAGGTTTTACATACTATCCACCACAGTAAACACACCAAGGTAACTCATGCTTTAGAAAAGTATCCTTTTTGCTTTCTCTCTGGGACCAGAACAGCTAACTCAGGTGCACAGCTGCAGGCAGGTCACTCACACAGTATCACCACGAAGCCTGGTCAGGAGACCCAGCCTGCCAGTGCTGCTCCATGTGAGCAGAACTGCCCTGCTGCTGTTGCCTTCTCTAGCTTTGCCTCAGCTAATGTTAGGTAGGAGAAAAACAAAGAGTTGAAACTGTGAATATTTCACTTGGTGTATTTGGACATGTATTTTCCATTCATCAAGGAGTTTTGTAGTATGCATTTGTATTTTTGTACTGATACAGTACTCTTTCTAAAAACAGATATAAAATATACTTTGCTTAACTGCTTCCCTGACATTAAGTTTACTATGTTTCCAATTTCTTATTCTTAGAAATACGCTGTGCGATTATTTTTGTACAAAATGTCTATTCATGTTTCAACTAATTTCCTGAGGAAATGATTTCAAGAAAGGGTTGCTAGGTTGATCCTAGCCAGCTAACTTTTCAGAAAGTTGTATTTGTTCATATTTCTATTATACACTAAAGCACCTTCTCAAATGGATACGACTTGTTCATTTTCTATAACTCCAGTTCCTTTTTCTAGGAAGTGGAAATGATGAAAACTGCCTATCGGAAAGAACTAGAAAAAAACAGAAGCCATGTTCTCCAGCAGAATCAGAGACTCGATACCTCCCAGAAACGGATTTTAGAACTGGAATCTCATCTGGCCAAGAAAGACCACCTTCTTCTGGAACAGAAGAAATACTTGGAGGATGTCAAGGCCCAGGCAAGGTATCTCATAGGAAGGGGAAGGGTGAGTGTGACTCCTTATTAAGAGGAGTCTCCCCTATTCCTGGTGGATCTGTGTCTTTCAGAAGGCAGCTAGAGGCTGCAGAAAGCAGGTATGAGGCTCAAAAAAAGATCACCCAAGTGTTTGAGTTGGAGATCTTAGACTTGTATGGCAGATTGGAAAAAGATGGCCTCCTGAAAAAACTTGAAGAAGAAAAGGCAGAAGCAGCAGAAGCAGCGGAAGAAAGGTAGGAGCAAAGAATTGCACCCTGGCCTTGCTATGAAGGTGCCACCAGAAGAGCTGGGACTATGCTGCAGAGCATTGAAAGTGGCAGTTATAGCTGGTTAGACAGGACTCAGAGAGCCACCTGATTTACCTTTTCTCTCAGTGCCCAGTGATCTCCCACCTTCCTGGCTTGGGTCTCTTATCTGCCGCTCGCGTTGCAGATTACCATCCAGGACCCCTGGTTGTGACTTAGATTTCCTTTTGAGATCTCTTTTGGGTCCACTGTTGTACCAGCAGAGTTCATGTTCAGCAGGAGTGGTGTCCTTTTAATTCCACATCTCCCAAGTGTGGATAACGCAGTTACCAACTCCTTTTTTCTCCTTCCATTTCTTTCAGGCTTGACTGTTGTAATGACGGCTGCTCGGATTCTGCAGTAGGGCACAATGAAGAGGCATCTGGCCACAATGGGGAGACCAAGACTCCCAGGCCTGGCAGCACCCGGGGCAGCAGTGGAGGTAGAGGAACTGGAGGCAGCAGCAGCAGCAGCAGTGAACTGTCTACCCCAGAGAAACCCCCAAGCCAGAGGGCAGGCCCATTCAGCAGCCGGTGGGAAACTGCCACGGGCGAGCCCTCCACCAGCATCCCCACGACTGTTGGCTCACTCCCCAGTTCCAAGAGTTTCCTGGGCATGAAGGCCAGGGAGTTATTTCGAAATAAGAGCGAGAGCCAGTGTGATGAAGACGGCATGACTATCAGTAGCCTTTGTGAGACCCTAAAGACAGAACTGGGCAAAGACTCAGGAGTGGAAGCCAAGACTCCCCTGAACCTAGACAGCCCACACCCGTCTCCCCCAAACCCAGACAGTGTTGGACAGCTCCGCATCATGGACTACAATGAGACTCATCAGGAACACAGCTAAGGAGGAGGGTCAGTCAGTGTTAATTTGCGTCTTGTTGGCATAGAACAGGAGGTGTGAATGCTTATTCAAGGCTTTCCTGTTTCCAGGGTCTGGGTGGCTGCTCACATGGAGGGAGTGGGACGGAGGTCCTTTTGACATCTGACAGAATGCACAATGGTTTTTGGATCTGGCCTTGAAATGCCTCTTAGCCTTCTCCTTGACCCTCTGTGATTCACCCAGCAGTCTGTACTAATGGAGGGCCAGTTTGCGTTCCTCAGTAGCTTTATTTTCCTTCCTTTCCCCCCAAATGGTTGCATCCTTTGAACCTGTGCAATATGAGGCCAAATTTCATCTTTGAGTCTAATACACCACTCTGCTTTCCTGAAGCTCAGATAACTCTGGGTGGCCCTCGGTTAGACCAGGCAGTTGGTGGCATTGCAGGTAAGTTTGGTTTTGTCCCTTCCAGGAGGACATACCTTGCAAAGCTGATTGTCTTCACGTGAAAGCTTTTATGGGAGACTTTTCACTGCTTTTTGGTTCTGAAGTTTGGCATCTAAAGCAGCAGATCTAGATAACATGGTTCATTCACCCTTCCATTCTTTTGGCAGTTCTCATAAGCTTCCTAGAAAGTTCTGCGTAGACAAATGCCTGTTTCCAAAGTCTGGTTGGCGCTGTGGAGGCCATGCTTCCTCACCCTTTGGGAAAGCTCTTGTCCCTCTTTCCCCCACTACCTCTTATTTATTTGGTGTTCACTTAAATGCTGGCACCCCACTGACCCAAGCTGGCATGTGGCTAATAAACTTGTTCTCTGTGGGTGCAAGGAGCGGTCCCAGGGAAAGGTTGCTGGAAGCCCAGGTATGTGGAGCTGCAGCTCTGGGCTGGTCTTGCCAACTGAGCTATTGGTTCAGCCCTGGGTCTGGTGTCAATCCACCTCCCCCCCTAGCTCACTGACGTCTTTTGTGTATGCTGGCTGCTTGGTGATACTGCAGCAGAAAGGCTCTGGAGATCCAGAGTTTTCTTCACAGCTTATGTGATTCATTTCTCAGGCTGTGGGGTTACCACACTACTGTAGGTTCTGGGCCAAAACAAAGGTAGCAAGCGGCTTTTTCACACCAATTCTAACTTTCAGGGCCAACTCTCCTGGGAGCTTGATATTGTCACCCTCTCCATGTTAGGAATGGCAGAGCAGCATAAAGTCGAGTCTGGGAGTTGATGGCAGCCTGCCTGTACTGACTGGGCTGTCTGCAGGTGCTCTTGAGGGCCGTACAAGTCAGAGCACCAGCACTACCAAGTATCCAGACTCCACAGGTGCTCCTGAGAAAGTGCTGGAAGCCTCAGGATTGTTGCCTGGCATTCCAGTCCAGGTCAGGAGATACTTGGCAGGAAATAGGCAATGAACTTGGTGTTCCTGTTTCTGTTCTTCCCATGAAAAGAATATAAGGGTTTAGTCATGAAGTTAAACTGTAATGGTACGAAATCTCATAGCATGTGGAAACTTCCAGCACGTGAGGGTGAAAGTCTTTTTGTAAGTATGGCAGTAAATATTCTAGCATCCCTAACTAAAGAGAACCAGGCAGAGACTCCATGTCACCATGCTAATACTGGCCAAAGACCTGCTGGGAACAGGGTTTCTGGTGTAACTGACTGACCTCAGCCAACAGGAGGGCGTGCCCTGACTGCTGGCGGCCCCAGGAATCCTGGGGGTTCCACACTTCTGATTCTGCTTTGTCCAAAGGAAAGCTTAAAATCCAATATATTCTAGTTTCCCTGTTCCATTTTATAGAAGGACAACATGAACAAGCTGAGAAAGGGTGGGAAGATGTTACAGGTTCTGTTAGAACTGTGTTTACAGTGCTTTCTCCTCCCCATGCCCACTAGATCTGTGCCACAGAACAAAGATACCAGGCACTTATGTTGCAGCCTTTCCTTACAGGAAAGGAGGCCATTTAAGACAGGAAAGAACATTGTAAAAATGGACAGATCGGGAAACGCAGGGAAGGAAGGAGGCAGCTGGGGGAGTGGGCCGAAGTGTGGCTGGAGGCACCAAGTTTCTGTGCCAGGCCTTGGCCATTCCTCCAGCCTGGGTTCCATTTCCCCAGCTTTATAGTCCGGGTGGACCCTGGTGCTCTGGCTTGGGCTCCTTTGAGTTTTTGGAGGCCATGGGTTTCGCCTGTGTAGAAATGGGAGATTAAGTCCTGGCGTCCTGGTCAAGTTATAGCCTGAAAACTTGGGGTTTGGTGTTGCAAAGGGCTCCAGATTCAGTGCAAGACTTGCTTTTGTTTTGAAAGTAGAGAACCTGCCAAGGGCCAGAGGGTCATTTGATGATACCTCAAGCAGTTTGGGGATGAAAGGCAATAGGAGAGGAACTCCTCAGAGCTGCTGAGACCTAGGCAAAGGCATTAGGATGATGAGTGTACTAGGCAGAGCCTGTCTTGTCACTGACTGAGCAGCCTGGTGTCTGGGACTGGGTGGCTCCATCTGGAAATCACTGTGAGCTGTGCTGATGGCCAGTGCATGTTACTCACTCGAACTCCCTCCCTACACTAACCAGCCCCAGCACCAGCACCAGCCCTGAGCAGCCCAGAGCCTGCACCTCGTGCACCATGGAACCTGTTTAAAAAGGAGTACTGTGGTATTCTGTGGGAATGGGGGAAGCAAGAGGAGCAGTAGGAAGGTGCAGAGAAAATGAACTCCTGAACCCACTACTGTAAGCGCACATACACCTTCATGGGTTTTTAAAAAGCTTGTGACAGGACTCTGCCATAAAATCTATAAACTGGTACTGTGGGATTCAGAGAAATAATGTGCTTATGACTATGAGGAACCCAACTAAAACCCAGAGGTAGGAGGTTGGGGTCAGTTCTTGGCGGGAGAGGTTTTAAGAGGTTCATTAGAGTGCTGGGACCGGCATCACTGAGGCATGTGGGTACACAGTGATCTCTCCAGGTTTGCCAGCAGTGTTTTTGGAGAGAGGACTGTCTGACCTTTGGGAATGGCTGTAGAGTTCTTACTGTCTGCGATGTACTTAGGGGGAACAGCCCACACTCTTAGAAAGTAAACTGCCACAACCCAGGGGAAAGCCCTAGAAGTCACTAACAATTAAAAACAGCCTCCCCACCCCCACCCCTTTGCTGCTATGGCTAGAGGCCAGCACCTCTCTGGGCAAAAGCAGGACAATGGGCCCACACGCTGGGCTCTCCTGGCCATTTGCTACAGCAAGTGTAGTTTCCAGGTTTTTGTCCAGAAAGATAGGACTTCAGCAACTATTTAGAGGATGCATGCCTGGTCATGGGGTACAGGGATCTGTGAGCTGGACCACAGAGCCCAGACTGGCATGAAGGATAGAAAACTGGTCACTTGTTTCTGTGTAGACAACAGAAATGTGCTGTGACCAGCCAATGGTAATTTCCACCAAATACTAGAACCTGCCACTTGAAGCCAGAAAGAACTGAAGAGTAAAGAAAGTATGATGCAAGGATGCCCATGGGAGCCAGTGTGGGCAGGCTGGAGGAGGGTTTAGGGCCCCGCAAGGTCAGGCCCACACTGCAGTGCAGATGGAGTGCTGCCACCCTTGCAGGCACTCTCTAGCAGAGGTCCCTCCCAGGAGCAGCTTGGGCCCTCTCAGGAAGGCCTGCCTTGCTGGGGAGCAAGCTGCCCTGTGTGCAGTGACCAGAGCATACCTGGCACCTGCTGTGGCTTCACTCTTGGAGGCACATGTGCTAGAAGTGACCTACAGTGAGTGTTGGAGAATGTATTCAGTCTGAGGATGCGTGTCTGTTTACATCCTGAGTTGTGACATGTGCCCCCTCCTCCCAGCAGATCACTGCAGAGTCATTAATTGCACTTGATTTAACTTTTTTTTCTGTAGGTAAAAGAGAAGTTTTAGGTCAGGAACTAGCTCCTAGGCTGCTGCTGAGACCCTTGTTCCCATGCAGCTCCTTTCCCCATTCCCGACTCCCTCATGTGACCAGGGAAGCTGTTTGTACGCCGTCCTGCCACCTGTGCATGCTCACCTGAGAGAAGAGTGGCAGCAGGTGCCAGGGAAACCTGAGCCCCAGCCACTTTTGGTGTTGAAACAAGTTCATGAAGGCCAGGGAACTTTGCGCCCCTTCCCAGTGCCACGACGCTATCCACACTTTGGGATAAGCTGGCCGGTTTAGTCATTGGAATAGGTCTTTTGGAGCAGAACCTAGGAGCTCAAGGACCCCAGAACACCCTTTCCGCCACCCAACCCCTCCCCACCTGGTGCAGTGTTTGGGCAGGAGGGTGCATCCAGGCTCTGCGCAGCACATACTCTGGCTGATCAAAGAGGCAGCCAAGCATTTTGCACTAGGAAGAATCAGTGATCGATCTTCAGAAGACTTCTATGGACCAGTTACATTACGGAGGAACAGATTTTGCTAAGATGTAATCTAGTTTTATAACTCAATCATGGATGAACCATATGTGGCTAATTTGCAGTTTAAAGGGGGTCCCATGAATGAAAAGAGTCTGATTTTTTTTTTAACTGACTGCTTTTAGTTAAATGAAAGAAAGTCCCCTCTTGTCAAAAGGTTTAAACTTTCCCACCTTGATCTTAAAAGCATGTCAAAACAATCCATATCAGATGCCATAAACATGAACTGCAAGAGAACATGGTACAATCTCAGTGAATGGGAATTGGAATCAAAAGGGTTTGCTGTCCTTCTTAGAATGTTCTAAAATGTCAAGGCAGTTGCTTGTGTTTAACTGTGAACAAATAAAAATTTATTGTTTTGCACTACTCTGCTGTGTGATATGGAGTGACTTACACTGGCCTTGGGCTTACAGGTAAAGTAGGGGATTCTTCAAAGATACAGAAACCTGGAGAAGTCTGGAGTGGTTACCATGGGTGGCTGGAGGAGGTCACCAAGTAATGGGCTCTGGCTTCAGTCTCTGTTGAGCACCTTTGTGTTCTGGAAGATTATCTACCCTGACGATCTATCTGCCTAAAATCCATGCTGTTTCCCAAAGAGTGGCATGGTATGTGTGTCTGAGAGTTATGAGTCATGTCTACCAGGGAAGCCCTGAAAGCCAGGTGGCCAATCCACACTGCTGCTTCACCTGGCTCTCAGTACCTGTGTCCAGAGGGGTTGGCCATTCAAGTTTTATGGGATCCTTTAGGTGGAACTCGGTGGACATGATTTTGTGGAGAGGTCGCTAGCCCTGAGCCCTGCCAGCTGTGTGTCTGTGTCTCAGGGTAGGCATGCAGTTGCCACCACCTGCTTCCTGCCCCTCAGGCATTCTGCAGAAGGTGGGAAATCACCTTACATGATTTTGGGATCTACCTGGCTTTTGATAGCGTGGCCTGGGACACTGGGGAAAAAGACCCTTGTTTTCAGGTGCTTGCCCTGGCCTGGCTGGCTGGATTTCAGAACTGCTGCTCACAGCAGAAGCAGCTCCTTGGGGATGGACTTGAATTTGGAATTCAGGTTTTCTAGATCTCTCAGTAGACAAGGTGCAGGTCTGTGGGCTGGCCTGCTGTTCTCTAGCATGGGCCTCCGAGTCAGGCCCTTTCAGGAGGCGGGGGCCCCTTGTTGGCAGCAGTTTCTCTGCTGTCTGCGAGGGGCTTTGCCTGTGTGGTTACTGCCCAGTGTCTTTTGATGTCTTAGGAGAAATGCAGGTTTTCTTTCAGGGAGAAGTCCCACGAAACCAAGCAAGCCAGGCAGAGTTGGTAGAACACTTTTTATTCTTGATTGTCTCCCCCCGAAGAAGCAACAATACAGAAGCTAAGTCGTCCCCTGCGAAGGGAAAAAGCAACAGTCAGATGTGTCTTCTGGCAAGCGCAGAGCAGACTCATCATACAGCGTGTGGGCCGTGACTATGCTGTGGACATCAGGCCTTGGTCCTTGCTCAGGAACCACAGAACAGAATTCTTCTGGAGAGGTAGGCGCACCGCCTTTCTTTCAGCATGCTGCTCCTCCCTCCCATCCTGGGAGAGGGAGCATCCCTGCCTTGCAGAGAGCTGGTAGGGCAGGGAGCCTGGGCGGGTTCAGCGTCCTTGCCCTGGGACACCCTCTACCAATACTGTTTAGGCAACTCATTAAGTGGGGATCCTCTTCATCTGCCCAGAGCTTAGAAGTGGGAAAGTTACAAGTGAAAGCAATAGAAAGAGATTCTCAATGATGTATTGGCCCCTCTGGGGTTAACAGCAGAGGGGTGGGCACCAGTGGGAGTGGATCCATGGGGGAGTCCACACTGGTTAGCAGAGCTCCCAGCCATGGAGCAGGCCCCGGGCCTTGAGTTACAGTTTCCCACCGGGAGGCCTCCAGGGAGGCTTGGAGTGTCCTTTGTCTCGCCCCCTGGATTTGAGGCGATCTTTTTCCAGCTGCCTACATTTGTGCTTCCCTAACCAACGCTGGGTGCCTGCGGCCCAGGCAGGACAAGCAGCTGCCCTGGTGGCATTCTGGAACGCTGTGGGCTCACTCACGTGCTGCAGCACTTTGCGGGGCAGCTTCTCCGAGTGGGCGATCCACTCTTTCATGAGGTCCAGGACAATGGGGATGAGGCTGACCACGCCACCGTAGTGGTTCCTGGCCTCATCACAGCTGAGGTGGTTCACCACGTCGTGAGGGTACCTGTAGGCCAGGGGAGGGGGAGCCTTGCTGTGCTGACTGGCTGGCAGCTTCCAGACCTGGCGTTTAGACTCTGCCCCCACCAGGTCCAGCTCAGGGAGCCCCAGGTGCTTTGGAATGAAAGTCAGAAGCTGAGAACCACTTCCCTGTGGTGTTAGGAAACTGGATCAGCAGCCAAGGAACCTGCTGTTATCTTTTCAAAACATGCTGCCTGTGTGTCCTACTGTCTGTGACCTGGTTTTAAATAGGTCTTGATTGACAGTCATCCCAGTAAATGGATGGGATAAGGTTCCCCATGAAGGAAGTGTGCACAGCCACAGGGGAGAACCCCAACTCGATGCACACGCAAAGGCCTTATCAAGGCCCAGAAGGGACTTACTTTGCTCTGAGGCTGCTCAGGTCATTGCTTGGGCTAACCAGGGTTTTGCATTTCTCAAGGAGGTTGTTTGTGACTGGCGTGCCAGAGTGCAGGGCCTCAAAGTGCTGGCAGAGCTTGTTCAGCTCTGAACAGATGTCCAGGAACATGAGCAGGATGCGCCTGTCTGTGGAGTTGTTACAGTAGTGTTCCATGTAGTTCTGCACCTGTAAAGGCCAGTCTGACATGAGCTGGGGATATGCCAACCCCCACTGCAGCACCCTTCGGTGTTCATGAGGGAGATGCATTCTGGTGTACAGACAACAGTTAACATTGGTGTGTTCCAGGCACTGTGCAAAATGTTCAGTCTCACTCCTCTCTAAACCCTATACACTGGGTAGGTACTTTCTTAAAATCCTTATTTTACAGATTAGTACCCTGAATACTAGAGATTCAGAGGTGAAATGACCTGCTGGGGCACCAATGGAAGTGACTTAGCTGAATGTGTCTCCCAGCTCAGTGGCTCTGGGCCCATCCCCCACACCATCCCGTGCTGTGATCCTGAGTCAGCCACCACCTAAAGCAAAAGGGGTTGAATCCCAACTTTCATACCACAGTCCCACTGTGAGTACCCCCTTAAGAACTATTGTGTTGGGCCGCCCTTAGCAAGGAGGAAACAGGGGGCAAGAAACAGCTTTAGCTGTATTGCATTTATAAGACAAAGTGGGGAGAAGTGGATAAGTGGGGTTGGGGACAGGGTGATCCACAGGAAAAAAATGTCTCCACCATACCCCATACTCAAAAATCAACTCTAGGAATGTTAGGAGCTTAAATGCCAAAAATAAGACTTGAATGTGTTTAGAAGATGTGAACCTTTCTCAAAGAAGACATACAAGGATGCTAAGAGTATTGATTCTCTGATCTACTTTCAACTCTTTTCCTTGCCGGCAGGGGGTGGGGGTCCTCCCTAGTTACCTGATACCACCCAGTGACTGCATCTGAGGCCAAGCCGGCCAGGAGGCCTGTGCTCCTGCTAGGAGGAAATGGGTTGGGTCCAGGTTCCATTAACTTAACACTCATTCCATAGCCAACTAGCTCTCACCACGATCTGATGATGGGAGGGGTATCACTGCCTCCCCAAGTACCCAGAACCTTCTCAGGCTGCACAGTTTCCCTGTTGCTAAGGGATGTCTTCCTGAATGGTCTGAAGTGGTTCCTCCCCAGCTTTGTCAGGGAGAGGCTCTTGTCCACAGCTGCATGGGCACCTGTGGCGGGCAGGGTGCTGCAGCATGTGGTAACCACAGCAGAGCTGTCACTGGGTGTGTGCAGGCAGCCTTTGGACACCTGGCTCAGGGAGGGCAAGTGGGGCTCAGACCCAGCACTGGAGACAGGGAGTCAGAGCACAGGGCTGGGGTTCACAGGAGCCTCTGATGAGACTAGGTAGAAAGGCCACTCCTGCAAGTCGCACAGCTCAGGTGCAGACACCAAGGCAGGTGGGACTTGGGCTACTTTTGGAGATTGAAAACCTGTCCAGTGTCCTTAGAAAGCCAAGCTCCTGAGGGATGTCCAGCTGATTCACATGCATCAGCTCAGGGTCAAGAGCTAAGACATCTGGCAAAGGTTGTTATTCCTCTCTGGATGTTAACCATTTTTCAAGTTAAAAAATGGAGGTGGGGGTGGGCATGAATTGTACAAAAATCAGGAAAAAAATGTTTTGTGTCAGCAAGGACTGCCTGTTCTCTGTGGCCCTATTTCCCCTGAGCTGTTCTGAGTCCAGTACCCACTCACACCCATCTTGACCAGCAGCTGTGCTTCAGCAAGCTGACTCCCTCACAGTGACTGCTTTACAGACCAGGCCTGGCCTATGGGTGTGGCTCAGGTGCCTGAGTTCGTGGTTAGCCTCCAAGTTCCGTGGAGCAAACTGGACAACAACTAGCCCTCAAGGGGCTAGAGTTAAATAAAAACACCTGCAGAAGTGACTAGCAATATGCTTGGCCTGCCACAATTTGTCAGTCCCCTGCAGAATGTGGTGACAAGGACCACATCCATCTCGATCACCAGTAAAGCTCCACTGCTCAGCCCCCAGTGCTTACTGTGGGCCAACCTTGGGCTGAGAGTTTTCCATGATGGTTTCACCAGATAACTGAGGCTTAGTGAGGTAAGTAACCCAAGGTCACAGAGGTGGCAGGTGGACCTTGTCCTTGGCTGGCTGAGTCTGGTAAGGGAGGAATGAAGGGAACTTGTTCCATCAGTTAGGATCAGTTAGGATTCAGGCACATGAGCTTCCCTTCCCTGGGCTCTTTCAGGTGTGGACAGTGGGCTGGGGAGCGCCCTGTGACCCACGTCAGGCCCCGCCAGGTGCCACCTGTCCAATGCTGGAGATGGGCCGGATCTTGTCATGTGCATTCTCCCTGCAGTGCTCCAGAGCTGCAATAAAGGTGAACTGCTGCTGTTGGAACAGCTTGTACTTCTGCTCAATGCCACGGAGGGTCTCTTTGACCTCATTCATGGTTGTCCTCTGTGGTCACTTACAGGACAGGAGAGATCTACAGAGAGGAAGAGAGCCATGAGGCCCCAGGGGCCAGAAATGAGGCCAGAGGGAGGGAGGGGTTCTCTGGAGAGGATACCCACCCGTGGCTCTATGGGCAGTACCCTGTTGAGCCTATCCCCACAGCCCCAAGGGGTAGGGACTATTTTATGGGGAAGGGAATCAGGGTCCCAGGAGACTACACTTGCTCAGGATCTCCCAGGTTATCCATGACAGTGCTAAACCTGTCATGGATAACCTTGTCCACGGGACAATCTACCATATCTACCATGCAATGTGACTTCCTTCCCTCAAGACAGTGTCTCTTCCTTGGCTTCTGCAGATTATGAGTGTCTTTATGTACACACACACACACATGCACACAGCCTCCAGGACCTCCCTGTGGTGCCAGCACAACCTGGGAATCAAGGGATATACCCACAGGAAGAAAAAACAGCAGAACACCAGTTAAGACCAAATGACTTTAAGATACCAGCCACTGTACAGGTGGAAGAGTGGGAATTCTGTGGGCTAGCTGGGAAGGGTCTGTGCTGGGTTGTCCAGTGTGAGAAGTTGCAAGTCTCCCTGCTCTGTACTTGGGCCAGGAACCCTGGTCTCAGTCCACGTGACACGCAGGCCTGGCCTTGAGTGGGAACATTAACTGCAGGAATGCTCTTGTGGTTCCTGGTGTGATGCAGGTGGCCCACGAGCTTCTAGAATCCCTCAAGAGCAGAAAGGGCAGAGGGTTCTGTACTCTCTGACTTGTGTTTTTCTAAGCCTGTGTAAAATGTTGCAGAACACAGACATACAGAATGTTAGAGCTGGAAGGGTCAGCAGGCCAACTCCCCTTGACTTGTGGGACGGAAAGGAGGCCCAGAGACAAGGGATTTGCCCAGGGTGTCACAACAAGTCTGTGCCAGAGACACCCCAGGCTCCACACTTCCCGATTAACCAACATCCTCACTCCTGCCACATTTGGCTGTACCTTCACTGTCACCAGGTGCACAGACTCCAGCATGCCAGCCTGTGCTTCATGAGTCGGGGATCAGAGGAGCCTGCACCAAGGTAGGGACCAAGCAAGGTGTCCCAAGTGGAAGGAGCAGGAACATAGCAAGGACAGGTGAAGAAAGCACACTGCCACCTTCCAGGCAGGCCTCAGGTGGAGGACTGAAGACGGGTGGATCTGGGAAGCATTTCTTCCTTCCTGTCCCCCTTGGCACCCTGAGCACTGAGCAGGGCTCGAGTTGGAAGCACATCTCTATGGCAAGAGGACATGGCAGCAGGGAATGAAAGGAAATGCAAGGATGGACAAGATGTCCCACAAAATCATGGTCATGGTAAACCAGAGAACTCGAAGCCCACTGAGGGTCCTGACAGTCGTGCCTCATAAACTTGAACAGGCTACTGCAGCTTCAAGGGACAGTGCCAGCCAACAGTAGGGAGAGCTACTGCCTGCTGGCAGCTGGTGTGGCCTTATCCAGGGCTATGCGGCTTCCTTCTCCTCAAGCTCCCCGCACTCAGCACAGCATCTTAAGTGGGGAAGGAAGGGCAGTGGGGTTGGTGACCCACTGTTTACCAAACACCTGCCATGTCTTTGGCCCCCTTCCTAGAGGGCAGAAATGGCATAGTTGGGCGCACTGGGCTTCTGTGGTCCTTCCTATGAAGTGAGGCTCACCAGGGAGGGGACTAGGGTGAGGGCAAGGAGTCAGCTGCCCCCAGGCAAAACTTGAGGGGGAACCAAAAAACTCAGTAATCAAAAGAGAAAAATAGTTTTAAAAAGGTGAACACAAAACATCTACGAAGAACAAAATGACAAAATTTTAAGGAAAAACAGGATAGTGCTGAGCCTCCACACTGGAGTCTGTGGCAAAAGGAAGACTTAGGTTAATAACATCTGACTTTTATTTCAATTTTTTATATTCTAAATGGATTTTAGCATTAATTTTGGTTTTTAGAAAATACTGTTAAAAATTTATCTTGGTTACTGAGATTTTTGGTATCCCCTTATGTTTATAGGTTTTAAATTTTTTTTCAGTTGTCAACTGACCTTTATTTATTTACATATGGTGCTGAGGATGGAGCCCAGGGCCTCACACATGCAAGGCAAGCGCTCTGCCGGAGCCACGCCCAGCTCTCCCCTTACATGCTTTGCCAAGACAAGTACCTTGCTTGCCCCACCCTAATCCAGTCTGGAGTTTACTGACAACTCAAAGAGAGGACCCTAGGAGAGTCAGTGATACGGAAGTGGATTTCCAGGGGAAACAGGGAGTGCTCCTGTTCAGCCACAGTGCTGTCGTCGGGGGTGGTTAAAATGGCCCTTAAGTTACACAGTCCAGGGTTCAAGTCCTGGCTCCATCCCTTTGGCTGACCTCAGGCAAGCTACTCCTCAATGTCCTAACCTGCCATAGGGAGACAGCAAAATTAGCCATCCAGTCTTGGGATGAAACCACGAGGTGACAGGTGTACAGTGTATACCCTGAGCCTGCAATGTGGTGATACCATCACTGGAGCCACCAGAACTACTGGGATCAAACAGTGTGCACTGCATGCAATGGTAGGGGACTGCCACTACGGTGGTGTACACCTGGAAAGGAGCACCTGCTGAGGGCCTGGCCTGCTGGGGAAGTGGAGGTTGGAACCTGGACTTGGAAGGCAGGCTGGAGAGGTGGGTCTGTGGGCTGGGTTGAGGGATGAGGATCAGGAATATTGTGAGCAAACACAAAAGAGGGGGCAGCAGACAGGGCCAGGCCTGGGATCAGGCTGGGCATACAGAAGATCTGTTGGAGGCTTCTAAGCTAAGGGGGTGAAAGCATGGCAGGCATTTGCTCTTCACTCTACCAGACCCTGTCCAGGTGCAGGGCTCTGTAGCATTGGCCAAAGTGGTCAAGCCCCTGCTCTGGAAGAAGCCAGCTGTTAAGAGTAGATGATCTGGGCCCAGATGAGGACATAAAACTGCTTTGTAGGTATGTGGGAAGGGCAGGTGGTATAGTCTGCAGAAGGGACTTTGCAGAGGGTGGGTGTGGTGTGGGGCAAAGGATAGGCATGCTCCAGCCCCAGATCCTGGCTCTCCCTGTCTTCTTGAGAACAGGTGGTCAGGGCTCTAAGTAAGCCCTGGCTGGGCATGCTTTACCTTGAGTTCTCCCCACAGCCTAGAAACAAGAGGCCATGATTATCCCATCTGGCAGATCAGGAAGCTGAAACCATGCAGCCAGGAAGCGGGCAAGCCTGGGCTTCTCCCGCAGCTCTGCCTAGCTTTCTAGTCTGGGCTCTTAACTTGGCTCCCTCGATGCTGGTTCCTTAGAGACAAACTTGCTACAAATCAGACTGACTGTGGCTGGGGGTGGGGACAAGTGGGGGACAGCAAGGTCCTGAAAATTACTGGACCCCTTTGAGGGTTCAACCACAAGCTAGAACCTGGACCTCACTCCCAATCCCACTTGACTTCCCTTTTACCCACCCCCAAAGCAGTGAGGACTAGGATTCCGGGGGCTGTCTTTGTGTCCAACTCCCTGCTATCCTCTTGGGGATTCCTGAGACTGCCAAGTTCTCCAAAGATACAGCAATACCTTGGCTGGTGGCCCCAAGAGCCCCTAAGAGCAAAACTGACTTGGTTCTTGATCCTAGCAACTTGTGACATGCACACCAGGAATGTCAACGAGAAGAGCTGTAATAAGCTATCCAAAGTGATCATCCCTTGAACAAGAGCTCTGCAGCCAAATTAGTGTGGATGAAAGGCAGAGGGTGCAGGCACTTCTGGATCTAGGGGAGGAGGCAAGAAAAAATGATTACCTGATAGATTTTAAGCTTTAATTGATTTGTATTTTCCCAGGCTGCTAAAGAAGATTAAATCATGGTATGAAAAGCGCCTAGGGCTTAAAATAAATGAGGAGAAAGGCACGTCATTTCAGAAATGTCCAAGAAGCAAACTGAACCTCTCTGCCACAAATTGCAGGCTTGGTTGTTGTGTTCTTTGTTCGGGGGAGGTAGCTTCCTTTTCTTCCCCAGCTGTCTCTGCAGATGGGTTTGACAAGCCCACCAAGATGTGTGCACTTTGAGAAAGGAGTTTTGGGGGAAAAGAGGCAGCACTTTACTTTGGAGGGTGTCTGTGGGCTGGAGTCAGGATGCCTACTTCCAGTTCCGGATCTCCCTCTGCTTTAACCAGTGACCCTGGGAAAGATTTTCCCCCTTTCTGGGCCTCAATTTATGTATCTGTAAAACGAGGGACGTCAGTCTGATCCTCCAATTTCTTACCTGTAAATGGGAACGACGGCACCTTTTTTACACGGCTGTCGCAAAGATAATACTAACTGCAGCCTCCGCGCATCGCGTGCTCACTGCGTACATGTCTGTGATCAGGAAAACTTCACTAACCCCCCCAGGAAGGGAAGGGCAGCAGAGTAGGCAGCTCGCCCTGCGGAGCCCCCGGCCCGTCGCGCTGCGTCCCGCCCACCCGCTCGGCCCCGAGGTCCCCTTTACCCTTGCTTGTGCTGGACTGGCACAGAGCGCCGAGGCTGGCGGGACTCCGTGGGTGTCTGGGCCCCTGAGGGCAGGGAGGCCCCGCTTAGGGCTTGGGAGGCGGGAGTGGGCGGGGTGGCCGCCGGCGGGGGCGGGCCGCGGCGCGATTGTGACTGCGGGGCCGCGCTCGGGTCACGTGGCCGCCGGGCCGCGCCGGGGGTCGGGAGGTCGGCCGAAGTCGCTGGCCGCCGCGCGGGCGCCCTCCCGTCCGGAACGCCCGCGCCGCCCTGCAGATGGGGAGGCCGAGGCCGGGAGCGCAGAGCCGGGCGTGGGCAGGGCGGGCGGGGGCGTCGGCGGGGCGACGGGCTGTGGCCGGGCTGTCGCCGCCACCCGAGGCCCCGCGAGGGGCGTGGGCGGGGCGTGGGCGCGGCGCGCGCTGATGACGCGGCGGGCGGCGCCCTGGAGACGCAGTTGCTAGGCAGCGCGCGCCGCGGCGACATGGACGCTACCACGGCCCCGCACCTCATCCCCCCCGAAATGCCCCAGTACGGGGAGGAGAAGCACGTCTTCGAGCTCATGCAGGTGACCCGAGACCCGCACCGAGGACGCCCGCTGTGGGGCTGAGCGCGGGCGGGCGGGACGCGGCGGCGGCCGGGCCCCGGCGCCTTCGAGGCCCGCGAGCCCCGCGGCGTCCCCGCCGCCCGCGCTCTCGGGCGCAGCTGCGGCCCGCAGGCCACGGAGCCGAGCCCGGCTGAGCCAGCCTCCAGCAGACGTGCTTCCCGTGGAAACGGACTGCGGGGCCACGAGGAGCCTGCGAGGCGCTCGCGGTCCAAGAGCCGAGCCACGCATCGGGCGGCGCAGGGGCGCGGGGCGCTGAGGCCGGGTCTTCGCGCCCTGCCAGGGGACTACCCAGGAAGGCTTTCCGCTGCCCCCTTCCTGCCCTTCCCTACTTGGGTGCTGCCGCCAGGGTTTTGACCATTTCCATTTAAATTTTTTTTGTTTTAAAATAATTTCCAACTTAGGAAATCACAAAGTTAATATGGATGCCAGGTGCCAGTGGCACACACCTCCGTAATCCCAGCTTCTTGGAAGGCTGAGACCGGAGTATCAAAAGTCCCAGGCTGGCCTGAGCAACTTATGAGAACCTGTCTCAGAATAACATTTTTAAAGGGCTGGGGTGTAGCTCCGAGGCATCACTCCTAGGTTCAGTCCCACAAATAGTATGGAGTTCTGGTCTGGCCTCACACAGGTTCTCCCAGTGATGACACGACACAGCAGGAGTCCATTATCAAAATCAGAAAACTGATATGGGGCACCATACTGCAGGCTTGGTTTGGCCTTCTTTTATTTTCACCTGCACACGTGAGAGTGCGAGTGTGTGTGTGTGTGTGTGTGTATGAAATGTATCAGATGTATAGATTCACATAATCACTGCCACATTCCTGTTTTAAGCATATCTTGAAATCAACTCACTTTTGAAAATTAACCTATTTTGTCTTATCTTAAGCAATATCTCTGAAATTAGATTTGATGAGTTTTTCTTATACACATTAAAAATATGCAACTACATCATCATGAGTGAACTGTCTAAAATCATCTCATAACAAAGCCAGTGACAGGCAAACATGGATTTAGTTCATCTGTGTCATTGAAAAGGTGGAGAAGCTGAGGCTCAGAGAAGGGAAGGCACTTGCTGGTGAGACTTGGAGTGGGGCTGAAACCAGGACTTGTCACAAGTCGGTGTTCTTTTTACCACCCCACACTCCCTGTGCC
This sequence comes from Sciurus carolinensis, assembly GCF_902686445.1. Lineage (NCBI taxonomy): Eukaryota > Metazoa > Chordata > Mammalia > Rodentia > Sciuridae > Sciurus > Sciurus carolinensis. The sequence goes on from NC_062226.1 coordinate 3,759,073, forward strand.
TTCAGGACTGAAACCCCTTCCTCCTCATCCCACCAGCCTCACTCCTATCAGCCACAGGTCATTTCTATGCCATTCATTCAAAAACCCTGGCAGCTGCTTGCCCTTGACATGTTTGTTCAGTTGGATTAAATGACCAGAGTTTCTGAGGATTATTTCCATACTTGAGTGATAACTATTCTGCCCCCTCTGGAAGGACCCAGGTAGTAGCAACCCAGGTACTTGACTGTGTCCCCAAAAACATGCCCTGGGCACCTAATGGGATTGTGATGGGCCCTGAGGGTCCATGCAGACAGTGAGATCAACAGAACCCATGGCCTGCTGGGATGGTCAGGCAGGCAGGGACAAGGTGAGGCAAGAGCAGGTGTGCAGGGAGCATGGAACAGGTGCGGGCTCCTAGTGCACGTGATCAGAAAGGTATGTTCCCATTGAAACCTGAGAACCGAGTAGAAGGTGGCTAGTACAGGAATGAGGAAGAAGCCTTCCAGGCTAGGAAATAGCATCTGCTAAGACCCTGGAGGGGCCATCAGTGCAGGTGCATGGGAGGAGGCTTGTATGGGAAATATAAAGGAACCAGGGAAGAGGGCCTGGGGCAGCCTTCTGAGTCGGGGTGCTGACCCTCCAGGTGCCTCCCCACCCAACCCCACTCTTGCCTCTGCTCATGGGGACTTCAGCAGATACCAGCTGGGGCAGTGGCTAGGTCCCAGTGCGAAGGACTGTTTGGCCAGGTGCAGTGAAGAGAGCAGCCCATGTCCAGCAGCGGTGGCAGCCAGGGCCCTGTGGATTCTAAGTGCTTCTGTCTGCCCTGTGCCCACAGACCATGCTGGAGCAGCTCCTGATCTACCAGCCGGAGGACCCCATCTCCTTCCTGATCAAGCACTTGCAGCGTGACAATGATAATGGTGAGCACTCGGTGTGCAGCCCCCTGCTCCTCCAGAGTCCCTGCCCCACCCTGGGCACAGCAGGAGCCACTCTGTCCTACCTGTGTCTGAAGGGAGCTGGAGCAGGGAGGGGAGGGGCTTTGACAACTTGAAGTGGTTAATTGAAAAATGCCTTCATTTCTTTTGGAGCCCAACTAGTAAAAATTCTCTTGCTAAGTTATTAAAATGCAAACCTCAGAATGGCCCACGGAATCAATTATTAATGCCTCCGCCTGCCCTAGCTGATGTCGCCTGTTGGGTTTAAGCTCTCTGATCAGTCCTCTTGTCAGGTGTGTTGGTTTCTGTTCTACCTAGACATGCAAGCACTTGGGCTTTTCAGATGGTCTCATTATTGGTGCCTGCTAATGAGTTCCAGGGCTCCCCAAGCCTCTGCCAAGTGCAGGTCAGCTAGACCCAAGGCCAGAGTGCAGAAGCATGGGGAGGGGCCCAGAGGCCCTGGAGCGAACAGGCCCCTCACTCTGTGGTGCTCCGGGTGGGTTTGCCAGGTGGAGGGTTGTGCTCTCCTGAGTGAGCTGTCAGGAGAACCGACGTCCTGGAGCTTCGATGACTCACTGGAGCATGGCTGCTTTGAGAAGTCAGTGCTGGTGTGGCTGAGAGGGGCAAGGCTTGAGGTGCCCGAGGTGGGGTTCAGACAGCCTCAGGGGAGAAGCAGCACTAAGTTGTTGGAGGAGGAAGGAAGCTCATGACTGCAGTGCCCCATGGCCTTGCGCTGGGCTGGGGAGCATCAGGCGATGGGCTTCTTAGGCCCCAAGCCGTTGCATAGACCTCTGCTTCAGGTTCCAAGAGGGCCACCAGTGCGCTTTTCTGAGTCTGCATTCAGGCCTGAGTGGCTGGGGCTGGTGAGAGCCCATGTGCCCAGATGGAGGCAGAGCCACAATGGGCCGTCCGACTTGCCCTTTGCCCAGCCCCACTGACCAGCCCTGATCGCCTGTTCCCCACAGTGACCCTCAGAAGCCTTGCTCCCTGGTTGGTTGTCTGTTACGTGATGCAGCGGGAGGGTCTGCCCTCAGAAGGCCCAGGCCTTCCCTCAGCACCCTCAGCAGCATTGCTTCATTTTCCAGAGGAAGACGTTGCTGCCTGCCTTTCCCTACCCTTGGGCAGAGCTGGAGCTGCGTCGCTGAGCTCCGCCTGTTACTCCAGCGCTGCTGGCAGCACTGCTGCCCAGTTCACTGTCCTGGGCCACCACCAGCAACGGCTAAAGTGGGCAGAGGGGCAGTGAAGTCAAGAGGCAGAGCAAGGTGGAAGTAAAAGCAAAGTGCAACTCAAAGGAGAAGGGAGTAGGAGCCAGGCTGAAGTAAGAGAGGCTGAGCCAAGTGCAGGAGACAAGTGAGCCCCTCCGCGTTCCTCAGGTCACTGTCTCCAGAGTAGGAAGACAGTGGGGTCCTTGCCCTCGCTTGGTGTCAGTCTCCCTCTGTGTGGAACGGCTGTGTTCAGTGAGCTGTTACGGGGGCCAAGAAGCTCTGACCTGGTCCTTGGTGGCCAGTCCGTGACAGCCGAGGGGATGACAAGGCCATGTGCTTCTGTAGGGGACAACCTTGGGGCTGTGGTGTTCAACTTTTGTTGGTGAAGAGCTCAATGTGATTTTTCTAGATTAAAAATTGTGCTTGATGCTGAACACCTGGGATTATGCTGGCATTTCCTACCTGTCCCGCCTGGGACCTGTGAGCCCTGCTCTGTGTTCTGAAGCCACTAGCCTCCAGGTTTTGCTGGGCCCTGGCCTAGAAGCTTGAGAGTCTGAACCCTGAGGCCACCCTTTCCTCATGTGTCCATCTTGCTCCTCTGCCTGGGGATTTGTTTCAGTGTCACACTGCCGAATGGGTCAGGACTTTGAAGTTCCAATATCATTCTGGTTTGGATGCGGCTGCTGTTGGCAGGACAAGCACCTCCTCTCTTCGTGATGGTCCCCTTGCCAGCCCCTCATCACAGGGGTCTTGGCTTTCCAAAGGCAGCCCTCCATGGAGCCTCTGCTCCTTCCTCCTGGTTGCCTTCACTCTCAGGCAGAGGAAAAGAATCCAGACCCGCTGTTTGGCTCCTAGCCACGGATGCCTCCGTCTGCCCTCCAAGCTTTCCAGCCCACTGGTTCCCAGGTGTGGTCACTGGGTCCTGGGAGCATTGTTTGGGGGTTAACTTGTTCCCTCAGCCTTCCCCCCAACTCGTAGCTCTTGGGCTGGCAGCTCTTGTGGATGCTGAGATGTTCTGTCTGTGGGCTTCCCTCTTCTCGCCCAAGCTGCACACAACTGAAGCCACAGCCTAGGAGGAGGGCAGGTGGGGTGCCACTTGCTTTTGTGACTTTTCTAAGAGTTGCCTGGACTCAGTTCAAGTCGCCCCTGTTGTGTTCTAGAAGAGTGCAGGAGGCTCAGTGGGGTCCCATGACATCCAACAAACATTTCCAGTGTCCTGGATAGTTATGGGATTGGAAGGTCTCCTTCTGGCCAGGTGGTGACCTGTGTTAACTGGAGCTAGGACCTCAACCCTCTGCCTGCCTAACTTGGACACATGTGACATGTGGCTGGGGTAGCAGGAGGGGAGCTCTGGACTCATTCTGCCCCTTGAGTGTGCACAGGAGGGAGGGGAGGGAGCCACAGCAGGGCTGGCAGCCCCTTCGCCACGAGAAGAGCAGATTTAGTACAAAGTGAGCATTTACAGTGGCCCTGGGCAATATTAGAGCCGGCGCTGGTGAAGGTAATGGTGTGTTTCGTCTCCTATCAAACGTTTGTCCAGGAAAGCTGTGTATTAGAGCTCAATACCTAAGGGGTTCTTGTGAATTTTAAATCATGCTCCTAGTTAAACCTCAAAAGGCTCTGTGGATGGAAAGGTTCTTTGATTTCCTTTGAAGTGGTTGGAGGAAGTTGATTACTCTTGGCAGTCAAGCAGCCTTTTATGACACTGTTTATAAATAATTACTTATGAGCAGGCTAGAGTTTCAAGGTGTTAGATTTTAAGAACTGAAATTAATCACATAAATGAGTGTGAGAAATTAGGTGGGGAGAAAGGCCGTGGATGTTCCCCTATTAAAGTATTTTCATAGATGTGTACAATTTGGGAGCCACTTACAGAAACCCGGAGGGGGGTCCCTGGCCGTCTTGGGCCCAAGAACTTTGCCAGAACAAATGCACCACGTAGTCGTTGGACTAGTCCCAGAATGCCCTTGGTGCCAGGCGTCGCCCCTCTTCTCAGGCCCCACCAGCCTTGAGCTGGGCCAGGTCTGGCCCGTGTTCTGGGGAACAGCAGAGGCCTGTGCTGAGAGCCCCTTTAGAGCAATGGGCATGTTCCCCCACCCCCGGGGGCCAGGCCAGCATTCTCCTCTGACCTGAGCAAGCCTTCACTTCATGGCATAAGGCCACCTCCCTACAGTCCCTCTGTCCAGGCCTTCCGTTTGTACCCCAGCTTGTCTCACCTGACTAGGTGTCTCCAAAGACCCCTCATTTCTAGACTGGACCCGCAAGTTATGTTCTCCACCTGCTGTGACTTTCTCACCCAAGTAGAGGGCCCTTCAAGGACTTTCCCCAGCTTACAGGCCCAGAGAGAGAATGGGCCCCCGAGTCCCTGTCCTGGCTCCCACCCCAGATGTTGGAAGTGCCTTCTGGGCTTCCGTGGTGGCTGCAGTCTGGGCCTGTAGCCTCAGTTGCCCTTCACATGAGCCTCTCCCTGGGGGCTCCGCCAGTCCTGGTTCTGGGCAGCAGTGGTAGCGTGGAGCCTGTGGCCACTCACCCATGTGGGCATCATGGGCACAGGCTGCGGTGTGGCTCTTACCCCTGGACCATTTGGAGGCCTTAGTTGGCGGGCAGCCCTGGGCTGCTCGCAGCCTGCACGGGACTCTCCCGGTCACACTGGTCTTTGACCTAACCCTTTTTCTGCTTGACTCAGTCACCTCTGGCTACTCAGGCTGGCAGAGGGAGTCCTTTGTAAGGTGGCAATAATGGTGGTGACAAGGGTGATAGACACTTGTGATCACAGAGACAGCCAAGGGGACCCCCATGGGTGCTGCAGGGTGAGCAGCTCCCGTGGGGAAGGCAAAGGGGATGAGCCTTGGTACCCACCCTCAGGGAGCAGCTGCTCCCTGGTGACAGCCAGGTGGCCGCATTCCTGCTGGGGACGAAGCTCTCCAAGGTGAAAGGTGAGTCACTGCACGCTTGGTCAAGAGCCCCCGGCAGGAGAACCAGGATGGAAGGAGACGTCGGGGGCCCAAGGGCTGCTGGTGGGCAGGAGCAAGGAGGACATTCCTGATAGGGCAGTGACAAGTGACAAGTTAGGAGTGTGAAGAGACATCTGCAGGAAGAATGAGAAAGGCCACGGTGCCCCAGATCAAGGAGGGACTGTTGATTCTTTGCCCCAGCTAGGTGAGGCTCTGGACGGGAGGCCAGCCTCCTCACAGCCTTTGGCCAGAAAAGTATTGCAAGCTATGTTGGCAGAAAGTGCTTGACTTGAAGAGAAGAGTGTCCCCCGTGGTTTGCTGAGTGGCAGCACTGCAGTACTCCTGGGCAGGAGCCAGGCTGTAGGAGGTGCCCGGGCTGCCCTGTCCCTGGCTTCCATGCCCCTTGTTCACATTGCCACCGGCAGGAAGCACGGTGGGCTTCAAGAAGCAGTCACCTCCGTTCCAACATAAGGGCCTAGCGGGCCAGCTTTGTAAATATACAGAGGTGTACAAAACCTCAGCGGGGTGAAAGAAGTTTGTTAGGGACGCCTAAAAGTCAAGCAGCAGCAGAAAGCCATGTCCTGGGGAGAGAGTACTTCCCTGCTGGAGGCCAGAGCCCAGAGGCTGCTCAACCCCATTCCCAACTGGTCAGTCACCCATCCTGCTTGTCTCAGCAGCCTCCAGCCCAGAGTGAAGAGTGCTCTGGAGTGTCTGCGCAGTGGATCAGTGAATCATCTTGAACTTGCCTCCTTTTCCCTTAAAACGTGAAGTGCCATGAACAAAACTCTGTTTAAACCCAAGCAGCCTGGCAGGGCACAGCAGTGCTGACCATTAAATTGCTGGCCAAGAGGAAACCATCTAGCTCCTTCTTTGTCTATCCCCAAAGTAGGTCCTACACATCCCTCTGCATGGTTGGGATGCCCTCCCACTGGCCTGGCAGGAACGGGCTCTTTGTGTAGACAGAGGCTCGGCGAGTTGGAGCAGTGTTCCTCTGCCCCGTGCGTCAGGGCCTCGCTAAGATGATTCCCTTAAGTGGGGGGAGGCAACGTAATCAAGAAGGTTCTCAGCGAGAGGCTTCTGCAGGTTTGTCTGTCCAGACACTGTGTCCTGTTTCTGCCGCTTGATTTCAGGGCGCATGCCCGCCTGCTCCTCTCCAATGGTGGTCTTCGCTCCTGATCTTCAACACCTGCTCCCCAGTGTGGGAGCCGCTCTAGGAATCCTGCAGGGCCAAGAACATTCCAGAGCCAGGGCTATGGCGACAAATGAGCTGCCAGTTTCTTCCATTTGCATAGAAATGCCCATATTTGAAAACAAAGACTTCCCTGTCTTGGGTTTTATAAATCTGGCCCAGGCACTCCAGGCCTTTTCCATTATTTTCCTCTATAAAATGACGGGGAATACAATTTGCTAAGTAAAAAGGCATAAATATAAAAAGAGCTTTGAAGGTCGATTTACATAAAATACAACTTTATTTGAGAGAGTGTCCCTGAGACAAAGTCCCTGTTTAAAATGCTTTATGGTGTTTGAAGTCCCAATTGTTCTCGATATTTATTAGTTCGGCAAACAAGTTACCGTGTCCAGGTCCCCATGGAGATAGAAAAATAAACCATCTCAGTGATCACTTACCTCTCTAAACACAGAGAATATGTTCTATGGTGCGAGCGTCTCCGAGCCACTGGGTTACAAATGACCGTGTCACCAGCAGAAATGAAATCTGGGGAGGAGAGAGATAAATACACCCAGCGCGCCACGGGCATGGGAGGCCGCTTGTCTTCCAGAGTGGTGACATTCAGGTCTTTTTATTCCACAGTGCCGAAGATTGTGATATTAGGTCCGCCCGCCTCGGGGAAAACAACTATCGTAAGTGTGTCATGTTAAGCGCTGGGGCTCTGCCATCTCTCATTTGTGCTCCGGCAGGAAGGAGCCCAGGCCTCAGTGGTTTGTCAGCATAGCAGGGCTGTTCTTCTTCTTTGCCTTCTCTTCCTTCTTGTTTCCTTGTTACAAAGCACATGTGTGTTCTTGATAGAAAACCTAGGAAAAACAAAAATATAGTCCCCCCTCCACCCAGGGACAAGCAGACTTCAACATTTTGGGATGCACCTTCCAGAGTATTCTCATGCCTACATGAATGCTATCTTTTTCTTTTTATATACTTTTACTTGTAGATGGACAACAATACCTTTACTTTATTCATTTATTTTTATGTAGTGCTGTGGATTAAACCCAGTGCCTCACACATGCTAGGCAAGTGCTGTACCACTGAGCCATGACCCCAGCCCCGTGAATGCTATCTTTGCACATCCTTAGCTATAGCCAAGGAGACATTTCAAGAAGTAAGAGTGTTTGGTCTTAAGATTCAGCCTTAAAATTTTAATTATGAAATATTTCAAACAATCAGAAAAGCACAGAACTAATTCATAGGTATGTATGTGCCCAACTCCAGATCTTACACAAACTTATCATTTTGCTATCTTTTCTTTAGTCTCTCTCCATTTTAAGGAAACTACAACTTTGAAGATAATGGGAAATAGCTCAGCCCTCCCCCCACTCACCTCTCCGACTCCCTCCCCCGAGGCAAATGCTGACCCAAAGCTGCTCTGCTTCATTTCACCTATGGCTTCAATCTTCAGGTCCATTTTTTAAAAATAAATATATATTTTTTTAGTTGTCCATGGACCTTTATTTAATTAATTTTTTTATATGTGGTGCTGAGAATTGAACCCAGGGCCTCATACATGCCAGTCAAGTGCCCTACCACTGAGCCACAACCCCAGCCCCTTTTTTAAGTGCCACAAATGTGTTAAAATTTGAGTCATGAGGTAGGACACTTTCCTCCTCCTAAAAGCTTGTTGGTGAACAGCAGCGAGCCATCCCAGGGACCAACTCATGGCTCTGTGCACCCCTCATGGACTGGAATCCTAGGGCAGCCTGTTGCCAGTTAACTGGCACCTGAATTCCAAAAAGGAGTCATGCTGGCTAATCCTTATGCAGAGCACCCTCGTCTGCTCTGGCTTTGGAGTCGCACAGCTGCTCCTTCTGTCCAGCTGTCAACCCACCCTCTGTCCTGTCTAGTTTGTCTCTGGCTCCTCAGCATCAGGCTGCCAGTTTCCACTCCTTTCCACGGCCTGCTCCCCTAACTCAACCTCTCTCGCCGTTTTGCTTTAGAAACTGGGGCTCCCAGGCCCACGGGTCATTAGCATTACCAGGGTGCTTTGAAAAAATGCCGGTTCCTAGGTTTCCCTACAGATCGACCTCACCAGAATCTCCCAGGGCAGGGCTCAGAAAACCAGTTGGAAAAGGCTCCCGGGCGGATTCTGACATAAGGCCCTTGAGTGACTGACTGCATTTAGACAAGCGTTGCGCCTCTGTACTGAGCTGAGTGTTCAAGGAGAGTCTAGATGCTCAGGGGAGGGTTTCCCTTTGGGAAAGGGCTTCTGTCCTGTTACCTTCAGGGCTATCCTGGCCTCAGTCTGGCCCTTCTCGGATCACTAGGAGGGATTTGCTGGTCAGAGCAGACTCAGAGTGCAGAGGCCTTCCTTTATCAAGTCCCTACAAGGTTGAGGCCATCAAGTTTGTCTCTCTGAAGAATCAGGTTCTGGCAGGTGGCAGCTGGCGTTGAGGCTCAGGCCTCGGGTGAACGCACCATGCCCACCCTGAGCACGAGTGTGACTGCAGACTCAGAGATCACTGTAAATCACAGACAGGGAGGGCTCTTGCCCGGCATCGTCCCTGGTGCATCCTAGCAGGAGGGGCAGGGAGAGTTAAGGTCCACACCAGCCCAGAGGACTGGGAGGGTCTTCAGAATCATCTTGGTGCTGAAATGGTCGCCAGCATAATTTTGGTGCTAAGAACATTTAATGCATCATTATGCCTTAACATGTATTTCTGGTAGGCCCTGCATCACAGTCATCGATGAGCTCATGAAAATGTCATGTCCCAGTGTTGAAGAAAGAAATGAACAGCGAGTGGGGGTTGTGACCATATTTTTGTCCCCACCTTTCCTGGCCTAACCCTTCCTTGGATTAAAAACGTGTGACCCACAGAAAGGCAGGCCAAGGGCAGTCAGGGCCTCCCTGTCAGTAGGTAGGTTTCCAGCTTCCCGAGGAGTCAGTGGCTGGAGCAGGTGCATATAAGCAGGAATCAGGCTGAGAGGGACTTCGCGGTGCCTCCCCTTGGAGCATCACCCCCGTCACAAATACTGATACCTCCCCACAGCCGGTCTTTTCTGGTAGAATCTCGAAGGAGCTGGGCATTGAATAGAAGGGTTCTCAAGGTATTCACTGTGCTCCTCAAGTTTTCTTTGCTGCTTTCCTTCCTTCAGGCAATGTGGCTTTGCAAACACCTGAATAGCAATCTCCTCACCAGGGACAACTTAACAGAAAGAAAATCTTCCTCTGTGGCCACTGAAGCCAGAAAACATTACCAGAAATTCAAGGTAGGCTTGGCCCTGAGTGCGGGGGCTGGGACAGAGTGACAGCCTTCCCAGCACCCCTTCACCTTCACCCCTCTCTGTGCCCAGCCAGTTTCCATTTCCTTTTGGATTGAGTGGGGCACGGGAGGCTGGGGTGAAGTCAGACACAGGCGACTGTGATGGAGGGAGGAGACGGTTGGAACCAGGGCCAGTGTCCTGGTGGGGAAGTGGCATGATGGAGTGAGGAGTACTGTTTTGTCCTGATGGTGCAGACCTGCTCCTTTGCTTCTTAGGTCAGCCAAGCAAAGGGATTAGAGGCAAAGCAGTGGTCTCCATCTTGCAGATGGTGGACCTGGTGGCCTACCCAGGGTCACAGGGCTGAGCTGGGCTGCGGGTGGAAAGGGCATCAGCACGTCCACCTGACTGAAAGTCCCCGAGCTGGGCCTGAGGGGCATTTTCCTGTGGCACAGTGTCCACCCTCAGGGCCAGGTAGCTCCCACCTACTCTGTCTCTTTCACAGATATCGTGGGAGTGTCCTGTGGGGACTAGACATGCTTTTTCCAGCCCCTGCCAGCCCCATACTTGCCCCACACCTTTTAAAGGGAACCATGGGGCTTGGGCAATTGTTTTTCTTCAGTTCAAACAGAAACTCAGTCTTTCTTCAGGATCCCCTTGGAGCATGAAGCAGGGCCCTCCTGTCCTGGTGATCTTCCCAAGACCTGCTTCCCTGCTTGTGAGGGCACCCGGCGCAGGGGAAAGGAGCCTGGTGTCTCAGGGCTCAGCGTGTGCTGGGCTCTCCAGGCCTTTCCCCTGGCCTCCTGGTCTGCCTACAGGTTCAGGTCACTACTGGACCCCTCGGCCCTTCCATAACTTAAAATCCAGAGCGTGGGGATCCTGCGTGTGCATCAGCCCATGTGCTAAATGCCAGCCAGAGGCAGCCAGCTGTGACACTCACACCTGAGACAGAAACGTGATGTTTGATGGCATCTTCAAGCCAAACTTCTAGACCTCGTCAGGCCAAAGGACATTTGTGTCAATAGTGCACTTCAAGTTGAGTGTAACAGATAAAGACAGTTGCCAAAAATCTGACGAAAGTGGAGAGTTGAGGGTGTGATGGGGGTGGGGTTCCAGGGACACTGTCCCTGGTGCTGACAGGTGCTTATCCCACATGGTGGTTGGTTCAGCTCTGTCCAGGCCTGACCACCAGTGGGCGAGACCTCTGGTCGGTCTCCCTGCTGTCTCTGTCTTCATCCAGTGGCAAGGTCATTTCCACATGTTCCTGTGGCCTCTGTTCCTCAAAGAACTTGGAAGTGGTTTCCAGGCCTTGGGGGCCACCTGTGAGTGGTGGCTTGCAGGACACCTCTCCTGGCCCAGTCCCTGGCTGCAGGTGGCAGGAATGTATGGGCTGCTCGGAGCAGAAAGGTGGACCTGAAGGGGTCATTGACTCCTGGGACGTGACTCAGCAGCCAGGAGTGGAACCTGGGCCTCTCTTGGCCTCTGGGGCACGTCGTCTCTTACCCATTCTCTGCAGGTCCCCCCCCCCTTTCTTATCTGTACTCTTGTCACTTGTGACCACCACTCTGTCCCAGCTCCTGCGTCTTCTGTTCAAAGTGCCCCCAGAGGCAGCGCTGAGGCCCCATTCTCAGGAAAGATCTGCCCCAGTTGGCTGGTCAGGTGTCCCAGGAGCAGTCAGCTTTGGTGGGGGGCAGAGAGGGCTGCATGAAGCCCTGGCGCAGGGACATGCCTGTGATCTCAGGATGGGGGAGGGCTGTGCTCAGAGATGCGGGGTGGTGAGGCAGACCCCGGGCCCAAGTTGTCCTATGACAGCAACTTGATGGGAAAGAAGGAAGACCTCACTCAGGAAGATCCATCACCCACTGTTCCCAAGGCGCCCCACAGTCCTGGGGGACAGAGCTTCAGGAACACCTGCTCTTGGGGTTAGGAATGCGGTTTGGGAACATGGCTCTGCCAGGCCCTGCTTCTCCACGACAGGGAGGTGGCTCATTTCTAGGCTGCAGATGCCTTATTAGGTTCACAAAATTCCACCAAGAGGAGGAAGTTCAGGAAATTCCTCCTGGGCTTCGTTACGCTAATTACCAGCACATTTCAGACCTCATCCGAGTGCTTCCCAGGGTGTCTTGTTGGGGTTCCTGGCTCAGAAGCACGGGCGGAGGGGAAGATGAAAGCCAAGGTCGCGGCCTGATCAGGCGGCAGCCGGTGCTGCAGAGCGGGGAGGGAGCGCTGAGCCGCCCCCTTGCTGCAGAGGGCCGCCCGGACGAGGCCTCTCATTGAACGTCCCCTGCAAACTGACTGCTGACTTGAGTCTTTGAGGCTCTGCTCGTTTGCAAGCACGATGATCCTCAAAAACCTCCTCTTCTGCTCGTTGTGGCTCTGCCCTCCCCGGCCGCTTCTCACCTCGCTGGCGTCAACCAATACGTTTCCCTCTTAGGCTTTTCCAGATGGCTCCTGAACTGCCTCCTAATTGCCCCCATTTGCCGAGCACAGCTCTCAGTGCTGGGGGAGAGGAATTCGTCCCTGCCCCTGGTGTGTCTGGCCACAGGGAGACCAGCAGCGCTGCACACTAAGCACGCACCAGGGGCTGGGCGCCAGCAGGCCTTCTCCCCACCAGTCGGTGGCAGCTTGGTTGGCTAATGGATTTAGATCGATTCTGAACCACCTCCGAAGGCCTGGGCCCTGGCTGGGACCGAGGAGCGTAGGGCTGTGAGGCCCAGGGCGCCCTGGGGCTGCGAGCAGTCGTGCCAAGCAAAGCACACAAGGGACAGTCCTCCCAAGAGTGCTGAGCAGTTCTGGGGAATAGGCCACCGGCTCTTGCTTCTGAGTCCTGCTGCTGTCCCCCTCACTGCTGGCCACCCTCTCCAGTCAGCCTGCTACTCCCTTCCTGGGCCACGCTGAGCTGAGGTGTGAGGCCCTGGGTTCCTCTCTCCTGTCCTGCCCTCCACCAAGCACTGGGGGCAGTGGAGAGGGACAGGCCTGGGCTGGAGACTTGGGGCAGAGGAAGGCAGGCCGCTTAGATAAACCCGAGAACAGGCTCTGCGGCTCCCTTCTCCCTTTGAAGTCACCAGCCTTCCCCTGCCCTGGTGGGCCTGGCCAGGTGCTACATCATAGCCTCTGTTGTCTTCCTTCAAAGACTCTGTCCCCTCCGTCTTCTCATCCCCTGTCCCTGAAATCTCCCTTCCAGATTCTAGGGGACAGGCCTGCCAGCTCCCGCTGCTCTGGCAGCTCTAAGCAGCTGCAGAGACTTTGAGAGAGTCATCTAATGGATTCTCTGAGCTCCAGTACCTCCCCTGCAGGAGCCCTTTTAGGGAAAGGGTGGGATGGGAGAGACCAGGCACGTTAGCTTTCCCCCCACTTCACCCCTGAACTTGATATTGCAGATCAGAATGCCTGTGGCTTCTGAGCACACGTCACCCATCATGGTGACACAGAGACATTAGGGTCCCTGAGAGTAGGTTCTGGTGCTAGGTGACACAGGCTCGTGTCAAGCCAGTGTGAAGAAGCCAGGCTTGGACCAGTGAGGTGGCCCGGGGGCAGGGCCTTCTTCCAGGGAGGGCCGTGCCTCTGCCCGGCTGGGGCGAGCACAGCCCACCCTGCCCTTGGGCAAGGAGGCAGTGAGTGTGTTCGCCTCAGAGCAGGGAGCCCAAGGGCCCGGGTGTACCCAGGCCAGGCCTTCTCTGTGACCAGGAGTGGCTTCACCAGGCCCTGTCCACTTGTCCCTCGTCCTCCCCCAAATCCAGGCTTTGAGGGGCTGGATTGGGAGAGCACCGCAGAGCTCAGGCGGAGGAAGCCTGACTCCTGCCAAGACATCTTGGCAGGGCTTCAGGAAGCGGCCCGAAGCCCCCACTGCTGACGTGACACATCAAAGCTGGCATCGAGACAGCAGAGTGGCAGGGACAGTGGGGGGCACTCGGATGGGCCTTGCTCAAAGCCGCAGGCCTATTCCCCGTGGTGAGGGCTGCAGGGGGTGCCACGCCCCGCCCGACCTGCTGCCTTTCAACCCCAGTTCTTTGACTGCTTGCACCCCACTGTGTCCTCGACTGGCACCCTCCTGCGCCCTGACTGGCGTCCCCCTGTGTCCCTGTCCGTGTTGGAATTCTGCCGCCTGAGTGGGTGTTGTCAGGGAAGAAGATGGCCTCAGGATGGAACCAGCTCCCACGGGCTGGGAGGGGGCCTGAAGGGACAGGAGGGGGTGGGGGAACAGGGCAGGGCTGCCTTCCATGCCCCCCACAGCCTGGGAGGCTTCCCCGGACACCTGGGATCTGTGGGCACCGGCAGAAGACACCCCCTGTCCCTCAGCCCTCCCTGGGCCTAGGCATTCTCCAGGTGACGTCCTGCATCCCGGCCTCCACAGCACCTGAGGGCCTGTGGGGATGGGGGTCCTCAGCCCTGCTCAGACTGCAGGTCCCATCCGCAGGGTGGGCCGGCAAACCCTCCCACCAGGCTGTTGCGCAGAGCCACTGGCTTAAGCAAGAACGGGGGCGCAGGCTGGGGTGGGGGCTGGCAGCCTCATAAGGACACAGGGTCTGGGGAGAGGGAGCAGCCAGGCCTGGTGCGGGCTGCGCCATCCCCGCCTCCCCTTGCTCTCTCACTTGTCTTTTGCTATCTGCTTCAGGAAAATCATGGTGGCCCCACGCTTTCCGCGTGAGCACATTGCAAAGCCAACTCCCAGGACAGCTGCTCCCTCCCTTATGCTCTTATTGTCTTTCTCTCCCTCTCTCTCTCTCTCTCTCTCTCTCCCTCTCTCTCTCTCTCTCTCTCTCTCTCTTATTTTTCCCCTCCAATTCCACATTCCTGGAAAGCTGCCCTGGGGTAAGCTTGGTTCCTCTCTCTTTCTCCATTCTCTCACACTCCTCACGCCTGCAGAGTGGCTGCTCCAGCTCCAGCTCTCACAGCCTCTAGCTTCTGGTCTGGTGGAATAATGATTCCTTCCTCCAGTTACTGTGCTGATGTCCTGGGCCTGGGTGTGAAAATGGGTTGGGAATGGGTCGGAGGCAGCTTCTGAGTAAGTCACACGCCTAGTGTAGAATGAATCTGAAGGGGAGGTTGATCCCACCAACATAAGAGGGTACTCCTTAAAGGAAATACGGGGGCTGAATGCATGGGGAAAAAATAAGAGCAAAAGCCGCAGTATTATGACTGATTTCTGTTGGTGAGGTAGATGAGTCCTAAGGAGTCTTCAGGAGGTCCAGGCATGCCCAAGGTCTCCCAGCTGGAGCTGCCATAGCCATTATGTAGCCGAGAGGGAGGAGCCTGCCCAGGGCAGAGTGGGAGATGAGCCCTCATGCTGAGACGGCTCTCTGTCCTGGGAGAAAGGCTGCACAGGATCCCCCAGCCCCGCAGTGCCCAGTGGGCCTCGTGTGCGGAATTCATTTTTACTTCCCCTGTCTTTTATCAGAGGTGTGGTTGGGAATGGGAGGACATTTTCGGCTCTTGGTGTTCACTACAAGGAGAGGTGACAAGGATCTGGCAGTGGCTCCCTGGAGCCCAGCCCTCCTTGCTTGTCGTGCAGGGAGGAAGGAGCAATGCAGGTGCACCTCAGGTGTGCAGGGTGACGCTGGCCACAGGTCCGTTCCACCCTCGTCCTGATGTTTCTCATTTCATCCCCGTGGCTGCTCTTTGCAGCACATTCTCGTCTCCTTTCCGGATGAAGAGCCTAGGGCCCAGCGCACCGAAGCCCCTCATCCTGGGTCCAGGCCAGTGCAGTGCCCCTCTGGGCTGGTCTTTCCCTACGGTTCTGCTCCCTCTGGCACCCTCCTCCTAGAGGGGTCTTGCACTGGACCCTTCGACCCCTCCTCCCCAGCACCTGGCTGGCCCTGTGGCCACTTCCCTGAATGTCTTATTCCCCAGGGCAGCCCTCACCTCCATCCTCAGATGTCCAGGTCCAGCCTGCTCTTGTCTGGGACCCGTGCACGTCGCCCCGGGAGAGTGCCAGAGGCCCCGAGCGTGCAGGGTGGTGCCCGCCTCCACCCCACTCCTCTGCACACACAGGCGCCCCCTCCCTCCCCAGGCCTGGGTCAGTCGTGCCGTGTGAGCCCATTCAGCCTGTTCCGCAGGCCCAGAGAGCCTCACTCCTGGGCGGGAGTGTGCTGGGGGCTGCCCACTCCCCTCATACCACACACAGAGCTGCCATTTGGACCCTTTTCAGCACTGTTTCTATGTCACAGCCTGCTTGAGGAGCCCTGTGACATGCATTGTCCCCTGGAGGCCGGAGCTGGTCACTCTGACCCTTACACATCGCTTCTAGAATTGAAGACGTGACCTCTTCTCTAGCATCACTACAGTGCCACCAGGGCTGCCACGAGCCCTTGGGACACTTGGGAAGCGAAGCAACGGCTCCTCTGCAGGCCCTGAGCAACGTCCCTGGCTTGGTGAAAAGAGCGTGAGGCAGACCTCTGCCCTGCACCCTCAGCCAGGAGCTCTGCGCGCCCTCGGCAGCCCCGGCACGGCCCCTCCTACCCTTCCTGGGGATGAGGTGGCCCCGTGGAGCTTGGGATGTGTGGTTTGGGCTGGCCTGGAGGCTCCTGCGGCAGAGCACTGGGTCTGGGGGACACACCAGCTCTCAGGGATTTGAGATCTCAGAGGAAGGGACTCCGGGGAGGGGTTTCCAGGGCATTGGCTGTGATGTTGGAGGCTTTGTGAGTTCAGATCAGATCTGGTGTGAAAATCCAGACCTGGACTCTGTTGAAGAGGGATGGCTCAGAAGAGGAGAGCCAGTTCCAGCTTCCTGCCCTGGCCCAGCCCTTCCTGCCCCGTTTGTCACTGCCAGGCTGACTAGGCAGGTGGAGAGCGCAGTGCTCCAGAGATGGCTATGGCTAGATGTCTTGGCTTCAGGCCCTGCCTCTGGCCGCCTGGCTTTGACACCCTGGGGACATGCCATAACCTCCCTGAGCCCAGCTCCCTTGTCTCTAAAAGAGGGATAAAGACAGTGCAGATTGTACAGGGTTATTGTAACAAACGATCCCTGCTTGCTGCATGAACTAAGGGATTTGAAGCTTGGCTCATTCATTGGTCAGCTGGGCCCCTATGGCCTTGACTGCTGGTGCTGGGACAGTGGTCTGTTGGCTGGTACCTGTCCGCCACTTTTCTGGGGAAGCCCTTCTTCACAGCACTTGCCGCGTCCCTCATCAGTATGCCATCACCAAGGTGTGTCTGGGAAGAGCCTGGGCCCCTCCCCGCACACCCCTGTGGGAGGCACCGGGCAGCAAGACACAGTCCCTCCCCTGTAGAACCCTGCAGTTTACTGGGGACACAGACACAGCCATGCGTTTCGTGCAGTGGGGAGTGCTTGGCGGGCCAGGCAGGCAGCCGCACTGAGACTGGGACGGGCCTGGAGTTGCTCAGGCGGAGTGGCTGGGGTCTTCTGAAGGGGCACAGGATAGCGATGGGTGCTTGGTGCAGGGAGAAGGAAGCTCCAGGACGGGACTGGGTGGCGGAGGCAGGAGGGGCAGGCGGGGGCTGCCAGCTTGGGCCCTCTTGAGCGCCAGGATGTGGGCTGGGGCCTCATGCCCTGTCTTTCTTCCTCTAGAGAGTTCCCAGCACGCTGCTCATCAGGCTGATCCAGCAGCGGCTGACTGAAGAGGACTGCGTCAAGAGGGTGAGACTGCTGTGTGGCCCCCGTTGGGGGCTCTGCTGTCAGGACAAAGGGAGGTGAGGGGACGTGTTCCTCTCCAAGGGCAGGGGTGGCCAGACCTGTAGAGAGAAGGCTGTCTGTGATGTGTTCTTCCCTGCGTCGAGCCACGGTGACCAGGCCCCTGAAGGAAAGGCCCAGCCCATTCAGAGGGTCCCAGGAGAGTCCAAGGAAGGGACAGTTGCAGAAGCGTGCATGTGGTGGGAGGGGACAAGGCAACAGCGAATGACATGGAAGCGCCCAGGATCACACAGCAGCTGAGAGCTGTTACATTTTGTCTTATACTTTCTTTAAGTAATTCCCTGCCCTGTTTCAGAAAACCTGAGGTCAAAGAAAGAGGCGGACAGATCCCAGATTGCACAAAATACCACTCATTGGGGACTTGGGGACAGAAGAATGTCCCCGGGGCAGCAGGATGGGGCATCCCTACGTCCTGAGGCAAGAGGAAGGAGGTTAAGCAAGCTAGCCAAGGGTGGGCCAGCGGCTGGAACGTACCTGGCTTCCTCAAAATTTCCTTGCATGTTCAACACCAGTTACAGTGCTGCCCAAGCATCAGGGGCTGGCACGGCACACTCTCCTAAGGACGCTGTCGCACAGTGCTTGGGATGCGTGTCCAGGTCAGGGCGGGAGGTGGGGAGAGGAGGCAAAATAGGTTTTGACCAAGATGGCCACGGTCCTGTCAGCTGAACCCTGAGAACTCTGTGTGCCTCTCTCCTTCTGGCACCCAGGGACAGGGCTGTGTTGTCCCACAGGTCCCTGAGGCCCTGGGCTTGTTTTTCTTTCCTCTGCTTCTCTGATCTGATCGTTTGCACTGCACTATTGCCAGGCCCCTGGACTGCCCCCTCTCCTGGGTTCCATCAACAAGCCCATCTGGGGAGTCCTTCCGTTTGGTTGTTGCTCTTCTTGGTTCTGAAGGTTGCTTCGGTTCTCTCTGCTTCTGCTTCTTGGCTGGTCTCTCTACCTTTCATTCCCTCGGTAGATGGGACTTTCTAATAACAGCTGCCTTAGGGTCTTTGTCGAGAAGTCGTGCCAGCGGGATTTGGGGTCTGCAGGGGAGGCCAGGAGCTCATAGACAACTTTATTTGGCTGCTGCTTTGGTCAGGAGATAGCTTGTCCCCCGAGTCCATGTGCTGGGAGCCGGATCCTGGGTGGGGTCCTTGGGTGAGTGGAGGCACTGTGGAGGGCGCAGCTGTCTCTCGTGAGACCCCGGTTCGTTCTTGAGAGGAGGCAGTTATACGGGCCTGGGCCTGGGCCTGGGCCTGGCCCCGTCTCCTGGGCTTTCTGCTTCGAGATGGAGCTCCTTCTTGCAGGGCCCCATTGTCCTCTGCGGGGTGGGGGTGATGCTGTGACTGGTTGGGGCTCAGCAGGGCCTGTGCTAGGCTGTTCAGACTTTCAGCCTCCAGAACTGTGAGCTAAATACAGCTTGTTTATTAAGTTATCCTACCTCGGCTGTTGTAGCAACACAAAAATGGATGCACGCATTGCTTTCCTGGCCCCTCTCTGGCATCTCCCTGGTAACAACCAGCTCCCTGATGCACTCCTTGTTGGTTTTCTGGCCAGAAAGCTGAGCTTGTACCTACCCTGCTCTGCTCACGACTCTGTGACTGCGCCCATGTTTGGCCAGGGGGCTGTGGTTGGCCGAGCCCTCTTCCAGATATTACATTCAGGTGATATAGAAATAGTTCTGCCCTTTCTCTTCAGCTCTACAGAGAGCGCAACCTTCTGCCTCCAGGACGTTAGAAGCGGGGTCCACCTGGCCATGTGCATTTTAACTAGTTTCCCCCTCACTTGCTCCCGAGTCCTTAGGTCTCCATTCTGCCCAGTTCACTCAGAGCCTCGGGGCGCCACGCTGCCCTGGCTGCCCAGACCTCCCGCACCCCAGTACCCTCCCCCTTACCGCCCCACCTGCAGCAGGGCTGTTCGTCTGCCTCGGGCTCCTCAGCAGTGGGAGGCAGTGTCACATGACCAGAATGAGGCTCACCGTGAGAAGCGGGGTACGGGGCACCACACGGTGCAGGCGAAACCAGGACCCCTCCACAGACGGGGCAGTGGAGGGCCACCTCAGCCTGGGAGAGTAGCAGAGGACCAAGGCGGGGCTGGGCTCCAGACTCGGGTCAGCCAATCTTGGGGAACGCCCTTTGAACTTGACCCCTCATCCACCGCCCTTTTAAAGGTCTCCACTTCTTTTATCTGGGAAGCACCCCATCACCTGTCTGAAGGGGAAGGAGCAGCCTATGGGATTGGAAGTGGGCCACACTTCCCGCGTAGCACTCTGTGCCTTCTTCCGAGGTTGGCCTTGAGCTTGCCAGGTGGAGCGGAGTCCACGCAGCAGGCTGGAGTCCACCAGGTCTGCCTGCCCGTCTTCAGAGCTGAGCTGTCCCCTCTTCCTCAGTGATTGCCAGTCATCACCTCTGGCCAATCTGCAACTGGTGCTGCTCCTCTGGAGTGAGTGTCGCCAAGGCGCCCAGGACGGGAATCCTGCTGGGGACTGTTTTTAGAGCACGGCTGGGGGTGTGGAGGCAGAGCTGGGTGTTAGAGCAGTGCTTAGCGTGCACCAGGCCCTGAGTTTAATCCCAAACACCCAGAAAACAAAATAAAATACGATAAAAACAAAACAACAGCACGGCCAGGCACAGTCTTGCACACCGGGCAGAATTTCAGATTGAGTTTGCCCAGGACTTGGGGATCAGGGCTGTTGGCTTGAACACTGGTTCTAGACACATGGGCAGGGAGCAATTCTGCCATTACGGCCCCAGAGGTGGCACTTGCCCTGAGCCATTCGCCAACCACTGTCAGCAGCTCTGCCAGGAAGAGTGCCGGTACAGTCCTTGCTTAACGAGGGCAGTGGGACCTTTCCTGTTGTGGAAGACCCTCTTTCCCTTCTCAGATTTCCTTTTCTTTATTTATTTGATCCCAGGGTTGAACTCAGGGGCTCTCAACCACTGAGCCACGTCCCCAGCTCTTTTTATATTTTATTTTGAGCCAGGGTCTTGCTAAATTACTAAGGCTGATTTTGAACTCCCGATCCTCCTGCCTTAGCCTCCCGAGCTGCTGCTGGGATCAGATTTCCTTTTAAGGTGCTTAGGAGCCCGGACCACCAGTGACCCCCAGGAACCCAGTGGGAATGTGGCGCTCCTCTCCAGGGGCCCCACAGTCGAGTGTGCTTCCACTGGCTGCCTTGGTGCCACAGAAGCTAGCAGCTGGAGTCCACCTGGTCACTAGAATGCCAAGGACTTGGGGCCCAGGCTGGCGGGAGGGCGAGCAAGGCCAGCTCCTCTGCTAGCCCTCCATGCCCCGTCTAAGCCCTGGGCAGACAGCGAGCTCAGCGCTTATCCATGCTCACATGTCCCCATCGCATAGACGCAGGGCTGAGGCTGCCCAAGAGCCACACAGTGGGGCAGTGGGGCTGGCCAGCGTGGACCCTGACTCAGCAGGCAGGGATGGCGCTGTGCCTCCTGGGCTGTTGGGCTGGTGGCTATCTGCTCTTAGGTCCTGCGGCACTCACTGGTTGGCGGCTCTCTCCCACACGTCCCATCCAACCTGACTTGTGCCTCATCTCTGTCGTTACCAAATGCCTGGCCAGGGTTTGTTAGCAGCCTGTCTCCACGCAGTGTTTCCTAAACACACTCGTTCACTCAGTCAGTGATGGGTTGTCTGCTGCGCGCCCCCTGGGCTTGGGCAGGTGTGGCACACTGCAGACCACTGGGCTGCCTAGCATGCACAAGCTCCTGGATCGCATCCCCAGCACCACAAACAAACAAAAAAAGGTCAAATGCCCTTGCTGAGGAGCACAGACTCTAGTTGTAGGAAGAAGATGATAAACCAAATAAGCCATATATGAAGTCAAGCTCAGCTGGAGGTGAACTTGGAGAACCACTCAGGAAAGGGCCTGGCAGGGAGGGGGTGCGTCCATGGAGGTTCACGTGTCCCTGACATTCTCCAGCTGTTACGCAGCACACAGTGGGGATGGAGGGAGGGAGGGAAGGGAGCCATGTGCCCTGCTGCCACATCATGGTGACTCTGAACCTCGGCATGGCAGCTGAGGCATCTGGACTCCACCAAGCACCTCAGAGCCTCCGTCCCTTCCAGCCCTGAGGCACATGCAATGGCGCTATCTTGTGTGAGCTCTGTTTTCAGGTCCCCACATCCCAGCTTCGGTGTGCTGGTGTGAAAGAACCCAGAGGCCAGGCAGGATGGAGCAGCTCGGGAGGCTGAGGCAGAAGGATCGTGAGTTCAAAGCCAACCTCAGCAACAGCAAGGTGCTAAGCAACTCAGCGAGACCCTGTCTCTAAATAAAATACAAAACAGGGCTGGGGATGTGGCTTAGTGGTCGAGTGCCCCTGGGTTCAATCCCTAGTATCCCCCACAGAAAAAGATAAAGAGGCAGGGTGGGCAGTGTGGCCCAGTGGCCTGGTGCCTTGCCGGTGGGCTGCATTCAGTGGGGCTCAGCTGGACTTCTTTATCCCAAACGTACGAAATCTGGCTGGCCTGGGCTGCTTTATCTCTGAGGACTTCCTAATCTCTCTGCATCGCGGTGGGATGGTTTCTGGGAATCATGGTGGTTCTCACTATGATTTCAACTGGATATCCCACGCTTGCCCTCTGTGACTTAGAAGTCTCTGAAACACACATTTGGCTGCTGGAAGCCCCTCTTGAGCTTATTTAGAAACTTGGTCTGCATAACCTCTCCACATAGTGCACTTTCAGTGAGACAGAGCACAAGGTCAGGCGTCCCAAGTCCTTGCCAGTGGCCACCACTGTCACCAAAATGATGGTGGCATCTACTGGTAGTATAATACCACAACAATTGCTATTATGAGTCATGCCATATATGATTTCTGTGTTAAAACTCATACTGTCAGTGACGTTGACATTTGGATTGCTTATCGTCACGAGTATTGGGTGGTGGAGGGGTTGTCAGGATGCCTGCTCTGGCACTTTGTCCGCCAGCTCGCAAGGCAGGTGCACTTCACACGATGCACAGAGGCCATGGCTGTTAGGCTGTTGGTGGCTGTGGGGGGTCCCAGTGCAGCATGTATGGCCAGGGGCCCACCCCGTCCTCAGCAGCCCTGCGGAGACTGCACTGCTGCTCCCAGCTCACAGGTGTGCACCTTGCGGAAGGTCCCACAGCAAGTCCCAGAGCCAGGTGCAAGCCCGGTGGTGTTCTTGCTGCCGGGGCCTGGTCTTGGGCTCCTGCTGGGTCTCATGGAGGTCCGTGTGCAGGTCGTGCCGGTCTGCGCCGCCTTCCTCTGGGAAGCTGCGCTCTTCGAGCTCCCGCCCCCATCACAGAACAGCGGTGGGGTCTGTGCACAGAAGTCCCTGCCAGGCCTGTGATTCTGATCATGTCCAAGCCATTGTTACCTGCAGAGTAAAGAAATATCGCCTTCAATTTGTTTTAAAATTTCTTCTAACCTTCACGGGGCCCCCAGAACCTTTTTCATCTCTTCCCAGTGGAGACAGGAGTGAGAGGTGAGGCTTCTAATTATGTGCTTTGGTTGTTCAAAAGCAAAACAGATCCTCGTCCAAAACAAACAGGCTTTCTTGCTTTTAGGGAGAAAATGACACATATGCATATTCATTTATATGGTAATTATTATTATTTAGCTACACAGGGACTAGAATTGGTAATTTAGAGCAGAAAAAGAAGGCAGGGAATAGTGTTCAGGGGAGAATAATGCAATCGCAGTCCATCAGGACTCTGGTTGATGCCGGGTTTTCTTTTCTTTTCCTTTTTGGTCTAATGCAATCTCTTTGAAGATTTTTTTAAGTGACCATCAAATGCATAAAAGAAAGAAAAATGAGCAGTTTGTATCAGAACCATCAAAAGGCCGTGACTCTGTCGGAGACCCATTAGCTACTCCTCTGGACAGTCCAGTTCTTTGAGGTCAGAATGTGCCCAGATCCGCAGGCCACATCTTTTGGACTAAGTGGAGCTGAGACAGAGGCAGAGTTTGGAAACATGGGGGATGGGTCAGTACCAAAGGGGTCCTCACCTTTGCCTTGACCTCTGTCATTGTTCATGCTATTTTTGAAATACTAAAGAATCTCTTTGCTTTATTTGTCTCCTGATCCACCTCCTGCCTCTGCCCTGGATTCTTCCCAATCCTTTCCCTGTTGCCCCTGGAGAAATCGCTTTAAAAATACAAATGAATTTATTTCTTGGTCACAATACATCAGTCCATGTGGGTCCAAATTCAAAAGGTCCAGAGCCCCTGGCTGCTGTCATCAGCCACCCGTTCCCTTCCCTGCAGGTGGCCTCTGTTGACGCGTTCTCGGAAGCACATCCTTGGGAAGAGTGTCCTGTGTGTGGACACACCGTTGTCTTACAATAAGACGAGTGTGACAGGGCCTTCCACTGCTCCCGCCCCTCTCATGGGCATCCCCAGAGCCTGCAGGTCCTGGGCGTGCCTTCGACTCAGCCTCAGCCCTCCACCTCTCACCCACGCCTGGGCACTCACTCGTGGTCACTCAGCTCCTTCAGCCCTCCAGCTGAGCCTGCCCTACTCTGTTCAGGGCCTCAGTACTCTATGCAGGCCCCAAGGTGACTCCCATCCATTTCCCACCTCCCAGCATCCACATCTTGTGCAACCCTCTCCCCTAACATGGGACAGGATTATGGGATATGGACACACTATCCAAGAAAGTGTATTAGCAGACCAGAGAGAGGGTCTCCTGCTGGCACAATGAAACAAGCTGCCCCGTTGGAGAAGCTCTTGTGCAGGGTCTCTGGGAACTGTGGGCAGCCTCAGGCAGCAGGATGCCAGGGTTTGGGGTCAGCCAGTGGTAAACAGCTGAATTCTGTCAGCCTCAATGGGCTGGGAAGAGGATCCTTCCTCCACCAGGCCCCCAGATGAGAACGCAGACGGCTAGCACAGCAGCCTGTGCTCAGATCCCTACCTGTGAATCTTGTCACCCCTAGGCACCTCACCCTCAGCGGGCCAGCTGCTTCTTGTGCCTTCAACTTTCAGCAAGGCCTCACCAGCTCTCATACACCCCCAGACATGACCAGTGTCCTGTCGCATGCCAATGACATTCTGCCCTCCTCCTCGGCACCATAACACTTGGAATTAGGAATGAGCATTCTGAGAGGTCAGTGGCAGAGTCCCCAGCCTGTCACATGGTCCTGGCATGGACTCCATGCTTGGTAAATATTTATGGAGTGAATGAATGAATGCCATTTGGATAATCCCCCAGTTCTGCATCACCATGGCAATGAAATCCTGTCCAATTTGCTGTTGGTCTAGGGAGAGGATGGTGTTTAAAATCCAGCAGAACTATGCAATCGAACCCGAAGGTCTTAATGAGGCTTTGGACAGGGGAAGCACATTTGTCTTCATTTGACTTTGGGGAGATTGCTTTGGCTTCACCCTGGCAGGGTTTCCTATGAATTGTAGAGAACTATCTATTGACTTCCTCCCTTCCGTCTTAAAATTATCTCCTTGAATACTGTGTCCGAGTCTCCCGCTTGGCTTTGGTGTCCTGTCCCTTGATCAAGTTCAACTTCTGCACTCTAAGCGTGGGCTTCTCCGTGGGGCCTGGGCCTCCAGCGCTGGAGAACCGTCACGTGTGCCTCGGCATCCTCCCGTTGGTCCCGCGGCTGCCCTGTTGGGCTCCACACTGGTGCCCTCTCCTGCGAGATCTGGAAGTGTTCTCTCCCTTTGTTCCTTTAATTGATCATAACAAGCATCAACCACCAGAATGCTTAATTTTAAAACATTAAACAAAAGTGATCCTGCCTTGTGGATAAATTGCAGTTTATCCTATCAATATCTCTTTGAAAGTCATATTTCAAATCATCCTACATACAACCTTTTATGAAACGGGAAAGTGAGTTGGGGGTGGGGGAGGGTAGTGGCTGAGTTCAGAGGCCCGTGGGAACAGCCACCACACCACACCAAGGCTCTCCTCTCGGTTCACTGGCTGCCAGCCAGGGCTCCGTCCTCTGTGAGCTGTGTCAGGCCCTTTGACACAAGCATTTTTCTGTCACCAGAACCAGACTGAGTTGGAAAGTCATAGACTGGAAAATATGTGGCTAAGAGAAAAGGGAGAATGTTTTCATCTGCACTGCTGCTCCTTCTGTCCCAGCCACAGGGACAGGCAAGGCTGTGCCTGATGGCGCCGGCTGGTCAGGAGGTGGCATCGTGTTACTCCACACTCGAGGAGCGGCTTTCTGGGATCCACAGCAGCCTGAGCGCCTCTCAGCTGGGCTGACTGCACAGCCAGAACGTGGACGGGAAGTGGCGGGAGCTGCTCAGACCTCCGGGCCACTCTGCATGAAGTGCACAACTGCTCACAGACGCGTGTGGAGCCTGGGCGCTGCAGGGCAGCAGCTGAATCGCTCCTCCGAGAAAGTGAGAAGACACAGCCCAGTGCTGTCACCGTGCACGGCCCCGAGGTCCACAGTTGTCGCATGCTGGATGAGCCGGGGTGAGGAAGGAGTGGAAGCCACATCGTGCTCACGCTAGGATGGTGATCCACCAGTGTGCTGCACAGCCGCTTTCTAGAAGCTCCACTCGAGGGAAGTCTGCAGCCTCCCACAGCTGCAGGGCTTCTTTCCCCCAGGACTGAGCTCCTCCCCGTGCACCTGGGGAAGAGCTGGAGAGGAAGCCAAGCGTAATGCAAGCAGCTTTCGCAGGCATGCTTGGCTCACCTGTCCCAGACTCAGGCGGTCACTGGGCACGTGCCCAGGGTGGCCAAGGCGGGCATCAGCATCCCCAGGGCCCACCGGTGCTCCACCTCTCCCCCGTCTCCTTGATGCCTCTTCCCTTTCTTCTTCTTTGGCCATGACGTGCAGAGTCACCTGCAGTGACTGATGAAAGCTGGACCTGCAGGATAGAACCTGAGGGGCACTGTCGGTGTCGGCATTTGGTGGCGGGATTCCTGTCACCGGCAGCGCCTCTTCCCACAGACTCCTACTCTTCCACTGCGAATAAAGAGGCAAAAACCAGAGCCTGTGCAGCGGGGTGGGGGCTGTCAACCACGTGGTGGGGCCTCTGCTTCAGTGCTTCAAAAAATATGACCCTGCTCTGGACTCATGGGGCCTGAGATCATGGTTGAGTGCAGAGGAGAGTTGAGGTCGCACTGGGGACAAGACAGACCAGAGGGCTGACGGCAAGTCATCTCCATCCTCTAGTAAGGGGCTGCCGCACAGGACACCCGCCTCTCACGGGAAGGAAGATACATTGCCGAAAAGGAAAAACAGCCCTTGTGGGAAAGTCCCAGGGTCAGGACCGCAGCTCTACCTGCTCCCACTCCTGGAGCCGAAGAAGAGTGTCACCATCGATGCAAGCTCTGAGCACGCTGCCAACCGAGCTGGTCCCAACCCCCGAGTCTCTGCAGCAGGCTGGAAGCAGGGGTCCAGCCCACAAGTCTCAGTGGCAGTGGGCGGTGTTCCTTCTGCTGTGCACAAGATGCTTCGTGGTCACAGGTTAATTTCTTTTAGATCTTGTTTGCTATGGAGACTCAGTTGCTCCACGATGAAGGGAGATGATGGAACACTCTTGACCGTGGGACCACAAGTTTTAAATCTACTTGGTGGGTTTCTAGGCTCTCTTTATTTTTTTTTTTCATTTTGTTCAGAGATTTATGTTTCCCAGCCACGAGGCAAGTCAGTATTTTATAGTGGAAATGTTAGCAGGGCGCAGGAGCCGGGTGCTGGCCCACAGAACCTACAGCTGCTTGCTTTATTTCTCCTTGTGGTGTCATTGGGCTGGCATCAGTTACATCGCTCTTCCCACACTGACGTGGGGGCACAGGGTTTCCTTGCCACTGCTGTGGGGCTCGCAGGTTTATAGATGTTGCCGCATCCTCTGAGGAGTGTGGTTTTATTGATCCACTGCTCTGCTGAGGCCCTGGGCTGTGTGTTTCTCCAACACAAGGGCACTTGGGACTGCGGGGGACCAGAATGGGCGGTCTGAACCCCACTCGGAAGACCCAGCAGGGTGGCAGCAAAGCAGGGGCCTCGGAGGGCAGAGCACAGTGAGTCCACCAGCATGGCCCCCTCGTGGGTGTGCTGGGCCCTCACATTGAGGCCATGGCTGTCTGGCTGGCTGGCAGGCGTGATCTAGTTTGTTAGTGGCATGTGCGGACCCCTGTCTACAGCTGAGCAGCAGGCGCTACATGGACAGAACAGCCTTCTGACGGGCTTCATGGGCTTGTGGTGCTCCTGGGACCCCCTCACTGTTGTGAGGGCAAGAGACTGAGGTACAGGGTGGAGTCTGAGATTTGGGCAGACGCTCACGTTCTCTGGAGCAGCAGAGTGTTAGAGAGGCGAAGCGATTTGGAAACTGGATGGGGCTCAGAGCCACCAGCTGCATCCCTCTTCCCAGGGTCAGGTCAGAGACCAGAAGCAGAGCAAGCACAGCTCTCCTGGAACCCGCGAAGCAGCCTACAGCAGGACAGAGCAGAAGCACCAGCTCCTCCTCCCCTCGTTCTTAAGACTTTACCTCCGTTTGTTTTTAAAATTAGCTGTCAGCTATGGAAGCTGGTACAGGCCAGGAAGCTGCCACCTGCCACACGCCCACCACTGCTCACCAGCCCCCGGGGTCACTGACTTCCTCCTGGTCACACCCAAGTCCAGGTACTGGCATTGTTATTCCTGCTCTGCAGATGAGGACACTGTCACACAGGTGGTAAGTGGGGGCTCGGGAGCCACACCAGGTCAACACTATCCATGGATAGGATTTTACAGAATCCTGGAAGCTAAGCAGGTGAATTTCAGCATTTGCTCTCTGCAGCTATAATCTGTGATAAATGGACCACCCCCAGTCTTAATGAAAAATCATACCAACTACCTGAGAGTGTCAGAATACAAGAGCAAATGTGTATTTTATTAGCCTGCCTTTTATTGTTTGAGACTCTGTGGAACAAAGATAGGAAAGGAGAGAGGCCATGCAGCAGTCCTCTGTGCTATCAGCCCTACGTGGCTTGTCCCACCGCCGCCCCACGGGCTCTCCCCCTTCTCCTTAGGATTTCAGGGAATTGACAGGGTCTGTAGGAGAATCGGGCTGCCTGACTGCAGGCAAAGTGTGGCATTTCTGTGTGCAAAAGCCTGCGGATGCAGAGCAGTCGGCGGCCTGGTCAGGGCCTATTTTCAATGCACTTTCAGTGTCAGTGTTAGGCCGTGAAGTATGTGGTCCCCTACCTGGAAGTCCCCCTGGTTTTCCTGCTTTGCACAGGTCACAAGTCTAGTTAGGGAAAGAGCCTAAGTTGGTTGAGCTGGAGCTGGGGGAGGTCCCATTGGCCAACAGCAGAAAGTCTGCCCCCAGGAGCTGTGTACTGGACACGCCCCACGCCCAGGAGCCTGCTGGCCTTGCTGGCATGGAAGCGCAGTGCGCCGCACATGGCGGGGGCCCCTAGGTCATCCGACTGTAACTTACTTCAGGGGCATTGTGCACTCATGCCGGACCAGGCCAGCAACCCAGGAGGCCCAGAGGAGGAGCTGCTCCCCTGGAGTCAGCCTGGGCCAGCAGAGGCAGGTGGCGAGAGCACACTGGGGGGAACCCACAGTGGCTGTGGACACGCTGGACCCCGAACCTGCGTGTTGTCCCAGTCCTGTTCGGAGGTTTCACCCAAGCTCTCCCCCCCGGGGTGCCAGCCCCTCCTTTCCACGTCGCCTTTCTGATGGTGTCCTCGTGTTGAGCTCTGCACACTTCTCGAAAGCAGGTGGATTGAAACACGTTCACCCCTGGAAGTCACAGTGACTGCCGAAGCCCATCACTGGCCTGCCTTCGTTGCCTGCGCTGGTGTTGTGGGCAGCTCTCATCCGTTGCTAAATTGCTGCCGTCTCGCAGGGAGGGAGAGTGAGGCCCGAGGGGCGGAAGTGGCTGTCTGAAGGTCACACACCTGTCAGGGGCACAGGCCACTGCTTTGGTCCACCACGATAGAGCCACACCCTCAAGGGCTACTCTTGCTTCTGACGAAGTGGGTCGACGGTTGACCTCAGACATACGTGTTCTAAGGTGTTCAAGGGGAAGGAGCCCAGACGGCAGGAATCTGCATCTGTCACTTGCATGCAGAGAGCTGTGTCTGAACTCAGCTATATGCCAATGTGCAAAGTAAGTGGCCCTAGCAGACACCGAGCACCATCCGCACTTCAGATAGGGTGGTGAGGACCTCAAACTCTGCCACCCTGTATGGATTGGCTTCTGGGCCCCACTGACAGTTCATGTGAATTTGATTTTGAAACATGATTTAGCTATTTGGGAACAAATCGAAGACCTGTTGAACACGCCCATCTGTGCTTTGTCACGGTTCGACACCCTGGAGACAGCTGGCTTCGAACCCGCAGGTGGGTCCACCACCACTGGTCAGCAGTCTGTCACAGCCATCTCTCCTGCGTGCTCAGCTTCGTGTGGGCACGATAGCTTGAGGCCCCGGGGAAGGCCAGAGACCAGGAACAGCTTGCCAGGGGCACATTCAGGAGGAGCCACCCTGCCACCAGCGCGCGTGCAGAACGCCACAGGTGTCACACATTGAGATTAAACCTTAAGGTAAGAAATTCTTGCTGGTCCTCTGGAACAGTTCAGTATCCCAAACTTGATCTTTTAAGGTTTTTCTTTTAAGATTTTCATGTTTTCATGTAAGTCAAAGTAACTTGTACCGGGGTAGTTGGGTACCAGCTCTTCTGTGTTCCTCGAAGTACAGCCGTCCAGCCCTTGTCCCAGGTTTCATTTACTTGTCAGCTGTTGTCCCAATAGTAAATGGAAGATTCCAGAAATAAGCAGCTGATAAGCTTTCTGTTGCACACCGTTCTGCACAGCGTGATGAAAGCTTGCGCCATCCTGCTCCCTCCCGCCTGGGACGAGCACCATTCCTCGCCCAGCATGTCCACTCTGTGTACTCTGCCTGCTCGTTAGTTACGCAGCAGCCTGTTATCGGGGTGGCTGTGGTACTGCAGGCTTGTGTTTAAGCGACCCTCATCTTACTTCATAATGGCCCCTAGTGCAGGCTCAACGGTGCTGGCAATTTGGACATGCCAGAAAGAAGCCACCAAGTATTTTTCTAAGCAAAAAACTCAGAGTTCCTGACTTGATAGGGAAAGAAGAAATTCATTTGCTGAGGCTGCCAACACAATCAGGTATTTTGAAAGAGGGAGACCACATTTGCATAACTTCTATTATGGTATATTGTTTTCACTGCTGTTTTATTGTTAGTTGTTAGTCCCTTACTGCACCTATAAAAGTTAAACTTATCATCGCTTGCAAGTACAGGAAAAAACATAGTATGTATAGAATTTGGTTCTGTCCAAGTCCCGTGCACTGTCGCCGCCTTCTCCCTGATTGGCTTCAGAACACTTGGGATCCCAGGCTTTTTTTTTTTTTTTTTGTAGATGGTCAGCATGCCATTATTCTATTTATTTTTATGTGGTGCTAAGGATCAAACCTAGTTCCTCACACATGCTAGGCAAGCACTCTGCCACTGAGCTACAACCCCAGCCCAGGATCCCAGACTTGATCTCTTGATACGTATTTCTTATCTGACTGATAAAATGTCTCTTCTTTCTCTTTTATACGTGGGGGACCCCATAATAATGTTTCATTAGGAAAAAGGGCTGGTGGCGTGGGGCCTGTGATGTACCTTGTGATCTTCTTGACTCGGACTTTGAGCCAAGTGGACTCGATTGATGGAAACCAAATCTTCAGCCCCTGGTCACCTCCTTGGCACTGTGGGACTCAGCCTGCAGCTCCAGGGAATGCCTCTGGTGGGCGGAGCCTGCCGAGCCCACCCGCCATGGGAGCAGGGTGGGCTCGGCATGGGAGCACCCGTGCTCTGGCGTTTGTGGGAGAGAAGGAGAAAGCGGCGCATCAAAAGGCAGCAGCCCGGAGGACAGCAGAGGCTTCTCGTGCGCAGTTGCTAATTGCGCTTTAATAACAGTCAGGAGGGCAAAAAAGGCCAGTGTTCCCACCAAGCAGGATGGCCGAGCCGCATCAGGCCGCGCTCTGCTGGGCCTTGCCCATCTCCCTAGGCTGGCTGGCTTCTTTTCTTTCCTTCTTTCTTTCTTTATCTGTGACATCTGCTCAGTGCTTGTCCCTCCTGTGATAGCATGCCCCGTGCAGCTGTGCAGACCTCCAGCTCTGCGCTGGTGCACGAGTGCCCTGAGCATACGGCCTTTTTGATGTGTGATAAAACAGAACCGAGCCACGGGGGTATGGCGAGCGAAGGCATCAGAATACCAATGAACCTGCTCTGAACAGAGCCGCGGCTCAGAGTGGAACAGACATCTCACTGAAGTGTCAGGAAGATGGATAATGTATTCTAATTAGGGATTGCTGAGACCTCTGCATCGAGCCACTCCTGGATCTCAGACCCTCGGACCCAGCGAAGCAGGGTTGTAAATGTCTGAGTGTCCCATCATAGCAGTTGTTGGATGCCCTTTACTGATTGGTGACTTCTTGATTTGCCAGAATTTGCAACCATTAAAGTGTTCTCTGCCAAATTGCTGTTTCCCTTTAAAGCTTTGTAACTCGGCAAGTAACCTCCTTAAACACAAAAG
Organism: Sciurus carolinensis; assembly: GCF_902686445.1. Lineage (NCBI taxonomy): Eukaryota > Metazoa > Chordata > Mammalia > Rodentia > Sciuridae > Sciurus > Sciurus carolinensis. The sequence continues at coordinate 3,790,696 of NC_062226.1, forward strand.
CTCTGGGCAAGGTCCTTTCTGAGTACCACACCTGGGCCTCCCCCCTTGAGGATGGCGCAGGACCCATGCATCCTGACACAGGCCTCAGTCTAGGCTCTGTCCCTGCTGGAGGACTGAAGTGGACAGACTCGGGCCAACACAGGGAGGAGGGGTCTCCATGCTGCCTTTGCAGTAGGGTGGGGATGTGCCCCAGCAGGTCCCCAGGAACCTCGTTCCTTGGCACCTGGGGGACGATACCACCTCCTCTAATCAGAAAGAGCAGCCCTGGAGAGCTGGTGACCTACGGTTCACTTCAGAGCTCCCCACCTTTCTCCCCAAGTCTTAGACACAGTGACACCCACGAGGAAAGGCTAACCAGGAGCTGCTCCCCTGTTGGCTGGTAGCCGGAAGTCCCGCTTTCTCCAGCGAGGACTTGGCAAGAGCTGCTCTGCTGAACAGTTCTGAAAGCTCTGGCCCATGTATGATTCCCGCTGTGAGTTCAGGGTGATCGTGACGATTGCTCAGTAATGCAAGATGAAAAGCAGAGCTTGGTGCTGGGAGAGGCCAGAGCCCCAGGCTCCCTCCAGCTCCAAGTGACGGACGCAGCCTGCTGCTCTCGTGCTGGTGGAAGCAGCTCATGGCCTCACAGATCCTCCCCTCCGCCTAAGAGAAAGTCAGGCTCTGAGCTGAGCTGTACTTCAGACGGGGCTGGCTCGGCTTGAGGGACCAGGGAGCCCTCGGAGGGCGTGCCTCGGGCTCCTGGCGCTCACCTGGGCAGGTTTGCGTTCTCAGAGCCACAGCCCAGTGCTTGGCTGGCTGTGACAAGGACTTGAGAGAAAAGGGCTGTTAAAAATGTTTATTTTTGCACTTTTACTTTTTAGTTCCAGGAACCAAGGGTTCTGTGACCGTTTCTTTCTGTATAAGTTAAGAAATTAACAAAAGCCTGCCTGTTTCTCCCAACACTCTTGATACTGTACATTTGTTTAACTTCTCTTCTTTAACTGTCAGTGGAGGCTGTTGGAACCTAAATGCTTTAATAGAATAGAAATGTGGGCCCCATGCTGTTTTTCACAAAAAGATACCTCTCAGCCCACCTGCCCTGCGTCCTGTAAGTCCAGGGTGTGAGCAACCTAGAGTCTGAACTCACCCTGTCAGTCACCTCTGTCCTGAGGTGTCAGGGCTCTCGTGCTGCCTGAGAGGGAGGTGTCTCTGACAGGTGCTTCTTCAGACCTCAGCTCCAGCTCCTGCTCGCCTGGCTCCCTTCAGTGCAGAACGGGACTGGAGTGATCGCTCTTGTCTTTCTCTCTTGCAGAGCTCACTCTGCTGATTTATCTGGATATCGAGCCTCAAGCATTAAACAGTGTGTGTGTGCACATGTGCGTCTAACTCTAGACTCATGGGACTTGAAAGGCCTTCAGAAATTGTTTAATGTGAACATTGCTGAGGGACATAGAAAACAGCTTAAGCAAATAGGAAGATAATGCGTTGACTTGATACTGTAAAAATGTCAGTTCTTCATGAATTAATCTACACGTTTAATGTCATTCAAAAATCCTTGTAGAATTTCCATTTTGGAACTTGACAAAAATTTTTTTGATGCTTACCTAGAAGAATAAATATTTGAAAAAATGGGAAGGGGAGCATATTCTATTAGACATAACAATAAGTTGTAAAGCAACAATAATTTAAAAGGTTAAATAGGAGCAGTTTAATCATCTACAGGCAGAAAGAGGCCAGAACCAAGGTCATATCAGCATTTATACTATGAAAAAAGAGACACCGGAGGGGAACAGAGAGGCTCTTTAACAGCTGAGGTTGGGACAGCTGGCAAGCCACAAGGAAACAAATTAGGTCGCAGCTTCATGCCATCACAAAATAAAATATGGCACTTTTAATAAATAATTAATAAATAAATAATTAATAAATATTTAAGTGTAAAGAGTGAATACATAAGAGAACAAGGTTTAAATGCAAGTGAATATTAGCTTTGCAGTGAGAAGACCTCTTCATACATCCACACAATGCCAGAATCCAAAGAGGAAAGGAACGATGAGCGAAAGCCCTGATGACATCATTTGCCTCAACCAATTTGTGATGGTGTTCGCCAAGATGGGTTACTATTCTTAATATGTAAAGAGCTCTGATAAGTAACTAAAAGGATGAAATCCCAAGGGACAAGTAGATAGATGGTATGAATAGACATTTTGGAAAAGAAAAAACTCAAATAGCCAATAACATGGGAAAATATTGAACTTTCCATTTTAATTAATGCAGCAGTGTAAATGTAAATTAATGCATCAATGGCATATTACATTTTGCTGGACAGATTTTCCTCCAAGTTAATGCCCAACATTAGCAAGATGCAGGGAAACAGAGGTTCTGCCATTGGATTTATAAACTGGCCAGGAAATTTTGTGGAGTACTATGGCAAAATATGTCAAAAGCCACAGGAGAAAGTATCAACATCTAGATATTCACCTCGAGGATATTTGATACACAGCAAGATGTATGTACAGTGTTTTTTAATAATGATGAAAAGCTGGCATCAAACCAAATGAGCACCCATATTGGGTTAGTTAGCATGTGGCAAGTCAGTTCAGGCAGCCATGGAAACCTTGGGGAGGAACCTTTTGTGACTTGGAAAATATTCCTGCCATGTTTTTGCCTCGTGGAAGGAACCGATTACAAAATAGTGTACGTACATGTGTGTGCGATTCTTTCCTCTCCTGCCCTGGGAAAGAAGGATCTGAAGGGAGATAAACCAAAATACCTCAGTGGCTTGTGTAGGTTGGTGGTGTTCTCAGTGACTTGCGTACTACTTGGGCTTTTCTGCATTTCCACGTGGTAAACAATGACTGTGTGTCCATTCACAATTGGATCTAAGAGCTAACACAGGTAAGTCTTGCAGACCAACACCCTAGCTGCACCATGAAGGGGCCACACCTGCGGGGTCTCATCCACGTAGAGAGTTAGCTCCCAAACTTGAGTCTCTAGACATCACTCAGGGTTTGCTCTTGAGAAAAGTGGGGTTTGGATGTGATTTCTTGCCTGAGGAATCCCATCTCTCAGAAGCTCTGTAGGAAATGTGGAAAGAGCCCAGAGGACCATCCCAGTGCTTCTTAAGATGGTAGAAACTGTGCGCAGCTGAAATGCTCAGCTGGGGGCGTGGCTAAGCAGCTGGGCTCCTGGGAAATGAGGCAGTGGAGAACCCCTCCAGCAGGAAAGTTCTCGTGGCCACTGCAACACGTGGAAAAGGAATCGGGACTAGAAACGTGTATGTGGGCTGGAATATGGTAGAGCACTTGCCGGGCATGAACAGCCCTGGGCTGGATCCCCAGCATTGCAAAAAAAAAAAAAAAAAGACAAAAAAAGGTGTACCTTCTGATTCTAATCATCAGCATGGATTTGGAGGGAAGCGCGGTGGGGGAGGAGTTGACAAGGAAGAGCGATGCCGCTGTCAGACATTCATCTCCTTATCCGAGAGGTTCCAGTCCTTCCATAAAGCCACTACGTGCTTTTTAAAATGATTTTTAAAAATCTAAAAACAGATGAGACAAGCACCTCCTCACCACCTCTGTCTAGGGCTGGATCCTGGATGGCATCCCTGAGACGCGGGAGCAGGCGCTGGTGATCCAGACCCTGGGGATCGCCCCCAGACATGTCAGTGAGTATCCCAAGGCCCCTCCCACCAGGGTGGTGCAAGTGAACCCCTACTCTGTGTTGCTAGCTCCCCAAACCCCATCCTTGTCCCAGTCACCACCCACAGGAAGGTCTGGGGGAGCGGCAAGAAAAAGATGTGTTAAATTAAACTTAGCCTTAGTCACAAGGCAAAGTGTCTCCTGGACCTGTCATTAAGATAGGTGGGGGTTTACTCTCTCCTTGGGGGTTCCTTGTGCCTGAAACCCCATCTCTGAGAAGCTCTTTAGGGAGTAATCAGAAATGTGGCAGAAGCATCTAGACAAAGATGTTGAGCATGCCGTCATTGATGACAGCGAAGGTTGCTAGCCGCGGCAGGTCAGTGGTGGGCTGTCCTGGGTCCCGAGAGGATGTTCTTTGTGTCTTGGTGCCAACACCTTGTTTTTAGGAGTTCCTGGGGTGGGAGATGGTGGTGGCTGCTCTAACGGCATTATGCAGCCAGCGGAGTTTAGAACAAGTTACTGGTCCATGTGAGTCCCCTGCCCAGCACATCTGGGTTTGCTGATCTTCTCTGCCCAGTTGTGCTGAATGCTCCAGACACTGTGCTGATCGAAAGGAACCTGGGGAAGAGGATCGACCCTCAGACGCGAGGTATGGCTGTGTCCACACCCCATGCCCTGTGGGTTTCCAAAACACTCGGAGACCTCTCACTCCCTCAGACTCACCCTGCTCTGGGTCTCTGAGGACAGTATGCAGGAGGTGACTGGGGCGGGCAGAGGCCTAAGCGGCGGTCTGGCTCTGAGCTGGACGACACTGGGAAGCTGTGGACTTCAGTGGGTGAGGAAATGGAGGCCCTTTAGGTGAAAGGAGGGGGCTCATTTGCTGCAGAACCAGACTCAAGTGTGGACGTGGGGTGCCGAGGCTTGGAGCCCACCCTGCTGAGCTCACCTCCTGGCTCAGGGCCACACGTGGGAGCAGAGGCCAGGCATGTCTCCATCCACTCTATGCTCTTTGCGGTGGCGCAGGAAAATAAGGACTGTGTTTTATCTGGGGAATTGGCAGGTGCCACGGGGCTGGGGACCAGCAGAGGCAGGGAGTGGCAGACCTGGTCTTGTGGACCTTGGCTCCACCCCTTTCTAGCAGTACCACCTGGGATTCCTCTGAGATTTCGTTTTCTCTTCGGTACTTATGACACGGTTGCCATGAGGATCTTCAGGCTGTCAGCCAGGCACGGAAATTCACGGTGCCCTTACCCCAGGTGACTCTTATCCTTGTTTTAATAAGAGCAGCCCAGTGCTCTCAGGCCCCGTGGCTGTCAGTCACCCCGCCACCACCGCAGCCCACAGGCTGTGGCCTCCAGGGCCGCGAGCACCCTAGCCAGACCCAGCAGCAGCCCTGGCAACCCTGGGTGGGTGATTGTAACTGCACCTCTTTCTGTGCAGAGATCTATCATACCACCTTTGACTGGCCCCCTGAGCCTGAAGTCCAGGACCGTCTGATAGAGCCGGAGGGCATCTCAGAGCAGGAGACAGCTCAGAAGCTGCTGGTCTATCACAGGAATATCATCAAGCTCCTTCCTTCTTACCCCAGAGTCCTGAAGACCATCAATGCTGACCAGCCATGCGTGGACGTCTTCTACCAGGGTAAGCGCAAACGGGAAGCCCACCCTGGGCCCAGTCCCGGGCCAGGGCCACCAGGCATGTCTGCCCACTTCATCAGCATCATTCCATCTGGCGGCAGCCAGTGGCCAAGAAGTGCCTGGGACCCCAGGAGTCAAGCCATAGATGTCCAGGTTCCCTGCCCAGAGGCTGTGGGTGCAGGATCCCTGAAGTGCCCCACCGGAAAACTGTGGCCAGTGTCAGTGTCCCACACGTGGACATGGTCATGTCTTCAGCCCATGAAGAGCCCAGCAGTGCTAGAAGTGGGAAGAGGAGAGGTGAGGGATGGGGAGGCAGAGTCCAGGCCAGACCCCAAGGGGAAGGACAAGGGACTGTAGGAAGAGTAGGGCTCAGTGGGGGAGTTCTGCCAGGCCTGCCCCAGGCCTGGGCCCAGTCCCCAGCCCCAGAAAGGGGAACAAGGATCAACGTGAAAGCAGAGGTCACCAGCGCAACCTGACTTCAGGCGTGGTGGGTCCGTGCAGAGGGACGAGCAGTCCTGCGCCTGGCACACACTGCCGTCCATGGCCACAGCAGAGGTTCCCACGCAGCCCGAGGAGAGGGCCTGCGTGAACTGGGGAGGGGAGCTTGCTCCCGAGTCGCGCAGCCCCTGGACTGCTGACCCTCGCCGGCACGCATGCTTTTCAATCTGGCATGGGTCTTAACACCCTGGGCCTCAGGCTTGCCATCCAGAGGGGCCTTCCTCCCAGGAGCAGGCTCCCCGGTGGGTATCCGCACCAGAGCCCAGCGGCCGGAGGAGGGGCTCGGTGCCCCCCCCAGCGTTGCTGTCACCATGGTTCCGCCTTCTGCTGTGAAGGCAAGGGGAAGCTAGGACCACCCTGTCCCAAGAACTGTATTATGGTTTTTTGAGGGTATTGCTGTCTCAAAAACCCAGTTATACCCTTCCACTGACTCCAGGAAAACGAGGCATTTAGAGGGCACTTGACGGCCGGTGACATCCTTGCTCACCTGCTCCCTCAGGTCTCCTCAAGGAAAGGTTCATCCGGTTGCTTCCCACTGCCCCTCCTGCTGCCCTGTCCTGCTGCATCTCTGACAGCGTGTCTGAAGGCACCACCAGCCACGGGCGGGTGTCTGGAAAGTGACTCTGCTTTCAGAAATGCCGGCTTATAATTTCCAGTGCTTTCGCATCTTGGAAGGGTCTTTAGTGGCGAACACTGTGCTCTTAAGATAAACATCCACTACATTTATCTTATGCCATGATTCTGAATTTACACATTAATTACTTCCAAATTACTTAATTAAATTTAAAAGTTCACATGATCGTTCATAAAGAATTCATGCCTGGAATTGTAAATAAAAATGTGAGTGTCTGAATATTAATTATTATTAATTAATAATGTGGAGAGATAAATTGAAAATTGGAATGCAGAATTCTCTCTGTGTTGTTTTTTTAATCTCTCTGCAGTGTACCCAGCAACCACATATTTCTTAAAAAGAATAATTAGATGTCGAGACCGTCTGGGGGATCATTACTTCTAATTAACTTAGTTATTTACTGTAAATTAGGCATCATTTGTGCTTTGCAGAGGCGCTGGATCATGGCTGGCCTGAGGAGAGCCTTGCCGAACGCCTTGTCTGGGCTTCGAGCTCTCAGTGGGGACGTGCCCACGGCAGAGGGTTTGGAAAGCTGCCCCAACTCTGCCTTGTCTCCGAGCCCGATTGACTCATCTGTAAAATGGGACAAGAATGCACCTGCCTTGTGGGATTGTGGGCCAATCAGATGAGGCAGCGCGTACAGGGTGCTTAGCTTAGCAGTTGATGTGTGGTGGCCGTGATGGTGACGATGACCACATGACCACAACCTCCAAGACAGTCAGCTTTGCCTTTCCTGTGCCATTAGTTCTAAGGAGGGGATTGTAATGTCTCTAATGATCCATCCATTGAGACAACCCCCAAACGAGTCCAAAGTTCTTCACGAGGGGCAATTTTGTCCCACTGCCCCCCAGGTTCCACAGGGAGGACATTTGGCGATGTCTGAAAGCAGGTTTTGGTTGTCACAGCATGGAATTGTGCTTCTGGCACCTAGTGGAGGCTAGGGTTACCAGTCACCATCACACAGTGCATGGGATGCCCCACAACAGAGAACCACCTGGCCTCAACATCATGTGCTGAGGCTGAGAAACCCCAGATGGGATGCCCATAAATGGTTCCGGGGACAGGGTTCCTGAAAGTAGCCTGCTGCTCAGTCCTTTGCCCTGGACAGAATCCCCTGGGGGGACGTTGGCACAGGTGGTAGGCAGGGTCTCCGCGGCTGGCCTTGTAGGGATAGGCTGATGCTTCTGCAGGAGGTGAGGCAGGGAGGAGAGCCCGTCATAAGGTGGCCGCTTCAGTGGGCAGTGCCCCAGTGCAGCCGGAAGCCTGCCATTCGTAGCCCTGTGGGCTGGTCCTCCAAGCTCCCCTCTCATGTGCTTTAGTGGGAGGTGGCCCGTTTGATGTTCAGTAGCTTCTCCCCGTGACATCTTGGCAGGCAGGGCCCCCGCAGTGCAGGTCTCGGTGTTGGAAATGCTCAGCCCTGTCTCTCCACCTCTGTTCATCAAATGCCAGGGCAGGACCCTGACCAGGGCTGTGCATCTCTGCTCCCCCATTCCTGTGACTGTCTCACCACTGCCTCTTTGGAGACTTGCAACAAAGCTAATGTCACTGGAGTGCAGCTACACAAGTTATTCTCCACAAACTCCCTAGTCCTTTACAAGTCCCTGCATGCTAGGCTCCCACATGGCCTGATGCGTTTATCCAAGCCCGAGTCTGATACCCAGCAGAGAGCCAGTGCACCTCCCCTGGGAGACCAGCCTGGGCCCAAGGCTTTTGGTTAGAGGCTCAGCTGGGATGCAGTTTGGAAACCTGTCGCATGCCAGCCCCAGTCCAACCGGAGGCAAGTCAGGCTCCAGAGCAGTTCCAGGGCAGTCCCCGAGGGCACTTGGTTCCTTCCCGACCACTGCACCCCGGCTGTGTGTCAGGTGCACAGAGGCTTCTCTGGTGCAGTGAAAGAGAGAAATAATGATGACCATGGAAGCAGCCGTAGCAGAGGGTCTTGAGCTGCCTTCCCTTCCTTAGGGTCTGGGTTTATTACCCTCATTTCTCTCTTTCCAGCTCTGACCTTCGTCCAAAGCGGCCATCGATCCAATGCCCCATTCACCCCGAGGGTGCTGCTGTTGGGGCCCATGGGCAGTGGGAAGAGCCTGCAGGCCGGCCTCCTGGCCCAGAAATATGGCCTTGTCAACGGTGAGTGCCAGAAGCAGCACTGCTTCTCGAGTCTTCTCTGCCTCTGCCTCCCAAGCTTCCTCATTTTATAGGCTGGTGGGAGGCCAAGAAGAATTCATGTCAATTCTCTTTCTTGCTCTCTGCTCTGAACAATTTCCAGTTAGCCCATCTTTACAGGGATAAGATTTTTTCCTCCTGAAGAATATTGCCATAAAGACATTAGCCAGCAAAAGCATGTCCATGGCCCAAAGAGCCGGAACATTTTCTAGTCATCATTTTTCATCTCCTTCAGCGCGCTGGTTTCTCTGCCGTCTGCCTGAGGAGCTCTCCTGCAGCCCCGCAGGCTGGCTCGCCGGGAGCCTCGGCTCCTAATAGGCATCTGCTGCTTATTTATTTGCTCCCGTCTGGCTCTGCTCCCCCAACCCAGGTCAGTGTGTTTACAGGCAAACAATTTCTGAACCAGAGGAAGACTTCTCGCTCTGCACAGTTTCAATAAATATTTTACCAGGAGGAGAGAAAATATTGAAATCAGCTCTCCAGGTCTTTGCAGAGGTGGTCCCAGGCGGTCTTGGAATGGCGGCCTGTGTTCAGGAGGATCAAGGGCTGGGACAGAGGAGGCAAGCATGGCAGGCAGTGAGGGGCTGGAGGAGATGCAGGCACCCCCCGCCCCCCGCGCCACAGCCTGCATCACCTCTGCTTTGTGCACCACAAGAGCACAAGACCTGCACCCCAGGTTTATAAATATGTATATGCACACCCCCAAATTACACAACCACGACATACAGATCTGTGGAGAGACTACATACAATGCACACATGGGTTCATATGTCTGGTACCCCAAAAGAATCACATTTGGAATAAAAACGCTTTTCAATTAGGTTTCCTCCAACTTGAAATTCCAAAGCCTCAGGGATTAGCAGGAATCAAGAACAAAAGTCACACCTGTAAAATCAAGAGGGAGAATTGAACAGTTATTCTGCAGATTTGTTAATGTGGAAAATCTATACACTTTAGGATAAAATGTATACCCACTTAATTGGCTTATTTATTTTATCCCAGGGATTGGACTCAGAGGTGCTTAAACACTGAGTCACATCTCAGCCCTTTTATTTTTCGTTTTGAGACAAGGTGTCTCTAAGTTGCTTAGGGCCTTCCTAACTTGCTGAGGAGGCTGGCTTTGAACTTGTGATCCTCCTGCCTCAGCCTCATGAGTCACTGGCATTACAAGCATATGCCACTGCACCCAGCTGCATTTACCTTTTTTAGAAAAATGGAATTGTTCAAAGTATTGCTTCTTTCAGTTTTACCCTGCAGAGCATTACAAGATGAAATGCGCAGCAGCGGGTGGGAGGGGCAGGGATTGGAGCACGGCAGGGGCGAGGCGCCTTAGTTAAGAAGGAGCAGCAGTCCACCTGCACCGTGGCTTTGTGAAGGCCACGAGAGGCACGGCGACAAGAGCCCTCATGGCAGAGAGAGGACCTGAACACTGCAGCAGCACCTAATCGCACACGGCTTTGTCCAAATGTTGGCTCCCGCTGCCTTTCCTTTTTATAGTCACTCTCATTCAGGAATTTGTTAAAATTCAAATTGCTTTCAGCACAGCAATTGTGAAGAGAAGATCTAACCAGCCTCAGTTTTTCCAAAAATGAAACTAGAAATGCTCCTGATGCTTTGTAGTGAAGGACCCCCCGTGGGACTCTGGATAACTGAGCTTTTGGAAACTAATTCAGAAAGTTCATTTTTCTCAAAGGTGTCCTTGATGAATAGGAGACTCCAAAGATCTAAGGAACCAGTTGAAGGGACCTGAGGTACAAAGAGGCAGCACTGTACCGTCGAGGGCTCTCTGCAGAAGCCTGTGGGAACCAGGGCTCCAGGCACTGCCTGCTCCTCTGGGCGCCTGGTGTGGTCCTGATCACGTTTAGGAAGCCACCGAGCTTCGAGCACACCAACGCTGGTCGAAAGACCCCCTTTTGTAATAGGTGGGAATAGAAATGGGTACAACTTTCTGAAAGGAAAAAGGCAGTGCTGACTAAGACGCTCGCTGTGCAGACCCGTTGGCTTGGTGGTTCCACTCCTGAGATTTGATTCTTCTGGAGGGCTCCTCGCATGAGAAGATCGAGAGGCACCCTCACACCCGGCTGGAAGAAACTCCTGAGGTGATGTGACATTGTGCTGTCTTGCTAGAGGAGGGGGTGGAAGGCAGGTCACTCAGCCCTGTCCGTGAGGGGTTCTCATTTTTATTAAAAAAAAAAAAAAAATCACATTGGCCTATGCACATGCAAAGTCTGAAGAAACATCCACACAGAGACTGGTCATCTCTGTAGAGTGTTGTTTCACAATGCTGGATATATTTAGTTTTTATAACAAGCAGGAATTTTCTGATCAGAATCAATTGTGAGAGATTCATTGACGATTATTAACATCACCCATTGGGTGACTACTGTATGCAGCACACTTTATTGGATGCCCAGGGAGCATCAGGTGTGGAGGAAGCAAGAGAGCTGAAGCATGCAGGGTGACCCAGGCTGGGGCAGGGGACAAGCAAAGCTTGGCAAGGCCACCCCAATGCAGTCCCAGGCCCAGCCTGCCAAAGACATGCTCCTTCACATGTACCTTCTATTTCTCCTCAAAAGTCCTCATCAAAGCCCACAGCAAGAAGACAGTTGCTTCAGTTGAACATTTTGACCATAGATATAATTATTTTTTCTTCCTTTGCTCCAAATCTGTTTTAGACAGGTTTTTTTTTTTTTTTTTTTTTTTTTTTTTTTTTTTTTTTTTTGCTGTTGTGACTGAAAGACCTGACAAGAACAACTTTAGAGGAGGAAAAGTTTATTTGGGGGCTCATGGTTTCAGAGGTCTCAGTCCATAGACAGCTGGCTCCTTCCTTGGGCTTGAGATGAGGCAAGACATCAGGGCTGAAGAGTGGCAGAAGGAAGCAGAGAGACTCCACTTGCCAGATACAAATATGCATCCCAAAGGCACGCCCCGGTGACCCCTCCTCCACCGCTCTGGCCGCCAGTTACCACTCAGTTCATGCTGTCAGGGGTTCTTTCCGTGGTTGGGTTAAGGCTCTCTTGACCAGTCAGTTCTCTGAACCTTCTTGCGTTGTCTCACACAAGAGCTTTTGGGGACACATCATACCCAAACCAAAACAGTTGTCAATAGAGGGGAAACTGGTCCAGTATTTTCTTCATTGGGTGCGCTTGAGTGAGATGGCTGTGCACAGGGCTTTTGTCGCTGTCCTCGCTGAGCAACTGTGGTCACACATTCCCCTCCGAACACTACTTTAGCTTCATCCCACTTTAGGATGCTTTGTTTTCATTACTATTCAGTTAAAAATGTTTTCTAGCCAGGTACAGTGGTGAACACCTGAATCCCAGCGACTCAGCGGCTGAGGCAAGTTCCAGGCTGACCTTGGCAGTTTGCAAGGTCCTAAGCAATTTAGTGAGACCCTGGCTCAAAAATAAACAAGATAAAAGGGACTGGGGATGTGCATCAATGGTAGAGTGCCTCTGGATTCAATCCCTGGCACTAAAAACAAAACAAAACAAAACAAAGCCTTGTAATTTCCCTTGTGGTTTCTTCTTTGCACCTGCATATTATTTAGAAGTGCACTGCCTAGCTTCCAAATATTCGGAGATTTTTTCCAGATTGTTTTTTCTTATTGATTTCTAATTCTATTGCTGTCAAAGATCATACCCTATCTAATTTTGATCCTTTGAAGTTTATAGATACTTTTTATGACCCAGCATGTGGTCTACATTGGTGAATCCCTTGTGCACTTGAAAAGAACAAGGATCTTGAAGTTGTTGGGTATGGTGCTCTGTAAATGTCAGTTGGGATGAGATGTTTGACAGCATAGCTCAAACCTTCTAGGTCCTGAATGACTTTCTCTAGACTTATGATTTCACTGACTGAAAGGGATAGGTTAAAATCTCCAATTCTAATTGTGGATTTGTTTATTTTCCGCCAGCGTCTGCTTCATGTAATTTGTTCAGTACATATGCATTAAGCCTTTTTATGTCTTTTTGATGAAATGACCCTTTGTTGTTGGGAAATATTCCTCTACCTCTCTATTAATATTCATATTTTTAGAGTCCACTTGGTCTGATACTGAGACTGTCTAACTTGTGATTAGCGTCCATATGGTATATTTTCTATTCCTTTTCTTTAAAGCTATCTGTATCAATATTTTGAGTATGGGCCTCGTAGATAACATATACTGGGGATTTACTATTTTTAAAAATCTGATCTGACATTCTCTTAGCTGAAGTATTTAGTCCATTTTCATTTAAAGTGATTTTCACATGTTGGGTTGCAGCTCTACCATCTTGGTTTCTGTTCTCTATTTGTGTCATCTGTTCTTGTTTCTCTTTTCTTGCTCTCTTTGGATTAATCAACTAGCTGTACTAATCAGTTTAATTTGCGCTCTTGCCCTCTTAGGGTTATCTCTCTGCTTTCCTTAGTGGTTGCTCTAGAGATTAAATGTGTGTCCTCAGCTTGTCATGGTCCTTGGGTGACCATTGCACCTCTTCACGTGTAACACAAGACCCACGACACTGTGTTCCCATCAACAATACACTTTGTATTTGTTGTCCTTTGTGCTGCTCCTGCCCTACATTTTACTTTTAATGCTATAAACTCTACAATATATTATAACAATTTTGCTTTTAAAAGTCATTTATCTTTCAATGAAGTGAAAAATAAGAGGGGAAAGACTTTATGTCCCACCTATCAACATTCTTCCTTCCTTGGCATAGATCCAAGTTTCCATCTGGTATCATTTTCTCTCAGCCCAAAGAACTTCCTTTGATAGTTCTTTTAGTCAAAGTCTGCTGGTGACAAATTCTCTCAGTTTTTTTTGTGTTTGAAAGTGTCATTGTTTTACCTGCACTTTTGAAAGATGTATGTTGACAGGTTTTTTTTCCTGGCACTTTGGAAATGTCATCCATTGTCTTCTGGCTTGCATTTCCTCTGATGAGAACTCAGAGGCAGTTTTTTTTAATCTTTGTTTCTCTGTATATGAAGCATCTTTCCGCCCCCTCTGACTGCTTTTAGGATTTTCTCTTTCTCTTTAGCTTTTGACAATTTGACTACAGTATATAAGGTGTGGCTTACTTTGTACTTATTCTTCTTAGTCTCAAAGATTCTTGGACGTGTGGGCTACTATTTGTCATCACATTTTTAAATTCTCCTGCCATTATTCTATTACATATGCTTATGGTTCTCTCTCTCTATTTTCTGGGACTCCAGTGGCCAGTATGTTAGACTGCTTCTCTAACAGATAACTGTTCCTTTATCCAAGACCTCTCTCCCCATCTTTGCTCAGTTTCAAATACCTCCATTGCTTGTTTTCCTGCCTTTAGATTCACTGTAGTTCATCCAGTGATTCTTTTCATATAAGATTTTGTATTTTCCAGTTCCAGAATTTCCATCTGGTTCTTTTTTTATAGTTTTTATTTGTTTGCTGAGGTTCCCCATCTGCTCACTCATTTTAACTATCTTCCTTTAAAGTTTTAGCTATATTACTAATTATTGTTTTAAAGTCTTGGTGAACCAATTCTTTTTTTTTTTTTTTTTTTTGGTACCGGGGATTGAACCTAGGGGTACTTAGCCACTGAACCATATCCCCAGCTTTTTAATTTGTTTTTAAATTTTGAGACGACCTCCATAAGTTACTGAGGGTCTCACTAAGTGACTGAGGGCCTCACCAAGTTGCTGAAGCTGGCTTTGAATTTGTGATCTTCCCGCCTCAGCTTTTTGAGGTGTGTCCAGCTTTGTGCATCAATTCTGATCTTATGCCACTCTTGATCTGGTTCTATGGCCTTATGCTCCCCTTGTAGAAGCTTACCTTTTTCTAATTTTGTGTATGTCAAGTAGTTTTTGTTTGTATGCTGGACATTGTGGTGCTTGTGTGACTGAAGATCTGAATTGTGTGCTTCTGCTTTAAGAATTTTGAGTTTAAAAGAATTGAGTTCTAACAGTCAGTTAATTTACTAGAAGATCAACATGATCCTGCTGAAGCTCACTTTGGGGCTTTTAAATGAGGGATTGTCGTGTTCTTACCATAGGGATAGAGCATGTTTACACTTGAAGTGTGACCTTTCTGGAGCCTCCACTGAGTTTCTGGGTCTTCAGCGAGGACTCCCCTTGGCTGTCACAGTGCCAGCATCTCCCAAGCACTGTGAAATTCCTTTCCCTCTCCAGCTTCCCATAGTTTTCCTCACCAGGCCTCAAGGAGTCTCACCCTACACGTGTGTGGCTTTGTATTGACCAAAGAGTCAGTGAGCTCCACGCAGATTTCTGGAACGTCTGTGCACAGCTCCCTCCTCTCCATCAGTTTGTCCCACCGATTCCAGCTCTCGAGTCCCAAACTGCTATCTCTCTTGCCCCTGCCCAGCGAGACTGCTGCTCTGTTGGTTTGAGAAGTGTTCGCAGGTGGAAATCCAGGGTAATTGTGGGGCTCGTGTTGTGTGTGTCCCCTCTCAAGGGTCAAAGCCCCATGCCATCCAGTACCAGAAAGGGTTGCTTCATGTGTTTCGCTCAGTTTCGTAGCTTTCTATGAGAAGAGGTAAAGATGGCACCTGTTACTCCTTTGTGGTCAGAACCAGAGGCCTTCTTGATGTCATCCAGATCTGGGTTAGCATCCCAGTTTTGCCACTTCCTGGCTGTCTGACCAGAAACAGCTTACTATACTTCTCCGAGCCTCTGTCAAAGCGTCAAGCTGTTAAGAGAACTGAATAAAACAAAGCAAGCTTGGTCCCATGCATGGCCCATGGAGAATGGCTCCCATTAGCCCTTGTTCTTGCATTTCTCTCTGCTGGTGAAGCTGCCTACCACTCAGAACAAAAATCCCTGCTGTCCTTTGCGTAGGGAATCAAGCATATCATCGTTAAGGAGTAGATCCTTGTAAAGCTCCTCGTCATGACATCGTGTCATTCAGCTAATTTTAGGATGGTTTCTGGTTTCTTTAGTAGAGGCAGAAAACTCCTTGGCTCTGCAGATTAGAAAACCAAGGTTGTGCAGTCAACAGCTCGTGAAGACACAGCCGAAGTCTTGTGCTTTGGCTCTAAGGGCTTGTCCAGGAGACGGGAGGCTGTTTATCACCCCACGTGGGTGGTCCAGCCATGGCCCAGGGCTGGAGGCGCAGTGGAGCATGATGGAAAAGACCACCACTGCCATGGGATGTGTCCAAGGTGGACAGCGCAGCAGGCAGCTCACTCCAGAGTGGCCTTTTAATGATGTCTAAGCCACTTGGCCCATCGATTGGTCACCTTTGTGGACCCACCATTCCTGGAATCCTTTCAGACTAGAAGGGCTGTGGAGATGGAGACGCCCTCCCACCCTCCCTGTGTGGTCCTGTCAGGGATGAGCAGTTCTCCCCCAGAACGTTAATCCTCGACAGCCACCCAGAGAGCTGCGAGTTCCGTTCAGTAATTCCAGAGCAGCCCGGCCCTGCAGGAACTTCCCTGTCTGGGACGTCCTTGTTAGTGTCTTCCCACATTGTTCACATCTTTAAAAATTTTTTAATCTTTATTTAATTATTTTTTATGTGGTGCTGAGGACCAAACCCAGTGCCTCCCACGTGCCAGGCGAGTGCTCCACCACTGAGCCTCGACCCCAGCCCACCTTGTCCACTTGGAGTATGTTCTTTGCCAGATGCGGTCCTTTCCTTCCTTTCTTCCTCTTTTTCACTTCCCAGCTGCTTTCTGATATTGACCTTGCCGTGGGTGCACAGCCACGTGCAGAAGATCTCCCTGAGAGGCCAGCCCTGCACCAGGGGTTCTTTTTTCCCTGATTCTTCCTTCCATTTAAAATTTAATGGGTGTCTTCTATTCCTCTCTCCATCAGTGTGCTGCGGGCAGCTGCTGAAAGAGACGGTGGCAGACAAGTCAAAAGTTGGCGAACTCATCTGGTCCTTCTTGGAAAAGAAGGTGACAGGTAGGCCAGCCTCCCGCTAGCTGCCACCACCCTGAGGCTGCAGAGAGAGCTCACTCTGCGTTCAGTGCTCTGAGCACTGGGGTTCAAGGTCAGGGAAGACAACGCGGAAATGACAACTGGACACTCGTGGGGGCAAAGGCCCAGGGCCAGTGCCTTAGTGAGGTGTTTGTGGATATGGTGGGTTATCACTGGTGGTCTGGAAGGTTCTTGTTTCTCAAGAAGGCTTGCTTCTCAAAACTGATAATGTTGAGACGGGGAGAAATTGCAGAGCCTCCCAGGTCCTTCACTGCATGGTGAGCAACAATCAGCAGTCGGGCAGGAGGTGAGAGGGCTCAGCCGATGTGAGGACAGGCCAGCCCCAGGGTGGACACACCACTGGTGCTCAGGGGGCTTGGTGGGGAGCAGGACTGGACACGCTTTCCAGATCCCTCTGTCATCTGTAATCTGAACGTACTCTGAATCTGACCCCTAGAAGGGCGTCTTCAAGCTCATTTTCCTGAGGCCACAGAGGAGGCACAGAGAGGGCACCAAGCTGCTGAGGACATACAGTCAGCTCATGGCCAGGTTGATTTATTTACTTATTTATTTAGGTACTGGGGATTGAACTCGGTACATTTGACCACTGAGCCACATCCCCAGCCCTATTTTGTGTTTTATTTAGAGACAGAGCCTCACTGAGTTGCTCAGAACCTCCCTTTCTGAGGCTGGCTTTGAACTTGAGATCCTCCTGCCTCAGCCTCCCAAGTCGCTGGGATTACAGTCATGCACCACCACACCCGGCTCGTGGCCAGATTTTGATAGACCCTGTGCGCAGTGCATTTTCCACACACCCATGTGTCTTTTGCACAAGCGTTCTGGTGCCTCCACACAGTTGTGCAAGTTCAGGTGTCATGTAATGTGAACATGTGGTTGTCATGAGGAAAATCAACCCCAAGCCTGGTGGCTACACCTGCAATCCCAGCCTCTAGGAAGACTGAGGGAGGAGGATCCCAAGTTCAAGGTCAGCCTGGGCAATGGTATCTGAGACCCCCATTTCCAAAATAGGATTTAAAAAAGAGCTGGGATGTTGCTCAGCGGTAGAGCTCTTGCGCAGCATGTGCAAGGCCCGGGACTCAATCCCCAGTACCTAAGAAAGAAAGACGAAAAAAGAAGGAAGGGAAGGGGGAAATGAGGCCTCTGAAACCACCCTCCTAGCAGCCGTTCGGTGTCGCCTGGCCATCTGCCAGCAGGGCCCTCGCTGCCTTCTCCTGCTCTTTCTGGGTGGAGGAAATTAACAAGGAGTCTGGCTGCCTGCTCCAGCCGTCAGCTGAGAGTTGCCTGGGGAGACATCCTGCCCTGGCTCTCCCAAGGTGCCCTAGCTCCCGGGGGGCGTTCAAGTGAGCCAAGGAAGAGCCATGCGACCCCTTGATCTGTGCAGGGCTAGGTCAGAGTGGGCCCGTTCCAAAGCCACTGAGGGACACCCAGAATGACATGCAGGTAAGACGGCCAGGTGGCATGAGAACAGTCATGCGTCGGTGCTTCCCTGTCTGGTTCCGGTTCCAGTGCTGCCCCCACCAACCTTGTGGCCCCAAGAAACCACCATGCCCTCCTGGAAGCCCCAGCTTCCCTGGTGCGATGGAGATAGGGATCCCTGCTCTGCAGGGTGGTCATGAGCACTGGCTGGAATGTGCATGGGCAGTGCCCCGAAGTGTGCCCAGGGCAGCTGCTGCTACAGGAAGCGGCTGTGGCTGTTGGCGCACCTGATGAATGCGGCCTGGCTTCTCCCCAACACTGTCACAGGTTCGGATGCGTCCCTGGTTATCTCAGGCTAGGTTGATGGGTTGGGTCCGAGGTCATGCCCAGGAACATTAGGGACGTGCAGTACTGACTGATGTCCTGCCTGCGGGGCTGCATGCCCGCTTCTTTGCTGTCTGCAGGAGTCCCTGGGTGTTTGTGTGCTGTTGCTGCTGGAAAAGCACAGCTTACCAACAGGGATTTTTCTTGGAGTTCCAAGGTGAGAAACCCTCCAGCCGGGCCAGTGTCAGGGCTTTGCTCCTTCCTGAGGCTCCAGGGAAGGGTGTTCCAGCCTCTCCCAGGTCCTGGAGGCCACCTACATTCCCTGGCTCTTGCGACCTCCTCCTCCTGAAGCCACCATTGTGCTCCTCTTGTCACATCCCCTCTGACTCAGCCCTTCCTGCCTCCCTCTTGTAAGGGCCCCACCCAAATAGTCCAGGATAACCTGTCTCAAGAACCTTGCTTGACTGAATCACATCTGCAAATCCTTTTTCCCACATCAGGCCATGTATTCACAGGTACCAGGGGCCCTGGGGCTGGGGAGCATTATTCTTCCGCCCCCCCCCCCCCGCCCCCGTAGCTAATCACTGGAATCTTCGCAATCTGTTAAGTGCAAAAAAAATTTGTTTTGACTAACATGGTTTTTGTTGTTGTTGTTGTTGTTGTTGTTTAGTTTGGGGATTTTGTGGAGCTGGGGGTGGAACCCAAGGCCTTGCATATGCGAGGCAGGTGCTCTGCCACTGAGCTGCAGCCCCAGCCCACAACTATACCTTTCTAATTGTGGTCTCTTGATTTCTAGTGATATTGGTAAGGTTGAATAAATTCTGATGAGACGGTCGGTGTGGATTTCCTCTCTTGTCAGTTGCCCTTCTGTGGCCTTGGCCTATTGACCTGTATGTATCTTCGCTTGCTCTTTTTTTTTCAGTGCTGCTGTTTAAACACAGGGCCGCATGCTTGCTTGGCGAGTATTCTTCCAGTGGTCACTACCCCTAGCCACCATTTTTCAATTAAGCGATTTTTTGTTGTAATTGGTTTGTAGGTGCTCTTTGCATATTAGTGTTGTGTAAATTTTCCGTTAATTTATGTATACCCACGTGCTATATTTTATCTATATATTTCAAATCACATCATGAGATTGTGCAGTTTTAGTGATTGTTGGGGATGGTGATGTGCCGCAGCCCTTAGCTCTCAGATGTCCTGGAGTGTTGTGGTCCCCAAGGAGGTCGTACTAGGATGTTGATTTGATTCTTTCTGAGGTCATGAGCACTTGACCTTCTAGTTTCTTCCTCCATGCTCATCACCATCTGACCAGGAAGCCTCATCACCTTTTGCCTCCCAAAGCACCGGGCCCCTGCAGCAGCACAGCCTAATGGACCATCAGGTATGGGCACCACGGTGTTCACTTATCCATCAGTACCTGTGAGGTGAGTGGGAACAATTGCTAGTTCTTCCCTTTAGAGAGACAGAAGTGAATTGCCTTGGGCCCATCTGCGCCTTAGGCACAGCTGGCTTAACCCCCCACCAAGAACAAACCCAGGGAGTTCCTCGCAAGCACAAGGCCCTGGGTTCAATCCCCAGCACCGCAAAAAAAAAAAAAAAAAAAAAAACAGGGAGTGCCAGTGGTGGTCCAGGTGCAGAGGGTTTTGGTTTGTTTGGGTTCTGATTTTTGGTGACTTCCAAGGGGACTGAGTGCACCTTCACCTTTCCTGTGAAGTTGGAGAGACCTGGCTAGCTTCCATCTTCAGTGTTTTGTGCTTTTTTCTTTCACGGCTTTGTTTGTTTAGACTATGTAGCTCTATACCTTTGCTCTTCCTACAAAATTAAAGACACAACAACAACCAGTATCATATCTTCCTAACAGAAGCAATAAATCCTGTCATCTCGCTGATCCTGATCTTGCAGGGATAACAAAGAATGCATTTGCATTCATAACCACTAACAGGGTCTCATTAGTGGGATGTGGAGATGCCGCAGAGAAAAGCAGAGCTCTTGGCTGGCCAGGGAGGAGCCTGCACCACCCAGGCTTGGCAAGGACCACCCAGCCACTCGCAAACTGAGGAAGAGCATTTAAGTGACTCTTCATAGAACTTGGGTTTGAAGAGAAGGTCCGACTGAACGGGGACCTACCTAGCCAACCACAGCCTTGCTTTTTTCTGAGTAACTGCTGTTTGTGGCCTGGCGGAGGCTGCCCAGGTTCTTGCCTAGGGTATCAGTAATGTCTGTGACTCAGGGTCCCCCTGCCCCTGGGGGCACCTGCTCAGGTTTTGTGTGGTGAAAAGCCGTGTCCCTTGCCCACACCCTGTGTTCTGAGCCCAAGAGGGGACAGTCCCTGAAGCATCAGGGGTGCCACAGGCTGGGACCTTGCATGGAGATTCAGCTGGGATCTGAGACCATGGTTGGGTTTTCTAACACCCTCCAAGGCCAGCTCTGGGAAGCCACCCAATGCATGGCCACATATTGGTGGGGACAGGGAGATAGCCCCCAGGTCTGCCTTAGGAAGAATGCTGACCAAGTGGAGGCAGAAGTGGAAGGGGGTCATCCCCACACCACCCCAAGACAGAAGGTCCATCCAGAACACCCAAGGACAGTTGTTGGTGTACCACTAGACTTCAGGACTTCTGGAAGAGGGAGGTTATGGCTGCTTCCCTGTCACCTTTGGGGGTCCACTCTGGCACCTCAGATTTCACCTTTCGCCTCCCCAAACCTCAGGTGCATTTCGGGTACCTCTGCCCTTGGTGCTGGTGGCATTCCTGGGAGCCTGGGAGAGCACCCAGCCCCTTCCCTACTGCCGTCCACATGGCGCAGGGAGTGTGACTGGTGGAGAGGGCATTGTAAAGACGGAGTGACCTCAGTCAGAGGGTGACACTCGTCACCACCTGAGCAGACCACAGTCCAGCTGCCCATCCTTGGCAACCCCAGGCCAGACAAGGTGGATGCTTCCCGGGGACACGCCCCATGCCTCTCTGAGTATGAGGCCTCCTCTGTGGGGACTCTGTTCTGCCCACGCTGCTGGCCTCTTGGTTACTTTTCACATGTTGGGGATCCCTGGAGTGGCAGGCTCCTGCCCAGCCACCCGCCTGGAGCCGCGTGCCCCAGAGGTGCCATTCTGTTACTGTCGTGCTCCTTGCCACGCTGGCAGTCCTCACACCCTGGCTGGCTGGCTGGAACAGATCCAGAGTCACCTTCCCTCGGGAGCCACCTCCTCTTATTCCCCAGCAGGCCTCTGAGGTTGAGTCCCAGCCGTGACCTCTACAGACTCGGTTGTGCTCTTTTCTCTCCTCGCGAGTGCTGCCAACACCTCCTTTGGAATCGGCTGCAGAATTAATAACTGTGCTGTTTTCCCTTCTTCCCACATTTTTTGGGCAAAGGACTTCAAGGCCGCATCTTAGTTCATCTTCAATCTCTTGAGCCCAGGCTCTTGGTGATGGCACCATGGACAGAGGGACAGGGAGATGCATATTCTGTGCCCTGGGCTTTGAAATTTATCAGTCTGACCTCCTCGACTCATTCTGACTTAGCTGCCGTGAACAGGCCACCTGGAGTCCCCAGGGCTCCATGCGGCCTTCTTTACGCGGACACCACCAGCACAGTTCACAGGGTCGGTCTGCACAGGACAGGCAGGTTGAGCTTAAGTCATACAGCCCTCCTCGCCGGAAAGCTCCTGTCACTTGTGCCTGGACGAGACACAAAGCAAAGACATGTGGAGCTTTTGGAAAAACAGCTCCTCAGCCGTTTCTGTATCAGCCGAACTGAGGCTATGGGCGCCGACAGCCTCAACTGCCCGTGTGCCCGGGATGCGGGCAGAGTGGTTTTCTCTCCAGAGTCAAGCAGGCGAGCTACTAGGTCTCCGTCTTCGTGCTCATCCTTGCAGGTTGCTTAGGCTTCCCCCGGAGCTCGGCTACCCAGGACAGGATTCAAACCAGCCAGAGGCGATTCTTGTTCTTCTGGTTTAAGTCTTTGCTCAACATGTGTGAGATGCTCATCATGAGCCCCTTCTAGTGTGCTCAGAACACGGTGGAAGTGTCAGGGCCCCACCGGCCAAAGAGTGACCCCTGCAGGGGGACTTTTGGGGTTCTGGCTCTTCTCATCCCCCATCCCTCCTGGAGTGGGGGACGACCATTCGTGGAAGCCCCCTACAGGGGTCTCTCTCGTCAGGCTGCAGTGCGCTCCTAGCTCACCCGCCCCTGACCAACAGAACGGCAGTTCACGGTAGGAAGGCCCAGACTCCTCGACACGCACCCTTTCAGGTGTGAACACGGCCATTTAATTGGTGTAATAACTTTCCCCAAAGCCAAAGTCCTGGTGTGCAGAAGAAAGTGTGGAAGGCAGATCATTATGAGCATTACCTGCACACCCTCAATTTCCTGAACATTCCAGTCTGGGGAAGGTCCCTCATGGCCTGATAGAACCTGAGGAGAGGAGGGGACTCCAGGGAGCCTGGAGGCCTGACTTGCGCGCTCTCTGGTAATGAGTTCTCGCCCAGGCAAACTCAGTGCGGAACACAGCTGGGGTGCTTTCCAGCGATTTTGAGAGTTTTCCCCTAGTCCAGGTCCCAGGCGGCCCAGATCAGAGCCCAGCCCAAGTGCTTCATTTTTTAGGGAATTAATATTCTCAGCACTAAATGCACACTAAAGATCCGACAATAGACCTGCTTTTCTCTTTTGTTAAAAACTTGCAAAGAGTTGCTGAGTTGAAAGACGAAGTAAATCTCCCCATCTGAGCAGGAAGCGGATGCTGTTTCTTGTTTGGAGCGGCGGAGCCTGGCGAGCTACGAGCCGTCTTCCCGCAAAGGGGAGACCCAGGGGGACCTCTGCCCGCTGCCAGGGAGCCTTCCGAGTGGTGTTTGTAGGAGCTGAACACAGCGCATGCCTCTCTAAATAATTTACCAGTTGATTAATAGACTCACAGGGGTATAATTAGTGGAGGGAGAGACAGTGGGCACAGTAACCAGCACAGCGCTTGGGGGAACAGGAGCCTTTATTTTTTTGCAGAAACTTTCTAGGGTGCTGGGCGTTTGAAGATAAGTTGGGAAGAGCTCAGTGCCTCTTCCCTTTTGAAGTGGAAATAGGACAGTTTGAATCCGTCGAGTTTAATTTTTCACAAGCTTTAGGGGCCCCGCAGAGCAACTCCCTTTTTATTATTGAAAAAAAAACTCTACATTTTTCTTTCATTTTTCTACACACACACACACACACACACACACACACACACACACACACGCAGTCCAAGCAGTAAGTCATAAACACACTAATTTACTTTTTTATTCAACGTGGGTTTTCCCCACCCTGCCTCCCCCAGATGCGTGTTGGCATGTGTCCCTCTGGTGTCCCCCAGCCAGAGGCCCCACTGGAGGTGGCCTAGAGGTTGATTAGTGGCTGCCCCCTGTAATGTATGCATTTTCAAGGAACCTCACCTCGGTCTGACAATGCTTTTGAAGTAGCTTCTTTTTTCAAGTCAAACTTTTGACTTTTCCGCTGGGATTGCTACAAAGATTTCCTTATGGAAAATAGGTAGGAGTCTTTTTCAGCCTGAGAGAAAGCCACAGTCGAGCTAGCCAAAGTGGTCGGCGGGTCTGAAAGTGCTGTTTGCATTCCAAGGACCCGAGGGCCTGTGAATGAGAGCAGTTGGGTAAAGGGGTGGACACGACCCCCACTGCGCATCAACAGGTTCACACCCGAGAGTCGGCTCCTTGTTTTTTTAAACAAGTCTTTTAGGGCCAAGGTGTACGCCGTGTTTCCACATTATCTAAGTGGTGTCTTGCCAGAGGGGCAGTGCCTGGCACTGAAAGGTCAAGAAGCCTTTTGTTCAAAGGCTAGTGCAGCAGGGAAACCGAGGCAGGCAGTGAGGGGTCTTGATTCATTCCTGCATCCAGCCAACAAAATTCTCTCTCCACCAACTGTGGCATTGTGGGCACAGGGTTGGCCCTGCAGGGCAGCCCCACGTCCTCCTGCTAGGCTGATGCTTACCAAGTGCTTGCTGTGTGTCAGGGATCTGGCTTTAAAAAAAAACACAACACAACTAAACCCAGACATTTCTGGGAAGTCTAAGGAGAGCCCAGAGGTGCAAGGTGCCCTCCTGCTCTGGCCAGGGCTTCCGAAAGCATTTCCCTCTCCAGGGCAGCCACTGTGGCCTCAGAGAAGAACGAAACCTCCAACGCACTCAGCTGTGAAATTGTCTCAGACAGGCCAGACCCTGGAGGCCCAGCCCTGCTTTGCCAGGCAGGAGATTTCCTGGAGCAGCCCAGGGCGGGTGTAGCTGGAAGCCTTTCCCCTCTAGTAGGACATCTCCACTGACAGGGAGGACACTGGCTTCTTTCTCCAAGGGCTGCAGGTGGGGCCTGCGGAGAAGAGACTGCCCCCCCAGTGACCTCCTACTGCTCTGTACCTACAGATCCAGGTTCAGGGACAGGAGTTTTACAAGGCTTGTCACCTAGAAGCCAGCTCTGAGGTGTCCCTGTGCAAGGGATGAAGAGGGAGGAGAGCCCAGGGACCACTGCCTGCAGCTTTGCACCTGTCTCTGCTGCTCTGAGTGAGAAGGGGCAGTGAAGGGCAGTGGGTGACAAGGGACACTGGGCAGACCAGGCAGAGGGTGTGGGAGGGGGGAGGGGGGGGAAGAGCTTCCCAGAGCATGGAGGAGGGAAGTGTCTGTCCCACCACCCACTCGCGCAGGCTGTCCTGAGCACCCAGGGTAGAAGGTGGGGCGGGAGAGCTTCCTCATAGGGCCCCGTCCCTGATCTTGGCTGCAGAACTCTGATTCCTCCCTGGCTGCCAGTCTTGGCTGGGTTACTGGGAGGCAAGAGGGACTTTGTCAGGGACCCCACACACACCAGAGTCCCTCCATTTCTGCTCCTGCCCTCTGTCTGATGACTCTGCTCCACAGGTGGGGGCTGGGAGGTGACTTGCTCCCCAGCACTTGCAGGCTCCATGCCATTGGGGAGCTCAGCCAATGTTTGTGAACAAGTGAGTGACCATGTGGCGGCTGGCCTGGGTCCCTGTGGTGTGGACAGTGCCAGGCACTGTGCAGGTGAGACCCCTTCAGTCTTGAGGGAGGTGAGAGTTGGGCTGAGGGGGCAGTGTGCAGCCTGATGGGCTTCTAGAGAGGCAGTGTCGGTCCGGGTGGCACTGAATGCGGTCTGGGCTCTGGAAGCACCGGGCTGTGTGGCCTCAGCAGGAGCCTCAGCCTCCACATCTGTCCTGTGAGTGCTCAGGGCTCGCAGTGGCTGGTTGCTACGTTGTACCATGGAAGCCCAGTGCACGGCACCAGCTGGCAGGAATTGGCTGCCGGGATTAGTGGAAGCCTTCATGGTCATCGCAGTAGCAGGGGCAGGGCAGGGGTGCCAAGGGCAGGGGTGGCAAGTCCTGTTGGGCACGCGTGTAGGGGTTTCTTCTGGTCTCACTCGTCCTGTGACTGCCACCAGCTTTGGGTGCCTGGTCTCTGTGGTACCCAGGAACTGGTGAAGCTCCAGTTTACCCTAACTCTTGAGCCCCAGTGACCTACTTAGGTACAACAAGCTACCCTGCAATCTAATGGCATAAAACGATGCTTAGTTCCTGATTCAGTGGTAAGGATCTGGGGCAGGGCGGCAGGGAGGGCTGGCTGCTCAGCACCGACGTGGACCTAGTTGGCACAGTTGGAACCACTGAGGAGCAGGACCCCACCCACCTCTGCACCTCAGTTTGGGTGTCCAGCTGTTTCTCTGATCTGTCTGCACACTGCATCTGCTGGGCTGGGGTACCCAGCAGACTCCTCATTCCCAGCCTGGCCCTCTCCCTGCAGCCCCCAGGTGGCTGTCTTGGCTTCCTCATGGCTTGGCAGCTGCAAGCCAGCACCTCCTTCCTTGGTAGCTGGCTTCCCTAGAGCCTGCTTAGCATTCCAAGGGGTCCGAGGAAAGCAGGAGTGAGAAACGCTGATAAGCCACGAGGCTCCTGAGGATCCAGCCTCAGACACAGGGCAGGGGAGTTAGCCCCTTCCTCCACCGTGAGCAGGGCAGCAACGAAGGCGTGGCCGTCTTTAATCCAGCACGCCAGGGAGGGCTTGATCTGAGAGGTTCAGGTTTGCTTGGGATGCCTGTGGGGCAGATCACAGCCTTATAGATTCTTAGAAGCTAGACCTCTGTTCCCCCAAGACCTGAAAATCCAATTCTGTTCCTTTCAGGATGGATTTTTCAGTTGGATTTAAATGCAAACTCCAAACTAACCCAGTGATAGCTCGGTGGCCTTGGGCAAGTCATTTCCTCTTTCTGTGCCTGTTTCCTGAAGTGGGACGCTACACTCCTTCCTTCACAGGATTGTCATGATGGCTACCTAAGTGAATATTTGCTGGGGTAAATGCATGCTTAGACCAGAGCTGGGCTCCCCGCGCCATAGCACACGTACTTACTGATAAGCGCAGCGCTGCGTCTTCTCTGTCCGGGACCCTGACGTCACTGCCTCTGAGCCCCACATTCATTCAAATGCAGGGAAGATCATGCTCCTTAAACTCTGCAGTGTAGACTGTAAATACACCTCGCCTGGGGCAGTCCCACCCACTCTACGTCACTGTCTTCTCACTTTCCCACAGACTCTCAATTCATTTTGAGATAAGAATGATTACCAGGGTGTCGTAAGCCGTGTGGCTAACAAAGTCTTTTTGTTTGCTAAGTGCAGCACCAGTTATTAACAGAACACCCTTTTTTGAGTGGTCTTTTTTCTCGTCTAAAACTTCATTCAAACGAGAAATGGAGGCGTCCACTGTTGGGCAGCTCTGCTACAGAAGTGTGGGTGTGTCAGCGCTGGGTGGGCTTTTGCGTGGGCACAGCACAGGGAGTGGTAGAAGGGGGCAGCCACTCTGAGGGTGAGTGCCCAGTGGGCGCAGCACCAAGAGCCCCAGGCACTCGAGTGGCCTGCCCTGGATGCAGCGCCCCAGTATTGAAGCACTGGTGTTTCCCAGCCCTGTTTTCTTTCACGTCACCCCAAGTGCCCTTATGAAGAAATGCAGATGTTGTGTAGACTTTCAGAACACGGCAGCCTTAGAAGTCGCTGCTTCCTCTTGTAGGGGAGCCAGGGAGACAGGGGCTTATTTGGGAAAGGGACCTAAGTCCACGAGGAGGCAGCTGGAGCCAGCAGGCTTCTGCCCCCTGCACAGGTGCCCAGTGCACTGGTTTCTCGTCCTCTCCCCTGCGGGTCCCGAGAAGGTCCTCCTAGCTGGGAAATGCGCACTCGGCGCAGGCTCCCTGTTCGACCAGCAGGTGGCACTACATAACAAACAAACAGCCTTGCTGAGGGCGCACCTGGCGGCCCAGCAGGTCCAAGACGCTCCTGACTTCCGGTTACAGCTGCGGGAAGGCCTGCAGCCTGGGCTGCCAGGAGGCAGTACCTCCCGGAGAGGGATTATCTCCCAGAAATCCTTCATTTAGCTCTCACGGAATTTCAGGGATATTAGGCAGTGCCCTGAAGGGCCAGCTCCATCCTTGGGCAGAGCTCGGGGGTCCCAGCTTTCTGGGGAAGAGACCCTGCCGGGGACAGGGGGTTGTACCCCCCTTCTTTGACACATCAAAGAAATTAAACAAAACCAAAAGCCGCCCTTCCTTCTCCTCCAGTCCTGTTCTTTTCTGTCCAGCCCGCCTGGGTCCCCAGAGGCCCCTTCAGAGGCAGGGCAGCCCAGGAGCTGTGCGGGGTGCTGGGAAGGGGGCAATTCCTGTGGCGCCCACAGAACTGGCGCCACCCTCACAGTGACTTCAGCAGGGCCGGAGGAGGGGGGTTGGAGGGCGAGGGCAGGTGTGGAGGAAGGGCCGTGCGGTGTGCGGGGTCCGAGCGGAGGCCGCAGGCGTGGGGCGCAGTGCGTGCGCGTGGGCGTGTGCGTAGTGCGCTCAGGTGGGCTGTGGGGGCGTGGGTGTCAGGCGTGTGTGCCGAGGTGCCCAGCTCTTCCCCGTGGGCCCAGGGTGCCGAGGAGGCTGCCGGCAGCCTTGGGGCCCTTACCTGTAGACGCGGCTGAGGGACCCCTTTCCTTTCCTCTGCCCTTTGTCCTACCTGCCTGAGAACCCCAGTGACCTTAGTGCCCCTCCTGATTTTGTCCCCCAACCTAGCCCCAGCCTAAGGACACTAGGTGATGGGCAGAATGCTGTGGCCCCAGGACTCTGCGGTGACACAGACGGCAGGCAGTGAGTGCAGGGAGCTGTGCTTCCAGGGCAGGTGCCCGCAGCCTGGGTGTCCCGGGCCTCCACAACCCCACTCCCCACTCTGGGGGCTGGACACGCCTGAGGACCCACCAGCCACCTGGTAGGGGTCAGTCCCTTCCAATCCCCGTTGTGGGTAGGCGGTGGAGCGGGTGCCGCCTGTCTGGAGAGTGGGCGGGTGTGCAGAGGAGCAAGCCTCGCGGCCTCGGACCCTGGCCTTTACCCAGGCTCCGCCTTTGAGACGGGAGCGCAGCCAGGGTCGGGAGTGGACAGAGAGCTGGCAGGACCGCAGGGCCCAGGAGCAACCCCTGCCGGCCTGTCTCCCCATCGACCCCGTGCCAAGCACCCCCAGCCAGCAGGGACTCAGTGATTGAGATTTTGATAAACTCAAGGCCAACTTGAGGGCTGCCATCTTCCATGGAGGAGCTTGAGGAAAAAAAACCTAAATCGTGGCGTGGCCTCGTGAAATAATGGGATACTTATATCTTGCACTTGGCTGAGTTCAGGGCTGACAGGACATTCCAGAGAGGGAGCCCTTGGCGTCGCCCGTAGGAAGGGTAAGATGTTAACTGTCAAACCCAGGAATCAAGCCCGAGGCATCTGACTTAATGGTGGAGGACTTCACAGCCCGAGAGGTCTCAGAGAGGAGGATAAGGGTAAGTGGACGTTACCAAGGGGACGCTAAACTCCAGCAGCCGAGCGGACCCGTGTCGTGTCGAGCCCCTCAAAGCGGGGCTGGGGAGGTGGGCGCAAGGCCCACAGGAAGAGCGGGCAGCAGGGACAGGGGCACAGAGCAGCCGCCTCAGGGCCAGTGCAGCTGCAGGCTGGGTACGGGTCCTCGGGTCCCCCTCCCCTGGACTGCGCCTGATGCTTCTGGCAGGAGGGGCTGCCTGGGCGAGGGCGGGGCCTCCCAGGCAGCGTCCTGAGGGGTGTGTCCTTCGTCGTCTGGCCGGGCACTCCCAGCTCCTTCGCCTCCTCCCAAGGAGGCCAACACAGCCCGCCGCCCCAGAGAAGGGCAGCTTTGCCAGGACTGTCCGGGCAGAGCTTTCTAGACCCATGGAGTCAGCGAGGGATGGGGCCACCCACGCCCAGGCGCCCCGGAGTGGGAACCAGCTCCTGGCACAAGGCGGCCTTTGCTGTGGAAGGTCTCACGGCGGCCAGGCGCCTCCTTCAGGCCTTGGTTTCCTTTTCTTGAACGTCAGCACCGGGGCTGGGGCTGGGTCCAGTGGTGGACTACTTATCCAGAGCAGGGGCCCGATTCCATCCCCAGAACCAGAGGGCGGACTGCAACATACTTTTTAAGCTGATTTTAAAATTATAATTATAAATACATAGTAACCACACAGAATAATGGGTTTTGTTGTGAGGTTTCATACAGCTGTATAACGCACGTCGATCATATCCACCCACCCTGCTACCCCTCTCACTCCCCTTCCTCCTTCCCGTCTAGTCTCCTTAAAATGTTCATGTCAGCTTTTTGTTTCTTTTCTTTTCTTTTCTTTTCTTTTTTTTTTTTTTTTTTTTTTGTGCTGTTGAGGATTGAACCCAGGACCTTGTGCCTGTGAGGTGAGCACTTTATCAGCTGAGCTGTATCCCCAGCCCCAGCTTTTTTTTCTAGACCCCACATAATAGAAAACATGTGATACTTGTTTTTCTGTGTCTTGTCTTTTGTCTCCAGCTCTCTCCATCATCTTTCTGCAAATGACATGATTTCATTCTTTTTTATGGCCAAATAATACTCCATTTTATGTATGTGTATATATATATATATATATATATATATATATATATACATGCCACATTTCTTGGATCCATTTATCCAAATAATTGTGTGTATGTGTGTGTGTTGTTGTTGTTGTTGTTGTTGTCGGGCCCTCCCCATGCCAGGAAACCCTCTGCCACTGAGATTTTTATTTAATTTTAAGTCAGGGTGTTGCTAGGTTATCCAGGCTGCCCTTGAACTTGGGATCCTCCTGCCTCAGCATCCTGAGCAGATGGAATTACAGGCGTGTGCCACCTGCCCAGCTCAAACAACACTTTTTAAATGAAAAGAGAATAATGTTCTTTTGGGGACCCATAGCTGGCATTTGAACCCCCATGTGCTCGAGGCCACCCCTGTTGCATCTGGAACCACCCCACCCAGACCCCCAGCAAATCCCAGGCATCAGCCAGTGTCTCTCAGATGCTTATTTAACTCAAGAATAGATTACTGTGTGCAGATGGAAGGGATCACAGAGAGAAGGGTCTTCCGGATCAGTCTCCATTCTCTTAGGACCTGGTAAGGCTCCTGCTGGGACATCTCTCAGGAAGGGAGACTCAACTGGGACAGGAGGGCGTCAGACTGACTCCTGATGAGAGAAGGGAGCTGGCTTTGTTGGTCCCTGGCAGGGGCGTGTTGATTGGCATCGGGGGCACCTAACTGGAGCCCTGTGCTGCAGATGAGCCCGCAGCTGTTCCCGAGGATGCACACCAGCACCTAGCCTCCTTGAGCAGGGCCCACCTGGTGTGGGGCAGCTCAGCCAGGACTCCTGGGTCTGCTGTCCGGCTGGGAGCCACGGCCCTGCGGTGCCCCTGGGGTGCTAGTTCAGGAAGGCAGGCGTTGAATCACCGCCACAGCAAAGAGGACCCATGGACTCACAGTTGTCACAAGTCCTGCAGGAAGCGTTGGGAGTCGCGATCTGCTGCCTCCTCAAGAGGGGCTTGTTGTGGTTTCTGTTCAAGTTGGACTGTTTCTGCTTTCGCTTGCTTCCCAGTCTCCCCATAAGTGGCCTCCCCTCTTGGCTGCCCCTGAGCTCTTCCTACTTCTCCCATGCCTTGTGGGTTTCCAGCCAGGACGGTACTGAATGGTGTCCTTGTCCCCTCTTCATGCTGGGGCCCTGAGCTCCGCAACCAGAGGGATCGGTTGACTCATGAGCATCAGGTGGGCCGCTCCTCTTTCCTGTGTGTTTGGATCAGGCCAGTTGTTGAGCTCCCCGCTGGAGGAGGGCTCCTCACGGTTGCCAGCCTCCTGCTGCTGAGATGCCTGGCCTTGGTTTCGGTCCTCTGTGACAGGCGCTGTGCGCTTCCCGGTTTCACTATGTAAACCATGCTGAAGCGGATCCTTTACAACCTCTTTCCTTTCTGGCCTGTCAGCTCATAGGTGTGCATTCTTAGACTAAGACTGCTGGGTCAAAGGGAAGGTACTTTTAAATTTTGATGCAAATTGGGAAGTTTCCTCCAGGTATCCCTTTGTTTACCAACAGGGCAAAAAAAAGAAAAGAAAAAAAGAAGTCTCTTTGGAGGAAAGGAAGCCTAACTGGTCCCCATTCTTCCCCAGCTGCGAAACCTTTCTGCACTGGGTTTTCTGGGGGTTTCCTGAGAGGCTTGGGAGCTCCAGGGCCACTGGGCAATGAGGCACTAGATCAGCTGAGGGCAAGTCACTTCAGCCACAACCTCATCAGGCCTCAGTTGCCCGACTGCGGGAGGTCCTGGGGATGACCTTGAGGCCCTCAAGAAGCTGCAGTTCACAGGCTAGGCCTCTGGGGCATCTTGGCTTCCAATGTCTGATTATTAGAACAATCGGAAAATACTTGGCCCCACATTGTCCTCACCACTGAACAACGAGGCCTTAATGGGCCTGGGTTGTCCACATTTGGATCTCAGCCAAACGTGACTGCATCAGAGGCCACCTCAGCCCAGACAAGCCAGCAGCCTCCACCATTGCCCTCTCTGCCTGGTACTCTCACGACTCTATGCAGGGGCTGCCACCTGTGGGTTGTTTGTCCCCGCCCCCTAGAACACAGACCTGCAGAGGGCAGGGCCCTGGAGTCCCGCCTAATGTGCAAAACAGAGCTGAGCACCTTGTCTGGCACCACCCACGTGCTGATAACCACGCCCTGGAGGAGCCCTGGGAAGGCTTATTTCTGCACGAGTTCTTTTCTAGGTGAAAGTACCCACCAATATTCCAGGTGGACCTAGACTGGAAAGGTCCATGGCAAATTCTCACCCCAGTGTTCCTAATCACAAGGTTTCTAGAATAGAGACTGATTATTTAAGCACACAGGACCTTTGAACTTACCTCCCACACCCCAGCCCTTCCCGAGTGGAGCCCTGATTTTCTGGGCCTTGGAGCTTTTGGAGGTGCTGGGTAGCTCCCGGCTCCAGGCTCCTGACCCTAGAGTAAAGACAACTCCTACTGGGGACAGGAGAGGAGGTCACTGGGTTACAACCCTGGGATGTAACCAAACACCTCAGCTGAGGTCCCTAAATCATTTGGTGGTCTCTAACTTCCAAGGCTGGCCTGCGGTCAGCGTCCTAGGCTCCCTGGCCACAGAGAAACCAGAAAATATTCATGAAGCCCTGCTCCCTGACACACATCTGGATCAAAGCTAAGCCATAGAGTGTCTACTGCATGCCAGAACTTTATACAGGGTGTTAACCCCTCATAGCGGACCCCTGTCCTCTTGCAACAGATGAGAGTCGGGCTGCGGGGACTGGTGGGAGTCCGCAGGTCAGGGCTGGGCTGGAGCCCGGGCTCTCCCCCTGATGGCAGCTTCTGCGGCCAGTCAGGCTGGTCCTGTTTGGTTAGCCGCAGTGACGCTTTTGAAGGGAGGCCTCTTATTCCCTATCTACTATGTGCCAGGCACTGTGTTGGGCACAGGAAGTTAGTAGGCCTAGTCCTTTGTCCTTGTGGGACCCACTGCCTTTTGTGAGAGGCAGATGTGAACCAGAGAATTACCCAGAACAAGGGAAGGAGGATGGTAAGTACAGGTGCAGCCCAGGCTGGGACCGGACCTTGGAGTCTTCTCTGGAGGGAATTTTCCCTGGTCCTGAGTCCCAAGGCCCCAGGGCAAAGCCTGTCCTGGACCAGGCCCACATAAAGGATGCAGTGGACAAAGGGAAGGGGAAGGGAGGCTCGTGAACAGGAAGGCAGGGTCCAGAGCTCGCCAGGCCCTGTTGGTCTGATGGGGGTTGGGGGGTGGGCATTGGAGAGCCGCTGCCAGGAGAAGGACAGAATCAGCCACAGCAACTTCTCATCTAGGCCAGCCACGTGTTCCCTCTTCTGTTCCTTCCTAGGAACTAGAGAAGAAAGGGTGGGAGACAGGAGAAAGACCAAATTCAGTGAGGTACACATTGCTTGGGATAAGGTTTGCGGTTCTTTGGTGACAGGGGTGGTACCCAGCACGTGCTGGCACGGAGGAGAGTCGCAGTTGTGGTTTATCACTCACCCCCAGGTTCACCTGCCTGCCAGCCTGGGGGCCTCTGAGGCTTCAAAGGTGCCTCAGGGCCACTTGCTAGCCGTGGACATTCAGTAGGCAGAGAACCATGCAGAAGCTTCCAGAGAAACTGCGAACACTCCGTCACTGTTGCTCCTGCAGACCAGCCCACTTGGGGCCCACCTCACAGCAAACAGTGGTAATATTTACCAAGTGTTTCTGGGAAAATGAGTGCAAAGTGCAGGAAATGCAGTGCAAATCGCTAGAACGCAGTACATCAGCAACAGAGGACATTTAATGAGTCTGGGAAGAAAGGTATGAATTTCAGGAAATGTCAGTCGCCGCAATGTCAACAAGAGGCTTCTCCATGTCTCTTCTCCGTGGGACTTTATTTCAGTCTCCAGTTACAAAAGATTCTTGAGAGATACTTGGGTCCAAGGATCGAGGAGGGGAGAACCAGGGATGGCAAGGGGCAGGGGTGCTTGTGGATCCAAATTAGCAGAGAGCAGCCGGGGCACCAACTAGACCACATTTGAGGAACACTAGAACTTTAGACAGGGTTTTGTGTTCTCCTGTGAAAAGTGATTGCTGTAAAACTGGACCCTTGTGGGGACCCTTGTGGTCACCCTTGTGTGACCTGAATGTTTGTGTCCCCCTTGAATGGCTGTGTCTAAACCTAACCCCAAGATGACCGTATGGGAGGTGGGGCTTCTGGGAGGAGGTTAGGTCTTTAGTGATAGGGCAACGGCCCACTTGCCACTGGAGGCCTGGGAACCACCCTGGCCACCCATGGCGATGGTGTCTTGTCAAGGTCAGGGAAAGGTCAAGGTCACCCAGGGCATCCCCCACCTCAGGCAGACAGGCCTCTTCCGCACCTCTCATTGCTAGGACTCAGAGGAAACTGGAAACAGGTGTCCACAACCTCGCCCAGGTGGGTCCAAGGGGCTCCACCTACGCACGCCTCTCCGGCAGGTCAGCCTGTGGGCCAGGAAGGCCGCGGCCCGAGGGCCACAGAGCAGCAGGCAGAGCCCTCACTCGCCTCCTTCCTCTGCAGTCCCTGACAGCGTCATCCTGAAGATGCTGACCGAACGCCTGGACCAGCAGGACTGCGTGCAGAGAGGGTGGGTGCTGCACGGCTTCCCGCGGGACGTGGACCAAGCACAAAGGCTGGACGGCCTGGGCTACGTTCCCAACCGGTGAGCTGCCCCTGCCAGGGTTCAGCCTGGGCGTGCGCTGGCGTTCTCCTCGGGCTCAGGGGACTGGGTCCACCGACAGGCCCAGCTTACAGCAGTCTTCCCGTGCTCTCGTGGTGGAATGGAGCCTGCTCTGCCTGTCCCCTCCCCGCGCGCCCCTTGCCCTGCGTGCTCGGAGTCGAGCTTGGGTTCAAGTCCTGGTTTTCACGCTCCTTGCTGGACCTGATTTCTTCATCCATCAGTGGAGATAAATACCGGTCCTGCCTGCCTTGTGAGACTGTTGTGCAGATCAACAAATAGCAGATCGCTTGAACTTTCTTGCTCTTACATCTTTGATACCCTCGGTATTTGTCTCTCTGTGGGTATGCAGAGTGAGTCTTCTCTGTCCCAGTGGTCAACATTTGTTCCAAAACCATGTTGAATGTTGTCGAATAGTCTGTCCTTCCTCCACTGGTTTGAGCTTGAGAGGAGCCACAGTTGTAGGGAGTATGGAAAGAAATGAAGACCAGCCAAGGCCAGGATACTAGTCAGAGCTCATGGTAGCAGGGGGAAGAACCTGCAGGCAGGCAAGGGGGCGAGGGTGGCTTCCTCCTGAGTGTGGGCTGCTGGCCCGCAGAGCTGGCCTGGCTCACTCAAAGTGGGCATCCCGCATGATTGGGAGGGGAGTGTATTTGGCTTTCTATACATTAGAAATGGTGGCAGAAGTAAGGAAAGCTGGGTCCTGACTCCTGGGGCCCATGGCTCCTTGCTGGACTTCCTGGGCAGTGGTTTTGGATTGTGGGTTCCAGTTCTGTTTTTATATATGATCTGGCCATTGTCCATTTGTATGTCCAGCCTCTCAAAATACTTGGGTCCCTTTCTGAACTTCCTGTTTCCCACATATCCATTTCTGCAGCAGTGCCACCCTGCTCGGCTCCATCGCTGGTCACATGTTTCAACAGTGAACGCAGGACGAGGCCCTCTCGCTGCTCTGTTATCTATTTACATACGTATTACTCCTGGTGTAGGCTGTGATACTTTTATGAGGGTGAGGGAAGACTGCCGTGGGGATTTGAATGGGAGCCGACTTCCGTTTGTAAGCTGATGCGTGGGGTCCGGCATGGAGTGTGTTGGGATGAGCAGCACTTTCCTGAGGTCACACTGTTGAGCATATTTCTGGGCCATGTTATCTGTGGTTGTTCTTGTCGAGATGATGATGAAGTAATTTCTCCTCCTTATTTTCTAGGGTTTTTCGGAGAACAGAAATGGTGTTGATTTTCCCTTATTGATTCTGTGCTCCTCCTTCTAGAACCCTCTGCCTGTCCCTGCAGTTGGTTCTTCTGCCCCTGCCCTTCTTTCAGCTACACTGCTTCCCTTGCTTGGCACCTTATTGGCTGGGCAGTGCTCACAGAGCCAGGGCCTGGCTGAGGGCTGTTTTCCTGACTTGAAGGACTGTCTTGGTGGGCAGCATCACTGTGCCACAGGCTTTTGGTTTGAGGGATATGATTTTTTATAAAGTTGCAGAATTAGGGCTCCATGAATGTAAAATGTCTGAAGGTGATATTGAATTTTATAAAGTCCATTTTAAGAAAATTTAAAAATTTTGACATATTCATATAATGACTTATGTCAATGTGTTTTCTAACAGTAAGTCAGGCTTCACTGGATCATGGCATATTAGTCTTTCAAAACTGCTTGTGGCAGGTAGACTTTTGACCCTGGTGACCTTTGCCCCCAGCTGTCATGCCTCTGAATGTTATGTGACAAAAGGGATTTTTCAAATGTAATTAATGTTACTGGTCAATTGACCTTAAAATAGAGAGGTCCCCCTGAAATATCTGGGCAGGTCAAAATAATCACATGAGCCCTTAAAGCACAGAGGACAGGAGAAGAAGCTGGAGAGAGTCTAAGCAGAGGAGGATCTGACACACCTCTACTGGCTCAAAGATGGCAGTGGGGGCCAGGGACAGCCAGTGAACCCTGGCGAGAACCACAGCCCTGGCCACCTTGGCCTTAGCTGGATCTCTGACCTACAGGAACTGTGAGATAGTAAGTCTGAGTGATTTTAAGCAGCCACTATATTACGACAGCATTGAGACACTAACCCACTCTGGCTGGGATGTACTGGGCTTGTTCTTATCTAGGGTTTTTTCATTTATGTGCATAATGTGGGTCCGAGCATTTGGAGTTTTTGTGCTGTCAGGCTTCAGTGGCAGGGTGCGATGGTCCCCAGGTCTCCATTCTCTCTCTTCATCCTGAAGAGTTCTCACGACTTCACGCTGACTGTTCCTGGGAGTGGGTCTTTTGCAGCAGAGGTGGCTTGTTAACAACTTGGTTTGGTTCACAGCATTTGTTCTATTTTATTTTATTTTTTTAAATATTTTTATTAGTTGTTGATGAACCTTTATTTATTTGTAAGTGGTGCTGAGAATCGAACCCAGTGCCTCACACATGCTAGGCAAGTGCTCTACCCCTGAACCACAACCCCAGTCCCTGTTCTATTTTAATTTCTCTCTTTTCTCATGCGATGAGTCTTTTTTTTTTTTTTTTTTTTTTTTTTGGGGTGCTGGGGATCGAACTCAGGGCCTTATGCTTACAAGGCAAGCACTCTACCAACTGAGCTATCTCCCCAGCCCCGCGATGAGTCTTTTCCTAGGAAACCAGCCCTTCTCCCCCACTGTGTCTTTAAGGGCATTAACATGATTTGTACACCTTGTGGTGTTTTCAGATTTTCTTCTGCACCTGTGGTCATTTTTTTTTTATTATTGCTAGTTTTATGTGTTTTTTTTTCTTTTTTCTTTGAGGATTGCTCTAACTAGTAACCTGGATTTTGTTTATTTGTTTGTTTTTTCTTTTCTGTTTTGTTTGCCAAAGAAAGTTTGCCAAAGAAATCAATTTTACTGATTTACCTGTATTCTATTTTCATGAACTTTTGCTTCTCTTGATTAATGACTTCTTTTTGTGTTGAGTTTACTTTGTTCTTTCTATAAAATATAAGCAAAATGCATAATCCACTCATTCTCTGTGTTTCTGGTTTGGTGCTGAAGTGGTGAAGGCTTTGAATTGTCCTCTCTTTGCAGTTGTAGCCGTGTCTCCTGTTCTTCTTGCATAATGTTTTCATTATTTTAAAGATATTCTGGAGGGATAGCTGAGTTTTCTACTCGAGAGTTGTTTAGGAGTTTGAACATTTTCATGTCATTGGCATTTCGTTGTTATTATTTCAACTTTTATTATTAGTGTTTCACTTTACTACAGAGTATGGAGAATTTAAGTATAGCCTCAAATTTTTTGAAAGTTTTCTGTGGATACTTATTCAGTAGGTACTTGAAAATAACATGTCTTTCTAATTTAAAGTTATATATATTAAGTCGACCTTATTAATTTTATAATTTGGGTCTTTTCTCGCCTTACCTCTTTTGTTGCTCATGGGTGGTGGTGGTGGTCTGTCTATCAGTCCATCAAGGACTAAGTGATTTGTTACCGTCCCTTAAATATTGTGTTCCTTTTCCTTTTTACTGTGTTTCCGTAGTTTTTATTCTGAATGTTTTGGTGCCGTATTGTTCGGCACACCGAGGTTCATGTTAGTGCCGTGCTCTGTGAAATGTATTTTGGTGAAAGTGACTGTCTGAGACCGATGACTGCTACTCATCGACTCCAGCACTCATTCTTCCCTTCTTCTGCAGTAACGAACCCTGCATGTCAGTGTCTGAAAAGAAAAGGCCCCCTTTGCGGTCTTCTTCATAGCTCTAGGGACAGGACCAGGTTCAGCCCCGTGAGCTGCAAACACGCAGCTGTGCCATTCTTCCAGAAGCCTGCTGAGGGAGCCACCTCCCTGAAGGAGTGGGACTTTTGTCTCTTTTGTCTTTCTTTTCTTACCTTTCGTTT
Organism: Sciurus carolinensis; assembly: GCF_902686445.1. Lineage (NCBI taxonomy): Eukaryota > Metazoa > Chordata > Mammalia > Rodentia > Sciuridae > Sciurus > Sciurus carolinensis. Next base: position 3,829,307 of record NC_062226.1, read on the forward strand.
TTTCCTAAAATTAATAGCTGCCTCGCTTTTTCACTTACTGAGTTTTCTGTGTATCCATTTGTTGAAATTTCCACACATAGTAGCCCCTCAGAACCCTTTTCCACAATGCCCATCACAGTATGTGATCTGTCGGTTCCAGTTTTTTCTTGGTGACTGCCATTACTCTCCTGCTTGGATTGGGTTTCTCTGGGCTTACTGCCTGGCAGACCTCCTAGGACTCTCCCTTACTAAAATCAGAGGGCCTCCCTTTACCTTCCTTCTGAGTTGGGGCCCCTGGTTCCTGGACACATCTCTTTCCCCCAGGCTCCCCTGGTTGGCCACAGTACATCCTCCAGTTGCTTCCAGGCAGAAGATGGCGTGACAGCACCGGGCCGTCATAGCTGAGATGCAGGGCGCCAAGCGAGCAGCACGCCCTCTGCCTGCACACGGTGCCATCCTGGGATCCCCCGTCGCCGTCAGACTGAAGGTTCCCCTCAGCTTCTCCCTGGTTAGATATTTCATATGTGATTTTGCTTTCAGTTTATTATATTGTTTTAAATGAGCACATCTCCCAACAGCTTCCCAGAAAAGGTTATAGGGAGGTAAAATTTTGTTTTGTTTTATTTTGGCACCTTGTGTGTTTGACAGTGTCTTTTTTTGTCTCTTCAAAAAAAGTTTGGTTGGGAGGGAATTACAGGCTGGAAATCATTTTCCCCTGTGTTGAATCTGACCAGTAATGCTGTTAAGGAGTCCATTGCTAATGGGTTCCAGACGCTCTTACCTTTTCCTCTCTGGGAGTTTGTCTCAGGTTCTGATATCTCGGGGGGAAGTTTCTATTATGTCCTGGGTATGGGTCTGATTTACTCCATTGTGCTGAACTTGGCCAGAAAGCCCGTGTCCTTGGGGTGTGGCAGTTCTCTGGACTTGGTGGTGATTGCCTTCTCTTATTTGGTTGTCTCTGGAGAGCCTGCTGTCTGGGCGCTGCATCTCCAAGACTGCCCTTCAAACTTCTTTTTTTTTTTTGGTGGTGGTGCTTCACACATGGTAAGCATCCTTCTAGATAACTTTTTTTAATTTTATTTTTTTATATGTAGTGCTGAGTATCAAACTCAGGGCCTCACACGTGCCAGGCGAGTGCTCTACCTCTGAGCCACAACTCCAGCTCCCTAGATATTTTTTAAAATATACTTTTCCCTCTTGCACTGTCTATCTTTGAGAGTTTTTGCAGAGTTCTCCTTTTATTTTCTCAATATTCCTTTTGTAGTTTCTTGATCTTACTACATGGATTATCTCTTGAAAATGTCAACAACAGGCTTGTTTTTGGTGGAGAGTGAGGGAAGAGAGGTTTCCCCCTCCAACATGATGTTTCTCTTGCCTTTTTCTTTCAAAATTCTGTTTCATTCTTCCTCATCTGCCTTTCCTTCTCCCAGTGTTGGGTTCCCATGGCCCACCACATGTCTCCACTCTAGGGCCATCTCCTGGATCTCCTAGGGCCTCCCTCCTTGGGGTCTTTCCCTCTGAGCTGCTCACTTCCTCAGGAGGGTGCTTGGTCTCCTGCTGGAGGGCCAAGGCCTCACCAGGGCCAGTGGGAAGTGGGTGGGTGAGAGGAGGCCTCTTGCTGCATGGGGGGCGGGGTGCATTGTTTTAGCTAAGCCCTGTTTGGGCCTCAACTGTGGTTGGCCTACTTCAGCCCAAGAGCCTATGCTTTATCCTCTGTCGAGAGGGTGCCCTTCATTCTGAGGAGCCAGCTCAGCAGGTGGAGTGAGGAGGGCCCTGGGCTTACTCTCCAGCAAACCTCAGGTGCTCCTGTCTGTAGCCACTGGCGTAGGTGGTGCCCACTCTGGGCCCTGGGGGACTCACACACAGCTGAGTGGATCCTCAGCTGGGCCTCTGCTAACCTGGAGTCTTGGATCTCTGAGGTGGCCTTGCTGGCTGCTGCTGTCCCACACGGTGGCCTTCTTCTGCCTGTTCTGTCTTCAGAGCCTCGTTCCCCACTTTTCCTGTGCAGTTTGGGGGAGACGAAGTATGCTGTGTGTTCTATAAGCCCACAGCCTGGTGTCTGTGGGTCTGCTGGGGCCTGGTTCTCTCACTCTCGTCTATTTCCTGTCCCCTGTTTTTTTTTTTTTTTTTTTTGCTGTTGACACAACTCCAAAGCTATTCGGAAGCTCTGGGGCTCAAGTGGAGCTGTAGACTTGTCCCCACTGTAGACAGAATGAAACTGGGTTTGATTTTTTTTTTTTAATGCGATCCGATTACCTTTTTCCTTGAATTGTTGAGTGTTTCCTACTTATTTTTGTTTCCTGTCCTTCCTTATGGTGTGTGCTTTCTTTGGGGTTTGTCATTGCTATTTAGGCTTTCCCCCTGCCCCCTTTAGAATCCGTGAGCCAGCAGCAAGCACGCCTGTAATCCCAGGCTCTCAGGGGGCAGAGGCAGGAGGATTGCAAGTCCCGGGACCTCCTCAGCCACTGAGCAAGACCCTGTTTCAAAATAAAAAATAAAAAGGGCTGGGATGTGGCTGGTAGGAGGGCGCCTGGGTTCAATCCCCAGTCCTGAAATAGATACATACATACACACATACATAAATCATCTGCTTCTAGTGCTACCAGTCTGTTCATGATTCCATCAAACCTATATTCCTCAATTTGTCAATTTTGAAGTGCAACAGAAGCCTTGACGCCTTCAGATGAAAGATGGAAGAAAATGATCAACTCCCCTTCCTGATCCACTTCTCGAGTTGAGGGTGGGGGGCAGGGAGGGCACCGCCGGGCATTTTTTTCATGCCAACCTATCATAGGCAGATTATTGGTTTCAATCTGCATTGATTAAGCTTTTCTTTCAAGAAACACAACAGTTTATCTTCTGTTTTCAGGTGTGATGGCTACACTTATGCAGTTTCACTATCTCTGAAACTGGAGTAAGAGTCCAGCACCTGCTGTTTACATGTTCCATCCTGTTTACCGACTGGTTCATCTTTCATCTGAATGGATTATGTCTTGGAGTCATTTTCAGCTGGGCTGCATGAATACTCAGCTTCCCAAATTCTTGTACTGGAGAAGGCTCTCTGTTATCCTCACTGTACACAGCGTCTGGCAAGAGTTCTCTGACCACACCCTCCAGCTCCTCACACGGTCCCCAGTCACCACCACTCTGCTCTGAGGTCTTCAGGGCCTGGAGGCCCCAGGGTGGTTTTCCATTCAGATGTGCTCCTTGTGTCGGGGTCCCCTCCCCCTCCTTCTCTCCTCCCTCCCCCTCCCTCCCTCTCTCCTCTCCCTCCCTCTCTCCTGTCCCCGCTCTGTTCATTTACCAGGCCACATCCCAGCCTCAGACCTGGTTCTCTTTCTTTTTTTTCCGCCTTTTCTCTGGACCATATGAATCCTTTCCACTTACGGTATTTGGAGACGTCAGTACTTTTCTGGCTAATTCCTTGGCTTTCTCCTCCTGGAAGGCCACGTATTGCCTCCTGGCTGTTTGTCTCTGCTGGCTCTGCCTTCCCTGCCTTGCTGCGGGGTGGGGTCCGCCCAGCCTGCCCTTCCTGACGCCTTGCTGGCTTTCCCGCAGGCTTGCCCTTCCCTGTTTTCACTTTGAGTCCTCCTACCGTAGCGCCTGCCGCTCTGCCATGCTGGGCATATTGATAGGGTTTCACCGGACAGCCTGATGTTTCCTGCAGTGATTCTTTTTCTAAAATGTATTCACTGCCTCCCCCGCCCTGTTTTTTAACTTTAGACCTTCCCCTCCCCTTTCAGGTGACCTCTCTATGCAGATAACTGGTCTCTGAGTAGGTCTCTGGGTCTGGGAATGGTGCAGCTGGTCCGTCAGTTTCCTGCTCTTGGCTAAGTCTTCACAGACAAACATTTTGTCCCGGAGTTCCTAGGGCTGTGAGCAAGGTGGCAGGGGCTGCTTCCTTCTGGAGGCCGGAGGGTGTTTCCTGCCTCTCTTTGGCTTCTGAGGCAGCCACACTCCTTGGCTCCTGGCCCCTGCTCCCTCTTCCCTCACCCCATCAGAGTCAGGATGGGAGAGGCCCTGGATGTAAGCCTGCCCAGTCCCTTGACCTGATCTCACCTGCAGAGCCCTCTCCGCCCCCCCCCCCCCCAGTTCTCCTCAACTGTGAATTAAATCCCTCTGTGTGCTGGAGGGTTTCCCAGTGGGAAGCCAAACATCTGTTCCCTTCCAGGCAGCAGGGACACAGCAGTCTCCGCCTGAGTCTCCCACCCTCTCCCCACTGCCAGAGACAGTCCAATCAGCCGAGGGTCCAGCTGTCCCGTCCTCCGTCTCTTCTAAGGTCCTCACCACCCAGCCAGCCCAGTGGCTCCCCTGTCAGCTCTTAGTCTACCTGAAGATGGATGTCGCAGGCTCTGAAGGAAAGCTGCAGCGGTTGACCCTGGGTGAGGGAATCCCGCGCTGGTTATCTTATTTATTGACCCGGGCACTGCGCCCAGCGTGGCAGCCAGCACCCACAGCCAGAAGGGCACAGGGCGGGTGTCCAAGAACCAGTTTGATTTAGGGTCAGCTTGAAAGTCAATGCATCTCCACTCACCAAGGAGTGAAAATCGCCTTCTAACAACTTAGTAAGTAATGCCAATGTATTTGACCCCAGGGCAGAGGATAGGCAGGGAATTCTTAGAAGATGTTTGGTTACAGTGGAGATGGGATCATCTGCTGCTGTGTGCTCCTTCTGCCTTTTCCTTCCCCTCAGGGGTAGAGCTTCCTTTCCTTCCTCTGTCCTCATCTGTCTCTTCCATTCCCACCACCTTTAATTTTCAACTGAAGAGTTTGGTGATTCGCTCAGAATTTAGCCATTGCCTTCGAGTTCAGATTCAGGCTAAGAAGGAGGGACATTCTGGACTGAGCCCGCCCAGCCCTGGGGCACGTACCAGGATGTAATTCTGGTTGGGGGGGGTGATGCCAATTATGAAACACTCCAGCCGCAGCGTCGCAGGTTGACACCAGGAGGAAATCCTGACAGAATTATAGCCTCGACATCAATCTGGGGACACGATGCAGAAATCCATAATTCAGATCCGAGAGCAATCCAAAGGCCTTTTTTTAAGGAGGGTTCAATGAAATTAGATTAAAATAAATTTACATATATATCAATTTTATTATTAAAATATATTCACACTAATAAATAGAGTTATTGGGGAAGGGCAAGCTACTCCCTATATTGGACACAAAAATAGACCTCTTTGGCTTATCAGAAAACAAAGTTATTGTCTCCTTGCCAAATATAAATCTCTTCTTAGAGCTAATAAATGGCGAGTGCTCAAAAGCAATGTTTGTCAGACTCCTGCCTCATAAACCCAGGGCACATGATACTAAATTATATTCCACTGAGCAGTATCAATCTCTTGATTCCAACATCATATGAGGAGGGAAACAAACCAATAATTGATGTGTCGAAAGAAAGGAGAAAAAGTTATTTGAGAACAAATAAAATGGGCTATAAAGTTTGTTAAAACGTAATAATAATAGTAAAAGAAGAAAAAAAAGGGAAGAAGAAAGAAACAAAGAAAGAATTATCCACATCCAAGGCTGCATCCAGAAACCCGCCCTCTGTCTGGCGATAAAATAATTCATTTCATGCTGCAAGTTTGCAGTGTGGCATTTTCTTCTAAAATTAATGTTTACTACAGAGAGGAAGTATGGGGTTCTGACAGATGCCGGGCGTCTGCAGCAAACAGACAGAACCGGGTTTCTGCACCCTCCTTTCCCACCGTGCTCAAGTGGGCAGGCAGTGACCTTAACCCCCAAGGTCTCTGGAAGAAGAGGTGAAAGGACAGACCCCAGGGGGTCAGGGCAATGAAATTTAGCAGACCCCCAGCAGGGATTTGATTGGTGGTGTTTTCTGTAGCATTTCAATATTCAGTTGGAATATGGGCATTTTAGGGCTATCAAGAAGTCCCCCAGGAGAGGTGCTTCCCGTCAGCTTCCTTGTGCCCCAGGTTGAGTTATGCAGACTGGACTCTGCTGTGGAGCTTCCTTTGAGCATGTGGCGGGTGTTTTTTTGTTTGTTTGTTATTATTATTGGTTAAATATGACAGTCAGTCCTGTGTATGTTTTGCATCCAGGGGAGCCAGAGGGGCCTGGTTGTCCTGGGGAAGACAGAAAGGGGCCTCCTCTCATCGCTTTGGCTCCCACTGGGTCTGGGTGTGTCCTTGTTGCTACCGCCACTGGGCGCCAGGCTGGACAGATGTTCCTCATACAGTTGTTTCCTCCAGGGAGCCCAAGGCTGCTGACCAATTCTGCAGCCACATGGGGGCCACACAGCTCACCCCAGGCATCCTGCCTGGCAAGCCTGTCCCCTCCAGACAAGTAAGCCTGGAAGACGTCTCTTCAGATTTCTGGGGCCAGGCCCTTGGAATAAACCCTGGTGCCTCTGCATAGACATCCCTGCTGGGTGGCCCTCAGGTCTCAGGCTGAGGCTGAACCAGAACGTTAAATGCAAAGCTACAGTTAAGGGGTTTCCTCATCTGTAACCTCACAGCACTGCTCTGGAGAGGTCGTGGAACATGTGAGTGGAAGGAGCCCTGCGGATAAGGTGGGCTGGCAGGGTGGGCTCCAGCGGCTCCCCTTGGCGCCTCCCGGGTGAGCGAGCGTGCGATCCCTGTGGAGGCTGTACGGATCCTCTCTGCTGGTCTTCCCCAGCATGGCTCGGCACGCTACACATTGCCTCCCTCCAAACAGGGCGCTGGAGGTGTGTCTAATGTTAAGTGCAAAGACTTGGTTTGATAGTTACCTTGGTGCCGTTGAGTTCTTGCTTGACAGGGGCAGAGGTGGCACACACAGCCACCCCCCCCTCGCCCCCGGACGGTTTCACTCTGCAGGGTGACCATCGTGCAGTGTTTGCTGCATCTGCTCATCATAGTTGGTACAAACAATTTGCTGCTATTTTAAAATGTCTTTTTCTAACTGCAAGCTGCTCACTTTCCTTATCAATGGAAAACCTTTTAAAGACTGATTGGGGCTGGGGATGGGGCTCAGTGGCGGAGCGCTTGCCTAGTATGTGTGAGACTTTGGGTTCCATCCTCAGCACCACATAGAAATAAATAAAGGTCCATCGACAACTTTTAAAAGAAAGATTGGATTACTTTATTTAAAAAAAAAGACAGACTTGGTGGGGGCGGGGGATCAGTGGTAGAGAACTCCCCTCGTATGCAGGAGACTCTGGCTTCCATCCCCAGCACTGCTAAATAGATAATAAATAAAGACTGTCGTGTTGGAATTGAGGAAGGTGGCCCATTAGTCACCAGGCAGCCTGCGGGACAGGACAGTCCTGAGTAAAAACCAGTCGCCCCTTCATTCAGGACCCCATTGAGCCCCAGCCAACTAGAAATTTTTAATTAGGACATTTAGCAATATTGATAAAAATTATTCTGCTGAATGCTGGTTTGATTTCTTGATTTTAATTCTGTGAAATTTTAAAAATGCTGTGGTACATTTGGAATTAAACGCTGGCTGGTGTGTAATGCATGTGCGAGAGCTCTAATTTGACTTAAAAGCTTGTTCCTTTTTCATTCTGTATGACAATTTCTTGGGGGGACAACACAATGAAGCCCTCAGATGATGACTTTGCCATTTCTAATGGTTCCAAAGCGAGGAGGAAGCTATCATGTCTGAGGACAGCAGCGGGACCAAAGGAGAATTAAAATGCAAAACAGGGAGGGTTTCTTGCACGCGAGTGTGCGCGCGCTCTCTCATTATCACTGGGTCCTTCCAGAAGATCTCATATTTCTGCAGCTGATCCTTGTGTGGATTAGGGATAATAAACAGCCCATTAATGGAGGCCTGAACTAGGAAATGGAGTTGGAATCAGCAGCAAAATTCAGTGCCTGGCGGAGGTTAATAACTCCATTACTGCAGCTCCGCGCCTGAGCCAGGGACGCGCGGGGTGTTAGCCTTCTCTTACTCCTCATTAATTGAGCTAATAGAACCCGCGTGACCTTGCCTTGCTGCCGCCTTCTGAGAGTTTACCAGACCTGGGTTGGAATACATATCACTGCCGTGCACCATGGTGCCTTCCACTTGGGGAGGAAGCCCTTTCTTGGGGTCGGTGAGCCACAACCCCATCCTCAAAGCCGAGCTGACCACACTGGGTCCCTTGCTGCCTGATTTGTCACTTGAGCAACCGTGCAACAGGGCCTGCGGCTTCCATTTGCACCGCCGGGCAGACGTCCCCTGGGGGTTTGAGGGCTTGGGCGTCAAGGTGGATGGCTCTGGAGGGGGTGGCTGTTGTGTCAGATGTCTGGGGTCAAAGGTGGAAAAGAAAGCTTGGCACATGTTTTCCAGGGGAGCAGGACAGACCCAAGGCAGTGCCCCTTCTGGGGTCTTCTCCCTCTTTGAACGCGCGCGGCAGCCCTCTTCTCTGCCCCGTCCTTCCTGCCTCTGAGTTCTCTGCAGAGGCGCTCTCCTGGTGGCACGGGTGGTCGGGCGAGGAGCACCCGGTGGAGTCTGAGCTAAGCCTCTGGGGTCTGCCTCTGCCTTAGGCAGGTCACTTCCTCCAGGCCTCAATTTCTTCAACCAAAAAATGGGCAAAAAACTAGCAGCTAGGACACTGGGGAGCGAGTGTGGAGGTGTGGGAAGCACTGGCCCAGAGCCGGCCCAGATGGGCTCCACGCCACCACCAATGTTCACTCCAGTACTGGGCGCTCGGCACCTTCGGGGGAGGTCGGAGCTCTGAGGGCAGCGGGCTGGTCCCTCTTGAGAGCATCGCAGTGCCGGCTGCAGGGTGCTGCAGGCCGCTGGCCCCTGACTGGCGGTGCAGGAGAGCTGGAGGAAGGTGGTGCCCAGTCCCCTGGTGACCCCTGTGGCAGGAGAGTGATCCCACAGGGAGAAGTGTTGCCTTTGCCCCTGGCCCTGTGGAGCAGAGCAGCCTGCACGTTACATGGGAGCTGTCAACACCAACCTTCAAGAAACGTGGCCTCTGCGTGATAAGATTTCAAAAGCTCTGACGTGGACACAGCGTCATGATGCCCGGATCGATGGGAGGCAGGACTCCCCTCCTTCCAGCTCTGAGAGAGAGGGGCTGCCAGGGGCATGAGGTAGGGACCATGCCCAGCACCGGCAGCAGCAGCTGGAACTGCAGGTGGCAACTCGTGAGCCGTGGGCGGGTTGGGCTTAGCTAGCTGCTGCAGCTCCTCCTGGATTGGCTAACTTAAATAATTCCTGGGCTCCGGGCCATCAGGACCTCCCCCCGGTGTCCGTGCTCTGCTCCCGATGGAGGAGCCTGGTAAAGGAGTGGTCAGTTTGGGCTTAACACACTGCCCTTGGAGGGGTCAGGAGTCGTTAGCCGACTTCAAGACGGTCCAGGACAGCCATCATGAGGTGAGGTATCGCCGCCTCCTGAGGTCCCAGCTGTGTGTCCTGGACCCTACTGTTGTCTAGGGACCCTTTTGGAGGAAGCCTCGGAGAGCTTGAGCTCAACCCAGAAGCCATCCGCCCTGCCACCCTGCAGCACCGTGACAACCCTGCGTCTCCTGGGGCTGTCTGATAAGCTGCTCTGTCTGTGCTCCTCATCCTCACCCCAGGACAGGCCCAGTGCAGCAGAGGTGACACCTGGCCAGCGGCCCATGACCTCAGTCTTCTCACAGCCCCGTGACTAGGTGCGCCTGGTGACTGGACTCAGCAGCAGGCCTGAAGCACGGCACCTGAGCCTCGAGCCAGGCCAGAGAGGCAGCCACTGGGTGGGCTGGCCCGGAGTTCAGGGAGGCGCACCCTGAGCCGCAGGCCCAAGCTGTGGCCAGTGATGGTGGTGCCGGGCCAAGGGCTACAGCCCCTGGAGTGGTAGCATTTAATCTTTCAGTAAATAAGAATGGAGTGGGAAAATGAACGCATTCCCATTATTTTTCTGCCTAGGGACTGTTGACATTTTACCCACTTATTTCCAATGTTTGTGTAAGAAAACGTCTGGAGAGGAGGATTCTGTGCCTGCATGTGAGGTCGCGCCTTCTTCCTGGGTTGAAGCTTAGTGTATGACAGTCTGTGTCTGAGAGCAGAAGACCAATTCCTTTTGAAGCAGCAACAGCAAAAATGTCTGTTACCTCTGTACCCTGTCTGCAGCTGCAAGGGTCTTTCAGAGTATTAATGCCACAGATCCCAGAGACCGAGAGCCCAAGTGACCACAGCCTCAGCTCTGCAGTCTCAAAGGGCAGCTGAGCAAGGGAAGGGGCATGGCATGGTGCGCCGGGTGGCAGTATGGGACTTCAGGAGCCAAGGCGAGATGGCCTGTGGCGTGGGGACTTCACCTTGAGGAAGTCAGGAGCGCCACACCAGGGATTTGGGTGGTATTTTCTTGGTGAGTCATTTCGTTACTTAAAAACAGACACTAACGGTCTTGGGCAGTATGTTGGAATTCAGTTACTCATTTCCATTTAGTGTTTTTTCCTAGGAGTTTTCAGAGAGAGGCACCCAGCCAGACCAATGCGGCCTGACTTTCCTGCTATCTCTAAGAGGTCCAGGAAGGGTCTCCAGGCCCATTTGCTGTTCCCCTAGTCTGAGCACACCATTCCAGTAAATGTGTCACTCAGAAAAGAAGGGGAGATGCTTCTCAGTTTCCCGTCAGTGCCCGATGAGCTCCACAGCCTGGGACTTCCCTCCTGCTCGGTGCCATCCTCCCTTTCTCCTCTGAGGTTTTCTACTCTTCACTGGCAAAGCACATCTCAGTTCCTCCCCCACCCCCCCGTGGATCCCAAGCTCTCATTAGGGGCCCAACGGGTTGCATCCAGCTGGCGACAGGGCGCCCCTAGCCAGTGGTGAGTAAGACATCGTGGAGATAAGCATGCCTCCCCGCTGGGGAAGCAGATACCCAAAGCAGCCGCCTGCCTCGGGCAGAGAATGACAGGTGACCTTTAGCAGGAGGGAGCCCGGGTGGTTGGCATTTGAGTCAGCTCTGATGGAGATGCCCCCATTTTTGGCAGGTGCAATGCTCGACCGTTAACTTAAATTCATTTCCCAGAGGCCGGCGAGAGCGCAGAGACCCGCGACCACTTGGAGAAATCGTGTTTGTTTTTCTCTACCTGGAGGAGACTCTGGGCGACATCAGAGTGGACTTCAATTTCCATCTTCCTCAGAGGCATAAATAAAGTGCTGAACTGCTGAACCCGGCTTGGGCATGAAGCGCAGGCCTCGGCCAGACTCGGGTGTGCGTGCCTGAGAGCTTGACGCTCTCCTCCCTAAATATCACGGAAATCATTCCGTATGAAAACTTGGAGGAAAGTCTTCCACAAACAGGAGAGTGGCTTTGCTTTTCATGAGATCGTGTCTCCTCACTGGGCTTCCACAGGTTCCACCCCTACGGGGGTCACCCCCAGGCTGCCCGCTGCACAGAGCTTCCATCTGGAGGCTGGGTGTGCCTCTTCCCGGACCTGTCCCAGGAGCACGGCTCCTAGGTGCAAGGAGCTGCCTGGCCCAGCGCAGGGGTCGGGTGGGGCAGAGGGAAGCTGCCTCCTCTTCCCCACACCCTCCCCCTTCTCCCACACCTGCCCGCCTACTGTTTCCTGCACCTGGGGTTTTGTTCATGGGGTTTTTTCATCCAAGTCCCGTCTTTTCTATAAGACTCAGTGCCAGCGTCCTTCCCCAGGGACCCTCTCTGGAGGCCCCTCTTGCTCCGCCTCTCCATGATAGGAAGCAGCAGGACAGGGCAGTGGATAGGCAAGACTCTGAAGTGCGGCAGCCAGGTTGGAACCCTGGCTTTGTCGTGTGCGGCTGTGGTGGGGGGCGGCGCTTGTCTTCTCTGAGCCTGCTTCCTCCAGCCTGGGATGCGATGACCGTTCAGACAGACGACAGATGTTTGCAGAAGGCCTGCGGCATGCAGGCACTTCTCCAGCTCTCAGCACGCAGAGGAGATAAGACCTAAAGCGCACTCTGACTGCAGCGAGTAGGGCTAGCGACGGATGTGCTGGGTCCCATGGAGAACAGCGAAACAGGGCAGGGGACGGGGAAGACAGGCGGCTGCGAGGGAGAGGGGGTGCTGGGCGTTGGCCGGAAGGTGACCAGGGAGGCCTTTCTGCCGGTGCTGAGTAGAGGCTTAGTGACCCGGACAAGCCTTGGGAAGTCCAGGAAAGAGCAGTCCTGGCCCAGGAACTGCGAGTACAAAGGCCCTGGAGTGGACACGTGACGGGGAGCTTAAAGGGGAGGCTGTTGCTGCCAGAGCAGGGAGCAAGTGGTAGGCGGAAAGCCAGAGAGGGGCCATGTTCCCCCAAGGACTGGGCTGCTCCTCCAGGTCAGGAGGGAGCCCTGTGGGAGTGTGGGCGAGTAAACGATGAGCTCAAGCTTAGATTTTAAAAGGACAGTGCAGGCTTCTGGGTAGAGAGTGGACTAGGTGAAATCAGGAAGCCCAGGTGGGGGCTGGCAGCAGCAATCCAGGCGTGGCGTCTGTGGAGGGGCAGAGAAGTCAGGTTCCGAGGGTAGACACTGATGATATTCCAAGGCGGGCTGACCCCACATGCCGCCAGCCTGGACGCCAGGCCCTGGAGACAGAGGCCTCCAGGAGAACTCCTGACCTTGCTGGAGCAGCAGGAAGAATGGGCTGGCCGTCTACTGTCCAGCAAAGCTTTGGAGAAGGGGCCATTAGCTCGGTTTTGGACAGAAGTCTGAGATCCTGTAGAAATGTATTCACTTGCTTGGGTCCCATGGCGAAGCGCCACAGAGCGAGTGGCTTAGGTTGCAGGGATGTGTTTTCTGACAGTGCTGGAGGCAGGACCCCAGGCAGGCTGTCCCAGTTTGGCTTCCTCTGTCCTTGGCTTGCAGATGCCCCCGTGAACCTCTGATAGGAGCACGCCCAGGCAGATTGGACCAGGGCCCGCCTCGTTTAACTTAATTGCCTCTGTGAACAAAGCCCGCCTCCTCATGCCGCCACCCCTGAGGTCAGGTTAGGGCTTCAACATGTGCATTTTGCAAGGGCAGCTTCCAGCACCTGATGCGGAGCACAGTGTCCTGCAGGCAGAAGAGCTGGGGCGTTGAGGAGGCAGGACGAGCGGGCTCCAGCCTCCCAAGCTCTGGAAGGTGGCCACTGAAACCTGGCTTGTGTGTGGCAGAGCAGAGACACTTGGGCTCTGAAGGGAGCTCCCCCGGAGCCATGCCTTTGGGAGGGCATGACAGGGATGCTGGCTCATCCCGATAAGGCAGCCACCTCCCCCAGAAGGTCCAGGCCTTCTGAGGGAATTTTGGTCGGAATGTGCCAGCTGGGCGGTGACCCAGTGCCAGTCCGGTGCCCGCACACGTTCAACCCTTCAGAGAAGGGCCCTCTCCATCCAACAGGGACCCCTCTGGTGTCCTTCCTGAGAGCTTGGAGGGGCTTAGGATGTGATGGGGCAGGGCTGTGCAGTGCTACATTTCTGAGACGGAGTGGGGTTTCATGTGGCTCTGACGCCAGGACAAGCTACTGCTTGGAGTGTAAACCTAGTGACCGTCTTCCGTCTGCTGTGGTGCCCTCCTCCTGCCAGGCCCCTGGGCCAGCCCACCTTATCCTACTGAGTCCTTCTAACAAAACCCAAGCAGGGGCCCACACTTTGCAGCTGAAGCTCAGAGAGGCTGAGGTTTCTGCCCACATTGCACAGCAAGCCCTTGCAGAGGAGCAGGGCTCAGAGCCACACCTCTGGACACCTGTGTTCTCAAAGCCCACCACGACCCTGCCGTCCATCTCCAGGTTACAGTGCTGTGGCCAGTCCTCGGCAAAGCCTGTTCTCTGGCACCTCTTCTGCAGCACTCCACTGAGGTGAGCACCGGCAGCCTCTCCCCGCCCCTCGGCCCTGCTGGGCCCCGAGGGGAGCCCTGAGCCTCGCCTGCCCATCGTCCCAGTGTGCTCCAGGTGCTGGGCACTGGGTGTCACAGGGTGGGAGGCTGGCGGACTCCATACCCAGGGCTGGCCTCGGAGGGATGGGCCGCCTGTGTTGCTCTGCCCTTGCTCCCAGCCCCCAGTGCCTTTCCTGGCCCTCCTTGGTGCATGTGCCAAGGCTGCCCCCAGCCTCCTACCTTGAGCCCCGGGGCTGGAGTGGTCAGTTACCTGAGGGTGAAACAGGACCCGCTGTCCAGCTATTCAGATGTGGAAGTCGCTGACCCTCGGGCCTGCTGCCTGGCTCGAGTCACGGCATGGCGGGTGCCGGGGGCCTGGGGCAGCTCCCAGCGCTCCCTGCCCACCCAGCTCGTCCATCGGTCCCGCCATGGCCAGGACTCTAGGCTTTCATTTTTCATCCCAAGAGCCAGTCCCTGAAAGTCACACCCCAGAGGCCCCCAGACATCAGTTAGTCCATCTGACTCATCGCACAGAGGAAGAAAGGGACCCAGAGAGAGCGAGCCGGTCCTCCAGGGCGAGGCGTCAGTGAGCTGGCACTGGGCTCCTGCCCCAGCGGCGGTGGTTTGCTGTTTCCCTTTCCCTCTTAGATGCCGTATTCTGTGTGTGTGTGTGTGTGTGTGTGTATGTGTGAGTGTGGGTGTGAGTGTGTGTGTGTGTGTGTGTGGTTATGTGTGTGTGTGTGTGGGTGGGTATGGTTGTGAGTGTGAGTGTGTGGGTATGTATGAGTGTGTGTGTGTGAGAGTGTGAGTGTGTGGGTGTGTGTAGGTGTGTGTGTGTGAGTACAAGTGTGTGTGGGGGGGAATGAGTGTGTGTGTGTGTGAGTGCATGGGTGTGGGGGGGTATGTGTGAGTGCGTGGGTGTGTGTGGGGGTGTGTGAGTGTGAGTGTGTGGGTGTGCACGTGTGTGTATGGGTGCGTGTATGAGTGTGAGTGTGTATGTGAGTGCATGGGTGTGAGTACAAGTGTGTGTGAGTGCGTGTGTGAGTGTGAGTGTGTGTGTGTACAAGTGTTGGGTGTGTGAATGTGTGTGTGTGTGGGTGTGTGTGAGTGTGAGTATGGGTGCATGTGTGAGTGTATGGATGTATGTGAGTGTGGGTGTGAGTGTGTGCATGTGTGGGTGTGAGTGTGTGGGTGTGTGTGTGTGAGTGTATGGGTGTGAGTGCGTGTTTGTGTGTATGAGAGAGAATATGTGTGAGTGTGTGTGAGTGTGCATGAGTGTGTGTAAGTGTGTGGGTGTGTGTGAGTGTGTGGGTGTGTGTGAGTGTGTGGGTGTGGGTGTGAGTGTGTGGGTGTGTGTGTGAATGTGAGTGTGGGTGTGTGAGGAATCTAACCCACAGCCTCGAGAGCTAGCCCAGCTCTATCACTGAGCTGGTCCCTGCACCCTGTCCCGCCCTCCACCCCAGGGCACAGGTGAGTGGCCCAGCTGCCCACTCTGCCATGATCCGGCAGCCACGCCCTCCCGGTGTTCCTGTCTCCTTCCTCACCTGCCCTGCCCAGCAATGGTGGACGTCGGGCGGCACGTGTGTTTTCCTGGTTCAGCCAGTGGTTGGGTTAGCCAGATGCCCAGGCGGGCGAGGAGCGCAGGGAGGGCCCACCTCGACGCTCAACAATAATCAGCCTTGTAAGACTAATGGACGAAATCGTGTCTAATTACCCTGTTGAAGGCCCAATTATGCGATTAACATTCGTGGGCTATAAGCTAATGATGAGAAGAGCCTCTCATTTGCATAGCATTAAGTTAATTGCGCTGTGAGCCGAGGGTTGGATGGGTGGTGGTGGCAGGATTGTCTTTCTGAAAGGATACTAATGACCAGAGAGGACCATTCGCCTGACAGCTTCATTAATTAACAGAGATCTGGTTACCGGGCAGAATGGCAAGTGGCTGTGGCGGAAGGCTGGGCTCCTCAGAGACTGCAGGGAAGCCTCGCTGCCGTCGGACCCCGCCGCTGGCTGGGCAGGAGGCAAGCTCGGGCCCTCCAACCGCCGTCCTTCCACCCTGCACGTCCTGGCACACGTTTCCTTCGCTTGCCACTCACTCCGAGGCGGGGACGCGTGCACCATCTGTGTCCCGAGAGGCCTCCCTTCTGCTGGGGCGCCCTGTTTCCCCAGAGGCTTTGGATTCAGCCATGAGCCAGCCTTGCTCTTGGTCCGTTTCCACAGAGAACTAAGGTGTGAAGAAGCCTGGAGAGGATCCACTCCGGGACGTGCTCCACTTGGGGATTCCACGGCCGGGGGCCTGGAAGTCAAGGTCACCCACAAGAGCTCCAGGCAGGGCTCTGCCTCTGACCCTGGCGGATTGTGTTCAGTGTCACTGCCCGCACCTGGCCTGTCTCCCCGGCTGCACTCACCAGCTAGTCCATGGATGGTAGCCGCCAAGTTCACCTGGGGTGGCTGGGACGAAAACCCAGGTCACTACCTGTGAGAATTTTGAACAGACACTAAAACAGACACTTGTGAAAGATCCTCTGTAACTTGATTCTGACCTAATGAAATTCTGGCCACCCAGCCCGGTCCTTACCCGGAGCTGTAGCTGGTTAACCAACTGCCAGGTGCCGGGCTGTCCTGGGGTGGCAGTGTACGTTCCTGTTTGTTTTTGTCTGTTTGTTTTAGTCATTTTCTCAGGAAATGTTCCTAGGAAAGAAATTGCTACACCAATTAAAAAGTTAAATACTTGTTTTAATTGAAAGGAGTTGGAAATTGAAAGAGTACAGACAGCTATTCAGTGAAAATAAATATCAAAAGAACAACTGAACATTTGTCATTTTAAGCCTCTGACTTAAGTTAGAAAATAATAAACCCAAAGAGTGGCAGGAAGAGGCCACAACGGCAGGAATTGGCGGGGCAGAAAACACGGTCACAGTACGGCAAAGTGGGTTTGACCAAGTTAATAAAGTCAGCAATCTCTCGTGAGATTGGCTAATGGAAGAAGAAAGGAAGACAGACAATATTTGAAGTGAAAGCAGGCACATGATCATAAGTATAACAGAAATTAAAACAACAGGAAGAGGATCATGAACACAACATTCGTCACAAACATTTGGAAACATCAACAAAATGCACAAACTTGCAGGAAAAAAGTCTTACATTTAGGTATGATCTATCAAAATGTATAAATGCATTCTACTGTCATGTACAACAAATTAGAACAAATAAAAAAAATTTTTTTTTTAATGTCTTAGTAGTGACATAGAAGCCAGACAGAGCCAGGCACGGTGGCATAGGTCTGTAATCCCAGCAGGAGGATCCAAAGTTCCAGGTCATCCTCGGCAACTTAGAGAGGCCCTGTCTCTAAATAAAAAATAAAAAGAGCTGAGGAGGTAGCTCAGTGGTAGGGCACCCCTGGGTTCAATTCAAGAAAGAAGAGGAAGAGGAGGAGAAGGAGAAATAGAGAATCCAAACAGTATTGTAACTGTTTAATAAATGGAATGAAACAAATAAAATGTCATCCCTTCCCAAACACCAGGCCCAGATGGCTTTTACAGGGAAAATCTACTAAAACATTCAAGGAACCGGTCATCCCTATAAAACAACAAACTCTTTTTATAAAATAGAAAAAAGAGGGAACGCACTTGACAAGACAGAGTATTGATACAAACCACAAGACAACCAAGGAAGAAACTTGCAGGTCTCTGTAATTCAAAGTAACTTCATATTACAGTTGCGGAAATCCTAAGCAAAAAAATGACCAAATCCAATCCAATGGTGTCTGAAGGCATTCCAGGATGATTCAGCTTTAGGAAATTAGACTTGAACCCCTCACACTGACAAAGTAGAGGAACAGCTATATGGCTATTTGGACAGATGGAGACAGAGCAGTTGATAAAGTTAAATATCCAACACAATTAAAAAAAACTCTTGGTTATAAATTGAAGGGAACTAACTTCGTTAACCTGATGAAACATCTTCCCAACCCACTACAAACTTGACCTCTGTGGGGCAATGTTGGGAGCTCGCCCCTTAAAATCAAGCACAGAATGAGCCCCACTTTGGCCATTTCTGTGAAACGTTGGTAAAAAGTGCAATAAAGACAAGAAAAGTAAATAAAAGGCACGACTTGGAAGTCACTATTTGCAAATGTTATGATTGTCTACATTAAGAAAGCCGGGAAAAATATATGAGAAACTTAACAGTTTTGGTAAGAGTCTAGCAACATTACTAGCTAAAAGGTCAATATCTAAAAATTAATTACACTGTGGCAACAAAAAGGTGGAAGATGTACAATTAAGAAAAAAATCAACAACGTATAGCAGAAAAAAGGGTACATTGAAATAAATATGACAAAAGATGTATAAAACCTTCCGCAAGAAAATTACAAAATTTTTGTTGAAAAACATGAAAGAAAGCATCCCTTAAAGGGATACAGGCCGTGTTCCTGGCCAGGAGGGCTGATTCCATAAACACATCACCTCTCCCAGAGGGATGCGGAGATCCAATGATTGCTGCTGGTGTTGTTGGAGGTACAGTTTTCTGAACTTGTTCTACATTTTGTACAGAAAAGCAAGTCAAGAATAGCCACGTCATTCCCCAAAACAAAGTGGGAGGACAACCCTAGCAAACACAAGACAAACTTGGGATATTGAGATGTTTGTAGCCCATCAACTCCACTGACCAGTGGAGTTGGACAGACTGCAGAGTCCAGAGCCCAGAGGTGGACCACATTGTGTGGGTGCACTTCAGGTCAGTGATAGAGGGACTTTGCTGCAAATGATGCTGGGCCCCTGGGTACCCGTGTGGGGACAAGTCCGACTAGGCAAGTACTTGCTCTGTGTGGAACAGTCAATTCCAAGAAACTCACAGCCCTAGACCAAGGGGCAAGTCTTCTAAACCTCATACGAGAATGTGTCGAGCCATCTTATGATCTTGGGATACAGATAAAATAAGACGCCAAGAACACAAACAACAGAAGATTGATGAATTTACTACCCTAAAGGGGAAAACTTTATTCCAGTAAAAAACATCGGGGAAGGGAAAAAAAAAATAAACATCATTGCCCTATGTAAACGTATGATTACACAAATGGTATGCCTTGACTATGTACAAATAGAGAAACAACATGTATCCCATTTGTATAGAATTAAAAAAAAAAAAAAAAAATCCACGTAGAGCCAAACACCGTGGTGCATGCCTGGAATCCCAGCAGCTCAGAAAGACCAAGAGTTCAAAACCAGCTTCAGCAACTAAGCAAGATCCTATCTCAAAATAAAAAATAGAAAGGGCTGGGGATGTGGCTTAGTGGGTTCAATCCCTGGGTTCAATCCCTGGTTCCAAAAAAACAAAACAAAACAAAACAACATCCACATAGAGTATAAGAAGACTCAGGCTAGGGTAATTTAAATCCAAACTTCATGAAGAATTCCTATAAATGAAGGAGATAAAAACATGCTTAATACAAAAATGGGCAAAAGACATGATGGGTCTCTGGGGACGCTACAACCCACAGATTGTGTGCACTTTAACTGAGGGAAGCGTACCGTGTAGGGATTGTATCTCAGTGAAGCTGGTTTTTTAAATGGAAGATACAAATAGGGACTTCTGTACGCACAAAACCACACTTTGCTAAACCTCATTAGAAAATGGCAAAACAAAATCATACCAGTACATTGTTTTCGTCCCCTAATTACCTAGCATTTAGGTCTGACCCAACCAGGTGTTGATGCTGGGGGCTGCTGGGAAGTCCTCGCTCAGTCCTGGGAACTCTGCTTGTAAATTCGCTTTCAAAAATGACACAGAAACTGCACGCGAATGTTCACAGCAGCTCTTTGTGGAAGGAGACCGAGCGCTGCAGAAGAGCCTGGGTGGATGGTGAGGGGCGACCCAGCAACTCAGGGATGCACCAACGGCCCAGCACAGAGTGTGGAGGAACTGAACAGCACTGGCCACCGAGAGCAGTCACTTGCCGGGAGCACATCCAGAGTGACACGGTTTCTGTCCAGAACCAAGCAAAACTAAGCAGCGTATTATCCAGGTGCCCACTTACATTCCTTCAGGGTCAGCTGAGCAGACTGGCATGCCCCTGTGGTCCCAGCTACTCTGGAGGCTGAGGCAGGAGGATCACTTGAGGCCTAGGCAACATGGTGAGACCCCACCTCAGGGGGAAAAAAGAAAAGGAAAGGAAATCAGGAGGGAGCTTTCCTTTGGGTGTGAGTGTGGGTGGGTCGGGTGGGAACATTTAGGAGCATCCACGTTTCATCAGTATTGGGGCAATGGTTTCCTGGGTGGAGGCTGGTACAGCTCGGCTCCCGTTCTCAGTACTTCCAGAGCTGATAGCCTGCGATTCGACCCACATTCATTTAACCGGAACCCTGTTGGAAAGGGGTTAGACTGTTTCTTTCACTTTGCAAACAATAAATGTCCCGTCTGTGTGACTGTGTATTCAGAAAACTACCTCCCAGATTATAATCCTGGGAGTGACAGCTGGGCACAGAGTCACATGCCTATCATCCCAGTGGCTGGGGAAGCAGAGGCATGAGGATCAGAAGTTGGAGGCCAGTCTAGACAACTTAATGAGACCCTGTCTCAAAATAGAAAATAAGAAGGACTGAGGATGTGGTCGCTCAGTGATGGAGCGCTTACCTAGCATGCATGAGGCCCTGGGTTCAATCCCCCGCATCAAAAGAAATGACTTTTCTTTGAATAAAGAGGGGAACTGGGCATGGTGGCTCACACCCTATAATCCCAGAGCCTTGGGAGACTGAGGCAGGAGGATTGCAAGTTCAAGGCCAGCCTAGGCAACTTAATAGTCCCTGTCTCAAAATAAAAAATAAGAAGGGCTGGGGGTGTAGCTCAGTAATAGAGCACCCTGGGTGCCCACCCACCCCCCTCCTCAAAGGGGCATTGCTGTGTTATAGTTGCCACCAAGCACCCCAGAGCTCCTGATTCTGCTGGTGGAGGTGAAGATCCATGTGACTGAAGGGCCCATCTGCTCTGGAAATGGCTGGAGCATCCACACAGCAAAGGCTGCAATTCAGCATAGGGGACAGGCTGAGCACCAAGGGACATCTGGACAGTAGCCTGAGTGACAGCCTCTGAAGCCAGCAGGCGCAGGCGCCGCTCACTGAACTCCTGTTCAAGTCATGCAAATGTCTAACACTTCAAAGTTAAGTTTCAGGGAACATGTTTTCCCTTAGTTTCGATGGTGAGTTTAGAACATGCCCACATGTTGTCTTTGAAGAATGTCCGTGTTACCTGCAGCAGTTATACTTGGTGTGCTTGTAGA
This sequence comes from Sciurus carolinensis, assembly GCF_902686445.1. Classification (NCBI taxonomy): domain Eukaryota; kingdom Metazoa; phylum Chordata; class Mammalia; order Rodentia; family Sciuridae; genus Sciurus; species Sciurus carolinensis. The sequence continues at coordinate 3,850,287 of NC_062226.1, forward strand.
ATATTTAGGTGATGACAAGGATTTGGGGTTTTAGCACTTGAAGAGACTAGCCACAACAAAACGTGATGGGCTCATGATTGCTAAGCCCTTCCCCAGAGACAGGCATTCTGGTGGCTTCTTTCTGTGCCTCTTGGGGAAGGTGGATGTGCAGCTGGACACAGGAATGGGCTAGCTCCCTAGGGACTCTGTCCCTCACTCTGCTCCTCCTGCAACCCGGTGGGCAGCGGGGTGGGCAGGGAGAACATCCATCCTTTGCAAGAATAGACGCTCCCCTAGGAGAAGCCTGGACGTGGAGTCCTCTGGGAGCAGGGCGCTCTCAGCTCCCCTGGGACCCACCGCAGCTGGCCTTTCCATGGCATTTTCTAGAAGTGGTAGATTTGGTGCTAGAAACAAGAACTTTGGCATCCAACAGGCCTGAGTTTGAATCTGTCAATCAATGAATATTTCATGGCTACATGCCACGTGCTGGGACAGCTCTCTCTGCACAGAGCTCCTCAGGGTGAGCAGGACAGACAGCCCCCGCTGCTCTCTAGGCAGGCTCCACACTTCAGGGACCTGGGTGGTGGATGAGCTGACAGCAGTACAGACCTCTTGAGCTGCGGGGGCTGTGAAAGGCAGGCGGCAGAGCCTCAGTTTCTTCATTTGCAAAGTGGGATTAGCAGCGCCTGCTGTGTAAAATTGCTGTAAGATTCAATGAGGCAGTGTAGGTAAATGTGAATAATGAATTGTAGCAATTTCGCATCAAGAATTGGATTAACCTATAGGCCCCAGGCATAGCCTGGATGGTTCCATGGCAGAGCTGTACAGCCATCAGAGCGAAGGCAGTCGTTTTCTCTCATCCGTCTTCTTCATCTCCCAGAACCGGTGGGCTGGAGAGGGTCACACAGGAGGAGAGGGGGTGAGAGGGAGCCCCACTGGAGCCTCGCCCTCTGCTCCTGTGCCCCTGCCCCCAACCACCCTGCGGAGCTGCAGAGACCCCCACCGCTAGTGGTGGTAATCACCAAATCCCTGTGGCTGCTCTGGATTGAAATGTCACTCACTTTGGCTGCCCCTGGACAAACGTGTTCAGTTGTCATCTGTCGGGCGCCCACGGCAACTGCTGTGGCATAATAGAGACAAATGTAGCAACAAACTGGAATATGATGGGTCCGGAATCGTGTGTTTAATTCGCAGTTGGTATAGAGTGCTCATAAAATCTTGATCATGACAGAGAGGCTAATAAACATTTGAGAACATAAATATTTGGGGAGGAAAAGGCTCGGGGAAGCATCTAGTTGTGGAGTAGTTAGAAGAACAGAGAAAATCAGCCAGGCGGAACTCTCTAGATACCAGTCTGCGAGTTATATATGTGGGCTTGATAATGATCTTGAGTGAGCCATTCTACGGGCGTGCAGACGTTGATCCGAGGCGCACACCAGGGCTGCCCCGCCCTCCCTTATCGCTCCTGCCTCCAGCTCTCTGCTCTGCGGCTGTCTCAGTTCGGGGAACCTGTGCTGGACACACCAGCTCTTATTGGGCATCGCTGGAGACACAGAGCACTGAGTTCCACCTGGCAGGGTGCCATGCGTGGCACGGTTGTGTGCAGGGGGAGCTGTCCAGGGTGGAGAATGTGCCAGAACCCCCTGACCTGTGTGGTCCCTCAAGTTGGGGGAGCCTCTGCTGGTTGGAAAGAGTCCCACACACTAGGTGCAGCTGGGGTTCAAATCCTGCATGCACTGGTCACGTGGACTGGAGCAGCTCACTTGCCTAGTCAACAAGGCAGGGATGAGGACAAAGCACTCTAGTGAGAAGGAAATCAAGTGACTGGCCTCTGATACTTCCTGGAGCCCATCTGGAGCTGCCAAGAGCAGGACAATCCAGTGCCCTCTTCCTTGGCCAGAAAGCTGTCTCATGCCAGCAGGGTGCTGGCATTGTCAGTGAGAGGCCCGTTCAGGTCTGATTTGTGTCCCGGAGGGTGGCCCCTGGACGCTGGTCCTCATTCCGTTCAGCAGGACATGGATTTGTGATGAGGGTTAAAAGGAACTTGTTGGGGCTGGATTGGGGCTCCGTGGTGGAGCGCTTGCCTAGCATGTGTGAGGCACTGGGTTTGATTCTCAGCACCACATATAAATAAATGAATAAAATAAAGGTCCATCAACAACTAAAAAAATATTTTTTAAAAGAGGAACTTGTTGCTGAGAACAAGAACAGTGCAGGTTTGAAGTGTGCAGATGATTTATTTATTGAATGCTTTGGAAGGTGCCCCTGCTGGCTCCTTCTGCTTTCCAGGGGAGACAGGAGAGGCTGAGCACCCAGCAGCACCCTTTCCCTAGATACCACAGAAGGCACAATGGCCTGGAGGCTGCCCCTTCAGAATCGGGGAGCCTCCTCTTAGGAAGGCCGTTTTATGTACAAGAGTGAGCAGCTGAGCTGGGAGCTGTGGGCATGCCTGGAATCCCAGGGACCCAGGAGGATGGCAATTTGGAGGCCAGCCTGGGAGGCCAGTCTGCACAACTTAGCAAGGCACTTGTTAAATATTTTAGACATCCGAGTTGTATCCAGATATCCTGGCCCGACAGCTAGTGCTTCAACTAGAAGGGAGGATGCTGAGCAAGCACCAGCCAGGAAAGGCTGATCAGGTTGGGGGTAGTGTCAGGAAGCCAGGCCTGTTCCTCTAAGTGGCTGAGGAAAAATGGAGTCAGATTGAAAGATGTTGGTCCCTCAAGTCAGACAGGTGCAGCTGAGGGGAGGGCAGAGAGGGGGTGCCACCCTGCAGAAGGTTCCTGCAGGAGCCCCACCACCAGAGGGCGCAGTGCAGAGGAGTTGGGGGTGACGGTGGCCTGCATCACGGAAGTGCAGCGTTAGAGGGGACTTCTGATTCGTCTCACAGGCAGCCAGGCAGGGACGCTAGCTCCTGCCCCCTCCTTGGCAGCCCATTGACCTCCCAGGAGAACCCATTCATCCAGAAGCACCGCGAAGACAATGCAGATGTCCCGCGCTGGGTGGGCGCTGTCTGGTCTCAGAGACCTGCTCTGGGTCACCCAGGTCGCCCGGGGCTGACGGCAGCGGGTGGAGCTGGCTCCCTCCTGGGACCCTGTGTGTGTCTGCAGACCCACCACAGAGAGTGAAGTGCCAACAGACGTTTCTATCCAGACCCAGCCGCTCATTTGTGGCCAAGGTACTGGCGAACGGCGAGTGCAGAGATTCTAGTGTCTGCAGGGTTGGTGGCCGCAGAGCATTCTCTCTGTGGTCCCTAACTCATGGACGCAGTGTCCCTGCAGCAAGACGCATCCACAAGGGCCGCCCAGGCAGGGCCTGGGCCTCCACAGAAACTTGAAGCGTGGTTGGTCCTTCCAGGAAAGGAAGCAGAGGAGTAGGTGGTGGGGAAACGCAGCGAGGGCAGATACGTGCGGCAGGCCCTGGGCCCTGAGTCGATAGCTCCTGCAGCGAGGCCCCTGTGTCGTCTCCGAGCTCCCGGTGGCTTTTGGTTGCAGTCTTCCCTACCCATTCTCCCGGTCGCCCTCAGCTCCAGCACACCTTTGAAAGAAGCTCCCCCTTCCTAGGCAAGTTTTGGGGGGTGGGTAGCATGATTTAGTCCACAGACATTTACGGAGCACTTACTGTGGGCCAGGCATGGTTCTGGGAGCCCACACAGAGCAGGTGACAAGGCCTGGAGCATCCTAGGGACAGGTGGTGAACACCAACAGGTCCCCAGGTGCCGCCTCCCAGGGGCTCACCAGGCAACGTGGCAGTGAGGAAGCAGGGACAGGAGCTGCTCTCCTTGGGCAGGGGGCAGAGTCCTGAAGGAAGGGAGGGGGCCCATGGTGACCTGGGAAGGGGCCTGTGTGGAGCATGTGGCCAGCACGCTCATGAGTGTGGGGGGAGATCACCAGGCCTGAGCTGAGCAGGCATGAGGCTGGGCCACTTCAAGTCCCTCTTGAACAGCCTTCTCTTCCACAGCCCTGGAATTGGAGGGGCCTGGCTGGAAGCTGGCTCCACCCTGGTGGCCCTGGACAGTCCCTTCCTGCCTCTGAGCTTCCATTTTCCCCACCTGTAAAAGGGGGCCAGTCAAAGGTTGTTAGTGGAGTAAATAGGACCTCACACACATTGTGCCCGTGAACGAAAAGGTCACAAAACTCACGACATCATGCCTGTGCCAAGTCCAGAGTCCCTGGAGGCAACTGGCAGAGTTGGCTGCCAGCAACAGGAAGCTGGGTCAGGAGGTGCTGTTGCCCAGACACCAAGTCCCTTTTAGGGTGATGGAAGTGTTTTGGAACTAGATGGAGGTGATGGTTTTGTGTCGCTGTGAGTGTACACGATGCCACCTATCACACACTTTAAGATGGTTAAGTTTATGTCTCATGCATTTCACCTCAGTCTAAAAACAATCAGGTGATGAACAGCCCTGCTTAGAGAAAACAGGAGCAAGTCAGTGATGAGGCCACCCTGCAGCACTTGGAAAGCCACTGAGCTCGGCAAACAGAAGTGTCACAGTGGCTGCCTCCCAGATGCTGGGCCAGCAACGGCAGGACCCAAGCCCTCCCCAGGCCAGTTGCAAAGTGATTTGTGCATCTGATCCTTTGCTGGTGCCAACTGGTCTTTTTATATGACAGATTTTAACCTTCCAGTCGTGGCCCCGACCCTGAGTTCCGAGTACAGGCAGTGTTTATGCAAGGGTGTGAACACAGGCCTCGGAAACCCGTGAGGGCGTGTCTGACTCGTCCGCCACTGAATGGGGTCTGGGGCAGTCAGCGACTGGCAGGAGGATGCACTGGGCAAGCATTTGTTGAAAGAAAGAATGAAGGAACCTAGTTGATGTTCGTCACCCAGAGGCAGTGATCCACCAAGTGGTTCAGTTTCTCACGGGGCCCCCTCGCCTGGCTCCTGGGTAAGAGCCGTCCTGCCGCTGGCCCTTCCTGGTGAGCAGCAGCTGCGTCCGGCTCTTCTGTCTGCCCGCTGCTGTTGGGACGGGTGCTGGCTGCAGAGCAGTATTGGGGGTCTGCTGGGAGTCCGGCCTGCACCCGCAGGTTCATTTCAGTCCCCTGGGCCGTGAGCTCCCGGAGAGGGCACGGTCCAGGCATGTGACCCTGCCATTGCATTGGGCCTTTGCCTAAAACTGAAGCCTCTCCTTTTCTTTCTTTCTTTCTTTTTTTTCTTTTTTTAAAATTATTTTTAGTTGCTGATGGACCTTTATTGTATTTATGTATTTATGTATGTATGTATTTATTTATTTATATGTGGTGCCAAGAATCAAACCCAGTGCTTCACACATGCTAGGCAAGCACTCTGCCACTGAGCCCCAGCCCCGGCCCCAGCCTCTCCTCTTTTAAGTAACACTTCTCCCTTGAGTTTTATTTATTTTTCTCCATATTTTTATCAGTACATTATGATCATACATAATGGTGAAATTTGTTGTTCCATGCATACAATATAACAAAATAATTTGGCCAATATCATTTCCCTGTATTTCCCCTTCGTGAGATTTTATGATTAGCATTTTTCCTTGTTGTACAAAGGTACCTTCTCATGAACAAACAAACAAACAAACAAACAAAAAACCGGATGTGTACCGAGTCAAATGTCCCTTCCACTGCCCCTGCAGGGCTCCCTCCCACATGAACTCCCAGGTTTACCACTTGTTAAACATGAACAAGCTCATACATTATGTGTCATAGTATGCAAGTTTACAAAACTTAAGATTGTGTCTTGGACTTCTCTTCAGCACCAACTCCATAGATCTACCTTATTTCTTTGAAAGCTTCGGAATAGAGAATATCACGACCTCTCAAGCCTTCCTGAATTTGTGGGCATAAACGTGTGTCTCTTCTTTTGCTGTTGTAAATACTCCAGCAATGGGGAACTTGCCCACAGGTCTTTGCACTTGCACAAGTATCTGCTTAGAAGAAATTTCTGAACCAAGATGCTAGGCTCCCCAGTGCCTCAGTTTCCCCATCTGGGCATCGAGAATGCTGTTTACCTTGCAGATGATGTAAAGCGGCATCTATAAAATAGTTAAGGCAGTTGCATCTGAACAATTGTTTGGTTTTATTTTAGGCCAGAATGCATTGAAGCCAATCTGACTACCAGTGGCTAGTTACACTGAAGCTGAGGCCCAGTTAACCTGCTTTCTTTTAGTTTGCAGCTGGTCTGTCTTTCCCCCTTGATACTGTGACTAGGTGTTCTTCCCCTGAGACCCCTGGCATCCTACAACCTTTGGTGCAGGCCTAGTCAGACCCCTATGTGTTTCACCAGATATCCTGCTGCCTGCAAAGGGCCAGAGCCATGTGCACCCCCATGCGGCTGGGGTTGGGCTGGCCCCTGCCTGCTGGTGCCTTTGTAGAGGACAGTGGTGCAATTAGCTGCCTGTTGGCCGACTCTGCTCTCCCAGGGGGTGTTCGTCAGCTTTTCACTCGCCAGCTGTGATAAATACCGGAGAAAACAATTTATAGGAGGAGAGATTCACGTTGGTCAGTCCATGGTCGGCCAGCTCCTTTGCTTTGGGCAGAGGCAAAGCAGAATATCATGGCAGCCAAAGCACGTGGCGAAGGCCACTTACCTCAGGATGACAGAGAAGAAAGGGGCCAGGAGCAAGAGGGACCCCCAGGGGCACACCCATGACTGCCCCCTGCAGCCGGGCCCTACCCCTAGTCTCCACCACCTCGCACTCATGTTCAGATTGTCAATCCAGCGGCGACTAAGCCACTGATGAGGTCAGCAGCCTCATGAACTGATCATATCCCCAGATCCCTGACCACAGCTGCACTGAGGACCAAGCCTTCAACACATGAGCTTGTGGAACCTTCCAGACCCATCCGCAACACAGGGCATCAGAACTGTGAGATCTGGGCGGTTATTATGCACCAGCCCAAACGCTAAGTCTCAGCCCCACTGCCGTCGTCACCCCACGTTACGTGGGCGACCTGGGGCTTCCGTGGTGCATCTCTGGCTGGCACTTGAGAAGGCTGTGCCATTGGCTTGGGGTGTGACGGCCCCAGGGCCCCAGTCACTGGCCCCTGCCTGCATCCCCCTCACATCCATGGGGCAAAATGGGAGCAAAAGGAACCCCTTCTTTGCCATCCGCATGGGGGTTGAAGTTGGAGGTAACAGGGTTGATTTTTTGTTCATTTTGATTTTGTTTTTTGAGTTGGGAGGGGGTCTCACTATGTTGCCCAGACTTGTGCTCAAGTGATCCTCCTGCCTCAGCCCCCTAAGTAGCTGGGACTATGGGCTTGCGTCGCCATACTCACCTGACCGAAGGGTTTTTGGGGTGTGTGTGCGTGTGTGTGTTCATAGCTCATGCGAAACCAGACTGTGGCTTGGAAGCCAGAGAGGACAGTAGCAGAATTTCCAGACAGACCACTTGGCAGCATGCTCCCAGGATGGGAGAGCCAGGAGACGCTGGCACAGAGGGGGCATCTCGCTGCTGTGCTGGGAGGAGGGCCACCTTTGTCTCCTCCTCCTTTGGCTCAGGGCATGGGAGGCCATCTCCCTCTTCCCGAGCACACTCCTCTGGGGTGGGACAGCTGGCTTCTCTGCACACTCTCCCTAACAGAACTCCCTGGAGCTGGTGAGAGATTCACGTTTGGGTTCAAGTTTGCCACTCACTGCATTTAATGAAGCTGGAGTGTCCTCTGATGCAGGTGGACCAGGCCAGGCCTGGAGGTCACCCACAGCTTGGGGGGCACCCCAGGTGGGCTACCCTAGGGGAAACCGGGGCTTCTGGGTGACTTGAGGGACCCCTCCTCTCTGGACGTGGGCACACTGAGGAAACCCCTGGGGGCTGCAAAATTCTCCTCCTTCTCCCCTTCTTCCTGTCTCCCACTGGTCAGGCCCAGTGTTGTCATGGTCAGGAGGTCAGCTTCTGGGATTAGTGTCCCTTAGTAAAACAAAAGGTGATTGCATGCTGAGCCCTTTTAATCACTTAATGGCCAGGGACACCCGACTCCACTGGGGGGCTCGGTTTCCGGTGAGGCCCAGCGGGGCAGTGTAACTACATCCAAGTTTGGCCCGGCTTCTCCACATTACAGCCGTGACACGGACGCAAACAATTGAAGTATTTGAGAACAATGAAATATGCATGGCTCTCCGTGACAGCCCCGTAAAGCCGAGCAATTAGCCGCGTAATTCGAGAGAGGGAGCCGGCGTTCCCCATTAGTTAAATGCATTTTGTACGTCCTCATCCCATCAAATCAACTAACACTTCCTTTAATTGGTTCATGAATTATACAGCCGCCCACATTATAATTTAATCGCCTGTAAACATTCATAGGGCCCCACCGTAAAGCGGCCCGCGCTCATTAATTCGTTAATTTCAGCAGATGGAAGGGGAGATCGGATGAACGGTGGCAGAACAGAGCGCCTTGGGCAATGGAAGAAGGAAAAAAAGGTGGGGGGCCGTTTAGGTTTTTTAAGGGCTGTCAGAAACTCAATCTGCGAGCTGTCAGCAGCCCGGACGTCCCCCCCACCCCGCGGCCGGCGGGAAGTGACTGGCGGCTGTGGCGAGGCTTGTCAGCCCGCTTTAAACATCAAGCCGCCGGGTAAACCGAGCCCAGCGTAAATTAATTCTTGTCTTACGGCCCCCCTCTCTCTGTCCCCATGAATATTTCATGGCGGGCAGCATAAATATTAATTCTAATAGCTCTGCACAGTGGTTATTATTTCTGTTTTATGACAAATATTCATAAAATATTCAGGACCCTTTTTTAGAACATTTACACACTTGATTGTGAATTTCCCCAGTTTCCTGGGGACACTGTAAACATATTGGGGTTCTCTTGATGGACTTTTCCCCCTTAATTAATACCACTGCTTATTAATATTTAATCAGCTTGTGTTTTTTTCCAGAAGTAAAACCTAATAGATTGGAGAGCTGAAGGGCATTTTCCCCGGTCGTCTGTAAAATGGGCGGTATCTGCTGTGGGTGATCTGACAAAGGTTGACCTCCCTGCCTGTTTGTTTTGTGAAGCTATATATATTCTATTTATTTATTTTTTTGCATGGGTCTCTTATTTTTTACTGAGAGCTCTGGCAACAGCCCAAGTTGCTGTAATGAAATTCCTCAGAAGATGCCACTGCGATATTTATGCAAGGGTTTAACATAATTTCGGAGTAATTAAAGTGTGGGTTTAACAAACACGGTGGCGGCTTCCTCAGGCAAGGCAGCTGTGGCTGGATGAAGACTTTGGAATCTGCAGTGTTTGCCTCTGGCCCCGAGAGGCAGTGGCGCCGTGTCTGTTTTTGAGGCAAGTTGGGGGGAATGTGTCTCCTTGGGGGAGCCAGGGTACCTGGGGCACAGAGGAGTCTGAGGTGGTGTTCCATGAGCCGGGGAGGCAGGAGGGCATAACAGTGTGGACTCAGCCCTCTCCCATGAGCTGAGGGGCTTCAACATTCACTGTCCAGTCCCTCTCACTGAGACTTCTGGAATGTTCTAGCAACTTCTGTAGTGCAGCAGAGCAGCATCAGGGCATGCTGGAGTGGAACTCAGTCTGGAGACGCACTGACCTCTGGCCAGGTGCTTCTTCAGGGCAGGGAGGATGCGGGGCACTTTTGGCACAAGTGGGGGCCCTGCGGTGCCCTCGCGCTTCCCTGTGGTGATCCTGGAGCCGTGATGCTGGCGAGGGGAAAACAAGGAGCAGAAAAGAGGCCGGGAGGCCAGGCTCCTGGGATGGAGCATGCTGGATCCCCAGTGAGGAGTGGTCAGAGCACCTGCAGGAAATACCTGGGAAAATCAAGCGTTTGGCTCCCTGGGGCGCAGAAGGTGCCTGGTGAGAGCTGATGTAACTTCCAACCAGACCCTGTTTTAAGCAGCTTGTGGAGAATGGTGGAGACTGGCCCTGAGGAAAGAAGACTCAAACCCCCTGACCAGCTCTTGGCCCCGTTTCTGGTGGCCAGTAACAGGGAGATGCACTTGTTCCCAGGTGTCCCACCGCCCAGGTCCTGCACCCCCATCCCCAAAGCAGCGCCTGTGGGGGTCCCCTCGCAGGTCAGGTGCGTGGGCACCCTCGGCAGAGCATCTGCCTCACTTCCTGCCTCAAGTCCCTTTCTGCTGATCTGTGCCAAGTGGAGAAAGATGACATTGACGCCCGGTGGCTGTGAGGCCAGGCTGTGCAGCTAAACTGTGTAAGGGCCCTGGGTGGGCAGGAGGGACACCCAGCCCTCCCTCCTTCCTTTGTCCCTCCCGCTGACTCGCAATGGTCACGCGTGGACTCTGAGGTGGCCCGGGCTGAATCTGGCTCTGCTTTTCTTGTCTGGGCACTTGGGCAGGTTGAAGGTCAGTTTCCTCACGGTCCAGTCAGCTATGAGGAGAGCGATCTAGAGGAGGTCAAGTCTTAGAGAGTGTGTGCGTGTGGGCCCACACCGGTGTCCTGTCCTTGTGACGGGCTAAGCAAGCTGCGTGGTCAGGCTCTCAGGAGCAGATGCAGAGGTGGGTCAGGATGAACAAGGCAACGCCTGACCAAGGGAAGGGGCCCACCCAGGAGGGCATGCAGGAGCCAGACCCACCTGCCCCCCAGCCCAAGGGCTGCCCTGGAGGAGGCTGCGCTGCGCAGCAAGAGTTGGCCCTGCTCCGTCACTGTTCAAGGGCCACCCCAGGAAACTGTGACTTGCCTTGAAAGCTGGGGTTAAAATGCCATCGGCTGTTGAGTGGATGACAACACGTGACCTATCCCCTCGATGGAACACTCCGGCACGAGGAGAAGTGATGTCCTGGCACACCTGCGCTGCGGGCAACCCTTGAACACCGGACCACGTGAGGGTGCCGGGCGGGGGCTGCGTGCCCTCCGCGGTGTCGCACACTGTGTGCTTCGTGAGGAGGGTCGTGCCAAGCCCAGGACGGTCCTGCGGGTTCTCCTTTTTCTCCTGTGGAGATGTGGAGAGCCCCTGCCCTGCAGTTCCTCCTAGATGAAACACTCGGAGTAGGAAGAGCCACGGAGGCAGGGCTGCGGTCGTGCTCAGGACTTCGGCTCGCGGGTTCGGGTCTCCTCTGAGAGTGGCTGAATGCGCTAAGCGTGGATGGTCACGCAGCTCTGGGGCTAGAGCTAGAACACGCACTGGACACCTGAAAGGGCTGAATTACATCCTGGGAAAGGTGTTAAAAAACTTGGAGGCTTGGAGTCCCTGCAGGCACCTCAGCTGGCGCCAGCTGCCGTGCTCCTGGTGGTGGAGTGCAGGTTCTCTCCTGAAGGGGATCCGAGGGGCCTCTCCTGAGCCCTGGCCATGCCACGGTGCACTGAGGAAATGTCCAGCACCCCAGGTGTTCTTGGGGCTGTTGCCGACCAGTGGGTCTTAACCAGCATCCCGGAGACACTCCAGTGGGGCTCGGAGCCCCTCTGTGAGGACCCCGCGGAGACCGTGGCACTCAGGAGGTGAGCCAGGTGAGGGCCAGCCCCCTCAAGACCAACACAGGACAAGGGATGCAGGTGGGTGCCCCAGAGCCCCCAAGAGGGCCTGTGGCTGTGCCGACGTGAGTGTCCCCCTCTGATCACTGACCTGCAAAGTGTGCCCGGGCCCAAGTGTGAGTGAGCGAGCAATGGGGGCAGTTTGGACTCAGCGCTGGGGGTGCAGGAGGGAGACCCTGGCCAGGGCAGCTGGAGTGTCCCCGCCCGCCTGCTGGGAGGAGCTCCTGGGACAGATGGCACCAGGGCCTGGACTGACCCGTCTTCCAGGTTGGCTCAGCACGGATCCTCTAGAACGTGAGAGGGGCAGTCCCTCCCTTGTGGCAGAGGAGGCCAGGGCTGCCGGGAGACGGGCTGATGAGAGAGAGCATCCCCAGGCCTGGCTGGGACCCACAGACCCTCGGTGTGAGAGCAGGGCAACCTCATTGGATGCCACATCCGAGAAGTGCTTCCCCTGGACACCAAGGTCCATCAGCCCTCAGCTGCCCACCATGGCAGCAGATGACCCAAATGCCTCTGATGAGGAGTGGGGCCCTCAGTCACCCACTTGCCACCCGTCTTTCAAGGCCTGGTGGGTGCAGACGAGAGGTGGGGTACCCCCAAGCACGGAGCTGAGCCAGGGCCAGGCACACAGGGTTATCCCCGTCCTGGCTTCCTCCCTGTGGACCTGCACGTGCCATAGCATTACAGGGAACCCCTGTGCCTCACCCCACCTCCCCAGGATGCTGAAGGGCCAGAGTGGACAGCCTGGGTCAAGTGTCCACTACGTTTAGCTGAACAACAGGGCTCCACTCTGCTGGGCCTGCGGGTTTCCTCACACACAGTCAGTATGACAGGACCCGCAGCTCGGGGTTGTGAGAAGTAGGTTAAGCAGCACCTCCATGGGCCTGGCTTAACCCTCGAGGGACAGTGACCTTCTGGCCAGAGCTTGCTCAGGAAAGCGGAACCATAGTCCCTGCCCAGCTCAGAGGACTGCAGGTGTGGCAGGGCATGCCAGAGCCGTGTGTGCCAGTGTGCTCAGCTGCCAAGATCCACCAGTGCCCACAGCCTCCCCACTCCACGCTCAGAGACGTCACCTCCAAGGCTTACAGTTGACTGTGTTGGAAGCATTTACACCAAGGACATGGGCATGCTACAGATCAGGCATGCTACTCCCTCCCCTGGAGGCTGCTCACCAGGCAATCACAGGAGGACCAGATGGTGTGTGCCCAAAACTGACAGGCTGGCTTCCTGCCTCTTGTGAGACTTCACCCCATCCACCTGTCCTTGCTCCCCGTCTGAGCCTCAACCTGGCTCAGAGAAACCCGGGCTGCTGCTGGTGATGGAAGCACATAACATTGTTTTCATGGCATCTTAGTAGACGTTGACTTCAGAAAACCTCTGGTTTGTTTCTCTGTATAAAAGTCACATATTATAAAAAGTTATTTAAATATAGTGGAGCTAAAAAGAGAAAGTAAGGATGGACATGGTGGTACACTCCCATAAGCCCAGCTACTTGGGAGGCTAAGCAGGAGGATGACAAGTTCAAGGCCAGACTCAGCAACTTGGTGAGACCTTGTCCCAAAATAAGAAATAAGCAGGGCACAGTGGCGCATGCCTGTAATTTCAGAGACTGAGGCAGGAGGATCTCAAGTTCAAAGCCAGCCTCAGCAGAAGCAAGGCCCTAAGTAACTCAGTGAGACCCTGTCTCTAAATAAAATACAAAATAGGGTTGGGGATATGGCTCAGTGGCCGAGTGCCCCTGAGTTCAATTCCTGGTACCAAATAAATAAATAAATAAGGTCTGGGGACGGAGCTCAGTGCTTTCCTAGCATGTGCAAGGACTGGCCTCAATCCTCAGGGATAATCTCCTTAACGTTCCAGCCTTTTTTTCCAATGCTGTTCTGCATTTGAGACAGTCTCGCACTGCTGCCTGGCTAGCCTCTAACCCTTGGGCCCTGGGATCTTCCCATGCCATGGGGAGCTGGGACTGCAGGTGTGTGCCACCGAGCCAGACTTCCCTACACATTTTAAAAGTGGGCTCAAACGACGTCACCTGATTGACTTATGACCCAACTTCTTTCAGTGAGCAGTGCGTCCTGAGCACGCCTCCGTGTCACCGTTCACTTGTCATGATGACGTTGACAAATCTCAGTGTGCCTCTGCTTTTCTTGGTTTGAAAAATGTCTTCACCCTGCACAAGAGGGTGCCCCAGCCCTTCCCAGCCTTCTTGGACTGGAAATGCAGAGTTTGGCTGGGGAGTGAACTAGCGGTCAGAAAAAGCCTGGGCTGTAAAGGACACGTGTACTGTGACCAAATTGTACTAATCAAATAGAATAAAAACCCTGGAACTTGGTTTAAAATACTGCTATTACTAGGAAGAGCCTGAGCAGTCACTGGGAACAGCCTGGAAACTACTCATGTTAGGACACTTAAAACTCATGGGACCCTCAAGCGCTCAGAGCAGGTCTTGTCCTGTTGGCTTGACCTCCTGGTCCAGGGACATGGTGTCTCAGGCACGGGCACCATTTCCTGACCCGAAGCCACCATGCAGCTGCACATACTGGTCTGTGACCTGCATGACCTGCATGCTGCATGCTGTGCAGCAGAAACACCTCCTGTCCCTCTGGGGTCCTCCCACTGCTACCTGTACCCTGAGGTGCCAGGATCTCTTAGGCCCCCTGGGAAATTTTGCTTCTCAGGTTCCACGAGCTTTCCACTTGTCTGGGTCATTTTTGCCTTAAACTCCTTTGCTTTTCTCTTTGGGGAAAAGTTTGCAGAACTCCAGCAATTTGCCTTTCCGTATCGTCTGGGGAGCACCTGGGTGGCAGTGTGGGGAGAGATGATTTTCTTTCTTCCCAGTGGTGACGGAGGCGGCCATTTGAAGACAGTGTTGAAATGGAGGTGGATTGTGCAGGGATTTGATACCTGGGTCACCCTGCTTAAACCAGACTGCTGCTTCTGGCAAGGCGCGTGGCAAGCCACCAGGAGTGCTCGCTAATTTACTAGTTAATGACAGTTGGAGAGTGCTTTGCTGGCCCCTGGAGAGACTGCAGACACAGCCAGGGTGGGTTTGCCACTTTCAATTATGCACAGTTTTAAACAAGAAATGGCCGGCGGGAGCCCATTTTTTAAGGAGTGGGGAGCAGCCGCCACGGAGGGTGGGAGGCACGATGCTCAGGGCTTTAAGATGCTGTGGAGATGTTTGGCCTTTAGTTTGCAAATTGCATTCCTGACAGAATAAAAAATAGACATAGTAAACATTTTAAAATCTTGGTTGGGGCCTCTCCCAGGCTCCAGAGAGGCCTGGTGTCCGCATTCTCTGCAACGCCTCTCTCTCCCTCGCAGGCTCCCTGACAGCCGTTTGGGGAGTCTTCGCAGTCTGCACCTGGGCCCTGGCACCTGCCAGGAGGAGCTGGGAGCTGATGGCACCAGTGGCAGGGCTTTGTATGAGACAGTGTAAGGCTGCCTGGTTCTCCCTGGGCCAGCGCCCACCACTGGCCTGGGCACATGCCAGGCAGGAAGGATGAGGCCCTGCCCGGCAGCCCAGCTCCTGTCCCCAGGCAGCTCCTATGGTGTTCTGAGAGCTCTGGAATCTGCTGTGGTCTGGGTGTGGATCCTGTGCCCCCAAAGGTTCACGTGCTGGGAGCTGGGCCCAGGAGGCCACATTAAGGGGTGGTAGCACCTTTATGGGTCCTGAGGTCATTGGGGCGTGCCATCTGCTGTGAACCTTGACCAGAGCCAAGCAGAAGCCAGCACCATGCCTTTGAACCTCCAGAACTGTGAGGCAAATAACCTTCCCTCCTTATATGTCACCTAGCCATAGGCATTTCATTACAGTTACAGAGCACACACTAATCTAGAAGACTTCAGGTGACCTCAGTTTTGCTTTTTAGATTTGGTAGTCTCAACAAAATTCACTGACACCTCCTGTCCCTCTGCCAGCCTCCCCAGGTCCCTTTTCTTCCTCCCATGCTCAGCTCAGCTTTATCTTCCATTCTGACTGGCTCTCTCTGAAAACTTGCCCACAGCTCACTGCCATGCCCCCAAACACTCATCTCTTGACACAGATCTGCCGCTGGCTTTTAGACCAGAAGAGACTTCAATTTCCTTTTTCTTTCCATAGAAAATTTAAAATTAACTAATGTAGAATATTCAGGAACAAAAAACTTGCTGGAATTTTGATTGGGATTGCACTGAATCTATAGATCTTTTTGTGGTTTAGCTGTGAGGTGTCCCCCATAAACTCATGTGTGAGAAAATGCAAGAAAGTTTAGAGGTGAAATGATTGTGTTATGAGAGCTTTAAGCTAATCAGTGCATTGATTCTTTGATAGGAATTTCTGGGTGGTAACTGTAGGCAGGTGGGTTGTTGCTAGAGGAGATGGGTCACTGGGGACATGCATTTGGGGTCCACATGTTGTGAAGCCCCTCAGCTCTCTTTGTGTTTCTTAGTGACCATGTCCTGAGCCACTTTCTTTTACCACACTCTTCCACTATGAGAGTCTGCCATTCCTTGGGCATAAAACCAATGGAGCTGTGTGTCTGTGGACTAAGACTGAAACCATGAGCCCCAAGTAAACTTTTTCTCCTCTAAAATTGCTCTTGTCAGGTCTTTTGGTTGGAGTGGTGAAAAGACTAAAAAAAATCTATTAGGAGAAGAATTGAATTTTTCAATATTGTATATCTGAATCCATGAACATAGTATAACTTCTCCATTTATTTGTCTTCTTGATTTCTTCCATCAGCATTTTGTGATTTTCAGTGTTCAGACCTCGTATTGTTTTCTCAGATTTATACCTAAGTATTCTGGTTTATGCTAGTATATATGGTACTCTTTAATTTCAATTTCCAATAGTTTATTTATAGTATCTAGAAAGTCAATTTATTTTTTGTTTATTGATCTTGTATTCTGAGAATTTTCTAATCTTGCTTATTAGATCTGGTAGCTTTTTTGAAAATTCTTTGGGACTTTCTATTGGAGGATCATGCCATCTGCAAATAGAGACAGTTTTATTTCAGTATGTATGCATGGTATTTTCTTTTCTTGTCTTATTGCATAATCCAGGACTTTCAGTAGGATGTTGAATAAGACTAGTAAGAGTAGACATCCTTGTCTTGTTCCCAGTTTTAGGGGGAAAGCATTCAGTCTTTCACCATTAAGTATGACGTTAGCTGGATTTTACTTCATTTTGTTTGTTTTGGTTTTGGTAAATGCTCTTTATTGTGTCAAGAAAGTTCTCTTCTGGGGCTGGGATTGTGGCACTTGCCTAGCATGTGTGAGGCACTGGGTTCAATTCTCAGCACCATATATAAATTTTAAAAAATAAAATAAAGGTCCATCAACAACTAAAATTGATACTAAAAAAGAAAGTTCTCTTCTATTTCTAGTTTGCTAAGAGGTTTTTTAAAAATCAGAAACTGATGCAAAATTTTCAGATGCCTTTTCCACATTTATTGATATGATGTACTTTTTCCTTCTTAAGTCTAATGATACAGTAAATTGCATTAATTGATTTTCTACTAGTCTTCCATTCCTAGGCTAAATTCCACTTAGTTCTAACAGATTATTCTTTTATGTATTGCTGGTTTCAAATTGCCAATATTTTATGGAAGAATTTTGCATCTGTGTTCATGAGGAATCTTAGTAATTTTATTGTCTGGTGTTTGGTATCAGGGAAATGTCGGGGTTTCGGCCGAACCCCTGGCCCTAGGTGTGGCAAGGCTAAGATGGCGCCTGGCAGTGAGCCAGAGCAGCTAACTTTTACATAAACAACTGACATTATTTTGAGGAAGTTCCAGGGATTGGCTGAGCTCCCTGATGGACAGTACAGGTCCACTGTATGCCTGTATATGCTGCCTGTATCTGTCCACGCTCTCCCCTCGTGCTCTGTATGATGATTGGTCGCTTGGGGGCATATAGTGAGGTGTAGCTTCCCCCAAAAGAGGAAGAAGAAGCGAGAAAGAAACCATGGCAGACGCGCGCAATAAAGAGCTGAAAAGAACCAGGTGTCGTGTCTCTCTGCGGGCAGGGAGTGCGACAGGGAAAGGCTGCCAAGTAAAATAAGTTGGGAACTAGTGTCCTCTTCTATTTTCTGAAAGTGTTCATGTAGCATTTACATTAGTTTTTTGCAGAATTAGTTCTGTCATATCCTTCCTTCCTTCCTTCCTTCCTTCTACAGCCCCCCTAGTGGGTGTGAAGTGGTCTCTCACCACAGTTGTACCCAAGCACTTTACAAAAGGTTTCGTGACAAGGGAGGTCTACCTATTGAGATCAAAGGGCCAACAAGGCAGGCCCCTGCCTCTGGGCAGGACTGGACGCTAGACTTACCGTCACTTATTGTGTAGCATGACTCTCAACTTACTAAGCCTCTCCCTGCATGCAGGGTCCATCCCATCCTCCACCTCCAGTGACTCTGGTTCTGGAGCAGGGTGAGTTTCAGGGCCTTTTAGGGGAACATCCTTTGCTCCCCAAACAGCCTGGGCTAGTGTGGCTGGAGGAGGCATTACAAGGGCCTCTGTCACTTGGTATCTGATGCCAGTGCCCAGGATGATAGTGTGTGAGCTCCTTTCCTCTGTGACTCAGTTTCCCTATCTCGATACTTAGTAGATTGGATCAGAGTGGTGGTTCTCAGCCTGAGCTACACGCCACAGTCACTTGAAGAGCTGTTAAAAACCCCCATTTGCAGTTGGGTCTGGTGGCATACACCTGTAATCCCTTTGACCCTGGAGGCTCAGACAGGAGGACTGCAAATTCAAGGCCAGCCTCATCAACTTAGTGAGGCCCTAAGCAACTTTGTGAGACCCTGTCTCAAAATAAAAAATAGAAGGGGCTGGAGATGTGGCTCAATGGTTAAGCCCCCTGGGTTTAATCCCCAGTCCCCTCTCCCCCACCAAAATATCCCCATTTGTAGAACTCACCCTTGGACTAATCACTAATCATGGGGGTGGGGCCCAGGCTTGGTGTCCTCCATGTTCCCTAAAGGTGCCGTGTGTGGCCAGGGATGAGACCCGGGTTAGAGCCATGGCCCCCACACCTGCCTGGGCCTGAAAATCACTTGAGCAGCTGATTTATAAATACAGTCTCCTCCCTGAGTTTTTTTTCAACAGCAAGGTGGTGCCCAGAGCTGCAGTTCAGAGAAGCCATCTGGATGATTCTCAGCATCAGACGAAGCTTGGGATGGACAGAGAGGCCATTCTCCAACCTTGATGTGCCGAGGAATCACTGTGGACCTTGTTAAAATACGGGCTTCAGTGGGTGGGCGGAGGGGGGGGGGGGCTTGAGATCTGCAGAGAGTCGCTCCCAAGCCCAGGCTGTCTGGCTTGTGGGACCCAGGGCCTCCAAGGCGCCTCCCGCTGCCCACTGCCCCCAGGCACCCGCCAGCTGGAGGCAGGGCAGGCTCACTGGCACCACATGAGCTGCGCCCTGCTCTGAGAGTCTTTGCTCTGGCCTTCCCGGGCTTCTGGCTGTTATTGTAAAGGAACCTCAGAAACTGAAACGTGGCGTGGGGGCGGGTTGTGCAGGGCGGTTTCCGCCGAGCCTCGAGCCTCGAGCCTCCCGGGCCCGCGCCCAGGGCCAGGCTGGGGCCTGAGTCTGCGTGATCGGCCTGCACAGGGAGTGCAGCCCCCAGGGAGGCCTCTGCATTGGCACATGCGGTCCCACGGGGTGGCCCGGCTTCCCGCTCTGGCAGCCCCTCGCACGCCCTCCCCTGGCCTGACGCCGCCGCCTGATCTGCTGGGCTAAAATCTTCGGCGGCTCTCGTTTATGAAGAAGCTCTGATTATCAGGGACCTCCAAACTGGCTTCCTCTCCACGGGCGTCGGCATCCAGAGTGGCACCGTCGGCCGGCCGTGTTCTGGTGCTGCTGGGGGTGGCGGAGGGCCAGCGGGAAGGAAGAAAGCTCCGTGAGACGCCTGCCTTCCAGGCGCTGCATTTTATCTGGTGGCCTTCATTTGTGGCATGTTGTGAACGGGTGACATTATAGAGGACCAGTGCGGGGAAGAAGCGGGCTTCCTGGTCAGGCCCTGCCCGGTGCTGGGGACACGGCTGTGCTCACTGCAGGGAGGGGTGCTGCAGCCTCACTAGGGCCCAGAGGGCTTCCTGGTCATGGGACCTCAGTGAGCTGCAGGGGCAAAGTGAGCGAGGGTGAGAAGGCGGTGGGAAGGGCTGGCCTTGAGGGAGAAAGGACATCTGGCTCTGGGACTGTTTTTTTTTTATAGTTCATGTGTTTCTCAAGAAGCAAGTGGCCTTGGAGAGGTGTTACTGTCATATTGCAGGCAACCCAGATCAGACCCGCTGAAAGGAGAAAAGAGGTCTATGTGTTCACGTCATCTTCGTGTTGTGGGGTATGTTGGCTGCAGGCACAGCTTGATGCAGGGCCCCAAACTCTCGCTCACCCTCTGCTCTCTCAGGGTGGGCTCCCTCTCAGCAGGGCTCTCTCCGGGTAACATGGACTCCCAAGCCATTCATTTTGCAGCCTCCGCAGAAATGAACTCCCTTCTCTCCAGCGTGCACTGGGACAGCCTTTCATCCATCAGCCTGGCTTGAATTGGCCCTGCATCCTGAGACATTTTGCTGTGTCTTCTTCCCCTGCAGGTGGTTCCTGGGCACCTGTTGGGTGTCAGGATTCTGGCTGGGGGCCATTACTGCTCTGGCCATACCAAATGGCACCTGGGCCCACAGTGTGGCCCACTGGACGGGTCTGGAGAATTCCAGGGATGTCAGTGAGGGGCTCCGTGTGTTCACTGACGTGGAGGGGGCGGAGCATCTGAGAGCAAGGGTGAGGTCGGCCCGTGTCGTCCTGCACCGGGAGGGCTCCGGCCTGAGCTTACGTACTTGAAAGTGGAAGGAATTCAGGGCTGTGGGAGTGTGGGGGTGTTGCCGTCACTGACATTGCCCCGGTGGGAAGTGTGTACCTCAGGCAGAGACCCTGGCACCAGAGTGATGGCTTGCTACGTGTCGTGCCGGGTGCTGGCATGTGCTGGAGCCTGCTACTGTGCCTGGCACTCGGCACCCGTCCACCCTAGGCTGAAGGGGGAGGGGGCAAACAGCAAGCCAGCACTGGGCCGTTCCAGCAGCTGCTTTCTGGGGGCGTGGCTTCACTGAGGCAGGATGTTTGTACCTCACTATGGGGACACGTGGTAACTCAGTGTGTGCACACCGTCAGGTCGTAACAACCAAGTCAGGGTAGCAAGTCTTTCCCTCTCGCAGACGCCAATCGTTTTATGTGCAGGGAATTTCAGACTCTTCTGGGCACTTTGAGGAATAGATGGTTTTAACTGGTGGTTACTCTGCTGTGCTAGAGAACCGGCAGCCGTCCCTCCGCTCTGTGTTTCGGGGTGTGTGGGGAACTCCTTGCCGCCCGCCTTCTGCTCTGGCCTTTCAGCCCCTAGTGAGCCCCTTCCATTCTGTTCTTCTTCGAGGTTAAGGAGTGAGACCACGTGGTCCTTGTCCTCCTGTGCCTGGCTTATTCCACTTAACAGAAGGACCTCAGGTTCCATCCGCGTTGCTGCTGCTCCCGGGAAGCCTGGAGTGGTCGGGCAGCGAGGGGAGAGCGGGGCCAGGAGCCTGCACTGTGGCCTCTGCAGCAAGGGCTGGGCCAGGCCAGGGAGGGTCACAGAAAGCTTCAGCCTGGGCAGTCGGACCGATTCTTGCTCTGGGCCATCGGCGTGTCTCCAGCTGCCTGGCATCTGGCCCTGGGGTGGTGCAGGCAGGGGACGTGGGCTCAGAGCCGTGCGCTGGGCTGGTGGGAGTGTGCCTGAGAGACTGGCTCCAGGCAAGCGGTTTGCTCTCTGCAGGACTGGCCCAGGGAGGTGAGGCCCCGCTTGTCAAGGCACCGTACAGTACAACGTAGCCAACGGTAGCAAACGTGGCTGATGTGGCTCTTTGCTCACAGGGTGTTTTTCCTGAATGTGCCATTGGATTCTATCATGGAGCGGCTGACCCTGAGAAGAATTGACCCAGTCACCGGAGAAAGGTTTGTGCCCTGCTCCTGGAAGCTGGTCATCCAGGGCTGCCAGCAGCCAGGCCCACCTGGGGAGCCGTCTCCTCTCCGAGCAACCATGATGGTCCTGCTCCAGGGTCAGCACCTGGGGATGACTGATGGAGCTAGAAATGGGGTCCCCACCAGCTCTTCCGGGTATGCAGGTGTCTGCACTGGGGGGAGAGGTGTCACGTGCACACCGCTGGCCTTTGCTGGAGCCAGGAGGCATCCCAGAGGGGGCAGCCGTACAGGTATGGGAACCAGCTCACCTTTGAGTCCTGCTGAGGGTGTGGGAGTGGACTCCATGTTTATTCTGCAGTCGGACCAAGTACTATCACTGCAACCGAAAGGCCCACGATCCAAAGCTGTAGCCACTCTCATCTTCCCTGGTAACCGGGCTCACGTTTCCTGGTAGGGACCAGGAGTGGGGAGGAAGTGCCAGAGAGGGCGTCTCTGAAATACAGATCTGGTCTGTGGTCCTGGCTCTGGGGGACAGCCCTCAGCCGACCCATCCGAATGGCGAACGCCACCCATGTTTCCTGTTGCGTGCCCCGGGTCCCCACTTGGGTGCCAGGAACACAGAATCACTGTCTTGTGTTCCCCACTGTGGGCGGAGCGCCAGGCTTCAGACAGATGCTTGATGGAGGTTGTTCGGGAGGAGAAAAGCAAGAGAGGGAGGGAGGGGCAGGCAGGGGTTGGCCCTCCCTGGGCTCCCATCCACCCTCCTAGGGCTGAGGTCTCTGCACCGCCCCAGCGGGGACCAGATCTTGGGTCACTCGGTAGCTCCAGGCAGTCGAGGGTGTACACGCAGCCTGTGCCCGGAGGTGTTGGGCTGGTGGGGATGTGGCCAGCGCACAGCGACATGGTCAGCGTAGGACAGCGAGGCCCCTCCTCCCCGCCCCCGGGCCAGTCCACCTGTCACCTGTTCCCTTCCCCTCGCAGGTACCACCTCATGTACAAGCCGCCCCCGACCATGGAGATCCAGGCTCGTCTCTCGCAGCACCCGAGGGACGCTGAGGAGCGAGTCAAGCTCAAGGTGGACCTGTACTACAGGAACTCCACGGAGCTGGAGCACTTCTACAGGTGGGCCATCGCCATCAACGGGGACCAGGACCCCTACACGGTCTTCGAGTACATCGAGAGTGGGATCATCAACCCCCTGCCCAGAAAAGTGCTCTGATGGGCTCGGAGCAAGGAGCAAGCCCCGCACAGCCCCCCGTCTCTGGAAACCTCCACCAACCCAATAAAGAGCGCTGGTTACGGGCTCGTGTGACCTGGAGGTACGGTGGCTGCAAGGTGGCTGGAAGGTGGCCTTGTTTGGGGGCCTGGGAACCAGGGTGGGGAGCCCTGGGCCAGGTCTTGGCGTGGCCCCTCCCTCAGGGTCTGGCTTTCCTCAGGTCACTGGAGCTGCCTCATGGGGTGGCTGTGGGACTCAGGCAGTGACCGGAGCTCTTAGCAGGCCCTGGCAGGTAGAAGCAGCCTGGGATGCGTGGCGACCCGGAACTCGGCGTGACTGGCATCTCCCCACCTGTGCTGTCCAGGCAGCAGCCTCTGGCCACAGGGGACTGAGCGGTACTTGAAGTGCGGCTGGGGCCATTGAGGAGGTGGTTTTCAAGTATCCCCAGGGGCCGGGGCAGCCGTCTTGGGCAGCGAAGTGCTGGATAGACAGCTGTTCTTCAGTCGGATTCCACCGAGTGGGAAGCATTAGTCCCTCTGGGGTCTGCAAAGCCTGCTGGGTCCAGGAGGGCTGCGGGGGAGGGCGGCGCCTAGGCAGGCGCAGTGACCCGTCCCTCCAGGCCTGTCTCGGTGCTCCGCATGCTCGCACCAGTCTCTTCAGGCAGGGGTTTGCCCCACGCACGCTGGTGTAAAGGACTGCAGAGTGAGCGACTGCTGAGGTCACCTGGACCCGAGGCTAGAGTGCGTCCTAGCCCCCAGGGCTCTGGGAAGCTCGAGGACTGGGCCTGATGGCCAGTGCCTCCCCTGGCCCGGGGGTCCAGAGCTCTCACTGCACAGCTGCCTGTGCTGAGCCATGCTCCTGGGCCTGCCCTGCTCCTGCTGGGGCCAGCCTATGCCATGTGCCACCTCCCTGCCCCACTCTGACGCTGGGGTCACCGCAAACTCCATCGGGATCTCCCCTTCCCAGGCCCCAGTTCTGCCCGCTCCTCATGCGCCCCGAGGGGGTCTGTAATGGACGCTGCTGCAGGTGACACACCTGCCCCGGCCTGCCCCCGGTCGCTTCCCCTGCCTTCGCTCTCCCGGCTGCACGTCCTTCAGGTGCAGAGTGTGGTCCCGCTCAGCCAGCACTGCCAGTGACATGCCACTATGGCTGTGGACCCTCCGCCAAGGACGTCACAGACGGCTTATCCGGGGGACACACTGATGCTTACTAGTCCGGGCAGGAGGCCTCTGGATGCCTGGCCTTCAGGGTCACCCACCCCGCTACTCCTCCTGGCCCTTGCCGCCATGCCGGCTCAGCTGTGCCACTGTGCGAGCCTGCTGAGCTGGGCGGTGTGGGGCCATGGTGCCCCCAGCCTGGCTCCATGTGCTGCTCTGTGGCCGAGGGCAAGTCACTTCGCCTCTTTGGGGCCTTCTAACTTAAGAATAAATGTGACGCCTCCTGGGACCGTTGTGAACTACAATGCCACTGCATACAGTGGCTGTCAGCAGGCCGGCGGCACAGTGCATGCTCAGCCACCATTGCCAGTCTCATCGAATCCTCCCAACCCCCATCCACAGGTGAGGAAGTCGGGGCTCAGAGAAGTTAAATGCCCCTGGCTGCACATGAGGGGACAGGAGAGGGGACAGTACCCAAGGCCCTGCCAACAGTCCCTGAAGTGCACAGGACACCTGCTGTGCCATGGCCCTGTCTGGGTTGTGCTGGCCTCCTGCTTTGGAGACCTCTGGCTTCCCTGGGCGAGCTCCCCACTCACTTCAACAGCTGCCCATGGCTCCTTGCATTTTCGATCGCCGACTTCATCTTCGAGTTCCTCCCTGGTGCCATCGCAGATGCAGGGACTGCAGGCTTCGCTGGGTGCTGGCCTTTCGAGCTCAGGCCCCCGAGATCGCTCCCCTGGACATGAGGGCCGCGGCGGCCTTCCCCAGCAGCACGCTGCCAGCTTCCCGGCTTCGCAGGCCAGGTCGCGCCTGCTGGGCCGGCTGCTCTAATCGGAGCTGCGGCCCACGGGGGCGGCCTGACTGCCGTGAGGCGCATCCAGCCCGGCCCCTCGGGGTGCTCCGGGCGTCCTGGTCCAGGGAGGCCCCTCCTGAGGCTGCAGGCGAACAGCTTGTTAATTTGCTGAAGAGCCGGCTGTGCTGAAGGTAACCACCGAGGCCTGATTAACGTCAACTTGCAAGAGAACAAATCGCTTCTGACGTGTCGTCCTTCCGTAGCTCCAGCTCATTTCCGACCTCTCTTATCACAAGTTGTCACTGCAAATGCTCCCCTCGCTCGGCTGCCAGCACACCCCTGGCCGTGTCTGTCCGTGCGTCCCCCTCCCCGGCAATGGAAACGCACATGGTGTGAGGGAGGCGCGTGGGGCGTCTGGCTGTCCGCCCCCCACAGCCTCTAGCCCAAGCTGTGGAGGACGAAGCCAGGATCACCCCCGCCCTGAGCTGCACCCGGCTTCTCTCTCCCAGAAGAGAATGAGAGCCATGGTCACTGTCCTCTTGTGGCTCGTGGGAGAGGACATTGGGTCTGTGGCCAGTGTACAGCCCGGCAGAGCAACGACAGTAAATCTGGGGAAAAAAAAAGGAGGCAGGCTCACACCTCCACCCGCACCCAGGAGCGTTCACTGAGGCCCTCTCACGGGCCCAGCACTGGGGACGTGGCAGAGGAAAAAGGGGCGCTTCTGCCCGTATGGCATTGATATAAAGATGCCAGAAATGAGAGGCAGGACAGGACCTTCTGAGCCTGGATGGCCCCTGAGACACTTCCCTGCCCACAGCTCGGGCCGGGCAGCTCCCAACAGAGGAGCTCTCTGGAGCAGTGGGAGGATTCGAGGGGGCCGCGCGTCCCGGGAGAGCCCTTGGGAGGGCAAAGGTGGCTGGGAGTGAGTTTTAGGCACAAAAGAGGGTTCAGGGCAGGGAAAAAACCATGGTGTATTAGTTGACCATAGAATATGCTTCCATTTAAACAGATAAAAACAAACATTGTGATTATTGAAATATGTTCCAAACATGAAAAATGCAAACAACTCGGCAGAAGCACATCAAATAGGGAGTGAAACCCTCCAGCAAAACCCTTTAATGTCATTCACTGTAGATAGCTGCACTGTCAGATGATGGGTGACGGATGGATGGATGATGGATGGATGGATGGATGATGGATGGATGGATGGAGGATGGATGGATGACAGATGGATGGATGGAGGATGGATGGATGACGGATGGATGGATGGATGACGGATGGATGGATGGAGGATGCATGGATGGATGGATGACGCATGGATGGATGGAGGATGGATGGATGGATGGATGACGCATGGATGGATGGAGGATGGATGGATGATGGATGGATGGATGGTGGATGGATGGATGGATGACACATGGATGGATGGAGGATGGATGGATGACGGATGCATGGATGCACTCATGATGGAAGGATGGATGACAGACGGATGGATGAATGACGGATGGATGGATGATGGATGGATGGATGACAGATGGAAGGATGATGGACAAATGCATGCACACATGCAAGATGGATGGATGGAGGATGGATTGGTAGATGATGGATGGATGATGATGGATGGGTGGGTGACAGATGGACAGATGATGGATGGATGGAGGATGGATTGGTAGATGATGGATGGATGATGGGTGATGGATGGAGGACGGATAGATGGATGGATGGATGATGATGGATGAGTGGGTGACAGATGGACAGATGATGGATGGGTGATGGAAGATGATGGATAGGATGTTGGGGGATTGTACCGTGTGAGGTCCTCTGTGGTGAGAAGCCTGGATGTACAACCTACACCTGTAAACACTAACATGCACAGTCCAGCTCTGCCAGCCTCAGGTCTCTGGGACGCGCTCTTCTTGCATAACTGAAACTGCGCCCACTGAAGAGCAGCCTCCCCTCCCTCCTCTCCCCACTGGCAAGCACTGCCCTGCTCTGGTCTGTCACTCTGCCTGTCTTAGAAACTGTGTAAACGGAATCTTGCTGCCCATGTCCTCCTTCATCGGGCTCATCAAACTTAGCACGGTTTCCTGTGTTACAGCAGATGGATCTGTCTCCTTTTTAAGACTGAATGATGTCCACGATGTGGGCAGAGCACACTCGACTCACCTGTCAGTGGACACCTAGGTTGCTTCTGCATCTTGGCTGACAGGAATAACGCTGGGGGTGCAGGTGTCTCTCCAAGAGCCTGACTTCAGTGGCACGGTGACCTGCTTTGGTTCCCAGTTGTGTGATGTGACCGTTCTCCTGTAGATGTGCACTTGGTGGGCACCTAAACTCTTGCTTTCATCCAGCCAGGCTTCTTCTGGCCTTGAACCCAGGTGGATGCCTCTTGGGTCTGATTGCCACATCACTCCTTGTGCTTGAGGGGGCATGAGCTATGCCACACCTCCGGCAGCTGAGCTGGGAAGGAGGCCTTGGGAGGGGCCCGTGGGCGGCAAACACAGCAAGAGTCCCACATGCATGTGTCGGGTTTGTGCCTGACCCACGAGGAGATCTTTGCCAACACAAGCTTATTCCATCCAAAAGGGTGTCTGGGAATTAGAAATCTATTATCTCCATTCTACAGATGAGAAAGCTGTGGCAGTTACGTCCCGAAGTCACACAGGCAACGGGAGGCAGACCAGGGTGTGGGTTCCACCTTTCATGGCCAAGAGTACCAGTGCCGTCCATCCTGAGAGAGCACTCTGGCTGGGGGACTGTGGGGACGAACCCTCTCTCACTACAGAGGAAATAGGAGTTGGCAAGTCACCTTGGAGGGCAACCCTGAAAGTGACAGTACCTGTTAAAATGTGAAATGCACAACAACAGTCCCTTTGCTTTGCCCACTCAACACGGGCCCATGCCACCTCCGGGTTCCTGCCCTGAACACCTGCACCTGTGCACAAGGAGATGCTCAGGACTTGCTTCAACACCTGGGATGGGAAGAGGAGAGAACCCAAATGTCCCCTGCTGGAGAGGCAGACCCTGATGGCCCCTGACCATTTTCCAGGGCCCTTCCTCCACACCCTGAGAGCCCGCTAGGGTGACCAGCTAAACACCCTGACCTCCCTCGCAGCTGGGGTGCGCATGGGATGTGGTTCTGGCCAATGAGTCCTTTCAGGAGAGCTGCTGCTGTTTTCCTCATCTAAAGGACAGTGGGGAGGAGGGGGCACTGCCCCACGCCACGGGTGTGCACGTCAGTTCACTGAGCAGCTGAGATGCCTGTGCCCTGCGCTGCGGGTGGGGAGGCAGCGCTCGGCTGCTCAGAGCCCTAAGCTGTGTGCAAGGGGCGAGTGCCTGGGGAGGAAGCAGAGGAGGACCAGGACAGCAGGAAGGAGAGGGAGAAACCGAGGCCTCCTGCCAGGCTCCTTCCTCCCCAGACACGTCCCTTCTGTGACACCCACTTTGTGGCTGGGGAGACTGGCAATTCCGTGACTGAAGCTCCATGTACTTTATTTATTTGATACAGGGGACTGAACCAGGGGGGATTAACCACTGAGCACATCCCCAGCCCTTGTTATTTTTTATTTTGAGAAAGGGTCTCCTTAAGTTGCTTAGAGCCTCTCTAAGTTGTTGAGGCTGCGCGGACCTTGCAATCCTCCTGCTTCAGCCTCCCAAGCTGCTGGGGTTACAGGCAGGCACCACCATGCCTGGCTACCCAAGCACTTTAAAAAGGATTCCCTGTCCACTCCAGCCCTCGAGGTCATCATTAAAGCTGTCACCATTAGTTAGAGTAGAAAAAAATGTTAATGAGTATTTCAGTTCTTGGGTTCATGTTTTCCACAAATGCTAACTGAACTCCTCTAGGCCTGAAGCCTCTTTCTTGGGGGCCATAGTAGGTGACAAGACAGATGAGGCCCTCACTGGGGCCTGGACCCATGACCACACCTGCCAACAAGCCCAGAGGCCCAGAGGATCAGGCCTGGACACCAGCAAGTGCAAAAGAGCAGGGCTCGAGGTTCTAGCAGCAAACCACAAAGTTCTCCCTTCTTTGGTAAAACACTCCTCAAATTTTCACCAGCTTCTGAGGAGACAAAGCCACTACACCACCGGTCTGGCCATTGGCCCTTCCCTGGGGCCAAGCTTCATGCCTCCGCTTCTACTGAGCTGGGAACTGCTCTTCCGATGCTGATGCCATGCCAGTGCTTCCCACCAGGCCCACTCGTCCTTTGTGAATATTCTCCCACTGGCCCTGGGGCCAGAATGAGACACTGACACCAAACTCACATGTAAATAGCCACAGGGGAACCAGCTCTGTTATCCTCAGAAACAGTAAGACACTCTACTGACCTCCAGGTGAAGAGGGAAAATCAGAAGTGGGGACCTGCCTAAGGCCCAGGTGGGAGGTACCCACCTGTCCCTCCACTCTGGGGCCACCCAAGGGCTAGTATCTTGTTTGCAGCAATAACTTTGCTCTCTCTACAAAGCCACAAGACATGGGAAGGCAGATATTCTATCGTTATATATAATGGAGGGGAGTGAATGAAAACGTTCCAGCCACTTTCAAAAGCTGTGTTTGAGAAGTCATTTGGTGTGTGCCAGTTTCCTGGTGAGAGGGTTAGCAAATAGGAGAGTGTTTTGTGAGAAGAATCCTGGGAGAATTTGGGAGGTTGCTGGGGAGGGGACTTCAGCCTTCCCAGTACCCTGGGTGTGGATCTGAGAAGCCCAGTTGCCTGGGAATCTACAGGGACATTACAAGTTCACAAGGCAGAGATTCTGCTGCTGATTTAAACTCAGTCAAAAGACAGAGCACCTTGATCCACACATAGGTCAACCACACTCACTTCAGCTGTACTATAAAACAAAGAAGAGAAGAGAAAAAACCCAACTAACTAATGACTAGGTCACAAATAGGAACAGCTAGCATGGCCTTGGAGCCCCACCTACGCACATCCACTTCCATGGCAAAAAGAGAATTAACACGAAGGTTGTGGATATCACACCTATTACAGTGTCTCAACATAGATCACTCCAGGACACTTTGGCAAGGGAAGACTGTGTCCTGAAAAGGCCCACACATAAGAGTGGAAGAGAAATTCATCTCAATAGATGCACAAGCCCAACACAGGAATACAAGAAACTTAAAAAAAAACAGGTAACACAATGCCTCCTAAAGTTCAACTGACTCCAGAGATATTAAAGTAGATGAAATAGGCAATAAAGAACTCAAAAGAAGGATTATAAAAATAATCAATGAATTCCAAGAGAACACAGAAAAGCAACTAAATGAATTAAGGAAGTCAGTATAGGATAGGAATCAGAAATTCAATCAGGAGACAGAATATTAAAAAGAACCAAACAGAAATCTTAGAAATGGAAGACACAATAAATAAAATAAAATGTTCAGTTGAAAGTCTTTCAAATAGAATAGAATAGCACATGCTGAGGACAGAACCTCAGAGCTGGAAGACAAAGTGGTCAGCATCAAACATTCATTCAGACAGCATGAAAGAAAACAAAGTAAGTGACCATGATCAGACTACACAAGAATGCTGGCGCAACACTAAGAGACCAGATTTCAGAATCATTGGAACTGAAGAGGGTTGTGAGATGCAGGCTCATGGAATGGATAACCTATTCAGGGAAATAAAAACAGAAAATTTTCCACACTTTGAGAATAAGATGGACATCCAGGTACAGGAGGCACTCAGAACCCCAAATGAACAAGATCGAAAAAGAACCTCTCCATGACACATTATAATTAAAATGCCTAACATGCAGAACAAGGATAGAATTCTAAAAGCCTCAACAGAAAAATGTCATGTCATGTCTAGAATAAGCCAATCAGAACTTGGATTTCTCAACACAAACTCTAAAAACCAGGAGGGCTTAGAAGAATGTGTTCCAAGTTCTAAAAGAAAAAAAAACTGTTAACCAAGATGGCTATATCCAGAAAAGTGATTCTTCAAAATTGATTAAAAACCTTCCAAGATGAGCAGACACTGGTCCTGCATTTTTGGCTAAAGTTAAACAATGGCCTCTTAGCCACTGCCAGAGCCCACTGCAGTTGAACTGCAGGGGGTAGCAACCACAGTCACCTTTCTTTAGCAGTGAGTGGGGGTCACCCCTGGCTTCTGTCATTCTGGAGTCCTATCATCGTGGACATGAGGAAGTCCGATCATTGACTCATCAGGCCTAACCTATGTCGATCCTGGCCATCAAGGGCTTCTCACTCCTCCAGTGCTTCCCTGGGCCTTAGTCAGCAGTGCTCTGGTCTCTCCAGGGAAACAGTGGCCAGCCCTGGGCCTCCTGTGGCAGTTCCAATGGGCGCTTCCTTCATTCTCACTAGCATCCCCATCTTTCCCTCAATGCTGTGGAGGCATCCTGGCATCCTGATCACTGAAGCCATGACACAGAGGCTGAGCTTCTGTAAGCAGTCCATCATCACCCAGGGCAAGCCGCAGGGGTCCTTGCCCACATGTTAAGCCATCATAGCAAGCAGCTCCATATTGACAAATGGTCACCTCACCCAGCTGCATGTTCTCAGACCTTTTAGTCCCAACGCCCAGGTCCTTCCTACAACTCTTTAGTGATATGCCCTGGCTTCCCTCCCAGAGTCACTGGGACTATAACTCCCCAGGGAGCTACTATTAACCTAGAGGGAAAAGGGGAGGGAAGGGTGGATTTGGTAGAGGTCTCCCAGTGAGGGGAGGTCCTGTCCTTCCTGCATCTTTGGGCCAGTGGGTTTGAAGGAAACTAGGATTCAGTTGTCAAGAGCACCCACCCAAAGATCCTCACCCTGGATCTCAGTGTCCTCAAGAACCCAACCTGGGAGATGCAAGATAACAGACTAGAGGGAGGCTACATTCCTTGTTGCTCCATAACTCAGGATTCAAGCAGAGGAAATACTATTTCTCTACGAGGCAGCCCTTGCTGCCCACCAATCCCCTTGTTTACCCCATTCGTCCACCACGATCACCCACTGTGTGACAGCACCTCACCTGCTTTTTGAGTGTGGATCCCTCACTTGCCGCCTATCATCCGTCATTTGCCTGTTTGCTGCCTCCTGCCTGCCCATCGCCCGCCTTTCATCTACCCATCATCCACCAACCAATGTCCACCCACCGACCATCCGCTGTTAGCCTGCAGACCACCTGCAGACTGCCTGCTGCCCACTGTTGCCTGGAAGTCCATTGTCACAGTACCCACAGGTTTGGTTACACGTGGCTGCCGCCATCTTGGGACAATAGCCAGGACATGCATGTTTGTCGCCATGGCCGCCACCATCCTGGGGCACGGGCACTTCAGTCTGGGGACTCAGACCAGGGCCTAGAGATATATTGGGGCACCTGCAGGTCTGGTGGCACCTGAGGGCTTTCTGCTGGTGTGGTAGTGGCTGCCATCTGGCTGTCTCTTTGCAGGGCCGCTCCTTTTTGTGAGCACATCCCTGTTGGTCTCACTGCAAGTTGAAAGGGCACTGAGTTCTGGGACTGCAGCAAGGCAGGTCCATCAGATTGCAGCTGGGTTCACGTGGGCCAGTCTGGGTCTGGCAGGCCTGTGGAAAGCCGGAGACGAGGGGCCGTTCCCCGGGGGGAGTAGAGGTTGGAGGAACTGGAGGAAACTGGGCTCTCTCCAGCTCAGTGAGGCTTGAGGTGCGCAGGGGTGCAAGGGGCCGGCTACAACGGGTGGGAAGACGGGAAGAGGGTGTGAGGGCATCAGCTATCAGCTCACCCACCCAACCGGTCTGGTACCCACGGGACTGGAGCCAACATCAGACTTCAGACAACCCCACCTATCAGTGGAGAAGGGAAGCTGAGAAAATCTTTGAAGCAGTCATTCAACTTTCCATTGAGACTGTCTGAGACTGTCCTCTTTTTTTAAAATTTTTTTTTATTTTTCCACCCTGTCTCCCACCTCTACCATCTTTGAATCCAAGTATTTTTCATGCATCAATTTATTGAGGAATGGGATGTCTGGATAGTATACGACAGCTTTTTTGTTTATTCTTATATTTTTAGATTTTTAGTTTTACAATTTTAGTTTTGTGTATTCCTATTTTTTTTAGTTTTTATTTTCCCCCTCACCTCCCTGTCTCCCTGGATTCTCTCTCTCACTTCTCTCATACTAACAGAAACCTCTGTTAATTCCTCCTTTGCTCTTACTATAAATTTTTACCTCTGTCTTCTCTCCCTCTCTCTCTTAAATA
Organism: Sciurus carolinensis; assembly: GCF_902686445.1. Classification (NCBI taxonomy): domain Eukaryota; kingdom Metazoa; phylum Chordata; class Mammalia; order Rodentia; family Sciuridae; genus Sciurus; species Sciurus carolinensis. Next base: position 3,882,931 of record NC_062226.1, read on the forward strand.
TCACATCTTAGGCTACTTCTGCTCCCTCATTGTCCATCATTTGAAACGGTAAATTAAACCCTTTTAGCAAACTTACTGTTTTATATTGTAGATAATAATTGAACACTTCATTTCTGTCTCTTGTGACAAATAGGAGTCATTTGGTTTAAGGTGGTATATTGTTTGCACTGGCTGCTGTCAATATTAGTCTCCCCCTTAAAGGTGAGGTACTGGACACCTTCAGGGACACTGAAAGACCACAGGGTAGAATATGTACTGCCTCAGTTCCATACCACTAGAGAAGAAGACACACAAACAACATGAAAAAAACAAGGAAACAGAGTGCCTCAAACAAACCAAGATGTTCCAACAACAGAATCCATGGACAACTCAGTAGAAGAAATGTGAGAGACAGAATTTAGAAAATACATAGTTAGACTGATCTTTGAAATAAAGAATGATATTGGAGAGAAAATACAGGAAGTGAAAGATCACTTCAATAAAGAGGCAGAGGTTATGTAAAGGAATCAAGCAGAAATCCTCAAAATGAAGGAAACAATAAACTAAATTAAAAATTCAATGGAAAGTATCAACACACTAGATCACTTGGAAGACAGAACCTCAGACAATGAAGACAAAATATATACTCTTGAAAATAAAGTTGACCACACAGAGAAGATGGGAAGAAACCATGATCATAACTTCCAAGAAATATGGGATAACATGAAAAGACCAAATTTAAGATTTATCAGAATAGACAAAGGCATGGAGATACAAACCAAAGGAATGCACAATCTTCTCAATGACATAATATCAGAAAACTTCCCAAAACTAAAGAATGAAGGAAAGTCAACTACAATAGGCTTACAGGACTGCAAATGTACAACATTACAACAGACCCACACCAAGGCACATTATAATGAGAATGACTAACATACAGAAAAAGGATAGAATTTTAAAGCCTGTGGCAGAAAAATCAAATTACATATAGGGGAAACCAATTCGGATCTCAGTTGGTTTCTCAACCCAGACCCTCAATGGGAGGGAGGTCCTGGAATAACATATATCAAGCTCTGAAACAAAATAGATGGCAACTGAGAACTTTATATCCAGCAAAACTAAGATTCAGATTCTAACATGAAAGAAAAACCTCCATTGATAAACAAAAGTTAAAAGAATTCACAACTAGAAAGTCTGGACTACAGAACATTTTGAGCAAAATATTCTATAAGGAGGAAATGAAAAAGAAAAGAAAACCAGCAAAGAGAGGAACTACACGAAAGGAAAGGTCAATCAAAGGAGAAACTAAGTCAAGTTAAAAGCAAAATGACCAGGAATACAAATCATATCTCAATAATAACCCTGAATGTTAATGGCCTAACTCATTAATCAAAAGACACAGACTGGAAAAAAAAAAAAAAGATCCAATGATATCCTGTCTTCAAGAGACTCACTTCCTAGGAAAAGACATTCACAGACTGAAGGTGAAAGGTTGGGAAAAAACACATGGACTGCATAAACAAGCAGGGGTTTCCATCCTCAGACAAAGTGGACTTCAAGTCAAAGTGAGTCAGAAGGGATAAAGAGGGACATTTCATATTGCCTAAGGGAATCATACACCAACAAGACATAAAAATCATAACTATATACGCTCCAAACAATGGAGCATCTACATACATCAAACAAACCCTTCTCAAGTTCAAGAATCAAATAAAACACAACACAATAATACTGGGTGACTTTAACACACCTCTCTCACCACTGGATAGATCTTCCAAACAAACTAAACAAAGAAATTATAGAATTAAATGATACAATCAATGATTTAGACTTAACATCAAGCAAATACACTTTCTTCTCAGCAGCACATGGGTCCTTCTCTAAAATAGACCATATGTTATGCCACAAAGCAACTCTCAGCAAATACAAAAAAAAAAAAAAAAAAATAGAAATACTATCCTGCATTCTATCAGATCATAACAGAATGAAACTAGAAATCAATGATAAAATAAAAACAAAGATTCTGGTGTAATAATGTTTGTTTTTTTTTAAACTCACAGATTAAATGTGTCTTAATATTTTTTTCATTTAGATTTCAAACAGTTGATAGGTTTGTCATTTTAATATTCATCATTGGAGATCTGCTTATTTGTAAATAACCTATTGCTCATTTGGAAAAATAAACCAGACAATATTTTTCTATTGTACTTTTGAAAACCATTTTATCTCATTATTCCTGTTTTAGCTGAAGAATTTTATTACATTTGGAGAGTAAAAAATCTTAAACACATACACACAAAAAGATAAAATAAAAAATAGAAGCTACTCCAACATCTGGAGACTAAATAGCATGCTATTGAATGATGATTGAATAAAAGAAATCAAGGAGGAAATAAAAAAATACTTTGAGGTAAATAAGAACACTGATATAAAATATCAAATTCTCTGGGTCACTATGAAGGCAGTGCTAAGGGGAAAGTTTATTGCATTGAGCTCATGCATTAAAAGAATAAAAAGTCAACAAATAAATGACCTAACATTACATCACAAAGTCCTAGAAAAAGAACAAATCAACACCAAAAGCAGCAGAAAATAGAAAATAATTAAAATCAGAGCTGCAATCAATGAAACTGAAACAATTCAAAAAACTGACAAAACAAAAAGTTGGTTCTTCGAAAAAATAAATAAAATTGATAAACCTTTAGCCACACTAATAAAGAGAGAGAGAAAACTCAAATTACAAAATTTGTGATGAAAAAGGAAATATCACAACCATACTACTGAAATACAGAGGATAATTAGAAACTATTTTGAAAATTTATACTCAAATACAATAGAAAAACTTGAAGACATTGACAAATTTCTAGAGACATGATGTACCCAAACTGATGCAGGACATACACAATTTAAACAGATCAATTTCAAGTAATGAAATAGAAGATGCCATCAAACACCTACTAACCAAGAAAAGCCCAGAAGATGCCATCAAACACCTACCAACCAAGAAAAGCCCAGGACCAGATGGGTTCTCAGCTGAGTTCTACAAGACCTTCAAAGAAGGATTAACACTAATACTCCTCAAATTATTCCATGAAATAGAAAAGGAGGAACCCTTCCAAACTCATTCTATGAGGCTAGTATCACCCTGATACCAAAACCAGACAAAGACACATCAAGGAAAGAAAACTTCAGACCAATATCCCCGATGAACATAGACGCAAAAATCCTTAAAAAATTCTGGCAAATTGCATGCAAAAACATATTAAAAAGATAATGCACCACAATCAAGTGGGATTCATTCCTGGAATGCAAGGTTGGTTCAATGTCCAGAAATCAATAAACATAATACATCACATCAACAGACTTAAAGATAAGAATCGTATGATTATCTCAAAAAATGCAGAGAAAGCATTTGACAAAATACAATACCTCTTCATGTTCAAAACACTAGAAAAACTAGGAACATATCTCAACATTGTAAAAGTTGCAGAGCCCATGGTCAACATCATTCTAAATGTTGAAAAAATCGTTCCCTCTAAGAACTGGAATAGGGCTGGGGATATGGCTAAGTTGGTAGAGTACTTGCATTGCAAGTACAAGGCCCTGAGTTCAATCCCCAGCACCGCCAAAAAAAAAAAAAAGAACTGGAATAAGACAGGGATGTCCTCTTTCACTGCTTCTATTCAAAATCGTCCTTGAAACTCTAGCCAGAGCAATCAGACGGATGAAAGAAATTTTAAAAGGGATACAAATAGGAAAAGAAGAGTTCAAACTATCACTATTTGCTGACATGACTCTATGTTTAGAAGATTCAAAAAATTCTGCCCAAAAACTTCTAGAACTCATAAATGAATTCAGCAAAGTAGCAGGATATAAAACCAATACCCATAAATCAAATGCATTTCTATACATAAGTGATGAATCCACTGCAAGAGAAATTACGAAAACTACCCCATTCACAATAGCCTCAAAACAAACAAACAAACAAACAAACAAAAACTTGGGAATCAATCAACAAAAGAAGTGAAAAGACCTCTACAAGGAAACCAAAGAACACTAATGAAAGAATTGAAGAAGACTTAGAAGATGGAAAAATCTCCCATGCTCTTGGGTAGGTAGAATTAATATTGTCAAAATGGCCATACTACCAAAAGGGTTATACAGATTCAATGCAATTCTAATTAAAATCCCAATAAAATTCTTCATAGAAATAGAAAAAGCAATCATGAAATACATTTGGAAAAATAAGAGACCCAGAATAGTCAAGGCAATCCTTAGCAAGAAGAGTGAAGCAGGAGGCAGCACAATACCAGACCTTAAACTATACTACAGAGCAATTATAACAAAAATGGCATGGTATTGACACCAAAACAGACATGTAAACCAATGGTACAAAACAGAAGACACAGAGACAAATCCACATAAATATGGTTATCTCATACTACACAAAGATGCCAAAAATACACATTGGAGAAAAGAGAGCTTATTCAACAAATGGTGCTGGGAAAACTGGAAATCCATATGTCACAAAATGAAATTAAACCCCCCTCTCTCACTCTGCACAAAAATCAATTCAAAGTAGATCGAAGACTTAGGCCCTAGAACAGCAACCCTGTGCCTAATAGAAGAAAAAGTAGGCCCAAATCTTCATCATGTCAGCTTAGGACCTGACTTCCTTAACAAGATTCGGAAAGTGCAGGAAGTAAAATTAAGAATAAATGGGATGAATTTGAACTAAAAAGCTTCTTCTCAGCAAAGGAAACAATCAATAACATGAAAAGAGAGGGTACAGAATGGGAAAAAATCTTTACCACACGAACCTCAGATACAGCACTAATCTCCAGGATATTTAAAGAACTCAAAAAACTTAACACCGAAAAAACAAATAACCCAATCAATAAATGGGCTAAGGAACTGAACAGAGACTTCACAGAAGAAATACAATCAATCAACAAATAAATGAAAAGATGTTTACCATCTCTTGCAATTAAAGAAATGCAAATCAAAACTGCTCTGAGATTTCATCTCACTTCAGTCAGAATGGCAAATATCAAGAATACAAGCAATAACTGTTGGCGAGGATGTGGGGGAAAAGGTACACTCATACATTGTTGGTGGGACTGCAGATTGGTGCAACCACTTTGGAAAGCAGTATGGAGATTCCCCAGAAAACGTGGAATGGAACCACCATTTGACCCAGCTATCCCACTCCTCGGTTTATACCCAAAGGACTTAAGATCAGCAAATTACAGTCACGCAGCCATATTAATGTTTATAGCAGCTCAATTCACAATAGCTAAACTATGAGATCAACCTAAATGCCCTTCAACAGATGAGTAAAGAAAATGTTACATATACACAATGGAATATTACTCAGTCTTAAAGAAGAATGAAATTATGGCATTTGCAGGTAAATGGATGGAACTGGAGAATATTATGCTAAGTTAAATAAGCCAATCTCCAAAAATCAAAGGCCAAATGTTTTCTCTGATAAGTGGATGCTGATCCATAGTGGGGGGTGGGTAGGGAAGAGTGAAGGAACTTTCGATTGTGCAGAGGGGAGTAAGGGTTGGGGTGGGGCAGTGGGGACAGAAAGGACTGTAGATTGAGACAGACATTATTGCTCTATATACATGTATGAAAAAAAATTTTTAAATATTTATCACTGTCAAAAAAGAGATAATGAAAAAATTTTTCAATACTACATATTACTTCACTAAGATTACTCTGAAATGTTCACATTCCCTATTCCCAAATGAAACTGAGGTATACTTATTAAGAATTAGGAAAAGAAAAACAAAAAACAACAAGAGCCCAACCTGGGCCTAGGTCTTGACGGGGGGTTACTCTGCCTCCCAGGACTGCCCACCAGCTCTACGGGACCAGCTGCTGCTGACTAGCCAGGGAACAGCGTCCAGAATCCAGTCTTGACTGCTTCCCAGGGCTCCTGAGGGGACCAGTGGTCCTTGTTTAACACTTCCCTCTCCAGGCCAGGAAACCGGGACTTGGTTGCTGACGGTTTATTTGGGAGGGGACCCGAAGAAGTGAGGGGAGAGGGCCAGGGCAGGGGAAAGGCCGCCCGTGCTAGGACGGCACTTCATCTGAAGGGGAATCCAGGGCAGAGGGAATCGAGCACGACTCAGCGAGAAGGGTCCAGGCCAGTGGTCACCTTGCTGTGCTCCTGATAAAGGAAGCCCGCGCTGACACGGATGTGACCGCTGCAGGCACGGGAGCTCAGCAGCAGAGTGGCACTGGAAAGCGTGGGGTGCCAGTTCCCAGGGCCCACAGACTGGCAGAATCCGAATTCTCGGGTGGAATTTTTAATTTTCTTTGGTTCTGGGGACTGAACTCAGGGCACATAACCACTGAGCCACATCCCCAGACCTTTCAGTTTTTTATTTTGAGCCAGTGTCTCACTAAGTTGCTTAGGTCCTGTTAAGTTGCTGAGGCTGGCTTGGAATTTGTGACCCCCCTGCCTCAGCCTCAGGAGTCACTGAGGTTACAGGTGTGTGCCACTGTGCTGGGCCCACCACCTGTGTTTAACCTGTGGTCTGAGGGGCACAGAGGACCCAGGAGGGCCCAGTGTCCCCACCCCCAGCACAGAGAAGGAGCAGTTGGCACACCTGCCAGGCTTTTTGCAAACACCACATAATACTAGGCAAGTGTGCTACCACTGAGCCACATCCCAGTCCTGAATTTGTCATTTCCCCTTACATTCCTTAAGACTCTTTCTTTTCTTTTCTTTCCTTTCCTTCCTTCCTTCCTTCCTTCCTTCCTTCCTCCCTCCCTCCCTCCTCCTTCCTTCCTTCCTTCCCTCCCTCCCTCCCTCCCTCCCTCCCTCCTTCCTTCCTTCCTTCCTTCCTTCCTTCCTTCCTTCCTTCCTTTCTTGTGCTGGGGATCGAACCCAGGGCCTTGTGCTTACAAGGCAAGCACTCTACCGACTGAGCTATCTCCCCAGCCCCTAGACTTTTTCTAAAATAAAAACCACAGACACATCAAACTGGTGCTGAGGCCTTGCTGGAGGTGTGCCTAACACCTCCCCAGCACTTCTTCCCCTCTGCCCCTGCCTGGGTGTATCCTGGCTGCAGGCAACCAGGCCTGAAGAGGTGCCTTAGCTCATTACAAACCCTGGGAACCCCATCAAAGAGACACACATATACAAATATGTTATTTATTTTGAATAAAAAGTGGCCAAAATAACACCAGTGGCTATGCATATAAAACACAACGTATTTGAGGTTATTTCACATTTACAAAACTGCCTTTATGTACAACACTACATATCCACAGAGACTTTATTGGACTTCATGTACTAAATCATACAAACAATTGATGGGGATCCAAAATGAGAAAGAGCTGACTGACATTCAATGGTCTTCCACTAAGCGGGTCAATGGCCAACCTGCTAATTGGTAGAGAAACTGAGGATCCATTCCCCTTGCCTTCAGTCACAGTGAAAATGAGCTTGCCCCACAGGGCTGGGCGCTGACATTCTCTCCAAATCTCCCTTCCATCTTCTCTATAATTGTCCCCATTTCAAAACCTCCCAGAAGCCTCACCCTAATTCTAGATAAGAGCTCAGGCTGGTCATATTACCTGGAGGAAGACAGGGCTGAGCAAACGAAGGCTGTGGCCGGGTCTGCTTCCGCCTGGGGCAAAGCCAGGGGAGACGGGAGGGCTCTGCCCTCCTCCCCCAGGGCGCGCTGGGCATGCTGAGGAGGAGGCAGGACGATTGCTGCCAGCGCCCAGGAGCCTGCCGCTGAAGTGGGACCAGCTGCGGATACGCGAGGAGAAAGCAGGGTCCTCTGGATCTGGAGTTATTCCAAATAACGTGCCATTATTCTCAAAAGGTTTTTATTTAAACACTAAAGGTCTAAGACATACCAAGTGACTAGATGCTAACAATTAAAAAAAAAATCTTTCCATAACCTTTAAGTTTTCCTTTTTATTTAAAAAGTCAGGTGTAAACATACATATAATTCAAAGCCAAGCACAAAGTTTAGCACAGGTGTTGGGTAAACATAAAATATATATCACTATACACAACACACACTTATTTTTCTATAGCCTTATTTCCATATAAACAAGTTTAATACTCACTTTCATATATCAAAGTACAAATCTGAGTCAAAGCCTTGAAAAAGACAAATTCATTGACATTTTGCATTTAATTTTGCATTAGTGCCAAAGAGAGAGAGAGACAGAGAGAGAGAGAGAGACAGAGAGAGAGAGACAGAGAGAGAGAGAGAGAGAGAGAGAGAGAGAGAGAGAGAGAGAGAGAGAGAGAGAGAGACCCGAGCGCTCGCCCTGTCCACACATCAACTGACCAGGAGCAAAGGACCCAGCAGTACACTGCCCCTTACACCGGCCACTCTGGTGGTCTTCCAGCACCTTTTCTGCATGAGACACAGGGTCTCACGATGACACTTAGAACCCTGGAGCTCATCTCCCAACCCATGCACAGAACTGCACCAGGCAGCCGCACCGTGACGACTTCCACGGGACAGGGACACCCTTCCCCTTCCGAAGTCTTTCTTGAGAAAGAACAAACAAGCCCTCAGAGGCTGCTGGAGATCCAGGGCCCTGGCTCTGCGTAAGCGAGGACCCCGACCTGGGTGGCCTCTCCCCTGGAGCAGACAAGCTCCCCACCTGCAGGTCAGGAAGGAGGGACAGCAAGCAGCTGAGGGGCCAGGACGGAACCTCCACACCAGAGGAACTGACGCTACAGAAACCCCATTCCTCTGCTAAGCTGGCCCATTGCCACTGCACCATTTAACCAGCCCACAGAAGCAGAGGTGAGGCTGCGCCCTCCCGCCAGGCAGCCCAGCCAGCTTGTCCTGATACTGCCATCTGCACGGAGGAACGGCCCTCAAGTCCTGGAGCCTAGAAAAACCCTGCTGAGCACCGGCTGTTGGAGTGCCTCCCATGGAAGCAACTAGGGACAGTTTCATGTGCTCTGCGTTTAGACTGAGCAGCGGTGGTGGTTACCACACATGCAGCAGACATCACTGCCAAGACTCTCAGCTTCCAGAAAGTCCAGGAACTATGAGAGCCTTGTGACGATCTAAAATCTGTTTCAGGGGCCACTGATGCTTTCACTAAAAACCAAAGCCACCTGCTTCGGCTGCACCCTTCTGGGGAGCCCTTCGGCCCGAGAGCCAGGAGGGGAAGGCTGGGAGACTGCAGCGCGGTGTGCACGGCGCTGCGCTCAGGAGCTGCGGGAGCCCTGCTCACGCCAGGCCACGCAGGGTGCACCGACTGCAGCGCTGCTGCCCACCTGGCCAGCTGCAGGGGTCCTGGCTGAGCAGGACCCACTCAGCTGCGCCTCAACCAGAGCTCCTGCTGGGGAAGCAAGCTACTGGCTGGAGGCAGGGGGTCTGGAGGTGGTGAGGAGCTGAATCCTGCACTCCTCAGCCCTACACCCCCGAGTCTCTGGACTCTGACCGGGAAACTTTAAGTCTTGAAGAAAACCAGGTACGACTCACCATGTTGTTAGTAAGTTCTAACACTGTTACCTTCAGAAAGGAGCACGGCAGTTTCTTCCAGGAAGGGAGCCCCACTCCATGGCTGAGCAGTTAGAAAATTTTTCATTCACTCATTCTTCTTTCAAAACAGAAATGTTACCTCTGAACATATCCTACAGCTGGGGGAACTAAAGGAATGGCAGTCAAGAGAGGACAGGAGCAGAAAGGGCTGGAGGGACAACGACACCGACTCTGGCTCCCGCCCCCGCCTCGCCGCCGCCACCTTGATCACGGGAGGGAAGCAGCGCTCACACCACCAGGGCTGCCCTCCTCCCTTCCAGCGTCCCCCTGATACTCCTGTAAATAAAACAATGTTTCGATATTTAATTATTAACCTTTAACATTCTTTCAGCCTAATCAACCTGTTAAACCTGCTAACAGATCTAACTATGCCCTTCAACATCAATATGCTCAAAACTTCCTAGAGGGAGAAGCAGAAGGTGACACTCAGCCACAAGCTTCCCCAGGGTTCTAATGACTCCTGACACTGAGAAATAACTAGACTTTTGACAGATTTAATAGTAGTAGAAATGCCTCAAGTCTGGGTGGTGGACACAGGTCTCAGTGGGAATTTCAAGCATAACAAACCATCAATTTCTTTTCTTATCTAGAATAACAGGAACGAATTAACCCTGGGCAGAGAAACTGATGCAACACTTGTGTCAGACTGGGAAACGCAGCAGTGCTGTGGCCTCGAAGGTCACACTGTACAGCATCTGCCTCCTGCACTTAAGTGCAGGGCAGCTAGTCTTCCACCCATTCCTGACACGGTTATCACAGGTGCAGCTAAAATCAACTTGAAAGACACCAAAATAGCCCAGGCAACTCTAGGAAGGCCCAGAGGCGCAGCTAAGCTGAAGTGGAAGGGCAGTCCACAGCCCTCGCCGCTCCCTCTCTCCAAGGCCGCACTGAGGACCACACTGTCGCCGGCACGCCAACCCTTCCAGAAACTCAAACCATTAACCCCAAGTCTCCTCTTGTCTGCCCAGCACTGTGGCTAGGGGAGAGACTGTGAGAGGGCCTCCATACTGGGCATGTGGACACTAGGCAGGGCCCAGACCTGAACTCTAAGAATGCCAGTGGGTCAAGTCCCTGCAAAGAGAACCAGGTCTAGTAAGTCAGTCGCCACATTTATTCTTACAGACACTTACTAAATTCCAGAGATTCTTCTTAGTTATCCTAGTAGTTAAAATCTCAAAAATGCACAACTGCTTTCAATAAAAACTTAACAAGTTTTTAATGGCAGCAGCACAAAATTCCCCAATAAAGAAGGAATTCCTAGAGCTACGCAAGGTGGCGCACGCCTGTTATCCCAGCAGCTTGGGAGGCTGAGGCAGGAGGACCGCGTGAGTTCAGAGCCAGACTCAGCAAATTAGCAAGGTCCTAAGCAACTCAGTGAGACCCCGTCTCTAAATAAAATACAAACAAGAGCTGAGAATGTGGCTCAGTGGTTGAGTGCCCCTGGGTTCAATCCCCAGTACCCCCAAAAAACAAAAAAACCCAAGAATTCCTATGGCTCTAGTCTGAAGCAAAGAACCAGGTGAAGCCCAGCATGCCTGATGACCAGAGCTGCCGCTGTCCCACATGCTGGCCACGTACATGTCACATGCCATGAGCTGGACAACTGCGGGCACCAGCGGCTTCTGCCAGCACTCTGACCTGTGACACATGCCCGCCCTGCTGCCAGGTTCTCCGCCATGGATGTCACTTTAACAAGTTGGTCCCTCAAGTCTGGATGAACATGATGTTTAAAATCATCACAAAACGAGAAATCTAAGAAGACTCCAGCAAATGCAAAATTAAGCCCAGGAGACAAAGCAACGACCTGGCAAGACGAGACACTCCGGGGCAGTGCTTGAGGAGCCTGTGGGCTCAACTCCAAGACACAGCAGGGACCAGCTCAGCATGGGCAGTGCCCATCTCTTCTGCAGCAGCCAACATCAAGACACTATTTGTGAGTGAGGCAAAATGTCTTTCACTGAGGATATGAAATAAAAGCAGAAGATTATGTCAGAATAAAGGCAAAAAAGCACAAAATAAGAGTGAAGAGTTTGTATTTTGAGCTCCCATTCAACCTTCCAGAGCTACACACCACTTCAAAGTTTAGTCCAGTTCATTAGCACCAATCCCTAGGACACTTATTCTAAAAATCCATGAATACTGTAATTCCAGAATGTCTAAATTAGGTTTGAAGCACAATTAATCAAAATTGACACATGACATCTCCTCTTTAGAGCCTACAAATATCTATATTCCAAACATCAAGGAGCTCTGCAGAGGAGGAGTCCTAGGCTCTGCTCTGCTCAACTCAGCCGCACACATCTACAGCACTAAATCAAGGTCTCCACCTCCAAACTGCCCTCTCTCCAGTAGTCCCTGGACAGACTCCTCCCCTGGATACTCAGTGACCAACCAGAAATGTCAACATTAAATACTTAAGTTCCAATTAACGCAAAAGAAAACATTTTCCCTCTGCACGGCATCTGGTCTGGGTTGCACAGTGGGCTGGAAGCAGGACCAACGGTGAAACGGAGCACTTCACATCTTCACATGTGTCAACGAGCTGTGTCGGCAAATCTGATGATACAGGGGAGAATTAGAACACATCACAACTGTTGGCTTCTAACAGTCACCTGATCGTTGATACATTAAAAGTGATTTTAGTCTTAACTTAAACTTCTTAAAAATATAGAATTTTAAAGGAAAATGTTTTCCATGTACATGAGAAACAGGAGTCAGCTGGATACAGATCTGTAGCTACTTACTGAGCAAAACATCAGCCCACACATTGTTTTCAATACTTTTAATATCTGTTGGTGCGTGGAATGCACTTACCAGGCAACTCAAGCCCTCTAGAGACCCAGGCAGCCTCAGACTAAAGCAAGGATAAACCTAACTTGCCCCAGCAAGGTCCTCATACAACTCTCTAGCAGACATCGCAATGTTCCTAGATACCATAGGACAATTTTTTGTTCAAACTGCTTCCATCAAGACACTTGAAAAGTAAACATTCCTCATTGGGTAAGGTGCTGAGGGACAATGTCCAATCTCAAAATGACACCAAGCCTTCAGTCACTTGAAAGATATCCTTTAGTCCCAGAGATGGTGCACGCTGCCTTCCCAGAGGCCCCTATGAAGGTCAGGAAGAGCGCCTCTCCACGGAGCGCCAGCGTCCTCCAGGGCCCTGCTTCCCAGACTCTGGGAAGGCTCCACAGCAGAGTTCACGCCCTTCCGCCCTCCACCACTGCATTCAGAAGACAGGAGAATCACAGAAAGGGCAGGGGCTCTGCAGCAACCTCTTAATCCAGTCAGGATCTGAAGAAGAAAGACAAGAGGCGTCAAGCACCTGCCTGGATCAGGCCCAGACAGGATGCGTGCTGGGCAGCAGCACTGAGATCAAGTTCTGGCCCCAGCTCTACAATGACCATGTGTCCCTGGACAAGGCACCCCACTCTTTGGGCTTCAGTTTCTAACAATCTACAAAGCCCTGATCAGTCCTCAGTGACAGAGTGGCAGCAGAGATCCACCTCACTCCCAGTGAAGGCAGTGTGCGCTCTAACACCACAGACTCCAGTGACCATTTTACATTCAGTTCTGGCTTCATGGCAACACTGTGAAGAGGGGCCCGAGCCTGCTCCCCCTTAACAATGGAAACTGAGCAGTGTGGAGTCCACCCAGCCACAATGTGGGGTGCTGGCACACTGCCTGCCTGCACCTCCTTGCCCCAGGGATGGGAAAGCACTCACCTTCTGGAGCCGGGTGCCGGGCGATGCTGTCATGGAGCAAACACCGTCTGTATATCAAGCTCTGGCAGGACTGGTAGGTTAAAAAGCACCTGAGAGAAGAGGGATTGTACTGTCAAGGCAGAGGGCTTGCCTGGGTTCCACCAACACCGGGAAGTAGCAGGGGCTGAGGGCAGCTCTAGCACAGGTACGGCAGCGTGTCCTGCCTTAGCCCTCCTTGGGGGCAAACCTGCACCATCCGCACTTATAAAAGGGAAGTGGTATGTCATGTTACAAACCACAGAGACACAGCTTCCAGTCACTCATCTGCTATGTGACTGCAGCACTGTCCATTCCCGACTATTCTCAGTTCTTACTGTGGTTAAAAAAAAAACTGATCACACTATTACACCGAAGGTCATTCTTGTTAGTTACTGCTATGATTAGGTAGAAGCACTATCTTTAAAAACCTGACAGTACCATGGGCAAGGGCACCAAAGATGAAATTAATGGGATGAAAAAAGAAGGGAAACCATCCAATGCCCATGGTTCATTTCCACCCAATAAATCTTCACTGAGCATCTACCAGGACAAGGCTGTTGGGGCAGGTGGGGTACATGAGCTGGCAAAGGGTACAGGTGAGCTCTGGAGGAGGTTCCCCAAAGGCAGCAGTTTTCAGCTGAGCAACCAAGAAGCAGAGACTATAAAGAGGAAGCGGGTAGAAGAAGGGCTCCAAGCAGGTTTACCTTGAGTGAAGACGAGCATACCACAGGGAAGAGCCCACCCGAGAGAAGCTAGCATGCGTCCGCACCGAGAGATCATGCTGAGGTATTTTGGCACTAACTTTAATCAGCAAAATGGAAAGCAACTTCTGTGAAGGAACGCATCTAGGAGGCACTAATATGAGCGGTTACACGTGGACTCTAGGCAGGCTCTGAGCTCTGCCACAAAACATGGTGTGACGGGGGCAAACACACACGTCCGCTTCTCCAGTGCTAGTGTTCCGCCTACAGGAGTGAGTGGCCGTGGCGTCTCCTGCATGGTTCTGGAGGGTGGAGAGATTTAAAGCGTGAGCCCTGCTGAAGACTGCCTGGCAGGCTGACGGTGCTCTAACATTCTTTTTACCAGAACACTGAAATCTACCATACGTGTATTTCCTATTCTCCTTAAAAAAATGAAAAAAGAAAAGGTAAAAAAAAAAGTCTGAACAGTAAAATCAGGGGAAAAAAACCCAACACCTTCCAATAAAGGAATGAGTTACAGAGCATTCACACACTGGAAAACCCTAGCACTGACACGAGTGGGGTCACGGCACCAACGCCGAGGACGCAGGCACCACAGCCTGACGGCGAGCTGGCAGCCGCTAGGAGGGGCTGGCAGCACAGCCTGTTCGGCTAAAACTAAATGTGAGTGTTTACCGAGCGCCTGCCACGACCCAGGCACTGTTTTAGAAGCAGCTGTGAATGAAACACCAACATCCCTGTCCTCATGGAATTTCCTTGTCCAGAGAAGAACAAGGAAAAGCAGACAAATGCTTACACGCTACATAACGGGGACCACGGAGGAGGAGCGAGGCAGGAAGAGGGTGCAGAACGCGGGAGGGAGGGGGTCAGCAGGCCTACAGCTTCAGCTGGCACGACAGGGATGCTGTGAGAGGGACATCTGAGGAAGGCACATAGCGTCTGCGGGAAGAGCCTGCAGGTGGGGGGATCAGCCCCACAAGTGTCCCAGAGCAGATGTCCCTCATGTACCCAAGGAAAGAGACTAGGTCACCTGGAATGCAGAGAGCAACAGGGAAATACCAAAGAGGTCAAAGTGAGGGTGCGGGAGGAGAGCCCTGGCTGTGCGGAGCACTGTGGGTCACCGAAGGGAATCAGCCTTGCACATCAGAACAGGCAGCTACTTTTGTGCAGAGGGCTGCACCAGCTGGCCATATCCAGACAGGATCATGATCATGACTAGGTGGAGAAGACCGGCGGGGCAAGGAGGAAGGCAGCAAGAGCAGGTGAAAGACAGCTAGGACCGTGGGCGAGAGGCCAGGGCAGAGGCAGCAGCAACGAGAAGAGGCTGGACCCACGTGAAGCGCCTGGTCAACACCCACAGAGGTGCTGAGTGGCAGTGAGGCGCACGCATCTAGACAGAGGGGCAGGGACACAGGCTCATCAGTCCCGGCCAAAGTACAAGCCCCTCCAGAGAGAGCGCTGACAGAAGTTCAGGCCCTAAGGCCACATGGAGGAGGGGAGACGGAATAGCACAGGAGAGCCCGCAAGGGGCATGTCCTGGAGGTGGGCAAGGAAGCAACTGACTGTCAAATGTGGCTCACAGTTGGTACAGACTGGTGGGTGCAAGCTTATGACCTTACTCCATAAAATAAGGACACACGAAGGTCACCTGTCACAATGAGACTATGGGGATGGGAGGAGGAAAGCTTCTACCTTCCATAATGAAATCTAACAAAGAAAAAAATGTGTCCAGGCACACACATGAACTGATCCGCTCAACACACATTATTTTACAATAATACCTTTAAGAACTTCATGCTACTTTAAAGGAAAGCAGTACAAGCAAAGCAAACTGGAAACCCTATAAACCAGGCAGCAAGTCTGTCCTTCAAGGTCCTGCTCCAGTCAGACTGAGGCAGAGTCCACACCGGGCTTCACACTGCAGCTCTCCTGCAACACAGTGGCGGGCGACATGTACAGAGGTCACCTACTCTAGGTCACAGTGGCTCACACTACACAGCACTGAGTAACAGCAGGAGCGGGGTGAGGCAGGGCTTACCGGAGCCAGATGTGCCCGTTGGAGCAGACAGCCTGCTTGCGGTCTGTGAACGGCAGGATCTCCTTACACAAGCTGCAGTGCTCGGGGAACGTCTGCTTGTTCATCTTCTTTGAGATGTGTCCAATCAGCACCTAGCGAGACACAGCGGTCAGCGCAGCAGCAGTGCAGGCGCCTGCAGCAAAAACTGCTAGCAGGAGACGGGCAGGCAGGACGAGCGCGTGCACCTGCACACCAGCCAGGCTCGCTGCCGGACGGGGCCGCGTCAACTGGCTGAACACACACACGCATTCGACTCAGGCACCTGGCGACAACAGGGTGAACCAGGACCATTAAGGGAAACCTGACGAGGACAAACTGGCACTACCTGCCTTGCTTCAGCTGCTTCTGAACTATGCTGCTTCTGTCTGGAACAAGTATTTAGCTGTTATTAATAATGTTTTGACTTTAATCTCCACATGCAAAATACTGTGCGATACTGCTAACTTTATAGGACTCTACAAACGTCTAGTCTTTAAGAAAGGCTTACAAAGTACAAGAATCAGGATAAAAAAGTAATCCTTTGTTTCAGTGGCCCCAAGACCCCCAGCAGATCCAGTCAGGCAGCCTGCAGCTGAGGTCCAGTCACCCACTGCAGAGGCGTGCCAAGAGGGCAGGGGTGTGGCGACAAGACAGGAGACAGCTCTAGGCCCTGCCCCTGCCTGAGCTCTGCTTTCCTCTACTTTGTTATTTTCATCTTTCCTTCCTTTTCTTGGGGGTGCTGCGGGTTAAACCAGGCCTTGCACACGTGAGGGAAACACTCCACCACTGAGCTATAATCCTCAGCTCTTTTTATTTTGAGACGGGATCTCACTAAGTCGCTCAGGCTGGTCTGGAACTTGGAGTCCTCCTGCCTCTTAGCTGGGATTACAGGAGTGCACCACTGGACACAGCTATTATTTTCTTGGGTAAAAAAAGAAAGAAAACCTCACTATTATCTCATTGGGAAGCACAGGATGTACCAACCCTTAAGAACCACCTTCTCTAACCAGCATAGTGCTCTTCCAAGTTTTGAATCCATTTATACTTCTTGTGAAGAATCTATAAGATTTTAGATTAATTCACTAACATTAGTTCACTTAAATTTCAAAGTAGCTCACTAGTAAACTGCTTGCATAGCACATAAGAGGTCCTTCCTGGGTTCAGTACCCAGCACTACTCAAAAAAAAAGATCTATCTAACTTACGACCAGTCATGGACATGCCAAACAGCCCAAGGGCACGATGGCAAGTCAGCTCAGAATTCCTCCACTGCAGAAGTACCTAAGGACTGCTGTTGGGTGCTCTCAATGGCCTTTATCACCAAACCCAACTGTCTCATTTGACTCACTCTCAATGAGGCTGACAGTTCTTCATAGGAGACAAATATTGGTTCTTTGGGGACAAAAAAAATCCTTGTTGTGTGTGTGTGTGTGTGTGTGTGTGTGTGTGTATACCAGGGATTGAACCCAGGGGTGGTCCCAACCCTTTAAATATTTTTATTTTTGAGACGGGATCTTACTAAGTTGCTTATAGCCTAGCTAAACTGCTGAAGCTGGCTTTGAACCAATGATTCTCCTGCCTCATCCTCCTGAGTTGCTGTGATTACAGATGTGTGCCACCATGCCCAGGCTTAATCTTAAAGTGCAGATATACATATAGCACATAAACAAACACAATATATCTGTCATATTAACATTTCATGGGGGCTGGGATTGTAGCTCAGGGGTAGGGCATTTGCCTGCATGTGGGAGGCTCTGGGTTCAATCCTTAGCACCACGTAAAAATAAATAAGTAAATAAAGATATTGTGTCCATTTACAACTAAAAAAATACTTTAAAAAACACAACAACAACAGCAAAAAAACATTTCATGGGCAGGGACAATGGGGGAGCAGGAGAACACTCCAGGGGAAGGTGATAATGAAGGAAAGGTTGAGAAGCACGCACTTGGCCCGCTGGGCAGGAATCTCAGAGGTGGGTGATTATCACTGGTAGAGCAACATCCCAGGGTGGAAGATTTTCCATCCGGGCCCCCGGTGTAAACACTTGCACTGAGCTAGAGCCCAGCCCACATCTTCAACTAGAAAGATCTTCAGTTGAAGTACACAGTTAGATTTTAAGACACAGAATGCACTGTCTCCAGTCAGAACACAGTCGGGATAGCCGGGTAGGTACAATCTTTCTGTTTTTTAGCTGGTTTTGCTGGAACCAGCCAGCTAGACATAGCTTCCCCAGCCCATGCAGCATCCGAACCAGAATTATAAACTAAATAAGAACGAACTTCATTACTCAGTCTCTAAAATGCTTTTGCATCTCACTGACATGATAATCCTAAATAGTCCCATGACACAATGACAAGCAGAATATTTTTCCAGACAATTTAAACATAAGGAAACAATGCTTAAAAGTTGACCTTTTTTTTTTTTTTTTTTTTTTGCGGTGCTGGGGATTTTCCAAAACCAGGGTCTTATGCTTGCAAGGCAAGCACTCTACCAGCTGAGCTATATCACCAGCCCAAAAGTTGACTTTTAAAGTAGAAAAGTCAGTTACATGACCAGTGCATCTTGGTTACTCTGAGGGTCACTGAGGACATCTCAGCAGTCATTTCAGGGTGTCTAAGTGTTACTGCCACCAAGGAAATGCAACAAGTGATTTCTGAATGACTTAACATTAAGGATGAAGATATTTGAATTTATTGTTTTCAATTAATACTTTAAACAAGACTTTAGGCAGTGAGAAGAGTGCCAATCTTCAAAGAAAAAAAAAAAAAAAAAAAAAAAGTGTGGTTCGGAACACCTGTGCACACAGTGTGTTCCTCGGAGCTGAGTTCTTTGTACCTCAGCAGATGTTAGCTGCTAGGATGCTTCCCTGGTGGAGAAGTCTGGGTGACAAAGGCACATTTCTCTTCCGTAGGAGTTCTCAGAGTCCTCAGAATGGCAACCCACACAAGGGCCCTTAAGAGGAGCAGGGAGTATGCAGTATCCCCAAACTTGGGGTCCTGGAGTTCTCTCAGGGACCCCAATGCCAAGGAACATGTTTTATGTAACACTGCAAGACTGGTCCAGTGCTAAGAAAATGGTAATACTCAGTATTTGTAAAAACGAAATAGAAATATTTCCTTTGTGTGCTTTTTTGGCAAAACCAGAGGCCTCAAGTCCTTTAACTGAAAAGGTGCCCCACCTAGAAGGTATGAGACAGGAAGGGCAAGGAGCAAGGCATGGAACCTGCTCTGCTCTGCTCTGCTCTGCTCTGCTCAGAGCAGCCTCCCTGAGCTCACCCATAGACTGGAACCTCCTCCAGCAAGCCCTGCACCTCAGCGAGGCCACCGTGAGGAAGAACCCAACATCCTTTGTGTACTAAGAATGGGTCCCCAATTAACCCATATTTCCTCTTTGTTCCCCCAACCTCATGCCAATCAACTACCTAGAAAGTGTCAACATGAA
Organism: Sciurus carolinensis; assembly: GCF_902686445.1. Classification (NCBI taxonomy): domain Eukaryota; kingdom Metazoa; phylum Chordata; class Mammalia; order Rodentia; family Sciuridae; genus Sciurus; species Sciurus carolinensis. Next base: position 3,902,396 of record NC_062226.1, read on the forward strand.
AGCTGAGCTTCAGCCATCCAACTTGTCATTTGTCTCTCTGGAAGAAAGCAGACAAGACGGTTTGAGCCGTTTGGGGAAACACCTACCCGAGCAGTTCTGTCGTCGTACTCTTCATCAGACATTAAAAAGTTGCAGAGTCCTCTGGTGGGGATGCTGGTGTTTTCTGTGATCCAGGTGTGCAAGTACACTTCTCCCAGGACTCGCTTCATGTGCTCCCTGGTCAGATGCATCTCCACAGCCTCGATCTTCCCTTGGATCTCGAGAAGCTTCTCCTCCACTGGCTCATGGCCTCCACCATCTCCCGACGGAGGCAGTGAGTCATCTGTGGGCTCCTCTGCGTCGCCCTCTCTGCTCCTCTCCTGCAGGCCTAGCTTAGTCACCTGCCTGGTAGAGGTGCCCTCTTCTTGTTGTTCATCCTCAACATTGCCCATCCCAGGAGAGTCAACTATCAAGATTTTTGAGTCCTCATGGGCAGGTTTCCATAAGGCTTCTGAAGGGGTTTTCTGCATTGACTGATATAAAATCCTCAGAAGAAAAAGCTTAAAACGCCAAAAATAGGTGACCCCACTGCTTTCGATCTTTTTTTCCAAAGCTTCATGTAAAAACTGAGGGATATGTTTATCTTTTAAAATCTTCCAGCGTACGAGGTCTATTAAATCCACCTGCTTGAAAAGGTTCTGCACTGAAGATTCCAGGAGCTGAGCAGCTGCCTCCTCAAAGGTTTTGAGAGTAACGAACTGGACCTGGTAGTTTTTGTTAACAGGATGAAGGCCATTGACCATACCCTCAGTCGTGATGATGGCCAGATATGCACCACAGGGGCTCACTGCTATCCCGTGAGTCCTCACCGAGCCAAAAACATCAGAAAGTTTAATCAACTGGTGCTCGAACTTTAATGCGACATCTGTGAAAATGGGAATCAACTGCCTCACCTTCCCATCACTGGAACAAGTGTACACGGTTCCATTCTGTTTGTCTGCGGTCATGGAGACAATGGGCAGGGAGTGAAGGCCCGTGACGTGGGAGTTGTGAACGTTCAGACCTGCTTTGGAGATTAGAAGAAGACACCAGAACACATAGGAGCCCCTTGCAGCCACCACCAGGCTACAGCTACACTTCTGATAGGGGTGATAAAGTGGCACGCACTTGATGCTGTGCACAGGCAACTGGTCCATTTCTTTCCACAAGACAACAGGCTGCCTCAAAGTGAAATAGCCTTTGACTGCTTTGAGATTGACAGGGAGAATTTTTACAGGTCCAAAAGCACTCCCCACAATAAGGCCACTCATTTTCCGATTATTGTGCTCATATTCCCACCAGAACAAAACACTAGGGGAGCTGATCCCGGACTCAATCGTGTTGCACGAGGAGATGGACTCCTTCCCTACAAAGGGCAGCTGAAACTGCCACACCGCGATGTTACCATTCTCAAAGAGGACAGCCAGGAGCACACTGCCCACGTCCCGGCACTCGTTGTTGTGCTTGACCTGCTGAGTGGTGCAGATGCCCGACCACTCCATTCTGACTGGGGTCTGCATGCTGTGCCGCCTCTGAAATTCAGCAAAATCCCCGAGATTTCCCTCTGGAGCCTCGCTTTTAGAGAGCCTATAACTGGTCTCATAAAGGCGCTCTCCATAAATCTCAGTCAGATCAACCAGCTGGACCCACTGGAGTCTATTGAGGTTCACCTGGACAGTGAGGCGATTGTCCATGGTCAGCGCTGCCAAGAGGCACCTGCCATTTGCATCACAACCCATGGGAGACCAGCTCGTGTATTTGAATCCTCGCATCGGTGGCAAGGCCTTCCCCTCAGGGTTGAACACCCTGTCCAACATGAAAGTCTGGCTGATGGTGGGGTCTTTAGAGTTGGCAAATTTCTCCTTGCACTCGGCAACTTCTGATTTTGAGCCAACCTGAAAACAAGAGGAATAGAAACTATCAGATAAATGTTCACTTGTATTCACTGAGTATTCACAATATATATAATAATTTGATATTATAAGTCCATTAGTTTTGGCATTAAGTGTTTAAAAGATCACATCTAAAGACTGAATGAGCATTTACACAAGGAAATGACAATTGTTCTTTATTTTAAGGGTCAGAATAAATGTCGTTATTCATAGACTGGTTCCCATATGCTTCTTGACAAAAGCAACAAAATGTAGTTGATTCTATTTTTTAAAATTTTTTTTAGATGTTGATAGACTTTTATTGCATTCATTTATTTATATGTAGTGCTGACAATCAAACCCAGTGCCTCACACATATCTAGGCAAGTGCTCCACCACTGAGCCACAACCCCAGACCAGTTGATTCCTGAGAGAGAATGGAGCACTTAGCTGAGCTTGTCACAGAACAATACGGGTGCTAAAAACTTAGAAAATATGTATCCCTAACCATCTTTGATACAATTAGATACTAGGATTTTTTATAACACCTTTACAACACAAACTTTAGCTGTTCATCTGTAAATTATACTGAAGGTCAGCGCCAACTGCTCTCTATGCTATAGAATAAGATGGCTCCAATCAGACCACTCTACCCTAGTTCCTTAACATTTCATTCCCACCTCTGCTTTTCTTTGTCCCCTGGCCTAGTCCTTCCCCTATCCAAATCCTACCCATCTTACCGGGCCTGATTCTATGAGGCCTCTGAGATCCTGCTAGCTATCATCCACCTCCCCTTCTCCAGGTCCATACATAACACATCAACAGTGCCTAGACATAAGAAGGCAAGTTCTTTAAAAAGACTTTAAAGGACATTAAAGGTGGAGGAAGAGATAAATGGCAAAGCAAAAACAAAAAAGTGATTCAAAGCCATAAAATAGCCAGCAAGGTTAATATCCAAAGAGCAGAGGTCAACCAAAATATGGTTTGTTATGTTGGAAGCATGATGGACTTGATTCACTGTCTTTAGACAAATGGACAGAAAAATAAAGCAGCATCTTTCAATTTGTTTTTAATGTCAATCTCTTTTTTAAAATAGAGACTGATCTTCAAACTAAAAGGGCAAAACATGATTAAAAGAGTTCAAGTCTCAGACATATATGAATATATAAGCCACTTGAAATAAGGTCCCAAGCACAGAAGAATTACACTCTGGGACACAAAGAGAACTAGGAAAACGTTAATGAAGAACCACTAGCTAAATTCTGGATAAAGCTTAGACAACTGGAGACATAAAAGTCAGAGTGCAACAAGTAGTTTAAGATTCCCTGAATGGTGAACACAGGCATGCTAGTAAGCCTGATTAGGAATAACACTTCTCAGCGTATTACCAACTGAACAGTGTACGGCGCAGCAGCAATCACTAGAAACTAGCAAGAGATAATCTAACCTTTTTCTCTTTCCTGCTCACACTGCCAAATAAAAGTTGCCCACCTAATGAAAGTCAGTTGGCTAACTTTTTCTAAAGTGATTCACAGAACACTACTTTCCTAAATTGCTTCTTGAAAAAGAGTTCTAAGTCCAAATAGCTTTGGAAACACAAAACATCACATATCATTCTTCCTTCAAAAGTCACAGGAGCACTGTACACACTTGTTTACCCAGAGTTACCTAAAAAAATTGAATTAAAATAAAAATTTAAAGTAGGACTTTTTGGGGGAGTTGTCATCCTAAAAAACACCATGGAAATGGTGTTTTAGGCAGCGTATCTTAATTTTAGGCATTTGAGACAATCTCTTGGATAGGCTATAGACCCACTGGAGAAATACAGACTGGAAATCCCAATGAAATGAGCTGCAGGATGCTACATAGGTAGATATAATCCAAGACACAACATAACAAAGCACAGCATCAGAATGAAAATCTGAACCATGACACCATACTCCGTATTCAAATGCTCACTGTATTACACACTAGCTCCACAACTGTGTGAGATTGCTTTATCTCCTGGTCTTAACTTCCTCATTTACAAAATAATAGCAATATATGTCTCAGTCAAGAAAGTTAAATCAAAATATGTAATACACACATTAGTGTTTGATAAATGTTGTCTGTGATGATTATTATTAGTATTCTCTGAGGATGAAGCGACTGTTAATAAGACCTAATAGAAGTATGTAAAATGCAAGGTACCACTTTGTAGGGGCACTATCACTGGGGAAGAGATGTCACTGGAAGAGGATCCCTGAGTTTTTAGAGAATCAGGGCCTCAACTCAGGACAAGTGGGGTCCTTAATGTAGGTGACAAAAGAATTTCAGCACATGTCCATGGAGGCACAGAAATTTATTTAGGAAAGCAAGGAGTACACATTCAGGAGAACATAGGCCATCTTGGAAGTGATAGATGTGTTTTTGGGGTTCCTGGCTTTTCTTTTAGAGGAAATTTGGTGAAAGGTGAGTATGGGAAGGTATGTGGTGATGACATCAGGCTGGACATCCGCAGGAACCTTTGGTGACTCAGTCTCCATTATTTGATAGGTAGCATTGGAAGGTCCTCTAAATAATAAGTTTTTATTTTTTTGTACCAGGGATTGAATCCAGGGGCGCTTAACCACTGAGTCACACCCCCAGCCCTTTTTATTTTGAGACAGGGTCTCCCTAAGTTGCTTAGGGCATCACTAAATTGCAGAGGCTGACTTTGACCTGATGATCCTACTGCCTCAGCCTCCTGGACCACTGTAATAAAAAGTTTCTTAAAACATCAGCACCCAAGATAATAAATTAGAAATAGGCTGGTCATAAAGTTTGAACTATTAAATAACTGCAGATTTTTCTAAAAGAAATTCATAATCTAAATAACAGAATCAGAACAAAAAGCCTCAGAAGGGCTCAGCATGTATCTGAGCACAGGAGTGTTACATGCTGTAACTGTTATCCAGGCTGCAGACTGCCTGTCATTTGGGTCAGAACAAAAGCAAGTCAGACAGCAGGGAGCAGATTTAACTCTGCTGGGATCATCGAAGGGTTGAGCCATCAAAGTGCTGATGGACTCTGTTACATCCTTACCATTACGCCAGTTTTATCCCATAAGGCCTCTTCATGCAAGCTCTGTATCAATTATCAGAAGGCTAAATAAAGATTTCCTGGTACTATTAAACAGTGATGGCAAACAACCAATATGGCAAGACCAGTCAAATTTAAAATATCCCCAGAATTTAAGGATATCTTCACATTCACACTCAAGTTGTTTGAAACTTGAATTAAGTTTGCTAAAAAGCAAAGGCTACCACCACTTTATCCACAGTGAATGACTCAAACTCAGAATGGCTGTCCAGAGCAAGCCAATTAACAAATTATGTCTGTGGCCACAATCTACTGTGCTTATCACTGACTGTTACTGCATTATTATTTGTTCACAACTGGCCAAAGAACCTCAGCTCCATGAGGGCAGGCACCTACTCAACCACTCGTGAACAACTATACACCGACAGTTTATTGTGTATAGGAGCACACAAATCTGTAAAGGAACAAGCAAAGTTTTTCATATTTCTAAGCTACTAAAATGAACGAAGTAAAACGAAGTAAATGCCTTACTACTTTTAAAAAGCTGATTTGAAATGATGCTATTAAAACAGTAAAACTTTAGAAACTCTACTAAAGTCGAGGTGAACTTAGGTCATAAGAAGCCGAAAGTACCAAGTTTATACAGAGACCTTAGACTTGAAAGTTTAAGCATGCAACTGTTTCCAAAAGCTTTTTCATTTCACATCCCAAAGCTTTTTAGCTAGTGAAGAAAAACTAGAGTATAAGCCAGTGTTTACCTATCGGTCCCAGGTGAGACACAAGGATCATTCACAATAAAACCACTGAGAATGTGAAACAACGGAATGGACCAGTTTTTCTTCTGCAAAGGAAGAGGCGCGAGAGGAGGACGCGACACAGTAAACAAAGCCAGCCCCGGGCCTCGGGGAGTCGGGCCCAGACAATAGGAGCAATGCTAGGGGCAGGTCTGGGGTTGGGTCAACAGGGGGTGGAGTCTCAGAAGCACTGCGGAGGGCAATCTGCGCCAGTTGCCCGCCAGAAGCAGTGGCGAAGCTAGGGCGGCGGGACCCAGCTCGCGGCCCAAGCCCGGGGTGCGGATGCGCGTTGGCGGGGGTGAACCTGGCACGGCGCAGCCGCGGGCTTGGAGCTTCTCACAGCTGCGGCGACCCTCACCCCTTAACCTGCAAACGCCTAGCGAGAGGCTCCTTCCGCGCGCACGGGACCGGGCCGGGCGCACCTACTTTGAGCAGGCAGCTGTTGAGAGGGGCGGGCACGGAGGTGCGGTGGATCACCAGGTCCTGGCCCGGGTTGTGCACGTCGCAGATGAGCTCCAGCACGGCGATGCTGCGGGCCGTGGACACCGACACGCGGTGGTCCTCCGACCAGGCCAGCGGCTCCAGGCCGCTCACCGCGTACTGCAGCTTCACGGCCGGCTCCCGCCGAGTCACCATGAGGCGGAACGCGGCGCTGGGCCCGGGGGCCGCGTCCGTCGCTGGCTCCTTCCCGCCCCCCTCGCCCTCCTCGTCCTCGGGCGGCGCCGGCCCGTCGGCCGCGGGCCCCAGCCGGGCCTTGTCGGCCGCGTTCATGTCCCCTCCGCGCAGACGTCGGGTCCCGGCGCGCGCGCAGCCCGCGTCGCCGCCCCGCGGCCGCCCCCGCCGCGCGGCCGCCGCCCCCAGCGCCCTCCGCGACGGCCTCCTCCGCTCAGGCCGCGAGCGCCGCCGAGCCAGGAAGGACCCCGCGTTGCCAGGCGACCAGCCCTGCCGGGCGGCCACGACACTGCCTGTCTGAAAACCGCGCGAGCGTGCGGGCGCCTCGAGCTCCCCGCTGCCGGCGGCCGGCCGGGCCCTCGGGGACCTCGCCGCGGGCGGGCCACGCGGCTGCGCTGGGGACGCGGGCACGGAGCGCGGCGGCTCGGCGAGCGCCCCGCCGCTGCCCCGCCGCGCTCGGCCTCCGCGCGGCCGCGTGCTCGGGGCCCGGACCCGGAAGGGGCGGCGGCGGCCGCAGCGCCCACGTGTCGCGCGCGCGCCCGCCATGGAGGCCGCCGGGTGGGCGCGGATGGTGAGTGCCGGCGGGCGGACGGTGAGTGCCGGCGGGGACCGCGGCGGTCGCCCGCGCAGCCAGGGCAAGGCGGCAGGTTCGCCGTCCGACGCCTGAAACCTGCCGGGCCGGAGCCGAAAGCGGGCTGCGGGGTCGGTGTGACTCCCAGAAAAGGGGACCGCGGGGCAGAGGCTCGTGGAGGCTTGAGTGGCAGAAGGGCAGGGGGGACTCCTCGGCCTGGCGCGGGGGAAGGTCTGGGACTTCCATTGGAAAGTGAGTTGCGGGGGTGGGTTCAGCCCAACCAGTGTGTCGAGGACGAAGTTCTTGCTGCATATAAACAGACTCACACCAGCCAACACCCAGCGTCCAGATTCTATTTGGCGATATTTTCTTCTTCCTTTTGTGTGTGTGTGTGTGATAAACTTTAAGATTTAGATGATTGGGAGCAAAGGAGTCTTCTGCTAGCCGCTGGTGCAGCCGAGTCCATGCCAACCGCATGGAACTAGCTGTGTGACCTCAGGGAAGTTAACTCAGCCTCTCTGATCTCCATTTTTCCTACCCATAAATGGGAACATTCCATTTCTGTAAGGATTCAACTAGATAACATACACGCAGACTTTATATATTGACCCATAGAAGCACTTACCTAGTGCCAGTGTTAAAAAGTGACATTGGCACCGTTTTGGATAATAGATTGATGCACAAGGAAGTCAGTACTTGTATGACATATAAGCCTAGTAACTAACACAAAGAAAGCACTTACTGAAACTTTGAGTGAATTGATTAAATAAAGTGTCTAGTTTTATGATTGGTTTAACCACTGTTTCAGAATAGAACTAATTGAGAGCCAGGGACAGGTATCAGCAATGGACTTGTCTGCATCTGCATTTCCGTGTGTCTCCAAGGGGCTGTGCTGACCAGATCCGCCAGGATTCAGGATGGGCAGCCAATACATTGGATTTGCAAGGATCTTAAGTTATGCTGCTAGTCCTAACACTGCATGGGATGTTTTCTTTCCAAGTGCTTTCTGATTATTAAGTTAATACAAACTCGTTTGAGGAAATTGGAAATGAAGATAAAACCCCATCCATAATTGCCATACTGAGAGATAACTTTTAACATTTTGGTGTATATCCTTCTAGAAATGAAATTACATGTTTTATAGCCAAGCAGAATACATTTAATAAGGCCCATTATAGCATTGCATCAGGATGTAGAATCATAATTCCAGCACAAAGCCTGGTTCCCTCAGTGATCCTGAGACAAAGTACCTCACTTTCTGAGTGTTCTTATCTTAAAACAAGGTGATACTATTGCCTGTATTAATAAATGAGATATCGTGTGAGTGCTTAGTGTACTGCCTAGCATATAGTGATTATATATAGAGAGTGTTAATATCAAAGACGTGGCACCTCAGACTCCTAGGGCTAGGCAGGCCCTATAGATCACCTGCCATAGTCTCCTCCTTTCACAGGTGCATGAGCAGATTCAGGGAAGTAGCTTCATGTTGCACAGCTAATTTTAGTAGCTCAGATAGGCCCCTGCTCCCTCTGCTCAAACACAACTTCAGAAGGAGTCCCTGATGTCTTGCCTCCCTTCCTTTGCCTTAGGCTATGTTGGTGTCCTCTATTGTATCAACATGGGTTTGGATTTATGGTTTTACACTTCTCTTCAACTGGTCTGTGACTTCCTAAGGTCTTGGCTAATCGTGGAACTTTATATCTTCAGAATCAAGATAATTGACAACTAATGAGTGGGTATGTTATGGTCCCTGGGGAGAAGAGCTAGCAAATGGCAGCAGTGTCCAGTTGTGTGAAGGGCACATTCCATCCGGTGTCAATCACTTATTTGCCTCACAGGTGTTGTTGAATGCTAACTTTGTGTCAGGCGTGGGCCATGCATGGCTGGCAGTGCAGGGCAGGCTAGGCCCTTTCCTTTGGAAGTTTACATCTTAGTGGGCTGTCTGTCACCAGACAAGGTGCTTTGCTTGTTGTTGTACAGAGTGCCACAAAGGAGAGTCAGGGTACTGGAGAGCCAGGACCAAGGAACTTTGGCCCATTGTGGTACAGAGGGGCCAACAGGAAAGGTGTGTCCCAGGATGGAGCAGGTGAACACTGTAGCCAGCCAGCAGGCAGGTTGGAGTCCCCCAGGTGGGAATAGCAGGTGCCGAAGCCTGGAGGAGGGAAGGAGCACAGCATGTCCTGGGAATCAGAAAGGCCAGAATGGCAGAGGGTAAGACTGAAGCTGCTGAGATGGGCTGAGACCACGTTCTGGAGGCTTCATGGATCTTACTGCAGATTTTTACTTTTAGCCTAGGAACAGTGGAAAGCCTATTATTGTGCTTGCTTTTAGAGAGGTGTTGATGTAGGAATGATGATAAGGTGTCTAAAGCTTGTTTACTACTTGGAGTACTTAGTTCACAGAGGGAGGAGGGAGTTGTATGTCACAGAGGGTCACTCTGCTTGAGGAAGGGAGCACACCCGAGCCCTGCGGGGCTGTAGAGCGCACCCTCAGCAGGCCGATGCTCAAGTAGGCAGATCTCTCCTGATTGCCACAAGAGCTTCCTAGTCCTGGGGTTGGTCAGGAGCAGAGTAGGTTGCAAGGCTTTCTGCTCTGGAAGGTGTGATAGGAGTCCCAGGCATAGTAGGAGTGGCCTTCACGCCTTTTTATGCTCCAGAGAGTGTAAATCAGGTGAAGTCAGCAAATTTCATAGTACCTTGCAAGTGACTCAACAGACCTGAAACTTGACTTCATTTCTTTCTTTGATCCTAAAATTCATACACTTGAGGCTTTGTAAAAATAAATTTACAAAGTAAAGCAATCCAGCACATACATTATTAGTATTACATACTTGAAATTATATTTGTTGAATTTCTTAAGTAAAGAAATGCTATGGTTGCCCAAAAAAAAGAACTGTAATTTGTATCGGTAAGTTAGCCTGAAATTGAGAGTCAAGGCTGATGCAAGTCAGTGTGCACACATAAGCCATAATTTCAGGCAAGAGGAAAATAACCTTTTCCAAAACTCCAGAATAACAAGCACTGGCTACTCGAGGGATGCTCTTACATTCTGTGTAAATTGGAAAAAAGGCAAAAGACAATAGAGGAATCGAATGGGGTCCTAGGGGAAGTTCAGATATCCTGCATTTAATCACATTCGTGTTATGGAAATAAGCAACAGGCAGGAAGCACCTAGCCGTGGCTAGCCTGTGCTCGCCAGTAGGCAGGGAGGGTTGGAAACGATTGTGATCCAAGTGACGGATGGAGCAGCCTCTCATTTGGAATGGGAACAGCAAGTAGAGCTGTCTCCAGACCATCTGAATCTGGAGGAGCAGCCTGAGGGGAGAGGGTGACAGAGCCAAGCACTGGGGCAGAGTAGTAGTGAAGGTTCCCGCTTCCTGGGCACAAGCTGGGCTGGGCGTTGCACTTCCTCCCCATCTGGGTTTGAGGTGCTTTCTTGGAGGAGAGGTTCATTTCCTGGCCCCTCTGTTCCTGCAGTCCAGGTGGATCTTGAGGGTGGGGGCAGTTAGCAGGCACACTTCACCATGCGGTTCTCCCTTCCCTGTACACAGACTTAGCTGGCTAACATCAGCTCAGGAGGCGTGTCTCCCTTCCTAATCCTCACCCTCCTCCAGGTGGTTTAAGGGTCAGGATGCACAGTGAGGTCTTGCAGATGAGTGAGCTGAGACTTTTTTTCTTTTTTTCCATTTTGGAAAAAGCAGTGAAAGAATCTAGTTGCAAATCCTGAACTGTGGCTTGGCATATGGGGTGTAATGATCCCTGCAGAAAGAGGTGTGATTCCGTGGGCAGTCAGGCTTCACTCTGCGGTCTGTCTTCATGGGCTAATGCACCTCTTGATCTTTCCTTTTGGGAATAACACAGCAAGCAAAGGCTACCAAGAGAAAGCACCAAGCACCCAGTGAGGCTCCCCCAGCAAAACGGAAGAAAGAGACGTCCTTTCTGCCAGCCAAGAAATCTAGTGCCGAAAAAACACAGAGGGCTTTTAGAGGGAATGCACAAAACACATTTTCTCCAAAGAAGAATTGGGTTAACACAGGAGATGGAAAGCAAGAGAAGCCATGCATCAAGACTTCGTCATTGTTTAAAAATAACCCTGACATCCCGGAACTCCACAGGTATGTTCAGGTGCAGCTGTACCTCAGGCATGGGAGGAAATCGCCTGTGTTCTGCCTTTCCCTTGGCTGGCATGGGCCCTGATCCTGGGCTTTGTCTGTCCTCTGCAGACCTGTGGTACAGCAGGTTCGAGAACAAGTATTTGCTCCAGAGACCTTCCAGGAGCTGGGCCTGCACCCACATCTCGTGAGTACTCTGCTGCCTGTGCGTCTGTCTTGACCCTGAGTGTGTTCCTTCAGTGTCTGCTTCTGCTCCTGCTTGCCTGAATGAACTCAGACTGCCCAGTGGCCTCTTGGGACGGCTGCGGTATCCTGAGGTTGCTGTCCTCCCTCTCCTGGCCCCGTGTGCACTCCCCATCCTCTTTTCCCCTTGTTTTAAGTCCTGGAGACTTTGCCCACCTGATGCAATCTGAGGCCAGGCCTGTGCTTACTGAACTTGAAATAGCTTCCAAATTACTACAGAGATGTGGTAAAACCATTGGTGGTGGCAGACGTCACAGTGGCCCCAGGAGAGGGAAGGAGCATTCTTGCTGTTGTGAATGTGTAGCTTCAGAGGATGAAGGCAGAAGAGACGACTTTCAGTGTGTCTTTAACAAACAGTAACCACTTTCCTCCTTTTTTGGTACCGTGAACATGATTCCTAGGCTCACTGTGAATAAGCTAAGGAGGAGTGTCTTGGTTTCCTGTGCCGTGTGGGCCCAACTCCCCGGCCCTTCTTCAGGTGGCTTACAGAGGTTCATTTTCTCACCCACAGAGTAGCCCAGGGTCTCTGCCCCTCACCAATGTGGGCATTTTGGTCTAGGTGATTTGTTGTGGGGACTGTGCTGCACGTTGTCGATGTTTAACAGCATGCTGGGCCTCTACCTGGTGCTGGCAGCGCCCCCTCCAGCTGTAGCAACCAGAAATGTCTCCAGGCATCGTCACATGTGGGGGCTACAGACTCGCCTCCCAGTTGAGAACCACTGGGTGGGTCGAACTTGATCCTGGCAGTCTGTCGTTCTAGTGTTTTTCTCCTTTTTTGTGTCATTTCCATTAAATATGTTTGTATTAATAAAAAAGATAAAGTATTTATTTTTCCTCTTCTTTTTTAGATTTCCACAATAAATACAGTCTTAAAAATGTCCACTATGACCAGGTAAGAGTTTAGGCTCCTCTTAACTTTCTCAGGGCCTACGTGGGAACAGCTAGATGAAACCCATCATCTTTGGAGGGCAGAGCCATGTTGTGGGCCCTAAAAGGCTTAGTGTCACACTTAGCTGTTCAGGTTCCTACGTGGCAAATGAAGAGCCTTGGTTTCCATCCAGTTTTCCACTCCAAACCTCAAGAGAATCTGATTTGGAAGATCTTCTGTTGCCAGTTCTTTCCTGAGAATGAGTTGACCTGAATACAGAATTTGGTCACCTCATTTTTTAATAGAAATACTAGGGTCAAACGAAGTATTTGGTTAGATATCATGTGGAACTGAAAAATTTTTGTGTTACAATGATGAGTTCTGGAAAATAGAATTAGGTATGGGGGAAGTGAGCTGCCTCATTTTGAGCATGTGTACTTCTGCACATTTTGGTAGTGGTCGCTTTTTATTGCTATAAGTAAAAAGAATAATATCAAAGAATAAGGACCCCCAGTACCAGATTTTCTTTTCTTTTTTTGCAGTGCTGGGGATTGAGTCCAGGGCCTCACGCATGCTAAGCAAGTGCTTTACCACTGAGCCACATCCCCGGCGCCTTTTAGTTTGTTTTATCAGCCACATTTCGGTGACCGCACTCCTTTGTTGTTGGTTTAAACGCACATGCAGACACTTCCTTCAGTGTCTGCAGATGCTTGGAGCATGGACGGCACTGCTGGCTGGTTGGGTGGCTCGCAGGCTTCCCTTCACTCTTGAGCATGGAACCCTTCCTGTGCTTTGACCTGTCTGAGGTCTGTGTTACCCACGGCGAGAGAGCATGTGGCGTGTTTTGTGGTAACTTTGATTTGTTGTCATGCCGTCCAGTTTTTTAAGAACCTATAGTGTTCAGTCTCTGACTTGCTTTGCCATTATCTGCCGAATTCCAGCAAATTTACTAGGGTTTTATCCTGATAATCAGCAGCCTCTCAGCACCTTCCCTTGCATGTTAAGTAACTTCTCAGGGGACAGTGGATAGACAGCTCAGGGTATGAGCGATTCCTGTGCTGTGCCCTGCACCTTGCTGCACACCTGACAGCAGTATGTTACAGACGTGGCTTTTCTTCTCTTTTGGGTGACACCAGTGTGCAGAAGCGAAGTATTCCTGTGTTGCTGGAAGGCAGAGATGCCCTGGTGCGCTCCCAGACGGGCTCAGGTCAGTCCGTCTGACTGCGTTCCCCGTGGACCCAGGACCGTGGTCATGTGGTGGCTCTGTGAGAGGGCATCTGTGGGGTGGTGGCTGTTTCTCCTTGTTTGGGGGAAGGAGGTTGTGCTTGCATTTGATTAGAGCCCCACATTTGCTGACAGAATGAAGGAAGGGGACAGTGGATGGTGCTGTGGTCAGCAGTGATGAGGAAGTGACTGGCTCTGCTGTTAGGTCCTTGAGGCCAAGTTCCACCATCAGACCAGAGCCCCCCATCTTCCCTAGTTGCGGGGGGTGAGCAACTCTCTCCCTCTGGTATAAAACAGAGTTCCAGCCTGAGCACACACTGCTTGCATGCCAGTTGTGATCCTGGGGGCAGAACCATGTCTGTCTGCACTGCCCCTCTGCCCCTGGTGTCCTTCAGTGCCGTAGGTGGCTGTTCTCCACTCCTGCCTGTGCAGCCCTGTGGAGGTGGGGGACCCAGAGCTTCTGCCCTGCGGCTTTCTCCAGGGCTCACACTGATCACAGCAGCGCTGCAGAGTGCTTATTACTGGCCTCTGAAGCTCATCAGAGAGTTGAGGAGGACTCCCGAGGAGAAATGTCAAACTTCTGCAGACAACCATCAGGTCGAGTGTTTGGGTAACTTGGGAAACATCCTTAACCTCCCTTGCTGACTAGATAAAGGAGATGAAGCTTCAGACTTTTTTAGAAGTACTAAATTTGCAGAGTAAAATCAGGAATCGTGGCAGATAGGTGAGTTGCTTGTCTGCTCTTAGTTGTACGACGCGCAGTTGACCTTCTCCCAGCTACCAGTGACAGCAAAGCCTGTCTCCCCTTTAAATGCTCTTGTGCTCTTTTCAAAGGTAAAACTCTGGCCTATTTTATCCCTGTGGTCCAGTCCCTTCAAGCAATGAAGTCAAAAATACAGGTGAGTGTGATTGTGTTTCTCTGCTCTTGTCCTCGGTGCCTGTGCACGAGTCACATTGAGTCTGTTTTCAGCTAGCGCTGTGTCCTCACCTCCTCTGTTATACCAAAGTCCTGTCTAAAGACTGCCAAGCATGGAGTGGAACAGTGTCCTTCCGAGTCTACCTTGTAAGTATGACAGGGGGCTTGTGTGCCGGGGCGTCTGCGTGTGCCTCACACGCCTCACCTTCCGAGGCTCTCGCTGCCCTCTGCCCACCCTGTGCTGGCATTACTGTTGGCCCAGGCCACAGACAGACGCTGAGGGAGGAGGAACAGCCAAGGCCGTGCAGCAAGGGAGGTGGGATCCTGCTTCTGTGTCACTTCTTCTTGGCTCCAGGGCTTCAGTGCGTGCCATGCCCTGGTTTCCTGGGGAAGGCTCAGTGCTGGAACCTTCTTCCGTGTCTTTCACTGTACCAGCATTCACCCTTCTGCAGGATCGTCACTCAGTAAACATCTCAGAATGTTTACTCATTTGCAGCTATCTGCCTCTGCTCTGATCTTGAGGGTTGTAAATTGTGCAGAGTTGTGCTTCAGCCTCTATTCCAAGTTCTGGGGCCTTGTTACTTTGGACCAAAGGCTGTGCATCATGTTTACAGTGGCAGCTTGTTGGCACTGGTGTGACCATAAGCACCCAGTCAGCCAGCGTGCAACCTGGCTCTCACACGGTGAACATTGCCTAGAATTCCTCTTTAGTTGTGAGACTCTTAGTGCTTGGCCAGGGGGGCCACTGAGGGTTCCCGTGGAGCCCAGTTCACTGCTCTGATCCATGGGCATAGGCTTCAACTCTGATCCCAGCCCAGGGTACCACGGATGCAGCCCCAGTCACTCTCGTTTTACAGGAAGTGGTGAGACCAGAAATAGGAATGGAAAAGAATAAGCAGTGGCTTTCTCTCAGCTTGGACATGCAGAATCAGAAATGCGTTGTGCCTTCCTGATTCCAAGAGAGAAGAGAAGCAGTAATAATAATAGTATTGCACTGGACTCCATGGGCTAAGATGAATATCTGTGTGTCCAGTTGGAGACCAGTAAATTATTGAGTGAATAAATAAATGGGAGAAAAGGAAAAACCTTTCCTTGCAGAAGAATTCCAGTGGATAAATGCAGTGTGATGAAGTAGAAAGTCACCATCTGGCAGATGCCACAGAAGGCTGTTTCAGGCGTGAGTTGCGTGGAGGCTAAAATGAGGGGTAGTGTGTGGTGAGAAGTGGGACTTCACATAGTCTTTGGGTATCCACGAGGTGCCTCTTGGTGAAGGGGAGTCAGTAACTGCAGCAGGAAGCCCAGGCGACCAGGAGTGTCGTCCTCAAGTGCCACCTGAGGACAGGTCACTTCTCTGGGTTTGCCAAAAATGCATAGCCTGAATTCAATCACAGGGAAGCAGCACCAGACAAACCTATATTGAGGGACATCCTATAAAATAACTGACCAATAATCTTCAGAAGGGTTAAGGTCATGAGAACAAATATTAAAGAACTGTCCCAGGTGGAAAGATGAAGGAGATGGGACTACAGAAAACCTGTGGTCCTGGACTGCAGTCCAGGCTGGAAAAAGGACTTTTAAGGTCAGTTGATGGAATTGAATAGGGTCGGTAGAGTAATTGATAGCGCTGGATCAGTGTTAACTTCCTGGTTTTCATAACTATACTGGGGTTTTGATAATGGGAAACTGGGAGGATATGGGAATTTCTTATACTCTTTTTACAATTTTTTTTAGAAAGTTTGAAAATGAGTGGGTTAAAAAAAAAGTAAAAATGGATTAAAGCAGAACTGCACACAGTCCTTCCTGGAGATAGAATGCCGGGTAGCCACTGGAAGGGATGTTTTTTAAGTTGCTGTTGTGAATTGAGCCGTATCTGGCCAGGGTAATGAAGAAGCACAGGTTACAAAGCAGCATGTCTGTGAAAACTCAAGTTTCATAAATGGCAACCTGTGTATCTCTGCATAACCAGCAGGAAGGACTGCAGACTGCTGAGCTGGCTCTCTGGGGCGGGTGAGCAAGGAGCTTCCTCCTCTGGGAGGCTGAGTTTGTCCATGGAGTGCTTCACAGCAGGAGCATCCCTGCACGTGCCCGGTGTTTCCCTGGCACACTCAGGAGTGGAAGTGGGCATCGCGGCGCTCCTGTCTGAAGTCTGTTCACTCACAAACTGCAGAAGTTCTGCCAGGGGGTTTTCCCTTCACATGGGGCTGGAAAGTCAGGGCTCGGGAGTGAGAATGAGGCCGCAGTTTTTCCCAGCTCGCACCTCAGACTGGGAGCTGAGGCAGGATAAGGTGGAGTGTGTGTGCATCAGGTGGTTGGTGTGGGCAGCTCTGCTCCAGTCCTGGGTCCAAGTGTACTTGGGGGGGTGCTGGGGATTGAACCCAGAGTCTTGTGCATGCTGGGCATGCGCTCTGCTGCTACTCCATGCCCAGCCCTCTGTGTCTCAAAGTCATCCTGTGTTACCCAGGAGGCACGGGTGACGTCTCTCTCAGCCAGCGTGCCTGCGAGGCTGGAGACCTGGGGCCTAGAGGTGGCCCCTGGTGTTCACAGGTCATTCACCACCACCAGCAGGGCCTTCTGTTAAAGGCTGAAGTGTATATAGGAAGTTTCCAAACCCCAATTTAATTCGCCTACTTTATGGAGCACTTAGTGTGGTCTCTTGACATTCATTGTAAAATGATTTGGCCTGTGACCTTCTGGGACCCCCCAGATTCCAACTGTCCTGTGGTGGACCAAAGATATAATAAAGGTGATTTTGCCTCTGCCTTCCCATGCTTCACCTCTGTTCCTTTGTCTAGTCTGAGTATATGGGCCAGGACCATGGCCTGCTAGCATGGTGTCCTATGGTAGCAGGGTTGGGGGACACGCATATCCCTGTCTCCCATGAGGGTGCTTCTTGTGTCTTTCGGGAGGCCATCTGGAGTCTGACCTTCATTGGTCCCACTTATGGCGTCTCTTTCCTCTGTCTACAGCGCAGTGACGGCCCCTATGCTCTGATTCTGGTGCCAACGAGAGAGGTGAGTGGCTTAGTCATTTTGTGAGTGTTTCCTATGTTTGTTTAGTAATAGACTCTTGACAAGGGTAGTTTTATGATTTTCTTCTACCATGCTGACCACTGCACACTTCACTCCCCTGCGCAAGGACCATCCTTCTGGTTCCTATCAAGGAGAAAAATTCAAGTACTCTTAGAAAATCAGAAGTTAAATATGGGAAAGCATTTCCCTGTTGTCTAAAAAGTAACGGCACTATTAAATTTCTGTCCTTTTAAAGGGAATTAAAAGAATCACATATTTATAAGCAACTAATTAAAAAACAAAAACAACTCTGAAAAATGAACCTTTTTTTAAGAAGCTACCACTCCTAGAATTTCACTGGACATCAGGCAGCAGTGTTGTCTTGTTTGGGTGGGCCCATCTTCTATCTGACATAGGGTATGCATTTGCCTACAGAGGCAGTTTCAAATTAGGCCCTCCATTTCCTGTGTCAAAGACAGTCACTTCCTGCAGAAACCTGATGGTGGAGATGGGAGTTTCACCCGGCTGCAGCCTCCTGTTCCACTCACCAGCCTGGCCTGGGGAAGGAGCACAGAGACTACTTAAATTTTACAGCAGCCAACTGGCTGCTTCCTTAGGCTGCTTCACGAATACTCAGCGTGGAGGCGTGTGTGTGCGTGTGTGTGTGTGTGTGTGTGTGTGTGTGTGTGTGTCCTTGCATGGTGGGATTCTGGAGAGCCCGTCTTGGTGGACATGATACATACTCCTTCTTCCTGTCTCTGGTTCCACTGGGCCTGCTGGTTTGGTTTTCTTTGCGAACTTGGGGATGGTCACCTGTGTTTTCAGATTTCCAACCCAGTCCTAGGACACAGCAGTCACCTCAAGTAAAGTTCCTAGGTTTGGGATGTGACCACCACATTCTGGTCAACCACTTCCTACACACCACCTTTCTCTGAGGAGACGAAATTCAAGGTTGACGTGGTTGACTTTCCTTCCATCTCGTGTGGCTCTGGGAGCTTGGGCCAGCAGAGGGAGCACAGAACTAGGTTTGCCTGTGGCGGGAAGTCCATGTGCTCTTTATCTCACCCCCAGACAGCAGGTCACCAAGCCAGCCTGGGAACAAGGTCTGTCTTCAGAGTAGAGTCTGTAAAGGACTTTTTTCCCCCTAAGTCTTAATTTGAGGTCCACATGTGGATCTTCAATTTACATTATCTTAAAAAAAAACTTGGGGGGGGGGTGCTCATTAAGTATGATGTTTAATTTTTGCAGCTGGCCCTGCAGAGCTTTGACACTGTCCAGAAGCTGCTTAAGGTAAGAAAAACCTTGAGTTCAGCCTTGTCTTCTTTTCTGACATTTTGAGGAAAGATTAAGATAACCCAGTCTTTATTTTCAAAGAGGTAAGGAATTATTCTTGTTTCTTCCCTGGATAGCTCAGCTTTCTGCAGGTATAGTTTGTAGGTTTTTACTGATTGAAACCTTAGTAACTATTGATTTATAGCTTAGCTAAATTACTAGTGTTTGTTGGAACTTAAAGTTCCACAGCCTGTTCATCGTAGTCACTACAAGCCATGTACAGGGACTCCTAGGTGCAACCCTCAGGCCACCCAGTGGAGAGCAGTACCAGGCTACCGCGGGCTCTGTTTAAGGAGGCAGAAGTGGTTTCAGAGGCAGTGCCTGCAGCCCACCAAAGTCCTTCCTCGTTTGACCCATCCTTTATCAGGACTGGGAAATAGGGAAGGGTGTATTGCTTGGGTTTTATTTTAACATCCCCACCCCCACCAAAAATATTTGACTTATTCAAATTTGTATTCTTTCCTCCACTATAAGAACCAGTTATGTAGCTATAATCCCCAAAACTATCTACACGTGACGCCCCACATAGCAAGGAGCCTGTGTCCCCATCCCCAACTTACCTAGGGACTACAAACTTAGTTTCTGTGTGTTCAGGAAGTGGGGCTTTGACTTGTTCTGTTACCTGTCTGTAGCCATTCACCTGGATTGTACCTGGAGTGTTGATGGGCGGAGAGAAGAGAAAATCAGAAAAGGCCAGGTAGGGGAGGCTTGCTTGTTGTTCATCTGTGTGTCCTGTCTCTCTTCAGCAAGACCTGCCATTCTGAACCTGAGGAGAGCCTGGCCTCCAACTGTGCCACCTGGTCCAGTGCTGGGACAGACTGAGCCCATGGGGTGGGGCTCTGTTGTTTGGTTTACAAAATTGAGATGATAAGCTCACATAATGCTTAGCAACAACGTGCTTTTCACCTGCACACATCAATTCCTAATCCTGTATGGGAACTTGTAGTGGGTTTCCATAGAAAATGGTTAACAGGCAAATCCCAAATTGCACCGTATTTTTTAAAACTTTTAGTAGTTATACCCACTCTGCAGGTAGTCTGTAACTGAAGAGTAAATATGAAACTTAATACCTGAAGTAGTGGTTAGAATTAGATGCAGTCGAAAACAATTAACAATAAAAATAGTGGTAGCATAAACGTGTAGAAGTTTTATTCCTCTTTCACATTCAGCAAGTCCAGTGGAGCCAGGCCAGGGCTGGCATGGTGCTCCAGTATCAGAACCCAGGCGCCTTCCATCTTTTTGTATGTCAGTAGAAAGCTTTCATTTTCAAGGTTACCTCTTAGTCTAGGACAGTTGCTGCAACTCCAGCCACTATATCTAGTTCCTTGTCATCAGTAACAAAAGATCATAACTCTTCTCTCCAAAGGTGCTTATTTGACTTGCATACTTTCTTTATCCTTTTATTCTATTGCTAGAACATGGGCATAATATCATACTTTACTGAAAGGAAAGCTAAAAAATATACTTAGCTAAAAATTGTGTTACGTCTTTGGAATAGTGGGATAATGGTTGTTAGGGAGTGAGAAATGAGATTTATTCTGCATAGTCTATGGGACGAAGTTTTGGCCCTTTTAGTGGAAATTACCTCAAGGGTAAAACATTCTAGCAGTTAATGCTCATTGGCACGAGCAGGGCAGCTCTCCCAGCTAAGAGGCTCCTATCACTGACGCCTTCAAGAGCAACTTGGCTGCCTCCCACGGAATATGCTAGCAAGCATCCACGAGCCAGATACCAGGCACCGCGTCATGTTGTTAACGACTCTTCAAAGTGAAGCTTTAGTGACTTGACTATGATTTCAGATCTTCATAGGCATGTTCTGTCTCTCTACCGGCTTGTCACTGTGTTTTGCCATGACTTCAGGCTATGGCACATCGGTACTGTACGTGAAGTCAGTCTGCCTCCTTTGTCTTTCCTGTGTTTTCTGTTGTTACAGCCCTGTTTGATTCATTTTCTTTTATGATATATAATTTTAAACAGGCTCCGCAAAGGAATAAATATCCTTATCTCAACCCCTGGGCGTCTGGTGGATCACATAAAATCCACAAAGAACATTCATTTTAGACGAATGCAGTGGCTGATTCTGGATGAAGCAGATAGGTGAGTCTCATCGGCTGCCTGGAGGTGGGAGCTGCTGCTGCTTCCTAGTGGCAGCCTCTGGCCCTGGTGTCGCAGTGCTCCTCACGTAGGTTGGATTCCTCCCTTGTGATCACAGAATCCTGGACTTGGGTTTTGAAAAGGATGTCACAGTGATACTCAATGCTGTGAATGCCCAGTGCCAGAAGCGACAGAATGTCCTGCTGTCCGCCACGCTCTCAGAAGGTGCGTTGAAGAGGAGCCTGGACCTGGGGAGGCCAGGAGGACTTGTCTGCTGGCACTGATGCCCAGCCTAGAGGGGGGAGGAGTGTCCTGGAAGACCACTTTTCAGACCGTTCTTCAGGTACACGGCCTGGAGCAAGGGTGGGAACCACCAGGCCCAGGGTCATCGTAGGTTGGGGAGGAAGGCTGCCTGCCGCTGGCCCGCGATCTCCTAGGGTTTCACTGAAGTTGCTATCAGAGGGGTGGGGCCCCTGCGCTAAAAATGGTGCTCCTCTCTCTCTGTGGTGCTGGAACCCAGGCTGACACATGCCACATGGGTTCTCTGCCCCTGAGCAGCGCCCCAGCCCTCCAGGTGTGGCTTTGAGTGTGATCATCCTACTTCTTTCTCCAAGCTGAAAATGCATATTCCTTAATTCCTTTCTCTCTCCTACCATCGTGGGACAGAAACTCTTAGCTCTTCTACAGATGGGAGAACTAAGGCTTGGAAACATGGTACCACTTAGCAGACTCGGCTACGTAGTGAGGCCTCAGCACTGCCCCCAGGGTGTTCCGAGGAATGTCAGTCCACAAAAAAAGCATTCTGTGGTCCAGTGAGCTTAGGAAAGGACTGCCAGCCTTCCCTCCTAGGAGATTCAGGGTATTAGCACGCTCAAGTCCTAAGAAGGCCTGTCGCAGAGGAGCCCGTGGTGCTGTTTGGACCTAAGGTTTTTAAAGTTTACTTGTCCAGGGAACCCTTGGGTGGGTGTGGCGGTGGATGCAGACATCTGCCAACACCTTCTGGATGATCTGCTGGGGAGAGTTAAGAACACATCGACAGGTATGGTCGTTGGGCTGTGGACTGCCCCACCAATGGCATTAGGACAGAGCAGTGCTGGGACTTCAACCTATTTATTTTTCTTGTGGTTCTAGGGATTGAACCCACTGAGCCACATCTCCAACCCCCTTTTTTATTTTTTAACTTTATTTTAATTAGTTATCTCCAGCCCTTTTTATTTTTTATTTTTGAGACAGGGTTGCAGTTAGTTACTTAGGGCCTCACTGAGTTGCTGAGGCTGGTCTTGAACTTGTGATCCTCCTGCCGCAGCCTCCTGAGTTGCTGGGATTCGGCGGATGTTTTGGGGTATGAATGTGTGACCAGTTTCCGTTGTCCTTTTCACTTTTTGTCCAAGGTGTAACACGGCTAGCTGATATCAGTTTGCACAGTCCAGTCAGTATTTCTGTTCTGGACAAAAGCCATGACCAGTCTGACCCAAGGGGCCAAGTGGCCCAGGAAGTCACTCCACAAGCTGCTGACAAGCTGGGCAGCTTTGCAATACCAGAGAGTCTTGACCAGCATGTGGTACTGGTTCCCAGCAAACTACGGCTCGTCTGCCTCGCAGCCTTCCTCCTCCAGAAGGGCAAGGTAGGCCTGGCCAGACCTGGCCCTGTGGGGAAGGAGCGCCCGTGTGGGGAAGGGGCACTGGTGTGGTTTGCGTCAGGCATTGATGGCGAGTTGGGACACGCGTGCGTGTGCGTGCACACACGGAACACAGGCTTAACACATCTCCGTTCAGCTAGAGGTTCCAGGATCGTGGTGAAGAGCCCGAGGTAGGACAGTTGTGTTCGGGTTGAGGTCTGCTGAGCCCCTTCCTGGGACTGGCAGCAGGAGTGCCCTGGCCTCAGAGACGGGCTGCTCCTGGGCCTCAGGTGCTGGTGCTGTTCACCACCAGCTTCACGTGCTGGCTTCCCTGGGCAGGACTCAGGAGGAAACTTCAAAAGGGCTGCGGCGGGTCGTGTTGCAGGGCCCGAGCCCCCACCAGATGGAAGACCGGAGCTGAGGGCCGGCTGTGCCCCCAGCGTGCACTTCTTTTCCGGTCGAGGTGAATCTGTGCCATTCCCTTCGAAGAGTGGAGTGGCTGTTCTCTCTCTAGTGATTGAAAGCTGTGTCGCCCGCTCGGCCGGCGTGTGCGTGTGCTTTAGAGCGTGCTTGTCCCTGAACGCCTTGAACCTGTGCTTCTCCCCCGTGCTGGTGCAGCTGGAGCAGGACCAGAAGGTGATCGTCTTCTTCTCGAGCTGCGAGCTGGTGGAGTTTCACTACCACCTCTTCCAGCAGACCCTGCGGAACCACCTGCAGACCTGGGCCTCCGGGCAGTCGGCCTCCGCCTCCCCGCAGCTGGCCTTCCTGCGGCTGCACGGTGACATGGTGCAGGAGGTAAGCGTGCCCTGCCCACAGCAGAAGGGTGGGCATGGGCGAAGGTCCCGGAGCCCGTCCTTCCACCTGAGAGAGCTCCCGGCCCAGCTTGGCCCACGTCTTCCTCAGCCAGCTGTTACGGCAACAGAGTGCCACTAAGTAGCTGGCACCAGGGAAGGGTTTTGCCTTTTTAGTACCCAGTGTGTAATTAGGGCTTGATGTCTTCAAATTAAGAGCATTAATGGAGCTAAACTGTGGATCCCATATGGCACTGCTGAGCACGGCTGCTGCCATTGTCAACAAGACGCAGCGCCGCACGCTGGACGCCGGGTTGGGAGGGTCCAGCACACCACAGGGCTCCGGCCAGTCTCAGAAAGCAGGATTCACGCTCGGGAAGAAGAGTGCCCCATCTTCCTCGTCTTAGATGTTTAGTCCTACACGTCTGGTTCTGGCCCTCCCTGGCCCACCTCGGGGTCAGGGCAGAGGAGGGGAGAGCGTGCTGGCTGGAGCTGGGGAAGGAGCAGGGGCGGGCCTGTCCTCGGTGGGAGCAAGCTTGCCAGGAGCATCGGGAATCAAAAGGGCAGAGGGAAGCCCGAGCCGAACCAGAGTGCTGGGGACGACCTGCAGGTGGGGCGGCCCAGTGGGGAGCACTCCTGGGTGACGCCCCAGCACCACTGAACCAGAGCGGCTCTCCACGCTGTAGGAGACGCAGACAGTCTGACGTGGTCTTAAACAAGGCTGTCCTCTTTGTTTTCATAGCTCAGGAAATGGAGGCTCAGAACAGTTGCCTTATTCAGGGTCACCTGTGGGCCCAGCTTATTGCTACCAGATTATATACAGGTCCTTGAATTTCCAGGCTTTGTGAGTTTTATAAACTGTTGATTTTTATCTTCCGCGCTCTGTGTGGAGATTGCTGGTTTCATTAGTCTTCAGGTCTGTTTTCACAGAGAGGTTCTGCAGGCCGGGTCTGAGCTGATGAGGAGCTGCAGATGCGCCGGGAGGCCTCTGGTTGGGTGCAGACTGCGTGGCCTGCGCTGTAACAGGCGGCATGTGCCCTCTGAGGACCAGCTGTGTGCTGGTCCTGCCTCATTTCCTGGCTGTGGGACCTTGGCTCACTGTCTCCCTGCAGCACTGAGGCGGAGGCAGCCTGGTGCATGGCCGGCTGGCGCACACAGGCCCTTGCAGGGCCAGGGCCATCCTCTTGTTCTTTTTCAGGAGGAGTTTAGCTTTTTACGCAGCTTAGTAACTGTTAACGTTTCACTTAAGTTGCTTTGTTATGGATTTAGCCTTCACAGCCTCCCGTGAGCCACGCAGAGGGCAGGAGGTAGTGACCCTGCCTCTCTTTTTGTAAGCATCAGGGTTGACGTCTTGATCCAGACTGAGCTGAAATGGTCCCAGTTCCATCTTTCTGGCCCCTACCCACGACCCCTGAGTAGCCTCCCTGGATGGTTGACGTCCCAGACAAGCCTGTGAGCACCAGAGGCGGTTTCTGTTGGAAGGAGAGGCTGCGCGGTGGCGTGACCAACACCATCCTGGTGACTTTGTCCCTTCCCCAGACCTACATACATTTGTCCAGTCTGTTCAGTCTTTAAGACGTTTCTCTGGCTTTCAGGAACATTGCTGAGTTTGATTCTACAATGTAACTGGTAAAAATCATGTAGATTTTTTTAATAGAAATCATAGCACAGTAAAGTGGACAGTGGCCTGTCCCTGTGAAGACCTAAGCACCGGCCCTCCTTCACAGCCTCTGGTTCATACTTGGCCCCCCTGTCCCCCCCTCTGGCAGGTTTCACAACTTCCCCTGCCTCACTTGTCCATCTGCAGATGGAGTGAGGCTCGGACTTCACAGGGTTGTTGTCAGCATTGAAGGATATGCCCCGGGCATGGGCTTCCTGAGGTGTGCTGTCACCAAAGCCCGCTCCGGTGCCACTGCCTCAGGTCCTGGAGTACAGCTCGCTGTCTGCTTCTCCTGCTGAACTCTCCGCCTAAAAATAGAGCAGTAGGAAGTTGGGAAGTTCACAGAAGTCTGAGCTTACTTGGTGGAACATGCCTTGGTGTTGACGAGGCCCTTCTCCCTTTGTCTCTGCAGGAGAGAACAGCAGTGTTCCAGGAATTCTCGCGTTCCGGAACGGGCATCCTCCTCTGCACGGTACGTGCCGCTCTGCGCTTGTGTGAGGGTATCTGTGCTGGGGCCGTGGTGTTTAGCCTCATGACAGTCAGCATAGTGGCCAGCTCCTTGGGGCTGCGGCGTGGCTAATCTCCTACACCTCTGGTTGCTGCCGTGCAGGAGACTTGGCGACTTGCTCAGTGATGGTGGCAGCTGTTAGTCTGAGAACGTGTGAATTGTGGTGATTTCTCTCCACCACAAACTTGTAAATTACAGCTATCGGGAGTCATTAGAGCTGAGAAAGTCTGCCCACAGCAAAAATGACTGTGCTTGCCTCTGCTCGCCTCTGAAAGGAAGTAGATGCTCTGGGACAGCTTTCATTGGCAGTTGGCTAGAACTGGTGTTCGCCCGTGGTCTGTAGGACCCGCTTACTGGGCCTCAGTCATGTGCTGTGGGCCCTGCATAGCATGGGCCTTTTTGATCACTTGTGCTCTCTCAAGATTGAGAACCACACCTTGAATGATCCCCCCTCTGTGGGGACTCACTCCCCAAGATGAGATACCCTCTCTGCTCATGCCTCTGGATGACATAACTGGACCCCATGTGGCTGTGGGGAAGTCCTGAGTGTGTGGTGAGAGACTGCGGTGCGTGGTGTGCCCGCGAGCACGTGCTGCTTGCAGCAGGCTCGGAGCTGGTCCCCTTGCTTCCTGTACTTCTTTTTAGGAGCTCCTACTGCTTGTCCAGTTTTAAAGGTAGTAGAGGTCATTTTCTCTTTAAAGCCTGGGTTGAGTGCAGCTTTGTTTCCTCAGGTGTGAATTTGTTCTGCTGTTTAGAAGGAGCCCTTCCTGGAAACTGACTTGGTGCATGCTATTCTCACGTGCGTGGCAGAGGCTTGCTGTGTGCCGCATTCAGAGCCGAGAAGCTCCTCACACATGCTTAGGAGGACGGCTGGAACTGCCCCAGTGGCCCTTCCTTCAGCCAGCCCCCCAGGCAGACACCTGCATTTGTTCCTAAGCCAGCATCAGGCTGGGGTGTGGCTCAGTGGTACAAGGTTCCTTCCTAGCACCGTAATAAACAACCAACAGGCCTCCCGAAATGTCAGAGGTCCAGAACCAATGATCTGTTGAGGACACCGTCAGCATCCACGTCATGCAGCAGTGGTGGTGTCCCAGGGCCGGCCCCCAGCTACCT
The DNA here is from genome assembly GCF_902686445.1 of Sciurus carolinensis. Classification (NCBI taxonomy): domain Eukaryota; kingdom Metazoa; phylum Chordata; class Mammalia; order Rodentia; family Sciuridae; genus Sciurus; species Sciurus carolinensis. The sequence goes on from NC_062226.1 coordinate 3,928,868, forward strand.
CATCCCCTCGCCCCTTGCACTCCACCCCACCTCTTTAAGTCCCCCGAAGGTACCTCAGGCCTTGGGTGCTCTTAGACTGAGCCTGACCTGGACTGAGCCTGTTTCGCCTCCTCAGGAAGAGGGTCCTGGGTGCCCTGCTGTCCCCAGGGCCTCCCACATCGGCTGCACTTGTCTGGCACATGTGGCCAGGTGTTGCCAGGTCACGGGCTCCATGGAGACGTGCTGTGCGTCCTCATTCCATCCTGGAGTCGCACACAGAGCAGACACATGCTGTGGTTGGCCGGGTGGGTAGGTGGGGCCGGGAGCGGGTGTCAGGGACCACTAGCACCTGCTGCCATCTAAGCAGGCACGCTTGGCCACAGCATGCTCACTGTTAAGATAGTTTCTCTGGAACAGAAAGCAATAGGAACCTTGGTGTGGAAATTTGGGTGGAGCCACCAACAGTTTTCTCCTGGACCATCAAGTTCCTGAATTGTCCCTGGGAAATTGGTGACTCCCAGTAGGCACAGTGCCTTGCTTTACAGATGCGGGCAAGCATAGTTCTCAAGGGAAGCTTGGGTATCCGAAGCTGTTTTGTTTTGTTGTTTTTTTAGTTGTTGGATCTTTATCTAATTAATTTACTTATGTGTGGTGCTGAGAATCAAACACAGCGCCTCACACATGCCAGGCAAGTGGTCTACCACTGAGCCGTAGCCCCAGCCCTGAAGCTGTTTTTGCTTTTTGTTTTTTTAGTAGTTCTATGAGGAAGAGAAGATCTTTCCGAAATATAATTTCTCACTAGGTCAAATGATCACTTTCCTTGTTCTTCTGGCTGATATCTGCACTCAAGCGATATCAGCCAGACAAAGACTGCCCTTGTCTTGGCAGAGCACAAGCCCCAACCCCCTGCAGGCCTGGTGAGGAGTGCATAGCAGACTCCCTGCCCACAGCCTGATTTCCTAAAGCCTGCAGTTGAGGTCCCCGATGTCTGTGTCACTTCCGGTGCACACACCTTCCGCCACAGCCTGCGCTGCCCCGGGCCCTGCAGAGGTTACTGGAGAGTGCTGAGGGGGGCTCCTTGTGCATTCCCAAGCTGGGCGAACCCGGGTTCTGGTGGTGCTGTGCTCTTTGCTCACTCTGTGTTCTTGCTACTCCTGCTGTATTTGTCGGCTTTCCTTTGACACTTCTGGTGTCGGAGAGCCACAGGATATGTGAGACACACATGCCGTGGTAGATCATCTTGGGCTGGGGGAGATACTGTCACTCTGCATCCCTTTAAGCAGCCTGTTGCTTGCCAGGCTATCTGAAGGCTCCCCAGGAACCTCCTTGGTGCTAATGAGGAACGAGGCCGCGTCAGGACGAGGCAGATGGAGAACTGGCTTTGTCTGATAAAGGGGACTCGTGTTGTTAATTGTTGCATCGGGATTTTCTCTCCTTCATACTGTACCTTTGGCCATTTTAATTTATCATCCCAAAACCCTTTTAATGAAGCCAGAGAAGACAGAATGTCTGCATATGTGGAAGTTGAGAGAGAACCACACAAATGCGCCTTCCTTTGTTCTCTTTTCCTCTCTTTCAGGAGCAGTTAAGGTCAGTGTGTTGTTGGTGTTAATGAGGAGCATCTTAAAGCAAGGGCCTCTAACTCCACGCAGCTCTCCTGGGACCATCCTGGGCTTCGTAGCCTGGCGGTGGGATGTGCTGAACTGTGGCGAGGTGGAACTCAGGCAGTGCTGAAGGGTGGTCAGGGAAGGAGATCCCTTTACTTTGCCAAGAGAAGAATCCGACACACATAGGCGGTGTGATTTTGTGTCCTGGAAATTAGATCTAAAAAAAAAAGGTTAAGAATAGAGTTAAGGATGAGTAGGAAGGAGTCGTTGGAAAGTTCAAGGCCTGCTTCCCAAGTGGAACTGAGAGCGAAGAACTCAGGTGTAAGACATTGAACTGTCTGCAAAATAGTGGTTTCCTGCTGTATAGGGAAGTGCCCAGCCCAAGCCCAGGGAAGGAGCCCAGTCTGTAGGGCTGTTATGCTGAGGGGTTGGCAGAGGGAAGAGTACAAGAGAGTGGGGCTTGACTTCTGAGTTCCCTCTGGGTCTGACTGACACCGGGCATTCTCTTGGCACCTTGGCTTTCCTTGGTTGCCCCTGGAGAAGTGGAGCCCAGTGACCTCCTCCCTAGGAGGGAGAGCCCTGGAGGTGGGCAGCTCTTGGTTGTCCGGCACCTGCACAGATTTGCTCCAGCCCCTCCGCCACATTGGCATTTTTCTGCTTGGAACACTTAGGCCTGTGCCGCTCCTAATTTCCTCTCCTCCTGGGGAAGTTCCGCCATGCCAGGCATCCGGGAGACAAAGGAGCTGCGTCTGAGGCCTCCGGGGAGTGTCGGTGCAGCGTCCCTCCCACCTTGGACTTCTCCTTCTTCCCAGGGCGTGCTCTTTGGGTACAGTGGGTCTTTGCATTCTGTTTCGCTGGTGTTCATGGAAGGATCATCTGGAGATTGGTCGCTGTTTACTCAGTCACACTAACTCATGTTGCCAGTTTTTTGGCGGCTCCAGCCAAGCTCTCTCGCCTCTGACAGCTTCTGTACTCTCCCCTTCCTCCTCTGATTACGCAGCCCAATCTGTCACCCGGACAGCGGGGGCCTGTACCCTGCTGATGGCTTTCCACACACGGCAGTAATGACTTTTGGCAGGCCGGGAAGGCGTCAGAGGCGCGTTTGCTGCGTCCCTTCTCAGAGAGGCAGCAGGCCCCCTCTCCCTGTTAGTAAAAGTGCTTTGCGAGGTTCTTGGGTAAATAAATGAGTCATTTTAATCCAACTGACAGCCTGGCACCTGAGCAGGCTGCCTTCCATCTGTACTCCTGGGTCTCATGGAGGCAGCCAGTTGTCAAGCCCAGGGCCCTCAAGGCCTCGCCGGTGAGTGTCTTTCAGAACTGACTTTAGCGATTCTTTTGCCCTAATTAGGTTAGAGGGATGAAACTGGGCTGTGGATGGATGGAGTTCTGAACCGCAGCCTTGCGAGTCTCCGCAGGTCACAGCTCCTGTTGATCTGGTGCACCTGACTGCAGCATCCAGGAGGTCCCCTGCCCAGGGGGCCACGTGGGTTGTGGTGGGGAGAAGAGTGCAGAGCAGCTTGTGTTGCCCACCACCTGGTTGCCCATCCTCCTTCCCCACAGAGTCACACAGGTGCGCAGGCCGAGGACTCTTGAGCATGCCCTGCCTCCTGCTCTCCACAGTAGCTCCCGGACAGAGAGGCTGTGCTGTGGCCTTGGCGTGGCTGACCCCTGAGGCTCAGCGGCAACTCGATGCTGCCGACCAGCGGCCTTCCTTCTCGGCTCCTCCCTCCCCACTCTGGCAGCTAGGCTGAGCATGGAAGGAAGCACCTGCAGCAGTGTCGGCTCAGAGCTCGGTGAGAGCGCAGGCAGTGGGTAGTGCTGTTGACCAGGGGCCTTTGCCACAGCTGCCAGTAGCCGGACCCAGGGAGATTGGGTCAGCCAGTGTCCAGAGCAGTGTTCTCCATCACTCATCCTATCAGAGATCAGTCATTTCTTAACAAAAGCTTGCTGGATGTGAGAGTCCATCAGCTTTCCTGAAGACATTGACTGCTGGTGTAGGAAGGCCGATCCTGCTCCTTCAGGTAGGGGACACTCCGAACACCTACTCTGAGCACCTGGGCGCTGTCTGAAGACACTGTGGGTGGTTGGCACGCCTGTGAGGTGAGTGAAGCAGGTAGTCCCCGAGGTCCCTCTGGGTGAGTGGTGCTGGAACAGCACCTCATCCAGTCCCCCTTCACTCTGGGCACGCAGCAACCTGGCATAAGGTCTCAGGAACTTGGCATAGGGTTATTATTCAAAAAAACAATGTATATCTATCCTGGTGACACTTAAAAGTGGTGGGGAGCCTGTTCCTTCCTGAAGAGTTCCCAGCCGTGCAGTGGAGGGGAGGGATGATAGAAAACCATCCTTTGTGCCATCAAGGCAACTATTGGTGCAGAGGAGGCGTGTCAGTGGAAGCGCCGAGGTGTCTTAGGAGGCCATGTTCCCGCATCTCGATGTTCCACCTCCTGTTACCTAATCATTGCAGAGAGGAAAGGTCCCCTTACAGTGTCAGAGCTGGGGCACTGCTCACTGCAGGTCCTTGCCCACCCAGGCCAGGCCACCCTGGTCCCTCCCACCAGGGGCCCTGCACACACACCATCCTAGGTCGTATCCTGGCAGAGGGAACCTGACCCCCTCAGTGTGGCATGTGGGTGTTCCTCGAGATACTCACACTCTTGAGAAGCGAAACCATTAAGTCTTAATGAGTCAGTGAAAGGCAGGGGTGCTGTTGCAGTTGAGGAGTCTGGGGGACATGTGGCAGGTGAATGAGCTGTATGGGTGTCTGAGGTGTGGGGATTGGACTAGGGGCAACTAACCACGGAGCCACATCCCCAGCCCTTAGTATTTTGACACAGGGTCTCGCCAAGTTGCCCAGGCTGACCTTGAACTTGCGATCCTCCTGCTTCAGCCTTCCCAGTCGCTGGGTTACAGGAATGTGCTGCCACACCTGGCTGCATGATGTTATTATACACTCCTGGGTTGGAAAAGACAGTGTTAGAAATCTGAATATGGACTGTTCATGAGAAAGTGATTTTTTCAGTATTGCATTTCCTAAGTGTGATGATGTAGTGGTTACGTGGAGTTGACTTAGCAGATGCTTAGTAAGTCTCCAGGACTGAAAGGCGGTGGAAGCCTGCGTGGGGAGGAAGAGGTGTGGCTACCAGCAGCTCATGGCTCCGGGCACACCTCTGACTCTCACTGGGCCAGTCTTTCAGTTCATGTAGGCTCTAATTTTCTAAATCATAATTGTGGGAGAAATGATAGTGAAACAACCTGGGAAACACAAAAGAGGCAAAATCACCTTGTCACCCTGGATCCTTCTGTCCAGAGATGACCACAGTTGGTGGCTGTGCCCACCACACCCACCCGTGCCCACTCAAGCCATCTGTCTGTCTGTCTCTCTGGTGGTTTTGTTTTTGTTACTCCCCCCACCCACCCATACTGGTTGAAGACGTCAGGTGGTTGGTTCCTAGAGTCCTCTGCAGTTGGATTTGGCCAAGTGCACACCCAGGGGTGGTTCAGCATCTTCCTTTTCCTCCCTGTTCTGAAAGCAGTTGGATCCTGCCTCTATGAGGTTCGGGTTCCAGTTCTGCTGTTGGTTCTTTTGAAGAGAAAGCAATACAGGCAACACATTTCCTGCTGCACGTAGCTGCTCCGCTCCTCTTGCTTCTTAATTAAGTCAGACATTTACAAGGTCTGAGGTTCACTGAGGAACCAGTTTGGCTTCCACCCGTGCTGCCACCTCCCCGTCCTTTTCCTTCCCTGTGGCTATTTCTGTAAGCCTTGGGGTTTTTCCCTGCACGATTTCTTTTTGAAATATAAGCCAGTGGGTTTGTACCCCCAGTTTCTAACATGGAAGCATACTCCGCACACTCAGAACACGTCCTCGAGATTGTCCACAGGAGTGCCCAAAGTTGCTGTCTTTCTAGCTGTCTGGCAGTCTGTTGCACGGAGTGTGGCTGTCTTTTACTCACCCTGTGTCCTCACACACGCAGCTGCAGGAAGAGCCTCGTGTGTGTGTCATTGTGTATTTTTGCCATTATACCCTTTTAGAATTGAGATTGTTCTGGATTGAAGGGAGAGTGTAAGCAGGTGTCCATGTGATTTTGCTAGGTATTACCAGATTCCCCACCATGGGGCTTCGTCCCACTGTCTGCACCAGGGCCACATGGGAATGCGGAATGATCTAATGTGGCCCTGAGAGAGTCAAAACCACCCTTTCTTAGCCTGGACACGTTACTTCACCTTTCCAACTTTGGTTTCCTCATCTGCTAAATGGGGATGGGGTTGTTTTAAAGAGCTGTTTTGAGGGTTCGTCAAAATAATGTAGGTGAAGTGCTTCACCCAGTGCCTGGTGTGTAGTAAGTGCTCAGTAAATGTTGAATAAAAATATTCCTATTTGATTGACGATGATGCTGAGTGAAGATTATTGATAAAGACTGGGAGGGTCCATTTCCTAGGCCCTCGCCCGCAAGAGACTTTTAGGGAACAGAGAATTTTTGCTCTTTGGGCAGTGACCAGTTGAAGAGAGAAAATAAAATCTCAGTTGCTCTTGGTGTCTTGGCTGTCTGGTTCAGCCTCTGCAGTGACTAGCAGGTGTGGTCTGCCTTCTGACCTAGCGCTCAGAAGGGTCAGCAGCGCGCTCCACCTTGGGCCTGACGCATAGTCCTGGGGACACTTGGCGCTTGCCCCTCCCCGCAAGCCCCTTGAGGAGGGCGTTCCAGAAGCTTGCCGTGCAGCCTTACCTCTAGTGTTGCTGGGAGGGAGGCCGGGGTGGCAGTCCATGGACGCTGCTTCCCAGCGGCTCTTCAGATGGAACGTGAGCTTGGTTTGGGGGTCATCCCTACGTGATGCATTGACAGTTGTGGCTCAATCCTTGGGCTAGTTGGCAGGGACAGTCTTACAGCAACCTGAGTTATTAAAGCATTCTGTCAAATTTGCCACAAAGAATTTTTAGCCACAGAGAGACTTGAGTGGGTCCCCGACCACTCAAAGCTGTGTGTCGAGTTGTGTGTGTGCAGGTTGTGGGGTGAGTGAGTGTATAGGGTCGTATGAGAGAATTGGATATATCCGTGACCCCCAGAAAGTCAAGAGGCTCCTCCTAAATCTTGCTTTTTTTTCTCTTGAAGGATGTCGCAGCTCGTGGCTTAGATCTCCCACAAGTCACGTGGATTGTTCAGGTAATTTTTTAGTTGTTCAGGTGTGAACTTGAGGCTGGAATGTGTGATCATGAGCAGACGCATTTGCCTTAAGTAGATAATTATCATCACCCTCTTGGGTGTCGCCCTGGTAACCAGGCAGCAGCCAGCCTTATCCGCCCTGCTGCAGAGCAGCCAGGAGGGAGGTGGCAGCTCTGCTGCTTCCAGACTGATTCATGTCACAAACCAAAGCTTCAACAGTCTGAAGATCACCCGAGTGACCCGTGCCCCTGGGAGGTCTCCTTGTGTCCAGAGGGAGATGGCTTAGCTGTCCTGAGAGCCCTTCCCGTGTGCATTGACTGCAGGGAACAGTTAAGTCCCCAGTAGCATCTTACCCCTAGCCATGGACGCTCTGCCAGAGGGTACAGTTGTCAGCTCTAGTCTGGTGGGTTTGCTTCCTCTTTTTCTTTTGTTAGCCTGCAAAATGGTGTTTTCAAGTCCTTCTGTGTGGGGCCAGAGGACACTGCCTGTTCATGTGAGTTGTGGCTTACTCACATCTTAGTGGAGCTGCATGCCTGTGTCTGGCTGGGGATCTCATCTGTTGGTCACAGATGATCACCTTGGGAGTAGAGGCATTGTGTCTTCTTTCCTGCTGGCCACAGAGTGAATGGAAGATGAGAAGGAGAGGATAATTTTAATGTGCTGGAGGCCAGACACAAAATTGATCATGGAGGGTCTTGTATTGTGGATATTGATTGGTTTAAGGTGCCTGGTCTCCTGTAGAGCATGCTCACGTTGGCCCTCTGATCTGTGGTCATGTAGCAGCAGAGAAAAAAGTGAAGAATGAATCTGTGGTCATTTACCTTTAATGATGACAGTTACTGCCCTCAGTGACAAAGATGCTGTGACCCTTTTTCCTGAGTCAGGAACACTCTCCCAGGAGCAGGAGCCCGGCTCCGCCTGCAGGAGCTAGCCCGGCTCAGCCTAGCTCACAGTTGCCCCTCCCCCCGCCCATGGAACTGCAGCAGGGTGGTGGGCTCACTGGGGCCAGCAGCAGAGGGCGACTCTGCCAGCACCACGGCCAGCCCCTTCCTCTCCAAGCCTCCCGGGGTCCTCTGCTGCTGTCTCCTGAGGAAGGAGGCCAAGGTCATGTGGCCATCCTGGAGAAGCCTGCCCCACCTGCCTACACCCTCACCTTGCACAGTCACCTCCGTGAAAAGGTGCACACAGGAAAACAAAGAGACCGTGGAGAAGTAAAATTAAAAAGGAGATACTGGGATGAGATGGCGTCTCATTTGTCTGGGACTTGGCCACCGTTCACTTGGCGTGTCGGAGCCTGTTACTTCAGTGAGGCCAGGAGTGTCAGGGTGGAGTGACTTCACCTGGTGGTTGTTAGGGTGACCATAGTGCCAGGATCTGATTCTTGGGGTACCTGGAGACAGGCGCGGGGTATTGCACTTCCAATTAATGGCAGCACCTTGATCTGTGAACGTCTTCGTTTTTGTTGCCCTGTTCAGTACAGCGCTCCATCTTCACCTGCAGAATACATCCACCGGATTGGAAGAACCGCCCGGATTGGCTGCCGAGGGAGCAGCCTGCTCATCTTGGCTCCTTCGGAGGCAGAATATGTCAACTCGTTGGCTGCTCACAAAATCAAGTGAGTCAGAAGCCTGCGCGGGTTTCGGCTGATCTCACCTAATTAACTTCCTGTCGCCTTTTACAGTGCATGGGCCTTGTAAGCTGCCGAAGAGCCATTAACCCTTGTGATCCCTAAATGAGTCCCAGAATAGCCAGTGGCAAAAACTAAAGCCCTTAATGCCATCAGCACCTGACAGTTTCCATTGTGTTGCCAGCGGAGTCAAGGATCTGTTGCACTTGGCTTCTCCTGAAGACCATCCCGTGTTGGTTTCTCTGACTCCGAGTGAGCGAGTGAGCGTGCGCAGCCTTCCGAGCCAGCTTCTCCAGACCCTTTCTGTTCCCAGTCTTCACTTCTTGTAGTTAATGTTTGTAACTTCGAAGTTGATTTGTCTTTTAAAAACAGTAATGCTTCTTATCTGCATATGGATAGTTCCCTTCCCCCAGGAAAGTAACCCTGGGGGAAATCTGGAGGCAGTTGAAGGGCCCTGACTGCAGGCTGCAGCTGGGATTCCCAACCACCACCATGGTACAGCACAGTGGGGCAGCAGACCTCAGGTCTAGGGGGCCAGCCCTGGGCCACAGACTGGGAATGGCAGGGAAGCCTGTGGATTGGCCGAGTCTTCTGTGACACCTGCGGCACCTGAAGCAGCAGGTTCCAGTGACGGGCTCCTAAAGGTGTGCCATTTTCAACACAGATGAGCCCCAACACAGCGCCGTGATGGATAAAGGTATTTCCAGAAACACAGGAAGATCCATGTGTCTGCCCAAGGTGGCAGGACATGGCACAGGCCACCCCCAGACGCAGTCGTGGCTCACGGAGCTCCACTGAGAGCAAGGCTGCTCCGGGCGCGTGTCTCCCTGCTGCTGGCTGCCAGGGCTGCTTCCTGTTCTTCTGTGCCCTGCCTGAGGTTTTATGTAAAACAGCAAATAGCACTGTGCGACTTTTTCCCCCTGAGGTACAGAGCTGGAAAAATGGTATGTAGGTCGGAACTAAGTGTTGAAGCAGATGGGGGACCAGGACCAACTGTAGGCCACCCCCTCGCCAGTGCTGGGTATCTGCCCCAGCAGTCCCCTCCTGCTGCCAGCCTGCAGAGCCCTCCCTCGCAGGCGCGTGAGACTTTCAAACCCTTTCAAAGCCATTAGTGTGGACTGAGGCTTGTTCTTAAAACCCACCTGCCTCCTTTGGTGACCAGGGCTGGGCAGGAACCTGATCCTGGGGATAATTGTAGACTTTGGATTTTCTTCTTCCTAACTTGTTATTATCTTGATACGATCTGTCATTGAAGGAGTGGTTTTGTGTTTTAGGAAGGTGTGCATATTTTTTCTTATTTATGAGAGAAATCACACGTAAATCAGTTGGTGGCATCTCCCAGGCAGAGATGCTTAGGAACTGCTGGCTGGGTTGAGGTGGAAACCCACTGATGGAGAAGGGTACTCTCTTCTTCCGGTCTAGACCTGTGGTTGCCTTTATCTGTACCCCTTGGTGCCTGGTCTGCTTGTTCCCTGTGTCCATTCACATCAACTCAGTCTCCTTGGGAAGCAGGGCCCAAGTTGCAGACCGCAGGGATGCCCAATGCCCAAGCGAGCAGCGTGGCTCTTTTGTGGTCCTGATTTTTTTTTTTTTTAAATAAACACATTCAATTCAGTTGCTTGAAGGGCTTAGACATAGAGTAAAACTGGAGCAGGAGAGTAGTGTTCAGCACAGGCGGGAGCTACCGTGGACCAGGTACAGTCAAAGACATGACAGATACAGGTACCCTTGGTGGCGTGTTGTCTGGAAAGCAGAGTGCCAGCATGATGTGGGACTCTGCACCGGGCTCACTGAGCAGGGCAGGGCGTTGGGAAGGCTGCCTTGGGCTTGCCAGAGGGAGGGCCAAGCTTCCAGGGCTGCCCTGGAATCTCGCAAGGAGGCTGGGTTGGCCAGCCAGACCCCTGCTTGAGGGAAGGCCACACACTGTGTGTGTATGGGTAAACTGTTTCTTTGACTTGATACAAGATAAAATAAAACCTCCTGAGAACTAGTTGCAGAGTGCAGTGGGAAGGTGCAGACTGGAACATTCCTGGAATCCAGAAGGCACGCTCTAAGCGTTAAAAGGAGGTGGAGGAGGAGAAAGCATGCTTTGTGCCTGAGCACACAGGAGCCAGGCGGCGGGACGCTGGGTGGCTGATGAATTGCAGGGAAGATTCAGGAAGGCAGCAGAGGCTCTCGGCAGCAAGGGCAGCTCAGCAGATTGCTGCCTGCCTTCATGGAGGGGCACTGTGGAGCTCACAGACCGAGCAAGAGACAGGTGCCCCGGGCCGCTGCCGCCCTACCTGCATGCCCCGGACTGCTTCGGCGTCCTTTCGACTTCTCCCTGTTTGCCAGCTCCCTAACTTTTCCTACTTCTCCTTTAAACGTGTTGATAATGAAAGTCATTGTCACTTTATTAAAATGAAAATGCATTGTCAAACTGTATATCTTAGATCAGGCATAAGACAGTCCCTGAATTTATTTATTTTTCCATCTCTTTCCCTGGCGAGGTGGGTGATTCAGGTCTGTTGATAGGACCATAAATAATCACCGTAGATTTGCTTTGTTCCTCAGAAGCAGTGATTTCTTAGAAGTATAGGAAGCAGCCCTTTGAAACTTAAATCACTCTGCTTCCTTCTCGGTTCCTCTGCACCTAGGGCACGCAGCCGCCTGGCACTGCCTTTGGGGCTCCAGGTGGGTGCGCGAGCCGTGCCCCAGCTGGGATGGCAGTGCTTCTGTGTGGCTGCTGTCATTGCTCGTATCCCTGGCTCTGGGTGGCATCCTTCTTTCTTCCTGTTTCAAGATTTTGCTCCAAGTTGAGTTTCTTTTCCATTTGTATCCCTCCCCACCCCAGAGAGGACGGTGAGGAGGGGACGCAAGGACAGTGAGCGAGGTTGAGAGCGAGAAAGGAGGTGCTGCTGGCACCTCGGGGCTCCCAAGAGGGAGTGGGAGCAGCCCGGGTTGCTGTGCCCGCCTCGGCCCTCTGCCTCGACCTCTCCTCTGTGGAGTGGGGGCTGGGGAGCCTGTGGCAGTCTGGGGCAGTGGCATTTTTGTTGTGGCCTTATGGGAGGACCTTTGGGAAGGAGAGGACTGTCTTCTGTTGCAGAGGCTGCCTCCTGCTGAAGTCTGCTGGTACGTTAAAAAAAATGTACAACAGATCATTTGGTTTTTATCTGTTTTCTCCCCAGAACTGCTTCTTCCCATCCCTTTCTCCTGGGAAGTAGCATTTAGAGTTCATGTGGCCCTCTCTGACTGCGGGTCTGTGTGTGCTCCCTGCTTGGGGTGGTGGCCTGCAGTCACAGATGCAGCATGGGCTTTCCAAGTTTCTCTCTGGTACTGCTCAACTTTGCTTCACAAGGGAAACCTGGTTCTGGTTTTAGCAGTTGTGTGTAGGTCTTTGGCCCTCACCCTAAACTTTTAAGAGACAGAGTAGTGACAACTTTCCATGGTAGGAGCAGAGAGCAGAGGTGCTGAGCACAGGGACTGGGCCACTGTCACCCACCGATGAGTGTTCGCCCAGCGTGCGGGTCGTGCCTTTCTTCTCCTTCCTCCACACTTCCCTGGATATGCACTCCATCAGCTGCGAGTCGGTAGGACTTCAGCAAGCAAGCCGCCTCGTGTGCTGTTCACGATTCATTAGGAAATGATGGCGCCGTCCCTCTGAAGGAGTTCTGAATGAGAGCTGTCTTCCGTTCAGATAGGAGGGCAGTTGCTGGACACTGTAGCTGTCCCTGCAGTGTCATAGAGGTCCCTTTGTGCATTAATTGGTGTGACAATGGCCAGTTTTATGCACCTCACTCTTGGTTTTTTTGTTTAAGAGTAGAATGTTTATTTTGATATGCATTTCCTTTTACAGTATTTCTGAGGTTAAGATGGAAGATATTTTGTCCATTCTGACAAGGGACGATTGTTTTAAAGGAAGACGAAGAAACCAGGTGAGTCTTGTTTACTGTGCTTGCTGCTGACAGCTGCGGCTTGCGTCTTGACCTGGGTTGGTGAAGGCTGTGTGGAGTGCTAGCTTTCTTCTCTTAAGCAGAACACGCATCTCGAGGACCACGACCATCAGAAGCGGCCAAACCTCAGCTGTCTTCCTCCTCTGAGCTGGATGCGTGTGCTGCTCTCATCCAGTTAATGGGCTTCAGTTTGTTCTGGAAGTCTGCCAGGTGGCAGCAGGTCCCCAGAACCGGTCAGGGACAGCGTCACAGCTCCGCCCCAAGGGTCCCTCTCCCAGGTCATCTGTGGGGGTGATTTAACAGACACGCCTGTCCAGGACAGTGTGGCAAGAGGAAGGCATCTGCCTGCCTTCAGACACATTGGTCCTCTGCTTGCGACTTGTGGTGCTGCCACACAGATCACGCTTTCCTGCGGTTCTGGGTAGAGGCTCTGGGTCGTTCCGGGCCCCCGAGCACCCTGCACTGCTGCCTGCAGTGTTCGTCCTCCCCAGCCCTTCATTCGGTGCACCTGGGTACAGTGCCACTGGGTGTAGGTTTATCAAATGTGAATTTCTTGACTCTTTCACATTTGGTTTTTTATGCCTGAAGATAGAGTGGACAGTCGGAATCTTTGGTGTGTCTTTACATGGATCAGTCTTCTCCCTAAGACGGGGACTAGATCTGACTGGCCCTGACCTGAGTTCTAAGTTGATCTGATCAGAGGAAAGGAGCTTTCACGAGGGCAGAACAGTGCTCACTGGTCCTTGTGGGACCTGAAACCAGGCAGTCAAGCTTCCCAGCTGGCGTGTATAACTGTGCCACGTGCCTGGCACACTGAACCAGAAGGACAACCTCAATTGCTCTGCTTTGCTTTGGAGTATGGGGATCAAACCAGGAGCCGCACGTGTGCCGAGCCAAGGCTGTACCTCTGAGCTCCACCCCCAGCCCTAAATGGCCTTTTAGATGAGGCAATCTTAGCCACTTCTGTGGATGTGAAATCTGGTCAGTAATTGGTACCACAACAAAGATTGCAGTGACCAAAAGGAACTGTTAAAGATGCAGTTGATCCACAAGTTGTGTGAGCGATTTTTCTCGTAAAACATCCCAGCTCTGCTAGACCCCAGGCCGAGGTCAGCAGCTCACTGCCTGGAGTGTGGCCGGCACCAGATAGACGCTAACTTGACTTACTTTGTTCCTTGCAGCTACTGCAGGTTCTCGCGTAGGGTTCTTGTCGGCCTCAGTGTCCCCACGATGCTTCACCATGGCTGCAGTTGGCTCTGTGGGATCCACAGGGAGTATGGGGTGCTGCCAAGCCAGCACGGCACAGTGGTTGGAGCAGGGTCTCATGTCAGACTCCCCTTCTGTCACCAGCTGTGAGGCTCTGGCAAGTCCTGGGCCTTGCTAAGCTGTGAGGCATCAGGAGACAGTAGTGCCCTTTTCACAAGGGATGCAGAGGGTTGGGTGGGTACAGTGCACAGCCCTAAAAGGGCTGTCCCTCACTGCTGTTGATGTTGAGGCCACTGAGGAGGTAGCAGGCATAGAGTGAAGCCCAGGCCCAGTGACATGAGTCCCAATGCCCTTTGTATTTTTTGCCATTTCTTAATAAGTGGAACATTCGCATCTGCCTGCTCTCCAGAAACAAGAGCCAGCAGGAAAACTGCAAAACGAGAGCGGAAAAGTTGGCTCCCACTTGATCATACTCCTCCCGCTGCAGACCGACTTTGGTTTCGGTCTTTATCTGGGAACACAAACCTCTGTCCCCAGGGAGGTGAGCATTGTGTCCATTCGTAGAGCCCTTCCTGAAGGACACGTCCCCAAGCAGGGAGCACAGCAGCTGCGTTCCCTCTGCCCTTTCAGCAACAGGCCATGCCATTTTTTTAAACATCTGCCCTTCTGTGGCCTCGCAGCATCAATTCTTCTTTAAGCCTTTTCCCTGGCGAGGGGCCAGCCCCAAGGATCTCCTGAGCCTGAAGGAGCTGTTGTAAATCTCAGGGAAGAGTGTCCCGAGTCGCCAGACCTGCATGTGAACCCTTGCCTCTCAGCTGGTGGTTCTGCAGCCCGGGCACTGTGGAGAGGGAGTGCTCGAACAGAGCCCTGCAGTGGGCCTAGGGCTCGTGCAGCCAGGGGGAGAGTGTGCACAGGGTTCTGGCCCGATCTGAAGGTCAGACCTGCCTTAGCATCTCATCCAAGTCCTGCCGTGGGGTGGTAGTGAGCTTAGATGCCCACTTTAGATGTGGTCTTTGTTTTTAAAAAGAAAAACTACTAAGCAGGGTAGGACTTTCACTGGCACGTAGAAGATGAAATCAGTCATACTGACGTCCAGATGTCATGCCCTGAAGAACTGGATTATGGGACCACGTTTAACTTGAATTAAAAAAAGAAAAATTAACTTAGTTACTAATTACACAGATCCAGTCCTGGAAAAGTGCTGCATGTGGGCGCTCAGTGTTGGTGGTGGGCAGTGAGGCAGAGCTGGACACGGCCACTCATTCTGCTCTGCTTGAGACACCCCTCGTTGCTGGTGCTTTGCTTGTGGCACCAAGTGCCCAGCGTGTGCCAGCAATCTGGCCCTCCGCAGAGAGCTAGGCCCCGGCCGCAGCACCCTCCTCTGCACCCAGCTTGACTAGAGTCCATGGTGAATGTCCCTTTGGCACACATGTTTTTGGGCTTCTGTGAACAGAAAGCAAGTGAGTGAGGCATCTGTAAAATGTATATTTCATATTTAGGTGAATGAAATATACATAGCTTCCTCTTGGTGTGTGAGTGTTCACCCACCTACAAAGAGAATAAATTTGATCTTTCAACCTGACTGGGAGGCACTCAGAAGGTTCTGGGGACCGTGGGGTAAAGCTCAGCTTGGCAGGCAAGTGATTAAAACAAAACCGTTCCGTTTAGTTAAAGACACCTTGGAAGTGGGCGATGTTGAGGCGTGGGCCGCGACACTCGGCTTCCTACCACGGCCACCTCTGAACTGCACCCAAAACTCCAGCCCAGTTACCTCGGGCATCTGCTGCTTCTCGGTGGGTGTGAAGTTTGCACCACCAGTGTGCACGCCCAGCCTGTTTTTCTCACAAGTTTTTTGCCCTGTGAGATATGCCTACAGACTTACCCTGACAACAGAACTGTCGCTGGCACGTGAGGTGTTAAAGTCGGATCTGAACCCTCGCTCGTCCTGTCCGCTGCTCTGCTCTTTCCAAGATCAGCAGGGTGTAGAGACAGGCAGACAGTGTGGATGGACAGTTGGAAGTGTGTTTTCCTACACTACCCGTGGTCTGATGGCCGCAGGTTGGCTTCGTTAACCAGCTCTGAGTGCGGGCCAGGGGCGTGCTAGGACGTCCACGTGCCCTCAGCTTCGACCACCTCTCCTCACAGCCACCTGCCCGTCTGGGGTGGAGGGGCTGTGCAGCTCTGCCCCGCCTTTGATCTCCATGCAGGCTGTCCCCCCGGAAGACAGCTGAAAAGCACTCATTGGTTCTCAGGAGGGCGATCTTAAAGTGTTTCTGCAGGTGGGGGTGGGGAGAGGAAGACGTGCTTTTCCTAAGTACGTTATGTTTTCTGTCATTAACTTTTTCTTATATTTTACTAAGACTGACCTCATCATTTCAAATATGTGAACCTAGTTTGATTGTTTTTTTCCCTACATATTTCAGTTGTATATATACTTACATTATATGTATATATGTATGTGTATATATTTATATGTGAGTGTATATATATATATATGGTGGAGGGTTTTTTTTTTTTTTTTTTTTGGGTTGGGAAGAAAAGATGCCTCATTTTGAAACCTAAAGGGGGGAATAAGAAAAGCCCTTTGTAATATATTGCCATATTATCACTAAATCCCCTGACAGTTGTGACACAGAAGCAAGTCACCTGTCACTTAAGCTTGAGGTCTCTTTAATTTTCTCCTGGAATTCGCACCAGGCTGTCTTTAATTTGAGGCCTTTATTGGAATTCTGAACCTCCCTGCCTCCCTGGCTCTCAGATCTATTCTGAGAGCTGTTACAGAATGTATACAGTAACCAACAGAAGGGATTGGAGCGGCTGCAGTCTGTTTACTTAACACTCTAGAGGGATTCTTGTGCTTATTCGGTCCTGGCTGCCCGGCTTTCAATATCGCTTTGACAACCACTCTGCCCTTCTCATTAATTTTAAACAGTTAAAACACAGGAAAAAGAGGAAAAAGTTTTCATTATTAAAGTGCTTTACTTTTTAATAACAGAGGATTCTGTCCGCCAGGGGAAAGGGCATCCTCACTAATTTCACATTCATATTAAAAAAAAAAAAAAGGACGCAGGCAAGGTGACAGTGGTACTGCTGAGGTGGCTTTAACGAAAGGAGGGCAGCAGGAAGAGTTTGCATTTCACATCCGTTAAGGGGGGTACTTGTTAATGACAATAGCAAATGTCCACTTTGGTAACACAGCTCCTAAGTGACTCTTCTCTTGACATGCTAGCAGATAGAACCCTTAGGGGGACCACGTACTGCGAAATCAGCTAGACTGTCATCAGCCAAACAGGTAGCAGGGGCGATCTGACTACACTGCACACATTTCCAGTTGTTAAGTCTCTATTAATACAGAGAAGAGTGTCGAGCCAGGGAGTGAGCCTCCTGCTTCTTCCCAAAAAGTGAAAGGGAGCCGTGGGTGTCCAGGTCGGGTCAGACACAGTCACTCACGCCCGGAGCTCCAGGGGCGAGGGTGGCAGCCTAGGGCACTTGTGCTTTTCCCTGCAGCCTGTGTGGGCTGGGGTGGAAGTAGGGCTGCACACAGGGGCACCACTCCCGCGGTTGGTGGCATCTGCCTGTGGCCCTCACTGGCCTGGGGAAGCTGTACTCTTAGGTCCCAAGCCAGTACGTCCAGTAGCAAGCATCGTGCGTGTGTCAGATGAGGAGACAGAATTCACCCCTTCTTAGTGGAGACGTTTTAAAAGTAAATCTTTTCTCTGGGATTATGAAAGATGAGAAGGAAGTAATTTCACCCTTCTCCGTCTGTGAGCCTGTTGTGGAAACAGTCCCACAGGGGCCCAGGCTCGTTGTGAAAGCCAACTCCTTGGTGGGCTGCAGGGAACTGGGCTCCAGGAACAAACGGGAGACTTGGAGGAGTCTGGGAGTGTGCTCCGCGAGCCCAGGACAGGGGGACGTGAAGGCTGAATTTCAGGCAGGTGGCTGGAATGCCCTTAAAGAGAAATTGTCATTTTCCACTGGTGAGTGGGAGGGAAGGGAGAACATTTGTAGAAGAGAAATTTATTTGAAAAGAGCTTGCTTTCAGGGATGTTTTCAATGCTCAGTTGGAAAATTCCAGAGTGTCTCCAATGGTCTTTGATTTGGAACATAAGTGATAAGAGGTCATGAAGAAAAGTAAGTAAATAAGCACACGGACCCAGTCTGCCCCTCGCAAAGCCATCCTCGTCTTGCTTGACTTCGACATCTTTATAGCTCCCTTTTTTCCCTAGTAATATTGAGAGGATTACCCTCGGTGGCCCCTAGGTGGTTACTGTGTGACTTTACTGTTATTAAATCTATTATAAACTGCTTCATTATGCCTGACTTCAACTCTGTCTCTCCTTTAATCCTTCCATCACCCTCCCAGAAATCCCATGCTGTCGGCCCCCAGGAAATCCGAGCACGAGCCACAGTCCTGCAGACAGTGTTTGAAGATTACGTGCACTCCAGCCAGAGGACAGTCTCCTGGGCAAAGAAAGGTCAGTGGATTTCACAGGTGATTGGGGAGGGGCCAGCCCAGCAGGGTGCCCACCCAGCCTCACTCTCACCCCACTCGGGTGCAGGGGCCGGCCAGCCACTGCTGCTCGCCAGCAAAAGCCTTCAATCTCTGTAATTCTGCCGGGCTTGGAAGCAGGCACGGGAGGCTTTAAAGTGATATTAAATGTTAATTTCATTCTCCCCATCCTGTGCACAAATGAGGCTTTACCTTGGCTTACATCAGGGCCAGAGCTTTGACCCAACAACTTGGAACTTGGGGATCCATTTTCCTCTCTTTGAACACCAGGTGGAAGAGATAAGACACATCAGTAGAAATAGTTGTCGAGCTGGAAATTAGACGTGAAGTTCAGGACTGGAAGTGTTAAACCTAAGCCGTTCCTGCTCAAAGATGCACCAAGGGTTGATCGGTGCTGTGGGGGCGTGGACCACGGACCACTCCCAGGAAGTCAGTGACGGTGACGTGCTAGAGCCCTCAGACCCTTGTAGGAGCAATTGGCCCCCAGTAGCCGGCGTTGGGGTGGGCTGGGGCAGAGCGGTGGAGGGATGTCCTGGCTGGTGCTGTCTCTGTGCTGACAAGCCTTCCTCCAAGTGGAAGAAGTAGAGCTCTTTCTGTTAGTTACCTATGACTTTGAGAAAAATGCTAGGCTGGCTGACCAGTGTAAGGACTCTTATGGCATCCTTTCTTTTTTGTTTTAGAAATAGGAGTATCTTTTTTAATAAACAATAATTATTGAATCAGACGTTGTTCTGGGTGCTTCAGGAGATGAGACCAGAACAAACATCCTCACTCTCATGAGGCCAAAATGTTCGTGCACAAGAGCAGTGGCGAGCATGGTAGATGCAGTGAGCGCACTGAAAGGTGGGGAGGGCTGCGAAACAGCAGCCTGGGGAGATGAGGGGCCTCAGAGCTGACTGCCTTTCAAACAGGAGGGGACCCAAGAGCAAGACCCCAAAGTTGGTTGAGCTCCACATCTTAAGGAAGGGTGTTCCCGGTGTGGGACCACCTGGGCAGCAGAGTGCAAGGGAGGAGGGTGGGGGTGAGTCACAGAGGGCATGGAGGTGGCCTTGAGGCCAGGGTTTTGTCCTCGATGGAATGGATGCATCAGACGGCTGTGAGCAGGTGAAGTGTGATCAGACTCAGGTTCTGGAAGACAGCAGGCCTGTGGGGAGACAGGCCCTAGGGGCCAAGGACAGCCACAAGGAGCCTAGGCATGGAGCTGGTGTGGTCATCAGGGAGCAGGTGAATGAAATAAGTGCCCAGAGGCAGAGCATGTGCCTCACATGCCTGAAGCCCTGGGTTCCACCCCAGCACCGACTAGAAGGCCAACAAGCTAGCAGATAGTTCAAGTACCTGTTACCTACCATTCACATGCTACAAAAGCAAGATCTGGCTATCATAAAACCCAAATCAACTGCACAGGGTGGAACGTGGAATCCCAGTAATTGCCACTAATGTGTAGAATGTATCCTTCTAGTCTTTTCTCTAATACTGTCCTGTCTTAGCCTCTCCAAAAGTGAGTTCAGCAGTTCCTGAGGGTTTTCATAATCACCTACCTCTTAGTTCTGGAATATGTCAAGAGGAATGAAACATGTCACAGTGTGACTTCACAGAGTTGCCACCTCTAATCAGAACCAGGCAGACTCAGCCAACCAGAGTCCAGGGCCAACGGCAAAGTTGTGCAGAGGAGAGGAGGCCCACGCCATCATCTTTGATTTTGGTGTTGCACTTTCTGGGTACTTTGGCGAGTCTGCAGCTGATGGAGGTATCTGGGTCATCCCAAGAGGTCATGGTCCATAACCCTGGAGAACTTGGTTTTGTGTTTTCTCTCATTGCTGTGACCTTATTCAAGAAACAAGCAGCTGGGTGTTGTGGCAACACCTGACCCCAGTAGCTCAGGAAGCTGAGGCAGGAGGATCACAAATTCAAAGCCAACCTCAGCAACTTGGGGAGATCTTGTCTAAAAACAAAAAATAAAAAGGTCTGGGGTTGTGACTCAGTGGTTAGTGACACTGGGTTCAGTCCCAAGTACCAAAAAAAAAAAAAAAAAAAAAACAAAGAAAGAAATGAGCAGAGTTACTTTTCTCCTGTTACAAGATATTGGAGCAGGGTCACTCCCCGACATCTTGTGCTTATTTTATCATTGACTTCCTCACCAGATTGAAACATTTGGGAATAGCCAACCCTTGAGAAGGTTGGTCTTGTCACCCATTGCAGCCCCAGGCCCTTCACTGTCCTTCCCCGTCACTTTGAGTTGGGCTGGGGAGGCTGGGGATGCGTGCTTGTCTGCCACCTCACAGGAGCTGAGCACCCAGCGCAGGAGGGCTGTGCCTGCAGCTGGTGCCCCACCTCTCTGTTGTGCTCCTTTGGAATCCTTTGGAACCTGCCTCGTGAGTGATGACCAGTGCTTGGAAACTGGGCCCCGTGTGCACTTGTCTCCTACATTTTCTGGCCCAGTCACTGCTAGTGACCAGCCCTTTTGGGGTGTGGGGGGTTCCGGGGCTTTAACCCAGGGGCACTTTACCACTGAGCCACATCCCCAGCTGTTTTTGTTTTCCATTTTGAGACAGGGTTTTGCTAAGTTGCTGGGCTGGCTTTGGGCTTGGTGATCCTCCTGCCTCAGCCTCCCGTGTTGCTGGGGTTACAGGTGTGGCCACCACTCCCAGCAGTGAGGAGCTTTTTACTGCTGCCTGCTTCTGGCCGGAGGTCTAGGAACTTCCAGGAGCAGGTCCCCGTGTTTCCTCTCGTTTCTTGATCTCAGCTAGGGATTCAGGTTGCAGAGGGAATGGTGGTGTGAGTCTGAGTCGCAGGCTGCTGGCACATGGCCACTGCCCCTGCAGTTTGCTCCTTTCCATCTCAGACCCTGAGGAGCAGGACTCCCTGGGTGGCATTTCTGCCTGTTCTTAGAAGGTACGCTTTTCGACCCAGAACACCCATACCCGGGATGGCAGGTCCCCAGGGAACGGGGCAAGCTGGGCCCTTTGCCAAATGCTGTGTCTTCAGGAGATCAGCAGCCTGCCTACTTCCTGTATCCTCTGGTAATGGTCGCTGTTGACATCAGGTGGGACTGTGTGAGTGCCTCTCCCCACCCGCCTTGTACCAAAGGGTGTCCTGGGGGGCCGGGGTTGACCTTTGGCTGCAGTGTCCTCCCTGCCTGCCACCTTCATCCTAGGAGTCACTGTGGGATACCCCCATCCCTGATCCAGTGTCAGGAATGAAAGGGGCAAATGCCCACGTGGGTCATGTTAAGTATATTCCCCCTAAGTGGTGCACCTCGGATGGTGTCTGGAAGCCAGGATCCGCAGTGACCGGGTACTCAGCCCTGATTGCCTGGAGCTCTGTCGCCCCAAACAAGCATCCCCATCTCCTCCTCCACTTCCTGCTGTTGGTTCCACAGCCCTGTTGCTTCTGCACATTCTAGACACTGCCAGCATGAACCGCTTCTGCCCCAGATGCTTCAGAAACCCCTGCCTCTCTGAATGCTCCTGGTGCAGGAGTCCATGCCAGGACCACCCACTCTTGCTGTCCCCAGTGGGATGAGAGCCTGGAGGACGAGGACCCTAGTGAGAGATGCTGTCTGGGGAGGAAGCACTTGCCCCATGCTTGGCAGATCCCATATCCCTGTGAAGCTGTGTGCTGGGCACCTGCATCTCCTGGGACAGACATCCTGTGCTGGGCTCTAGGGTTGGTATAAGGAGGAACAGGTGAGTGGGGTGGGGGTCTGGGGCGCGTCTACCCGTGCAGAGGTGTGATGGGAAGTGAGGAGGCCTGGGGCCAGCACTGGGGATGGTGTTTTTTAAAGCGCAGGCTCTCGCTTGGCCTGTCTCCGCTGGAGTTTGTAGACCAGAGCAAGGGTTGGGGCTGGAGGAAGGGAAAGGAGTGGCTCCCCATTTCCACGGTTGCCAGGGTGGGGAGCTTCCTCCCCAAGGACGTGGAGTGTGTGGCTCTGTGGCTAGGAGCCCAGTGTCAGAACCCTCCAGGCAGTGCGGTCCATTTGAAGTGTTAAAGATTCTCTTTGAAAAAGCTAGTCCCTGGTTATTAAAAAGGGAGTGAGCATGGATTTAAGAGGGGTGCAGAGGAGTTGCCGTGGTTATTATTTCTTATCGATTGGGAAAAGGAGTTCACTTTGCTCAGTAAATAGAGCTTTGATGGATTCCCAGGATCCTTCCAGGAGCTGATCTGTTAAAATGACACTTTTTATTACTGTTCATAAACGCCGATCTCCAGGTGCTGCTGGGATATTGCATCTAAGCTGTGGGCAAACTTGTCAGTCCAGTGGCTCAACAAGCGAGGTGAGGGGGGCTGGCAGGTGCTGCCTCCTCATCCATGCAGGGCTGGGCTCTGGCTTGCCTTGGGGGAGGAGGGTCTGGAAGGACAGCAGGTGGTGGCAGGACACAGAACGTGTTTTGCAGAACATGCCCCTCCACCCTGCTGGCATGAGCACGGGTAGGCAGTGGTCTCCAGTGTTACTGGGAGACGGCCGGGAGCTGCACAGGAAAGTCTTTCCCAGCGGAGAGTTAAGGTGCAGCTAGTGCTCCGGACCTGGGTCTGGCTCTTGGCTGGCTGGAGCCAGGGTCCAGAGAAAGCACCCCATTCGTTCCTCACTTTAAGTGGGACTGTGGCTCTCCTGATCCAACGCTGGATGACTCTTACCTCATGACTGCCATCAGGGCAGACTGTGTCCTGAACTGGTTTAGATATTTAATCATTTTCTTTTAAAAATTCTTTTCTCATTTCTATTTCATTTTTTTATACATTCTTTGAATGAGTTAGACATGCTGTGTTGGTCAGTCCTGGACACCTCTGGAGTGAGCTTTGTTCTGAGGTCCGTGGGCGTGTGGAGAGCTGGGTGGTGGTACGTGTGGACAGGGCACTGGGAAGCCATGTCTGTTCGCAGTGAGCGTGTGGTGGCCGCAGCAAAGCCTTTCCAGCTTCCTGAGCTTTGACATACATGCATTCACTAATGCAGCAAATCCAATCAGGAGAATGATTCCCTCATACAGGTCCCTGTTGACCAGTTCTTGGTTTCTTCGCTCATTCTCACTTCATTCATTTATATGGCATTTGTCAATACCTGCTGTGCACCAGGTATGCGCTGGGTCCTGAGACCACGACCCAGAAAAGAACAGGATTAACACAAACTCTGCAGTAAAATCAGAGATTGTGTTGGGTTTATTCGGGTAATAATTGTGACTCCAGTTGTTTGTTTAGGAATTTTAAAATTCCCCGGAAGTGCAGGTTTCGGCTAAGTATATTATAACCATCCTGGTTGGTAACCATCCTGGTTGGGTTCTGTTGCCTGGCAGGATAAAGACCTGGGGTACCCAGCAGTCTGGGGCAGCTGTGGGACTTCAGGACCCGTCCTGACAGTCTCCCTCCCTCCCTCCCAGCCCTGCAGTCCTTCATCCGCGCCTACGCTGCCTACCCCAGGGAGCTGAAGCACATCTTCCACGTCCGATCCCTCCACCTCGGGCATGTGGCCAAGAGCTTTGGGCTCAGAGATGCGCCCAGGAATCTCAGTGTCGCCACTGTGAAGAGGAGGAAGGCAAACCTGAAAAGGTAAGCGAGCCGAGTTCTGTGTGATGGCTGACCGTCTCAGGTAGTGGCGAGCTGGTGCGGTGGGCTCAGTGTGTCTTCATCTTTGCTTTTTGTGGTAAACTGTCACTAGTATCTGCCTATCTCTGTGTAAGAGCTCCTGGAACAAAAGGAAAAATTCCTGATCCTACAAAGTTCAGTGGTGTCTATTAGGCCTGCTCGTAGTGGGACTGTGGAGCACAGAGCCCTGTTAGGTTGTCCTCACGTCCTGGTGGAGGGCTCAGGGCCTTGCAGGTGGGAGCCTGGGACGTTCCACCCTGCACTCCTGGTGTGTTCCGTGATCAGCCCTGGCAGCAAGCCCTGTCCTCCCGAGGTGGGAAGGGCGAGTGCCAAGCCTCGGGCTCCAGGAGCCCAGGACACCCAGGCGCAGCTCGCTAGCCCCAGGGGTTGCCGCTGGGCTGGGCCCCACACGTCACTCTCCATGGGCCTGAGACGCCTCGGTGTGGAGGGCTTGCGGCATCCTCTCTCCCCCAGAAGAGTGTGTCCAGAATGACGAGAGCTGGAAAGAGGAGAGCCGCAAAGGGCTGCTGCCCCGTGGCCAGGCTGGGCCGCCCCGCACTGAGTCCAGCACACGGTGCCAGGACGGTTGCCCGGCAGACTTCCTTAGTAAAAGTTGCTGTCTTCTCCTCAAAGATGAGGTGTTCTCTGAGCACCAGGCCCGTCCCCTTGCTGTAGCTGGAGCTCTGGAGACCCTGCAAGGGCTCTGCAGGGAGCTGGGCGTAGGCCGCACACTGCTCTCTGCCCTGCGGCTGGAGGGCACACGGGCAAGGGGTCTGGGGGCATAGAGCCTCTCCTGCTGCCACCACGTTCCAGCGTGGAATGGACACTCGGGTGGTTCCTTTGCATCACCTCCCCCTGCACGTTAGTTTCCAGTGCCTCCTGCTTTGTCCTGACTCTGAGACCGTAGGTGAGCCTGTGCTTGGCCATGGGTCCCCAGGCAGCGTCTGCCTGCTCACCCACCAGGGAGTGCCAGTCCTTCACCAGGCCTGTCACAGGCAAAGGAAGGGAGGCTGCCCAGTGCTGGGTGTGGTCTCGGGTGGGGGCACGTGGACCTCAGTCGCACTCTGATGTGCATTGCTTGGCGCCTGGGAGCCTCCGTTGCATCGCCTACAAAAGGGAGTTCCTCCAGGGGTGGTTTTGAGAACCAGTGGCACCCGTGATGGGCCTTTGGAACCAGGGTGCCGTCGGCCGGAGAGCTAGGAAGCAGAGCAGGTGCAGGGCGGCCCGCCTCAGCTGCCGGGTGATGCAGCCCAGGACTGTGAGGGCACTCCTGTGACTTCTTACTCACGTGGCACCTCTCGGGAGGACCAGGCCCTGCTCGTGCTGCGAGGCAGGTGTTGGAGTCCTCACGTGCTATGTGCCGTCGTGCCCAGTGAGGGGCCAAGGGCAAGCTCTCCACCGTCCTCCTCGCTCCCCCCAGGCCCTCATGGCTGGGCCAGGACTCAGGTAACCCAGAATTGGGTCCCTGCGCTTGGATTAGGTGTCATTGCACCTGCACGGACTGTTCAATGTGCAGCGAAGCCATGAGGCTCTGCAGTCCACGGCCGACCGGCCTCCTAACTGCAAGCCCGACCGGGCAGCCTGAGCACCCCGTCCTGCCACATCTCTGATGCTGGCTCCTTGAGGAGGAGGGTGCGAAGGTGCCAGGTGAGGCCTGTAGGCAGCAGCACCTGGTCTGTTCCTCTCTCGGGAACACCAGTAGTCCCCGCACCTTGTCGTTCACAGATGATCTACTTTTAGGAGTGGAAGTTTCCTCAGCAAGTGTTAACCCAGAGAGTAGCTGCTCAGCCCAGAGGCCTCCGTCCTGCCCAGCCCTGGACGCAAAGCAGTTGGCAGGGGATTGAGGAAGCATTGTCCTTACCTTGAGAAGCCACTAGGGAGGGAGCAACTGCCGCCTCCTGCCTCAGCTGACCCTGGCTAGCAGATGGGCATCAAGACCATGATACCCCTGTGAGCGGGGGATTTAACAGGGCTTTATTCAGGGAAGAATGGGCTGATTAGCCGATAAAGAGCATGTACGATGGCGTGGGGCAGCCTTTGATGTCTGGCTGGCGCGGCAGGGAGCGGGTGGTGAGTGACAGCAGTGTGTCACAGGATTACTCTGCCGGGACAGTGCCGCTCTCTGTTCTTGCCATGTCACCACCGTCTCGCCACCTCTTCTTCTGTGTCCCTCTTCGTAAGGCCTTTCCCTCTGCACGCCCCCCGCCTTCCAGGGCAGCCGGGCACTCGGGGGTACAGTGAGTACTTTTTGTATCGGGCAGCCGCGTGGCTCCTGGAGGAGGGACGTCTGCAGCTGATCTGCACATGGACCGTATAATTGTGGCCAGTGTGAGCAGCAGAGAAAACCTGACAGATTGTCCACACCTCAGTCAGCTCAAGCAAATGCCAGTTTCTCCTTTTCAAGGACTGGACTGAAAGTCCTTTAAACCTCAGAAGGTGCAAAGAGTGGGGCCGTGGCCACAGTTGCCATGCTGAGCCTCTTCTGCATCCATCTGTCAGAGAGGAGAATCGGTTCCTTGTGTTCTGTGAGGGAGATAAGTAGTAGTACCAGGTTGTCTGCACTTGTCCACTCTCCAGCCTACGGCGTTCGCTGCCAGAATAATCGCACATCGCATGCAAACGTGTGCTACCTGCTGCCAGGTCCACGGGCTGAGCACAAGGCCTCTCCCTACTGCCCCAGGCAGGAAGTTCAGCTGCTGAAGTGTGAATCGAGGGCAGGGCCGAGGATTGTTGACCATCAGGCATTTCCATGTGACATAAAAGGGACTTGGACAGTCCGCGTTGCCTTTTTCCCTTCACTACATCACATTTTAGAACAAGAAAATAGATAGCGTCCCCAGGTGAGGTCTTAATAACCAGATCTCTGTCACCCTCCAGGCCTCGGTTCTGAGAGGGAGCAGTGTCCTCCCCTGGCATGTAGGAATACAGTCGTAGCCACAGAGGCGCTTCCCACACAGACAGGCCTGTCAGGACCACCCCCCACCCCACGTGGCTGTGCCTGCCGGCCCAGCGCTGCTCAGTGAGCAGGCGTGCTCCGCGGGGCCTGGCGCTCAGCCCCGTCCCTCTGCAGAAAGTTCCAGCTCACCTGAGGGTCTGGCACCTCTGCAGGCTGCGGTCGCTACCCCAGGATAGGCTTTGAGCTTGCAGCGACCCAGGGTGGGTGCCCCCTGGGCTTCCGCTCTGCCTCCCTGATGCTGCTCTGGTGACAGCATCGTTATCAGAAGCCCTCGGTTTTCATCTCAACTCCCGTCTTTGAAAATGAGTAGGAAGACAGCAGTCTCAGTTGTTAACTGTTCCTAAAGGAAATGTTTATTTCACTTCGTAAATTTCCTCCAGCCATGCTACCACAGTGTCACCTGATAGTTCCCAGTTTTTTCAAATAGGGTAGATCCAGAATCAGGGGCCTCCCTGGCTGCTTCCTAGGTGTGCTGCCCTGGTCCCTGCACACGGGCCTGGCGCAGGGCGCAGGACCCATACCCGACGCTTCAGGGCATCTCCTCGACCCTGCGTCTCCAGGGTGCCGAAGCCCCTTTACTTCCTAGAGCGAGCACACATCCTTACGGAACCCTGCCCGCCACGTGGGGCACACAGTGGGACCCCCTCCTGAAGCATCACACGTGCTCCTCACTGAAGCTCAGCCTGGAGCTCTTGGAGCCCTGAACTTGAACTTGGCGTTTCGGTCTTTGAAGGCCTTTGCTCTGCCATTTTCTGGTTTTCACCCTCACTGTAAATAGCGACTAAGTGCTTACTGCTCTGGTTGGAGAAGTCTGTTCCCATTAGCTCTCTGCCTCACCCCTCTCTTGCTTCTCAAATCAGACTCACAGGGCATAGCACAGTGATTAAGTCTGAGTTGGTTCCCACAGACATCCAGATTGAATCCTGTGTGAACCACTTATGTGCTGTGTACCTTTGGGCAGGTTACTTGACCTCTCTGTGCCTTAGCTAGTTTACCTCTTAAACAGGGGCACTTGGACTTTACGGTGGCACCAGATACTGAGTATGAAGCATCTGCACAGCGTCCAGCACGAGGCACTTGTGGCACCAACCCCCTGCCTGTTGCTGCTCCCCTGCCTCCAGCACCTTGAGCGTCCCAGGAGGGCAGTTCCACCTCCGGCACCCTTGAGTGTCTCTCCAGGAACACCTTGAGAGCACAGAACTGGGTCCCTGGAAGTGGCACGGGGGCTGCAGCTGGCCTCCCGAATATCACGTGGTCACTGAGGGCAAGCTTGGAACCCCGCCCGAGGTGGGACTTCCTCCACGGCTCGGAGCCGGTTTCATTCTACAGACTGGACAGCGGCTCTGGAGACCCAGGCGCCCCGTGCTCTCGCTGGGCCACCTCCCTGCACCTCCACTCCCACCCTGTCCCTCCCCTCGGTGCCGTCCACGCTCTGGCCAGTCTCACTGGTCGCTGCGCCACAGGCAGCCAGACCACTGCACCCCTGGCCCTACCTGAGCTCCCGCTGCTCCTGCTCTGGAAACACTGCAGCTACCCCTTCCTCGCAGGGCCCCCGCGGCCTGGCCTCAGCTGACCTGCTGCCCCTCGCTGTCCTCGGGTCTCCCTGACCTGCCTGAGCCTGAAGACACACAGCCCTGCCAGCCTGTTGCCATGGGCGCCTGGGGCGGCTGTGGTGAGACGTGTCCCTCCTCTCGGGACCCTCTTGGGACCTCATCTGCCCTTTGCTCTCTGTGGCCCCAGCACCTACCTGGCACACACAGTAGGTGCTCAGAACGTGCTTTCAACTGACTGAGTAGAAGCTGAACGCTTCCTTAATGGGAAAGAAAGAGAAAAGGAGTTGTTCTGACATGAAGGGTAAACTCCTCTTCATCGTCTAGTGAACTCTGAGAACGACAGGCCCTGCCTTGTAGGGACGCTGTCCTTCCAAGCCCAGTGTGCCATTTGGCAGCAAGTCTGTCTGTCCTAGAGAGCAGGTGTGGGACCAGGGCTCCTCAGCATTCAGGTGGGCCCTGGGAAGTCCATGGTCACCTGGCCTTTGTGGGGGGCTCCCCCCAGCTAGACAGGCCAGAACTCACCTCAGCTAAGACCAAAGAGAACTGGTCAAGGCCACTGCCAGAGCTGTGAGGACAGAGAGACTGGATGCAGAGACAGATCTGCACAGTCTGCCGGGACTGCTATAAAATGCAGATGCCCAGGCCCAGCCCAGAGGCTGTGGTTCAGTGGAGTCCAACATCAGGAACACGGAGGTGATCATGAACTTGACCCAGGGTGGCCCAGGACTTGAAAGAGTATGTCCTCAGAGCAGGTGATGGGGTGTCCATGTTGGTGTTGGCTGAATGTAACTGTCCTTTTAGAGTGTGAGGCTCACACCTGCAACCCAGCGTGCAGGCTGAGGCAGGGGGTGCAGCCCACTAGGAGTGCCCCTGGATCAGTCCCCAGCCCTGCTGAAACCGTCACAATGAGGCAGGGTTTGCCTTTTCCACGGAGCCCGGGTGTGCTGCACGTGGTAGAGAAGAACACATCTGGTTAGGTGGTCTCTGTGCCCTGGGGGGGGACACTGCCCACTCAGTCACTCAGGCGTCTGCTGGTCAGGGCCCTCCCGCTCTGTGCCCTGCCTCTCTGGGTGCTGGCTTAATCACAGCTCTGCACAGGCAGACGATTACCTGGCCTTTTGCTCCTGCCACTATTTTGGTTCCATCCGACACCATGCACTTACCGGCTGCTGCCTCCTCCCCACTGGCTAACGAGGCAATTAGAGAGGGTTCACAGTGACCCTGGCTTCCTCCACACTGGGTCACCTGCAAGCCACAGGAACCCTGGGGTGTGCGCTCAGTTCTGCAGTCGGGGCAGGTGACAGAGCAGGGCCCCGCCAGCCTCCCCCAGGAGCATACTGCAGAGTGACCCGCTGCCGGGGGAGCCCAGCCCTAGAAGCAGATTTGCAGCTGGCCCGCAGGACCCAGCCCAGGTACCTGCTGCAGAGCACCCCCTCCTCCTCGTCCACCTCACGAAGGCAAGGGACAACAGGTCCCTGGCCCTCGCGTCCCACAGGGTCAGTGCTGACGGTCAGGGCCCTCCCAGGAGCCTTCCTGCTCTCCTCTGGGCCAGGCCCTAGCCATCCCTCAGTCGTGATCTTTCTCAGTTTCCATTTCTGTTCTGGTCCTATGTCAGTGCCAGGGGACACAGGCCCTGGGTGAGTGTCATTTTAAGGTGGAGCTCTGCACGAACTCAGGCTGCCCTCCCAAGGGGCAGTGCCCATCCTTTCCTGTTGCTACACTTCAGGGTGTGTACTGCGGAAGCAAGCTGGCCTGCAAGCTTTAGGGTCTTTGGCAGTGACCTCTCTAGGGTGTACGTGTGGCCCCCGTGGCTAAGGCAGGATCCTCACTGGCTGGTGAGAAGCCCGGAGTCCACAGCCTTGGCACCCCCCAACGCTCAAGGCCGGGGCTGAGCAGGGCAGCTGCAGTGCTCCCAGCTTCCTGTGGGTGCAGATGCAGCTGGTGCCGTGGAGGAAGTTGGGCTTCGAAGGGGCACGTGCCTGCGTTTGACCCCAGCCCCAGCATCAGAGCAGCCTGCCTGTAGAGTAGGGTGACTGTTGGCTGTCACGGAGGGTGTGGGGCAGGGCTAGGCTTGGAGCGGGTGTCCGTGACGCTGTCCTCCAGGCTGGCCCACTTCCTCTCTGGTCCCTAGCAGGAAGTGAGGACCTGTAGAGTCTGGCCCGGATCCGCCACCCTGGCCCAGCCCTGTTGCTCTGGTCCCGTCGTTCCTTGTCATTCCTCGTCACTCCCTGTGGCCTGGAGTCCGTGTCCCAGGGCTTACCAGTCCAGGGATCCTGTTCTGTAGTAGCCCTGCTCGCTGCTAGAGTGCCTCAGAATGAGCATTTTCCACTCTTGTCTCTGAGGGGCAGACGTCGCATGCCCGGGTGACGGTGTGGAGTCCCTGTCCCCGGGGTGGTGCACTGGCTGTCCCGCAGTGGCGCCTTCCCTGCCCTTTCTCCTCTTCATGCTGTTGCTGAGGTTACTAGGCAACTCTCCGTCACTTTGTCAGTGACCTGGTAAGCTTGCCAGTGTGTGGGGGCCACCCAGCATCCTCCCGGGCAAGGGCCGCACGGCCCACGCAGATGCTGCCCATCGTCCCCGTGGCCTGGCCTGGCCCATCCGCTGCTTGGAGCTGCCCAGGTCCTTTGATAGAGACTCTGAGCAGAAGGCCGCAGGCCTGGCGTCGGTGCAGGAACCGTGGCTGCACTGGTGACCGGTCCTCCCTGTTCTACGGGCAACAGCCGTGGCCGCACTGCTATCCCTGGGGAGGAGCGGGGATTCAGACTCAGCCTCTGCTTCCAGGTTGAAGCTTGCTCTCCCTGGAGGCACCTGCCCTTCCAGCAGCAGGTCGGTGAGGCCCGTGGTGTGAGCTGTGGCCGCAGGCTGTGCTGCCGGGCCTCGCACCTGCCCTGGTCCAGCTCTGGTCCTCTTCTGTCCTTCACTAGTCTTGTTTTTGGTGTGAGGCTGAGTCCACATTTTATTAGTCTCTGCCGGTGTCCGCAAGGACTGTGCTGTTGTCTGCTGTGGCCGCAGGGCGCACCTCAGTGGGGTATCTTCTGAGACCCTGAGACCCTTGGCCAGCCCGTGTGCAGCTCTGCCCCTTAGGGTTTAGGCCCTCAAGGGAAGGGCCTGTTGGTTTTGAGCCTGGGTCTTGCTGTATTGACCATGCTGGCCTCAGACCCGCCTTAGCCTCTGCAGCACTGGAATCCCAGGTGTGCACTGCCGGCCCAGGCGGGGCCGCGACTCAGCAGGCTTCCCTTCCCGGTGACCAGGGAGGGTCCCATGCTCCTCAGTAGGTGAGACTGTCACTCCACACTCGCTGGCTCTTTACCCAAGTCCTCTTCTGCAGGGGGAGAGAGTGAGGCTACTTATCACATTCTCTCCAGGGGTGCCTGTTACTGTCTTCTGACAGCCACCCAAACCCGTGGACATCACTGCCTCTTCCTCCTCGCTCCAGAGAGGCTCAGGCCATCAGAGAAACCTGTAACCAACCTGAAGCCTTCCAAGGTCACCATTGTCTCCTACCTAGAATCACTCAGAACTCAGGCCTTTCTTCTAGTTAGAGGGTCACTCCTCCTGGGCCAGGTCCTTCAGGCCTTGCTGTGGCCCTGGATCATTTGTTTATAAGCAGAGTTCTTCACCTTGGAAAAATGTGTCCTCGTCAGTGAGATTTAACTAATATAGCACAAGAGGAAAAGCCCTCGCAAAATCAAACTAGCTGAAAGCCAAAAGAGAGGTTTTGTTAAGTAGATATTAAAATACTTTGGGATTTGGACATAGGGCAAAATTTATTTACTTTTTTCTCTTTAAAATAAATATACAACTTTTTTCAAGTTACAAAAGTAATACATGCTCATTATAAAATTCAGGAAATAAAAGCTTAAAAGTCACTCTGCATTTATTAGACATATAGGATTTTTTTCCTATAATGAGGTCATCATTTGTCTAAAATTATATTGAACAAATTACCCTTTTATTTTTCCTCACTTCAGATCGTTCACAGTGACTCTGAAGATGCACGCTGTCAGGGGTTTCAGTCTTTGAAGTTTGAGGTCATGTAAACATTGTTTTTATGTCAAAAATACTTGACGCAAGCATCTCGCTCTGTGTAGAGACCACGGTGTGGTGGTGAGGTGCAGACGCGGGCGCGCCTCCTGGTTCAGCTCTGCTGCCGCGGTGCCCTGGCCTTGCTGCCTACGCTCTCTGCTCGCTTTCTTCACCGCGGGGCTCTTGGAAAAGTAAAGTAGTGAAATGCCTGTTGGTGCCCGCGTGTGGTGCCTGCCAGGGACAGCGACGGTCCCCAGCATTGCTTGGCCAGTCGGCACGGTGCTGATTTAACCTGCTCTGCGTTACGTCGCCCTCACCGCAGCCTGGCGTTGGCCTGCGTGTTTCCACACGTGCTCCCAGCAGACTGCTTTCATCACTCCTTGTCACCGGCCCCTTTTTATGTGTAGCCTGGAGAGGCGCTCAGTCTGCAGGAAGTGACCTGAAGGGCGTTTCACAGCTGCCCAGGCTGACGGGTTGGTGGCTGTCGCGGATAGCTCCTGGGAAGAAATGATTCACTTCTCTACATCACACCTCAGAGCAGCGTGAGATCTAGATGAACTAAAGCAGTAGCAAACGAGAAGAAAATCTTCTTAAATACTCCTCAAATCCTAGAACAAAGACTTTTCTAAATGTGACCCTAAACCCATAAACTATAAAAGAAAATGGTGGTAGACTTAAATATATAAAACAAACTTAAAAGGAAATCCCTGCTACTCAGGATGCTGAGGCAGGAGGATCCCAAGTTTGAGGCCAGCATGGGAAACTTATCGAGACCCTGCTCAAAATAAGTAAATAGGGCTGGGGATGTGGCTTAGTGGTAGAGTTCAGTTCTCAGTACCAAAATAAATAATCCTAATCTATTGAAGAAGTGCCACTACCAGCCAGGCATGGTGGCGCACACCTGAGTCAGCTACCTGGGGCTGAGCAGGATGATTGCATGGGCAGTTCAGCAAGATCTGCCTCAAACTAAATATCGCTGGGCTGGAAGGAGCTCAGCGGTAGAGCCCTTGCCTCGCACGTGTGGGGCGTGGGTTCAGTCCCCAGCAGCAGCCACTGGGAAGCCTGCCCTGCGATGGCTTTGACCTGGGAAGAGCCTGTGAATGTGCCCATCGTGGAGAGAAGACCCACAGTCCCTCCAGTGGCCCACCTGGCAGGCTGTAGCTGTCCATTAGACTGTGATTTCACCTTCCTGGCAGTGCAGGTGGGCGCCAGCCTGTCCTGCTGAGTGATCCAGCCTGGGCCGGGGCGGTGGGCAGGTCTATGGCCTGCCCTGTGAGCGAGTCTTGGATCACTGCCGGGGAAGCCTGTGGGTGGGGAATCTGGAGGCAAGGAGGGCGCAGGTCCCTGGAGGAGCGCAGCTTGGCGGGAGAAGGTGTGCACGCCCGCCTCGAGCTCGCTCTGAGCCGCTTCAGCTCTTCACGGGACCTTAGGACAGAGAGGACCAGGTGGGCCTGACGCTCTCCCACTGAGGAGCTGCATCCCGAGTCAAAAGGACATTGATTAGAGAAGGACACGTGATGGTCATGTGCAAAGGTCAGCGAGACTGGCTCCTAGACTTCCTTCTGGGGAATGGGGGGGTCGGAACCAGGGCCTGTGTACACTCAGTGCCCCGTTCACCCGAGCCACCCTGGCCTTGGCCACACGCTTCTCGGGGCACTCTTGCCATGCAGCACCTTTCTTGCTAAACGTCCCTGTTCAGTGGCTCCTCGTGCCTGGCTCGCCTTCCTCTGCCCCGCGCACAGCTGCCCCTCCGTCCTGTGTTGACTGCTGCCGGGGCCCAGCACCCCTATGCAGGCACTCTGCCACTGAGCCCCACCCCAGCCCTGTTTTAAATTCCTTACTTTGAAACAGGGTCTCAACCAAGGTCCCTAAGGCCTCAAACTTTCGATTCTCCTGCCAGCCTCCCAGGTAGCTCTCTCCTCTCCTTCCTTCTGGAGGAGGTCGGGGGCTGTGCATGCTGGGCACCTGCTCGGCCGCTCAGCTGCATCCCCAGCCTGGGCTGGGCCTTGCGCATCCAGGAGCCTCGCCCAGCCGCACGTGCTGCAGGCCTTGTGTACCGGTCACCGGGTGAGGTCCTGGTGACTGCTTTAGCACTGGCAGCACCCGCCGTTGAAGTGCTGGAGCTCATGCTGGGGAGAACATTCTGACTGAGATTTTGCATATTTTGAGACTCAAGTGGTTACATTTAAAATCATACACACTGTGAGCACCTGGCTTCAGAGGAGGGGAAGGAGCAGCGCTCCTCCTGTCAGAGCCTTCACTGTCTGTCATGTAACCTGACTGAAACATGCTGAAGCACAAGAAGTGTCAGCCTTCCGCTTGGAGCGGGGCGAGGGCTCCCCGCCGCAGGGCCCGTCTGCCCTCCCGCCACGCCGCCACCTCGGACCTCCGCGGGACGCTGGCCGCTCAGCCCTCACCGGAGGGCGCAGGTGCAGCAGCTGCGGGAGGTGGGGAGCCTCAGTTCCTCAGTCTGCCTGGTTGGTCAGGGCTGGCTTGCTGGCCTCGCAGAGCCTCTGGTGAGCCCCGTCCTCTGCGTCTCCTGCCCTTCCAAGAAGGCGAGGGGTTCCGAGGCACAGAACCCAGGCCTGCTGCCTACCCTTCCTCGCCTGCGGCTTGCCACTGTCCTGCTCCAGTCCTCAGTGACCAGCTCCTGGCCCTCTCTGCCCTGCTGAGCCCCTGGAGACCTCAGAGCGTGGTCATTTCTGCTCCTGGGCCAGCCGGGTGAGAAGAGCCCACGTAGGCTGAGTCCATATCGGCCTCTGGGTCTGCCATCTGGTGGTCTTCCCAGTTTTCCCTCCTCCAGGCTCCCTGCCCTCACCTGAGAGGTGAGGTTGACAGTCGTCCCTGCAGGGGGCAAGACTGGGAGGCGACATGCAGTGAAGGGGACACTTGCTGTCCGTCTCTAGCCTTTGCCCTGAACCCCCTCCCTGGCCACCCCAGCCCCAGGTCTTCTCCCAGCAGAGCTGGCCACTGCCTCCCGAGCGGCGTGTCAGTGGGGAGAGCGCCTACAGGATGGGGCCATCAGCGGGCGTGAACCGCTGCAGCCCGTGGCACTGGGCCGCACGCTTGCTCAGGCGAACAGCGTGGTGTTGGTCTTGTTTCAAATTCCTGGGCTTCAGGGCGATTCTGTTTTATTTTGACCACAGTTTCAGTCCAGTTCATCCTCTGATTTTTACGACAGAGAAGACAGTGGCACGTGTCAGCTGCCCTCAGTGCGTGCTCAAGCACGCTGTCCGGGACACTGCGTGGTCTGGCCACAGGAGTCGGCGGAGGCTTACAGGGCACCGTTTCTCCTGTTCTGCTGGAAGCGCTTTGCTCCTCTGTTTCCATGATTCTTCTGTGTGTGGTTGAACGTGCACAGATCTCCTCCTCTGCTCTGATCAGCTGTGAGGCGGCTGTCTTTTGAGCAGTTTCTGTGATTCAGCATCTGAAATTGCTTTCAGCTGTTGGTATGGATTAGGATGGGAGGGACCTAGACCCCTGGGAAGGCGCTGGCCAGCCTCCATCCTGAGCCTGGCCTTGCAAGGTTAGAAACATTTTTAAGAATCCCTTCAGGCAGCAGTGGACATCTGTGATTGACACCCATCTTCTGTCGGACCCAGCAGGGCTTGTGGTCCTGATGGGTCCCTGTCCTAGAGGGCTGTATACTGAGGCCTGCCGGTGCCCGGAGGGTGCTGCGCACTTTGAACTGCATCAGGGTCACTAGAACGCCAACAGGTCTCGTCGTTTCATGTTGTTGAGTTTTCGGGTGGGTTTTCCGATCCTTTGGCAAACGGCTGTATCACACACCTCGTTTGCCATCAGAGTATGAGGATGTAGAGTTCTTATCTTTTTTTCCTCATGAAAACAACACAGAACAAAGCCTCACTTTTAAAAATGCCATGATATTTTGCACCATTATGAAAATCTGTCAGCGCCGTATCTAATCTTCTGGTGCATAGAATATCAAAACAAGCACCATTGAAGGGATCGCGCTTCTATTAATACAGAAATGTCAGCTTCCAGTCTCAGAGCCAGCTGCGCCAGCCTCTTTCCAACAGGAGGAAAACATGCTAAAGTTTCTTTCCCTCTGCTGTCTCTGTCCTCCAGGCCCGACCTTCGGAAGAAGACCCAGAGCGCACACCACCTCTCCCAGGTCCTGCGCTCTGAATATGCAAGCGGTCTGGAGGCTGCGGGAGGAGGCAGGAAGGCAAAGCGGACAGGAGGCCAGCCCCAGAGGGAAAAGAGAACCTCTCCTTTGAGCCAGAAAACCCCAGAAGACAATTGAGAGTCAGCAGAGCTTCCGGAAAGTTTTTTGTTTTTAATCTCCCTCTATAGGACTAGGCCTGCGAGTGGCTCTAGAGGCCTGTTCTCATCAGAGGAGGCTTCTGAAAAACAGCTGCACCTCTTTCCTGGATACCCAGACCCCAGGACTCAGGCGCCACAGCCAGCCCTGACCCCCATGGGTAGAGGAGCCCTGGATGAGTGGGGGGGGGGGGGAGCAGCCAGCAGTGCCAGCTAGCCAGGTGACTGCAGAGGCGAGGGCTCGTGTGTGCCTCCTCAGTGCCGGACACCCACCACCTTGCCTCGGACTTGATGGTCTTGCACATTCATCCGTCTGCCCCGCGGCCCTGTTCCAGAGAAGCTCCACAGCTCGACCTCTGCCCTGCCCACACAGGGTGTTGGCATGAATGGCGTGAAACAGGATGTTAAAAACGACTTGCATTTGTACAAAAAAGGATCCGTCAAGTAATTATTTTCTTAAAGTACAGATGCTTTTTTGCAAAGAACTGAAAGAAGTCTGGGTCAAAATACAAATGTGCTTGCAGTGGCGGGGCCCTCTGCTTCTCTGTCACCACAGGCTCGCCTGGTGTGCAGACTTCCCCTCGTGAACTCGCTCGGGGCTGGCTGACTCTGTTGCCTTTTTATTACTCGCCTTTGAAGTCAAAAGGCACCGGTGCCTGGGCTTTTCTTCCCATCAAATCCCATCTTGCCTTCAAGAAAGGTCTGGGGTCTTTGTGTTGTGACCCAGACCCCAGCTGTCCCCCCCTCCCCGGCTATTGTGTTTTCTGGGAGGTTTGAAAGAGGACCCCTGGAGCGTATTGCTTTCCCAATAAATGTAAGATTCGGACATTACAGAGGGGCCACAAGAGAAAGGGTTGAAAGCCAGGCCCCGCTCTGGGCCTCGCCTGTTCCTTTCACTTGTTTTCCTTCCTCTGCAATTACAGGCGCAGCCCCCCATGGCTTTCCCAGGACAGAGCAGAGGCGGCACTTCAGTGGCCCCCGCAACTCCGCAAGAACCAGGCGGGCGAGGGTGGCAAGGGGTCAGGGCTGCGTGCTCCTGGCTGGTCACAGCCATAGGTGGAGATGGGTGGATTTCACGTGGTTTGGACAAGGAAGGGAGGGACGGGACTTTCATGACTGACACCCCACTGTGAGGACAGGATACACTATTGGGATGACCAGTGGGACCCCGCAGCACACCGTCCGTGGAAGGCCACCGGCAGAGCCCTTCACTCCTTGGGGAGCAGTGTTAGAACTTTGCAAAGTGTACTGACTCTGATTCCAGCACACCATCGGTAACTATTAGGTGGGGGTCTGCTTCTAAGTAAAGTCAATATATTGCCCTCTTAATAAAGAAACGTAGATTTAGGGTTAATATTATCTAAATTTAAATAACTCTAAAATAAATCTCGTATTATGGCTCCTGACAGATTATACATTTCAGGCATCAATTAGGCAAAGCTTCAGCCTGATTCCACTGTACAAGTTCTAATGTGTGTATCTTTAATCATGCCTCTTTTCCTAATTTCCCAAACTTACCCATTTATGACATAAGCCTGGTTGCCATATTAAAGTCACAGAGAATTTGGACATTTACTGCGGTGCCGTGGCCTTAAAGCTTTCCCCTACCGGCTGGCAGAAGGCTCTTTTGGAATCCAGAACATCTCCATGTTGCAGCGCTAGCCGCCGCCTGTCTTCTGAAGGCCCCCATTCCCACGCACTGAAGGGCAAAGAGCCCTTGGCAAGCCACTAAGCCTGCTGATGCAATGCAAGCAGGCTAACGGATGCTCGGCTAAGGACAGTTTTGACAAAACCCAGAGGGCTCCTTTGATTTTTTCAGCCCCTCCTCCAGGGGAAAGGAGGGGAGATTCTGGGAGAAAGGGTTATGAACAGGGCCTCCCAAGGCAGGTGCGCTGCACAGTGCCAGTGGCCCCACACTTGATAAGAGCGCTTTCCACGGACAAACTGCCTTGCTCAGGACGACTGTTTGGCTGGTCTTGCTCAGTCGCCTCCGTAACCGTTCACCTTACCTGTTCCTCCACTGGGAAGCCAGAGCAAGACCCATCTGGGTAGGCAGTGGGCCTTCTTAGGAAAGCCGGTTCAGATTCTCTGGCGACTCCCAAAGCTGCAAGAGGGCGAGAGGGGGTCTGAACTTCCAGCGGTTGCCCCACCCTGTTGCTCCAGGGTTGTGGAAGGCAGAGGAGGCAGCTTCTCACACCCGCCTGTCATTCCCGCTGCTGGGGGTCTCGTCCCCCGCCCCTTTAAATGAAGGCTCACCCACCCGCAAGGTTGGGAACAGAAACCAATTTGGCCTTCTAAATAGATGGAAGCAGAAGCCCACCTCACCGCTAAGGTTGTGAGGTTATTATTACATGGGATATGCAGGACAATTTAAGATATTGTAATTATAAACTTGTAGGGAAGCCTTGTTCTTCATTAATGTAAGATATGAAATCGCCTCTGAGGTACAAGGACAATTACATAGTTGAGAACGTGTCTGTGATTTACACTGCGGCTGTGTAAATGTAGGGTGGTTGCTCCAGTCTACCTCCTCCACTCCACAAAATGAAAAGCACACCGGTGCAAGTTGTCCTTTGATAGATTTTTAATATGATTTTAAAGAGTTTTGTTTGGTCTCATTCTTATTCAATGAGATTAATTTAAAGCACTTATCCCCTGGGTTTAAGTCAATCCATGTAGGATTTGGGCAGGGTTTGTTGCATGGGGGGTTTTGTTTGCAGGAGGCTATGAGAGACTCCTTTCCCACTTCATTAACCCTGAGTTGGGGACAGTCCCCCCTCGCCCCCCACCAAAGCCAGAGCTGGGGATTTACCAGCCCCCATTCACATGCAAAAGAACTTGAAAGCCGAGGGGCTCCTTGACTTAATTAGCTGCTGTGCATTTTGCAAAATTAGAATAATACCCTCACCATCCCAGGAAAGAAAGGCCAGGGTTCGAGGGGGCTGGGCGGGGAGGAAACTGTAGCAGGCCCAAGTCTGGTTTGTGGGGTCATAGAACACGCCCCTCATCTCCCCGTCTCTCCCCTCTCCCAAGCATTCTTGCCAGGAAGGGCTGGGGGCAGGGGGCTTGACTCCCGGACACCCAAACTTCCCAGCCTTGGGCATTTGCTTCAGGGAGGGGAGCACCTGTGCCTGACCTTAGAGCGAATGGGAAGGGCTCAGGAGGTGACCTTGGCCCTTTGAACGTGAGCTGCAGGCCTGGAGTCTGGCTGGGGACTCACCCCCATCCCTCCCCTGGGATCCTGGAACCACTGCCGGTGGTGGGAAGCCGCAGGCATGGGTTAGACACTGGGATCTGACTCCCCTCTGGGCCTCGTTCCAACTTACTCCCTGGGCGAAGGGGCAGTGGAGGATGCGAGAGGGGTTTACCCATGAGATGTCAAGGTCCGTGGATACCGCCCGGTGGGTCCTACCGGGCACAGGAGACCAGGAAGCCGCCTTGGCGCCCGCAAGCGTCTGAGCCGGGGGGCGCCGGGCGGAGGAGGGTGGGGTGATGAGGTAGCAGCTTCGGAGTCCATCTGTCGGCCCCACGCCCGGCAGGCCGGTCACCAGCTGCCGGCGCCCTCGCCTCGGCCAGATGAGTCGGCTCAGCCAGGGCACTGCAGCCCGGCCTGCAGCCGAGAGGGAGGCCGGGCGCTGACCCCCGCCGCGGATCCCCCGCCTCCCGGTCCCCAGGACCGCTGGGAAGGACGAGGAACCAGATGGAGAGGAAGGGGGAGGCGGAGAGCAACCAGCTCGCCTCATTGTAGAGATGGGAAGACTGAGGTCCGGAGGGGGAGACCCCTGCCCAAGACCCTGCGAGTCTAGTCAGGTCCCCTGTACACGACCACAGCGCCATGGGAGGGGAGAAAACGTTTCCTTTCTGAAGATGGCAGGGAACAGAAGCGAAAGGTTCCTGCCACGGGATGGGAGAGGGCCTGAGCGCGGACCGACGGACGGGAGCGCGGACAGGCGCCAGGTCATTTGTAAGAAGTTTATTTCGACATTTAAAAAAGAGAGAACCCAAGAGGCCTGGCTGCCCCGGGGACCGGGGACCCGGGCGGAGGTGGAGGCGGGGCCGGGGCGGCGGGCGAGCCCTCGGCCCTCCCTGCCCCACCCAGAGGGAGGGCACAGGCCACAGACTCACTGGTTCACGGACACGGTCACGGCTCATGGGTCACGAATAAATAACTTCATATACACTTTGCACACGGTATGTACAGCTCAGCCGCGGCCTCGGCGCCGGCAGCCAGGGCTGGAGGGGGCTCCGCGCGCCGCTCCCCAGCCGAGTCCGAAGGGGCGCGGGGAGATGGTGTCCCCGGCGAGCAGGGAAGGGCAGCGGGAGGGAACGAAGCATGGGTCACCCCCGCCCGCTCCTGGCGGCGGGAAAGGGGCGCCTGGGGGAACGGGCAGAGCCGGGAGGGCTGGAAGCGGGCGGAGACGCGGACGTACTTCGGTGGGTGGAAGTGGCCCCTGCCGGAGCGGCCGGAGAGAGGACGCCGAGGGGTAGGGAGCCGCAGTCTGCGGTCGGGGCCTCGGTGGACTTGGCATTTGACCCTTCGGGGGACACTGGGTAGGGCGCCACGGAGGGCCGGGCAGCCCGCGCCCCGGGGCGTCGAAGCCCGCGCGCTCGGAGAGGCGGGCGAAAGGGGCGGGCGCCGAGCGCGGCCCGAGGCCCCGGAGCGCGGCCTGGGGCGGGCGGGCGCCTCACCGAGGCTGCGCGGCGCGCGGGAGAACGCCGGCCAGCGGGGGCAGCGGCGGGGGCGGCTCGCTGGCGCCCTGGAGTCCGTGGATGAGGATGCGGGGCACCAGAGGTCTCTGGAGGGCCGGCGGCGGCGCGCTGGGGCCGCGGTACAGGTAGAGCGCGGCGCCCGGGTCCAGGTTGGAAACCAGACTCTGAGGGTAGAAATAAGGCGACGGGAACATCCGCTGGAGCGCTGAGTAATTGCCCGCCTCTGCCAGCAGCTCCAGCCCGACGGCTGTCTGTCGCTTCCATTTAGTCCTGGGGACCGAAATAAACGCGTACGGCGGGGTCAGAGCGAGGCCACTCCTGCCACTCCCGAATGCTTGGCCCAGAGAGCCTGCAGGGAGGCCAAGAGGCTCCATTTGCTAATAAATAAACAAGCGCCGACACTGTACACAGGCATTACACGCACGTCTCGTTTAATCTTTCACTGGTCTTCCATGGCTATTATCCCCATTTTGCAGAATAAAAAACTGAGGTTTAGATCCATTTTTGTGATAGTCTGGGAAGCAGCAAAGCCCAGGTTCTAAGTCAGGCTTTCCCACCCAAAGCTGGGCTATATCCTCACATGCCACATTATGCCCAAGCCATCACAGCCCTTGGAGCTGGGTGCTGAGGCTCCCCGCCACCAGCCTAAATGTCCCTGGGAACCTTATGAAGGCAGATCATCCAGGAGACAGCATCAGAGATAGCCGGGGTCCTGCCACCACTGGAAGCAAGCCCCATGAGGTAACCTGTGGCTCCAAAGTGGCAG
The DNA here is from genome assembly GCF_902686445.1 of Sciurus carolinensis. NCBI lineage: Eukaryota > Metazoa > Chordata > Mammalia > Rodentia > Sciuridae > Sciurus > Sciurus carolinensis. Next base: position 3,970,763 of record NC_062226.1, read on the forward strand.
GCCCAGCACACACCTTCCGGGCTCTGCCAGGTTGCCACACCTCCATACACATACCGCCCCTGGACACCCAGGTCTGAGTCTGGGGGCCACCCCTGTATCCAGTAAGGCCTGAAGCTGGAAGGTCACTAGGCAGTCTATGAACCTGGAGAGTTTAGAGAAGTCAGGCCTGCAACCTGGGCTCACCTGCAGGTGAGACGGCAGATCACTGGGTTCCACTGAGGTGGGCTCAGCCACACCAGCCCATCTCCCTCCCTGAATTATTCATCATCATCATAATTGTGTAATTACTGCAACGGGCCTTAATTATTGATGCCCGGAGCAGTAATCATATTTATTATTAATGGAGCTACGTGTTCTGAGGCTTGTTTATAGAAAGCACCATTCCTGCCTCCACTAAGTATGTGAGCCACTGTGGGCATACAGGACTGTGAGTTGTATATCGGTGTGTGTCACTGTGGATTGTGTGTGTGTGTGTGTGTGTGTGTGTGTGTGTGTAAATCCTGCAAATGTATTTGGGAGGAAGATTGGGAAACTGGTTCGAGACCAGTGCCCCAACACCAATTCCCCAGTCACTCTTCCCAAGGAGCTGGGGCAAAACCAGTTTACCCCTGGGAATGCCTTTGTGGCTGGAGACACTGGGGAGGCTGGAAGAGCCCAGCAAAAGCTGCTGCAGGGCCACAGCTGCCTGGACAGGCGGGACTACAACACTGGCACTCTGCTGCCTGCTGGTCCTCTCCTGCGGGACTCTTGTGGGGTGAGGTGAACACCCTCCCGTGCCCTGGGGCTTCCACCAGAAGAGCTCAGGGGTTCTGGTGGGGGTGGGGGAGGCCCAGGCTGGGGTGGGGGCAGGGCTTGGACCTCAGATGGCCATGTGCATGACCACCTGTCTTGGATTGTGAGTCTAGTCTCTTTTCTGTCCTTCACTGTGGGACTTGGGGCTAAGCTTTCTCCCCTCAGGCCCTCAATTTTCCCACTTTTACTGAATGAGGCGACTCAGGGCCCTTCCTTAGGACCAGAAAGTGAACTCCGGGTCCCCTCAGGAGCTGCTGGGGGAAGGCCCCGCCCAGCCCCTCACGGCAGGGAGCCTCACCTGCGGTTCTGGTACCAGGTCTTGACCTGCGTGTCGGTGAGGTTGAGCGAGGCGGCCAGCTCCATGCGGTCCTGCACGCTCAGGTACTTCTGCCGCTCGAAGCTGCGCTCCAGCTGCGCCAGCTGATGGTCTGTGAAGGCGGTGCGCGCCTTGCGTGGCTTCTTCAGGCGCACTGGGGGACTGTCCCGAGAGCTGGAGATTTCGCGGTCTCCCTCCTCCTTCACTGCGGAGACAGTGGCGAGTCAGCGCGGCCCGCCGGCTGGTGGTACAAACGCGACCCGGGACATCGGTGGCCCCGCAGCACCCAAGCGCGTGGGGACCAAGGCACAGCCTTTGCAGCCGGGACTTCCGAGTCCCCCAAAACAGGGCATGAGCCCTGACTGAGGGGACGCCGGCGGGAGCGCAGGAGGCCGAGACTTTCTGGCAGCTCCGGAGAGAAGGAACCCTAAGCCGCGTTCTCTCCGCCGCGCCCCTGCGCTGCGCTGGTGCTCACTGCGCAGAGAAGCGGAGACGCAGAAGGGAGCCGCACCGACCCTGCGGGGAGGGCACCCCGGGTTCCCGAGGGTGGGCTCCGCCGCATCTGGGCCGCATTCGCCGGGCCGGTCGGTGAGGGGAAGGGAGGAGCTGAAAACTGGGATCCCGGGACAAAACCCGCGTGGAGGGACGAGAGCCTGCTCACCCGCAGCAGTTCGTTGTCCTGAAGAATAAAATCATCGTACAAACACCACACGTGGCCCCTGTGTGGCTACGAATCTATGGTAATCGTTTTCCCCACCCTAATGCCGCTTATGAACTTGGGCGCGGCGGAAGGCCGGCGCCGGGGTCTGCCGGGGAAACAGCTGCGTCTGCGCCCGGTGTGCGCACAGCCAGGTCTGCGCTGCCTTAGGTTTCGTTGTCATTTCAGTGCCCACTGTGGCTCCCACTACGCCCAGGCGCGGAGACCTCGTTAGTCCCTCGGTGCGGACAGAACAGCACCGGGGTCCCTGCTCTGAGTTCCGAGGATGAAACTGACACGGGTGCTTTCCTTTTTCCCCTACTTTGTTTCGGGGTAGGAGTGACTGTCAGAAAGCGCACACTTAATCCAACAAGCCTGACGCTCTCCCTCCTTATCCCCGCAAAGAGACCGTAAAACCAAACAGGCCACTTCTCCAAAACTGAGGGTACGGGCTGGGGCTCCCCGACCCTTCTTTTTTTAAAATTTCTTTTATGACGAGTTTCATTGTGTGTGGCGTTTGCAGTGACCGGGTTCAGCTGAATGCGGGAGTCGACTTCTCTCTGTAGGAAACAATAATCCGGTTAATTGAGCCACTAGGGAGCGAAGCTTTTCAGCCGGAAAGGCAGCACCACCCGGTGCTGGAGCCTGGCAGGAGAGGGTGAGGCTTTCTGCCGGCTGCTTCAGGTGGGCACAGGCAGTTCCTGGCCGGCAGGATGGCCTTCTTGAGGACACAGCCACTGCCGAAGATGGGGTTGTGTTAGGGTGAGAGGGAAAACGAGTTGGGTTCGTGCATGCTGATAAAGTTTAAGCAAGTTTTGGGAAAGAATTAACCAAACCTCAAACTCGGTATTACAGAAATCTTTTTTGACCTACTGACCAGGGCTATTTATGAAAATCCCCCACTCAGGAAGAGCAGGTCAGCTACTGGGTTTTTTTTTAGAAACTCCAAGAGCTCTCCCGCAAAGCCTGGAAACTGTTGGCTGCTCTGCCTCAGCCTGGGAGCAGACTCAGCCAGCGGGGCCTCCCCTTCCCAGACTTAGGTCTGGAAGCTACATCTCAATGTGCCAGTGACCTCTCCCTGTCTGGAGCAAAGGTCTGGTTTGTTTTTTCCTGCACCTTGACTACCATCCATACTGACAAGGACAGCTGACTTCGGAGATGGGCTTCCCCCTTGACTTCGTTTAATGTGTGTTTGAGAAGCCTTTGGTACCAGAAACTTAGGTTGAGACTGGCCTCCCCGCCCCCTGCCCCGTGCCCTCCTTGGAGGAAATGACTCAGCGTGGACAGTGGTTGGGGAGGTGATCACTTAAATGCCCCACTGACTGACTTCCCTGGCTGGCTCCATGTGTCGGTCTGAGCCAAAGTTACTAACTCCCGAAAAAGTCACCTCCACGTTTGGGAAACATTCCAGGCATAGCTTCTGCCACTCAAGTCCCTCCTCCCTTTTCCACTTCAGGGCTTTTTAGTTCCAAAGGCAGCAGTACCTAAGGGTGGGGAAGACCTACCCCCGCTGCTCCAAACCTATATAAGTGATATGTGGACAGCCGGCCCTCGTCACCTCCCTGATCAGATATCATCAGGGACAGGAGAAGAAAACTGATATTCCAATTATCTTAAATTAAACCTCTCCTAAAATTCCTACTAGGGCAAAGACAAGCAAGGAGGCACAAACCAAACTGTAACTGCACGGTGAGCTGGAGGTTCTTGCCCCTGCTCTAACCACAAAGCTGGGTGGGGGTAGTGGAGATTGTTGCAAATTGTAAATAAACATGATGTTATAAATTATATTCACACACACACACACACACACACACACACCCTGCCAACACACACACACCCGTCTTTCTCCAAGGCAAGTTTTCTTTGCTTTTCTAAACAGGCCCTGGGGGAGGAGCAAGGGTCTGTGGTCCAAGGTCCAGCATGCCTCTGGATCTCTTCCTGGGTGCTCTATTTTAACCTGCCCATTTTCTAGGAATGACTAGTCTAGCCTGGCTGAAGGAGTTTTCATACATTTACATGGGGACGTGGAGACAAGAAGGATGTGGAATAAGACCCTAGATGATTTTCAATTTGGAGTCAGGGTCTGTCCCCAAATGAATTCTAAATATTCTGTGTAAATGAGACTTCCTAAATTTTTATGAGGGCTTGGTAAAAATAGGAGCTAAGAAATGCAGCCCCCTGAGACAATAAAGGAGTTGCCTTTATAGGGAAATTTTGTCTTGTGAAAAGAATTCCAGAATTCTGAAAGAGCTGAGCAGCCCATGCAAACTCCTAGTTTTCTGCAGGATGGAAATGGGGGTCTCTCCCTGAAGCCCTGGTTCTCCTCCTCACCTCTGCCTCTTGACTTCTTCCCAGAAATAACTTTATGCCTCTAGCCCCCACAGACAGCTAAAGTCGAGGTAGCAGCCGAGGAGCAGAAACAAAATTAAGAAATTCTCTTCTTCTTCCCTCCGCTCTTTCCTTCTTTCTTCTTTCCTTCCTCTCTTCCTTTCTCCTCAATCCTGATCTCACCTCCCTCTTTAAGAGGGAACAAAAAGGGAACAACGACAACGAAAATTCACAGGGTGCTAAGGCAGCGAAGGGGCAGCAGCTCACGCCTACAACCTGGATTGCTCAGAGCACTGAAATCCAAACAACACTGTGCAGTGTGGTGTCCTTCCCTCTGCACCAGACCTCCCAACCCGCGCCAGACCCACCGTTGGACACCTCAACACAATTTCTCCTTTGAAGTGATCCTGTTCTTCTGCATGGTTCACAGGGACCGGATAGCACTGTGCCCAATGGGAGGGAAAGCCCAGTTTCCATTCTCATCGGGAAATTCAAATTAAAGATCAGAAAATGCTGACTACCCAGGACTCCAGTCGAAATTTTCTTGCCAGGCTTCCGCTTCTACAGAGCTGCACCCTTTGGGCCTCCCATTGCCGCGGGGCCTCTTCTTAGAGAGCCACTGGCCAGATAGGAACCTGCTGCTGTCCATTATACCACTGGTGGAGGGTGCTGGGCCCACTCCAAGTTTACAAAGTTTATTTTGTGCATTTTGGGGGCTCTCTCCTCAGGCACACAATATCCCTCTCCAGCTCCCACTCTTTCCCCTGGACTCTTTGTTGCTCAGGAATACACCCAAAGGCCTGGTCGAAAGGTTCAAACAAAACCAACTGCTCTGGGCCCTGGGGAGCTCTGGGCTGAGAACGTGCATGTCTCTGCATGTGTACACTCAAGTTTTAAATGGCAGATTTCAGAAAGACACCATCCCCCAAGTTTTTGCCTCCTGTTTTCTTACCTTTATACTCAGAGTCCGACGAGGCGTTGCTGCCACTTTTGTCCAGCTTGTCTCTAAAGTCCTCCCCAGCCTTGGCCGAAAGGCGACTCCCAGGCTCAGGGGCTGCTGGCTGCCCGCTGCTAGAGTAAGGTGCACAGGCCGCGAGTGGTTTGCAGTCGGCAAGGATGTCCCTGATCAGAAAGGAGGAGGTGACGGTGCGAGACTGGGCCGGGGCTGAGAGCTGCCCCGGCTGCAGGTGGGAGTCCAAACCTGGGCCCGATGCCCCGCCAGGCCGCGGGGTGCCCGTCTCCAGACAGTCCCTTCCTGGCGAGGCTGGTGAAGAGCAATCGCTGCTGCTCTCCGATCGTGGACTCAGCTCCAAGGGTGAGCGGCAGTCCCCGAGCAAGGGGTCCCCCTTGGGAAGGGCGGGGCTGCCCGCGCGGTGGGAGAGAATGGAGTCGATCCCAAAGCCATTGGAGCCTTCCATAGCCAAGCTGCGACCTGTCCTCCCCCAAAGCTCCCCACCCACCCCCAACCCCAGCCGCCGCTGCCCCTGCCCCTAGCTGCGGGCTGGCATGGGGAAGGCGGGCAGGGAGCCTGTGGGCACCTTGGACAGAGTTCAGCCTTGGGGGAGCTCTGGAGCTCGGGGCCAACCTCCTATGCGCATTAGATCCAAAAGGGCTCAGCGCCTCTTCTGCAGCATCGCGCCGAGCCGCCGAGCCGAGGGGGGGTGGTGGGAGTGTCAGGGAGGAAGGGGAGGAGGGCGCGCCAAGTTGGGGAGAGCAAAGGGGGAGAAGGACGGCCTGAGGGCCCCTTTGGCACAGAAGATACGCGAGAATGTTGGAATCTAAATAAAGAACGGCTTTTTGAAAATCCAAACCGTACGCGTCCTCCAGGCAAGCGGTGACCGAGGGCAGCGGGGTCAGCACCGCGGATAGCAGCGGGCCTGGGCTGCGCTACCAGCCTGCGGAACCGAGCGCACCTGGCGGCGTCAGCACCGCGGATAGCGGCGGCGGCGGCCCGCGGCTCATGACGCTCCACCTGGCCAGGGAGGTCCTCTCTCCGCGCTCCGCCGCTCCAGGGGCCCGTCAGCACCGTGGACAGCGACTCGCGGCTCCGAGACTGCAGCTCTCCGCCGTCCTCCGCGCGCGCCTTCGCCTCCCCCCCTTCCTTTAAAAAATGAACTTGTGTCACTTTTACTTTGGGGCTGGGTTTTTTTTGTTGTTGTTGATTCTCTCTTTTTTTTCGTTGTGTTGTGTTTTTTTTAAACGGGACTCGCCCACGTGTCCCCGGAGTGATGACGCTGATTGGCTCTGGCCGATTTTGGGGGTGATGTCACGGCTCCGCAAGCCGCTGCCCGATTCCTTTTCAGTTTGATTAAAAGAGACACTGAATTAATTACAGCACAGACCCAACTGTTTACCGGCGATTTCCACACGGTTTGCTTTCATTAGGCCGGTGATGAAGCCCCTAATGAGGGTGATTAGCCGAGGGGGGTACAGGCTGGCGGGAGGAGGACCGAGCCCGCTGCGCTGCTGCTGGGTTGGGATGTGCTGTTTTCAAAGCGTTCCCCGACCCTTTCCCACGATTGTTCAAGTTACTGGTCCGTGATTCTGTAGTAGACCATTTTTGTCCCCACTTTTTCTTCTTCCAGTGGACAGAGGTATTAAATCAGCGGAAAAAAGAAGTTTGTGTGTGTGTGTGTGTGTGTGTGTAGAGGGAGAGAGAGAACCCCTTTCCTAGTTTGAGGAAGACATTTTAATTTCTCTTGTTTTCAGGGCGTTTCTATTGAGTTCTAGATGTGTCCCGTGTAGGACAATTTGCAAGCCTCTTCTTCTGGTCTCTTTGGACCCTGAAGTCCCCGGGTGGGTGGAGAGGCCCCGGAAGTGACCCTAGCGATGACTTTTGTTGGCGAGGATGGAGACCGTGGGAACATTGTGCCTGGAACATTAGGGGAATGCGTAGAAATCCTGTGGCCCAGGGAGGCCACAAAGGACAAAGAAGTCACACCCCACTCCCTGACCAGTGGCCTCCCCTGTGACGCATGTTCTGGGGCATGGTGTTTCTCTACCTCTGAACAGGACCACGCAAGAGCTTCTGAGCACGAGAGTGCGAGTGTAGACGTCCGCGATTCGTTTCTTTTTCTGCGGAGCCGAGCTCACCACGGAATGAATTTTCAAGGCAGGACTGGAAACGTGGCTTTTGCCTTAAGGATAACGCCCCCACCCCGGCGCCCTCTCGACCTTGCCACGGGCTTTAATTCCACGCCTTTCTGGGGGTGGGCCTCTGGTCGCGCCAGGGCTCAGGACCTCAGGCAGATCTGGAGCGCATCTCGGGCCTGGATCCTCTCTGTACAGTCCCAGGTCTGCGTGGGAGCGGAGCTCCGACGCCTTTGCAGCGGGGTCCTACTAGCCCCAAGCTCCTTTCACCCGCCGCACGCTTAGAAAGCAGGCCTTCTGCACCCGGCCAGTGCGTTCCGGCTCCCCTCCCTGGGCCCCCAGAAAACCCCGGGCTCCGCGTCCAGGACAGCAGCGGAATCTTTAGGCGATCCATCCTCAAACCCGAGACCTGGTCTGAGCATTCCGCTAAGTCAGGCAAAGCAAACTTTCTCCTCCCTGGGTCCAGGTTGGCGGTGGCCTCACGCCCGACTCGCAGCGCTCTCCCTCTGCGCCCGCCGGCAGATTGGAAGCGGACTGGCCGCCGGCCGTCCTGGGGACGAGGACCGGCGGATCCCTCGGGACAGAGGGCTGTGCTCGGCTGCAAGCTGTTGGGGAGGCGGGAGGGCGGGGGCTGCCCTGGACGCCTCCCGCCATGGGGTCTTGCTGGCCCGTGGTTCCTTTTAGTTTGGTGAATGGGGAAGGGACCATAAATCAAGAGGAGGTGGCAGTGGGTGGGGCCCGCCCTGGCGCTTTCCTGCTAGCCCCCAACTTGGACCTCTTCTGCTTGGGGCCCTTGTGAAGAACGCACTTCCCTCCCCTCGCCCACCCTCCTCTGCTCTCCCAACCTGTGTCTGCATGCCCAGACAAACCTCATCTCCTGGAGCACCCGGGGTCCCCAGTTGTGTCATGAGACAGCTTCAGGGACTGCTAATGGTGGTGAAGTCCCTGGCCCAGGATCCCAGGCCACCATGCCACAAGTCTTTGCTCTCTGCCACAGTCCCTAGCAGCCCCTGCCCAAGCCAGCACTAAGGAGGTGCTACTGGAAATGCTGGGTCTTTCTCTGGCCTCTGCGTCCTAGGCTGGGGTTTGAATCCTGACCCAGCCAAAGTGAAACCTGGGCAGCAGCTGCCACTGAATGGGAACCAGGGGTTGCGGGCTGGGGGGTTGTCCAAACCTCTGGGGCTGGAAAAGAACTGTGTGACCTCAGCTTCCTACAGCCCTGGCCATCTTCTCTGTGCTTTTTGAATGCTCAAGGATATTTAACAAACCATTAGTATACCATCATTAGTATTGAATTATTACTGTCTATTATAATGTAAAACATGCTGTGCAATTTATTTCATTTGGAATTTAGGATCTAGCTTCCTCACACTAGCATGGTTTTATTCCTATTCTGAGATTTCCGGCTGTGCTGAGGTACCGCCTTCCTCCTCCTCCATCATCTGGTGGGTCTGTCTTAGCCTGTCTGCAGCCTGAGAAGTCTGTGTGCTCACCTGGGCTCATGCTTCCTTGGGATGGAGCCCAGGACCTGGCATTTTGCTAAGTGTCCAGAAGATCCTGGGTCCATCCCACCCTTGGGCAAAGAAGCCTAGGTGGTAAAAAAAAAAAAAAAAAAAAAGGGACTACGAGGAGCTGGGTGTGCACCTTGGCAAGTTGCGTAACTTCTCTGAGCTCCCACGTACACAAGGAGGCAGAGCTGTCTCCCCAGCTATTGCCCTCAGCAGTTCCCTCCCCAAGGGCCGGTCGGAGGGGCTTGGAGAAGGCAAGGGAAGAAAAAGCGAGTGTGATCAGGGCACATCTAGGGCCAGGTTCCCAGGACCCCTTAGTCTTGACCTAGCCCCAGAACTGCCAGTCCAGCACCCACGGTCCCTGTTCTGGGCATCCTTTTCAGGACCCCAGACCCTTTCCAGCCAGCTTCCCACCTCCTCGTGGAATCTCTTGTTCAGCTTCCGGTCCCTGCTTGCCCAGTCCTTTGATTGTTTTCTTTTAAACATTCAGCCTCTCCTGGACCCAGAGCCACAGAGGGACAGGGGTGAGGCAGGCATGTGCACTGACGAGCCCTCTTGGGAGTCTCTGGGCAACTGGTTGCTCCTGCCAGACCCCAGGGGGCCTCCCCTTGGTACACAAAAGCATCAACATGGGAAGCCGAGGTGTCTGTGAAGCGGCCGGCTGTGGAGTCCTTCTCAGGCTCTTGGCTTGGACTTGGCTTTGGGTCGGGTGGACCTGGGAGAGCCTGGGCTTCCGGCTGGGTCATGGCTCCCACCAGCTTCCTTTCTCCCAGCCCTGCTCAACCCTGGGGCAGGAGAAAGGGTTGCTTTGGCTGCATTTGTTCATCTGACTCAGCAGACAGAGCCACCCTCCAGGAGAGCTATGCTCAGCGCTCTTGAGAGTGACCCTGAGGACTCTGCTCATGTGGGAACGGGGCACGTGGGCAGCTGGGTCTAGGGCAGCATGTGGGGCTGATCAATGAGAACCCTGGCTCTGGAATCCAGGGCTCCGTAAGTCCAGCAAATCTTTTTTTTAATTTAATTTTATTTTATATTTTGTCTCTCCTGGGTTTAAAATTTTTGATTTAAAAATATTTTTATCAGAAATATTAATTACTGAGTTTTCTGGAAACCCCTTAAATTTTATACCTTAGGCGAACTTTGATCCTGAGGTTTGTTGTTGTTTGTTCGTTGGCATATGTGGAACAGGAGACTGAACCCAGGGCTGCTGTCACTGAGCTACGCCCCTTTCTAATGTCAGAGGGTCTCGCTGGCCTCAAACTTGTAATCCTCCTGCCTCAGCCTCTTGAGTTGCTGGAATTACATGTGTGAGCCACCATGCCCAGCTGAAGTCACATTTATTTCTAATTTCAGTTTTGGGGGTTGAACTCAGGGTGCTTTACCACTGAGCTACAAACCCAGCCCTTTTAATTTAATTTTTCATTTTGAGACAGGGTCTCACTAGGTTGCCCCAGCTGGTCTTGAACTTTCCATCCTCCTGCCTCAGCCACCCTAGGGACTGGAATTACAGGTGTGTGCCACCATGCCAGATTTATGTATTTGTTTTTAAAGCAAATCACTTTTGGAACCATCTTTTCCAGCTGCAAGATAGGATGATGTTGCCCCTGTGACTCTTCACACTTGGCACAGGTCCTGAGGAATGGCAGTTATGCAATTCACGTTTCAGCTACTACTGATCAGAGCTGGAGACTCTCCCTCAGTAGTCAGCACCCCCAGGCCCCTGTCCTCAGCCCCTGGGCCTTCCTACCACCACCAGTTTTTAGGGCGGAGCTGGGCAGAGGATGGAGGAGATAGCAGGCCTGGGTGCCAACCCCTCTCTGCTTTGCAAGCCTTTGGTTGGGCCAGGAGCTGAAGAAATAGTGGGCCTCAAGGCCAGGCTGTTCGCAACCATCTGTGTCTGTTTAGGGCAAAACCCCATGGCACTCCTGAGAGCAGGAAAGGACATATTGCTTCCTGTCTTCTTGCCCTCTTTCCTCCAGCTCTCCCTGCTCCCTCCCTCTCTTCTTTCCTACTCCACACACTGTCCTGTGCTTCCTGCTAGATGCTCGCAAGTTATGGAGCAGGTGGCAGAGAAGGCCCACCATCCTGGAGCTCACAGAATGCAGTGGTGCCCATCAATCTGAATCCTTCATAGTGCCGGGGGTGTGGCTCACGGTACAGTGCTCACCTAGCATGCCTGAAGCTCCAGTTTTGAACCCCAGCTCCCCGCCCCCCCAAACTTTGTTTCTAGGTAATTTTCCATTTGCAGATTCAAGTTTACAATTTACCTGCTTTCAGTTCCAGGAACCTGTATAGAAAGACAGCCTAGTTTTTTCCTCCCCTTAATGATGATTCCAAGCATCAAAGGTTTCCCAAGGAAAAAGAAAGGCAGAAAAAAAGTTTTGGTCCCCAAGGATAAGTGGAAATGAAAGTTCTTGGCTGGAGGCACAGACCTGTCTGGCTGCAGTGCAGGTCCACCTCAGTGCCTGAGCGTGAATCAACTTGCCGCTGCCAAGAGGTGCCATCTCTGGACTCCTCCATCTGCTGTTTCCGGCCCAGCACTGGTTTGGTGCTGGGATTGTGAATCAAAAGGCAGACTATCTCTGGATGCAGGGACCTCCTGGGATCTGGAACTGGATCTGTGACTATGAAGTACTTTCTCTTCCAGCTTCTAGGAGTCCCTGGCAGGCAGCTGACAGGCCCAGGAGCCCCTGCTCCTGCTGAGAACCCTTCACAACCTCAGCCTCCAGAAGCCCCATATCCCCACCTTTCTTCTGGATTCAGGAAGATAGTTCAGGAAGTGATTTGCTTTAAAAACAAGTATATAAAGCTGGCATGATAGCCTGTAATTATGAATTTTCTGGTTATAAACTAGGTCCGTGGTGGTCAGCCCTGAGGAGCTCTGTTCTGGCCCTGGTCCTGCTCTTAGATAGCTCTACAGCCCTCTTCCCTTGGTGGGTCTAGGTGGTCTGTAGGGTCCTTCTGTCTTCGTGAATCCTCTCTTCCAAGGTTCCATCTCCACGTCTTGCATCCCAGCCTGCATCTGCTCCCCTCTCCTGCCAGGTGCATGTCACCATGGTACCATCTCCCTCCCACCTCAGAGGGGCCTTCAAAGAATTTCAAGCAGACCAGGGAAGGGTCCAGACAGCTGCCTCCCTGTGCCTTTTGTAGACATTACACATGAGTCTCTGGTTAATGGTGCATTGCCAAGAAATCTAACCAGAGGCTGAATGCTCCCAAATATCAACCAGTGGGGAAATTAACCAAGACAGGGGCCCAGGGCTGTACCTATGAGGACCATCCTCACGACGTTTGCTGGCAGTGATGAAGAGGACTTGGGTTGCAAAGGCAAGCCCTCCCCATGTTCATGCACCTTAGTGGATGGAGGCTGGGAGCCGGGGGAGAGACTCGAACACACAGTGGGTGTCACTGACCTGTGGCAACTTGTTGACCTCCCTTGAGTAGCCTGTCTCTTTTGACATCTGTCTGTCATCTGTGAAACAGGTGGTGATGGTGGAGGGAGGGCAACAGGATGAACCCCAAGGCCTCCCAGGCTGGAACCTTCCAGATTCTATCCTGGTTCAGAAGGGTGTTTAGTTGCACTCCCTCCCTCCCCCTGGTTCAAGGGAGGACAGGGGCTCGGCTGAAGATACGGGGTAACCAGGAGGGTGAATCAGACCAGGATCAGACCTGGGGCTTTGTGTTGTCTCAGAAATTAAGGAGGAGGGAAGAACCAAGTCCAGGGAGAGAAAGACGCAGGTGGAAAAGATTAGGAAACTCCACTGTCGCTGACTCAGATTCGCCAGCGGGTGGCGCTGTAGGACAAGGAGCCGAGGGGCTCTCAGCGAGAGTGCTGTAGCCAGGCTGGGAGGACCTGGGCGGTGGCTCTAAAGAGCGTCCAGGAGTGTGTGTAGGACATCTGTCACAGCCCCAGCAAGTCACAGGGTGTGGGGCAAGTGGTGGGATAAACCAACCAGAAGTCCTGGAGCGCTGGGGCCGAGCCCATCCTCTGCTGGGACAGGTCTTGGAAAAGCAGGCTTGACAGGGCCACTTGCAGGTGGTCATCTCTCCTTGCCATGTAGGGGCTGGCCCCACATTTTGGAGCAGAGAGTTCAATTCTGGGTCCTTTAGGAAACTTCTGCCCGCTGATGTGCCCCTGCACCTGCCACAGGGGATTTCAGAGCGAAAGTGTGGCTGGCCTCCCTTCAAAATCTCTAGCTGCTGGGTGCACCTGTCCCTTTGAGCACACTGCCCTTGCTCCTCATCGCCCACGGCTCTGGTTCCTGCTCCTTCCCAGTGCACTTTGGTAATAAGAAAATCAAAATCTGTACTTACCTGTAGCTTAAAAGTGCCACACCCTGCGCTAATCACATTATATACTTTATTTAAGGCTGTCATTATCTAATTTAGTTTGAGGAAATGTCTTGTGTCAGGCTACTGGCTCACAGATTCTGCACAAAGAGGTTAAGACGCTCATTCAAGGTCCTGCGGAAAGTACTTGGGGAGCCGAGCCCTTGCACTTGACGATGGTGGTGTGGTATTGCTTGCTGCTGCCTGGTTCTGTGGCCAGGCCCTGGGCTCTCCTCTGCCTGACTGGGTTGCTCAGAGTGGGTCAGGGTGGCTTTAGCCAAATGAGTGAGGTTGTGCTGGGCATGGTGTTGCAACCTGTAATCCCAGCAACTCAGGAAGCTGAGGCAGGAGGATGGAGAGTTTGAGGCCAGCCAGGACACCTTAGTGAGACTCTGTCTCAAAATAAAAAAAGACCTGGGGTGTAGCTTGGGGTAGTGTGCCCCTGGATTCTGCCCCTAGGACTGCAAAATGAGTGAGAATGTGGTCTCCCTGGTGCTGGGGAGCGGGGCCAGGCCCATGGGTGGCTGGGCTCCATCAAGCCCTGCAGAGTCAGGGGCCGTTGTGCAACCTGGCTTCTGGGGGTCCGCAGTGTGTGGAGGGTGGTCACTTCCCTCCTGGAAGGACGAAGGCAGCCGGACCACTGCTCTGCAGAGAACAAAACAGGCTGTGGAATTCACCTGGGGCTGTTCCCAGGAAGGCCTTTGAGGAGGGGTGCAGCTGAGCTCTGAGTGACAAGCAGGAGGCAGGTGACAGCGTGGGGCCAGGCGTTGCAGGCAGAGAGAAAATAAGCCCCAAGCCCAGGGCAGGCTGAGCGGCAGGCGGAGGCGGGGCCAGGGGCGGGCCTGGCTGCGGCTCTCAGGGGTGATGGAAGCCGAGTGAGAGAGAGAGCAAGGGGCTGTGCTGTGGGCCAGGAGGCAGGGAGGTGGCCTGGGTCCTCCAGGGAGCACAAGGCTGGTGGCAGTGGAGGGGGAGAGTCGTGGCTGGCCCAGGCTGGGGCTGGGCAGGTGATGGTGACAGTCTTCTGGTGGCTCAGGTGTCAGGGAAGGAACAGAGCGATGCAGGTTTGGGCCCCAGCAGCTGGGTGGATGGGGTCTCAATTGTGACGCAGGAAAGACTGACGAGGAGGCCTGTTTGGTGGGAAATGGAGTCTTCTGACTTGGTTAGAGAGGAATGACAGGCGCCCACCTGCAGATGACAGGTGGGCAGCTGGATGCACAGTCTAGGATTCTGGGGTGAAGTCCAGGTGAAGCTCGGCATCGGGGAACCTTCAGGCTAGCAATGGCGTGTAAAACTCAAGAACTTGCCTGCCCAGGAGCTGTGCCGTGGTGCCTTGGAGGTTGACTTTGAGAGTCTTGGTGGCCACGCGGACCACCGACAAGTCTCAGTTTAGGTGGCTCGCTACTTTTATTGGTTTATTGGTTTACAAACAGGGACTCGAGGGAGAGGACAGACTGTCTTTTAAATTTAAAACAGACCAGTATATAATTTGTGAGAAGAAGCCAAAGAACCTGCAGAAAATTGGATTAATAAGCACTCAAAAGTTTGCCCAGGAAGTCCCCGTGGCCTGGAAGCCTCTCTCCTTTGGGAGGGGTCCACATCCCAGGCGATCTTGGTGGGAAGTGCAGCCTGGCCTGCCTGATTGACGGGGCCCTGAGCTGAGGGGTGGGGGCTGTCCGAGTAATGAACCATCAGCTCTGCCTGCTGTCAGGGGTCCCAGAGAGATTATTCTGCTGTGGCGAGACACTAGGCATCCCAAAAAGAGCAATTAAAACTCATGTTTGGAATATGAAATGAGAGCTTTCAAAGCACGTCACTGTCACGCTTTATGCAGGAAACACAGGTTGTTCCTAATGCCTGATGGGCAGAGCTGCAGAATCCACCCTCAGTCTGGATGTTTAAAAACTGCCTTGTAATTGTTGTTCGTCTGGTCAGGTGAGGGCTTGCGAAGAGAGCAGGGTGAGCCTAGGGAGGAGTCCCCGGGTCGAGGGCTCCTGGGGTAAGGTAGGGCTGGCGTTGGCTGACCTAACGGGAGGGCCTTACCAAAAATAACCAGGCTAAGACCTGGCTGAGGTGCTTGCACAGCGGAGCCTGCGGAGGTGGTGGAGGGTGGAGCTGGGCTTGGTGAGAGAGCTGAGCCTCCAGGGCGTCTCCCACTGGAACAGGCCTGTCCTGGTAGGCGAGGGCCTATGGGTGGGTGTAGTTGCCCATGCGCAGGGTCCCCTGGCGCACTGCATATTCTTCACGGTGGGCTTTGAATGCTCTCTGGCGATCAGCCTCCGTGGGGAATGTGTCAAGATGGGGTCCCACCTGCAGATGGAAGGGAAGAGCAGGTTGGTGAGGCTCCCTGGGGTTGCTCCCCTCCTCCCCTGGTTCACCCGGCTCCAGCCACACAGTGATGATAAAAACAGCTGCAAAGGGGACGGCACCAGGAAGGGCTCCCAGGGAGCAGCAAGGGGCAGGAGACCCAGGGAGAGGGGGCCACAGTGCCTCGGCCCAGCTCTCGCTGGGGAAAGGCCTGCGTAGTCAAGGTCACCTTTGACCTAGCAGCACTGTCGTCCTCCGCTGCTGATTTTCTCTCATTAAAAGCCATTCCCTCCCAGGAACGCAGCCCACTGCCTCCTGCTGGTCTGCCATCGGGGCATTGGGGTCAGAGTTCCAGAGTAACACCTTGTCCTTCTGGGAGGAAGCACTCGAGGGAGACAGATCCAGGGGGTGGCAGGGGCTGGGTGGGACTCGGTGGTAGAGTGCTTGCCTGGCATGATTGGGCCCTGGGTTCCATCCCAGCACCGGTCAGAAACAGTCCTTGGCCTGCCCTCTCCTCTCAAGAAATGGCGGCCAGCTGGGCGAGATGGAGCACCCCCGTGAGCCCAACTGCTTGGAGGCTGAGGCGCGTACTCTGAAAAGGAGACTGGAGGGAAGGGAGGAGGGGACTGGGTGGTGGCTGAGAGCCCCTCCTGCAGTTGTCCACTCTGCCTCACCTCCCAGTGTAGAAGATCCACTCGCTAACTGAGCACAGCACCCTGGCAGGGCATTCCTGCCTAGGATAACCCAGAGGAGGCAGAGGGAGACAGGGCGTGGGTTCGCTTGTCCGCTGAGGCACCCACTCGTTCGTTCACTGGCTCACCCATTCATGCATTTCCGCCTGTCCGGCTCAGCTCCATGCAGGCATGGGCGATCCGGCAGCAAGCCAGCAAAACCCCGCCCTGCCCTCGGGAGCCCAGAGTCCAGCGCCAGGAGAGAGGGCATCCACAGCAGTGGCAGGACTGACCAGCTGGGCGTGTACCCTGAGCCCAGGCCTTGGAGTCAGGGAGGTGTCCCTGGAGAAGATGTGCTTATGGGCAGGGCTCCAGGGGGATACAGGGTTCCCCAGGCAAAGAGGAAGTATCCATGCTGGCCTGGACTCAGCGGAGCTCAAGTTTCCAAGGGTTCATGGGGGGACATGGTGGCTGGGTGGAGGGCCAGCTGGGTGGTTCCCTCTGGGTGTGCAGGGCAGCTGAGAGCCCTGCAGTGGCTTCAGGATAAAGCAGGAGCCATGTCCCCAGCAGCCTCAGGTTCTCGTCAAACATCCAGGGCGCCCTCGGCCCCCTCAGGGGTGGCCAGCTCAACCCACAGTGCCACCAGCAGCCTTAACGCGACAAAGGGAGAAAGAAATACTGACAGTGGATAAAATATTAAAAAGGGAGAAGGGTGACGAAGGAACTTGTAGAGGGAAGTCTCTGTGTACAGTGGTTTACAGACAAGAAACCGAGGCTCAGAGCAGGGTTTGGTTCAAGGTCACCCCACAGGAAATCAGGGGTAGAAGAATTCTGTCTTAGCCCTCCCCTCCTCCTCTAGTCTTTTGGGTTCTCCTTGGATGAGTTTTGGGCTCTGTGCAGAACATTCTGCTGCAGCTACTGCTGGTGCTGTGTCTGGGGTGCCCCCTGTCCCTTGATCACCAGAGAAAAGGAGACGGGGGGTGGGCAGGGCAGCTCTTCGGGAACCCTCGGAGTCAAATGGTGAGAGTGGACTTGGCTATTCCCGACTGACCATGCTCTTCACTCTGTAGAAAGCCACAGACCCACTTCTTCTGGAAAAACAAAGGTGCCCACAGTCCTTATGTCCAAAAAGTGCAGGCTGTTTCAGGGTCGTGGCCTTTGCAAGTCCCTGGATGGACTCAGGCTATGGCAGCATTTCCTGGGGCCATTCTGGCCTCAGCCCTGGTCTCGGGCAGAGTCCCCAGAGCAGGCCCTTCCGCAGACCCCGGCGGCCCCTGTGGAGCACCTGTGACTTCAGCCCCAGTACTGCAAAACAAACAGTCACGGTGGCGATGACTTACAGTTTTACATAACGCGTAGCGTGTCAAGATGATTTCCCATCTAGGTATCACTGTCATAATAACTTTTTCTTTAAAAAGCTTTTAATAACTGGGCATGGTGGCACACACCTGTACTCCCAGTGACTCAGGATGGCAAGTTCTAGGCCAGCCTCAGCAACTTAGCAAGACCCTGTCTCAAAATTTAAAAAAAAAAAAAAAGGGCTGTGGATGTAGCTCAGTGGTAAAGCATCCCTGGGTTCAATCCCTGGTATCAGAAATAAATAAATATAAAAAATTTTAAGAATGTAATAGTCTTATTGGGGTCGATCTGACATACAAAAGCTGCGCCTGTTCACCGTGTGGAGCTTGAGTGTGGACACGCGTCTTGCAGCCAGGGCAATGCAAGTATTCATTGCTTTCAAAGTTCCTTGTACTATACTGTTTTTTGTGTTTTGGATAAGAATAGTTATTTAAGTTCTTATTCTTTGGTAAGAATAGTTAATGTGAAATTTACCTTGTTAGCAAATTTTAGATGCACAATATAATATGTACACTATTATCAATTATACCCACAATGTTGTACAGATCTCCAGAACTTATGTACTTTGCATGACTGAAATTTTATACCCATTGAGCAGCACCCCACAAGCGCCCCCGGCAACCACTTTCTTCTCTATGCTCCCATGAGTTCTGACCTTTATGATCCATGTCTCTGCTATCCCCACATCTCTCCTGGGCCTTTGTGCTGGGTTGCCCAAGGCCCTCTAAGAGGATATTTCCACAATCTAATCCCTAGAATGGGCAAATGTGACCAGATTTGGAAAAAAAGTTCTTTGCAGATGTAATTAAGTGAAGGATCTCAGGATGAGATCCCTCTGGAATACTAAGGTGACAAGGGTCTTTGAAGAGACAGAAGACACAGGAGAGGTCAGGTGAAGGTAGAGCAGAGGCTGGAGAGCAGAGCCTCAGCCCAGGAGCACCAGGAGCCTCCAAAGGCTAAAGGAGGCAGCCCTGGAAACTTCAGAGCGGGCATGGCCCTGCCCACATCCTGCCTTTGAATTTCTGTCCTTCAAACCGTGAGAGTAAATTCTATTGTTTTAAGCTACCAAGTTCATGACAATGTGTTAGAAACTTCTGGAAAAGAGTGCAGCCCCCAGCTGACCCCTGGGCAGAGTCCAGCATGGTGTGCCAGATGACCAGAGACGGTGGGGCAGTGTAGGTGGGGTGGGTGCTGACGCTGGGGGCTCTCGCTGCCCGTGGAGGCGGCAGGAGGATCGGGGGCTTCAGGGCTGCTCAGCTTAACCACAGCGCAGGAGGCTTGAATCGGAAGCTTTATTTTTTGTAATTTCCTTGACTCAACGACCTCACTGAAGCAGAAGCGTCCATCCGTCCACCTGAGACCTAGCATTAGCACCTGCCATGTGCCCGCGGGGATTCCAAGCTCTCCCCCCTGGGTTTTCTACAGGGGAGTTCTGGCTTTTTCCTGTGTGTAGGCTGGAGACTGAGCCCAGGGCCTCACACCTGTCGGGCAAGACTTCGCCCCTAGTCCAGTGGTGTTGGGGTACGGAGGCTGCCCGCGGTGACTAGCACAGGCGCCACGGGGCTCACTTTGTCAGCAGCTCTGGGCTGACTGGGTGGGGGGAGGCCGAAAGCCTGCCACCTGGGGTCTAGGAGGCTGATGAAGCCCATTCCCACCGGAATCCTGCGGAGCCGATTCACCCGAGACGGGGGCTCAAGTGAGCACACGCAGCCCTGGAGTTCGTGAGGCAGTGTCTGCTGCTGCTCTGGGGGGTCCCCAGCCTGGCTCAGGGCCTGGCATCAGAGAGGTGCTTTCATAAGGCCGATGGGTGAGCAAACCAGTACAGGAATGAAATGGAGAGACTTGACCTGGCCCTGGGGGGTCAGGGACGGCTTCCAAGGCCAGGTGGGACTTGAACGCCACCTGGAAGGATGGGGAAGAGGAAGGTGGCTTGACAGGTCCTGCAGGGAGTGTCAATAGAAGAGGGAGGGGCCTCGTGTCCCCCTGCTTGGGGTGGCCCTGAGTCTGCTGGAGAGAACCGAAGCACTCCCTTAGCAGCCAGGCCGGAGGGCTCTCCTGGAAGCCTGTTCAAGCAAAAGGTTGGAAGGAGAAAGGGGTGGGTCCTGGGCTGCAGCCACGGAGTCCCCAAATCCCAAGTCAAAACACAGTTATCTGCAGAGAGGGACCTTCCAGTCCTCAGAAAGCAGTCTGCACCTGGAGGCCCAGAACAGCACCTCCAGCTCCTCCTTGCCCACAGTGACGCAGGTCAGGACAGACGTGCAGGCCACCAGGTGCTATGGCTGTTTATTTCACACCAGCCTTGGCACATCCTGATGAGGACGGCACCACCAGTGGCTCCATTTGTAGATGGGAAAACAGGTCCCGGAAGTCCCCATCACTTGCCCTGGGGTTCACAGACAGGACTCCAGGCCCTGAGCCTTTGGCACGACACTTGTCCGTTTCTTAGAAAGTGCTCCTTAAGGCAGCAAGGTCATGGCCCCATCCCACACACACTTCCCCTCCGAAAATAGCAACTCAGCCCCACGTGAGGAGCCTCGGCACAAGTCAGGCCTCGAGCCCCTGCGTGGTCATGACCTGCGGCCCCCTGGAGTCCAAGGATGAAGAGCTGGAGTAAGGAATCCTTTAGAGATGCTGCTAAATTAAGCCGTCTGCGGTCTGTTTCCGCCCGGAGCTAGGAAATCGTAATGGCTCTGGCAGGAGACAGCTTTGCTGAGTGGAGCTGAGTCGCTCTAAGGCCAACACAGGTAAATAAGAGGTGAGTGCCACAGCCCGCCAGCAGCCCTGGGAGCCCTGCAGGCCGGGTGGCCTTCCCAGGACCCATGAAGGCACTGGTCCCATTTGAATGGGAGCAATATGCAGATCTAAACGACACCGCACAAGGAAGGGCGGAGAACCTCCACTGTGCAGTACCCCAGAGACACCAGGAGATCATGGGCAGACCTTGTCCACATGACGAGGAGAAGAGAAGTCACACGAGATGTCCCCAGGTGCCCAGTTGTTGAAAGATGGCTTCACAACAGCTACTCTGTAGACTCTGGAGGGGGAAATGGAAGTCTATGGGCAGGAAAGGCCTCTAGCGTGAAGGATGGGGCTGGGGGCATTCCAGTCAGTATGGACCAATCAAAGCCCTGAGCGGGAGTTATGGGGACAGACTGAAGGAAAGGAAGGCAAGCCCGTGTGGCGGGGGAGCAAGGGGAGGCAGAGAGCGAGCCGCCTGCAGACCTAGGAGGGGCTGTACTCCGTGGACCCCTCTGGGGTGACATCCTCTGCCCCTCTGCAGCCGGATTAGAGTAAGAGGTCTGAGCTGCCGGGGCAGGGGGACCACGGAGCCCAGCTCTCCCATGCTACAGATAGGAAAACCAAGGCCCAAAGGTGGGAAGCAACACTCAGGCTCCTGAGGCCCGGCAGAGCCGAGGCCAGCAGCCAGAACGCCACATCCTGCCCACCTCTGGTCTCCTCCTCGCCCCCAGCTCGAGCCCTGGATTCCTCTTCCCTGCCCATTCAGAAGCCTCTGGACTTTTCTGACCCACTTGGATGACCCAGTTCACGGGGTTGGCACCCTAAATGCGCCTTCGATGTTTTGTTGGTTTTGTTCTGAGCTTCGTTATTTTCCTCCCCTTCTTTGAGTTAAGTTCCTTTCCCTCATCTAGGGTCATCTGCTGAGCCAATTACCTCCTCATCTTTCTTTCTTTCTAATATTAGCATTTCTATGACAGCGTAAGCAGTTACATTTCCTCTCTAAACTCTCTCTCAGCTCATCTCAAGTTTTGAGCATATTTATTTTTGTTCAGTTCTCTTTTAATCTAATATCTGTTTGGATTTCTTCTCCAATCCCCACATTATTTGAAAGTACACACCACGGATTTTACCAGTTGCTTTCGTAACTGAGTTCTTGTTCTTCCTTCCTTTGTTTATCTATCTCTTTATTTGGGTACAGGGGACTAAGTCCAGGGGTGCTCTACCACTGAGCTATATCCCCAGCTCTTTTTATTTTATTTTGAGACAGGGTCTTGCTGAGTTGCCCAGCCTGGTCTCAAACTCGTGATCCTCCTGCCTCAGCCTCCTGCGCAGCTGGGATCACAGGCCCGTCCCTGCACCTGGCTACATTTGTTACTAATTTCTCACATAATGTCTGTGCTTCCAAATACTTTGAGGTTTTGCTTTGTATGCTTGCTGGCAAAGGCTCGGTGATGGGACCATCACAAAGAAGATGCCCTGTGAGCTGGCTCAGGAGACAAGTGACTGTCTCCTGTTTCATTTCTGTATTTGTTCTTTTATTTGACCACCTACTATGTACCAGACACTATGCAGGACCCTAGGTACACCTGTGAGACTGTAGAAAGCCTCCCCTGTCACGGGACTAGAAACTAGTAATAATACAGATTCTGACACATGCTTTGGGGCCAGAGAAGACTTCTGAGGAAATAACACATAGGCAGAGACTCAAAGAGAAGGCAGAGGCGGGCAGGGAAGGGGTGCTGGGGTCCATAGCACTGTAAAAGCGGGTAGAAGAGGGGAGTCGGCACCTCGTAGAGCAGGCATCTCAGTGGCCAGCAAATGCGGGAAAGGTGATAAGCGCGTGTGGAACCAGGAACAGCACACTAAGGGGGCGACGCCATTCATGCCCCAGGTTGGTGATAATAGGACCATTCTGACTTCACAGAAGCCGTTGTTCCCCACTAGTGAGGGTGTCATTGGTGTGACCACTTGGAGAGGCATCTGACGTTAGCTAGTGAGGCAGATGTGTGTCCCCCAGGAGCCAGAGGGTCCCTGCTCACAGCTGCCTGGAAGAGCAGAGGCATCCACCACGAAGTGCACATGAGGCACCCTGGCCATAACCTGACAGAGCGCTGGAAACAAGAGCCAGTCCATCAGTGGGGACGGACGGCAGTGAGCTCCGGCAGGGGACACTGGTCAGCTGAAACGGACACCCTAGGGAGGCTCCACCCAGCATGGAAGCCCCAGATACCTGTGGTCTTTGAAGTCTCATGAGCTGACAGAGTATGAAGTGCAAGCTTCAACTCCTCAGTGGCAGTGGCCACGGTGCAAGAGCCTGGGAACCCTGCGTGGCCGGCTGCTGCAGTGGGCAGGGTTCTGGCCAATGGCACTGCTCCAGACTTATCTGGACAAACACTACAAGTCTCAGAAACACAAGTTTGTGTGAAAACAGTTACAGACGTCACGATGGGCCAGAAGCAGGCGGCCTCGGGTACCATGTGGGTGCTTCCCAGGTGGGCAGCACCTGCCTGGGTCTCGCAGAAAGGCAGGCACGGAGTTGGGCCCGGCCCGGCCCCTGGGAGGGCGGGGCCGAGCGAGGACCACGCCTTTCCCTCTTGCTGACAGGAAAACAGGCGGGCAGCGCACGCAGGTGGAGGAAGGAGCAGGAGGAAGCGCCCCGCCCACCCCGCTGGCCGTGCTCTGGTTCACCTGCTGGAGGCTCAGGCCACTGCACCTGAAGACGGGGCTCTGCCGCCAGCCGAAGCCCAGCAGCCAGTGGATTGTGGCCCTGACCTTGCTAACTCCCCTGATGGCTCCTCCCTGGCAGGCAAACCCATGAGGCTTAGATTCATGGAACACCCAGGAAAACACCCAAGACCCAGAGCTCGCCCTGGAAGCCGGCTGTGGCCACCTTCCCCTGGCCTGAGGCAGGGGCTTTGCCAGGTTGGCAGCTCTGACCTTGCTGACGGGGAGATGCATTTTGCCTTCTCTTCCTGAAGCTTGAGGCCTCTGCTACAGGTGGGGGCTTCCAGCCCCACCTGTGGACTCCCAGAGGAGGGCACGGGGCTTTGCCCTGGAGCCTGCTCACGGGGTCAGGCCTTGTGTCTGCCAGAGACTGAGGTGCGGGGTCACACACAATGGCCAGGAGGGCCCACGCCCACCACGTGCAGATTGACAGGCGCAGTGGCTCTTCTGCAGCGCCTGTTAGAGTCCAGGCCTCTGACCCCATCCTGCTGCGGGGCCAGCTGACTCTTGGTCCCCTCTCATTAGTCACGCAATGGTCCCCCAACACCAAGCCTTCCTGAGACAGGTCTGGGGACCGAGAAGGCAAAAGAAAGGCTTGGAGGGAAAATACCCAGATTTTTTTTTTTTTTTTTTTTTTAAGTAAGAAATAAATCTGCCAAAGAGCTTAGGGAAAAAAATGACAGCCATGAGATTTAGTTTAGTTTTTTTTAAGTGACAACTGCTCAGGTGACTGGGAGAGAAATTTTGCTGCAAAAGATTGAGAGGCTGTCTCTTCTAATGAGAGGCACTTGGAAATTATGGATCAGTCCCAGGTCAGTAATTTCTGTCAAGTTCGGGGCAGCTGGAGGTCAGAGGCCCCAGCAGAACACAAATCCATGCAAGGCCTCTTTGGAGAGCAGACTGGGTCCCCAGCTCTGATGTAGCAGGTTGTAGCTTAAGTAATTAATGAGGGTAACAATCTCTCCTGAGACATCTGGTCCCCGAAATTGTTATTCTGCTACTGGCTCTAATTTCTCTGTGGTCCAAAAATAGATGGAGCAAGGACACAGAGTCTGACCCTCCCTGCTGACACATGCTGTGACTTCAAAGAACATCCAAACCCAGGCTGTGAAAACAAACTTCCTGTCTCCCCACAAGACTGAGGGCTGGCTCTGAAACCACACCTGTGCCCACTTTGCACAGCTGTGTCAGGCGAGTGGGGAGCAATGACCCTCTGGGGCTGGGGCTGAAGGGGGACCACCTTCATGTCACAGGACGGGACTAGAGCTCAGGAAGGTCAAGACACCAGCCCAGGGAGTCCCAGCTACTAAGCAGCAAACCCTGAACAGGAGCCAGGTACGTGTCCGCTGACTTAACTGGGCCAGAAGAAAACACGGGCACGGGTGCTTTTGAAGATGGGACTCAATCCACTGGAGTTGGAAGTTGTCCCCGTGCTCTCCGATCATTCCCAGGGCCAGTCAGCAGCAATGGGAACCACAATTGCTCTGTGTGAGCGTTTGCTCCATGTGGGTGGGTAAGTATTGGGCAGGCCTGGCTCTGGACGCCCACACACCCGGTCACGCCTGCCGCTGCTGCTCTGGATTCTGCGTTTGCTAGGCCCAGGTAATCGAGAGGCAGAAGGGTGATGGAGAGCTGAGGACACACCAGAGCCTCCGATCACCTGTGGCCACATCACAGTGGTTAGTCATGACTCTGTTGCAGTCTCCAGAGATGAGGCCTGGGTAACCATGGCTCTTCCAAGTGAGCTCTGGTGTTTGTCAAGTGACCTGATTTTAACAACGCCGTTGAGATATGGTGTATATACGGTAAACCAGAGGTCTCCACATGCCCCCGGGTTGGCAACCACAACCTAAGTCAGCATGTTTGCATCACCCCCCAAAGAAACCTGCCATCCGTGGTCACTGCCCTCCCCTCCCGCAGCCCCGGAAGCCACCGGGCTACTTCCAGTTTCCGTGGCTTGCCGTTTTGCCCAGCTCAGATACGCGGAGCCAACATCGCGGGGGCCTCGAAGGGCTTCTCCCACCGCGTGATGTTTCCAAGGTCTTCCAGCCTGGGGTGGGGTTGGCACCTCGTTCCTTCCTATGGCCGAATGATATTTGATTGTGCGACGCACCACATTGCTTCATCCCTCTATCAGCAGATGGTCCTTTGAGTCATTTCCATTTTGTGCCGCAAGGAGCTTTGCTGTGCTCTCGCTCGTCCTGGGTGTTTACCTAGGATACAACCACGGGGCCGTGTGGGGCTCTGCCCGGCCTTGGGCAGCTGCCGAGTGGCTGCAGAGTGCTTGTCGGGTTCTTATTCCACCGGCCACACTGGAGGGCTCCTGTTTCTGCGTCCTTGCCAGCACCGGATGCCACTGTCCTCCTCGTAGCTGTCCTACTGGGTGCAAAGTGCTCGCTCCTTGTGCTTTCGATGGGCGTTCCCTGATGGCTGATAATGCTGAACATCTTTTCATGTTGGCAGTTTGTTTATCATCTTTGGAGTAATGTCTATTCAGATCATTCGTCCATTTTGAAATTAGGCTACTTAGATTTTTATTACCGAGTTGTAAGATGACTTACACGTCCATGGGTACAGGTTCTCCATCAGACAGATTTGCAAGTATTTTCTTCCGCTCTGATGTCTTCTTGCCACTTTCTTAAGGGTGTCATTTGAAGCATGGAAGTTTTTAACTATGGTGAAGTCCAATTTATCTGTTTTACTTTAGTGTGCCATGTTTTATTTCCCTTTATGTAAACATCTTCATGCAACATAAAAGGCAGAATTGAGAAATACTTAACAATTCATTGCAATGGTCCTTACGAGGCTGGGATGGCATGTGGCTTCCATTTTAAGTCATGCTTCAGCTCTTGCAGTCTGGCTGTGCTCAATGACCACGTTCTGTTACAAAATATTCCAAGGCCAAGTCTAGGCTCATGAAAAAAGTATGCAGTGATTGATTAACAGGGTCTGCCATGGGCACAGGTGGGGAGAGTGCCAGGGTTTTGCTTTAAGAGATGAAAACAGTCTCCCATGGTAGCAATGATGAATACAGAGCCTGCCTCTCTCTACAGGCCGCCTCAGGTCGCCTGCACCTGGTGTGGCCAGTGGGTAGGTGGCAGGCAAGGGAGAGCAGAGAGATTAAAGGAAAGAGATGGGGAGGCCAGCGGGGGCTGACAAAGGCACCAGCTGGGACTCCCTGGAGCCTTGTTAGTGAGAGAGCGGCCCCAATTTGGCATGGGTGCCGGAACAGAATAAGCACTAACAAATGCTCCGGTCGTCATCTTGGGGAGAGTAATGCGTGCCATTTATTTTTCTTTAAATGGTTCTGCTTTTTAATCCGTTCCATCCTCCTTCTGGGTGCAGAGCGGTGTGGGGGAAGCTTGCCGGCAGCAGCTTTCCCCGGGGCCTGTGAGGAAAGCGTGGGCTGTCCTCCCTCCAGTCTGGCTGGCTCGCTCCACGTGCCCAGCCCCTGTCCTGGTCGGGCTATGGAGGGGACCCAATTCAGGGTGCACTGGGCTTTCTCTCCATTCGGAGCCTTTCCACCACCGTCATCTCGGCTTCTCTTTGAAACCCTCGTCCCGGAAAGAATGTGACGCTGGAAGCTGGCGTGCGGAGGCCCAAGTGCCCTGCCAGGAGAGGAAGGCCCCTTCCTGTCCCCTCTCCGTCTCCACCTCGGCGCCCCTGTCTCGCGCGCACCCCAGGATGCAAATGAACCGGCCCCCGCCATCGCTTGTGAAGCTTGACAGAAAATAATGAGCAGCACTAAATCTTTTATGAGGTCAACACTCGCCTTAGCCGAGCAGCTGTCAAACAAGAAAAGAACTTAGTGCTGGAGCCACGGAACTTCCATCGGCTCATTAAACCCAACAGGGCCCGGGCCTGGCGTGGCGGAGGAGACGAGGGGCCTTCCGTTTTGTGTCAGTAATTTGCGGCGGAGGAGGCAGAAGAAACAGCCGCGCCAAAGGGGCCTGGGGGGCGGCTGGGGAATCGTTAGCGCGCCGGGAGCGGCCGCGGCTCCTAATTGGAAGCATTGGGCATTATCAGCGGAGGATTTGCCTCGGCTCCCTGACAGCTAGTGGGCCCAGAATGATCGCCCACTTGTCAGTGTAAAAGACCATTAAAAACAAACCATTTTGATTTAATTGGAGGCGGTGCACCGTGGGGCCAGGTGAGGAGGCTCGTCAGCCCCGCTCACCCGGCTCTGCCCCTCTCCCTCTGTGTGATGGGCCGGGGTGGCGGCGTGTTTTCCAGACTTTTCGCCTTTCAAAAACTGTCTGAGGAAGGCGTGGATGGGAGGCCGCGCCACCTGGCAGCACAGCGGTTGTTTTCAAGGGGGTCCACAGCAAACGTGGCCAGCTGACCTGCCAGGAAGGGCTCCCGCGCGTTTCGGTGCCCTGATGATGGGGTCTGCTGGCTCGGTTCCTCCGGGAGGGGCCCGAGAGTCCGGCTGGAGGGGTGTGCTCCAGCAGGGTGCCCCAGATCCCGCGCCGCCTGCTAGCCACTTGGGGCAACACGGTGCGGGAGGTCATGGTGGACGGGCTCTCCAGTGGAGAGCAGGGCTTTTCTTTTCCTTTAAGCCCCAGTGAGAGCTAAGAAGGAGTCAGTGAAGGGGACATGTTGATGGAGACCCTTCCAAGGAGCCTCTGTGAAGGCGACGGCCCCGCCATCTGGGTTGGCTGGCTAGCATCCCCCAGGGGAGGACACCGCGCTGGTGGTGTGTGGTCAAGAGCCCTATGTGTCCCAGGAGGAGAAGCTGAATAGATGGTAGATGCCAACCTCCACTCCGGGCGGTCCTCCCGACGGGCAGTGCCTCCAAGCACATGCATCTCTGTGCCGACACTCTGTGCAAGTCAGGGAGCAGACCCCCACTGCCAGGGGCTGTAGGCGTCACGCGTCAGTTCTTCATGTGCTGTATGCCGTGGCCACTTGATAAATACTACTTGGCGCTGGCCAGATCTGGGCGAGGTCTAGGTATTTGTACGTTGACCTTGCCCCCAGCTCACACAGCCTGCGTCGTGTTGGGAGGGCCTCTGGGGGAAGCCAGGAGCACCAGCCAAACCTTTGGAACCTCCTCCGCCTGTTCCAACGCAGCACTGGACTGGAGGGGACACCAGACTCCTGGTGAGCTTCTAACTCCAGAGCGCCCAGTTTCGCTGCTGAGTTTAGACATTGGGGAGTCCTTGATTTCTCTCTCTGGGAATTTACCTGACTGCTTTCACAGGTGGCACGCAGTTCCTCCAGGACAGTCTGATTTTGCGCTCTACTGCAAATGACATCCTTTGCAGTGCCCCTCACATGGTGCCCGTCACCGCCTCATCACTTATTCATACAGGCTGTGGAGCAGGTCCCAGGCCACTGCCCAAGCGGCAGGGGCACACTCAGGGGTCACCCGTTGGGGTGGGACGCACCACACTGGGCTTGGTGGCGTTGTTCCCCTTTCTCTTACTGGAATAATGATCGGGAAGAATTTTTCTGGTATTTTTAGGAGGGAACAGAACCGTTCTGTGGTTGATGTGGCTGACCCCATCAAGTTACAAGTAGGAACAGTAGAACAAAATATCCTCAGGGAAAGAAGGATGTCAGTGCTGTTTTCTGGACACCTCTGGGGAGAATTCAGCAGATGGGAGATCTCTAAGGGTCTTGAGGGATGAATGGATAGACAAATGGCTGGACAGATGCAGACACAGATGGGTGGTGGGTGGATGTTCAGTTGGATGGATGAATAAACAGGTGGAAGGAGGATGGAAGGATGGATAGACAGATGGAAGACTGGATGCATGGAAGGCCAGATGGATCGATGGAGGGATGGAGGGATGGACAGATGTTTGGATGGCAGATGAAAGGATGGATGGAGGGATAGGCAGTTGAAAAGATGGATGGGTCGATGGATGGATGGATGGATGGATGGATGGATAAATGGAAGGATGGATTGATAGATGGGTTAGGAGTTTGGGATGAAACAACAGAGCCCAGAGAGGGCTGGGGAGATGGCTCAGTTGGTAGAGTGCTTGCCTTGCAAGCACAAGGCCCTGGGTTCGATCCCCAGCACCGCAAAGAAAAAAAAAAAAAATGCACCTGAGACCCAAGCATCTGGAAGATCCTCTCGATCTGCTTTGCTCAGCTTAAGCTCTAAGTGGAAGAGGTGTGGCTTTATTGTCTTCAGTATTTATGCCCTGTCTCCATTCAGGCGATTTGAAGGTGCACAATGGATTGCACATAATGTGAAATAAGGTATTCAATAGCTACATAAGTCGAAGATTATGTGAAACAAACGTAGAGACCCTCAGATCCCTAAGTTTCTGACTGTTGCTCACTTTCTGCCACATGGGGCACAAAGGAGCACATCCCATCACGCCGACCTACCTACTACTCCTTCCACAGTAGGAGGGATGGCAGTAGTACTCAATGGCTAGGAGCACAGGTTTTTGAGTCAGACAAATGTGAGCTCCAATCTTGGCCCTATCATTTTCCAGGTGTGTGGCCTGGAGCCTCAGTTTCTCACTTACAAAGCGAGGGTCATCTGCCTATCCCCAGGGTCATTGCCAAGTCCCTGGTGCGAAGCCCGGCATCCAGGGCGGCTTTCAAGATCTGCCGGCTGCCACCATGTTTGCTGTTCATGATATCGAATCCAACTACATCTTTGCTGCCCTCCCACAGGGGATTTCCACATCCAGTCTTATATTAAATGATTCAGGTGACTTTCATGCACGTGTTCAACATTTTGTTTAAAAATACGTAGAAATGCAAGGATTTCAAAGGGACAGATCTTCATGCCTGTAGACAAAGGTGGAGAGTGCAGCACTAGCCAGGGTCACGGTGTTGGGCCCTCCTGCTCTGACAGCAAGGCTGCGCTCCACCTTCTGACACATAGAACTCTGCCCTGCGGTTCGATCAAGAACCTGCACAGTGCAGGAGCAGGGAATTTGTAGGGCAGCGATTCTACAGGATTCCAGAAGCCAAAAGCACAACCAGGAGGTACGAGGTAGAAAGAGGCAGATTGGACTGAACTTGAGACAGAAGTTGCTGTGCACTGAGTTGTGTCCCCAGAATCATATGTGAAAAGCCCTAACCCCACAGTGATGGCCTGGGGTGGGGGCTTGGGAGGGCGGTCAGGTTCAGATGAGGTCGTGATGGGCTTCGTGCCCTCATCAGAGGAGACACCAGAGGGCTCCCTTCCTCTCCCTCTCCCCCACGTGGGGACAGTGAGGGCAGCCAGCTGCAAGCCAGGAACAGGGCCCTCATCAGAACCAACAATGCTGGCACCTTGACCTTGGACTTCTGTCCTCCTGAACCAGAGGATAAAGTCTGTGTTGCAGCCATGCCGCCCAAGCAGACAAATACAGAAGAACAGAGAAGAACACAGGCTAGGGCTGTGTAGCAGAGGAGCCAGCTCCACAGCCTGGTTCCTCTTGGAGCCCCGTGGGGCAGCACAGCAATGCAAAAGCACCCCCGCCGTGTGTACTTCAGGCAGCTGTGAGCGTGGAGCTGACCTTGACTCAGCCAACTGCAGGGCTGCTTGCCAAAGGTGCGAGGGGTCCTGGAATCTGCACTGTAGACTGTCCTCGAGGCCCCCAGGATCCGCAAGTTTGAGGACAACTCAGCTGTGGGAGCAGAGGCCAGGGTCTCATGCAGCCAGACTGCCATCGAACACCCTCCTCCGGCCTGGCCCGGCCTGGCAAGCGCTGTGTGCACAGCGGCACTTGCTGCTCTGTTAGGGTGCCCACTTTGTAGATGCCCTACTGCGCTCCGTCTGCCTCCACTTCCAACACAGTGAGCCTGAACCTGGGATTGATGGCTTTCCTTTCTAGCCTTGGAGCCAAACTGCAATTTAAAAGGGGCTGGGGTTTTCATCAAGGTCTAATGGCTTCCAGGGCAGTGGGAAGTGTGGGGTTTATTGCAAGTGCTTAAGTCAGCCAACCCTGGCTGGCCACGATGCTCTGGACACCCATCAACGCCCCTCTCCTGACACCCTCACTTCCCTTCCCTGCCCTGCAGTTAGCCCTACTGGCCTCTGACCTCAGTTAGACATTCTTAGCATTTATCGGCTCTTCCAGGGCCTGGGTTCCGAAGCAGCCAGGCAGAGTTCATGTCCCCCTTGGCCCCTTGCTAGCCATTAACCTTGGCTCCTGCTGTAAGCCAGGGAGCCTGGGCTTCCTCGTCTCTGAGACAGGGCTCTTCATTCCTGCCACACAGGGTTCCAGTTCACAAAAGTACCCAGGCCAGAGGACTCGGGATGGGCAGGCATTGGGGTCACTGTCCTTGTGGCCCTCAGGGACCTCCATCCTTACAGTGACACACTCCCAGCCCCGGGGCTGCAGTCAGACTGCCCACCCTTCGTGCTACTGGAGATATCACTGCCCAGGACTTCTTTGAGAAGAGGGAAGGAAGAGGCCAGGAGTCTCTGCCATGTCGTCCTCCCCCCGGTGGATTTTCTCCAGCACAGGGCTGCGTGCACCTGCAGGGAGCTCAGAGAGGCAGCCTGGCTCTCACGGCGACTCCGTTCACTTAACCTGGACCTGCGTGAACCCCAGGGTTATCCCAGCAAGTCACAAAGTGCTGCTCATTTGGGAGGACCTACCGCTGGCCATGTGTTAGGTAGCCTAGCTGGCATGAGGGGACGGGTTGATGAGCTGGGAGACTTGGAAACAAGAGGGAGTCAAGGGAGACGTTGAGGACCTTGTTCCAGAGGGGACAGGCCCACGCTCCTCCAAGAGCCAGAGGGATAATCTGTAGCTCATCAAGGGCTTATTTGCTTGGGGATAAGCTGGAAGAAGCTGGGGACCCCAAAGTCTCCTCTATTCCCAAAAGTCCCCACAAGACTTTCACTCTCTCGAGATTAGAGGTGTATACCTGATTCTAAAGCAAGCTGCCCTGCCCTATTTTCTGGTTGACTTTCAACACAAAAGTAGAATTTTCTCACCCAGCGGGAGAGAAGAGCCTTCTGGGTGGAGCTGAAAGTCCTTGGGCACCAGCAGGATTAAGGGCTGGGGGCCCCAGGCTGCAGGATAGGGCCTGCTCATGTGCCAGCCTCAGGCCCCACCCGGTGCCCCACGACTTCTCTACCGCTCAGGGAACTTGGCCACTGTCACCCAGTGCCCCTCCTGCACACCTTCTTTCCTCTTCCCCCTTTCCCCCACTCCTAGACCTTCAGCTCCAGTCATTGTGAGTTGCCAGTATTTGAGCAGCAATGTCACCTCCTGAGCAGGAGCTTAAAGATTCGGCACCTCAGAGGTGCCGGGTTTTGTGGATCCACCGAAGCCTCCTCCTCTGTCCCCTGGGCGAGTCAGCTCTTCTGCATGGTGTCGGTTTATAACAGGGGTGTCTGTGTTTAGGGAGGAATGTCAACTGCATCAGGGCCTCTGAGTCACTCTTCCTGTCCCTGTTTCTGTGTGTGACATGCCCCACTCCTGTGCTCAGCACCCTGCACGGCAACCTTGGATGATTCGTATTCCAGTGTGCGAGAGCGACAGGATTCTTAAAATACACCACTAGCGTGGGACCTGGGGAGGGGCAGCAGATGTGGCATCTGCCCTTCCTGGGTCTGATAAGTGTGACTGGGGTTGGGCACACCTTGGCGAGGACAGCCCGTCCTACCTACAGGGAGCAAGCCCTCTGGAGAGGCAGAGGCAGTGGGTGGACAGGGCAGGAGGCCGCTCCAGGTTTACCAGAGAGTTAACTTTCTAGCCAGCCATGATTTGTAAGAGAGCTTAAAGGTGGCAGAGAAAAGCCTTCTCTTAGATTCAGCAGCTTTCACTAATCAGCTGAGTCTCTGGGTGTCGGCGCTTGGCTGACTGCTGATATTTTTTTTTCCCTCCATCTCCGGCTCCTGTTAGGGAGCCAGGGGCCCAGGAGACCCAAGGCAGGGTTAGTCTTCCACAAAGAGAAGAGTCTGATCCCAGCGTCCAGAGCACAAGAGCCTGTAAATCAAACTGTTAGCTTAATGGCGTGGACCATTATTCTAGAGCAGTGGGGCTGAAACTGAAAGCCAGATGAAAATGCCGTCCATTTGTTCATACTTTGGTGGCTGAACGACTATGTAATGTGGGGATCGTGCTACGGAGGCCAGGCAGCTGCAGGAGGGGAGTGCTGCGTGCAGAGGCGCCGGGTGCGTGGGCAAAGCCTTTCCAGGGGAAACCGGGTCTCCCGTGAGAGCACGGCCTTGGCCATGCAGAGCCGGCCCAGGGAAGCCAGCTGTCTCCACTGCCCAGGGACCTGCTGGCCACTGACCTTTGTGTCTGATGGAAAGCGCATGTAAGAGACTGGCCTTGGCCGGCAGCATGAGAGCATTGGAGACGCGACAGAGAACTGGGTTCGAAGGAGAGCTGACCATGGGAAAACCCCTGGGGAAGAAGTTGGAATCTCCATCCTCAAAAAACAGTTTTTAAAAAATAGCCTGACCAGAGTGACATGTACTCGGTTCAAAAATCCAGAGCATGCAGGAAACAGCATCAGAGAAAGAAACCGCCTCACTCCATCACCACACCTACCACGTGGGGGACCCTCCTTCCAGACGTCTGTGGTGCTGTGCAGACACAGGGACGTAGGGTGTCCTGTGCAGGTGGGGCTGCACACCCAGGTTCTTCCCTTGGGAATATTTAATCAGGTGTCACTCACTGCAGGTGAGAGCCTGGATTTCCGCAGTCTGCATGCTCCACTGTTTGAGTCTCCCAAGGCGACCTGAGCTGTCCTTCATGGCCACCACCCAGCCTCAGGAGCAGTCGCCCTGGTGGCTTTGGGTAGAAGGATAAACCAGCTACTTTTCATGGCTTACAATTAGGTGGCCGGAGACCACACAGTTCAGAAGCAGTCACAACCAAGAGCAAAGGGACCCTGTCAGTGACCACGCCACTCAACAGGCCGAAGGAGGGCTGCTGAACGGCAGGGAGGGCCGGCCACGCCCAGGGACAGGGTCATCATTGCGAGAGCTGACCCGCACGCACACCAGGGGCGGCCGGCCCAGGTTGGTGTGTCTCCACACTTCAGGCTGCTTCAGACTTCCCTGTCCATCCGTCTACCTGTGCAGCTGCTGTCCATCCACGCCAGCACCCCATTGCATCAGTGATGGCCTTCGTCTGGCTCCTCAGCGACCGAGCCATCAGTGCTGAGAGCAGGCAGGTGCGAGGCCGCTCAAGGAAGCGCTGGGAGCGGGGAGGGAGCGCGCCATCTCCTCCACTGTCCTCACTGCCAATCAGCTGCTCCTGATTGGCAGCTCCGCGTGGGCCAGGCTCTGCTAAACGCCGAACACACGTGTGCTTACCAGCTCCTCCAGCAGTCCTGCCAGGGAGCATCGTTAGCTCATTTCATGGAAGAGGAAGTGAGTTAGTGAAAGCCACCCGACAGGCCAGGAGTGGCAGGGTCACTTCCATGCAGGGTCCCCTGCTTCCCCCGCCTGCCCCTGCCACAACCCTACCCTGTAGCCCACAGCACCCGCTGCCGAGGGCATCAGAGCCCCCTGCCACCTGGTGCAGAGGGTGTCAGCCCCGGCCCAGAGGCTCCTCCACCTCGTAGTGGGAGATGAATTCACAGCCGTCCCCCAGCTGGGGACCTGAGGAAGGGCGGGAGCAATTCCCCTGGTGGTGCAGTTGGGCCTGGGGTCTGCTCCTTGCCCAGGAGCCTGGAACCTGGAGTCTTGGTTTGGAAGGGCCCTTCCAGGACCTCTCCTCCCTCCCAGGTTCAGGTGTGGAGACTGGGGCTCCACAATCCAGGCCTCTCCGCACAGTGTGAATGTCCTGGCTGGAAGGCCCACCTGCTGCCACCGACTGTCCCTCTGGGTGCGGCCATTCTGTAGCAGCTGCTGGTTACAGGGACCAGAACGGGCAGCCCTGCCTGCCTGGGACACGGCAGGGCCCACAGGAGCAGCGCACAGTCCTCCCCTCACGCCCTAAGTGACTTGTGCAGTGCAGGGTGGGGGTCCCGGTGGCCCCTCTTGCAGCCGCCCTCGTGGCCGGCTGAGGGAGCAGAGAGCAGCCCTTGCGATGCGGTGACCGGGCCCCTGGGCGGCCGCCGCCCTGCCTGCTGCTTTTCCATGTGAAAGGTGTTTAATTATTTCTGACAGAGTTCAGCGTCGACATCTGTTCGGGAGTGGGGAGAGTCCATTTAGGTTATCCATCACTGTGACAGGCTCAACTTTTTTGGAAGCGCTGTTTCCCTTCACAATGGGCCCGGGTGGGGGCAGCGGATCAGCAGCCCTGAGACTCAGACAAAGGCCCCAGGGCTCCGTGCACGACACAGGCCAGTGGCCCCCACCTGGCTGCTGGCCGGGCCTTCAGACTAGACAAGGCAGTGGTGGGAGGGCAGTGGACACCTGGGGAGGGTCTGTCAGACCCTGGGGAGGCCTTAATGTCCTCAGTTCTTCGTTCATCTGTCCACTCATTTGTTCATTCCACAGATCACATCATTTATGCCAGGTATCCTGTTGGGCTCTGGGGACACAATGGGAGACCCAAAGCCATGGTTCTCGCGGGGTAACGTTTTGCTGGGGAAGATGAAAACATGACCCAGTTAATTAATTAGTGGTCAAGTTGTTAAGCGCCACCGTGGGGAAGAAAGGCGCCCTCCAGAGGTGAAGAGAGAGGCTGCCGGGAGGGGGCTGCCATTGAGGGGGCGCCTCAGAGGCCTGGGTGTTAGGCAGCCCTGGGCTGGACCCCAACACAGGTGAGCCCGTTTCCACACCAGTGGGGTGGGGAACAGGATGGCCGCGGATGAACACGCCCAGCACTCAGCTCGGAGTCAGGGCGCAGTGACCGTTCTTGTAGAGTCATGACCCCACCGGAGAGGACTGCAGGTGATACAGCCTGTAACAGCAGCACCCTGGGGGTCGAGGGTCTCTGCTGGGCTGGCCCCTGGCACCACCCCACTCACTCCAGGCTCTGGACCGAGGGGTGGAGTGACTGCAGCATTCGCTTGCAGAGTCCCAGGGACACCCTCAGAAGAGGGGAGAAACACCCCAAAAGCCAGGGCTTGCATTTTGTCTGTCCCGTTGTTTCTGTGGCACAATAGGAGTGTGCGCGTGCCACACTGTCACAAGACCTGGATTCCAGGGTGAGGAGGGCACCGTCCTGCAGGGCCCGGATGCTTGTTCTGAGGAGGAAATGAAGTCATCCACAAAAATGGCTTCATGCGAAGCCTGGCACAGAGCAAAAGTCATCCTTCCAGGCTCGCTGGTGCTCCTAACAGCGCTAGAGCAGCCGCCCACCCCCCGGGAGAGACGCTCTGCCGAGACAAATTCCCTCTTTTGAAAACAGAAGCATTTGCTTCTTGCACATGGAGCCCTGCCTGGGCTGGCCCTGCAGGGCCTGGGTACTAGAGACAGTGCGCCCAGCATGGAGCCCTCCATGGTCCCTGCACGGCCGGCCTGTCCCTGCTCTGCAGGGGAAGAGAGTGGAGACCACCTGCACCCTCCCCTGTTCACAGTGTCGGACTCTAAATCAGAGACGAAGGGGCGCAGGAGTCCATGCTGTAGAGCAGAGCCCCAGAGAGGGCACTTCATGCCTGTGGACCCACTGGGGCAATGTCGCCGGGCATCTGTCTCCCCATGGACGTCAGGGAGCAGCAGAGAGGAAAGGTAAAGGAGGGGCCAGGCAGGGCTGTGGGCTGCCAAGCTGGGAGCGGAGAGGAGGGGTGTGTTTCAAACCTGGGACATGGAGAGAGAGGAACGAGGCCCGTGCACCGGCACGGCCACGGCGGGAGGTGCCGTAGAGAGCAGCGCGGCCATGACCCCTGCCACCCCTGAATGGCGCCTGGTCGTGTTCTTTCCTTGACATTTGCTGTGAGCGCGGCGGCAGCCTGGATGACGGGCGGCGGGGCACATGGTCACTGACATATGCTGATGGAGGCCACTTGGGCAGGACATGAGAGGACGCATCAAGGGGGACAAAGCAGGTTTCCCGGCAAAGCTCAGCAGCTTGTTGGAGTGCATTAGACTCAGGAAGCCAGCCGCCCTTCATTGTCTGAACTGAAGCTTAACGCAACACGGCAGCCGGGCGGGCCAGCCAGGAGCGCCGCCGCGCGCAGCTGTCTTCCTGGGCCTGGCCAGTCCCTGGTGGCCTCCTAGAGAGCCTCCCTCTGCCCGAGTTGAGCACACGCAGCCCCCTCCCCGTCTCCCATTTCCCTTGGTCTGTGATGCTCCCGACACTCCCATTGTCCTTCCCCTGCTGAAGCCTGCTGAACGGGGACCCCCGTCGAGGAGCCACAGGGCCACATGGTCGAATGAACACGGGTTGAGTTCTGAGGCCAGAGCTCGCCGACCCCCGAACCCTTGGCTGGGTTGGTCTGACTCCGTCCTATGCTTGAGTCAGCTGCCTGTGCCATTTGCTCCCCTCTGGAGGGCAAGTGTCTGGGCCTGGGCACCAGACGTGGTGCATCAGTAATCCCATCACTGGAGGCATGGCCTGGACAGCATCTGCACTGGGCGGACAGACAGATACCTGGCTCTTTCTGAGAAGCCTGCGATCGGCCCAAGGCCGGCTGCCACCTAGCATTCGCCCCGTTTCCTGTCTGCAGAGCAGGTCGGGAGGCAGCAACTTCCCTGGATGGTGCCCATGAGGAATCTGAGCGAAGAGCAGCTCAGAGCCTGGCACTCAGGCAGTGCTCAAACTCTGTTAGTCCTTGCTATTGCCATTGCTATGCCAACCGGTGAGAAGCCCGCAGAACTCCTGGACAACAGGCAGAGACAAAGACGGGAAGGTGGCTGGCAACCAGCCTGTGCGCAGGAAGCGGCCGATGGAGGGGACACTGACCTTCCGGAAGTGGGGCATGTGCCAGAGGGCGTCCAGCTTCACTGGCGGCTTGTATTTCCTCAGGTGATTGCTCCGGGTCTCATACAGCTTTCCCAGGATCACCTGCGGAGGAAGAGTGGAGGCCAGAAGCCTGTGCAGCCAGCAGGGACACCAGGGCAGAGCCCGGGATTCTCCTGTGGACTGCTTCCTCGTGGCCCTGGCCCTTCTCCTGGGCTAGTCACAGCATTGCCCTGTCGCCCTGCCCCTGGCTGCAGCTCAGGGGCCCCGGGAGGGACATGGGGACACCCGGGCGTGTCGTTCTGCTTTGGCCCTGCAGCACTGGAGGTTGTGATGTGAGGCTGCTGGGAGGGCGGAGTGGTGTCCTGTCCTCCCAAAACTTCCTTCCAAGGTTAACGTGGTTCCAGCGTCCACAGGGCCTCCATGGTGTTCAAGAGAAGACAAGTGCTATTGTCCCTTCGGAGCAGGTCCCCACCATGGCCCATCGGGGAGGAGAAAGGTGGGATCCTTTGGGGAGAGGAATTCAGAGGCTCCCTCCAGAGCCCAGAGGGTCTCCGTGAGTGGACAGCAAAGGCCAAGAGGAAGCTCCCTCTCCCTGAACTTCGAGCTCTGTGCCCACAGGCAGGTGCCAGCATGCCCGCAGAGTGTTGTAGCTCGTGGGTCTACTAGAACTGAACTGACCCCTCCACCTGACTGTACTGGAGATAAGGTCCAAGGGAAGGTGGTTGAGGTTGGATGAGATCATAGACTGGGCCCTAGTCTGACTGAAGAGGGGGTCCAGAGCACTCGCTCCACCACATGGGGACACAGGGAGGAGGTGACCAGCCAAGGAGACAGGCCTCGGGAGGAACCAGCCCTGCCCCATCTTGATCATGGACTTCCAGCCTCCAGAACTATAAGAAAATAAATGTCTGTTGTCTAAGCCGCCATCTGTGGTTTTGTCCCTAGAACCAACGTGAGGTTCAAGGCCTCCGACCTCAGAGTCTGCTGAGGGCCCTGGAGCCTCCTGTGATGCTTGTCAAAAATTCAAGAAGCCCGTTTACTCCCAGAGCCTGCGCAGAGCCGGGACCACCCGTAACAGATGGGGTCAGGGATTTGGGAGAGGGTGCAGGCAGCCAGGCTGTGCCCTGCAACGGGGCGCAAAGGGGACATAGGACAGGGCAGATGGTCACCCCCGTGGACTTCCAAGTCCCATGGGGCCGCTCGGCAGTAGGCGGTGCTGAGTTGGCACTTCCGGCTTGGCCGAGCACCTCACCTGGATTCATTCCTTCAACAGATACTGAGGAGCGTTCGTCCCTGCTTGACTGGGGACATCACTGAGGACCCAAAGACCCCTGGGGGAGCTGGCATCCCGCAGGAGAACCTAAACAAACAAGTGATTTCAACTGTCTGTGGCTTTAGTGCTGCGAAATGAGAACAAAGCAAGCCTGCAGCTGGGCAGGAGGTCAGAGGGCGAGTGACAGGAGGGCAGGGAGGGCCCCCGACAAGCAGGGGACACCTGGGCCGTTTCAGATGAGCCCAGGCCCAGTGTGCAAGGTGCGTTGGAGCAGCAGCAAGCAGGACAGTGTGGTCGCTGGGACGGGCAGTGAGAGGGCAGGTCTCGTCCAGCACAGCAGGGCCTCCGGGCTCTGTTCTGGACTCTCTCAGAAGCTCTGGCAGTGGAGGAGTGGCATGAGCCAACCGGGTCTTGAGAGGCTGCTGGGCAGTTGGTGGAGGACAGGCCCTGGGGTGTCCAGGGTCGGGTGCTAGGCGAGCAGGTGGGCAGCGACTACAGCGCTCGGGTGGGAGTGGGTGAGCCCTGCACCCAAGTCCTGGCGCTGCTGGCCTTGCTGAGGGCTGGGTGTGGGCCCGAGAGGGAGAGGCCGCTGTGACTCTGGCCTTCAGAGCTGGGCACAGCGGGCTTGCCCCTTGTGAGGCAGGAGAGCGGGCGGGTGGCGGCTTGAGCTGGGGATCTGGAGTTGTCTTTGGATGTGCCACCGTGAGACGGGCGTGGGAGAAGCCGTCCGCAGCAGGGCGGGTGGCCCAGAGGCGCTTCAGCCAGAGCCACAGGCCCAAGAGCAGCCCAAGTAAGCGTGGTCTGGGACAGACCTCAAGAACTGGCGAGATCATGGACAGCAGGCACGGCAGACCTGAGGACATCTCCGCTGAGCCGGGCAGCAGGGTGGCACTGCACCGAGGGGCCCAGCGTCCACGACAGTGGTAGCTGACGCTGCGCTTCCTCAGCCCTGACCCTCCAGCCCCGGTGTGCATGCCACCGTGTGCCCCAGCTCACTGCCCCCGGCTGAAGATGAGGAAGATGGGGCTCAGGCCTTCGTTGGGGGTCCCCCGGCTGAGCCTTCTCGAGCTGCATAGACGCCTGCAGTAAGTGCGTCTGGGGATGTTTGCTGCTCCAGAAACCGAGCCACGGAACAGCAGCTTCCCTCTTCTGAGAGCTGTTCAGGTGGTTTTTCAGGGCGCAGGCCCACACCCAAGGACCTAGCCTAAAATGATGTTGAGAGCCTGGTGGGACCCAAAGTGTCCGGTGAGCGGGACCTGCAGAACCAGGACCTTAGGAGTGAGCCGGTGGCCAGCAGCTGCCATGTGTTCCAGATTTGTCCAGGAATTCCACCTGGCCACTTGTTCTGGGTGTGGACCGTGCTACCAAGATCTCCTGGTGCCGATGGAGTCCGTTTCTGCCTCCCCAGGGCTGCTGAAAGGCCCGTGCTGCCGCCCGATGTGGCGACGATCTGAGCATTCCTCCTGCTCTCTGGTCGGCCTCAACGAGCCTTTATCTTTTGGCCAAAACCAGGTCCACGGCACTGGCTTCTACGCACACTGGGCCTTGCTGGCTGTCACTGGTTCCACACAGAGCCGGGTTTTCCATGTTGCTGGTGCAGCTTGAGCTTTGGGGGCCCCTGCCCAGGTACTCCCGGGTCTATGATCTTGTAAGACCATAATGCTCCTATGCTTTATAGACTTAGAGAAGCACCAGCTGCACGCTCGTGGAGGTTGCAGGCCCCACACTACCGGGAGTGGCCGGGATGTGGCCAGGTGTGGCCAGGTGTCGCCAGGTTGTTTCATCTCTCCTGAAAGCCAGCCATCTTCTGAGGGCAGAGTCTGACAGACCTCCAGGGTCTCCAACCCCACCGTGGCCCAAGGCGTCCAGAAGGAACCAAATTTAACTGAGGTTGCCACCTCACTTATTGATTTATGTTGCTGACCAATTCTGTTGAGTGTATGTGGGGTGATTTACCAGCCCTTCAGGGCAGTTATTCCTCTGCCTTCTAGAACAGTTTTAAAGTGCTGAACCAAAGCAGAGGCCATCTACTCTGGGTTGACCAACTGGGCTTTGGGGTTGGAGGGATGCAGACACACAGCCTAAGCTTCTGAGCTTTCCCCATTGAAAAGGGGTACAGATGCCCAGCCAACAGGGTCCCTGTAGGATCTGCTGAGCTGGCTTTTAAACAGGGTGGCCGGCCCAAGATGACTGCTCACTAAAAGGCAGTCGTTACCAGACTTCATTTGGGTTCATTGCTGTTCAAAATCCAGCGCATCCTCCACAGCTGGCAGACTTCAGGCCACCACAGGCTTCCCCTGGGATGCGGGAGACCAGGCCATGTGAACTGACCGTCTCAAGGTCAGTACGGGGTTAACCACCCCACACGGCAACCTCCGGTTCTGGTGGCTCAAAGCCGAGGTGAGACAGCCAGCAACCACAGAGGAGCTGGGAGGCAGAGAATGTGAGTCTCCTCCTGCCTCAGGAGCCTGGGCTCACAGGCCTGGCTGCCCGCGTGGATTACCATCCATCCTGCTCTGTCCACTCCTGTCTGCACAACCGCCCACCTCCTCCTCCAACACAGTGTGAAACGCGGGTGAGCGGTTTCTCGTCTTCTTTTCCTGGTGGAGGCTCCGCCCTTAGGTGCAACCTCAGTCTGGATGCCTTTCTCTTGCTAAACTGTCTTGAGTGTGAGCCTCAGCCTGAACCCAGGATGGCTGGAAGGACCCTACGGAGGCTCAGCACAGCGGCCCTCAGGTAATCTGGCTCCTTCTCATGCCTAGTGTGGAAACTCGGGCCCCAGAGAGGTGGTGGTTCACGCGAGGTGGCAGGCCCAGAGCTGTGGTGGCAGCACCCTCATTAGCTGCCTCAGGGTCCCTGTTTCGCAGGAGGGGCACTGGCTACGTGTTGGACCTGCGGAGGCTCCAGTTTCTGTGTCTTTGTCCACATTCTGAGCAGCAGTGAAATAGCTGCTAATTAAAACTCGCAGGATCACAGGGGCTGTAAAGCAGCACGTAATGGTGCTGCTCCCTCTGAAACCAGCCACTACCATCACGAGGTGACTTTGTCAGCCACTAACAACAAACTAGCCATGGGTTGCTTTTAAAGCACGATAGTTAGCTCGGTTAGTGGCACCGAGCTCTTTAACAAGAGCCAGCCTGCTTGGGAAGAGCTAGAGGGGCCTGGAGAGGTAACAGGGTCCCTGGGAAGACCCTTCTGATCCTCAGATTGGCCCTAGAACATAGGCAATGGCTCTGTTCCCTGAGCATCCCCTAATCTGCAGGCAGGGACCTCACCTTCAAGAACTGCACCTTGGGGACAGACACACCTGGGTCTGATGGGATTGGAGAGTCACTTCCTCTCTCTGAGCCTCAGATCCCCCTGAGATCATGAGACACCTCCCCGATGGGGTTCTTGGAGAACCAAGTGCAGGGACTTGGGGTCCCTCAGCACAAAGCAAGTAGG
Organism: Sciurus carolinensis; assembly: GCF_902686445.1. Classification (NCBI taxonomy): domain Eukaryota; kingdom Metazoa; phylum Chordata; class Mammalia; order Rodentia; family Sciuridae; genus Sciurus; species Sciurus carolinensis. Next base: position 4,013,057 of record NC_062226.1, read on the forward strand.
CCTTCAGGTATTGATTCTGATTGTTGTAACCACCTGAGCTGCTGTGGTTTTTGTATGTTGTTTTAAATATTTACACATTCGAGGCAAGTTCTCTACCACTGAGCTACAGCCCAGCCCAAATTTTTGGGATATTTTCAAGGAATAAAGTACAGTTTGAGCATTTTAAAATGTTTGGAACAACACAAATTAACAGCTAAAGATGCTTTTCATAGTAAAAATCTCACTGAACTGACCTCCTGCCAGTTGCTAATGACTCCCATGGTAGCAGGTGACAGAGTTTTTATGTGGGGACCTGGGCTGCAACTTCCCCTGCAGGCCTGGGACATGGGACAAGGACAGCCTCCAGGTTCCTGGTGAGCAAAGGTGAGGCGCTGGGCACAGGGCCCCCCAAGTGGCCTGTTGCTTAATTTGTAACAAATTTCCTCCTGTTGAAGAGCCGTGTTCTTTGTTGGGTGCCAAACCACTGAGCCACCTCCCCAGGCCTTTCCAGTTTTCATGTGGAGCAGGGTCTCGCTGAGTTGCTGAGGACCATGCTGAATTGCTGAGTCTGGCTTTGAACTCACGTCCTTCTGCCTCAGCCTCCCGAGCTGCTGGGCTTACAGGGTTGTGCCACGGTCGGTGCCCAGCAGCGACTGTGTTCTTCAAAGCACCCTTCCAGAAGTGCGTTTCTTTTTCACTTTTTCTTCTCAGCCTGTCTTTATGGGTAGCCTAGGGCGCACTTCTGTCTAGGCCTGCTGGATTGTTTTAAAGCCTGATTTTTCAGAGGTGTGAAGTGGTGCAGCAATTTGGTGGAAAGGGTCCTCACACGGGACTCAGGACCCTGGAGTCGCATCCTAGTTCAGAGGCGCACAGGGCCAGGTGACTGGCACCCTGGCCTGTCTCACCCTCCCGGGATGACGTGCAAGGTGAACTGGACAATCACCAAGACCTGGTCCAGATCTGAATCTCTGCAGCAAGACACCACCTGACTCCCTGTGCCCACCCACCCTCCACCACAAACACACCAGGCCAGGCTCCAAGGTCGGCGCCACAGCCGACCCTTCTCTCCCCTCGCCAGCAATCCGCCCAGGAGTGAGGGCTGTCTTACCTTTTGCTTTTTCTCCAGCTTAATGGCTTTCTGGGTGGCCTTTTGCTCTTGCACCCACAGCTGCTGGTACCGGTGCTGCAGCAGATCAAACAAGGGCGTGGAAGGCCTGGGGAAGGCCAGACAGGCTTGAGGCCCAGGAAGTCCTGGTTCCTCTCCCGCTGCAGGCCCTCCCTCCTTCCCTAGAGCACTGGCATCCCTCTCACTGTCCCAGGCTGCAGAGCGAAGGGCTTCCAGGCTGCACAGAGCTTCGCGTGCACTCGAAATCCCTGAGAGGCAGGCCCTTGCAGAAGAGTCAGCAAATGTTGACTGCCTGCGCGTGTGGCAGTGTGCGTCTGAGATGTGACAAAGGCCCTCCTTGACCAACCTTAGACGGGGCCTTGAGCCTTCGTCCACTAGGCCTCTTCCGCCCTCTCCTTGGCCTGCTCAGGCCAGTCTTGGCCAAGAACCCTGCTAAGCTGATCCCTCTGCCCTAAATATCTGATTTCCCTGGAAAACTGATCAAGTTCCTCACCCCGCCCAATATCTGACCTTGACCTACCTGTAGCAGGGACCCTGTGAAGCTGGTTTAGCAAGGCCCCCCACCCTTGATGCAGCCTCTCCGTCATTTCCATCCCCTGACCCTCCCTCGGCTCACTGGCAATCCACCACCTGTCCTGTGTTTGGAATTGAGCTCAGTTCTGCCCAGGGATCTCCCCTTTTGCGCAGGACCGAGTAAGATCTGCCTTCACTACTCTCAGCTGGTGTCTGGCTCTAACTTTCTTTGACAGTGATTTCCGGCCAGAGAGCTCTGGTCCTGTGCTGAGCATTTTGTGGGACCCTTCACAACACCACAACACAGTGGTGCCCATCCTGGGGATAAAGGGGAGGGTGAGGTCCCAGAGCAGAGGGGGCAGCATTGGGAGTCACCTGCTGAGCTTCAAGGCTTGAGGCCACAGGCTGCACGTCCTCATAGGGAGCACTAACTGCTCCAGGTGAGGCCAATCTCTATGCAGATTGAGAGACTGAACCCACCAGTAGAACTCCGACCTTCACTCTGAAGCAACCTGCCTGGGAAACCAAGCCCTGTGGACAGCCCAGGAAGCAAGCCCATCACCTACCTAACCAGCCTGTGGTGCTGTGGCTTCCTGTGTTGCTGGTGGGCATAGCAATGCAGGAAGCTAACAATAACACGTAATGATCACCCCACAAGCCAGGACTTTACTGCCAGCTTCCCTGGTTTTTGTTCCCCACTTTCAATTTAGGATCAGTCAGGGAAAGCTAAGTATGTACCCCTAATAAATGACATGGGATGCCATTACATATAGACATATATAGCATATATATAGTATTGTGCATGTTAAATATAACGTATGACTTATAATGCTTATCATATATGAAATACATATTATATGTATGATGCATATCATGTACCTGATACATATATGTTTTTTATTTCCAAAAGGGAAAAAAGAAACCAAATTTTACTATCAACAGGAACTTATGGGGTGAAGGAGATGACAGCTCGAACTCTGGACTGTGCAAATAGCTTTTACTTGGGAACCATGGAAAAAGTGCCTTTTTAAGAAAATAGTTAAAATAAAATCAAATAAAGATTAAAGATTAGCACCTGCTGTAAATAACAGGAAGAAGCAAGTGGACCTGTTTGTCAAAATTATTTCAAGTGATTTCAAAAGAGATTTGGGCAGGATCTGTCTCGAATGGTACTGAGGACAAGAAGCACCCAGGAAGACCCAAGCTGCTCTTGCTGTTAGTAGTAATGTCCATATTCATGGGCTGGGCTGGGGCTCAGTGGTGGAGCGCTTGCCTAACGTGTGAGGTACTGGGTTCGATTCTCAGCACTGCATATAAATAAATGAATAAAATAAACGTCCATCAACATCTAAAAAATATTTTTAAAAAATAATGTCAATATCCATTATTTTGAAACTGTCAAATTTACATTGAAGGACAAAGTGAATTAGCAATTGAACAAACGCCTTTGGGAAGCAAGATTTTCAGAATTAGAGAAAAGAAGCACAAATATAAACTCAGAGAAGTGGAAAAAACCTCATCAGTTTTCGTCTCGCAAAATGCCGTCTTTCCCGTCTCCGCGCACGGGAGGTCCAGAAGCCGCCACCCCACAGCGGTGGGCACCCCAGCGCCCGACCTGCTCACGCTGCTGTTCTCCACTCCAAGGAGCAGGGCCGGCGGGAGAAACACCCTCCCCAGTGCCCGCGAGATCCCTGGGCCAGAGGCAAGGAGGCCCGGGAGGCCATCTGAGGAATAGATCTCAGGGGCCGAGTGGATGGGCACCGAGGGGCAGGCTGAGCCTGGAGAGGGATGGCTATCCTCTGGAGATGACGCGTGTGGGTACGTGTGCACATGTGTGCACATGCATGTGCACAGGTACTGGAGTCATTTGTCGAGGACAGTGAGCAAGCTCCTCCCTCGCTTTCCTGTGCAGACCACATTGCAGTGACCAAGGAGGAGGGAGGGGCGTCTGCACGGTGGCACCAGGCTATGCCCACGGCAGCAGCAGCGCTGCTGGGGAAGCACACCTCGCTGCTCCTAGTGAAATGGTGAGGGAGTGAGGGGACAGGCTGCCGTGGGAACCCAGCTACAGGGAGACCGGACCAGACCCTGGCGCTCGAGCATCTTGGGGTGACTATCGATGACGACGTATCCACCTCAAAAAGCTGCCGGAAGGACTTGGAAGGTTTTGCCATAAAGAAATGATGAAAGTTTGAGGAGACGGACACTTCGACCCGATTAAACAGCACCTACATACACGTTTGGGAACAGGCCATGGTGTCCAGTGGTAGGTATGAGTCTTAACATTTTCATGCCTCAGTCAAAAACAAATTCTAAAAGATATCTAGCAGCGGGTGTGGTGGCGCAGGCCTATGACCCCAAAGGCTTGGGAGGCTGAGGCAGGAGGATCACAAGCAAGTTCAAAGCCAGCCTCAGCTACTCAGCCAGCCCCTGAGCAATTTAGTGTCTCTAGATAAAACATTAAAAAGGCTGGGGAAGTGGCTCAGTGGCTAAGTGCCCCTGGGTTCAGTACCCAGTGCCAAAACACTGAGAAAGATACTTAGTAATCCTAAGATTGGAAGAGACTGGCAATCAAGTATTTTGTTACTCTAAAAGAATAATAATAAAAGAAATAGTGGGTCTAGCTAATGTCCCAGTTGGTGTGAAATGGCCTGATGGAGACCGATGGAAGCTTCACAGTGGCCGGTCAGCAGCTGAGCAGGACAACCAGCTTTATTCTTATTATTTTTTACTATTGTGATATATTATATGGGACAACTGACCCCAGCCCAAGGGTGCACACAGGAGCCCCCGCCTGGCCTGCCCACTAGGGCCAGGCCCTTGCCGCACATGGGTTTGTGGCGCCAGGGACAGATGCAGAGCTGGACAGGACCCCTGGCGCCCACCGCTTGCTTACCCGCTGTGCCCTGGCACGCCTCCCCTTCGTGCGGGTCTCCGCAGGTCACTGCGGGCCTGGGCGCCTCCCTGAGCCGAGGTTCAGCCGCCTTGCAAGGCTGGCCCCTCCGGATGCAGCCTGCACGCGGCTACAAGCAGCGGCTCTTTGTTTTCGGGCTGCTCTACCCCTGTGGTGACTTTTATTACTTAATTATTACACACCCCATGCTTCCGAGCGGCCTAATTTATAGCCTGCTTTCTAATGACACTACGTGCGTGATCTCGAAATATCCCCCCCCAGAGGCCGTTCAGGACTGAAGAGCTGTCTTCCCAGCAACCCCGCTGCATCCGTCACCCAGCCTGCCCGGCGGCCCTCCTGCAGCCGCGCTGACCCCCTCTGCCTCCTCTCCGGCCAGGGGCCCTTATGACCGTGAATGAGGCGCAGGAGTAGCTGGCGATGCTGTGAGTCACGGTGGCCGCGGCCGGGCCGTCTCTGCTTTGGAGCGTTAGCTTGGATAAACGGTGCAGAGGCTGACCCCACGTGGGAGACCCAGACGCAGGTCGCATCCAAACACCCTCACAGCCTCCACTCCGCAGACCAGACCCAGACACGCACCCCGGCCACACTCCTGACCCCGTCCCTCCAGGGCTGCCTGGCTCCAGCCCCACCCTCGGCCTGGACTCCTCTTCCTCCTGCTGGGCAGGTGCTCGGCTTCCCCTTTGCCTTCAGGTCTCAGCTGACCTCAGGGGCCAGCTCCTCTGAGGCTCGTCCCTTGCCCAGCACATCCTACAAGTGCCCTTGCCAAGTGCCCCTGGGGGCGACCTTCCCACGCAGCGCTTGGTCTTGGCCGTGGAAGGCCTGCAGCTTTATGTCTGGTGGGGACTCACCGAGCCCCGCTCCATATTCACGTGTGTTGAAAAAGGTGGGTGGGGGCGAGATGGGGACGGGAAGGAGGAAAGGGAAAATGGAGTTGCGTGTGTGTACGGTGAACTAAAGGAAGCAGATGGAATTTACAGTAATCGAGGAAGGGTGGCCTTTCAACAACCGGGCGGGAGCACTGGGCATCTTAGGTAAAACGATTTTTTAGAAAAGCAAGAAAAAAGGGCTGAGTCTGGGGCTCAGTGGAAGAGCACTTGACTGGCATGTGTGAGGCATTGGGTTCAATTCTCAGCACCACATATAAAGAAATGAATAAAAGAAAGGTCTATCGACATCTAAAAAAATCTTAGAAGATTAAAAAATCAAAAGAAAAAACAAAGTCCATGAAGTCTCACACCTTATATGAGAATTAATTCAAATAGATCCCAGGTTTAACCCTAAAATGTAAAACTGTACATTTACAAGATAATGCAGGATAAATTCTCTGGGATTAAAGTGAGGTGAAGACTTTCTTAGACTTGATGCTAAAAATATGACCCATAAAAGAAAAGGCTGATAAATTCCTCAAAATGAAAAACCTCCGGTCTGTGAGCAACCCCACAAAGACGTGGAAAGACAAGCTGCAGACCGGGAGAGAGCATTTGCCAACCCCAAACCTGGCAAGGGACTCCCCAAACCCAACAGAAAAAGACAAAAACAGGAACAAATCTAATTATAAAATGGGTAAAGTCAGGAGAATTCCCCCAGGGAGGCCGTGTTGGCGGCAAAGACCCGACAAAAGCACCAAGGCCACCAGAGAAATGCCAACCAGTCCATGATCACAGGCCACTATGCACCTGTTAGTACATCTAAAGTACTGAACAGTGACATGACCAGCTGCTGGCAAGGACCCAGAGAACAAAACCTCTCACACATCACTGCTGAGGGTGCAAACGGCACGGCCGCTCTGACTGGGAGTTCAGTCGTTTCTTTAAAATCTAACTACAGCCCAACAGTTGTCCTCCTGGTCATTTATTCCAGAGAAATTCAAACTTAGGTCTACACAGAGACAGATTCACACATGTCATAGCAGCTTTATTTGTAATGGGCACAAACTGAAACAACCAAAATGTCTTTCAGCGAGTGAATGGTTAAACAGACTGTGGTACATCCATGCTGCGGAGTAGTAGTCAGCAATGAAAAGGAACCAACCATGGACACATAAAATGGCTTGGCCACATCTCTAGGCCTTATGCTGAATGAAAAATGCTAGTAGTCTCAAAGTGACTTTCCGTATGATTCTGCATATATAGCATTCTTGGAATTTCCTGGGAGCAGGAAATAGTGGGAAGCAGAGTCCCAAAGTCCATCTGGGTTAGAAGGAAGGGATCTTTTCAGTGACAGGACGGTGTTGTATTTTGATTGTTATGTGAACCTGTACATGTGATAGGATGGCACAGAGTGTGAGGCTGGAGTCCCAGGGTCACCCACACAAGTATTTTCATTTTCATTTTGCACTAAAGGGTAAGTGGAGCCGTCATCAGGGGAACTGGAAGGGAGGGTCCATGAGCTCTGCTATTTGTACAGCTTCTGAATTTATAATTATTTTAAAGTAATGTAAATGCAAGAAAATATTTTTTAATAAAGCATGCTAGAGGAAAGACTGAAACAGCTTTCTCTACAGAAAGATGTTTAAAATTACAATTACACAAAGAGGTAGTCAAAGAGTATGGAGACAGAACAACAACAACAAAAAAACTAAGGGAAATAATCGAAACATGTATTAGGCAACTAATATTCTAAAAAAGAATATATTCTCCTGGGTGTTTGTGCTTTGTGGTATTTGTCAGCTTGTTTGAATTTATAATTCTTTCTAATTTCTTTTCCCATTATAATTAAGTATCAAGTTTGGGGCTTTAATTTTCATTTATGATTGTGAAGTTTTTTCTTTCTTTCTTAAAACCACTCTCAAACTTGCATAAGCTCCAGACCCGTAACAACTGGAGCTGTTCCTGATGCAGGTAGATTGTCTTTTAATTAGAAGAGAAAATTATATGCACCTTTGCACCAATGTAAAAACTAAGACAAGATCAGTAATTTTTGTCTAAGAAAATATAAACAGTCCAAGTTGACAGAAGCACATATACGAAACTCTAATAGCACCACGGGAAGCAGGTCCAGGCATAGATGTCCACACACGCCTTCTCCAACCATGCAGAACTTCCTAGAACTTCTCAAATACCAGCTTCCCAGATCATTTTAGGATCACACACCAAAACAAGGAGTACACGCTCTCGGTCAGTCTCTCTCTCAAAGTACGAATGAAGGAATGCGAAATAAAATCTCCCCAACGCAAAAGGGGCCATGGTCAGCAGCACAGGAGCCCAGCATCCAGCCCTGGGTGCGCCTGGAGCCTCACCCTGCCCTTCCCTCTGAGCGGCCAGCCCACGGAGCTGGGGCTTAGGCCTTTCTACCAGCGCTCTGAGACCATCTTCCCGAACTAGAAGTGACCAGAGAAGCCCTTGAGATTTCACACAAGGGACACAGAAAGTCCACGCTGGGAGCAACTTTGGACAGGCCGTGGGGGCGGGGCTCAGGGGACCCTGGGTCCCTGGGAGCTCCCATCTGCTCACAGCACAGGTGGCGGGTGGAAAGCCGGGGTCTTTGTGGTGAAATAATAGGCAGCTGTGTTCACGAAGATCCAGAAAGATGCAGAAGACACAGGGCAAGGGCGAGAAGACGGGTCGGAGTGGAGGAGACACAGGGCCCAGGGCTTCCAGGAAGCCCTGCCGGCGGGAGGCGTCCCCGGTGAGCCTGGGGCAGCGCGGCAGGGCCTCTCCACTTAGACACTCTATTTGACGCGTTCACAATAAATAAAGAGGAGAAATTCTCAGTCCAAGGGGTTCAGGGGACACACAGCCAGTGCTGGGAGCCACAGACGCGGCCCCCAGGTGCCCTGCCAGGACCTGAGCCCACCCCACCTGCCACCCCAGCCCCACGCCGCCCTTCCATCTGAGCTCCGGGCAGGCGGTTTGGCACCGGTGCAACCGAGGGCAGCCCCCTCCCCAGCTGCGGGGGTCCTCGGCTCAGCCCCTGCTCAGGACTGCTGGGCATTTTCACCCTCTTCCCCACCCACCTGACCTCCCCAGGGGACAGTTTTAGAAGCCGGTTTTCCTGGGGCTTTTCCCACAGTGATTTTTTGCTGCTACCTCACATCATGTTCAGTTGGTTTTTGAAAAGTAAACATAGTTCTTTGTTGTCCAGAAAGGCATTTTTTCCACCTCCAAATGCATGACTTTGCCACGGGCCAAGAGCCCCCATGGTAACAATTACAGACATCCTTCCTACGCCTTCCTCTGGAGCAGCTGAGGGGCCACACGCAGGAGCTTAATTATTTATCTTCACTAAATGAGCATGGAAAGAAAGGTGGGAGTGAGGAAGTTGAAGCCCAGAGAGGTCAAATGACGTGCCCGGGGTCACACAGCACACGCCTGTAGCAAAGCCTGGACCAGCCCTGCGGCTCGAGGTCTCCCACCCAGAGAATCCACATCGATGTCTGTGAAGGCCGCGGTTAAAGCTGAGGACCACCTGGAAGCCAGCCGCGGAGCGAGGAGGCCCGGCCCGGCAGTTTTCATGGAGGAGCCCAGACTTTTCTGGGCACCATCCTCTGGTGCTAGACCCTGGAGCAGGACCGTGCCCTGCCCGCGCTCCCCGCGCCCCCCACAGCAGCCGAGGCTTTCTAAAACATCACGTCTGTCCCTTGGCCCTCAAGGCCCACCTGTGGCTCCCTGCTGCCCTGGGGCTGCAGAGCACTATTTCCCACGACCCGAGCACAACCCTCTGCCACTCATCCCACAGGCCCCGGTCCCCGCCTGCCCCTCTCCCTGGCCGGGCAGGGCTCTCCCTGGCTCCCTGGGCTCTGTGCAAGCCCACAGCACTTGGCTCCTGCCTACCTTTCCTGCAGGCTCGGGGCGCCCGGGAGCAGGACCTTCCTGAACCTGCACCGCCACCCTCCAGCCCAGTGCCCGCTGGGTAGATGGGCAAAGTGGCTCCGGAAGCCGCCGAGCTTGTCCCGAGGACAGCTGACCTCCTCCACCGCAACACCAGCTGGGCCTGGGGAAGACACGAGCCTGTCCTCTGGACCGGGCGATGGGACGGGGCCCGACGTCCCCCCGCAGGCCAGGCTCCAGGGCAAGCACGGTGCGTGCGGTTCCTTCCTGTCTCTGCAAGAGGAAGCTCAGCCATGAAGTCAGCAGAGCAGGGCAGAACCCTGGTTCTCCTCGATAAGGGGAAACGGGGCATCCCCACCCCAGGAGAGAGGGCCTGGCCAGGGCAGGAGACACCTTGGAAGTGGCTGACCTTTTCCTGAGGATGAACAAGGGGGACCCCAGAAGCCAAGGAAGAAGGGGACAAGGAGCCAGGGAAATCCCATCCGGCTTCTATCTTTAAGGTCACAGTAAAGTAGGTCAGCTCGTGGAGGAACTTCCGTGAGATATAGGAAGGGCCCAAGCCCGAGGGCTGAGGGCTGCGCTAAGGTCCTCCAGCAACTGGAGTGTGCCTGTGGCCATCCAGACCCTCCAGGTCCCTTGGCGCCCCAGGAGAGGAGGGTTGACCTGTACAGGCATCAGGGAAGGGGCAGAAGGAATGGGGCTGGGTCCTCAGCCGCGGGGCAGCTTGGCGCGCCAGGGCCCTGGGGGTGTGGTGGGGCAGATTGCCCTGGGGACTTTAGGGATGGAAATATGCTAAGTCTGCACTGGAGAGCAAGACACACGCTTTTGCCAAAGCTCATCACAGTGTGTACGGGGCATTTTATTGTCTAAACTACACCTCGGGAAGGTGGTTTTGAAAGAACAACAACGACCGGATTGAGCAGGATGGCGGGACAGGAGTCATGACAGGAATGTCTACCTGAAAGTACTAGGGAGCTATAGATGGTTTCTGAGGAGGGGGAGAGGGGAGGGGCGTGACGACAGCCAGGTCTTAGAACCATTGATGTGGTGGCAGAGTGGACGGGAGGAAGGGGGCAGGATTCAGGGTCCAAGGATCTCTCGGGCAGGAGAGAGACAGAAGGTGAGTGAGAGCTCGACGCCACGTTTGCACACTGCTTTGGGTGTCCCTCCTGCCCGCGCAGGAGCTTCAGCAGGCTCCCAGTGCGGGTCGTGCTCTGTGCGAGACGAGGGGACGGCTCAGGCCTCCCGCCTGCTTCCTCAGCCCTCTGCACTCCACTTGAGACTGTCGCCCACATCCCCTTTCCACAGATAGGAATCGGAGGCCCAGAGACGTTCACCGTCTTGCTCAGGACCACCCAGCTGGCGAGTGGGGACCCTTCGTGGGAGGCTGCAGCCCTAGCCATGCAGAGTCAGGGTGAGGCCCGGGCGGGGCAGTGCATGCGCTTGGTGCTCAGGGGGCAGGAGGGCTGTCTCACAAGGCCTGTCCGCTGAGCCCTGGGGACGCACTTGGTGGGCCAGCAGAAGGTGGCACTCGGGAAGTGGAATTAGGAAACTCCAAACAGAGGAGGGGAGGTGCGGGAGTCAGCCACCAATTCCTCGGACGGGGGCGGTGGGGATGAACGCCAGCCCACCCCCCACCTGCCGACGGGGAAACCGAGGCTCAGAACTCCAGCAGCTTTCCCACGGTCTGCTCACGTGGGGAGAGCAGCCAGGCCGCAGAGCGGGGAGCCGAGTCCGGCCCCTGGGACCCTACAGCGCTTGCTCCTGACAGCAAAGTTGGTCTGTCCCACCCTGTCTGGCTGGGGGCAGGGCGGCCTCTCGGCCAGTCCTGCTCTGAGTCAGAGAGGAGCTAATGTGGGCACTCCTCCACAGCGGCTCCCTGGGCTCCTGCCGCCTTCTCCTCTGCGGGAAAGAGTCCGCTGTCCTGTCCCCCGGGGGCGTCAGGCCCCACGGGCTGCCAGGGCTCCCCCTGCTGTAAATGTGGGCCGCGGGCTGGCCCGGGGCTTCTGAGCGCTGCTCAGCAGGACCGCGGGCCCCCAGCTAAGAGCTCCAACAAATCATTCGCTAATAACCTGGAAGGAGCCCCTCAGAAAAGTTCCTCATCACCCAACACTGCTGCTCGCCACAAAACCCTGTCAGAATTAAGTCTAATAGAGTGGAAAATGGAGACTAAAATGAAATGCAATCAGCGACTGCGCAGGGGCAGGCCTTGGAGGGACTTCAGATTAGTGCACCCCGTCCGCGCAACTGTGCGATTGATACCCCAGACCAGGGTTGATCTCCAGCGAAGGCACCGGGCGCCGGCGCGAGGGAAGTGGAATTACCATTTGCAAACATTAGCCTGACACTCGCTTTGCGCGGGGCTCAGCTGACAGCTCTGATTGCGGCGCTCCTGCCACGAGCGCTCTGTGGATTAGAGGGCTTCCTTTCATGGCAACTCATCTTCATCTTCCGTGCTCATTAAACTTTGTGGAGCTGGAGAACTTGGCGGGAGCGCGGAAGGTGGAGGGACTGCAGGTACACATTTGTTGAAAGGTGTTCCAGGAGGGAGGCTCGGGTCTGACAAACTGGATTTCAGTGCGGCTCCCCGTTCACAGCGGGCTGAAATAATTGGTCATCAGTGACTACTAATTCGGTTTAGTAGCCAGAGGCGATTTTTTTCTTCGTGGAAAATCAATGACAGCGCAGAGGTCTGCTGAACGGGCCTCGGCTCAAGACGGGTCCTTCCTCGGCTCTCAATTGCATCTTCCAGTGGAAACGGCTGTTTTGTTAAAATAAGATTAAAATCCATCTCTAATATGCCAGCAGTCTGCAGCTGCCGGTGTGGGCGTCCACAGAGGCTTGAGGGGACAAAGAGGTGGACAGTGGCCTCCGCGACGGGCCACCTGCTTAGAACAGGCCTTGACGTGGACCCTCTGCTTTTGGGGGAGGGAGAAGGCAGGTGGGCTGGGCTCCTCCCAGCAGTTCTAATCCAAACCCAGCCCACCATGCACAGCCCCCTGGGGGCTCCTGGTCCGCCCGGGCGGTCCCCACTGTGGGTGGCTCCTGCAGCCTGCCCTCACGTTCCTGGACGGCCCGGACAGCCAGCTCGGGCCTGGGGCACCTTCCCTTTTGCTCAGAACCAGAGGCTCCAGAATGTGCGTGTGGGTCTGACTGTCCAGTGACCACAGGGCCACTTGTTGAGCCCTGGGCTCCTGCCCAGGGTCGGCCACCAGTTTCCCAACAAGCAGTTCTGGCCAGGCTGCCTACAAGGTACCACAGCTACTGCTAAAACAGCTCCCTGCAGTGGTAGGAAATAACACAGAGTCCCACGTGCCCACCCCAGGGTCCCCGGGCTGACGCAGCCAGGACGCTCACCGCAGGGACCAGGTGGCTTCGTCCTTCAGGACACCTGCTGGAGAGGAACTCTGAGGTCGCCCCCTCCCATCTGCAAAGAAGCTGGCGCTGGCCCTGGTCACAGCGGCCTGCTCCCCGTGGCGACTGTGCCGGCCCACACCCTCGCACACCCTCGGCCTGGTCGGGCGGCAGCGTGCTTAGCCTTGTCTGTGGCATTTCGGGAAACCTTAGATTACCAACGTGAAAAAGTTGGAAGACTTCACATAAAAACCCAAACGTCTGACTTTCTCCTCAATGAGGCGTGGCTCATGTGGCAACTTCAGCTCCCACCCCCACGTGGGCCGCGGGCTGGGCTGGGTGGGGAGGCGCGAGCCTGTGGGCCCAGCCCATCCGGAGGTGGGGGTGCAGGACGGACTGCCCGCCAGCCTGAGCACCAGACCTGACTTTTACTAAAGAAAAAAACAAAAATAGTCTGACCCCCCAACCTCAAGGCCAGGCACAGGCTGACGGCCGGCCCCCTCCCCTCCTTGTCTACGCGGATCGGCTTCCCTAGGCACTACCGGCCTGGGGTTCGCAACCCCGGCTCTGGGCTCTGTGTCTCTTTTCTGTCTCTTTTTGCTGCTGGGGATTGAACCCCGTGAAGCTCTACCACTCAGTCCTATTTTAAGAATTTATTTTGAGACAGGGCCTCACTAAGTTGCTGAGGCTGGACTCAAACTTGTGATCCTCCAGCCTCAGCCTCCCAAATCTCCGGCATTACAGGCGGGGGCTGACCCAGAGGTGGAAGAGGCCAGCCTCGGCCTGGGTTGCCTCCCCTCCCCTCTTACTGTCCACCTGTGGTGCTCGGCCTCAAAAGTAAGACTCACTCGGGGAGTCAGGGAAAGCGGAGGTGCCTTTGCCCCAGTGCCAGCCACTGCCACCTGCCGGGTTCGGGTGCCACGAGGAGTGTGTGTGCTACCCAGGGAGCCCCGCCAGCCGACCCTGCGGTCCTGCCACAGGTGGCCCCTGGCACCCTTGCAGACTGGCAGCTCCGAGCACTTCCCCTGCAGAGGACCCAGCCTGGCGGCCAGCAGCATGTTGTCCCCCTGAAGGACACTGGGGTGGACGGACTGGCTGGCACCGACCCTGGGGGGCTGCTACAGTCCCTTGTCCACCCTTGTCCCCTGGCCACCTTTTCTGAGTTGTCCTGCCTCTGCCAAGGCCCTGGCCTTATGGAGCAGGGGATGTGGGGTGGTATCTGGTCGGCTGCCCTCCCTGGCAGGGCCCCGAGAGCTAATTAGGCAAGAGGACCTCTGGGCTTGTGGTTCCTTCTTAACTGTTTGTGGCTCCAACATAAAAGCTAAGGACGGAGCGGGAGGCTTGTCAGCAGCAGCCCTGACTTCTGAATCTGTCTAAGAGGCGATTTGCAATTTGTTCACATTTTTCACAAGGGCAGATTCAATTAGCAGTTCCTGCACGGGTGCCAGCGGCAGGGCGGTCAAGGAAGGGGGTTGCTGGGTGGGGCCGAAAGGGAGGTGACCGAGACTCTGGGCCACCAGGAAACCCGCCCGTCAGGGGCTCCTGACACCCGGGGCCAGGCAGGCACCAGAGGGGCATCTCCACAGGGAAGCAACGACAGCAATGGAAAGAGCAGAGGATGTGGAGTTTGGAGGCCAGGCTGCGGCCCAGCGTGGGCAAGCCGGGACTGTCCTGAGTGCCCTGGTGACCAGGGCAGCTATCCAGGGTGCCCAGAGGGACAGACGGGAGCATCTCCGCACGGTTACCTGCTGACGCCAGCAGGTAGAGAAGATGGGTCGCAGACAGCGTGGACACGTGGGAGAACCACGGGCGTCTGCTCTGTGCTGAGCAGGTCCCGGCTCAGCCGGCGGCTCCCCCGCCGACGTGGGGCCGAGGAACCTCTCACACACCAGCAGGTGTGCCTGCCGGGCCTCGTCATGGGGAAGGAGGAGTCCAGAACGTCCAGCCCGAGGGAGAGGGAGACAGCCTAGGTGGATGCATCAGGGGACATGGTGACGGGCTGGGCCACTGCGCAGCGTGACAGAGGGGCGGAGCTGCGGACACAGTGACAGAGGGCCGCCTACGTGTCTGCAAAGACAGGCACCCCGAGCTCAGGCGGCCCCGGAGAAGAGGGGCTCTTTCTGTATCTGTTAGATTTTGTTTCTTTAATAACAAAAGAAAGGACGGGAAGCAAATGCCACCAGATGGTCGCAGCTGTGGGATCTGAGAGGTGGCTCCATGGGAGTTAGTCACCAACTTCTGGAAAGTTCCCCATCAACACAGAGGGGGTGTAAAACCTGGCTTCCAGCGTTGGGCCCGCCACTTCTAGCTGGTTAAAACCCCTGCCTGTCGACAGACTGCTTCACACTGCTTGCAGCAGCACCGGGCAGGAGGCAGCGAGACCCGGGCTCCGCCCCTTCCTCAGACGGCGCGTCTGATTGGTTCAGGCCAAGGCACTGCTGTTCTCTCAGTGGGTCAGATGTTAGCTCCCAAAAGACAGGGCCACTCCAGACCCAGAATCGGGGAATGGGACCTTATCCGGGAACGAGTCTTGTCCAGGTAGTGAAGGTTCCTGAGGTGAGGCAGCCCTGGAGGGTCTGAGTGACCCGAAGTGGCAAAAGCATCCTCACACAGGAGACACGGACACAGGAGAGGCCACGTGGAAACCGAGGCAGAGGCTGGGGCCAGGTGGCACAGCCGAGGGGACCTGGAGCCAGCAGGAGCTGGGAGTTGGGGAAAGGCTCCCGGCGAGGGCCTCCAGAGTGCTGTGCCCACGGCCCCTCCATCTCCGGCTTGCGGACTCCACACCGAGTCAAGCAACTCCTGCTGTTTTAAGCCACTGAGTTTGAGGCAATTAGTTCCAGAACACAGAAACTAATAAACAGCAATTATCAAAGGCCCCGGTGACTGAGTCCAACAAGAGTCTGACCCCCGGAGAGGTGGCCGCCGGGGTGCTCTTGGGCCCAGGCTTGGCCTGCTCTGCGGGCAGGGGTGGTGGACACAGCTGCTGCTCCTTCCCATGCAGTTGGCCACATGCATCCACTGGGAACCCACGGGGGCCTGGCAAGGGTCAGACAGGGAACTGCATCCCCAGCCGAGGGAAAAGCGGGGTGAGGCCAGAGGCAGGAGGACCATGTTGGGGGTTCAGGGGGCCAAGGGAGGCCTCGCATAGGGTGGAGCCCCTGACCTCCCCTGCCACCCAGAGGCACCCACGTGGCCCTTACCCTGGACGCCCGCTTTGTGTCTCACCCTCCTCCGTGTCCCAAGCACCTGTGTGAGGCCAGTCGGTGGCGCAGGGCAGAGGCACCCGTGGGTTTTGGGATGAACGCCCCACACAAGCACTGTCTGGCTGCCTGGCTGCGGGCTCGTGTCTCCCGGCCTCCGTCGCCATCTGTGACACGGAGCTAAGAGACTCGGTGCCCACGGCAGTCCTGGGGTCCCGTGAGGCGGTGCACGGGGCACCCAGCCCGGCACCAGCCCCTGCAGCTGGAGAAGTGGGGGCTGGTGTGGTCATGGGTCAGCACGCAGCAGGGCTCCGGGGCAGCACGGACAGCACCTCCTGACCTCCGCAGGGCAGGATCCTGGCTGAGCCAGTGGCCCTCAGCCCCCCGCACCGGGCCTGCCCCGCAGCAGGTGGCGGGCAGACACTGGAGCTGAAGCCTGGCTCTTCCTGGGGCTCCAGGGGCGCCGGCCGGCTCACGGCAGTACGGCTGTGCCCTGTGTCACAGGAGGCCACTATGTCACCAGAGGAGCTAGTGACCCGGCCCCAGCAACCCCCACCCTGGTGGAGCTGGGGAGAGGTGCAGGGTGGGCTCTCGCTCTCCCCTGGAGGCGGGCGTAGCCCAGCTCCGGAAAATCAAAAGTGGAGCTCGAGTGTGCGCCACCGTGGAGACCCGGGGGAGCGGCCGGCGGCCTCGTTAGCGCTGACCTCGGCACCCAGCAGCGCCTGATGGATGGGCCCAGGCACAGGCCCTGGGGGAGCTGCGGCCTTATCCATTACGGGCCGTCAGCGCCTCCCCAGCCCTGCCGGCTCTGGAAGCCACGAGCATCAGGCTGGGAATAAATCTCTGTCTGGGCCACTGGAGAGCCAAAGGGGACGAGGGAAATCATGAAAGATGTGTCATCCCCGCTCTGGAGGCAGGGCCGTGGCGAGCGGGGAGCCCGGGGGCTGGGCGACCAGGCTGCCTGGGAACGGGCTCCAGCCGCTCCTCCCTGCCTCGGTCTCCCTGCCTGGGCCCTTGGGATCCAGGCTCGGGGAGGCGGACGGCCCGAGGAGGAGGACCCCCGGGGGGCCAGCAGCAGCGTCCTGGCTGCAGTGAGAGGCCTGGGGTCCTGGCCAACACCCCGCCCCTCCCCCATGCACTCTGGCTGCCCGCTGAGCCCCACCTGGCCAGTCGCCTGCGGCCGCCTGCTGGGGACAGAACTTCTCCATGCCTCGGCCCTCGGGGGGCAGGGGTGGCGGATCACACAGGTCTGCAGCCATGGCTATGGTGCTGTACAGGGACAGCCAGGCCTGCGTGGTGCTCCTCAGAAATGCTTTCAGCCGGCGAGGTGGCACAGCCTGTGATCCCAGCAACACAGGAGGCTGAGGCAGGAGGATCGCAGGTTCAAAGCCGGCCTCTGCCACTAAGCAAGGGCCTCAGCAACTCAGTGAGTCCTTGTCTCAAAAAAATAAAAAGGGCTGGGAACGTGGCTCAGTGATGGAGCACCTGGGTTCAATCCCCAGGGCCAAGAAAAACGGAGGAGGAGGAGGGAGGAGGAAGGAAGCAGAGAGCTGGCAGCGCTTGCTGCGCCCGGGTCTGGCCTCTGGGCCCACCGCCAGCACTGGCCTGCACACCAGGCCCCGCATGGTGGTGGACGGGGCTCAGGGTGACAAACAGCCTCCTCACCTGGGCCTCGCTCTGCCCTGGAAGCGGGCAGCCCGTGGACACGGACAGGGGCTCTGGAAGGAGCCATGGCTCAAATCCTGGCACCGCCACCAACTGTCCTGTGGCCTTGGGCACGTGGCTCTCCAAGCCCCAGCATCCCGCCCACAGGGCGGGTCTTGTCCCTGTGGGGCAGGCGGGAGCCGCGGCGCCCAGGGACTGCGTGAGGGCGGTGCCGGTGTTGGCCGCCAGCCCTGGCGCCACCCGACACGCGGCCTCCCTGCTTCTCAGAGCCCTAGAGCCCAGCCCCTTGGTGGCGAGGGCCGCGGAGTTAGCACGTTGCTGGTCTCCTCTGCACTCTCCTCCTTCCTTGCCACGTTCTCCCTACTCAGTGGTCTCCCTTTCCTGTCCGGCGCCACCCCTCGGCTTCCCTCTGTGGACTCCCCTGTCTGTGGGCCTTCTCCTGCAGGTACAGCACTCTGCACTTTTTAACTCCATGCCGAAAGTATGAGTTGAGCAGCAGAATGGAGCATGGAAGTCACCTCCCTTGTTTTAGATTTGCTACCTCTCTTAATACAGGCAAGAATTTGTAATATAAGCAGAGATGGGGCAGGTTGGGGATGGGCAGAGACAGAGTACAGTCTTTTAAATGATACTAAATGACGCAGGAATCTCGAGCTTTCCCATCCCTTCTCTGACTTTCAAATAGATTGCCTATTTTGCTTTCAGAAATCTGAAAGGGCTCTGGACCATATTTCTTCCCCCCAAAATCTTTATTGAGTGCTTATTATGTGCCAGGCATCTTGTTAGATCCTGAAACACATATACGTAAATATACAAGTGTTGATATATATTTATATATAGGTATTTATATTGTGCGTGCGTGTGTGTGTTTTCTTTGAGGTGCTGGGAACGGAACCCAGTGCCTCACACATGCTGGGCAAGTGCTCTACCACTGAGCTGCACCCCAGGCCTAGACTCTGGGGCCCACTCAGCTGCAGACGAAACTGAGATATTGTGCCCGGCCTGTGGGACTCTAGTGTCCAGTGGAGAGAACTGGCGAACAGCAGAGAGATCTTTGCGTGCAGTGCAGCCAGCGCTGTGGCGGATCAGGCCAGCGGGAGGGGCTGGAGCGGAGGTTCTGCCTGGCAGGACACAGGCTTCCGGCAGGAGAGGGCTGCAGGCGCCCCCTTGTGGCCAGACCGGGTTCTACCCGGCGGCTGTCGGCTGGTGCTGGTCTTGAGAAACTCTGAGAAGGGGCTTGTCATCATTTGACAGGAGTTTGGGTGGGTGGCGTGGATTTTGGCCACCGGCTCCGGGAGAGACAAAATAACCCAGAGTGATTGATGGGCCCACTGTAGATTTGAAAAATAAATCAGCTTGGCAGAGAGATTCAAAAAGTCTGTCAGGCAGCAAACATTTTTAACAGCCTGTAAAGTTTCCCCCATCCTTCAGACATGTCAGCGTCAGCCGATGACGCACCTGATGCAGGGCCAGCAGAGCCGCCAGCGGAAGGTTGGCGCAGTCTCTGCACTTGTTAGGTCTCTTCTTTCTCCAGGCCTGCGTGTCTTCGTCAGGAGGCTGGGGTCCGGACAGGCTCCATGGGTGAACCAAGGATTCTGCAGAAGGTGCTGTGGCCGGCTTGACGGCCATCGTGCATTCAGTCAGCAAACATCTACCAAGGGCCTCTTCGGCAAAGGTCCTGGGGTCAGCCCCCCAGATTAGCAGGAGTGGGCTGGAGCGCCTGGTGTGCTGAAGGTTCCCGGGAAGCGGGGAGCCACTGAAGGTGAAGGACGCCACAGGCTATGGTTTGGATAAACCCTGTGCTCAAAGCCTGGCTGCAGCCCAGAGCTCTCCTGGGAAGTGGTGGAGACCTTCGGAGGTGGGGCCTAGTTGGGAGTCTTCCAGTCGTACGGGAGTGTGCCCAGGGAGGACGCTAGGGCCCTGGCCACCTCCCTCTCGCCTCCTGTCCCAGCCAGCATGAGGCGGGTCACTGCCTTGCCACCAACCCACAGGAACAGGGCCAACCCATGATGGCTGGAGCCACGAGCCAGGACCTTCCTCTTCTTCAGTCCTTTACAGCAGGTGTTTTGTTACAGTAACAGAAAGCCGACAGGCAGGTGACACGTTCTAAGGGAGGCTCGGAGGGCTCTTTCAGTGGGTCCCAATTGAGTACTAAAGATTAAGAAAAAGTCCAGACGCTATATTCTGCCTCAGCCCTCCCCCCTGTGCAGGAGAAACTTGGGTGTCACTCTAGCCACGTCGCCTCCACCCTTGTGTTTGTTAAGGACACAGATGAGTGCCACCGTCACCATCATAGGCATTCAGGCCAGACTAATCACCACCCTACTGCAGAGCAGCCACAGGCGATGTCACCTCTCTGACCTTCCCTCTCCTCTTCTATAGGATGGGGATGAAAGAGTCCCACACCGGTGCTCTCAGAGCTGTTCTGAGTTCCTTAATGCAGATGCACCCGAGCTCGGTCGCACGATCTGCTGTGTAGCCGCAGCGATAGCACAGGGCTGCATCATGAATTCCTCTGGCCCGTGTCAGACACGATGCTTGGGGGCTGTTTGCTCACTGACTGAGTGATGGGCCCTCCTGCTAGCATTCTTGCCTTGAGTGCAGCATGAGGCTCCCCAGCAGGGTGGCAGGAGAGCCGAGGTGCCCGGAATCCACCAGGAGTGCCAGCTGCTCTCAGCCCTGGCTGCTCCCGGCTCCCCACCATCCCTGACTCATCATAATCGGCCATGCTGGACCAATTAGGCGCAGTAACAATTAAGATGTGCCAAGGGCATGTGAACATTAGCGACACTTATTAAGACACATCAATAATTAAGCACCTCTTTCATAGTTACATATCTGGCCTCCAGACATATCTGTTTATGGGCCCCAGGTCACAGCCTGCTCTGAGATCTGTGTCATGGCCTTACACGCTAGTAATAAGAATTTCTAAAATCCTTCCCTGACTTGAATGCTGAGATCGGAGCGGATCTGGGAGAGAGTGCCTGGACTCTTTCCAACTGTTTGATCCCAGAGACGTGGACTTCACGGGGGCCAGCCAGACCCTGTGCACACGCAGGCGGTGTGGCCACATGGCCACGGGCAGGGCCCTCGCCTGCCTTTCCGGGCCTGTGAGTGTGCAGATGACCCCTGCCTCACAGGAAGATGGGGGATCAGCAACCCTGTGTGCAGAACGCTCGACAGTTAAGCTAAGTCCACAGCTGCACGGCGAGTCGCTGCCTCCTGTGTTCCAAGGGCAAAAACGGTACCGGAGCCGAGACCACGACCAGAGGTCCACACAGGTCTACACCTAACTCAGGGTCTACCTGGACCAGGCAGGTAATGCAAATGATGGGCGTCAGGCTGGAGGACTCGGATGCACCAAAGAGCAGTGATTCTGTGCAAAGAGCCAGGTAGGCACGCAGCCCCCCCCAGCTGCCCAGGCCTCTGACCTGTCCAGAGGAGCAGGAAGACCAGAGGTTTACAGGACCCCACGTTTTAAATTTACCAACTCATTCAGACTTTTTTGTGTGTGGTGCTGGGGTGGAGCCCGGGACCCCCTGCCTGCTAAGCAAGTGCTCTACCACCCAACTGCACCCCGGACCCTTGTTCAAACTGAAGAAATGTTCTTGAGTTACTGCACGGGCCACATAAGCATGGCGGCTGACAGGCACCGTCCCCAGCCTGACCACAGGTCACATGCCCCCGTTTTCCAGATGATTGCTTAGGTCTCTGCGTCCTCTTAGCCAGAGGGCCAGGGATTGAAAATCCCTCTCCGACTTAGAGGCAGTCCCGCTGTGGACTGGGAACCACAGGGGCCAACTGGGAAGGAAGTAATCGGACGATTCCAAGTTCAGGTTTGAGTCCTGTCAGGCAGGGAGAGGCGGCGGGGCGGGAGCACCAGGTGAGGGTAAAGAGGGGCGCCCTCTGACATCCATCTCGCCATCAACAGCAGGAGGATCTGACGGGGATGGGGCCTCTCGGCCAGCAACCCCAGCGCAGGGTGGTCCTGGCCCTGGCCCTCCACGGCTCAGCGCCCCAGCTCAGAGCGCGTGTTGTGCCTGGCGTCGGAGGCGGAACTTCACTTTTTAATGTGCCCGTAGTTGTGAGTAAATGGTGCTCGTTTGTTTCTTTATTTATTTATTGGACCAAATCGCCCGGCAATTCCTCGGCAGTCTAGTGTAATCGGATTTGGTTTTTAACATGCTTTTAAAGTAAAGGAATAAATACAACCGAGCCTCGTAGAAGGGGTCGTTAGAGAATGTCCTTGGCCCTAACGTTAAAGTAATAGCCCCGTTAGGGGAGGGCGACCCTTCCCCGCCTTTCAGTGGGGAGTGGACGGGCCTGCCAGACAGGTCGGCATCTCAGTGAAAGCTTCTCCAGCAGCCATTTAACCTCCATTTACGGAGAAATAAAGCAAAATTGATGCTGATTCGGGCCTGCTTGGGGGGATATTTCCCTTCCATAAAAGCCCTTGTGCCTGCAATTTGCCGAGCTGCCCTGTCACATTGGAGAAGGCTGCTGTTGATAAAGATAAAGCTTTATGGCCACGATGTTTGCTGCTAACAGCAACCTAATGTAGCATTTTCATTTTTGTGCAATTAATGTTAATGTCTGCTACGAAAATTGTCATTAAATACCATTTTAAAATCCATTCAATTTGCATATGCAAAGCCCATTTACCATCACAGAAGATGTAGCGGGCACTTCATCACGTCCTGGCCCTGGAATTGTGACCACTTGGCTTTATAGCAATTTAAGATTTTATATTGAAAGCTGAATGATAATGGGGCCTTTCCGAGCCCGGCTGACTGAAGCAATAACAATGCACAACTGAAGTCCCGGGACCAGGCGCTGGGCCTCAGCCCCAGCCTCGAATGAACTAGAGGCAGGGCAGAGAGGAACCCGCACTGGACGGGCGCCCGCCAGCCTGGCCCCTGACGGTCTGACTGACGACCTGCTGTGTGGCCTCAGGAGGCTCTCCTGGCCTCTCTCAGCTTTTCTGCTTCCTCTGTTTTAAATAAAGGCTTCCAGACGGTGACCGCTAATGTCTGCGTGCTCCAGTGTTAAGTATTTTAAGAATCTAAGCGGGATGAGTCGGGCATGCCCTGGAGGGGCGACGGGGATTACCTCAATGGTGGGAGGACGATGTACACTGGCCAGTTCAGCCTATGAGTGACTTTCCCAAGCTCCTCAATGTCCCATCCCAGTTTTAAGGTGGGTGAATGGAGCTGCATTTCTGGTAAGAGCCGAGTCGTGTGCATGAGGCCATGGGAGGTGGAAGAGCTGGCAAAGCCAGGTAGCCGGACTGACCCTGCAGAATGAGAGGGCTCCACCCGGCTGACGGATGGAAGGCGGAGTGCGGGCACCTGCCTGGAACCCGCAGGTGTGTTCGGAGCACCTGGCACAGAGTCGCAGTGTCCCAACAATGCCACTCGAAGAACCCCAAGCCCTGTCTGCACACCCAAGCTCACGGCGGCATTATTCACAGAGGTGGAAGCACAGTCGTCGCAAGGAGAGACAGGTCACGTGTGGATGATGTCACCTGACTGCCTGGATCCAGCTATGCCTGAAGTTCTGTCCCTGGGCCTTTCAATCTCGTGAACAGATACATTCCCCCGGGAGTGTCAAGGCAGTTCAAGTTGAGTTTTGATCACACACAGCCACGTTCCGCTTCCATAGAGGGTCATGGGAAGTGGATGGCAGGTCTGCCTGTGAGGTGACCCCTGTGACTAGGGATTGAAAAGTGCGTGGACTGGCCAGGCCCGGGTCGTACTGACCTTTGGGTCAGGGGAGCCTGATGTCCTGATTGGCCAGGCCTGGTCACATGCCCTTCCCTGAAGTCAAGGTGGCATCTGTTCCCACCATGGACATGGGCCACTGGGGGAGAAGATGCAGAGACGGTTCCACGTCCAGACAGAGGGGTCTGGTGCGGGCAGGACAAGACAGCAAACAGGGTGCAGTCCCAACCCAGAGCTGTCACCCCGTCTGCATGGGGCGTAACACAGCTCAGCCTGTGCTCTGGGGGTGACTGAGCAGTGTGCGCAGCGCCTGCAGAGGGGCCATTCTGGGAACTGGGAGAGCAGGCGTGGCCGCGACGGGAGGGGCACATGGCTCTCAAAGTCCTTGCCGTGGGCGCCCACCTCCCTGCCTGTCTCTGTGGACCTGTGTCCTTGTGCATTGGGCTGCCAGCCTACAGCTCAGGCTGGTCCTGTCTGTGCTGCAAGGCTCCAAGCTCGGTGTTGGCGAGGACAACAGAGCACACAAGGACACACACCTGGCCTGGGGACGGCGCTTCCCCAGGTGTGCTCTCCGCTCTATCTGAGCCGCAGGTGTGGAGAGTCTCTTCACTGAGCCGGCCCTGGGTGATCTGTGCGCCTCGCTAAGTGTGGTCAACTTCAGTCAAGTCCTAAAACTCCTAACTCCCGGGTCTGCAGCCATCGTTTTAACCAGGACAATACTGACGTCAGTCAAGAGCTGCGTGAGGTGAGGGCGGAGAGCTCACGTCACGGAAAACCCCTAGCAATACTAGGAGGCGCCTACCGTGCCTCCCGCTCCACAGGGTGGACCCAGCCTGGCTCCCACGGCTAGTCACGGACAGATTCCTGGTTTGAGCCCAGGCTCCAGAGCCTGTCTGGTGGCCTCATGGGTCGTGCCAGGCTGTAGGGCCCCCACAGGCTCTTGCCTCCTTCCCCCTGGTTATTACCCCCTGGGGCAGAGGCAGGTTTGACCAGCGCCTGTGCAAGAACCGGACGGGTGGGTCCCCGGTCCACAGGAATCCCCGCCTGGCCACGGACGTCAAGGGGACGGGGCTGGGAGAGAGGAGCAGCCTGAGAAGATGCTCCGCTTCCCCGACCCGCAGGTTGGTCCCCCCTCAGCCGTACCCCTCCTGGCCCTCCTGTCCATGACTGGGCAGAGCCCAGGGGGCCGGCCAGCTTACCGTGCCTGGATCCCGTAAGTCATGTCTGGGGGAAGGGACGGCGCTTCCTTCTTCAGCCGCCGGTCGTCCTTGTCGCTGATGCGGATGTCGTTGAGCTGACGGTAGAGGATGTTCTCCCGGGCGGTCACTAGGCCGGCCTTCACTGCCCCACGGTTCATGGCGATGTAATTCCGGGTCAGCTCTTGGGGGCAGGTGGGCTGCTGCTTAAACACGTTCCAGTGCCCGATGGCTGAGGGGACAGAACCCCGGGGCAGTGGTCAGGTGGGGTAGAGCACGCAGGTCCAGGACTGAGAGGAGGCAGGGTTCCCTTTACCCTGAGCCCGCTGGAGGACAGCCTGGCCCTGGAAAGCAGGACGCCCAAGCCAGTGGAGCAGGGCTCCGGGGACGTCAGAGGTGCCTGGCCTCCTGAGGAACTGGCTCTCCTGCCCCTGGGCCTCTGCTAGACCATCAGGTCCTTGGTCACCTCCAGCAGCACAGAGCCAGTCAGCCCCTCCTGGGGCCCTTGCTCCTGCCCTGACTCAGACCTGACTCGGATCTGACCCTGCCGGGTCCACCCATCTCGGCCACACCCCGGATTTACCACTTGTCTACCCAGGCTCCTGGTCTCTGCCAGAATTGTCCTTCAGACCGGGTCCCCCAGGGCCTCTCCTGGCCAGTTGCCAGGCAGCCAGGTCAGGCAGGGGTGAGGCTCCGTCTACACCCAGCCCCTGGTGCTGCGTGCACGCTGCCTCACCTTCTGGGACCCCTCCGTCCAGCCCCCGGATGTAGAGTCCGTAGTTGAAATCGAGGCCGGGCAGGCTGCAGCTTCTCTCCCGGGGCTTGCCGAGTTCAGCCTGTGGGAAGGGAGAGCAGCGTGAGGGCTGGAGGTGCCCAGCCCTGTGCTCGGCCCTGGGGCTCCCAAGAGGAGCCAAGCCGGCGTTGGGGACGCAGATGGCCCGCTGGCACCGAGAGCAGGACAGCAGAGGTGCAGCCCCAGGGCACCTTGGGGGTCAGAGGAGGGGGTGCTATCTGGAGGGGGGACGCCTGGGCCTGCCCCGCTGTCTGGAGACCCAGGGCAGGGTCAAGAGGTCCGGCCGAGGCCGCCAGGAGGGCCAACACTTCCTGCCAGGGCGACTCAAGCCATCATTGCGTCCCCTTGAATCCCCATCTTAGGCTAGGGACACGGTGACCCCTTGGCACCTGGGCAGCTCCTCCTACCCTCCGGGTCTCTGGAAAGTGCCCCCTTGATCCCCAGAAGGGGTTCCTACGGGGGAAGTTGCTCCTGCTATCAACCACGGTAGTTTCCCATTGTACAGACAAGGAAACCGAGACCCCCAGAGCCGGGGTCCTTTACCCATGGCCCCCAGGTGGGTGGGATGTCAGGATGCCTCCCTTAGGGCAGCGGCTCCCTGGGGTCAAGCCCCACCTGCCCAGGCCCTGAGCTTTGTTCCTCCTTCGCCACGAGCGCTTGCGAGCTCCGATTCTGTTCCAGTCCCTCCCACGGCTTCTCTCAATGAGCCCTCTCGGTCACCCAGATGCCGCCCGGCTCCTCCCCACCTGCGAGACGGGGACCCCAAGGTCGAGTCAGGCCAGGCAGTGGCATGTGGTGGGGCTGGGACTGGAACCCCGGCTGTCTTCAGCTCAGATCCACAGGCTGCATGAACCCGAGCCCCCGGTTTACGTGGCTCCCTGGTGCCGTCAGCCTGTGGGCCGAGGGTGGGGCAGCCACAACCCCCCTGGCCGGGGCCACAGGCCGAGGACTCCGGGGTGATAGGCCTCCTGGCACCTCCCTGCTCTGGCCTCACCTACAGGTCCAGAGGGGGTGGCGGGTTCAGCCTCATGCTGCCGTCACCTCCTCCGTGCAGGTGGCTGCAGAGAGGGGCACAGCTGGTTGGGGACCATGGCCAAGGGTTATGGTTGTCTTTGGAAAGAACCCCTCCCTCGGGCTGGCCATCCCGGCCCGTCCAGACTGCGGCTTTGACCCCACAAGCAGCCTGCCATCCAGGAGGACTAGCCCGCACCCCATCATCTGAAGTCCCTGCGCCCCCGCCGTGGCTGCCTTCCCTGGCTTCATGGAAGGCCCTGGCGCTGCCGGCCCCGCCTCTGCCTAGGCGCGCCCCACCGCCCCAAGCTCAGCCGAATGCAGCGATTCCCTTCTGAGCACTTGGGCCTGAGACAAGGTGACTTTGTCCACACCCACGAGTGCACCTGCAGGCCGCCCCACCTGGCCCCTAGATTCCTGTGCAGCCCGAGCCTCGGCCTCTGTTGCCGGCCTTCTCCTGGTGGTACGCAGCAGGTGCACAGCATGTCCCTCTGGGGGGCCTGGTGGAAAAGTCAGTCGGGGACGGTCCCCTCGGGGGGTGTCTCTGCCCGCCGCGCCGGCAGCACGAGGCCGGCAAGACGGGGGAGCCCAGCCTGTGGTTCCACGTATGCCGGGCGCCCTGAAGGCAGGCCCACGGGCAGAGCAAGGCAGTGGTGGTGGCCCGGAGCGCAGCGGGAGCTGGGGGTGGGGTGTGCGGGGTGGCGGTGGCCAAAGGACGTTTCTGTGGGGATGACGAAAATGCTCTTACGCTGTGGCGAGGGCAGCCCAGCTCTGAATATGCCGAGTCGTTGACCTGTCCACTGCAAACGGGTGAGTCGAGCAGCATGTGCGTCACACCTCAGATCAGGGCTCTGGAAATCTCGAAGCCCTGTGGTCAAGTCCGCTGCTGCTGGGAGGTCAGCTTCCCGTCTGCCTTCCTCAAGGAGACTGCGCGTCACGGGGCAGGGATCCGGCCTCTTCATTTGTTAAGGTGCATTTCAATGTTCTTAAATTTCACATGGTAGAGCAGCTTTAGGCTCACAGCAAAATTTTTAATAATATCTTAATTGTGGGTGGACACGATACCTTGATTTTATTTCTTTATTTTATGTGGTGCTGAGGATGGAACTCAGTGCCTCGCACGTGCTAGGCAAGTGCTCCGCCACGGAGCCCCAGCCCCGGCCCTGGCCAAGATGAAGCAAAGGACACAGAGATTTCAGACTCCACCAGCCAGGTTTCACCCAGGGCCCCGCAGGAGGAGATGCGCAGAGGGTGGCCGGGAGCGCCTGGGTGGGTGAAATGCCCGCTGTAGACGAGGCGGCTGCAGAGCTGCCTACGCTGCGCGGCCGAGGTGGCGATCGTTATTCCTGATGGCTTGAGGCTGGGAAGTTCAAGGTCTGGGTACCAGCCACTCTGGCGTCTGGTGGAGGCCTGCTTCCCAGTTAGCAGATGGCGCCTTCTTGTGTCTTCCCCTGGAGCCGAGGGGGGGAGGCTCGTCCCCTTCCTGCGAGGACACCCGTCCCTCTCCACAGTTCCTGAGCTGATCCCTCCCGCCCCTCCCCCGGGGGCTGGGGCTCCCACCAGTGAATTCTGGGAGACGCCGCCCGCAGCCCTCGGTGGTCCACCTGGAGCCTCGCCCCTGGCTACAGCCTCGCCGTCTCCTCCAATCCCAGACCCGGCCTTCCTCCATCTGAGTAGAGGCTTTGTTTTGAATTCCTTCCACTGGACTCACTCCTCCAGCCGCAAACAAAGCTCTGGCCTCTCATTTGTTTACGAAAATGATCCAGCTCTCCAGTGGCTGCTGGGGAAGTTAATTAAAATGCGACTTCTCCAGGAGAGGCCCCGCCTCCCTGGGGCAGGTGCAGGTGGGCAGACTTCCAGCTGGCAGAGGACGGGACAGACAGACTCCGGAGCTGGCTGCCACCCTCCAGCGGGTGGGGGTGGGGGAGCAGGCGGGCGCCTCAATCTCTGTGCTCTTCACCATGGTTGCCGTGAAAGGCTTAGGCTGTGAGAAACCATCCCAGCGGGAGGTTTGCTCCTGCTATCATTCCACAAATATTTATTTTGTACCTATTGTGAACCAAGCCCTGTGCTGAGAGTTCTAAGATGAACAAAGCAGATGCATAGACCCTGCTGTTAATGAAATTCACTGTCTTGCAAAAGGACAAGTAATGACAGCCAAGTGCATCAGTGGGTGTAATTGAGGAAAGCACAGGGTGCTCCCCACTCTAAAATCTCAGAGTACAAAAAGTGAGAGAAGACATCTGCAATGTAAGTACCCAAAAAAAGATTTGTATCTGTCACAAATAAAGAGCAACTACCAATCAATAAGAAAAAGATGGACACTCCTACAATAAAAAAAAAAAACAAGCAAGACTTGAACAGACACTTCATTCAAAGGATGCGCAAGTTGCCAAGATGTCAAGGTGTCCAACCTCTGGGAAATGCAAAATAAAAGGTGCTGCTGGTGAGGATTTGGAGCAATCGGAACACTTGCGATCTTGGTGGGACTGTAAACTGTTACAACACTGAGCAAAATGGCAGGAGTATCCACTGAAGCTAAACACACGCCTGCCCCATAACCCCGTGCCCCCCTGGATGCCCGACAGAAAGGCGTGTGTAAGCCCGCCAACAAATGTGTCCGCGATAATCACAGCAGCTGGACTGACGGCCAAGCGCTAGAAACAACTGGAAAGGGCCTCAGGGTGGGGAAAGCACGCCGGTGCGCTCAGCCCAGACGGTCACGTGCCGGTGGCCTCTGCCAGGGCCGACTTTGTCCCAGAGGAGGCCTGGACATCCCTGCACACTTTGGGCGTCCCAACTTGAGAGGGCGCTGCCTTTACCTAGGGGTAAAGGCCCTTGACACCCCGTGCTCGAGGTGGCCCCGCCACAGGCCGGCGAGGGGCCCCGGTGCCCGCGGTGCTGGCTGAGGCCAGAAACCTGGGAAGGAAGCAACGCCGGGGCACCTGCATGGGGACCTCGTGCAGCGTGGGAGGACGGAGCCGGGCCACGTCCCTGCTCCTCATGGACCCGCCTCTGACTTCTGGGGTCCACAGGGGTCCCCTGGGTAGGGACAGAGACAGGGAACTGCCAGGAGTCTGGGAAGTACGGGTCACGATGTTCCTCTACCTGGTGTCCATCAGCCCAGCCCGTCCCACCCGCAGCCCTGTCCCCAGGCCACCCATCCGTGACCCGCCACGTGGCCCTTCCCTCAGACGCGTGGCCAGAGCAGCAGGCTCCTGGTCCACACGGGAGCCGTGGCTTCATGCAAGGCTGCAGGAGCCCCGGGGAGAGGCAGCAGAATGGCCACGAGCCTCCATTTGCCAAGAGTCTGGACCCGGACCTGAGGCCAGTGCGGCATCCTGGGAGCCCTGAGAAGGCCAAGCTGGCTTTCCCGAGTCCTCAGACGGTCTCCTGTGGGACCCAGGGAACTTCCCGAGAACCCGCCGGAGAAGCAAAGGAGCCACTCGACGAGCCACTCGAAGGCACCTTGGGTCCCCGGCCTCCTGCAGTGACCCCCTGCTCCCCTCCAGCAGGTGGCACCCAAGTGCCAGCTGGGGAGAACCCAGGGGTGCCTGACCCGCCCCGGTGCAGGCCGAGGACACCGGCGGGCCTCGGGAGCTCCTGTCACCTTCTCTCTTCCACCTGTCCCCAAACTGCCCACACTTGATGTCCCACTGGGAGCTTCAGTCCTTGGGGGAGGGCGGTGTTCGCAGGCAAAAGCCCCAGAGGAGCCGCAGACCCTCCACCCCGCCCGTCTGCCCAGCAGGGTGGCCTAACTAAACAGCCCACGGGCCTCCCTCCTCCTCAGTGCCACCGACCACGGCACTGTGACAGTGACATCCCTGGCCAGGCCCACCCACTCCTGCCAATGCTCACGACGATCCCGCAAAGGGGTGTCCGTGCTGTCCCCATTTCCCGGGTGAGGAAATGGAGGCCCCGGGAGCTGTGGGGCCTTGTTGGACCGAGGCGGGATCCGCACACAGGCCCGCCCCACTGTTCCTTGCTGCCCCACAGCAATTTAGTGTTTGGCGTCCACAGATCAGGGCGACTCACCGTCTCCTGTGCACAGACACACTCTCTGCCATGGGGTTCTGCTGCCACAGAACCCGGGTCTCGGGACTTGGCCCTGTGGCCGCACCCACCAGGTGCCACGTGGAGAACCCCAGGAGGAGCCGCTCTGATGGCTTGACCAGGTGTGGGCAGAGCTGCCCGTTCACGGAACATCCCGGCACGAAGCTGCCTGGACCACACGGCTGAGTGGCCGGGTCTGGGACAGTGCTCAGGGAAAGTAGCTGAGAACCTGTACAGCTCTTGGGTTGGCATTTTGGGCACAGCTGACCTGAAGAAGATCCAGGGGGCAGCCAGGAGGACAGGAGGGCCCAGCATGTCCGGTGGAGCTCCTGAGAAGCAGAGGTCCCCAACCCGCCCAGGGAAAAAGGCCTAGTGACAGAGGAGGCCAGGGTCTCGGTGCCCCCAGGGGCTGTGCGAAGCCAGCTGAACTGACAAACAGGTGCTCAGAGCAGCTCCCAGCCTGAGCTTCCGGGCAAGGGCAAGCAGTGTGTGACCGCGGTCTGAGATCAGCTGCCCCTGAAAAGCAAGGCAATCTGAGGCCTCCCGGTCACTGGCTTTTCCATGGCGACCTCATTTGGACATCCTCAGAACTGAAGGACCCAGTCCCAGATCTCAGCTTTGATCAGTTGTAGGGGTCCCCAAGCAGCCTACCCCACCTGCTCAGGATGGGCTGAGAAATGGCCCTTGGCAGACACAAAAGGGGTCCTTCAGCCAGCTCTCAGGCTGGCAGTGCAAAGGTCCTGGGGCAGATGGCAGGCTGTGGAATCCAAGGGCACCCCCACACATGGATCCCTTAGAACCACGGTGCTGTCTTTGCTGCAGAAAGGGAAGAAGGAAACAAGAGAACAAGCATCCAGAGGGGACATGCTACATGCAAGGCCTGTGTGTGGCCCAGGGATGGCCTTCAGCGGCCCCTTTATCAAGTGCTTGCTGTGTGCTGAGCATGTGCCAAGAGCTTCCTGGTCTCCTCCCAGAGCTCTGCCGAGCCTCGGTGAGAGGGGAGGAGGCTCCCACTTGCCCAAAGCCAGCCGGCAGCAAACAGCACGTCCCTCGAGGTCGCGCCTCTCACAGTTACCCTACAAGGGAGGCTACAGTAACCCCACTGGACAGAAGGCGAGTCGAGGCTTAGACGGGGACGGGGCTGGCCCTCGGACCATTTCTTAGGGTTGAATTCTTAGGGTATTTTGTGCAGGATCCTCTATTTAAGAGGCACGCCTTGGTTTTGCACAACAGGGAACTGTGGAGTGTTGGAGGCACATAAGTGGTTCCCAGCCGGAGTCCCTGGTCCCCAGGTACAAGAATCAAGAGGCAAACGCGGGAGGAAGACCCCAGCTCCGACGCCGACCTCCCCTCCCAGCCGCCTTCGAACTGCCTTGTCCTGAGTTCCCTCTTCGCAAAGTGTCTTGGCTGGAACGCAGCTCTGGGTGACAGCTGTCCCCATCGGCAGACAGCTTCATTAAGCCTGATTAAGATGTCATCCCTCCGCCTCACTCCCCTCTCTCAGCTCTAATTAAAGCCATCTCTGTCCCTGTCCCCTGGGTCCTGGGATTCTCCGGGCTCCTCCTCCAGCAGCTCCCTCCATCCCTGCCTGAAGGACAGGCCTGGAAATTGCACTGGGAACCCAGCGGGCAGGCAGCCCCTAGAGGGCAGGTGGCCAGCTTGAGGACCCGGTCCCTCTGAGGGCACGTCCAGGGGGCATTTCCCGCAGGCTCTGCTCTGGACTCATGGGACCTAGGAATGAGGGTCCCCTGCCCGGGAACCTTGCCAAAGCCTCAACCCAAGTGACCCAAACTTGCAGCTCAGGCAGAACCACTTCTGTCCAGTTCCCTCTCCCGGACCTCAGCTAGCCGCTTCCCGGCCAGCAAGTGAAGGGGTGAAGTCGGTGGGTGCGTTGCTCAGGTGGCCCAGGGTGGCTCTCTCGGGACCAGTGGGACGGGGCTGGTTCCCACATTGCAGGTCTTCTCGCGGGGGAGCTCGAGGCCCAGGGTCTACATCGCCCTAGCCGCTCATCCCTGCCGGCTGGCAACCAAGGTAGGGTCACTCATTAGCCCTCTAGCTCCGAGCCTCAACTAAATGAAGGTCTGTCCGGCGGTTGAAAAGCCTCCGCTCACTTTCCTGCATCCTATTAAAGCGCAGTTGTGTGGAAGCCACAGTTATTGCCGGGTAGTTATTAAATAAATATCTGTACACAGCTCTATCCATGCATACAGATGCACACACAAGCCATCGTGCTCACGCAGGGGTAGTTCATTATTGTAAAACAACTTAGGATCCGCGAATGAAAAGCACAATATAAATGCAAATTGTGATCATTATTAGCATAGAGGATATTTATTTATTTCCATAATGAGAGGCTCAGATAAACAATCATGTAAAGTAGGCACATTAGGCATCAAAGGACCCAGGCGTCGTCTGAGAGCCGGGCTCTTTGAACCTGTGTGCTGTCTGAGTGGCAGTTGAACATTGCATAATGATGCTACAAAGCCATGCATGAGAAGGCCATACCCACATGT
The DNA here is from genome assembly GCF_902686445.1 of Sciurus carolinensis. NCBI lineage: Eukaryota > Metazoa > Chordata > Mammalia > Rodentia > Sciuridae > Sciurus > Sciurus carolinensis. The sequence continues at coordinate 4,045,866 of NC_062226.1, forward strand.
GATCAAAGGCACATAAAATAATGTCACGTGAAAAAAAGACACAGCAGGATTCACAACGTTACACATACTACGGTTCCGACCATGTTTCTAAAATGCGTTGGAAAAACCCTGGAAGGAAGCAGAACAAGGGTCCCGCCCTGCGTGAGGGTGTGTAGCCAGGGCGGGACGGTCCAGGAGGGAGTATCGAGAGTTCACTTTTGTCACTAGAAAAGCCGAGGAGGAGCTGAGTCGCATTCTGCAGTCCGCTGTGGGGAAGCAGCCATGGCTGGGGCTCTTCGGAGTCTTCACAGCTCCGCAGCAAGTTTGTGCGGGGCTCAGGTGGCTGCGGCCAGCTCAGGGAGGCTGGAGGGAGGAGCTGCGGCCACGTGGGAGAGACAGGAAGCCGGAGCGTGGGTCGTGACCACGGAACTGAGTCCGATCCCGCGTGCCCCGGGGCAGGTCAATCGGCTTGCCCACCTCACCGGGCGGCGCAGTGCCCGGAGCACCCAGGAGCCGGCTGGGCGCACGCTGGCTGCTGTCACTGGTTCCCAGTCACTGTGGCTGGGCCACTCCAGGCCCCAGGGTGCCCGCCCTGTCTGTTCCCACGGCCGGCCGGCCGGTGCTCCCCGCTCCCTGGGCTGCGGCTCCCTCCTGCCCGGGCTGCTCTCTCGAGCTGACGGATGGCCCTGGCTGAGTGAGGCCGTGGCAGTGACAGGGCCCTGGCGTTCCCTCCCCTCCCCCTCGACAGCTTGAAATCAGGTCCTTCATTTGCATTTACATGATCTCGCTGTGCAGCTTATGAGATGGAGAGATTTATTTGCTACTTAGCTTGATGTTTGATTACACCCGGAGAAGGCGGCGGCAGCACAAAGGCGCGGAGCGTCCGCTCTGAGCCCGCGGCCTCCGGGGGCCCGTAACTCAGCAGCAGGTTTGGGTGGATGGGGGCAGACGCTCGGAGATTTGAAAAAAGGCCAACGTGAGAGATTGGGAGGAACTAACACCATGATTTGGGAAAAAATTTTCAAAGCAATAAAAACTGGCTCGGTGTCATCTGAGATTGTGAAGAGACCCAAGTCCCTCCTAGGAGGAAGCCTGGGGAATGGATGCCCAGAAACTTCTCCTCTGGGCAGAATCAGTCCTTCCTGAAGGAGGGAGGCGTGGGCAGTGCCCCCTGCTTACTGCGTGGCCACCGAATCTCCGCCAGCTGCAGCCGTGTGGTGGTGACCTGAACACTCGTCAGGGGGACGCTGGGTCCCTTGTCTGTAGAGTGGGGACACAGCACCCCCTAGGTCTGCACCGTGGTGGACAGAGTGAGCACGGTCAGTGGGAGCTGTCCCGGGTGACAGGCCTGGACTTCTGGTGGTGGGCACACATTTGCTTGGTGGGTGGTCTGCCCTGTGGGGCTGCACTCCAGCCCCCTGCGGGTTGGCGCCTGCTGCTGGCAGCCGGGCACTCGCGGCAGGCAAGCTTCGTCTTCATAGCAGAGGACCAGAGATCCCGCGCTGCCAACCCCTGCCTGTCACCCTCCAGCCCCTGCCTGTCACTCCGGGTCCAAACAGAATTGCTGGCAGGGTCCCGGGATACGAAGTCCAGTGATGCAAAAGGTGAGCTGAGGCCACAGGTCCCGACTTGGAATTCTGGCTTCGACGGGGCATGACCTTGAGCATGCTGCTAGTCCCTAAGTCTTGGTTGCCTTCCCTGGAAAACAGGTCTGACCAGGGCGCCCAGCTCAGAGGGTCGGGGGACGCTCCAGTGCAGCTGAGTTCTTAGCCCGGGGCGTGGCAGGCTTTGGACAAGACGTAGCCACACCTGGAGCTGGCCCTTCTCAGCCAGCTCAAGGGCTTGAATCCCTGGCTACTCTACCTCCCCCAGGATGAGGAGAGAGCTCACCATGAAATGACACCTGAGGGCTCCTCCAGGGTTAGAGAATTAGAATATGACTGAGCAATTCCCCTCCTGAGACTATACCCAAAGATGTGTTCAAGTTCATCCACACACATGGTGTTCATAGCGGCACTGTTCACAGTGGCCAAAAGGGAACCCATCCAAAAGTCCCTCCATGGTTGAAAAGATGAGCAAAATGTGGTCTAGCCACACCATGGACTATTATTCAGTCATGAAAAAGAATGGAGCACTGATCGATGCCACAGTGAGGATGCGCCCTGAGAACAGTATGCTGAGGGAAGAAGCTGGACACAAAAGGCCACATATTGTCTATTAAGATGAAGTGTCCAGATCAGGCTAGCCCAGGGACAGAAGGCAGATTGGTGGCCGCCCATGGTGGGGGTGACTGCTCATGGTACGTGGACTCCTCTGGGGTAATGAAAGCATCTCAGACAAGCAGAGGGGGCAGTGGCACAGCATCATCAAAGCCACTCAGCTGTATGCTTGAAATATGTCAATGGCCAGCTTTATGTGATGTGCACCTCGGAAGAAAGAAAGCCACACTTTCACGGGGAGGACACGGCATGCTGCCCTCCTGGGCACTTAGAAGCCCTCTCCATCCAGGAGCGAGAAGAGACGCAGGGCGAGGCTGTGGGCTTGCGCTGGGGTGGTGCACCGTGGACACCCGGCTTCACCTGGAGGAAGGGGGACTGTGGGTGGACGTGGATGCAGGGAGCAGGGCTCTGGGCCACCACGGTCCCCTTGCTCTGATGGTGCAGACGGTGGCAGCTGGGGCAGCACGGCTCTTAGAGGCTTCTGGGAGCTGCTTGAAGTTTCTGTTCTAGGGCAAGTCAAAGACATGCCAACCTGGGTGGACCCTGCTGCAAAAGGTGTCCCTCCTCTGCTCCGGGTGGCCTCACTGTAGGAAGGTCAGCTGCCTTGGAGGGGAGAAGGAGCCCTGGACTCAAGTCTAGGAACGTGGGTGCAGCCCCTGGTCCTTCAGGGACCCGGGAGGAACCAGTGACTTCGCCTGGGAACACTGCAGTTTCTCAGCTCAGAGAGGAACTCAGGGGACCCTGAGGCGGACACCAAGCAGAGGACGCCAGGGGGCAGGCAGCCCCTCTCCTGACCAGCTGGACAGGAGTTGTCACATTAGACTTCTTCCGAAGCGTGACTCTGTGACCTTCCAGGAAAAAAAATCATGGAGGTGGCACCACGTGGACCCCTTCATCCACCCGACGCAGACGGAAGGGACTGGGACCCGATGTGGCCCCTCTTCAGGGCAAGCCTGTGAGTAAGTCCTTGACCTCTCGGGGGCTCCTGAGATGGGCAGCAACTGTCCCTGCCTCCTGGCGTAATGACAAGATTTAGACCAGAGGGAAAGCGCCACGGAGTGTCTGGCGCACAGCGGGTGCAGGGGCGGAGGAGCCCGTGTCCCCTTGGACTCCAGTGCAACACTGTTTCACAGGAGGAAGGAACCCCTCTGAGCCTGCTTTGATGTGGCATCCAGCGAGGAAAAGAATAGCCGGGCTGCTGAGAGGTCAGCAACAGAGAACCAGGGCCCTCCTGCCTCCGGCGGAGGGCGCCAGAAACAAGAGCCACGTCCATCTGGTCATTTGGTCAGTTGGGCTTTGGCTGCTAAGGTTCAACACTGGTGAACCCAGAGTGAGCAGATTTAAGAAGGAGGCTCCCTGTGAAAAGAAAAGGAAAAGAAAAAAAAGAAAAGAAAGGAATGGAAAAAGCCGAGGATGATCTATGTACTTTTCAAAACTTAAAACAGAAATCAAAGGAAAACTGAACTGTTTTAAGTTTTGACAGCTGCAGGGATCATCCTGTTTGGTTACTCTATTTGTGTTTTCATTTTCTTTATAGATTCATTGAAAATCGCATCATGTAATAGGGAAGAAAAACGTTCAGTGTCCCCCCACCCCCGTAAACCCTCGTTCCTCCCCAAGAACAGATGAAAACGCTGGCCCGTGTCTCCTGTTTTGATGTATATTTCAGCACATCTCATTGATTGTAAGTTTTATTTCCATGTCAATAAGAAAAGAGCTGTATTGTAATAAACGAGAAGGAGTTTAACACAAAATAGAAGATGGCCTGATAGCATGGCGGGGAGTGGAGGCAGAGCAGCGTCCCAAGAGGAAGCCTGTTAATGAGGCTGGGGTCGCCTGGGGACAGGGGCCGGCGGCTACTGATTTCAGCATGAAACCGGGAGGCCGGGACGGGCCCCTCCTCTTGGCAGCCCGCGGCCATTGGCAACTGGCTCTGGGCAGGTGTGTGAAGGAACAGAGCTTCGTCCCTCCTGCAGCAGCAGAGGCGGTGGCCACTGATGGGGCCCAAGTCACCAAGTCACCAGTCCTTGTCCCTTGTGGCCTACGAAGATGTGTAAAGCCAGGGAGGGCGAGGTGCAGGGAGTGACTGGGGGCTAATCAAGGAAGCGGGTAGGAACGTGCAGCAAGCTTTGCCAGGCGGTGCTTGGACAGGGCGCAGGAGAGGGTTCCCAGAGGCTTGCGGGCAGGGGGCCTGGCTAGGATGTCTCAGGTGGTGGCAGCTTGGGTCTTAGTCACAGTCTCCATCTTTCCATGGCCGGCAGATACTGGGGCAGTTCTGTGGGGCGTAGGATGCAGACAGGCCTTTCCAGCAGCTGGAACTGCAGCCCCTCCTCACCCACTGCTGGGGCTCCTGAGCTCCTTGCTTCAGTATGGCACCCACTCAGAAGACCCAGCTCCACCATCTGTTTTCCCTCCTGGCCCTACGACAGTGTGGTCCTCTGGTGGCTGGGTGGAGGGTTCTGCCACGTCTGGCTCAGCAGCAGGTCCAACCCACCCATTCCAGAGTCCTGAGAGCCAGGCACACAGTGGGTCTTCAATCCGCCTTTTTGGAATGTGGACGTGACAGAGTGCCAGTGTAGGGGCAGATGATGATGCTCTGGAAGCTCTTGCAAGTTCTCCCAGGCCTGGGCCACCTAGGGCAGGTCTTCTGAAATAGGATCTGGAATTCGTTCCTGAACTTTGCAGGGAGTTGAGCTCTGAGGGCCCAAGGCGGGAAAGTCCTGTCCTGCCCGGCTGTGGGCCTTGAGGAGGGTGGACTTTCTGTACCCAGAGAGAGCAACACAACCAGGCAGCTTCCAGCCTTGTGGCCACATCAGACAGGGAGGGGTCAGGTGGAGCCAGGGAGGGGGCGGGCGCCCAGGATGGCAGAACTCAGGGGGGCCCCTCTCCCCTCCTCTGGCCTCAGGGCTCCCCTTTGTACAAATGGCGCTGAGCCCTCTCATCTAGGGCCCTTCCGCTCTGCCGTTCCTTTCTGGAACATGGCTATATCCACGTCATCTAGACTCAGGTCACCTGCTTCCTGCTTTTGGGAAGTCAGAGCAGCACAGTGGGAGGTCTTGGGAGTCCATAGGATCTGGGTGGCAGAGTCACCTCTCCTGCTTGTGACCTGGGACAAGACCTCAGCCCAGTCCCTAGGCCTAGGGGTCAGGTGAGACTCCTCAGTGCCCCTCACAGGGTAGAACTTGCCAAATATCTTCAGTAGGAACAAGGCCAGCAATTGCTGGAGAGAAGTGAAGCTCTGCCCCGCCATCAGCAGCCCTGCCCCGGGACAGCTCACGTGTACCATCAGAAGCCACCCCGAGTGGTGCTCTGGCCCTGGGATGGCCTCTGTGGGGCTGTGGGTCAGGCCACTTGAGGAGCCCTACTACTGGACTGGTGGGAGCCCCCTGGAGGCTGGACTTCACCAGCAGGGCCTGGGAAGTGTGGAAGAATGCCACGAGAGACCAGCCGCCCGGCCCTCCGTGGCCTCCCCAGGCACCCACCTGCCAGCAGGTGTCCACAGAAGACAGCTGGAAGTGCCATGGCTCTGTGGTCAGAAAGGAGGGCCAAGCAGTGCAAGGAAAGACCCGAGTTCCCTGACCGTGCCCAGGGTAACAGGTGGCCGGGCGCCACACACCCTGGGTGGGCTGTCCTGCGTGACTGTGGGCAGCTCCTCAGGAGCCGCAGGGCTGTGCGACCCAGGGAAAAGCACAGCAGGATTGCTGTGCGTGAGGTTTGTGCCCAGCTCTCAGCCTTGAAGATGCCCGAACTCTGCGTGGCTCTGACGATTGATCATCAGAGGACGAAGAGCCAGGGTTCCGTTACGGTGGAAGACGCCAGCGACGGCCTTGATCCAGCTCATGAAAGAGACAGATTTGGTGCAACTGAATGATTTTGCTCTTCCCTGCAGAAAATCAGGAATGCTGGTCATACTCCACAGCTGGAGTGAGCTCAGCACCGGGCGGGAACCAGCCTGTAATTACCAAATAGGAAAAGAGCAGCGTTTTGTAATGAATGACAAGCTGCTGAGTGGAAATCTAATTTGGTCTAATTAAGCAGCCTTTTGTGAGGATTTGTCTTTAGATGAAAAGGGGGAACGAGGAGATCTAAATGCAAATGAAGCCCACGGTTTGGGTTTTAAAGGGCCAGGCTGAGGAGAGCTTGGCCCTGCGTCCCACCTCAGGCCCCGCCTGCCTCAGAGGCCTGCCCTGCCTGGTCCCTTCCTGCCACGTCTTCTCACGCAGGACACCTGGAGCCCACAGAACTGTTGGGGAGCTTTTGCTCCAGCCCTCTGAAGGTCGAGCTGATATTGTGCAGACCAACGTTCCCACCATGAGTCACGTAGTTAGAGTGAACTCACTGGCATGGCCTGAGGCCCCAGGTAAATCCAGACTTTTCCATCAGGCAGGACACTCCAAGGTCTCAGGTTGCCTCCCAGGAGCTGGGCCCCGGGCAGAACCCTTCTTTGGAACATGCAGGGTGTGGCCCACTCAGGTCTGCAGGGCCCACTCAAGTGCACGTTGGCGGCTGCTGACTGCCCAGCCTCAGACCTGGCTGGCCGGTGGACGAGGGCAGCTCTCTCACACTGACTATGTGTGAGGTCTGTCCTCAGCAAAACCTGGGCCTTTTCATCTTCCAGACTGGAAGGAGTGGAGCGAGAGGGAGCAGGTGGCTGTGGCCGGTCGAACCCGGCTGGGCTACCTCACGAGCCTTCCTTTGTGACCAGCGGTTCGACCCTTCCATCTGGGTCTGAGCCCTCCCCTCACCCCACAAGCCTGCCTTGGCCTGCAGAATGCCCGAGACAGGGAGCTGGAGGAGGGAGGGGAGCCCAGTGTGGGGACAGCTTCTGGTCTGGAGGACGCAGCAATGCGAGCTGTGCCACCGTGGCGTGCCCGGGTACCTGTCACCTGCTGACGTCTCCACCTTCCGGGCTGACTGCACCTGGGACAGGCCCTGCCCGCGCGGGCCCCGCCACCAGCAGCACATTCCACTTGTGGGCTTCGCTCACGGTCCTCGCTTACAGTCTTCACCTCCTCCCTGCGATGTCAGCGCTGTGTTTTTTGTTCCCTGTTCTGACTCCAGTGCTGGGAATAGTTCTTGGCATTCAGTAGGTGCTCAATACATCTTCCAATGAACGAATGAGAAACTCCTCCTCTTGAGAAGCAAGGCCACCCTTGTCCCAGCTCTCCAGGTCAGTGCTCAGAGAGGTCACCCCCCTGATCCCCAGAGGCAGCACCAGAGACCAGGCGGGCCAGACTGGCCTTCCATCACCCTGGCACACAGACAAGACAGCCAGCTCAGTGCAAGACTTCTGGGCAAACACAAGAGACGGTGGTGGCTCTGGCTGGCCCGAGGCCTAGAGAGTGCCCCTCACTGCCCGTGATTAGGAAGACCTCCACGGGGTGTCTGCCTTCTGGCCCCTGTGCTGGTTTCTGTGGAGACTCAACAAATTGCCAAAACGTGGTGGTTTCGAACAGGTTTAAATGTGCTCTCTGGTATTCCAGGCCAGAGGCTGAATGGCAGAGAGGGCAGCGCTGGTCCCTCGGGCTGCATGGCAAAGGTCCCTGCTGCCTGCCCCCACGCTGCCTGGCTTGCAGCTGCAGCACTGGAATCTCAGCCTGCTTTCACGGGTCTGTTCCCGGGACCCTGTCTCACCTGATGACATCTGCAAAGACCCTATTTCCAAATGAGGTCACATTCACGGGCACTGGGGTTAAAACTTGGCCCTACCATGCCCTCCGGCCACAGGACAAGGCAGCCTGTTCCAGTCTTCCATGCTGGTAAGCGCAGAGGGGCTCCTGTCCACGTGCTGATTAACAGTGAGTCATGGGCCAGTGCCACCTGCTCTATCCAGGTGTCCCAGCCTGACGTCTTGTGCCCACCACTGACCACCGCTCACATAGGGGTGAGTCAGAGCCCGAAGACAGAGAGACAGATTTCTGGGGGCCCAGAGGCTGAAAGCAGCTCCCACCCAGCTCCCTCACACTGCCAGGTGGCTGGGGTCCTGGGGGGAAGGTCTCAGAGAGCATGGTATGTGAGGCGGCAAGGGGCGGTGAGTGGGGTTTCCCAGTGGTCAAACTTGAGGGGCATCTTGGAGGCAGCCAGCCTAGGGACTAACTGCGGGGTGCCCACCCTGGCACAGAGGGGAGTGGCCTGGGGGCGGTAAGGGAAGTGTAATGGGCAGCAGGGAGCCTATGGGAGAGCAAGCTTGCGGGCCTGGCAGGCTCCGGCCAACCTCCCCGAAGAGGCCAACTCAAAATGCTGAGCAGGGAGCCGTGGCCACTTTCACAGTATGTGCCAATTCTGCAGGAAAACTGGAACAGGAAACACAGCCACAGCACACGGTCCAGGTGGCCAAGGCGAAAATGAGACATGGGGCCACACCTTGCCAGGCTCCCATCTTTGACAGGTGATGGGAGCCATGGATAGTGGCAGGTCAGTGGGCCTGATATGACCAGTACTGCAGTTTAGGAAAATCAGACCGTTAATCAGCACAGGAGGGACTCGAGGAGAGGGGGATGCCCAGGAGCCTGGTTCTACACTCAGGGACAAGGTGACAAGAATCTGGGCAACTCCCAGATCCCTCCCAGTTCTGTTTCTAACATCTCCGAAGGTGATTTGCTGCAGAGAAGGTGCTTGCCCTTTCTCCTGGGGCATTCAGACCAGGCCAACTTGAAGGCAGTTCAGAGAGGGTTACCCGCTCAGCTTCAAAGTAGGCTACCTCCCGCCTGCACATCCCCTCAGCCGCGAGAGAGTCAGGGGCTGGACCTGCTGGGGTCCTATGACGTCCCCATCTGCAGACCCACCTTAGCACTGGGGCCCATGGTGAGCGCAGCCACAGAACAAGAACCAGGCTTCTGCTCTGGTCCAAGTGTCTTTTCCCTCGAGATGTGTGATGCTAACCTGGGCTTCTCCAGCAGTCTGCAGGCTCTGACCGTCAGGAAAGCTCGATTTGAAAGGTTGGGGAGGAAGCTGCAAAGGACTGTCTGGAGGGTAGAAAATGCACTTGAAGACCTCCGGGCCGGGCAGATGCTGCCACCAGGTGACAGAGCCCTCTTGTCCTGAACCCTCTCCAGTCAAACAGCAAAACAGTCAAAAATGGTTGTCCGAAACTGCAAGTCTCCTTCATAGAAAACGACCTCAGCAGGACTCGGCATCTTTAGTATTCTACACCCCAGAATTCCCACAAGAAATCAAATGTAATCCTCTTTAAGAAGCTTTAAATAATTTTGAGCTTTCTTATTGACTTATTAAAATGCAGCTTAAAACGCGCCTTCAATGCGATCCTTTTACAAGGGTCAGGGATGTAAAAGTTGGAGGAATATGATTAGTGTGTTAGCTGGAAGGGCGGATCCGTCGCCTCCAATCTTGTCTAGTTCCGAGAAAACTTCCCTGTGCATTTCTGATCCCCCAGCAGATCTGCCCCAAGTCACTTGGCCATTTTGTCAGGCTTCCTCTGAATCCTTAGCCCCACGTGCCCGCTCCTCACTGAATGGTAATCCCTGCTCATCTCTGTGCAGAGGAATCTACTACCTGCCGCTGCGCTCGGCTTTCCTTACCACCCTCCCCCGGAGTTACCTCTGTGAGCAATCCGCTGGGCCCAACCCTCTTGGAGACCCTTTTACTGCTGGCTTCAGAGTACTTGGGTCATCCCAAGGGTGACCTGTGACCCCTGCATGCTTGAGTGACATGGAGTAGCAGTGAACCACCCACCGCACATGAGCACCTCCCTGGGAGGAGCACACCCAGAGTCACGGCTGGGTAATTGTATTTGGGTGAGCAGATGAACCAGTGAGCGAGTGACTGCCCACGGCCTTCCTGAGCATGCGCCTGCCCAACGGGGAGTCAAACGAACAGGGGCTGGGAAAACCACACTCTTCCAGGCCACCAGACCACACGCATGCCCTGCCTAAACCAGAGGCAGGTCTTACGTGAACCACAAACTTTGTTCTCAACCAGGTAAGATTTGTATAAATGCAAAACTCCTAGGACACAAGCCAGCATCAATAGGACAGTGTGACACCTGCAGGGCACTGCAACTCCACCCCCAGGGCCGCAGGAGTCGGTCTGTCAAGAGAGGACCCGTGGTGTGGATGGGAAGGAGCCCTGGAGGGGCGGCGATGCTCCCACCACACCCTGGAGCCTCCCGGCCCCTGCCGGCAAAACTCCAGTGCGCAACCTCAGCAGCCTCCTGTCTGATTTGGCCTGGAATCCCTCTCTGGATACTGGAGCATCTGAAGTGCATGTGATTGGCGGGGGTCAGTGTCCAGGCTCTGGAGCCGTCTGCCTGCGATGAAGTCCAAGCTCCTGTTCCTGACCTGTCCCCAACCTCGCCTACCTTCCCTCGCCCCTCTTTGCTTCCGTCTCCCCAGCTATAACACAGGGACGCCCCGGACAGCCTCCGAGGGTTTCCATGAGGCTCAGACGAGAGAATGCCTGCCAAGAATCCATGTTGGGCATTGCTGCTCAGTGAGTCCAGACTGGGAAGACTGGAGATTCCGGACGGCTCAGTCCAAGGCTCTGCCCCGGGTCTGTGGGTGAGCTCCCAGCTGACACAGGTGGATTTGAGCTGTGCGCCACGTCCCTCCTGCGCTGTGCGCACCCTGCACTGTGCGGTCTACGTGCATGACAGCCAGGCCCCCGGGCCCACACCACAGCCCTGCAGGAGGAGCTGTGGGAAGGTCTCCCTGACGGGCCAGGCTGCCATCACAGAACCACCGCCACAGTGTCATCATGACATACGGCAGACCGTCCGGCGACGTGTGTGTGCAGGTGCCGGGCTCGGTCCTGGGAATGGAGAGGTAAGGGCATAGCTCCTGACCCCCCAACTTGTGAGGGAGAGAGAAGGAAGCAGTGACCAGGGGACAGGGAAATAGGAGCCGCCTGCGGGGCATCTGCTGGGGAACTGGGCTCCACTGCCAAATAAAATCCCAGGGTGCTCAGTGAGATTCGAATTCAGATGAGCAACAAATAACTTTTTAGTATAAGCATTTCCCAGAATCACATGTGCATTATTTATTATTGCACAGGACATGCTTGTTATTCGCTGCTTATGTGAAGTCCGAATTTAACTTGCGTGGATGTCTTGCGTTTTCTCTAGGTAAAGACAACCCAAAGAAAATCCCAGTCTGTCCTCAGAGGGGGCCCAGGGCTGTTTCCATCTTCATCAGAAGTCATTTGGAATTGTGCAGCAGCTCTGGTACCCTATCGTGTGACTGAGGATCCCTCATCCTTCAGGTAAAAATTATGCTCCCCTAAAACAGAGGATTCCTAGAAAAGAAAAACAAAAAACCAGCCTAGACTAACTGGTTGACTGTAACCAGGGCTGGGCAGCCCCCATCACCTACCAGGCGTGTTCACAGCCCAGTGGGATGCATCTCTCAGTAGAACTCACAGGAGTGGCTTTGCACTGGTGCAGGGCCGGCAGTGTGGCCGTCAGCTTGGTGTGGGGTGGGTCTGTAGGACACCGGGAAGGAGCGAGCGGGCTGGTGCTGCCTGTGGCTCCTGTTCCCAGACCTGCAACCTGCTATGGAAGGCGGGTGGGTGGGTGGGTTTGTAGTCCCCACGTCCAGGTCATTCTGCGGGAATGTCCCAACCTCTGCCTCTCACTCAGCATCACTTCCTGCTGGGGTGCCCCATCCTGCGAGGCCTGTGGCTCTCCTGACTGACCCTCTTGCTTCAGGGCCGCCTGGGTCCTTGGTGCTGTGCGCCCACCTACACGTCAGACTCAGCCCCCCGCACGGGAGGCACAAGCGCCAGGCCTAGTGCTCTTCTGGGGCCTGCAAAATGTCTTGATTTCCTTTCCAGACTGAAGGAAAAAACATACACTTTCATTTATACATTACCATTTTAATTTCTTTCAATGCATCCATGACGGCAACACTGGGCACTTGACTTGCTTGGGAAATAGGCCAGATTTCTTTCTCAAAGAGAACAGGACTCTCTTGCCCAGGAGGCACCACTCCGTCCAGCAGAGCCTTGAGGCACAAGGACAGCTGGCCGCCGCCCTCTCTGAATCTTCTGCACCTGTAGCCTTTGGAGGCTCAGCTCTCTGGCCGCCACTTGCTGGCTTGGGAAGCTCTGAGCTTGCAGAGGCTCGACTGCCCCTGGGGATCTAAGAGTACTTCCCTCCTGGGGTGTGATGACCCTGTAAGATAGCCACTGCGGAGCCCCCTGCTCAGCAGAGCCCCCTGATCAGCGCACCCCAGTGCCCACTAAATGGTGGTTTCTTCAACCTACACCAAATGGTAGTCATTACTATAGTTACTGCATGCTGGGATGTCTTTGAAACACCCACTTAAAAAACTATGGAGCCACTGGTGGAATCTGAATAAGGCCTGTGAATAGACCAATGTAGGTTTCTGGGTTTTGCAATTTCATTAGTTATTAAGGGGTAACACTGGGGGAGGCTGAGGGGAGGCTGCTCGGGACCTCTCTGTACTCCTTTTTTAAAACTAGATGGGCAGATGAAATACACTTCACAGAAGAGGATGCTGAGGCCAGTGAAGGGCTTTGCAGATGACTCCTGCTTTCTGGAAATAGGGATGAGCCTGGGGGTCCCCTCCTGCCTCCCCTGCCCCTGTTCAGCTGCCGTGGTATTTCCCTTCATTATGCCAGCGCCTCAGAAGTAAACCTCTCTAATTTCCTACACCACAGCTATTTATTTAAATGCTAACTCACATTATGAAGTGATAATCCACACGCGCAGGAGATAATTTATGAAGCATTTAAATTAAGAGGAGCAGCTAATTGGGAGCATGTGTCTTGTAAGCCTTGCTAACACCAGAAAACTACAAATTAGGGGGGATGGAAGAGGTCTTCATCTGCCTTCATCTTCTTTTGTAAGGCACTGGGGGGCGGATGTCCCCGCGATCACACAAGCCGGTCCTCCTCCCGAGGCGACCCCCATCCCTGCACTCAGCCTCTCCTGGAGACGCCTGTCCCAGCAGGTGGACTCCCCACCAGCATAGCTTGGCTTCTCCACTCCAGTGAAAAGGTGTCACCAGGCACGGTGACACACAGCTACTTGGGAAGCTGAGGCAGGAGAATCACTTGAGGCCTGAAGTTTGAGGAGTTTTGAGTTCTTCTCAAAAAAAAAAAAAAAAGATTGGTACTTCTGAGGCATTTATACCTATTGCAGGGACGGGGAGAGAAGCCAGAAAATTTGATTAAAATGTGATCATTTTAGAGTTACTCTCACTCTTCCTGTTGGAATATGGCTGCCCTGGTTTGCGTACAGAGGCTGAGAGTTAGATCTGGATGCACGGGTGCATCTCCACAAGGACATGTGTGCATTTGTCCACCGAGTCCTTCAAAAGTCATTAAATGAACAGCTACTATGAGGAAGCACTGGAGACAGAGCAGCGAGCAAAAGAGACACCAAAGTCCCTGGTCACCTGAGGCTCACATTTCAACCGCAAAGAGAATTCGGGGGATGAAGCATTTGATCCCCCGCCCCAGGTGTCAGATGGTGCAGGCTGCTGTCAGGTGGTTGGTGAGGGCTGTGACCTGCTCTGGCGTGGTCCTGGAGGTGTCCCTGGGGAGGGTGGGTGGGGGTGGACAGGTCACACTGCAGCGGCACCCGTGGCCTCAAGCCCCTGAGATGAGGCAGCCCAAACCGAGAGGCTTGAGTGTTAAATACTTCAGATTTCAAAAGCATGGTCCAAAGAAAGGCACGAAAGTCGCTTGTTGGAAATGGTTATATTGGTCACACGTTTGAGCGATGCCATTTTGGATATAGTAGGTTGAACAACATGGTTAAAGTGAATTCCGGGTTTCCTTCCTACTCCTCCACCGTGGCTGCGAGAACCCTCCAAAGCACGCTGGCCGCACACGCTGCTGCCCTGCGGGCTGGAGCCGCACCAGGGCTGCGGGTCCCACAGCTGGGAACAGGACGGCTTTGGAGACGGTGCGGCTGACCTCCGGCTCTGCCTCGCACAGTTCTATAGCCAGGTGGGTCGTTTAACTCCTCCGGCCGGGGTTTCCTCCTCTGTGAAGTGAGGGGCTCAGGAGAGTCCCCAGGAGGACATCCACAATGCAGAGTCTGATGACTGACCTGGTTCATGCCAGGCTATGGATACACTAGGCATTGATGCAAAAATCAGCACGTTTCCTTCAAACAGGAAGTTGTAAGATGCTTGTGATCATCTGAGGTACCGTTTCCTGGAAGACCTGAATATCTTCTGGTTGGGGAATAAGACTCTGGTCTTCCTCATGAAGGCCTCACAGTAAGAGAATCAGGCTGAGAGGAGGCACCAGGCAAACCCCCTCTTTCTCCATCTCCTGCTCAGCCCCTTTGCCTGCTGTCCTGCCAGGAAGGAGGAGCTCGACTCTCAGGCCATGCCTAGCTCAGGACACCCAGCCAGCGTTCAGGCCCTTCCAGGCCAAGCTGGGGAGACTGCGCCCCATCCCATTGGCTGCCCCAGTGGTCAAGGGCAGAGACTGCAGTGGCCCTGCGTCTGCTCTTAGGACTGAGTTCATGCTTCCCACACCTGCTTCCAGAAGCCCTGAGCTGGGTGTGCCAGGGCACACTTCGCCACTGCATCTGCTGGTTGCTGTGTCAATAGGCTGGTGTCCCTTTTATCCTGTGCCACTGGGGTGCTCCATTGGGGTCAGGCTGGCCTCTCTAGTGGGAGTGACCTGGGGAAACGCTGCCTCCTCCAGGCGTCCAGCCAGTGGCTAGGGAGACACTGAGGTCCCTACCTTATCCAGCAATCCATTCCGGCGTCCTCGGGAGAGTAAGCTCCAAGAAGACAGCCCCATCTTTCTCCCCAGCAGCAGGAAGAGCACCTGCCACAGGTGGGCGCTCGGGACTCCTAGACCTGTTCATTGTTGTCCCGAGGCCCACCTAATCCAGGGGCCGCAAGGCAGGAAATCGAAAAGGACGCACAGAAGCAGGACACACCCGGAAAAGGTGTCTGGAAAAGGCTGGGGATGGAAGGCAGGTGGGCACCTGTGAGGGGCAGGTCTCAGCACCTGTGATGCTTGACAACGTGGGGACCCTGCAGCCCACAACTCCCCAAGAACAAGCCACAGAGGGATGTGCACATATGTGCCAACGTCTTTTATAACCTTGAGAAACCGGAGATGACACACATGACCACTGATGTCCCCAGGGCTGGCATGGGGGACAGAATGGTGTTCTCTGGGACAGAGAGTAATGAGACGATTCCCAGCCATTATCAAGGAGGGAGGGGCACCCCTGCTCTGGGAAGGCCGTGCCTGACGGGTGAGCAGGGTCCTGTATGTGGAAAAGGAAACAAACAGGAAGGACAGGAACACTTGCATATATTTAAAATTTTTCTGGAGTAACTCACAAGCAACACCCCACCCCAGAGACCACCCCCGGGAAACAAGGCAAGGTTTCTTCTCTCAGTCCCAGGGGGCTGCTCCCTTCCTGCTGCTCCAACACTGAGCTCTGTGAACAAGGCCAGACACGGAAGCAGCCAGCTCACACTGGGAATTGGGAGACCCGCTGTGTGACAGTTACTAATCGCTACCTCTCTGGGCCTCTTTCTTCTCTCCCATAAAATGAAGCAGCGGGGATGTTCCATAAATAGATATCAGGTACCTGCCGAGTGCAAGGGACCACAGAGTCCTCTCTGGGTTTCCTTGATTTCTCCTCCTCTTTAACATTTGCAGAGAAAACTGGAAAGGACCCTTGGGGCTTTTAAAAAATGCTTACTGCGTTCTCAAGGACGCGGGCGCCAGAGCAGCCGCGGGGAGAGGCGGCTGGGCTCCGCCAGGCAGGCGAAGCTGCGTGACCGAGGCCTCGGCGCCCGCCCAGCCGGGCAGCCTGTGTCTTTAACAAAGCTCTGCCCACACACACCAGTAATTGCCTTGTTATGGCCATCGGTGTCATCGTTCATCGGCCGGTCCGGGAAGGGCCCCGGGGAGCAGTTCTGCCTTTGCTAAACCAATATTCCCCACGACAAGCCCCTCTGCCTTCCCGGTGCCGTCCCGGTAGAATAAATCTTCCGTTGCTCTTTGCTGAATGATCATGAAGACATGATTAAAGTTCGAGATTTATAGCCTCCTTGGGCTTGAGGAATCAAGCTGCTCCTGTGCTGGGCCCCGCCCCCCGGGGTTGCTGGGGACCAGGCAGCAGGGAAATAGTGGTCCCCAAGCTGAGGGAAGCCTGCTGAAGCAAATGCAATTTGTACACTGGCCGAATTGCAGCTGGTGCCCCGGGCTGCGCCGCGAGGCCTCGGCGGAGGCAGGAGGAAGCCGACCCTGCTCCAGCCTGCCCTCGTCACGCCCCTTGGCCAAAGTGTGGTTTTGTTTAACCAGGAAACAGCAGTTCCTTTGCCTGTCCCCGTCCTTAGGCGCTGTCCATAAGCGTCCTCCTTGCTCACGATGTCTTTCCAGGCGGTGCCCGAGTGTGTGTGGCCTAATCCTCCGGAGGAAACGTGAGCCAGCCTTCGTGGAGCATGCGTGTCGTGCCAGAGCTGGTTGGAGGGTCTGTCAATAACGTTCGCGCACTGTTTATTTATTTATTTGTTTATTTAGGTGGAAATTACATCACCTAAAATCGTCCATCTTAAGGTGCACGTTTCAGGGACATCCAGGACACGCATGATGTTGCTCAGCTAGCTTTCTCTAGTGCTGGAACTTCATCGCCCCGCAAGGAAGGCGGCACCTGCTGGGTCCCTGCTCCACTCCTGCAACCTCTGCTGCATCTCTGTTCGATTCACCTGCTCTGGGTGCTTCCTGCGCACGATCTCTGGAGGCTTCCTCCACTGAGCGAGTTTCAGGTTCACCAGGGTCAGAGCCTAGACCAGTTCTCACGCCTGGTATGGCCGAGTTCCGCAGCACCGTGTGACCCAGCACAGTTTGTGTGTCCGCTTATCTGCCGGTGGGTGGGTGCAGACACTCCACCTTGTTGTGGGAAGTCAAGTCACTGTCCCAGGCCCAGCGTGTGTACAATGGAGGGAGCGAGTGTGGTCAAGCAGTCTGACCACAGGGTTGCCCAGGGGAGCTGGGGCCAGGGTAAAGGCAGGAAGCAGAGGCAAGGCCTTCCTGTGCTACCCCAGCAGGCACACCAGAGAAGTCCTTCCCTGTCCCCTGCAGGGATGGTCAGTGAACCCCATGGTGCCTGCAGGTGAGGACCCTGGGGGACCTGGAAGAAAGGGAGACACTTCTCAAAGGTCTGCCACAAGTGCACGCTGACACACACATACACACACGCACACTCATGCTCACACATACACACACACTCATGCTCACACATACACATACACACTCACACATACACTCATGCTCTCACACACACGTGCACACACATACACACTCATGCCCACAAGTGCATGCATACACCCTCCCCACATGCTCACATACACACGTGTATACACTCATACACACATGCATTCACACATACCGGCTAATCCATCTAAGCTGGAGTAGACACATAGGGATAAATTAGAAAATTTCTGGATTGTAAATCGAGCTGCTACCAGGAAAGCAAGTCACAATTTATTGGGATTATCTTTTAATTTTGCCGCAGGAGGCCTTCTGCCAGGATCTGGCCTGGTTATCAAATCTGCCCCTGTCTTCACCCTGGCTATACTTGGAGAAGGAGGGAGACTTCAAAGGGGCTCGATCGTTTCATGGTTTTTCCCACTTTTATCTCCTGTACACACTCACGTTTTTCAGCGCAAGTCTACTTGAGAGAGTAGCTGCCAAGGTAACATAAAGTTGTGACCTAAAGAAGCTTTCCCTCCAGATTTTCCAGAGTGGCTGGCTTCCTCTGTGCTGCTAAATTCAACAGCCACTAGCCGCAGTGCCATTTAGACTATTAGTTAAAATTAAATTGGACCCGGAAATTGGTCTCCATTCTCACTAGCCAGATTTCAAGTGCTCAGTATCCCCGTGTGAATTGTGGCATCCCTATTGGACAGAGCAGAGATGAAGTGCTTCTACCCGGAAAGTTCTATGGGGCAGTGCTGAGCTATACTGTGCCAATCTCCCAACTAATTGTCTCCCCCTCCATCTGTCTTGGGGGGGCGGTGACCTCTGAAAGGAAACAGACATTTGCCTCCACTGAGCAGAGACCATGGCTAAGATTAACACCTGCCTTCATGGGAGAGATGATCAGGGGAGAGGGTGAGGTGGGATCTGCAGAGCCTTCCATGCCCCCTGCAAGGTAGACAGGGGTGGAGGGGGTGGGGTGTAAGTCTCCTCACGGTGGTTGTGGCTGGAAGCAGCTTCTGGTGTTCTGGTGACTCAGATCCGCCCGGGGCCGGGGTCTGTACAAACAGGCCTGGCTCCAGCATCATGGGGCCCGTCTTTATGCTCTGATTTAGGGCCTGCAGGATTTTCATTGCCTCTCCCTGGATCTCACACACCCGGGAAGGCTGCTCTGAGTCAGGAGGAGACCCACACCTCCAGCCCCACGCTTCTCTGCTGCTCTGCGCTGCAGAGAAAATGGTACCATAAAACATGACAAGGGGGCAGGGACGGGGCTTTCGGGAAGCAGCGACGGCGCTGTTAGACTTTTAACTGTGCCTGGGAGAGTTGGACCGACCCGGAACGCCAGATTAATTACGTCCAAGCCGAAGGCGCAGCCCGGTTCCGGGAGAGAGAGACGTTTCAGGGGCCGGCGTCGTCGGCTCAGGTGCATCCGGAGAAACACCCGCGCGGTCGCGCTCTCGGCGCTTCCACCCTGCCCGCGCCTCCCTTCTCTCCGCCTCCTTGGGAAGCAGACAGGAGCAGTTTGTTTCCTCCTGCCGGAGGAGACTTGAAATATGACGGAGGCGCGGCGCGCAGCGCTCCCTCCGGCCCTGCCCCGGTGGCACGCGCGCAGACATAAAAAGCAAATACCATCAGTAACCTGTCGCCGGAACCCGGCGCAAGGCGGGAGCTCTTCTCCCTGCCGGGGCTGTTAGCGGCGATGTATTTCTCCCTGCACTAAGCACCATCTTTCCCAAGGCTGCATTACAATGATTTATCAACCCCATTTCTGGGGAAAACGAATAGATCAAAGTGAGGAGAAAAGAAAAGGCGACATGAGCAGCTGGAGGAAGATATTGAAGCATGAAACAAAAACACAAATGAAAAACCAGGCAGTGACACGATCCGGCTCTTCCTCCCCGCACTTCTATCAGAGAAAAATAATAGCAAAGTCTCTATTTTAATCCTTTTTCCTCCTCTTCTCTGACGCGCCTCCTGTCAGTTACCAGGGCTCTGCTTGTCTCCCGGGCATGCGTGGGAATGGGCCGCCCAGGTCCCTCCTCCCCACCGGGGGCCCAGGCCGCTGCGGGGAGGATGCTCCAGCTCCAGCCTCATCTTCACCTCAGGGACAAGAGGCAGCCCATGTCGGGGACTCCTGAGTGCATGAGAGGGATTGTCCTTGTTGCTTTCACAGAGGGACCAGTCAGGGGTCTTTTCAAAGAGCTGCCTGGGAGCTCTTTAAAATGTACAGCTGGATCCACAGCCTCTTCTATTGCCCAGCTGGTAGCTGTTCAAACTGAGCAGTTTTTTTGACCTGATGTTGTTTGAGACCCGGGGAAAAAGAAACAGACTCAAGACAGAGTGAGCTCACCAAGAAGGCTGTGCTGCAGAAAATCTTAATGAGACGGTGCTGGGTGGACGGCACTCAAACCTACCCACATGCGTGGGTATAGACAGCCAGGGCTTCTGCACCCACGGGGCATAGGACACTGCCCGACCTCACTTTTTAAGGCTCCGTTGGATGCATTTCTGGAGCTGACTGGATGCTCCAGAAGAGAACCAAGGGGTGCCCCAGAGACCATCCGGCAGGCAAGTCAGCCCTAAGGCACAGGAGCTGGCTGAGCAATGGGGACAGGAGGGCAGCTGGGAGCTGGGCAGGCAGACCTCAAAATAGGGTCAGGCCAGGCTTCCTGGGGGAGGTCCCCTTTGAAGTGAGCCTGGAAGAAAGGACACACAAGAACCAAGGACTCCCTCCTTGGTCACCTGCTGGGGACAGCCTCCCCCCACCCTGAGTGCTACAAGAAATGCTAATGAGGTCACTTATTCATTGCCACCTCTCCCCACTACCTCGTAAGCAGGGGACCTCATCTCTCTCGCCCCATTACCCAGAACCCTCGATGGTTCCTGACACACAGCAGGTGCTTGATAAAAACCCGGCAAGTAAATGATCGAGTGACCACCAGGCGCTGTGCACCCACATTCCCATCGAATCCCCAGCCACAAGCAAGCTCTGTGATTGTCCCATTTTACAGACGGGAAAACAGGAGTGGTCAGTGACTGACTCAGGGTTCCACGTGCTTCGGGTAGTGGAGGCTGGATGAGAACCTGGGTCTGTGGACCTTGACACCTATACTCCATGACCCCCAAGTCCTGAAGTCAGGCCTTAACGCCTTTCTTTGGCAACTGCATCCTGTTGGGGTGGGTGTCTCAGTACTGTTTTCTAAGTGAGAACCCCATAGATAGCAAAGTACTAAGGGGCTCTTCTGTGAAGATGAGCAACACCACCAAGAGCAAAATTCCCTCCCTGACAAGGCCTAAGGCAGGTACAGGTGAATCTGCAGGTGGAACAAAGATCCCTGCTCCGCCAGGAAGGCTGAGCCTCTCTGCCCTCACGCTGGTGTCCTGTACTGTCTAATCTGTCACCTTTTCTAAAGGCCATGTCAAGAAACCAAAATCTATCCTGGGCTGTAACTGGAGGCTAATTTGCATGTGGAGTCATGGCATCTTGTGATGCCCCCACTCTTGGTGGCCCTGGATGCTCTGAGCAGTCACTTGATTTTGACTCAAGGAGTCTTTAAAAGAGGAGCCTGTGCCTGGGGGCAGGGGCTGGCTCTGCACTGGGACTAATGGCTGTCAACAGGTTGTCCCCACACCACCACCTGAAGGCTGGGTCACTGGATGACTGACCCTGTCCACTCAATGGCCAGGACAGCATGGCCCTTGGCCGCACTTACAGGCATGTTTCTTCCTTAAAGGTCGACACACCGCTTGCACAATTAGGGGTGTGTATTTGCCTTCCTGAAGAAGTCTCTACTTCTAGGAAAGGGTTCATCATGTACTTCTGCTCAAAAGGGTGTCATATCAAAGGAGCTCTCCGTTGGTAAAGAAAACAAACCAAAAAAAAAAAAAAACCCGGTGATTTGCGGGTGGCTTCTCTGGAATGCACCTGCCACTACAGAGTCAGAGACGCGGACTCAGCGCCTATTCCCTTCAGCAGCAGCAGAAACCCAGTAACATCGGAAGCCTTGTGATAGAAAAAGAAGCTTGATTCCACTTTATTTGTGTGGGGAAGAAAAGCCAAAGTTTCACCCTAAAAGTTGAAAGACACCAAACTGCCTTACACCTGTTTGTTTAATATTTTAGAAAGCGTCCAGGTTCCTGGGATGATGAGCTACTCACTGTTTCCAGCCTGATCTGATTTTTAAAAGATGAATTACAAACCTCTTGAAAATCGGAGTTTATAATTGAAATATTGATAAACTCTTTCCCGTAAAGAAATGACTAGATTCTGCAGTAATAACCAAGAAATAGGCAAAAAAATAATAATGCTTTTCTCTGCTTAGCCAAGAAATACAGTGACAGTGTTTATTGCTTACAAAACACGTCTGCCTTTCCTCAAATTGGATAGAAAAAATGAACCCCGATAAATTATGACACCCCTAAATTCCAAAGAACGTACATCAATTATTGGGGTGCCACCGCCATCCTCCTGGGCAGCCTACTTATTAGGACTGTAATTTATTATTATGATGCTTTGGTGCAAATCTGCAGGCTGATAAAATGCAAATCTATTAAACAAACGTCCTCCTTTCCCTGAATCAGTAAGGGACAGTGTTCCAGAAGAAAGTGCTGTGAATTAGAAAAGCAGGTGGTTTTTTTGGTGGCACTTGGAAGTAGACACCAAAAGATAATTAAGGAGGAAAGCGTGCAGTGTGGTCCAGGTTTTCTGAATCTTACCCCAGATGCGGGGAATTGCTTCAGAAGGAGCGGCAAGATCCAGGACCAGGGTCCCTCTCCTGGTGCTCCGGGCCCCATGCCCCCCTAAGATCTTTACTCCTGTGTCATTCCAAGCCATCAGTCTTTCACCTTCAACTTCAGCCAATGCAAGACACAATTCCTCCTTCAGGAAATATGAATAACGGCGGCTTTTTAAACACTGAGTACTAAATTTGGGAAGGGCTTCAGGAACTACTGAGTTGCCTGCTTCCTCTTAGAGAAGGTGAAAGGGAGCCCCCTGAGGGCGTGAAGGAAGGTCCGCCCAGGAGGGGAGCCAGGGGGTTCCCGCTGACTGAGCGCACATGACTCTCACTCGCACCCCGAGTGCTCGGCAGCATTTCCTTAATGGAAGAGGAGATGCTTCTAGAGTCCAAGAATCTGAGAGGCAGAGAGGGAGGGCCGTGGAGATGGCGGGTCTGCCGAAGGCATGGAACCTACCTTCCCCCCCAGCTCAGCGAATGGCTCTGGAGAAGCCCCAGCTCTCCAGGCTGGGCTCACCCCCTCCCTGGGCACAGCAGCCCCTGAGGGGGGTGCCCTTCCCACACATGGCCTTGTCACACTCCTGGACATCTCGTGTTTATGTCCCAGTGGACGCTACCTCTCCAGGGCGTCCTGCAGGGCCCTCGTCCTGAGTCTCAGCTGCCCAGCACCTGGTGGGGGTGACTGGTGGTGGCAGCTTACAGTTCTCGGGAGCACGACTTTTCTAAAAGGCTCTTCAAAGACTCCGCCGTCCCGGCCAGATTCTGCTCTGGCCTTTCCTTCTCCTTCACCTGTCCACTTGTGTTTTCCGGGTTGCTCAACTGCCCCCCTTCACTTCAGGCCCATGGTACCCCCGGTGTCCAGAATGGAACCTGGTTGCTCCTCACAGAGCTGGGCCGTGTGCACTGGGTATTGCCTATTCCGAGTGTTCGTGCCCAAACTTGTCCCACCTGGCTGGCGCAGGCCTGTCCTCAGGCACCAGCTGGGCTTCCCTTAGGCTCCCAGGAGGCAATGTCAGGGCCCGGCCAGGAAGAACTGCGGGGGAGCCCTGCCACCGCCTTTCCCTGCAAGCTCAGACCAACGGTGAGAGGAGACACGGGTCGCGCCCATCCTAGTGGGATTGGCACGAGGAGTGATGGGGACAGATTCGCGTTTCTGAGAGAGCCCTTGATTCCAGGCAGGAAGCAGAACAGAGGGGCGGGGCGGGGCGGGGCAGGGCAGGTGGGGAGACGGCAACTAGCCCAGGAGCAGACCACAGCGGCCAGGACTTGGGGAGGGGGCAGTGTGGAGAGGGCACAAAGCTCCCGCCAGGAGGACTGCAGCCTGGGGGCAGTGCGGGGGCCGGGAGCTGACGGGCACACTCACCCATCTCGACAGTTTGTACACACACACTCAAGTGCAGGGCACTCGAACCCAGATCTCCACAAAGCTGTGAATCACCAAGTGTCGCAGGCCTCTGGGCTCCTCAGCAGCACCCAAAGCGCGCTGTTTGTGAGACCCTCTGTCGAGGTCAAACCCCAATACCCACCTCAACCTGTCCACCCTCCCCAGTCAGGCTGCCTCTGAATGCCAATCCGAGCCACCCCTCTGCCCCTTGACCCACACCCACCTCTCATCGCTTAGCCATGCGGCCTCCTCCTGGGTCTTCCTCACTCCAGGCTTTGCCCCCCTATTCCATTATCACTCTGCAGAGAAGTGGTCTTTCGAAAAGTCAGGACCGCTCATTTCACGTCTCTGCTTAAAACCTTTAGAAACCATGGCCTGCAGAAACCACACTGCGGTGACCCAGTGGGTAGCATGGTAGCCTGGTTAAGCCCATGGTCTGTTCAGCAGACCACCAGAGTTCACATCTCTGATGACTTGCTAGTACATATGTGGACATGTTAGTGAACTGTGCCTCAGTTTCCTCATCTGTAAAAAGGGATAACAGGAGGACCTGTCTCCTAGAAGCTTGGTGCCTGATATGCAGGGTTTAATGGATACTGGTTACAGTCCTTGCTTTGGTTATTAACAGTCCAGGTCCATGTCCAGCCTTGGTGCACTCCTGAGTCATCACCTGCTATCCTAACTTCTCCACTCCCAGACTTTGCCCTGTTGGTCTTGGGAATGCCTGCAAACTGTATTTTCTCACCTGTGGCACCTTTTTTTTTTTTTTTTTTTTTTTTTTTTTTTTGGTGCTGGAGATGGAACCCAGGGCCTCGTGCCTGTGAGGCAAGTGCTCTACCGACTGAGCTACATCCCCGGCCCCATCCCTCTTGTTTCTGTTTCCTTTGCCTGGAATATCCTTCCCACCTCATTTGCCTACCAAACTTCCAATCATTCTCCAAACCTCCAGCATCCAAGCGCTGGTGAGGATAGGAACCCCTGGAGATCTCGGCTCTTGCTGGTGGGAACGCAAGACGGAGCAGCCGCTTTGGAAAACAGCAGGGCAGAACCTTAGAGTCACGCACAGATTTATTGTGTCACCTAACAATTCCTCTCCTGGATGTTTACCCACAGCAACCAAAGTCCACGTCCACAAGACATCCTTTTGCAAAGTCCTCATACCATGATTCACCACTGACCAAACTGGCAGCAACCAGGCATCCACGCATGAACAAGAGGATGAGCCACGGAGGCGCATCCATGTACCAGAAAGCTGCATGGCAGTAGGAAGAGGAGAGCCGATGCCCGCTGCCACCCGGGGAGCCCAGAGCACCAGGCTAACGAGCAAAGTGAAGAGCAGGAGACTGTTCTCCACGGCCCCGAGTATACAAGGACTTGGAGAGGTGCAGCTGGGTGGCCGGGAGTGGGCCGAGGTTGCCGGGCAGGAACCAGAGATCAAGTGCAAAGGAGCTTTCGAAGGCGAGGAAATCACTCTGTATTCTGATGGCGAGGTTCCTGCACACAATGACCAGGATTAACCAACCGGTGTGCTTAGCATGGCTGAAATTTATGGGATGAAAATAATACATTCATACGTGATAAAGGTAGAAGCTTTTTAAAAGCCAACCCTCTGACTGGCCCTCTGGGGTTCCATCTCTGACTTCCCACCCCAGGCTAACCTGTCCATCTGTCCCGAAGGTTGGGCTGCCCTCTGACCACATGGTTAGGTCATGTGAGCGTCTCTGGGGTCTCTAGCGGCAGCTCTTCGGCTCCTTCGTGTGCCTCTGCCTTGTCGTACCAGAAGACTTGGCTTAGGCAGCTTGAGGGAGCACCCAGACTGATCACATACTGCCCCATTTGTCCTCCTCTGATGCCCGCCACCACCACAGGGGGTGGGTGTCACTGTCCCAGCTTTGGGGGCTCAGAGAGGTTAAACAAATGCCTGCTCAATGTCCCACAGCTAGAATTGGTGTTTTCAAAACCAGGTCCATCTGTGCCAAAGCTCTGCCTTAAACATGAGGCTACACTGCCCAGTGCCAGGTACCGGAGAGGGAGGGAGGCGTCACTGAATCCACCTGACTATGGGGCCAGGCTTCCTTCTGAGGCCACAGTCCTTCCCAGGGTGACGCAACTGAAGTTTTGCGATGTGCATATAGTATCTGTGTGCGGGGAATGTGCGTGTTTGTATTCCACCACAATCGGAGGTTTTCCCTCCCCCACTTCTGAATT
The DNA here is from genome assembly GCF_902686445.1 of Sciurus carolinensis. Lineage (NCBI taxonomy): Eukaryota > Metazoa > Chordata > Mammalia > Rodentia > Sciuridae > Sciurus > Sciurus carolinensis. The sequence continues at coordinate 4,071,560 of NC_062226.1, forward strand.
AAATGCCCAGGAGACTAGTATTGCCTTGCTAACAGCTAGCGCCTCCACGTTGTCATCTAATTAAGCCATGCTCCCAAACAAAGCACATAACAGTGTCGGCACATTGGCGACGGCTCCCTCCCTGGCAGCCCCACCTGCAGAACACCATGGCTCGTGGCTGGTGGCTTGTGGCTCCCTGGAAGACAAACCACAGCGTGCGACCTGCGCTCCTGTAGGGGTTGCTCCTCCTTTGGATGCTGGGTGGTTCTATTAAGAAATATTATAGGGCCAGGTGCAGAGAGGAAATAGCAGGTTGATTTTTTAACCAGCCCAATTTTCTGGTGTGGTCTACTTTCAGCATTTTAGAAATACATTCTAACCAGCATATCCATTGTGCTCAGTGTTTGAAGTCCCTGTATTCACTGCTGCACCCAGCTGCGTGTCTACTTGAGAGGAGTGTTAGACCAGAACACACAAGGACACCCTAGGTATAGCCTGCACGCTGATCTGTGCAGACCGGGGCCACGTCCACACACTGCTTTGTGAATGCGGATGACCAGGGAAAGGCCCCAAGCTCTTGGCACAGGCTGGCAAGTGGAGAAACGCCCGTGCAGCCGAGCCAGGGTGGGCTGCTTTACATTTCTCTGGGTTCTGCTTTCAATTATTTTCCAAGCTTGAAAGGAGACCAGAATTAGAACAAGGTGGCTGCTTTTTTCCTTGGCGGGGGCTCACTAAAATAAAAACTGATCAATTAATTTGACCTAGTTCATTCTCTGTACCCCCCAAAAGAGGCAGGTGCTAACTGGCAGATGAACGTGGTACCACTGTGTTCCCTTTGCAGGGTAATGCCGTGGGAAAAGGATGCACAGTAACACTGGACTCCCACTCGGCAAAGCCACGGAGATTCCCAGAGCAAGTTCACAAGGCAGGTCAACACCAACCGTGTGGATGACTAGAGGCTGGCTCTCACGGGGTTGCTCTGACCTCACCTGGTCCTGTAGGAAGGAATCAGCTCAGGACACGAATAGCAGATGGGGGTCAGAGGCTCACTGATTCTGAAATCATGGTATGGCCATCCTGGAAAACAGCAGAGGAGTTGCTAGAAAAGTCAGAGATAGAAGGACCATGTGATCCAGCAATCCCACTGCCCCGGGGATAGCCAGAGATGAAATCAAGGAGACATCTCCCAAGTTCACAGTAGCTTTATTCACAATGGCCAGGATACAGAAGCCACCCAAGTGTCCATCACCAGATGAACGGAGGAAGAAAATGTGGTAGCGATACAGGATGAGGTATCACTCAGTTTTGACAAGGAAGGAAATCCCTCCGTTTATGACAGTGAGGATTAACTCAGAGGACATTGTGCTAAGTGAAATAAGCCAGATACAGAGAGGTAAACAGGGTTCCACTGGTAGGGGGAATCTAGAAAAGCCATTCTCCTCCATCACAGAGCAGAAAGGCTGTTGGCAGGGACTGGGCCGGAAGGACAGAAGAGCTGCTGGTCAAAGGCTACAGAGTTTCAGTTATGGGGATAAAAGATTCTGGAGACTAACTTACAAGGTGGTGCCTCTGCTTAACTGTACCCCACGATGGGACCCCTTAACCACTAAGCCACATCCACAAAATGCTTTATTCTTTATTTTTAGATGAGGTCTCACTAAGTTGCTTTGGGCCTTGCTAAATTGCTGAGGCTGGCTTTGAACTCACAATCTTCCTGCCTTAGACACCTGAGCCTCTGGGATTACAGGTGTGCCCCACTGCACCTGGTGAGAGTAGATATTAAATATCTCCCACACAAAACAAGAGTGGCAGCGGCAAAACACGAGGCATGGCAACGGATAAGACGGTGGACAGGACAGTGGGTAGGACAGTGGATAGGACAGTCAATAGGACAGTGCATAGGACAGTGGATAGGATTGTGGATAGGATAGTGAATATGAGAGTGGATAGGATAGAGGATAGGACAGTGGACAGGACAGTGGACAGGACAGGACAGTGGATAGGACTGTGGATAGGACTGTGGATAGGACAGTGGATAGAACAGTGGATAGGACAGTGGATAGGATTGTGGATAGGACAGTGGACAGGGCAGTGGATAGGACTGTGGATAGGACTGTGGATAGGACAGTGTATAGAACAGTGGATAGGACAGTGGATAGGATAGTGGATAGGATAGTGGATAGGATAGTGGATAGGACAGTAGACAGGACAGTGGATAGAATAGTGGATAGGAGAGTAGAGAGGACAGTGGACGGGACAGTGGATAGGACATTGGGTAGGACAGTGGACAGGACAGTGGATAGGACAGTGGACAGGACAGTGGATAAGACATTGAATAGGATTGTGGATAGGATAGTGAATATGAGAGTGGATAGGATAGAGGATAGGACAGTGGATCGGATAGTGCATAGGACAGTGGATAAGACAGTGATAGGATTGTGGATAGGATAGTGGATAGGACAGTGGATAGGATTGTGAATAGGACAGTCAAAATGGGACAGTGGATAGGATTGTGCTTAGGACAGTAAATAGGACAGTGGATAGGACAGTACATAGGATAGTGGGTAATATAATGGATAGGAGAGTAGATAGGATTGTGGATAGGAGAGTGAATAGGACCATGGATAGGACAGTGGGTAGGACAGTTGATAGGACATTGTGTAGGACAGTGAATTGGATAATGGATAGGGCAGCGGATAGGATTGTTGATAGGACAGTTGATAGGACATTGGGTAGGACAGTGGACAGGACAGTGGATAGGACAGTGGATAGGATAATGGCTAGGACAGTGGATTGGACAGTGGATAGGACAGTGGATAGGACAGTGGATTGGACAGTGGATAGGACAGTGGATAGGACAGTGGATTGGACAGTGGATTGGACAGTGGATAGGACAGTGGATAGAACAGTGGATAGGACAGTGGATTGGACAGTGGCTAGGACAGTGGATTGGACAGTGGATAGGACAGTGGATTGGACAGTGGATAGGACAGTGGATTGGACAGTGGATAGGATAGTGGCTAGGACAGTGGATTGGACAGTGGATAGGACAGTGGCATCACCTCGTAACTTCAACATGTATCAAAATAGCATGCTGCAAATTTTTTTCTTTACCAATTACACCTCAATAATGCCAAAAACAATTACAAAATCAAGGTCAGCACTCTCCTCAGCTCCAATGTTGTTCCCTGGTAAGGAATCGTCTGCTATGATGCAACTTGCCTTCACCCACTGCCTGGCATGAGTCACCCCACAACAGCAGAAGGTTGGCAAGAGTGCCAGCTTTGGGGCCACACAACAACACAGCTGCCCACATCGGCTCCTGCCACTGTGGCCAGAGGTGCCTCCTGGGCATCATCAGGAGTCGACTACATGCAGATTCCTGGGCCTGCCAGAGTCAGACTCTGCAGACTGCAGCTGACCAGCTGGGATTGACAGACTGCCTAGTGATCAAGGAAGAGGGAGACGCAGTAGGAAGTGTCTGTCCTGGGCTTGTGGGAGCCTGTGTTTCTATGGCAACAATGAACCAGGGTACCCCAGGGGCCCCTGTAGACTCAGACCCAGGTCCAGGGCAGCAACCTTCAGTTCCAAGCCCAGAGTCCGGTCCTGCTCCCTGGGGCCACCAAAACTGACCATTTAACTCCCTAGATTCTAAGGAAGCTTTCAGGACCTTTTGCCCATGGTGGACTGTCCCAAGGGCCAAGCTCTCGTGTGTGCATGGTACCCATGGGCAGAGCACATGCTGAGGCAAGTCCACGCCACCAGCAAGCACAGGGCGACTAAGTGAGTCCAAGGTCCGTAATGGGCACAGCTGCCTAAGGGACACACAGAAGCTACGCTCAGACAGGCACGGGGCTGTGCCCACCACCGTTACCCACTGGAGTCCCCCCAGGACGGCACTTTGGAAAGCATGAGGGCAGGTGGACAGGACTAGCGGGAAGCCCCAAGGAAGCTGCGTCACTGAGGCGGAAGCGACTGAGGGTTCCATCAGCAGACAAGGTCCATGGAATAGAGCCACCCAGGGTGATCTTCTCCTGGCCCAGGCGACGGCCTGGACGAGCTGTGAGGACGAGCTATGTGCTGAGTGAGATAAGCGAGGCCCAGGGAAGACACAGACCACAGGACCCACCACGTCCACTCCACAGAGATGGCAAGTACAGGCAGGCCGCCAGGGCTGAGGGAGAAGGAACGGTAGTGGAGCATCGTGAGCAGTGTCACCTGGCAAGACCAAGAGATCTGGAGACGAGGTGGCCATGGTCGCACAGCAGTGTGAATGTACCCAAGGCCACTTTACACTTAGAAATGGTCGCAGGGTCGGGCACAGTGGAGCACGCCTGTAATCCCAGCAGCTCCGAAGGCTGAGGTAGGAGGATCGCAAGTTCAAAGCCAGCCTCAGCAAAAGCAAGGCCCTAAACGACTCAGTGAGACCCTGTCTCTAAATAAAATACCAAAAAGGGCTGGGGATGTGGCTCAGTGGTAAATCACTCCTGGGTTCAATCTCTGGTACCAAAACAACAACAAAGAAAATGGTCGAATGGCAAATTTTACGTCTATTTTGCTGTAATTTTTTTAAAATTTGAAAGAAGAGGGAATGGTCAAGAACCGCAAATGTCAGTATTTCACCAGCAGTGACAAACTATCACGACACTCTTCACAGCAGCCCAAACTCTGCAGCGTTTCAGAGACCATGGCCCAGGTTCTGTCAGCGGGCGGGTGGGACCAGGCTCAGCCTCCTGCCCTGCCACAGCTGCCTCTCCGGAGTCTGGCCTCGGCCCCTCCCAAGAGGAGAGGCCCAATCCCAGAGGACCAGGTGGCATGGATAATGGAGAGAGTGCGGCTTCTTCACGGAGCTCCCGTTCCTCCTTCCTGGCATGTAGCCAGCCCATAATCAGGCAGATTCTCAAAGGAGAGAGCATACTTCCTGCCCGAACGACAAGCTGAGGATTATGCAGCTCTTTCCAGATGTGGCATTTGCCCCCCTGGCAGTGCTGCAGGTGGGTCCTGGTTCGCTTGGCTGGAAAGATCCGCCGAGCGCCTCATCCTCACAAATACCTTCTTCCGCTGCAGCTGCTGATGCCCAGGGCTGCCGTGCGCGAGCCGTTTTCCTCAGAAGTCCAGGCTTCTCTCTGTCGGAAACGGGAAGGGGAAGGGGAAGGGGGAGGGGCGTTTCCAGAGGCCTGTGAGGGGCCAGGTGAAGTCCTTCAGCCTTGTGGTCATTCAGAGCTCGTCCCTGGAGTGTCCAAACCTGATCTGGAGGTACTGGGAGCTCACTGTCTTCTACCTGGGGCCCAGCTCAGAGCTGACACTCAAAATGTTGAACTCAGAGGAAATGGCCCAAAACCTTTGGGATTTCACACCGTGGTACACAGGTAATTTTCAAGGGCCAATATCCACTATTCAAGTGTGTCTGGAAGCTTGGAGCATGTGACCTGGAAGCCTGTTTTCGGGGTAACACCCTGAGTCGAGCCTCACAGACCACGCTGTTCTTCTGGAAAGAACGCTGGCTGTGTCTAGGGTTAACATATGGGAACACTGCTGTGTGTGTACCTATAAATGACAACAAGCAACTTGTTGACAGTGTAATGATCTAAACAGCACTGCTGCTTCATGAAAGGCCAGGCTACCAGGGCAGTCTGTTTCCCATGAGACAGACACAGGCCTATTTTAAATTGAGGTTTGTTCTTTTTTTAATGATCATGAGTGTCCATGGATACGTGAATGGATAAACTGTCATGTCTATGTACTGGGATGTAATTTAGCCACTGAAAGGGATGAAGCGCCAGCACATGCTGCTGTGTGGACGAACCTCAAAAACACCATCGAAGAAGCCCAAGGCTAGAGCGCGGGTTACACGACTCTTGTTACACAAAACGTCCGGAGAAGGCAGATCCACGGAGACCAAAGGCGAGAGGATCCGAGGGCGATTATCTGCAGGATGTGGTGGTTCTTCTGGAGTGAAGCAGCCTCCTAACAGGTCCTGGCTGCTACATTGTGGACACACTAAGCACCACTGAATCCTGCACTTTGAAATGGCTGGTTGTACAGTATGCGAATCTCACCTTGATTTTAAAAACTGAGCAAATCCTGAGATTGTTGGAAATGATAGTGTGAACCATAACCCAGGTGTGTTTGTGTGTGTGTTCTTATTGGATAAGTTACAATCCCACCAAGTTGCAAATGCCATTCGGTCTGGGTCTCCCCGGGATGCCTCCTTCCTGGCTAGCTCCCCACTGGCCTGCAAGCTCCCTAAGCGGCTACAGGGGCTTTATTGGTCTTTTCCCTGTATCCCTAGTACCTAGATTGACTCTTGGCACATAGTAGATGTCAAATAAGTGAATGACAACCAGCAGCTGAGCTTCCCATAAGCTGGGCAAAAGGCAGAGGGTCCTCTGGGCCAGCCCGATGCTTCTCACCCTGCAATGTGCCCACAGGTCACCTGCGACCTCGTTGAAATACAGATTCTACTGATGTATAGGTCTGGGGCAGGGGTTGAGATTCTGCATTTCCAAAAGCACCTGGATGCACCTGGATGTCCACCAGCCACACCTAGAGGAGCGAGAGGCCAGGCATGCCAGACCCCAGCCCTGCTTTAAAAAGAGAGAGAGAGAGAGAGAGAGAGAGAGAGAGAGAGAGAGAGAGAGAGAGAGAGTAGGTTTCCAGAATTCTGGCCCACCCAGTTCGGGCTGTCGGCCTCCCCAAAACTGCCTGCTCACTCCCCGCATGGAGGCACCTAAGCACCTCCTGGTTACCTGGAGGAGGATGATTAAGGTAATTGGCAGCTCTCTCCTGCGACTCCAAGGCAGGCTGTCATTTCAAGGAAAATGCGTCCACTCCAATTCGGAACACAGCCTGCAATGTTTTCTTATGTGTGGTGGGAGGAGGGGGAGAGGGAATCTGTGGCCCCCAAAAGAAACATGCTGTTCTTCTCCCTTTGTGTTTCTGAGCGTGTAAACTCAGCTCGAATCACAGATAATAAATAGGTCATCTTGTACTTTCAAAATAAAAACACGCCGTATTTCAGTGGAATAGCAGCTGTACATTAAAAAGCTGTCAACTTCACTACAATTTCCCTGAACCCTGCACTGCAGAAAGATACCTTGTCACTCAGAGTTGAGTGCAGTTTTACTGAAATATCTCCTTGTCTGCGTAAATAATGAGCAGAATTGCATGAAAATATCTGGCCCACAGCCTCCTTTTCCCCCTACTCCCAAAGAAACGGTATGCAAATGGCAGATTTGTGCCGTGTGCTTCTCTACGCCTCACTCTGGAAACAAAGGCAGGCTGCCCCAACAACCCCAGCGTGGTGTGCTTGGGAGGGGGCCAGAAAGGAAGGCCGATGGTGATGGAAACCGTGGTGGTCTTCGCAAGCTTCAAATCGGGGAGGCTGGACGGTCATTCAGCCACTATTTTGGAGACACACACAGGTCGCATCAGAAAGCGCCATCTATGGGACACTACTGCTGAAGAACAGCCCCTTATGTAAAAGGGCAGCCCACACACCCGCAGGGGCAGGGGCGAGGCCAGCTCAGGGCCCCCGCGTCTCTTCTTCTTTTTTAGGATGGAACCCAGGGCTTCACGCATGCGAGGCAAGCGCTCTGCTGCTCTGTCCCTGAACCACCTCTCTGGCCCCATTGGTGGGATTTAAAGTACTGTCACCTCTGAGTCTCTGCTTCCCCAACTCTCACATGATGGGCAAATGAAGTGCTGTACGCAGGGTGCCTTGTGACCTCACATGTGATCTAGGGGTCAGTTGTCACTCCTCAGTAAACAGTCAACGGCACGTGCAGTTATCTAAGAGTGGATGGCCTTTGGGGTCGGCCAAAACGGAGGTTCGGCTCTTGGCTTGGCCACTGACTGGCAGTGTGACCTCGAGCAAGTGTCTATGCTTCTCTGAGACTTGCTTTTCTTGGCTGTCTAATGGGAATAACAATAGTACCTCCTCTTGTGGGGTCCCTGGAGGATTTGACCCAAGAATGCAGCTACACCAGTGCCTGGCCCACACAAAGGGCTCAGTGGGTCGGAGCCGCTAAGGCAACAGTGGTGAGGTGCTGAAGAAGATGACGATGCTGTCATGGTATTGATATTGCCCATGCTGATGGTGACAATGGCGATAGTCCCTGTTCCTCCCTGAGTGGTGATCTAGGTCACAGCACCGACGGATCCAACAATAGGGAAGATCCTGGTTCCAGACAAGTCAATCGAAGCCTCATACCCAGAGTAACAGTGAAACTATAACACAACTGATTTATGTCAATTTGAGTCAGGGAGACGGAGTCGAGTTACAGAAAACTGGATCCCTCTGCCCAGAGCTCAGAGACGAGAGGAAGGAGGAAAGTGCTTCTGCTGCTCAGTTGGCTTGATCCTGGAGCTTCCTGGAGGGGAGCCGTCTGGGCCGCAGCATGAGGGGGCAGGGAGGTGGGCCTGCACCCTACCAGGGGCCCTGCCAGCCTAGCAAGCAGGAAGGGGAAGGGGGCTCCTCCATCCCTGAGATTGTGATGTTTTGTAGTGATTACATTCTCCTAAAACATAGGTAAGGGAAGCCAGCGATGTGCAAAGCCAGTTTGTACCAGCTCACCAGGGTCGTTAAGAACTCAGGAGCTGGCAAGTCAACTTTGAACACACATCATTGAAAATTAAATCACTTAAGCTTGTGTAAGTTAGTAAACACTCAGCGCACATCACTCCCGTTTCTCTACAGTTTACTATGGCTTGTACTCAAGACTCATTTACATCCACACAGCCTCTCCGGTGGGAATGCCCCAGACCCACTTTCCACACTCAGAGTGAACTTTCTAAAATGCAAACCAGGTCGTGTGACACACGAGGGCTTCCCTCTGCCCTCAGCAAAGTCCCAACTCCTGCCTGGACTCGGGGCTCCTTCCTCCCATCTTGTCTTCCTGCGAGTTTGCATCTGCAGATCTGGGCCACACCATGCCACCTTCCTCTCCGAGGCCACACCCATGCTGTCACCTGTGCTCAAGAGGCAGGGGTAAACGCATGGTCAGGGGCAACGTGACAAGCCCAAGGGTAAGGACAGCTAAAGGAGTCTTCAGGCGCAGGCCCTGCTCCTGAGGACAGGCAGCTGGGGAAGGCTTTGTGGCAACAGGGATTTTCGCCTTTTAATGCCTGTGGTTTTTAGAACAGATATCACATGCACATGCTATAGGCCTCAGGCGACGTGTGGGGTGTAAAGGGTGAGTCTCCTTCTCGCTCCTGTCTGCCAGGAGCCCCTCCTCCCAACAGAGGTGCCCTTTGGAATAGGAATTACACGGCTCTTCTCCCTGTGCTTCCGAGGGAAGCAGCCTCTGCCCCGTATGGAACCCATACCCCTTCCATTTTCTGCTCTGCCCGTGGAGGAGGCTGATCTTTGCATGCCGTGGCCACACTGGAGGAATATTTTGGCATTCTGCTTCCTGCACTGCCAGCAGCTACCATGAGTGCTCCCTTGAAATGCTCAGGACATCACTTTTCCTCTATTTGCAGTACTGGGGATGGAACCCAGGGCTGCCCAGCCTCTCGAGCTGCTGTATGACAGGTGTGCCCACTGTGCCCAGCCATAGTGACCACTTTAAATACAGTAGCATGTTGAGTGTTGGGATGGTTATAAGTGACATCTTTAAAAAGTTGTATGCTTTCTGCCGAGTGCAAAGGCGCACACCTGTCATCCCAGCATCTCCGAAGGTTGAGGCAGGAGGATTGTGAGTTCAAGGCCAGCCTCAGTGAGCCCTGTCTTTAAATAAAATACAAAACAGGGTTGAGGATGTGGCTCAGTGGTTAAGTGCCCCTGAGTTCAATCCCCCGTACCAAAAAAAAAAAAAAAAAAAGGTGTATGCTTTTTTTGTTTGTTTGTTCTAATTGGTTATATGTGACAGTAGAATGCGTTTTAACACATTGTACACAAATGGAGCATAACTTCTCATTCCTCTGGCTGTACATGTTGCTGAGTCACATCAGTTGTGTAATCATACATGTATATAGGGTAATAATGTCTCCCATTCTGCTGTTCTTCCCATCCCCACCATCCTACCCCTCCCATCTCTCCCCTCTGCATAATTCAAAGTTCCTTCATTCTTCCCTACCCAACCCCCACTATGGATCAGTATCCATTTATCAGAGAAAACATTCGGCCTTTGGTTTCGGAGGATTGGCTTATTTCATGTAGAATGATAGTCTCCAGGTCCATCCATTTACCTGTAAATGCCATAATTTCATTCTTCTTTAAGGCTGAATAATATTCCACTGTGTATATGTACCACATTTTCTTTATCTATTCATCTGTTGAAGGGCATCTAGGTTGGTTCCATAGTTTAGCTATTGTGAATTGAGCTGCTATAAATATTGATGTGGCGTCACCGTGTTATGCTGATTTAAGTCCTTTGGGTATAAAACGAGGAGTGGTATAGATGGTCAAATGGTGGTTCCATTCCACGTTTTCTGAGGAATCTCCATCCTGCTTTCCAGAGTGGCTGCACCAATCTGCAGTCCCACCAGCTGTGTACGAGTGTGCCTTCCCCCACAGCCTCACAGTCCTATGCTTTTCTACGCTTTTTCTTTTTCTTTTTCTTTTTACAGGGTGTTCTGTATATATCTTCATGCCACAGGAAAAAGGGGAGCGATTCTCTCTTGAAGGGAAGGTGGGAAATGCTCATTCAATCTACTTGGAATGAAGGTCAACTTAACTTCATTTGGCACACTCCTGCAAAAATGGGTTTAGTAGTGTCCCCCGATACCTGTCCCAGCATCTGTGACTAAGACCTTATTTGGCAAAAGGATCTTTGCAGATGTTTAAGGTAAGAATCTTGAGATGAGATCACCCTGGATTATCCATGTGGGTCCTAAAGCCAATGAAAAGTGTCTTCGGAAGAGAGACTAGGGGAAGGCAGACACAGAGGAGAGGACATGTGACCACAGAGGCAGAGATGGAGTGACGTGGCCACAGCCCAGGCACACCTGGAGCCCCCAGAAGCTGGGTGAGGTGGGCAGATCCTCCTCTGGAGACCTTGAAGGGGACCTGGCCCCTGCAACACCTTGGTACCAGACTTCTAACCTCTAAAACTACTAAGGAACACATTTCCATTGCTTCCAGCTGCTGGGCTTGTGAAGGTTCGTCATGGCAGCACAGGAAACGGATGCACCTACAATTCCACAGCCCGCCATCCTCTCTTCATCCGCTGGGTTCTCCTGGAGAGGAAGCCCTGCTGCTGGCCCCAATGCACCTGTCATGCAAATGCCCTCCAGTGACCAAAACGCTCACACACCAGCAGAAAAATCCCACTGAGCAGGATCCATATGTCATGGAGCCCTCGGTTCCCTTCCCTCTCGAGGGTACAGTGGGTGCCCACCAAGCCAGTGCTGAAGTCCCAGACATTTTAGGAAAGGTTAAGGTTGAAGGCAGAGGATCCTGGGTGCCCTCATGGAACTGGGCTCCCTTAAATACCACACTAATTAAATTCTTGCCACCCTGGCAGGCCCAAATGCCAGTGAAGTAGGCATCAAGACAACCTCTCGGTGTCCACAGGGACTCTTCAAGTTGATCAGCCGCTCACACGGGGGCTGGGGCTTTCACTAGCAGACTGGCCTCTGGCGGGGGGTGGGGGGGCATGCTCCGAAAAGGGAAGCAGACTCCTTTCACTTTTATTTGGTTCAAAACCAACACGGGTTCTTCCTAGAGTCCTTAGAACTGTTCGTCATGGACATCTGAAGACAAAATTTCAGATCACTGGCAACATGCTTCGTGATAACTCATGCTACGAGAGCTCTAGCAGATTTCTGAAAACCTCTCTTCTTCTCAGAAGCCCAAGTGGAAGCTTCGGCATTAAGTGAATAAATAGAACAAGTGGGTAATCTCACGGTGACTCGTCCATTAGCCACTCTGTCTCATTAGCCCTCATCAGGAGCGGAAGGATGGTTTTAATTAGCAGGGCTGAGAAGTCTTGCTGGGGCGGGCTTCCCTTCCATGCTCCTGGGATTACCCCGTCAGCGGATGTGCACCACAACAAATCATTACTGCCCACAAGGCCATCTCCGAGGTGACAGAGGAAAGGGGATCCGCCCAGCCTCGGTCAGCGTCTTTGACCAACGTTCTTTCTCTAAGCATTCAGGTCTAATTCAAGCATGGTATTGGGTTTATCAAACAGCTCACCTTCCTGTCACCACAAAGCCCTTCTACTCTGGACCCACCATGCCTTCCCTCTTTTGAAAACCTTGTGTGCTCCAGGCTGCTCCGGCAGAGCATGCGTCTGACAGAATGGCCACGCTCCATGGGGTCACAGTTGCAAAGCCCCCGTTTGGAGGCACTTGTCAAGTGATCAAACCACAAGGCTGACCACAAATGAGCCCTCAAACCCCTACAGCCTCCTATATGTGTTTCTGCTGCTCTTAGGCAGCTGGGGACTTGATAGCATACGTGTCATGGACAAGAATCATGTCATTACAGTTGTACACAGCAGAGACTTTACTTCTGGATGAGACCAAATTGCAAATTCGTACCTTCCACCCACCTGGGCACAAAGCTATTTCTTCGTTCATGGAGAAAAGCCTTTCTCTGAATCTTAAGATGAAAGTTTGAATTGGAAATAAATTAGACATTCAGAGAGATGCCAAGGTAACTATTACTAGGAAACAGTCTCCCAGGTGCTCATTAAACTGTTTATTTGTTCATTCGGCATACATTTATTGAGCACCTACTTTAGGCCAAGCACTACCAGCGCTGGGGATAAAACAATGAAGAAGACCTAGTTCCTGCCCACAAGGAACCCACAAGGACAGGCATTTTAATGAGCTATGGCAGAAACACACCCAGGACATCACAGAGACAAAGGTGGGCACACAAAACATCTCACAGCAGAGATGGGGTTAGGAAAGATGTCCAAAGAAGAAGACTCAGGGTTGGGTTTCAAAAGAGGATGGAGCAGGCCTGATGGCATGTGCTGTAGTCCCAGCTACTCAGGAGGCTGAGACTGGAGGATCCCTTGAGTGTCCAGGAGTTCATGGCCAGCTTGGGCAACATAGTGAGAGCCTATCTCAAAATTGGAGAAAAAAAAAAAAAGAAGAAGAAGAAGAAGGAGGAGGAGGAGAGGAGAAGGAGAAGAAGGAGAAGAAGAAGGAATGACCCTCATGAGGCCAAAAGGACGTGGTAGAGGGCAGAGAAGTGGAACCAGGCAGGTGGCCGACTCATGCCATCAGGGTGTCCATCTTCCCGGATGATGAGTCAAGTACCACTTGGCATGGAAACACCACAAAGGGCTGGGTAATGAAGTTCCATTGAGGGCTTGGGGTGCCTGCAGATTCTTCGCTGCCAAAAGAGAATATGGCCAACCCTTGGAACCAGCAGGTTCTGTGCTCACAATCAAAACTATTTGGAAAGAGAGAATCATGTGTGTGCTGAACATGGGCAGCTGGTTTTTTGTCATTATTCCCTAAGCAACACCATTATTTATATGGCATTTACATTGTATTAAGTATTATAATTAACCTACAGATGGCTTAAAGTGACACACGCCTATAACCCCAACGACTCAGGAGGCTGAGGCAGGAGGATCACAAGTTCAAAGTCAATGTGGGAAACTTAGCAAGACTCTGTCTCAAAATAAAAAATAAAAAGGCAACGTGAGGTGGCTCAGTGGTAGAGCACCCCTGGGTTCAATCCCCAGTACCAAAAAATAAAGTAGATGGGAGGCTGTGCGGGGGTCACAGCAAACGATGCGCCCTCTTCTGTAAGGGACTTGGGCACACCTGCATCGTGATACCACTGGGGGTCCTGGAATCAATCCCCTACGGAGACCCAGGGGCTATTCTGACAGTGGTCACAGCAACTGCCACTTAGTGGGCCCCCAGCGTTTCCTGAGCTTTGCTGCTTGCTCTTGGCTTACGTGTATCTCCTCCGAACTTTGCAACCACCGCACAGGGAAGCATTAGGTCAGCCTCTGTTATAGACAGCGACCCAGGGACTGAAGGGGTGAAGCAAAGTGTCTGTGGCTCTGCCGACTGCAAGCAGCAGAGGAGGGTTTGGATGCAGATCCAAAGCCTGTGCCCCAGGCCACGTGTAGGCCTGACGCCCAGCAGGACTGCGAGGCAGAAGACTCAAGTGTGGGCTCCTGGCCACCCGTCTCCTCAGTCCGACACCCCAGCTCCATATGCTGCTGCTTGTCCTGCCCACCTGAAGCACTTCCCAGCTCCATATGCTGCTGCTTGTCCTGCCCACCTGAAGCACTTTCCTGGCCCACATCACCCTGTCTGCCTCCCCTGCCCCAAATCCAGATGTGCTCACATTGCTCCCTGCTCCCTGCTCTTCTTTTAAAGGACTAGAAATTCTAATAAATGAAACCGGGTCAGGGTCTCTGTTGCCAGGCTCCCTGCTTCTAAAAAGTCAGTGACCATTTGAATTGCTGTTCCCTTTGTACACTGCATTAATTTTCTCTGATTAAAAAAAAAATCTTATTTTGTCTTCTTAGCCATGGTATGCATTGGTGAGATTCTGCTTTTTTTTTTTTTTTTTTTTTTTTTTTTTCCAGGTATCTTGCTTGGGATTCACTGAAATGTGTGGCTACATAACCTTAGGGAAACATGGTTATTATTTTTTCATTTAAACATATCAGACCTTTTGCTATTTCCTCATGGGTCCCCACTTTTCTTCCAATCTTCATCCTCTGTTCCTTGATTGGATAATTTCTAATTATTCATTTTCAAGTTCAGTGACTCTTCTGTTATCTAGATTCTGCTTTTGAGTGGATGAAGTAAATTTTTTTACTTCAGATATTGCATTCTTACTTGGGGAATTTCCATTTGTGGTTCTTGTTGATTCTTTCCCCTATCTTTTCATTCATTACGAACACATTGTCCTTTACAGATTGAGAATAGTTATTACAGTCACTTAAAATTCCTGATTGCAAATTCCAAACCTAGATAAGCTAAGACGTTTGTCTCAATTAAATGCCTTTTTACTTGAGAATTACTCATGTTTTCCTATTCTTTCTGTGTCAAGTAATTTTGAAGTGTACCTTAGACATTGTGACTGATGCATTGCAGGGACCCTGAATTCTGGTTTATTTCTCCTGAAAGTTTTTGGTTTTGTTTTGTTTATAACAATTTAATTCGATTGAACACAAATTGCAAACTTTGCCTTTTCTGCAATGAACAGCAGCCAAATCTAGGTTCTGTTCTCAGTCTTAGTAGGGATCTTTACAGTCACCCACTTACATGTAGTTCAAGGATCATCTAGAGACGTAGGCAGAGTTTATTCGCTGAATTTTTACTTCCCTTCTCTGAATCTCTCCTTTCCCCATTCTTTCCCCACTTTCCAGTGGCTGTGGTTGCCCCCAAACTCTGCTCCTGGTTCTTCAATGGTAGGTCTAATAGAATCACAGATTTCCATATGAATTCTGGACACATAGTGCAACACGGGCAGTAAGCCTGACCTTTGGCTAAAAGTCATTCTTAAACAGGAAAACCACTGTTAGCTGTTATCCTCTTCCACATGTTGGCCTCACATGCCTGCTGTGTCTGCCTTCTAGCAGTGTTTAGAGATATTTTAACCAGAGTTCATAAATGTCATCTCTGGGAGGGTTGGTTCTGGCAGGAGCTTACTTAGCTACGACCACAACAGGAACACGTTTTCTGTTACAAGGTAAATATGGCAGTGCTGGGATGTGGCTCAGTGGTGGCCTGCATGCTAAGCATGAGCAAGGTCCTGGGTTCGAGCCCCAGCACAGCAGGGTGGGGGTCAAAGGCTTGCTACCTGTTGACATATAGATGGAGATCCCAGATGTCTCTGAGAGAAGGATTCTGTCGAGATTTGGCAGTCTGGTGGGAAGGACTAGGACAGAAGACTCTCCTTCAGATCACAAGGAAGTGGTTTTCTAGTTCTTTGGGGTAGCCCTGGTCGTCAGGAACAGCAGAAGCTTTCTTTGCAGCATTTAACTTAAGAGTCAATGCTAAGGTCGTTTATATAACTTTTTTTGTTTAAAGATAAACGTAACTATCTTCAGGTTATGATTTAGAGTGCTCCTTGCTTGTTCATCATGAGATGTCATGCTTGCAAGATCTTAGGAAGGAGGAATCCTAGATGGAGATTCTATACTGTGGGGCTGAGCACACATGCCTACTCTTTTGCCCTTTCAAAATAGGGCACGAAAGTATTTTATAAAGGGAAAAAAAATCCAAAATAATGTCAGAAAACAAGAAAAAGATCCATTGGTGGGCCAGAAAATTTGGAGAAATTCTGAATTACAGCTAACCAGACAGAATTTGACAAACAGAAAGAAAAGCCCAGAGGAAACCTCCACCAGAAGTAAGTGTAGGGGATGAAGGCCACAGAGCCTGGAGTGTTCGGAGTGTTCGGGAGATTCCCAGGTCCAATGGACACCTGGAAAGGGGAGGGGTTCTACTTTTCAGAGCAATCAGGTTAGCCAAGCCTCACCCCTTACAAGACTTCACTACACAGAGCATGTGCATCTGATGAAAGCAGAGAACGTGAAAAGAGAGACAGAAAGCACCCCTGTGTGCCCTTTATTCCCAGGAGTATGCCTTTGCCCAGAAGATAAACTACTAGTTCATCCCACTTTCCAATCTGTCCCACCTCTGCCCCACAATCACTAATGGGAGACCACGGTGAAGAGAAAAACATCCACTAACAAGTATTTAGAAAATGGGGGCTGTAAATATAAATATAAAGTATAACCAAAAATAGCCAACTTTTGAGAAAAATCATTATCATGGAGGAAAACAAAGAGAAATTAACACCTGAGGAAACAGAGTTAATAAAGCAAACAGAAGAGAACTGTTAAAAATTTATAATTCATTCTCCAAGAGGTATCAAAAGATAGCACATTTAGAGCAGCAGCAGTAGCCCAAGGGAAACTCCGTGAGGTGGGCTGGGAAGGTGGGTACCCCGAGATCATCAAGGAGAACAATCTCTTTGAGCACTACTACCAGAAGCTCAAGATGGTGCCCAAGGGTGAGTGGGACCCTTTCATGGACGTACCCCAGGAGCCCCTCCCAGCCACCTTGAGAATTACTGGCTACAAGAACCATGCAAAAGAGATACTACGTTGCTTGAAGAACAAGTATTTCAAGGAATCGAAGACCTGGAGGTAGATGGTCAGAAAGTTGAAGTTCCACAGCCCCTAAGTTGGTATTCTGAAGAACTTGCCTGGCACACAAATTTAAGTTGGAAAATCTTGAGAAAGTCTACACAGTTGGAAAGGTTTCATCAGTTCCTGGTTAGCGAAACCGATTCTGGAAACATCAGCTGACAGGAAGCAGTCAGCAGGATCCCACCGCTGCTGCTTAATGTTCAGCCACATCATGAGATCTTGGGAATGTGCACAGCACCTGGATCAAAGACTGCACAATTGAAATGCTGCACGCTGACATGAGCGTTCCCTTTCCAGAGGGATTTGTGATCCTAATGATGTGGACAACAAGCGCTGCTATCCGCTTGTTCATCAAGCCAAAAGGTTGAGCAGTCCCTGTATCATGGTGGTCAACCACGACGCATCCAGCATACCCAGACTCACCATAGATGGGGATGGAAGGAAGGAGCTTCTCTTCTATGACCAAGTTCTGTGTGATGTCCCTTGCAGCGGAGATGGCATTGTGAGAAAAAACATGGATGTTTGGAAGAAGGGGACCACCTTACACAGCTTGCAGCTGCATGGCTTACAGTTACCAGTTGCCACTGCAGGAGCTGAGCAGCTGGCAGAGGGTGGAAGGGTGGTGAACTCCATGAGCTCACTGAACCCCGCTGAGGATGAAGCAGTCGCAGCATCTCTTCTGGAGAAAAGTCAAGGTGCCCTTGAGCGCGCTGACGGATCTGCTGAATTGCCAGGACTGAAGTGGATGCCAGAAGTCACACAGTGGAAGGTTAGGACCAGGGATGGGCAATGGTCTGCAGATTGGGCCCATGTTCCCCATAGTGGGCATACCCAGATTCGACCTACCATGTTCCCACCAAAGGACCCGGAAAAGTTACAGGCAATGCACCTAGAGCAGTGCCTGAGAATACTACCACATCATCAAAATACTGAAGGGTTTTTTGTGGCAGTATCAGTGAAAAATCTTCCATGCCATGGAATAAATGTCAACCAAAGGTACAGGGTAAATCTGCAGAGACCAGAGAAGCCACACAGCTGAGCGCCGCAACTCGCGCAGAGGGGCACCTGGGGACACCGCGGAGCCAGAAAGTCAACTGGTCACTGCAGCTGGTGACTCAGAAATAACTCAAACACCTGAGAACTTAGAGAATAATGAAAATAAGGAAGATGGCGTGCGTGATCCTCCTCCATCAAAGAGAATGAAGTTATTTGGATTTAAAGAAGACCCTTTTGTGTTAGTTCCTGAAGATGACTCATTATTTCCACCTATTGAGAAAATTTATGCTTTGAATCCATCATTCCCAAGAATGAATTTGCTAACTCGAACTACAGAAGGGAAGAAAAGGCAAATCTACATAGTTTCTAAGGAGCTGAGGAATGTGCCGCTGAACAGCAGCAAAAGGATAAAGGTTATCGACACAGGGATAAAGGTCTGGTGTCAACGGCTGGGGATATAGCTCAGTAGGTAGAGTGCTTGCTTTGCAAGCACAAGGCCCTGGGTTCAATCCCAAGCACCATTAAAAAAAAAAAAAAAAAAAAAAGTCTGATGTTGAATTAACAGTGGTGAAGAATTGGTACCTTCAAGTTGGCATAGGAGGGAAAATATACATTGTATCCATTCACTAATTCAAGAATTATTACAATGTCAATGGAAGATGTGAAGACATTGTTGACCCAGGAAATCCTTTTTATAGAAAACTCAGCAAGGAGACATACAGTCAAGCCAAGGACCTGGCAAAAGGAAGTGTCATGCGAAGTATGAGCCGGATTCTGTGACTCCGGATGCCCTGTAGTGACCCGTTGTGCTGTGTGGCTGGCGGGGAATGGCCTCAATTTGAAATATCGTGCCCAAGAATGAACGGCTTTGTTATCTCAGGCTGAGGGGGCTGAAGGTGTCTGGAGAAAAGAAGAAAGAGGGACTTGCTCTCACCAGTGACAGCACAGCCACCCCTGAGCTGCCAGAGGACGGGCTGGGCAAGGAGCTGAGAGCAGAGGAAGCTGGCCTTCCGGATGCCACCCCAGGCTGCAACCCCACAGCGCCCGATCCACCCTGGTAAGGACTCTCCACACACTGGCCTGGTCTCCATTGGCCCTCGGTGACAAACCAAGTCCAGAATGTCTTCTGAGCTGTAAAGCATGTATTTTTAAAAACTGAAAACTGATGGGAAGATTGATGGAGCTGTCTTGGAGGACTGGTCCTGCTTCCGTGCGGAGCTCGTGAGAAAGCACTTTTTAGCACCTAGGAGTTGCTCACTTCATAGTTGGCTGGCTTGTCTGACGCTGCAACAGACTTTCACCTTAAAATCATCCTCCTCAAGAAAGTTGCCCCTGCAGGATGTTCTGGTCCCTTTTGTTAAGCCTATATTGGTTTTAAGGTCCAGTCTCTTAAATTATTTATAGGAAGAATTTATAGCTCCTTAGGAAGTCTTGGGAACTTCCATAGCTCTCCTAGCATGTCGAGGTGCACCTCAGCAGTGTGGCGCTGATGCGCGGTGGGGTTGGTATCTGGACCTCAGGTGACTGCTGTGCCTTTGTAACAAAGGTGACTAGCTTTTCAGAGTAAGCACTCTGTTGTGAACTGGGATACTAATTATGGGACCTTTTACGTGCTTTTATTCAGTTTTTATTTCTAAATGGGGTTGGGTATTTTAATTTTAAATGAGTTGGGAATCCTGGGGATGTTTAAATAAAAAGTTGTTAATGATGATGCAAAAAAAAAAAAGATAGCACATTTAAAAAAATACACTGTGGAAAAAGAAACAATTTGAAATCTTAAGTACCTACCACGACCCATCACTGAATAGACCTTTAAACCACCAATTTATTCATTCCCTCCTATATCTACTCATTCCTTCACTCCAGAAACATTATAGAGTGCCCTGTGTGCCAGACACTGACCAAGAACTTGAAATGAAGACGTGGAAAAGACAGTCTTTGCTCTAGAGACACTCAATGTTCACTGCAGGTGGAGATGTAAAGAGACAAAGCAAACCATGAGCTCTTCCCCAAGCCCTTCCCAGCCCTCTCCCAAACCCACATGCACAAGTCCTGCCAAGCTACCTCCTAAAATTCCTCCAATTCGCCCACTTCTGTCTACCTCCTCATCCTCTCTCCATCAAGCACTGCCTCTCCCCCCACATTACTGCATAAGCCCCCAGTGCATCTGCCCATGACCACACTGGGGAGCTCTAACCCATTCTCCACCTGTGGCCAGGGGTCATCCAATGCCAATCAGACCTCTACCGCTAGTCCCCACCCATCCTAAAAAGCCCTCACAGGCTCCCAATGCTCTTGAGCTAGAGGTCAAACTCTTTTACTGGCCTCCAACAAAACCCTGCATGATCCAATCCAGGGAGACCCAGATCTCTGCCTTACACCCTTCGCTACCACCCACTCCAGTTGCACCAGCCTTCTCCCAGTCCTTAGAATCCTCACACTCCTCCTCTGTCCTGCCATGGGCTCTTTGCATGTGCTCTTCCAAGTTCCTCCTCCTCCTTCCCTCCATCTCCATCTGCCCCAACCCTCACCCACATTCTTCCCAAATCTTCCAAATCTCAGCTCAACTGTCACTTCCTCCCAGAAGTCTTCTCCCACCTTCCAATCAGGAGAAGTCTTCCCTATCAGATGACCATGAACTTCTCCTTTTTCATGCTTAACTGTGATAAGCATCACAGTTACAATCTCAACATTTATTTGTGATTCTTTGATTGATGTCCACCTGTCTAATTGGACTGGAAGATTACACAGGGCAATGACCATGTTAATTTTTGCTCACTGGTGTCTTCTTAATTCCTAATTCAGTGCCTGGCATGCACTGAATACAGGATACAGGATATTCTGTAAAGAATCTGTTGACTAAAACAATGGATGGATGGATGGATGATGGATGATAGATGATGGGTGGATGGGTGGATGGATGATGGGTGGGTGCATGGGTGGATAGATTATGGGTGGGTGCATGGGTGGATGGATGGATGGATGATGGGTGGGTACATGGGTGGATGGATGATGGGTGGGTACATGGGTGAATGGATGATGGGTGGGTACATGGAAGGATGATGGGTAGGTGGATGGGTAGATGACTGCATGGATGATGGGTGGATGGATGGATGGATGATGGGTGGGTGCATGGATGGATGGATGATGGGTGGGTGCATGGATGGATGGATGATGGGTGCATGGGTGGATGGATGGGTGGGTGGGTGCATGGGTGGGTGGATGGATGAAGAATGGATAATGAATAGCTCTGTGGGAGAAAAAAAAAGAAGTGTATTGTAGAGTCTGCTCCCAAGCAGTGTCATACAGATGGTTAGTGACCCAAGTTAGTTATGCCTAAAGGTTAAAGATCTATGACAAGGTGGAGTGCCAAGGATGGCACAGGAGCACATGGGATTGTTTACCCTGAGTGGTCCTCACCCCACTGGCAAGGGAACCTCAGGGCTCTAAACGCTCACCATACCCAGCCCTCCTTAATACACAGGCCTCGAGTTCAACATGAAGGATGCTGCTCTGGGGATTACCCTGCTCTCTGTACCCAACGCACAGACCAGGACCAGAACCCAAGCCCAAAGCAGCCACATGTAAATGGAAAGAAGACAGTGAGCAGAGGTGGCCTGCTGCGACACTGGCCAATGTGTGTGGGCGAGCGCACATGTGGTCCAGGGTAGAAAGTGACAAGCCTCCACCACCACAGCCTCTTCAGCTGGACATGCAATGTGCAGAGGCAGTGAGATCCTGAAGCCCTGCCTGCTGAAGGCCTCAGCACTGCATGTGCCCCAGCCGCAGGACCCAGAACTAGGCACAACAAGATAATGGCCCCCCAGCCGTGTTTGGCAGGACCCTCATTGCCAGGGTGCTCTGGATGTGTCTCTTCCTCACAGTTACAGAGTCGAAGGCTCTGCAAATGAGGGCCAGGAGGTCAATGGAGAGTGTTAGGGTGGAACCAATCGCCTCCACAATTCATGTATTGACCTCCTGACTCCCACTATCTTAGAATGTGACCTTACTTGGAAATGGGTCAATGCCAAGGTAATTAGTTAATACGAGGTCATACTTGACACTAGACACGTCTAGTGTCTTTATAAACAAGGGAGCTCTTCAGACACACCCAGGTAAGAATGTCACATGCCTGTAAGGATGCCTCTGCAGGCCAAGGAGAGACACCTGGGACAGATAGCTCCTCCAGCCTCAGAAGGAACCTCCATTCCAGACCTCTGGCCTCCAGGACTGTGAGACAATAAATAGCTGTTCTTAAGCCACTAGGTCTGTGGCAATTTGTGAGAGCAAATAGGAGACTGTTTGGAGACTGCCACAGAGGGCAGTCACTAGAGGCGGGAATGCTGGGCATGTGGACAAAGCAGGCAGGTGCAGGCCTGGCTGGGCAGGGCAGGAAGAGGTGCATGGGGGATGGCCAGAGCAGGCAGTGGCCCTGAAGCAAAGTGTTCACGCTGAAAAGGAAGCGATGAGTAGGCTGGAAGGGAGCCTTGCTACCTTCGGGCACAGAAGAAACACTTCTTGCACCAAACCAAAGAACGGGCCTCTTGTGCTCCGCAGAGGCCAGTTCCGAGGTGCCCATGTCTGGGTGAGGCTGGCCCACCTGTGTTTTCAAATGCACTCTCCCCAGTCTGGACATAACTCAACGGTAGGCTTTTTATATTGATAAATTCATGCCATTATTAGGCAGCGTCTTCTTTATATTTAGATTAATAACCACATAATGATCACCTTTGCTGATTTAGACGGTGTCATTTTAAGAAATTATGGGTTCGATCCATCTTCTTTTTCCCCTTTCCCTCTGCCCTCCCTGAATTATTCCTGAGGAAGAAACCAATTAATAGTAGCTTGACTGCTGTAATGCGGCCTGCTGTACAATGTAGCAATGCCTAATGGAGTTTTAATTTCCCCATGGTGAGTCAATATTTGCTTTAAGAAAGAAAAATGTCACCATAAACCACTGCCCCAAATGAATTTGGTAGCATAAAGGGCGAGATGGTTTTCCTTTTTCGGCAAACAGTGATGGATAGCAGATATGGGGGGGGGGGTTTCTACTCTTCGCAAACAGGGTTGTGGATGGTTTTGCTGCTGTTTCAGACAATGACAGTTATTAAATATTTTGCTTTGCAAATGTGGATGACTGTCAGAAATTCACCCACAGCTTAAAGGGTCTGAAAC
Organism: Sciurus carolinensis; assembly: GCF_902686445.1. NCBI lineage: Eukaryota > Metazoa > Chordata > Mammalia > Rodentia > Sciuridae > Sciurus > Sciurus carolinensis. The sequence continues at coordinate 4,094,803 of NC_062226.1, forward strand.
AAAGTCATTATAATACAGAAGAGCAACAATCTATTCCAGCCTTTTAATAACCAGTGGGGAGTCGGGAGGGGGACACTGTCTAGGCATCCCTGTTTGGAGGCGGTAAGGTGAGTCTCATCTCTCCCAAGAAGACTTCCATGTGGAGATGGAAACCTACTTTTTACAAAATGTATGAGACTTCTCAGGATCATGCAAGGAAATAAAGTTCTGCAATCCTCTCTCTCATAATAAGTCTGTCCAAAAATGATGTTGCTCATTCTGTTGAAAGATAGTTTCATTTCCTAACTCAAAATTGGTATGAAAAATTTGCCTTGCCAAATGAACATTGTATACTGAACTTGTCAAATCCTTTCTCCTGACACAAATAAAAGATAACATCAGGTGGCAGCATGTAAAACAGTTCTGACAAGACAGCGAAAGAAGAGAAAGAAATATACATATTTTGATTCTGTTTTAGAAGCTGGGGGGGGGGGGTTCCCGCAGCATGACTGGCCAGCTCAGCTGGAGACTGCTTCAGGTAGCAATCCAACAAGTCACTTTCATGTAGATTTTCAATGTTATAACGACCCCAATTCCAATTAGCCAAAACATGACAAAATCTCAACTTTTATAGCAGCAAAAGCTGCCAGGGAGAAGACCACCCCAGTGACAAGATTCTTCATTCAAAAGTTTATGGGTGCACGGTATGGCTGTAATTACTAGTTCTAACACAGTGGGAAATTATTCCGTGTGTGTTTAAAAATAAATAAGGTAAATGATCACCCTTTCATTAGATCTGTACTCATACCATGTAAGCGACTTTTTTTTTTCCTATTAAAATTGTTGATTGAAGGTCGTTAGCTGTTTATCAGCTCAAAATTACATTTCTGCTCTCTGAGGGGCTGCCGCCTTTAAAAATCACACTCGGAGCCTAGTTAGTAACAAGAAAAGACTCCTAAAACTGCAATTTCAGGGTGGGGAGAAAGCATGAGCAAGAAACCCAGACTGCACCTTCACATCCCAAAGGCATCACGCTTCTTTGTTCTGCTAAGAAAAATTAACCTCAATCTCAGCTCAGGGTCCCCAGATTGATTACCATAGTCATTTAAATACTGTAATCTCATTTTCAGCATCGGGGATAAGGGAGGGGGGAGCAGCGAGAGATGGGGCTGGGGCACGAGGCTGGAGAGAGAAAGAGCAAGGGGGGGAAGAGAAAGCAGAATAAATTATCTGACAAAGGGAACCGGGCCTTTCTGCTCACAGAGCCTATTTCGGATCCTTCCACTTGATTGGAAAAGTTGATGAAGTTTAAATGAAGCAGAATTAGAACCTCAGGCCTCTGAGTATTGACGGGGCTTCGGGAGAATGTGCAATTCAATAGCCCCGGTTTGGGCTGAAAATGAGGGAAAGGCCTAAATGGTCTAATCTTCAATGGAATCAGCATCCACTCTGACAAGGCAGGGTAATGAGTGAGGCCAGATCAGGCCTGTTGGTTAAAGAAATTAATCCCTCCCGCCGCCCTGAGACGGGCTTTGATGCCTGTCGGGCGGGCCCCCAGCCCAGTCTATCTAAATGCTAACTAACTGCAAGGGGAGCCTCTGTGCTTTCCATCGCTGGCGCTAATCTGATAACAATTTGCTCTCTCTGATTAGGGAGGGATAAGAAGGGACAGGGGTGCGAGGAGAGGGGCACCTTCTTCTTGAAAGGGGGAGGCCATCCTGGTCAGCCTGGATGAAGGGGTCCCCCAAGACACCCAGCTCCCTGGCCAGCAGATGCACATGATTCAAAAAACCCCAAACGCAAGTCTCTATGGGAAGCCAAGTACCCAGGCTCCTTTTTCTTTTGTGCCATATATATATTTTTAAGTATAGGTGTGGACTCTATAAGAGTTCCACCCTGATTCCAGGTCTCTCTCCCAGGTGACCCCCCCCAACTGCTGCCTTCTTTATATCATGCTTCCGGGCCAAGTGGGACCAAATTCATGACCTCTGGGGTCTTTCCTGGCTGGCCACACTACACTTCTAAAATGACCTCGGCCATTCCACTGGGCTTCTCAGGGCCACCCAGGCCATGGGCCCTCTCCTCTCCTAACCCCAGCAGTCCTGTCTGTCTGGGCAGTCACACCCTCCGCCCTGTGGGTTCCAGCCTGGCGTGGGCAGCTCCTGGGGCCCGGTGTGCGCAGGTGCAGCTTATCTGCCCAAGTGGACCTAACTCCCTTGAGAACAGGAAACTGACCCTTGAGACGGAGACAGATGCAGATGACACAGATATGCAGGGACTGGCTTCCTCTCTCCCACAGGACAGGGGAGGGCAATGGCAGGGTGGCACATCATGGAAGGAGCTGACAGGCTGCGGGATCACACAGGCCACCATGCAAGCCCCAGCGCTACCATTTGTCTTCCGTGCAACCTTGGGAATGTTACTGAGTCTGAGCACAAAATGTGGACCTCACAGAGTTGACATGATGTATAGAAAAGATTTGGCACTTGGGTGCTGGGAGTGTAGCTCTGTGGTACAGCATGTGCCTAGCTGCTCCAGGGCCTGGGTTAGATCCCCAGTACCATGAGGGAGAGAGGGGAATGGGGATTGGGCACTTGGGAGGCATTCAGCGAATGCTCTCACTGAGGTTTTTGATTTACAGAGTGATAAAGACCTTGTACTTTGGGGTTACAGACCTGGCTTGAAGCCTGGCTTCTCTGCACATTAACTGAACGACTGTGGGCAACTTATATAATCTCTGTATGCCTCAGCTTCCCTGACTGTAAAATGGGAACAACAGTAATGCCATCTTTTAGGATCGCTGCAAAGATGTAAGGGACCTGCTGTATCGGAAGGGTCACACCAAGCCTGGCACTCAGTTGGTGTGTTCCATGGAGGAGTCTGCAGTCAGCAGCTCCCTGGAAACCTGGACTCCCAGCTCCACCACCTACTCAGGTCCCTCTGCAGAGAGCAGGACTATGAGCATCCTGCCTGGTGAGCCTGGGCGCTTCCAGCAGCCAGGAGCAGCAAGTGACGGCCCGGTAAACAGAAATGCAAGCAGGCGCTTTCCTCTTCGAAGGGAGTTTTTAAAAGACTTGCTTAAACCTCCAAATTTCTGCCTCCAGAGAGAGCAAACTCTTCAGTGACAGTTTATAAAAGTTTTGGAAGCAGCTGCAAAGCCCAGCACTCGGCCCAAAGGGAGCCTTCAGAACCGCTCCTGCCGGCTTCCTCAAACAATGCGCTGGCAGCACCAAGCTCTTCAGACTTGGGCTTGTTTAACTTGCAAAAAGTAAACAAATCGCAGTTGCTAAGCCTAAACCATGTGGCAGCACGCATCCGCCACACAGGAACATCAGCCTGGGGGGGGACCAGGATGTAATTGATATTCCAGCAACTCACAGTGCCCTGCGGGGGTGGGTGAGTATGGCACTGGTCGGCCAGCCTCAGAAGGAGGCACGGTCACCTGTCATCACAGACCCATTGTTGATTTCTGGATGAGGCTCAGGTCTTTGGTGTCTGCCTCCTTCCTTCCTCTTGCTTTGACCCTGCAGGTCTCTGGCCCTCCAGCTTCCCGCACAGCTTCACCTGGGCGCTTCCCTTTTCCTCCAGTGCTCCAGGGCCTCTCATTTTACCTGAAACAGCCTCCTCTCACCCAAACAGCCCTCTTAACGGACTAACTGCTCCCTCTGGGAGCAGCGGAAGGCTGGGCTGAAGTGCCAAGTCCTGCGGGTGAGGCTGCCCGGCCTCCTGGGATGTGCCTCTCAGCAGCCTGACTCCTTCACAGTGCCGATGCCTAAGCGAGGAGCATGGGCTTGCTGTCTGTCTCTCCAGGGCCTTTTGAGCTGCCTTCTGTAGGGATGAAGTCTGTCTTGTCCCTGAGGCACCCCGAGGTCTGGCAACAGCCTGGTAGGAGACAGCCCCCTTTCAAAAGACGTTTGCAGGGCTGGGGTCCTGGCTCAGGCAGAGCACGTGCCTGGCATGTGTGAGGCCCTGGGTTCAATCCTCAGCACCACATATAAATAAGTAAATAAAACAAAGGTATTGTGTTCATCTACAACTAAAAAAAAATATTAAGACATTTGCAAATGGCGAACTACATAAAGGAAGGGGGACCTCAGGTTGGCTCTCGGATAAGGAGTCATTCAAGTGCACAGGAAACAAGGCTCAGGGACGGCCAGGGGCTTCCCTGCGGTGCCAGAACCAACAAGAAGGTGCAGTGGTCACCTTGAGCTCATCCCTGTGGTCCTTGGTCCAGGGAAGGGTCACTGCTTAGTGAATAAATGAATAAATGAGTGACAGTATCCTTCAGAGGAACCGAGGACCCTCAAGGGCAGCAAGCCAGCATGTCCCCAGCCCCACCCACCGAAGACGCCTCCCTTCTCCTGGAAGTTTCTTCTACCATCAACAGTTGATTCACCCAGAAACTAATAAAGCTGTGACTTCGGGGTCCCTCGCTAGCCCAGGCTCCTTCTAAGCCTTTGGACGTAATTTCTAAAACAACTAATAATTTTGTACTGTTTCTTAAAGAAGGATCCCCAAATTGCATAAGCTTCAGAATCCACCTCTGCCCCCACTCTCCATCCCCTGTGCGTGTTGCCTAATCTTCGTGTCAAGATACAGCAGAAGCCATCCAGCCTGTGACACCCTCCCTGGCCTCCCAGCATCCAGGTAGAGCTGCCCTCAGAGCCGGCCTGGGTTCCATTCAGATGGCTGTCACCACATCTGTGCCTCTTGATCCTTCTGTCTGTTTCTGCCCACTAGATAGTAAGCTCTGGAGGGCAAGGCCCACGGCAGGCCCGTTGACCCTATATCTCTGGTGCCGGCCACACCTGTACCCTGGAAGAGCTGGAAAAGTGGGTTCAGGAAAGTGTGAGTGAAGAGTAGGCCCCCTGCCACCTTCCCTCATGGTGTTCAGAGTCAGAGTGGAGGTCCCGTTCATCCTCGCCATGAAACACCTTGCACGGTTCAGACGCTGAGGCCAGCCCCTCTCCTGGGGACCCTCCCTCTCCTGTCCACCCCTGGAATCCAACCTGTCCAACAGCCCCAGTCCAGCTCTGCGAGCCCGCTCAGCTGCTGGGTGGTGCTCCCACGCTCCTCCTGCTCCTCCCAATTCAATTTCTAAACCTGACACTGGTTGCTCTCCTCTCCTTCCTTCTTTAGTAACCGCTGTGGTTGCTTTTCACATGCAAAGACTGGTTGTCCCTGACCAGACCCTCGCTCACTGGAAACAATCCTTAAACCTGTGTTCCCACCCACACCTTGCACGATACAGGTGTTCAATAAACATTTGGTGATTGACTGACGGGTTCATTAGTAGTCTCGAATGCATACAAAAGAAATAAATACAACTCTTTTCATAAAGATCTCCTGGGAGGCAAGGGGAAATGAGAATGAAATTCTACAAATGGGGAATCTTACAATGGCTTTTCAATGTGGTGAGGGTGACATGGACACATTTTCCAGTAAAATGGACCAACAAAGCTGCCAGCAAACTTCCTAAATCCCTCAACAGAAACACCATGCTGAAAAGTCAGCTCTCTCCGTGTCTGTGTCTTTGGGAGTGGGGCGCTGTCCTTGTGGGAGCCTGCAGCATCTGAGCTCAGGCTAACTGGGACTTTCTCTCTGGTGCAGGGACATGGCTTGGATGCTCTGTTTTTGGTTCCAAATGGCCACCACCTGGCAGTGGTGTGGTCTTTCACTAAGGCCATGCCCTCAAAATCAAACAGTTTCTGACCATCCACTCTCATTCTCTTGGACCGACCCAGAGGATTTTGACCCACACAAAGAATTCTATCTTGTAGGCTCCCGGGTTCATTGGCCTCCCAAATATGTATTGTTTGGTTCTTATAAAAGATCAGAAGACCCTCTTTTCAGCTCATTGTCCACTTTGGTGGCCACTCTCCCTCCCGTGTGCTGCTCCTGCTGACCTTTCTGCTCACTGACCCGTGTCTGTCTCTTGACCGACCCCTGATGTGCCTCTAAACTACTAGGTGTAAAATTAGCTGTTTTCTTTCTGAAACGCATGTTTCTGCCTCCCTGAAATGCTGCATTTAGTGTCAGAACACGAGGGCAGGGTCTGCGTAGGGGCCCTGGCCCACTATGAGTTTAATTTCTGGTTTACCAAATCGGTTGCGTTTTAAATCCTAGGTTGGTTCACGCTGAGGAATACAAAACCCTTGCAAGTTGGTGGGGCAGGGAAACAAAGCTGGAGCCGTGGCCGGTCAGTGATCACAACAAGCCAGCCTCTATGTTAATTAGTTGATCTAATGAATTATTGAGCCACTCTGTCGGGATCACTGGAAAAGCTTTTTATGTTTTTAAACTACAACGCGGGGGTGAGGCTAGAGACGGGCAATCCACAGACAAGAGCTAGCCAACTTACGTAAGCCACACCAATAAGGGCATTCGAACGGGGGAATTGGAAACAGCGCAGGACGCGCGGGAGGAGGGGAAACAGGAGCAGATAATGGGTAGAGAAGCAATTAAAACCAAACCACTTCGTTTCTATAATTTTTGTTTTACGTTTTCGAGAGGCTGTGGTAAAGGAATAATGAGTCCCCCACGCGTCTGCCTCTTCCAGTTCAGAGCTTCTCAGCCTCGGCGGGCTGACACGTGGGCTGGGTGATTCCTCATCGCAGGGTGGGAGGCACATTCTGCAGTTCCAAGATGTGGAGCAGCATCCCTGCCGGGCACCAGCAGGCCCCACCAGCTGCATTCACCAAAAATGTCTCCAGACAAAAACGAAAGTTCCCAGGAAAGCAAAATCGCCCTCCGTCAAGTGAGGACCTCCAGACTGCTTCCAGAATGTCAGCGTCTTTCCCGTAATGTAGCCTCGTTGAAATCAGCCTCCGTCGCAGCCTTGAGGAGGCAAGGTGGGTCTCAGCCATCCACCCCCTCAAACAGAAAACGGTGGCTCGGGAAATCAAGACAGTTGCCCAAAACCACAGCTCCAGAAACGGAAGGCTCTGGCACTTAACCAGAGCGTGCCCAGCCGGACAAGGTGGCAGGGTGTGGGGGATGGGGCCAGTGGCAGTGTCGTTCAAGGACAGCAGGAAAGGGGAGAACGTAAGCACATGGAGGAGGGTTTGTCTCCATGTTCAGGGTTTTCGGCTGATGAGAACAATGAGGTGGCTTTGAGGAACCTGAAGATCTGAAGTCAGAATGATGGGAAAGGCAAAGTGCTCACTGCTCCTGGCCAGGCACTGCCTGGTCAACTCAGGGAACCCTCAGGACTCCCTGGTGTCCAGGTGCTAAGTACCATCACCTCCGCTCACACTGAGGAAATTGGGTCTCAGAGACCCAATTTCTCAGCGTCACAGGTGGCAGAGCGGGGGAGGTGGCAGGCAGAACTCTGTCTGCTGGCTCTGAAGCCTGACACCCGAAGCCACCACGCAGGCCTTTCTCTCCTGCCAGGTAGCTGCGGCTTGACATCTGCCTGGGCAGCCAAGCAACGGATTTCTGTTTATTGTGGTTGTCTGAAGACAATAGCTACAGACTCCTCATTTGCACTGTTGCAGGAGCTCCAAAGAAGCATCCAGGGACAATTTCATTGAAAGTCGAATTGTTAACAATGACAGACACTTTTTTTTCTTGTTCTTTTTTCCTTTCCTTCTTTTTCTTTCTCAAGTATAAAAGTCAGAGGAAAAGCACTCCAGGGTACAGTAGATGGTGAGCACCGAACCTCCCTTGGTTCGACCCAGCCAGTCTGAGGCCCCTGGGCAGGAGGGAGAGCCCATCAGCCTTCCAAGGCTTGCCGGAGCCAGTCCTCAGGGACTAGAAGCACATGCTGTCCCGCACGGGTGCATTGGCCCCCCACCCAAAGTCCTGAGTCACGATCTTTGTTGCAGGGGACACATGTACCAGCATCCCAAGTACAGACAGAACTGACACCTCAAAACTAGTGAGCTTAAAGCACAGCTGACAGGTTGGTGGGTTCTGTGGTTAGCATGTCAGGAAGGATACAGGTGATGCTGTTTGTTTATTTTATTAAACTTTTTAAAATACACATGCATTTCCTTTCTTTGTTTTTTCGTTTTGTTTGCAGTTGTGGGAATCAAACCCAGGGCCACAGCACGCTGGATAAGTGCTCTACCAGAGATCCACACCCCAGCCAAGATGCATTTTCTTAAAACGGGGTTGAAATTAGTCATCTTAAGAGACAAAAGATGCTTCTGGAGACCACACAACAGCTTGAACCCAATGCAATAGATAACAGGGTCTGAAGCTTCCTGTGCAGGGACTGTTTCAGGTCAAGAAAACTTTCTTTCAAATAAGGAAGAGGCTGGAGGTATAGCTCATTGGTAGAGAGCTCACCTAGCATGTGTGAGCCTTGGGTTCAGAACCCAGCACCGCAAAAATTAAAAATACACACATAATGAGGAAGCATCCTGACCTTCACGATGCACAACACCTGAGCTTGGAATGCTCTGGAAGGTTCACCAGGCCTCAGAATTCTTTCTACAGGAATGGTCCTCCCACCACATCACAGCAGTGTCCTGAGAGCCGCGGAAACAGATGTTGGCTTAATTCAGTGGGAGGGAACCCCAGTTCTGAGGTCTCGTCCTCGTCAATTCTTCAAAGCCAAGCACCCCTTCTTCAGAAGCTGCCGCTGGGCCTTGGTGCCAAGCCAGCAGAGGGGACAGTTCCGCTGCCTGGAGTGGCCTTGGTCCTGGGCAGGGGAGCATGCACTGCTTCAGCCTCCACCCACTGAAGGCTGTCTGGGTGCCAGGAAGGGGAAAGCTTTGAATCAAAAAGAAGAAAAAGGACTGGGGGAGAGACAGTTGCAAGGATGGAGAAACCCTGGTACTCCCTAGAAAAAAGAACCCTTCTCCCTGCAGCCAAGACCGGCCATTAGGATGGCAGCATGTTCCTAAGCCCTTCCTAACATTTATTTTCTCCTGTGACATTGTAACTGACTACAAAGGGACTGGAGCAATCGAAGGCCTATTCTCTTCAGCAGAGAAAACCGTAGCGTTTTCAGATGGTGCTCAGACATAACGCAAGCACTAACCTGTGCTGGGGTACCAGCATGAACTTCTGCACCACTGTGTCGCTGTTTGCGGCCACCTTTGCTCTTGTCTCTGCCTAGGCACCTCTTTCTCTGGCATCCACATTTCTTAGTGATGCTGAGCTCTTAGTGGGCATGGTGTGGTTGCCTAATTTTGTAGAGTGTCCAGTTCAAACATTCTAAATAAATGCTTCGTTGTGACAATAGTGGTAACGACCCCACCAGCAGCCCAAGTCTTACAGACTGGACTTGAGTCGAAGGCAAAGCCTACTAACGCTTAGGATCTAGAGGCTGGACTCTGTTGGCCCCAGAGGGCTGGTTTTTTGTTTTTTGTTTTTCCAGCCTCTCATGCTGTTATGAACCCGGTTTTTAAGGTCCAGTTCCAGGTCTGCTCCTTCATAAAGCCTTCCTGAGTCTTGCCAGGGTTCCCTCCCCATGGATTCAAAATCTGAACCCTTCTGGGTATTGCTGTTCACAGCGGGTAAATCAGGACATTGCCTGTCTTGGGTGTGTGTGTCCCATTTCCCCAGCTAAATATTAAATGGTTAATTCCTTGTGGGCAAGGGCTGAGTTCTAAACTTGTTTCTATGCTCCCAAGAGCTTAGGAATGTACTAGGCACTTAGTAAACATTTAGTAAATATCTCTTGCTAGCAACAAGTCCCATGAAACCAGTAGAGCTCATTGAGAAGGAAGGTTGAGTGAAAATGATATTGGAATCAGATTCATTTGTGATGGTTTCTGACTGTCTGCTATGCGGGATATAACCTGTGTGTTCACTGATTGACCAATCATGGGCTGAGGCCAAGAGAGCATGGGGTCTGAAGCCAGGAGACCTGTGCCTCGTGTCATTTCTACCACCAGGTCAGAACAGCTCCTCTGGCAAGTCTCTTCGCCTCACCACACCTTAATATGCTCCAAAAAAAGAGAGTTGGATTAGCTGTGCGTGAGCTTCCTTCTAGCCCCAAATGCTGTGTGAGTCTATGACTCTATTTCACAAATGCATGCACTTCTTATTTGTGACATAAACCCCCACAGAAAAACAAAGTCAGTAATAAATTATGAAAAACTCAGGTGCCATGATCATTTGCACTTTCCAAGGGCGCTCGATTCAATAAATTCCACCCCTGTGCGCAGCCTGCCTCTCCAGCGCGACAGAAGATTCCAGGCTGTCAGTGGAGCAAACCACGCCGTCTCTCCCCATAATTGTATTGACAGGATATCAGCGGAGTCCCGACGGCAGGAAGGGTGCGCCCCTGACAGGTTTTGTGAGGGAGCCTTGAAGGCTAGTGTTGCCAGATTCTATGTTGAGTCACAAGATTCTGGGGAAATGAGAATCAAGCGAGGAGAAGCTTGGTTCTTTATTTAATTTTATTCTTCCAGGGAGTCACATTGGAAGGAATACTCTGCCTGCATATTGCTTTATACAGTGCAGGAGAGGCCCCTTCTAATGAAAACTATTTACATCTTTTTGCAACCACATAAAACATCAGTTTGGTGCAATTAAATCCCATTGAATAACGGGTTGGCTTGGTTTTAAATGAGGCAGCTAGTTGTTGAGCATTTGTAAGGTAAAATACCTGCTTGGATGTCTGAGAGTCTCACTTTTCACCTGGTTACCGTGGCACCTTGTAGACGTGTTCTCGAATAACTGATGTGCACTCGTCCTGGTAAATTTGTTGGGTGGGAAATACCAGTATTGGGTTTGTTCAGTCAGTGTCTTTGCATTTTAAATGAAACAATGCTGATTCCGTCCACTGCAGAAAACAATTCAAGCGACAGCCTCCAAAATGGTGGAATAAACTACTGTTTCTAAGGTGCTATCTTCCTCCAAGGGAAATGCACAGCTCCAGGCTTAGACTAGACAAAAGCAAAACATGCCTCAGCTCTGGTCAACTTCTAAAACACCCAGGGTAGAAGGCACTCCCGACCACTGCCACACATGAGGAGGCACAGCTAGCACAGGACCTGAAACTCTGGGCCACTGAGCCCGGTGGGCCTCAGTGAAGGAATCCAAGCTGGCTCAACAGAAATTTCAGTAACATCATCATCATCATCATCATAATGAGAAGAAGACTATACAGTCTTAAACATTTTCAATTTCCCCCCTTGTTAAAAAAGCCCACCCCCCGAAGTTTCATAATTCAAATTTTCTTTCATGTACAGAATACTGTTTTGAGCAGTAAAAATAATGCTGGGTCTGGGAACAGTGGAAGTAGCTGCCCACCCAGGCTCTGCCAGAACCTAAAGCACAAAGTCAGGCAGAGGGGGCCACAGGGCACTGCTTTGTAGGAAGGTCTGGAAGGAATAGTCACATCCAGGTGACCGACATTGACTAGTTCAGCTTTTGCTAGAAGATCTTGCAGGATGTGGGGAGTAATGAAATGTGGATATCAACCTGACTACTACAGGAAGGACCTAAGGATAGCCCCTGGGAAGGCTGCTGCCTGGAGGTTCCTGGCACGAGAATCCCAGGGTCAGTCACCACAAAGCATGGGCAGGGGTCCACTGCTGCTCCTGCACAGTCTCCAAAGGCCAGGACAGTCCTGCCAGTCCCGAAGACAGAGGTGCAGTCAAGGGTCAGCCATAGCCTGTACATTTTCAGCCCTAAGCCCGGTGCAGGAATCAGGGAATCCCATTCTTCCTGGAAGATGTTCTGCTAGTGCCACCCAGAGACCAAATATTGAACTTCATAGGGGGGCTTCTACATACATATCGATACACGTTGTTTTACGCCTATGTGCATATATTAAGCTACATTATACCATGTATATATTATATACATATTATACATATGCATACTATACTAACATAGACACGTGTATGTACGATTCATGTAAAATTTATGTGCATGTGTATATACACACATATATATGTGCACTATATGTTTATGCATGAATACACACAAAAATACAAGTCACTTGGGGTGGATGACTATAGTGCCCTTCATTGTGTATTCAGGAAGGAGTTGGACTACTGGTTACACTTGAATGAGAGCAATGACCGTTAGGAGCTGTTTGGGTGGTGAGCTTGATTCTCTTCTCAATCCCAGAATGGTGGACCTAAGCTGTCTGTTCCGTCTGTCCGGGGAGAGTGGCTCTTCTCACCTAGAGGTAAGTCAAGGAACTTGTCCCACTGCGGGTGGGGGGCTACTGGTTGGAAAGGCACTGCCTGAGCCACGGCCTCCCTCTGCGGTATCCACCCTCTGCGGGAACGTATCTCAGGGAAGACGGGAGGAGAATCCGTGTTTTCCCCGGAGCCAGTGAACTCTGCTAATTCTAGCAGTGTCAAGAAAGCCTGTGTTCCGTTTACCAAAACAGCAAAAACCACCACCAACAACAAAAACCTCTGCGATCTCACCAACGCTGGGCGCGTCTAAATCCCGGTTGCTGAGCTCTTGGTTCCCAGCTGCGCCCTCCCCGGCGCGCACCTGGGAAACTGAGCGCATTTTTAAAAGCACACTGCCCTCCAGTGGTACAAAATAAATTTGCTCTATGGCTTGCACCCCAACCACCAAACTTCACCTTGACTTTTTTTGTGGCTGTGCCACCACCGCGCGCGGGTTCCCACCAGGCAGGAAAAGAGACTAACGTGCGCAGGAGCGGACAATAAAAGGCAAGGTGTCTTAACTAAAACCGCAACGCCCTGCCAGTGCCAGCGGGGCCTCTCAGGTCAGAGAGACGCGCTTTTTCTCTTTAAGGTTGTGATTGGGTAAGTAAGAGTAAGAATGCGCGGAAATTAACTAGTGATGTGTTCCGTCCAGGAGAGACACCCAGCACCTGCTGCACAGAAGCAGCCCAGGCTCAGGGAGGAAGGCAAGGCGGCCTTCACCCGGGGGTGGGGGTCTGCCGGTGGTAATGAAAGACTGGGGGAGAGGGGAGCCTGGTCACCGCCAGCTGCTGGGGAAACCACGGCCGCTAGCGTTGCGCTGCGCCAGGACCACCCTATTCAATCTTCCCAGTCACTCCAGTTCATGTGTGTCATTATCACCCCACTTTGAGGATGAGGAAACCGAGGCTCAGAGAGGCGACGCGACCTGCCTTTGACCGTACGGAGGTCTGTCTGGACCAGAGCCGGAGTCCCCGACGCTGCCCTCGAACCCGGCACCAGGAGACCAGGGCTTGACGGATGGAAATTCTCGGCACTGTGGGTGCCGGGTGGTGGGCGAGCGGGAAAGGGTGGTGGGGGTCTGGGTCGCTCACCTTGACGATGAGCGGGTTCTGAAACATGGAGTCCCGCACGACACCCAGCCTCTCGTTCTCCATGCCGGGGCGGATGTCGGCCACCGTCAGGGGCCGCCGAGGGGGCGGGCAGATCTGGCTGACCGTGCGGTGCACCGGCTGCTTCTTCTTCCATCGCGCGAGGTCCTGGCGGGAGTCCCCGGCCTCAGGCATCCTGGGGGTCGCCGCGGAGTCGACCCGAAGGCTGGATGCCCGCCTCGTTCGCACGTCTGAGGTCCCCCGCGAACTTCGGGCCGCACCACCAAAGCCCTGGGGTGGACCCTGGATGCCGGCCACCTCCGGAGCGGGCGGCGCGCACCTCGCGGCGTCCCCGCGCTGCAAGGAGCCTCGAGAGCGCAGGTGAGCACCGCTGGTTCCTCGGAGTGTGTCTGGGGCTCGGTGCTGCGGGTCCGAGCAGGAAAGGAGATCAAGGCCACCCCCTGAGCAGGCATGGAACAGTCCGTCTCCTTGGCGACCGGACGCCAACAGCGTTCGAGTACTGCTTGGCCTTTTCTTTCCTGAAACTATTGGCGGCCACCAAGATGGACCTTTTAGGATTTTCTTGAATCAATATAAGAACATCCAAGAATCAGCACTGAGTTGTGTCAAAAATGATGGGACTCTAGAGGACCATTTATACTTGACTTCCTGGTCAAAGATATCTTCCCTCCATCCACCCGACCCCACTCACCTGGCCCTCCCAACCTCTCCTCCCTGCGCAGCACGCGTACACTGGAGATACAGCGCTAAAATCTTCACGGTGAACTAGAAATCCGCATCCCAGAAGCTACTGCTAACCCACGGGGTCATCTCGAGTCACTCCCCCTTTTGGATCCTCAGTTTTTTCTTCTGTGAAATGGGCAGAAAGAAGAGTCTAAAGTTGGATTAGATCAAGGACATCCAACTCTGTGCAATAGAATGAAGGGAAATTGAAAAACTCGGATTCACAGGACAAGGTGGTGCCTGTCATCCCAGCAATTCCGGAGGCTGAGCTGGGAGGATCTCTAGTTCCAGGCCAGCAACTCAGTGAGGCCCTATCTCAACAATAAAATAAATTTTAAAAAAGGGCTGGAAATGGAGCACAGTGGTAAAGCAACCCCTGAGTTCAATCCCCACTACAAAAAAAAAAAAAAAAAAAAAAAAAGAAAGAAAAAGAAAAACTCAGTTTCACAGGCCTCACCCCAGACTCACTGAATGAAATGATCTGGAAGTAGCACCTGTAGGTGGACACAGTATCTTTATTTTATTTTTATGTGGTGCTGAGGATTGAACCCAGGGCCTCACACATGCTAGGCAAGTGCTCTACCACTGAGCCACATCCCCAGCTCCCACCCTGCATTTTAATCCAACCAAACTTTATTTTGAAAAAGTTCCAATCTACAGATAAATTGAAAGAAGACTACAATCACAACCCATATAGACCTCACTAAGTTCCATCGATCCTTGCACTTGCCACGTTTGCTTTCACACTTGAGTGTACGTGTGCATGGGCATGCACTCAAGCATGCGAACACACACACACACACACACACACACATACAAACACATCACTACAATGATCTTATCATGTCCGAGGATTTTAGTGTCATGCCATAATAGCATCTAATATGTAGTTCATAATGCAAAGTTGGGAATCTGCATTTTTATAAAGCTGCCCAGGTGTTTGGTGCAGTGTTTCTGGAACCAGTAGCCTGCATGATCTCTAATCTCTCAGTATCTCTTTCTGTGTGTTCATTTATCCATCATTTGCATCTTCATCAAACACGTTAATATCCACTTATCCAAGGCTCTGGGTTTACTGGAGAGCCAACTCCACTGACAACAAATCTGGACTTCAAGGCCTTATACACCAAAAGGTCCTACATATCAACACATTAGCAGAGCAGACCAGACAGATTTCCAACTGCTCACCCAACCCTGGAGCTGCCCTGTGTGGCAGTGTGTGCACATGCATGTTCATCAATTCTCCAGTCTGTGTCACATCCAGGCTTTCACAGACATACATGTCTGCACTTTTAAAATGAAAGGTGCTTTGCCTGCTCACACAGAGGAAGTCAGGGTGGTGCAGTAAAGAACATGATACTATGTTAGGGGACAGAGCACAGGTTGGAATCCTTGACCGGGAACGTCATGTTGGACAAGTTTCCATAAGCCCCAGTTTTCTCTTGCACAGGGTGGGACTAATTACCTAATAAAACTACCTCCAACAGGGGGCGCTGTTACGAAGTTAAATGAAAAATTTGTTGCCTATATGGTTGAGTTCACTATGTGAAAAGGCTAAACGTTTGGGTGGTGTATATATAATGCCTGGACTTAATGACCTGATTGAAGTTTTATTTTTAACTCTAATGCTGGGATGGAACTCATGCTAGGCAAGCGCTCTACTATTGAGCTACATCCCCAGATTGACTCTAAATCATAAGCTAAGTTCCTTTAGAATTTTGTCGGTCAATCTATTTTTTTTTTTTTTTTTTTTTACTTTGTCGCATTGCTGGGGATTGAGCCCAGGGAAGAATTCTGTCCTCATCTCGTTCTTAGCTTCGAGCACCCTTCACTCGACTCCCTCCCCCAAGATTTCGGGAACTACACGGGCAGACAAATACGCATGCGCCAAGTCGGGGCGGAGCCGTGTTGCTAAGGCAGCGCGACGCCGAGAGAACCGGAAAGCGACGTAAGACGACTTCCGCTTGCGTGACGCCAACACTTCCGGGTCGGAAGACTGGCGGCGACGGTCTTGCACGGTAGGTTGGAACCTTTAGGAGTTGGCGGCGTCCTGGTGGCCGAATGCTGGCTGGCAGCAGTGGCGGCCCAGCTGTCCTCGGTCGCCGCCTGGGCGCAAGACGGCTGGTGCCTCAGGCTCCAGGCCTCGCCACTCAGAACTGAGGCGGGCACCGCGGCGCGGGAGGCCCGAAGTCAGCGTCCCGCCATCTGCGCTCCTCGGGAGCACCTGAGGCACCGCGGGTCCCCTCGCTGCTCGGAGGTGGCGAGGACTGCGGCCAGCCGCAAGCCCGCGGTGCGGAGCAGGCGGCCCAGTTGGTCGGATGAGTTTCGAGCCCGGGGGAGCCATTCACGAACTAGGGGACCTGGCCCGCCGGAGGGCCGCAGAGCGTGCGCGGGGAAGCCGGGTGGAAACGGGGACTCGGGACCCTGGAGAAAGGGGCTTCCGTGCCTGGCCCAGTTAAAGGTAGGAGGACAGCGCGAAGGAAGAGCTGTCTTTGCAGGGACCCCGAGAGGAGTCGAAACACGGAGTGTTGTAGGAACTGAGGGACGGCGGGGCGTCGGAAGCCCAGCCGAGGTAACAGGTGCAGAGCTGGGCACGGACCACAGCAAATCAGGACCAGTCCGAGAGCCTCGTGGTGGCGGCACCATAAAATGCGTTTATCAGGCAGTGACTATGTGTTTAGAAGATTATCCTGAGCTGGAGAAACCAGAAGGAGAAGTTAAGAGATGTTTACAAAAAAGAAAGAAACTGGTGGAAGGTACGGGTATGTAAAGGAATCACCTGCTCCAAGGTTGGCCTGAACAGTGTCTATTGAATTTGGGGGCTTGAAGGTTACAGGAATTCCTTTTTTTTTTTTTTCTTTTTTTTCCCGGTGCTGAGGATTTGAACCCAGGGCCTTGAGCCATGTCCCCAGCCCAGGAATTCTAACTGGAGCAATCCAGGGGAGCCGTGGCCTGGAAGCCACAAGGATCCCCATCCTTGGGGTTTAAGTGAATGGAGGTGAGGAAATGGAAAGAGTAATTCCTTTCAAGAAATGTTGCTGTGAATGGGGAGGGAAGGGAATAACTGGATGGGACATTAGGATTAGACAACTGTTGCATCTTTTTATTTTTTGTAAGTAGAGACTAAAGATTGTTGGATCATTGCTAGAAGAGAGCCAATGCAGAAGGCATAGGCTGAAGATAAAAGAGGGAGACAGGTGCCTAAACATCATGTCTCTGAGAAAGCAGAAGAGGATTAGAATCCAGGACACACATAGCTGGAAATAGTCTTTGTCAGGAGAAGGGATGCTTTGTTGCAGCAAGTGGGTGGAGAGAGAGGATGGAAGCAGGTGCGTGAGATTTGGAGGGTAAGGTATTCCTTTACTAAGCTGTGTGAGAGTGTGAAATTGGAGGCAAGTTCTTCTGCTGCAAGTGAGAAATAAGAATAGCATTTAGTCATTGATGTGAAGGAACTCTGAAATATTTCAAGAGTGAAAGATCGAAGTGAGACTGTCCAAAGAAGTACAAAGCAAGCTGCAAATGTCATTGACAATTTGCTAGTAACCACGTTAAAAATTTTCAAAGCAGTAGATCAAATTAGGAATGTATTTCACATAACCCAGTACCCAAACTATGATCTCAACGTGGTCAGCATATGAAAATTATTAATGAGATGTTTTATCCTCTTGTTCTAAGTCTTGAAATGCAACATGTGTTATACACCTGTGTATAACATGTGTTATTTACAGTAAGAGCAGTTTGGCCTGGTCACATTTCAAGGGCTCAGTAGCCTTGTGTGGCTACTCTCTACCCTTTGTGGTAGCACAGATATAGAGAAAAAGTTGGATTTCTGGGTAGTGTTCAAGTTCCATCTGTAGTCAGGAACCAACTGTTTGTAGTGGTGCCCATCGTCTAGTTGTGAGGTTTTTTTCCTTCAGCCATTCTGAGCAGTTTAAGAGCAAAGAGAAGGTACTGATTTATTCAAGAAGACATTCATTGTTTTTTTTATTTTAAAAAATTTTTTTGTAGTTATAGGTGGCAGTATGCCTTTATTTGATTTGTTTATTTTTATGTGGTGCTAAGGATCGAACCCAGGGCCTCACACATGCTAGGCAAGCACTCTGCCACTGAGCTACAGCCCCAGCCCAAGAAGATATTCATTGAGCCAGGTGGGTTTGGTGGCACACACCTATGATCCTAGTGGCTCTGGAGGCTGAGCAGGAGGATCATGAATTCAAAGCCAGCCTCAGCAACTTGGGCCCCAAGCAACTTGGTGAAACCTTGTCTCTAAACCCACCCCTGGGGATTCAATCCCTGGTACCCAAAAAAAAAAAAAAAAAGGCCTTCATTGAGCTGTTCCTAAGAGCCAGGCACTATGCTGTGCTGGGGCTACACAGGTGCATAACACAAAATCTGTTAGACCCTCTGAGTAGGGAATTAACCCAGCACTCATTTTTCCTATGGCTGAGTCCTCAGAGAGGTCATAGAGAGACCCCTGTCTCTCTGGATGGTAGTTCCCAGCTAGGTGACAACTGGGAGGAAAGCCACCAAAGCTCTAGGTGCCTCTGTGAGAGAGAAGGTCCAGGGGCCAAGGGACTTCCCTTGTAAGTACAGATGTTCTTTCATGTCCTTTTCCTTGAGCAGCAGTTCTCTCAGCTGCCATTCCCCAATATCAATTACATGCCTTCTGCAGAAAACGCACAGCCTTCAGGCTTGAAGGCCATGGTTACTGAGAGCAGAGTGAGGTTTTGTCATTTAGTGAAAGCAGCAGCTATAGATCAGAGTACATGGGTGCTCAGAAGAGGGAAGGAAAGCAGACTTTTTTAAATTTTATTTTAATATTTTGTTTTAGTTGTAGGTGGACACAATACTTTTATTTTATTTTTATGTGGTGCTGAGGATTGAACCCAGGACCTCACACATGCTAGGCGAGAGCTCTACCACTGAGCCACAACCCCAGCCCAGAGAACGACTCTTAATTTATGAACCACATAAATGTATTACCTAGTCAAAAACAAATAAAATCTAAAAACGTGAACTCAGAAGCAGTACAGAGCAAGAAGAGTGTGATGTATTTGCAAATTTATGTTTTGTAGCCATTCTCTTTGGTAAGGTAGGTTTTTATTACTATTTCTAAATTCTAAAATGTGTGTACCTTGTATGTTAGTATTAACCTTCCAACCTCATGCACATTCATCTCAGCACATTGCAGAATTCTCACTCCCTGTTGGGTGCTAACAGGCACGTCTACCCTCTTCTGCCAAGAGCAGATCTTCTGGCTTGGGGCTGTGGATACCTGATGTCCCCATTGGAGCCTGTGCTCCTGGAGTCCTGTGGAGTGGCTTCTGGGTGGTGGAAATAGGGAGACAAGACAGACAAATTGCCTTTCTTTTTGGAATGTACCTTTTTAGCAGAGGAGCCAGGCATTAAATGCCTGATTTAATGTTGCTTACTTTTAAAATTACAACTAGGTAAAATGCTACATCAGGCATTGGGACTGGACAGTTGGTTACAGTAAGCCGCCTCTGCATTTTTAATAATATATGTAATTTACAATTGTGTCTCCAGGCTTCTGACTTGTCATACAGTTTCATTTGCTGCGATCCCTGCCTCTCGCACCCCACACTGAGGCTGATGTTTTAAAATACAAAAAATTGCTGGGCAGGGTGGCTCATACCTCTAATCCCAGTGACTCGGGAGGCTAAGGAAAAAGGATCACAAGTTCAAGCCTCAACAATTTAGCAAGACCCTGTCTCAAAATAAAAAAGAGCTGGGGATGTAGCTTAGCATTAAAGTACCCTTGGGTTAAATCCCCAGTACCAAAAAAAAAAGCAAATAAATGTAAAAATTAAATAAAAATTGTTGTCACGTTTCCCTATAGGAATAAAATGGAAGGAGAGTCAAACAGATCTGAGATTCACACTCCAGTTTTTGACAAGAAGAACAAAAAGTATTCTGTATATAAAGAAAGACCCCAGAAACATGCCTGTGAAAGTTTCAGAAACTCCTCTCTGGAAAGTGACCAGCCTCAAATAACTAAGAGTAAGAAGAAAAGAGATTTCCAGCTTCTAATTTCTTCTTCTTTGAAAAAATCAGAAATCTGCGATAGGACTGAAAAGGCCACTTCTACACACAAGAAGAATGAGAAGAGGAGAAAGAGTGCTCTGGGGGTGGATAAGGAAACAGGGGTTGCTTATGTCCTGGTAAACAAAGAAAACATTGAGAACATGCCCAAGAACTTTGGAAAGGACATGGATGTGGTCTATGTGGATGTCAGCAGGGAGCAGAAGTCAGCAGAAGGGCGGGTGGGGGGTGAGCACACCGTGGCTGAGTCTCCTAAAGGTGACCTGGAAGAGCCGCGTAGCAGAGGCAGGGGGAGCAAGAGTCGCAGCCAGCGGAGGGCAGTCGCAGCCTGGAGTGCAGCCCAGGAGAGCCCTCCTGGGAGTGTCACCCTTCCCCAGCTAGAGTCACACACACAGCCACCCTTGCTTTCTCTAGGCCTTGAAGGGGACATCTCAGAACCACCAGTGTCCACTGGTAAAAAGAAGTCTAAGAAAAAAAAGAGGAAAAGGTCCAGTATGCAGGAATGGGAGGAGTTACCTGGGCCTGGGGTTCCAGCTCACACTCACCCCGAAGGACCACGGGCCATTGAAGCAGGGACTGGAGAAGACAGTGACGTGCTGGGGAGGGGGAGGGGATCCAGAGGTATGAAGAAGAAGGCCAAGAAGAGGAGGCACATTTCCGTAGAAAGCCCTGTCGAGTCTGGTGGTGATTTTTCAGCGCTGCATGACAACTCTGGGAACACGTGCTCTACTTCACCGGAGGGTGACAGCACCCTGACAGAAGAAAGTGTAAAACCCCAGCCCAGAGAGGGGAGACCCCAGGCCAGGAAGAGGGTGAAGCAAGTGCAGGAGGCGCAGAGGTAGGTGGGAGCAGCTGCCTTCTCTTGGTGTGCATCTCGGGGCCTCTTCATTCAGCACATGTGCATTAAATGGCAGAAGTCACCGAGACACTCACGTGCAGAATAATGCACACATTTAATTAAGCATACTCGACAGGCAGCTTAATGTCTTCATGTATAAAATTAAGCAACTAGACTGAATTTTCACTAAGAACTATTTGAGTCCTGAAATTCTATAAGTTGAAAAGCTATTTTAAGATCCCAAAACGTGTCTATAAAAATAAGGAAGGATTTGATATATTATACTTAGAATTCTATAGAACAGCAAAAAAACCCAAAAAGCTTGGTTTAATATTTTCACTAAATAGTAATTTAGTAATAGTAATAGTAATTTAGTGAAATCATTATTTTTTTTTCACTAAATAGTAATTTAGTAATAGTAATAGTAATTTAGTGAAATCATTATTTTTTTTTTAACAGGTTTCATTCACTTTATTTTTTTTGTATAAAAACTCTTATGTTGTAGCCACAGCTGGAGCCTAGGTTCTCTGTACAGAGACTCTGGTGTGGGTTTTCACAAGATGGTCAGTGAATTCCTACAGAGAGAGACCAACAGTTTGTAGTGGGACACCACCCTACCAAATTAATGCCCCCTCCCCCCCAAAGCCCGTTGATGAGGTGTACTGTTGCGTTCCTTCTGCCTGCAGAGAGAGACACAACACATCAGTTGTTCATCAGAGCTCTTTATTCTTCTCTCTTCCTCCTCTGATCATCCTCTGATGATCTTACAAGGCAGTTACAGTCATATTTATATGAATCATGAGCCAATCAGGTTACAGAGGATGTGGGGAGAGCAAGATTACAATGTAGTATAAAACGGGGTAAAAAGAGGGTACACGGAAGAACAAGATTTCACGGAAGAACAAGATTTCAATTTAATGTATCAAGAGAGTTCATGGTGGGCATGGGTCACCTCGTCCAATCAGAGCAATTCTTTTTGGTACTGGCTTAGTGCCGGGGCAACTTCCTTAAGCAGTGTTAGCAGTTTGTTGCAAACCAGGTTGCCCCGGCTTAGTGCCAGTGTGGAAGTCCTTGTCAGCTGTTTGTTGCAAACCAGGTTGCCCCGGCTTAGTGCCAGGTTCCGCACTGAAGTCCTTGATGTTGCAAACCAGGCCGCCCCGGCTCAGCGCCAGGTTGCCCCGGCTTAGTGCCAGACTGAAAGTCCTTGATGTTGCAATCCACTGTCTCGGCATTAGGGCCACACTGAAATCCTGAAAGCCAGGCTAGGATGGGGTCTGCAGCCCCCAACATCTCCCCCTTTCTTTTATTAAAAAAGAAAAGGCTTGAGACCGTGCCTGTCTTAGGTTGAGGGGTCCAGCACATGTTCTTACCCGTCATTGAAGACTGTAGATCATGCTACAGCTTCTGTCTTAGGTTGGTACATGGCCACCTCCTACATTACCCGTCATTGACTACCGGCCTAGCATTATAGCCATAAATAGGGGGAGGCCTCTAGCCTTAAAGGCAGTCAGGACCAGGAAGAAAATAGATGTAAGATGCCGGACAAGGTGATGGTGCAGGAAAATGTTGTTGAAGGCATGGTTGGAGCTTTTTCTGTGGCTGGAAAAAAGAAGAGGCAAGGCCGTATCTGCAGGAGAGACTGAAGCTGGAAGATAGTTATCAAAAGAAGTTTAAACTTGGTGCTGGTGAATAATCATCATGACTTGAATAGTGTTAAGTCTAAGTCTTATGAAATGGATTAGTTTATTAAAAATACATGGCCCGAAAATCAGAATTAAGAGTAGGATGACAAGGGGGCCAGTTATAGTGGATAGGAGGGTGGTGAACCAGGGAAATTTATAAAACCAATGTTCAAACCATCCTTGTTGGGATTCAAATTTTTTTTGTCTCTTAGCTAATTTCTCAGTGACTTTTTCCATGGTTTCTCTGACTACTCCAGTATGGTCTGCATAGAAGCAACATTGTTCTTTTATTGCTACACAAAGGCCCCCTTCACGCAAGAAGAGTAAATTTAAGCCTCTCCTGTTTTGTAAAACAACCTCTGATAGGGAGGTCAGAGATTTTTCTAGTGCAGAAATAGATTTTGCCATGGCTGTTAAGTCTTCATTCATGGCTATTTGAAGATGTAATAATTGGTTCCCTTTTACAAAGGCAGCAGTCCCAGTCCCTATACCTGCAGTTATACCACCTATGCCCAGAAGGAGGGTTATGGTCATACTTACAGGTTCCCTAGGATAACGGTTTTGTCCTTCAAATGAGCTTAATATATAGTTAGATGGAAAATAGGAAATTCTAGGCCACAATTGAATTAAAATACAAAAATCGGAACTGGAGTTTAAAACTGTGGTAGATACACAAGGAGTTAGTCCTGTACTACAAGCCCAATAAGTTCCACTTGGGCCCCAAAGATAATGGTCATCTTTGTTATTACCTAAAGTAAAATTGACACTGCACAAATGTGAGTGAGAAGGGGGTATATTCCCTATACAAATTCCTTGTCCAGAGATCACTGTGATGGTAAATTTGGAGCTAGGTAGAGTGGCACATTTAGGATCAGGATTACTACTATAATTCCAATAGGTAATTAGGGCAATTCCTTCATAATAAGGAGGACTGGAAGAAAGACACAGCCAGCATTCTAGGGTTTTATTTGGATTGGTAGCGTTGAGGGCCTGATAGGCTCCCTGAACTAAATTGAATAGCCGATCTCCGGTTTCAAGAGGAGGAGTTTTAACATAGGGGTCATTAGGAAGGATGTTAACAGATAGTATGGTCGCAGGGCTAATAGGAGGAGGTACGGTCTTGGTGGGTATTTTTGGTCCGGAAACTGAGGGTACCCGTTGGTTTTTAAGAATGAAATTGGGGCCAATTGGGGTTTCAGATTCTATAATATCTATTTGAAGTCGGAATAGGAACCCTGGATCTCCTTGCCGAGTATATAGGTGAACTCCCCATAAGTATCCTTGGAGCCATGCCATTTGTTGTTTTCCTTTTTGGGTAAATCTAATAGTTATATTGGACTTACCTGGGGTAGTTTCAGAAAATTGTACGTAGTCATTTCTAGGTTTTCCTTTGAGCCAATATCCATTTGAACTGGTTTCACAACCCCATGAAGCACAATAGTAGGCTTTTGGCCCCCCACATCGGTAGGTATGGGTGTGCCCAGGGCAAAAATACCAAGATCGAAATCTGCAGGGTGGATAAGAGTCTCCTTTAGTTTTCTGGGTGTGTTCCCAAGACCCTTCAGCTAACTTACAAAGATCGAAAGTTAAGTCTGGCCACCAGGTGTTCAGGGCATGATGCCCTTGAGCCAGGACTAGTTTCTTACTAGTTTCAATATTATGAATAGACCAAACTAAATTTCTGGATACATGTGGACTGCCATAGGGCATCACAGGAAAAACTAAGATAATTAATAACGTGAAAGTTTTGTCTTTAGCGGATTTTGGGTATGTTGTAAGCTTCATGTTGATTCTTGGGGTGTAGGGGCAGAGTCTTGTGGCGGTATTGCGGTGATTCGTGTCAGTCGTTCTGGGACCCACACTGGAACCTGTTGATCCTGTGGAAAAACACAAACAGACCCTCGGACCCAACGGAGGACAGGGTCTGGACCCTTCCATTGTCCAGTGAGGACATCTTTCCATTTGACCCATAGTTGAGGGGTGGAATTAGGAGAACTATGACGGTCAGCAGCTGAACGCCCATTGTCATCCGAAGTTAAAAAATTTAAAATAAAAAGAACTACATTAAGTTTATCCCTGGGGGATCTATAGGAGACCCCAATTCCCCCTTTTTGTTTTAATAAATGATTTTTGAGAGTAAGGTGGGCGCGTTCAATGACACCTTGGCCTTGAGGGTTGTAGGGAATTCCAGTCACCAATTGTATGTCAAATGTATCAGCAAAATGTTTAAAACTTTTAGAGGTATAAGCAGGTCCATTATCTGTCTTAATAATTTTTGGAATGCCCCAACAAGCAAATGTTTGTTTACTTTTTCTCCGGTTAAAGGAGAGGCCATAATAACTTCTGAATATGTGTCAATAGACACATGGACATACTTTAGATTTCCAAATTCAGGGATATGAGTGACATCCATTTGCCAAATATGATTAGGCAAAAGGCCACATGGATTTACTCCAAGTGATTGGACTGGAATAAGAGGTGCACAGTTTTGACAATCTTTGACTATTTGTCTGGCAATATCTTTTGTAATAGGAAATTTTCTGCGTAGGGTAGTGGAGTTTACATGAAATTTATCATGGAAAAGTTTGGCCTGCTCTGTAACTGAAAAAACATAGGTTACTTTGGTAGCTATGTCGGCTAAATTATTGCCTTCCGTTAAAGGTCCAGGTAGTTTGGTATGAGCTCTAATATGACCTACATAAAAGGGATGGGATCGCTCATGGATCAACTGTTGTAAGCTGTTAAAATAGGAGGTAATGGTAGAGTGTTGAGAAATGTAAGGCACTGTTTCTAACACAGCTAATGAATTTTTAACATAACAGCTATCAGTAAGTAAATTAAATGGTTTATCTTTTAATAATTTAAAGGCTAGTATAACTGCAGCTAATTCAGCAATTTGGGCAGAAGAGGCTGGAATAATAGTAGTATGTACTTTTTTATTAATTATTACAACTCCAGATCCATTTTTGGATCCATCAGTAAACACTATAACACCTTCTAGTATGGGATTAGCCTTCGTTGTTTTAGGGAAAATAACAGGAGTGTTTAAGCAAAATTGAATCCAGGGATGTTTAGGATAATGATTATCAAATTCTGCATTTGTAGAACATTGAAGTATAGCCCAATCTGTATCATGATTAATTAACCATTGTAATTGTTTAACAGTATAGGGAGTAATAATAAACCTTGCATGTGTCCCAAATGTAGATATGCAGCTTTCTATGCCTTTGAATATTAGCTGGGACACAGCATTGGGGTAGGATTGAAGCACCTTAGAGGGAGAACTAGGCAAATTAAGGTTACATAAGGGACCCCCCTGCCAGATAATACCTGATGGACTGTGTGCTTCCGGGATGACAATAAATGACAGGGGTTGAGTTAAATCACAGCGAGATACCTGACAAGATTTTAGACGTTCCTGAACTAGCTGAATAGCCTGTCTAGCTTCAGGTGTGAGAACTCTTATAGAATTTAAGTTAGGATCTCCCTTGAGCAAATCAAAGAGAGGCTTCAGCTCTCCTGTAGATAGTTTTAGATAAGGCCTAATCCAATTGATGTCTCCCAATAACTTTTGAAAATCATTAAGCGTCTTTAAGTGATCTATTCTTATGGTAAGTTTTAAAGGTTGTACTGTAGTAGCTGATAATTTAGTTCCCAAATAGTCTTGTAGATTTTCTGTTTGTATTTTGTCTGGGGCAATAGTTAGACTCCATGATGCCAATTCTTTGGTTATAAATATTAAAGATTCCTTTAAAAGGGCTTTTTCTTTATGGCATAAGAGGATATCATCCATCTAATGATAAATTAAAAGCTGTTTAAATCTTTCTTGAGTGGATTTTAAAGCTTTATCCACATAAATCTGGCACAAGGTAGGACTATTAGCCATACCTTGGGGCAATACAACCCATTCAAATCTTTGATCAGGTTGAGCATGATTGATAGAGGGTAAGGTGAAAGCAAATCTCCAGCAATCACTTTTATGTAAAGGTATGGAGAAGAAACAATCTTTTATATCAATAATAATAGTAGGCCATCCTTTGGGCAGAGCTGAAACTAAAGGCAGGCCACATTGAATGGGCCCCATAGGGTACATCTGATCATTAATTGCTCCAAGATCATGAAGCAGTCTCCATTTCCCTGATTTCTTTTTAATAACAAAAATAGGTGTATTCCAAGGAGAGGTAGAAGGTTGAACATGACCAGCATCAAGCTGTTCCCTGACTAGATTTTGGGCAGCCTCTAATTTTTCTTTGGTTAGGGGCCACTGAGGTTTCCATCGAGGCTTATCATCTTTCCAAATTATTGGAATTTTATCTGTTTCAGTGGCCCCTAGGAAAAACCTAGCCCTGTGGTATTAGCTTTTGGAATAGGTATACTTGGAGGGGAAGTATTACCTTGATTGTGTTTGCCTAAACCTTTTCCTTCTTTATACCCCATATGTTGTAACATATTTTTAATTGGAGTACCTTTATAGATTTGATCAGTAGTTAGTTTAACATCCATCTGTTGTAAAATATCCCTTCCCCATAGGGAGATGGGTAAATTACATACATATGGCTGAAATATTCCAGAATGACCTTCATCATCTTTCCATTGTAAGGAAGCTGCACTCTGGTCAGGACTGGAAGCTACGCCCAGTCCTCTTAGGGTCTGGTTGGCTGTAACAAGTGGCCAGCCTTTTGGCCAGTCATTGGAAGAGATAATGTTTTTATCTGCTCCTGTATCTAATAATCCTGTAAATTCCTTTCCCCCTATGGTAAGTTTTAATAATGGACGGTCCCCAAGATTCATAGTGAAGCAAGCAAAAGGATCCCCAGCAGATTCAAATTCTTGAGATACCCTAATTTTATCGCTTCTGGACCATAGGGTATGATTACTTGGTAGAATTAACATCTGAGCAATTTGATCTCCCAGAGATATTACTGTAATTCCTCTTGGAGATGAAACCATAATTTTTACTTTTCCCTCAAAATTAGAATTAATAACCCTTGGATGAACTATAAGTCCCATTAAAATAGTTGAGCTTCTTCCTAATAATAGTCCTACCGAATTTTGTGGTATTTTGTCATTTCAATTCAAATCTATCATTTGAACTCCCATATCAGGAGTTAAGACCAGTCTGGAGGTGGCACAGATGTTCAGTCCTGCGTTCCCTTTAGTAGCTTTGGATTCCCTCCTTTCTCCGTAGGGGGGTACCATTGCCTTGGAACCTGTTGAATTACCCCGCAAATTTGTTGTGGGCCCCGGGGTAGGTTTTGCTTCCCATTTTTTGTCAGTCTTGGGTTAGGTCCTAAATAATTACTATTGTTGTCCCTAACTGATTGGCATATATTTGCCCAATGATTACCCTTTTTACATCTAGGACATAGCCCTGGATTATGTGGTTTTTGAGTTTTATTTGGAGTTTTATTTGGACAATTGGCTTTGTAATGTCCAAATTGTCCACAAAGAAAGCAAGTCCTGGAGGTTATTTTATATGATGGGTTGGTATTATAGGGTTTTTGTAACCCTTGTACAATGGCTGAAGCTAACACTTGTCCCTGGATAGTAGAATTATTTATATTTTTGTAAATTTTTAAATATGCAGATAAATCTTTATTTTTCCAGGGTCTAATGGCCTCTTTACACCATTTATTAGCTTGTTCATATGCTAGTTGTTTGACCAAAGGCATAGCTTGATCAGCTTCCCCAAAGATTTGACTAGCTGTTTGTATTAGTCTGTCTACAAAATCTGTATATGGTTCATTAGAACCTTGTATTACTTTAGACAATTGACCTTGTAGATCCTCTGAGCCTTGAAGAGTTTTCCAAGCCTTTATGGCGGCAGTAGCAATTTGTTGGTATACTGCAGGAGGATATTGAATTTGAGTTTGAATATTATCATATTGCCCTTGCCCTGTGAGCATATCTATGTTTCAATTAGGATTGCCCGCTGCTGCATTTCTTCTGGCTGTATCTAAACAGATTTCATGGTGAGTTGTTTTTCACATTAAATATTGTCCACCAGTCAAAGTAGCCCTAGCTAAATTTTTCCAATCTCTAGGGATCAAATTTAAAGATGAAATAGTCTTTACAAGTGACATGGTGAATGTAGCTTGAGGGCCATAAGTACCAGTTGCTTCTTTTAATTGTTTTATTAATTTAAAATCCAGCAGTTGGTGATATCTCTGATTTTGTGGATTTTCAAATACGGGAAAACAAGAACTAGTATTGGGCTCATATTCCTTCCAGGATTGTTTTAGGGGGTTCTCTGGGTAATTATATTCAGGAAGAGGCACTTTAGGAGGTTCCTTGGGCTCCGGGAAATTAAACTGTATATTGGAGCCATAGGATGGTGGAATTGATTGTGGTAATGGGCTATTAGAGGATTTTTGTATGTTAAAACTAAAGTTTTTAAGCGAAGGATATATTTTCTTATTACTAGGTGGCGCCAACTGTATATCATTGACCCTTGGTTCAGGTTCCTCATCTGATAGTTCTTTTTTGACTCGCTTTGGTCAGATTTAAGGGGAGGAAAGGAACATAACGATCTTTGTTCTTTCACTTCCTCTAAAATGTTATTTCCTTTATTTAGAGGGGATTGAAATTTTTCTTTTTGTGAATTTAAACAATCTTTTTTATAAGAGACCATATAGCCAGAGTGCCAGCAGGTAATATTCCCTGTTGATCAGCTTTAAGTAAGTTTTCACCCAAGTGTTCCCATTGTGGGACATTTAATAACCCTTCATCCAGAAACCAAGGAGCTGTGGTCTCTACTGTATGTAAGAATCTCCTCGCTGAGGAGGCCTTTAAAGGCGTTCCATTGATTTTTAAAAGAGCATTTAAAGGCCCCTCCATACGGGCTCTAGACATTTCTGAACCCATGCTTTAGCTATAGTGGCCGCCTTCCGTGTGCCTACTTTCACTTTAATATTTTTAATGTGGACCGTTTTTTGCTTGTCCTCGGACCACCTTCCGTGAGTCCTGATAGTCGCTTTATCGCGAACTTTCACTTTAATTGGACTACTTTTCGTATGTCCTGATAATTTAATGTAATGTCCCTGGACTACCCTTTTAATCGCTTTATTGTGATGTAATATTAAGGCTGCCTTTATTACTATTTTATTATTTATAACATTAATCTGTAAAACTTATTATAACATTAATCTTAAAAATTTAATCTTAAAAACTTATTATAACTTTAATCTTAAAAACTTACCTAGGTAGTTGCTGCTGATCTAGAGGTCCCTGGTTCGTTCCCGGGTTTCGGCACCAAATGTTGCGTTCCTTCTGCCCGCAGAGAGAGACACAACACATCAGTTGTTCATCAGAGCTCTTTATTCTTCTCTCTTCCTCCTCTGATCATCCTCTGATGATCTTACAAGGCAGTTACAGTCATATTTATATGAATCATGAGCCAATCAGGTTACAGAGGATGTGGGGAGAGCAAGATTACAATGTAGTATAAAACGGGGTAAAAAGAGGGTACACGGAAGAACAAGATTTCACGGAAGAACAAGATTTCACGGAAGAACAAGATTTCAATTTAATGTATCAAGAGAGTTCATGATGGGCATGGGTCACCTCGTCCAATCAGAGCAATTCTTTTTGGTACTGGCTTAGTGCCGGGGCAACTTCCTTAAGCAGTGTTAGCAGTTTGTTGCAAACCAGGTTGCCCCGGCTCAGTGTCAGTGTGGAAGTCCTTGTCAGCTGTTTGTTGCAAACCAGGTTGCCCCGGCTTAGTGCCAGGTTCCGCACTGAAGTCCTTGATGTTGCAAACCAGGCCGCCCCGGCTCAGCGCCAGGTTGCCCCGGCTTAGTGCCAGACTGAAAGTCCTTGATGTTGCAATCCACTGTCTCGGCATTAGGGCCACACTGAAATCCTGAAAGCCAGGCTAGGATGGGGTCTGCAGCCCCCAACAGTGTACTAGACAAGGAATACCTGATAGGGAGATTTGGTGAACACAGTTCTTTCCAGAGATCGGGAGTCAAATAACTGTATGTCTTGTAGGTGGCATCAAAGGTGGCCTTAGCGAAATTGCCCACGGTGGCAGTGCAGCCCCTGGCAGAAGTACAGCAGTCATCAATACCAGCCATTCTCAGCAGTTTCTTGGGCACAGGGGCTGAGACAATGCTAGTACCTCTGGGGGCAGGGATGAGCCGTACCAGCACAGAACCACAACGTCCAGTCACCTTGCAAGGGACATTGTGGGGCTTGCCAATCTTGTTCCCCCAGTAGCCTCTCCACACAGGAACAATGGAGAGCTTGGCCAGGATGATGGCCCCTCGGATAGCAGTGGTTACCTCCTTGGAGCACTTAATTTCCAGTCTAGCATGACCATTGTAGTCCCCGATAGCTACAAATGCCTCGAACCTGGTCCGCTGGCCAGCACGAGTGTGCTTCTATACAGGCATGGTCTTCAATACCTCATCCTTGAGTGACACCCCAGGAAAAAGTCGATGATCTCAGACTCCTTGATAGGCAAAGAGAGGAGGTAGATCTCCTCCACGGACTTGATCTTCATGTCCTTGACCAGGCGGCCCAGCTTAATGAACGGGATCCACTCCTTGTCTTCGGCCTTGCCTCCGCAAGCACTGCGGCCCCGGCCTCTGCCTCGGAGACTGCTGCTGAAGCCTCTGCGGAAGTCGCTGCGGCCACCCATTCCCAGGCCCCCAGGGCCCTCCTGCTGCACCAGCGTCATCTGCCATTTGGTGTTTTCCCAGAGAAGAAGTGAAATCATTATTTATATAAATACATTTAAGTATACCATCTGATGAATTATGACAAGGAGGTTTTTTAAACCACTTGAACTCAGTCCCTCAGGGCAGATCTTCTCCCCACTTGACTCAATGACTTTCCCACACCTGTTGGAGTGTCCTGGCTTAAAATGGTTTCACATGAAAGATACAAGGAGGGCATTTCAGGTGGCACTAATGACGGCCGAGGGCCCACTCCTGTCCTCTGTCTTACTGGGACATTTCCAGACCACTGATTATGAGGCAGGAGTGTCCCAGGCTGTGATTCTTAGCTGGCCTCAACTGTGAGCCTCTGGAAGCTGTTGACCCTTCTCTCAGGTAGTGCCAGTCTGTGAGGTTTCCTTTTGTGACCGAGCATACTAAGGGTAGGTGGAGGCACCCTGAGAGATCTGGGGTGGCTTAGGGTACATATGTAGAAAATGAAGCAGAGGAAAAAACGAGGCCCTTACTCTCTGGAGCAGAAACAGCTCTGATGATACCAGCCCTGAACACAGACCTAACCATTTGGTCACCATTGAGTCATAAAGCTCACCTTATCAGGAGAGTCTGGGAGAATTTTTTCAATTCTCTGATTCTTGGTGGGAATAAAAGAGGGCTTTGCTGATTAGAAAGTTAATATCTAAAACCAAAAAATGTGAGAAATAGTATAAACAGGATTTGGTAGAATTAGGAATTAGGGCTTAGGGCTTCCCGTTACTTCCTAGGCTATCTTGGACAATATCCACTTAAATCAAGTTACATTAAAGAATTTGAGAATCATGGGCCGAGTCAACTCCAAGGTCCTGTCTAACTTGAACACTGTAGTAGACTGAGTCATGTAGGAAAGAGTTGACAGGCCCTCAGGGCAAGTGACGGTCAACATAAACTGGTTCCCCTGCAGGTTAAACCCAGTGGATGAGGAAGAGCATGGGGAAGATCGTGGTTTGGCATCGCCTGGAGATTCCACAGCAAGATGCTCAGGTGAAGCCGGGAGGGATTCTGGTGACTCGGACGTGGATTTGGATTCCGCTGTAAGGCAGCTCCAGGAGTTCATTCCTGACATCAAGGACAGGGCGGCCACTACTATCAAGCGAATGTACCGCGATGACCTGGGACGGTTTAAAGAATTTAAAGCTCAAGGTGAGCTGGCGGCCCTTAGTGGTGGTTGGACTTTCCTGTGTGCAGAGCTTGCCCTGGGCTGCGCTGTGAATGAGTCAGGTTGACAGATTTACAGAAAAAGTGTCCTTCAGCTCTCTCCTCCAGAGCTGTCTGAGCTGTGAGGTGAGCGAAGTGGAGGCCTGCTTTGCCTCCTTGCACCACTTCTGATGCAGGCCGAGGGGAGACCAGCGAAGAGACAGATAATCCCAGACCAGAAAAACCACTCCAGGGGGAAGGGGGCTACTTGGTTAGGACACGAGAAAGGACACAGAAGTAACAGGAAATTAAAGCACTGGCAGCTTAATATTAGCTTAGATGAGGTGCAGTTTCTTTCCTGAAAATGTTGATTTGAGGGTGAGCTGGTTGTGGGCATTGCCTCCAGCAGACAGAACTTTGCTGTCGTCCTTGGTTCAGTACTTGGTTTAGGCTGTGTTCTGCAAATGAGCAACATTTCCTGCATGTCTGCTGGGGGAGGCCCAGTATCACTGGTCATTGAAAAAAATAAAAAAGAGCAGCCAGGCGTGGCATTGCACACCTGTAATCCCAGGGGCTGGGGAGGCCAAGGCAGGAGGATCACAAGTTCAAAGCCAGTCTCAGCAACAGCGAGGTGCTAAGCAACTCAGTGAGACCCTGTCTCTAGATAAAATACAAAATAGGGCTAGGGATGTGGTTCAGTGGTCAAGTGCCCCTGAATTCAATCCCTGGAACCCCCTGCCCCCCCCAAAAAAACAAAGTCAAAAGATCTAATCAGATTGAAGAGACATAGAAACAGACAAACCAAAAGGAAAAAATTAAATGCTACATATGCACACAATTTATACAGTAGTTTCTAAAGATCCCTTTTATTGATACATTGTCTTGAAATTTTTGAGTTATGTATTTCATAAAAAGTATTTTTAGACTGGGCATGGTGGCCCATAACTTAATTCCAGTGACTTGGAAGGCTGAGGCAGAAGGATTGCAAATTCAAAGCCAGCCTCAGCAACTTAGCAAGGCCTTAAGCAATTTAGTGAAACCCTATCTCAAAATAAAAAGGGTGGGGATGTGGCCTGTTGGTTCAATCCCCAGTACCAAATAAGTAAGTAAGTGTCCCTAGAATAAATCTGTGAACAGAAAGATATACTCTTTAAATCTCCAGCACATAAAAAAGGAAGAAAAGAAAGAAGAGAGAAAGAAGGCAGGCAGGCAGGCAAATATACTATGTGGCAGTCGATCCCAGGTGAGTGCTTTGCTTGGTGAACAGGAAGAGGGGGTGATGTTCGCTGCCCCTCCCCAGAGTGTGTGTACTAGACACCTTTGTCACCCATCACTGTCTTGCCAGCCTTGGCAGAGCACCACCCTCCACTTGGGGAGAGGAGGGGTCTTCTTTTAAACTTTTCACTTGATGCTGTCTGGATTTTTAATGAATGTATGTTATTCATAATAGTTAATATAAAAAATTAATTAAAGAAATTGATAAAGCAGGAAAGCAGACTGGAATGAGCAGGGAGGACCTTGGAAATCTGGAAGAAGGGAGCGGCTCTGAAGGTGGGGTGCAGAATGAACGGCAAGGGCACCAGCCCAGTGCTCCTCTTAGGGAGGTGCAGGTGGGCCTGGTGCTCTAAAAGCCAGGGGTTTGCTTTTGTTCTTACTGACAAGACCTACTTTCTCTCTTCCCCTCCCCATTCCTAGGAGTTGCTATTAGATTTGGCAAATTTTCTGTCAAGGAAAATAAGCAGATAGAGAAAAATGTACAAGAATTTCTGTCCCTGACAGGAATTGAAAATGCAGACAAACTGCTGTACACAGACAGATACCCAGAGGAGAAGTCAGCCATTACCGAGCTGAAAAGAAAGCACGCATTTAGATTGCACATTGGTGAGTTCAAAAGTGTTTACTCTGACCATCCAGTTTTCCAGCCCTCATCAAGAGTACTTAGCACGGGCCTGGCCCATCCCCTGCCTGCATTAGTCAGGGTTCTCTAGAGGAACAGAATCAACAGGAAGTATTATTATAAAAGGGGGATTTATTAGATTGGCTTACAGGACCAGAAGCTGGATAGTGCACAGTGGCCGTCTGCAGGCTAGAGAGCTGGAAGAACCAGTAGCTGCTCAGTCCAAGATATGGAAGTCCCAGAACAAAAAGGATCAACAGTGCTACCCTAGTCTGAAACCAGTGCTTCTGGAAACTACCTGGAGCATCACTAGCAGAGTCTGCTTTGGAAGAGTGAAGAAGTGAGAGTCCACTATCCTCAGACAATCAAAGCAGCGATCAGGAACCTGTCCAAGAAGAGTCGAGCTTGCGTCTGCTGCTGCTTCCTTGTTCTTCCAGCTTTTTTTCCATTCCAGCCACCATCCTATTGGGTGGTGCTGCCCACGCTTAAGGAGGATCTCCAGTTCACTATCCCACATTCTAATCATTCCTAGACACACCCTCATGGACACACCCAGAAGCCTCTTAATCATCAGCATCTCTGAATCCAATCAAGTTGACAATTCAAATTAACCATCACACCAGCTTTGGTGCTTTTGGGGACTTTGTGAGAAGTTAAGTGAAACCAGGAACACATGCCTGTAATCCCAGCGACTTGGAAGGCTGAGGCAGGTGGATCACAATTTCAAGGCCAGCCTCAGCAGCCTAGACCCTAAGGAACTTAGTGAGACCCTGTCTCAAAAAAGGGTGGGGATGTGGCTCAGTGGTAAAGTGCCCCTGGGTTCAATTTCTGGTACCAAAACAAAACAAAACAAAAAATTAAGTCCTCATTTTCTGTCTTTCCTGCTTGGCAATAGTTGCGGTTTTGGTTTCTTGTCTGTACCTGTTGCTCTGTGTGTGCAAGCCCAGGCCCGCACACACCTTGGTCTCCTGGGTGGAAAGGTGGGCGGCAGGCTTAGAGCGGAGCCCCCCTCCAGGGCTGTGAGAGGTTAGGAGGCCATGCAGTGAAGGACCCAAGGGAAGAAAATCTGTCCTGCCTTGAGTGTCATTTCCTGGTTCTCTGTAATGCACCAAGAACAGGATGCTGAGCCCAGGGGAGAGGTGTTCCTTCTAGCATGGGGAAGTGAGGAAAGCTTAGTTTGGGAAGGTTTTTATTCCTCTTGTGGAGAACTGTTTATGTGCACCCCCGCCTTAGGGTTTCTGTCCGTTTAATTCAAATGATGTTAAAATCACTTTGACTTCTACGGGTCTTTTCCATGAGCTGAGTAGACCAGAACTTGGAGCCTCCGGGGCCTCAGCATCCAGTTTGCCAGACTCTCCAAGGCAGCTGATGATAGCAGGCATCTGCTTCCTAGGACAGCTCTGCAGGACCAGCACGGGGTTGAGGACATTAGTGTGGTTGCAGAAGGAGGCTGTCCTGGGTCCTTGATGCAGTCATGACTGCATTTCACTCCAGCCTCTTGGAGCCCCTCTGACTCTTGTTTCTTCTGACTAGGTAAGGGCATCGCTCGGCCCTGGAAACTCGTATACTATCGAGCAAAGAAGATGTTTGATGTCAATAATTACAAAGGCAGGTAAGAAAAATGTCTTACAACTCAAGCCAGAACTTTTCTGCAGTCTTTGCTGACATTATAAATCAAAATATCCATAGCACTAGGTGGAAAGCAAAAGTCATGAAGAGCTTTGCACATGAAACTTGACTGGGTATTCTTCAGTTCGTCTTGGAGTTCCTTTAAGTTTCCACCTTCTAATAACACTGTGATCTCTGCCTGAATCTTTGGCTTTCCTTTGTGTTTGGTTTACTCCCTGCCTCTGTGACCGCCACTCCTGCTCGCTCCGCTGTGTCCCAAGTGTACCTCAGCGCTCCCCAACGTAACATACTCATCCACCTTAGCACAGTTCTTTGGGTTTGAAGGTGGAAGTAAAAATAAGCATTAGGTCATTTACATGCAATTCAGGGGTGTCTGTGCAGAGCACTTAATGTAGTTCTTTCTCCTCCTCAGATAAAATTTCAGTTATAGTCCAATCCCAACATTCTAAACTTTTTCTTTAAAAAGCATAGGTTAAGTGTTGGCTGTGGGTAATCACTTGGGCCAGGAACAAAGGGAGGTGTCGGCTGTACAGCCAAGGGCCCAAAAGGCAACACTGGTTGTCTCCACTGCTGAGCGTGCCCTGGGAGCAGGTGTAGCCAACAGTAGCGTGGGTGGAGTCCTCCCTAGCTCCTCGCTCTGAACTCCAGCATGGCGTGACCTCAGTTCCTTTTTAACATTGTTTGAGAAGGTGTCAACTTTGGGTGAGGAAAGTTCCCATGCACACCCACCCTGCCCTTCTCCCAAACCCCAGGGTTAGGCAGTTGTGAGTGCAGCTTGGCATTCACTGAAGGTGGCATTTCAGATGGGACTTTAAAGCATGCCTTTGGCGAGTCTCTGGTGGCAGTGTGGGCAGCACTTTTTTCCTGCAGCATCAGTGCAGGAATGGACTTTTTGGAACAGTAATACTTTTTTAACTGTAATAGTTTAAGAAGTCCATTTATTTGTGCCATGTGATTTGTTCAGCATGGTGGCCGCCTCAGTATTTCTTTGACCCAAGGGCCCTCACGGAAAAGGACCGGGAAGTCAAAGACCACGAAAAGTCGAGCTCGGTGCTGGAGGTCAGCACGCCTCCGCCATGTTGCACACTTCTCTCTCCTTTTCCTCTGTGCTGTTGCTCCAAGCTTCTTTAAGTCGCTATTTTAGAAAGACCCCGATTACCTTGAGGGGGATATTGGGAAGTTTTGTTTTATACCATTATTTTTTTTATGAGTTTATTATCTAAAAAATCTTCATAGAAAACTGTTGTTTGGTTTAGCTTTCAGCAGCCCGTTCCTGAGCTCTGAGGAAGCTTGCCTTCTTTTGAGCTACCTGATCTTTCTTCTGGGCAAGGGACATTTTAGGACAATTCCACCTCCTTTTTTTAACTTCTCTCTTGGGCGGCTTCTCATAGACTGGTTTCTCTCCTATAGCAGAAAGAACTTTCTCATACATCTCCGTAATGTCAGGGGTAACGTTGTTCTTTATATATGGAGAAAATTGTTTTTTGTAAGCATTTCCTCTTCTTCCATTAGATAACGCACATAACCTGCAGCATTCTGACCTGTGATGTACTTCCAATGTACTTTTGCCCACCGTTGGATACTGTGAGGGATAGAAAAGCCTCCCTCTACAGCGCCCTTCAGGGCCTCAAAGACTTCATTGCCAATTATAGTTCTAGCAGTTGTAGTTCTAGCAGGTGGCGAAGGTGCCAGGTTGACCATCCATGCTGTCCACATTGTTTTCATCTCCAGTCACCGCCACTTGGCCTTCATAGATCTTGTCCATACCAAACCTACTGAGAGGCCTGTGGGCCAGCAGCAGGCGGTGCAGTATGCTGCAG
The DNA here is from genome assembly GCF_902686445.1 of Sciurus carolinensis. Classification (NCBI taxonomy): domain Eukaryota; kingdom Metazoa; phylum Chordata; class Mammalia; order Rodentia; family Sciuridae; genus Sciurus; species Sciurus carolinensis. The sequence goes on from NC_062226.1 coordinate 4,132,486, forward strand.
CATAATTTGTTAGGCCAACTTTCACACCATATTTTGGTAGTTCATGTGCATGTGCTGCACACACTATCATATCCCCTTCCATACGGGCATAAGCAATCGGCAAATGATATCTCTGCTAGTTACACAACGTCATCCTGTATTTGGGTGTGTTGTACTTCTTTTTGTCCTGGATCACCAAGTGTTTCCGAGCATAGTAGTCAGTTTTGCCATCTCATCTTCTAAATTTCACTTGATATCTCTTAAAGTAGGCCTTATTCTGGACAACTTGAACAAACCCCATCCTGTGGAACAGAGACCCAGGTCCACGGCTCCACACAGACCTGCAGGCCCTACAGGGAAGGAAAAGCTACACCATTGTTGTTAATAACGAGGAGTGGAGAGACCCTGTTTGCCACACTCTGGGCTGACAGTGACTTTCTGAAAGCATTAGGATGTTACTGTCCTAAAGGAGGTCTGGATTGCCATCATCAGGAATTAGTGTTTTCCTAGAGCTTCTTCTGTTTTGCTTGAGCAGTAACATAACCTGCGTTCCCCCACCCATATGGAAATTTAGGAATCTTAGCTGGTTAGAAAGGTTGCTTTATTATTTTCACTGAAAATATTTAAGGTGTTTAATCTTAAAATGTATTTTTAATTTTATATTGCTTTTTTGGTATAGTATATATTTTTTTTTTGTGGGATTAGTGCATTTGAAGTCTAAACAGCTACTGTTTATGTTCAGCCATTGGCTACATGTTTACTGGACATCTGTTGTCTCAGGCTCTGTGGATACCATAGAGGACATTACTGGCTAGGTCCCTGTCCTTGTAGAACTTCCCTTCCAGAGCTGAGCCATGGAGAATGAGGTCATCAGCCTCACGTGGCTGTGGGACACTTGAAACAATGGGTCCAAATTGTGGTATGCTGCATGAGTATAGGACACACTGGCTTCGGAACGCTCAGTATGAAGCAAAGAATAAAATAACCTCAGTGCTTTTTGGTACTAATTACACGTTGAAATAGCGTTCTTCACCGGGTTAAAGAGAACGCATTCTTAAATTAATTTCATTAATACTCCATGAAAGTAAATCCCTGTGTGGCTGACACTTTTCTGTCAGGTTGCCGTGGTCTAGAAGAAGCCACATAAGAAGGTGGGAGCCGGGCTGGGGAGATAGCTCAGTTGGTAGAGTGCTTGCCTTGCAAGCACAAGGCCCTGGGTTCAATCCCCAGCACTGCAAAAAAAAAAAAGAAAAAAAGAAGGCGGGAGCCTGTGAATGTGTACTTGCAAGTCATGACCAGAGCTGGGAAGGGGAGCAGGGGCTGCCCTCTCTGAGGGCCCCTTTGCACTGCTGTCCAGGCCAGGTGTGGGCGGGTTGCCTCCACTGTAGGTATAGAGGCTGGGAGGTGAAAATGGACCGAGAGCTCATTTGCTCTGCTGCTGTGTGACAAGGTGACGACTGTGGAGCCATAGCCGGGCAGGAATGGGGGCCATAGTCGTTGGTGGGACTGGACGCAGGCTCCTGGCGCACTGCATTCGGCTTTCTCGCGCTGGTGGCATGCTGCACTGGATGCCATTTTTAGGTGCATTCTTCTCTCAGGTACAGCCAAGGAGATACGGAGAAGTTGAAGGCATACCATTCCCTCCATGGGAACGACTGGAAAAAGATTGGGGCCATGGTGGCCCGAAGCAGCCTCTCAGTTGCCCTGAAGTTCTCCCAGATCAGCAGTCGTAAGTGACGCACCTCAGGCTGAAGGAGCACACCTGAGCCACATCAGAGGTTGCTGCAGGCTGGCCTCCGAGAGCACTCTTCATTTTAGGGTCATTTTCTCTGCTCATTCATTTGGCTCCTTTATGCATTCAGTGAAACTGTGCCCCTTTACTCGAGGGGCTGGTTTTGACCACACCTAAGATCAGTGAGAATATATCTGCCCCAGAGGCTGGTGGGTAGGGAACTGGATGGAGGAGCCTGGGGAGGGAGGAGCACAGTCTGTTGGCCTGTTGGCAGGAAGAGCAGTGTTGGTTTTACTCCTCATTTAGAGAAAGTTCCTTTGATTATCTTTTTCCCATTAGCCGCAGAGTCAGTCGGAGGGTGTCTAACATGGGGCCCAGCCCCCGCTTAGGTGGTGTGATGCCGCCAAGCCTTCCAGCTTCCAAGAAGAAAAGCAAATCTGGTATTTAAAAATGATTTGTGAACTCTAAGTATCTTTTTTCTCCTTCTGGAAATCTCTTTATTTTCAAATATTTGTCCAAATTGTTATTGTTGATCAGTGAGGGGGAGTCACACTTGGGGCCAATCTGAAGCCCTGTGCAGGCTGCTGATCTGAGGACTCTGATGCTCAACCACCTGCCTGTCCCCAGGGCATGAGCATCAGCTGCAGGTGCTTCTGACATCTGCATAGGAGGATGGCCTCAGGGCATCTCTGGGACCTCCTATCAGTGGTGGGCGGGTGTCACAGTGGCCAGAGATATCATGTGAAGAGCACATGTGACAAGAAAGTTGTTGCACATGCTTGGGGGCCTCACAGTGTCATGTAGGAGACTAGGAGACGTTGTTCTTGGAAACAGGAAGATCAGCTTTGAAGTTGAAAGAAATCGTTGTTTAAATAAAGGACTTTTCCAGTACTAGGGTGGAACCCAGGGCCTCATGCATACTGCAAATGCTGCACCACTAGCTACGCTCCCATCCTGGGACTTACTGTTTAAATTTCTGGCTTTGGTTCTTAAGAAGACTCATGGCCAGTTACTAAAGTTTAGTAAATTCATTTAAATTTGCATGTAATGTGATGGTTTTGGCTGTGTAATTGGATGTCACCCATTGTCTTCTGAAAAGTGCCTGACTCTTCATGTTTCGGGTTGCTTTTTTTTTTAGTTATAGATGGACACAATACCTTTGTTTTATTTATTTATCATGTGGTGCTGAGGATTGAACCCAATGCCTCACACATGCTAGGCAAGTGCTCTACCACTGAGCCATAAGCCATAACCCCAGCCCCTTGGGTTGTTTTTGAAAGCACATAGATTAGCAGCTATAAGGCCATCCTTTTGTGTCTACAGAGAGAAATCACGGTGCTTGGAATAAGACGGAAACACGGAGGCTCATCAAGGCTGTCGAAGAGGTGATTCTGAAGAAAATGTCTCCCCAGGAGATGGAAGAGATGGATTCACAGCTCCAAGAGAATCCTGAAGGTCGCCTGTCAATCGTCCGGGAAAGACTCTACAAGGGCATATCCTGGGTAGAAGTGGAAGCTAAAGTGGAAACCAGAAATTGGATGCAGTGCAAAAGTAAGTGGTAAGTTTACAACTTCTAATATGAACTTCAACAAGACCCTCACCCTGCGTTGCTCCTTGGTTTAGTGTGGGTGGAGAGGTGAGGCTGCTCAGAATGTCTGTGGACACTCACAGCTTAGGAACGATCCTCTGTGGCCCATTGCCCCAGCTGCTGTAGTGTCAACATCTGATTTAAATGAGCTCCTGATTTGCCCTGACTGGAAGACAGGTGCAGGCTTGAGGACTCTTCAATGCTGGACCAAATGGCTTCTTCTCAGAGAACTTGAACCTTTTAAATACTGAAATGGACTTTTGATTTCTGACTCTGAGTCTAAGTCTGATAAAACTAGGGAGCATTTTTTTCAAATGGTAGGAAACCCAGGTTCAGAAGAGATATCCTGAGAATGGTGGTCATTGATTGTAGCCCTGCCTTTTTAGCTTTGCTCTCTGTTGGTGGCTTCTCTGTCCTCACCTGCAGTGAGCCAGTCACAGTCTTAGCTTGGTCAGTCATGTGAAGGCTCGGTTCTTATCTGGCTGCAGCCACAGCCCTGTATGTGTTTGTTTTCATGGGAGACTCCACTTAGGGGACTCCAGAGAACAGAGTGTTGCGGGGTGTCGCGTTCCTTCTGCCCGCAGAGAGAGACACGACACATCAGTTGTTCATCAGAGCTCTTTATCCTCAGATGATGATTTTACAAGGCAGTTACAGTCATATTTATATGAATCATGAGCCAATCAGGTTACAGAGCATGTGGGGAGAGCATGATGATAATGTAATACAATTAGCATGATAACAATGTAATACAATAAGGGCGTAGCAGGCATGAGTCACCTTGTCCAATCAGAGCAGTCCATTCTGGCACTGGCTTAGTGCCGGGGCAACTTCTTTAAGCAGTGTCAGCTGTTTGTTGCAAACCAGGCCGCCCCGGCTCAATGCCAGGTGCTATATTGAAGTCCTTGATGTTGCAAATCAGGAGCCCCGGCTCCATGCCAGACGCCACACTGAAGTCCTTGAAGTTGCAACCCAGGCTGCCCCGGCTCAGTGCCGTTTGTTCCTCGATGTTGTAAACCAGGTTGCCCCGGCTTAGTGCCAGGTTCCGCACGTTCTGCACTGAAGTCCTTGATGTTGCAATCCACTGTCTCGGCATTAGGGCCACACTGAAATCCTGAAAGCCAGGCTAGGATGGGGTCTGCAGCCCCCAACAGCGGGGGGCATGTGACATGGAGGGAGCAGATCCCGTCCACCCAAGCCTCAGCTGGAGGTATGACTGAGTGTTATTGGGGAAGTGATCAAGGCTGGTGCCCTTCAGAATCAGGTCACGGTAACAACAAGAAGTGTTTGTAATTTTAAAATAGGAAACTTGAATCCTGAACATATGCCTACCTCAGGTAACACTGAAATGGCCTCAGGTGATATGTTTCAAACCTGTGCACAGTGGACTCGTGGGGACATCCATGTGGATCACCTGCGTGTGTGTCATGGATCTCCTTTATCAAGAATGTGATCAGGCTTGGTGTGGTGGCGCAGACCTGTGATCCCAGTGACTGGGGAGACTGCGACAGGAGGCTCGAGAGTTCAAAGCCAGCCTCAGCAACAACGAGGCACTAAGCAACTCGGTGAGACCCTGTCTCTAAATAAAATACAAACAACAAGGGCTGGGAATGTGGCTCAGTGGTCGAGTGCCCCTGAGTTCAATCCCCAGTATCCCCCCAAAAAAATGTGATCAGAGGAGCGAATGATCTGTCCATCAGATTGTACCAAATTCCATTGTTCAAGAACAGTGCTTCGTAAGTGTTTAGTTGGGTCAGCACTGTCACTTGGAGCTTTGGCCACTGCGCAGGCACTGGCAGGCTCATTACTTCTCTTACCATTTTTCTAAATGTGCCCTGCTTGGTGCTCCAGACACTGGGAATGGTAACAGGACAGTGTCCACCTGCTGTATAAACAAAGGTGAATTGAGTTTAAACAGCACCCTTTAGCACCTGTTAATAGGCTTATTCTTTTTTCTCTCTTTTAAAACTTTCATCATGAAAATTTTATAATGTGTGTACCTATAGAACTTCCCCATCCATTTTCCAATTTCAAGAAATCAGTAACTTTCTATCATTTTATCAATTTCTTCCCACTTTTTTTTTCCAAATAGGTATATTCTTGATGGTGGTAAATGAGTTGAAGCATTAGAAATTCATTGAAATGTTAGAAATAAAGAAAATTTTATTCCCTTTCTCACAGGACAGAAATTCTGACCAAGCGGATGACTAATGGCGGGTTTGTGTATCGTGGAGTGAACGCGCTACAGGCCAAAATCAACCTTATTGAAAGGTATGGGATAGAACTTGATTCTGTCTTAACTGGTTCTCTCTCTAGCCATAGTGGCCATTGACATGGCAGAGATTACAGTGGCATTGCCAAGAGTCAGGTCCCTGCTCTGGCACTTGCCACAGGTACTGTGGGCATGTGACTTGCCTTTCAAAGCCAGTCTGTTTGCTCGCCTTAAATTAGGCTGATGATGAGAAGTTCCCTGCCGCCTGTTGTCCTTGGCAGGGTAGAATGAAGTAATGTGGGTAAAGCACACTGTGTACTTAGTCCCTGGTTACTTCAGTCTTCAGAGCTTTCCATATGGATGTGAGCTAATTTCTGTTCACTGGAAAATGCCGGTTGATAATTCAGACAAAGCCCTGCTGCTCTGCACCATGGTTTGGTCTTTGGTTTTCATCCTTGAGTTCCTCCTCTTAGCAGAGTCCTCCCCGAAGTGTTCCAAGGGCAAAGGAGATGTGACCTGGGCTCATGTCGACCAGGTAACAGCAAAGAGCAGAGAACTTTGGGCTCTGGCCGCCCTGTCCAGCCCCTTTCTGCTTAGGTTTGCTGGGGTGCCTCCTGGTTCTCTGTACTCATCGGCCTAGTTACATGGCTGTCTTTTCTTCCCTTGCCAGAGAGACAGCATAGACGAGCAGATCAGGACAGGCAGGCTGGGGCCAGGGCTGGCCACCTGTCAGTCATGAAGCCTTGAGCAAGTGACCTGCCTGTCAGCCTCATTTCCTTGTCCCCGGCCTCATCACAGGGTGTTGAGGGTCACTGTAAACGGCTGCGCACAGAAGGGCCTTCACACTGTAGCTGCCATGCTGTGAGTGCTAAGTATAGGTGCACAGTCGCTGACTTGCCTAGTAGCCTGGGCTAGCCTTGGACGTCCCTGCTGCCTCCAGCCCTTGACATCCTGGGGTTCCATGAATATTCCATGTGCTTTGTGCTGATTTTTGCTTGAGGTATTTACTGTTCTTTCTTCTTACAGATTGTATGAAATAAATGTGGAAGATGCTAATGAAATTGATTGGGAAGATCTCGCTAGCGCCATAGGGTAAAACCATTTGTTTAATATTGTTACTTAAAAACTAGAGATGACTTTTAATAAATGACTTCCTGTCAGATTTTAAAGAGTAGATCTGAAAGTCATGCTTATATGGAATTGTGATAGTTAAAATTAATCTAGTTAGAAAGAAAACCAACTTGATATAATATAGAGTAAAAACTAGAAGCAGATAATATAATATAGAGTAAAAACTAGAAGCAGATAATTCTTAAAGGCTCTGAGCTGTTAGATAAGTAAGATTTTTGTTTCACTAAGTATCATTAATTGAATGTGTTAGGGTTTTTGTGTGTTTGCGCATGTGAGTGCTGTGGATCATCACACCTGAAGTGCTCTGTGAATAGACTTCAGGTAGAGCATAACACCTGTGATTCCAGCTCACTTAGTTTTCAAGTGAAAAATACAATTGTAACCAGGGAAGCATCAGCATGCTCTCCACTGACCATGGTGGGGTCGGAGAAAGGCAGTGGAGATAGGTTGCACTCACTCGGCCTTGGTCCTGGCGTGTGCTCCCTATCATTCTCCTTGCTAGAAAATCAAGGCCCAGTCCTCTTCATCTGTTGTATGAGCAGCCCTGTGCCACACGTTTTCCTAGGGTCCAAAATCCAGATCCAGCATCGAACAAGACAGATGCTTTCCCTGGAGGAGCTTCTGTTCTGTTGATAGAGATTTTTGTATACTATGGAAGTGACCTAAAAACCCACGCGAAACTACGTCGACGGCAGTGATGGCACTAGCAGAGTTTTTACTTATTGACCACATCCTGGATATGAGACACAGAAGGTCCTAGTGAGTTAGGACTCTACTTATAACAGAAGGAGACCATAAGCAAGTAAGCTAGTTTCAGACAGCATCGATACTAAAAAATACTAAAAATAGGGTAGAAGAGACCTGGGAAGGGGGTTAGAACTCTCCGGGTGGTCACCAAGGGTGACAGATAAACCAGATGGACAAGAAGAGTGTCCTGGGCAGAGGGGAGTGACGTGCAAGCCTAGAGGTAGGCAGAGGCTGGCACTTCAGAGGGATGAGGGTGGGCAGGGTGCCTGGCACCAGATGCACCAGGCTGCCTTGTATCCAAGGTTGCTGAGAGGCAGGCAACAACATGGCACGCTCTGCAAACACGGCAGGGGTTCCAGTTCTGCTGTGTGCCCAGTGTGGAGCTTTCTAGTCCTCATGGCTCCCTGGTTTGGCGGTTCTCAGCCCAGCTTGCACATTGAACTCATCTAGGGAGCTTTTTAGGAATGTTGATGCCAGCAAGTCCAGGGGTGTTGGCCTGGTGTGGAGCCTGGGAGTCCTGTTCTCAAAGTTCCCAGAAGATTCTAATGTAGTGCCACTGCTGGGACCTAGGGCTCTTGCTCTGGTGAACTATGTGGTTCTAGGACTGTGTTCTAATTAGAATTTTTTAGAGGCATATGAGAATGCAAACACAGAATTGAATATTACACCCACATCCGAAAGGAAGAAGGACTTGACTTTGTCAGGTTTGATTTTATAATGCTTTAAAGAATAGGAAGTAGGTGACATGGTCCAGAACTGGAGAGGCTGCAGGGAGGGGAACAGCGAAGGGTGGCCCCCGTGCCATGGAAGCCCCCGCAGGGCCCCTCCTGGGTATCCTATCCCAGGTCTGAGAGTCTGAGCGAGTTCTGGTTTTTGTAGCTAAGCTGGTTATTCACATCTTCTCTTCTTTCTGTCCTTGAACAAGTCATAGAGGTGTCTTTTCAGTGAGCAGCTCTGACTGTCGACCCTTTACTGGTGATTCCAGGGTCTGCCCTGCTCTTACTGCATTTTTCTTTCAGCTTTCTTTGAGTTTATTTTGCTTTTGTTTTTCCACTTCTTGAGATGGGCGCTTGGCTCCTTTTAAATCTTTCTTCCTTCCTAATATAATTCAAAGCCCAATGTTTTCCTCTGAGTACTTTGTGTTCCCCTCCTTGGAACTTTGTGTCAGAGAAAGTTTAGACACATACAAAACAAGGGACCCCTGTGCTTCTGTCACCCACTTCAGTAGCCATAACACCCACCATCCTTACTAACCTTCTGTGTTCACCCCCACTGGACGTTGTTAATATGAGGCAGATTTTACCTGCTCCACAACTCAGTGCCATTCAAAATTCACGTTTCCTTTGAGTAATTCTATTTGGAATTGAGTAATTCCATTTCTGGAAACATACTCTGCAGAATAAATTTGCACAAAATTGAGATGACTTCTGGCAGACTCAATGTACTGCATGGTGTTTTCACTAGAACCACCTGACTGCCCACTGATAGGGACCTGGGTAGATAGACAGCTCCCAGTGTGATGAGAGTCTGTAGCTCAGGAGAGAATGAGAAAGCCTTTAGGTGGCAGTAGAGAGCTCAGGATACATTCTTGGTGGCAGAATATGTGGAGCATTGGTAGGTACACACGTGTGACATAAACACACCTGCGTGTGTTCAGAAACTCTGCTCCGGGGGCTGGGGATATAGCTTAGTTGGTAGAGTGCTTGCCTTGCATACACAAGGTCCTAGGTTCAATCCCCAGCACCACAAAAAAAAAAAAAAAAAAAAAAAAAAGAGAGAGAGAGAAAGAAAGAAGCTCTGCTGTGTGCACTGTGGACCAGCAAATCTGATCAGCCCTCCCTCCCCCACCCCCACCAAGGACACTTACTAAAGGTAAATGAAATGTGCTCAGAGTCTCTTAAAACTCCCAGAGCTAACAAGTTACAAAAACAGTACAAGGAACTCCTGTATGCCCTTCAGCCATAATCACATACTCTTAATATTTCACCACATGTGCTTCATCATTTCAATTCCTTCTCCAAGGAAATAAATAAAATGTTTTCATAACCATTTGAAAATTAGTGATAGATACCATGTCCTAAACAAGGATGTTACTTACATAACTATGGTACAATTAGGAATCAGAAAATGGGGGCTGGGGATATAGCTCAGTTGGTAGAATGTTTGCCTCACATGCACAAGGCCCAGCATTCAATCCCTAGCACTATACACACAAAAAGAACCAGAAAATGTAGCATTGATGTAATACTGTGCTATAAAGCACAGTCCAAGCTGGGCTCAGGAGGCTGAGGTAAGAGGATTGCTTGAGCCCAGGAGTTCAAGATCAGCCTTGGCAACATAGGGAAACCTATCTCAGAATCAACCAAACAAACATGGTCGACACTCAGATTTCACCAGTAATGTTCTTGGTAGCATTTTTGCTCAGATCTAAGGTCCAGTTGAGGATCATACGTACATTTAGTTGTTATGTCTCCTTAGTGTCTTAACCTGACAAGTTTTCCAACCTTTGTCTTAAATGACATTGAAATTTCAGAAGAATGCAGGCTAGTTTTTTCCCCTCGGTGCTGGGGATGGAACCTAGAGGCACGCCACCACTCTGCTACTAATTTTACCAGTCCTTCTAATTTTATTTTGACAGGATCTCACTTGCCCAGGCTGACCTCCTCCACCTCAGCCTTCCAGGTCACTGGGATCACAGCCATGTGTCACTACTCCAGCTGCAAGCTAGTTCTGCAGAATGTTCCCAGTTGGTGTTTGTCTGATGTTTCCTGTTTTTTTGGTACCAGGGGCACTTAACCACTGAGCCACATCCCCAGCCCTTTTTATGTTTTTTTTTTTAGAGACAGAGTCTCACTAAGCTGCTTAGGGCCTTGATAAATTTCTGAAACTGACTTTGAGCCTGCGATCCTCCTGCGCCACTGGGTTTACAAGTGTGTGCCTCTGCACCTGGCTTGATCAGATCCAAGTAGCATGTTTTAGGTGGGGTTATAATAGGCAGTGTGATGTCTTTGTGGATGCACTACTGCCTGAGTACACAGCTAATAATTTTGGTCCTTTGATTGAGGTGGCATCTGGCTCATTTCCTGTCTGTGGAAGTACCAGTTTTTCCCTCATAGGAAGAATGGCTGTGGGGAGACCCTGGAGACCCCGTTCTTCCCAGGCTTCCCTCCGTGGCTTGCATCTGTGTTTCTTGCCCGAGAGTGAGGTTGAGCTGAGCTCTCCTCTCTTCATAAGCTCTGTCTGCTCAGGCAGGGAGCCTTCACCGCTGAGGGTTCTTGCATCTTGCATCAGTTCCTGCTGATGAAGAAAGAGGCCACTATTCTGAGTATCTGAATTTTTTGCTTACTGAGCAAGGGAAGGTCCATGTGAACAAAGCAAATCATTGATTAAGCATTAGTTTCCTTGTCCACAGTGGTCTGACAGGCTGTTGTGAGCCCACAGGAGATGAAGTGTGCAGGAGCCCATCCTGTCTCCCAGCACACAGCACGCGTGCAGTCAGCGGCTGCTGTGATGGACAGGCCAGAAGACTCTGATCACCTATGATTCTCCATAGTTAGCAGATATAGCTGTTCACTGTGATCATTATAACAGCTAAACTAGTTAATTCTTTAGTGTGTTTTTTTTTTTTTTTTTTTTTTTTTTTTTTTGAGTGCTGGGGATCGAACCCAGGGCCTTGTACTTGCAAGGCAAGCACTCTACCGACTGAGCTATCTCCTCCCCAGCTAGTTAATTCTTGAAAGAGGATAAGTTACACCGATATTTTTAAATAGTGTCCAGGCCGGGTGTGGTGGTGCACGTCTATAATCCCAGTGGCTCAGGAGGCTGAGGCAGGAGGATTGCAGGTTCAAAGCCAGCCTCAGCAAATTAGCAAGGTCCTAAGTAACATAGCAAGACCCTGTATCAAAATAAAATGTAAAAAAGGCTGGAGATGGGCCCAGTGGGTTCAATCCCCAGTACAAAAAAAAAAAAAAAAGTCCAGGTAGTTGAATTAGTGATTTTTACTTTAAAAACAATATTAGATTTGGTTGTTTCTGTCCTGCTTTTTATTAATTGGAATGTATTGTAAATTGAAAATCAAAACACTATAGGCCTTTTTTTTTTTTTTTTAATTTTGCACATAAAAAAAATCAGAGAATGTCCACCTTTGAATTGTGACAGTATACCTGACAGTGGTGTCCAGGGTGTGGATCTGTAGCAGACCACCCAGCTCAAGTCCCGGCACCCCCTTTGTTAGCTATGCCTGTTTCCTCATCTCCAGAGTGAGGGGAGAGGAGCAGCTCCTGCCTCGCGTGTTGCCAGGATTGTCGGCTGCCGTGTGTGAAGTCCACATGAAGTCAGCGTTCACCCTGGCAAAGGGCAGATGGACAGCCTGGGGCCCGGCAAGCTGGGAAGCACCGCAGAGTCCTCTCTTTCCCTGCCTTATGACCTGGACAAAAGTGCATGTGGACACAGAAGACAGAACCTGCAGGGTCGCCAGGATGATGGCAGTCAGCTTCCCACAAATAAAGTAGCCACTCAGAAGGGCGGGCAGCTCCCGGAAGGCCAGCAAGTCCCGGCTCTGTCTCCACTCTCAAGTAGCCCAGGGATCAGAGGAACTCTCACAGAGAAGGCAGTCTGGTGGCTTCCATCTCTGCTGCACGGTTTGTTCCGGTGTGTACAGCAATCTCTGTGAGCCACCGGTTCCCCTGTGCACTCCCGTCAGAAGCCCTCCAGGGCTCTGGACCACCACCTGCTGGACGGGAGCAGGAAGCTCAGCCTGGCCTGGGGTTGCGGAAAGTAGACCAGCGAGAGGAGTCTGTCTGTGCACACTGCTGGGACAGGGCCCAGGGTTGGCCGTGTTTCTGGCTCTGTCCTTTTCCTTATTTTCTCATCCCCAGCTTCTACTTGTGTGCTGTCCTTTAGGGCCTCTAACGTGAGATCAAGGTTTGTGGTGACAGCCTGAACACGGTGCCATCGCACCATCAGGGAAACGGGCAGGAAACCGTGCTCATCCATCTTCCTCCCAAGAAAGAAGTCCCGGTCCAAGTTTTCTACACCAAAGTCATAGGCAATGTGACACTCAATACAGTCTTTAAGCCGTGCTTCTTCCACAGAGCACACCGTACACCATCCAGTCGTCATAGCAAGACATCATACTGGTGTTCATTTCTGTTCGAAATGGCTGATCTGTCCTTTCACTGTGTGCTTGGCAACGGTATGAATAATCAAAGTCCCCTCTAGGATTCCTCTGCCTCTTCCTCTTCCTCATCCTCTGAAGGAACCGCCGATATTACCCCCGTCTCTCCTCACACTGGACACTCCCTCTTGATCATCTCTTCATGTGTCGCTTCTGCTGTTGCTTTAGGTTTTCACTGAGAGCCGTGCCAGGGTCCAGGTCTCTCCTGACTCTGGTCATCTAAGTGCAGTGACACCCACTTGTGTTTCTAGCACTCTTTCCTTGACTGCTGGACTGGGCTTCACCCTCACATCCTCACAGCTCATGGACATTTTCAACAGGACCATCTAATTTTGCTTCCCAGTTTTTGTTGCTTTCTCTCTTTCTCTTCTTTTCAGCTTCTCTTCTCGCTCTTTTCTAATTCGAGGCTCATTGTTTCCTTGACTGATGATGCTGAGAGGGCAGAAGGGTCTTTGCAGTGCTCACTCCTAGTGTTGGCCAGTTTGCCGTGTCGCTGAACTCACTGGCCTTGTTGGGTTTCCTGGTCTTGAGTTCTGCTTTTATAATTTGGGGGAACTGAGCTTGCTTTCACCTCGTGGTGGGAGCCCACTGTGTGTCTCATTTCTGTTACACGTTTATGCATGTGATGATTTATGTTCAGGATAAGAAAATTATGTGTCTATAGGCCTCACCTTAATAAATGTGCTTACTGCACAAGTATGGAAATCATAAGTTCTAACTGACATTTCCACCTTTTTCTTTCTGAAGTGATGTGCCTCCGTCTTATGTCCAAACTAAGTTTTATAAGCTGAAGGCGGCCTGTGTTCCCTTTTGGCAGAGAAAGACGTTTCCAGGTCAGTACTTCGAATGTGTGTAGCTTGGAGCCCAGGTGCGTGGGCAGGTGATGTGACTGCTGGAACCTCAGTTTCACCAGTTGTAAAATGGTGAATATCGGCACATCATATCCACTGCTGGCAGGAGTTTCAAAAGGACAGAGTGAGGTGACGCAATGTAGTGTGCTCACCATGGTCCTTGGCACTTGGTGACCTCTCAGTCATTGTGTCCCGTTGGTGCTGTTGTCACACACACATGTGCACAGGGCATGCAGGCTACACAACACGCTGTTCCATAAAGAATGGAAGGTGCCTGGTTCCTTCTTTGTAGCCATTTGTAGGGAGCTTAGTTGTGTTGCTCCCACACTCAGATCATCAGGGCCCCATGGGTAACTAGTTAGAAATAGTAGATTCTCCAGACGGAGTGCAGAGTCTGGGTTTCCCTATAACATGCTCCAGCAGGTGTGCTGACAGTTGGGGTGACCTTGGGCTCTTGAGTGTGTGCTGAGATACTGTTCTGCATTTAGCGGACACCGCTTCCCAGGTTCGCACCCCCATTAGCTCCATGACCTTGGGCAAGCTTCTGTGTCTTTGTGCCTCAGTTTCCTCACTGGAAACTGGTTAAAATTAGGACCGACCTCTTAGGGCTTGTTCAAGGACTGGATGAGAGAACATGAATAACCCATTGTGGTAAGAGCAGTGCATTATTGTATCCCATGTTCTTTGATGTAAGTAAGAGGTTTGGTGCAGGTGAATAATTTCAAAGTTAAATTTGTGTTCTACAGAGATCATCGACTACCTTTACGAGACTAGTCTACCTTTGCTTAAAGAAAAGTTAGAAAAGAAGATGAAGAGAAAAGGCACCAGAATCCAGACTCCCACAGCACCCAAGCAGGTTTTCCTGTTTAGAGATATCTTTCATTGTGAAGATGATAGTGAAGGAGAAGACATAGAAGAACAAAGTTAAACAGAGGTTACCATTTCTTTTCCTTTTTTCTTAGTTTGGCTTTATTTGTATACATGTTAATCTGTTAGCTTCCCATCACTCTAACAAAATACCTGAGATAATCAACTGATGAAAGAGAAAAGGTCTGTTCTGACTCACTGTTTTGGAGGTTCCACTCCATGGTCAGTTGGTCTTGTTGCTTTGGGCCTATGGCAAGGCAGCACAGTGTGGCTGGAGTGCATGGCAAAGTAAAACTGCTCGCCTCATGACCGGGAAGCAAGAGAAGAGAGGAGAGAGGGTGGAGGTCCCAGTCTCCTTCAGGGTACACCCCCCAACCTGAAGACCCTGCCCCAGGCCCCTCAACTTAAAGGTTCCACCACTTCCTGATAACAGCACCCTGGGAACCAAACCTTTAACACATGCACCCTTGAGGGACATTTGGCATCCAATCTGTGGCACTTGGTAAAGTTCTGTTCAGCACTGATGGTTATTAAAGAATGTACAGTGGCCAGAGGAGATGATCACTTTTGTTGAGCATGTACAACTTACTAACACTCAGATGAAAGTTTGGGTGTGAAAAGAAAGAGGCCGTGAAGGGGTTCAGTACTTCTGAGCTGCTGTAGAGAAGTGAGCGTGCACGCCCATGGGGCTGCAGAACAGGCTCCAGGGCCTCCCGTGCAGCAGAGAGAGGGCGCCCCGTGGTGTGGATTTGCAGGTTCACTGCACGCTCAGCAAAAAGACACACCACTGTGCACTCTATTCTCCAGGCCCAGATGCGGTGTATGTTCCTGGTACAGAAAGGCGTCAGGTGGCGTGTGGATCTGCTCTTCCTCCAGCTGGTGTATGTCCCTTGTACCTGTCACCATGTGCACACCGCATCTTCCTGGATGGCATCCTAGTGTCTGCAAATGGTACGTCTCACGTCCGCTGTCCTCTGAAAGCTGGTCATTGCATTCACGTGGCATTCAGCTGAACAAAGAAAGAGCAGCAGTTTCTTGATAAAAAAATCTGGTCGTCAGGTTTGTTGGAAGCATCAGGACTTGTTGGCTTTTCAAGGATAATTTCAATGCCAGGCTTTTTAGTCATTCAGGAAAACAAAACAAGTATAGTTAATTTAAACAGAGAATTTACAGGGCTTTGGGTTACAAAAGTTGTCAAGTGGAATGAAGAAACCAGTGGGGAAAGGTTGGATTATCCAGAGCTGGGGACTGCAGGAAGCTGCTGCAGCCCCTGCAGGGGGCACTAATACCACCCCGCCCACGCCTCCCAGTGACTCTATGAACCCCAGGCTGTCCACTGCTGCTGCCCTCACGACAGCCTGTACTCTCGTGTCCCTTGGCCAACACGTGCCTCCTCCTGCCTTCTAGTCTCTGAGTGCCTTGTGCGGGCCACCCCTTAGCAGAAGCCTGCTGCAAGGGGATCTGGGCCACCTGTACAGGAGAGAGCAGAGAAAGGAAAGTGGCTGAATGTGTGCCATCAGTGCCAAGCGGGGCTCCACTGTCTCCTCAGGGCTGAGTCATTCACGTAGCACTCTTAGGAAAGCACTGTGCACCCAGCTATACCCCAGCAAAATCTGCAGAGAACTGTGGGTGTGTTGCTGGGGATCAAGCCAAGGGCCTGGAATGTGCCAGCCACACACTCTAGCACTGTGTATAGCACTCCTGACACTGGTCAGCTAGGCCACAGTGCCAGGCCTGTGCCCAGACGTGCCACCAGGGGAGAAAGAAGAGCACAAACGGTAGCAGTCTTGTTCCCCACTGTATCCCCAGCATCTGTCACAGTATCGTGCAAATAATGGACACACCATAAACATAAACTAAGTGAATATGGTCTAGAATCTCTCCTGTGGTCAGCTCCTGTCCCTAGACACACCAGTCTCCATGCTGATGGGACTATAAATCCTGTGTTCCTTTTGCAGGACAATTTGGTAAGACTCATCAGAGCCTGAAGAATGTACATGTTTATGACCAGCAATTTCTAAGAATTTGTCCTGTGAAATAATAGAAAATGTAAATGTTCTTAATAGGAAATTTGTTAAATTATGGTATATCCCTAGAATGGAATATTCCACAGTGATTAGAAATGATAATAGCAGGTTTGATTGATATGAAAAGGTAGTATTTCAACTGAAATATTTCAGAAGAGTATATTTTCTCAATTTTGTAAAAGTAAAAGGATTAAGGAAATTGTATATATAGAAGCATTAAAATGTATGAAACAAACCCAAAATGTTGTTTTGGACAGTGCTTCTCTGGGCAGTGGGACTGAGTTTATAACTTAGCATTCTTTGCTGTGCTGGGGATTGAACCCAGGGCCTGGCATGTGCTAGGCAAGGGCTCGACCTGATCCACATTCACAGTCCACAGCTGAGACAGACTTGCATAGCCCCTGGTATCTGGACTCAGTGAGGATTAGTTCAGCTCCTCTGAGTCCCTGGAGATGTGGTTCCTAGCTGATTTTCTGCTGTCTCTTCTGCAGAGTCCATTTTGTCTTGAGTCCACACACAGTCCCTCAGCCCCCAAGGCAGTCCCTCATAGCCCTGCTTCAGTCCTGCCTCCATCAACCCAGAAGAAAAAAGAGGTTCTCTTCCTCTCCTGCTGAGGCCCTGGGTGTCCTGCTGGACCCACAGAGCTCAGGCCCAGCCGAACTCACACTAGTGCGGAGCGTGGGATTGGTTCCAGCCCATGGGCCCGGCCTCAGCTGGGATCTAGCTGAGAGGGTAAATGTCTAGTGGAAAACTGGGGTTCCATGAGCAGAAAAGGGAGTGAGTGGACACTTGAGGAAGCAACTCACAACCGTGTGTCACAGAGGTGATTGCTTGAATATAAATTTTACCCAGTAAACTTGTGTACTTTGTAAAAGTTGTACTTTTGTAACTTTTTTTCACTTACCTCCCTGCCTCTAATAGTCCAAGTGTGCACACAGAAGCAGGCCTTAACACATCTTACCTTTGCCAATCACCCATTTTACATGTACGAGTCTAGGCACTCGGAAGGAAAACAGGGAAGGCGCTGTGTGTCAAGGGAAATGGAGTAGGTTGCTTGGGAAGCCATGAGTGGGTTCAGGGAGGCGCAGACCATGGGTTGGGGGCACATTTGAGCAGACTCTCAGTCTGATACAAAGAGAACGTGCCAAAGAGAAAAGCCTGACTGAGAGATGCAGTGGCTCACTCTGCAAAAACGAGAGCTGACGTGGTGAGACTGAGAACCCCAGCGTGTGAGAGAAGGGCAGAGGGGGCAGGGAGAGGAAGGAAGGGGAGTAGGCTCGGGTACAGACAGAGACCGTCCCCTTCTCACAGGAAACAAGACCGAGGCGACAGACGTTGTTTTTAAGTAGCGTGACTGCCTCGTGTGGTGGATGGCCCAGCTCCTGATCAGCTGCACTTTCCAAAAGCCATGTTTTCAGCTGTTTATTGTCACTGACAGCCTCCATTAGCCAACAAAGAGGCCCAGGACTCTGCAGCATATAGAGCAGGTCAGAAGTTACCAGTCAGACGAGGCACCCCTTCCTCCGTGACGCTACTCTCCTTCAACAGTGTTGAGCACCTGCAGTGAGCCAGGTCCTGTGGGGTCGAAGACTCCAGAAGCATCCTGGCATGTTTTCTTAGAGGCTATGGGATCAGCTTTTCCTCCTACTAGATACCTCCTCTTATAATACTTCATTGTATATGTTAATATGTAGTTCATGGGTATCCAAAGAGGTCATCAGCTTTGCCCTTTAGAGTTTTGATTCTCACTTTGGTAGCATGAATGGAAGGTACTTAAATCCTACCAGTAACTCATTGGGGACACCCTTGAAGTATTAAAGTGTGGCTCTTGAAAAACAAATTTCCTCTAATCTCCAGATTAAAAAGTTCATCTGCCTCCTTGCCATCTCCACCCAGGCGTCTTATGTCTCAAGGTTAACATACCACCAGCGACTTCCTGACTGCCCCCACACACTTTGAAGTCTGTCACTCTCCCCAGGCTTCCTAATCTTTGTGAGTGGTGTGGTTCACTTAGTTGTTCAAGTTAGAAACTGAGAAGTCGTTCTGTTTCATCTTCCCCCACCTTCAACCCGTCTGTCAGCATATCCCTTCAGTTCCACCTCCAAACACACCTGGAATCCTCCTCCACGGCCACCTGCCATGATCTCAGAGATCAGTCTTTGAATGACACAGATCTGCTGCTGCTGCTACTGGGCCTTCTCCAAAACATATTCTCCACATCTGCAAAACTGATCATGATATTTACAGATCCTGGGGATCCGGATGTGGACGTCTTGAGAGTCCATCATTCTGTGTGCTACAGCCACCATTTATAATAACAAGAATACCAGTGTCTTAGCAGTGAAGCTAGTAGAAGAAGTAGAAGACTGTTGGTCCCCTGTACAAAACAAAAAGCTATAAAATGTTGACCAAAGAATACAATTTCTATAAAACAACTTCAGGAAAGTCACTAAACAAATAACTACTGCAACAGACATTAACAACAAACCCTGGGGAACAGAGAGAATTTTATATGCAAAATGGTTCAGTTTTTAACAACAATAAAATGTAGAGGCATGCAAACAAAGTACACTGGTGCCCAGAGAAACGCAATCAATAGAAACCATCCCTGATGAAAGCCAGATGTGGACTTACAAAGACTTTATTTAAAATATATTCAAAAAGCAAAAGGAAACCATGTACAAAGAACTAAAGGGAATCATGGGAATGACGTCTCTCAAATAGGAAACATGAATAAAGAGTTATAAGAGAAACCAAGTAGAAATTCTGGTTTTGAAAAGTATAGTAACTAAAATGAAAAATGTCAAGATTTATGACAGAGGTTCCACATAGATTTGAGCAGCCAAGAGAAAGAATGAACTTTAAATCAGTGGAGATTATCCAGCATGGGAAGAGTTAGCAGAGCCTGAAACGGCCATGGGACACTCTGGGACAATAGTGCACATGCCACAATAAATGGATATAACAGGCAAAAGTTCATTAAAGAAACAGAGAACCCAAATAACACTGTAAAACAAGCAGACCTAAAGGAGATATATGAGAATATTCCAACCACTGACAATAGGAGTTACATTTTTTTTCAAGTGCACATGGAACATTCTCTAGAACTAATTATATATTAGGTCACAAAACAATTCTCAAATCAGTTTTAAAATAATGAATGAAATCATGAAAAGTATGTTCTATTACTATGTAACTATGAATGAAACAAGAAGATACAAAAAATTTTTAATTAAAAATATTTAAATTTTAAATTAAAAATTAAAGAACATGGTCTAAAGCAATAAAAGCATCAAAGAACTCCCAGGGGAAATCAAGAAGTATTTTGAGACATGAAAATCCAACATCCTCTGACATGGTGTATGAAATGGTTATTTGTGTGTGGAACCAGCCTTACCCCCCTGGGATAAATACCACTCACTCGTGATGGTGCAGACTAATACTGGACTTGGCTTGTTAATTTTTTGAGGGTTTTTGCATATCTATTCATAAAGAATATTGGTTTGTGGTTTTGATTTCTTGTGATGTCTTTTTCTGGCTTTGTTATCAAGGTAATGCTGGTCTCAAAGAATGGTGTTAATTCTTTAAAGGTTTGGTAGAATTCACCAGCAAGGCCATCCTGGATTTTCTTTTCTTTTTTAAACCGATTCAATCTCTTCAATTGCTGTAGGACCCTTCAGGTTTTCTATTTCTTTTTTTTTTTTTTTTTTTTTTTTTGGCAGTACTGGGGATCGAACTCAGGGCCTTGTGCTTGCAAGGCAAGCACTCTACCAGCTGAGCTATCTCCCCGGTTTTCTATTTCTTATTAAGTCATTTTTAACAACTAGTTTCTAGGAATTTCTTCATGTAACTCAACTAACATGTTGGCATACAATTGATCCTAGTACTGTCTTCTGATCTTTTTTATTTCTGTGAAGTCAGTAGAATGCCTCCCTACACCCTTTTTCTTTTTTTCTTTTTTTTTTTGGTATTGAGGATTGAACCCAGGGGCAGTTAACCACTGAGCTTTTTTTAAAGCCCTGCCCTTTAAAAAAAAAAAAAATTTATATATATATATATATATATATATATATATATATATATATATATTTATGTATTTTATTTAGAGACAGTGTCTCGCTAAGTTGCTGAGGCTGTCTTTGAATTTGCAATCCTCCTGCCTCAGCCTCCCAAGCTGCTGGGTACAGGCATGTGCCCCCATGCCCCACTTTCTTATTTAAGTAATTTGAGTCTTTTTTGTCATTCTAGCTAAACATTTTCCAACCATTTGATCAAGCGTGGGTTGCTATAACAATACTATGACTTGGCATGTGTTTAAGCAATATTGTTCTGGAAGTCAGGAAGTGCAAGACCAAAGTGCCGGCAGATGTGGAGTTTGTGAGGTGCTCTTCTTGGTTAGCAGACAGATATCTCCAGGTTACATCCTCAACCAAAGGAGGAGGCAGAGAGAGGAAGCAAGCTCCTTCCTCTGAGACACTGATCCCAATCTGAAGTCTCCATCCTCATGACCTAGTTATCTCCCGAAAACCTTACCTAATAATAACCATCCCACTGAGGGTTAGTATACAAAATTGGAGAAAACAGACATGCAACCCATAATGCCAATTTTGCTAATAATCTTTTCAAAGAATGAAATTGGGGGAGGGGTAGGGATATAGCTTAGTTGGTGGAGTGTTTGCCTCGCATGCACAAGGCCCTGGGTTCAGTCCCCAGTACCACATAAATAAATCAACAAATGTTTGTTTAAAAATAAAGAGTTAAAGTTTTGTTTATTTTTCTGTTGTCTTTCTACTCTCTATTTATCTCCATTCTTCCCCCTGCCCTCCCTCCCAGTACCAGGGATTGAACTTAGGGGCACTCAACTACATCCCCATCCCTATTTTGTATTTTATTTAGAGACAGGGTCTCACTGAATTGCTGAGTACCTTGCCGTTGCTGAGGCCAGCTTTGAACTACGATCCTCCTACCTCAGCCTTCTGAGCTGCTGGGATTAAAGGTATAAGCCACCACACCAGGTTTATCTCCATTCTTATCTCTATTATTTACTCCCTCTGCTAACTATAGATTCTCTTTGGTCTTCTTTCTGTAAGGCAATTTGATAAGGTATTTACAGCTATAAGTTTTCCTCTGAGCACTGAGTGAATTCATCAATAAATGGCACAGGTGCCAAAGATGATAATCTTTTCAAAATGTAGTTCTGGAACAAATAGATGTATATTTACTTGAAAAATCGAATGTAGACTCCAACTTCTCCCAAACACACAGAAAATAAATAACCAAAACTACAAGATTTCTAGAAGAAAGTATAGGACAGATCTTTTAAGTTTTAGATAGGACATTAAAAGCACTAACCACTGAAGAAGCATTGATAAACTAGACTATCAAAATTTAAAGCTTCTGCTCTCCTAAAGACACTGTAAAGCTCACAAAAAAAAAAAAAATGCAAGCCACAAACTGGAAGAAAATATTTGCAACAAATACACACAAGAAATGTCTTATTATCCAGAATATGTACAGAACTTACTATTTAGTAAGACAAATGATCCAGTTTTAAAATGGCCAATGGACTTGTGCCAACAATTCACAAGAAAAGATATATTAATTGCCAAGAAGTACAAGATGACTAACATCATTAGTTACCAGGGAAATAGAAAGGGTGTGCTTCTAACCTGCCAGAATAACAAACACTAAAAAGAATAACAATAAAAAGTCTTGACAAGGTAGTGAGGCAATCTCATAAAGTAAAACATACACCTAGCCTGTAATCCAGCTGTTTCACTCATGGATATTTATCCAAGTTCACTGAAAACATGCCCATTAAAACAGTTGTGCAGTGAAATTATCTAAATATCTGATAATAGATGAGTGGGGGGAAAAACTAATCATGGTATATTCACTTAATTAAATCCAAAAATAAAATTGAATGATCCCTGCCTGCAATAACATCTATGAATCACATACACGTTATGTTGAACAAAAGCAGGCAGACCCAAGAGACCAGAATATAAATCCCATGGATACTCAGTTCTAGAACAGGCTAAATGAACCTCTGGTGACAGATGCAGTCCTAGCTGTCTGAGCAGCAGTTCCATCAGCTGAGCATAGAGAAGATGATTGCTGCAGAATGGCACAGGGTACACCCTGGTATGAAGAAAATGTCATACCTTGACTAGAGATGGCTACACAAAGTATGGAGGTGTTAAAACTCATCGTAAAAGCTAGGTATTGTGTATCACTATATGTATATTATATGGATAGATATGTAAAGCTGACAACAATTTATGGAACACCAGGCAAAATGAAGATAAACAATGACGATGTCAATAGATGTCATCTTTCTTTTTGGTGATTGTGGTATTGGGGATGGAACCCAGGGTTTTGTGCATGCCAGGCAAATTCTGTATCACTGAGTACCCATAGCCCCAGTAGACATTATCGTGAGGGAAAATTTAGTAACTTATTAAGAAAAGGTCCATTTCAAATGCAAAAATGAGTAATAGTCTTGATTGTTGATAAGCCAAATGATGTAGTGGAATGAGTTACATGATCAAATAGGTAAAAATGACCATGACTTGGTCTTCAACCTAAAACACTGAAGTATGAAATTCATAGTATGTATCTAAAATCGAGAACAAATATGATTTGGTAATTGAGTGGTATGAATCTAAAGTAGGCTCAATCACTACCCTAGAAAATGTGGGGTACAACTTAACAACAGACTGATCACCACTGAGACGTCCAAATTTGAGAGTCAATTAAGTCGGCTGACTGTCTCACACAATGCCCCCAAAAGTGGCTATTGGGAGAACAGCCCTGACCATAGGGTTGCAGGGGTTTTTATACCATAAATCAGTACATCAATCGTAAGTGTCTGTTGCTATGATTCAAAATTATAAACTAACATCATGGGATCTGAAATCATCAGCAGAGGGGGAAGTGGGTCAAAACGACCTTACCTAGGTACACACTAAAGAACAGTTAAACAATCACAGTTGACATCATTAACACGGTATATTGTTTAACCGAGGTGGGGTATTCCCCTGGGAGACCCTAAGCAACTGTTGATGGGTACAGAGGCTGGGCATCCCATGGGAGCAGCAAAATGGAATGTTTATTCATTGCCCACATAGCCTGGCTTATATTTCCATGGAGCCAAATCTGTCAGCCCATCACAGAAAACCTGTTACATCTTACAGCTCATAAATTAAAAAAAGCTGGATAGAAATTTTCTTAAATTTGATAATCCTAAAAACTCCTCTGGCATCATCAAACTAGATCATTAATTTGACTTTTTTTTTCCTTGCGGTACTGGGGATTGAACTCAGGGCCTTGTGCTTTCGAGGCAAGCACTCTGCCAGCTGAGCTATCTCCCCAGCACTGAAAGAGGCTTTTTCTAAACTTTGATTTGGTCAATATGCCAGAGAAAGGATAATTACTTTTAGTATAGAAAATTATTTTATACCTCATTGTTGATCTAATTATATGCAAAATATGGAACAAAATATGGAATTGTTAGCAGTTTAAATGTCATGCTCTTTTTTTCCTGGAGATTTTTTTGTTGTTGTTTCTTTTGTTATGGGGTGCAACTTAAGAACAGACTGATCACCACTGAGAAGTACAAATTTGAGAGTCTTTATTAAGCTGGCCAACTGACTGTCTCATACAATGTCCCCAAAAGTGGCTATTGGGAGAACAGCCCCAACCACAGGGTTGTAGGGGTTCTTATACCAAAAATCACATTAATCATGTGTCTATTGCTATGATTCAAAATTACACATTAACATCATGAGATCAACAGAGGAGGAAGTGGGTCAAACTGACCCTTACCTAGGTACAAACTAAAGAATGGTTACTAACATCCACACAATCACTGTTTACATGGTACATTGTTTAGGAGCAATAGGAATCAAAAGAGAGCAATTTTTTACTACATAGGAGTTGCCATTGTATATTATTAAACATGTCACACCAAGTAACTGATGATGGGTACAGAGGCAGGGTGTTCCCATGGGAGAAGCTTATTTCCTACATAACATGGAGTCTCAGAGCAAAATGGAGTCTGTTTAGTTATTTCCCTTAGAGTCTGGCTGAGAACATTCTCATGGAGTCAGATCTGTCAGCCCACCACACTTGTACCAGGGACTGAATCCAGGGGTGTCTAACCCCTGGGTCACATCCCCAGCCCTTTTTATTTTTTTACTGGGTCTCCTCAAGTTGTTTAGGATCTTTGCTGAGGCTGGTCTTCAACTAGTGATTCTCCTGCCTCAGCCTCCTGAGAGGATGCATGCACCAACACACCTGGCAAGATTTTTCTTATATTTGTGGGTTTTGTGTTTTAAAACTTAGAATTTATATTATTTATTCCTTCCAAATACATACAAATTTTAATTTCTACTTTTGTATTCAGAGATTTTATTGCAGTGCTTTCATTTAAATACATGGTACAAGTTGTGTAAGTTTTGGGCTCTACCATCCCTGAATGCACTGTAGAGCCATGAGTCTCTGGACATGGTCTGGAGTATAGAAAATAATTTGCAGAAAAAATACAATAAGTATAATTCAGTAGAAAAGCATGCCAAACTTAATAATATATTGTTCACCGATACAAACGGGGTAGGGGTGTGATTATAAAGAAAGGCCCTACACAATTTTGCTGTCATGGTGTTTTCCTCCATTAAAAAAGTAAAACAAAGCTGAGCGTAGTGGCACACGCTTGTAATCCCAGACTGGGGAGGCTGAGGCAGGAGGATCTCAAGTTTGAGATGAGCCTCAGCAATTTAGCAAGACCTTGTCTCAAAATAAAAATAAAAAAGGGCTGGAGATGTGGCTCAGTATAGATAAAGTGCCTTTGGGTTCAATCCCTGGTACCAAAAAAAAGAAAAAAGAAAAACATTTTTACTGTGTTGGTATGAAGACATATTTTAAATTATTTTCTTCGATCCCAAACCTCCCCCCGTTTATAAGAAACAACTTCATGAGCCCAGGGCCAGCGGGCGGCCTAGCCCGTTCAGAACGCGGGGTCCGGTTCTGCTCCCCGGACCTCCCAGGAGCCGGCGCCAGCTCGGCCCGCCGCACGCGCTCCGCGGGCACGGCAGGCACGACCCGGGTGGCCTCTGCGCCCCGCTCCACAAGGCTCCGCGACCGCTCCACACCGTCGTACCCTCGCCGGGGCGCGGAGGCGGCCGGAAGCCCTAACGGCCCCCGCTCGCAGGCCGGGCGCCCCAACGGTCGCCGCGCTGCGGCAGGCCACGCCCCTTCTGGAACGTTCCCCGGCCCGGGTCCCGTTCTGCCGGCGCCCGCTGCTCAGGCTCGGACTGGCGCTGACCCCACAGGTCCGTCGCAGCGCCCGCACACGGCGCGAGTCGCAGCGCGGGGTTCTCGGCCGCGCTTCCCGGCGCGGACAACGGGGCGCCTCCGCGGGCTCGCAGCGAGCCACGCGCCTCTGCCCAGAGCTCACGAAGCACCGCCAGGCGCGCCCAGAGCTCCCGAGGGCGGAGACCCGCCTCCCGCACGCACAACCTGCGCTCGGCCCAGCCGGCGCGGCCGCAGCTCCTCCGCAGCTCCTCCGCTGGGCCTCGTCGTGGCGCGCGCGCCGGGTCCAGCACTAGGAGAAACGGGTCAGGCGCAGGACGGGCTTGGAGTGACGCGCGGGATTGGTGTGACGCGGGGTAAAGCGAGCCGACTCGCCCGCCGACGCCGCCTCAATCAGGCGCTCGCGAGAGCCTGCGGCGCCCGCCCTCTCCGGGCACTCGAGGTCTGCGTCCGCCCCGGTGCCGCGTTCAAGTGAGAGCATGTTTTAGGTTTCCAAAGGAAGACCGAAGGGAAGGAAACATTCCTCCGCCGTCCGCATCGCCCCTCCCGAAACACCTGAAGCGTTGAAAGCAAGCGCGAAACGGAAACGGCGCGAGGTAGGCGCCGAATCAGCCCGGGGCTGGCTAGGCGCGTGGAGAGCCGCCCCACCTAAGGTGCGTGTCTGGAGCGAGGCCCCGCCGTCAACTTTCCCGTCCACTCCGACGGGTGTTCCTGATTGGCCCAACTCCTGAGACCCGGAAGTGACGTTATCTCCCGGCTCGGGGCCTGCCCGCGGCGCCCCGCTGCTTGTCTTCCCACGCCCCGCCCCTCGGCGCACCAAAACAAGCCATTCGAGGAGGGGGCGGGGCCTGCGAACGCCGCCCGGGGGCGGGGCCTGCGCTCGCGGCGACTGCGGGTTGGGCGCCCGGCCGCGGGCCCGCACTTCCGCCCGCGGCCGACTGTTGGGCCCAGGCATGGAGGTGGTTCGGCGACCCGTGTTGGGCCAAGCGCGGTGAGGAGGGCGGCGGGCTCTGGGCCCGCAGGCCGGGCGGGCGTGAGCGCGCGCGAGGTCGCCACGAGTAACCGTCGCCGCGCGCGAGGCCGCGGTGGGGGAGGGGCGGCGCTGCCCCGGCGGCGTCGCGGCGCGCGGCGGGAGCGTCCCCGGAGGCCGGCGGGCGGCCCTTTGTGCCCCGCACGCCGGGCCCAGGCGCCGGGACGCCCGCCCCGAGCTCCCCTGCGAGCGAGCTGTGGGCTGGGCGCTGCGCGGTGGCCTGGGGCTGGGGGCTCTCGCCGCGGCTGCCTCCCCGGCGGGCTCCGGAGAGGCGCGTTCGCCTGGAGGCCTGCCCACCCGTCCAGCCTGCAGGGGACGCGGCGCTGACAGCGGCCACAGGGTCTCAGTTTCCCGAGCTCAGTCCCGGAGGGAGCTGCGCCGCCTGCGTGAAACGGGCCCGACCCCTAGGGGCAGAGAACCCGGAGAAGGGCGAGTTGGATAAGTGGCAGCGCAGAGTTAGTTCCTGGAGAGGCTGGGAGGGAGGTTACCTGCACTTATTAATTTGGGGAATGTTTGTCCCAGTGCCTAGCTGGGCCCGGAGTCGAACAGTACCCTCAGGACCTAGGGGTTAGAATGGGCAGTTCCCCCTTTATTCGTTCATGACTGGTCTAGAGGACAGGTCCTCTGGCCTGCCTAAGCTCCTCTTCCGGTGGCCCACTCTGGAGGACTGATGGGAGACCCGGATAAGATATGAAAGCCACTTAGTTTTATTTCTTTTTAAATTTCAGAAATGTTTGGGGGGCCAAAATCTGAATATATATGAATGAAAATCGTCAGTCATTCACAGATAAGCCAAGCAGTCTCAACTGAGGATCACATCTCTGCACGCTTTTTGCCAAGGTAATTATTATTCTTTAAGACTTTCTTCTTTTCAGTCACAATATATACCAAGCACTGGTGTTAAAATATAGATATATATGGAACAGATCCTTACTCTAACAGACTCTCAGTTGCTCGGGCTGGGGGCTGGTAAATAAATGGAAGACCACTGCTAAGTGCAGTGATGGAATTTGTATGGTGTCCTGCAGGAATAGAGAAGGAGATCATGAAAGATAGACTGGAAGAGAGGTTGGGTCAATCTCCCAGATGTGATGGCCCTAGGGATGCCTTGCATCTTGTTGGTTCTCAAATACAGAATCGCTACTGGAGCACTTTAAAAATGAGTCTGAATTTTATCAAAAAAATCTCATCATTTACACTTTTTTTTAAGTTCCTGGGATTAACTAGGCAGAAGTGTGAAGGGTGTGTTCAATGCAGATGGAAGAGCTTCCATAAAGTCAGGGAATGACAGCACCATGAGTTGTTTTAGTATGAGCAGGTGCAAGGAGGTAAGGTGGCTAGGATGGTGCTGAAGCCAGGTCACGGAGGCCCTGTGTATTGAGCTCAGGCTATTAATGAAAATATATTAAACCAAGACAATGGTAATGACGCTGAGGAAAAAAGTACAGGTGTAGTTTAAGAAGGTAGACAATGGAGTAAAGGCAAGAGTAGAGATTTTTTTGGTGTTTAAAATTTTTTTTTCTTTTTTTTATTGGTGCATTATAGTTGTACTCAATAGTGTGTTTTGTTTACATGTTTATACATGCATGTGGTATGACGATATAATTTGACCAATATTATTTTCCAGTATTTCTTTTTTCTCTTCCTCCTCCCCTGGTCCCTTTTCTGTACTCTACTTATCTCCCTTGGATTTTCATGAGATCCCCCTCCTCCTTTCTTTTCCTTTTTCCTATTCTAGCTTCCACATATGACAGCAGCTTTGACTTTCTGAGTTTGGCTGATTTTGCTTAAAAAAAGTTTCTCAGGTTTTATCCATTTTCTTGCAAATGACAATTCTGTTTTTCTTTATGACTGAATAAAACTTCATTATGTGTATATACTACATATTCTTTACCATTCATCCATTGATGAACAGTGTTGGTTAATTCATTGGTTAGTGGAGGGTATTGCTATCAGTGTAAGAATATAAGACAAATTGTAACAAATTTAAGCCAAGAACTTTGTTTTGTTCAGGTCATATTTTCTTTGAGATGGCTGTCAGACCTGTAAGTAGAGATACACTGTATGTGGTTGAGTATTGAGTATTGAATATATCTTTTTGGACTTCTTGTCTAGGCTATCATTATTAAGTAGTTGGAACCTATTTATGAATTGCACTAATAGTTTTTCAAGGGTTGAAGATATAGCTCAGTGATGGAGTACTTAGCTAGCATGTGTAAGACCCTGGGTTTGATCCCCAGTGTCTTAATTTTTTTGTTTTGTGTGTGTGTGTGTGTGTTTTTTAAAGCTGGTTAAGATGCCTGTAGTCCCAGTCACTCAGAAGGCTGAAGCAGGAGGATCACTTGAGCCCAGCCTGAGCAACACAGTGAGACTCCATCTCCAAAAAAAAAAAGACTTTGGCAGTCTTTGAGAAGCTTCAGTGCAGGTAGTAGTTCAAACAGTGGTTTGAGTAAGGTCACCCAGAAAAAGTACTGAACGCAGAGGTCAGAAGTCTCAAACCTTTGGAGACTGATACTTGGATGGGAAGCAGAAGGAATTTGGGAGACCCAGTGTCTAGAAAATGATATGTCGACTTGGCCAAGGAATGCATGCCTAGCATTTCGTACAGTTAAAGTCAAGTAGAGAGCCTATTGGATTGGGTAATATGGTGACTGTGACTATTAGGAACTTTGTAAAAACATTAAGTGGGTGAAGGGCAGAAGCTAGAGTGCAAAGGAGCTTGAAGAAGTGGGAGATGGTGAATTTAAATTGCTTTTTAAAGATGTTTAACTGGGTAAGGTAGAAGAAAGAGATTGTTTAAATTTCTGTCTAGTTAATTTTGAGAAATTATATTCCAAGGATGAGTCTGTGGTAATGATTTCGACCAGTAGCAGTTCAGTGAGGATAAAACAGACCCCAAGAAGAACTGTGTTCTGCAAAGACTTATAGACTTCCTAGTAATCTATGAGCAAAATTTTTTCCTAAAAGATAAATATACCCTAAATGAGATTTCTTGGTCTTAGCCATTGGTCCAGGATGATTTTAGACTTGGGGATATAACCACACATACTGTGGCCTTTTGAGAGTAATCAAGGTGGCATGTTGTTGTTAATAATGCTCTACAGCAGTGTTCTTTCTGTATTCTAGATTCCATGGCATTTGCCTGTTCTGTGACAGTGACTCCCATCTACTTTGAGAATTTGAGAATAATCTTCCTTTTTTTTTTTTTTTTTTTTGAAAGGAGTAGGATTTATTTAAGCACAAAGAAAAGAGATGGAACTCCCAAGGAGACCTGACAGCAGCTTGCGCTAGTCTTCCTTTTTGAGATGAATGAGGAAGTAGGCTAATTTTCTCAATAGGTTTCTTTAGCTTTCTGTTCTGTTGATTATGTTAAAGGACACAACATTTTATTTCCTGTAAATTCCTTCAGTTTTTTAAAGTTTAGGTTGACTGCAGTCTTGTGTGTGTGTTGTACTGGGTATTGAAACTAGGGGTGCTCTTCCTACCCCTTTTTCTCAATTTCTTCTTTTGAGAGAGTGGCAATGCTAAGTTGCAAAGATTGACCTTAAAATGGGATCCTCTTGCTCCAGCCTCCCGTTTTGCTGGGATTTCAGACATGCTCCAGTGGTGCCAGCCAGCTGTAAATCTTTTTCTCTGCCAAAGTCATGCTTGAAACAGTTGATGTTTTTGAGAAATCTCTATGAAGTTTCACTTTCTATTCTTGTTAGCTCACTCCCCACATGGAGTTAGATCACCGAAAAAACCAGTTTCTTCAAAACTGTAAATGTCCTAGTATTATGATGATGTTCTTTCAGGTATAAGAAATTTTTATTTAAATAAAATTACTGTATCTTGGTGTTCCCTAGTCTTTAGTTCCCTTGTATAAGGTAGGTATTAATGAAATGTAGAGTTAGTGTCAGAAACAGGCTGAACTCTGCCTCTGAACTTTTCTTAACATTTTTTTTTCTATGTAATGATGTTATTCTTTTGTTCTACTCTTCAGTCAGCTCCTAATTTAAGACTTAGTGAAATTGAACTCCTAAATAAATTTGACCTTTTTTTGAAATCTTATTTTCAGTGTTCTTCTTTTATGTACTTATATGATGAAAGCTACTCTGAATTCTTTTTAGAAACATGAGTAAAAGTAATATATATAGATTTTGGCAGTACTGGAGGTTAAATCCAGGGCCTCACAGATGGTAGGTAATTGTTCTGCCGCTAAACTACATCCCTATGATGATATTATTAAATTTATTAAATATTTAATAAATTTTTAAAATCAGTTCACAAGACAGATAAGTATATTTGGTTATACTTATGCACTTATAATTATTTAATCATGGGTTAAAGAGAGATTAGGGAGTTTAAAAAAGCCTCAGCAGAAAAGTATAATTTCTTTCAAAATGTTACCAATTTCCCATTAGCAGACTATATCACTGTGAATTTTATGCTGATACTTATTCAAAAGCCTTGCATTGCCAAATTTGTATTTTCAAACATTCAGTGACTTTGCTTAGGTTTCCTAACTTTTTATTGTCTCCTCTTCCCTGAAGGGAGACTTAAGACATTTTTTTCTGATTGCCTCTTCCATGAATCATCAATAGATTCTCTCTCAATGAGTTATATGTACATATGCGCTTTATACACAAAAAAATGTAGGGCCT
Organism: Sciurus carolinensis; assembly: GCF_902686445.1. NCBI lineage: Eukaryota > Metazoa > Chordata > Mammalia > Rodentia > Sciuridae > Sciurus > Sciurus carolinensis. The sequence goes on from NC_062226.1 coordinate 4,163,781, forward strand.
TTTCACATTCCACTAATCAGTTTTCATCGCTTTTAGAGTGCTATCAACCCTGAATGCACGGGTTAGGGTTGGGTCCATTCTGTTTATGAAAGGAACTTAGTTCACAGTTGGATTTGCCACCCCCCCCCCCCCAAACTTGGCTGATCGAATAGTTAACTTGAGATCAGATTTTTTAACATCAGGTCAGTTGGATAATTTCCTGCCTTAATTCCCAATAAATTATTATTTTCATATGAAAGAACACATAATTCCTCTTGGGTATGATTTTCTTCTGTTGTTACAGATTGGCAGGTAGTAGTTTAGGATACTCAGTTTGGGTTTGTCTGTTTTTCTCATGACTAGACTGGAATTAGGAGCTTTTGGCAAGCATACCAGAGAGTGGAAGTTCCTTCCTCATCACATGTTAGAGGGTGTTGACATGACTCCTTCCTCTAGTTAGGTTAACCTTGATCCCTTCCTTAAGATTGTGGTTGTCAGGTGTCTCACTATAAAGTGTTGGTTTTGCCCTTTCCAAATTCTGTTTTTTGGGGATGATTGACTAAAAGTCGGGTTCATAGTCATGAGGGCTGGGCTTAAGCTTTACCTGTTGAAACCAGGAATGTCATATATATTACTTGGAATTTTTATGGAAGGAAGATGTGTTCTTTCACTTCCATTTGTTGATTCACTTGATCAGTTATTTGTATCAGTATTGATGGATTTGTACTCATTTATTCTTTGGGTTATAATCCAGCATTACAGTATTGTGTTCATATTGTTTCAGCTTTTGCCATGGAGAACTCTTCAGTTTAACTCTTTGGCATTACAAAATCCTCTGGGTTTACTTTGCAGTTTCCCTGCTGTATATAACCTATTTATTTATTTAACGTATTATCAGTGTACACATTTATTTTTTATTTGGCCACAGTACACTGTTTATTAACAGTGGGATTTCTTTTAGCTTTTATATGCATTTAGTTATAGGGATAAAACCATAGTGTCTTAGCTTTTTTCTTTTATACTTAGAGTTGGAGATCTCTTTGAACTCTGGCTTCCATCCTATTTGCTGATCCTCAATTTCATGCCATTTGCAATTGTGACAGACCCACCTTATGAATCTTCATTCAAACCTTTCACAGATTTGGTTCTTGAGCTTTCCCCTTCCTTCTTGGTACCAGTTTGCTGCTTTGCTGTTTTTGAGACTGCTGAGATTTAGATGATTATTTTAACCCCCTTTAACTTTTGAGATTGATGAAAGCTATAATGGTATATAAAAAACAAAAAGTTGAAGAGGCTCAAAAACAAGTATTAAACTTACAGCAGTACATTGCTAGCTTTTGTAGATACTTTCTGAACCAGAGGAAGCTCTTTTTTATGTGTTTTTGTTACTGGTATAAGTTTAGATGCATAGATTTTTGTTTCCAGAGATTTCTAGAATAGGACTGCTGGAAATATGAAAGGTTTCTTGAGCTTTTGACTTTGCCACTTATAAATTACTAGGCTACTGCAAAATTTGTACTTTGAAAATATTGGTGAGTCTGTGACTCACCAATATTACATGGGTAGCCCAACTGTACATTGTCTTATGCTATTTATTGCTACCAAAATGCTTTGTTTTTTTTTTTTTTTGTTGTTGTTGATTTGTTTTGTGGTGCTAGGAGTAGAATCCAGAGCCTCAAGTATGCTAGGTGACCATGTTACCACTGCTGTGTCCCCCGCCCTGCTTTCAGATTTGAATTAGTTCAGTGATCAGCAGACTGTTCTGGCAGTAGAGGCACATTTTAAGTTCAAAATCTGGGTCTTGGTTAGGACATGTACCCATTCTTCATTAAAAATAGGTCTGAAGTGTTCGTTATTAAGTTTCTAAATGTCTTCTTTCCTGGGTACAGGTACAGAATGAGCACATGTTGTTGGTGTACACCAGGTGGTGTTTCCACCATTGACTTCCTCAAGTGCTATGCATCCAGGACCCTTTCCAGTGAATTCCAGACAGCTGATGAAGACCTCTGCTACTGCTTAGAATGCGTAGCTGAATACCACAAAGCAAGAGATGAATTGCCATTCTTGCATGAGGTAATTTACATGAGATAGGCATTGTTTTTCAGAGGTTTTAGGAAGGAAGAGAATAAGTTTGAACTCTTTCAGAAGCATTCAGGGAAATGATGAGGATTTAAAATTTGAAAGCTAATGTAGCCTCTGTAGTGCCTAGCTTACTACTTGGTGTATAGCAGGTGCTGATAAATACTTACCACTGATGGAACTGAACTGGAATCTAAAGCAAAATTTTGTGATTCATCACTTGTCATTTTGATATGACATAATTTTATGAAATGGAGTCACGTGGAATACCTTTTATTTTACTTTTTTATGTCATTGAATTTATCAGTGGTATCTTCATATATTGGAATGGCTTGACTTTATTTTTTTAATTGGTAACCATTCTTTTTCTTTTTTATGGATAGATGGTTACAAATCTCTGAAGGCAAGCATTTGGTTTATTACATTTATTTGATGAAAAGAACACAACATAGAGATGTGTACAATATATGGAGGTGGGATGATTAGTTACGAATCTGTATTAAGAGGCTTTCATTTTGTAGTTTGCTAATTTTGAAGATATCCACTTTCTTCATGCTGAAGCTGATGTTTTAAGGTAGATAGCTGTGACTGGAACATGGAAGGAAAGGTAGAAAAGACCTTGCTCAGGTCTTTTGAGTAGAGTATGGTCGATAGGGTTGTTGGGATATTTACAGCAAAACTCTGCAGGAAAAAGTATTTGAACGCCTCATATCTCATAAGCATGGCCATGTTTAGAAACTGTTTTGTTTAAATTAATGTAGACATACCTCCTTTGGCTCATTGCTTTATTGTGCTTCACAGATGCCTCCCCCCCCCGCCCCCCGGAACCAGTTGAAAACTTATGGCAACCCTGCTTTAAGCAGGTCCACCAGTTTCCTCTTCCAGTGCCAGTGCACTCCCTTTGTGTCTCTGTTACATTTTGGAATTCTCGCCATATTTCCAACTTTTTCTTTGTTGTTGTTATACCTGTTATGGTTATCTGTGGTCATGGATCTTTGATGATGTTGTAATTGCTTTACAGTGCCATGAACTATGCTCCTATAAGACAGAGAACTTAATCAGTAAACGTATGTGTCCTGACTGCCATTTCCCATTTCTTTTCCTCTCCTTGGGCTGCCTTAGTCTCTGAAAGACAGTAGTATTGAAATTAAGCCAAGTAATAACTCTACAGTGGTGCCTAAGTGTTTAAGTGAAAGAAAGAGAAACACATCCATCACTTTAAACCAATATCTAGAAAAGATTAAGCTTGGGAAGGCATGTCAAAAGCTAGGCCTCTGGCAGGGCATAGTGGCACACACCTGTAATCCCAGTGACTTGGGAGGCTGAGGCAGGAAGATGGCAAGTTTGAGCCTAGTCTCAGCAATTTAGAGAAGCCCCAAGCAACTTAGTGAGACCCTATCTCAAAAAAGAAAAAGGGCTAAGGATGTAGCTCAGTGGTAAAATTCCCCTGGGTTAAATCCCCAGTTCTGAAAGAAAATGAAAAACTAGACCTATGTGCCAAAGAGCCAGGTAGTGAAGGTAAAGTTCCTGCAGGAAATTAAAAATTCTTTTCCAGTGAACATATGAATGACAAGGTGAAAAGCTTTTACTACTCATACAGAAAAAGTTTTAGTGGTCTGAAGAGAATCTCAAACCAGTCATAACATTCCCTTAAGCCAAAGCCTAATCCAGAGCAAAACCCTTTGTAATTCTATAGAGACTGAAAGGTGAGGAAATTGCAGAAGAAAAGTGAAGCTAGCAGAGGTTGGTTAATGAGGTTTAAGTAAAGAAGCCATCTCCATAAATAACATAAGTGCAAGGTTAAGCATTCAGTTGCCCAGAATGTCATTGACAGAGGTGGCTTCACTGAACAGATTTTCAGTGCAGAAGAAATAACCTTATGTTGGAAGAAGATAACAGCCAGTATTTTTATGACCAGAGAGAAGTTAGTGCCTGGCTTCAAAACTTCAAAAACCAGGCTGTCATATTAGAGACTAATGTGGATGGTGCCTTAAAGTTGAAATCAATATTCGTTTACCATTCTGAAAAAATCCTAGGGCCCTTAAGAATTATACCAAACAGACTCTGCTGTGCTTTGTTCGTTTGTTTGTTTGTTTTTACTGGGGATTGAACCAAGGGGTGGTTTACCACTGACCTCCAAACCCAGCTCCTTTTATTTTTTGTTTTGAGACAGGGTCTTACTAAGTATTTGGGTCCTCTGTGTTGCAGAGGCTGGTCTTGAATTTGGAATCCTCCTGCCTCAGCCTCCTGAGTTGCCAGGATTACAGGCGTATGCCACCATCTCTCCTGCCTATGCTTTATAAATGGAACCACAAAGCTGAATGACGGCACATTTGTTTACACACTGGTTTATTAAATATTTTAAGTTCACTGGTTATACACAGTAAGATGGGTTCCTTTCAAAATATTAAAATTATCATTATATTAATAGTTACATTATATTAACGATATAGTTGTTTGTTTAACAGCTCTGATGGAGATGTACAAGATTTATGTTTTGTTTTTGTGGTATTGGGGATTGAATCTAGGGGTGTTGTACCACTGAGCTACATTCCCAGCCCTTTTTCAAATTATTTAAAAATCTTGAGACAGGTTCTCACTATATAGCGCAGGCTGGCCTTGAGCTTGTGATCCTCTTGTCTCAGCCTCCTGAATTACTGTGATTACAGGCATGAAATCACTATGCCTGGCAAGATAATGCCTGCTAACTCAACATCCATTCTTAGCCTGGGGATCAAGGAATAATTTTGACCTCCAAGTCTTAGTATTTAGGAAATATATTTCATAAGTCAGTCATTTCCTATGCTAGATCTGGGCAAAGTAAATTGAAAACCTGGAAAGGATTCACCATTCTAAATATAATTAAAAACACTCATGGGAAGAGATTAATATATCAAGAGTAAACTGTGTGTGGTGGTGTATACCTAGAATCCCAGCAACCAGAAGGCTGAGGTTAGGAGGATCACAAGTTTAAGGTCAGCCTTGCCTTTCTCCAAAAAAATAAATAAAATAATTAAATGTCAACACTAACAGGAGTTTGGGAGAAATTGATTCCAACTCTCATGGATGACTTTGAGAAGCTCAAGACTACAATTCAGTAACTAACTACAAATGTGGTGGAATCAGCAAGAGAACTGGAATTAGAAGTGGAGCCTCAAGATACGATGGAATTACTGCAATTTCATGATAAAACTTGAGTGGATGAGGTGTTGCTCCTTACTGATGAGCAAAGAAAGTGGTTTTCTTGAGATGGAGTCTACTCCAGGTGAAGATAACCTTGGATATCGTTGAATGACAACCAGGGATTTAGAATATTATGTAAATTCAGTTTATAAAACAGTGGTAAAGTTTGATAGAATTAACTTCTATTTCAAAAGAAGTTCTGTGGATAAAATGCCATCCAATAGCATCTTGCTCTAGAGAAGTCTTACATGAAAGGAAGAGTGAATTTCATCCCTGAGAAATTACCACAGTTCCCCACCCTTCATCTGCTACCACCCTGATGGTGAGCAGCCATTAACATCTGAGGCAAGACTGTCAGCAGCAGATTGTGGCTCACTGAAGGCTCAGATGATCCTTAGCACTTTGAAGCAATAATGCATTTTAAATTAAGGTATTTACATTGTTTTTTTAAACATAGTGCTGCTTAGTAGACTATGGTGTAGTGTAAACTTTTACATGCACTGGGAAACTAAGAATTCATGTGACTCACTTGATTGCAGTATTCACTTTATTGCAGTGGTTTGGAACCAAAGCTACGATGTCTCAGGCATGTCTGTGTGATGTGATGGCTAGTACTTGAAACTTTTGAATTTGTGTACTAAGGAAAAGGTTTTCTAGCATGAGCACCCCTTCCAGCATACTTTGTTGATAGAAAGTACATTTTATATTTTCCTCTTCCTGTAGGTCTTATGGGAATTAGAAACTTTACGTCTCATAAACCACTTTGAAAAATCCATGAAGGCAGAAATTGGAGATGATGATGAATTATATATACTGGACAACAATGGAGAGGCACAGCCATTTGACTTCACTGGCCAAGACTTTGAAAATAAGCTTCGAGTTCCTCTTCTTGAAATACTGAAATACCCTTATCTGCTTCTACATGAGCGTGTTAGTGAGTATCTTGGGTGTTTCTCAACTTACATGTTTTATTATTTAAAAAATTGGAGCCTGGGGATATAACTCAGTGCTGGCCTCATGTGTGTGAGACCTTGGGTTCAGTCTCACGCACGCTCTTTCTCATACGCACAAAATTGTAAGAAGAATGGACACCATATACCTGTCGTATAAATTTTACAGTTAATGTTTTGCTATATTTACTTTATCACATGTCTATTCATTCAGTTAATTTTCATTGATATAATGTGTCTGTATAGCAGGGTTCTCAGCCTTGGCATTATTGACATTTTGGACCAGATAATTCTTCATTGTGGGGGACTGTGCTGTTCATTGTGTGGGTTGTACAGCAGTATTCCTGGTTGCTGTGTACTATGCTAGTAGCTTCTTCCCCACTGTGCTATTGGAACAACCCAGAATGTCTCCAGGCATGGCCGAATGTCCCTTGGTAAATGGGTGGGAGCAAAATCCCCATGTGTGAAAACAACTGGTCCATAATAATTGTCACTGATCTCCATGGTGTGCATATTGTGGCCGTCTAAATTTTGGTTGTTTGTATCAGTATTTCTTAATACAGATCTCTTTAAAGACATCTTCATCTATTAAATCTAATAAATTAAGAATACCTTTAAGGCATATAATGTATAGTCCACATTCATATTTTCTCAATAGTTACTAAAATGTAGGGTTTTTGTCTCTTTTGTTTAGAGTCCTGTCAGGGATGGTACATTGTATTTATTTGATATTTTTTTCATCTTTTTTAATCCAAGACGGAGTATTTGTACAGGTACAAAAACATATTCTTGGTTTTTTTGTTTGATTTTTGTACCAGGGATTGAACTAGGGGTGCTTAACCACAGAGCCACATCCCGAGCCCTTTTTTATATTTTCTTTAGGGACAGGGTCTCGCTAAGTTGTTGACTAGCTTTGAACTCACGATCCACCTTCCTCAGCCTTCTGAGCTGCTGGGATTACAGGCATGCGCCATCTCATCTAGCTTACCCCCAACCCCTCCATGTGTTTTACTTGTTAAGGAGACTATATAGTTGCCCTGTGGAAAAACAGAATTTGGATTTTTCTGATTTCCTTCTCTATCCTCTGTAATTTAATAAACTGAAAAATAGACCTAAAGATTTGATTGACTGAATAAATTTAAGTCAATAAATTTAAAGTGATTAGATTCAACAGTTCTAATAAAGCATTTTAAAAACAATAACATTAAATGTTATTAAACTTTTATTAAATGTTATAAAGCATTTATTAAGCAATAACATTCAGAAAAGTAAATGCACTCAGTGAGCTTTTACATTTTTGTAGCCAACATCTAGATCAAGAAACAAAACATTATCAACATGTCTTGAACTCCCTTTCTAATCATTATCCCTCTTTCCCAACCCAACCACTATTACTAGCACTTTTTGAAGCTTAACAAACTAAAGTTAATTGATCTATAGAGTAAATTGATAATTCAGTGAATAGAAGTGGAATGACGAGCCATTTGGGGAAAAAACTGACTCATTCTTCACTCCTATACCAAATAAGCACAGGTGGATCAAAATGTAAAATGCAAATGGAATGGACCAGCCCTATAACCGTACCTCTAAGAAGATACCCTGTGGAGATAATTAAGCCAAGTTTATACACACATACACACACACATATGTGTGTGTGTGTGTGTATTCTAGTAAATACTGCTGAGAACATACTGTGATCACGTGAATAAGTAAATACCACGAATATTGTTCTTGGATTTACATTGTAAGCTTTTGTATACTTTAGTTTAAAGGGGGCGGGCAACTGACAACTTTTCATTTACTTAATAAAACAACTAAGGAGTCAGATTTAGGGACTCTAAATGTGTTGATAAGATTTATATTTTATTTCCTGCCTCCTTTTTCCTATATAGATGAATTATGTGTTGAAGCACTTTGTCGAATGGAACAAGCCAATTGCTCCTTTCAGGTTTTTGACAAACATCCAGGGATCTATTTATTTTTGGTCCATCCCAATGAAATGGTGAGTAGGAATGTTAGGCAATAGAAGGAAATATTTTATTTTTGTATATATAGATAGCTTTCATGGAGGTTTTGTTTTGTTTTGTTTGCTGCACTGGAGCTATAACCAAGGGCCTCAGGCATGCTAGGCAAGTGTGTGCTCTACCAGTGAGCTATGTCTCCCACCCTGTAGTGGGTTAGTGGAGGTTTTTGGTGTCTATTTTGTTTCATACATTTGCTAAAATATTTTTAAATTTTAAATTTTATATTACTACAGTTAAGAAAAAGCTATTGTGGATAGGTGATGTTTGAATTTAGACAAGCAGGGGAATAATTTTGATTTTTTTTTTTTTCATAATATGTCAAACTGAATTAACTCATTTCTTACCTGCCTACCCAACTCCAAAAACAATGAAATACAAGTTTAAATATTTGAAAAAATTAATTTGTTAATAGATTATAAGGCCAGGTGGGAAGGGCTAGGAAATTCTTAAGATGCTAGAAAGGAGGAAAAACGTGAAAGTCAAAACAGTGAGTAGGAACAGATGCAGAGAGCAACACTAGCGTACTGAAACCTGACATGGTCTTCTGTCTAGGTTTGGGGTCTTATCACCATATAGGGAGACAGTCTATGCTGCTGATCCTTATACTTAGAGAACTGAGTTACTGCTTCAAACCATTCAGTAGCCATGAGAGGCTGCTCTGACAAAGTTAGGCAAAGAGAAAAAGACTCATTTTCCCCAGCTAAGAAAGAGTGCGGTCTGGGATCATGTTGAGATGGTGTTGAATTTCAGTTTTCTTGTGCCAGACACAGCAATGATAGGAAAAGTTAAAAATGAGGACATTAAAAAAATGTAGTCACACTTCTCAGAAGTTAACTGTTTCTGTGGTCCAGCAATGGAACAGAAGAAACCCAAAGTAATAAATGGGTAGAATCCTGTAGTTCTGTGTGGCCGTGGGTAGCTTGTGCAGAACAGAAATTAGAAGTACACTCCAGGCAAGACAAAGACCCAGGCTAAGTTCTGTGTCTAGAACAAGGCAGGTGGGGTTCCTCTGTGAAAGAAGGTTGACAAAGTACCAAGAGGTTGACTGGTATTTTAAAGTTCTAACTAAGAGGAAGCAGGTTTTGTTAATGAGCTTTCTATCACTATAACAGCTGAGATAATCAACTAATAAGGAGGAAAGTTTTGTTTTGGCTTAATGTTGGAAGTTCTAGTCTATGATCGTTTGGCACCATTGCTTTGGGCCTGTAGCAGCATGTCATGGCAGGAGTGCATGGTGGATCAGAACAGCACTCATGGCCAAGGAGTGAAAGAGAAAGGAAGGAACTTGGAGTTCCACAATGCCCTTCGAGGGTGTGCTGCCAGCGACTTGAAGACCTTCTGCTAGACCCCACCTCCTAAAGGTTCTGTCACCTTCCAATAGTGCTATGCTGAGGACCAAGACTTTAATGTGGGCTTTCGGCGGACACTTCAGATACAAACTATAGCACAGGTCTCAGCTCATAATCAGGTCCTGGGCCACGCACTTGTAGGCTTGGTCACTAGGTCTACAGTGTGTCTTGTGTAAGCAGAGTCAGGGATCCCTGACCTGCTGACAACAGACTGGGTTCTGGAGTAGGGCTCTGAGAGTTAGATAGAGATAATCCCAAATTTATAGCCAGGAAATTGCATGGAAGGAGTGGTGGTGAAGTCTGGAATTCCTCTCTGTAGGATGAGCTTGCAAACCAAATCCCTGAATAACACATGAAGAACATGATTGTTAAGCTGTATAGCCAAGACCAGTACTGTTGGCCTTTCCACTGAGATCAGCTCTGGAGGAGGTCTGCTTTGAATGGTGTGAGAGATAGGAGGAGATATCCCTGAGAGTTTGGATCTGGGATGCTCCCTAGAGGCCCTCGCCTGTTGAAAGTGTGGTACCAGGGCAGCAGTGCTCAGAGGTAGTAGGCCTTTGGAGAGTGACTGGAACTTGAGTGCTCCAGTCACTAGTGGGTTAATGGTTTGAAGTCATTATTGGGATCTATAGGAGATGGGTCCTTGGGAGTGTGCCCTTGGGGACTATATCTTAATCTAGACCCCTTCCCTTCTCTCTGCTTCCTGGTTAACTGTGAACTTCGTAACTTTCACCATGATGCTCTGCCCCACCTCAGGCCCAAAGCAATGGAGCCAGCCCACTATGGACTGAAACCTCTGAAAGTTTAAGTTGTTATTGTCAGGAATTTGGTCACAGCAACAACAAACTGATTAATATACCTGTTTTTTGGCTGTGGAAGGATAAAATGGGAAAGGAATTAAGGTTTTGCTTTGAGTTCTCCTTTACCATTGCCTTGGATAAGCAGTGCTTGCACCTGTATCTGACAATTCAAGGATCTGATCCAGGTTACAACAGGAGTGAAACCAGGGCAGTGCAGAGCCCTGGTGTGTGTGAGATGATGAGGTAAGCTGTGGGGGACCAGCTAACCACTGATGAACAGTTACTTCAGTACCATCCCGTCCAAACTCCAGGACTGGGGAATTGCAACCTGTTAGTGTTTTCTCCTGATGTTGCTTTTCCCTGACCTGGGAAATTAAGTTGTAGGACAGTGACTGACTATTCCTTTTATGACTTGGGTTTATCCACCACTCTTATTCCTGAATTCAGTGGGAGTAAGCCAGGCTGGGTGCTGTCCTCCTTCTATAGTTACTGAAGGTATTTGAGAAAAAGATTTCAGTAGAAGCAGAAATACTAGGACATTGTCCAGGAATTAATAATTATAATAAACATGCTAGAAAAAAATAAGGGAAGATATTAATGTGAAATGAGAACTAGAAAACTAGGAACCAACTAGGCATAATGGTGCTTGCCTATAATTCTGCTGATTCAGGAGGCTGAAGCAAGAGGATCACAAGTTCAAGGCCAGCCTGGGAAACTGAGACTCTGTCTCAAACTAAAAAATCAAAAGGGCTGGGGATGTAGCTCAGTGGTAAAGTGCCCTGGGTTTAATCCCTGATTTAAAAAAAAAAAAAAGAAGAAGAAGAAGAAAACATAAGAACCAGGCAGAATTATAAGATGTAGAAAATACAGTATTTAAAATAAAGGCCTCAAGAAATAGGATAAATAATACTTTTAAGGACTATAGCTGAGAAAATTGAGTTACTGAGTTAGAAGACCAGATTAAGCAAATCCCTAAGAATGAAAAAAGAGAAATAGATAATAATATAGAGAGATAAGGAAGACAGAAGTAGTAATGTTAACATAGATAAAAGAAGTATCAGAAAAAGATATATTGGAGAAATAATATAAATTTACTGGAATTGAAATAAAGATCATTGATTCTAAGGACCTATATAGAGTGTATCCGAGTGGAGAAGGAAAAACCATGCCTTACCTCAACAGATCAATGAAATTTTAGAGCAGCAAAGATAAATTTGAAAAGATTCTCCAAAGAGAAGAGCATATTGCAAAGACAGAATCAGATTGACACTGGATTTGTAGCAGTCCCACTGTGTGCAAGAAGACACTAAAGGAGTAGTTTTACAGAATGTTCTGGGGAGTGCTTAAAACCTAAATTTGTACCTTTACCCAGACTCGTTCAAATATAAGAACAATTGAAATATCCTGTTTGTATAAGGTTCTAGGTCCGCCACACAGGCTTGCACCAAACGAAATACATAAAATGTAAGAACCCAGGAGACGTTGCAAGAGATATATAAAGTTGAGTAAATACTGTGGTTGAATTTCTTTTTTAAAGTTAAATTCAAAGAAAGTGAATATATCAGTAATAACTCGGAATAGGTGATGTCAGCATGATGATGGGTTTGGCCGGCAAGGAGACCGAAGGTGTGACAGCATGCTGCTGAATTTTTATCCTCAGGACAGGGGTAGTTGTGAGTTATTTTAAGAAAAGAGAAATGCTTTTAAAGAAATAGAAAAAAGACTCATACATATAAACAGATTGAAGGACATCAGTATTTAATGTAAGTGGGCTGAATTTATTGAACAATAGATTGAATTACAGAACAGTTAAAATCTAGAAAGATTCTGTTTCTAAGAGATACCTGAAACAAAGACACAAAAAAGTTGATTACAAGGGAGGAAAAAAGAATAGGCAACTACTAAACTAAAAAAAAACTGGTGAAGTTATAGTATTATTACATAAACAGTCTTTTCTAAAAAGGGTTGAATATGGTCAAGCGTGTAATATACTAAAGTAACCTCAAAGTAGATGTTGGAATTATTGGTAAAACTAACAGGGAGAAATAGGTAAATTCATTAATGTTGTATGAGATTTCAACATACTCCTGTTAGTGATTATTTTATTTATTGATTTATCTTTTCTTCAGTGCTGGGAATTGAACCCAGGATTTGTGCTTATTAGGCAAGTGCTCTCTACCACTGAGCCACATCCCCAGACCTCCTTGTTCTTTCTTGATCAATCAGTAGACAAAATGGAGTAAAGGAATAAAATATCTGTATAAGACAGATTACAAACTTTACTTTTGGGCTACATATATGAACTGTGCGTCAACCAGTTTTTCAGCAGATCAATGAAATTTAAGAGCAGCAACGATAAATTAGAAAAAATTTGAAATAAATTTGAAAAGAGAAGAGCATATTGCAAAGACACAGAATCTGATTGATACCAGATTTGTAGCAGTCCCACTGTGTGCAAGAAGACTGTAAAATACTAGACCATAATGAATGCTTCAACACATTTCAGTGACAGTTTGAAAGAATTCATAGAAAAGAAACTAAGCATTGATTATGAAATGAAAACTGACAAACTTTATTATAATTAAGAACTTTTGTTAATCAAAATATACCATTAAGAGAGTGAAAACAAATTAAAAATGAGAGATTAGTATGATGCTAATAATAATGCAAAAGAAAAATGAACAAAGGTCTGAACAAGTATGAGCCAAAAGAGGAAATACCTCTGGCTAATAAACATATAAAGGAATGTTTTTTGTTTTTGTTTTTATGTGTTTTTTATTTTATTTTTTTATTGTAAACAAATGGGGTACAACTTGTTTCTCTGGTTGTACATGAAGTAGAGGTGTACCATTTGTTTAATCATACATTTACATAGGGTAATGATGTTTGATTCATTGTTATTTCCCCCCACTCCTCTTTTCCCTCTATAAAGTCCCCCCCCCTCCATTCTTGCCTCCCTGCCACCCCCATCCGCTTATCAGCAAAATCATTCGTCCTTTGGTTTTTTGGGATTGGCTTATCAAAGGAATGTTTTAATTTAAAGATCAGGAAAATAAGAGCACAGCAACATATTATTTTGCACTTCTGTGAATTTGAGAGTAGGTCTCTTGTTACTGCTGGTAAAGTATAAATTGTGTAAGTAAATGGTACAGCTACTTCAGAGAATAGTTTGTGAATGTTGACATGTCTCATGATCAGCATTTTAATTCCTGGCTTAGTATGTAAAAGAGACTAGAATTTTTGTAACAGGAGGAATATATAAGAAATTCCATAGCATGCTACCCAGAGTGAACAAAAACTTGGAAATAGCACAAATGCAGTCAGTGGGAGGGTTGATGAATAAATTGGTTTGCCTCATACATTGGAACATTATGTAGCAGTTAAGACAGACTTGCCAATTTGAAACTGTGGGTGAATCTTAGTAATATAATAAATGAAATAAAGTACCTGAAGATTACATATAGGAGAAAATCCTTTTTACCGGGTTAACAAAGTGAGTACTTTCTAGGAAAACATGTAGATATTAATACCTAGATAAATAAAACAAGAGAACAAAGAACGTGGGATTCAAGATGATGGCTATCCTCAGGTTGGAAGTGACAGGAAGATGAGAGAAAGTGGGGGACCATTAAGTTAGATATGTATTATGACAAAGGAGAGTTTAAGGGTGCTTGTTTCATTGTTAATACAAATTAATAATTAAGATTGGGCAACTTTGAGTGAAGGGTTACAATTAGTCTAAGAACTTTCTACTTCCCACTAACCTGCAAAAAGCCAGAGAAAGACTTCAGTTTCTGACACTCTAGTAGTCACATAAACTGAAAAATGTTCCTGCTGTAAAACACCTAGAAAAACCAGATAAAGCTTACATGCTTATCCAAGAAGGCAAGAGTGTAATGAATCCAAATCATGTTGTGTGTTGGAAACTGGAGGAGGAAGAGGACAAGGAAGCCACAGCTGTCCTGAGAGTTATGCAGAGTAGCTAAAACCTGGGATCCACAAACATATTTGCCTGGAGGGGCCAAGTAGGGACCCTTTCATAAAACAGACTTTTGAAGGGTTACACCTTCAGTGAAAGAGTAAAAAATAATTCACCAGCATATTGTCTCTTTCTGAACTCCTACTCTGAATTCTTGGTGAGATAAAAGACTTCCCTAAAAATTCATGACCCCAAGCCTCCTTCAGAGGCAGAAGTTCCTATTTGCCCTGCTTGCTTGATGCTGTTTCCCAGAAACGATTGCAGATCTTCTCCAAAGGGACACACCTGAACTTGAGCCCATGTCAGGTTCTTACAGCTATATCCCAGACGAAGCTGCCAGAGTTACAACAACAAACCCAGAAAACCACTGTGAGGGAGAGTGGAAGTAACAAGCAATTACACCCAAAGATCTCTTGAGTTATAATGGTAGAATATAAGATGTATTTTATGTAGATAATGTAATTTCCTTGGAGATTCCTATTTGCTTTTTAAAACATTCTCTTATGGAGAATTACAAACTTAAAAAAGTAGAGGGAATGGCACAGTGAACCATTTAAAAAAAATACCATTTTCACACGTATTATTTTCTTAAACCGTATTTCCTGTCAGTGTTTAAATGGTTGGAAATGATTATCTCATAAATGGCCTATTTAGTTCGTTCAAATAAGGATCAGACAAGTTCTATACCTTATATTAATTAGTATTTCATAAGTGTCTTTTAAAGTATATAGAAAATCTTATTTTCTTATCTATGCCATTGTCGTATAGATCTTTATTGAATAAAGTAATGAACATACTCTTGTTTTGCATTTAGGTTCGGCGTTGGGCTATCTTGACTGCAAGAAACTTGGGAAAAGTGGACAGAGATGATTATTATGACTTACAGGAGGTTTTAACTTGCCTCTTCAAAGTCATAGAGTTGGGGCTTTTAGAAAGTCCAGACATCTATACTTCTTCTGTTCTTGAAAAGGGTAAACTGATTCTTCTGCCTTCACACATGTATGATACTACCAACTATAAAAACTACTGGTTAGGTGAGTATTATTCCTATACCAATAATTAGTTTTCCTGGGTGTCCTGAAATGGAAGTAATCTCTTGGTTATCTGTTCCAAATTTCAAAATTCAGGATTTCATTGTTCCCAATTCTTGTTCTGTCATTTAATTGACTTAACCATTATGTATATTATCATTAAACATTATTTATCCTACAAACCTATGGAAGAGGTACATTTTTAAGCCCTGACAAATTAATCTCTTGTTTAAAGCAGTATTAGAGTAGCAAATATCAGTATGGTAAACTTTTTTTTGGGCAGGGGGACGGTAACTGGGGATTGAACTTGGGGGCATTCAACCACTGAGCCACATCCCCAGCTCTGTTTTGTATTTTATTTTAGAGACAGGGTCTCACTGAGTTGCTTAGCACCTTTTGCTGAGGCTGACTTTTTGATCTTGAGATCCTCCTGCCTCAGACTCCTAAGCCACTGGGATTACAGGCATGCACCACTGTGCCCAGCAGTAGTTGACTTTAAATAGGGTTTGATCATTAATACCTCTTTTGCAATGTGTAAAATATTTGCTGGTCTAACGAGTCATTAGCATGTTTACAAGTTTTGGTCCTGACTCAAAGTAGTTCTGTCCCATTTCATCAATTCCAGGTCTTAAGGTCATGTATCATAAGTGGCATTAATTTTTCTTCCTAACTGGTTCATGAAGTTGGTAGATTTAAAAATCGAAGACATCTTATATTGATGAAATACAAGTTCTGTGGTAGTCTTCCAGCCTGTTCTCTAACCAAGCTTGTCCCATTCTGGCCTTTTATACTTGAAACAGTTTAGGTTCTGTTTTTTGGGAGCTGCTGCACTCAAATATCTCAGACTTAAATGTTTGGGGGAACTGGATTCTGTTTTGCTTCATCTTTCCCCTTTTGCCGGCTAAACTAGAGAAGGCATGAGAATAGTGTCATTTCATCACTTCAAGAACACTGTGAATGATCCTTACAGGCATTTGCATGTTGCTGACCATTCTTGAAGAGCAAGCCATGGACTCGCTGTTATTGGGCTCAGACAAGCAAAACGACTTTATGCAATCAATCCTTCACACCATGGAGAGGCAATCAGATGGTAACATGTTTCCCTTGCTAAATGCCTTTGAGTCTAGTGATGATGCACTTCCAAAGTGCTAGTGTTGCTGGAAGGAGTGGGGTTTGATATAGTAGGGAGAAAAGAAATTAACTCATTTGTGTTTTATGTCACAGAATTAGACTTTTGAAGTGGAAAGAACTGTTAGAGTAATACTAAGTACCTTCTTTTTATTACAGAGGAAGTGACTGAAACCCAGAGTGGTTTAATTTCCACATTGAAATAGTTAGTGATAGAATGAGACCCAGAATCCCTTGGACTTGCACAGGCATGGTAACTTACACTGGGCAGAGCCTTCCCTGGTCCACTAGTCTTCACCTGCTATTTCTTTTTACCAATCACGTGTGCTTATTGAAGTTTAAATTAATTAAAATTAAAAATTCAACATTTTTGTATCACTAGCCATATGCTAAGACTCAGTCGTCACCCATGCTTGGAGATGCAGTGTTAGTGCAGATATAAAGCATTTCCATCATCTAAAGATACTTTTAAACAGGTGCTGTTCTTAGATGGTTTTAAAAAGGGGGCTTAAAACTTGTCATGGTTTTTATTAAACCACACTCTTTTGCTGTTGCTTGAATCAGACTAATGATGGAGTGTTTCTAATCTTTATGAAGGAATGAATCAACAAAGCTTGCCACATTCTCTGAAAACATAATGAATGTATTTCCCTCCCCCCCACCTTACTTTTCTGCAGCTTGACTAGAATGAACTCAATTTTGGGAGATTCTAAAAGAAAAAAATTTTTTGATAGCCTGTCCTTTTCTTGATAGATTATTCCTGATTAAGGCTATTACTAATTCATTTGCCAGCATTTGCTTCATAAATTGTTCAGTTAACCTGTGCATATCTGCACATTTATTTCTATCCTGTTAATCCAGCTCACCTACCTTCTTCAAAATGTAAGTCACCTCTTTTAGAAATCATTTATAATTGTCTTTACCTAACTTCTTTCTTTCTTATATGAGAGCTTACTAAACCTGAAGAAGCATCAGTTATTATGAGAGATACAAAATACCTGAAAAGGTCTACACAAAAGACTGAGAAAAAAACAGAGGATATATGTGTGAGTGAGTGAATGAGAGACAGACAGGAATTAAAGCCAGGGAGTTGTGAATGCCAGGCAAGTGTTCTGCCACTGAGCTACATCCTGACCCTTTTTATATTTTGAGACAATGTCTTGCTGAGCTCCCTAGGCTGGCCTCTAACTTGCAGTCTTCCTGCCTCAGCCTCCCAAGTACCTGGGATTACAAGTGTTCACCACCATGTCAAGCAAAAAAAGCAGAGTTTTAGGAGGTTGAAGGGAAATAAAGCTACAGGTTCAAGGGTGACTAAACATTATCAGTAACAGGGTGAGCTACAACACTTGACTCATCTCTGTAGGAGATGAAATGGCTGGGCAATGTTTAAGGCAGAAGTTGGCATTTAAGCTGGACTTTAAAGGATGGATAGAATTTTATAGATGGTGCTTATTTGGGAAAAAGCTAGTGATTTGTTTTTGCTATAGATAGTGTGAGATTGTGAGAATATGAAAAGTAAAACCAGAAAGAAATAGTAGAGCAATATCTTGCAAGTTCTTGACCTAGAATTTGAAATTTTCTTTGAAGACCTAGGAGCCATTGTGTGTTGCCACTGCACATCAAATAAAGGAGGGAAAGAGCTGGCGTTAAGCACTGAGGAGCAACAGGGATTTCTACAAAATGAATGGAAAGTAGTTGACAGTAGGGCCATGTTGAAATAGGGTGAGCAGAGGGTGTGTGTCTTTGCTATCTCATAGTGAGAGGATTCAGTCCTTCCTGCCAGCTGTGCCATATAAAATACAGAACTGTGCTAAAGCAGAATTTCTTGTATCATAGCCTCATTTAGACCTGTGAATAACAAGTTTCTCTTCTCCCTTTTCCCCCCTCTTACTTTTCTGTTATTTAGTAGAGAGTGGGAGTATAAAGTTTCAGGAGTGGGGTGAGAAGTTGATTAGGAAGTATTGTTTCAGGCATGACAAAGAAAGTTAAAAGGTTGTGTTACCTAGATTGTTTTTATTGCCTATTAAGCAATTTGTTCCCCATTTAATTTTTTTAACAGAGTTCACAGTATTTGATAAAATTTTGAAAATTTGCCAACTTTGTAAAAATCTATATCTCTTAAGAGTTGGCATTACTTTATTACTTACTACTTATCTTTTAGTTTTATTACTAGCCTGGTAAAGAATCGTTAATTCTCAATACATTTTACTATATTTTTCTAATTGTGTTGTAATTTTGCAATTGCTACATTATATTTCAGATGATAGTGTGGATCCTTTCTGGCCAGCCTTACACTGTTTCATGGTGATCCTGGATCGCCTTGGATCTAAGGTATGGGGTCAACTAATTGATCCCATTGAGGCATTTCAAACCATTATCAACAACGGGAGCTACAATAGGGAGATAAAAAATATACGGAACAGCTCTATAAGGTTAGTTAATGTCAGGAAGTCTTTTGCAATTGACTTAGCAAGGTTTTATTTTGTTTTTTGTTTTTTTAACCCCTGCTTCATTTCAGTAATTTTCTATTTGTTCTTCATATTTAAGGACCAAGTTAGAACCAGACTCATATTTGGATGATATGGTGACTTGCAGCCAGATTGTATACAATTATAATCCTGAAAAGGCCAAAAAGGTATAAAACACTTTGAAAATTCAGATGCTGTCATATAGTGATTTACATAATTAGTTGCATGATTATTTTAGATACATAGTTGTTCTTCATTAGCTGCTACCAGAGGCCTGGTAATGGAGCAGGTATACTGTGCCTGTGGAAGATGAACTTGTTACCTTTAGTTTGCATACTTTGGAATATTTAAGTTCATTTAGAAAAGACAGAGGTTTTTGGGCTGGGGGAAAGGGTCGTGACTGATAATCAGAGCCAACTAATGAAAAGGGCAGAGTATGGAAGAGGTGGTATAGACTTATATTAATGAAACTTTAATGTCAGTATTCAACTTAATGCTTTCAGTTTTTGTGGTCTTGTGTATGTTAACGTATTGTAAATGAAAATAGGAAAGTGAGGGATATATATTTATATGTTTTTACAAGTTGGAGTTAAACCTATTATGGTACTTATTTATCTGAATGTAAGTGTTTTTCTTGTTTTAGGATTCAGGGTGGAGATCAGCCATTTGTCCAGATTATTGTCCTAACATGTATGAAGAAATGGAAACATTAGCCAATGTACTGCAGTCAGACATTGGTCAAGACATGCGTGTCCACAACAGCACATTTCTGTGGTTCATACCTTTTGTTCAGTCCCTCATGGATCTTAAGGACTTGGGTGTGGCTTACATAGTAGAGGTTATTCATCATCTGTACTCTGAAGTCAAAGATGTCCTCAACCAAACAGATGCAGTGTGTGACAAAGTCACTGAATTTTTTCTTCTAATTTTGGTGTCAGTAATTGAACTGCATAGAAATAAAAAGTGTTTGCATTTGCTGTGGGTTAGCTCCCAGCAGTGGGTGGAAGCTGTTGTAAAATGTGCCAAGCTCCCTACCACTGCATTTGCACGGAGTACAGAGAAATCATCTGGAAATTGCTCCAAAGGAACAGCAATGATATCGTCCCTGTCATTGCATTCAGTGCCATCTAACTCTGTACAGCTTGCTTGTGTGCTACTGATAAGGAGTCTTCTGAAAGAAGGGTACCAACTTGGGCAGCAGACTCTTTGTAAAAGGTTCCTGGATAAGCTGAACTTATTCCTTCGAGGAAATTTGTCTCTAGGTTGGCAGTTGACTAGTCAGGAAACCCATGAGTTACAAACATGTTTAAAACAAATTATTAGAAACATAAAAGTCAAAGTACCTCAGTGTAGCACTTTTGTGGATCTGACTCCATGTAAAACCCCACCTGCATTTTTTAAAGAAGAAAGTGAACAGATAGAGAAGTCTAAGAAGGACATGCTTTGTCTGGAAAATTCCAGCCCAACATTTTCTAAAGAGCCGATGAAAATTGACACACATCAAGTGCAAGAGAGTATATTGATTAAAGCCAGTAGTACTGTAGAAGATGAGGGTCATGAGCAGAATTACATAAAGGACTTGAATATGGAAGACAATCTCTCAGCTGAGTCACGCTTACAGCAGTGCAGCAAAAGCCTGTTTGCTGAAAGAGCTCTAAACCAAAGTAAAGTGAGCAAAGGGGTACAGAAGCCTGTGAAGGAGAGCTCTCATATGCCACAGAGCTGTCCTTCAAGAAATGGGCCAGACAGGGCCTGTAGCCGAGGAATCATCAAGTCAACACGTTCACTGACTGATTCCTGCACTGATTGTCTGTCAAAGGTAACCACATCAAATGAGGATTTCTCTTTAAAGGATGATGTTCTTGGTAAAACCGCAAAACCAAAATCTAAGGCACAGAAAGAGGAAATCTGTGCAAAGTTATCACATGTCATAAAGAAGCAACACAGGAAAAGTACTTTGGTCAGTGATGCTATCAGTTTAGAGGAAAATCTGACTGCATCTAGCATGGAGACTTTCTATTCAAGGAAAGATGCAGGAGTCCAGAAAGGGGATAGCTTCACACATGATCTATCTTTAAACCCTAATGGTATTCCAGATGATGAAAATGGAGAACAAAAATCCCAAAACAGTTTATTACTGAAAAAGAAACACTTAAAGAGCGAAGAGTTGGGTATGTTCTCTTATGAAAATAATTGCAAAGTGCAGGACTGTTACGCTAATGATAAAGATTTGGTCTCATTTACAGAAATGACCAATACTTTGGTGAAGAAAACATCTCCCTTTAAAGATCCTGTGACTATACTTAAATCAAGAGATAAGGATGTGAATAAGAGTGTGGATCTGATTTCATCTAACTTGGTAAGAGAACATGTCCCTGGCATCAGTCCTAAGTCTGACACTTTAACAGATTCTCAAGTGGACAGAGACCTCCACAAATTATCTTTAATAGCTCAAGCCAGTGTTATTAAGTTTCCTTCAGATTCAACTCTAAAAAGTACATCCCAGCTGCAGAGAAGAGTAAAAGACGATAAAAGATTTTTCTCAGCTAACCAAAATAATGTTGTGGATACATGCCATGGACAAGTTATTGTTATTTCAGATTCTGATGATGATGATGATGAGAGAATTCTTGGTTTTGAAAAACACATTGAACAGGACAAAGTATCCATTGAGAAAGAACATACCAGGCAGCACGATTCAATAGTTACTACTACTGTAGAAAAGAAGCTTATAAAGGAAGAAAAAACAAACTCCCTTTTGCAGTTTGAGGAATCTGATTCTCAGTTTTTTGAGTTTGAAAGTCCATCTGAAGTGTTTTCAGTATGGCAAGATCATAAAGTGGACAATAATTCAGTTCAGGAGACTGAGAAAAGTTCCTGTGTGACTTACGTAGCTGACAGCACAAATAATTGGGGTTATGGTACAGAATATGCATCTGAAGAGGCTATTCCCAGAGTAGTGGAGAGTGTCGAAGAGCACCTAGAGCCACACAGTAGCAGCACTTCCATGGAGGATCTTCGTGAAATCGAAGTTAAAAAGTCTAAGAGAAAACGATTTGAAAAACCTGTGTTGGAAGATCCTCTCAGACCTTCGTCATCTGTCAGAAATGAGGACCGGTCTGATGTTCTTAATGAGCGAGATCTTACTGAAAATGATGTACAAAGTACAGACGTAAGGACTGTAACTCCCAGTTCAAGTGTTCAGAGGGCCACGGCGGTTTCACTAAAAAAGTCACCAAAGCTTCGAACTTACTCAAAACCCATTAGGAGAGTCCCAGTTTCTAAAACAAAGAAAACACATTCAGATGCCAAAAAAGGGCAGAATAAAAGTTCACATTACCTAAGTTGTAGGACAACTCCTGCTGTAGTTCCACCAAAGAAATTTCGCCAGTGTCCTGAACCAACTTCAACAGTTGAGAAGCTTGGTCTGAAAAAAGCTCCTCGGAAGGCCTTTGAGTTGTCCCAGCGATCTTTAGAGTATTTAGTTCAGTTACGCGATCATGGCAAAACTGTCGGAGTAGTTGACACCCAAAAAAAGACCAAATTAATTTCTCCTCACACTCTTTCTGTTAAAAATAATAAGAAACTGCAGACAAGTCAGGGTCCTCAGTCACCAAGGCAGGTGAGACCTAAATCACAACAAAACAGACAAGAATTTTTTGATTATGAAAGTATGGATGCTCCAAGGGCAGGGACACGTAAAGCACAGCATTCTGACATACTTGCACCAGAGTCTGAGAGGTTGGATTTTAAAGGAACCGATGCACTTGCCAGCAGCAATGAAAAACAGTTAATAAAAGGCATGTCTTCAGAACCAGAAACCAAAAAAGCAAAGTATGTTTCCCAGGTAACAGATGATGCTTGTGTTTTGAACCAGTGCAATTCTGGAGTGCTGAACGGAAGACTCACAACAAACGAAGGAATGGTTTCTACATCAGTGGACCCTTTAGGTGGAAGTGACCTTGCAGTGCATCGTGTTGAAGCAGCAGCGCTGAAGGAGGTGGAGCCTGAGTCCAACAGCGATGCAGAGGACGATAACTTATTTTTAACACAGAATGATCCTGAAGATATGGATTTATGTTCACAAATGGAGAATGGCAATGATAAGCTCATTGAGTTGGTTCATGGAAAAGATACAGTTCAGATAGATGAAGATTCTGTGAGTCGACCTCAGTTGGAATCTCTGAGTGTCACAAAGTGTAAGTTCAAAGATGGTGTTGAAAACATGAAAAACCAGGGTGAATGCTGCTCAGGACCCTCTGAAACCAAAGCAGATGAAGATGTGTTCCGGAAACCTGGCTTGCCTCTTTCTGCAGCCAAACCTTTAAGACCTTCCACCACTAAGGTTTTTAGTTCAAGTAGTACTTCTCGCATTGCTAATCTTTCCAGGTCTTTGGAAAATGCTTCACTTCCATCAGCTCTAAAAAATAAATCAAATGGAGTACAGTCTATTCTGAAAGTGCCACAGCCTGCTTCCCTGGTCCCTCAGAAGCCAGCAGGTGACGGGAAGGGTTTGTGTAATGTTCTTCATTCTCAGGCTCCAAATAATTCCAGCAAGCAAGGTTACAAACTTCCATTTGGTGAAAGCAAATCTTTTTCAGTTTCTTCTCCAGTAAATATTCTCTTGTCATCACAGTCTATCTCCGACACCTTTGTTAAAGAGGTCTTAAAATGGAAATATGAAATGTTTTTGAACTTTGATCAGTGTGGGCCCCCAGCAAGTCTTTGTCAGTCCATCTCAAGACCTGTACCTGTCACATTTCAAGATTGTGGAGAGTATTTTAATGTGTTTTTACCTTTGATGATATTGAATACTTTTGAAACAGTAAGTATGCTTTCATCTTTTGTCTCTCCAGACTTTTCAAGTTGCTTTACTGCTGAGTGACAATTAGAGGACAGTTAAGTGACCTGTTTGATTTCATGTTGCTGTTAGATTTCATGTTGAACAGATGTTTGTGCCAGCCACAGTTTTAGATGCTGGGGTTCTGTTCAGGGCACTCATGTGCAAGTAGAAGTAGCCTAGGAGAAAGCTGATCCCTGCAGAGTTTGTGCAGGGCACAAGGGGAAGTCCTAGTGCAAGAGGTCCATCTCAGAGGAGACAGTCTTCTATCTGCATTTGTTTTTAAAGTTACGTAGACAGTTACTGTCATTTTCTTGCAAATGTGGCAGTGGGTAAATACCATGGAACAACAGAAAACAGTGAGTTACAGATTTCTTTGTACACAGCCATCTCCCCAAGCTCGTACTCATTATGACAGGCTTTGTCGTGCCTCCTCTGCACCAACATCCCACTGGATCTTTTCTTCCTTACTCCTTGACTAGGGTTGCTGTGCAAAGTACAGGTTTCCCAGTTAGAACCTCAGAGCTGGGTATGGGTGAAACAGACCTCTAGTCCAGCTGTTTGGGAGGTGGAGGCAGAAGGATCACTGGAACCCAGGAGCTTGGCCAACCTGGTCAAAATAATGAGATCCTGTCTCAAAAAAGTGAACCTCAGAACTACATTTTGAGAGTTTTTTTTTTTGTTTTTTTGTTTTTTTGTTTTTTTAATCTTCAAGGCAAGTAAGGAGTTGGGAGTAAATTTTTTATTTTTCATGTTTCCTTGAAGAAAACAAGACCTGGGTATTCATTAAGTTTCTTAAAAATAGAAACAGAACATTGAGGTAATGTAATGTTCATGGATTTATTCACTAACTAGATAATTTAGGTACCCATTATGTGCCAAGCACATTTATAGGCCTGGAAGGTAAAGTGGTCTCTGCCCTTGACACTTTCATGTTGGGATAAGAATTCTAGTGTGACCAAGAACAAAGGAAACAGTGTGCTTTAGATGGCAGATCAGAAAGCCACTGTAAGCAGGTGGTGTTCACCTAGACCAAAGGAATAGAAGGAACCAGTTGTGGGAGTGTATTCCAGACAGGAGTGCCCACTCTGGTAAGAAGAGGCTCAATGTGTTGGAAGAGAAGGATCTACCTGTGTTGAGCAAAGGCAGGTGCTATAAGAGTTACTCAGATGCATTGTTAATATGTGTCAAGATAAGTGGCTTTTGTAAAGCTTGAATCTGTACACCTTTAAAATAAACTTCATGTCAAATCTTGAGTTAACTAATGCCCCAAATTTAGCCATTTTTATAGTTCTATTCTTATTTCATGTATGTGGTATTTTTAGTTAGCTAAAGTTTATTAAAAATAAACTTAGAATTTTTTTCTCACTTTGTGTAGTTTGTTTCCCCAGTTTTTTCCTGTTCATTTTAGTGTTTGTAGTTCTTTTTGTTAATTCCTTCTTTCAGATGACTGATTTCTGGTGGTCTACTCTTGTTTAAGCAGGAGACTATAAAGTAGATTGGGGCATGATTCATAGTAGCCAAAACATGAAAGCAACCCACATGCCCATCAGCTGATGAATGGATAAACAAAATATGGTTTGTTCATACAATTGAATATTATTCAGCCATAAAAAAGAATGGTGTTCTGATTCATGTCCATTGATGAACTTTGAAAACATTGTGCTAGTGAAAGAAGTCGGGTACAGAATGTTGAATTGTACAATTCTGTCCATGTGTTGCCCAGAACAGGCAGATTCATAGAGACAAAAAGCAGATGAATAGTTTTCAGGGAATGGGGTGGGGTGGATGGATTGAGACTGACTGATAATAGGTGTAGGATATTTTGGGGAAAGATGGAAATTATTTATTTATTTATTTATTTTCCTCCTCCTCCTGGTGATACTGGGGATTGAACCCAGGGCCTTGTGCATGCTAGGCAAGCACCCTACCAACTGAGCTATCTCCCCAACCTTTTTTTTTTTTGCAGTGCTGGGGATATTGGATCCAGGGCCTTGTGCTTGTGAGGCAGGCACTCTACCAACTGAGCTATCTCCCCAGCCCAGAAATTATTAGACCAAAAATTTTTATACTGTTAAGAGAACCTTGTTTAGTTTTAATTTTTAGTTTTTCTAATAAGCCAAGTCTGTGGCATCAACCTTAGTCTTGGGCCA
Organism: Sciurus carolinensis; assembly: GCF_902686445.1. Taxonomy (NCBI): domain Eukaryota; kingdom Metazoa; phylum Chordata; class Mammalia; order Rodentia; family Sciuridae; genus Sciurus; species Sciurus carolinensis. The sequence goes on from NC_062226.1 coordinate 4,189,744, forward strand.
GGGATCATTACCCTTATTACGATGTACTTGATACAGCTTTCACTTTGTTAATGGAATACTGTAGTGAGTGTAGACTTCATTAATTACCTAATTAACTTATTTTTGCAGTGCTAGGGATTGAACTCAGGAAATAAAATATACTAGGCAAGTACCCTACCACCAAGCTATGTCCCCAGCCTAAGTACTGACTCTGTTTTATAAAAAATTCATTGGTATCCTATTTAGGATCTGAAGTATAGTGTTTGATTATTCAGTAATATACCTTATTGCAGGTGGAATATAATGACATTAACGTAGAATTGTCCCTCAACACAAAAAGCAGGAGCAGCTTCAATTTTTAGAGATGTGAATCTTTTTTATGCTGACGTGGCTGAGAGAAGACGTATTTGTTTGTTTAATTCTTGCACTTAAAACATAAGTATTAATTAGATAAATATATATTATGTGGGCAGGGATCAGTTTTGTTTTTTTATTTTTAATTTTTTGCAACCAGTTATGCACATGCCCTTTTGTGTTAAAAGTTAGGTTTGCTGATTCTGCTTGCCGTTCTTTACTGTCACCTCTCTGTGGGTGTAGTGTGGTTGTGACAGGTCGTGTAAAGGGAACAGGCAGGAAGGAATGTTCTGGTGCACCAGCTTTGCTTTTCAGTGGTTGCACTCTTCCTTAGGGAGATGACTGTCTTGTTAGCCAATCTCAGATTGTAATTTGTTTTGAGAAGAAAATGCAACAGACATGATGAGTGACATTGGGAGACTGCTGTTGAAAACTGGCTGAGAACCAGAAGAGAGGTTTGGGTAGGAGATGGGATGGGTTAGGCTGTCAAGAAAATAGCACTTTGAGATAGTGTCTAGAGTACGTACGCAGAGGGAGATTATGTAGCCTTACAGGGTGCAGGTGGGGATTTCATTCTCAGTTCATTAAACAGGTATTGGAAGATATTTTCACTGGTGAGTGTTGGAACTGGGGAATAGTAATAGACACCAGTTTACATATTTTTGCATGTCATTCTTGGGTGCTAGGGGAGAATAATGTGTAGAAAAACATGTAGAAGTATAGCAACCTGGAGGTACATGCTGGTGGTTTGAGTAGTAGCTGTGGGAAGGCAGAGGAGTCAAGATATTGGGGGTAGACTTCGGAGAGAAAACTCTCATGACTTGCTGATGAAGTGGATGTGGAAGTTGAATGAGAGCATGATTAAGAAATTAGGATTGAAAATTTCCCAGAAATAGAGAACACTCATAATAATGCCCAAGGAAGCTGAGTCAAGTATACACAGATAGTTGTATATATTTATGAATGTATTAAAGGGACAAGTTCCAATAATAGTATTGTTTATCATAGGTACACATAAAAATACCCAGAAATAGATAAGATGAAAGAATGGGAAAAGATACAACAGACAAACATGAACTAAAGAAAGCTGGAGTTGCTTTAGAGTCAAACCTATTTTAACATGGACGCAATTTAACAAGGGACAGACAGTAGATGCCAAGGAGGGAGCAGAAACCCAAGAGCACACTTCAGTAGTAAACAAGTATGTAGTGATACAGTCTGAGGTGTACAAGCAGCAGGAGACAGGACAGTTGCAGATGATAAGAATGCTCCACCAGGTATTCAGTAATGTAGTTCACTAAGATGAGAATGAACAGAGCAGTGAATAATTGGAATGCACAATACTGATCATTTATAGATGGTCTCCATAGAAATCCCAGTAAAATCAATATTTGAGTACAAGGTTCATATATAAAATGATTATTGTCCCTTTATGTCTCCAATAAGTATTTAGAAAATATGAAAGAAATTATGATATGGTAACCATAGCTACATACCTGTTAGGAATTATCCTAATAGTAAATCACAAGATATTTATGGAAGAACACTTTAAGTCTTTTATTTTGAAAGTCAAAATGGAAGATTGTTCATCCTTTATTCAAAATGAAGAGAGATGCTATATTCTTGGATGAGAAATTTTCCCATTATAGAGATGTGACTTCTTTCTGAATTGTAAAAAGTTTGGTCAAGTCAAGATCAAGACTCTGATCAAAACCAAATTAAAAATTTTGTTCAAAACCAAAAACTAGGCACAGTAGCTCATGCCTGTAATCCCAGTGGCTCAGGAGGCTCAGTCAGGAGACTTACAAGTTCAAAGCCAGCTTTAGCAACTTGGCAAGCCCCTAAGCAACTTAGTGAGATTTCCCCCCCCTCAAAATAAAATGCAGAGAAAGGGCTGGGAATGTGGCTCAGTGGTTAAGCACCCCTGCGTTCAATCCCTGGTATTAGAAAAGAAAAATTCCAAGTTAAAACCAAGAAATTAGTTCAAGTTAAATTCATGCAAAAATGTTTTGAGACGATAAACTTACTTTAAATTTTCTAAATTAATTTTTTTAAGTAAGAGTGAAATCTAATATAGTCACTTCATTTTGTGATTACCACGTGTCTCATGTTAAGCCACTTGCTCCAGTGCAATTCCATGTTCCACTTTCTCCTAAACAAAACCAATGCCAGAAAGCAGAAAGTGAGAAGTGTTGGATACCTTTCTTACAGTAAGGGTTTTTACCACAGTTACATCTTTCTAGGAGCTGGATGCTTCATCGGCCCAGGACCAACTCCTGGCAAAAAGGATTAAGGAGAATTGTGTTTGTAATGTGTTACAGGATTGTTTCTGTCCTGGATTTTAAACTTTTTCTTCTTGAAAGTGTGGAGGTGTTTTATGGGGGGGAAGGAAGTGAAATAAAGTCAGATGGGAAAGCAAAAAGAAAAGAGCAGTGTAATGGATGAACTTGCCTCATCTAATATTAAGATAGTTGAGAGCAATAGTAATAGGCATGTAAGAGTGGCACAGGAAGAGGTGACTAGCGCAGTGAAGCAGTTGAGAACCATGGCTCCTGAGCATGAAGCCCTCACATCGATGACCACCTAGGATAAGATGAATAGGCCACCACAGGTCAGTGGGGAAGGGTATGCAGGCAGTGCCGAGAAAGCTGGCTCACGCCATTGAGAAGAAATAGGCTGGGTCTGTACTTTCTAGTCATCCTCATTCTTGGTGTCAGCTACCTGTGGTCAACCATGGTCCAAAAATACTACATGGAAAATCCCAGAAATAATTCTGCCCACCCCTGTAGCATGATAAAGTCTAGCTCCAAATGTGAACCATCCTTTTGTCCAACATATCATGATCTGTATGCTGTCTGCTAGTTACTTAGTAGCCACCTTGCTTATCAGATTGACTTACAGCATCACAGAGCTTGTGTTCAAATAACCTTTACCAAAGTATAAGAAAAGTGATGCTGGTAATTTGGATATGCCAAAGAGAAACCATAAATTGATTCCTTAAAGTAAAAAGATAGAAGTTCTGGATTTTTATTTGGGGTTTGATATATGCTCTTTCAGGTATCCACTGGGAGTCACACATAAGGGGGACTGTTAAATATTTCAAATGTAAAACTTTTCTGCTATTAGAAAAAAATATCAGCCTGTTTTATCAAGGTGGCACTGAAAGCTAAGAATAAAGCTCCTATCTCTCCCAAAGTGGTAGTCAGAGTAAGGGCTTTTGAAGCCAAGAAGGCAGTGCTGAAAGGCATCCGTGACCACAAAAAGATCTACACATCACCCACCTTCTAGCAGCCCTAGGCACTAGTTCAGGAGGCAGCCCAGATAATCTTGGAAAAGTGCCCAGGAGAAACATGCTTGACCACTGTGCCATCAGGTTCCCTGGCTGCTGAGTTCACCATGAAGGGGAGAGAAGACAAGAGCACAGTCGTGTTCATTGTGGACATCAAGGCCTACCAGCCAGACAGGCTGTGAAGAAACTCCATGAGGTTGATGTGGCCCAGGAGAACACCCTGGTCAGTCCTGATGGAGAGAAGAAGGCTTGCTTTGAGCTGGTTCCTGAGTATGCTGCAGTGGGTGTTGCCAACAAAATTGGGATCTATACAGAGTCCAGCTGCTAATTTTTAATATAATTTTCTTCACCACTTAATAAAAGTGGAAAATAACAGAAAACCTGTCAGTTCAGGTGACATAGAAACCCAATAAGCATTAACCACAAAATGAGATGATGATGGATTTAACTGTCCAAGACTGTTTTCATTGAAGGACCCTATATTCAAAGTTGACTGATGAGAGGAAGAGAGTTAAAACATTCCAAAATTCACAAGGTACTAAGAGCTGGAAATTTTATTAGGACTTAACAGATCAGCAGAAAATAGAATTCAGTAGAAGATGCATAACAAAAAGCCAGTTTGCAGAAGGGATACGCAAGTGGCAATAAGTATATGAAGTGTTAACTCACACTAAGAAGGGAAGGAAATTAAAGTTATAGTGGTGAGCAGCAGTTTGTGATCCTTTTTGTCTAGCAGTCTCACTTGAATTTACTCAGAAGAGGATCATGTGCACATGTCCATCCATAAGGACTTGTTGGTCTTGGGATTTTCTCTTATGGGATCGTTTATGCAGTTGGAGCCAGTTAAGTGAATGGATGAATAAAATGTAGTTCCATATTAGGGAATATAATGCCATTGTTAATGCCAAAAGACTTGAAAATATTGATGAGAAAAGAAAGCTGATTTGTAGTACAATACTATTTTATGTAAATCACACCCACCTGCCACCCACACACATAGTTTTTTTCAGTGGTACTATACCAACTACAGTATAGTGGGTTCTAAGGTACAGTTGTGAATGGAATAGGAATACAGGAAAAATCAAAAGGGCCTTGTATACCAATGGAAGTGCATCATGAATTGAAGATGTTAACTCTACATGAGATGAAGGGGGAGAAAAATAACAGTAAGAGAGTAAGCATTGAATTTGGTGAATGGCAAATTTGATGGATCAATGATTAAGACAGGGTGTATATAAAAGTAGTGAATGAAAAATGTTTTGAAAACCAATGCGTTGAAGGGGAGCAGAACAAAAAAAAAGCAACATGGTGATTAGAAGATCAGGAAGCTTTGGGGGCTGGGGCGGGGGCTCAGTGGTAGAGCACTGGCCTAGCGTGTGTGACACTGGGCTCAATTCTCAGCACCACATATAAATAAATGAAATAAAGGGCTACTGACCCCAACAACAACAACAAAAAACCTTAAAAGATAAGTTTTTCATGTGGGTGTATTAGCTAAATTATTGGGAATGAACAGTGGATAGAAATTGATGTAAGAAATGAATAACTCTAGAGTTTGAGTTCTAAAGAGGAGAGAGACCCAGAATGTGAGTTTGCAGAGACATGTGATGATGGCTTGAGTTGAAAGCCAGTTGCTCTGTTTTGGGTTTTTTATCTGCTTGTCTCATGAAAGGCAAGGCAACCTTCGATACTGTGAGCCGAGCCAGTGCCGCAGGGACTCCTTTTCCTCAAACAACTGTTTTTATGTAATTTTTTTCTCAAGAAAACACCCTTAGAAACACAACCATCTCGTTATAACCAAAATACTTAGTATTTGTGAACATACTTTTGTCAAATCTTATTATTAGACTATTTTGTCTGAGAAAAGTTAAATTATTAGGAACGTTTTCTAGAATGATCCTTTCTGTATAGTTACTGGGCGGGGGGGAACTCAGATCTCCTTTGAGAAAAAGGCCTACCTCGGTCTCCATCTTTCCACCCTGGTAAAGAAAGGAGCAGGGTATTCTTTTTTAAGGTACAGTGGTTTGTGAGGTTGTTACATCATTACCACTCCTTTCATATTTGTAAAGCCACAAGTGTCAGTTTCTGTTCAGCGTATTCTAAATGTTCTTGTATTCAGGGAGTTTGATTTTTGTGTATAATTCTTTTCATCCTCTGAACCTGGTGGGATTGGGATTACTTCAGCCTTGATAACACTCTGGTGGACCACAGCATCCAGTTTGACTTTCAGCTATTACTTGGTATGAAAAGGTTAGCTCTTGCCATTTATAATTTTTAAATTTCCTAGATCCAAATGGATTATGAAAAACAAGAAAAAGAACCAAATGAGTCTTGAAGCAGATAAAACTTCATCAAGTACACAAGCCAGTGAATTATATACTACGTTGAGTGTATTTTTTAGGATTTCTTATCTAGCCAAGTTGCTCTGTGATGTCTCCAGAAGTTCAGCAGTCATTGATAGGCCATCATAACTGTGGAGTTGGTATAGAAGTTCATATTAGACCTATATCATTTCAAAATAAAACTGTCTGCCCTCCTCCTTCCAGGGTAGAAACTAGCTAGGATCTCTTTAGGCATTCTCAGGCACATCTCATGTTCTCTAAGATAAACAGTGATGCATTTTTCCTGGTCCAGTCTTTTTCTCTTTGTTGTACACACTAGGATGCTGTTGCAGTATAGTATACCAAATAACTTTACCCTTTTAAAAGTGTTCAGTTGAGTGATTTTAGTAAATCTGCAACATCAGACAACCATCACTATAGTCCAGCTTTAGACTATTCTGTGACTCTGTGATAATCCTTATGTCTTTTGCAGTCACTTGCCATTCCCACGACTAGCGCCAGGCAGACACTGATCTACTTTCTGTCTGTAGACTTGCCTTTTCTGGACATCTCAGACATAGCTAGGCAGTATGTTGGTCTCTTGTATCCAGTTCCTCTCGTTTACCCATGTTGTCTGTCTGTTAGTGTTTGATGATCTTTTTGCCAAATGAGATTCTGTTGTCGGTGTGTGAATGTCCTCTTGTTTATCCATTCACCAGTTGCTGACTTTTGGGTTGTTTCCAGGCTTTGATGATTGTGAATAGTGCTGGGAGCAAGTGATGCACTTTTGAGGATGATTCTATAATGTGATACTGTAGGGTACTCTAGCTGAGAATTGGGTGATAGAGACTGATCGTGACTGTGGTCCCAAGTCCTACCTTACCAGCAGATGCAGATTCAGTTCTTTTCCCATCCCCTGCCCATAATATTGTGAGTTTGAATTGGCTAACTCTGGTGCAGAAGCAGCTCACCATCAATAGTTTTTGATGTTAAGTTTTATCAGAGGAACTGTGACCAATTACAGATTTAAATACTCAAGGACTAAAATGGTATAGTTAGATAAAACTCTTCTTTAGATCCAAAACAATTTGTTTTCAGAAAATTGAAACATAAATGACTTATTTGTACTGGTAGTCTTCATTGTAAATTGGGATTTGGGAGGAGTCTTCTTTGTTTCTCTGAAGACTCTCAAGGGCACTTCTGAGTTTGGGGCTTCAGCAAGTCAGGAGATGGGAATAGACTTTTTTAGAAACTGTCAAGATGATCTGCTGGTTAGAAATCCCAAAGATGCCACAAATCCAGGTCCTTTGGGATTTGTGAGCCTGCTACCAGTGCTGTCTAGCAGTACTTTATTGCTTCTGCAGTGTACAGTGCAGTCACCACTGGTGGCTGTTGAGCACTCCCAGTGTGGCTAGTTCCTGAGAAGAGGAATTTTAATTTAAAAATTTTAACTAACATAAATGTGAATAGCCACATTCAGCTAACAGCTGCTGAATTGGGCAGGGCAGTGCCAGACAAGTTCATTAAGCTGCCACAGTTTACTTTTCAGGTTGTCCCTTGAGATTCTAAGTTCTAAGTTTATTGTTGCTAACTTTGGGAAATTGTGCTGTTTTGGCATGATCTTCCACAATGTTTTTGCTTTCTTAATTTGCTTTTTTTGCTATTTATAGGTGGCACAGGAATGGATCAGCTCTCCAAACAAAGAAAATTTCTTTCAGTTGCATTTACGAAAATTTCCAGCTGATTATAAGAAAACCTGGGAATTTGTGGGTAAGTTTTTTCTTATGCAACTTGGAGTGTATGATACAATAATTGGAAATTTCTGTGTAAGAAAAGATATCATTGTTTGAATTTTCTGGGACATATCTTTGCAACCTCTTACAACAAATATGTTATGTTCTAGTTAATGAGTGATAGGACAGTTATGAATATAAAATTCATGGGTTTCTCTTCCATACTTTAATTAGATACTGCAGGCTGAAGTATCAGTGGAAGCTGCAGTTGGGAGGGAGAGAGTAAGGAAATGCTGAAGGGGGCGTGACAGAGGCTGTCTGTAGATTCTGAGCAAGTATTCCTAGTATTCCTGGTATGTTCTTATATTCCTGGTTCATAATTGGTCTGATCCCATCTCGCTTTGATGTGTTAGTTATAAAAATACACTAAATGTTTAGAACTCCTTAAAATAAAACACATTATCATGTGCAAGGCTATTCCTTGCACCCAAAGTTCAATTGCTTACACCCAAATAAATAAATAAGTTGCATCAGTTTTCTTTTTATCCTCCCCCCATGCAAATCCCATCCTACTCCAAAGGTTCACTTAGTGAAAATGAGCACAAGTGACTATTTGGGGGGGAATGACAGTATATATTCCCTGTAGGCTATTTAGGAAATATCAACAAGCAATAAACATCACCCTGCACAGTTCCCATCATTGAGACATATTTCCATTAACATTTTGGTATTTCTCTTACTTGTAAACTTTATTCTTTTTCTTATTAAGAGTGTGTATGTTAAGTCATTGTACTTATGCTAGGCATATTTCATTAGTCATTCAGCAAATGCTGACTTTACTTTATTGACCTGATAGTAGACGGATCTAGTGCAGTATGTTTAACTGTGAAGAAAACACAGGAAGGTTATACACACACACACTTTTTTTTTTTTTTTTTTTTTAGAGGTGGGGTGTGTACCTTTTCCACTGAAGCTACATCCCCTGCCCTTTCTCTCTTTAAATTTTTTTTTTTTTAAAGTTGTAGTTGGACACAATACCTTTTTTTGGTAAAGTTGTAGTTGGAAACAATACCTTTATTTTATTTATTTGTTTTTATGTGGTGCTGAGGATCAAACCCAGTGCCTCACATATGCTAGGCAAGTGCTCTACCACTGAGCTACATACAACCCCAGTCCCTTTTTTTTTTAATTTTTTGAGACAGAGTTTCTTTAAGTTGCTGAGGCTGGTCTCGAACTTGCCAATCTTGCCTCAGTCTCCCAAGTAGCTGGGATTACAGACATGTGCCATTGTGCCCGAGGAAGCTCATATTTGACTTATTTTCATTTAACATATTGTAAGTACCTTCATTGTAATTAAATAATAGCAACAATATATTTAATAGTTACGGTTATTCCATTGTGAGCATATTCATTTAGCCAGTCATTCCTATTTAGACTTAAACCTTCTATATCGTTTTTCACTATTATAAGCACTAAATGAATCCCTTTGCTCCGACTGTATGCACATTTAAGCCTTCTGGTTCAGGCCGGGGTTGTGGCTCAGTGGTAAAGTGCTTGCCTATCATGTGTGAGGCACTGGGTTCAATTCTCAGCACCACATGTAAATTAAGTAAATAAAGGTCCATTGACAACTAAAAAAAATAAAAATAAATAAAAATTAAAAAGAGACTTGTGGTTCATGTTGTCTTGGCTATTGAAAGGAATCTCATTTTCACTTCCAACAGTAGGATGTAAGGGTGTACATTTTTCACATTTGCTACCTTAGACATTTTATGTGTGGAAAGTGTATATTCTTTAAGGTTGAACTTTTGTTCCCTAGCATTTACTTGGTTATTTGTGTTCTTGGGTATAGTTCTGCCTATTCATGTGCTCTTTTCCCTTTTTCTTTGTTAGGGGTATTGTTATTTTCTTAACTCGTATCTGTCATTGCAATTTTTTTTTTGGGGGGGGTTTCATTATTTTCTCCATTTTGTCTTGCTGTTTTGGAGGCATAGATTTTTTTTATTTTTATGTATTCAGAACTACCATATTTATTTCTTCATAGTTTTTAAAAATATATATAGGTACAATAACCACAAAGCATAAAACCATTTAGAAACAAGTCTCCCCCCCTCCCTGCCATAAACACCTGTTTTTTACCTCTCTGCAAATTGGTACTGACTCCTAGCAGTAGTTCAGCTTTCACAGGAATAATGTTACTGTTGGTGGGGAGGTCCTGAGGCACAGCCTGTTTTAGCAGCTAATCACTGGGGTTTTCCCCATTTTTTTGCCTCTAGTTTATCTAAATCTTTGTCTTAGTTCTGGAAATTGATTTCATTTTTTTCCCTTGCACTTGCAGGATAGAACTATGAAAACATTTATCATTTTGTGCCACCCAAAGCCCACCTTGGTGTTATGGTTTGGTATGAGGTGTCCTCAAAAAGCTCTCTTATGAGATGATGCAAGAAGGTTCAGAGGGGAAATGATTGGATTTTGAGTCTTTATCAGTGGATTAATCCCTAATGGGGTTAACCAAGTAGTAACTGGAGACAGGTGGGGTGTGGCTGGAGGAAGTGGTTAATTGGGGGGCGTGGCTATGGGGTATATAATTTATGTCTGGAGAGTGGAGTCTCTCTGCTTCCTAATCACCTTGATGGGAGCTGCTTCCCTCTGCCATCCTCTCCCACCATGATATTCAGCCTCACCTTGAGCCCTGAGGAATGGAGCTGGCCTTCAAAGGACCAAGACCTCTGAAACCATGAGCCCTAAATAAACTCTTCCTCCCTTGCAGCTGTGAGTCAGGTCATTTAGTCATAGCAGCAAAAAAGCAGACTAAAACACTTTGGAAATTTTGTGTCCTTTCTTTTCACACCCGGAGGGGGAAAAAAAAAAAAAAAAAAAAACTAAGGTTATTACCTGGGCTATACTTTTTCTCCCCTTATTCTAGCCAGCACAACCAAAAACAACTGGGGGACCCAGCTGTTTGCTCTCCTGGAGTTGGGTCTATCATTTTCAAATTCCTTGGGTAACTTATACCTCTCCTACACTAGATAATTTCATTACTTACTCAGGCACCAAACGAAAGTTTATCATACCCCACTTTCATCCTTCCTTTTCCCAAACACTGCTTTTAGCGAGTTAGGGTTGTTCTGGTGAATTCTACTTCTGACCCCAACACTGGTGAGAATGGAGAGTCCCCAACAACCCCTTCTACTGTGTTTGATGATTTACTAAGAAGAGTCATGGGACTCGCCGTATAATCATCTTCATGGCTATGATTTATAATCAGGAAAGAAAACAAAGCAACAGAAAAGGGAAGGGGCATGCTGGACTAAATCTAAAGGTAACCAGGATCCTGTGAGTCCTCTTCTAGTGGAGTCACAACGAATGTGCTGTGTTGTCTTAGAAACCTGTTGCAACAACACACAAGAGATGTTTCTACTAGAAAAGCTCATTAGAGACTTAAGCTCACCGTAGGTATAAACCAAATATACCAAAGTTCTAGTCTCCAGGAAAAACAGTGTTTCACTTAGACTGTTATTTTCACAAACAGGTTAGACACACTAAGCTATTTTTCCCAGGACTGTCCTGAAACCCAAGTTCCTTGGCACCAACCAAGGGCCAGCCTTGCAAGCAGGCCTTTCAAAGGAGAGCAGGTGCACTATGCTCTTCTTCTGCACAGCATGGATGAATAATGGCATTTTTGCTGAGTCTGCATCCAGAAGTGGATTATGGAATATGAGTGTGTGCCTAAGTCCAACTTCAGGCGATAAAGCCAAGCCTGTTGTACAAAATTAAATACCATCAGCAGTATATAAGAAGTGATAGTGTTCCATGTCTATGCCAGCACTTTGGTAGGGGTTGTTACAGTTTTAGCTGCTATGATGGATGTTACTGATGGGGGTTCCTTTTATTCACTTGTTTTTCCTGGCCTGCCCTTCCTTACTGCAAGGATGGGAAGTGAGTTGAGAGTGTGAGTGATCATTTGCTGGAATTTGGTATTTTTAAACTTATCATTTACAGAAAATTTGAAGTTTGGGCATTACTTATCTTCACATATTCTAGAGCATGACTTCTGCATCTTTTTTTTTTTTTTTTTTTCTCATTGCTATTAGTGATTCATAACGGGTTTTGCTCCCTAAAGGACATTTGGTGCAGGCAACATACAGAGATATTTTTGGTTATCAAAACTGGAGTCGAGGGCTGGGGAGATAGCTCAGTCGGTAGAGTGCTTTCCTTGTAAGCACAAGGCCCTGGGTTCGATCCCCAGCACCGCAAAAAAAAAAAAAAACTGGAGTCGAGGGTGGCAGTTGATACTGGCATAAATGCAAATTTAAGCAACATTGAGAAACACTCTCGTATATTGTTTTGGGAGGAAATATTATGAGAGGTTAACCTAGGAGGCTGCCATTGCTTTCGACTGCTTCCCTGGTATTTTTACATCACCTTCTGGAAGTCACTTTTACAGAAGTATAATTTACTTCCAAAAAATAGATTCTTTATTGAAGTGAAATTCACATAATTATAACCATTTTAGAGTGTTAATTCCGTGGCTTTTAGTATACTCAGTGTTGTCCCACCCTCACCTCTGTCTAGGTCCAGAGCATTTTCATCATGCAAAAGGAGACTGCACCCATAAGTAGCCCTTCCGGTCCCCTCCTGACGACCCTCAGGTGCTTCTGTCCCTGTGGATTTGCCTGTCGTGGCTGTGTCTCATAAGTGGAATCATTTGTGGGGGGAACCTCTTCTGTGTGGCTTTTTTTACTTAGCAAAACATTTTCAAGGCTCATTTGTGTTCACTCCCTTTAACAAAATATTTTAAGTTAAAAGATAATGCAAAATTGGTGATCCTAACCATTTTAAGTATTCAGCTTGGTGGTGTTAAGTATAACTTCTTTTATTTTCTTTTCTTTTTTTTTTAACCTGTGCTGGACATGGAACTCAGGTCCTCACACATGCTAGGCCAGTGGTCTACCACTGAGCTCTTCCCCGGCCCTTCATTCTTTTATGGCTAAATAATATTCCATTGTATGGATATGTGCCACAATTTGTTTATCTTTTCATTGGTGTGGACATTTGAACTATTATGAAAAACTCAGGCACAATTCAAAGTTTGACACATGTATACATTTAAGTATTCACCACCTAAGTTAAAATAACAGTCATCCTCAAAAATTTGTTTCTCTGTGGTCATTCTTCTCCTCTTTTCCTGTTCCTTTTAGTCACTGGCCTGTTTTCTGTCACCGTCAATTCACCTTCCCTAGAATTTTATATAAATGGAATTCTGTAATATGTTGTCTTTTGCGTCTTGCTACTCTTATTTAATGTTTTTAAGATTTTTTTCACATTGAATGTACCAATAGTTTGTTCCTTTTCACTGCCCCAGTATTCCATTGTTGTGTATTTATTACAGTGGTGTGTCCATTCACTAGTTTGATTGACCTTTGAGTTCTGTCCTATGTCTTTTTATGAATGACATGACTGTAAATGTATATGTAGAAATCTGTGTGGGATAGGGTTTATATTCTCTTGTAACTGTCTGGAAATGGGACTGTTAGGTAGTATAAGTGTGAAACTTCATAAGAAGCTGCTAAGTGTGTCCTTATACAGTGCCACCAGCAGTGCATGAGCTCTCCACCCCTCCATTACCTTGTCAGCACTGTCAGTGCTTTTAATTTTGGTGATTCCGATGAGTGTGTAGTATTATGTCGTCATGGCTTCAGTTTGCTTCAGGAATATTAATGACATTGCTGGATGTGGTGGTGCACACCTATAAACCCAATGGAGAGGCTGAGGCAGGAGGATCGCAAGTTTAAAGCCAGCCTAAGTGACTTAGCGAGGACCTAAACAGCGAGACCCCATTTCAGAATAAAACAGTAAAAAGAGCTGGGGATGTGACTCAGTGTTAAGCACCCCTGGGTTTAATTCCTGGTACCGAAAAAAAAAAAGAAAGAAAAAGAAAAAATTTTTAAAGTATTTTTTTTTTAGTTGTAGATGTATACAATCCTTTTATTTTATTTATTTTTATGTGGTGCTGAGGATTAAACCCAGTGCCTCAATGCTAGGCAAATGCTGTACCACTGAGCCACAACCCCAACCCCCCAAAGAAGAATATTAATGATGTTGAGTGATGTTTCTTAACTTAATGGCCATTCCTGAGTCCCCTTATATTTTTCTTCCATTTTTTTTTAATTGGCTGACTTGTCCTTTGATTTTTGAGTTGAAGAAATTCTTCATATATTCTAAAGATAAGTTATTCATCAGATGATATATTGAAAATATGTCTTCCTGATCTGTGGATTGTCTCAATTTTCCTAACAGTGTCTTTTGAAGAGCAAAAGTTTTAATATTGATGACACCCATTGTCACTTTTTTTCTTTGATGGCTCATGTTTTTGGTATCATGAGAAATGGTTCCCTAACTCAGGGTCACAACAGTTTTCTCCTAGATTTTATAGTTTTAACTTTCATGATTATGTTGGTACACAGTTGTTTAGTTTGTTTATTTTCAGTTATGTAATCCTATTTTTTTAGTGCATTTTAATTATACAGGATAATGGTTTTCATTGTGGCATAATATACTTTGACCGTATATACCTTGAATTTATTTTTGTACACGGTACAAGGCAAGGTTGGGAGGTTGTGTCCCCCCACCCCTTTTAAATCACATATTCAGTTTTAGTGATATTTGTTGAAAAGATTATCCTTCTCGGTCTTGTGTCAGAATCTCAGTTGACCTTGAGTGCAAGTATATTTCGGACACACTATTCTCTTTATCTTACACCAATACTGCACTCTTGATTACTATACCATTAAAAAAAGTATTGAAATCTAATTTCAGTAATTAACTTAAGCCCTCCAGCTCTGTTTTTTTTTTTTTTTTAAATTTTTTTATTCTAATTAGTTTTACATAACTAGAATGCATTTATATATTACTGGTGGGAATGCAAAATGGGGCAACCATTATGGAAAGCAGTATGGAAATTCCTCAGAAAACTTGAAATGGTATCACAATTTGACCCAGCTATCCTTTACTTTCCTCAGTTTATACCCAAAGGACTTAAAATCAGCATACTTCAGCGACACAGCTATATCATTGTTTATAGCAGCTCAGCTCACAATAGCTAAACTATGGAACCAACTGAGGTGCCATTCAACAGTTCTGCTGTTTTAAAAAAGAAGGATCTTTGCTGGTTGAGATGGTGCATGCCTTAATCACAGTGACACAGGAGACTGAAGCAAAAGGATCACAAGTTCAAGCCCAGCCTCATCATCAACTTAGCAAACCCTATCTCAAAATAAAAAAAACAAAATGGATTGGGGATGTAACTCAGTGGTAAAGTGCCCCTGGATTCAATCCCCAGTTTCACCCACACACAAAGCGTTTTTTTCATCACAGATTTTAGAATCAGTTTGAGAATTTGTATAAAAATGCTTGCTATTTTGACGGGTTGTTGTGAGTATACAGATTTACATGGTGAGAGATGACATTTTAACGGTATCAAGTCTATTTGTTTATTTTGCAGTACTGGGGATTGAACCCAGGGACATTTTACCACTGAGCTACATTCCCAGCCCTTTATTTTATTTTGAGATAGATTCTCACTAAGTGGCTGACACTGTGTTTGAACTTGGGGTCCTCCTACCTCATTCTCCTGAGTAGCAGGGATCACAGGCAAACACCATTGCCCCAGCCCACTATCAAATCTTTAATCTTCATATATCTCCCCATATTTTTAGACTATCTTTAGTTTCTCTCACTAGAGTTTTATATTTTTCAGGGTATAGTTCTTCACATATTTTATTGGAATTATCCCATATCTTTGGTTAGTGATTTAGTCTACCTAGTCCCATTACTTAGTTCTTTAGATCACTACGTTGTTGCTGGATTCAACAATTGATACTGAATTTTCTTCTTCCATTGCTTGCTCTGTTTTCTCAGTGTCATTTACTTGGCAAGTATTCTTCCTTGTTTAGGATACCCTTGATAGATTCAAGGTAAGTTCTTATATGTACTTATATCTGTTCCTGAATTTTCTTCTGAGGTTTTGAAAGTGGAGAACAAATGAGAGAATTTTTTTATATTAAATGCCAGAATAAACATCAAATAAATAAAATGTGTCAGTCACTTCTTACTATTATGATTTCACCTGTTTGGCTTTGTAGATGGTCCCTTCCTCTCTCCCTTTGCAGTGGGGATTGAATCCATAGTCTCAAACGTGCCAGGCAGTTGTTGTGTCACTGAGTGACATGCCAGTCTTTTTTATTTTTTGTTTTGACACAGAACCTCTGTAAGTTTCTCAGGCCGGCCTGAAGCTTGCAATTCTGCTGCCTCAGCTCCCGAGTAGCTGGGATTACATGTGTGCACCATCCTGCCCAACTATGATAACCATTTTTAAGAAATTTTTTAAAATATTATTAATCTTTTGAATTTCTTATTGGCTTAGATGACCATTTTAAACTATACAAAGTCTACTAGGGCTGTGAACTTTGGAACTTAATACGAGAATTTAATTTTCTTACTCTTATTTAAAATAATACTGTTCAAGTCATATGAATGCCAATTTCTTACTGTTTCATAGTTTATCTGGAAGAATGTGAACTGGCTAAACAGCTTCATCCAAAGGAAAATGATTTGGTGTTTTTAGTTCCTGAGAGAGTAAATGGAGAGAAAAAAGATACAGAGAGAAACTGCTTGCAAGATCCCCAGGAATATCACTGTGGTTATGTTCATAAATTTCGCCGCACTTCAGTTGGTAAGCAGATGATGAGGCATTGATGAGTCTTGTCAGAGAAAGCTCTTCTCCTTTCTAACTCCTACTTTACTAGTCCTGTTTTTGCTGCCTATTTTGCCAAAATAGGCACTTGCTATTGCCAGAGTTCCTTTTCAGTGCTTTCTAGACTCAAGACCCTATATTTATTGCTATAGCTTTGTGATTTAAAAGCTTTCTTTTTTTTAGTATACTCCTATTTTTGGTGTCTTTATCTGTCATTATGTTTGTTATTACAGAGACCATTTGTAACCATCTTTTTGTTGTATCTTAAATCACATTCCAGACTTTATATTTGACTAATTACTGATAAGAAGACTAAACAAAAAACTCATTGTAAGGTAGCTTGAGGAATCTGCAGTTTCCATCACTTTTGTGTATTTTATGAGAGGAACTTCTTTCCCAAAAGTAACACAGACTTGGATTTGAATTTAACAAATAACCTCCAATGTACCAGACAGTGTGCCTCATTCTTACTATGCACATTTATAAACTTCTCCAAAGCCCTGTAAGTCAGTATGAATTATTCCTTGTTCAGGAAACCATGGCTTCAGGGATGTTAAGTAACTATCCAAGATGGTTGTCAGTATCAAATGGTCAGTCCAGAATTGAAATTACCTCCCCCCACTACCCCCCGAATAAGATAGGGGTCTCACTTTGTTGCCCAAGGTGGTTTCGAACTGCTTGTTGGCCTCAAGTGATCCTCCTGCCTCTGCCTCCCAAGTAGCAGAGTCTACAAACATACTCCACCATGTCTGACTTGACACCTAGTTGTGCTTAACTTCACAGTCCACATTATTTTATTCCAAGCTGCCTTTTTAACACTTGCAACTTGAATATGAAGCAAAGAACATGATTTCTTAATTTCCCCTCCTTCTTCCATCATATCTTAAAAAGTAGCAATAAACCTTCTTTGACTATACAGTAGATATCCTATGTTTATTAGTGTGATCAGAGCTTAATTCTTTGTGTAGAATTTAGGCGAGTACCAGCAGGACAGGCAAATTCCAGTTACTTGGGAGGCTGAGGCAGAAGGATCTTAAGTTTGAGACCAGCTTCAGCAATTTAGTGAGGGTCTAAGCAACTTAGGAAGACCCTGTCTCAAAATTAAAAAAGATACGGAGATGTGACTCAGTGGTAAAATTCCCCTGGATTCAATTCTCAGTACCAAAAAAAAAAGTAACAACAGGGATGTAGGCTTTATTTTTCTGGGATGATCTTCCCTGAACTCCTCACAGGCAAAACTCTCTGGCTTCTCCATCTGGAGAAATGGTAGGCATTTCAAACCTACTAAGCCAACATAAACACCTGGTTCCTACTGGACATCTCTTCCTTTGGTCTGTCCCAAATCATTCTTCCATTCACTCAGGCCAAAGCCTCGAGCTCATCCATAGTCTTTTCTTCCTGTTATACTGTATTTAATTGATCAGCAGATCTCATTGACAGGTCCTCACTTCTACATTCTGGTCCAAAGTTTTACCTAGATTACTGCAATAGCCTTATAAGTGGTTTCTCAACTTTTCTTATTGCAGCTTATTCTTTGTAAGAGTGATTGATTGTAATATGTGAGGTAGGGCGTGTTATTTCTCCACAGTGTGGCTTTTTGCCTCACTCTGAATAGCATTCAATTGTTGCTGTGGTCTTTGGAGTTCTCTATTTTATGCTCTAGATCTCCTAGCTATTTTCTCCCTGCTTTTCCTTCTAGCCGTGCTAGCCTCCTCTCTAAAATACTCCTGACACAGCTCTGCCTGCTGGCCTCGGTTGATGACTCTCCTTCATTATCTCTCTTCCTCCCTGCTAACAGTGCGGCTTACTCCCTTGCATCTAGTCCATGCCCAGGACACACTCAACAGCCTATGCACGTCCATCCACATCCCTTTCTCGTTACCTTTTCTCCTTTTTTCTAGTCCTTATCACCACAAAATGTTTATTTGGCGGTATCTGCTCCCTTTTCTAGAAAATAAGTCTGGCAGAGAAGCACATTGTCTGGTTCTTAGGAAACATTTATTGAGTGAATTATTCAAATATTTACAAAAGTATTCTTACTTAATTCTGAGTTATCTTTTTAACTGTACAGCATTCTTCACTGGTAACTGAATTTGCTTTCTCTTCTTGATAATAGTTCGTAATGGGAAATCTGAGTGTTCCCTTTGCATCCAGACTCAAGATAACTTGCCAGCCAACTTAAATGACCTTGTGAAATGCATTGTAATCAGTTCTCTGGTAACTACACAAAGGAAATTGAAAGCCATGTCTCTGTTAAGTGGTCGGAATCAACTAGCCAGAGCTGTTCTGAATCCAAACCCCATGGACTTTTGTACCAAAGATTTACCAACTACGACGTCTGAGAGAATTGTGAGTGCTGATTGTATATCAGGGAAGGTCAGGCAGAGTCATGCTGGGATGTTGAAATGTCATGTTTGTAGCTACTGTGCACTCCTGGGTGTCTACAAGACATGTGCTCACTGTGGGTTTGCAGTGGTGTTTGGTGTTTGATTTTCTTCAGTATTGCAAAGTGTGTAATTTAGGCTGCTTCAGGACAATAAAGAGTTGGGACTATGCTGGAAGAGCATCATTAAATGTTAGGTCAGCATCCTTACTGAAAGTTTTAGTAGGTGATCAGAATTCAAGAGGAAGAGTCTCAGTTTTAGTGGAGTGAGCTTTCCATTTGAATGATTAATGGTATGTTGCAGGTGCATGCACACATATTTTCCACTGTAAGAGTTGTGTATAAACTCCAGAAAATTAACACAGATCCAAAAGGAGGCTAATAATTTTGAACTCCTTCTATGTGCTAGGGCTTTTATTTGCATTATTTCAGTCAGTTCTCACCTTTCAAGGAATCCTGGACTTCATTGATAAGTTGAGGCTCAGAGAAGTTAGTTTAGTGACCTAACTTGAAAGTAAAACTAAAATTTAGTCTCAGACCTCACCCTGAATCCATGTTTTTTACACAGTATCACATTATATAAGGAAAGAAATCGTCGTGAAATATTTCTACTACGCACAGAGAGAATTCACTAAATGGAAAAAAAAAAAAGAAGAAAAATACAGAAAATACAAAAATGTAAATTATTAAATGAAATTTACTGGGCTGAGGTTGTGGCTCAGTGGTAGATCACTTACCTACCATGTGTGAGGTACTGGGTTTGATTCTCAGCACCACATATAAATAAATGAATAAAATAAAGGTCTATCAACATCTAAAAATATTTTTAAAAAAAGAAATTTACTGTGATTAACTCTGTAAGAATTACAAATTAGGGTTGGGGTTGTGGCTCAGTGATAGAGTGCTTGCCTAGCATGTGTGAGGCACTGGATTCAATCCTCAGCATACCACATAAAAATAAATAAAATAAAGGTGTTGTGTCCATCTACAACTAAAAAATATGTCCAAATGAAAAATGCAAAACAAAAAACAAAATAATAAAATTTTAAAGAATTAAAAATACAGTTGTAAGTGGGCTGAAGACTGCAGACATTAATTAGTAATTAGCAACTAATTAGTTTTCTTTCCACTAGTGAAAGCAGTTCTTTAGAGCACTGTAGGGTCTTGCCTAGCCATAACAAAAGCTTTTGTGTGGCACAGATTGGAATAAATTCAGATGTTTTTCATTACCTTTCTCAGACATCAATACAGAAGAACAAACAACTCGTTTCTACAACTGTCTTTTTCTACAGATTGCCTACTTAAGAGATTTCAATGAAGACCAAAAGAAAGCAATAGAAACTGCATATGCCATGGTGAAACACTCACCATCATTTGCCAAAATCTGTCTGATTCATGGACCACCTGGCACAGGAAAATCAAAAACCATTGTTGGCCTCCTTTACCGCTTACTGACAGAGGTAGGTTCCGGGGAGGACACTGGTGCTGTTAAGTGGGTGTGCTGTTTTACTTCAATTCACTGACATACAAGTATTGAAGTGTCTTTTCCCTTTTCCTTTTGTATGTTTTTTGTCTGCTTGCAGTAGTGGAGTGTGTATTTTTGATAACTAGAACTGTATCAGGAAGGGATGATGAAGGGAGGAAAGAAGTCAGAAGGGATTGTCTTATGTAAAACAAGTCCTGAGGACTAGAGGATGGTCTTCAGGCTTCATTTTAGGCACATGCGACACCAGGAAACCATCTGGAATGTCTTCCTGAGCTACATGTAGGTTGGACTGATTACTGACTAAAGTGGCTGTTAAAGTAAGGTTCAGAGAGTTAGGATAGAATTTTATAGCGGTGATTTTATTATCAGTGTAAGATGTAAATGCTTCTAATTATTTTTAACTGTTTATTATGGGAGCTTTTGAACATACATGGAAATAGAGAAAAACCTTAAAACTGTGTAAATAGAGCTCATCAGATTTTTGTGTGTGTGTGTGTGTGGTTTGTGGCAAATTGTAGAACCAGAGGAGGGGGCATTCAGATGAAAATTCCAATGCCAAAATCAAGCAGAACCGTGTCCTTGTGTGTGCACCTTCCAATGCAGCTGTTGATGAGCTCATGAAAAAGATCATCCTCGAGTTCAAAGAAAAATGCAAAGATAAGAAGAATCCTTTGGGTATGATACTTCTATGTGTTTTTAATGTTTTCTGTGTTCAGTGTTTGGTGTGGGCAACTTTGAATGACAAAGAACAAGCCATTCCTGGAGATAGCTTCTGCCTGGTGCCAATATGTAATCATTGGTTCATTTAGTACATATTTTATTGAGCATTTATTCTGTAGATGGCACGGTACCAAATACTGAAGTTTCAGCATTGCAACCTTCAAGGTGACATAGAATTTAATTAGGCTGTGGATGGGTCAGTGGGCGGTTAGCAGTATAGAGTGATAACCTCTGTTCTGGGACTTAAACATGGTATGTTTTCAGACAACTCAGAGGGACTCTCGCTTCAGTCATCTGAGGGTTAGAGATGGAGGAAGTGATGTCTAAGATGAAACCAGAAGAGCTGGAGTTGGCCACAGGACATGAGGGAGGAAGGGACTTGGGCAGAGGTAGCTCTAAATAAAAAGCAGGATAAGAGAACCTTGCAAAGTAAAGCTGAGTAGTTGGGTTCATGGAAGTAGGGCTTGTGGCGTGTTCACTGCAGCCTCCCAGAACACGGCCCAGCACATGTGACTGAAGAGCTAGGGCAGTGGGACCAATGAGATGAGGCTTATGTTAAGCATTGACTTTTGAAAGCAGTGAAAATAGTCACGGTTCATAGTCCCTGAGTGCTTGCTGTGTGTGGGTAGTCCTCAGGATCATCTTGGGGCTGGGTGTTAAACCACCTTGCTTTCTGTGTCTGGCTTGGGGAAGCTGAAATGTAAAGATGTTCTGTACACTATAGGAGTTCCTTTTTTGTTGAAATGTACATAATAGTGACAAACGTTACCACAGATGATTCAGGACACTTGAACGAAGATGTAAAATTCCTTTATTTACTGAACTTTAACTCTCACTCTTCATACTGCTCAATTTTGAGTGATATTGCTCTGGCTTTATTTTATACTACTTTCTCAAGCTTATAGTATTCCTTGTCCTCCCCACCAAATTTTATTTTCCTCAAGGATACTTGACATTGCCTTTTATCAATTAAGATTAGATTAAGTTGCAAATAATATTCTAAATACAATGACTTAAATACGATAGTTTTTTTTTTTTTTTTTTTAAATTCAAAAACTGTTCAGGCTGCCCTCAAACATGTAATCCTCCTGCCTCAGCCTCCAGAGTCACTGGGATTATAAGCCTGCTCCACCATGCGTGGCTCATGCATTTATGTTTTTTTAACACATTCCTATTATTTTATTTAGGACTTTAAGATTAGTGTTTGTAAGTGAAGCCAGCCTGTAATTTTTCTTTTGTCATATTATCTTTGTCTCCTTTGAGTACTGATGTTATGCAGACCTTCAAAATGAATTGAGATTTTTTTGTGTTTATTCTTTGGAATGTTATGTAAAAGATGGATTATTTCTTCATTTTATTAGTATTGTTATTTTTGTCTAATTTTGACATAGGTAAATTTTTGATGTAATATTTAAATATCTTTAATTAATTATAGCTCTTCAAATTTTCTAGTTTTGAGTGAATTTTGCTAACTGATCTTTTTCAAGATGATTTTCTACTTTGTTAGGTTTTTATATTTATATAGGTATAAATTTGTTCATTGTGTTCTCATTTTTAAAAAGCATAACTGTGTTTCTGATTGGCCTCTTTATCATTGTTTATGGTTGGCTCCCCTTTGTCATTCCCTGTATTATGTATGTATTAACTAAATTCACATGAGACACATACTTGTGGTTGGAAAGTTCCAGAAGAAATTTTTTTTCCCCTGCAGAGCCCAAGCCAAGATAGGTATACCAATTCTTCATCCCGCCACTTCTTCCAGATCCTTTTGCTTCCTGGTGGGCATTAAATTCCAAGCCCCATTATGAAATTTCTGTATTTTTATTGGAATGATATTTTTGCCAGTGGAGACCCTTGCTAAGTTCATAGAATTAAATGTTTTAGAAACCTCTGCATTCTATAGAACACAATCACACCTCTTAGTATTGTTGATTTGAAGAGCAGAACAAATGCCCAGGCACCTGTGCTCCAGGTGGCCCTGACTGCACACCTGCTCCCTCAGGGGAGCCACCACAGTTTCAGGGCTTTAATTTCCAGGCTTTGACTCTTGGCTCTGGACCCTAGGAATGACTCTTTCATGTTTACATGCTTACCCTACTATGCAAAGGGTGTCCCTTATAATTTTGGGAGAATTTCTGGGTAGAGGAAGCAAGCTTCCAAGTGATCTCTTCTCCTTTCTGCTGGAAACATAAGTGAGATGAGTGTAGTTTTGAAATCCTCAAGAGAATGTTGGCCAGAGAAGGTGGCTACAAATCAGGAAGAATGAGCCATTCAAATAAGGCACTCACTCAGAATGTATTTATTGAGTATATTGTGTGCAGCCACCTAGGCAGTGACCTAAAACAAAACCCTGTTTTCACAGAACTCAGGAAGGACAGTGAACAGGTATCTATGTAGTGTCTCACTTGGGGATAAAGTACTGATTAGTCCTGCAGGATTACTATAACCTAGCCCCATGATGCCTTCGGAAATTTTTAAATAAATATAATAAAATGTAACCAGAGGTAAAAATTGGTTAATAAACAGGTCAGCTAAATGATGTTCATAGTTTTTAAAATTTTCATCATCTTGTATCCCCCTCAGATTCTGGAGTAGTCATGTAACAGGAAGCATAGTTTTTTTTTGTTTTTTTTTTAATTTGTGGTACTGGGGATGGAATCCAGAACCTTGAGCATACTAAGCTACATCCTTAGTCCCTGGAGCATAGTTTAAAAACCTTCCTGAGTGTTCTGTAAAAAAAGGAATTGATAGTCAAATAAGATAGTTTTGGACATTCAAATACATAGTCATACATGAACATCCTTGAAATAGCGTTTGGTTAAGAAAACTGCTTTATTTTAACTCACCATTTCCCGTTGTTTTGCGGTGGAATGTTACACAGAACATAATTTGGAAAACATTAGTATAATATCCTCTCAACCCTGCAGTGTACTATTTATGTAACTTGCTGGCTTTTATTAGGTAGAAGTGATTAAGTACTTGCCCTGTGGGGTTGTTGGGAAGAATATCTGAAACTGCACTGAACTGAGGATCTATTGCAGTCCCTGCTACCTAGTTAACAGTTCCTGTTAACCCTCTTCTCTTATTGTCAATATATTTGCTTAGAAATAGATATTATTTATGGAGACAGGATTTATTGACAGTGTCCTTACTATAACTGTCATTTTTATCAACAGGAAACTGTGGTGATATTAATTTAGTACGATTGGGTCCAGAAAAGTCTATTAATAATGAGGTCCTGAAATTCAGTCTGGACAGCCAAGTCAACCACAGAATGAGTAAGTGCTAAGCACGGATACCTGTCTGTTTCTGTTGCCTTTGTGTGGTAAAGAGGTTGTTCGAAGTAGCATGTGATTTTTCTTTTCTTTCTCTTTCTTTTTTTTTTTTCCAAGAAAAAGACTTACCTTCTCACGTTCAGGAGATGCATAGAAGAAAGGAGTATCTAGATCATCAGCTAGATGAGCTTTCACGTCAGCGAGCTCTGTGCCGAGGTGGACGGGAAATACAGGTATGGAAACATTTCTAAATGCTTGATCTTTAGTGGTAATGCAGAGATGCACAGAGTTTATGAAGATTTGATGTCATTCTTTTATTGGCAGATGGCATGATTCATATGTAAAGATGTATACTAAAGTGGTATGCCTTATTACATCAGGGGTTAGCAAGCTTTTTGTAAAAGCAAGAAAGTACATTTGTGGCTTTGTGAGCCATTTGGTCTTTTGTTGCAATACCGAACTCTGTTTTGCTTGGAAAGCCGTCATAGATAATGTGTAAACAAATGGATGTGCTATATTTACTTGCAAAAGCAGATGGTGTGTTGAATTTGGCCCCTAGGCCAAATTATATTAAAGCTACACTGAATTTATTAGGTATCTTTCAGTTGCAAGTTAAAACCCAGTTCAGATTAGGTTAAATAAGAAAATTTATTGGCTCATATACCTGGGAAATCCAGGAGTGGATTAACTTCAGATATGGCTGGATCCAGAGGCTCAAATGATTTTATTTCTCCACCCCTTGATCTGTTTTTCTCTGTGTGTCACCATTTCTTCTCCAGGAGAAGACAAGTGCCAGCATTCTCTGGGCTCCACCATCCCAGCTTAGAAACCCCAGAGAAGGTCTCTCTCCCAGCATCTATGCATCAGTTCCAAGGAAGTACTCTGTTTAGTCCCCGGGTAGCCAAGCAGGTCTAATCCCTGTAATTAAGGGAATGGGTACCATGATTTGCCAGCCAGCATTGTACTGTGTGCTCATCTTTGTGGCTGGAGGAATGGTTGGGGTGTGATTGACAACCTCATTTGAACCACCTAGAGATGAGTGGAGGAATGATGCCCTGAGGGTTAGAATGCTAAGCAGACACTATAGCATGCATGACTGCATCTTACCCAGCAGTACCGAAAGTGGGCCGGACTTAACTGGTAAAGAGGACACAGGCTGGGTTAAGTATGACGTTGGTAAAATATTCTTAGGCTCATTCTTTTCATATATGACCAGTCCATTGGAAAGCACTCTAATAGCTGAGTTTAGTTTTAATGATGGCATTCTGATTTTTTTCCAGAGGCAAGAATTAGATGAAAAAATTGCCAGAGTTTCAAAAGAAAGGCAAGAACTTGCTTCTAAAATTAAAGAGGTAAGTAGTTCACTTGTAGCACTTTCTTGATTTTGTTTTTTTACATTATGAAATAGTTGACACAACTTATAAACTTTCTTCAGTTGTATTTTTAGAAGTATTTATTGTGTAAAATTGCAAACACCTACAGAATAGGAAAAAATGGTATAATTACATTTACATTTTTTCCTTTAATCCAAGAATGAATGAATTAGTACGTGTTGAGATTTCTAAGAATGGGGTGATGGTAAATTTTTTCCCCTCTTTTAGGCCTGTGTAAATATGAACAATATCTCTTAGAATGTGCCTTGTTTCTCTTTCCCACCCTTTGCAAAAAACAATTATGATAATTTCTAATGAATAGTTTATGAAACTAGGTATGTGGGTGTTTTTCCCTTTGGAAAGAAAGAAAACCATATGGGTGAGTTTTTATGCAGAGGGAACTGTGGGCCCTCTAGGGTTCCACTCGTTTTGATTTTTGTTTTGTTTTGATTTTGGGGGGCTACCGGGGATTGAATCCAAGGGCACTTTACCAGTTAGCTACATCCTGAGCCCTTTTTATTTTGGGGGATGGAGTCTAAGTTGCTTAGGGCCTTACTAAGTTAGGACTGGGCATAAAGACAGCCTTATGCCCCGCCCCATTCTTGACTTAAAGCATATACTCTTTGTGCTTATCTTCCAGGATATACCCCCACCACACACACACACACACACCCAAACCCAAGGATGCTCTTGCATATAACCTGTGCTCATTCATTTATAGATAGATGACTTACAATACCTAATACATATAAATACTATGTAAGTAATTGTCCTACTGTATTGTTCAGGGAATAATGACAAGGGGGAAAAAAGTCTGTACATGCTTAATACAGATGCATTTTATTCCCCAAAATATTTTCAGCCCACAGTTGGTGGACTTCCTAAATGTGAACCTTACAGGTGTAGAAAACCAACTATATAGCTGTTTCTCAGTATTCTTTGGACGTGAAAACATCAGAGAAGAATTAGACTAATTAAAACTAGGCTAAGCCAGGTGATCATCAGAATGCAGCCCTAATCAAATGAAGCAGTTTCAAGGGGGAGAGGGCAGTAGCAACTAATAATGTTAGTATTCTTGAACTGAGATAAAAGCAGTTGAATTTATATTTCCATTTGCAATTTGTTTATTTAAACTTAAAAAATTATGTGAAGACTTTTTATTAAAATTTTAAACTGAGCCCAAAATTAATCTTCCCAAATTTAAGAATAAAGTCCATTTTCCTATGGACTGTTAAAACTAACTTCATGGCAGGTTACTCTCTAAATGTCCCAGAGGAAAAGTATCTGACAGTACTTCACCTGTGTGCACTGGAGGGCCCTGTTGCCACCCTGTTCCTAAAGTCACATACATGCCTTAAAGTCCAATGAGATGAGTCACTGCTACTTCTAAGTAGCCAAAATAGGCAAACTGAACCTCTAGAAAGAATGTCAGTTTATTAACTTGAGTGCTAAATGAATTTGGTGTGTAGTGTGAGCTGTCATGCCTATTGGCCTTCATCAGAGAAGTAAACCAAGGTTGTTTTTCTTACTGCAGAAGTAGATTATTTGGCTGGTCACAGGCATTTTTATTGGTACTAGCTTAAGTGTTCATTCAAGCTTAGTTCTAATCCTGGTTTTATTCAGATAATTACTTCACAACTCACTAGAATTATTTAACTTGTACTTAATGTTGATGCCTGCTTTTATACATCAGATCACAAGAAGGATTATAATCTATTTGACCAAATCAAACCATGAATAATTTTTTAAAATACACCTATGCCTATGTCATGTTCTAAGCTTGAATTGCAAAGCACAGTGTTCTTTTTGGTAGCTTTTGATTATCTTGAATGCTCTTCTGCTGTTTTCTAGATCAGAAGCATCCCCCTAAATGTTACTAAAAATTTTTCCTTCGCAAAATAGTGAATGATTTATAGTAAATACGGCCTATCATGGTTGGGGTTTGTTTACAACTGAGAGTGACAGGCCTATGTTTGTCCCCCAGGTTCAAGGGCGCCCACAGAAAACACAGAGCATCATTATCTTGGAGTCCCATGTCATCTGCTGCACTCTGAGCACGAGCGGGGGTCTGCTGCTGGAGTCTGCTTTCCGAGGGCAGGGGGGTGTTCCCTTCAGTTGTGTCATTGTTGATGAGGTCAGTGATCATTTGGGCACACTGCTTTGACCTATGCTGTGAGAAATGAGTCCTAAATGAATTGTGGGTGCTGAGATAGTGACAAAATGTTTAAAATCTGATTTCTGCCCGCCATTATCTATGTATTCTCTTACATTGAAATGTGCTGCTAATGGTCCACCCTCATGGAAACTGCCTTTCCAGTACTGGAGTGTACTCTTTTTTTTTTTTTTTTTTTTAATTTTGAGACAGGTTCTCACTAAGTTGCTTAGGACCTCACTAAATTTGCTGAGGCTGGTTTTGAACTTGGCAGTCTTCCTGCCTCAGCCTTCCAAGCCTCTGACATTATAGGCATGTGCCACCTGGCTTGAGATTATAGTCTTAAGGATGCCTGATTGTTTCTAATAAAATTCCCACTGAGTGACTCTTTAGCTCCTACTTGAAACCTCTCTGGTTGTCTTCAGAAGTACTTGTATCTAATTCCTGTGTGCTTTAAATCATTCTAGTTTACTTATTATCTATAACTTTGGGTGGCTTTCAGCCACAGTGTTTACGCTAGCACTCTTTGTTCTTCGTTTGCTTTCATCGTACCTTTATTGGGTAATTGCTATTTTTCAGACTGAAAAGTCAGAAAAAATACAGAGCATTAGATACAGAGAATTGATCCAGGAGATTCAAGATACAATAATCATACCCCATAAATATATAGTTATGTTTCAGTTAAAAATAAAGAATTTTAAAACAATATTTGCCAAAATGAAAGAATAGAAAAAGTGGAAGTTAAGAAATAATTAAAGAAAATGCCACTGAATTAAAGAGAAACTTGAATGTCATGATTGAAGAGTCCTAGTGAGGACATGGGTGATAGATAGCACCTAATGTATCTCTGACTTCAGAGATGAAAGTTCTAAAAGAATTCAGAGAGGAAAAAAATTTCCCAGCCTCATGCCCAGCAGGAACAAAGAACACAAACCTACAACTTACATAAAGCTTCTCATTTGCTGGTTCCCAAGTGGTGTTTGACTGATTTCAAAAAATGTTTGTTTTTTTGTTTTGTTTTGTTTTTAATTGTGCTTAGAAGATTTGATTTCTTTGTTGTTGTTATTTTGTTTTCTAATTAAAAAAAAACAAACAAACTTCTGTCTGGTGTAGAAATGGTGTGGTGCTTTGCTGGATAAAGTAACAGCAAAGGTCACTAAGACTGCTTTTTCCCTCTGCTCTCTCCTACAGGCCGGGCAGTCTTGTGAAGTGGAGACTCTCACGCCACTCATTCACCGCTGCAACAAGCTCATTCTGGTGGGCGATCCCAAGCAGCTCCCTCCCACGGTCATTTCCATGGTGAGTCATTTGTACAGAGGTTGAAGGGGCATTTTTTGCTGTTGCTTTTCAGAGGGTGGTTCATTCTTGGATTGTCATCTGTTGTTTACAGGGAAAATGCATAATCATTGCCACTGCATTAACACATATTTACAAGTATTCACCAAAGACGGTTAAGCAATAAATGATTGTTAAGTAACACTGCCTTTTTTTTTTTTTTTAAGCTTCACATGATGGTCATATCCCACTTTGTTGCAAAAAACAATTTGGCATAAAATCTGACAATTATGTGGTGAAATATGGTAGGGAATGAGAAAAGAGAAGAAGTGCTTGTCTGAGTCTCAATAAATAAAAATCTCTGCTAGGGTCCCTTTGTACATAGTTGGGCTTGTTATGCGTGGGGGGCAGGATCACTATAAGCATTGGAGACAGGACACCTAGATGGATAATAGTCCATGTACACCCAGTTTTCCAGGGAAAGGGAAAACTGCAGATATCTTAAGGATTTATTTGGTAATAAATATATTATTATGTTATATTAATAACAAACACCAGAACATATAAGAAAAACTTTAGGAAGAAAATGAATCCCAGCCTTCCTGATATATTTAATTGTATACCAATTTGAGGAAAACATCATAAAGAGATTATTTTGAGGTAAAGATCCAATTTTGGAATTCTCTCTTCCATTGTATGAGAAAACATCTATGCCCCTGATATCATCTGAAAGGGAAGGTGACAGAAAAAGAAATGGTCTCTGTTGTAGACAGCCCACAGGAGGATGTGCACCTCTGGGTTCCTTCACTCTTACTGACGTGCCTCCCAAGATGGACTTTGGGGCCAGCATTTAGTAGATGTCTGGGGCAGTCTGAATCAGCCCAGGTCATGGTCTTGAAATTCAGTGTGTTCTTTACTATACATAATTTATACAGGCCCAAGGGTGGTGGCCTTGTAATCCCAGGAAACTGGTCGCTTTCAGAGCCTTTCTGTTCAGTGTTGGGATGTCATTGGCCTGTGGTTTTGGTTAATGGTTTTTCCTTTGGAGCTGTTTAAAGAACTGCCGTGGCTTTGCTCTTGGAGCAGAGTGAGTGGTGACCACTGCCGCAGGCGCTTCCATCTCTCAGGTCCCCAGAGTTCACTGACTGGCCTTCTGGAGGGCCTCCGCATGCAGTGAGAGGGACTTGTTAGTGGGTTTCACCTTGATTGCCTACTTTGATGCATGATAAAAACTGTACAAATGGTAAAAATCTTCCATTTGTGCTTTTTTAATTATCATACAAATAAAACAGGCTTATGGAGGGAAATTTATTACAAAGTTAATTTTCACAAAATGCCATCTATTTCTAGAACTAATTACTGTGAGTAGCTTAGTATTTCAACAGATTTTTGAGGATAGTCTGAGCACATTCACTCATTCTTTTTAGTGTGTGTGTGTGTGTGTGTGTGTGTGTGTGTTGAGAGCCAGCATTAATTCAGCACTGTTTCAGATGTTAGAGTTACAAAGTTACAATAGTGAAGAAAACAATTCCTGTTCTCCCAGGAGCTTCTGTCCTAGTGCATAACACAGAGTAAACAAGTCACTGAAATAACACTGTAAGATGGTTAAAAGGTTTGTATGCCTGAATGTGTTTATATGTAGTATTTTATTTAAGTGTGGTGAGATCGTTCTTTGCAGTGACTTTCTTTCAGTCAGTAAATAGATAAATATGTCATTTTGTAGGATGGACTTTTTTTTTCTGAAGTTAGATGTGCTATCCTGAATAAGCTTTCTGTTTTCCCAAAGACTCCAAATTAGATTTGGGGTTAATTCAGGTAGATAAAACTTAGGGATGTAGATGTAACCTTTGAATTTCTGATAATAATAATTTTAGTTACACAAATCTATTTAAGATAAAATATAAATAAAAAGTATGTATTAAGAAGTATAACTGTTTTTCACTCTCATAGTTTACAAAACGGCCTTTTTTGAGTTTTGCACACACTTCTTCAATACCACCAGTATCTTCAGCCTCACTCAGGAAGATTGATGAAAGTTTTCAGAGCACATTCTAACTTCCAGGTTATTTAAAATAAAATGCTTTTTGAAACTGTATGGTGCTGTCATTGAAAAGTATATTCCAAGGCCTATGTTGATATTAAGACAGGTTTTCTTCATTTGTTATTTTAGGTCATGGTTTTTCACAATGCAGGTTGTAACCCAGTATCTGATTTGTGAAATCAGTTTAGTGTGTTTGTAGTCTTCTCTTCCACTAGAATATAAGTTCTGTGAGTCTTGATCTGATTTACCTTAGCAGTCTCAGACCCTGGATTGTAGATGCTCAGTATAAACTAAATGAGTGGATAAAAATGCTGGTCTTCTAAAGGCTCACATATAGTGGTGTTCAATGATTCTACATATGAAAGACATACCCCAGAAATAATTGTTAAAATCTGCATTAAATTTCTTCATCATTGATTCTTTTGGGTGGCTTCTGTTAACATCAAAATAGCACTGGTTATGGTCATTTCCAAGATCATGTCCCTTTCATAAGTTGTACATGGAGAACGTACCTCAACTTAATTGAAGACTTTTCGAGAATCAGGATCAGACACCTCTTTCTTTAAATCTGTGATTGTTGGTAATCTCATGCCACCTGAACCTTTCCATATGTGTATTAGAGCTCAGTGGTTTCTTTTATAATGGTGGGGAAAGTATAAACAAACATTTAAAAATGATTGCTGTATTTCCCCCCATTTCAGAAAGCACAGGAGTATGGCTACGACCAGTCAATGATGGCTCGCTTCTACAAACTGCTGGAGGAGAAGGTAGAGCAGAATGTGATTGGCAGACTGCCAATTTTACAGCTCACTATTCAGTACAGGATGCATCCAGATATATGTCTCTTCCCTTCTAATTATGTTTATAACAGAAGTTTGAAAACAAATAGGTGGGTTTCCTTCATTGCTTATAAGTTTTTGTTCTGTTTATTTTGTAGATTTAACTGCTTAGGAAGAATAGCCATTTAACTGTTCTCAACTTTTATTATTAATTTTCTCTAATAATCAATGCCAACATGTTGATCCAATCAAGTGCAGGTGAACAAAGGGAGACAGGGGAGTGGTCGCCAGTTTCATGCTACCCAGAAGTAGTCCCTGAAGGCGTTTCAGCCTCTTTCCAGTCTCTCCGTGGTTGTGGTGGAGGTGTGGTGCTAGAGCATGAACCTGGGGCCTCACCAGTCTGCACACCTACCACTGAGCTATAGCCCCAGCCTGCCAGTCTTTTTGTGCTTGTCTTTTACTTTCTCTTTTTAAATTTTGGAGCATAAAAACTGGACCACACTCTACATGGTGTTCTATGGGTTGCTTTTTTATTACAGCGTTATGAGTAACTTCCCAGTCGTAATTGTTCTATTTTTAATTACATGAATCACTTTTTCTAGCATCAGAATAAAAGTAAAATCTGTTTTGGACCTTTTGCCAGAAGGTCTCTCTTGTTCCCTTTCGGTAGTCCCCACCCCCCAACCCCCATACACACAAAATGGTGGTAACAATGATAAAGTTTGTACTTGTAACTTACATTCTGAATGGCACTGCTTTTTTATAGGCTGACTGAAACCAACCGATGTTCATCAGACTGGCCATTTCAACCTTATCTTGTGTTTGATGTTGGAGATGGTTCAGAAAGACGGGATAATGAGTATGTTCTCTTTCTTCATTTCCCAATGAAGGTTTCAGAATTCTACGTTATTTTGATTTAAATTTGTATTAAAAACATTTCCTATGCACCTCTCTGCCTGGCACCAGGGTGAGGTTGAGAGCTCATCCTTTTCTCTGTGTCATGGGGTAGTGTTCCTAATTGGTGGTGAGTATTTGAGTAGCTGTGTGTGTAAGTCGGGGCAGGGAGTGAAGCAGACCTGGCCCCTTTGCAAGGCCACTGTGGTCTGAGGGGGAGACAGATGTTAACCAGGCAATCTCCTGGGTGACTGGTTATTTCAGAAGGGTTGAAAGCCATGAAGGAAAAGATAGATTCATTTGAATTAAGGTGTGAATAGGAGTAAGGAAGTGGAGAAAGAAGTTGGGTAATACTTTAAGGATCTGGGGTGATAAACAAGGGATTATGTTTGGGCTGTGCATAAATAACAGGAGAAAGGAGCAGTGGTGTTGCTAAGAAGCAGAGATATCAGAGGAGTCAGGGTTTCTTGTGAGAGAGTAGGGAAGAGGCAGCATTATTAGCCCAGGTGTAAACACTGCCTCCCCAACATGAAGTATGAGGAAATGCATCTTCTACTATGTGTCAGAAAGGACTGCAGAGCAGGTGGTATCCTCAGGTGAGAAGCAGGTATTAAGGTAAAGAGAGGGGGCTGGGGAAACATGCAGTAAAGAAGTTAACAATACAGAGAGGGAGTCAGCCATCAGATTACACCTCCAGAGTGATTGCAGCATAAAGATTGGTGTGGGGCCTGCTGGAAGAGAGCAGAGAGCTGCATTGCACCCGGACAGCTTTGTGGGAAGGGATAATCAGGAGGGATGTTGTCCAGAGAGGCTTGACCCAAGAAACAACCAAAGGAAATGAAGATTTCAGGGGTTGGAAGACTCACCAGAAGACAGGGTTATCTGTTTAGTAAGCCTGGGATTGAGAATAGTGGTTTTTTGTTTGAGGTTTTAGAACAAGACAGGGTAACCTCAAGAGTACCAGTGCAGGTGCAGTTTGTCCCTTAGTATTGGTGTGTATTGGATCTAGTTTACAGTGAGAGAACACAGTTCAGGGGGTGGATTAGGAGTGCAGAAGGCCAGTGAGGAGCAGGAGGGTGGTCTCATGTTCAACTCTGGGGGCCACATGGTTCATGTCTAGCATGTGTGGATGCCATTTCCTTGGTCACATGGTGCATGGCCAGTGGTAGGGAATTAAAGTAGATAAATATCCCAGGCTCTTTCTCGGTGTATTGCAGACAACAAATCCTTAAGTAATGTTATTCATTGTTCATATCTCCTTATTATAAACACTGCTGCTCTTACTATTGCCACCCACATTTTACCAGGTAGGGAGATTGGTGACTAGGCTTCACTTGACTCCAGACTCTTTTCTACGTCTTCATGTCTCACTGGGCAGTTCCTTATGCTTATTTACATGTGCAGTATTAATGGGCATTATAACATCCTCTTGGAGTCACCGATGGCTGAATAAAGGAGGGAAGCCTGTCTTGCCTGCCCTTCGTTGTAATGGGAAGCAAACTAAGTGGAGCTTATTAGCAATTAGACTACTGTTAGTTTTGATGTGTTCTCTCTCTCTTTGTTTTAATTTTATTTAGCTCATATGTAAATGTTCAAGAAATAAAATTGGTGATGGAAATAATTAGACTTATTAAAGACAAAAGAAGAGATGTCACTTTTCGAAACATTGGCATTATAACCCATTACAAGGCTCAGAAGACAATGATTCAGAAGGATTTGGACAAAGAATTTGATAGGAAAGGGTGAGATATTTTTACATCTGTTTCTAGGCTGTGGTGAAGTGATAACAGGGCAGAAGGAACCTGGAACAGTGTCTTTCCTAGACTTGTGTTGGGGGTGTTCCTGGGCCCTAGACACAGGTGCCTCCTGCCAGTTGGAATGTCTGCACTGTGCTTGGCAGTGGAACTAACTAAACACTTTCCACAATTTTTCCACCTTTTATGATTTTTGTTGACCTGAATTCTAATTCTAGAGAGATTAGTGGAGTCACATTTTACTTTGAATATGACCCTTGCCTCGTTACTTAGAGTGAAAATTGTTTTTGTTTTCTTACATCTGTAGTAGAATTAAGGATCAAATATTAGAAATCCATTACCCCAAAAGTTTAACCCAGAAACAAAGAGATGACCAAAATTGACTCTATGAAAAAGAAAAAATCCAAACAGATCTATAATTGATCTTTAACAAGTAAAGAGGTAGGGTTAGTAATCAGATACTTCCTGATAATGAAAAATCGAGGACCAGGCTTCATTGGTGAATTCTACCAAATTAAAAAAAAAAAAAAAAAAAGAATTAACACCAGTCCTTAGATCCAAAAAGTAGAACACTTTCTGACTCATTTTATGAGTGCAAAATTCACCCTGACAGAAAAGCCAGGGAAAGACATCCCAAGAAAACTGTTGATTGATATCCTTCATGAATATAGATGCATAAATGCTAAAACATGAGTGGCACACCGAAGTCAGCAGCATATTAAAAGGATTGTACATCATGACCTAGCGGGATTTACCCCAGGAATGCAAGGTTGGTTACACATATGGAAATTAATGTGATATACCATATTAATACAGTAAGAGAAGGGACCCAATAACTATCCCAGTAGATAGAGAAAAGGCATTGACAGAATTCAACACCCTTTTTATGATAAAAACACTGAACAAAGTAGGAAATTATTAACCTAGTAAAAGACATCTAGGAAAACTACAGCTAACATCATTGTTATGGTAAGGTAGAAGGCCTTTCTTCCTAAGATCATGAAGGATCTTTGCTCTTCCCATTTCTTTTCCACATTATTGTACTAGGGATTCTAGCCAGAGCCATTGAGCAAGAAAAACAAGACATCTATATCTGAAGGAAGAGGTAAAAAACTCTTCATAGATGGCATGATCTTATTTTTAGAAACCCTGTGGAAACCATACAACAAACAGCTAGTGCCTATAAACATATTTAGCAGAGTTGCAGGATGCAAGATCAGTATATAAAAATCTGTTGCATTTCTATGCACTATGAATAGTCTGAAAAGAAAATAAAAATAGTTCAATTTACAATAGCATTAAAATGAATAGATTTCTTAGGAATCAATATAACCAATGAAGTGTTAAGATTTATACACTGAAAACTATAAAACATTGTGAGAAATTTAAAAACACCAAAATAAATGGAAAGACATTTCTGTTCAGGATCTGAAGACTTAATACTGTTAAGATAGCAAAATTCCCCAAACTGATAGTATAATCTCAAAATTCCAAGTACCTTTTTGCAGAAATGGTTAAGCTAATTAAACTATAACACTTTTAAGAAAGAAGGCCTGATTGTGCACATCATAATCCCAGCTACTCAGGAGCAACTTGGTGAGACCCTGTCTCAGAAAATAAAAAGGGCTGGAGTGTAGCTCAGTGGTATAGTGCTTGAGGGCCTTGAGTTCATTCCCTGGTACCAAGGGGAAAAACATATTTTTTAAGGAAATGCCTCAGATTTAGGCATTAGTATCTGAGATGTGACACCAAACAACAACAGATAGATAAGTTGGACTTCATAAAAATCAAAACTTTTTGGCTTTATGTAGTGGTACACACCTATAATGTCAGTGACTCAAGAAACTGAGGCAGAAGGATTGCAGGTTTGAGGCCAGCCTCAGCAACTTAGACCCTAAACAACTTAGTGAGACCTTGTCTCAAAAAATAAAAAGACCTGGGGATGTGGCGCAGTGGTAAAGCATCTCTGGGTTCAATCCCAGTAGAAAAAATTTAAAAATTTTTGAGTGTTAAAGAGTGGAAAGAACTAGTTGTATAGCTCAGTAATAGAGTGATTATCCAGCATGCATGAGGCTCTGGGTTCCATCCCCAGCCTCACACACATGGAAAGTGGGTAAACAACCCACAGATTGGGAGAAAATACTTGGAAACCATTTTTTCTGTTAAGATTCTCATATTTAGAATATATAAAAAATTGTTACAAGTCAATAATTTTAAGAGTAGGCAAAAGATTTGAATAAGCATTTCTTGAAAGAAGATATATACATAGCCAGTAATCACACGAAAAGACGCTCAGTGTCATTTGCCATTAGGGAAATGCAAATCAAAACCCCAAGATACCACTTCACATCAACTAAGATGGCCTAAAAACAAACAAACAAACAAACAAACAAAAAACCCAGACAGTAACAAGTGGGGAAGATTTGGGAAACAGAACCCTGACACATTGCTGGGGGAAACATAAAATAGTATTGAAAAGAACTCAGTGATTCCTCAACATAGAGGGTTACCATAGGACCAAAAGCAGGTCCACTCCTGGGCATATGCCCAACAGAATAGAAAAGGCGTTCACCCACAGACTTCTGCATGAGCATTCATAGCAGCCTGAGTTGTAATAGTCATAAACCAGAACAGCCCAGTGCCTGTTAGTTGTGAATGGCTAAGTTGTGGTGTGTCTATGATGAACTACTAGTCAAAAGAGGAAGGAAATGGCTGCCACATGCCATGAATGCATGAATCTTGGACGTGGGGCTAAGGGAGAGAAGTCTGTGCCAGAGGATCACATTTTATGTTTCCATTTATATGATGTTTGTAGTATAAGAAAATGAAAGAGAAAGGAGGTTCATGGTTGCCAGGGCATGGGGTGTGGGGTATAGTGCAGGTTAGAGTAACTGCTAAGAATATCACAAGAAAGAAAAGACTTTCTTGTGACGCTATTTTAATATTTAATTATTAGTTTTTTTGTGAACATGTCTCTTTTTTGCAAATAGACCAGCAGAAGTGGATACTGTGGACGCCTTCCAGGGTCGTCAGAAGGATTGTGTCATTGTTACATGTGTCAGAGCAAATGCCATGCAGGGCTCAATTGGGTGAGTAGCTGTTAACATGAATTGGGAATTGAACCCAAGGACACTCTACCATCTACCACTAAGCTACGTCCCAGTTCTTTTTATTACTCATTTTGAGGCAGGGTCTCACTAAGTTGCCGAGCATGACCTCAAACTTGGCAGTCCTCCTGCCTCAGCCTCCTGAGTTGCTGGGGTTACAGGTGTGTGCCACTGTGCCTGGCTGCTTTTTACTTATTTGTAGTCCAGGACTAGATCTGTCATCTATCACTGTTAGAGAACACCATCATTTTGCTCTCTTAATTTTCTTTTATAGGAAGTTTTTCTACATCTTGTATATTAAGAAATTACACTCCATTGTATATGATGTATCAAAGTGCATTCTACTGTCATGTATAACTAATTACAACAAATTCTAAAAATTACAAAAAATCTTTCATGGTATTATGAAGGTTTCATTGTTGTAAAATAGGTCCATTGTCAGGTTGGCTTTCCTCGGTGTCTTATACATTAACCCATTTCCTTAGGTGACTCTGTTCTTTCATTTAATAAGAAATAAAAACTTTCCAGGGGTGTAAAAGTCTCATGCAGTATGACATAAACTATTTCCCTGACTTGGTTTAGTAACCTAACCTGCTAGCAGTTTACTTACTGACAATAGATGCTCAGGACTCCCTTGAGTCTCCAGGCCTGTGACTTTTTTTTTTTTAGGTGCTGGGGATTGAACCCAGGGCCTTGTGCATGCGAGGCAAACACTCTACCAACTGAGCTATATCCCCAGCCCAGCCTGTGACTCTCAATGTCATTATCTGCTCCTTCTCATATGGAGCGGGGTGTGGTGGCAGTGCACATCTGTAATCCCAGTGGCTCAGGAGGCTGAGGCAAGAGGATCACAGATTCAAAGCCAGCCTCATCAATTTAGTGAGGCCCTAAGCAACTTAGCAAGACCCTATCTCAAAATGAAAATAAAAAGGGCTAGGGATGTTGCTCAGTGGAAAACACCCCTGAGTTCAATCCCTGGTACCCCCCCGGCCTCCACAAAAAAAAGTTGGATTATAGGTTGTAAATTTATTCTTATAATAGTAATTTATGTGATCTTTGCCCATAATTGGGATGGGCTGCAGATACACAGAGGCCATTTATCACAGGATCATTTTATAAATGGCCCATTCTTTCCTAGCTAATTTGAAACTTCATCTGTATCTTACACCCATTTTTTTTTCTTTTAATTTGTTTCTTATGTTTGTTTCTGCCCTAGTTCAAAAATTCAAATGTACTAAGTTTAAGTTGAAATGATTTTTTTTTTTTAGGGTATTTTTAAGACTTACAAGTCATATTGTTAAATTTTCTAGTATTTCTTCCAGGTCAGGGTAGGAGATTGACATGTGTCACTTTGAAGTAAAGCACCAAGGATTTGGTTTGTTTACTGTTTTTAGTGGGAATTGTTTCTGTGCTGGGTTGGGACTAAAAAAGTAAGAACACACTGTCCCCAAAAGACTGGAAAGGAGCATTAGAGGAGTTGTCTAAAATGCCATCTATCTCCTTGAAGCAAATGTGTGTGGTCTTCCTCTCGGACGAAGTAATTCTTTTTGTTGCTCAGATTCCTGGCCAGTTTGCAGAGATTGAATGTCACCATTACACGAGCCAAGTACAGCCTCTTCATCCTCGGACATCTGAGGACTCTGATGGTAGGTACATTCTTGGGGGCCACAGGGAGCTCAAGTTTGCCCATTGTTACTATCATTGGGTTTTTGTTTTTATTTTTCCATCCAAATGGAAATAAAGGTTATAATGCCCTGCAGTACATTTTTCGTGGCAGATTTTGTATACACATAAGCCATTTATCCTTTCTCAGCCCAGGTATCTCCGGTAGGTTTTCAGGGTACCTTGTTAAAATGACCCCACAGGTGTGAGGTGTTAGCTCAGTGCTTGATACTGAGTAAACACTGAGCAAACATGGGACCACATGTGCCCAGATCTGCTGTCCTGAGGCACCTGGATCAGGTGTCTGCATCTGCCGCAGTTGGTGTGTCCAGAGCCCCCTGCCTCCTTGGGGAGAGTGTGAGCTGCGCCTCTGTGGTAAAAGGTGTGGCCTGCCGTTGGTGTAGTCCTAGCTAGATGCAGCTCGTTCTTGCGTTGGTCTCCTAGGGGTGATAACTTCTGGGTCTTGTTTGATGAAGTCCTCGTAGGAGAAGGAAGTGTAGCAGAGTTTTGCCTCTTGTCTTGGTTAGTACCACCAGAGGGCATTCTGACGTACCTTCTGTCTCATCTAACCCTTCTCTTACTAGATCTCTGCTGTTTGTATATCCCTTGAAGGAAGTTTTAGAAGCTCTTGTTTTTATGTCCCTATTTTCAAGTTGATATGAAAAATCTTTATCTTAAGTTTATTGCTGAGGATTATATTTCTAATTATTACAAATGTTAACATTTTTAAATGAGGCAGTGGTCTGGCGATATAGCTCAATGATGAAATTTTTGCCTAGCATGCACAAGGCCCAGGGTTCCCCCTGATGCCACAAAAATAAATAAGGAAAAAGAAGGAGTAAAGCAGTTAAAAATAAAACTATTACAAGCTAGGAGTGTTGGTACACAGCTGTAATCCCAGCTACTCTGGAGGTGAGGAGGAGGATCGGAGGTGTGAGGCTAGCCTGGGTAACTTAGCAAGACTCTATCTCAAAATAAAAAATGAGAAGGACTGGGGGCATAGCACAGTGGTAGAGCACCCCTGGTCGAATCCCCAGTATGAGGTTGTCGTCTTCAGGAACCCCAGGGTCGTACTTCCACGAATTTGCCTGCCACTGGCTTCCCCCTGGTGGCCTGGGTGTTCTCACTCTGGGGAGGTGGTGCTACCAAGGTATGCAGACTGAAGGAGGGTGGGGATTGAGGTGGAGCCCCGCCCAGCCCAGTACTGCAAAACAGGCTCCAGGACCGAGGCTTTCCACCCTACTTTCTTTGTTGTTCTTGGGTCCCACCTGCCTGTCCCCCACCACGGGTGCCATTTTTTCCCCCTAATACTTTAGCTCCATTTTTCTCATGAAAATGAAATCAGTCATGAAAGCACTTGGTTTCCTCTGAGAAGCCAAGCCTAATAATCCCTTCTTAAAACTATTTTTGTGCTCTTAGGATTGGATTAAATGCCAATTTAGGTATGATAGTCTTGGCAAAAACAGCGAGGCCATCTGCTCCATGTGTATATCCCAGCACAGACTGACTCTGAAGGGGTCTCCCAGCAGGAAAAGAACTGAACCACAAAGCCCGGCTGCTCCCAAGGCCTGTGTGGAATGTGCCCTCACCATGCCGCCCACCCTGCCCACACGACTGCCTTAATCCAACAGACCAATGTGGACCCAGGGAGCCACCAAGCACAGTGCGGCACTCTTGTGTACTGCTGTTTGGCTGAGACACAGCATTGACTTGTACTTAGAGTCCTTGTTTCCTACTCATGGAAAGGACTGTTCTAGGACTCAAGTGTCCATCACATCACTCTTGTGCATACGTACAAGCAAAAGTACAAAGTGAGTGATCAAGATACTCTTGAAAGGAATTCACTTTCAGGACCCGGTCATTTCCCAGTTCATAGCGTTGGTGTCCTCCTTCCTCAGCAAAAGGGTTGGTGGATAAATATTTCCTCAGAGAGCACTGCCACTGTTTCCAGCGCTTTCTTAGAACCTCCGGTTCCATTCCACAGGTGTTAGCACAGGCACTTTCATGTGGAAGATTTTCAGACAAGATCTTTGAATGATACATCGACTAAAAAGGAATTACAGTTGCTGAGTCATGAATTCCCCTGCATAGGCACATGAAACTGCTAGCTGGCAAAGAGGCAGCCCATGGTCATAAATGGTAAAATGTGAACATTAAATAAAATATTCCTGTTTTTTATAGTGAGGAAAATTGCTCAGAAAGGTCAAGGCTTTACAAGGCTCCTGTATATAGCAAGTGCAACTGGGTAGCTGTCCATTTTCTTCTTTTTCCTTTAATCTTCTCCCCTTTTTGTTCTTTGTAAAATGGCCCACTCAAGTTCTGGTGTAAAGCAAGAGTTACATTGGGGAAACTCTGAAGGGAAAAGAGGAGAAGCATGTTGTTCTGTTCCTCATTTAGCTGTGTTTTTCATATTTAAGCTCCAGAAAAGAGTCAGGAAATTGGATGATACCTTTGGGATGCTAACTCCGTCAGTTAACATGTTTTCTACCTTTGGGGCTTGGGAGACCTTTGGAAAGCCAGTGAAGCCACGGGCCTCTTTGAAAAATAAGTCACCTGCTGGCGAATATTAGCTCTCTACCAAGGGCAAGCAGCACCCTAGGTCAGCAGTATCCAGAGGAACCTGGTGACAGGAGTGTTCTGTGCCGGCATCATCCAGTGCAGTAGCCAGTGTGTGACCGTTCACACTTGAAACGGGGCTCAGAAGCTGAGGAGCTTAATTTTTATTTTTTAATTCATGGAAATTTGACTACAGTAGCTACTAGCAAGTAGTACAAAGCTACGACAAAGTACGTACAAAGTACGTACAAAGTAGTACAAAGTACGACAGCTATGCTGTCGTGTTACCTTATAGCATGAGTAATGGCAATGAGAACAGTTGAAGTTCTTCATGGTTATGTATTTGAACTTCCTTTTTTTGTTCAGCCCCATCTGATGAATAGTGCATTGTTGAGAGTATGTGCATACTATTTTTTATTCAGAAATGTGCATATGTATCTTTTATTCAGAAATGAAAGTTGGAACCCCGTGGTCCCCAAACATATGAATATTTCTTTAGGGTATAATCGTTTCTCCCTTTTCTTTGTTTCAAGGAAAACCAGCATTGGAATCACCTGATTCAGGATGCTCAGAAGCGTGGTGCCATCATTAAGACCTGTGACAAAAACTATAGACATGATGCAATGAAGATTCTGAAACTCAAGCCTGTGCTACAGAGAAGTCTGACCCACCCACCTACCATCGCCCCTGAGGTGTCCCGACCCCAAGGCGGCTTGCCTAGCAGCAAGCTAGACAGTGAATTTGCCAAGACGTCTTTTGCATCTTCTGTATACCACACGCCTTCTGACTCCAGGGAAGCTGCTGTTACTTCAAAAGACCCTGAAAGGCCGCCTCTTCAGGACCGACTTCGGGACCCTCGGCTGCTGAGGAGATTGGGTGCTGACGCCAAGGGGAAGTTCCTAAGAGATCCACAACCCCTGAGCCCCCAGCATCCTGGAGCAACACCTCCCCTGGGAGAGCCAGGCTTTCCCATCACTCACCAGGACCTGGGCAGTGCAGTGCCACTGCCTGCTGCTAAACTCCCCCCTCAGAGCAACCACACACCTCCTTTGCAGGGCGAGCCTCCAGCCGTGAGCTCGGATGCTTCCACGAGTAAACGCAAATGTGACCCGGAAGAGGGGCTCAGTCACAGGAGAGAGACCAGGGCTTTCAGTGAGGGGGAACAGGAGAAGCATAGCTCTGTCGCATATCACACAAAGAGGAGACTGGAGAAAGAGGAGAGCTGTTCCAAGAAGAGGAAGCTTTCATAGCAAAGCCAGGTGCCTGCACCACCAGCCACAGGTAGTATTGCAGACTCGAGGCGACCAGCTGTAGGACCATCCTGACAAGACCATCTCTTCCTTAGAGAGGAGGCTGTGCTGTTGGAGAACACGAGAGTGCATCCTAACACCTGAGCCTTTGGTCGTCTTCAGTACTTCCTCTCAGTTGCAAAAGCTTTCGGAGGATGTTTGTGTATCTGTGATAATGTCCTTGAAGTCAGAGACTCAAAATGTCAATCTCCTGTTCTTCTGTAGAAAAGGAGGTCAGACTGGGGTGGATGTTGTAAAAGTTGAAATGTATATTTGTATAGCAAATAACAAAATCCTTTTAAAATTTAATCTAGTAGGCCGCTTTTCTTTCCCCTGCTTAAATGTTAATCATTTTTCAACAAAACAAACTTTATACTGGGGGGCGGGAGGGTGGGGAGGGAGCAAGAGAGGAGACAGGTCCTTTCAGCCATTGCTATGGCAAGACAGGTTTCCTTACAGCTGAGGTGATTTGGAATAATCTGAGTTAGTGCTAGTGGGTCAGATGCCTCTAGCTCTATTTAAATAAAAACGACTGGAGTTTCCTGGGGACCTTCGGGAATCAGTAATGTTAGGTAAGGTTCTGCTTTTGTGGTGTGTGCATTTTTAGACAAGGCACCTTGGCACAGGGTATTAAATATCTGATTGGTTCATTGACCTGTTTTAGAGTGCATGTAGTTCTCTGGCTGAAATTCTTACACTTCTTGAACTACAATAATAAGAGATGGAAGAAGTCCTTGAAGCACCTTTCAGATGCACCAGCACACTGTGGTGGGTGTGGTTCCCGAATTCTGAATGAGGACTGGGCCGGCTGTG
This sequence comes from Sciurus carolinensis, assembly GCF_902686445.1. Taxonomy (NCBI): domain Eukaryota; kingdom Metazoa; phylum Chordata; class Mammalia; order Rodentia; family Sciuridae; genus Sciurus; species Sciurus carolinensis. The sequence continues at coordinate 4,233,734 of NC_062226.1, forward strand.
GAAGAACCAACTCAGGTTGCTTGCTGAGCTTTTGGATTGCTAGGGACATTTAACACTTCCCAGAGAATCCCAGTCACCAGGCAGCTTGGTGACCACTGAGCAGGCTGAGTAGAGTATTTCAGGCAGGAAAGAAACTAAGTAAAAAGAAAGGTAACGGGTTTAGAACTAGGAAGCCAGCAGACCGATTTCCTGTGGGCTTCAGGATGTCCATGGGTGAAAGTGTGCTGTGTAGTTGGTGGCCTACTTCTGTGGAGCTGGTGGCATCTGTGGGAGGAAAGTGGGGTGGCAGGAGGACTGGCTCAGGACTGGGAGGGAGGGCCAACTTTGTGCCTAATTTTGTTCAAATTTCTAAGGTTGTATACCTGATGGTTGTAATAACCGATCACTTATAGCAAATTCTGTGCAGCCCATTAATTAGCTAATTTGGGGCAGGAAAACAAATACCTGAAGATAAATGTGCACTATTTGAAATTTTCTTCATCATCTGCTTTTTCAGCAAAAAGGATTTTGTGTTAGAAATTGTACTGATGCATGTTTTAAAGAGCCTTGAAAAAACAGCTTTTGGTCGCCAAAAGTTGGAGTGTGCTATTACATTACCTGTTTTTTCCCACTGGTGCCTGGGCATCTGACTACCGTCAGCGGAACGTTCCTGAACTCAGGGAGCTCAGCACCTTGAGCACTTAGGCCCCAGTTGGCCGCTGCCTCCAGTCTGTGATGGGGGTCAGGCTGGGGTGTGCCCTCTACCTGGCTGCGGGCTCTGTAGGCTTCCTCCACACGCCTTTGTCAGGAAGCCTTCTTGTGACCTCAGTTAACTCTGCTATTTTGATAGTGCTTGATTTAGCAGACTCTTAGGGGTGCCCACTTAGGTAGGGAGATGACAAAAGTCATTGGTGTCAGGACCTATCCCAGGCTGCTCTTGTTGACACATGATTATAAGAACTAAGTTTCCCTGCAAGTGCACCCTCAGCTCCACACTGGACGGCGTTCTTTCCATTCAGGTTGATCCCTGTTCTCAGGTTGTGGTTGTCTGTTGGGGCGCTGCTCAGAGGACAGTTACATGAAAATTGACAAGAACTGCAGCCTTTTTTCCTTCTTTCTTTTTTATTTTTTTGTCGGGGGAGGGCTGCTGGGATCTAACCCAGGACCTCGTGTGCTAGGCAAGTAAGTGCTCTGCCACTGAGCTGCTCTCCTGACCCCTGCATCCTTTTTAGCAAACAAACCTGTGTCCTGTGACAACCTCTCTTCAGCAGAACACATTGTACCTGACATTGAATTTGCAACTGTTATTTGTTCCAGTTGGTAAAGCATTTGCAGAAAGCATTTGGCATATGTGCTGTGTGTCATGGCAGTGTGCTGAACAGGGCTCTTTCTTGCAAGACTTTTAGGGGTGACCACTTAGGAGGTGACAAGTCACTGCCACGTCCTTGCGCAACATGTCTTTTCAGTATTGGTTATTTCAAAATGAATATATTCTATTTAAAAACTTGTTTTGCTTCTTTGTATATATTTCCCTTAGATTTATTGTGCACAGTTCGTTTAGGTATATGTTTTGTGAATTATTGGGAGCAAATTTGATAAGTACTTGTGAATAACCTGTAAATTAGTTTTATAAGAAAAATGTACTAAACTATTTTTTGAACTTAGTTGTGCAGAATGACAATTTTTTCCCTTTAGCTTTGACTTTCTATGCTGTATATTCATAGCTGGGATTTGAAACAATAGCCCTGTTCTCTTTGTTGAAATCTAAATTTTAAGAGAAATAGGCAGAATTAAAAGTGGAAACAAGAAAACTGACATGGGCTATAAGTCATATGTTGTTAATCTGCCATTTCAGTGTTTCATGCTGAAATTTCTAGGTAGGGATTTGTGTCATTCAGATATAAAAAGTTCATATTCCATCCCCAGTCCAGCTCGCCTTGCTTACCAGCTCCTGTTGGGATTCTGAGGTGCACGCTGCCATCTGGGTGTGCGGTTGTGTGGAATGTGTATCCCACAGGACAAGCTCACCACCTGGCCAGGGTTGCGAGGGGCAGTGGGAGTGGTGAGAAGTTAGGCTCCCCACGGGGGGCGCAGTGTTAATGGTCATAGATGCGGAACAGGTTTTGTCAATACAGAAACTTTGGGAATTGCAGTCACTTGCCCAACCTCACTACCGTTAAAGGCACTTGACCTCAGCCTGGGCATCTCGTGCTGTTCCCAGAGCTCCTTCAGTATGCATGCACTATGGTGGAGGGGCAAGTGGCGTGTGTGCACCCTGGGGGTGTCATATTTTGCCAAATGGCCCAAGGAGAGGATGCTGTGTGATGGTTCATTTGTGGAATCCTTATTGCAGTGGCCATTGCATAATTCTTGCCATCACCAGACATCTACCTAAGCACCCACCTCTGGGTTTGGCTGTTCGTCTGCTTGAGGAATTAATAATTCAGGGAGGAAACTAAAATTTAGTTTCGACTTAATAGGAATTTATAGGGTTAGGCAGTACCATGAAACCTTTCTGTACTAGGCAGCCCTCCACAACTCTGGAGACCTGAGTGGCTGTCACCCTTCCCCACTGCACAGAGGCATCTGCCAAGTCAGCTGGCATGCACAATAGTCACAGATGCGGTTGGAGGCCACAGAGGGAGCCGCCCCCGTTCTAGGCAGCACCGCTGCAGGTAGAGCTGTTACACCCAGTTTTCAAATTTGGACTTGCACGTGAGTCAGCTGGGCAGTTTCTAGAAGGTTCTACTGCCTCAACCCACCCCAGTTTTTTCTGACTTAATGGGTCTGGCACAGCCCTTGCCTTTCTTCCTAAAGTCTTTTTAAGTTTAAACTCAGGTGATTCCATGAAACAGCCAGCTCTAGGGTGTGGCTCATGTGGATCAACAGGAAAGAGGAGCAGCCCATGGAGAAAGACATCTACATGTCTTTGCTACCACAGAAGGGAGGTTCCCAAGGGTGGTGATGCAGGCCCAGGGAAGGAAAACAAAGGGTCAGGTGACTCCTGAGCCATCAGAAAGGGAGAAGTTCCCCAGGTCTAGAAAGATCCAGCACAAATCAGTAGCCAACCAGGTTTTGAAAAGGCAACCAGGACAGAGCACTTGCCTAGCATGTGTGAGGCACTGGGTTTGATTCTTAGCACCTCATATAAATAAATAAAGGTCCATTAACAACTAAAAAGAAAATATTAGAAAAGGCAACCAATTGGGTGTGCCCTGCACACAAAGATGCCTAAGTAGCTGCTTTTAAGCAAAGGGCTCCAGAATGAAACACACCGTCCACACCCCAATACTCCCATCACATCCAGCCCAGATGTGCATACTGGTGTTTTCCCCAGTGCACAGATGTTTAAATTCACATGGTGTTAAGTTGGTAAGCTGGCTTGCCCAGAGCAGTACAGCTGAGGACAAGCAAAGGTGCGCCTCCAGCCGCACCTCGTGACCCCAGCCTTTGCTTATCACCACTACAGTGGTTCCTGAGCAAGATGGCCATGTGGCTGGGCAAGAGCTGGTGTCACCCAGAAGGGAGGCTGGGGAGGCCCCAGCTCTGCCCTTGGCACTGACTGGGCAGTTCACCTCCCCTGTGGGTTTTACTTACTATACCTGAACTGGAGTTTGAGTTCTCTTGTGATTCCTTTCAGTATGATCTAAAATTCCAGCCCCTGACCCCTGGGGTTCTGAGAGGGGGAAATGAGAAGGGCGATGGGTTTGTAATTTGTCAGCTTCCATGCTGAATTCCTAAAACTTCAGGATGGGCCCCAGGAAACACTACTCTGTTCTTCAGATTTGGAAGGCAGAGATGGAATGACAGCCCTGTGGCCCTTACGCTCAGAAGGTTACACAGGGGCCACCTTACCTGCGGCCTGTTGGCCAACCTGAAGCCGGTCATCCTGTGCTTCAGCTTCTCCAGTCCCTGCCAGGTAGACATCTGGTGGGACCGCTTGTCTCCAAAGTTGGAGGCAGGCAGATCTGGCTTCCGCCCACCCTGGGGATCCAGCTGTCCTTGCTCTCCACACTTGACACCCATCTCCCTTTCCTGCTGCAGACTGCCAATTCTAGCATCAGAAATGTCTTGTCACCCTCCCCCTTGTGTTTTATGGTTGTCAGGCATAGTATAACCACATACATTTGAAAGCCCCGGTAGACAATAGTATAATTTTTGAATTCCACAGACATCCATGTTTTAAAGCATGTAAAAGGAGGATACCGTCACCTGCTATTTAATGCATTTGTGCGTACTCCCTCGTTCCTGGCGTTCCAAGTTGCCTCCGACATCATTTTGCTTCAACCAGAGAACTGTTTATTTCCAAGAAGTTACGCCAGCAATGAATTCTCTCAATTTTCCCTAAGAGTGCTCATGTCACCTCTCCAGAGGGATGTTTTGCTGGGTATAGAATTCTGGGTCAACCAGAATGTCGCCGCCTGCGGCAACAATCCCCCGAATATTTGTTACTGCCTGCAGCAACGATCTTGTTGGTATTTATCAGAGGTGGACTGGAAACGAACTACTTCTACTATCTTTCTTTAGTGGGCTGCTTTCTTGCTTGTTTACTCCCTAGTTTATAGAGGAAGAGAGGCTTCGAGAGGAGAGAGAAAGGCTTTGCATAAGAGAGAAAGAGTCTGAGAGGAGAGAGAGAGAGGCTTTGCTTAAGAGAGAATCTTTGCTTATCGGAGAGGCTACACTTTCAGAGATGCTACTTTTTAGAGTTCTGCTGCTGCTTCTTAAAGATGCATCCTACGTCCTGTGTCCTAAAGGTGCATGCTAGAAGTGCGTGCTAAAGGCGTGTCTATGGTGCATCCCGTGTACTGCGATCTGTGCCCTGTGATCTGCCATCTGCCTTGCGATCTATCAGAGGTGCTGCTTATCCTTGGTGCTTCCTATAGGTGTGTGTCTTATATACCTAAGGCAGCCAATCAGCTTAGGATTAGCACAATTGAGGCACACCCCTCAAAAAAGAAAGAGGAATATCTGTTGACCACTAGCGCAGAGGAGACGTTAACTAATCAGGCAAAAGTAGATCACACCGTGTTAACACTAACTATGCGCCACCTCTTGGCTCAACGCCAGCCACCATCTTAGGGTCACCCAAACATGTCTTCTGCACAACAACACGATTTTCTTTCAGCTCTTGAAAGATGATGTCCACTGTTTTCTGAACTCTGTGGTTCCTGATGCAAAATTCAGTCATTGAAATAATTATTCCCCCATGCTGTGGCCTCCCCCAAAAAATTTATATGTTGAAACAATCTCCCTGGGATAGTAGTAAGAGGGGCTTCCAGATTTCCATTAAAGAAGCAGGACAGCTGTAAAAAATAAATGTCACTGATTACAGGGAGTTGACCTTTTGCAGTGGTGGGTGCTGGTTAGTCCCTGTAATGGCATTGTCTTCATGTCTGTTATTTCTTCAAATTTTTTGTTGTTGTTGTTGTTTACCAATTTTTTGATGCTCTGTGGACCTTCTGATCTCATTTTTTTTTAATGAATTGGACAATTTTCTCTTGATCTTCAAATTCACTGAATCTTTCTGCTACTGAACCCATCCAGTGAAATGCTACTTTAAATATTGAATTTTTGAAAATTTCCAACTCCTGATGCCAGCTAAGGCGGGCCAGCAGGGCAGGCACAGCCCAGCGCTCAGGAGCTACACTGAGTTCTCCTTCTAGTCCATTAATACTTGAAAGAACATTAACCCTTAGTAACTTCCCTTGGGTTTCCTTGGATAGATGCCCTTTGTCCAGGAGAGTAGTGGGGAAATGGCTTTGACCCATTCCTCTGTGGGTCTCTGGCTGGCCAGGCACCTGGTGCCAGGTCCTCCCCTTTTCCCCTCCAGGAGAGCAGCCCTTTGGCCAGCATTCAGTGAGCAGAATTTTGGGCCCCTCTTGCCTGGAGTCCCTGGGGCTTGTGCAGAGGACCACACACACACTGCCTCTGGTGGCCGCAGAGGGGACTGCACCTGTCCTGCCCCTTGGTGGCCACATGCCCAGGATGCAGCCAGCACCTGGGGAGAACTGCCCCTCCTGGCTAGGGCTTGTGAACCTACACCTCTCCCCAGGTGGGAGTGACCCTAGGATACGGGGCAGGCAGAGTTCATCTTCAAAGGGCTGGAGGCAGAGACCCTACCCAGACACCTGCAGGCACACAGAACCTGCAGCTCCTGCCTAGCTACAGATCCCCACCCTCCATCGCCCAGCCTGCCTGGCCTCAAGCCTGTCCTACCCCAGGTCCACCAGGGTTCACCCACAGCTCTAATTTATCACAGAGAGCAACTACACCCAGGTTGGCCTCCACAGGCCTCCTGGCCCTCACCTGGCCGCCTTGCTCGCCCGGCTCCTGCCTGCCATTCCTCGGCCTCTCCTACTCTCCGAGGCCCCTGACCCTCTGGAATGTTCTTTATTCTTCCAGCATCTTTATCTCGGGAGGCCTCCCCAGGAAGCTGGCCCTGGTCACGGCCCTGCACATCCTTGGGCAGAGCCCAGCTCTGGCACCACCTCCCCGTCCCTGCCAGGCCGAGGGCGTGGTGTGTCCTCCATAGACAGGGGATGTTTCTTGCTGTTCTGAAGACCTGGTTCAAGCTTTTGGAAGAGTTAACAGTAGCACAGGGAGGCCTTGTGTCCCCACCACTCCCACAGCTTTGCTTTAGATCCTTCGCTTCCTTAGAAAATAAAGCACTGTAGGTCCCATCCCTGTCCTGGGAGGGCCTCCTGACTCAGGATACAGAAGGCCCAAGCTCTCTCTGTGTGCACTCTGCCCAGAGCCCTTCCTCCTCTTTATAAAAAAGGGTGTCTAGAGGCCATGATCTGAGCCCAGGCCTCTAATTCCAACTGCCCTGCTAGGGGTTCCTAGAGCTTCCTAAAACCTTCCTCCTCAGGGGAGAAGGGATAGAATCAGGACAGGACAGCTCCCGGTCCAGCTCCCGGTCCAGGTGGGGGACAGAGGGGACAGGGAGTGGTGGGGGTGGCTTTTGGCACCAAGCACTAGTGGGCCCCTTCCCTCCTTTCTACCCTGGCCTGGTGCCCTGCCTCCCACTGGCCCTTTCTCAGCACTACAGAGGTTACTGCTCCTGCTCAGGTCCCAGCAGAGCCTGATCCCTTCTGAACCACCCAGGACCTGAGGGGACTCAGGCCGCCACGTGCTGGCTGTGTCTGGAGCCGTCAGGGAAGGTCATTTGAGCACAGGTCACAGAGACCCGTGCTGACTGGCTGGAGGACCTCAGGTGTTAGAGCCAGGTACCCGGCCTCGTCTGTGCCCCCCAGCCTTGGAAATGTGTCCCCAGCTCACTGCTGCCTCCAGGCAAGGTGCTGCCCATGTCCACTGCCCTGCGCCCTGGGCCCGACCTGGGTTGCCAAGGACTCCAGGAGCCTCATCACCCACTTGTGGGTTAGCCCCGCCCATGTCACCCGCAGCTCCCGGCGTCCGCTCAGCCCTTAAGGCCTCTTGGGAACAGGCCCTGCCTCTGTTCAGGCCAGCCCCTCCGGGCCTCTTTGAGGGTTGTTGGGTCAGGGTGGAGCACTGGAGAGGACCAGGGTCACAAAGTGGCCCTGAGATGGGGCAGTGCTGCCGTGGCCTCTCTGGGTATGGGAGCCCCCAAGGCAGGCGGCACTGTCCTTGTGCCTGCTGGCAGGTGCAGGACCTCCTCTCCCAGGTTACCTCTCCAGTCCTGCCAGCCTCCCCTGCCCCCACCCTGTGGAGGAGCCCCAGGGGCCAGGCCTGCTGGAGGTCCTGCCAAGGCTTCCTGGTCCTTCTCGGTACAACAGCTGGGGCAGCTGCACCCTGCTTGGGAGGAAGGCAGGTGGGGTGAGTGTGGCCCTGCCAGCTTGGGGCTTGGGACTCAGGCAGGGGCCGTGGGGCCTGGTCCAAGGTGCACGGTCCTCAAGTTCATGCCGAATGACGAAAGGAGCGGGGAGGAGGGAGGGAATGTGGCTGCAGCCCTTGGCAGGTGTGGGGAGGGAGGAACGGAGCTCCACTAGCAGTTGACACGTAGTGGTGGCCTACTGTGTACTGCGTGCCATCCTGAACACGCCACTCATTTACTGCTCAAAACAGCTCTGGGGTGCAGGCACTGTTTTTAACATCCCATTTCACTGTTGAGAATTTGGAGGCACAGAGACACTGAGTGACTTGCTCAGGGTCACCCAGCCAGTAGGTGGTGCAGGACAGCTTGGGATGCTGGTGGGGCTCCAGAGCCAGTGCCCTTCCCGGCCACCTCTCTGTCTTTGGAGCCGTCCCTCCCTTGGAGCCACCATGTGGGCACTGGACAGCTGTGTAAGACACCAGCACCCAGGACTCCAGCCTGTCCCAGCTGTTCCTGGCAGGGTCCCAAGGGCCACCTGCTCCATCAGCCCAAAGATCCTCTGGCCAGAAAGCACCTGGAGCGCTGCGACTGCAGTCCGCCCACCTGGCCATCTGCAGGTGGCCAGCCTCGGGCCTGCCTTTGCAGGCACTGAGTCCCCCGTGCCACCAGGAGCAGCCACAGAGGCTCAGGGGCCTGGCCAGATCCTGGGGGCAGAGGGGGCGTGGGCAGCTCCCGGTCTGGAACTGGAGCCCCTGCCGGCAGACCCGGGCTGGGTGGGGCGGAGGGCCGTGAGAGGCCGGGGAAAGGCGAAAGGATCAGGGTGGGCGTTCCTCTATCTAGGAGCTTCGCCCAGGTTCTGAACACACACCAAGCCCTACGCAGCAACACGGGCATGCGCAGGGAGGCCCTTACTGCTGAAAACAGAAGAAAGGGCCACAGCGAGGCCTTCAGGTGATGGCTTGGACAAGAGGCTGCTCTCGGACCCTGGACTCTGCTTCTCCCTGGCTGTGTGACCCTGGGCAACTGGCACACCCATTCTGTGGTGGCCAGGCCTTCTTTCTTTGTGGCCTTCCCCTGGTTGGGGAAAGACAGCCCAGTCCCTCAAGGGAGCAGGGAAATGGAGTCCAGTGGTAGCACAGCGGGCAGCCAGCAGGGAGGTGCTGGGGGCGGCATCTGGGCTCCAGCTCTGCCCAGCCAGGGCAGGATGCTGACTGTGGTTCCTGGCTTTGTGGCTCCAGCCTCGTGTCTCGCTCTCCTGACATGTGTCCATGGGTCCCACGAGCCTTCAAATAATCTCCTTTGCTGCTTAAATTCCTGGAGTTGGGTTTGGTGCTGGGAGTGAAGATCCCTGGCCAGACAGGTGGGACCGCAGCAGTGGGGCACCACAGAGCCCTGGGGAGCCTCGGAGCAAGAACCGTCCCCAGGGTTGACGGGGAGAGAGCGCTGTCCTGTCCTCAGCATGGGAGGGACACACGGTCAGGAAGTTATCCTGCATTTCAAAATAGTTCTGCCGGAGAACTTTGTTCCTCACACAGAGATACGAATGTTCGTGGTAACAGGTATGCTGATGGCCCCGCTCCCACCACACGTTAGCGGCACGTATCTAGATAGCACACTGGATCCCTCCAGAAAGGGTCGAAAGATAAAGAGAGCTGGTGTGGTGGCACACTCTGTAGGCCCAGGCACCAGGAGGCTGCGCTGAGAGGGCCACCACTCAAGCCCAGGAGTTCCAGGTCAGCCTGGGCAGCAGAACAAGAACCCATCTCATAAGACAAACTCAAACCCTAAAAGGAAATGTTGAACCTCAGCACATGCGTTTAACAAATACTGAGGCGGGGACAATATCTGTGCAGGGGTTTATTTTATGGAAAAGTACTAGAAATATTTATCAGAAGACATTAACAGTTATTAGCTCTGGATGGCGGTTGTGGGTAATTTTAATTTAAAAATTATGGCTAGCTCGCTTTCCTGTTTTCTGGCTTCCCTAGAAGTTGTGATTTGTGTTTTAAAAAGGAAAAAATAAATAAGTGAAGCATTTCCCCCAGAGGCCTCTCCCCTTAATTCTTCCCACCCGAACTGTGCTGGGAAGGGCCAGGTCCCTCCAGGGGACCCACCCCCAACCCCATATTCTGCCCCAGCCGCCTAGGACTGCCCGGGAGACCCCAGCAGGCTGCTTCCCAGGGCCTGTGACTCCTCCTGGCTACGAGGCCGGGCAGGGAGGCAGGAAGGCAGGCGCTGTGTTGAGGAGTCGCACCTCCCAGCAGAGCTTCCTGATGAAGCCGGGCTCCCCAGGGCTCCTTGCTCAGCCTGCCCTGGCTGCAGGGGAGGAAGTGGAAGGAGGGCAGGGTAGGGCAGGTCGTGCTGGGTGGATGCTGCCTGGGGGTTAAACACCGGGGCCAGGCAGCCCTGAGTGCCGGCCTGCCCCTGCTTCTCGGCGACTTCAGGCCAGTTACTTCCCCTCTCTCAGCCTCCACGTACCCCTCTGTAAAACAGGCGCAACAGCCCTTCCTCCTAAGACCATGACTCTCAAGCTGGGACAATTTTGCACCCAGCCCTGGCAGCCTGGAGACACCTCTGGCTGCCAGAGGGAGGAAGGGGCGCTACTGGCATCTGAAGCCAGAGATGCAGTTAAACACCCCACGCGTACAGGGCAGGCCTGAGACGGTCCAGCCCCGGACATCAGTGGTGCCAAGCTGAAGGTGGAGTTAGACATGAGGCACCTGAGGGGGTAGCCATTCCTACCCCAGCTGTGAAATGGGAGTTGGCTGTCGATCAGAACCAGATGTCAGAATGTGAGTTCTGGGGACGAGGGAGCACCTTAGGAGAGGGGCTGGGCTCGACGGGTTCCAGTGAGCTTTCTCTCCTTCTCCTTAGTCTGCATGTCAGAGTTTTCCAAATGGCCACGGGCAGTTTTCCTTCCACGCTCCAGCCAAGGTCAGGGCCAAGCTGTGAGCTGTACCCTCTGGGACAGGGGCTGCCTTGATTTACAAGGCACTCCACCACCCCTCGCTGGAACATGGACGGCTTGCACCAGCTGACGCAGGTCAGGGAGGGTGGCAGGGGCCTGTGGGCCTCCTGCTGGCCCCGCGGAGCGTGTGCAGTGCCCCCACCCCACTGCAGTAGGCTGACAGCTCCCAGCAGCCCTGGCTGCGCTGCAGACCCACACTGGCCTCAAGGCATCAAGTGACTGACATGAAGTGCCCTTCCCTCTGCTGCGGTGGCATTCATTCTCCAGACCCCCGCCCCTGTCCCCGTGGGTCAGGCCCAGAGGTCAGGGCCCAGCTGCATCCCCTGGGTCTGGGGCTGACACTCTAATTTACAGTGCGCATACTGCCCCTTTGCTGGAACAAAGCCTGGTTCCAGGGATGCTGACTCCTCCTTCCCCTGCCCTGTCCTAGCCTCCTCCCTCACAGACCTTTCCTGAGAATAGTGCCCTCTACAGATCCACGCACGACAGCCTCAGCCGCCACCCTGACCTCTGTGTGGCTCTGGCCCATGCAGGGCCCTTCCTTCACATCCTGATATCCCGGCGACTGGGAGGAAGATGGGTTTGGCCAGCCTGCCCACTTGGCCTTAAAGACAGCAGCAGGGCCAGGCGCACTGGCACTCACCTGTGATCCCAGCAGCTGGGGAGGCTGAGGCAGGAGGATCTAGAGTTCAAAGCCAGCCTCAGCAATGGCAAGGCACTAAGCAATTCAGTGAGAGACTGTCTCTAATAAAATACAAAATAGGGCTGGGGATGTGGCTCAGAGGCTGAGTGCCCTGAGTTCATGCCCCGCACCGCCAGAAAAGAAAGACAGCAGCAGGTCCTGTCCTGAAGAGCAGGACCTGGCCTTGAAGCTCTCGTTTGTGCTTGGCACTGAGGGCAGGGCATTGCGGCAGGGGTGGATTGCAGTCTCTGGCCTGGAGACTCAGGGGCCTGGATGCCAAGCAGAGAGGGTCTGGGACTTAGGAACCGTTAAGCCTGCAGAGGATAGAAAACCTCAATCCCGAAGTTTGTATCACATCAAAGTTTATTTTTTTCCCACACAATCAGAACGGGGAAGCAACACTGTAGTGTCCCCAGCTCTGCTAGATCTTCAGTGGCCACTTCTGGGCTCCACCATCCAGAGGGAGATGTGCTCGTATCAAGGTTGCCAGAGGGCTCCTGCCTCCCACCCCCGACAGGCTAAGCAGAGCAGGGTGAGAGAGAAGAGAGAGCCAGGGTCCAACATGGGTCCAACTGAGGCTTCGTGGGGGTGGGGAAGAGGAGAGGACTCTTAGGAACTTTCTGGAAGCCCTAGCAATCGTTCCTGTTTATACCTTGTTGGCCAGAGCTGTGTCATGACCACTCTGTCCCACGAGGGGCCCCAGATACGTGTTTTATGTCACCTGGGCACTTCGGCCCCTCTAAGTGTGGTTCTCTGAACAGGAAGATGAGGTCAGAGCCTGGGGACCTGCAGGGGACCTGACGGAAGGCACTTCCTTGGGGCTGGGAGCTGACCCAGGCAACCTGGTGCTGCAAATGCAGTCGAGGAGGCCAGCAGGGGGCAGCATTTGGCCTCAAATCATGCTTAACACCCATCCTGCTGCTCGGCCTTCTCCCAGCTGTAATCTCTCATTATGCCCAAGGCCAAGTTTTGTTCAGCTCAGGTCCAGTTGTACTCCAGGAACCTGAGAGAGATCCAGGTCTAAGTTTCCCAGCCTGGAAAGAGCAGACAGCTGGAGAAGGAAGCACAAGCAGGGATGGCAGGAGCAGGGAGAGCCATCAGAAACCAAGACCAGCTGTAGTGCTGCTCAGAGGTAAGCCGGTAGGAGAGGAAGCCTTGGGAAGCGAGGCAGGGCCACCAAGGGCCGGAGAGTGACCCCCACGGCTGGAGAGGCTGAGCGGCTGCAGAGACTGTTGGGTCCTCAGAGAGCAAAGTACCTAAGTTGACAAACCTGAATTCTCAGCCGCTTCCTCTCCCCTTTGCCCCTCCCTGGTCCTCCGAAGGTAAGGGAAGAGCGTGGCCTGAGGTGGGCCTCTGCTGTGCCTACCTCTGGTCTCTCTGGCCAGGCAGGCCAAGGCCAAGGCAGCAGTGTGGTGTGCGTGTGGGGGGGCGTGACCCAATATTGAACCTGAGGCCGGGGATCCAACAGGTCTGAGATGCCACACCCATCCTGGACAGCCGCAGAGACGGATCACAGATCAGAGCATCAGAATCGGCCTTCCAGAATTCTCTATGAGCCACTTCCTCTGGCCGGGATGCTCTAGATTTGGGGGTGGAGTGGGGAAAAGGGGTACAACCTCTCAGTTTGGGGGAGCCTACCAGGAGGGTTACCTGCTCAACCTCACAGGACCATCTAGGGAAGTGGTGGCCCTTATAGGGAAATCGTTTCTTTACAGTTATTTTGGGTTCCTCCTTAAACCCCAAACCTACTGGGTATCCACCAACACAGAAAGAAAGCAGGCCTGAGAGGCAGCAGTGAGCACTCTTTACTCCGTTCGTTATACACCATAGCCACCCACGGTGACCAGCGCCCACCCAGTCCCTCCCTACAGGGGACAGTTAATACAAACAAAAATAGTTCTCTACAAAACCAAGTTTCCATCCCTCCCAACCCTTCTTTGTACCCCAACCCCAGACGGTGAGTTCCTTGGTCACCAGACGGCTGTGGGGCTCCGGGTCTGGTGGGTTGCAAAGGAAAATAAAGAAAGAATATAAAAGAGAATCAAGTCAGCGACTGGAGTGGTAGGCAGCTGGAGCTCCGGGCCGCTGGCTGGTGGTCAGCCAGGCGGGCGCAGGGGTGTCTGCAACAGTCCTGCGTGTATGTCGGATGGGGACGGATGGGGGTTGGGGCGAGCAGCGTGTCTCCTGGCCCCCTGTCTCACCGACAGCAAAGAAAAGTGCAAAGAAAGAGAAATAAAGAAAAAGAAAATAAAGAGGCGGTGGGTAATAAAAAAAGAAAAACTAAAACCAAAACCGCAGACTGCAGGGGCAGGACCCCACAGCGCCCCAGCTGCGCGGGGAGGGCAGTGCCCGGTGGCGCGAGCCGCGAGGCGGGAGCGGGAGGGCGGGAGGACTCTGCGGAGTAGCACCTGGGAGCAGCTCGGCCGCACCCTTGTCGCCGCCCGGCCTTGGACGCCGGCCCTCGGACCCCGGACGCGAAGCGCGGGGCGCCTGGCGCAGAGCGCGCGATTCACCTTCCTCGGCCGCGGGTCCCGAGCGGGGCTCAGCAGCCCAGGCGAGCGGCCAGCCCCAGCAGCAGCAGGCAGCCGAGCAGGGTGGCGGGGCGAGGGGCGGCCCCGGGCGCGCGGTCGCAGTCCAGGCCGCCGTCGTCGGCGGCGAGGTCGCAGCGGGGCTGCTCGCAGCGCACCCCGGTGTAGCCGCTCGGGCAGGTGCAGCGCTGGTTCTGCACGCAGGTGCCGCCGTTCTGGCAGAGCAGCTGGTCGTCGTCGCACACGTTGGCTGCGGGGCGGAGGGGGCAGTTGACTCGGTGGTCCACCCCCCAGGTTGGAGCTTCTGTGACGGGCATATGGGGACCCTTGGGGTACGGCCTGGATCAGGGGCAAGGGCGGCTCAGGGCGTACTTAGTGCAAAACGTCCCTGCTTGTTGGTAACAAGGGCCGGCAAGACCAGGCCCCGTCTGCCTCCCGCTACTGCTCCCTCTTCTCCGCTCCCCTCCCGGCCTTGGCGCATCTCTGCAGGCACCTGCGGCCTCGCCTCCAGAGCTTTGCGCATGCTGTTCCATGAGCCTGGAGCGCCCTTCCACCCTCTGCCTGTGGCTACGACTTGCCCCTGGGCTCTCCTCCAAGCCTTCCTTTCCTCGGGGCACACCTCTTCAGCTCCGTCTCCCCTGAGGTTTCCACCTGGGGCGGACCTGCCCACTAACACATTGGGCCCCGCCCACAGCCCCCTCCCACCGCCCCGCCCCTCCAGCACCAGGCCCCGCCCACCGGGGCGGGCGCGCACTCACGGTAGCAGCCCTGACGCCAGTAGTGCGTGGGGAGGCAGTCGTCACACTTGGGCCCCACCGCGCCCTCGCGGCACTCGCAGAAGCCCGTCTCGTTGCACCGGTCGTGCACGGAGCCGATCTGGTTGCAGTTACACTCTGGGCGGACATGTGCACCGCCGCGCCGTCAGGGCGACCTGTGGGTGCCATCCGCGGGGCACCGCATCCCGCCAGGCCTCGCATCCCTCCCACCCAGGACTGCGCATTCCCCGGGTGCTGCTCCCACACCGGGTCTGCTGGAGCCCGAATCTGGTGGGACGTCTAGAACTCAAGGGAAGCCTCCATGTTCCTCCCCTGCCCTGGCGCTGTGTGGTGTGGGCTAGTCCCTTCCCCTCTCTGGACAACTGGAGGGGGTACTCATCCTCAGTCCCGAAGAGCTGAGTCTGACAGGTGACAGGCCACCAAGCATCTATCCAGGAGGCTGTGGAGTGTGTGTATGTGTGTGTGGGGGGTGACCCTTCCACGGGGCTGCTCTCCTCCTGCCCAGTAGGGTGGGTCCAGGGGTCAAATCCCTCCACCCCAAGTCCTTGAAACCCAGCTCTAATCTGATAAGGAGGCCCTGCCCTGTCCCTGCTGCCGGTCATGTAGCCCTGGCAGCACAATTCTGTTTTGATCACTTGGAGTAGATGGACTTATCTGAAGGCTGCTGCCTGGGCAGAGGCCCGCAGCTCCAGCTTCCCAGCAGACCCTCCTCTGCACAGCCAGAGCTGCCTGGGGCAGGTAGCGGGGGCAGCCCCTGGAGCTGAAACCTGGCCTCTGCTGGAGACAGGTGGGGCAGCCCGGGTATCCTCCCTGGTTCCCTTCCCCAGGCCTACAGGAGTGCTTGTTGGTTGGGGGTTAGGTTTTGGTCCTCTGGGATGGTCTGTCCCCTGTCCAGGCCCAAGGTCTCCCTGGATTTTCTTTTCCTCAATCCCAAACCAGTCTTGGAGCAGAGCATGGTGCCTATGGGGCAGAGGGCTGCTGTATGAGCTGGGCTCTGCTTGTGAAGCATTTGAAGGAGACACTTCAGCAACAGAACAGGGCTAAACCCTTTCACCGATCACCTCCCGATTTTATAATATGGAGCCCAGAGTGGGCAAGGGACTGGCCCAAATGCACACAGCATGGCCAGCTCTAGAACCAGTCTTTGACTCTACCTAGAGGTTCTGCATCCCCGGGACCCGTGGGAAGAAGGCACAGGGTGGTTGCTAGAGGAGCGATTCTGGAGGCGTCTATCCCTGGAGGCACCTGCTGGAGAGGGCTGTGGGCTGGGACTTCTGCACCACCCGGTGGTTCCAACACAGGGCTCCACCCAGCATGCCCCGGGCTCTCTGCGGGCGCTGCCCGCGCTCACCGATGCAGACGTTCTCGTCGTCCAGCTCGGCCGAGCCGTTGCGGTAGTAGCCCAGGCGGCAGTGCTGGCAGTGCTGGCCCCTGGTGTTGTGCTTGCAGCTGACGCAGGTCACCACGTTCAGGAAGTCGATGTAGCTGCAGCGGTTGGAATGGCCGTAGCACTCACAGTCTGGGCCAGCCAAGTAGGAGAAACACCCACCGTCAGTGAGCATCTGGGGAAACCAAGGCACGGGCGAGGAAGGACCCACCCCAGGACATGCAGGAAGGGAGGGAGCCATCTTTGGAAAAAGACCTGGAAGGTGCCCCAGGCCTTGGATACTTTGGTGACATTTGGAAAGAGCCAGGCCTGCCAGCTCAAAGCTGGCAGAACCCGTGCCGGCCTGTGGTCAGGGACCAGGGAGGCCAGTGGGTAACACGTGCTACGCCTGGCCAGCTGCCAGGGTGAACTGCTCTTTGAAGGGTGCCCGAGCACCAGAGTGACTAGAAAGTGATCCATGCATGGAGGACAGGTGGTACTGCCAGGCCGAGCTCAGGGAAGGGGGCACCCAAGTTTCTGGCTGGCCATCATCACAGAGGTTCCGCGATGGATGCATGCATGGATGCTGGACAACATGGAATGGGCCAGGAGCTTCTTCCCCATGCTGCTTTGGAAGAGGGTTGGGAGAAACCACCAGTTCCTGTCCTTTCTGATTAGTCTGAGCTTTTCACAGGTTCGATTGGCACCAGAGGGCAGGTTTTGCAGGACCCTGGGCATCTCCCTGCCCACTCCTGGTCCTGGAGGGCTTCTGACTCTCACTGCTCCTGGAGAAGAGCCATCCCTCTGTCATCGTGGGGCAGCTGAAGAATGCCACCACCACGTGGTTCTTAGGCTGACCCCTCCCAATGGCTGTGCCAAGTCCCATGGCCACCTGGGCCAAGGCTCCCAGGGTCAGAGGTGGACTCCTCGAAGGTATGGGAGACGCTGGAGGAGCAGCCTCTGAGAGATGGGGCCCTTCCCACTCCGGCCTCCTGGACCATGGTTGGCCCTCCTTTCAGGAGGCAAGGCGTCCTCCAGGCATCCCCAAGAGAGTGTCAGTGACCTGAGTGGCCCAGATTCTGCTTCAGCCCAGGAGCCCTGGCCACACCTCCCAGGGGAGTCAGGACAGGCTATTTCTGGCGGTGACTCTGCTGCAGTGTGCCTGCCCACTGTGCCCAGGCTGGCTTCTGACTCATACCTGCTCCCAGCTCCCGTGGGGCCATGGGGCCAGAGGGAAGAGAAGCACAGTTTAACCTTGACCCAGCTACTCCAGGAGGGTTTACTGCGGGCACCAGCTTGTCCTCTGTCCTGCACCCTTTTTTTCCAATGGAGGTGGGGAGAGATGAGGGGGCTGGTCTGGTCTGGCCCAGGCCTTTCTCTTACCTTGGAATTCTTCGATAGGCATCACTTGAGGAGATTTGGGCTTGAGCTGGAATAGTTTGGAGCCCTTAGCAGGGGCAGGGGCAGCAGCGGAAGTGCCCGCAGCTTGGAGAGATGAGAAACAAGCTCTTTGATCTGCCACAGTCCAGCTGCCCAGTGTGGACAGTCCAGGCTCCGCAAGAAGCTGGGTAAAGTCTCCTGAGATGCCCTGGGCCAGCTCTGGGTCAGCCATGTCACCTGCTTACTCTGTCTGGTGTCAGAACACATGCCCTCGGCCGGGAGTCAGCCCCTCAGAGACCAGGCGTTGAAGCACCTTGCTGCAGGTGAGCTCCCAGGGCCGGCTGGGTTCCATCTCCTCTCTGACTATCTACACTCCCAAAAGGATCAATCCTCCCAAGTGACTTTTCTGCCCCCCGATGACCCCACGGTGGAGACGGTCACTGCTGAAGGGTTTCTGACTGGTTGTAAACATCGCCTAGGACACCCTGGAACCCTGCCCTCCACCTCAGCTCCCAGACTCCATGGGCATCAGACCAGGGTCTAAACCCAGCTTTAGACTTGGGCACCTCCCGTCCTTTCTAGAGTCTCCCTGTACAGTAAGGTGTCTGTTACTGTCCCTGGATTGCCACTCACAAAGGTCTCAAGCCAAGAACGCGGACACACCTGCCTCTACTGTCTGGGACCCCCGGGAGGCCCCAGCCCGTTTCGGGGTGAGCATGCCACTGTCCCCACAGCCTCACTGCCTCCGTTTCCCTCTGGGAGTCTGTGGAGCCTTAGTCAAGGGAAGGGAAATGATGACTTCAGCTGGCTCTACCTGTCTCTGTCACCACTGAGAGGCCTCCAGGTTGCTAGGAGCAGAACCTCTGAACTTCCCTAACTGTGGGCCCAGCTGGGGAGCCACCTGCCAGCAGAGGGCACTCAAAGCCCTGCTCACCGCTCGGAGCTGGGGTAGGGCCAAGAACAGGTGAGGCGAAGCCAGGGCCAGCCTCCTCCTTGGGGAGCTAGGGGGGCCTGGTTTCCACACATGTCCCTCTCTGGCTCCCCATGAGGCCTTGTGTCCCCCTCTCCAGTGCAGAGTGACACTCTTGGCCAGCCTAGTCTGACCAGCAAACTGACCAGCTTCCTGCCACTGCCCGGCGGAGCCTCTGCCCCACCGCCCCCACCAAGTGCATGCTCTCCTCTCCCTTCGTCCACTCACAGGCGCCCTGCAGGCCTGTCTGTCCCCTCTCTGGGCTCTAGCAATGCTTGTGATGAGGGTCCTCTGAACCAGGTGGCCAGCGAGAGAATCCCTCTAATGAGGGCAGCGTGGCCACCAGATGCTGAAGCTCTGGAGGACTGTGGGGCCGGTGGTGACGTGCTGGGCCTCTCCACACAGCGAGGCTGGCCTGGCAGAGCGCAGGGCCCACACCCTGCTGCACTGGCCCCAGGTCCCAGAGGTCCTGGAGGTCCCGGAGGCTCGTCTGTCTACGCCCCTCCCCTCGGGTCCCACCTGGGTCCCCACCATGTACACCTGCTAACTCTACTTCAAAGGGGTCCAGGGAGCTAAGGAGGGGCTTCTGGGGTCCTAAGGCCGGTCGCAGGCCCTGCCCCCATACCTTCTGCACTGGAGGAAATCTGGGGCTGGGGGGAGCTCTCCCCAAGGGGGGCAGCTGTAGATGGCCTGGTCCACTCTTGAGGGGAAGAAGAGAAGAAATCAAGTTATGTGAGGAGGTGACACCTCTACACTCCCACAGGCCCCTTATGAGAAGTGCACTATGAAGGAGAGCTCTGTCTACACTGGGTCCAAGTCCACTACAGAGGCAGCATCTACACTACCGCAGCCCTGCATCTACACTACTGCAGCACACACACACACACACACACACACACAGAGCTAGACAAGAGGGGGCCCCATGCCTGAGAATTTGCATGCTTTGGCCATTCTTTCTTCTGTGGAAACAGGAACTTGGGGAACAGGAACTTCTACCCTCCCTGTGTGCTTCCCATTCTGACCAAAGGGCAGTTTGGACCAGGTTCTGTGTCTGGTCAGACCTCTCTGTGCTGCTTCTGGCTAATGGCTGCAAAGGAGGATGTGTGTCCTAGCCAGGATGCCTGATGTGTCCAGAGGCTCCCTGAAGGCCTCTTTGTCAACCCGGTCCAGGGACTAGAGTGTCCTCTGCAGTCTGACCCTTCCGCCTTCCTCATTTTCACCAGGACCCAATGTGAGTCACCTGCCACGCACCACAGTGCTCATCTCCAAGACCAACTGGACACAGCAGGGAACACAGGCAGGGCTGGTGAAGGTGACAAGCCACTCCGCAGGGAATCCAAAGGACAAACCCGGAGGGACAGGGGAGAGCTGAGGCTTTCTGCTTCTTAAAGGGATTACCCACAATGAGGATGGATAGGGAAAGAAAATCTACCCACTAAAAAGTGCAGGACACGTCCCAGCTGGGAGCTAGGGGCTTTGGACATCAAATGAATACGGAGTTCAATGAGGACACGATGCCAGAGGACTCGAGTTGGCAAGGGCTTAGTTAGAGCCACAGTAACAGCAGCCCTGGAGGCACACTGAACCCACGCCCAGCCCAGGGCCAGCCGGGAGGACGAGTAGGCTTCAGTTGCTCTGCACCCGCGGCTGATGCTGGCAGCAGGGAGAAACATCTGGGCCAGGGGTTCAGAGCCTGGCTGAACTCTGACCAGAGGCTAACACACCTCTCGGAAGTGCCGGGAGATACCTGGGACCTCTGGGGGCCGGGGTCTGAGGAGAGGAAAGCCTCCTGCTGGGCTCTCTAGGGACACACTCAGGTGTGTGGGAAGAACGCTCCGGAGGTGGTCTGCGTTGTGTGCCAAGACCAAACGGGGCCCATCCAGAACCAGGGAGCCAGCGAGACAGGGCTTAGAGGTGGTGCCACCTCATGGCGCCTGGGCCTAGGTATGGGTGGCAGAGGGGGCAGGTGGCAGCTGAAGTCAGCGAGCCCTGAGCTCCAGTCCAGCGTGTTCACAATCCTGAGATCTTCTTTCTTTCCTTTCCCTTTTCTTTTTAAAGAACAGTTTTATTGAGGTACAGTTACAAACCATAAATCCAGCTGCTGCTTCCTAAGCCTCAATCCCATTCCCAGTGGACTGGGAAAATGCCAGCCTCCAACCCCTCCCTGTAGAGCAAGGGCAGAGCCCAGTGCAGCTCTTGGCTCTGTGGACGCTGCTGCCCCCAGCTGGAACGTCCTCACTACCCGTGGGGCTCTGGGCACCTGGGGGCTCTAGGCTGAGGCACTGGCTGTACCGGGGAGGTGAGGACCCTAGACCCAGATGGCTCACCCCTGACCGGGAGCCACCTGGAGTCACCTCCTCTTTTTAATGCTCGCTGCCTGGCACAGGGCTCAGGAGGCAGGGCTGACAGCACCCCCACCCAGAGGTGTGCTCTAGAGCCTGGAGCAAGGGTGAGCCTCCTGCTCACAGCCGGGGTCCTGGGGACCCTCATCATTCAAACCTTTGGAGTCACCACTCTGGCCCCTGTCTCCTCTTTTACTCCTGGCCTCAGGGTCTACCCGCACCCCTCATACCAAATCAGAAGCAGCTTTGGAAGAGGGTTCCCGGGTGCTCAGAGTGTGCTGTGGTGGAGAGGTGGGCCCAGCCCCCGTGCAGAGGGGACACTGGAGGCAGCCACAGCAGACCCCTCCCTTTCTCGACTTTTTGCTCCTCTGTTCCCGTCACTGGCTTAGCGGAACACAGTCAGGGGACAGGTCACCTCATACAGGAAGCCCGAATTCCTCACCCCAGCCTGTGCTCAGGAGGCTCCCCTGAAATACTGCTGCCCCATCTTTGGCTGAATATCAGGGTGGACTTGCTGCTGTTGGCACCCTGCTCCTTGGTCCCTTGACCATACTGGACTCAGGAGCCTTCCGAGAAGGGCCTCAGAAGGGCAGGAGGAGGAAGATTTTGGGAGCTCAAGCTGATGCCTGGACCCTCGGCTGGGGCTTGATGGCAGGCCAGCGCGGATGGCCGGAGGCCCCCTCGGCCCATGCTCTTGCACGCCAGGGTGCTAGCGCTCGCTACTCTAAGAGCCAAGCCTCTGCGTCCAGGGCTGGGAGAGCCAGGGACTCCAGCTAGAAGCAGGAGCGGGGTGGGGTGGACAGCTGGGGTCCCTGGCTGTTCTCCAGCACCCACCTGTGGGCAGTGGGGTAGTGGGGACTCTGAGGGCCTGGGCAGTAGATGTGGAGGGGGCAGAAGTGATGGGCTCCCCATTTGTGGCCTCAGTGGCCACAGGGGCTTTGGGGACGGGGTCTTTCCGGGACCTGCCGAGGCCTGGTGAGAGATGGGAAAAGCAAGAGAAGGTGAGGGTCGGTGGAGGGGGCACCACCCAGAACTCGCGCAATGCTGGTGTGCAGATGGTGTCCGCTGCAGGGGCAGCCACCTTCTGGGGCCCTGCCCACTGGCATTCCAGCGGGGGCAGCCCAGGTTGGGGAGGGACAGCTAGTTGGGGTGTAGCCCACAGGGATGTGGTAGAGGTGGCAAAATGTCTTGGAAGCATCTCCGAGATTTGGGGTTTGCCACCAGCCACCTGTTTGACATTGGCAAGCCCCTTCCTGCTGACCTGAGAGCAGATGGCGAATCCCGTGCCCCAGGGAGGCAGGTTGCCAGGAAGGCGTAAGTGAGCCATTACAGTGTGCTGCAGTCTGGTGTCTGGAGCCCGGGGGCTTGGCCACCTGTCCAGATGATACCAACTGCCCTTGGACACCCAGGCCAGCACCCTCAGCCTCCTCATGAGTCCGCAGGGCCCCCTCCTGCAGGCATCCTGCCCAGTCTGACCTTCCCCGAGTTGAGCCAAGCTGGAAGACCAGAGCACGGGGTGGGGGCTCGCCTCCCCCAGCCTCACAGTACAGCCTCACAGTAGGCCAGGCCAGCAGTCAGGCTGGGGGCAGATTCTGCCACTGGCAGAAGGTCCCCCTTTCCTTGCCGGCAGGAGAGACTCCTCCCAGATTTGGGTGAGAGAAGAAGCCCGAGGAATGAGTGGCAAGGGGAGCAGGGAGTGGGCCCAGGAGTCCAGAGGACCTGTGCAAAGGCCCTGCAGCTTCCAAAGCAGCACTAATGAAGCTCCTGGGGAGAATCTGGGAGTTGCTGGGCTGTGGGCCACAGGAGGTGGTGAGGAAGCAAATGGGGTGATGAGTGGAGGGAGCACCGAGGCTGAGGGGCCTCCAGGCCCTCCTTCCTCATTGTTCTTTCTGGGACACACAGGAGCCTCATGCAGTCTACTTACTGCCAAAGGCGGAGCCCGCAGCGGCACCTGCGGGGAGACAAAAGGGTCACAGAGCTGGCTGTGGAGGCAGAGGGGGACAGCTGTCTCCGACCTGCAGAGGAGCAAGTGGCAGGGCAGGGGGGCCCATGGAGGTGTCCCTCCCTCTGCGGAAGGAAGCGAACTTGGGGTCCGGAGCCTCCGCGCCATCGCATCTGCTGCAGCAGAGGAGGCGCGACCTCGGGCCTGCGCAGTGTGGGGACCCGGGCGGAGGAATACCCCACTGGTTCCCACAGCCGCCCTGAGCCGAGGGACGGAGTTTGGAAACCGCGACTCCCCCACGTGCTCGTAAGTGCCAGGCACCCCCTTCTTATTTGATTTCAGATTTGGGGGCCTCCAGTGCAGGACGGGGAGCTGAGGTGACTGAACAACCCGCTGGAGGCGCCATGGTGCCTGTGTGAGGGGCCTCCGCACCACCGCCGCCCGCAGGGGTGTCCTGATGGCCCTGCCCTGCGGTGAGGAGCGGGGCGCGGTGCGCTGCGGTGGGTGGCAGAGGCCTTTCTGTGCCTCGGGACGGGGAGCAGCCTGGGCTGGCAGACCGGCGGGCGGCCTCCCTCCTAGTGCTGGGGTGCGAGCCAGTCGCAGAGGGAAGGGGCAGGTGTGGTGGCTTCCCAGGCGCCCCACAGCCCGGGGAGGCTGGAGGATGAGCCTCCAACGCGCTGCTTCCTTGACACTCCTCTGGGCGGGGCTGTGTGAGGGCCAGAGCGGAGCTAGTGCCAGGAACTCCTGGCAGGAGCGCGGGCCCAGATGGCAAGGCCACCTCTACCTGGGCCCCGGAGGGCGAGGGAGCCAGCGCCGGCAGAAGAGGGTCCAGGCAGTCAGGAGCCATGAGGAGAGCCGGGAGCTGGTGTTCGGGGGTGGGGACATCTCCCGGGGCCTTGTAAGACCCTTGAGTAGGGTTTCATTCGGAGTGTTCTCTGCGCTTTGAAGCTGGCGGGACCCCAGGGAAGGGCAGCCCTGCTTCTGCAGGGGAGAGCCCAAGAGAGGAAGCAGGGGAGGGAGGGACGTGGGGGTCCTCAACAGGGCTGAAGCAAGTGGGGCGAGGCACAGGCACCGGGGAGGGTGCCTGGGCAGGTGTGGGTGGGGGCTCAGGTCAGGGCCACCCTGTAGCTCCCCCTGGGATGGGGTCATGGGAGAGGGAGGAAAGGGTTAACCTGGGGCCATGACCAGCTGGTTCCTCCTCTGTCCTCTCCCTGGTGCCCCCAAAGGAGGCAGGGGACCCAGTGGCATGGCACCTGTCCTCCCAGGGGGTCCCAGAGGACCCCTCCTTCCTGGTGACCCTGGGAGACAGCAGTGGGGCTGGGTCCAGGGCTCTCACCCCAAAAGGGCAGCAGTCTCGTCCACCCCCTGCGGAGAGGAGCAGAGGAGAAGCCCAGGGCCAGGCTGAGGGTCTGTCTGTCCATGCTGGTTAGACAGGCATGGCCTCCAGCCTGGGGCGGAAGGAGGGGACACTGGGCCTGCAGGTGTGTGGCTGTGGCTGCGGGCAGACAGACCCTGCAGCTCCTGCCCCGAATCTGAAGAGAGGACTGGGCATGGTGGGCAGGGGAGGGGCCGGGAGAGGCCTGGGGACGGGACAGCGGGAGGCAGGACTGCCAGGGGTGAGGCCTGACGCATTGAAAGGAAAGGTTCCGGACAAAAGAGATGGGGAGGGGACCTGGGAGGAGGGCGCCAGGCAGGGGGTGGGCTGCCAGCACCCCAAGCAGTCTCTGTGCCTTTGAAGACCCTCTAGTGCCGTGAGGGCTGGCAAGTGGCCCTTCAAAGGCCTGTCACACGCCGGCCGCGGCCCACGCACCACACGCCTGTCAGGGCCTCGCCGAGCTTCCAGCTTTGATCAGCCTAAAGCCACATAAATCTTTCACAGTAGAGGGGGGCCCGGACGGGGTGGGGTGGTCCTGGAGTAGGAGGCTGCTGCCCCGCTTTGGCATGGGGTCCAGGAAGTGGCCTTGCCCTTGAGCCCAGCACTGGCTGTAACTGCTGGTTACACCAGCAGGCCCTGAGGAGGCTGGGTGGTAGAAGCAGTGATCCCTCGGTATTGGGGGGCCTTGGGGGCCACAGAGTGCCACTGCAGCCTCTGACGCTGACAAAGGACAAAGCCCTGACAGGTGTCAGACACCAGAGAACCACAGGGCTCCAGGGGTCAGGGGGAGCTGGCCTAGACCAGCCAGGCCTGGCCACTTGCAGCCCAGTGACTCCCTGGGGTCCCTGACTTCATGGAGGCACCCGTGGCGTCTGGTGAGTGGGGGACCCCCGAAGGGTGTTGGCAATGCTGACATCTGTGGGCAACTCCCTGCCGGGCTTTCCAGACACTGCCCAGCAAGGAGAGGGCGGGACTGGTCAGGGTCCGGTGCTCACGTGAGGGCCTCGGAGCTGCCTCTGAAACTGGGGTAACAGGAGCCCAGTGTCCAGGGGCCAGTCTGCACATGGACAGGGAGGGAAACCTGTAGCACGTGCCACCGTGTAACACGCTTCCAGCACCTGTTAGCACTCTGCATGGGCCCTGCTCCTCTGGGGGGCTCCCCTCTGCCTGCATCTGGGGGCCTCCTGCCTGCCTTCTTGGAGGAGAGGAGAGGGCAGCAGGAGAGGCTGACCAGCTCATCTCGGGACTTCCCGTTGCAGGGCCTATGTGCTGGAGGGTTCTGGCACAGGCTCCCAAGTGCCCAGGCCTGTGCACACATGTGTGCCGTAAGCTCGAGGGCACACGTGTGTCTGCCCGCACGGGCGTGTGCCAGGTGTGCGTGTGGGGTGGGGGTGGAGGAGACTGCGGCCAGGCTGGCTGGGGGCGTACGTACAGGCGTTGGGAGAGCCGTGGGGCAGCGGCAGGTAGGAGCCGGCACGCCAGGCCCGCGTGCGGAAGTTCTTCTTGCAGCGGCCGCAGTCCGGGCCCGTGGTGTTGTGCTCACACTCACACTGCAGGCTGCCCTCGCGCACCGAGCACAGGTTGGCGTGCAGGTTGCACTTGCACCTGAGGAGACCCAGAGTGGGCAGAGAGGTCAGCGAGCGGAGGGCAGGCCGGATGAGTGCCCGGCGGGAGTGGCCTGGACAGTGTGGGGTTGGCCTAGAAGGGACCCTGCAGACCACCAGCCCAGCCTGCACCCCGACTCTTCCTTTGGGACCAAAGCTCCCACTTGCCCCTCCTGCGGAGGCTCTGCAGCACTGAGACGGCCCGGCCGGAGCCCTGGACCTGCCCTTGGTCCCGTCTCTCACCGTGGCGATCCCAGGATTCGCTGCCTCGCAGATGCGGTGGGCCGACAAGGATCCCTGGTCCCAGCCGCTGTGTTCTTAGGAACTCTGCTCACCTAAGCTCTTGACTGAGGGTTGACAGGTGCCAGGTGCTGCTCCCGGCCCTCCTTGCTCAGACAGGGACCTGACCCAGGCTGCCCCTGTGCTTTCCAGCGGTGGCCCACACCTACTTCCTGGGGGGCCACAGAGAAGCCCCAGCTCCCAGACTCTCCAGTTCATCCACACATGTATTATTCATCCATTCATTCAAATATTTATAGGCAACTCATTATTCTGAAAACTGGTAAATAAAGGGGAAGAATCGAGCATTGATCCTGCCTGTCCTACATAAACTGTACCTCAGGTAACTGGAAGTTGGGGGAAGGTTCTTTTTATAGAAGCATTTCATGATAGGAGTAGGAGCCCCGCTGAGTGAAGGGCTCCAGGCATTGAGCAGTGACCGCCCCGAACATCACAGACGGAGACGACCTGAGGCTCACCCCAGCCCCAGAGCCACCGACAAGACTGACTGAACTTGTGATCGGACCAGGAAATGCGGAGGACAGAGCCACATGCCACAGAAACCAGAGGGACACAGCCAGCAAGCTCCAGGCTGGAGGAAGGACCAGAAGGGAGGAGGGACGGCAGAGAGGGGACCCCGGTTGAGGGACCCAGCGGCTATCACCGGTAGCAGTGTGTGCTCCTCCCTGGAAATCGGTCACCACGCTCCGTACAGTCCGTAGCACACACAGGATGCTTAGAAATTTGGACACTGACTATATTTTATGCTGTTAGGTTAATGTTCATTAGGTGTGGCGATGGTGGTAGGGTTGTGTGCCTTCGAGTCCTTGTCTTTTACAGAGATACCACAAATAATTACGGGTGAAATTAGCTGATGACTGGGATGATTTGCTTCCAAATACAAAAAGGGGAAACAGGGACAGAGATACTAAGGAAGCAGCTGGTGGACAGCTGAAGCGGTAGGTGCGTTATGGTAGACTCCCTCTTCTTTTGTACGTGTGTTGGAGATTGTCCACGATACGAAGTTAGAGAGAGAAAAAGCTTTATATTCTGATATGGGAAGGTTTCTGAGATATATTGTCAATATTTGGAAAAGGCAAATTACAGAGTGATGTGTTTAGTAGAATCCTATTTTTATTAAATATGCAAGGAGAAATATTCACAGGGTTCCTGTGAAGAGGCAGGCTCAAGCCGGGTGCATCAGCCATGCCAGTAATCCCAGCAGCTCTGGAGGCTGAGGCAGGAGGATCACAGGTTCAAAGCCAGCCTCAGCAACATAGTGAAGTCCTGAGCAACTTAATGAGACTCTGTCTCAAAATAAAAAGTAAAAAGGGCTGGGGATGTGGCTCAGTGGTTAAGGACCCCTGGGTTCAATCCTTGGTACCAAAAAAAAAAAAAAAGAGGCAGGCTCTGAGCTGGAGCAGGGAGTCTACTAGTCAGTGAAGCAGATGGAGCCTCCAGTCCAACTGGAAGACAACTGAAAAAATCTGTGATTGGGGGTGGGGGCAGCGAGGCAGGACAAGTCAGCCACCCACGGAGGGGGGCTTAGGGCAGTGAAACTGTTCCTGGTGACACTGGATGGTAGACACCCACACTGCTACAAGTGGCAACTGCAGGAGCCGAGGTCCCCTCTGGACCTGTTACTGAGTTTCTCATCACTTACTGGTTCGGAGCTGTAACACACTGTTAATGGGAAACCTACCAAAGAGGGACACTTGGGAACTTCGGGACTCAAGTCTCTGCAAACTGAAAACTGCTCTGAAAGTAGCCTTTCAGTTAAAGAAGTCATTCGAATCCTCCACTGAGCGCCACACAGAGGCGGGCAGCGGGTCCCGGAGCAGCCTGAGCGGCACAGGGCAGTGCGGGACGACCCCACAGAGGCAGAATAGCAACCCCGCTTTGGAGGGAATACAGAAGGAATCTAGTCTACGCTAAATATTTCTCCTTGCGTAGTTTGATAAAAATAGGATTCTCCTAAACCCATCAGTCTGTGATTTCCTTTTTCCAAATATTGACGATCTATCTCAGAAATCTTCCCATATCAGAATACGAGTGAACCAGAAAAGCATCAGATAGGAGTGACAGGCCTGGGAGCATGAAGTGGTCCCGAAAGAGCTCCGCAGAGAAGGAAGTGGCCGCCACTCTTGCAGACAGAGACCGGAGTCAGTGGACAGACGCTCATCCAGGGAGGCCCTTGGTGGGGGCACCCAAGACAGGAAAAGGCACAGGGGGCTCTGCCCTGGGCTCAGGGGACATCTTCCTGCGTTCTCAGTGAGAAGATCGGTCCTGTTGGGGCCTGCTGCTTGGCAAGTTGTGGGTCACCAGGTCCAACACACATCCCAGGAAGTCCACCCGGTGGTCAGGAAAAGTCAGGGCCGCTGCGAAGTCAGGAGCCGCCTGGTTTCCAAAGGCAGAGGCGGCCCTCGCTCAGCCACCTGCCGCCCTGCCTGCCTCTCATGGCCTCTGAGAGGTCACCCAGCTGGCACTCGCTTGGCAAGGTCTATTATAATCTGGTTTCTTTTGAAACTCGCAGCAGTTTTAAACTAGAACCTGCAAGAGGATCACCTGCTGCCAGGCCAGAAGGGGAGAACCTTCTAGAAAGAACAAGAGCATGATGGAAGCCCCCAGGGCTGAGAGGAGATCAGAGGGAGGGAGGGACTCTCCAGGGCACAGGGTCTGGGTTTTACTGTGCCAGGGTGGAAGAGCCAGTGGTGGGCCGAGGGTCCTGCTGGGTATGTCTACTCTCTGTGTGGCTGCTCCAGGTGACTGGTTTATCTTGGGACCAGAGGGGCAAGGGGTGCCAGAGACAGAGCTGAGGAGGAGGCAGAGACCAGGGGCAGGCACCTGGGGCCCTGGTGGCACTCTCCCCTTGACTAGCAGGGGCAGGGGTCACCCAGTTCTGCAGAAAGAAAAGAAACATGGTTTCCCGGATGTCTGGCCAGCACCCCTTCCCTGCTGCCTCCTCTCCTTCCCTCACACTGCGGGTACCTCCTGTGTTCTCCCACTTCACTGACCCATCAAGGAAAGTAGGGTGCAGAAGATCCCTGGCCCACGCTGGTTCCCGGTGACTCTGGACCTCGCCGCGGTGTGTGAGCCAGCTTGCACAGCATGGGTCTCCAACTTTCAGCACAGCCTCCCGTAAGTTCCACGAGGTGCACTTTATCCCCAAAGTGTTAGAGGCCATTGTCAGTGTGCACCTCCCACAAAGGACACCTCCAACTTCCAGTGGGTTTGTGGGACGGAACCGGCTGTTGGTCAGGCCCTCTCCGGGAGGCCAGACGATGGTAGACTGTCAAGTCCGTCACTCTTGAGCTGTCAAAGTCTATTTCAAGCATGGGCAACCTTCCCAACATGATGGTTCCCAAATGCTCACTGTGTGCCAGGCGGGTCTCATTTGATCCTCTTTTGTCACCTTCATGCTAAGAGTGAGGACACCACTTCAGAGAGGTGAGGCCCCTTGCCCAGAGCCACAGGGCTGCCCAAAATGTCACTGGGAGTGGAACCCAGAGGAGTCTGCCTGAGGCCAAGACACCAGCATCAGATAGATCAGGAGTTGCAAGACCGTGGGACACCCAAGCCGGTGTTTTGGAGCTTCTGATCGTGTTTAAAACACATCAGCCTGTACCTGGATCGCCCCAAGCCACACATGTTGGCTGTCTTAGGAGGGGCGGGGCTGAGGCTGGAGGGGATTTGGTTTTCTTCTTCGTCGTCAGTTCTCACCTTTCAGCATCCTCTGTAGCTGGTGCAGCTCTGGTAAGCACAGAGCTACATTATTTAGCGGAGGGCTTTCTGGCAACGGCGCTATTCCTGTGACACTACGATGGTGAGTCACTTCACCATGATGGTCCAAACCCTCAGAATGTCCAGCACCAGATCCAACTCTCCTGCTCTGGATGGTGCTGACCTGTCAGCCTGATGCATGCCCTCCAGTGTTGACTGCAGGGGAAGCTGGGACAGGGTGCAGGGCGTGGGGCATCTCTGCACCTGAGGCTCAAAGAATCTAAAACTGCTCTAAAATATAAAGTCTATGCTTATTCATAGGCAGGAAGGGAGGTGCGGGGCAGCTTGCTTCCGAGCTCACTCCTGTCCTATCCATAGGAGCCGCGAATCCTTCCAGCCTTGGGGGGGTGTTTGGGAAGCCTCCACTTTTCATACACACATACACTGTGACACTCGGTTCTTGGGACCCTCTGGAATTTTCTGGAACAGAATCCCAATGTACAGCAAAGCCCTTCGCCTGCTGATGCTGATGGTGAAGACTGCAGGCTGAGCTCCTCACCTCCCAAACCCGACATGCTCCCGAACCGGTAACTCGGGTGTGGACTGTCCCTCGCCTGAACTCCCGTGGTGGGTCTCGGCCAAAGCACGGGAGCACGAGACTGCACAGAGGACCTCAGGCTGAGCATACGCAACTATTCCCAAATCCAAGACATCCAGCATCCCACACATGCCTGCCCCGCCGCACCTCAGACCCGGGCAGCTCGGCCTGTGTTCCTTGTGTCCATCTTGCTACAGCTCGGAGGGCGAACCTGCTGCGAGAACTCGACACAACACCAGCCCAAGAAAAAGGACCGAGAAGAAGCCTGTTCAGTCTCTGGAGATCCAGTCCTTCCACCATGACATAGTGCTGTGGGCCTACTATGTGCTCGGCCCTGGAGAGACCCAGAGGAAAATGGGCGGCCACTTGCTGGCATCAACGGCTCTTCTTCCTGGGAACACTGGACCCCAGAGATGATCAGCAGCAGAGACAAGTTCCTGTGCTTAGACCTTTTTGGTCAAGGTTATGATGTTGTCCAACCCCCTCCATGCCCCTCCCTCTGCCCGCTGCACAAGTGTCACGGTGCGCAGAACTGTATTGAAGGCTCTGACAAATCCTGCAGGAAGGAAACCTGTCTGTGTCTGACAAAGGTTTGTTTGCAGAATGCATTTGACCTCAGAAGGTTTCAGTTTTTTCCTTCTGAATTCCTATTTAACACCCCACTGAGCTAGCAGGAGAGGAATACCCCAGTTGTATGAAACCAGGAATGTTCTCCACACCACTGGCCTGAGGAAGGGATATTTTTAGACATCAGCTACATAAAGAAAAGATTGCCATCAACTTTGGGTGATCACATTGACCTTGGCTTATTAAAAATGCATAAGAGCCCAGCTGAATCTGAGCAGCATATTGCAACCATGATAACAGGGACTCGCAGGCTGTCAGAGCTGGACAGGCCTGGGCGCGTGGTGGGGGCGGCCTGCCCAAGGTCACACAGTTGGTCACTCCTGACCCCAGTCCAGCTGTCCCTCCCTGACCCTGGCTCTGCTCAGGCCCCATCCTGCCAGCCCTGCTCCCCAATCCTGTCTCCTATAGGAACATGAGACACGTCCTGGCCAGTCCCACACCCTGGCTGAGCCCTGGGATGAGCACCGTGCCCCCTCTTCAGGGGAGGAGGGGAGAACTGCCCTCCCAGCATGGCGTGGGAAGGCTGGCCAAGGGCTGGCACCCAGTCCCAGCCAACAGCAGGCACTGCTTGGTCTTCCTGACTTCCACGGGTGGCTCTGGGTGACTCGCATGCGTGTGTGCGCGCTTGGGAATGGGGCCTGACGTCTTGGCTCTCTCCTGTCCCTCCGCCTGTCCCTTCACCTGTCCCTCCCTGCCTCTGCATCCTGCCGCCCTCTGAGCCTTCGCCCACGCTTTCCCTCTGACTTGACAGTGCTTCGAGGCTCTGGCCCTCCTGGAGCTAACGCTGAGGGGCAGTGCCAGGCGCCAGGCCAAGTGCCACTTGTCAGGGCAGCCCCTCCCTGCAGGCACTCTCCTTGGCTGTGGAAGTCCTCATGGTCCTGTCAGCTCGCAGGCTGGCATTGAGGTGATCTGGGGTAAAGGGTGCATGAAATGTTAAACAGCTCCAAAGGCCTCCATCTAGTTTTGAATACAGAGTCTTTCTTTCAATGAACTTATCAAACGGACCTGTGATCTCAGGAATGTCATTGCCTAGGTGAAGCCAAAAAAATTAAAGTTATTAATTTAAAGAAATACAATGGGATATCCACAGGCACAAGCATGAAGTCGGACCTTTACGTCACACGGTATGAAAAAGCAACTCAAAATGCAGCAAAGACCTGAATGTAAGAGCAAAGACCAGAAAACTCTCAATGGGAAACACGGGGGTAAATGACCAAGACTTTGGAGTAAACAAAAGAGATGGAATACAGACCCACAGCCGAACCCTGGAAACCTCATGCCAAGCGAAACGAACCAGACACCAAAGGACAGATACCGTGTGACACCATTTATACAAAATGCCCAGCGTTGGCAAATCTCTGGGGACGAATCGGGGAAGGCCAGGCTGGGCTGATGGGGATGGGACTAACGGAGATGCCTAACATCTTTTATAGGGCGACAAAAATGG
Source organism: Sciurus carolinensis (assembly GCF_902686445.1). Lineage (NCBI taxonomy): Eukaryota > Metazoa > Chordata > Mammalia > Rodentia > Sciuridae > Sciurus > Sciurus carolinensis. The sequence continues at coordinate 4,266,109 of NC_062226.1, forward strand.
TTTAAAATTGCCCGTGGCGCTGGTAGCCTGGATCTGGGGTGTTGAGAGCCACTGACTTGCAGGTTTCAAATGGGGGGCTGCAGGGCGGGTGGGGGAGGGGTGCACGGCCGGGCTGGCGAGGGCAGAGTGAGGCCTGAGCCCAGGGAGCAGCTCACGTGTAGCCCCATGGCTTTGGGCCTCAGCGGCTGCCAGGAAGACACAAAGACACTTGGGTGCTCACTCGGCATGACGGCCGCTCTGACAGCCCGTGGGAACCAGCACTGCCCTCCACGGTGATCACCATCAACACCGTGTAGACGGGGAAGCTGAGGCCTGAGAGGAGGACTGAGCAGCCCAAGGTTCCCCAGCTGCCCCACGTCTGCACTCCCAGGAGCCCTGTGGCCTTGGTGGGCGGGGCTCGGCACAGGCTGTCCCGTCTTGCTTAGCCTGGGTTGTCATTCAGATCAGCGATGTGGCCGTGACCCGGGGCAGGAGTGAAGGGGCAGAGACGCCCCCTGCCAGCTGCCCACTGCCCGCACACCAGGCCTGGTGCAGAATGAGCCCAGCACACGGCAGAAACCACACAGGGTTGCGTTCTTTCCTTGTGCCCTTCCCAGGGATGGGAATGGGAGGCCCTGTTCCCCATGTCCACTGGCCTGGGCCGTTCTGCCACGTGCTGTGTGACCTGAGTAAAGTGCTGACCTGGTCTATTCCCAGCTTCCTACCCTGGGAGAAGCTGGCAGGAGCAGCACCTCACAGAGCTGCCGAAGGACCAGCGGAGACACTGGCTACAGAGAGCTGGCTTCAGGTGTAGAAATGTGCAGTGAGCACTGGTTTCCCGCTTAGGAGTGCCTAGAGCCAGGGATCCTGAAAGCCTTCCGTGAACGAACGTACCTAGCTCTTCACAAGAGCCTTAATAAGAGATGCTACTCCAATTTCCTTTTTATAGACAAGGAAATGAGGCACAGAGAAGTTAAGCGAGTTGCTCAAGGCCACACAACCGGTGAACCGTACTGTAGGAAGGGTTTCATGCAGGTAGTGGGAAGCGGCCTGAAGTCTCCATGTGACAGGGACCCCTGGAAGTGCAACCAGGCCACCATCCCTCCAGACCCAGGCATGTGACTCCTCCCTCCCTCAGGCCAGTGTCCTGTGATTTCTTTCCCTCTTCCAGCAGGCCTTTGGGAGATGAAGTAAATAAAATAAATAAGCAAGCACAGATAAATAATTCAGGAGCACTCATACATGGTCGGGCACTGTGCATTATTAACCAAATCCTGTGAAAACCCGAAGGCCCCGCTCCTCCCCTTCGCAGGTGAGAAGCCAAGACTGAGATGGGTCAAGGCTAATAACTCACCGCGTCTCTGGGTGGAAGAGGAGGTCTTGGGGGGCACTTCTGAGCCTGGCCTTCTCTAAACAAAGGCAGCCCCAGAATAAAAGGATCCTGAATCATGTTCCCTCCGGACACCAGCCTCTGCCTCCATCCAGAGGGGTGGGGGCGTCCCAACTGGGCCTTCAGTCCAAATTTCTCCCCTTCATCTGTGGGGTCAGTTTTCCCAAGGAATCACTGAATTTGACCTTGGAGTGCCCTTGGCCTCCCCAGAAAGCCACCAGCTGGGCCACCTGACGGCTACACAGCACTTGTCCCGTCCACTAGAAAGCAGAACTTAATCAGGAACCGAGGGACAGTATGAGGCTGGCTGCCTGCAGGGAGACTCCGGGCCCACGAGGACCTGGGCCCGCCCAACACAGAGCCCCCGGTGCCAGCTCTGGGCCGTGGTGGAAAAGGTGCTGGGGCAACAAGCACAGTGTGCAACACACACGCATACTCGAACACACACACGTACATGCACACACACGTACATGCACACACACACATACGCATATGCACGCATACGCACACATACACACACGCGTACGCACGCACATGCACACACATATACGCGTGCACACACGCACGTGCGCACACACACACAGCCAGCAGCCAGGTTCTGGCCCCAGCCCTGTTGCTGATTTGCTAGGTGACCTTGAGCAAGTCACTTCTCTGCATCTCAGTCCACTTCTGTCACAAAAGGAAAGACCACACGGTATCTCGGATACCAATCTCGGTACTTAATTGTCCAGGGTGCCTCACACTGCTTGGTGCCCAGTAGGTCCTCAGTGTCTGTGGATGTGGGGAGGCGTGAACAGACTGCTGGGTTAAAGCCCTACCCCTATGTCTGTGCCAAGGTGGGCAGGTCTTGGGATTGCCAGTGGTCTGTGGCACTGGAATGTGCTGTTCCCATGTGTCCAGATGACACTTGGCAGCTCAGCACAGGGCCCCAGAGGGAGCCCCCCACCAACACCAGCTGCTGACATTGTTGCACTTGAAACTGGGGTTCGAGGCCAGCCTTGGCAACAGAGGGAGACCTCAGCTCCAAAGGAAAAAATCTCACAAAAACAAAAAAGAGAAATAAAAATGCAGGTGCCAGGTTATATGTGACTTTTAGATAGACAATGAATAACTTTTGTTAGCATAAGTATATCCCATAAAATATCTGGGATATACTTATACTAAAAACTATTCCTTGTTGATCTGAAATTTAAACTTAATGGGGAATCCTGCATTTCATTTGACAGACCCCCTGCCACCTCTGCTCACTGTGTGGCTGAGGTTTACCCTCCGCCCGCACCCCTGCCCCTCTGGCTTCCCGGGGTGGAGCACACCTACTCACCCGCTAGCAGCTGGGCCTGCTGGCCCTCTGTCTACCCATGGACAGAGAGCTGCAGTGACCTTCTCAGATAAGTTGCCTCTTTTTCTGGAATTGGCGAGTCCCTACTGGGCCCCAGGAGATCACAACTGTTCAGGAGTAGCGCCAGGCCTCACCTCCAGGGGAAGACAACCCAAGTTCTCGGAAACGTGGCAGGCACAGCTGGGGATCTGACAGCCAGCCACACGCAGGACAGCAGGGACACCAGTCCGTGCCAGGCTGGAGCGTGCCCTGCCCTGCAGGGAGGGGCGGGCAGTGCCCAGGAGCTGCCAGCAGGGGCACCATCTGGATCTGGGCCTGGCACTGGTGTGCCACAAAAATCGTGAGCTGGGTCCTTCCCTCCTCCCGGTGAGGAGCAGGGTGTTTGGAGCATCTCCCAGACAGGAGGGCGGGTGGAATGTAGGTCAACCCCTGGCTGCCGGAAAGTGATGTCACCACTCCTGGGGGAGGCGAGAAGCGGGGAGTGAGTGAGCCAGGACGTGCCGGCTGTGCAGGGAGAGGGGGCCCTAGGCGGCTCCCCAGAGGCCCAGACCCATGAGGCATGGAGCGTTCATAGGCGTCCCCTGAAACGGGCGCCCGGGCCCGGGCGGGGAGGGCGTCCTTCCTCACAAGGCCACACTGCAGGGCGTCGAGACTTGGTGACATGTTATCACACCTTGGCCGAATGGAGGGGAGACCTGAGCGGTTCTGATGCCCGAAGGGCGCAGTCGGGAGCAAGGCCACCGTCCGACTCAGCGGCAGGGGCTCTCGCCAGGGAGAGCGTGGTCCTTCAGGGAAGACTGGTCTTTTGTTTTGGGAAAGCCTTTTCCCGGGCTCCTGGGTTCCGAGGCAAGCCCCGTCCCTGGGCTGGCCTGGAGATGTCTGCAGGGCAGGGAGGGGTGTCCCCAGGGCACTTCCTGCCTCCACAAGAGGTGGCCCGAGGGCTTTCCCCTGAGCCTGGCAAGGCCAGTGATGGGCCTCAAGCCTCACGGGTGGCACTAGCGGCGGGCCAGCATTCAAGTCCTCCTCCTGGACACGGCCACTCTGCCCACCCACTCCTGCTTGAGCCAAGCTGTCACGGGACTCCACGGCCTGGGGGTCGTAGATATGTTTTGGTAGGCAGAAGGAGAGGCCATCTCTGGCAGCGGTTAATGCAAGAAAAGGTCAGGAGAGAAGCCCAAGAGGTTGGCTGGGTCCACAGGTAAGAAGTGACCAGGAGGCCATCATGTATCTGGGATTGCACTGAGGGGGAGCCAGGAAGAGTTGGGCTTCCAGACAACAGGTGGCATGGGAAGGTGTGGCCAAGGAAGGGACAAAGGCTCCCCAAACTGCCAATCAAGACCAGAGGCCCTGAGAAGAGGAGGTGGGGGCCTCGGCCACCTGACCAGCTTTGCCAGGGTAAGGTGGACGGACGCCGGCTGGTGTTCCTCCCGGGATGCAATTGAGTTCATTGGTTAAATCAAATTTGGGCTTCTATATTAAGTGCTTAACATCCGCCACCTCTCCCAGTCCATTGATAAATCCTATTACCCATTACAAAGCCAGGCAGCCTCCCAGAGCACGGGAGAGGGGGACGTGGGGGGCTGGTGGGCTTAGGCGACACTGGGTAGGACCAGGCCGGCTCCCTAATGCAAGATTCCCTCTTTCCTAGGGGATGTCCCTTCACCCCTGAGGAAGAGCCAGGCCCAAGCCCTAGGCCAAAGAGCTGACTCCCCGCACCCAGGAAGGACCGGGAGCAGGTGCCACGACAGAAGGGTGGGTGGCCGAGGGGACTCAGGGAGCTCTCTGGCTCCGCCTCTGCCTCCCAGCTGGCCCCACTCCCCAGTCCTTTTCTTGGGAGAGACAAATAATGAGACTCATTTGTTCAGCTAAGTGAGTCCACTTGTCCATGAACTGGCATGAGTGAGTTCCCCACACGCGCAGCCTGCCTGCTTTCTGGTGCAGGTGCCACGGGCCGGGACCCCGCAGAGCTCGGAGCCTGTGTGGGGTGTCGGATGGCATGTGTGTGGCGGCTATGGTGGTGGGACTCTGCGCCCCTCCAAGACCAAGGAGGCCCAGAGGCGAAGCCATGAGGGCTGCAGCCTTCAGGAGCTCCAGAGAGACCTCTCCACCAGTGCTGAGGGCGAGGAGGGCAGAAGCACTGGGGACAAGAACACCATGGCCTGCCCCAGTGCAGGGCAGGGAGGCGCGTGGCCTAGCAGGCTGGTCAGCAGAAGCCCTGGAGGGAAGCGTGCAGAGGGCGTGGCCGCGTCCTCGTCTGGGAAGACTGAGGGCAAGGCCAGACTTCAGGGAGCAACGGGCGGGGCCAGTCGCCCACACACAAAATCCTGATGCCCTGACGCCTCTTTTCTCTTTTCTCAGGGGCTGGGAGCTGATGGGTGCTCAGGCTGAGAGGGGTGGAAAGTGGCCAGGAGTCCACAAAGGGGCATTTCCTCAGAGTGGCAGGTGACCTCCAGGAACCCAGGCGCACAGTGGGCGACTTGGAATGTGGGAGAAGGCTGGAGAACTCAGGCTGGGCAGTCAGGCCAAGGCCCCTTGCTGACTCCAGGCTGCTCCCGGTGTGCAGCTGGGAGCAGGGTCAGTGGGCACCTGGCTGGTGCTCGGGAAGTGTGTTCATGTACGTGGCAGGGACCAGTGTGCACGTGAACCTGGGTGCACTATGAACGCCTGGATCGTGTGACTTGGTGTGTGTGGCCTGGAGTGGGTAGGCACAGGGAACATCTAAAACACGTCTGAAGCCAGGCATGGTGGCGCACACCCGTAATCCCAGCAACTGGGGAGGCTGAGGCAGGAGGGTGGCAAGTTTGAGGCCAGTCGAAGCAATTTATCGAGGCCCTGCCTCGAACTGAAAAATAAAGGGCGGGGGTGTAGCTTGTAGAAGAGCATCTCAGGACTCCATCCCCAGCACCCTCCACAAGCCCATGCAGGCATCCACCTACCAGCAAAGCTTCAAAATGACCTGCCCAGGCTCCTCTGTTAGGATGTTTGTGTCCACAGCCCAGCTAGTGAGGGCTCAGGGTAAAGGCAGGGGACAAGAACAGGGTGTGACAGTTGGTCTGGAACTGGTCCCCCTCCCATGGGGCTTCCAATCTCCAGCTCCGCCTATCCTGTCCAGGCCTCATTAGCCTGTTATGGCTGACAAGGCCCATGAGGCCCCAAGCTGGGGTTGGAGGGCAGCTGCTGACGCTGGCCCAGTGGGAAGGACTGCACCCCGATGCGGCAGCATTCCCGAGGTCACTTCCGGCTACGCCTAATATTAGAATGACTTCACTAACCAATGAAAGGATGGGGGACAGAGCCAGGCCTGACAGGGCCCAGGGATTCCACAGGGCCCAGGAAGCAGGGCCTGTGTTCAGGCCCCTGAATCACAGGCGACAATAGTCCCTTTCCAGGGCACAGGTGTGTGCCAGGCCTGGAGCTAACCTGCAGGTTCTCCGACAACACTCACTACAGAAGGATCCAATTTTGTTTGTGGGGAAACTGAGGCTGGAGGCACAGAGGAGACCTGCCCTGGGCCACAGAGTGGCAAGTAAAAGGAGCTGTGGCTCCAGCTCACGCTGCTCTGTGGCACCGTGGCCCGGGCTCCCGCTCTGCATGCAGGAAGGGGTCGCCATGAGCCACGAGGAAGGGCCACCCCTCAGGGCTGTGGGTCTCCAGAAGGTGCTGGGGTGGGCTTCCTGACCACCTGTGGAATCAGTCAGCCTTCTCTCCACTGCGTCTCAGCCCGTGCCCGTCTGCTCAGACATGCCCTCCTGCCCTGGTTGCTTTCTCCAGAGCTTTCCTGCTGTCTCTCCACTCTTGCCCCAGAAGTTCCAGATTGTTCCACCAGGACACCAGGGTGCCACGGTGCCTCCCATCTCCTCAGGAAAAACCCCTCCCCCATTCTGCCAGCGGCCCAGGCCCTGTTCCCTGCTCCCCTGTGGAGCCGAACTCATGGACACCCCTCGCATTTGCCCCTTATTCCGAGCTTAAAATCCTTTTCCGTCCACACCCTAGTGGCTTCACACCCTACCCTCCACAAGTCACCTTCGACCTCCATGTTGCTGAGCCCACGAACCCACCCTGGCCTTCCCATCTGGGACGCCCAGTCTTGCCGGCACGTCACCCTTGGAGGGGCGAAGCTGCTCGAAGGTGCCTGGAGATCAACAGGTCCACACAGAGCCTCTCCCGGCTCTTCCCTCTGCAGGAGGCCTTGGCAGGTCCTCACACAGGCAAGCAGATGCCCACCAGCAAAGCCACCAGACACCCTCCGGCTCAAGAATGGTGCACCAGCTACAGCACGACACCCACAGGGGATCTTGCCCTGGGACAAGCAGGAACAAGCCCACTGGGCAGAAAGGGGCCAAACCTCAAAGTCACTGAGCTGAGGTGTGTTTCCACCCTCAGGGGGCTGTGCCTCAGAGAGCAGGGCATGGGGAGAGCAGGTGCCTGGGGCAGCGCGGGGCACGAGGCTGTTCTGGATCCAGGCCACGGTGTAGCCACGTCAGTCTACACACGTGCTAAAAGCTATACAATTTTACCCTCAAAAGGTCAACTTGCTGCAAGACGATACAAAAATAAAACGAAAAAAATTTAAAATTCCCTCCAGAAATTTTTTCCTTGAGTTCTTTCCATTCAATCCCATCTACCCAGTGTCTCAAACCTGATCCCTGGGGGACCCCTGGAGGCCCCTGTTCCCCGCCCACCCCCAGCCCTCTGTCAACTCCACTGCCAAGGACCATCCAGGTGGCCCCCATCTCCTCCCTCCGCTGCCAGGACCCAGCAGGCTTGGAGGGACTGGTCACGTCTCCAGCTCCACCTGCCAAGCCCCGCTCTCCACGCACCAGAAGCCTGCACTCTGCAAAGGCGTCCACCAACCCAGGACGGGACAAGCTAGCTCCCTGCGTGGGACCGGCACAGCCTGGCCCGCCTGCTCTTGCCCCACAGAGCTCCTGGCTCGTGGCCAGGGCACATTAAGTCTCGGAAGGCACAGCCTAGGCACCTGCACGCCTGCCGTTGCCCGGCTGGCAATGGCCCCCACCTCCCCAAGTCAAGGACCCTCCCTGGCCATGGGGCCCAAGCCTCAGGTTGGTCCCAGGTCCACTCCCATGTTCCCCTGGCTTGGTTCCAGTCTAGAGCTATTTGGTTTGTCTATCCCAACACTGTCCCCACCAGAGTGTCGGCCCCTGAAGCTCCTGGAGCCCAGCACCTGGTCGTGTCCAGCACCGAGTAGTGCCTGCCATGGCTTCAACTGTGTCCACAGAAGATATGCGGACGTCCTAAACAAATCTTTGGTGCTATGCCTAAGATAGAAGATGAAGCCATTGTGAGGGTGGGCGACCCCTAAATCTGATTTGATGGGCAGGACAGGGGAGACAGGTGCCAATATCCACGCAGGAAGAGGACAGGCGAGGCTGCAGTGAGGAGCCCACGCCCAGGAGCCCGGGGATTGCTCTCCCATGGTTCCAGAGTGGACTGCAGACCTCTGGCCTCCACGACTGTGAGGTGAGACTCTCCTGTTTCAAGTCACCCAGTGTGGCATCTTGAAAGTCACCCAAGGACACAAACACAGCACTGGCGAAAAGTATCTGAGTGGATTAATAGGAAGGTGAGAGAAGTCCTGGAGGAAAGGCCTCTGGCCGCACAGAGGAATCTCAGGGCAGGCGTGGCCTGAGCCACTCCCTCCCCAGAGCATCTGTGGGCTCCTGGCTAACCCCAGGCCCCCTCCTGCCTCCTCTGCACCAGAGGGGCCTCACGAGGCCACTGGCCCAGGGATCCACACTCCCCAGCCCAGGCTGCCCCGCGGCCACCTCTGCTCCTCAGCAGGTGCACAAATCACGTGCGTCACGCTGATAGAGGCAACAGTTCAGGAGGCACGGGAAGGGCGGTTAAAGGTGAGTGAACTGCAATTAATGAAATCTCTGCCCCCAGAGAGCTGGGCACGGATACACCGGGTTGGAAACACAGTTCTGGACAGCAGAACACAAAGCTGTCTTCTAGGGACGCCCCTTTGGGAATGAAGTGGAAACGAGGTCCTCTCCAGCTGACCACAGCACACACAGCACTTAGTTTCTGGGAGTGCCATGGACGCTCCGCCTCCTCACAGTCCACAAGCCTGCAGAAGACCCCAGGCTCGCTGTGACCTGGCGCTCTAGCTACACGCCGATGCCAGCCGGGGCTTGACGCCCGCCCCCCGCGCCCCGGGGCCACGGCTCCCCACCCTCTTCAGGCAGGGTCCCAGTTAAACCTCAAGGTTACTGTCCCACATGATGGAAAGGGAAGGAGGCTCAGGTGGGTCGGTGACCCGACCAGGACTTCACCTGCAGAGTCTGACACCCAGCCATCCACCGCATCACCCCAACTGGAGCTCTGCCCCGTAAACACAGCTCCGCCCCCGGCCCCTGGAAACCATCGTTCTCTTCTTGTACAGTGCCATGGACCAGGCCCAGGGCCTTGTGCCGCCACCAACTTTCTCTACCAACGAGCGACTCCAAAACTTTTGTTTAAATTTTGAGATGGGTCTTTCTAAGCTTCCCAGACTGGCCTCTAAGTTTCCCAGGCTGGTCTTGAACTTGTGATTCTCCTGCCTCAGTCCCCACAAGCCCCAGTGGGTGGGATCACGGCTTCTCTCCTTTCTGTCTCTGTGAATCTGAGTGCTCAGGGGACCTTGTGTAAGTGGAGGGCTACCCCACTCATCTTTGTGACTGGCTTCTTTCACTGGGCATAATGTCTTTATGATTCAACCACATTATTGCATGTTTCAGAATTTCCTTCTTTTTAAGGCCGAATAATATTCCACCGTGAGTATAGACCACACTCATTTATTCATCTATCTGGCAATGAACACTTGGTTTGTTTGAGTCTTGGCAACGGCTACGGGCATGGATGTGTGAATATCTGTTGGAGTCCTGCTTCCCTTCTTCTAAGGTATATGCTTAAATGGAGAATTTCCGATCACATGATAATTCCATATCTAGCTTTCTCAGGAACCAACCTACTGTTCTCCGCAGGGGCTACACCATGTTCCACTCCCACCAGCAAGGCCTGAGTCTGTCCAGACCCTCGCCAACACTTGTTCCTTTGTTTTCCTGATGCCAGCCATCCTAAAGGGCACCTCCATCTGTTTGTTAGTCCTCAGTTTCCCCTTATGTCTAAGGGGGACAGTGACACTCAGGACGCCAGCTGGGCTGTGAGACTTGCTCAGTAAGCGATAGTGACGACTGCTGAGGGGCAGCACCGTCCCCCCCAGGTCCCAGCTGGGGTCACAGAGTTATGTGACATCCCAAAATTCACTTCTTGGCCCCGAATTTCCTGTAGAGCAGGAAGAGACCAGAGGGAGGGTCCGGTCCAGAACGGGTGGGGCTTTGGACAGCGCCGTCTCTCTGCAGTCCCCTCTCCCCACCCGCCCTCTGAGGTTCTCCTCCCTCTGCTGTTTCTATTCTGGTCCTGTGCTCCGTCCATCTCCAGTTACCAGGCAATCAATAGGGACAGGACATTCATGAGAGGAGACGAGTAGGCAACAGAGAGGGACAGGGGCAGCCCAGGGCCCCAGGACGAGCAGCCAGGCCCCGGTCGGTTTCCAGTCCTCAGGTCAGATCAGGCCCGGGCCCAGCCTGGGCAGGTGTCCTCCCTCTTGAGGGCTTTAGCTTCCCCAGCAAAAGAGGGCGAGGACACCAGGCCTGGCAGAGACACGCTGAAAGAACCGCGCCTGCCGTTCCTGCTCCCAGGCCCACGCTGCCGCTGCTGAACAGACAGGTGCAAGATCTATCTCCATCACCCCCACAAACCACACTGCTCCGCATGAGAACCCCAGGAGCAGGGGACTCACTCCCTTCCTGTCCCTGGAGGGCAAAGGCCCAGCTAGGCTGGTTCCTTGGAGTCTGTGAGAATTTTCTGGGCAGAGGAGTCTGTCTCAGAGGCAGGGCCAGGGGGTGAGAAAGGATGAACTCCTGCTTCCCCCAACCCCAGACCTGGAGCACCAGCTGCCAGCGGGCCAGCCCTGCCAGGGGGTTGCTGTTGCCACAACGCAAGAAGACCCCGCGCTTCCCGATGGAGGGGTGCGCTGGCGGCCCGTGAGCCCCCAGGGTTGAGCAGAATTTTGTTTCACTTGGACAGAGTTTCAGAGTTTTTCTTAAAGAGCTGTGCACCTGCCAGGAGTGGTGACCGTGACACACACCTGTAGTTCCAGTGACCTGGGAGGCTGAGGCAGGAGGATCTCGAGTTCAAAGCCAGCCTCAGCAACTTAGTGAGGCCCTAAGCAACTCAGTGAGACCCTGTGTCTAATATAATACAAAAGAGGGCTGGGGGTGTGGCATCATAGTTAAGCACCCCTGGGCTCAATCCTGGTATTTTTTATTGGGTTCAGTAAAAAAGCTGTGTGCCTTTTCTTGTGACATCAGAAGATCTGGCAAACTTGGGTCTACCATCCGTCCCGTGAAGGGCCTGCCAGCTCCATTTCTCCACAGACCACACCCTTCCCTATGGCTTCTGCTGGGCCATTTTTCTCAGACGTCTCCCAGGCTCTGTGGACACTGGTCCTGTGGACCCAGCGCCAGCTCCTCACTCTCCAGCCCCTCAGGCCACCTCCCCAGCAGCAGCCAGGTGCCTCCGCCACGCCTCTCCTGCCTCTCCTGTCATCCGGGTAGCCACATCTGAATCACAGGACTGTGGACCCTGGAGGAGAGGCCAGGGAGGTGGCCCCAGTACACACATGGAGCACAGGAAGGGAAGGCCCAGAGCTGGGTCAGGGCGGAGGAGCCTGTGGGGCCGGCACGTGGCCAGAGGAGGCTCAGTGGTGGAGACCTACTGGACAGAGGTCGGGTGCGCTTGGGTTTGGGTCCTGGCTGGCTGACACTTAGTTTAGCTGTGCGATTCCTCTTCTGAAAACATGAGGCTGGGGGAGCCCAGTCCTGCAGGGAAAGCGCCAAGGGGCAGGGTTCAGGTCTGGCTGGTTCAGTGCTTTTCCTCAGCTTGTGGGATCGTCGGCCCCAGTAACCATCAGGGAATTAAATGAATATTGATCAAATGAGAAAATACACATGAAGCCGTTAATACAGCACTGAAGAGCAAATGAGCCTGCAGCAAATGTTCGATGAATATTTTCCAGATTGTCAGCAGGTCACAGTGGGAGGCACCATGGACCACGAAATGCTCAGGGAATCCCAGAAAAGTTTCAGTCTGAAATCCCAGAAACTGAGAACACTCAAGAACATCTGTCGGGCCCTTCACTGCCTTTGCCTTTGGGTCCTCTGGTTTGGGGGGGGTGTGGTTCCCAGAAGGAAAGAGGAGGAAGTCACAGACTGTGGCCCAACCACCTAACCAGACCTGATTAATCCACAACCGAGCTGCCGCACTCCTGCCAACCTCCTGCCTGCAGAGTATTTATTCTACCTGTGGATGGAATCGTGTGCCCACCAGGCTGGGTGCCCAGAGGAGCTGTGTACCAATGGGCAGGGGTCACCTGCTACCTTATCAGGAAGATGCAGGCTCTGGGCAACCCCAATCCTCTTGTCACAGACGGGAAACTGAGTCCTGGAGAGGAGCATGGAGGGGTGAGACCTGAACTTCAGGTCACCAGAAAGATAGTCACTCTGCAGAGGTTTAAGGTGCCCCACAGGCCCGACTATCACCATCCAGGCCTGGCCCAGCAGCTGGCCCAGACATCAGGAACCTGCATGAGGCACAAATGAAGTATAGGGCAGGGGCTTTGGACAGGCTGAGAAGACGAGGGTCCCCTGTGGCAGCCCAAGGCAGGCCAGAAAATAGGCCACAACCCTGGGGAGGCCTGCGGACGGGGTTCCCACCCGACCTGCTCAGCTGGCTGGGGAGAGCGAGCCTTGTCCAACCTTGGAATGTGCAATGCATTCCAAGGGCAGAGGTCAGAGGTCACAGAAAAAACAGAGACCAAAACCAGGGCTTCCGGCTTCACAACAGTGTTCATCTATCAGGTGGTTTCCAGAGCATTCCTGATTTTAAATCTCCTGTCAAACTTAGGGAAGGCTAAGAATCATGGGAGTCCAAACTGACCCCTGCATGTGTACCTGCCTCACTTGGTCTGCCAGCCCTGAACCTGACAACTCTCCATATGTCTTCCTTTGCCTTTGTCTCCTGGAATCCACACACTCTGTCAAAGTAAAATATAATGAACCTGGCGTGGTAGCCCGTCCACGGTGGCAGTGACCATTTAAAAATAAAAAAGGGCGGCGGGGGTGAGGGGTGTAGTTCAGTGGTAGAGTACCCCAGGGTGCAATCTCCAGCCTAGCAAAACAGAGTAAAACAAAATGCAAACAAGTGGAAGCAAGAGGCTGCCCCGCCCGCCCACCCACTGAGAATCGCCCCAGCCACCAGCCGCCAATGGGCCTCCAACTTTCCCACACTGGAAAGCTTCTCCCGAGCCCGAAGCCACTTGTTCGCAGTGCCTATTTAAGAGGTAGGAATCACACACAGGCATACTGCATACTTCACGAACACAGGATCAAGCTGTACACCCATGCAGCAAACTGCCTGCCCCTCATCAGGCGTGACACACTTGGGCAGTACTTAGAGCTGCTGCAGAGGGTGCCCAGGGCCCGCTGTCCCGCTGGGGTTCTGGGTGTAGCCCCGTACCCACGGACACTGCTCCTGGCCCAATTATGCTCCAGCACCCTGGGCCTCCCTTGGCCTGCCCCAGTCCTCGCATGCCATTATTTCAACCAGTATATATTTATCCAACCTTTTTTTTTTTTTTTTTTTTTTAGCATACACTGTGTCAGGCCCTATTCCGAGCACTTCACCAATTTAAACTTATTCCACCCTCACCATGATCCACAGGAGGCAGAATCAGCAGCCCCATCTACAGGTGGCTCTGGATGAGGTCCTTGCCCCTGCAGACCAGCTTAGCATCTGCCAAATACACAAATGGCCTGAGACATGCAGCACCAGTTGGTCACCTACACCCCCAGGTAATATCCAGGTACCAGGTAATGGCCCAGGAACCAATGAGTGTCCTTGGTAACAGATAATGTCCTAGGCCAGGTAACATCCTGGGACTCAGCAACTACCCAGCAAATAGGTGACATCCTGGGTACCGGGTGAGAGCCAGGTACCAGGTACTGTTCCAGGTACCAGGTACCCACCTGGGTATCAGATAACATCCCAGGCACGGTACCACTTGGGAACCAGGTAATGTCCCAGGCACCAGGTACCCTCCTCGAGCCGGGTGACAGCGCGCCCCAGCAGGTCTTACCTGCCTACGACTTCGATGTTGGAGATGGCGTAGAAGTACTTGTAGAGGTTCTCGCGCTGCACGTAGGTGCCACCCAGCGCGGGGCGCAGCAGGCGCATGCGCAGGTCGGTGAGCGTGAAGAAGTCCTTGAGGCCCTTGGCGCTCTCCAGCCGCGTGTACAGGTTGTCCATGTTGCGCAGGTCCGGGCCGGCGAAGATGGCGAAGCGGTCCCGCACCTCGAAGCGCACGTGCTTCTCCTTCTTGGAGCCCGCCCAGCGTGAGTACTCCTCGGTGCACAGCACGCGGTGGGCGCTGGAGGACGACATGTCGCGGGCGCGGCGGGCCGACATGCCGAAGGCCTCCATGCAGTCCTCGGCGTAGAACTGGTAGGGCTGCCACGTGCGCCCGTTGTCCAGGGACTTCTCCAGGACCATGACTGTGGGCCGGCCGTACTCGAAGGTCATCACCACGTCGTCCGTCAGCTCCACGCTCTTGTTCCACGACAGGGTGATGTTGGCTTCCAGCGGGCTCGGGTAGCGGCTCCACGTGATGCTCTGCCAGTAGGTGGCCAGCCCCTCCTCCTCCCGGTCGAACATGAGCCGCGGCGGGTGCGCCAGGTCGGGGTTGGAGGCGTCGCACTCGTTGCTGCACAGGTAGGGGTTCTCCTGCAGGGCCGAGAGGAGGCAGGTGGGCGGGCTGCTGAGGGCCTGGGGAGCCCCCGCACTCCCAGCCCCTGCCGGTGCACCCAGATGTCTGCCCAGCAATCACAGAGCTCATGAAGAAGAGCCCTGTCCCACACCAATAAAGAACAACAGGGAGACTGGCCGGGTGGAAAGACAGGGGCCGTAGGCACTCTGTGCTATCCACTTAATTTTCTGCAACCCTAAAACTGATCTAAAAAATAAAGTCTATTAATTAAAAAAAAAAAAAAAAGCCCACAGTCACTAACAACCGCACAGCACCCCAGACCACTTACAGCCCTTTGATAAATATTTCAGGTGTCTGGTTTGCTCAGAGGCAAAATGGCTTGGATCTGAGTTAAAAACCTCTTACTCACAAATGAGCCATTTGGCCCCCTCCAGGGGGAGCGGATGCATCTCCTTCTGAAGGGCTGAGCCAGCACCCCTGCTAGCCCTGCTGGTGGCACTGCAGCCTGCCTCTGGCCGCAGCTTTGATCCTCTGTAGTGGCCGCTTCCCAGACAGCCCAGGGCCTGGGTGAGCAGGGCCAGCCCTGGGGTTCACTGATGCAGGATCCACAAAACCCTCTTCGACCAAAATAGCTTTGTCCTTGGTACCCCGTGGTGCCATTGTCCACTCCACGTGGACCTTGGGGTGCAAAGAACTCACCCTCAAGTCCAGCACCTCACTGAGCAGAAGGGGAAACTGCAGCCCAGGGCAGGCAGGACCAGTGCTTCAGAGGGTGTGCTGGCTCCTGCCCTGCCTGGTGCCCCTCCTCCTGCCCACCTGCCCTGCACTGCTGGTGAGCTTACTGACACCCTGGCAGGCGGAGGGACCTCCACAGGCTCCCGCTCTAGGTCTGTCACACCCCATCCTGTGCTGTTGCCGGAATGAGGAGGGGCCGAGAGGCCCCGTGGGGATGGCAGAGCCAGGCCTGGGGACAGGAAGGTAGCAGGCTGCTGGGGTGAAGGAGGCAGGCTTGACTGTGAGGGACAGCCCTCAGTGCCTCTGCCAGTCGGCAGCCAGGAAGGGCACCAGTCCAGGGTGGACCGAGCGGTCATGTGGATGGGAGGAGGAGCCTGGGCAGATACCCTGAGAGCTGGCCCTGGCTGGGGCAAGGTTTGCACCAGGTCCTGAGCCCTACACCTTCTACCGCCCTGCCCCGTGCCTCCTTAGGGGATGACTCTATCCCCAAATCCACCTGTTGGTGTCCTGATCCCCAGTACCACAGAACATGACTATTTGGGGAGTCTTTTAAAAATATTTTTTAGTTTGATGGACCTTTATTTATTTACTTACTTATTTATATGCGATGCTGAGAATTGAACCCAGTGCCTCATACATGCGAGGCAAGCAGTCTGCCTCTGAGCCACAACCCCAGCCCCACTGGGGACAGAGTCTTTAAAGAGGCAATTGAATTAAATGAGGCCCTGGGGTGGGCTGTCCTCCAGTCTGATGGGTCCGAATAAGAAGAGGAAGTGTGGACACACAGAAATACCCGGGCACACATGCAGAGAAGGCCACCCAAGGACAAAGGGGGGAGGCGGCCACCTCTGAGCCTTGGAGAGAGGCCTTGGGAGAAACCAAGCTCTTGCCACCTTCACCTGGGACTTCAGACTCCAGCACCGATACACTCCTGTCACCAAGGCCACCGGGTCTGTGGTACTTTTTCCAGCAGCCTGAGCTAAGACAAACCCCATCCCTGGTGAGCAAAAGGGGCAGGTGGGGGCAGGAGGAAGGTCGTGGGTTTTCTCCCATTTCCCCAGAGGCTGTCTCTGGGCCTCCTCCACAGCCTGGGTTCTCTGTGTGCTGGACCAGGGACATCATGCTGACCTGGAAGCTCCTCTCAACCCAGCACTGACACTGTCCCCTCTCACCACAGAGCTTCTACCTCTTGGCCACTGTCCCTCCTCTCAGTTTTTAGGGCCCTCCTGGGTGGCCCTCCCTGGGGAGCCCTCCTCACCTGACTCGGTCTTTGAGCCCAGTTCCCTCCCTAAGACAGTGAAGCCCCCATAGAGGGCCTAGACCTGAGACTGCCCACTAGGTCATGGTTCCTGTTATCGTCATATTATTAGATATTAATACAGTGGTAACTGTAGTAACGTCAATCATCTCATGTCAAGTGCCAATTTTCTCATCCACTTCAACGACTGTGAGTCAGCCACACCTAACCTCCCCAGTCCCTCTCCCATCCCCCTGCCTTCCCGACCCCTGCCCTGCCTAGCCTCCTGATGGTCCCTGGGGAAGGGGACACAGGATCCTTCAAAGCCCTGTCTGCTTCCAGCCTGTCTGCCAGGAGACGGGGCTCCAACCTGGCTGCCGCCAGCGTGCCTCCACCCTAGCCTGCAGGGCCCGGTGACCTGGAAGCAGAGGGCCAGCAACTAATGAATCAGCCCATGTACCCACCGGCCTGCCTGCTGCGGGGTGGGCTCTGTTAACAGCCAGCAGGAGGAATGACCCCAGGCAGGGCCAGCACGGCCCTCCCTGGCCCTCTCCTGTTTCTTCCTCTTCTCCCGCCACACTCCCACCCGTGGTCTGGAATTCCATTCCCGTCTGGGAGCATGGCCTGTGTGCTCTGCAAAGGCTGCGTCTGGGCCGAACTCACCACCCTTTCCAGGCAGCACTGGCTCCGGCTCTGGCCCTCTTCCTGCCCTTCCCTGGAGAGAGTCCCAGGGATGGAGCTGGCCATGAATGAGCCCAGTTTGCTCCAAGCCCCCTCCAGAAAAATGCAGTGACCCACCATGTTTCCCATACAACTTCCAGGGTCCATGGAGCCCCAGGTCCCCCGTGGGAGTCTGCAGCCTTAGGGAAACTGGCTGTGGGGCTAAAAGCCCTGAGTTCTGACTCAGCTCTATCCTTGGAAGCTGTGTGACCTTGAGAAAGTCACTTTACTTTTCTGAGCCTCTATTTCCTCATCTAATATGTGAGATCATAAGTATGAAAATGTCTTCAAACGGTAGCCATTGTTCTTAAGCAGCAGCTTCCCACATATTAGCCCTGGGAGTCATGAGGCTGAAGCCACCAGACGTGCTAATGGAAAAGTTGGGGACCTCGCTGCATGTACCACCTTGGCAGCCACTAGCCGGAGGAGCCAGCTGTGACACCACGTGGGGGGCTGGCCTGGTGCTTCCCGCCATCCCCCCTGCGAGTCCTCACATGAGGGCAGGTGCTATGGTTATATCCACTTTATAGGTGGGAAACAGCACACATGGGTCCCACGTCACCACCCCTGGATGCCAGGGGACCCAATCTTGGGGAAAACCAACCCCCACTGGCAGCTCTCCTGTCTCTATGGACAAGTCCCCTCCCTGAAAGGCGAAGCAGAGCAGCCATCCTGGACCAAGAGCACCAGGGAGCCAGGCGGGATGCGTCTCCTACACAGACACTGAGCAGGAGGTGTCTGGCACGAAATATTCTGTGGAGAGACCATTTTATGTCAGGCGTTTGAAACCAGGGTCTCTTAAATGCTTTTGCTTTTATGCTATTTTCTGTGCAAAGGGTACAGCTGGAGTCGGAGACCAGGTGGTAAACACCGCAGACAAGCTGCAGGCACAGACACGACTGAATGGGAAAGTGACGTGTAGCAGGGACCGGGGAACCATGTGCCTGGGAAGTCCAGTGCTGCAACCTCCAGCCCCTTAACCAAGGAGCCTGCGGAGGGACGGCCACCAGGATGGGGGAAAAGGTGTCTCAGCCCCCACACACCTCGGCTCCTCCGCTGCAGGGGCAGCTTCCAAGGGCAGAACCTCATCTACTTCTGCTGGCACTGTGGCCCCAGCTCCTGGCAGCCCTTGGGGACTCGGGCAACCTTGTGGGATGAATGAAGTCCAGTGAGGGCGATAACCCGGACCTCAGAGTTGCTGTAAGAATGACACCAGGTGCCACCTGGTAAGCTGCTTGGTGGCGCTCACTAGCTGGTCTGGATGCAGGGAGGGCGCCATGACCACAGCCCAGCCCTGTCCGTCAACCAGCAGGAAGACCCACCGTTTTGCCACACTCCCTCCAAGCCCACCCTGTGCAGAGCACACCTTGGGAGCCGCCCCACCACCGGCTGCTCACAGGGATCCTCGAGGCTAGAATCCTTTCATTTACTTTCTTTAAACAAGAAAAGGCTGAGAGACTTCCCTAGATTTCGCGGCTCCGCGCTGGGACGAGAGGCCCCGGCTCTGAGTGCCCTTCACCCAAAAGGGAAAGGACGACACCACCCCCGGCCGGAGCCGCTCTCCCGAGACACAGGCTCCCCGGGAGGCAGACGGCCCATCCCTTTGCCACCCAGGCATGTGGGCAGGCCTGGAACAGTTTAGCAGCTGACAGATTTTTTTGAACTTGTCTGCCGAGTTGTCAACCTCACTGGGGGACTGCAGGCAGCTGCTGTGTCCCAGGTGGGAGGCGGGAGGCTGCCGAGCACAGGCTCCGAGGGTGGGGTGCTGAGGGCAGCGCCAGCTCTGCTCTTACAGAATTTGGGGACCCGGGGCGGAGCCCAGGTCGGGGAGGAAATGGAAAGGCAGCAGAAGGAGCCTCGCCCTGCCTTGGCTTGGCTTCTGGAACTCGCGGGAGAATCTCTCCTGTGTTGGGCAGGTGTGGAAATCAGCAAGTACCTTGCCCCGTGGGGTCAAGGACTCAGGGGACTTCCCCTAACACCGTGTGTGACCCTGGGCCCAGCCTTGCCCTCCCTGTGCCTGGGTTTCCCCCTTCATGGAATGGCCAAGTGGGAGCAGGTGACCAGTTCTGACACAGACATCCTGAGTCTTAAATTCTGCTCGCTCCTGAGTCACCCAGGCTGCTGGGCAGAAGGGCACAGAGACGTGCTGTCCTCCCCCAACTCCAGGGAGAAAGCCGGGGTGCCCGGGGAATTCTCCCTAACAAATTATTTCCTACTTATTGGTAAGAAAAGTTGCAGCGGGGATAAATTATTAACAAAGCGGAAACGGAGGCGCGCTGGGAGCGGGTTCTAATTCTCGCCGCCGCCTCTGACTCTCTCCTCCCTCCCAGCTCCCTGTCTCCCTCTCATTCTCCTTCTGTGGTTTCATCGATCCCAGTCCCTCTTGCTCTCTCTGCCTCTAATTTCTTCCCCTTCCCTTTCGGTTTCTCTTGGAGCGAAAGCCCTGGACAACAGCAAGGTCACTCTCCCTGCTCTCGTGAATCAGCGGAAAGCGGCCCAGAGCCGCAGCTGCCAGCGAGGTTTTTCTTGTTGGAACAATCTCCTTCCCAGCCCGATCGATGATCACTCAGGCAGGGCAAGGTGCGCAGGCCTACGGGAAGCGATTTCCGGGCCCCCTTCATCCCAGCCACGAGCCTCCAGAAGTCTCGGTGACTGCCTGCTTCCCCTGGCTGTCCCAAATCCAGCCTCACAGGCTTCCCCTGGGCAAAGGTCCAGCTTGGACCCAGGGTCACCGGCCACCTGCTGAACCTGCCCCGCCCCAAGCATAACTCCGTTCTCCAGAGCAGCTGATCACTCTGCTCCAGAGCCCAGAATTGTATGGGAGGAGAGGGGGCACTGTGGCCTTTCATTTCAACCCTTGTCCAAGATCCTCCCCTTCCAGAACCTTCCATGACCAGGTGTGAGTACGAGGAGAGCAGGTGCCGGCTCCCTCCTTTGTACTCCCCAGCTGTATCTAACAGACATTTCCAAACGCAGCAGCAGGGCCCTCAACAGTGGATCTCCTGGTGGTCCCCCAGGCAGGACTGCATGGTCCTGGAGGGGTCAGGAAGCAGCTGACGGAGGGGACACAGACACCCAAAGACCCAGGTCTGCTTTGGGAAGCTGTTTTGGCAGAGGGACAGAGACCCCTGGCTCCTCTGTCTTGCTCATCCTAATTTGGGCTTCCCAAAAAGACCCCACCGATGAGCCTTTCAGAGGACCTGGGGACATCAGGCTGCACTGGCGGATGAGCTGCCCAGGAGAGTCTGCAAGGTCAGAGGGCAAGGATGCAGTGTGGACCCCGACTGGGCATCCACTGCCCGCCAAGACACAAGCCCAAGAATGGCTTCCTCTATCTGCTGAGCAGCCAGAGGGGTGAGGGCGGGGGTCTTGTCGAGGCTCTGGCTAGATGAGGATTAATCTCTCCAGGAACTTAAAACTGTATTCTTAAAAAAAAAAAAAAAAAAAAAAAAAGCATTCTGCTCTGCCCTGGGCATATGTGGATTCTTCCCACAGCCAGACTCCCAGGAATGTTTGGGATGGGAGGCTCTTTCCGCTGAAGCATGCCTGGCACAGGGCCCTGTGGTCCCCCATGGGCAACTCATGCTCTCCTGACCTTCGCTGGTACCACATAACCAAGCAGACACACATGGGCACCACCTCCGAGGGAATGGTCCCTTCATTTGCATACCCCCAGCGACAGAGGGCTCATTACCACAAGAGGCAGACAGCCCAAACCAGACTGCTCCATTCCTAGAGAGTCTGGTGATCTGTTTTGGCATGTGCTCCACATTTTCTTTGCTCCAGGCCCCTTTCTTTTCTGTTTGGGTCCTGTTTTCTCTGGGTATGCTCTAAACATTTTCTAATTCATTAGAAGAAAGAGAGGGAGGCGGGTGAGCCCAAGCCCTCCGCCTCCTCCAGCCCAGAGCTCCGGTCCTAGCCACCTCCCCGCGAGCCAGGCCCTGGGAGGCGCGGCGGCCCCTCCTCCCGCCCCGCCCCCTCCTCCCGCCCCGCCCCCTTCCGCTCACACAGGCTCAACCTGCTCCCCAGAAGCCACCCGCCTGGCAGCGCCCAGCCTGGCACCCTGGACGGCTTGCTCTCCCGGCCCAGGTCCACCCCCACACTGGGCTGCGCTCTCCCCGCAAGCAGCTCAACACTCCTATGTAGTACCTTTTAGAAGAGTAATTAAAGGAAAGGAGGGGTGGAAGGAGGAAAGAGCAGGAAAGGGAGAGAGGACGAGAGAGGAAGCGGGGCGAGGGGAGGACAGGGCCAGGGAGAGAAGCCGCATCCAGGCCCCGGCAAAGTGCATTATTGATTCGGGACTTAGAAAATGCTTAGAGAGTAGGAAAGCGTCCTGCTCTTTAAAAGCCTGTGCGAGGCGTGAGCTAGACGAGGCAGCGGCCCAAAGAGGGCCTGCTCAGCTGACATGAATATTTTATCAGGAGGAAGAGCGGCTGGAGGATCCCAGCCCAGGCGGGCAGCTGCAGGCTGGCCGCCCCTCAGGCCCCTCCGACAGAGGCCTGGGACAGGGTGTGCAGGAAGACAGGGCTGAGAGAGGTTCCGGGGCGGCTGAAGCTGGACCCCAGGCAGCCCTGCCTACCACCTGTCCACTCTGCACCGGCCCGCCCCTCTTGGGCCACCACCAAGACCCTAGCCTGGGTCCCCACCATTCTCAGCTGTCCCCAGGTGCCCCATGCAAAGCACCAACAAGGAGTCCCCTGGGTCCCCTTCCTTGATCCTGCCGACCCCTCCCACCCGCCTCATCTCTCCCTGCCTTCCTCTCTACTCTCCAGTCCCTTCCCTTTCCCCACCACCCTGAGCTCTGAAGACAGGGACAGGGCTCCCTCTCTGGAGGCTCTTCCCTCCTCCTCTGGTCGGCTCAAACACCCCTTCCTCGGAAAAACCTCCCTGTCCTCTGCCGGGGAATCCGCTGGGCCAGCTTCCTTGACCACGTCCATCTTTGCTTAATTTCACGTCTGTGTTCCCTCCACGCTGTGCCGAGGGCAGGGTGCAGCCTGGTGCATGCAAAGGGCTCAGTTAGGGCTCACAGGTGACCCCTCCTCAGTGGGTCCCTTCTCTGGGTCCCCTGCACTCAGCAGGGCCCAGGAGTGAACACAGTGCCCACGTGGATGGGGGCTCCCGAGCAATGGACACCAGTCAAAACCCTTCAGGTTTCTTCCTGCTGCTCTCTGAGGAGCAAAGGGGTCGTGCAGCAGAGGAAAGAGCAAGAAGTTGCTGGGCGTGTCCCATACCTGGGCACACCTGGGCAGGTGCAGGCTCGGTGGATGAAGCCCTGGCTGGAGATGGGGCAGTGGGGGGCCAGGTAAGGCTTCACTGATTTACATTCATTCACTTATTCATCAGTTATTTCTGAACAAAGCAGCCCAGAGAAGAAGCTCTTAGACCTGGCTATCTGCCAAAATACCTGGGAAGTGGGGGAGGGAGACATTCTGCCTGGGCCTGGGTCCCCAAAGCCAGGGTTTCTGCTCCAGATTGAAACCAGACTAACCAACCAGAGCTCAGGGCGGGGGACTCAGATGCGTGGCGGGGTCTGGAAGGCTGGTGTAGTTGGTGGGAAGAAGGGTGCCTGGCTCTCCTGCTGTCAGCCTCCACTACAGATGAGGGGGCAGAGGCCCCAGAGGCTGGGCACTTGCCCAACGTCACGTTTCTGGTAACCTGGGCACTCTGACCCCTGGGGAAGCCCCAGAGGAATTGCCCATGGCTTGGTCCATCAGGCCTGCAGGGGATCTGGCTGGGTGGTTAGGAAGGCTCCCGAGGTAGGGGGTTTGCAGGGTGCAGCAGGTCAGGCAGGCTGGGAATGGAGGGCCCCAAGGTGGAGGAGGAGAACACAGGCCGCAGGGCCGGGGAGCTGACTGCCCCAGGAGCACGGTGGACGCAAAGGAGGTAAGGTGGGGGTCCAGGAGCTGGCCAGGCAGCCCCGTTGACAGCGGGCCAGCCTCCTTGCAGGGAGAGCAGTTACAGTTACCTGGGTACTGGGCTGGGCTGGGGCTCAGTGGCAAAGCACTTGCCTAACGTGTGTGAGGCACTGGGTTCGCGTCTCAGCACCACATATAAATTTTTAAAAAATCTATTGGCAATTATAAACACACACACACACACACACACACACACACACACACACATACACACGCATATATATTTAAAGAACCTGGGTACAAGGGCCAGTGACTCCAGGCTGCCGCTTGTCGAGACCCAGGAGCCAGAGCCAGCAGGGAGAGCCTGAGCTTCGCAGGTCAGGAAGGCGTTTGAGAGCCAGTGCAGCAGAGGAAGCCGCTCCCTCCCTGGACTTTGAACTTAAAACAAGGTGCTTGAGGCTGGAGGGGGTGGGGTGCCCATCAGTGGTTCTCAAACGTGGCTGCACAAGGGCCACCTGGGGAGTTTTGACAAATCTGGAGGCCAGGCTCACCTCGGGTCTGGGCTGGGGTGCAGCCCCGGCCAGGGGGCATGATGAAGCCCAGCGGAGGCCATGTGCAGCCCACCGAGCCAGCTCCAGTGGTGGCCAGGGTCCATCTCCAAGTGACCAGCGACAGCAAGGGGGCAGTCCAGCTCCCCGACCCTGTGTCCTACCCTCCTCTTCCCCTTCTTCCCCAGCCCCAGCCGCCATCCCCCTGGGCAGCCTGAGAGGGAGCCGGCCTGGTGCCAGGCCGTCGCCACAGCGCCCCTCCCGCCACACCCCCACCCTCTATTTTTAGGTCCATTATCGTCCACTGTCGGGCGTAGTTTCCCCCCACTCCTTCCCCAGAAAAACAGATCGGGTTCCTCCAGGCAAGCCACCGCGCCTCCCCAGAGCTGGTGCGTGGGAGCGCGCATGCTGCCAAACAGACACGGAATCAGTGAATTATCAAATGAGGGGATTAGCAGACTCCACCTCGGCTCACAGGCAGGGGGCGGGGAAAGGCCACCTCCTCCCCCCGCGCCTTCCTCCTGGCTGACAGGGCAGTGCGCTCACCCAGCACACAGCACAGCAGCCTCCATCCTGGGGCACGTGCTGAGGTGTCACAGGAGCTCACACCAGCGATGCAGCCTGGCGAGGCGCTGAGTCCGAGCAGCCCAGGCTGGAGGTGCCAACATCCTGCACTCGGAAGCTGTGTGGCCTGGGGCCGGTGACTTAACCTCTCTCACTCATTCCAAACCGGCATTCATTTAAACTTTACCATAAAGCCTTCTGTGAAAATTCAATGAGCCACTTTAGGTTAAGTGCTTGGTATACACTTGGCACTCAATAAATGTCAGCTGCTGCTGCTCTCAGGAACAGGAGGGTGTGGACTCAAGAAAATCTTCAGACAATGGGGACAGCTTGTCAAGAAGACAAACCTTGACTACTCTGAGCTTAAGAGCCCCCAGAGGGCAGGACCCTCTGACTGGATGGTTGACCACGGGGTCCCCGGGTGGACTTGGGGCTGCCTGGGAAGTCCCCACAGTGTTTGCAGCCTTGTGTGTATGTGTGCATGGGTCAGGAAGAGTGGCGGGGTTTCAGCGGGGCCCGTGACTCCTGAAGTCAGGAGCCCCCTGAGTCCAGTTGGCCTCCTGCCTTTGGCCTCCCCTCTGGGTGCTCCTGGGTGTGGGGAGGTATTGTTCTCTGCTTTTCTCTCTCTCCCTCCCTCCACAGTAGAATCCAAAAATCAGAGGGGCTCTGGGGCTGACACACAGAGACCCTCATTTTTCAGGCAGGAATTCTTCACCCCAAAAGGGAGAGCCCTGGGCGAGGCCACCCTGCTCCCGGCAGCCAGTGCAGAGGCAGCCAGTCCCCATGCAGGCCCCAGCGTGGTGCCAGGTGCACAGCTGTTGGCAAAGATTCTGCATGGTGCTGGCAGGGCAGGGGACGGGGCAGAGACAAGGTGCCCTCTGGACAGCTGGCTTCTCCTGCTGCCACCTGCTTTTGACTGCTCTTGATTCCTAAGGGAGGGGACGCTCTAGAGCCTGCAATCCTGCAGGGGACCCTGGCGGCCCAGAGGGCTCTGCCTGGCCAGTGCGAGCTCCCGGGATCGCCCAGGCTCATCTTCACTGGCCTCCTCTTCACCTCTGCCCGACAGCAAATGTCTGTTGCAACGGAGGGACAAGCCCGGTCGTGGTTCGCTCCTTTTATTTCCCTGGCCAGCCCTTGAAGTCAAGTGGACAAATGACTGGGCAGCAGAAGGGAGAGGAATGGGAGGCTGAAGAGGCCCAGATGGTCCCCTACGGACCCAAGACAAACTGCTGGGGGATGCGGGTCCTTGCAGTGGGGTGGGCCCAGTCCTCTCGCAGGGGAGGGGCAGCCCTAGAAACCCCCGGGGCTGGATCGGGAGGGACCCTAAACCTGGCGCGGTCAGCGCCTTCTGACTGATGAGGCCCCTTGGTGGCACTCACCTCAGGGCCACCACTCAGACTCCCAAGTCATAGAACAAGGCAGGATGGAACAGTGGTCAGGGCCCTTGGACAGATCCTGACTTTGGCTATGCAACCTGGAGTAGGAGCCTCTGCCTATCTGGGCCTCCCTTTCCTCTGCAGCACAGCGTTACCTGTCGGTCTTGGTGAGAAGACAAAAGGCCACAAGACAGGCACACTGGGAGGTCCCAGCTTGTGGCTGCAGGAAGGTGCGCTCCCAGGCCTCCTACCCCCAGCGCCAGCTGACCGCACGAGCCCAGACCAGCTGCGGCATCGAGTGTGGCTTTGCAGACGCTGCCGATTCTCCTGCCACCGTCCTGTCCCAGCCCGTCCTGAACTCTGCCACCTGTCACAGAACATTCTATCTGTCACCTTCATGGTGCTGCCTCCACCGGGGACCGTGGCTTGCAGGTGGGCTGGGGAGAGAGTTCTGGGTCCCTGTGGGCCAGCAAGAGCCAGTTCCCAGCATGCCTCAATGGACAGAGGTGACAAGATGGCCAGTCTTGCAGGAGCAGGCCCAGCATTCCGCCGGCTACAGGTGACCTCCTGGCACACGTCCCCTGTCACGAGTGGACGGATGGAGGCCTGGTGTGGAGCACCTCTAGTTCCCAGGGCTCCAGCCCACTCTTGGGGGAGCCCAGGGCTTCTGCTGGGCTTCCTGGGCCTCTGCTCCCTCACTGGGGGCTGAAGGAGTCACTCTGGGCTGTTTCCGGGTAGGAAATGAGAGCCTTGGACTTGACCCATGGGTGCCTTTGGACTGTGTTCCCAGGAGCTGAGGACTTCCCAGGCTGGGGCCTGGCGGGTCAGAAGGCCACCTGGGGCCAGCTTCAGGCTCCCACTGAACAGCCAGCTCCATTTCCATGAGCTCACAGATATTGGGGTCCCCTGGTCTTGGGCAATCTCTAGGACCACCCCTAAGCTGCCCTGTTTGAGAGGAGGGACAACTGAGGCATGAAGTTAGCACCTACCAGGTGCCAGTACTTCCTTCATGGCCAAGGGCAGATGCAGAACCTGGCCCCTCGGGGAGATGAGGGCAGAAGTGGAAGCCGGAGAGATATTTGGAGACCAGAGGGAAGTCACTGCATCCTGTACCAACTGCCCTCCCTCGAGGGTCAAAGTCAGCATCTCAGCCTAAAAGGTAAACTAGGGAAGAGGAGGCAGGGAGAGGAGGACTGGAGGGAGGGGTGGGGGGAGCACTGGGCCTTCCCTCTGCCCTCGGCCTTACTGTAGCACAGCTGCCACGTGACTTGGATCTGCGTTGGAACCTCCATGCCATGACTCATTATTGGGGTCTCAGTTTCCTCATCTGTCAAGTGGGCACAGGAGGATAGCAGCAGCTTCTCCCAGGGAGGCTGTCTGGGAGGGTTGGATGAACTACTGCACACAGGATGCTCAGGACTTCGATGAACAGATTTGAGGGTCCAGAAGTGAACGCACGTACCTGTGGTCAGTTGGCCCTGACGAGGAGGCCAGGAACATCTAAAGGGAAAGCCTGGGCTCTCCGGCAAATGGTGCCAGTAACATTGGACAGCCACAGGCAAGGAATAGCGTGGGGCCCCTACCTCACACCAAACACAGAAACTAACTCCTGGTGGACAAGAGACCTAGATATAAGAGCTGAAGCTATAATAGTTCTAGAAGAAAACATAAAAGTAAAAACACGTCAGTGACCTTAGTTCTGGCTATGGTTTTTTAGATAAGATATCAAAAGCACAAGCAGCAAAAGGGAAAAATCCACAAATTGAACTTTATTAAAATTAAAATAAAATTTTTGTGCATCAAAAGACACAACCAAGAGAGTGAAAAGATCATGCACAGAATGGGGTAAATGTTTTCAAATATATATCTGATAAGGGTCTAGAATCTAGAATATATAAAGAGCATGTACAACTCAACAACAAAAGAACCCAATTAAATAGTGGGCAAAGGATTTAAATAGACATTTTCCTCAAAGACTAGACAAATGGCCAATAAGCACATGAGGAGATAGTCAACAGAGAAATGCAAATTGAGACCGTAATGAGATACTACTTCACACCCACCAGGCTGGTCACATTGGATGATTCCATTTAAAGGAAATGTCCAGAGTAAGTGAATCCAGAGAAACAGAAAGGAGACGAGTGGTTGCCAGGGGTGGGGAGGGAGGACTGGGGAGTGACCGTTTAGGATGTAAGGGTTTCACCACTGGGGGATGAAAGTGTCCTGGAACTAGACACAGGGGAACATGCTAGAAGGCCACTGGATTGTATGCTTTAAAATACTCAAAACATGAAATTTTATGTTATGTATGTTTTATTTCACTAAACATTTTGAAGGGTTAATTTTACGTTAGATGTTTAAATTCCCTTAAATTTAAAAAAACCTTTCCAACAATGCTGAGTGCTGTGGCGGGCACAGAGTCTGGTTTGGGACCTCTCCCTCTGCACCGGAGCCCTGATGGCCCGTCTGACCCACTGTGACTCCCCCGCCCTCAGAATGTACCGGAAAGAACTGGCTAATCTGGTCAAACAGCACTGCTGCACAGTTGGGGACACTGAGGCTGGGGGCTCCGCGCGGCCTCCCGGTGGGGCCTAGAGTCCCGGCTCCCGGCCAGCAGGCACCCCGCTCTGACACGCGCCCGCCAGCAGTTGGTGTGTGCTCAGGGAATCGGAAACACATTTTCATATATTCAAGCAAATCTGCTGCTGATGAGAAACAAATCAGATCCCGCAAACCACAGCCGGCAGAACCGCTCTCTGCATCAGCTGCCGTTTCTCACTCTGCACCCCCCGGGGCCTTCCAGGAAGGAACCGAGCCTCCACATGGGCCCTGGGGCCGAGGCCAGGCCAGGGGTGGGCCAGCCTCCGTCCTGGACTGTGTGCCAGAACCAGTTCTGCAGTCCACGCTGTTCCTGGGGTGGCCACGGCTGGCAGGGGAGGCGAGGGGCCACTCTGTGTGGCCTGGTGAGCTCGGATCTGGTCCCAGGGCCTGGCTGCCAGGTCCTTGTGGGCTCGCACCTCGCCCCTCCTCCTCCCTCCTCCTCTTAGAGCCCTGGGCCTAATCCCCCCTGACCACAGAGCTGGACGGCACAGATGGAGGAAGGGCGACTCCCGCCCCGCCCCCACCCTGCAGGAGGACCCGGGAAGCCCTGGGATAGGGTCGAGTGGCACAGTGAGGTCCCTGCTCACAGGCCCGCGGGCCTCGACCGGCCGGGTGGAGTATCTGCCCGCCCTGTCGCCCACACACCTCCCTCTCCTGTCTTGGCAGCCTTCCTGGACCCTGCTCCTTGGAAGCTTCCAGGCCCCAGTCTGAGTTGGACCCAGTCTGAGCTGGATGCCTACACCCGGGCTGCCTGCCTGGCCCTCGGACCATCTTCTGCCTGTTATCTTCTACTTCACTCCTTTTGCCCCTCAAGCTACATTCAAGAACAAAAAAAAAACAGAAACAGTCCTTCTTTTCTTTCCTGGGCATGCATTCTGTGCCAGGCACCCGGCTGGGGGCTCAGCACGTCTTGTCTCTTCCTATTCCTACAGACTCCTTTCAGGCCATGGGAACAGCATTCCCATTTTCAGATGTGAACACCAAGGCAGGGAGTCTCGAGGACTTAGCCATAGCCCCAGTCACGAAGGGAGGATGTGGCTGGACCTGTGGGCCCCATCCCAGCACAGGGCAGGGGGGCTGCGGACCCTCTCTCCACCCACCGCCCGCCCCAGCGCACACGGGACTGGGTCAGCTTGCAATAACTCGTGAGAAAGGCGCAGAAGGAAAATCTACCCAGACCAGGGGGGTGGGGAGGAGGAGGAGGGGCAGTGTGGCCTGCGTAACCCAGAAAGGCCGAGGCTCCCTGTGTCTCTGACCCTCTGGAAAGAAGTCCTTTTCAGGCTCTTTGGGTCCCACGGCAGCCCCTGCCCTCCCCGGAGTGTCTGACCCAAACCTGCTCTCACAAGAAGAGCCAGAAGCAAGGGTCTGACTCCACGGGCTGGTGCTTAGTGACAGCGCCCCTGATCTCCTCACTGTCTACTCGGGGGCTGC
This sequence comes from Sciurus carolinensis, assembly GCF_902686445.1. Lineage (NCBI taxonomy): Eukaryota > Metazoa > Chordata > Mammalia > Rodentia > Sciuridae > Sciurus > Sciurus carolinensis. Next base: position 4,295,711 of record NC_062226.1, read on the forward strand.
AGACAGCACTGTGCAACAAGATGTCACCACGTGGAACTATTCTTGTCCTAGGCCGGGCCCTGCCTCAGGCGTTTCAGGAGATTGAGTGCCGGAGCTGAAGGGTGAGCAGCTCCTCTCCAAAGGCACTCCCGGCAGCTGACTTCAGACAGCGGTGCAAACTCCAGCTCCACCAGCTGCACACCTGCCAGAATCGGGGCTGCAGGGCCGAGAAGCAAGGGCTTCCGACTGGTGAAACCCCAGTTCTGCCTTCAAGACAGCCTACTCCTCCAAGAAGCCTCCCTGGATCTTGCCATTCCTCCCACCCACCCATTGGTTCCGTCAACACATAGTGGGCATGGACTGCAGAGGTGACCTGCCTTCAGGGAGCTTCCAAAGGGGAAGCAAACATCTGCAGGCAGAGCATGGGGGCTAACGGCCAGCATGCAGGGAGCACCTGCTATGTGCCAGGCACTGTGCTCATGACAGGCCCCCTGTGCGTGTTCTATTAATAGCCATGACTTAAAGAAACCAGGCTCAGAGAGGTTAAGTCTCATCCGGAAGGTCACACAGATGAATTCCAATCTCTGTCTCTGGAGTCTCGTTACATGAACAGCTCAATGTTCATCCATTTCCACGTGGACAGATCAGGATGCTCAGGATTGGATAGGTGATGGCAGTCAAGCCTCACACTAGAACGGACTTCACGCTCTTAACCAAGCCCCTGCAGACTTGGAGAGGCAACTTCTTCTCCCAGGAAGGTGGTGAGACAGTCATAATTGTACCTCTTTACAGATGGGGAAACTGAGGCTTGGAGAATTTGAAGGACTCGCCCCAGATCATGGAACCTGGAGGTGGCAGTGCTAGGATGTGAACTTGCAGCCTGGGTTCCAGGCTTGCAGTTCCTGCCAGAATACAGTGTCCTCTCTCTCTCTCTCTCTCCCTCCCTTCCCACTCTCTCTCTGGAACCTTCTGCCAAGTCTCCAAGTGCAGCACAGTTCCCAGACATTGCAAGTTCCCCTCCTGCACCTGGGGATCCCGGTTTGTAGCCACATGCCTTCCTCAGGACCTCTGTGCCCCTCCTGCCCTCCTGTCTTCCTCTCTCCTAAACCTGCAAAGATCCCATAGGAACCGCAGATCTCTTTCATCAATAACAGGCTTCACCTCCATGACCAGACCCTGTATCAATCCATCAGAATCCTCTGGATCCCTTGTTAAAATGCAGATTCTAACTCAGCAGGTCTGGGGCAGGGCCCTGGAGTCTGCACTGCTAACTGGGTAAAGCAGGTGCTTGCAGATGGGAGAACTGCACTCAGGGTCACAGGGGTGCAGAACAGGGCTAGTGCTGCCCTGCCCAGGGGAGGGCAGGCTGACTCGGCCTCTCCCTCTGTCTTATCATCTCCCACCTGCGTCTCAAGGGGACAACTTTGGTTCCCCCTTGCTTTTCTGGGGGCACAGGCAGGGGTGGTCCCTTGCAGAGCAGGAGGGAGCTGCCCTCAGGCCTCCCCACACCCTCTCCATCCCAGAGGGGGCCTGGGAGCAGCAGCCAGGTGAGCAGCCTTTGCTGGCTGGGCCCGCTCCCCCCCCAGCCCGGGATGGCGGGCGGGCTTGCCTCTGCTCCCCAGCAGCCCTCATTGAGATTTTGTCCTTGCCCAGGAATCCTCGGTTGAGAGCTCATCCCTATTAATTCTTCTTGTGCATTTAGAGCCAATAGGCTTTTATTTATTCATTTATCTTGTCTTTCATCTCCCTCCCCTTCCTCGCCAGGCTGGAATTTACAATTTGGTTCTCAGGTGGCCTTGTCGGAGGACAGGGAGGAAGCCCAAGAGAGAGGGTCTGCAGGCAGGATCTGAAGACAGCACGCCCCTTGGCCCCTCTTGAATTCAAGAGTATTCCTGGGCTCACACCTAGGATGGCCAGATGCTGGGACAGGAAGGCTCACACCTGCCAAAGGAGGGGTGCAGGGGAGCACCGACCTTTGCAAGGCTGAGGGGCAGCGGGTGGTCTAACCACTGCTAGGGCGCCCCCTGGTGGCTGGTCAGCCACGTGCTCTGACTGGAGGTGTTTAGAAACTCCCTGAGCAAGTTTCCTTTCTGCCTGCTGCCTGGAGACTAGAAATGCGGGGCACCATGTCCTCAGGCTGGCGAGAGGCAGAGAACTCCAGGGAGGGAAGGAAGGAAGGAAGGAAGGAAAGAAGGAAGGAAGGAAGGAAGGGAGGGAGGGAGGGAGGGAGGGAAGGAGGAAGGAAGGGAGGAAGGCCGGCACAGAAAGCCACAGAGGGAGTAACAATAGTAATAACCTAACGACAGCCACCGACCATGGACACCTCCTTGGTGCCAGCGTGCACCTAGGGCATGCATGGCCAGGCTGTGTCCCCCCACCAGCACCGTGACACTCCTACAGTACTGTCTCTATTGCAAGAGGAAGGAACTGAGGCTCAGGGAGGTCAGAAGCTCAGAGAGGGCAGACTGTGCCACCTGGTGGGTACACACATGTCTGGGCCACAAACAAGTTCCTGGCCGGCTCTCTACACTGAGTGACCTTGACAGGACTTAGGCAACCCTTTCTAATCCATAAGGAGGGATCAGAGCAGGCCTCACCCTGGGGCATCCTGGAGATGATTAAATGAGAAACCCCGGGACCTGCCCAGGAGGAGCCACAGTGAAGAGTGGTATCAGGGTTTGAATCCAGACTGGAGGTGACCTCACCTCCCTGCAGAAGCCAGCCTCCAGAAAGGCTGTGCTCCACCTGCCAAGGCAGCATCCCGTGCACACATTTGTAATCAAAGGCAGAGCCATCATGAAATATTTACATCCATCAAACAGGTGGCGAGAAGCTGAGGACTCAGCCATGCAGGGTCTCTGGAGGCTGCTCCTCCTCCCTGCCCTCTTCACCTGTCTCCAGGAAAGGGGACAGGAGGAGGAGGACAGCTCCTTCCAGACCCCAGGGCGCGAGGACGGCAGCAGGGCTCAGGTTCAGCCAGCATCAGGTCCCACAGGGGTGACACCTCCCCAGGGAAGCTGCACAGGGTTCTGTCTGGAGATGGAGGCAGGGCAGTCCAGGGACAGGGGTTCCTGAGCTGGCTTTGGCCAGGAGAGGGCCTCACACTAGCATCTGATGGTCATCTCCACCCCTTGGTCCCTGGATTGGAAGTCACTCCTGTGAATTATAACTTAACTGTCCCCCACCCCTGGCACATTAAGACAATAATTAATGTTTAAGAGGAAAAAATACAGCTGAGGCTCCAACACAAGAAGCAGAGGCTGACACTCCCCAGGAGTGTGTGGACTGGCACATGAGCCAAGATGTGGACCCAGACCCAGGCTCCCACCTTGGCCTTAACCCTGACTTTCAGGGCCCAGCCCCCTGGCCTGTCCCTGAGCCAATGTGGCCCTGTGGTCCCCACAGCAGTGATGCCCACGGACTCTCCGATCCAGCCTTGGCTCCCAGCCTTGTGCTGCTTCTCCCTCCCTCTTGAGCTGGCCCTGGCCCAGCCCCACCCACAGTGACAGTCCTATCCCCACTGACAAGCCCACGTGGGGAACCTACCTTCCCAGGCTGCTGGGACTGAGAAGCCCCAGGGGACTGGGACAACCTCAGGAAGCCCAGGTGGGGACACCCGCTGGCCCTGCCGTAACCCCAGAGAACTAGTGGCTCCCCCAAGGACATTCAGAGACACCAGCCACCTGGAAGATGACTCTGAGCCCCTCCTGTCAGCTGCTACAACCTGGTGCTCTGTCTGACCTCCCGCTGGGACAGGCCTGAAGAACTCTGCCTCTCCACAGAAGCAGTTTAGCTCAGCCACTTCGGATCAGACACTACGCGGGAATCGCAGCTTCACCACTTCCTGGTGTGAGACCTTGGCCAAGGGCCTTGGCCTCCGCTGCCTCAGTTTTCCCATCTGACCACCCGAGTGACAACAGCTCACATCTACAGGGCGCTTGCTCTATGCCCAACCCTATCATGAACCCCCTACAAACATTCCTCAAGTCACCAACTCCTTCCAACCACCCTACTAGTGCATGCTGTTGGTGTGCCCACTTTACAGATGGCAGTACACAGCTCAGAGATGTCGCCGATCTCGAGGCTAACCCTAAGTCTGCCACTTCATACAATACAGAATCAGGCTGGCAGAGCCTGGGGCACCGGGGAGACTCCACAGAGTGACATGCCAGCCCTCAGTCCCAGGTTTGCTATTACTGCCGTTGTTAACATTCCCCGCGTGACTGGAGACTCAAGGGATAAGGCCTGCATGCCTACCTTCCCCTGACCTAAGTTCACACAGGAATGGAACTAGAAAGGTCACTGCTGCCCTGTCCATCCCAGCCTGACCCCACTCCTACTCAATGAATCCCCTCTGAGCATCTTGCACACCTTTCTCTGCAAAGCGCCAGCTGTGTGCTGGCCCATGCTGGCCTCGCAGTGCCGTCTGCTGGCTTGGGCTGGGTGGGCTAGGAGGCTGCGCTGCGGAAGGGAAGCACCAGGCAGGTCAGAGGCCAAGGCTTGCTCACCTGTCCAGTAGGCAGCCTTCCTATAAGGGAGGCGGAGCTGACTTTTGAGGCTGCAGAACTGGGAATACTATACTCTTCCTGAGGGAAAACCATTCTATAGTCAGCTGGCCAAAACTGCCCTGACCCCAGAGAATGTCACATGACCCAAGGGCTGCTTTGCTTGGGCCCTTTTCCAAGGCGAGACAGATCTGGTCCCAATCCAAGACGCAGGAGTCAGCCTTGTGACTTGGCCCTCCTGCTGGGTTCACTACCCCAAGGGTCTGACCCAGGCCCCCCCCACTGTGGGCTGAGCCAGAGATCGACAGGGGGCGAACTTACATGGGAGCAGAACCTCTCAGGGGGGTCTCCACACGTGATGCCCGAGGGCTCCACCTTCACCTTGACATAGTCCTTCAGGCGCATGGCCTTGGGCTGGCAGGCGTAGAACTCCCAGGTGGGGCCCTCATCGGTGGTCACCCAGGATTTGCAGATGTCGTAGTCCCCAGAGGCCAGCGGGAGGCAGTGCAGGAGGAGCGCCAGCAGGTGCAGCATGGCTCCTCAGTCCGAAGGGGCACGGCCCAGAGAGGCCCTGGAGAGGCAGCGGCGGGGTCAGCTGGGACTCGCAGCCTCAGCATGGAAAGGCCACATCTACCGGCAACGGCAGCTGGGGTGTCCCAGAGCCTCAAGCACTGCAGGTTTGCAAACAGTGAGGAGCTCGTTCTTTCCAAAAGGCCGATACAGAAAATTCAGAGCCAGCGTTTCTCAAACTGCTGATGGGCAGATCAAAAAGTGGCCCGTAACTTTGCGTCCTTGTAACCTTGGCATTCCACCTCCCCCGGAGGTGAATCTGATCAAATCAAGCAGACTCTCAAATTGTGACAGTGGATGGAAATGGGATAAGGAGAAAATCCGCAGGGATCCGGCATGGGGCTGGATCAGATTGCTTTTAATTTTTGTCCTTCCAATCAATCCAGGTCTTTAAAAGGGCCTTAATGTGTGATGTGCTCAACACAACTGCGTAACAAGCCTCCAGCCTGCATTGTAAAGATAAATAAAATCAGGAGGTGCACATGTTAGCTGCAAACGTGTTCCCTCTTTGGGACCGGACTTGGCATCTCAGCCCAATGAAAGAGATTTCTTTTCATATGGACTGAAAGAAACAAAAACTGGGCAACAAGACTGGAAAGAATAAGCGACTGAGGTGTTAACCGGGAGGCTGGCTGGCTCTGCTTTGGTGGGGCCAGTCGCTAATGGGGACCAGCTGACCTTGGCTGGTAGCCACCAGCAACTTATCAGCAACTTAATAGGAAGTTTCTGAGACTTCAGCTCTCAATCCACCTAGATTTCCAGGGTCTGATTTGTCTTTCATTGTAAAAAGGGAGGAAAGAGGAAAAAAAGAGAGAGACAGAGAGAGAGAGAGCACGCTCATTAGCAACAACACCTGCAACAAATTAAAAGGGGGGGATTAGGGATGTATAAGAACAAAAGCTCTCTGGCAAAATGTGCAAAAAATGAGGCTGCATTAGCAAGATCTCCCGAGAAAACTGGGTTATTTTTATTAATATCGGAGTTGCACATTTGGAGATTGGGCATGTTATTAAAAAGGTGAGGCATTATCTCACCATTCATGGGTGTGTGAGTACAGCAGAAGTGCCTCTGCTCAAGGGCCAGAGACTTTCTAAAGCATCCCCAGGAGCCATTATTTAATGTTGCTTTAAAATATCGTGCCCGACAAGTCAAAAATGTCAAAGTTGTTAAGGGTGGCAGCACGACTGCAGCTATAGGCACAGGTGAAGCCACACCGACAGGTCCTGACAGACGGGTGGTCCACATGCCGGCCAACAAGGACGCACCAGGCACTGACAACTACCTCCCGACTGCAGTCTGAAAGGGTAAATTTAATTTGTTTAACAGTTAGAAACTAAGATATTGAAGACTTCCACAGGAATGACAATGTTTTGTCATATCAGATTTTCTGATCAAGGCCAACATTTGCAATCATCTTTGAAGGGTAAGTCTATGAATGGATCACTATTAGGAATACTGCTTTACTATTTTAAGTCTCTGGTAATTCTTTAAAAATCAAAATAGATATAACTAATACCAATGTTACATTGGGAAATGCATGGCTCGGATGATGTGGTGTTCCAGGCACTTGATTCAACACCAGGACAAGCTGAGTCTAGCTAGCATGGGAGTCCAGCCAAAAGCACTGGCCAATAGGCCAAAGGTTACTGCGACGAGTTACAGCAGAAAATGTCTGTGTTATTAATTATTCTGGTTGTTATGCCCATGATTATGCATTTCAATTCCCAAATCACGCCAATGGCAACCTGACTCTCATCTGACATCCTTTGAGCCACTATACATGGGAGGTCCCCAGGGAGTTAACCATATTTTCATGAAACCCCATTTACCATCCAGACACAAACACTGGCTTGCCAAAAATGAGGAACCGAAGGACCAGACACTGCCCTCCTGGGTCTGGCTGCTGAGCATGTCTGCCCTGGGAGAAGCCCCTGGCAGGTCCAGAGCAGGACTCATCCATCTGCATTAAGTGGGCCTCTGCCCCTCTCTCAGGATGAAGGACTCCTAACGCAGATGAATGAGGACCCAGTCAGGACCCAGCCGTTTCACCCCTGGCTGTTTAAAGAGAAACCTGTTATAGAGTCAGCCTGGCCTTGAATGCGCTCCTTGCTAGAAAACTCAGAAAGAACGTGCCCAGGTCTATTTTTACAACCTGAGAAAATGTAGTAAAAATAAAATAGCTCGGCCGGCAGAGGTTTGGACGCCTCTACCAGAGCTCTAAGCTGCCCAGAAAACAGCATGCCCCTAATTAATTCTTCTAGAAGATGACTCCCGACTGTTCCCTAACAGGTAGGGAGCTCCTGACGGCTGGGGACAACCAGGGCGCAGCTGCGGGCTTCAGCCGCAGGACCATCCTGGCCGGGGCTGGGATGGCGCTGGACACCGGCGGGCTGGGGAGGCGGTGAAGTTCAGCCCGGAGGCCTCGTGTGGGGCAACTTGCAAATTTATTAATTGCTTTGCAAGTTTTTTTTTTTTTTTTTTTTATTTAAATGCTACACATTCCCTGGAAAACGGAGTTGGGGGGGAGCAACAACAACAAAATCTGCCAGGGAAAAATGTGTTTACAACCAGTCAATCAACTGGGCGTTGATTGCGTTGCTGGCATCGCAGTGGGAATTGTGAGCTCAGCGCTTGAATATTACATTCGGCTTTTGCCAAAAAGCAAAAAGGGGAGGGGGGTGGACGCAAGAATCCGGGGAATAAGGAGGCGGATGGCAGAGAGAAGCCGGCAAGGGAAATTTCAGAGTAAGAGGTTGTATCCTGGTGGATCGTTTTCTCCTTGGAAAATAAATCTTCACCTGATATTATTAAGAAACTGCAGCTCTCAGAAACAAATAGAATCAATGCGCTTTATTTTCTTTTAAGAGTCCTCGGGAATCAAGGGGGTGCTGATAGCTAGGGTATTAAAACCCGAAAATTAGATTTTATCAGGATTTCTGAACTCAGATTTCTCTGTCTTATTGAATTAGCGCCTCTCGGAGCTGGCTGGGCTCGGGAGCAGGCTTCTCTCGGAGTTGCCGGCTGCGCCCTCGCCTTGTGGGAAACTTGCCTCCGCGGGCGCGGGCCCCTGGGGAGACTGGGGAGCTCTGGGGGTTCTGGGGGCCCCAGCCCGCCCGCCCGCCGGTAGGTTTCTTCTCCCTTCCCAGCTGGGCGGTGGAGGGGGTGAAATCTGCCTTGGGGGATGTTGGGAGAGGGGACGAGGAGGGATAGCCACCGGGTCACCTTCCCGTTCCCCGCTCCGGGCGCGGCTCTGTAGGTGTCCGGCGCTCACCACCAGCTCAGTAGGTGGGTTTCGGCAGCCCAGGCGTCCGGGCTCCGCCACCGGGACTTTCTCTGGCCCCCGGTTGCCCCCGGAGCCCGTCTCAGCGGCTGAGAGCCCCGGAAAGTTGGCTGCGGGGGGCGGGGCACAAGCAGGAGGCCTCGGCTTCAGGGTGGCGGGGGCCGCGCCGGAGGGTCCCCGTGGGTCGGAGGGCTGGGCGGGCTCGGACCGCGGACGCCCAGGAGTGGAGGTCGAGTCTGCGCTTCCGGACCGCTGCAAACCGTGTGCATTGCACATGAACCGGCCCGGCAAACCCGCCGCGGCTTTCTGCTTTTCCGAAGTTGTGTGCAGACCAAGAGAGCAATTGATAATAACGCCTTTAATAAAGGCCCGGTCAGCATGGAGAGCACCCCCTCATTTAGCATCGCCTCGCTTAATTAAAAGACACCGAGCAAAGCGCCCGCCAATTAGCTGCATTCTTTCTCCAGGCGCTGCTGCCAGCAGCGACCCTGCCGCCGCCGCCGCCACCGCCCACCCCGCCCAGAACTGCAACTTACTCGGGATCATGCGGACCCCTGGAGCTCGCGGTCCTCTTCCCGCCTTCTCGTTGCCTCTGCTTCCCCCAGTCCGAGCTCGACTCCTCACGGCTCTCAAGCCGGTCCTTACCTCCGCCTGCCCCCAGCTCCCCGACCCTCCACCGCACGGAAAGAAGTTTCCGGCCTTGGCTGACCAAGAGTTGTCGTGCAACTCACACGTCCTCCAGTTTGCAGAGATGGAAGGGCGCGGGACGGGGTAGCTCTGGAGGGTGGCGATTAAATCGGGGTAGGGGAGCGGCGCTGGAGAAGGGTTAATTTCCATTTTACAAACAAATCCAAGCATTTTTGCAACGGCCATCCTGCTGCACACACGCACGCATGGAGGGGAAAGACGGGGTGGGGGGAGCCAGCCAGAAAGACAAGCTACTCCTTTAAGATGCTGCTACAAACGCACACTCACAACACACCCCTCTCCGGGCCGCTCCAGTCCTCCGCTAGTAGCAGCCGCTACCAAATAACTTTTGCATCCCAGCCTTCGCAAGGCTGCTTTAAGTGGCTCCAGAGCCCCGGGAGAGCCTGCATGGTCACCAAAGCCCTTTAAAAATGAAACCAGCCAGGCGAGCTGCAGCGTCTCTGCCCCCGCTCGCCTCCCGGGCTCTCCCTGCCCGCCTTACCCCGGCTCGGAGCGGCTTCCCGGAGCGGAGACCCGGGAGGCCGAGGACCGCCACCCTCTGGCGCTGCGCCTCCCCTCTGATGGCGCTGGGTGGGGGCGAGGGCCGGAGGGCTGCGCGCCGGTGCTCCTTCCCCGCTCCGCTCGCCGCCGCCGCCGCCGTGGCCGCCGCGCCGCCGCCGTCAGATCGGGGCTGGGGAGCCCTCCGGCCGCCGGGGGGGCCGCCCGCAGCCGTCCCGGGGACGCGGGCCGGGGGAGGGGGCCGCCCGCGCCGCCCGCATCGCCCGCCCGGGCCGAGCGGGAGGTCGCCGCTAACAAGTGCAAACTTTTTGGGTCCCCTGGGCGGCTCCGGGAGGACCCGCGCTCGCGCGCCGGGCAGCCCCGGGCCCGGGTGGGCTTCGCGGCTGCTCCTGGGGGCGCCGGGGCATCCCCCCGGCGCGGCGCGGGCCAGATGGCGGGGAGCTTCACTGCCCCCCTGCACTCGGCTCTAAGTTAATGCCGAGGCTAAATCCTCTTGCCATCACTCACGATCACCATCGGGGCTTTTATCTCTCGGTCTGATCCGGGCTGCGTAACTTCCTCTGTGTGGCTTTAACACACCATCCCACCACGGAGCAACGGTCTTCTTAAAGGTGCAGGAAGAAAATACTGCGAGACTCGGGGGACGCGCCACGGCCCAGGGAGGGGCGCGGCGAGCAGGGGCGTCCCGGCAGGCCCGCGGCCAGGGTGGCCCCAGCAGGCGGCCGCGGGAGCGAGCCTGCGCCGGGGGGTCGCTGCCTACACATCGCCTCCCGGCCCGGGGGCCAGCGGGTCCCTGCGCGCAGAGCGCATCCTCAGCCGGCTCGGGTCAGGCGCGGCGGGCTGCAGCTTCCTTTCCCAAACCCAGGGGCCTTGCGGGGTACCAGCGACCATGGGTGTGGGGGCTGCCCCATCGGCACAAAGGAGGGGGCCAAGTGAGTCAGTTCCCCCACCCCCAACAGCCAAGGGCTCAAGGCTGCTCCTCTGTTTCTCTCTCTCTGTGAAGTGCTGCCACCCAGAAGGCCCCAAGCAGTGGGTAAAGGGGTGGGTGGGTGGATTTGGGGAGATGGGGAGGGGGAGCGATCTGAGCGCACAACCAGAGCCTGAATACCAGCTGACACATCGCCGCCTCCACCCTGATGGGCCCTGCTTTTGACGAAGCCAAGCCGGCTCCAAGGGAGTGCAGAGTGGGGGGCAGGAGGGGCCTGCCTGAGGGGATCTCTGCCTCCCTCCGGCCAAACCCTGGAGGAGAGCGTGGGAGGACTCTTGCAGGGGCCCCTTAGAGGCCACTGAGTTGGCAACACTGGGCAGCTCTGGATGCTCCAGCCCCTGGAGGTTTCCTGCCAGGCTGCCCCCTTGGGGCTGTTGGGGGGGCTTCCTCCTCCTCCAGTGGCCCCTGTAGGGTTGGGGTTCTCCTGGCCTCCTGGGGTGGGTTCTTACTGCAGTGCCCAAGCAGCCAACACTGTCATTTGGATGCATCAAGAACAAAGGGCCTGAGAGGAGAGAGAGAGAGAAAGAGAGAGAGAGGGAGGGAGAGAGAGAGAGAGAGAGAGAGAGAGAGAGAGAGAGAGAGAGAGAGAATGGCCCAAGGTCACAGAGAATGTCAGAAATGGGAGCAAGATAGGCCATTTCAGTGCCCCACCCCACTGTCACCCTTACCTCCACCTTAACCCTTCCTGCTCTTGGTTCCCCCAAACCTGGAGAAAGGGTTATACTGCTGAATAACACTTAGAATCTTGTGACAAAGCAGAGTATGCAGAATCGAAAACTCCTCTGCTACAATAATAATAATAGTAACAACAACAAAAGCAATAACACTCATTGAACACCTGTTTTATGCCAGACTCTCTGCAAACCAGTTTATGTGCATTATTCATTGATTTCTCCCCAAAGCTCTGTGACTTAGCTCTATTAGGAAAGTCCCAACTTGGAGACAAGCTTAGAGACCTAAGTCACTTGTCCAAGGTCACACAGCTAAGGAAGATCCTGAGCCAGGAGGCAGAGTTGTCGGGTTCCCAGGAGATGCTGGCCACTGCCCGACTTGCTGGGTAACTTGGGGTGTGGCACAGATTGCTTCAGGACCTCAGTTTCCCCATCTGTGAAATGTGAACAGCAAGCCCTTCTTTTTCCAAGGAGGGGTCAAAACAGGGCTATCCAGTGTCTCTGATTGCACGTGCTCTCAGGTCTCTGGCAAGGGAGGTGGGTCCACCCCACAAAGTCATCCAGGAAATCAGATGCAGGCCAGCCCTGGCCTTGTCCTTCCTGGTCCAGCAGGAGGAAGCTCCTCCTAGGACAGGAACAGATCTCAGCGATTTGATTTTGAAACACTCAGCCTGAAGGCAGCAGAGACGGGCACCCTGTGGGGCTCCCGCCCAGGGTGAGTGATGACCCGGTCGGCCCTCTGCCTGCTGTTGCCCCAGGCAGGGTCATCAATCCCCAGGAAACGCCCTGCTCCTCCATCATCCAGGGCCTGGATGTTGTCAGGAACAGCCAAGGAGACGGGAAGGAGGACACTTCCTGTCTACAGTTCATCCAAGCACAGCGGAGGGACCCTGGGTGCGTCTCCCTGCAGTTGCCAGGATGGTTCGAGTGACCCATATGCAAAGATACTTGCCTCTCGAGACAATTCCCGCCCCTCTCTAGCAGTCCTTCCCTCCCTTTGCTCCTCACCTCTGCAACAAGCAGCTGCCAACAGGCTTTTTCAGGGACCCGTTCCAGAACCTGTCTCTGGGTCTCCCCATTTTCAGATCCTGGAAATCACAGGATAGTGGAAGAGTACTGGACTGAGAGTCAGGATAATGGGCTTCTCTTGGCTTAGCCCCTAACTGGTTGTGTGGCCTGGGGAAGATCTCTTCCCTGCTCCTGGCCTCAGTTTCCCCATCTGCATCATAGCGACTATGCCCTGGTGTGGGGGATCCCTGTACTACCAACCTGAGCTGACCACGCCCCACACTGCCTCCAGGAGATGGTGTTCCTTTCAAGGGAACAATCAAGTGCTTCTTTTCCAGCCTGGGGAACAAATAGGATTCCAGCCATGCGGGGACCAGCTGGCTGGGGGATGTTCATTTCTAAACTTCATTAAGGTGCCTTTGGACAAATGACCTTTCCCCAGGAGTAAAAATGATGCTGAGCACCAGGGGCAGGAAAGTGTTAATGAATCTCCCCCCAAAAATCATTGCTGGCCCCGCTCTCACCAGCATCCCGATCGTTTTGTTCATTGGTGGGATTTTGGCTGCACTGTGCAGTTCTCATTTGAATTGTGCATGTGGAACCTACTATCAAAAAGCATCCGCACAACAATGCTTTGAATTTTATTCCACCTATTTTTTTTAAAAAGGGCTTGGATATAATTACGTATATAATACATTCACATATATAACATATATATATATATATATATATATATATACATAATATGCATATTTGTAGAAAGAGAGACAAAGATAAACACTGAAGTATGACCAGGGAGCTGGGAGGGTGGCAGGCTCTACTGCGTGTGTTCTTCCTGTGACGCTCCCCTCCTTGGTAAGAGGGAAACGTGCACCGGCTGGCCGAGTCCTAGGGAAGTAGAAAGCCACATGCAAAAATAATCCAACTGCTTTGCAATGAGAGCTAACAGATGAGGTCCAGCCCTCCAGGGATTTCTGAGAAAAGACAAATCCTAATGCAGACAGACAAAAGGACAGACAGCAAATGAGCTTATGCAGCTGATTAAAGTCAAGCGTGAGCTCAAAGGCCACCCCACCACATCCTCACCCCAGCCTCCTTCACACCTTGCCCGATCTTACACCAGAGCAAGACTTGGATTCTTCAAGGAACTTTGTCCCCTTGACCTTGAGCAGTTGAGATGCAGCTGTTGGTAGAGAGAAGAGCCCATGACCTAGCCCGGCCCATCTTGGGGTTCAAGGCATCCCCAAGCCCCTCGCTTCCACCACCAAGGCAGGGGCAAGGAGAGACATCCAGATCCAAACCCAGGCCTTCCCCGGGTGACACGGCCAGGTAGTAGAGGGAAGGCTCCGGCTCCTCCCTGCCAGTACTCAGCCCTAATCTCCAGACCGTACGCCCATTAATTATTATTGCTGTATTAATCATACATGTGATTAATTCAGTAATGGTGATTCATAATTGATTGCATTTTAGATGGTGCCTTTCATCCACACGTCTCCCAAGATGTGCACTGCCTAGGACGGGAGACCCAAAGCAGGACGTGCTCTTTGTGGCCTGCATTTTGTTGGAGAAACTTCCCTTTGCAGAGGCAGGGGGCTAGTGGTCTTCCGGCAGACTGGGCTTGCCAGGCCCAGCTCTGTGCCCATCTCCCCGAACTGCACCCTGCCTTGCTTGGTAGTGGCCATGCCCTGGGTGTCTGCAGAGCCCTTGGGAGGCAAGTCTGCCTGGGCCTGGGATGCTGGGTGAGGCCAGCCTCTCTGTGGGGGAAGCAGGGCCACAGAGCACTGGACGAGGGCTCTAGAGTCCAACTGACTCCTGGGTGCTAGGGAGGTAGCACTGATTAGCTATGTGACCTCAAGGAAGCTATTTCCCTCTCTACCTCAGTTTGCCCAAATGAAAAATGGGATTGCTAATTGTCTCTTCCTGGGATTATCATAAAATTAACTGAAAAGACACATTTACTATGCATCATAGTAAATACTATTGGGCATTTACTATGTACTGCTTAGCCTGTGGTACATAGTAAGTGCTCAGTAAATACAAGCAGCATTTGTAGGAATCTTCATCCTGGTTCTGCCAGTGGCTGCCCTGTCACTAGATTAGTCTCTTCTCTGGGTCTCAGTTTTCTCACTTGTACAATGGGATGATGGGTCAGCCTCAAGTATTCCTTCCAGATGAGCAGTGATAACAGTAACAGCAGGCATTGGAGGTTCCAGAGTCATGCATCCTTGGTCTCACGTTCCTGCTCACCTTTTCCCATCTCTGTGACCTTGAACCGAGGATTCAGCTTACCAAGCCCAGTTGTTCCATCTGGAAAGTGGAGATTGTAATGGCACTCAAAGACTTAGGCTTGGTGTGAGAATTTAATGAGCAAATACTTGAAACCTATTAGGCATCCAGGAGGCGACTGGTGCACTGTGAACACCTGCGTGCAGTGCAGGCAGCTTGCTGAGGGGTTCCCCTTCCCACTCTCCTACCTGTCGGTGAAGGATACCGTTGTTCTCCCCATTGCTCAGATGGGAACACTGCGGTGGAGGACTGTGCCCTGGGCTGTTCCGTCAGAGCAGGGTCCCTGTTTGGATCCTGGATTCACTGTTTGGTCTCTGTCCTAAGCTGGCATCGCAGTCTGTAGTTGTGAGCAGAAGATACCAGGACCCGGAGTGTGTGGGCCTTCTGGGGGGTACACAGCAGGGGAGGCTGGAGAAGGTCAGATGGGCTCTGGTGACGGAGGACAGTGCCACTGGCCGCCCTGCCTTTGCTGCTGGGTCTCTTCCCCCAACAGCCTGGTCTCATGACCCAGCTGTGGCTCCCTTGGGAAGCCTCCTTCCTGAGTCCCAGGAGCTCAGAAGAAAGAGCCCGCAGTCCACCAGGCAAGCCGCTGGTTCCCTTGGGCGGGGAGGCTGCTGCGAGGAGGAATCCATCCCCTGCCCCAGGGACCAGGGGAGAGCCACGTTCATCTGGCAACAAGTGCCCAGTAGGTCTGTTGGGACCCGGCGGGTAGGATCAGTTGCTGCTCACTCCCATGGATCCCAAAATCCCCAGGGAGTCCTCGGGTTCTCAGGAGAGGACACCAGGGAGCCCTGTAGGTCCTCTTTCAATGGGAGCAGGTAACTGCCTGGCCCTGGCAGTTGAAGTGCCGAAGGTGTCTCTGCAGGCAATCCTGGGCTCCCCACTGCGTGCCTACTGTGTGCAGTACCCATAGGGCCCTGGGTGCCAGCTGTGTCAGGGCCACAGTGTCTGCCTTTGGGGTATGGCAAGTCTAGAGGATCATCCCCGTGGCTGCCACCAAGCTGCCTGTGTACCTCACACACGTTCACTAAGCACCTACTGTGTGCCAGACACAGGTCAAGCCAGAGAGGCAGTGCAGTTTAAGAAGAGTGTTAGTGTATGTGCACACGCACGTGTACTTTCAGGCTGAGTGCTAGTGTGCCAGCCTGACAGTGTGGCCCCAAAACACTAGACACCCCAAAGCTAACTGCAGAGCAAGCCCTACCTCTCAGGCTGGGGAGCAAGGAAAGCTTGACCCAGGAACACCAAGAACACTACCACCCAAGCTGCCTGGGGATGCGACCTGGGTCCTCGCCCTGCTGAGACTTGGTTTTCTCAGCTGTCGGGTGGGGATGATGGGAGCACTGACCTTCTGTTGGGAGGATTCACTGAGGAAACGTGTGGGTCACTCACTGGGGACCTCCCAGCAGATGGTGAACGCTCAGCCAATGCTGGCTCTGACCCCTCACGCTGACCAGGGGCTCCTCAGACCCAGCCCCTCTGTTCTGTGATGGTGGGAAGCCCAGGGCTCCCCTGAGGCCCAGCTAAGAAGGTGGCTCTGTGTCGGAATCACAGACCAAGACAGTCACACCTGCCCTTGGAGCCCGGGAGGTAGTGGGGAGACCAGTCCCAGCTCTCCGGGGAGCTGAGCCAAGGCATTGCCACTCAAAACCTGCCATCCAGAATCTGCCCTGGGATCTGCCCCCCTCCCTGGCTCCTTCCCTCAGACTGGGGAGCCGGAGAGGACCCTGAGGGAGGCTCCGCACCACCAGCTGCAGCCCGGCCTCCCCCACACGCTCTAATGGTGCTGGTGGATGGATGAGGTGCTCCCAGCCAGTGGGAGGAGCTGCAGAGAGAGGGCGACCAGAGGGGACCCATCCTCCAGCGGGAGGCCACCGCCCCCTCTCCCGCCCCAGACTCCTCACCTAGAGGGAAACATTTTTCTTCCTCATGGAGCAGGTGATCTGGGCTCCAGGACGGCCCAGCAGATGTGGCTTCCTCTCAGACATGTGCTGATCAAAGCAATCGACCCAGTTAGAGAAATACCTGCTCCAGCGCCTCAGCCCTCCCCCCGCTCCCCGAGACCCGCCAGGGCACGCCTCCCCAGCCCCGCACCCGGAGGCCCGTCCGTGCCCCCCATCACTGACTTCATTCAGAAAGAGCCCCAGGTGGGCCCCAACCCAAAGCACCCATGTGGGAGCACACAGAGTCCTGAGCAGGGAGGCGAGTGTGGCCAGCTGGGGGGGACAGTCCCTCGAACAAAAGGCAGGGAGAACTCTGAAAGACACCGGAGCACGAGAAACAAACACAAAGGCATTCCTGCCACGCTCCTGGTCTCGCGGTGTTGCACACACCAGTCTCCTCATTAAACTGTCCATGACGAGGCTGTGACTGGCGTTTGGCTCTGGATCCTTAGAGCCCTGTGACCTTGGCCTGAGCCCTGTGACCTTGGCCTCCGCCCTTGTTCTGAGTCCTGCCAGCAGGGCACGTGTGGTGAAGCTGCCCCTGGTCTGTGCCTTCAGGCCACCCTGACCGTGAGACACAACGAGACTTGTCCCCCTCTCCCTTTGTGCTCCCTGGCTCTTGGCTGACCAGCTCTGCACAGAGAGGGGCCCCGAAGGGGCTGCCAGGAGAGCCGCGGGCGCCGTGGCTCTGGAAACTCAGCTCTCCATCTTGGGAACAGCTTCCATTTCTCATTCTGTGGCACCTGGCCTAATGGATGGAGACAGTTTCAGATGCCACCAGCGCTCTGCTCTGTTGACTTTGCTGGCCACTGCCAGTGACCTCGACATTTTCCATACTTGACTCACGCAGCCACCATGACTGGAAGGGCCCCTCCAGCTTTGTCTTCACCCTGGACTCACCGTGGAGTCTCGAGTCTCTTCCTCCCACCCTCTGTCCTTTGTCACTAGGTTCTGAGTAAATGCAGATGTGCAGTAGGAAAGGGCAGCCAGCGGGTCACCTGACCAAGGGCCTTGCTTTTCATGTCGTCCGAGAATAGGAAGAACATGGCTTCAAATGCCCCACATGGCTGAGGATTCCCAGAAATTTTACTTTTCAGTCTGGGGACCCCTAAGCTCTGGACTGATTTCCTGTCGTCTTGGCCCGGCTGATTCCAGACACCAGCTTCACAGCTCGAGGCAGCTACCTGCTCCCTCCTCCCTTGCCTGCCCGTATGCAGGGGCTCACCTAGGACCCTCGCCACCTCTCTCATGACCTCAGCTCCTTATCCTGCTTTGGGAGATCACTGTGGGGTCCATGGGGTCCTGAGCCAAGCGTCTGTGGGTTGTTGCTGAAGGAGCTGAGACGGTTCAGGCCTGGTTGTCAGATGTCCCTTTTCCAGAAAGCCTGGCGTTCATAAGCCTGGTCTCCAGAACCTGACAGCCCAATCACAAAACAATTACCAGTATTAGAAATACCTGCTCCAGTGCCTCAGCCCTGTCCCTTCTGCTGCCCTGGGAGCCCACCAACCTGGTCACAGTCCCTCACTACCACCTATGTCTGTGGGCATCCCTCTCATCTCAATTTTCCATCTGTACAATGGGAACAGGAGTGGACCCCACCCCCACTGTAATCCCGACATCATGTCTGCAGAGCACGTAGAGGGGTGTTAGCACCCTTGTGATCAGGTTGCCAGGGCCAGGCTGACCTTTGGCCTTGGAGGGTGTCCCCAGTCCAAGCAGACGGGTCTTTGATTTGGTGACTTGCTCACCGACTGCAAAGGGGGACATACCACCTCTGGCTTTGCCCTCACGAGTCATGGACTGGGGCAGCTCCAGAAGCTAGAGGAAGGACACTTACACGTGGAATAGGGTCTGAGCCCTGAGCCCTGAGCTCCTGTCCACCATGACTCATTCCCAAGGCCAGCTTGAATCACATGGTGTCCATGTTGACACCAGAAGCACAACCCTCCCTCCTCTGGTCCCCAACTCACATGGCAGACTGGGTCAGACCTTGGTATAGTGACCCCGCCTCACAGAAGGGAAACCGAGGCTCCGGGAGGGGAAAGGACTTGCTCCAAGACCATCAGGATTCAAGTCCAGACCTTGACCCCTGACCCACCACCACACTGGTTCTGAGTTTCTTGCCCAATGTGTCCCCTGCAAGCTTGGGGCTCCTGGCTCTGTCCTGGTCTCCCTCTCTGGGCCTTGGATCTTCAGTGCCTCCCGAGCCCCCTCCACGGCTGACATTTGCAGCTGCTCCGCAGCCTCCCAGGCCCCTTCCCAACCAGGAGTCTGAGCTCGCCCGTACTAATGTCTCCGGGAACGGCCAGCAGAATGACAACTCCCTAAGGAGAGCAGAGACACGCGCGGCAAGCAGGCTTGTTAGAAGCCGGACATTAACGCGGCTCACGCACAGCCCAGGCGACACCCCGAGCTGTGTGGCAGCCCCGGGGAGACGCTGGGGCCACGGCAGCGTCTGGGGGCAGCCTGGGGGCCATGGGCTCCCAGGCCGGGCTTTTAGTTTTTCTTTTGCCAATGTGAGCTCCAGAAATGCCTTGTAAGCACGTAGCGGGGAACTCTCCTTTCCTAGCTAAATGGCCAAACGCATACCCAGGGACTGCTGCGTCGATGCAGGGTCTTGGGCCCCAGAGGGTGGAACTGGAGTCCTCAGCGGGTGGGGCAAGCGAGGAGCCTCTGAGCATGAGGCACCGCGCTGCTGCTGTGGACCGGCCTGCACCAGGACTGCCACTCGGTGCTGACGCAGCAAAACGCTGTGTGTTTCCAGCAGCTGGCCAAGTGCCACTGCCCCGAGACCTCAGAGCCACCCACACTCCGTTTCTCAGGCCACCTGGGACCTTCCCTTGGAGCCTTCTAGCTCTCTAGACCTGCTCCAGACCCAAGCTCCCTGGGCTGACCCCGGACACAGGAGCCAGGACAGGGCCTCCAGGTCACAGTGTTGAGCTCTCCAGGTACTTACCTGCTCCGTCGGTCTGTACTGGGGTCTCCAGGTCGCTTTCTGTTCTGATTTCATTGCTGGTCACACACACAGCCTGCCGTAGGGTGGTGTAGTACTTGCCTGTCCACAGGATCCCCTGCATGTGTGCATGTGGCTTCAGGAACACCCTGCTCCTGACTTCGGGACCAGGCCCCCTTGGGGTGTCCCTGCTGCAGGGCAAGAAGGTGACTTCTGATTCTCTAGGTGACTCAGGGTACAGCAGCCACCCATGGAGTGGGTGAGACAAGGTGGCCCCCAGAGCCCGTGTGATCCCATCCCCAACCTCGCTTTGGCCAGACCACGCCCCACGCTGCATTTTATAACTCAGAGAATAGGAACTCATAGAGGAGGGCACTGCCCTCTGGCTGTGCCCATCTGCTCTCTCCACCCGACTACAGAAGGGAGAAGTGCCGGGTGTGGAGGGGGCTGAGTCCAGGCAGTGACATGGACTACCCCAGGGCTTGCGTTGAGAGGGACCCCAGTGAACAGGACAGGGTGCTGCGACTGACTCGTCATGACTGTGATGGATTTGCCCTGTCTGGGGGTGGGGGATGGCAGACCTCGTGCTGATCTCTCCATGCTAGAGGGTGAGAATGAGTCTCTCTGCACCCCGTGGAGAGCCTAGAGCCTTCCAGACACAAACAGGTTCGTGGAAACACTGATAATGGAGGGCGGTGTTAAGTGCGAACCAAGCCTCCTGCATTTAGTGAGCACGTACTGCATGCAACCACCCAGATGACAAAGTAGGAGAAACTGGAAGGTCAGGCCAATCCATCCAACCAGCCATCAGCTCCTCTGCTCCACAGTTATTTATTGAATGCCCACTGTATGCCAAGCTCTGTGTTGGAAGTTGGAGATACAGATGTGTGCAGCCTCAAGGAGCTTCCGGGGAGCTCCCTGTGTGGGAGACCCACCAGGTGAGCGCAGACGGCGCTGAGCTGTCATGGCGGCAGGGTGGGGGGTGGGGCCCTGCTGTTCCCCCTGGCAGAGATGCTCTCCTAGGACCCGCCAGGGTTATCAATATCCTGCTGAGTCAGGGGCTCTTGAGTTTCAGCATCGCAAGACACAGAGACCAGCAAGTTAGATATTCTTGACCCCCAACTGCCCCACCCTCCCTCTGCCCACCTGCCCTTCCTGGACCCCACTCTGCCCGCCTCTGCTCATGGGAAGAGTCTGACTTTGGAAGAAAGGGGCAGGGGCGTGGGACCTGGAGAGGGAACCCGCTGGCTGGGTGGCCTGGTGTGTGCAACCTCACCTCCTGAGTCCTCTCATACCAGCAGGGTGAAGAAGAGCCAAGGGCATTGCACTTCGACCCAGGGTGGGGGCTAACGGTGACGGGCGCCCCTACGGGTCTGAGCCTCATCCAGAAGAATGACAGAACAGCACTGGTGGAGTTCCGCCCTGTGCACCTCTGACGGGGCAGGAGGCAGATGGCCAGGTGGGCACGTGCGGGGGACACCAGACTGTTCAGCTGCCACCTGGTTCCCGAGCCCCTCGTCCAGGACCCTGCCCTCACGGTGCTGTGGTTTCCTGCCCACGGTGCCCACTTCTCCCCTGGGCTTCAAGCTCCACGTGGGAAGGCTTTGCTGGCTGCTTGGAGGCAGACCTCCTGGGCCAGCCCATGAGCCCACGGTGGAGGTCAGTGAATGCTGGGCAGCTGGATGAGTGGACAGGAGGGACGGGAGGCATAGCACCGCGGGCTTTCGATGTCACCCACGTACTCAGGTGAAGCGAGTGACGAGTGGATTAGTAGGATCAGCACCGATGCTAATTGGAACATTTAAAATCACACTTCCTTCTAGTCCTTGCTGATGCACAAGCTTACCCCTCTCCTGAAAGAACCGTCTCCACTGTCAGCCATTCCCACGGGCCGCGCACAGGTGGCTGGTAGCCACACCTCGAAACAGAGGTCTGGGTGCCACTCCGTCTCACTACTGCCCAGGATAGTCCTCCTGAGCTCTGCCCCTCGGCCCGGAGCTCCCTCGGCAGGCCCAGGGCTCCAGGAACCCCTGCCACGGCCCAGGTGGGGAGCCCAGCACACGGGGCTCCTCTCACCCTGCCTTGAGAGGTTCCTTGGGTTTTGCCTGCCTGGGAGGAGGTGGCTCGGAGAAAGGAAGGCAGGGGGAAGCAGGGGCAGCAGGAAAGAAGGGCATGTCCTGTCAAAGCAGCTGCAAGAAAGGATTCCACATATTTTCACCACCAAGAAACCACAAAGTTTTGAGGAGACAGGTTCACGTGATTCGAACATCACACAGAGCACACAGTATCAAAATAGCACGTTGCATGTACCATTTTCATAGGTCGATTTTAAACGCTTTTTTAAAAAATGGTGCTGTTGCTACCAGTTCCCATCACACCAAAGGGTGTGTGGCACTGCACTTAGCACTTAACGGCCTCGACACCCACTGTCCTGTGCCGCGACCACTGTGTGCCCTGGTTTAGGAATAAGAACCCTGAAGCACGGAGTAGCTGAGCCACTGGCCCAAGGCGACCCAGCTAGTTGGAAGGGGACCCCAGGTTGCTGATCTGAAGCCAGGACTCCTGACCTACATGTACAATGTGGTTCCAGGGCCCCACTGGTACCTGCTGAGCTGAACACCCCGGAGCCCAACCAAACCTCTTTCTTTTTAGAGATTTTTCAATCAAATTCTGACAAGAGCTAAGGGTAGCAGGGGAGCGGTGTGGGGACAGGTGTCCTGTGGAAAAAGAGGAGCTGAAGCTTGGCAGGTTGGACCCCATCTCCTTCTATTCTTGGATGCTCTTTTCACGTTTGGGGGGGAGAATAACTACCTGCCCCTGGGGGTGACTTCCTCACACATGGGGGAGGGGAAGAAGCAGCACTGAGGGCCTTGGCTGGGACTAAGCCAGTTCTCCTCGAGGACGGAGAGGAGGTTCGGAGAGGAAGTCCGGGGTGAGACACAGAGGGAGATGGAATCTGACTGAAGGGGAAGACAATGTGGAGGGCTTGGGTACGTCCGCTGGGCGGAAGCAAGGCTGCATTCCATAGCAACGGCTCTCACACTTCCATACAATAAAAGCTCCTACCAGCTGGACGTTGTTAAACAGAGCCCTGGGATTAGCATATTCCCAGTGAATGACACAGGCCAGGCCCCCCATCAGTGCCCCACCTGCCCCTGCTCGGCCTCCCAGGGTAGACTAGGGTGACCAGGACGGCCAGGTCTGGGCCTTAGCCTGGGACCCAAGTCTAGGAGTGTGGTGAGAGCAAAAGGCTGTGACCAGGAGCTGAGCTGAAGCCAGCTCTGCTGATGACCGACTGTCCTCTCCCAGACCCATTTCACATGCATAGATTGGGCGAGGGCGGGGAACCGACCCAACAAGGGAAGCACGAGGCGCTCAGCACGCAAACCCTGGATGCATGGCACTTTCCAGAACATTTCTCTAGGAACCACAGGTAATTTTGTAGGAATACACCTGATGGATGAAGAGAGGGGCTCTTTTAATGTTTGGCACAGTGTTGAAACTTTTTATGTTATTCAGTTACTAAGAATGACCAAACATTTTGTGAATGAGAGAGAGAGGAAGAGAGAGAGGTTCATGATGCAGCCAAAGGGGAGAAGCTGTGGGCCAGACAACTAGGGACCCAGTCCTGCCGTGTGACCTTGGGTAAGCCGTGTCACCTCTTCTGATCTCAATTTCTTCTTCTTTCTGGAATGGGGACAACACACCTTCTTGACAGCGTTGTGGAGGAAACGCAAGTGACACCTGCCTATCAAGAACCCAACCTTGCTTAGTCTCTGGGATGAGAAGAAACAGCCGGGAAAATGGCAACACCCAGTTAGGAGTGCAGTTAATAGCACAGTACCAAGGCTCATGTCTTAGTCTTGACAAATGTACCGTGGTCGCATTGGATACCAGCAACAGGGCACGCTGGGTGGAGGGTGTACCATCTTTCCGACTTTTCTGTAAATCTGAAGTTTCCCCACATGAAAGATGTACTTGTGCACATAACACCAGCAGCCACGCAATGACGATTTGATTGGCAGTGGGTCATGTGCACAAAGGCACTCACGTGGGCTTGCGGGTCAGCTCTTACCAGTCCTGCACAGGGGTGGCAGGCGCCCCAGCGGTCACAATCCCACTGGGCATCACGTGCTCACATGCTGATGGGGATGCTGGTGCAGTCATGGCCAGCTGCAGCACTGGGGACTGGGGACAGGACGGAGCCGAGGGCTCCCCGTGACGGCACCGGACCACACACCTGGGTGTGCATTTTCTGTCTGTGCCTCTGATTGTTATTTTAGGCTGCACTGCTTCTACTTGTAAAGAAAAGTCACGGTAAGACAGCCCCTGCCCTGTTACGCCTGGGGCTCCTGATTGTGGGGAGGAGGGTCTGCACCATCTGGGCGGGTGAGTACAGGCCAGGGCACTCGCACCCTGACAAAATCGCCCAGCGACACATTTCACAGCTCGTGTCCCTGCCATTAAGTGACCAGGACCATATAGGAGGGCCGAGGAGCTGGTGTAGAAGAGGTCTAAAGAGGCACAAATGGGGCCCCGGACAGGATCCTGGGTCAAGGGAAAAAAGGAAATTGCGGAAAGAACGGTGTTGGGGATATTAGCACAGTGAGCGCCTGGGCCATTCTGTCAGGACGAAATTGCCGGCCCCGCCCGTCCTCTGAGCCGGGAAGGACAAGGTCCTGCAGGTGCCTGCCCCAGTAGTGATGGGGCCCATGGCTGCGGTGCCCTTGGGGACGTGGCCCAACAGCAACACCAACAGTAACGATATGGATCGCGTGTAGACAGAGAGCCACGCGGAGACATGTCGGCTACGGTGAATCTAGGCAAAGGCCCACGACTGAACTTGTCTATTCCCGAATGGACTTCAAGTTTTTTGAATTAAAATCTAAAAATAAATACACTGATTTCAAAGAAATGAGTGCTTGCTAGGTAGAAAGCACATCCAAGGAAAGGATTTACTATCAATACATACACTACGGGAATTTTGTCTTCATAGTTCTTATTTCTTTTCACAAATATGTCTTGAATCTTCTCCAAAAGGGGCCCCGGCAGAGCTGCAGGTGGATTGGCCAGCTCCCACCCTTGGTCAGGGTGAGGGCCCTACCCCGGGACTGTGGCCAGGTGACCACGAGACGTCACCTTCTGTGCCCGGCTCCTGGCAGCCCCAGGAGATGGCTGCCAGAGAGCCACAGGGTGAATGCACAGACACAGACCAGCAGATTCTGGAGGCAGACAGGGGCCTGGCCGGTGGGACAGGGGGACTCCAGGACGTCCCTCCCCTCCCTCCAGGCTGGTAACCCTCCACACCCTTGGCAACCAGGTCACAAACCAGAGGGTTTCCATTATCTGCCACTGTCTGGTCAGCCCCATGCCTGGCCCCGGGTAGGCAGGGTGGGCTGGGAGGGAGGGGCGCTGGTTCCTGCTGAGCCTGTCCCCACAACCCCACAGGTCACGGTGCTAGGGCGGCAGTCAGGTTAGTAGGGCATAATTGGATGATTCGTTTGCTCTCCTTGGAGAGTTGCTGCTTAATTAAAGGGGACGGAACTGGGAGGCTGGGCAGACCAGCCTGATCCTCGAGGGGTGGGGGCCATCTGGCACATGGGGAGCCCGGAGCCACGCCCCAGTCTGGGGCTGGCTCCACAGAAGGGGTAGGAGCTGGTCCCAAGGTAGCAAGTTGGGAGGAGGACCTGGTCATTTGCCCAAGGAGATAACAAGATCCATTGGAGTTAACTGGCCTCAGAATCAAAGGGTTTCGAATCATTTGGAATTTACATAAGCATCAAGTCTGGTAGCTTGCTCGTTTCTAGCTGTGTGACCCCAGGAATTTACTTCACCTCTCTGGGCCTCAGTTTCCTCATCAGCATAAGGTTGGGAGCATACCTGTTAGTACAGTGAGGTGCTCATTTCAGCCTTTAAGAAGCTTTCCAATGCTGGCCACTTGCTGGACGTGGCCACCGAGCTCTGGGCAGCGTGCGTGCATATGCCCACAGCCATGTACACAAGGGAGCAGCGACGATTCTCTGTCATCTGGGACGTAACTGGTCAAGTTGTGCTTTCGGTGCTGCGGACAGGGGCTTTGGCCATGCTTCCCACCAGAATCTGTGAGGTTCAAGCCCTCAGGACAGGACCCTGTCCACCACCAGCGTCTCGTGGGTATCTGTGACCTTTAAAGAAGAAAAGGTACTAGCTCATTAGACCTGGAGGGAAAAATCCCTGCAAAATACCTGATGTCCTCACTTTCCTGATGACATGTAACTCCGGAGGCCCCACCCCAACCAAATACAGATGTTCCCGTGTTCTCTTGCTCTCCGCTGGACCTCCAGCTCATTTTCAAAGACCGTTGAGAGTTGCTTCTAATTAATTAGGGATAAGTAACTCAGTTATCATTCAGCGGACATTTATTGAGCACCTGCTGTGTGCAGGCTGCCATGCTGGGCACCTGTGAGCCAGGCAGACCTGCCGTTGCCTCGCCACAGACCTGTGCGGCGCGAGGCCCTTCCGGGGTGGCAGATGGAGATGAACAAGCCGCAGGGTCTAGAAACAGGACAGCGGTCTTTGTTTCCCTGAGGGCCAGCAAAACAAAGAGCAAGGCCACATTCTCTCTGCCCATCCCTGTCCCCTGCAGGCTGTCCCCCTACATCTTCCTCAAAGCACAGAGCAGCTGCTCCCACCATGACCAGTGCTGGGCCCAGAGCCCTGCATGGGGGTCATTTTTTTTTTAAAAAAACATTTTTATTTCTGCAGCGCTGGGGACGGAGCGCAGGGCCTCACGCAAGCTAGCCAGGTGCCCTGCCGCTGAGCCGCACCCCAGCCCAGGGTTGATGTGGCTAATTGGCGCTTTCCAGGTCTGGTCAGAGGGCGCCCAGCTGGGCGGCTGCTGGGGAGCTGGACCCTGCAGGCTGCTCACTCTGCCTCCCAGGCAGTGATTTCCTTTCAGTCCCCGTTGAAGCGGCCCTTCGTGCCATCTGTGTCCCCTCTCTGCTGCCATCTTATTAGGGAAAGCCGAGCCCTCTTCCCTGGGGCCCCGCATTGTCCTCCTCTTCCCAGAAACCACCATGATGTTTAGCCACAAAACAAAACAGTCAAAGGCACACTCAGGCCCTGGCTGCTGGGGAGCAGGTCTGCGGCCTCGCTGGCCTGGTGGACAATGGGGTCAGCTCTGGAACAGGTGAGTGGCAGGCACGCGGGCCTGCTGCCCTCCAGGGGAGAACGTGGGGGCAGAATCCAAGCTTTGTAGAGCTTAATGGAAGAGGCAGAACCAATGCTGTGGGCGCGAGGAGGAGAGAAAGCGCCGCCCGAGGAGCGTTTCCAAGGGGCGTTAATATTCAGTATTGTTCCAAAAAGGTCGGAGAGCAGGACGCTGGTTGATCATGTTCAAGGGCGGCTCGTGCCCATTTCCAGGCTGTATTTTTAAACATCGGCAGGTCTCCCAAGGGTCTTTCGCCTTTGGGAGTAAGAGCTGGAGGGGCCGTTCACCATCCAGGGGACCCCCAGCCTGCGATCTGGTGGTTGCTCCCAGGTCAGAAGATCCACGAGGCTGCCACAGAGCCCCAGCAATGCAGAGCGAATGGCCACAAAGCATTTTAAAATGCCTACTGTATATCTGTACTGCCCAAGGCTCTGAGGATACAGGGTGGCCAGAGCAGTCACAGCTCCAGTATGGTCATGGATGACTGAAACTCAAGCAATGACCAGCAGGTGCTGAAGGCCTTGCCTGGGGGTGTCCAGGGACTCTGACCTTGTCCACCTGTGCCCAGCAGGCTTTCTGGAGGAAGTAGCAGGGAGCTGAGCCCTGAAGTGTGGACAGGAGTTCACCAAGGCGATAAGGAGAACCAGGGGACAGACAGGTACATGCAAAGGCCCAGAGGCAGGAAGAGAGGTGAAAGGTTTCAGAAATGCAAGTCTGATTGTAGTGCAAATCAAAAGTATTCCTGTCGCACACTCACATCTCAAGCAACATTAGCAACAGTAGCCCCATAGTGGAAGCAATCCAAACGCTTGTCGTCAGATGACAGAGAAATAAAATGTAGTCTATCCACGCAATGGAATATTATTCAGTCATAAAAAGGAACAGAGTACTGGTCCATGCTTCAGTGGAGGAACCTGAATCATGATGCTGAGTGAAAGAGGCCGGACACAGAGGTTTCCATATTGTGTGAGCCACTTACGTGAAATATCCAGAGCAGATAAATCCACGAGGAAGCAGAGTGGTGTTTGCCGGAGCGGGGTGCTGAGGGAAGTGGGGAGAGAGTGCTGACGGATACGGGGTCTGACCTGGAGTGTTGACAGAGTTCCAGAGTTCGATAGCAGTGGTGGCAGCGTGACACTGGGAATGAGCTGAAGGCAGGGATTTCAAGTGGCCGATGAAATGTGAATTTCACCAAAAGGAGAGTGGGGAGGGAGAGAACGTGGCTGGCATCCTCCTGTGTCCCCAGCCTGGGTCTTCAGACGCTCACCGGTCTCATCACCTGCCCGCCTTTCCAGGCAGAGTCCCAGCGTTCATACAGCCAGGTGCTCCGACCTGCAGCGTGTCTCCTAGGTACCGACGAACTGGCGGGTGAGGGCCCTGCCCTTGAGGGTCCAGCGAGCTAATCTACAGGCAGAGGTCCGCCCGGGCTGAGCGCGTCCCTTGGGCCTGTGTCCTCACTGTTATGACGCCCGACTCACAGATGGGGACACTTGGCCCCAATCACTCCGCCAAGTAGGGGACCTGGGCCTGGAACTCAGGCCCGTCAGCTCTGAAGTCCCTGCTTGTCACCGTGATGCTCTGTGGCTCCTAAATTGCACACTATTAACACGTGTTTCACCTGTGTTCCTGCGCCCCGTGCTGTGTCATGGGGCACTTTCCTTCGGCTTCAGAGCCTGGGTTTATGGTCTGTCACTGTGTGCTTTGTGACCGCAGCCCAGGCCTGTGGACGGTCCTGTTCCGTTCCAGCCTGCCTCGAAAGTAGCCCTGGGGCCAGTGCGGAGTCGGAAGTGACCGTCTTTACCACTTTATTGATGGCCCAAGGAGGGGGCTGCTGGGGCCAGTGAAGAGCCGGCGGCCGCCGTTGGACCCGTACGGACCGGCCGTGGGTCGCTCGGCAGCCCCAGCACAGGCGTCTCTGCCTGGGCCAGCCTGTGGAGGCGGTCACTTCCTCTGGGTGCCGTGCGTCTCTGTTTTGAAGGTGCCTCCTTGGGATGGTCACGGAAGGTCTCACACCCTGGTCTTTGCTCTCCAGGGCTGGTTTCCCAGCCCAGACTGGGGACCACCGTGGACTGTTTGTGACAACAGGTGTCCCTTGTCAGGACTCAGAACATCGACGCAAAGCCACACAGTCGCTGCCAGCCAGGACACAATACCAAGGGGACCACAGCGAACATGAACGTGGAGGTCACGTAGCTAGAAGAGGTGGCTGGGTGGGGAAGAGGCTGGACTCCTCTCAGCAGCAGCTGCCCAGGGCCGTGGAGAACAGCCCTTTCAATGGTGCGCTGTTTAGCGACTCGTTGGAGGGCGATCGGCGGGCGTCGGGCCTCTCATTGATCTGAAATATAAATACTAAGAAGAAGAGGCGAGGCGACACTTTTATGGACTTGATTGTAAAGGAAGTCAGAGGACCCAAGGCAGACGGCCCACGCAGGGCTACAAATTTTGAATTCCATGGTAACAGACCAGGAATTGACCAGAACAGGCCACCTTTCCCCAGGTCCAAGAAACGCAGGAACCGGGTGGTGGATCACTCACAGGTGACAATTTGGGGGAAGGAGAGGAGATCTCTGGTGCTCAGGGTCATCTGTACAGGAGGAGAGGACCAGGCTGTGGGACTTAAGCAGGGCCCAGGCTCAGGAGGAGACCAAGGGCTCAACCCCAACACAGGCAGCCAGGAAGTGGCCGACAGGAGCCTTGGGGACAGGAGCTCACAGCCTGCCATCTCCACAGCAGTGGCAGCTGGGCCCCAGGCCCCAGGGAGAGCCGCTGCTTTGCCTCCTGGCTCCCTCTCCCCTCAGAGCTGAGTGGCTCCTGGCGTGTCACTCCGAGTTGAGAGAGAGACGAGGCCTGGAGCAGCCAGAATAATGGGGGCCGGTGGGGGTGAGGCAGGCGGAGTGCAGAAGAATTCCATTAAGGCCGAGCTGATCGATACCGCCGGCAACCAGGAAGGTCTAAAAGCCTCTGCACAAAAGCGGCTCCCATCGCCAGGAGAGGTGGCCGCACAGCTGCTTGGACCCTGCTCTGGGGAGCGGCACCGCTCTGGCAGGGAGGGAGCCTGGGTGGGCGGGGGCAGCCACAGGCGGCAGCGGGGGCCATGGGAGCCAGTCACGTCTTCATCCGGAGGGGTTTGGAAATCACCTCGGAGTCCTTCTCTCTCATTTTAGGTGGGGATATGAGGCCCGTGGGGAAGGGGTTTGCCCAAGGTCACGTGACCACACAGTTTCCTGCAGTGACTTTCTACTTCAGGGCCTAGGACACGACTGTCCCTCTCACTTTTCCTCGTTACCATTAGTGGCACCAGTGATCTTTCACCCACAACTCAGTGATGAAAACCTAACACTCCTGGGCGCTTGCTCAGACGGGCCTCATCATCAGGAGCCTACGCGCCCTGGGAGCGTGGGAGTCAAGGTGAGAGCCAAGGAGTCGGAGTCCCCAGACAGCACCAAGTGGGGCCAGGCCTCTGACTTTTGGAAGGCAAGAGATGGAGACTCGGGGTTACAAGACCCACCCAGGTCCTACTGTCCATGGTTGAATTCCAGTCCATGACTCTGGAGCCCCAGTGGCTCCTAAGCACTGCACAGTCACTGTCCTTGGGAGCCAATGTCCGGTCAGATGGGACTCAGCAGGAAGGCGGGCCGGCAGCAGCCCTCTCCCATGCTCCTGTGGCCCGGGTTTGCCGGCCCACCTCATTCAGCCACCCCCACTGCCTCTTGGCACTGTGGCCCGGGGCCTGTTCACCCTGGACAGATTCCTGGGGGCAGCAGAAGGGGAGGCTTGCACATCAGCTCTTACTGGCCACAACACTGCCGTGGCCCTGGCCGCTAGGAAGGAGCAAGATCTGAAAAACGGTCGACCCACAGGTTGACCAGCAGGTGTCTGTGTCCCCATGGGGCAAGATGGTCTCCAAAGTTCTTCAGTTCTGTCACTCGAAGATCGGGCCTGTTAGAGTCATTGTCACTGGAACTCCAAGACCCCTTACAAAGGGCTCGTTGCGGGCGAAGCCCTGACCCAAGAATGTGTGCGCTTTCTCTTGCGGAACACTGGCTGTCTACCTCAGGGGCGAGGTCCGTCATTCCCACCCTACAGAGGCGCAGAAGGGTTTAAGAACCCGGATGTCACACTAGCCAGTGGTAGGGCCCGGGCGGGGTGTGACCCCAGCCCTCTGTGTCACCACGCTGCTCTGGAGGAGCCTGGGAATGGTGAGGTGGGAGGGGTGAGAGTCCTAGGTTCGCTTGGGAAGACCTTGGTGGACGCCACTTCTTTTTCATTCCTCTGCCTCCCAGATGTGGCTCAGCAGGGGCTGTAGGGCATCCCCCTGCGGGTGAAGAGAGGCTCCACCCGCAACCCAGAAATTGTTTGCACATGTGCAGAGGACAGGTTATTGAACTGCGGACAGGACACAGAGGAGGGAGAGGCTGCCGCTGGCCTTGGTGAGAAGGCAGGTGTAGCTTCACATTATGCCAGGTGGCACCATGTACTATCAGTGTCGCCACAAGAATCGGCCCCCAGGGTCAGCCTGGCTCCCCTCAACCCTGTATCGACATCATTCCCCAAAATCAAAATGCCGTGCAGGTATAAGCTTTACAATCCACTCTCTGGGAGGAGAGAAAAGAAGCTGTGTCCTGTTGGCCAGTGTCCACAGGGTAACTGTCCCAGTCGTGGCTGGTCTTGGCCTGCCAACGTGATGATACCCACTGTGGGGCTGGGGGAGAAGCAGTATTTCCCCATGCGACCCCACGGACACAGACGACCTCAAGAGCACAGGTAACGGTAAAGTACAATAAAACAATTAGAAAAAGATGAGTTTTGAGTATCGATTGCTTTTGTTTTTAATATAATTTGTTTAATTATAGTTCCATATAATTTAATTTTTAATAATGGCTGTGTTTAATAACTACATTAGTCAGGGTTCTCCAGAGAGACAGAACACACACACACACACACACACACACACACACACACACACACACGAGGAGATTAATCAGGGCAACTGGCTCTCAGGACCATGGAGCCCAGAAGTCCCACAATAAGCCATGTGCAGGCTGGAGAGTCAGGGAGGCTGGCGGCATGGCTCAGTCGGAGTTCAGAGGCCTCAGGACCAGTGAAGCCGATGACCCCGCCCCCAGGGCAAGGCTGAAGGCCTGAGAGTCGGGGAGGCTGCTGGTACAAGTCCCAGAGTCCAGAGTCGGCAGAACCTGGAGTTTTCATGATCAAGGGCAGGAGAAGAAGGGTGTCCCAGCTCCAGGAGGGAGAGAGAAAACACCAATTTGATTTTCCTCTGCCCTTTTGTTCAGGTTGGGCCCAGGGTTGATTAGATGGGGCCCACCCATGTTGGGTGAGGATCTTCTTGGTCCGTCCACTGATTCAAACACCAGCGCTTCCAGAAACACCCTCACAGACTCACCTAGAGGTAACGATTTACCAGCTACCAGGTATTCCTTAATCCAGTCAAGTTAACACCAAAAACTCATCCTAATAACCACCACCACGGGTTGTTAAGAATTTATCAGGTGGGCTGGGGAGATGGCTCGGTTGGTAGAGTGCTTGCCTTGCAAGCACAAGGCCCTGGGTTCAACCCCTAGCACCGCAAAAAAAAAAAAAAAAAAAAAAAAATGTATCAGTTGGTTCTCTCCTGCCAATATTAGCTGACTTCAGTCAGTGCAGACCCCTCCCTAGTTACTGGTGTCGCAATCCCTTAATGTGGAGCGACATCTTTCTGTCCCCGAGAGGAGCTGGCTTTAAGGGTCCAGTGACCCTGGAACACACTGACTAAGGTAGACTTGACTGACACCTACGAGGGCAGGATGGGAAAGTGGGGGATCCGCAGCAGTCGGGGGGCCTCAAGTGAGGACGGGGCTTCCTAGATAAAAGTCCTCCGTGATCCTGCCCCCCGTTGGCAGTAGCATGGACAACTTGAAATCAGAATTCCTACCCACAGACCTCTGAGTTTGCGGCTCAGTTTCTACCTGAAATGACCAATTTTGTCCTTGACTCAAGTTACCTAAACCGTGTGAGAAACTGCTCGGTGGCCTAGTGGCTTGGACAGCATCCAGATGTCCCGTGTTCTGTCACGGTGGCAGGGATGGCAGGGCTGTGCTGGGAGGTTCTTGCTTGGGGTCCCGAGGGAAGGCTCGGGCTCAGGCGTCTCCCACAGCTGGCCAGCCTCACGGTGGGCTGCCCTGGATGACACCAAACGCCCCGGCAGGGAGAGACCCCACCTTCACAGACAGGGACTTTCCCCTTGTCCCACTGGGAGCTTTGTGTGGCTTCCGATCAGCCCGCTTGAAGTCCACCCTGTCACGTCAGTTCTGACACTGGCCACTCTCTGTCCCCTCTGCATGACACCTCGGGAGTCCCGCCTGCCTCCTGGCCCTGTTCCCACTCAGGTCCTGTACCCAACCCTTCCCTCCCCCCACGCCTCACCTCCTCCTCTGGGCCTCCACTCTCACCGCCTTCGGCTTGGTCCTCAGAACTCTGCCCCTGCCGTGCCTTCCAGCTGGGCCCTCCCAGCCTGCCTCCAGCAGAGCCCCCAGCTCCGCTCGCTGTGCCCACCCTCAGCTCTCCAGTCCTTGGTCTCCATAATTAGTTCTCCACCACCGAGGTCCCAGGCTTAAGCCTGTCCATGACTTCTGATTGTCCCCTAGGGCTCAGCAAGAACTCCCCAACATCTGGATGAAATTCCAGCAAGCTGATTTTGGACCTCTGACCTCCAGAAATGTGAGAACACAAATGCTTGCTGTTCACAGCCACCAAGTGTATGGTGGCTCATTACAGCAACAACAGCAAACTAACGCGGACCCAGAAGAGATGCTTAAGAAAAGCTGGGTTCCTTCTCTCATGCCTTCCGGAACGCTCCACCTGCGGCACTGGATTCTCATCGCTTCTGTCTCAGCTTACCCACCCCCACCTCCACCCTTCCATGGGCTTCAAAATAAAAAGACGCTCCACAGTTCGGGTCTTGTCTCCTAAGACAGGGCTTTATTTATGTATTTATTCCTGTGATGCTGGGGATGGAACCTGGGGCATTGTGGATGCCAGGCAAGTGCCCTGCCACTGAGCTCACCCCTGTTTACACACACAACCCCGCCGCCCACCCATGGCTGCACATTTGTCCCCTTCTCCCTCTCTCCCTCCCCATCTCTCCTGATTTCACCCAGGGTCAGATGCCATAGCCTCCAGGAAGCCCTCTCCACCCTGCTGGAAGCTGGGACTCTCAGGGCCTCTGTCTGCACCTCTCTGTGCTCAGGACACTCAGCCCAGGGAGAAGCTCATTTCCATCCCTGCCTGGCCTACCAGGAGCCTAGCACTTCCAGATGGGGACTGCCTTTGTTCATGCTTACAAGTCCCAGGACAGACAACTCAGAGTCCAGAGGAATTGTTCGGTAGGTGCTTGTGGAATTGGACCTAGAAAGAGGGGTTGGGAGGGGTCCCCTGGGGCCAGTTCCAGGGTCATGGCTGGGCCCCATCCTGCCCAGTCACTCATCTTCCTGGGAAGGAACAGAGCCAGGAAGCTAGAGAAAAGGCGCTGCCAGCACTGAGCCCTAGGAACACTTGATAAGGCAGAATTACCCAGATCAGCGGAATCCCCGTCCAAGGGGAGGAGAGGGAGTCCATTTGTCAAAGGAAAGGAGATCTGCTAAGTGCCGGACAGAAAATTCCAGAAGGGCCTAGGGAGCTCCAGACATGAAAAGTCCATGCAGAAATTAGCCAGACACCTGAGCAAACAGAAAAAAGGAAGCGTCAGCTGTTCAGGGGGACGGCCATGGTCACCCCCCTTGATCCATCTCTGTTCAGAAACCTGTTATAGAAGGTGGGCCAGAGCCTGGGCCAGGGGAGCTGGGTGTGGCCTCTACCAGCACTCAGCTGTGACTGGCAGCCGAGTGTCAGTCATTCAGATCAATGTAAGCACCCCCAGCATGTGCCCTGGAGCTCAGCTGCAGGGGTGGTGAGGAGCTGGGGACCTCCGCAGTGAGAGGACAATGACCAGCTAAGCACACATCCCGGCAGAATGTAGCCCCCCTGGGAGGTGGTGGAAGCTGGGTGGGAAAAGAGTTTTCCAAGATGAAATCAGCGCCGCAGGGCTCAGCCTTAGGGCTGGCGAGAGGAGAGCCACCCAGTCGCAACAGGAAGGAGGTTCTTGAAAACCAAGGCCCCTGCCAGGCGAAATCTCCCAGGCCCCGCTGGGGAGGGGCCGGGAGCCTGGAGGGAGGCCCACCCAGCTGTGGCAGGTGCAGGCAGGCCTGCCTGCTTGCTTTCCAATCCTGGCACCTCGAGCAGCCTCCCTGCCCCTGCAGGTGGCTCTGGGAGCACTGCTGGTGGGAGAAACCATCCCCTCGCTAGGCCAGCCCTGGAGGGAGCGGAGCCCGTCTGAGGGCAGGGTTAACCCACCTGCAGGAGGCTGACTTGGGGCAAAACCCCTCAAGTCTTAGATCTTAGAGCTGGAAGGAGCCAGAAGATTCTCCAGCCACCCTTCTGCCACCACTGCTCCCGATATTACTGCAGCCACTACTGCTACAGCCGCTGTTGACACAGACTGAGCTACGATCACTGCAGCCACTACCACAGCCGCCGAGTACACCCGCCACGACTCCTGCTAGTACTACCAGCGCCCCTGCGGTAACCACGAGGACCTCACCACTCTTACTACAACTGAGACTCTACTCACAACAACCAGTCACTGGTGCACCCTCACTGTTGCCATAGCTACTGGTGCTACAGCTACTGTTATTGCTACTATCAACGCTGTGACCAGTATTACCAATAACAACAGTGACAATTAAGGAGGAGGACAGGGCCACTGTGTGCACCAAGACCTCCCTCCCTGGCCACCTGTAGGGGGAAGGGAGTCTGCAAGCCCCTGGGAAGGATCACCCCAGCACTCCCACCGCCCGCCTCCGACCCCGGACTTACCTCCTTCCACCCGTTACCCCACCTGCATGGGCTTCCAGCAGCTCAGGGCTGCTGGTCCACCCTCAACGCTGGACCATCACCCCGACTGTCCCTGGGTAGCCAGGCAACACACCCAGCACCCCTCCAGTCCCATCGCTGGGCCTTTCCAGATCGATTTCCCCTCAATCACACTTTACACCTGACAGACCACACATTTCATTTATTTATTATGTTTTTTGTCTGTGTTATTCACTTCTGTGTCCCAGTGCCCAGAACTCTGTTTAGCACCTCCCAAGTGCTCGATAAATATTTGCAGGTGTAAGACAGAAAGAAGAAACGACCGTTTCCTGAAGCGCCTGCCGGTCACTGGGCTGGGCCCCACGTGCAGCCTTTCACCTGGCCTCGCCGTGGTCCGGCAGGTCTCCCACTTTCCCCATGAGGAAACAGAGATTCTGAGAGGCTAAGGGACTCGTCTGAGGTTGCCAGCTAGTGAGCGGCTCTGGCAGGGTTAAAACCCAAGCTCTCCTGAGTCCTGACCCCCCACACCCCGCCGACCACCGTGGCACGACTGACCTCACTTCACAGCTGGGCAATGAATGGTGGAAATGTGCGTCCTGATTGCCAAAGACAGATTAGAAATACCCAAAGAGGGGCAAGATCGGGGTCAAGGTTGCCCAGGCGCACCCTGGGGAGAGGGTGGGTGAGTGCAGTGACAGAGGCGGGGGGCCGAGGGGGAGCAGAGGTTCTCAGTCCCCGGTGACCCGAGCAGGGCACACGGTTCCCAGGCAGGCGCGGGGAAGGCACACCCACTCTGAGAGCCGGTGGGAATCCTCCCCGTGTGCCCCCAGCCAGACCTCACCCTGGCCTCCAGCCAGCCTGGCATGCCCCCCAGAGAGGGCCTGTGGGAGTCTGCTGAGGCTGCCCTAAAAGTGCCACTGTGGCTGATGCCTTGAGCCATAGCCATGCCTTGTAGTCTCGTGGTCCTGGAGGCTAGACGTCCAGGATCTTCTCCCTGCGGTCATCGTTCCGCGTGTGACTCTTACGGGTCCCAGGCGTGTTTGGCATAGGGCCAGCCTAAAGCCCTCCTGTAACCCAATCGCCACATTGGAGACCCATCTCCAAACGCAGTCGCATTTTGAGGCGGTGAGAGTTAGGACACCAACAAACGAAGATGGGGGTCACAGCTCAGCCCCTAAGAGAGTCCAGGGGGCTCTTCCACGGCTTGAATCATCTAGCAGGCACAGAGGCAGTTACAGGAGTGCAGGGTCCCTGCTGGGGCACGGGCGACACTGCCCCATTGGACAGCCTGTGCCCGGTGTCTTGAGAGTGAGCAGTGTTTGCCGCAGCTCCATCCTTGGCACACGGCCTTGGAATCCCACCTGTGTGCCCATGTGCCTGTCCCCAGCAGTGGCACTGAGCATGCTTGAACAGACCCACAGGGGCGCCCTGCTGCCCGCCCACCTAGGCTGAGATTGCCAGGCACACGGCGCGGCTTGCACCGCCATGGTGCCCTCATGGGTCCTCCTGGGTGGCTTGCTCCTTTCTGGAGTGGTCAGGACTTGCTACTGGGCCCTGGGAGTGCACCAGACGCGCCTCCTAGGAGCTCTGTTGAGGTGGGCATCCTCCACGTGCCCTCGGCCCCCCCTCTCCCCACCCACCTCTCTGACCTTCATCCAGTTCCGGCCACCTCTGTGAGCGTGGTGGTTTCCAGGACAGTGTCGGCCAGGGCTAGGTGCCCCTGCTGTCAGACAGGGCGGGGACAAGCACCTGCCCTAATCAGCAGCCCTCCACGTGGTGGCCTGTACTCCAGCCCCGCCAGACCCCTCCAATCCACAAACCCACCCTCAGGAGAGCAGCCAGGCAGCCACTGCTGGGCCTGGAGCTGGTGCATGGTAAGCTCTGCTGGCCAGGCTGTTTCGGGAACTCCAGGTGGAGGAGACCGAGTCGGCAGCCAAGTTCCTGGGTCTCCCTCCTCTCACTGTCACTTCAAGAGCAGCTTAGCTCCCTCAGAGGCATGTCAAAGGCCATCTGGCTCCAAGCAGGGTGAAAGAGGACCTGGAGCAGCCCTGTGCACTCGCTGGGCACTCGGGGCTCCTGCAGGACACTCAGGGGGCCTAACAGTGACTTGGGAGGAGCCCTGACCTGCGCATCCCAGGTGGCTGGAGACCCCTCCACGTGGAGTCGCCCCCAGAGCACAATACCTGCCCCTCTGCTGAGCTGTCCCTGCCCTCTAGGGCCCTCCAACCTCCCCTGCTGCCATCAGAATTGGACACCTTGGTGCCACACGGGTGGCCCTTCCTACTGGAGAGGAGGGCACAGTCAAGTCCACGGGTTTCCACGCCTGGCTGGGCATTTCTTCTAGTCTTTCGTCCACTCATTCATCGGCAGCCATGAGCCAGGCATTCTGTCCAGTACCAGGGTCCAGCCATGACTAACGTGGGCCTGGCCCCTGCTATGGGGACCTGACGTTCTGGTGGGCAGAGGCAGAAAAAGAGAAGTGAGCAAATAAAATGAGTGCTGGTGCTGACACCTGCCTGGAAAACACCGATTCCCAGTCTCTGACCTGGGGACTCTGCTTCAGCAAGCCAAAGGGAGCACTGCGAGCCGTGTTGTTACCAAGCCCCACAGGGACCTCCGATGCCCAGGAAGATCATTCCAGTAATTAATCCTCCAACCCAACCATCCCACATCTGAGAATATACAGGTCCACCTGCACAGGTAGGAAATGACAGGGCAAACGTCTTTGATTACAGTGCTGTTTTAAGAGCAGATTGGAAGTATCCTAGTGTCTCACAATGGGTGTCTAGTTGAAAACGCCATTCTACACTCAGACGTGGAATTCTATGCAGCTACAAAAAATAATGTGGCTAATGGTTATTGATATGGGAACTCTCCAGAATACATCATTAAGTAAAACAACGATGACAAAGATAAAATTCAAAGCTTATATCGACTCCCTTCTATATAAGAAAGAGGCAGGGAGACCAACTCATACCCATTAGGATGGCCAATTAAAAAAAAGAAAATGGTAAGTGTTGGTGAGGATGTCGAGAAATCAGTACATTTGTGTACTATTGATGGGAACATAAAACGGTGCAGCCACTATGGAAAACAGTATGGCCATTCCTCAAAAATAAATAAATAAACAGAGAATTTAGCATAGGACAGAAATTCCATTTTGGGAAATGTATACTCCAAATTGAAAGCAGGGTGTCAGAGATATTTGTACATCCAAGTTCATAACAGATAAAACAATTCAAGTATCTCATAAAGCAGCTCAAGGAACAGATAAATGATTAATAAAACGCAGTATAAACAAACAGTGGAATATTATTCAACCTTTAAAAGGAAGGGGATTCTGACCCCTGCTACCACATGGATGATCCCTGAGGATGTTATGCTGAGTAAAAGAAGCCCAGCACTACAGATTCTGGCTGAGTCTCCTAGAAGCATCAAATTCACTGGGACGGAAGGTGGAATGGTGGGTGCCAGGATGGGGAGGAGGGGAATAAGATGCAGACACAGACGCGGAGTGCACGTCCTCTCTCTCCCTCCATATATAAATATATATAGATCCATATGTGCATCCATGCCTGTGTTTGCATATAGAACCTAGAAGCGTAAACAAGAAGGAAATAAGATGTACACCTGGTGGCAGTGGAGGCTGGAAACCAGACTTCTCAGCTTGACCTGCCAGGTAGCTCCGATCTGGAACCCTGTCATTGCCTGCCGTCAAACAGGCTAGGAGGGGAGTGTTGGAGTCAGGAGGGAGGCCCTTGGCATCAGACTCCTTGGCTGCGCTGTGAGCCCTGGTGTGCCCTCCATCCCCAGGCCTGTGTCCTCCTGAGGCCGAGTACTGCAGGGTGGCCGGAGGTGAGTGCCCAGCAGGGGCCAGACCCCCGCAGCCCCACCACTCAGGGGAGACCTTGCCCTCCACTCAGGAGGAAATGGAGCCCACAATTCACAGCTGCTCCCTACAAGGAAGTTCAGCGTAGGAGACCTGTCACCATGCCTGGGTCTCGCCCTGAGACTTGCCCCCATGCTAGGACTCTCCCAGGCTTTTCTCCTTGTTCTTGAAGGGAGCTAAGGTCCCTGCTCACCAGCAGGAAGCTGAGGCTGAGGCTCTGGGAGGCTGAGGCCTGCTCCGGTGGGTCTTCCACGGCTTTGCCTGGCTTCAGGCTGGACCAGGCCTCAACATGTGCGCAGGCCCAGCAGGGGCCTTTACCTCCGGAAACTGAGACGCACAGCATAGGTCAACAGCAGTCTTGGTACAACGTTGGATAAACTGGCACACAGAATGGAGCTGTGTGCACACAGACACGTCTGCACTACAAGACGGCCTACTTACAAGGATAAAACTAAGACAAGGGTCTACCCCAAACCATGGAGAAAACACTAACCCAAACCCACCACGGCCCTCTTGACAAGACCCCTGGAGGTGCACAGGAGCATTTGGAACCTTGCCCGGCCCCTGGTGACCGTAAGCTGTTGCTTCCCACTCCTGTCGGCCATCTGTGGGAAGCAGCACCTACATTGAACGTCATCTTCTTTTATTTAAACTGCTGACAAGGAACTCACCCAACAGGCCATTTAGAAATCACACACCAACTAAAACATGAATAGTCTGCTGCCTCGGTTTTTTCATCTGTCACCTGGGGCACTATCCACCTCCAGGGTCACTCTGAGGGTTCAGAGACGTAAGGTAAGTGTGCCCTTGAGATAAGATTCTGGCACCGTCTAAGGGACAGTATGTGTCAGTAGTTAATGACTGTAGTTAATGACATAGCCAGCCCAACTCTGTTTTTCCAGAAGTTGTTTTTTCCACTAGGTGCACAGCATGGGCCCACGTGTTGGCATCGTATGGGCACAGTCCGTGGGAGGTGAATCCCGCTTCCTCACGTGGGCACAGGTAAGATGACCCCATGAAACGCCAGTCTGGGTAGGTGTTAAGCTCAGGCCCCTGAGTGATGGCCGGGCCGGGGGCCTTTCCTGGGCATCATCATGACATGAGTGCCCCCATCCTTGGGAGCTCCTTCTCCTTCACCCCATGCCCCACACCCCGGATTCGACCACCTGTGATTCCTGGTCCTGGACCCGCACTTTCCCACCAGTCTCTTTTGCTACTTCTCACCTGGAATATGTTTCCTTCCCGTCCTCCTTGTCTGTATGTTTAAATTCTTGTTTTAAAAAAATACTTTTTTAGTTGTCAACGGACCTTTATTTTGTTTATTATTTCTATGTGGTGCTGAGGATCCAACCCAGTGCCTCACACATGCTAGACAAGCGCTCTACCACTGAGCCCCAGCTCCAGCCCTGTGTTCAAATCTATGCCAAATAAAAGATCCTGGTGCAAACGGTAAGAGCCACCAAGTCCACTCTCTAGCAGAGGCCATCGAGATTCAGGGGAGCCACCTGAGGCTGTCGGGGGCCAACAGCTGGCAGAGTCCAAAGAGGTGATCCAGTCAGCCTTGGGAGCTGCGCAATGTCTGGCCCTGAGCCGAGTCCATGAAGAGGCGCTTGCACGGATTGAAGAACTCCCGAATCAGGCTCTCCCAAGTCCCCCTGCAAACCCCACCAACAACCACTACATTAGTCAGCGCTCTTTTTAAAGATAGCTTTATTGAGACATAATTCACACACTCTACGATTCATCCACTTGAACTGTACCACCCAACGGCTTTTAGCATAGTCCCAGGGTTGTCCATCCATCACCACAATCAATTTTAGAACATTTTCATTATCCTAAAAAGAATCTATGCTCTCCTTAGCCACCACCACCGTCCTAGTCACCCCCTAGTGACCTCTCCCATCCCTCCCTGGCAACCATTAATCCACTTTCTGTCTCTTTAGATTTGCCCGTTCTGGACATTTGGTGTAGATGGGATCCCACAGAGTGTGCTTCTCTGCGACTGGCTTCCTTCACAAATAGCGTGATGTTCCCAAGTTCCTCCACGTGGAAGTGTGGATCCACCCTTCATCCATTTTTGTTCCCAAAACTATTCTATTGTGTGGCTAGACCCTGCCTCCTGCTATCACTCTGCTGT
This sequence comes from Sciurus carolinensis, assembly GCF_902686445.1. Classification (NCBI taxonomy): domain Eukaryota; kingdom Metazoa; phylum Chordata; class Mammalia; order Rodentia; family Sciuridae; genus Sciurus; species Sciurus carolinensis. The sequence continues at coordinate 4,337,222 of NC_062226.1, forward strand.
CGATAGACGCGTGGTTCTTCTCCACTTTTTGGCTATTATGGTTAACACTGCTATGACCTTCACATACAAGTTCACATACATGTTTTCATCTCTCTTTGGTATCACTGGTGGTAACCCTGAGTTTTACCTCTGGGGAGTTGTCAGGCTGTCTTGCAAAGCAACTGCTCTATTTTACATTCCCATCTGCAGTGTCTGAGGGCTCCAGTTCTCCGTGTAGTTGCCAACACTTATTATTATCTGCCTTTCTGATTCCTGTCATCCTAGTGCGTGAAGAGGTTTCTCACTGGAGTTTGATGTGCGTTTTCCTGTTGACTACCAACCTCAAGTTCCTTCTGATGTGCTTATTTAATCAGGGCACTTCTAGATTCAGCAGTAGAAACCTCCCCCAGATCTGCATGACCACCACAGCAGGTATTGGTTTGGAAGAGCAGAAAGGGAGAAGTTGGTAGGAGTCTTCCCTGGGCCCAGGGACTTGAAGGGGACCAGAGCTTCTCTTTCCACCTGTCTCTCTCTTGTCTCAACTCTTGTCTGTGGTGCACCCCATTCACTCAGTCAGAACCGCCGTGGGGCCAACCACAGCCTTTTAATTCCTTACTGAGGGGAAAAAGGAAGACTTGCCCTGTGTTTAGTATGAAAACCACCAGGGAAGGGTTTCTATTGGCCTGGTCTGAGCCATGCGGCCACTTTGGACAAATCATTGCCATTTCCTGGAGGAAGGGGAGGTTTCCATTCTATAGAATGGGGGAGGGTGCTGCTTTTTGTGGGTCTGCTGTCGCCCTGCTCCCCGTGCTGGGAGGTGGGGAGCAGGTGCAGTAGCGGGAGATAGACCGGCTGTGGTCCTCAGGTTCCCTGCATGGTCCCGCCCTACCCCACCCCATTCCTTCTCCTGGCACCACTGAGGACGGGTGTGGGCTGGCAGCTTTCAGGACCCTCAGCTTCCATGACAACTCAGATTCAGGTTTCCTGAGTCCAGCGTCCCAGGTCCTTCATGTCTCTTGCTGTATCCATATACCAGTTCAATGCTGGATTGCTGCTTGTGGAGGCTCCGTCTCGTCTTGACTGAATCTTCTAATGTTTAACTTAAATACATGTGCTTTAAAAGGAAACTGTACATCTCCATGGCAAATGGAAAATCAGTACAACTCGCTACAAACACAAGGTAACTATAAAAATAAACACGATGAAAACCCAATGATGCTGTCAGTTTAGAGCGCTCGGCTCCCGTTGGAGGCTGGCAGCTGAGGGCGGCAGACCCTGGAGAAGGAGGAAGTTGGCAGGAGTCGGGGTCTTCAGGATTCTGCCACACCTCAGGTTTGCCTCCCAAACCTGCTGGGCTTGAAAGGGAAATGCAAAAGGGAGTCACTCTCCATGAGTGATGTGATGTTATGCTGCTCCTGGCCCCATGCACTTAAAGCCCTTCCATATGCCCCTAGGGCCAGGCATCCCTCAAGTCAACAGAGAGAAAAGATCCATGAGGGGCTCCATCTGGGGTCCCCATGCTAGATTTCCAAAAGCCAAATCACTAAGTTTGTTCTGCCACCCGCCTGCTCTCCTTCCTTGGTCCCTGGAGGGTGTAACCCAATCTGAGTCTGAGCCAGGGTCTTCTCCAAGGGTTCTGGGATAGCCAGGGGCGGAGGACAAAGTCAGCCTGTGTTTCCTCCAGCAGAGATTCCCATTTGGGCAGCGTTTCCCCATTATTTCAGTCTGCCTCACCAACAACTTCCAGAGCCTTCTGACACTCCATCAGCAAGGGCTGATTAATCGGTAGCATTAGTATTTTGATAACTCGAGGCCCTGAAGCCACTCACCAGCAAAGCTGACCCCCACACCCCCCGTGGCTGAATTATTAATGACATAATGATGTGATCGGAGAAACTGGAATGTCTCCTCCGTGGGCCTCCCTTCCAGAGGAAGAGCGGGCCTCGCCGAAGGTCCTCACGGAGACAGTGGGCCGAGCTGGCCGCCGCTGCTCTTACTCACTGCAAAGACATCAGCTCTCTGTCGCCTGCTTCCTAGTTTATGTTTCAGTAATAGGGGTCGCGAGCAGAGGGTGGAGAAAATCCCCACTTGCAGAAACTCAGTCAGTTTTGACAAGACGTGGACCATGAGCTAGCGGGGGCTTAATGGCCGGCTAGGTTTATTTTGGGGGCTTGTGGAATATGAGCCTTGCTTATTGAAAAGAAGGTATCGATTGCGGGGAATCGATAGCAGTAAAGAGCTCTGTCTGAAGCGCTGGCTTTGAAGGCCTCAGAGATCACTTCCTTCCTCGCTCTCCTTCCAGGCCAGGACTGGGAGAGGGTGTCCAGACAGGCCAGCAAGGCAGCAGCCTTGCTCTCGGGCACCCAAACAGACGGCCTTCCCTCTGACATCAGGAGGCACAGAGTCGTTTTCTGGATGCAGAGGACTTTCCCTCCGTCAGGAAACCTCACACCGAGTTTCCTGATGAGGATCTTTGTGGTCTGGGCCGAGGGGTCTAATGGGCCGGGGAAAGCTTTGTTGTGGGTCTGGAAACCCAACAGCGCAGTAGAGGAGACCAGAGAAGCCAAACGTTTGCTAAAAACAGAGGAGGGGGCCGGACTGCAGTCCCCAGCAGAAACAGCTGTTCGTCCAACCTTGTCTCGGCAACAAGCTAAACGCCCTGCGGTGACCCCAGGCAGCGGATGTTCCTAGGACCTTCCTTTTCTGGGCTTTCGACTTTCCTGTAGGATCCCTTGGGGAGGCCCCAAGGGGCTGGCGGGGCCAGTGGACGCCTCCCTTGTCCTGTGGGCCCTGTATGGCAGAGGGACTCAGCAGCACAGGGGTGTGGGGGCCGACTGAGGAGGGGCCCGGAGCTCCCCTCCCCGGGATCCCTCTGGGTAAACAAATGCACTATCAGCACAACAGGAGCACCAGCTTCCCGGGACCCTGGAGGAATCACCTAACCTACTTAGGATTTGGGGAAAATTATGAAGAATTAAGATGAAACCGGAAATGTAAAATGATCCGAATGTGGTGCAAATAACTCGGAAGGGCCAGGAAAACCGTTCTCAGCTTTGTTCACTCAAACCTAGAACTCCAGCAGAAAGGCCACCTCCTCACAGGGCCAACGGATTGGTCTGCTCCCTTTTTTCTGCTCAGGCCAATGTTTTAGCCCCTGCGTCCGCACCCTCCACCAGTTTCTAGAGCCAATCAGCTTGATAGATTTTCCCAATGCAATGACCATCTGTGGGGCAGAGCAAACAGGTTCTCTGTCTTTGCAGGTGGAGCTTAGTACAACTTCAGGCAAGACAAGAGCTCTCCCCACAGAGCCTAGGCTGTGTGCCAGACTCTGGGTGGCCTGCCCTCTTCCTATCTTTGGGCTTAATGCACACGTGACCCTGGAGATAGGCGTTATTGTCTCAGGTCACTGAGGAGATTCAGGCTCAGAAAGTTAAGGCCAAACGGAGGCAGGATTCCCACCCGGATGTGTCTGATTCTGAGTCATTCCATCTCGACTGGGTATTCCATCACTTGGGCTTTCTTTTTTCTCTACTCCAGTGATGCACCAAGCTTTAGGTGCAGAAGAGTTTCGAGGGGATACCCTGGTTGTGGTGACTCACACCTGTAATCCCAGCTACTGGGGAGGCTGAGGCAGGAGGATGGCTTGAACCCAGGAGTTCGAGGCCAGCTTGGACAACATAGTGAGACCCTGGCTCAAAGAAGAAAGAAAAGGAAAAACAGTTTCGAGGTGCCAGGGCCCCATTTAGCCACCTTTTGCTTTTAGCCACTGTCTCTGTCTTCCTAACCATCTCCCATTCCAGCTGGGATTTCCTTGTGTCTCTGGTCCTGCCTTTCATTCTGTTTTTGCCTTTCTTTCCCCTCTCCCCCCCCGCTTTTCCATCTTCCCTTCTCTTTCTCTCTTTCTAACTCCAGGGTTCTCCCCAGGCGTAGCACATTTGGGGCCATAGCTATTTGCTATCGATCTGCACAAATATATTTTGTAATTGTCACTAAGTTGAATAATAATTTTTTTTGTCTGCAAGACAAAAAAATGACTTATATAAAAGAATGACTTATATAAAAGAATCCCAAAGTGGATTTTTCTGCAAAGTGACGGGGAAGGACATTCGCCAGGCTGCTGCTGCTGAGGCTCTGTGGGGAGGGGAGAGGGAGGCGGGGACCAAGTTTGTGCAAATACCTCCTAGGCTTCCCTCCAACTCGGAGATGCCGTGTTTCAATGTTTGGGCATTCCTAGCTGATCTAACTTTATCTCCTACTATATCTTTTTGTGTTTATGTTTTATATGAGGAATGTCTTTTAAAATGGACCATGTTGAGAATTCTGCAAGATAAGTGACTTAATGTCGTCTACAAGTGACATTTTTAAAAAGCATGCATTACAGACTAAGAGACTGAAGAGGCTTGTAAAGAAAATACAACATCTGGTCACTGTTTAGGTCCTGATGTCAACACACCAAACTATAAAAACACATTTTTCAGACAAGTAGGGGAAAAGTTGAACAAGGACCAGTTAATAGATACTGTGTTACAAGGAATCACCTTTAACTGTGTTGGATGCATCCACAGCGTGGTGATTATGTGTAAAAAGAAAGTCTTGGACTGTGGCTGGGGCTCAGTGATAGGGTGCTTGCCTGGCATGTGTGAGGTACTGGGTTCGATTCTCAGCACCGCATATAAATAAAGAAATAAAATAAAGGCCTGTCAATCAAACAATCCATCGAAAAGAAAGTCTTGATCCTTTCGAGGCGCCTTCTGAAGTAACTGCTGGCGCAGTGATAGGGCGGTGGGCATTTGCTCTAGAGCTGCCCCCAGAGCCAGGAGGGAGGGAGAGGAAGAGGTGAGATAAGAATGGAAATGCCCCCACCGCCCACATTGGATTCTACCTGCCTGGAGACTTGTTCCATTTGTCAGTTGGAAACTTTCCATAATAAAAGTTAAAGTTTTCAAATACATGCCATGCTTACATATTTTTTAAATATATTTTTTAGTTGTCAATAGACCTTTATTTTAGTCATTTATTTCTATGTGGTGCTGAGGATCGAACCCAGTGCCTCACCCCTGCTCGGCAAGCACTCCACCACTGAGCCGCAGCCCAGCCCCATGCATCCTGCACCCGTCTGCACCTTGCCTTCCTCGGAATCCTAGGCTGCTCATGTCTCTGTGCAGTGGGCATGTGGGTGGGAACGTCCTCTCTTCTCAATTAGACTGCAGGGTTCTTGAGGACAAGGGTCCCTGCTACAGGTATGGCTTAAGTGTGTCCCCCAAGGCTTCACATGCTAGAAGCTTGGTCCTCAGCCTGGAAAGCTTGAGATGGTGGGTCTTTAAGAGGTGAGGCCTAGTGGGAGGTGGTTAGGCCATTGGGGGTCACTGGGCTGTCCTTGGAAGGGATTAAGGGAGTTCTCAAAGGACCCTTCCCACAGGTGTGAGTTGCTATAATGGAGCAAGCCTGACCCCTTACTCTTTCTCTCTGGCTTCCCATCTTGCCACGTGACCTCTTTTGCACAAGCTACCAGCAAGATGCCATCTGCTATGAGGCATTCATCAGAGGTCAGATCAATGGAGCTGCCTGATCATGGCCTTTCAGCTTCCCAAACTGTGAGCTGAATAAGCTTCTTTCTTTATAATGCATCCAACCTCATGTACTTCATTATAACAACGGAAAACAGACTATGGACTAATACAGTCACCTTTTCCATCTTCACATCTCTTCCCAGCACAGGGAAAGTCTGAATGCAGTAGAAATTTAATACATGTTCTTGACTGTCAAACTTAGAGATGCAAATATTCAAGGAAACACAGGTGGCATCCCAAAGAAGACCTTGAACTCCCCAGCAATGTGCGTTCCTATCGAAAGCAGGCAGGTCGCCTAAGTTTATTAATTCTGCTGAGCCCACAGATGCTGGGATACTACAGATAGCTATGAGATTAGATTTTATTAAAACCATTGCCACTATATATTATGCAACTTATGAAGTGAGTTCCATCCAGGGTGGAAAAGAACTCTGCAAACGGAAGGGAACATGTGCACAAGCCTAAAGCAGGCGGCAGAGCAGCCCCGTGGACGGTGTGGATCGGGTCCTTCCTACTCCCATTTAACATTTTTAATAATGATCTGAAAGATGGACTCAACGGCATGCTAATGAAATTTGCATAAGATCCTTAATTGGTTGCTGTCGCCAAGAAGGGCAGAGAAGTAATGCAAATGCCTCAAAGGGGGTTAAAGACAATGATGGAAAAGAACAAAATAAGATTTGGCTCAGAGGGAGAAAGACAAATTCAATTGGGAGGAAAGTCTAAAGCAGGGTATTCCCTGGAGACAAGAGCAACACAAAACTGATGCTGAGAGGTTCAGCCAGAGAGCAGTCTCACTGGGGGACACCAGCGGGGATTGGCCAAGGTGATCAAGAAGGAGGCATGCACTCCAGTGATGAGCGCCCAGCCCCCACCCGACCCCTCAGAGATCCAGAGGCTCCTCCTGGACCATACCGGTCACTAGGGCCTCGGACCTTCACCTGGGAAAAATGTCCACAAAGGAAATTGCCATTATAAGATTATCCCGGCCCCTTGGAGGCTAGATGTCTCATTCCCAGAAACTTCTTTCTTGGGGAGAGCACTGTGGGCCAAGAAAGGATGGTCCTGGAAGACCTCTGGGCTCAGGCCAGGAAGGATAATCCAACAGATGGGCCCTTTGTGGTTTTTTGACTCAAGAAAGAGAAACAGGAGTTTTTGGAAATGCTTCTCAAAGAACAGAAAACCAGGGAGACTGGGCTGTGCTGCGTTGTGAAAGACGCTCTGTCTTGCCTAGGGTATCAGTGCCATTTTTGACCCCATGGGAATGTATTTGTGAGGACCCACAACAGTGCAGGTGTCCAATCTGAAGGCTGGAGTTCACATCCCAGCAAGCTTTGTACTGGGCTTCAGAGGCCACCTGCCTCCACAGGAGCCAATGGGAAGATTGTGATGTGATTGAACACTTTTCTAGAAAGCTACCCTCTGGGTGATTGCATGAGTCAAAAAATATAAGACACAGAATAATAAACAATCAAGAGGTTAGCAGGCAACAGGCGGTGATTACAGCATACTCCAAAGGGGGCTCTCGGGGAGATGACCATCAGGAGGTCTCAAGTTCACAATTCAGTAACAGAATGACCTGTCGATAACTCTGAGTTAGCTGTTTAACTTTGAGTTAATGAACTTTTGGCGTCTGCAAACCTACAGTGGAGTTCAAGCATTAAAACTCCTAGTTATGTGACCTTTGGGAAGTCACTTAACCTCTCTGAGACATAGTTTTCTTTTTTGCAAAATGAACTATCCATGGCACCTTCTTCTTGGGAGTTAGTGTGAGGCTTAAACGAAATGATGTTTTAGTGTGTGTGTGATCCTTGGTGAGTATCATGGTTTGGGTATGAGATGTCCCGGAAAAGTTCATGTATGAGACAACGTAAGAAGGGTTAGAAGACCAATGACTGGGACATGAGAGCCTTAACCCAATCGGTGAATTAATCCCTGATGGGACTGACTGAGTGGTAACTCAAGGCAGGTGGGGTGTGGCTGGAGGAGGGGCTCACTGGGCGCGGCTTCGGGTTCGTATTTGTATCTGGCATGTGGAGTCTTTCTCTACTTTCTGATCATCATGTGAGCGGTTTCCCTCCACCACACTCTTCTGCCATGATGTTCTGACTCACCTCGAGCCCCAAGGAAGGGAGCTGAACTGAGACCTCTGAAATGGTGAGCCCCCAAATAAACTTTCCTCCCCTAAAATTGTTCAGGTTAGGATTTTAGTCACAGCAGTGAAAAAGCTGACTAAAACAGTGAGCATTCGGTTGCTGGTAACTCCTGTGACCTCATGACTGTGCACAAGACCGCTGGCAGCACCAGTGACCCAGAATCAGGCCCCAGTCTGTTCACTGTGCCGGCTGCCAATCACAATGAGTTGCAAAAGAGAAAGAGCTTATTCACCAGGCAGGCGAGCGTGAGGACACAGGAGACACGACTCTCAAATCCGCCTCCCCGTGGTCAGGGCTGGGTGTTCACGGGCTGAGGGTGGGAAAGGTGAAGCGGTTAACTGGGAAGACCGAGCAGGTGCTGTCTCGGGAGCTGATTCAGGATTGCCCTCGGTTTCAACAGCATTTTCTGAGTATCTTGGGGTAAAATCGCAGCCAGCGTTTTTAGTCTTTGACTGGATGATGTCGGCGCAGCCCCTGCCCCAGGGGTGCACTAGCAGAGGGACACGGGCTGTGACAAGCTTTCCTTGTGGCATGCCATCTCTGGTCTTCCCACAATCTTCATCTATTATTCACCAAACGTTTATTGAGCGCCCTCTCTGTGCCAGGTACTGCGGATACAAAGACGAAGAAGCTCCGTCCCTGTCCTGTGGACACGCCCAGTGCCGAAGAAGCGACTCCACCAACTGCTGCTGGGCCCTAATTTCCCTGGCACCTGGGCCGAGTGGCTCAGTTCCTGAAAACAGCACTTTGCCCTCCCTCCCCCACCGTTGGAAGCAGAGCTCCTTGGTGCTTCAGGGTCACCCTCCTGACTTCCAATCACAAATGTCATCAAGAGGAAATAGATGGACTTGGAGTCAAGAAGACCTGGGTCTGAAATCTAGCTCTGCCTCCAACTGAGTGTGTGACGGTGGAGAAGTTTCTTCACTTCCCTGAGCCCCTGTCTTCTCGGCTGGGAAATGGAATGGTGGTGCTCACTCTGAGAACTACGCAAGGACCTTATGAGATAAATCACTAGCCCAGGGAAGCACAGTGGGGACCTGTTCACAGACAGCAATAAGCTGCAACTGAGCTCATAGCTCTAGTCAAATGTCCTTAACCCACAGTAACAGGCAATATTGTATTCACTAAAACCCAAGGACTTATTTCTTTCTAATTAATTGCATTTTTACCTATTTCCAAAAAAGTCAAACTATCTCATAAACATTGACCTTGAACCCTTGTTAGGGTCATGCCCTCTCTGGGCCCCACTCTCTCCCTTTGTAAAACAGGAAGACAGGACACTCAACTCCCTCTAAGGCCCCTCCTGTCTCCAAAAGTCTAGGTGTCCATGACTGGGCCAGAAGAGGGAACGAGACCCACATCTCCTGACTGAAGTGTCAGAACAGGTGTCGTGTGGGAAGAGTGAACTGGTTATGGAAAGGGCAGAGTGGCGGGGAGGCGGGGAAGGATGACTGAGCCGGGTCTGAGGAGGCAAGATTGATGAGAGTTACGAGTAGCAGATGTAGACTAAACATCAAGGAAAGCTCTCTGACAATGAGAGATGGGCCTTCTTAGAAATTCTCAGCATTTACAAGCAGGCCATCCTGAAGCAGGCTGTGTCTTCTATAGAACACGAGATGCGTAAAGCCTGAGACAGCTTTCAGGTGGGCAGTCTGGGGGAGGAGTGGTTGGGAGCCCCTATTTCTGCCAGCAGGTAGCTGGACAGGGGTGGAGTGAGGAGCCAAGATCCCAGCCATGTACCAAAACTAATGCAGTAGCTCTGGTATTGGTTGAGCTTCCGACAGACATCCTGCAGGGCTGGGTGCCCCTGAGACTCGACACAGTGGTCAAGTCCCATGGCCACCCTGCAAGGCAAAGGCAATTTCCTCAATAGTACAGATAAGGAGACTGAGGACCAGGGAGGTTAAACGACTTGCCATGGCAGGATTCAAATCCGTGTCCCTCTCTCTGAAGCCCAGAACTTTCCACTGCTGGAGAAGATACATCAATGCCACACAGAAGTGAGAAGGTGGCCTGACCAGTAAGTATTCATGATATGACCAAACCGAGGAATAGCTCTTGATGCCTTTATCCCAGCATCCTTTGCAGTTGATCCGTTTTACAGGTGAGGCCCAGGGGCCGGCGGAAGCTGAGCAGCAAGGTCCCGACAGGCTCTGGTGGAGGCCTGGTGTCCCTGTCCTGTCCACTCCCACTCTTCTGCTCTTTCTTCTTTAGTTGTAGCCTATGTCATTTTCTAAATGGGAGCTCGAGGTCCGGTGAGGACCCCTCCTAATGGGGAGAGCGTTGGGGTTTGGAGTTGACTTTGAAGGAAATTAACCCAGGAAGAGACCACCAGGGGATAAGAAAATAGGAAATGCTGAAGGAGAAAAGGTGGGTGGTTTGGGTAGAACCTTTAACTCTTGGAGGCTCAGCCTTCTCTGTAGAAGGCACAACAATGACCACAGCCACCATCTCCACTCCTACAGCCTCCCTCCCCCACCCTGCCCGACCCCCATTGTAAGAAGGCGGCATGGGAAATGTCTAGTGCCAGCCTGCAGATGGTACCCTGGGAGAGGACAAGAGGGCGTTGTGCCCATCACAGCTGCCTCCCAAATGGGGAGCTGCTGACCCTTAGCTCTGGGGGAGAGAGGCCGACTTCAAGAAGGCGGAGACCCACTCTGCATGGTTTTAAGAAGCCTGAGATGCAAAGGACTCCAGCGGGTTTTTGTTCCCCATACTTCAGGGCTTTGCATGACGACTAAATGGCAGGTCACCCACTAGGCCTTTAATGGGCAGCCTACCCAGGGCCAACTGGCCCAGGACCTTCTTGGCAACACACACCTGGTCTCTGATAGAGACCCAGGTCCCCGCCAGCCCACCCTCGCCCTCTGCCTCGCATCCCTCCCCCTTGCGGTGCCCCTCAATTTGGAGCCAGGTATTTGCAAACAGCCACGGCACAGAATCAATATCACAAAAGATAAATCTGCTGCAATTGACTCCAGGCTGTCCTGTCACTAAGTGACGGTGAAAAATGATCAGCGCTTGAATACATTGCGTTTTCATCTTTAAATCTTTCTACAGAAGTGGTGTCAATACCAGAGCACTAAATAATCTCTAGATAGCAGGAAGATGCAAGAACATTTTTTTTTCCTCATAGAAGATAGATGTAGCTTTTTCAGAGGCCTTAAATACTGAAGCAAGGAATTAGCTCTCTAAATGCCCTACAATGACTGGCCGCCTGTGGGTCCTCCGAGGACGATTTGAATACCCAACTCCACTCTTCCATCAGTGTTCTTTAAATAACAGTGCTTGGCTCTGAGGACCAGAGGCCCTGTCCAAACCCTAATGACTGCATCAATCAGGGCTTACTGCATCTTCTTCCTCCAGCCAAGCTCAGTGAGCCAAAGGGGGAAATCGAGGCAGGGGGACATTTAGAGTCTTATCTAACCAAAGTCACATGGGAACTTAACTTTCTGCCAGAGTCAACATCTATTGTCCTTAAGAAGGGCACAGTTTTACTTGGGGTCATAAAGTGGAAGTTATATAAGTAATCAGATAGCTGATGATTACCACCATGCTTGCAGGGCCCTAAGAAGTGTAAGACACCAACAGATACTAGAGATGCTGAGAAGTCAGCCTTGCTTTGAGCTCCCGAGTCATCGGGATGGATGGACATTTGCTTAGCAATGATAAGCACCAAGCATTGAGCACCAGCAGCGCCAGGTGCCATGTTGGCAGGTCTACACACACGCTCTCAGCTAAGCGAGGCTCAGGAGTCCCAGGAGATGAACATCACTAACCCTATCGACATTACCAGGGATCGCTCCAGGGAAGGGCAGCAGAGCCAGGCTCAAGTCCCAGTTCTGCATGACCTTAAGCAAGCCACGACCCCCTTTGCATAGCTTCCTCTTAAGTAGAGTGAGGAGAGTTGGAGTCCCTGATCCCGAAGGACCTGCAGGCTTTACAACCAGCGGTTCTGTGAATATTCAAATAGATGGGCAGACCGCTCCCACTGGCAGCACTCACTGGGTACCTGCTGATGCCCGGCAGGGGAAATCAGAGAGGGCAGGTACAGAGAAAACACACCCGCCTGTGGGTATTCTGGTTTGCAGACTTGCCAGTCAGCAATACATGTTCTCGCTTGACAGGTAGACAGAGAGAGAGGTTATAAATACCCATCTCTTCCCATAAAGTTACTTCAAAAATAATTAATCAGCTCTGTGTGCCTGGTACTGTGGGGGGTTGATATAGAACATGCAAAGAAGGGGGAAAGCCAAAGTTTCTGCCTTGAAAGATTTAGAAATCATGCTGGAGAGAAGAGCTCAGTGCCCAAACATTCTGCACCACCAAGCGTGGGGACTGTGTAGGGGTGGGCCCCACCGAGAGCACCAGAGGTGGAGTCCAAGGTCCTCTGGGCTATGGCTGGTCATGAGGGAGCTGGGGTGAGCGCTCTAGCTTTGGAGCAGAAGCCCTTCTCATAATGCAGATATAGGAAGAATCAGCATAGAACATGTGAACTCAGGCATTTGTTCACTCTGAGAAATGACTTGTGAATGCCTTGCTGTCTTGGGAAGCATTCTAGTCTAATCAAGGAGACCAGGGGACAGCCCCGGGACTAAGAAAGTGGTCACCTAATTGATTTGTTGGATGAGGGACTATGAGCAGAAAATATTGGTCAGCATCAAGCATAGAAGGCAGGGAGGTGGATAGCAGGAACGCGTTAGTGCTTATCAAGTACTGCCCAAGGGAGAGGGACACTGTCCAAGCAGCACTTGCCTATGTCCTTCTGCAGTACATTTCACTGAGATGCTCTGGGAAAGATCCCAAGAACCAGTGTAGGTGGGAAGACCACATACCTCAACCCCAAAGGTCAACCTGAGCACCGGACTTCCAGGGCCATTGCAGCCAAGAGAGTCTATGGTAAAGCAACCTACGCAGCCTTTTCGAACCTGGCATTTCTAAACCTAATTGGGGGTGGGGTGATGGTTAACCAGACCAGATTAAAGAGTACCCAGACACCTAGTGAAGTGTTGTTTCTGTATCTGTGAAGGTGTTTGCAGAGGAGATTGGCATGTGGTTTGGTGGACTGAGTGATGGTGCTCACCCTCAATGTGGGTGTGTATCAACCAACCAGTTGGGGACCCACACAGAGCAAAAAGGCAACTTCCTCTCTCACCAGTACAGCTGGAATGCACTCTTGTCCTTGGGCATCAAAATGCCAAGCCTTGAGCTGGAGGCTTCAGGCTAATGGTCCTCCCAGACTAGAGGACACCATCAGCTTCCCTGGTTCTGAGGCCTTTGACCTTGGGCTGAATCATGATACTGGCTTCCCAGGGTCTCTAGCTTGCAGCCAGCTCATTGTGGGACTTCTTAGTCTTCATAGTAATCTGAACAATTTCCCTAATAAATCCCTTCATAATCCATCCACCCACCCATACATACATACATACATTGTTCTCTTTCTCTGGAGAACCCTGATGTGTTATTCACCTGTGTTAAGGTGGGGTGAGGAATGTCCAGGAATATGAGACAGTTTAAAAAAGATTTGGACGTGGGGTCAGGGATGAAACCCAGTACTGGAGCACTCACTGGTATGCATGAGGCTCTGGGTGTGATCCCCAGCACAAGAAGGAGAAGAGGAGGAGGAGGAGGAGGAGGGGGAGGAGGAGGGGGGAGAAAGAAGTAGCAGGAAACAGTTTTTGGGTGGATGAGATGTCTTAAATGCTAAACTAAGATATATGGTCATTATTGACAGATCCCCCAGATACATTGTATTAGATGGAAAAAAACTAAGCACCGAAGAGAGTATAAAGCTTGCATTCATTATTTTTTAACAAAAAGGATGGGAAATATTTTTATATAAATGTATATTATATACAAATACATATAAATACACACATATGCTTCATAGGTATGGGCATCCCTGGACATATGAATATGAGATTAATAACATGGGTTGATCACTTGAGGTAAGACAGAGAGAAAAGATAGACTTTTCATCAACTCCTTTCTATTTTGACCCATGTAAAAGTGTTAGCAATTAAAAAGTATATTGATATCATTAAATGTGGATGAATTTTAAAACGACTATTACTAAGAGTCATTGCTTCTCTGAAAGTACTTCATGGCTCTTCATGTCCCTTTGGATAGTCTTGCACAATCTGCCCCTGCGTCTCTTCTCATGTCCCAATCAGTCTTTCCACTGAAGCCACAGTGAGGTTTTTTCATCTTCTGTTTCTGGAATTTGTACAGAAGCTTTCCACTTGGAGTGTTCTCTTGCAGTGTTCACGTAGGAAACACGTGCTCAGCACTCAGGTGTCACACAGGGTAATTCTGAACCTGCCCTCCATATCTGCAGCAAGTCCTGTGCTGAGCTTGGGCGGCTCCTGGGCACTCCGCTGGCTGCTGTCCGTGGTGCTGAAGACCCTAAGGCAAAGTGGGCAGTCTGGATGCTACCGTGATGGAAACCCACACACACAAGAAGTAGATAAACACCATGTGTATCAATATCCACTTTCACACTCACTGTGTCATCTGTATTATAACTTATATTGTCACTCTAATTATGACAACATAAAGCATGCAAAAAATATGCATTGTCATTGCCTTGTGCACCAAGGTTTCTCATGGTCCTTGAGTTGAACGTATGTGAAAACCAAACAACCAGAAACAGAAAAATTTAAAAAAGGGGTTACATTAAACCCACTAGAAAGAAAGAGGCCTCTAAAAGCACAGTCTGTCCCTCTTGAGGATTTCTTCAGCTCTTGGCAGCCTTTCACAGATGATATCTCTTATCTAGGCTCTTTCAATAGTCACAAGATCACCGAACTGCCACCAAGTCAAACCTTGATCCAAGCAAAGTGGAAGTGAGAGTTCCCATCTTGGGGGGTTGTATTTGTCAGCTGTTATTGCTGTGACAAGACACCTGAGAAAATCAACTTAAGGGAGGATGTATTTGGGCTCACAGTTTCAGAGTTTCAGTTCATGGTCAGTTGGCTCCATTACTACGGGCCTGTGGTGAAGAAGGCATGGTGGAGTGAGCTGCTCCCCTCATGGCTGCCTGGGAGGAGACGGAGAAAGGAAGGGAGAGAGAACAAGAGAGACAGGGGAGGCAGGGACCAGAAAGAGTCCCAAAGGGCACAAGCCCAGTGACCTTCTTCTGGCTGGCCCCACCTCCTCCAGTTTTCTTCATCTGCCAATAGTCCATTCAATTTCGAACCCATCAATGGATTGATCCACTGATGAGGTCAGAGCCCCCATAATCCAATTACTCTGTAAAATTCCCACCTCTGCACATCCTGCACTGGGGACCAAGCCTTCCACAATGAGCTTTTGGGGACATTCCAGATCCAAGCCGTTACAGAGGCAAAGGCACCTAACACAGGCTTTCTGTGCATGAGTGGAGAGTGCTGCTTCAGAAGCCCAGGGGCAACGAGAGAGCCAGGGGCTAGGAGGCTGTTATCCTTGGAGGCCTCCTCTCCCTACCTGGTGAGGACGCCATCACTTATAAAAACCGGCCTTGCAGGCCATCACAAACGTCTCTCAACAGCCAATCTTCCACCCGTTTTTTTTTTTTTCTTATTTATTACTGTGGTTAGAATATGGATCTGGTTGCTTCTTTTAAATTTTGGGGTGCTGCCTCACAGAGTGGGAAACATTGAAAGAGTCAGTCGCGATCAATGGAGACATTTTATTTGTGTAACTGAAGGTCTTAATCATAATTAGGAACCAATCCTGCAGGAATATCATTATCAACCACAGTTCTTCAGGAGTGTGTGCCTCCCTTACAAATACATGTGGTTCCTGATGTGATGCCAGAAGAACATCTTAGGACAGTGTTTTCTCTTTCTCTCTGCACCCAAAATCTGCAATTGACAGGCTATATTTGAGCAGGGAGCTCAGATGCAAATTTCTGGTTTGTGTTGTTATGGATAGCTCTCGCCGTAACCCTTCATCACTACCTACAGGTAACAGAGGAGGTTTTACCCTCCGAGTGTTGCCAACGTTATCTCTAGAGATCTCCTTTGTATCATCGTGGTGACAGTGAGTGGGCTTTCAATTGTTGAGTTTCGGCTTAACTGTTTGTTCTTTTTCTAGATAACTTCTTGAACACAGTATACAGTACAGAGGTTTTTAAAACTTTGAGGAGGCAGAAACCTCCTTCTTCTTCAAAAGGAAAACTACTGAGGTCTCTATACAAGTGGCATAAAGGCGGAGCTTGCTTGGTTTAAGTAGGCCCGGAGGTTGTCACCCTGACCATCACTCCTCACCTGCCCCCTGGGGCAGAAGCTCCATGACACTTCTGCAGAACCAGACTGCTTGGAGGAGCTGCCTGGAAGCCACGAGAGCAGAGGCAGAGCTCTGCCTTGGTGCTGAGAGACCGGATTCTATCCTAGCTTTGGCCTCCACTGTCAGACCTTGGGAAAGTCATTTAACCCCACTGGGCCCAGTTTTCCCAACTGTACAGTGAAGCCCTTAGACTGGTTTCTGAGAGGCCCCCTCACAATAAAATTTCGTTTTTTAGATTTTAAGACTCTCAGATTCAGAATCCTGCCATTTAAGATTCTCTGAGAGTCACTGTGTATGTTAACAATAATTTCATAGTAATCCTTACATTTAAAGAAATAAAAAACAGGCTTGGGAAGTTAGACAGGATAGTTAGACACCTCTCTGAAGAAAATGGAGAAAAGACCTGAGTTGGTCAAAGATGTGTGGAAAAGTGTCTCTAGGACGGGGATTAGCATGTGCAAGGGCCCATGGTGAAGAATGACCTTGATGTGTTCCAGAAACAATGAGTAGGTCAGCAAGGCTGGAACAGCCGAGCAGGGGAGAGAGTGGCAACAGGTGAGATAGCGGGGTGGGCAGGGTGTCGCGGAGCTTACTCTAAATGCGGTGAGAAGCCAAGCAGAGTTTTAAGCAGGGGGATGACAGAACCTGATTTATGGTTTTTAAAAGATCCCCTTGGCCTCTATAAGAAGGATGGACCATAGGACGGCAAGAGTAGAAGTAAAGAGACCAGAGAGAAAGGGACAGCAGCATTCCAGGTGAGAGATGACCATGACGTGGACCAGGGAGGTGTCAGAGGAGGAGGGGAGAGGTGGTCAGATGAGAAATACGTCTGAATGGGTGACCGATTGGACGACAGGCCTCACATACTAAAACACTGTGGGCATAGAAAACCAGGCGCAAATTCTGATGGGAGCCTTAAAGGTCAGGAGGAGTGATGCACGGAATGTAAAGTCAGTCTGCAGTTGTGCTGCTTCTCACGGGGCAGTCTCAGGGCGCTCGCTCTGGGTGCAGAGTACCAGGGACGCGCTCATTTCCAACTGTTCAAGCTTCTTCTGAATCATGCGAGATAGGCAGCTAGTGTAGGTGAAATAGAAGTCAACAGAATATATGCTAACAGTCCACGCAAAACGAAAGTGGAATCGTGAACGACGTTCATTTCCCCCTATGCACTAAGTTGTCTTTAACAGGTAAATATGACCTTATAATAAGAAAAAATATCCCACCCAGTCCTATTGGGCATCTGGGTGTTGGGTTTAGAGAGATGCCATACTTCTTTCTCTTACCACTTTGGCTATCTGCCTAACTCCCAGTCCTCAGCTCTTAGTGACAGTCATTAGTACTTTGCCCGTTGGTCAACAGACTGTGCCTGGCCCTGGCAGGCAACCCTGTGCATTGCAGACTCACTTGGGTGTGGGCTTCACTCATCCCTGGGATGCACCAGACAGGATCCTGCACTGGCACAGCACGGCCCACTGGCACAGAGCTAGGCACAGAGCTCGGGCAGCCACTGGGCTTTGGCTGCCTGATGCATTCATTAGCTTAATGCTTTGACAGGAGGCTAGGTTTTCTCTATTCCCCCAAAATGTTTTGAAGTTTTCTTCCAGACAACTGCGTTCATGGCAGTCACGGTGAAAACAACAAAATGAAAGGGACCTCCCGGGCCACAGGTTGCTAAACCTCGCAGGGCAACATTTGGCTTCTTCTGGCCGTCAATACCACCAGACCCACAGGGAAGGAAGAGGCAAGGTGGGCTGAGCAGCCCAGAGTGGAGGGGAGAGCGGGGCTAAGGTCACGATGCGCAAGTCCCCAGCCAAAGGCCTGCCGGGTGAGGGAAGAGGGCCGAGGCACAGAAGGTCACCTGAGGCATCCAAGGCTGGGGCCCAGGGAGGGAGAACAGCTGACGACGGCTCCCAGCTGCCACGGCAGCTCTTCACCTCCAGGGGCTCATGGGAGACTAGGAGACGGAACGATGTGTGATTCTAGAGGAGACAGAATTGAGTTTTCTGGAGGTTCCTTTGGACTGTTGCGATTCCTAAACGGGAAGAAGGGGTGCCCTAGAGAGTTTTTCTCATCTCCTTTCTATCCCACCTCCCACAGATGCTAATTTTGCTGCCTTGGGGAAAAGTGGGCCCCACTGCCAGTGACAGCTACTATTATTGTACATTAGTCATTCATTCAGGAGCCACTTACTGGGCACGTGCCCCGCAGCCACCACCCCCAGGTGCACTGGGCTGAGACGTGTGCTGTAGCCTTGGTGGCGAAAATCGGGGAAATGTTAGAATTGAGGTTTGTCTAACCAGGTTTCTCCCTTTCCACCATATTTATTTTTTAAAAGGTGGAGGAAAGATATTAGGGGCCATCATGGAGGGAGTCCTTCCCATGTGCGGGAAGTCACCCACTCATATGAGTCTAGCAAAATGTCCAGAGGTGGATGCTTGTTTCTGTTTTACAAAGGAAAAAGTCAAGGCAAAATAAAGGTGAATAACTTACTCAGGGTCACACAGTGAGCGCAGAAGCAGGATGCTAACTCAGATGTCCTTATCCTGAAGCACTGGCTCCACATCCTTGCGACCCGAGTGACCGGCTGCGGACATCCGTTGGGCTCTCCTTAGAAAGGCACCTACTCAGTCATGGTTTGCATTTTAATAACTATTGAGGTGATTCATTTACACATTAAAATTTGAGAAGCACTGAGCCAGGGAGCTCGCACACATAAACAACCTCACTCTCAGACACAGGGCACACCTTAGAGTCAAAGAGGTTCATCACACTTCTGCACTGTCTTCCAGGGGGTCCCTCTAATCCCCCAGGACAGAGAGTTTCCCCCACCCAGCCTGAGGAAACAATGAAGGAAAGGGCTAAAAAAAAACGGCGGGGTCACCTTCATATGCTGCTGATGGTCCCATGGTAACTCCCTGCACCAATTAAGAGGGATTAGCAGTTGGAGGGAGGGTGGGAATCTTTATTTACAAAGCTGAGCAGCTAAGAATGAATGTCCCAGTTCCTCTTTCTCACTTCTCAAAGGAGCTAGTGTGGGCCTGCTGGCCTTCATATGGGTCCTACAACCACTCAGCTCAGATTTGGGATTCAAAGACCCCAGTAAGAAACCCAGAAACCACAGACACGAGGCTACTCCCAGATAAACTGATCTAGTGAGGTCTCTAGGCCCTGTCACCACCTTACGGGAAGTCAGAGCATCTCCTAACACACACAGCAGCCCCTTGACAAAAATTAGGAAAAGGGGCTCCTCCCCCCAGGTTAGCGCAGCCCAAAGCACATCATGTGACTCAGTGCTATGGTTTGAGTGTCTTCTCCAACGTCCATGTGTTGCCAGGGCCGCCATTTAGAGGTGGGCCCTTTAAAAGGTGGTTAGGCCCAGGGGGTTCCTTGCTTGGGAGTGGCATTAAGGCCTTGCGAAAGAGGTTTAACTCAGCGCTGAGTATGCCTGCCCTTCCACCTTCTGCCATGTGCACCTCTCCCTGCAGAGGATGCAGCAGTATGGTGCCATCTTGGAAGCAGACAGCAGCCCTCACCAGACACTGGACCTGTCTGACGGCACCTCCATCAGACAGCGCAGCCTCCAGAACTGTGAGGAAATAAATCTCTGTTGCTTAAAATGAGTCAGTCACCGGTGTCTTGTAGTAGCACTAACAGGCTAAGACACTTGGTGGATGAACTGTGCAGTGGATTTCAGTTCCCATGTGCCCTCTTGGCCTGTGGTTCTGGTGCAGGGATTGCCCTGCATGACTGTGCATGGCAGCCTGGCAGGAGGGAGTCACCAATGGTGAGTTATGAAGTTGAATTGTCAGCTCCACAAGGGCAGAAACGACATCTGTCTTGATCACCGCTGTATCCAAGCATCTAGCTCAGAACCTGACTCAGAGTTGATGCTTACTTAATTAAATATATGTTGGACAGATGGATGAATAAATGAAGAAAGATGGAGTTAATGACTCACCAGGATCCAGTGTGCAGAGCCATTAAGCTTGGAGAACATGGATGCTCATGAGATTACCATTGTCACCAGCAGCTTGGCCGGCCTGCCAAGGCACCAGGACTGCATGAGAAGCCCCTGTTGCAAGCTGGTCCTGACAGTCTACTTTTTAAAAAGGCAAAGTGGCTTTTGATGAGACTATTGCATTTGGGTGGTTAATAGACATGTCATTTGAGATTTGACAAATGGCTCTTGGAACTGAGGCAGGGAAAATACTTTTATTCTCTGGGTGGGGTGTGGCCTAAAAATTCTCATAATAATTTTTTGGAAAGTTGAAGAGAAACCCAAGGAATCAAAAAACCAGAAGAATTGGGTTACCTCAGGTCCTATTTTCCAAGACTTTTCCCCATGTCAGGCAATCAATTAAAAACAAGACACCTTTTGCACATACCAGAAAACATATGACTGATGCATAATGAGAAGAAGGTCTGTCCTTCAAACACTTCAGGAATTCCAAGTTGGGTGAAATAATGGGGGAGCAAAGAGGACACAGACTTCCCTGACTGAACAAGTTGCAGGCAAGTGCTAGGGATGCCCAAGCCCTTGGGGCTTGGGACACTTGGCCAGTGCTTCCCAAAGTATGATGCATGGAACTCTAACCCCATGTGCTGCTTCCAGGAAAAAAGACTCACCTGTCAAAAGGTATAACCTTTGTGATATTGGCGATGAAAATTCAAGTCTGGGGTATTCCTGCCCACTTTCTTTGTTTACCCATCATTTTCCAAACTGATTTGATCCTGGAGACTTACTGCAACACAACCACATACTACTTTTTACTATATTACTATCAAAGCCAGTTAGTTCCCTAGCACATGGGTTTGGGTCTGGTGGAGAATCTGGGGGATCAGTACTTCTTGGGTTCGAGAGGGTAAAGTCTGCCATTCCAGCCTTCTCTCTGTTTTCCATCTGCTTCGAGACTGTTCCTCCTCTGAAACGTGCTTCACGTGCCTGAACTTAGCATAACTTGAGGGTGACCATTGCCTTTAAAAGATGGTCAGAGGAACCCACCTAGGGTCAGCCGCTATTCTCCTGTCCCCAGCCCACCACTTTTCTTTGTGACTGTACTGAGCTCCAGACTGCCAGGGGCTGTGCTCAAGTCCTTCCTGGCTCTAGGAACCTGGTAGCCCCACCCGGAGTCACCCCACATCACTGGGGGGTGCACCAGGAGCTAACCCTCTTAGGAGTCATGTGGCTTAAGGTTGACGGCAACCACTTTTCTCTGAGTTCCCCGTGTCTCCCTGCCAGGGGCTATACCCCTCTGAGAGCTTTCCTATGCTGGTGGCTAAAGCAGCCAGCTGAGGACTTTAGAGGACAGAGTACCTCGGGCTGCTGGAGCTCGGGCAACTTGTGTTCAGACCCTGCTGGGTGTCAGAGGGTGGAGCACAGGAGGTTCCATATGCAAAGAAGTGTCCTGCCCCTGCACACCTCCCTGGCCCAGGTCTGTCCCAGGAAACTTTGCTCCCATGCTGACCCCTTCTCTGGGGTCACCAGGCCTGCCAGGAAGACTCTGAACAGTGACAGGTGCCCACCGCTCGCAGGGCTCTCTCCACCACCCCACTTGCTCTCAGGGCAGCTGCCAATGTGCTCGCTGGGGAGGGCAGAGGGCTGCGTGGCCTTGCAGGACCTCCCACAGGTCTGAAGTCCTTTGCTGAGATCATCCCTGCCCCCAGGACTTAATGAGGCTGAAGTCAGAGAAGACCTGGAGGTGCTGGAGGGGCTGCCTCTTCCCAGGAGCCACTACCTTGTCTTTCTTCCGGGAACATTAACATCCTTCCCTTTCCTCCCCTTTAAAATTTTTAAGTTAAAGTGATACATGTACGTAGTTTAAAATTTCAAGCAGACGCGTCAGGCCTGTGTTTCCAGTCTTGCTCCCTGACCCGGTCCCTTGCTTCAGAAGAAGCCACCTGCAACTCATAGCTTGATCTTGATTTTTCAGTTTTAGGCATCGTCCAATTGGTGTCCTACTCTAGAAAATGAAAATTAACTCTCTTACATACACACACACACACACACACACACGGTCTTACGCTTCCCCTCTGTTTATCTTCCCAATATCATAGATTCCTGGTAAATCAATATTCAGTGTAAATATTGTTGCCTCTGACCACCCAATGCACTGATTGTACTTTTTAGTCAATTATATTTTCTGTTAGTAATGGGGGGTGTTCTTTAGTTTTCTGTGTAACTGTAATTTGCCTCTAAACTCTGTCATAACTCTTAAGTTCTTGGGAAAATAATGCAAACCTTAGAGGTCTATCAGTTCCATGCTTTGCTCTCAGCCCTCCTGCCTGGGTCCTGTCATGCCTGGTTGCTGTGTCAGACTCCATGTACACCTTCGGGCCAGGCACACCTGTGCTCTGGATCCTTACCTCTCTTGTGTTGTATCCCATTTTCTGTATTCTGTTTTCTTTTCTTCCTTCCTTCCTCTCCCCCAGTACCATGATTGAACCAAGAGGCACTTAACCACCAGCACTTTTTTTATTTTTTGTTTAGAGACAGGGTCTCCCTGAGTTGCTCAGGGCCTCACTAAGTTGCTGAGGCTGGCTTTGAACTTGCCATCTTCCCGCCTCAGTCTTTGGGACAACGAGCGAGTGCCACTGCACGTGGCCAGTTTTCCATTTTCTTGATTTACTTGCTCATTTTGATGCAGCACATGCTCAGGAGCTTCTTGGGAAAGGATGCATGGGAGAAAAGTCTGCCGAGACCCAGGTGTCTGCAAGGATTTAGTCCACATTTAACACTCGATTAATACAATCTTGAAGGAATTCTAGGGTGGAAATATTTCTCCTTGGGATCATAAAGATTCTACACCATGGAATTTGCACTTCCAATGGCAAGTGATGATGTTAGGAAACCCTGAATCTGACCCCTGAAATTCTCTTTGGAAACTTTAAAAAAATTTTAATTTTATTTGTTTTAATTTTGGAAACTTTTGATATGGTTCTGTGCTGGGCACTCTGAAGGCTCTTTAAATACAGAAATGTGTGTCGTACAGTTTGAGAAGTCACCATGCTAAGACCTCGAGGTGGGAAATTGTGCAGGAGGGCTCATTGGAACCTTAAGCATCCTTACACGAGGAAGGTCAAAGTCAGAGGAAGGAGGTAGGACAACGGAAGCGAAAGTTGGGGCAACTGAGCCTTGCAGAAAGGGGCCATGACTCTGGAATACAGGTGGCCTCCAGAAGTGGGAAAGGCTGGGAAATACTTCCCTTGAGACTTTAAAGGGAACATGGCCCAGCATCTTACTTTTAGCCCAGTGAGACCCATTTCAGTCTTCTGACCTCTGCAATTGTATATGATAAGTGTGGGTTATTTTAATTCACTTGTTTTGCAGCAATTTGCGACAATAGCCATGGGCATGTGCGCACGGGAACTTACAAGTGCCCATTGTGTTCATGACCTTCCCGACCAAGGCTTTTCTGAGCCTCAGACCCAGTCCCACTTGGTAAAACCTCCTTCCTTACCTTCATTGTCATCTGTTGAACTCCTCATGCCTGTGATCACGCACCTGTCTTTCTGCTTCTGTAGGGTTAGGATGCTGGGTTGTTGATTTTACGCACCACTCTGTCCTCCAGATGTCAGTAAACATGTGCCGCGCAAACGACTAAATGATTCAAATGAACCATCCCTGGTGATCCTTGAAGCAGCCCTGAGGAGCGGGAAACACCGTCCATTTCCCAGATGAGGAAATGAGACGCAGCCAGGCTTTGTCATTGTTTTCAAAGGATGCATGGATTAGATGGAACAGAGCCAGGATATGAAGCCAGAATTGTCTGGCTGGGCCTAAGGTCCATGAGCTCTAGGTCTGAACGTGTCCCCCAGAGTTGGTGTGCTGGAACTTAATCCCCAGTATGGCAGTGTCGGGAGGTAGGACCTGCGGGGAGGATGTTAGATCCTGCCCTCGTTCGTGGGTTGATGTCGCTGTTGAAGGAGTAGGTAGGTGTGTGTGGCCCCTCTTACCTGTGTGCCCTCCCTCTCTTGTCCCTCTGCCTTCCACCATGGGATGATGCAGGAAGGCCTGACCAGATGCTAGCTCTTCATCTCAAATTTCATCCCAGACTCCAGAACCGAGAGACACAGATCTCTGTTCTTTGTAAATTACTCATTCTTGGGTATTCTGCTATAGCAGGACTATGACAGACGCTAAGCTAAAGATGTCCCTCCAGGCTGTATGCCTCTGGCCTCTGCTCCCCGATGGTCCCTAACCCCTTGCTGACTTCTGCCCAGAGACCTGACACTCTGGAGACAGAAGCGTCTTAATTAGGCCACCGTGCAGCTGTTAAGGGAGCTGCCTGGTCTCCCGAGGAGGTGGAGGTAGAGGTTTCAGTGACAAATCCCGTGCTCAGCTAGGCTGGGGGCTAGGAGCTATAGGATTTGCCAAGTCGCTTTGGGATCCTCCAGAATGGGCTGCGTTCCAGAATCACAGTGTCATCATCGTTATTATTGTTTTATCTAATCTGTTCTGGAGAACAACCATTTGAAACTGGGCAAAAATACAGCCTAATATATTTAAACATATATATTTTTATTTTTATATAATTTAAAAATAAACGCTTTGATGTACATTTTCCATGTGCCTGCCTGCTGAATTCCTAATGTAATACAACATGACTCAGAGCTAAATTTAAAGAGAGAAGCACATATGTTTAAAGCAGGCACCAACTTTCAATCTGGGGAGAAACAGAGTCAAAAGTATTTTTTTTAGCGTGCCGGTGGACTGAGTGCAAAGTGAATTATCTCCAAGCCATCTGGGAAGTCTGGTGTTTTTCGATGCCTTCACGACTCTAATTTTAAGCCGTTATTTGGCCTTTAAATAACAATATCTTTTCTTTCCATTGGAATTTGCACCAGATTCCGCATTTATTGCGCTATCGACTCCAAAAAGAGACCTATCTTTGAGAGCAAAAAGAGCAAAAGTTATTGAACGCATTACTCTGCAGATTGGCTCTGGGAAAAGAAACAGCAGTCTGATATTTTGCAAATGAAGTTTGACATATTCTGGGACGGCATATTGCACTCACCAAAAACAAGCTGGCTGTGCCCGGAGGGGAAAGCTTAATTAAAGCCCCCTTAGCAGCATACAACTCTAGGAAAAAGACTCAGGTTGTCCTGTAAATGACCTTCAAGTTGTTCTTCAGGGTTCTCAGTCACAAGCGGTCTTGATTTTAACCTACAAGAAAGACAATACGATCAATGCAATATGATTACAGAAACTTAGCTCTGAGGGGGCCCTGGTCTAACCTTCCAAACTTCCAAACAGTGCAGGGATTTCACGCGTGGAGTCCTGAAGAAATGCCCATTTAGCTTCTGCTTGAATACCTGAGTGCCGGGGAACTCACTGCCTTTCGGATTGCAGGAAGTCCTTTGCAATATTAGGCTGAGATCTTTCTCCCTACTGCTTCCCTGTGTCTGGTTCTTCTTGTTGTCCCTGGAAAACCCTGTTGACATGAAGGTGAACTGAAGGTCACCACCATGATCTTTTTCTCACTCTCATCATCTCTGCCCCAAGCTAAGCATGCTCAGCACCTCTGAGGAGAGAACAAGAAGACTTGGGCAGGTGCTTTCCAGTAACAAGGATGATCTTTTCTTGTTGGGGGAAAACCTATCCATATGAAAGGACAGAGAGACAAAGAAGACCACGTCTTGAACCTCCGTGCAGCCAGATTCGGCCAGGGTTTCGTGAGTTTTGTTTGAATCTCAGTCCTTCTTTTGCTTCCACCACCTCTGGGCCGCGCACGGCTCTCAGAGGGAGGACTTGGCTGAGCACCAGACTCCAATTAGTGGAGAAGCTCTCAAGAGGAACGGCCTGCAGGCCATGCACAGCCCGCCGCCCTCCAACGAGCCCTCAGACCTTCTGCCCCAGCCCTTTCCGCTCTTCTGCCGTGGGAAAAAGAGGCCAAAAAACCTGTGAGAATCAAAACGTGGGGGTGCTGGTAATGGCTTTTGGATGCAGAAGCGCTTCAGCCATGGTGGCCCAGGGGCGAGGGTGTCCATGGTGGAGGTTGGTGTGAAGGTTCCCGTGTGACCCAGCTGCCCTCGCCTCTCTGATCTTGCTCCCTGCCCTCTCCCTTCCCCTCTGTGCTGCAGCCTCCCCATGCTCCTCCCTCTTCCTCAGGGGCTCCTTCCTCACGACTTTTTACCTGCTGTTCCTCCTGCTTGGATGCCCTTCCCGCAGACATCCCCAGGGGACCCCAGCTTCACAAGGGTGACTGCCCAAAGGTCTCCTTATCAAAACAACTTATGACAACGGCCACCTCACTGTCACTCCACCGGTTCACCCTGCTTTACTGTCTTGGTAACGCGCCTCACTCCCAGACGCGTTGTAGATACTTCTATTCTTTCATATCCACTGTTTTCCCTCCCTGGGATGTGGGTTCTGTAAAGCACTGACTGTCTAATTAAGTACCCTGCTGCATCCCTTGGGCCTGGATCGTGCCTGGCATGGAGAATTCAATTAATCAATATTTATTGGATGCATGTTTGAGGGTCAATCCGTGGATGCTCAGAACGTGCTGCAGAGGATGGGGATGGCTTGGCTGACCTGGATGCTACCTGCTCTGTGAGTCCTTTCCCACCCTCTCGCATCAGGTAGCTCCCTCTCCATGTCTCCTAAACCTGGGGTCAGCACTCAGGGCCTCAGTCTCCCCGTGCTCGAGTGGGGGTTGACACGCGTTTGTCTGTCTCCTTGTAGGTCCCAGGGAGCAACGGCTCAGCCGGGGCAGCAGGGGCTTGGAGCGCCCTAGGTATGTACAGGGGGGATGTCCCCTCCCCTGTCCTCCATAATGGAAAGGGTTTAGAGATACTTGAAATATGTTTTGTTCATGACGAAAATCTGTCATATCAGGTATCACCATGTAGAGTGCTGATTAGCATCCGGGTAAGTGCAGTATAATTCATATCTCAAAGAGCTTTCACTTTTTGCTCAGTCATGCTCATTGGAAATTAGGACATCAGGTGCCCTCTCCAACTCATAAGAAGGAAGTCCTTTTGCAACTCCACAATAAAAGTATAAATAAACCTAATTTAAAAACAGACAAAGGATTTAAATAGACATTTCTCCAAAGAAGACACATGAAGGGCCAATAAGGACAAGAAAATATGCTCAGTATGATTAGTCATTGATCAGGCAAATCAAAACCACAATGTGCTGGGCATGGTGAGCATACCTGTAATCCCAACAACTTAGAAGGCCGAGGCAGGAGGATTGAAAGTTTTAGGCCAGCTTCAGCAACTTAACAAGACCGTAAGCAACTTAGCAAGTCTCTGTCTCAAAATTAAAAAATGGGAAGGGCTGGGGATGTGTCTCAGTGCTTACCTAGCATGTGTGAGGTCCTGGGTTAAATCCCCAGTACTGAAGAAAGAAGAAAATACACAATTAGGTTCCAGTTGACACCACTAGGGTGGCAGTACTTTTAAAAGGAGACAATAAAAAGTGTTGGGGGAGCCTGTAGAGAAATAACCCTCATATGCTGCTGGTAGGAATGTAAAATGGTGCAGTCACTGTGGAAAAGAGTTTGGCAGTTTCTGAAAAATTTAAGCAGTTACCATATGACCCAGCAATTCCGTTGCTAGACAGATACTGAAGAAAATTGAAAATGTATGTCCACATAACTTGTACACAAATGTTCATAGCAGCATTATTCATAATAGCCAAAAAAGTGGAAATGACCCAAATGTCCATCAACTGTTGAGTGGAAAACTAATGTGGTCTATCCAGGCCTCCTAGGGAATGAAGTACTGATACATATTACAATGTAGAAGAAACTTGAAAACCTATGCCAAGTGAAAGAAGCCAGACACAAAAGACACATATTGTAGGATTCCATTTACATGAAATTTGCAGAATAGGCAAATCCATAGAGACACAAAGTCGTGGTTTCCAGGGACGGAGAGGAGTAGAAAATGTTCTGGAATTAGATAATGGGGATGATGGCACAACTTTGTGAATCTCCTTATCCCTCGAATCTATTGGTTCCAGGATCTCCATGAACACCCAAACCTGCAGGGGCTCCAGTGCCTTCCATGAAATGGCACGGCTTTTGCGTACAACCTACGCAAGTCCCCTGTTTACTTTAACTCACTTCTACATTACTTATAATACCTAACACAATGTGACACTAACACAATGTAAATGCTATGTGAATAGTTGTCATACTGTATCATTTAGGAACAATGACAAGGAAAAAATTCCCAAAGCCTTCCGACTTAAAAAAAAAAAATTTTCCTATCTGTGGTTGGTTAGATCCATGGTGGTGGAACCCATGGATACAGAGAGCCAACTGTGTGCCGAAGCACCAAATTGCACACTTTTTAAAGGTGAATGTGGGCTGGGGTTGTGGCTCTTGCCTCACGTGTGCGAAGGCACTGGGTTAGATCCTCAGCACCACATAAAAATAAATTAAATAAAGGTATTGTGTCCATCTACAACTTCAAAAGGGGTGGATGTTAGAGTTGTGAATTGTATCTCAAAGCACCTGCTAGTTTTTGAAAAACTTCATTAAAAAAAGAGATCCCCATAGTTAGCTCTTGTATATTCAAATCCTCTATGAATCACACACACACACACACACACACACACCCCAGGCTGTTGGATAGTCAATCACCGTTGGACAGTCTTCAACTATGCCCTCCCAGCATAAGTGACACAAGACACTAATGTTTTGGGCAGAGATCAAACACAGTCACTTTCTCAGTGCTGTTGTAAGGGACATGAAGAGATTGTTGGTAATACCAGACTACCTTCTTTCTTTCCCATGAGGACTGGTAGCAGACGATGTGCAAGCTACTTCTGGTGCCCAAGAGGTCACCTGAACCATTTATTGCTACCAGGCAGTCACCAGAAACCAACAAATTCCCAAAATGACCTAGGAACTGAAAAACTGAAGGCACGTTGAACATCCCACAATAACCTTTTTAAAAAATCACACAAACCTTTTTATTTGAGGAGGGTACCAGGGATTGAACTCAGGGACACTCAACCACTGAGCCACATCCCCCCACCACAATTTTGTATTTTATTTAGAGACAGGGTCTCGCTGAGTTGCTTAGCACCTCACTTTTTGCTGACGCTGGTTTTGAACTCGCAATCCTCCTGCCTCAGCCTCCTGAGCTGCTGGGATTGCAGGCATGCGCCACTGCACCTGGCCCAAACTTTTAATTATGGAAAATATGGAACATGTAAAAGTAGAACCCCAGTATAATGAACCCCAGTCCCAACGATTTCACCCTTCTCCCCATCTGCCTCTGCCCCTCCTTGATTATTCTGAAGCAAAGTCCACGTACTGTATAATCTTACAAAGTTCTCAGTATGTACCTCTAAAAGATGACTCTCTTAGAAAATCACTCTTCTTAAGATTTTGTTTGTTTGTTTGTGTAACGTCCTTTTTATTATTATCTCTATTCTCCACGGACGCATGGAAACATGAATAGCCATTGATTACCACCATTTATGAAAGCAGCTACCATGAGCCAGATAGTTTCCTGGATGCTTGCCACATACTATCCAATATAATACGTGCATCAATAATGAGGGGTTCATTGCTATCACCTACCCACCCCCGACCGCCCATCTCAAGGAAGTTGAGTGGCCCAGTTTTGGCAGGACAAACATTTCCATCACAACCTCTCTGACCACTCTGGATACCTCTGTCCCAGTCTCTATTTCCCGCTCACTCGCACTCCTTCCTTCTCTGCCTTGACTACAGGGCTGCGCTGTCCAGCAGGGTAGCCACTAGCTGCATGAGGCCACAGGGCGTACTAGGTAAAAAGTACCTGAGGTGACTGGACCAATTTAAGATGCGCTGTAAGGTACACAGAGAATTTCAAAGACTCAGTTGAAAAATGTAAAGATCTCACTGGCAATTTTCATATTGATTGCACGTGTAAATTATGTTTTGCATGCATTGGATCAAAGAAAATATAGTCTAAAAATTAATTCCTGTTCTTTACTTTTTAAAAATTGTGGTCCAGTAAACAACATAAAGTCAACCCTCGTGACCACCATGTTTTTTGTTTTGTTTTGTGGGAAACTGAGCATAGAGCCTTGAGCATGGGAGGCCTACCACTGGGCCTCAGCCGGCC
The DNA here is from genome assembly GCF_902686445.1 of Sciurus carolinensis. Lineage (NCBI taxonomy): Eukaryota > Metazoa > Chordata > Mammalia > Rodentia > Sciuridae > Sciurus > Sciurus carolinensis. The sequence goes on from NC_062226.1 coordinate 4,367,268, forward strand.
TTGGCTTCCTGGAAGTGTAGGGTCCGGCAGCATTAGGCACAGTGGTGTCACTGTGCAGCCACCCCACCGTCCATTCCAGAACTCTCCTAATGTTGCAAACTGGAAATGCTGTCCTGTTAAGCGACTCCCCATTCCTGCCCCAGGTCCCTGGCAGCCATGGCTTTACTTTCTATTACAATGAATTTGACCTTTCTAGATGCTTTTTGGACTTCTGTAAAACCAGAACTGGTCCGTATTTTTATGGGTTTTGTTTAAATCCCCCAAATTTTCATGCTCCCACGACCCCTGTGCTATGTGTCTTTGCCTCAGAGGTGTGGCCTTCACTGCAGACCACCCTCTGGCTGCTCCATTCCACTTCCTGTCTTTATGAACCACTCCAGATTCCACAGGTAAGTGGACTCTCCAGTATCTGGCCCTCCCTGACTGGCTCACTTCACTTAGCATAATGTCCTCAGGTGGTCCATGTTGTAGCAGGTGTAGAGTTTCTTCCTTTTTAAGGCTGGGTCACATCAGGTCTTACGGCTGAAGCTCATTTATTCCCTTCATCCACTTCCTATTCCCACCAAGAGCATGCAAGTTTTCCTATTTCTCCACAGCTCAAAACATGCTATCCCATGATTTCAAAATAAGCATTTATTTTGTAATTAGGAAAAATAGAGCAGCATATTAAAAAAAAAAATGAGACTCCAGCTTCAAAGTGAATGGCTTGCTTCTTTGCCAGGAATCTCATGTGCTTTCTCTGGTTGTTTTACTAAGAATTGGGGGCTGGGAGCCGAGGGGTGTTAGGAGGAGCAGAGGTGCTCTGAGACGAAGGTCCTGGGGTGCAGCTGCCTCGGGTGCCTTGGCCTCCCTTGGGAGCCCTGGAACCAGGCATTTGTCTTGGGCTCTAGGTTCTAGGTGAGGGATTCAGGGTCAGCAGTTCCTGACTGGCAGCCCACGGTCCCGCTTGATTAAAACACACCTTCCACATAACTCAGTAATAGAATTAGAGGGCGGTTCCTCCCTCAAACGGGCTGCGGTCAGGGCTGCACAAACAACTATTTTCTTCCTAATGTGTTGGTAAAAGGGTCCACTCCTCAGCTGTGTAGTACTTAATTACGTATGAACATGGCAGAAAGTGGAGGCCCTAACAACACGCTCAGTGGTTGATTAAGTGAGCATCCAAATGGGCAATCAATAATTTACTAAAATATTTAAAACACCTCTTGGCTTCCTGTGATGGGAAGAACATGGCTGGTGTGTGGTCCTCTGTGGCTGCTCTGCAGGTGCAGGTCTCCCTGCTCCTGCTCCCCTGGTCTCTCTGCTTCTGAGCTTCTTGGACACTTCCACACACTTCCCTCACAGTTAGAAAGGGGACTTTGGACACAGATCTGATGACGTGGTGCTGTCACTTAAAGCCATGTGTTGCATCTGCCCTGCCCCTACCTACTGAAGAGGCCAGGTGTGTGAGAGTCATTACATTTACTTACTAAATGCTGCATAGTGTAGATCTGCAATGTCTCCCAAAGGCTGGCGTCTTGAAGGCTTGATCCCTACCCTGTGGCCCTACTAAGAGGCCATGGAACTTTTAGGAGGTGGGCTAGTAGAAGAAAGTCGGGGCATTGGTGGTGTGCCCTTGAAGGAGACACTGGGAGCCTGACCCTTTACTTTCTTTCTGTTTGCTTCCTGGCCACCATGAGGTGAGCAGCTTTGGTCCACTACACACTCCCTACCATGATGTTCTGCCTCACAACAGGCCAAAAACCAGCAAAGCTAAATGACCATGAAGCCTTCAAAACCATGAGCCAAGCCAGATGAGGTGGCACACACCTGTAATCCCAGCAGCTTGGGAGGCTGAGGCAGGAGGATCAAGAGTTCAAAGCCAGCCTCAGCAACGATGAGTTACTAAGCAACTCAGTGAGACCCTGTCTCTAAAATAAAAATACAAAAAAGGGGATGTGACTCAGTGGTTGAGTGCTCCTGAGTTCAATCCCTGGTACTCACCCAAAGAAAACCATGAGCCACAATAAAACTTTCTTCCTTTAAGATGATTATCTCAGGTATTTTGTCACAGCAATAGAAAACTGACTAATACAAATGCTGCCCAAGGCCTTTCTGGCTCCTTGCCACAGGTTCTACTACCTTATACACCATGCTGCTTCTCAGTTGCAAGACCGCTTGGTTCCACCAGTCCTCCCTTCCCTCCACCCCACTTCATCTGGTTAGCCCTCTACCATGATAGAAAGGGCCCCGGGCCCAGGTCTCTCCTCTTTAGGAAGATGTTTTGACCATCCTCTCCAGGGGCTCCAAAGTTCTATTTGTCTCTCATCTTGCACTTGAACCTCATTGGGCTTCTTGTTTCATTTGTGTCTGTCTCCCTTACTAAACTGTGGGTGAACATATTCTATTTGGATTTTATTTGTTTTATTGGGTGGATGTTGCTGAACAAATTTGGGAGTGCAGGAATCCCAGCACAGTGGTTGTGATTAATGTTAATGCTTAATGATTCTCTCCCTGTTCTCCTCCTCAAATTAGCACATCCCTTGTGATCTTAGGCTCTGGAGGGAATCTACTTCCTTCTCTAGATGCAAGAACACGGCTTTGGAAGGGTTGGGGTGGAGCCTGTCTAGGCTGATTTCTAGGACGCTCTTTGTCTTTGGATCAGTTTGATCATTGCCCTCATGGTCATCATTATGACCAGCATCAGCATCACATCAAAATTATGATCAGCAGGAAACAAGAGGAAAAGGTTCAGAGAGCCAAAGAGAATCCTCTGCCAGACCTGCTTTTGATTGATAATAACAGACCTATTCTAGGCAGTTTAAACATAATCGACACTCCGAACTTTAACCAGGTAATCATGGGCAAGCACGTGACATACTTCAGACAGCTTCCGTGATATTTATTGGGCTTGACTGGATCCCTGGCTCTCCAGCTGTTAGAAAAATGCTGGTACATTCAATGTATGCTTATTGAAGGACTGACGTGAATGCCTGCTATGTCCCCAGGACTGTGTGCTGCCCGAATTCAGTCCCAACTGCAATGTCTTCAGCATTATACGGTGCTGATTACAATAGGTGACTTGGTTACCTTGCAGCTTATCAATGGCAGATTTTGTTGAATCTGTCCAGTGACATTCTACCCAACCATCAATGTATTGTTCTGCATCTAGCGAATCCTTAATAATTATTAATTGATTAGGGTGTTTTCTCAGTCTGAATGCTTAAACCACAAGTTCTCTGAATATGATGTGAGTTGCAGCATATTTTAATTAAATACTGACAACTTTAATTCTGATTGCTTACTCTAATATTCCTGAGTTGATAGCACTGAGCTAATGGCTTGTTCATTTTGGAAGATAATAGCAGCAGGGTGCTGCCGATTACCCAAACATAAGATCATAATAATTAAAATCTGATATTGCTCAAAATGAACTCCTTTAAAACAATTTATATCCCACAAACACACACAGATGCAGGCATGTAAGTGCCAACATTTTCAAGAATTTATAGCACCATAGAGAAACCCTGTCCATTCCTTTCCAAAATGAAAAGTTTTCTGTTGACGTGATAAAAGACGCCTTACTAGGTTCAGGGGAAATGTGTATTTCCACTGATCAATTTCTGAGTTTCCCAGAAGAGGGGAGCCACAGAGAAATCCTGAAAACTAATGACTGTGGAAGCAAAGTCTATTTGTACTTTATTGCACCAATCAGAGTCTAAACCACTGAATCAGAGAACAAGACAAAAGGAAATATCGTGTGTGTGGGCATGGGAACTGGGATGGGGGGCTGGGCACAGCAGAGAGATGAGCTCTGAGCATGCAGAGGTGAAATAATTTGGACAGAGGATCCAAGAAGGCAAATACACCATACACCATATTGCACCTGTTCATTGCTTCCACAAACTTACACTGAGCATCTATCATGCCCCAGGCACTGGAGACCCAGGATGCTTGCAGCAGAACTCAGTCCTATGCCAGAGATCTATGTGTGGGCTCTGCCAGGCTATGAGACCCTTCAAGTTGTATGCAAAAATCTCATGTTCATGGTTACATATCAGTGAGAGTGAAAATTGGTGGGTATTTTTTATATATACATATTTTTTAGTTGTAGATGGACATAGTATTTTTATTTTATTTATTTTTATGTGGTGCTGAGGATCAAAGCCAGTGCCTCACACATGCTAGACAAGTGCTCTACCACCAAGCTATAGCCACAGCCCTGGGTACTTGTTTTTTTTTTTTTTTTTAATGGGGACAAGGTACACATTATGGATCACATTTTATAATCCTCCAGGGAGCCCCAAAAGGTGAGAAAACATGATAGAATTTGCCTTCTCTGGTCTTTCCCTAGAAAGAATAAGCAAACCAAAGATAAAATCCAAAAAAAAAACCCAACAAATGCTGATGTTTTCCTTTCTTTTTTACTTTTGTAAAGTTAAAAAAATATTTCCTACAAAACCCCTACATCCCAAAGGAAATATAAAGACCTCCCCCCCAAAAAATAGAGCATTAGAGGACACAGTTGATTGACAAGCTCTTAGCAACAGGGTTGTGTCACTGGAGATGATTTGAACGAACAGACCCATTACTAATCCTTGACTGGTCGTGTAAAGAACCCTCCAGTGGACAGGCTGCGAGCCCCTTCTCCTAACAGCTGTGACTTCTGAGTGTCTGTTATATTCCAAGAAAATGTCCAGAGCTTTACCTCACAGGGCTGCTCAAGCTCATGCTACCTGATGGAGACAGAATCAACACTAGCCCTGTTTACAGATAAGGAAACAGGTTCAGGGACTCTCAATAACGGGTCGAGTTCTGCAGCTGGAAGTTTTCTGTAATTCCCTCTCCTTCCCATCAAGAAAGTTATACATAGAAATGCCATGAAGTTGAGGCTGATGTCAGGAAATGAAAGCCACTGTCAAAACCCAAGTCCACCAAACGATTTTCTTTCACATGAGACTATGAATTAATTTAAATAGTGTTTAAGAGTTGTCTCATGGAAAGCAGTATCAGGGCCTAGATTTTGTGCAGAATTGGTTGTTTGTTTTTGTTAGCAGTAACTGAACACAAGGGCCCTCAATTACTGAGCTGAATCCCCAGCCCTTTTTCATTTTTTATTTTGAGACAGGCTTTCGCTAAGTTGCCTAGACTGGCCTCAAACTTGTGATTCTCCTGCCTCAGCCTTCCTAGTTGCTGGGATTACAGGTGTCTACCACTGTGCCCAGCCTCAGAATTCACTACAAAGGTTCCAAAAAGTGAATTTGAACTGAGAATGGTACAGTGGAGTTGTGGGGAAGTGGGAATTCTTAAGTATGTAGGATTGAGAACTACACAGTTTCGAAATCCTGGTCAGCGTAGCCTGGCAGAATGGAAGATTTTCTTACCATCTGGACTGTATTTATACTTCCCCTGCTCCTTAAAACATTAAGTCACTTAAAACAACGTATTGTGACATTATTTCAAACTTACAGTTGCAAAAATAGTACAAAGAATTCCTGCACACCCTTCACCCAGATCCCACGACGGCTAACATTTCCACATTCTCTCATCTCTCTCAGTAAACATGCTCCTCTGCTTGTATTTTTTCATGGAGACACAATGATGTTCTTTTGTCATTTCTGGGTGTATTTCCCCCAAACAAGGATATCTGCTTCCATAATTGACCAAATCATGAAATGATCACGGATAAGACACTAATTCTCCTACAGACCTTACTCAGATTTCACGAGTTGTCCTCGTTGGACCAGCAGAAGAAAACCCCAGATCCCACATGGCATTCGATTGTCATGTCTCTTCAGTCTCCCTCAGCGTGGGACAGTTCCTGGGCCTTCTTTGTCTTTCATGACATAGGAATCTTTTGGAAAACAACAGGTCGGTGATTTCGTTGAATGTCTTTTAATTCGAGCTTGACTAATGTCCTCATTAAATTCAGGTTTTGCACTCTTGGCGGCAGGAGTATCACAGAAGTTGCTTTGTACTCTTCTCAGTGTGCCGTATTGGGGGTACATAAAGCACCTCTCTACTCGGGATATTGACCTTGACCCATTGGATACATTGGTATCTGCAAGGTTTCTCCACTGCGAAGTCACTGTCCCCCACCTTTTTTTTTCAGTACTGTGGACTTAAATGAGGCACACTCTACCCTTGAGCTACACCCCCAGTTTCCTAAGACAAGGTCTGGCTAAATCGCCCAGACTGGCCTTGACCTTGTGATCTGCCTGTCTCAGCCAAGGAGCTGTGATCACAGGTGTGCACCACAGTGCCCCACCACTGCTCTTTTTAACATTACTGAATTTTTAAAAAATTGTAGTAAAATATGCATAAAATTTACTGCTCTAACAATTTGGGTGTCCAGTTCTGTGGTATTGGTACATTTACACTGCTCTGTAACCACACCACTGTCCATCCACCAAACTTTTCCAAGTCTGCACCTGCCAATATTATGCTGCAATATTACACTGAAGCCCTTTTCCCTATAGTTTGTGTTTTTTCCCCTGGGAAACTCAGAGGGACTCTCCTCCCTGAGACACAAAGGCAGGTTGAAGGTCACCCTCACAGCATTCGTCCTCTTCTCATCTTCTCTGCTCTAGGCTGTGCGAGCTCAGCTCCTCTAAGGGAAAACCACGAGGACTTGGGCAGGTGCACTCCAATAACAAAGGACAACACATGTTCACAAAACTGTTCACAGTGGACAAGAACAAGAAAGAAGATGACTTCATCTTCCACAAAGCCAAAAGTATATTTTTGGTTCTGTTTAAATTCCAATCTTCTCTTCCTTCTACAACCTCTATATTTTTTTCTTCAAAGTTGTGGACTTCACTGAAAACCAGTCCACCATGCTTTCTTTATCTACATGATTCTGGCGACTCTAAGTTCTTCATATAAATGAAGTCATAAAGTATTTGTCCTTTTGTGACTGCCTTATTTAACATAATCTAATGAAGTTTCATTCACGAAATTATCCCTGATAGGATACTATCAACTAATCTACGGACCTCAGATTTTCCATTGGAGTAGCATGTGTCCAAATTTCCTTTCATCTTAAGGCTGGATCATGTTCTAGTGTACTGATATGGGACATCTTATTTACCTGTTCATTCGTTGATGGACGTTCGGGTCGCTTCCACCTTTTGGCTATTGTGAGCAATGCCGTCATGAACATGGGTGTACAATGACCTCTCAGAGACCCGGTTTTCAATTCTTTTGGGTCTATGCCCAGAAGCATATTATTGAGTCATTAATTCTCCCTTCTTAATTCATATGTATCTTGCGGGAGGACGCTTTGAGGCTCCGCAGATATCCTGTTATTTTCGTCACACACTTTTACCCACTAGTTTTAGCACCTATTGATTCCTACCTGAGTCGATTATTCGAACGATTGCCAAAAGGCGACGTTTCAATTTCATCATTCCTTTTCACGTAGTGGCTGGCATTGGACAGCAGGGAGAACCGCCCCCCACACCTTGTTTATGAATATGGACTCATTTTTCCCAGTGGGTTATAATCCTTGACTCCGGGACTTCATTGCTCGGAGCAATTCTTTTCCCCACGACTTCCGAAAGCCCAAGTTCGGAGAAACGCGCGAGCTTTCCCTAACTCCTCGCCGCCCACGATGAGCAAGCGCCGCACCCGCCCCGGCGGCTCTCCCGGCCACGCCCCCGCGGAGTGGGCGCGCCCCGCGCGCACTACACTTCCCGGCGGCCCCGGCAACGTCGTCATCAGCGCGCGCGGCGCGGCGCGCGCAGCCGACCGGAAGGGTCCGCGGGGGCGGCGGCATGGCGGACGTGCTGAGCGTCGGGGTGAACCTGGAGGCCTTCGCACAGGCCATCAGTGCCATCCAGGCGCTGCGCTCCAGCGTGAGCAGGGTGTTCGACTGCCTGAAGGATGGCATGCGGAACAAGGAGACGCTGGAGGGCCGGGAGAAGGCCTTCATCGCGCACTTCCAGGACAACTTGCACTCGGTCACCCGGGACCTCAAGTAGGTACCCACCGAGGGGCCGGCTCCTGCACCCGCTGGATCCCCACGCAGCTCGGACCCCTCGCGAGTCCTCCGTATCAGGGCTGTTCTCCCTTCCCCTCGCGCCGTCCTCTCGGTCTCTGCCAGCCCTTTGGGACGACCCCTCACCCCGGGCCCCGCCTCCCGGTCCCTATCCTCCGGGCTCCCGGGTCCTGGCTGTCTTCCGCCGCCCTCGTCTCGGCTCTGGTGGTCGGTTCCTGAAGAGGCGGCGTGCTCTTCGCAGAACTTCCATCTCTCCTTCGAGCTTAGCAGGTTTCCCACCTGTAGGCCCTCTGCGCCCCATGGCGTCTGGTCAGCCTGTGCTGAACGTCCCCACAGGACCCCGAACAGCACTACCCAGACCCTGGCGAGTGCACTGGAACTGACCCAGCTCCTCGCCCCTGAACCTCGAATTTATCAGTTCCACCTCAGCTCACACCCACCATGACAAAACAGGCCTTGGTCTGTCGTTCCCTCTTCCCCTGCTCCTCCACAGCCACCTGCTCAGAACTGCCACTGCTCCTGGATTGGTCCTGTTCAGTTCTTCCTCAATAGAGACCTAATCTGTAATTGTTAGCCTGTCTACTTACGCAAACCCCCTGCTCCCAAAACTCTTATTAATTTGTGGCCCTTTAGGATTAGGGATTGTAAATGTCCTCTTTACTTCAACTTTAAGCATTAAGAATTAATAAGAATTAAATGAGTGAATGTTTGTAAAACGCCAAATGGTCAGCACTTGATTGCTTAGATACCAGACTTGCCCTCCCTTCCTTAAGGTAGTCAGTACTTCCCAGGAAGGTTACTGGTTGAATTATTTATTTTTATGGTGCTAGGGATCAAACTGAGGGCCTCAGGCATGCCAGGCTGTTGCTTTACCACTGAAAAAAAACACCCAGCCCAGATTTCTTTTTTTTTTCAACTTGGTCTCCGTAGTAACAAAGCGAAAAGAGGTAGGATGGAGGAGGAGATAGTGACCAATGATGGGTAACTTTCCCCCACCTTCAGTAGTTGCCATAAATCATACCCCCTCCTCAGTGCCACATCCACTTCTTGTTCTTGGGCAAAGTGCCAAGTGCCAATAAATTCTTTGCTTCTATTTCCATTTTCTCTGATTTGCTTCCCTTTGTGATTGTCAGGGTATTATAACTCTTCAGCATTTGGAAACTTTAAAAATGTAAACATTACCCCTTTGCTTTCTTAAATCTCTGTACAGTAGTGCCAAGGAGAAGGAGGCTGAAGGTTCTGAAAAGCATGTAGTGCGAGAAGCTGTTTGCAGAGTTTTTTGTTGGCGGTTGGGGACTGGACTCTCAACACACGCCTGCAATGTGCTTTTGCTTTTGCTGTTGGCTCACTTTCTCAAGCTTCTCCAGAGTTTTCCTGCTAGACTAAAGTGTATTTGTTTGACACGGCCCCCGTGGTGTTGTCTTCCCATTCCATTTGTTTATTTTATCTCTTCTTTGTTTTGCTAAGTTTTACCATCTGTGAAGCATCATGTACAAACCTACCCCTATGTGAATGATAAATAATCATCATTTATTCAGGTACTTGCTGTTCTGCCAAATGCAGGGCTCTGCACGTGGGTCTGAAAACCCTTAGTGAGAGGCAATGTTGTACCACATTGCAAAATCCCAGAAAGTCTCCTCCCCCCATGGAGACTAATGCGAGTTGTTAAATCCTGATTTCAGCATCTTGCTGATTCTTGTGCCCTTAACTTTTTTTCTCCTTTGCAACAGCACCAGGGAGCCCTTTTTAAAATGAATATTAAAATTCCCATAAGGGGTTTTCTTGGTTGTCTCTGATTTTGTTTTTGTTGTTATTGTTTTGTTTTTTTGTTTTTGGTACTGGGGATTGAACCCAGGGGTCATTAACCACTGAGTCACATTCCCAGCCCTTCTTTATATTTTATTTAGAGACAGGGTCACTCTGAATTGCTTAGGTCCTCACTAAATTGCTGAGGTGGCTTTGAACTCATGATCCTCCTGCCTGAGCCTCCCAAGCAGCTGGGATTACAGGCATGCGCTTCTGCACCCTAATGTCTTTTTACCTTTTAAAAGGTGTTTCTTAAAGGACTTCCGATGGATTTTTTTTTTTTTTTTTTTTTTGGTTACTGGGGTTTGAACCCCAGGGTGCTTTACCACTAAGCTACATCCTCAGCCCCCCCTTTTTAAAAAAATATATATATATTTTAGTTGTAGATGGACATAATACCATTATTTTATTTATTTATGTGGTGCTGAGGATCAAACCCAGCGCCTCATGGATGCGAGGCAAGCACTCTACCACTGAGCTACAGTCCCAGCCCCACCTCAGCCCTTTTTATTTTTATTTCAAGACAGGATCTCACTAAGTTGCTTAAGGGCCTCTCTAAATTGCTGAGACTGGCCTGGAACTTGTGCTCTTCCTGCCTGGGATAATAGACATGTGCCACTGCCTGGCCCTCTGATGGATACTTTGGAGAGCAGCCTTTAGTCAGTGTGGTCAGCTCCTCTGGAGTTTTAAGTGATCTCGGGTTTATTTGCTTTATTTATTTACTTTGCAGTGAATTGGAACGTCTGAGCAACTTAGTAGGCAAGCCATCCGAGAACCATCCCCTCCATAACAGTGGGTTGTTAAGCCTGGATCCCGTGCAGGACAAAACTCCCCTCTATAGTCAACTCCTGCAAGCATATAAATGGTCCAACAAGGTAAGGAGACGTCATAAATGGAGCTAATAGAGCAAAAGCCAACTGTTTTTATCTTTCACAAATGCAGAAAGTGAGGATAAGTTTTTATTTTTTTTTTTTAAATTTTGATTCACATGGTGTTATAGAGTGGGAAATTTTAGAATTTTCCTGTGAGCTATTTTGTAGTTTTTTTTAAGTCCTTGAGGACTAATAGTGATGCTCAGGTGATTACATTTAATCAGGCGTATTCAGCCTGGAGTCTGGGGGTAGGGAGCAGCTTTCATAAGCCTTTGGTAGTCTATGAGTGAATGTTGAGGTGTGTGCATTTTTGCCTGGGGAAGGTATCCTAGTGTTCACCAGATTCTCAGAGGAGTTCGTGACACCCATAAGGGTAAGGCTAATGTTTAGCCACTCACATTGATTTTTGTTTCTGTGTTATAGTCCGGTCATGGATGGAACAACATCTCTAGCATGCTGTTTGTTAGATTATTTGCTAATTGTTTTAAACAACTGTAAAAGGAAAACTGAACTTATTCTAAAAATAACAGGAGCAGTTAGGCTCATAAACCTGGAAAGTTTGTTCACTGATGAGTTCCTTTTGTTTGTGTGCTATGTGTTGTGTATGTTTATTTTCCTGTTCATAGGGAACTAGAAAACAAAACAAAACACACAAAATAAACCAAAACAAACAAACAAACAAACAAAAACCCTGCAAAATAACCTGGGGTTTGGAGAAGGCTTCATTGGGTAAGGGAACGAAAATGTTCAGGGAGTTTGTGTTACGAGGCTGAGCTCGTACACCTGAGGGTGTGCAGGTGGTGAGGCAGAAATTTGCATACTCTTGTTTCCTCGAGACCTACTGTATTTTGTTGGTGTGATATTCTTCAGGTGCTGGAAAAGATAGCCTGGTGGTTCTAGGTTTGAGCAATCTTTAAACCTGAAGGTCTCCTAGTGCCTAGGCCAGGCCTTGAGAAAGGATTCTGGCCCTGCTTGGTAGGTGTCCTTGGAGACATGCATTGAACCCGTGGTGGGGTTCTCACCTTAGATGTCCTGGAGCACAGGAGGTGATACTCCTTGAGGTTGGAGAGGGGCATTTTTCAAAAGGACAGTGTATTATTAATCCATTTTTCATTTTTATAGTGAAATACCTGACGCAGGCTAACTTTATAAAGAAAAGATGTGTGTTTAGTTTCCAGTTTAGGAGCTCGAGGACAGAGTGCTGGCCTTGACTCTAGTGAGAATCTCATGGTGGATGGCTTCACAACAGTGGGAACCCATGTGAGAGGAATAGAGCACATCATCAGACAGGGAGCCAGAGAGGCTGAGCTCCCGTAGTCTCTTTTGAGGGCATGACCTTGGTTGGCCTGAGGACCTCCCACTAGGCCCACCTCTGAAAGGTTCCACACCATCATTGCCACACTGAGGACCAAGTGTGAAACACTTAAACCTTTGGGGGACACATTTAAACATAACCAAACCATAGCAAAGAGGATTAGGCAGACAAAAAGTGGTAGATGTCTGTCAGTTGTTGAGACATGAGACCATCCTAGCCAACAGACAGCCCCACCCGCAGACTGTCCCCTGAGAGCTTTCTGTTTCTCCTGGATGTGCTCTTGGTCATCTGCGTGAATTTACCTGGTGATTGTTGGAATCTGGTCAGTAGATACATGGTTTGACTTATTTCTGGTTGGATTCCTTACAGAATGCCTTGATTTTTGGTGTGGGGACAAGGAGGCCATGTCAGTGTGTAATGTGGGTAAAGTTCTTGAAAGAAAGACATTTAGAGTGATGAGGACTTTTCAGTGGTGGGAAGATGTAGGCTGGTCTCAGAAGTATAATTTATGGGGACCTTTGGGAATGTGACTGTTATTACATTGAAGTGATGATGCTGAACATTTGAGTGAATGTTGTTTAATTATTTTTATTCACTAAATTTAATTGTTCAGCTATTAAAATAGAAGTCTCTGATCCTCACCCTTACCCCAAGGTGGAAAAAGAGGTTGTATTAAGGAAAAGAAATATGTATTGGAACATGCTACAGGTTAAAAATACAGATGTTGAATCCATATGACTGTGAGCAGATGTGGAGTTTTAGGCATGTCCCCAACCTGGTGAAGTGACTGTGCTCTTTCACCAATTTCCTAGTGCCACGAGCAGAAGAGAATGGTTGGAAGTGCGAACCCTTCTGGGAGAGCCCAGCAAATGGAGGCCCAGTGAACTGCCTCTTCCCAGCTCCCCAGCTGTACTAGAATTTGGGTTTCCTGACTTAGTTTGCTTTTTTTTTTTTTTTTTCTCTCTCTCTCCAAAAGTTGATGGTCAATCTTATTTTGCTGAGGTTTTCAATGATAGAAAACAATTTTTCCCCTTTTAATTGCATCCTATAAAGAGTTCATGTTACATTTTATTCATTCAGTCTGTGTGTTTTTCCTAATTTTCGTGCTTCAACAAAGAGTGGAGACGACAACAAATGCATGTTACATGGGTCCTCAAGCTATTGCTCTTTCCAGGACAGACATTGCTAATCAACCATTGCTTCTTTCCTGCTGAGACTGTGTGTACTGGCTCAGAATCCTTGCAGCTCTGCTCATTGTCAGTTATTTAAAGGAGGGCTGCAGGGCAAGCAGCTTTGTTAATTCTGTTGCAGTAGGTAATTTCCTCTGTGGCTGTTATTGCCTTGCCTTGCACTGGGAAGGAGTTAAGGTGGATTGTAAGAATCCCTAAGACCCAGAAAGAAGAGGAAGAGCAGGACAGGATGCTGTATGTGTGTTTCTTTAATGAACTCAAGAAGGAGCCTGGAGAAATAAGCTAGTATTCCAATTTCCAGCTGGCGACATAAAGAGGCAAACAATTAATTATGTGTGTTTATCTTCTCCTGCAAATGAAAAGAGCTTTTTAATTGCTGAAGCCTTCACCATTCATCATTTTACCCTCAAAGAGTTGAAACCAGTAAGTGCATTAATATATTAAGTGAAGTTTGGGGTAACTTGCCAATGTCAGCTTTCTGCACTATTGGCTAAGAACTGAAGGAAGTGTGGGAAAGGCTTTGACACCGCCCATTATGTGGTGAACTTTCTGTTTTATGTGCTAGTGGCCATAGAAAAGACTCGTGCATGCCTAATGACTCATTATTTTCTTTAGGGGATTTTTGGAATTTTTGTAAAGTCAGTTGGAATAATAATTACATAGAGTTGGTATAATTGTTAGAATAACACATTTAAAAATTAATCTAATTTAGTGAAATGATGTCAAATTGCTGTGAGCAGCACTTTTCTTGTGCTGAACTGGAGAAAGAACTTAGCTTTTAACTATTATGTACCTATAGATAATTGTTCTGTGGAAGGATGACAAGCTCTCTTGACTAGGTCAAAAAATAATTGGCATCAATGCCGCTCTTGCTGTAAAATAGTTGGTGCAGGCTTTGTTGCTTATTATGTCCCGACACTCTGAGGGTTAGGCCAGATTTACCCTGAAGGTCCCTTTCTATCGTTGCTGGAGTCTTGTCACCAGGCTTTTATTTCCAGCTTTGACTTTGCTCACTTGTGGCAGGAGGCTAATAATATAAAGGTGTCCCTTGGTGTCCGGGGAGGATTGCTTTCAGGAGCCCCCCGCTCTCCAGGATGCCGAAATCCTCTGCTTTCTATTCCAGGAACTTGAAACTCTGAAGACATTAGCTTCACTCTATCCTCCTGAAGTGCTGTTACCAGAATCTAGTTGCTCTGGGGCTGTAAGTTACTGTGGTGTTTGTCCCCACACCCGTGTTTGAAGGTGTTCTTTCTGTTTTTGCATCCTGGAGAAGACAGGGTTGGAAGTGTTGTACAGTGCAGCACTGAGCTTTTCCTGTAAGAGACCTTGTCCTCTTTTAAGGGTAAGCCATAGAAGAAGAGAGGTACCATGGCCCTCTTGTTCCTTGCTCTCAGTCCTTGGCACCTAGCAAGGCTCCTGGTACACAGTAGACATGAAATTAAATTAACTGAATGAACGAAAGAATAAATAAAAGCTTTTTGTGTTGAATTTTTAATTTACACCCCTTTGGCGCCTTGTGTGTGTATTTTTGATGAAGTACAGTAAGGGCATTTGCATTTTTAGCCATTCCTGGCAAGTCTAGTTGTGCTGCGCATAGATGAGAAGAAACTCAGATCTTGTGGTGGTGACCAGGGCTGGTTTCCAGGAGGGTAATTTGGAAGGATAGGGTGAGGTTGGTTGGTGATGGTAAGCTCTTTGAGGGCTGAGGTTAGCAGTGTCATCTGTGTCTTTTGTCACCTGGTGTGCCCTGCAGAGTGAGCCCAGTCAAGAGCCATGCTTAGGAGGGCATGGGACTTGGTAGAAATCTCTTGGAGTTGACTGAGTCAGGCAGATTGGAGCGACTGCTCCTGATGTCAGGTGTCCTGCAGCACCTGTCACTTTGACAACAGTGTGAACACTGTCTAGAAAGAGCAGAAGTGACCCCATCAGCCTCTTGGGTTATCTCTCTGTGGATTACTGATAACTCGCTTGTGTTCCTGGTGTTTTCCTTGCCACCAGGCCCACCCCTGACTTGTTCTTCTCTCAGCATAGCTGATGCTTGTTTAGGGAACACTGATCCATTCAGTATCTAACAGGAAAGAAAGTCACTTAGATGCTTCCAGAGCTGAATCATCAGGACTTTAGCACTAGTCAGTGTTCTGGATTATCTTTGTCATTACAGGGGTACTAAGTACCATTCATTCTTTTTTCGGCAGTAGTGAGAATTGAACATGGGGCATTCTATAACTGTGCTATATCCCTAGACCTCTTATTTTTTATTTTGAGACAGGGTCTTGCTAAGTTACTTAGGGCCTCACTGATTTACTGAGGCTGACTTTGAATTTATGATCCTCCTGCCCCAGCCTCCTGAGCCACTGGGATTACAGGTATGTGCCACCACCAGCTTCAGTACCATTCTTACTGGTCCTTTTTCTCCTCAGTCTGTCTTGATAGCACCCACTCAGAGTGGACTTGCTAGCATAGTGGGTTTGACTGCGGTATGGACTGTTCTGGTTAGCCTTGAACCCTGTGTCCGCCTCTTCCCTCCCACCCCCAAACCCTGCTACCCCTGGAGCCATTATGAAAAGAACCAAGTAACACAAACGGACAGAAGAAACAATGAAATAAAATGAGTCTCCTGGATTTCTAGACACCGTAGGATTCAGACAGGTAGTGATTTACATGTGCATTCTGCACCCAGACTACCCAAGTTCCAATCTAGTGCTGTGCGTAAGCTGTGTCCTGACTGAGGAAAAAAGTTGTTTTTGAGCATGTTTCCTCATTCATACAGTGAGGACATTTGTCTATTACGGTTGTAGAGAAGACGGAGTGGGATTACGCGTGCACAGTGCCTTCGGAGGAGCTGGGATATAGCTCAGCGGTAGAGTGCCTGCTTTACGAGTGCGAGGTCCTGGGATTCCATCCCTAGCACTGCAACAACAACAACAACAAAATGCAGTAGCAGCGTTGGGCTAACTCTCAGAGAGTGAGTAAATAAATGGTGGTTGCATCACCAGGCGGTGGCAGCGTTATGTGCATGTTCATGTATCACCAGGCGTGGTGGTAGCATGTACTCTGCATGCTTACTCATGGAGTGTCATGTGCTCCAGAGCTGGACCACCTTGACTCCTGTCCCAGCTCTCCTGCCTAATAGCAGGGGTCTCAGTTTCTCTTCCTAAAGATGGGGTGTTTCAGCAGCTCTTCTGAGGACTGCATGAAGTATCACAAGCACAACAGGTAACCAGCACAGGGTAGGTACTTCCTAGGGGCTGGTGGCAGTATCTAACACTTTGGCCTCTTCTGGTGACCTCCATTCATCACCAGGCCTCCCACCCTTGGCCTTGATCTGTCCTCCTGATGTTCTTCAAATCAGAGATTCCTGTAGGTGACAGTGCCTTCTCCTGGGGAAGCCTGAGCATGGATAGCAACCCTTCCCAGTTAGGAGGTGTGCGTGTGGATGTGGGTCCCTTCCTCAGAAAGCCTGGGCTGGAGGTGAGGGACTGGGGTTTTGGGAGGGGTTGGGAATCAAGGGGCAGTAAAGGCGCGGAGGGCCCTGTGAAATGAGAAGACTGCAGAGGAGGGAAGAAGGGTACATCTTCCGCAGGCACCGTTCCTTCAAACTAAGGAGGATAAGACCTTCTTCCCAGGGATCGGAATGCTGATGGGTTCTGTAGTCCTCTCACCTGGTGGGAAAAAGTGTTGTGGGCCCCTCTGGGGTTTTTAACATTTTTTTTAAGGAAAAGTTTTGAGTACAAAGCCCAGTTTAAAAACAAACGTCTGGATTGTGTCCAGGGTGTCAGTTTGGGTGCCTTTTACCTGCAGAGCTGTGGAGTCAGGCTCTTGGGCTTGGGTTGCCACCTCCTCCACAAGCTTTGTGATGGGGTGAGGGGCATAACCTGCCTGTGCTCGGCCTCTCCAGCTGCTGCAGATGGGGTGGCGCTTCCTGCCTGTGGTCATTTGTGGTGAGTGAGTCTAGCACAGCCGTGGTGCGTGCCTAGAGCAGTGCTTGGTAGTGAGCGTGCAGTTTGGTCCAACTGGCAGCGCTTCCGTCAGGTCATGTTCATTGGGGATACTGGGCAGATACTTCAGAGAGTGGTGGTTAATCTTGGCCATCCACTGTCCAGCTGTGTGACCCCTGCCAGTGACCTTACTCCTCTGGCTCCACATCTTTGTTGGTGGGTTGAAAGGTTGAACTGGATGACCTCTCAAGGCCCTTTCAGCTCTGACTTGGGAAAGTCCAGCTGTTAGCAAAGGATCCCTGTGGGGATAAAATGAAAGCCCATCCAGGACCCGGAGAAGAGTCTTTCCATCCCTTCTTCTCTTGCCCAGGAATGTTTCTGAAGTACATGGAACTGTGGTCTGTGCTCCAGAGCATCTCATGTGGCAGAGCAGAGCAACTGCCCTCAAGGACTTCAGTGGAAAATTACCTGGCAAAGGTTCTCCAGATAGCACCGGCCTCTTGTGATTCACTGGGTGTGAATGTTAATGAAGATCAAGTGACACCCTAGTACTTTAAATGGTTTCCATTTCAAGGCTTTGGGCCAGTTCCCCATCTTGAAGTTCTACTTATTAGTAGCTTGTGAGAATTGTTGCTTTATTGTTGCTGGAATCAGGTTTGTAACCCTTCCTTCTCTTTCTATGAGGGAGAACGAAGCTTCAGTGGCCTGCCCCCATGCAGCTGCAGAGGTGGCTGAGGAGCCCCACAGGACTTGTTCTGTTGTGGGGGCTCTTTGGATACCCTCTTTGGCTCTCTTCGTTAGCCTTTTTTGGACTGGTGAAGTTTGTGTGGTTTGTCCAGAACCTTCTGTAGACTGTAACCAGAGCCTTAAAAGTGCACGATCTCGTTTTTTCCCAGAATGTTAGGTATAGAGGAAGTTGTTTGTGTCGTTTTTTTCATGCTTGGCCGCATGTGGCTGGTGGGGAGGACCTGTGCCACTGTGTACTGGAAGTCTCTTGTCCTGCCTCACGTCACTTGTCTTTTCTTTCTGGTGGTTTGGGCTAGGATTAGATCTGCTGGGTTATCAGTGCTCCTGAGGCTTCATTTAGTAGCCATGCAAGATGACACCTGTCACTAGCCTAGATCTCCCCTGAGAGCCAGCCTTCGTATCAGAGTGCCCACTGGACTCCTGCCCTTAGACTCTCACGGGCCTCTTGGACAGAAGCACCCCAGAACTAAAACCTCCCCACCCCCATCTGCCCTGTGTGGTGGGCAACCCTGTCCAGCCACATGCCCAGACTCCTCTGTTACCCAGGCCACTGCCTGACCCTCACAGCCTCTGACTGAGCTCTCAGCTGCTGCCTCCTCCTGCCTGCTGCTGCCCCAGCCCAAGCCCCGCGGGTCCCTGCGTGGGGCCGTGCTCCAGGCTCCGCATCTGCCCTTCCTCATCTGTTTTCTGCCCTGCAGCTCTTGAGGGAGCTTCATAAAATAGAAGTCTGATTTCGCAGCTCTTCCATCTCTTGGGAGGCATTCTGGCAAGAGTGCTCAGGAAGCTGGGTCTGGAAGCAGTCACACCTGTGCCGCATTACCTAGCCTCATCTGTGACTTGGGCCAGCAGTCCTGCCTCTTAGGGTGGTTGTGCAGAGACCCACCAGCTCCAGGGTGATGTGCGCCTCACCTGTTTACCACTGGCAGCCTCAGGTCAGCCCGGGGCTGTCTTCGCTAACCGCCTCCCTTCTCCCTCCAGCCCTCCTTTCTCCCCTCTCTTCCTGAGGAAACAGAAAAGCTAGAACTTCTGATTATGGAACATTTCAAACGTACACAAAAGTAAGGGCTGGATAATGAGCTGCGCAAGGCCAGCTTGGTCTTGTTTCCCCCTTGCCCTCTCCGGCACGCTCCTCCTCGGGCTGGGATAGTCTGGAGCGCCTCCTGGACGTGGTGGCAGATCCTTCAGCCTGCAGCTCCCTTCCCCCACTCCCTGGTGCTGCTTTTGCCAGTTCTGGTCTAAAAACTAATTGCAGTTCTCCAGGAGGCCATGATCTTTTTGTCCTGGGAACTTTGTACGTGTCCTCCCTCCTTTCTTCCTGTGGAAAACTCTGTCATCTAGGGCTTAGCCTAGCTGCTGCCTCCTCTGTGAAGCCTTCTAAGACATGTCCCTGTTGTCGCTTTTACCCACTCTGTTCACTGGCCTGTTTCCCCCACAAGGTGAAGCCTTTTTCTGTGTGAGGACTGAGACTTGGAGAAGTTATCAAATACCTGAGGGCTTCAGTCTGTGGAACTGTCCAGTGGGCACAACCCCGATCCCCCGGGGTGGTTCCGAGTGTCTGAGTAGGAAAGTACAGTTCTATTCCAGGTGGGACACCAGTGGCACTGAGTGAGTAGTAAGTACTGTCAGCCAGTTCTGAGTGTGCAGTGTAGCAGGATTTGAACCCAGGTAAACTGAAGTCCTGCCTCTCTTCCTTTCTCCTTTTTAGATTGTTCTTCCTGCGTCTGCTCGGTTTGCTTCAGCTTGGCCTTTCTTCACACACAGGGTTGTGCTTGTGAGGTGAAGTGAGAGGGAGCAGGTGTGGGTGGTGCCAAGCTTCCCTCTCTTGCTGCTCCCCTGGGCTGGGGTCAGGCTTTCTGCCTGGGGCAGAGGAGGCCAGGCCAGGGCATCTGTTTGCCTCCTGCTTACCGCGCCGGCGCTGGGCTTCTGGAAGCCGTACTCCACCTTCCCCTCTGTGTGGCCAGCTTTGCTGCAGTCACATTTGTTTTGGGAGGCCCAGCTCGCCGCAGTTTCTTGCTGAATCTTTGCTGGGCTGCCCTCTGCTTGTTTTTCCTTGGTGACTTGACAGAATAAATGGAACTCCCCAAGACCCTCAATGGACCCCAGGGACCGTTTGCTCAGCTGGTAGGTTCTGGCAAGTCAGTAACTTTTGTCCCTGTCCTCACCCCATGCCTCTGTGGTCTTGCCAAACTTGTTTGAGCTCTGTGGATTGAAGGTGCTTTCTGGAATCTCCTCCTTTCTCACTCGTGGTGCCCTGCTGAGGAACCCGAGCAGCTGCCTGTGCCCTGCTGCTTGCTGCCCTCTGCCTGGTATGCCCTGTAGCTTCCTGGGCACATTCTTTCCTGCTTCCTCCTCCAGTCCCTAGTAAGTGCTTCTTCAGAGCTGATCGTGTCTGTTTTTGCCCCATGGTCTCTGGGTGGATGCGCTGGCCATGCTGTGCTGTGTGCTGTCTGAGGCTCTCTTTTTCTCCAGGGTTGGGTGACTGGAATCTGGTGCCTGGTAGCATTTAGTGACTGAGCACCACCCCACATATTTCCAGACATACTCGTTCTTAGACTGAGAGGTAGATCTCACGGGAACCTCAGCTATTAGGTTAGCGTACCTCATTTTGCAGAGAGAGTGACTAGTGTATGGCCGCATGCTCGCCCTCTTAGTGGGACCAGCAGTATTTGGCAGCTTGAAAAGAGAATGCCAACTGGGTTTCCAGAACAGTAGAGGTTTCTTCTGTTGTTGAGACTCAGTAGATACTGCCCTTTCCCCTGGAGTGACCCGCTGTCCGTGAGGCAAGAGCAGTGGCCCACACATAGACGTATCGAAATCTTTAGGGCCAAGGGATGCACTGACAGCTAGGTGTGTGGAACCCAGCCCAGGCTTGGGCAGGCTCAGGGGAATTGCCTCTATCTGTGAGCCAAGCAGCTGTAGGCTCCTTGGCCCTGGAGAGGCAGGTGCCCTCACCTGCTCTGAACTCAGGACACCACAAGTTTGGATCTTAGCAGGTAATTGGCAACTTTGCTGGCTGTCTCTGGAGAGAAAGGAACTGCCCAGGCCCCTGACTGCCTTCACTGGCATGGGAGGGCAGTGGAAAATGGCTCTGTCAGGATAGGTGCCACCCCCTCTGCCTGCCTGCCTTCCTTTCCTTTTTGTGGTACTGGGGATTGAGCCTAGGGGCACTCTAGACACACCCACAGCCCTTATTTATTACTTTTTGAAAATAATAGGTCTTGCTAAGTTTAGCCTTGAACTTCTCCTGCCTCAGCCTCAGTTGCTGGGATTACAGACATGTGCCACCATGTCCAGCTGCTTTGTGTTTCTTTTAAACAGGAATTATACTCAGTTTTGAACTGGGTCATGAGCTACCAGTTGCTCCTCTTCTCTCCATCTGTTTTAGGATTAGAGGGCTATGTTGTGCCAATGTTACTTTTAGTTGGTGGGCTTCTCTGGTTATAAACCACTGTCGGCAGTTGCCACCACTGAGCACTTGGGGTTCAGCTCTCTCTCCTCAATGCCTCTCATGTGTTAGAGTTGGGGGGTGAATGTGCAAGCCTAAGTGTGTGTGTGTGTGTGTGTGTGTGTGTGTGTGTGTGTGTGCATGCGCCCACTCATGCACATGTGCATTCCCTTGTGAGAAAGTGGTTGCTCTTGCTGTCAGGTGCTCAGTTGTAATCATTTCTAAGCTGGTTTTGGGGTGCTGTGCTGTTTGCTAGGACATACCCAGCCCATCTATTCAGAACATATTTATTGAGCCCCTACTACGTGCAGGCACCTACTGTGTGCTCTGTTGTAGAGACAGTGAATGAAGCAGATGACTTCCCACCTTTGTGGGACCTAGCTTCCATTCAGTTCTCTAACTTGACCAGAGGAGTACAGTGCCCAGAGCACCTGGTTTTAGTAATTCCTGGGTCTCCTGCTGGCCCTACCCCTTCCTTCACCATTGACCTTAAATACCTCAGCTTACAGTTCCTTGTTCTCAGAAAAAAAGTAACTCACAGAGGGGTGGATGACATAACTAGAAGAACATCTGAACATAAAGGCAGTGGTGCCTTTGCTGTCTGAGTATCTTAAAAATCATCCTGTTTTATAGCTTGCTGCATTTTAATTCTGTCACACTCTTAAGGCAAATGCAGGTTTCTTGCCAGTGATATACAGTGTTCTGGTTTATTTGCCCTTAACTGTATTCCAATCCAACACTGCTTGTTTGTTGTTGATTTTAGGACAGTACCAAGAATAGCTTACATTTGTGTCCAGGTGGGGTGGGTCGTCGATCTCCGGATCGGTGTTAGGGCACTGACTTCCTTGCCGCTGCTGAACTAGGACCTGACCAGTGGGTCTCTTTCCGTGATTAGAACATGCTCCTCGTCTTGTTGATGGCAAGTGGTGGGCTGTAGGAGAGCGCCACACACTTGTCACTCCCTTTTCTGTCGATGTCCCTCACCCGCAGGGATGCACTTTAAGACCTCATTGGAGGCCTGAAACTGCGGATAGTACTGGACCTGATAATCTAATGCCTTTTTCATCTTAATCTGTGCACTGAGATTGTAACTTTTGCTGTTAGAGGTATGATAGCAAAACTTGCATAAATTTCTTTTTCTTCATAATTTCCAGATAGAAGATTTGTTCTTAGGGTGGATCTTAGCAACTTCAGCGTGTGATTTTTTTCTTTCCTTATTAAGCTGAGCACTTTGCCTTTTTACTTAGAGAGCACCCTTCACAGCTTCTCTCGGGCACATCTGAATTGCCAGCCTCACTACTTTTGTGCTTCGCTCCATTATTAAGTAAAGTTAGGGCTCCTGGAACACAAACGCTATGATGCCCCCAGTTGTCTGATCACATGGCTGACTTTTTCATGCTGCTCAGAATGGCACTCAACTTAGAGCTTACAAATGGTTTGTTTCTGAAGTATTCTTTTTAGAATTTTCAGCCTGCTGTTGACCGCGGGTCACTGAAACTGTGGAAAGCTAAGCCACAGAGTTTCCAGCTGCATCAACTGTGTTTCCAGCTGCATCTGCTTAAATATCCTTGAGATCCTGGACCTTGAGGCCTTTTTCGCTTGTGAGGTTGGCTTCCCGGGGTCAGCCCTGGTCCTGGCGCGGTGTTCTCTCCCATTGCCTGGCTGCCCACCTGCTCTTCGTCCAGTTGTCCTATCAGCAAGCCTTGTCCACCTTGCCTTTTAAAACTGCACTTTAAAATTCAGTATGTTTACCTGAGTTCACACATTGATTAAAACTAGTGTGTCATCTGTGGTGCTTGTGATCAGAATCAGAATGATCCAAGTTTCTGGGTGACTGCACCCCGTGAGCAGGAGGTGATGAAGTGACACTGAAGGGCTCCGTTGGGTGAGGGGGCAGTGCGTGTTCCTTCTGAAGTCTGCCGTGATCTGTGTGCGGCAGTGCCTCCCCAGGGCTCACCCTCTTCACCTGTAAGGTAGGTTCCAGGACGCTTCTCACTCTGCTGACGAGTGTACTTGGCACAGGGCAGGGGAAGGCACAGGGTGGGTCTTCAGCCACTCCCCTCTCCTGTGGCCTGTCCCCCGAACACTTCATTGAGCCAGTGGAGACCTTCCTGCTTAACTAGATTAGGCTTGATTTGGATAGCCAAAATGCCAGCTCCACGTGCATTTAAAATGTTGAAAACGCAGCAACAACAAAACAAAATAGCAGTAGATTATGGAGGCGACTACTCCTGGTCCCTTGTTTTTCCCAGTCTCAAACAGAGACCGTGTTAATTTTAACTGCTTGGATGCACTCAAACATTGAGATTTGAATGCATTTTCACAGTAGCTCAGACAGCGTGACCACATTATCCTGCTGGCAGTTTGTTGGAATCCTTGGCCAAGATGTGCTCAGGGACCTCATCTTGCAAAGCCGGAGCATAGTAATTTCCAGCAAGATGTCTTGGGGGAATGTTGCTCTTCCTGTTGAGACTTCCTCCTGACACTGACATGTCCTCCTCAGTCACAGAGTGGTGTGCTTG
Organism: Sciurus carolinensis; assembly: GCF_902686445.1. Taxonomy (NCBI): domain Eukaryota; kingdom Metazoa; phylum Chordata; class Mammalia; order Rodentia; family Sciuridae; genus Sciurus; species Sciurus carolinensis. Next base: position 4,391,081 of record NC_062226.1, read on the forward strand.
GATTGCTTTCGAGGAAGGACGGTGGAGGTGTCTTGGTGGAGTTGCTGAGTGGAGAGGGCCTGGCTGAGCTGCCTGCTGCTTGGGTCCTGCAGCCTGGTGTGGTCTGGAGGGTGCTTCCCAGTGACCACATCTCGTGTGGTTGTCTCCACGCCTCTGATCACAACAGGTACTTGTTGCCAAGCTCATGAACCACCCCCCTCGCCAGGATGTTTGCAGCAGCCTCCTGACTGCCTCCCTGTCTTCCCAGTGCCAGTCTTCCCCACACAGTGTCAGAGTGACCTTTCAGAATGCAAGTTTGATCACATAATCTCCTGCTCAGACGTGTTTCTGACTCCTTGGGCTCAGGATTAAGGCAAACTCCATAGTTCCCTGGGGCTGCCTCCTGTAGAGCCCTGCTTTGGCACCTACTCACCTTGAGGTGCCATATGGACCCTGCTGCCACATGCCCCTGCCAAAACAGGCCTTACCCTCTCCCAAATTTTGCTTGATTCCTACTCCCTCATTTTTGCATATTTGTTCCTAGTCACACATGCGGGAGTCTTTCCACTCCTCCCGAGGCAGTGCGAGGTCTGGTTCTGTGTGCTGCTGCAACCCTCCCCATGCTGTCCCATGGTTCCCACTGCAAGGAAGTTCAAATTGCCTGGCCTCGGGGAGGGCCCATGCCAGCCTGTTCTCTGTTGTAACAAACTAACAGAACACTTGGGTTAAGTAAGTAGCTTATACTCAGAAAGTGTTATAATTTAAAGCCCGTGTGTTTGAGAGGAGGGGTCAGGGCACAGGTGGGATTCCAGGTGCCCTCTGCTGTGAATTGGGGAGGAGATGGTTCTTTTGCACCATTTCCTGTGTGCAGCTGCAGGAAGGTTTATGATTCTGCTCACGGTTTGGCTTGCTGAAGGATAATGCATATTAAGGTTTTTTTTTTTTTAAACTAGTTTGGGGATACAAACAGAAGGCAAATTATCTTGATTATTTTGAGTCACATAGGAAAAGGTCAGAGAAAGGATAAAGTGAAAGTTCCAAAGGTAGAAAGTCTTATACTTATTTTTAGCACTTTACAGTTCTGAAGCCAGGGCATAGCCACCATCTCCTCAACCAGGTGAGGCTCTGTTGGTGAAGTGAAGTCAATCTCTGGTGCCTGGTTGCCTGGGTTCATGTTGGGCTTCCCCTTACTGGCTCATGACCTTGGGCACCTCATTCCTGTCTCCTGATCTGTGCAGTGAGACTGATGACAGCACCCACCCTGGGGTTATCAGGAGCACCTGGAGCTGCGTGCCTGTTGGGGTAGAGTGGCTGGCCCATGGTAACTGTGGGGATGATCCTTGGCTCTCCGGGAGCTCTGAAGGCTGGGGTGGGCTTGGCCTTAGTTTACTGGGGAGGCAACCGGGGTTCCTAAATGTTAAGTGACCTCCACATCACAGGCTTTAGATGGTTGAGAAGAGTCACAGAGCCTCTGACTCGGGTCCCTTCTGCTCTGTTCTCTGCTGCCTCCACAGGCGCTGTGCAGCTGCTTCCTGAGAGCGTGGTCACAGTCCTAGGGTGAGGACGTGGTCTGAAAATGGCTCTGCTTTTGGGTGGAATCTCAGAATGTTTTCTTAACTTTGTGTAGAATGTCTGGGTTCTCAAACATTGATAGAAAACACAAGGATCACTGTCAATATTCTTATTTTAAATAGTCAAGTGAGTAGTTTTATGAGGCTGGCAAAGGAGAACTTCTAGTTAAATCACAATTTCTTTAACATATCTGTATTCTTATGTCATGTTTTTTCTTTTTTTAAATTTGAGTTATTATTAAAGCATAACTTAGCTCCCTAAGCCTTCAGGGTCATAGAAAGCATTTCTGATCTAGGTTATCCCAGTGGAACTTAGGTTATCCATTCCTGTGGCTTTGGCCAGCCCTTGGCAGAGACCTCATAGAAGTAATTTGAGGGCTGGGTTGTGGCTCAGTGGTAGAGCACTTGCCTAGCACATGTGAGGCCCTGGGTTCACTCCTCAGCACCACATAAAAATAAATAAATAAAATAAAGGTATTGTGTCCATCTACAAGTAAAAAATAAATTTAGAAAAAAAGTAATTTGAGCGTTGGGTTGATGTTTTTAATTGTGTGTCTGTGGTTCAGCCTCTGTTGACCCACGAGACTGTGGGCATGCCTTTCTAGGGAATAACCACAGCGTTGGTGGAGGCTCTTTCAGGATCTGTGACTTCAAAAAGTGGGAACCAGTACTGTGAAGAGAGAAGTATCACTAGTTTTTAAAAATCTATAAACTAAGTATTTTATTAATAAAATGCTTATACCCTTCTTAAAATACAACACGTTTTGCAGTGATTAACATGTTATGCTCTATAAAAGTTTATTATTGAATATTCAAGCCAAAATGACAAAGTCTAAAATATGCCAAATCAGTTTCATTGCAAATTACCACTAGCATATGGAAAAAAAAGAAGCCTTATCACTGAAAGCAGTGGGCCTAGAGGGCTGGCTGCTTCATAGCATGGTATCGCCTCCGGGGCTAGCCACGCCTGGCTCGTGGCCCTCCTGCCTAGTGGCCTGTGCTGCAGGTGCGGCATCTTGGTCTTTGGGCTGTGTCTTTACTTTCTGATGGAGAACTCATTTCCAAAGCTGAGGTTCGACCTACCTCCTGCAAGGCTTCCCCTGTGCCCCTTTGATCGCACCCTTCTTTCTTTTCTAAAATGCCCGTTAGTGTTTCAGAAATGGTTGTCTTCGCAATCGGGTCTTGCATCAGTCCTTCAGTTGATGAAGGGTGACTGTGTTATCATTATTGAGAGCTATCAGAAGTCAACCTTGGGGACTTGTTCCTCTGAAAGGGTAAAGGGAGACATTTTGAAACACTTTGAAAATTGAGTTGTACTTACTGTTGAGCAACACAGTGTGGTGGTAGCGTATGTAGCTGGGGGAGGTGGTGTGTAAGGAAGGTTCCATAGTCATGTGTCATCAACTGGGCTGGTGCAGTCCCTGTCCCTGTGTGCTCGCTCTCCCAGCTGGTGAGACAGGAAGACCTCCAGGAGTTGGTCTGAGATGGCCTGGCTGCGTCTGTGTGTGTGGATCAAGCTTGCTTTGGCTCCCTTGACCCAGCTTCTTCAGTTGTGTCTGTGTGTGGGTGAGACTTGTTCACATTGCAGCAGGACTGTGCTCCCTCCACTGTGCCTTCTGACAGGGACCTGCTCACTCTTTCTTCTACTGATTTTTACACATGGGACCTGTGTATGCTCATGGGTTCTTTTCACAAGAAATGACAATTGAGTTTTGTTCATTTGTTCATGCTTTTTGCACTGTGAAACAAGCCCCTCTCTTTCCCCAGCAGTGAGATCAAATCCAGGCTTTGCAGTCTGTTTACTGTGTGACCCTGGGCAGGTTGCTCAGCCTCTCTTGACTCTCAGTTTTCACATCTTCAAATGGGGACAACAGTGAGCTCACGCGGGGGAAGAACTTAGCTTGTGCTCAGTGCACACGGCCCTAGTGAGCATTGATGCTGACAGCGGCCTGTCTTTTGTCCTTCCTGCATACCGAGTGAGGAGGTTGGGCAGGTGAGGTCATGTGTCCAGCAGCCCCTCTCCACAGACGCGACTGTCGAGCTGTGTGTCGGGCGAGGCGTGTTAATGGCTGCTTTCCTGAGGATTTATTTCCAGCCATGATGTACGGATGACAGTGGGTGTTCAGGCTGTAATGGATCTTGTGTTTAAGGTTTCCATTGTCACGGTTCAGCAGAGCCCTCCCTTGGCCCGCCCCTCAGTTTGCTTCCTCTGGCTCCTGAGTGTGACTGCATCTCTTTGGCCCCATCACCTGCCAGCTCTGATTTGGTGGCTGTGAGCTGCAGCCTTGGAGCTGTCGGCAGGTTGGCCTTAGGAGAAGCGAGGCACTGGAGCTTGCCAGCACAATTTGTTCTCTGATTAATTTATTTAATCTAACTATCTTGTATCAACCTGCGAGGATAATTATGCACAAATTACTGTTTAAACTTGCAGCTTGTCTCCCTTTCACAAAGCCCCATGCCTGTCCATTGCTCTTCCCTGAAGTCTGAGAATGGTGTTTTTCCTCTTGCCCTCCCTGAGATGCTAGACTCTCTAACATGAATCCTCTGGTTTGAGCTAAAAGCTTTTAAGAAAGGAAAAGCTCTGGTTTGGATTCTGTTGCCGTGTGTCACATCTCACAGGTGGAGAACTGGCCCCTTTTATCTTCACATGTGAGTTAAATTTCATTTTCTCTCAGCAGTGAAGTTCTATAGCTGGCTGCCACCGCTGCTTCTGTTGCTCAAGTCAAGTGGGATTTTCGGAATGGGGCTGGAGCAGTGCATGCGTCCTTAAGGAGGGGAGGTGGTGTGAGTGGTGTGGCTTCTGCTCTGTTGAGTGTGAGATGCCATTGATTGGAACGTGCCTCATTCTTCTTTGTCACACTGTGAAACTGTCAAACTAACACTGTCAAAGGTAATTTTCAGACACCGTGATCGTAAGATGCGTCACGATTTCAGAACGTTTTAGAATAAGTGAAATATGACATTGATAATGGGACTGACTGTAAAATCCTTAGCTTTTCAGGCAGTTTCATTGAAACTGTAGACATGGGGATTTGGAATGCCCAGACATTTTCATCACTCAGTGACCTTCATGTGACCTTCCAAGTTACTGTAAAAAGAGTAATGCGCCTGGTTCCTCTATGAGGTAGGAAGAAGGGGACCATTAGCCTTTCATCATGTATGAGAAAACTGGAAGAGATGGATGGTTTCTGTTATGTCACATTTTTTCTATCTGACTTTCAGATGATCACATTCAATGTATTTTCATTCAGCTTAATGTAAAGTTTTTACTTTTAAAATTGGTGGCCAAGTCTCATATAATTCTTAGTGCTAAAAAAATAGTATTGTCATTCGACGGTGCTTTTTGCTTTAGGACAGAAAATTGTACTGTGCTTATTACTGTCACTTTGGGCCACATGGTGATGTCTTCATCACCATCACACCATCTTCATCATCAAGGAGGGCATGGACAACTTGAGCATCTTAAAGGAAGATCGACTCAGGAAGTCTTTTCATTTTCATGAGTAATGCTTGGGACCACCTGCTAGAAAACTGCAAGCACAGGCATAATTTTCCAGGCACTAGCTAATTTAGTATCTGCCTGCATTTCAGGCATCCCAACTGGGGTCCCCTCTTAAAGGCACACAGTTCTTTCACACCTTCACCAGTGTTGTCCAGTGTGTGCCCCCCCCACCCCCCAGCAGGCCACAGCCCAGATTCCTCATCCATTATCTCCTTCGTTCTCCCCAGGTTAATCAGGTCCTTTGAGCATGGTCGTCCCTGTTGGCTTGTCAGATGAAGACATCAAGTCTTAGGGAAGGAAATGCCTCGACTGCAACCAGAGAGCTCTGAGGTGGTGGGCACTAGGCCCTTTCCACAGTGTTCTCTATTTCCACCAAGGTCCAGGAGACCCGAACAAGCCAGCCCTCTAAAATAACTGTGTGATGGAACAGGCTGAGGATTTTGCCAGGTGATGCAGGCTGAGGCTTACTTTTGCTTTAGTCTAGGCTCTTTGGGTTACAAGGAAAACATTCACTTTGAGTTAGCCAAAAAGGAGCAATTTGTTGGGTATTTCATGGAAAAAAGGGTAGGCAAAGCAGCCAGACCTTCCAAGGACAACTCCTTTGTGAGTCTTGGCATTCCAGGACCCCGTGGTCCCTTGTTCCTGCTTCATCATGTGTCCCCGTCGGCTCTGGCTCTTCTGTTTGTTGACAGGTTTACTTGGAGCAAGGTGGCCTCATTGCCTCCTTTACATCCCTCAACTTGGGCATGCAGTTGCTCTGCTCAGGAGATAATCTGCAGCCAGCTGTGTTTGGTTACTGTATGTGGTGTTGGTGCAGCATTTCTTAGAGATTGGGGTCATGCTTAGCTGTTCACGGCTTCTGCGAGGTCTAGAGTCCTTTCTTACTGTGTCTACTCCTTGGAAGTTGAAAAGTTGCTTTTCTGGAACAGCTCATGGCTGTGGAATTTTGCGATGCTTCCACCTGACTGTCCTCTTATTGTTGGGGTGGAAATTGATTGCTTTATACTTACCATGCATCAGCTTTACGGATTTGAGCTTTGCTCTTCCATTTCCATATCGCGGCTGCACCAACTGGGCAAAGTGCCAGCATTTATCCTACTTAATGAGGTTAAATGGAAGATATGAAGTAGGCAGTACACCCTGATTATTGTGGTGGAAGTTATACCAGTTATATTGGAGGCTGAAGGTATGGAGCAGTCCAGCATGAAGACCAAGCCTTGGGCCCTGCCTGATGCCCTGTTCAGCTGCTTCTGCAGTTTCTTCCTGGTGTCCTGGACTGAGTTTCTTGTTCTCTTGGTATCTCGCCTTAGCAGCTTCATTGGGTCACGGTGATGGTGTCTGGCACGTAGGGAGAGTGCAGTAAGCATGCTCTGGCCAGCATTGTCACCGGCCCCTTTGGGCTGGGGTGGAGGTATTGGTGTCATCTGTGGATGTCTGGTTTTGGCTGCCACTTTGGCTCTGGGGAGTGGACAGGTGATGGGGAGTCCTCTGTACATGGACATTAGTCCACGTGCTTTACCCTTCCTAATGTTCTGTCTTGGAAGCAAGCAACTTGTCAGTGCCAAGAGTGATCGTGAGGCTTCTTAATAGCAGATTTCACTTGTGGTTTGGAGTATGAGTTGACCCACATCTAAATCCTTCTCAATCTAATCGTCTTTGCTGTCCTGTTTGATCTTGTAAATATTAATTTAGTCTGTTTGTACATGTGGTTTTCAGTGGTCCCAAGGTTAATCCCTGCATTTTGCTTATAAAGTAGTCATAAGAGGCTGGGCACCTTGTGGAGGACTTAGAGCCGACTTGCAGACTGTGCTGAAACTCAATGAGTTGGCTGAAGGAATTCCTGCTCTAGTTGTTCGTTTCCAGAAATACTTGGGGCATAAACAACTGATACCTTTTCCCATTTGTTGGCAGAACCGAGGGATGCCAGACCTTGTCTCCTCTCAGGATGCTCAGAGGAGTCCTAGCATGGTCACTTAGGACTCTGTCTTGAGGGCCCATTGTATGCAGAACCATATGCTTGACCTTGGGCGACCTAGAACTGGACAAGACCCTGCAGTCACGGTGCTTCCAGGACAGTGAGAGGAAGGCAGCAATGCAGGTCCACATGGTACAGGGCAGAAGGTAGTAGCTAAAGAGAGACCTTACTGAGCTTAGCGGGCAAATCCTGGTGGGTACATCTTAGAGACAACTATGGGAGGGCACCAGTGGCCCCAGAGGGATGTGTGGTCATCCTGATGGGCAAACCCAGGGCGTAGGGAAGAGGATGGGAGAATATTCCAGGTTGGAGGGCCAGTTTGAACAAAGATTTTAAAAACAAAAGCCAGAAAAATACTAGGTTCTTAAATGTCCAGTCTAAGAAATTAGATTCACAGGTTACCATCTTGATTTTTTTTGCCATATTTCCAGGCTGTCTTTATTTTAATGTCTTTAAAAATAGACTCACATTTTTTAATACATTTCCCTTAAAAAGGAAATGTATTACTTAATCTATTAATTATATATATATTTTAAATAAATATCATAGTAAGTATGTAGTCGCTGGAATGAAAACCAGTGCTCCCCGGGAACCACCAGGAATCACCTGGCACGCTTTGGTGAGGCTCAACTGTTTGGCCTAGGGTGCAAGGCGCATAAAAGAGAAGGGCGAGAGGGCCAGGCAGGAAGGCGGCGCTCAGGAACCTGGGTCACTGAAAGGAGCAGACTTGGACACCTGACAAATAAATGGCAAGCCCCTAGTGGACAGCAAGCCAAAAAGACATTAAGTGTCATGAGAGTGCTGCACCAGGGAGATAAGACACCATCTGGACCAGAATTGGAAACAAGCCAAGAAGAAGGGTATATAAACTCCCCTCTCAGACAGCTCCTCGGCTCAGCCCAGATCTCCACGTCAGCCAGGTTTGCGAGCCCCACCGATCATCCATCCGTCGAGACTGCTGAGACTCCGCTGCTCTGACGGCTTCACGACCCGCGGAGCCTGTCTGTCCTCGATCCTCGGACCATCGGCTGGAGGGAGTTCTGAGACCAGCCGTCGTCTTCTCTCCGACTAAGATACATTGCATTCGGGGTCGTCGGAACTGGCAAGGCAGAGAGGACTTTGGGCTATTTGATTGAGGTGTGTTTATTTGCCATACGATTTGATTGATGTGTGATATTAGGAGTATTAAGGTTTGTGTTATGCCGAGTGTATCAAATAAAGCCACCTTGTTTGGAACCAAATTCTAGTCACTCGCCTCTCTGCCGGAGCGACAGTCTGCAGCTAGGCTGTGGTCTATGACCTGCTTCTGCCATCTCCTAGCTTCGTGACTTCGGGTGTGTTGTTTGTGTCTCTGTACTTCCGTTTTCTCACGTAAAATGGGGTTGGTGGTAGTGTCCTCCTCATGGGGTGATTGTGAGGGCCGAGGTGGTATCTGTAAGTTGCCTACTCCAAGGTGGGTGCTCGGGAACTCTCTCTGGGTTTCTGAGGAGGAGCGCCCCATGCTCTAGCGCTCTCTCTCTGGTGTGCTGTGCTCAGAGCCTCGGGCCCATCCTGGAGAAATCAGCGCCTACCACCCAGTTGCTTTTCTCTGTAGCCAGCCAGCTCGGGTTCCCGAGCAGCCCCGCTGTGGAATCAGTAAGGAGCACACTCAAGAACAATGGAGTGGACAGATAATTGCAGCTAATCTGGAGTGGGGTGCTATCTCTCTGCACCTGGGTTTGGTTGGTTTTTCACTGTGGAGAGCTTTTTTGTGTGTGTGCATTTAAGTTCTGCCTTTGAAATGTGACTGCTATGAAGAATTATTAGGCTTCATCCCGAGAGCTGTTGTATACTTCAAAATATGCAGCTTGCATAACTACCAGGTAGCTTCTGAGTGGAATTAATCTTATTATTAAACCTCAGAATAGAGGCTATTTGCAGATTAGGTGACAGATCTTCTCTAAGATGCTTTGCTTGCTCCTGGAGCAGAAGTCTGTAGACGGATAACCAATCTCTTTGAAGGAAACAAAGAGTAAAATTGTCTTAGGTCATTGTCTCAGAGTCAAGAGACCCAGGGCCTTGCTGATGCCCTGTCCCTGGGTGTTCCCTTTCTTGTGGGTGTCTGCCTCTGCTTGTAAGAGCTACGCTGCCTCCCACCCTTGCCGCCTAAAAGCTAACGTTTGGACTATGTGAGATAAGTCAAGAATTGAATGGTGCCCATGTCATTTTCTCCTGTTTCCCTTTTCCCCGGACCAATTTGTGTTATTGCTCATCTTTGGTGCAATTGATCATAAACTAAATGCTCTTGTCATAGTTAAAATGGAAAGGAAAAGGACCTGCTTTGGTACCCTAGTCTCCTGCATTGGATTTCTTCTGGATTTAGTGTGGCATGTGACACGTTATTTATCAGCAGAACCTTCTGTGAGGGCAGATGTGTTCTGTAGCCACATAATCCAGTGTGGTAGTACTTGAAGTGTGGCTGCCGTTACTGAGAAAACTAAACATTTAATTTCATTTAATCTTTGTTAAGTTTAAATAGCTACATGGAGCTAACGATCACTGTTTTAACACAGATTTGGAGGCCAGAAAGAAGCCTGGGCCACATTGACCTATTTTAGCCAACTTTTTCATTGCTGTGACCAAAAAACCTGACAGGAACAACTAGAGGAGAAAAAGTTTTTTTGGGGACTCATAGTTTCTGGTCTTGGTCCATAGATGGCTGATTCTGTTGCTCTGGGCCTGAGGTGAGAACAGGACATCGTGGTGGAGGAAAATGGATCAGGACATCATATCAGGAAGCAGAGAAAGAGAGGGAGAGAGGTCTCACCAGGGACACAATAACCCCAAAGGCATGCCCTTAATGACCCACCTCCTCCAGCCACACCCTACCTACTTAGGGTGAGTAGGCTGATTAGGTTAAAGCTGTTACCTGGTCATTTCACCTCTGAATTTTCTTGCATTGTCTCACACATGATCTTTTGGGGGACACCTAATATCTAAACCCTAATACCCATCTTCGCCATTTCCCACTTAGTCTTACTGTCTCCGCAATCTTCATACCCAGCTCAGTGGGAGTGGGAGGCAGAACAGAGCTTGGGTGGCCGAGGCTGTTACCATGGGACGAGTGGAAAAGCAGTCTCAGTCTGGACCAGGGCAGGCCTCTTTCTTGGTTAGATTTTAGATGGTACCTTTGGCGTTTAGTTAATCCTTACGGAAATTCACATACCAGCTATCTCTAATTCTTTCCCACTTTGGAAAGCATACTGAAATGTGGACGAGAGGTGGAAATAACCTTGCATCTAATTTATTAGTAAATAGTTGACAGTTTTAACAGTCATCAGGAACACGTTATTTGGGATGGATGTACCCCACAATTGATTACAACCACTGCTTCTTGACATTTCCGCTGAAAAAATCAGCTAGCCATTCACAGAAGGCTCTGTGTGATGTGTGGTTGTGTGTATGGGTATGTTGAGCCTTGGGTTCCTGGACAAGTAGTGATGGGAGAAGCACTGGTTGAAGCCATCACGGGCTATTCGAGTCATTGCGTTTACCAGGTGCCAGCCAGATGCTCAGATGTGACAGTGTAGTAATGTAAAGGCCCCCATCCATCTGGGGGAGACAGAAATGTGGACATCACATCAGGTAGTGAGGCTGAGTCCTTCAGAGGTGGAGTCTGCATGCCAAAAGACCAGAGAGCTGGGAGGCGCTTTACATGGGCTGAGGGCAGGCCGGGTGGGGGTGCAGAGCCTGTGTGCAGGGGACCAGCCCGCAGCTCTCTGAGCACAGGGCAACTGCGGGAAGTCTGGCTTTGGGATCTTTGAAGGCATTGTGCTAGAGTTGTAGCTGTTAGCACCTTTTACTGTCAGAAAAGGTACTCTTTTTTTTTTTTTTTTTTGCGGTACTGGGGATCAAACTCAGGGCCTTGTGCTTGTGAGGCAAGCACTCTACCAGCTGAGCTATCTCCCCAGCCCAAACTATCTGTAGTTTATACTGATTTCTTCCCGTTCTTTCCCCTGTGAATATAATAGGCCTGGACCTGGTCTCCAATTGAGTGACTTTGCTTGGTGGGCATCTTCAGCCACAGTCAGGTGGTTAGCTGCCACCCACAGCCCTGTGGACTGGTCAGTGGTAGCCTTGCTGGCAGCCACCCTCCTTGCCTTGCACCCTGACTGCCTCTTGTCTCCGCCTGCTGCTTCCACGGAGCCTTGTGTAGTCATACTACTCCATTTTCTGTCCTGGAGACGTGGTTGTACTTTCTAGATTTCCCTTTTGCCAGCGTTGTGCCTCTTTTCCAGGATCCCCTTTTCCCTTCACTCCTTTCCAGATCCTAACATCCTTAAAGGCCCACTTGCCCTCACTTCTTCAGGGATGTTTCCCATGTCACCTAGTTGTAACTGGAACCCATATCTCCTGATTTACAGTTAAGTGTGTTGTGTAACACCTTGGTGTTTGTTAAGTTGGTAACAAACATGATCAGGCCCATTTCACAGTGTAAAATATTTTACTGATCCAGTTTCTTGGGGTTGAACTCTAGGATTCTAATGTTACAATTAACAAAAATTGTTTTAGAACACTAAACACACACACACACACAAACACACACACACACACACACAAATTCTGGATTCTTTAGAAGAAATTTTACCTTGTTTGATTCTCTTTGAATTTCCTCTGTTTCTCTATGGCAATGTTTTCAGTTTTCTACTTTTCCTGAGAACTCAGTGTGTCGTTAGGGTGAAGTGGGGTGCCAGGAACCAGTCTTGGTGACAGTTGGTGGACCAGAGGTGGAGTACACAGCTGCAGAGAGCTCAGATTGCTTTGTTTTGTTTTTTTCCCCAACCCTTTCTGGTCAGAAGGTCCAAATGTTCTGGAAGTCTTCTGCTGTTTTCCTGCTTGGACTGACCTGGTACGTGCTAGATGTTCAACCATGTCTTACCATCTTGTCCCTGAGACCTGCAAGAAGCAGTTGGGCATTGACTCTGACTGTCCTCCTGCTCCTTGCATGCTGCCTGCCCCACTCAGGGCTCAGGGGTCACTGTGGTGCTGTTGCTCTACATCTGGTTCCAAATACAAGCACATGCATACAGAATCTTATCTCAGGAACGCTGAAGTTTTTCCTTGATTTTTCCCACAGTCTGCAGAGCCTGACTTAGGGCTGCACAGGATTAAGTAAGATTACCAGCATCTCCTTTGTGTCTCTCTAGTGGATCTTGTATGAATGTGTCCTAATAACTATTGATATCAAGTTCATCCCTCAAGAAGCTAAGACCGACCTTTAGTGTCCTGCTGAGGTTGCAGTTTTCTGATGTGTTTTTCTTGCAAGTAAAATCAATGGAGATAAATCTCAGGAACTTTTCCTGCACAGTGAGCTGGGTGGGCCCTGCTGCCGGGGTGGACTCTTCCATCCACATGTCGTGTGCAGGGCTGTTGCACCAGTGTCGATCGACTGATCCACTGCTCTTAAAGGTCACGCTTAATCACATTTCAGGAAGATGGAAGAAGATGCCCTGCTGCCCAGGTTCCATGGTGACTTTGCGCTCTCCTTTGCTGCTATTTGCTTTTAACAGCACATCTCTAATTCACTAAGCAGTTACACTGTGCTTAAAGGGCAAAAACCCAGTGTGCATTTTTATCTTGAAAATTAGTCACAGCTAGTCGGCTGTGGTTTAGAAATGGTGCAGTTTGCTCGTGGAATCCTAACGTGAAGGGGATGACACCCCAGCATGCTGCCAAAGCCCTGCTCTCCACCCCTGTGACACGGTGTTGGATGAAGGACGGGAGGCGGCCAGAGTGGGTTGGCTCCTCCGAGTGGTTGGTGAACCAAGCTGACAGGTCCAGAGGGTTCTGCTGTTGGCCTTTCATGTTAGGCATGGTGCTGTAGAACAGATGGAGGAAGGGCCCTCCTTGACAGTTTGGGAGGGCGGGGACCTTTAAGTTATGAGGAATCAAAAGAACAGTTTAGTTATTAGTGGTGTTCTGTGTGACAGCTTGACATTTTGTAATTGTCCACAGAGACCAAGCTGCTTTGGAGTGGTGTTCTTGCAAATGTGTCATATTAATTTTTTCCCTAATAAGGAGGAATGGTCTGATGTGAATAGTTGTGAACAATTTCACATTATTAACCATCAGCTGTAGGAGTGTTCTTCCCAGCCACTGTGGAAATGAGGGCAGTCATGATTCCTGCACTCAAGAAATGCCTTTTCCCATTTCTGAGAGAAAACATTTGGTGAGAAAATCTATAACATTACTTAGTACCCTAAGAGAGAACAAAAAAAAAATTAATATTTTGTCTATGAGGGTAGTTGATTGTTGTTTTTTCAAAGTAAAATGTACTTATTATTCCAATCTGCAAAGCAGAAGGAAGGAAACAAAAATCATCTCTAGTCTCACTGTAATCATTCTTGACTTTTTATACTTTCCTTCCTGGTAAACGTATTTGTGTTTAACTTTGTTGTATTCATTCTTCATACACAATGACAATTGTCACCACCCTGTTTCCTACTATATCCTAAGTTTTTTTTTTTTTTTTTTAATGTTGTTGTGTGGTATTGTTAGATGGTATTCAGAAATTTTAAATTAAAAAAACCTGTATAGATTCCATACAATTTTCCTATTGTTGGAAATTTCATTTTCCAGTGTTATAAATATCAATGGAATAAACATTTTTGTTTAGGAGAATTTGCTAAGGACAGAGTCCCAGAATAAATATTGGGTCAATGAGTACTTTCCCCTCCCCAGGATTTAGACATCTTTATTGTAAAATCATAGGTTTCCCCTTAACTCACTGCAAGGTGCCGGATGGACCAAGACATGGGGTGTGTGCGCACGCATGTGCCTGTATATGTATTTCCAAAACATATAAAGTCAAACATTTTAAAAATTTTAAGCAGTTTGGCTTTAAACTGAATGTTACCTGCGTATGGTGGTTGTCTTCTGCCGTTTTGCAGATTGATACCCTTCATCCTCCTAATGATCTGTCTCTTACATCGTTTACTTCTCGCACTCTGCCTCACCTTTGTAGCTCCAAGTATGTGCATGCCACGTTGGTCTGTATCTCTCATTTTCTCTAGAGGAAAGAATCAAAGCTCTAAAGGCACTGAGATCCCTGCAGCAAATACAGTTTCACGACACACACACACACACATTTTATTTCTTTATGCTTTATTTTAATCCTGATACTTTCTAAACACGTTTTATTTCTTTATGCTATATTTTAATCCTGATACTTTCTAAACAGTGCTCTGAAAGGTACTTAGAGTTTGGTCTCTCTAGTGCTCCAGTTACATAAAAGCAGTGCTCAGAATCTGGAAGGGCAAATATGAAGGTGTTATATGAACACTACGCTTTACCCCTTCTATTTCGGGGGGGTAGTGTTGAAATTTTAGGGGAAGATTATAATGTTTGATGTGATAAAAACAAGCATTCAGAAAGCTCAAAAGTGGTGATTTTGCTCCTTCATTGAGGAATAGAAACCTGAGATCCCCTGTCTTCTCATTACATAGATGCCAGCATGCTAGGACTATTAGATGATCACCTGAAGTGGCTTAAATTCTGTTTTAAAAGGTGACTAACAGTTTGCTTTTTTTTCCATATACAGTTCTGTGAATTTGAACACGTGTACAGATTCATGTAGACACTACTACTCTTGGGATCTGGACACTTCTATCCCCTCAAGAAATACCTTATGCTCTGCCTTTGTGGGCATAACCTTCCCCTCATTCATAACCCTCAGACTATGGGGGATTCCTCAAACTACAGTTGACTTTTGGAGAATGTCATATGAATAGAATCCTTTTGAATCTGACTTCTTTCACTCAGCATAATGCCTCTGAGATCATCCAGGTTGTGTTTGTCACGGGTTCATTCCTTTTTATTGTTCACTAGTATCCAATTTTATGGATGTACCACAGATTGTCCATTACCCATTGAAGGACATTTGGGTTGTTTTATGTTTATGGCAATTTTTAAATGGAGATTACATAAACATTTTTTGTGTGAGATTGTGCTTTTTTTTGGTGTCATGTCTAAGAAATCTCTTCCTATACCTAGGTCACAAAGGTTTTCTTCTAAAAGTTTTATAGTGTACATTTTACATTTAGATCTTTGACCCATTTTGAGTTAATGTTTGTGTATGGTGTAAGAATGTAACTTTGTCTTTTAACATAAGAATATCCAGTTGTCCCTGCATCATTTGTTGGAAAGACTATTTGTTCCCCACTGAACAGCCTTGATGGCTTTGCTGCAGTCATTTGACCATAATTTGGGGGTTGATATTTCTGGATTCTTAATTCCAGGCTGCTGCATGTCTTCCATTGATCTGTATGTCTACCTTATTTTAGCTTTATAGAATGTTTTGAAATCGTTAAGTATAAGTTCCCCCAAATTCTTTATAAATAAACTGTTTTAGCTATTCTGAGTCCTTTGCATTTCTAACTTTTAGGATCATCTTTGTTAAACTTGGAACATTCCATTCATTATTTCATCAGTTGTGTTTTCTGGATTAACTCTTCCCTCCTTTGGTGACGTTGATGACACAAATGTTAGTCCTTCCAGATGTTCACGAAGGCTCTGTTCTTTTTTGTTTTCAAATCATTTTTCTTTTCTCTTGGTAATCCTGATGGGATAAATTCTTGCCTAGAAGTCTATTTTCTGTTCCTGTGTCATCTCCATTCTCTTCTTGAGCCCATCAGACTCACTTCCAAATACCCCATTTACTCCTCTTTATGTCTTCTGTTTCTCGATTGAGATGTCGTTTTCCCATTCATTTCAAGACTGTTTGCCCTTACTTGTTGGGATGTTTCTATGATGGCTTTCTAATGTCTTTGTCAGAAAATTCCGTTTCCCTCATGAGGGCATCTTTACACATGTGAATTTAAATTTTCCTGATCCTTCATAAGCTGAGTAATCTTGGATTATGTCCTGGGCATTTTAATATTATGTTAGAGACTCTGGACTCTCTTTTAATTCTACAGATAATATAGATATTTTTGTTTAAGCAGATGTTCCACCCTGTTGGACTCGGTCTGCAAATTGACATCAGTTTTTTACGGGTTGTGGTTTCACCCTCCGTTCTGTTTTCAGAACCACTGCATGCCTATTCTCATCAGTCTCGTGTGTGTCGCCCAGTGTCCAGTGTGCAACTTTGTGGTCATCGGGCCCATAGTTCAGTTCTTAAATTCTGTTTTGCACTCTCTGGGGTCAAATCCATGCCTGGCAGGTTTAGAGGTAGGCCAGGAGTTTGTCAACAACTCTCTGATTCACTTGCCCAAGTGCCTTATTTCTGTGATCGCTTGACTGTTTCCTTGGGGTTCTTCTTTCTGGTTCCCTGGAAATATGGAGCTTTGTTTGTCCTGCTCTGCTGTGTACTTTTACAATTGGACTGTAGACAAACCAGTAGAAGGGCAGAGAGAATAAGAGCAGAGGTTGGCAGGGTGTTCCTCCGCTCTGAGCTCTCCTGAGCAGAAGGGAGGTTTCCCTGCCTGCAAAATGCACGGCTGTTGGGCCCGTTTCCACCATTAATGCTGTGGTCACCTCCCCTACCATTGCCTGGGGGCAGGGATCTGAGAGAATGGAGAGAAGAAAACCCAGCAGGTGACTTTCCCTACCCACATACATGATTTAAAGAAATAACCGTGGGATCTTACTAGACATATTACCTTGTAATTTTCCTTCCTTTAGTGTGTCATGTATAAGATCATATTCGTGCACAGCATGCATGTGATATGCAATTATATGAATCTATTGTAATTTCCTTTTGTTGGTAGATAGACTGCCTAGGTATTTTGTTTAAAAATACACTGTATGGAGTGTTCTGGAACATGACATATCTTGGCATATTTGGTGTAAATATTTGTCATTAATTTCTTTAAAATTATTAATATTAGGCTTTTTTGTTTTTCCATGCATCTTCCTCATTTGTTGCCTGACTTTTGATTTTGTGCAGTTTTTTTTTTAGAAACATACACAACTTTAAAGTTTTTATTTTGTTAAGTCTGTTGGTCTTCATTGTGTTTTTTGTCTCTTTCAAACTTAGAAAGTAGTTATGAAGCCAGGTGTGGTGGTTGAGGCAGGAGAATCACAAGTTCAAAGCCAGCCACAGCAACTTAGTGAAGCCCTGTCCCAAAATAAAAGTAAAAAGGACTGGAGATGTAGCTCAGTGGTAAAGAGCCCCTGGGTTCAGTCCCAGTACAAAAAGAAAGTAGTCATGAGACAGTCATACCTTTTTGTCCTCCCTTTTATTTCCTGTGATCTGATTGCGTTATTTACCTCGAAATATCTAAAATAACCTTTGGTATGTGGTGTGAGGGAACACTTCAAATTAAACCTTTTTTTTTTTTTGCTTGTGTGCTGGGGTAGGAACCCAGTGCCTCAGACATACTAAGCAAGTGTTCTTCCTCTGAGCTACATCAAGGGTGACCTGGAATTGAGATCCTCCTGCCTCAGCCTCCCGAGTAGCTGGGTTGCAGGTATGCCCCACCGGGCCCAGCTCCTTTCTTGTTACTGATATGCATTTTCAGTGAATTAAGTAAACTTTGTTAATGGCAGCCTTCTTATTAAATGAAACTCACCAGAAATGAAAAATATTAAACGGGTGTCTTCATTTGACTGCCCTCCACCAGTGAAATTCCGCCATGGAATTTGTGGGAAAACATGTTCTGCTTTTGATCATTTAAGCAGATACAGGATTGTCCTTGAGCTGTGAGGTCAGCAGACGCAACTGTAAAGCAGAGAGTTACAAACAGACTCAGCTTGCAGACCCAAACATGGTGCTGTGAGCAGAACTGGTGCCGGTAGAGGCCTGCCTGGGGAGGGGTCTGTCTCACCCCACCCTGCCCTCTGTTCCTGTCCTGCAGGAGAACGTGTCATGGGCTCCTGTGCCTTGGGAGCTTCTGGTGCAGGGCTGCTGAAAAAGTGGGGGAGTGAGAAGTCAGAGCAGTAATAGAATGTTCCACGTGCATCCTAAACCAGCAAGCACTGTGCGAGGCGCTTTTGGTTGTTTCTAACCCTAGGTGCAGCCCTGCAACACCGACACCCGCAGTGTCACCCCTTTCACAAGGAGAAAACTGAACCCAGCCAGCTAGGTGACCTGCCCAGGCTGCAGCTTCTAGGCAACGGAGCCAGGACTCGGCCAGTTCCAGACCTGGTGCCCAAGCACTCTCCTCGCCTCCCTCCCACCCGCCTCCCGCCTTTTGTCCTTCTCTGACCTTTTCTTTTTCCCTTCAGTTACATCATGAATCACTTTAAAAATAACACTTTAAATTATCAAAGTGGCAAGTTTATTATAGAGATTTTGGAGAATACAGCAAGTACAAGGAAGAAGTAACACCACCAGTTGGCGTGCGACCACGGTGGCCGTGTCTTTGCCTGTGCCCACGGGCCTCCTCGTGCACGTTGCGGCCTTATCTTGTCCTGTCCTCAGTTGGGTGGCTATCACCGCTCTCACAGATGCCACACTCCTTCCGTTTCCACTGTGCTTTAGAGCTTTGACTTTCATATCCCAGGAATCTTTTTTCCTAAACCATAAATTATATTACTGATTGTTAGAATTCCTGTTTACTTTTTTTTTTTTTGTTCCGGGGGTTGAACTCAGGGACACTTGACTGCTGAGCTACATCCCCAGCCCTATTTTGTATATTATTTAGAGACAGGGTCTCCCTGAGTTGCTTAGCACCTCACTAAGGTGCTGAGGCTAACTTTGAACTCATGATCTTCCTGCCTCAGCCTCCCGAGCTGTCCTGTTTACTTTTGTTAACAAGAAATTTTGACAAGAAATAATCTCTTAGCTGGGTGCAGAGGCACACACCTGTAATCCCAGAGACTAGAGAGGCTGAGGCAAGAGGATCACAAGTTCAAGGCCAGACTCAGTAACATGATCAGGCCTTAAGCAACTTAGCGAGACCCTGTCTGCAAATAAAATATAAAGAAAATGGGTTGTGGATGTGGCTCAGTGGTAAAGCGACCTTGGGTTCAATTTCTGGTAAAGCCCCCCCCCCCCCCCCCCCCCCCCCGCAAAAAAAAGAAATCATTTCTTTGTTTACTCTTATAGCACATATTTTCATTTGGTCTCCATAATAGGGGAATCAATGTGGGTTTTTTTTTGTTATATTAGAGGTTTTATATATAGACTCTGCATACCACACATGTGGAATGTAAGTAAAATGAGGCAAGTCCCTGTGCTGCCACCAGCCTCAGAGCCACGGCAGGCAGCGTCCTGCCAGGTGCCGGCCCTCCTCAGCAGAGTCCTCTTCTCTAGTTCCTGCAGCAGACACTACCAGATATATTCTGAATTTTGAGTTTATTTTTATTTTCTGAAGGCAGATGTCTCTATTCCTTTTTTCAAATGGGAAAAGTGAACCCTTAGAAGGTTAAATGAGTTGCCCAGAATCTGGCAATAAAATCTCTTGATTCCAACACTGACTCTTAGGCTGCACCCTCCTCCTCTGGTGCTCATGGGATGTTCTCCTTGACTTTTACCCTCGTAATGAACATTTCTGAAGAGGAAGTGTGAACTGTTTGCAAGTGGAGCTTTTATTACTGAGATTCACATTTGCCTCCTCCTGATGTTCTTAGAAAGCTTACCCATCCCTCAGAGGCTGGACTGACTGACAGTCCATGGAAAGCGTGTATTCCTAGCTAGAGCTAGTGAAGGTAATGTGCACATGATTAATGGGGGCATGATCATTCCTTTTAAACAATCAATACCATTGTTCCAAATGAATAAACATATCTTGGAAGATAGCTAGCCTTTCCAAAAATCTAATGCCGGGATTTTCCACTGGATCCAGTTCAACTTTTTCTACTCTTTACAGCTCACATCAACACTGGGATTCAGCTGTGGGTTAGCAGTGAAGCCCAGTGGAAAAATCTTGCACTAATGGTATGTGCAGCGGAGTCCCTCCCAGAGCCAAGTCCAGCCCAGAGATGCTGGATGCTCAACGTGGCTTTGGCTGTGGTGATGAATCACAGTGGATGCAGATTGCAGCCACGAGACTGAGGATCCTGGGGACAAGAATCACAGGGATCTTGAGTCCCAGAGGCCAGTGGTCAGTCTGTTACTATGGTCACCTGTGCAGACTGTGGAGTCACACATGTCTTGACTCTGCTTCTCCTAGCCATGTGACCTGGGACAAGTGACTTTGCCTCTCTGAGCCTGGTTTTCTCATCTGTAAGATGGGGACAGCATTAGTACACACACATACACACTTAGAAGAATGAGTTTCAACAAGATATAAACAGGGTATAAATGGGATAATTTCTCTCTAGCTCTTATCTCAGTGCCTGGCACACAGTATGTGTTAATAATTGTCGTTGCCAATACTGATTGCAGTTGTTATCGTCATCACATCTTTAAGCCGGCTTCGTTTTGTAGAGAGGGAAATGGAGTTCCAGGTCTTACGGCCACTGGGACCACTCAGTGGCCAAGTAGGGAGGACCGTGCCAGCCTCTGGACTTCTGCGCACAGCACTTTCCACCCTGCCACCTGCCTGTCTCCACACATCTTCAGATCACGTACTTGTCACCTCCTCTGGTTCTCTGCAGTGCCGGCAGATCCGAACAACAGATGGTGCTGTTTTGAATTAAAACAATTTAACTCAAGATCCATCAACTGCCAACATCAAACACCCTTAAAAGAAGGAAAGAAACTCATTATCAAGAGTATTTAAGCAAAGTAGGTATTTAATCTATCTTAATCATTTGCATTCTTGAGAAGAAGAAAGCCAGTGGCAGCTGCCACCACAGGCCAGGCCCTGCGAACGCGCTTGCTCTTAATTGCTGCAGACTGAATGTGCCCCTTTGCTTCTCTGCCCCACGGAACTCATTTGGACTCAGGTCCTGAAGAACAAGTTTTTAAGCCACACTGAATATTTGAATACTTGAAAATTTAATTAAAAGTAATCTTTCTTTTTTCGTACATAAATCTGTGGCTGGGCATCTTCTGATAGAGCTTTGCCAAAATGCACACGGGCACAGTAGGCCTACTGACTCCATGTAGGGTTGTGATTGCAGTGCTGGGCAGGAAGTATGTATTAGTCCATATTTTGTGACTATAATGAAATTACCAAGGCTGGGTACTTATCAAGAAAAGAGGTTTATTTTGCTCATAGTGATGGAGACTGAAAGTCATAATAGCATAGTGCCAACTCTGGTGAGGACTCCCATGGCTGTATTGTCTTATGATAGATGGCACCACAGTTGCAGGGGTGCGTGTGGGACGGAGAGGTCACATGACCAGACAGGAAACCAGAGGGCAGTTGGGGAGTTGTCAGGCTTGTTCTTTTGTGACAGTCCTCTCGAGGGCCAACGTGGGTCCAGCAAGAGCTGCCTTAATCCTTCTAAGGGCACTTCTTTCAGTGGCCTCCCTCTGGGTTCCATCTCTCAAAGATCCCAGTGCTTTCCCACATCTAAACACTGAGGACGAATCCTGAACCCTCGAAGGATGTGCTCATACTGTGTGCAAACCATAGCTGCAGGGAACAGGTGAGCTCCGTGGACATTGCTCCTGGGTGGCAGGGCGGTACAGCCCTGCCTGGGGCCGGTCCCCATATGCCAAACGAGCCTTCCACGCTGCTCCCCATGTGCAGGCCATCCTGAGTTCTCCTCAAAGCCCAGGGTCCACAGCACTGACCCTCCTGCCCAAATCACAGAGCCCATGTGCAAGGGGGCATGGAGGCGTGAGCGAGGGAAGGGGCTCCTAAGCCTGTGGTGCCTTCCTCTGCTCCCTGAGCCTGCTGGAGCCTGTCCCGCCTGCTCCCCTCCCCTCTGCCAGGGAACTGCTCCTCTTCTGCCCCACCCTGGGCTCCAGGGACTGAAGGACAGGAGGCAGTCCTTAGGGGCCTGCTGTCTTTTTTTCTTTGATTAGTATGTTCAGTTGTACATAATAGCTGGGTTCGTTTCGACATAGTCATGCACACACGGAATGCAGTTTCCTCCATTAGTGCCAGTTCTCTTTGTTTCCCGCCCAGCCCTCTCTGCTTCCTCTCTTCTTGCTTTTCGCTCCCTTTTGTCCTCTGGCTGGAGATGCAGCTTAACCCCCCACAAGCATCAGTGGTCTGAAATGAGTAAAACAGTTGCTTGGCCCTTTCTGGAAAATCCTGCATGTGAAGGTGGAGCTGAGCGCAAGTGTGTGGCATGTGCCAGTGCGAGAACCAGAGTGCTGACGGAGCGTCATACTTTGTCACCTTTGATGCTCCTTATTGGGACTTTAGTGTCCTTGATCCAGATTCCAGCCCAGTGAGCTAAAAGGTCCCAGTGTGGAGAAGCTCCATCTGCTCCCAGCTGAGAGTAAACAGGCTGCCTTAGTATTGGTCTTCTGTGCCACACTTTCACCACTGTATAGATCTGAAGCCCTATTTATAGCTTTCCTGTGACATTTGTATGGAGGCTTTTGTCAGGTGACAGTGCCTCGGCTCCACCAGCGCCTTCTCCACGCCCCCTCAGCCTAACTGTTGGGTTCGAGTGTCTTAAACAGCTGTTCTTAAGTAACCTGCCCTGAGGTTTCTACCTAGTTTGGTTTAAACTGCTCTCCCACAGGGAAGAAAAGCAAAAAGGTGACGGCATTTTCTTTTTAATCTTTCAATAATTCATCTCCCTGCTGCAGGGAAGAGACTGAGGCTTCCAGTGGCTTGAAAGGCGGGGCTTTGTTTGGTGTCTGTTGGTCCCTGTGTGGGGACGACTGTGCGGAGCAGACCTGATGAAACTCACGGGCAATCAATTTGTATTTGACAACATTTTGAAAAGTGATGTGTAAGTAGTTGATACTGGTGCGTAGTGTGAGTGAGATTTATCATATCATAAAGTCTAGGCGAAGGCGAATATTGTGTATTTTCTCTTTATCAAAATGTCCTACTTTTTTATTGACATTTTTCACCCTGCTACAGTCCTTTGAAACAAAACAAACAAGAAGTGGAACTCTGAAATTTCAAAGCGATGAGAAAGGCCACAGAGGTGCCTGTCTTTTATGCAGGAGGAGCCTGTGGTCACAGAGGTGAAGGGTGACCCATCTCCAGTGAAAGCCTCTGGAGTTAGGACCCAGTCTCGTGTGGCCTTTTCCTGCCTGGGGCCAGCACTGGGCATGGTGGATGTCATGGGGCAACTGCACATTGGAAGGCTGTGGAGCAGGGCACACCTGCCTCCAGTTCCTCTTCTGTTCTTTCCTGGGACACAGTGTGTCCATTTGCTCTCCCTGTGATTCACATGAAGTACGTCTTCCATAAAGTGTACACTGGACTCAGGGTAGCCTTTGACATGGGATGGACGGGGTGAGACCCAACCTGAGTGTTGTCCTCTGTACCGTGAGATGGAGTGAGTCAGAGAACTGCTGTGGCTGCAAATCATGACAGTGCTGAGGTTCCCGTGCTGGGTACTCATGCACGTGGCCTCCGCCACAGCCTCAGGCCTGTGTATGGTTGTTAATGTTTTCATTTAGAGGTGAGGAAAGAAAGGCACACTGAGCTTAAGTCACCATGGTGTGGTGCACCTGGCCCCAGTGCCTTTTTTGTCACCAGCTCCTGAGTTCTCTCATGGGTAAATGACAGGCCGGGCACTACAGTTTATATGTGGGCTCTACTGATTGTTCTTTGTGGTTTCTTGACTTTGAAGCTTGGAAAGTTCCTCACCATTTAGAAATCATTGAGTATTCTGTCAGAAGACACATTGGCATATGGTATTCCTCACCATGTAGAAGTCCAAGTTGAAGCCAGAGGGACCAGACTCACACTATTTAATCGCACTTGAAACAATTCCTAAACCAGATTGACCTCCATGTTCTTGTCCTGGCCCTACCATGGACTTACTGGTTCTCTCTGCTCTAGCACCTGATCTTGGCCAGCAGGCTAGGTCCTTCAGCAAGGATGGTTGAGTCTCCCGTCCCCTGCAGTGGTAACTGTCTTGCCCAGAGTGAAGTTGGTGATGGCTGCCCCAGCCCCTTAGTGCCTCGCCCTGTGCCCTCTCTGCTCTGGTCTTGGCCTCTGCTGATGTGCGAACTTTCAGGTAGGCCCTTCCTCCACCTGGGGGGCTCCACCCTGACTCTCCTTCCACCTGATCGCCCAAATATCTTTGCTCGCCATCTTCTAGGCAAGCACCGTATTTGACTTTGCAGCTCCCCACTCTACGTCCCCCTCCCCACACACTTTAACAACCACCACACACTTCATCTTCTATACAACAAGCTCTTCACCGGAAAGGTTCTCATCTGCAGTCCTCTGCTTGGAGGCGGCGCTCTTGTTTATTTTGCTGGTGTAGCCCAGGTGTTTAGACAGGTACTCGGCCCGTTTTAGGAAGCGACCCTTAAACTTGGTGGATGGATTCATGGGAGTGTAGCCTTGGTGAAGCCACTTTCTCTTTGGGTCTTTAAAAAAAAAAAAAAAGTTAAGTAGCAGCTTGTGCTGATGAAATGTCATAGTCTCAGCTGTAACTTCTATCAACTCTGCATATGGGTTGTGTAGTGTGGCACTCAGCCACCCTCGCCCACCCCCGCAGGCGAGCTTCTTGAGCAGGGAGGATCTAGTGGTGCTGAGAGGCAGGTGACTTGTCAGTGCTGATCTCGAGCTCTCCGTACTCATCTCATTTCTGGGGAGGAATCTTGCTCTGGGGCAGCCAGAGCTTCCCCAGAAGAATCCCTTCTGCCTGGGCTGCAGCTGCTCAGCAGAACCCTGTCTGTTCTGCCCATTTTCTTGTGGTGGTGTTTCCTGGAGACTGCAGTGCTGATGTCCCCTTCCCGTTGTGTGCGCAGCCCAGGTTTCCTCTGGGTGCCTCCGGAGCCCGCCGAGCCATTGTTGCTGTGGGTTTGTTTGCACATTGTACCGCCATCTGTTCCTCTCCCATCCAAGCTCTAGACTCGGAACCATGAATTGCCAACAGCGCCACGCATGTCGGTGGCTTACTGTTTGTTTTTTAACTAGTCTTTCAGCTGTTAGAACCAGTGTCTGGGAAGCCTAGCTGACGCTTGGCTTGTGTGGGTGCCCAGGGCGGGGACTTGCCCTGGGAGCAGTCCCAGGTGTCCAACTCTGCTGTGCCCTGCAGACCTGTCATGTTTTCATCTGAGGGGACGCCCCTCAGAGGGTTGTTTGGGTGACCCCAACAAAGTGGCTTGTAGCTCCGGGTGGTACTGGTTTGCTCTGTGACTCCAGCCTAGCTTCTCCCTGGTGAGGGGATGTGAGTGGGACAGTAGCTGTGGAAGCTTCTCATCCCTGGTGGCATCTCCCGCTGCCTCCCTCCTTCCTTCCTGTGTGCAGGACCTGATCCTGGCGCTGTGCCGGGAGGTTCACCTTCCGCCTCTTGGGCCTTCTTCAGCATGTCAGGTCCCAGCTTACCTCTGCTTCACGTGCTGTTCCTTCTGCCTGGCACGTGCTGGTGTGGGTTTTCCACACCCATGCCTTCCCTTTATGCCATTTGTCACAAAGGTTATAACTTTTTAGTTTAGGACTTACCCATTTAATGTGGTCTATCCTTGGAGGCAGAAGCTCCATGAGGTTCAAAGTGTACCCCTGGCACCCAGCAGCACTGGACCTGAAAATGAATTCTCAGTATTTCCTCAGTGGATGGTGCCTTTACAGCCTGTGAAGTATGCCCATAGCGTATTTGTTTTTTGTTTTTTTTGTTTTTTTTTGCTACTGGGGATTGAACCCATGGGCTCTCAGCCACTGAACCACATCCCCAGCCCTTTTTAAAAAAATTTTTTAATTTTAGAGGCAGTCTTACTAAGTTGCTTAGAGCTTCACTAAATTACTGAGACTGATTTTGAACTTGTGATCCTCCTGCCTCAGCCTCCTGAGCTGCTGTGATTACAGGTGTGCACCCCTGTGCCTGTCATGTAATTTCTCTTTTACACATGTGGGGACTGAGGTAGAGAGATTTAATCCCTGGCCAAAGTCTCCAGGTAGTGAGTGGTAGGGTCAGGTCTTTTAGTTGTGCTCTTTCTCAAAAGCAGGTACATTAGTGACACACTAATTACTAAGAGAGCCAACAGAACACGTGACCCAGGAGAGCGAGCATTCCTACTCACTGAACAGAGAATTAGCTAGAGAATATGTCTGCTTCTAGCTCTTTCAGTTATTTCCGCAATGTCTGCTTCTCTAAACAACCCAGTACATGACTATGGTTAGGCTATGTGTCTGTCTGTCATTCTGGAATCGGCAGTCACAATTTAGAATGTCAGCTCGCATGGGCCTGGACTGGGAAGATGGGCAGGTGGGAGTGTGGAACAGACCCTGCCCTGGGACTCACATAAAATTTGCTCTATTGCCTCTGGCTGGTCAGGTGACAGTGACTGGTTGATTCCTGGCTAGCCGAGGCTTTGGCCTTGTTGCCACGTTGGTGCTTGAGCCTTCTCCCTGCCCTTGCCATCTGGGACCCCTCCTGTGGGAGCTGGAGTGCTGGGCTACCCCCTAGTGAGGACTGGCTTTGGCCTACACAGTTTTCTTAAACTTATTATGTTGAAAATACTTCCAGCTTTCAGAAGTATTGTAAGAATAGTTCAGGAACTCTGAACTCTTCACGTGGCTTTACCACATTTGTTTTGTCTTTGTCCTTATTACAATTTTTTCTAAGTCATTAGAGGGTAAACAGCCTGCATCCTGACCCTTTACTTCTACAGAACAAAGACACCTCATCCACAGCCACCAAACAGCAGTCAGGCTCTTTCGAAAGGCCAGAGTTTCATCCTTAGTACTAACTCATTCTCTTTTAGTTTTATTCATGATGCTGGGGGTGGAACCCAGGCCCCTCGGGCCAGGCAGACGCTCTACACCCCAACCCAACTCTTTCTTTCTAAGTCTCTGGTTAGAGTCCACTGCTGGATGCACCATGGCCAGTTCCCACAGAGGAAGGCGAGGTCATCTCCTGGTCTCATGACTACAGCATGGTGCAGTGAAGATCCTGGCGTATAGGTCTTTTGCCCAGATTGAGGATACATTGTAGAGGAGGAAGGAAGGGTGACCGCACTCACCATTCTGATTGGTATTGCCCCTTTGCCCTTCAGAACAGTTGTACCAGCTTACACTTTTAGTAAGACACGGCATGTCTGTCTATCTGTTTACCCCATGTTCTTTATTATCTAGTGTTTAGGCCTTTGCTAATCTAATGGGTGAACAAAAATACATCACCATGTTTGACCTCCTGTGTGTAACCAAGTGAAGGATGAAGGAGGGTGTGTGTGTGGAATGAAAATTGTTAAAAAGAAGCCTCCTCTTGTGTCGTGGCTTTTGTAAACTGGATTAGAGAAAGCAGAGGCTCAGGCTTGGGACTAACCAGGGAGCACCCAGTGTGTAGAGAGGCAAGAGACCTGTGCCCCCTCCCAACAGGGCATGAAGGAGGAGAAGTGGGTGGATGGTGTGGCTCTAGGTCTTAGAGGCTGGCTCTCGAGATGTACTAGATTGTGGGAAGTACTGGACTGTGGGAACGTCCCCTCTGTCAGCAGGGCTCCTTGGCTGCCTCAGCGAGCGTCTGCAGACTCCTGAAGGGGACCGGCCCAGTTGTGCCTGTGCAGGGAAGCCTTCCTGGCAGCCCTCCCCCGCCGCTGACTCCCGCCTGTCCTCTCTGGACTCCTGTTGCCATCTGACATCCTGCACGGTTGACTTAGGCCTTTTGTTTATCTTCTGTCCCATTTCCCTTTAGGAGTGTGTCTTCCACAGGATGGGGGCCTGGTTTTCTTGTTTATTCTCAGCACTGTCCTTAGAGCGGAGCTAGTGTGTGTGTGTGTTTTTAATCCTGTTTGTCTATTACATAATAATTATTTATTACCACTCACCATTGAATGCATGGAATTCTAGAAAGAAACTTCTAGGTGTTGGGCTCATTGGAG
Source organism: Sciurus carolinensis (assembly GCF_902686445.1). Taxonomy (NCBI): domain Eukaryota; kingdom Metazoa; phylum Chordata; class Mammalia; order Rodentia; family Sciuridae; genus Sciurus; species Sciurus carolinensis. The sequence continues at coordinate 4,418,890 of NC_062226.1, forward strand.
CTGGGATCAGCTGTGTGTCTTTGGGAAGGTAACAACTTCTCCAAGCCTCTCTCCTTGTTGGTGAAGTGGGCTTGTCAGGACCCTCCCTGTGTGTGTTGTGAGGATTTGGTACCTGGCACAAAGCAGACACTTGGAGGTCACTGCTCTTGTGCATTTCAGGAGTGCCAGTCATCTCTTCTGTTTACACACGGCTTGTTGGAGGGGCGCATGCACAGTCGTGTGCTCTGGCGAACCCAGAGTGCTTGGGCCCTTACCACAGACAGTCTCAGTCTCAACACAGACAGTCCCGCTTCTTACTTAGGACAGCTTTTTATAACAAAGGCCTGTATGTGGCCTCCTGCCTTTAGGCCAGACAGAAGGGGGAAGCCCTGGTCAGGTCCTCCACCTGAGTCTGTGGTAGAAGAGGAGGAGCCGTCCTGAGTTAACCAGTCGAAGAGACTATTGAGGACACAAGGAGAAAAGAGACTTCATGGAACCTTTCCAAACCCAGGCTCTCATTCGGAGACTTGGTTCCCCATCAAATGTTCATCTTTAGCCATCTTTGAGGCCTGAAAGTGAGCTGTGCCTTGTGATTCTTCTGTACCATCTTTAGAGAACGATTCTCAAGTCGCCTTTGTCCTTGGACAGAGCATGGTGATGGCGTCAAAGACAAGGACAGGCTTTATTAGGAAGCTAGTTCTTGGAGAAGTGAGAACTAGAGTTTGTTCTGCTGTCATAATAGGTGACTTCAGTGACCCTAAATCCTTGAGTCTGATGTGCTTTGATGAATTTACAATCTTGATGTGTCTATGAACACTTTTAAACTCTTTTTTTTTTTTTCCCCGTGAATCTAATAAAGGTAATCACTTGTTTTCTGCTTCAGATCTGTTTATATTTATGAGAGTTAATGATACAGTGTGCCTTTGGGGAAGAAAAAAAAAATTCCTCCTGATTCTTGAGCTTGGAGTGGGCAGGGCTGTAAGCCGCATCCTCTCTTCCCACCTATTTAATAAAGATTGCCGTGGCTCGTGACTCCCTCTATTCACAAGGGCCTGCGTGGTGGCCTGTGTTGCTGCTTCTGAGGTTGGCACTGTTATATTATTAATAACACTGATCACACATGCCTTGCATTTCATATAGAACATAAGAGGCTCACCTAGCATGAATGAAAAATCTCAAATTGAAAGTGCAGATGTTATAAAATTTTTAAAGAAGGGAATGTGTTGTGGTTGAACTTCTGAAATAAAGGTAGTGTTTTTTTAATCACCAAGCTATGAATGACCTTGGATTCTTGAGTTGGGGGGCGGGTGAAAAAGGACAGAAAGCCTCTTTCTCTTACCAGTATGCCAGATAGAATGGGGAACTCATCCAGAACACCAGGGATCTAAGTTACCCTCACAAGAGTGAAGGAAAGCAGCCACAGAAAGCCGGTGCTTTGGAGGCACGGTCCATCACCAAGCCCTCAGGCTCACAGTGTGGAGATGTCGGGACACAGCTGTGTATGCTGAGGCACCACACTCTGATGACATTTGATGGGGCAACCTTTGATGATGAATTTTCTTGCCCTTTTTAGGGGCGTAAAAGGAGAGGCGGGTAGAGTTTCACAAGACTCTAAATTTACCAAAGTTTTTCAGATTTTAATTTTCTTAGAAAAAATGTCAAATGATTGTAGATCCAAAAATGCCTTTGTTGGCATTTTAATGGTGCTTTGTGAGCCCAGTATGGAGTGCAAGTGAAAAGAAAAGCAGTTTCTTTCTCGGTAATATGGTATTGAATCCGAAGCCCTGGACCAACCAACCAATGTCCCAGGAATCTTCATGATTTATATATTGTATGTGATCTTTGCTTAAACATTGTTAACCTGTGCCCTTTACAGACAATGCTGGGTCAGAAAATGTCAGGGGAGCTTCGGATTGCTTTCATAATCGTGTAAAGAAAATTGTTGTCCTCAAAAATCCAGAGACTGTGACGGGCATTCCTAATAGAGACGAACACAGCACCACGCCGGAGCCTGCCTTTGGCTGGTGGGAAATGAAAAATATTTGAGTGAGATTCTTCTGTTCTGGACCAATTGTGAGGAAGAAAATAGGTTGCTAGCTGTCAGGCTGTTATAGAGTCTGTTTGATTTGTTGGGAAGGTGAATTCTCAAGGCAGGAGGCCTTTGAAGTGCTTACTCACACCCAGACAGTTTATTACAGACCTAGAGGAGGGCCATAAGGAGAGGGTGGCTGGGTCACTTGCTGTGAGTAGAGGGGGACAGGGCAGGCCAAGGAGAAGTCGAGGAAAAGACCCAGTCTTCCCTGGAACCAGGGGGACCAGGAGAACTGAGCCTGGTGTTGGGCTCCTGAGACCTGCCACCTCCTCGTGTTTGCATAGGTGAATGTCTTGTTCATCTCATCATTTAGGTCATTAAAAAAATGCTGAGTGAAGAGGAAGAAAGAGACAGTTCTTTGGCAGGGCAGGCGCGGCATGACTATTTTCAACTCCTGTGTTTTGAAACAACATTGGTTACTTCAGTTCAGCTCTTTCAGAAAGAAGAAAAAAAATCAAATGTGTGGGCGTGGTAGGTGGTTTTGGCAAATTGCAGACCAAAGTTGATTCACAGTGGCGCATCATTTCTTTTCAAAAAGTTTACTTTCTCTGTAAACACCAAATAGGAGCCTATAAAAACCCACAGTTTTATTCCATGAGACAGAATGTCTCACGATTCTCCAGAATTTTCCATCCTTTTCCAGTTTTCGTGGCAGTTGCCATTATGTTCTTCCTGTCTGTTTGCAGCCAGGGCTGGGCCTTGGGCTGGTGGCTCAGGACAGCTCCTCGCCTGGCCCAGGCCCTGCTGGCAGCAGTCCAGTTCAGCACCCAGCGCCTCCACCTTCTGATGGCAGTGCTTGCTCGCCAGTGGAGAAGCTCCGAAGCTCCGCACCTCATTATCTCTACAACCTGAGCAAATTTGCAAATTAATTGATGTGTGGGAGGGAAGGCATCTGCTATTGTAGAAACCTTTAACAGTGCGGTAAGGCTTGAGATAAAATTAAGTGTTGCTGTAGTAAACTAATAGCCCCAGGTGACGAGCGCAGTGGGCGCGGCTCACATTTTCAGGACCTATCTCTCTTTTACACTCAGGTTTTTTCCCAGCATAATGTTTATTTTCATCAAAGAAATACAAGCACAGAGTTTAAAAGGCAAATAAGTAATACCATGAGATTTGTCACAGGAGCATAGGTTTCTTGCCTGATGGTTCCCAGTGCCATTTCTCAGAGGTGACTCCTTTCATTCTTTCAGCTGTTTCTTTGGGTTCTTGCCTGCATTTTCCCAAGTAACTGGCCTCCACTGCTATTTTAACAGCTCGGCTGTGAAGGTGAGCATTCAGCTCTTGCCCCGCCCCCTTCTCTGTTCTTACTTTGTTGCACCATGGTGGTGTGTAGGCTGAGCCAAGTAGTGTACTATAAATTGCTCTTCCTCTTTGTGCAAGTTGGGTTATGGGGTCTCACCGTCTGTTGTGCAGATGTACCTGCTGATTGCAGGTGTCCTCGAACCCTGGGCCTCTCTAGATCAGCCTCTCCAGGGAGGACACCACATAGTATCTGATGGGAGCAGGATTCTGGTGTTTAAAAAGAATTATGAGAGCCACCTGTTTTTACCCTGCCCTACACCCAGCCTTCCTCGACACAGGGGGCCTGCGCTCCCTCCGCTTTTGGAAATCCGCAGTGCGGTTCAGCTAAGGCTTGACTTCTTCCCCTCCCAGCCCAGGGCTCCCTTCTGCACAGGGCTTCAGGGACTTCTCTCTGCTGAGATGGTGCTGGTCCATCTGCTTCCTGTCTTCTAAAATCTAGTTAACCTTTCTTTCCATTGTTCTCAGCCCCTGTTCTCTTCATCCTTGTGGGTTCCTACCTTTGTGTTTGTCCCTTTTCATCATTTCAGTGGTAGGGGGGACTCTGTTTTGCACATAGATTCACAGCATATTGACTTTGTATTTTAAGAAGTACGCTTTGATGTAATGGCTCTGCGTTTCCACGAAGGGTCTCCTTTTCATCACGCGGCTGTAAGACATCTGCGCAGACATCTGCACGTTGCGGATTTGTAACAGGCAGTAGTGTCTCCGGGTCCCTAGCAGGCCTTCTGAGAAGGGGTTCATGATGCAGCAGGACGGAGTGACGAGCTCCTGAGCTCCCGGGAGGAAAGCCCTGGCCTTGCTGTGCTAGCCCATGCTGGTTTAGCCCTCCCTTCCAGAACACCCTCTGGCCGCGAGTCTGTCAGCAGTTTGGTCCTCTGGAATGTCACAGCCAGGGTCAGGAGTACCTGCAGGGTGATGGCAGTGTTCAAAGCTGGGCTGTGCAAAGAAGCAGAGACCCTTTAGTGTTAGGCTAGGGGGAGTGTGTTAGACTTCAGGGTGCAGGTGGCTAGCCTGTGCCTCCTCAGATAGACAAATGTGGAACCTCCTCACATCCCTCCCTGGCTTTCAAAACCTGGACTTTGGCGACCAAGTTAAGGCACCTGCCTTCGAGAGGTCCTGCATTTTCCATGTGAGAAACGGCCTTTTCACTCCACATCTCTCCCCCTTTCTCTGCCTCCACCTTAGCTGTGGCCCAGCGTATTGACCTGTATATTTTGATTTGAGACTTTTGGACCATGTCCCTGCCTCCCCCTTTCTGTGCAAGGGTAATGTGAAATGCAGCTCACAGCCTGTTTCAGACCTTATTAAAACATCATTTCCCCTGCCTTGTTCCCAGATTTCTGTGCTTAATCATAGAAAGGCAGCTTGTTCAAATATACATTATTCTTGTTTGGAAAACTCTGTTGGCTTGTTTCCCTCTCCAGCCCCATCCGTATTTTGTAACCCTGCCTCACCAAGGCAGTACTTATTAAATATCATAATTTGCTCATTGGAGAATTTTTTGTAAACTTAATTAACTTTCTGTCAGTGTTTGAGTTAATTTTCTTCCTTTAATTTTAGCCTCCCTGGTTATGGTTTTCCAGACTCTGTCCTGTGTCTGTTAAAGACTTTGTAAACAGTTTTGAAATGCCAGTTGGTGATATATGGGCCTCTTTAACATTTCTTTGATTTATGTGCAGTGCTGTGGAAAAAGGCAAAGAAAGCAAATTATATGGCGAAAAATGTTGCCAATCTTCACTTTTTTACCCTTAGTTTTAAAAAGTACACTTATCAATCACATCTGGTGGATTTTCTTTTTTATAAAGATTGAAAATTTAACTATTTAAGGACTCTCGTAATGCATGTTCTGTGTTTGCTTAATCCAGTGTAGCTGAGCACTGGGTTGGGGTATCAGAATTCCCAAAGCTCTTCACTCTCTGTCCCCATCCTGTTCCCACCAGGAAGGATGTGCAACAAAAAGGTTCAGCTTCTGATAGGAGTTGGACAGGTGGAACATGCTGGAGGCACGTTGCATCCACGTATGAAACCCTAGAGCCACATGGTGAGCTGGCAAGAGCTGTGTCCTTGTGACTGGTCCAAGGTTTCCCTCCATCATGTACTTTTTATGGCTCCTGGGTGGGCCACTTCCTGAACCAATCCATGAGGCAGCAAATATCTTTTGAGATTGCACTGTGATGGTCTTTGGATTTTTCGTGTGTCTGAAGGCCTCATGGGGTGCTTGTTATATAGTACTGATTCCTGGGCTCCTCAAAGAAGTTCTGCTCTAGCAGACTTGCAGTTGGATCCTGGAATCTGCATTTCTGGTGAGTGCTGTGGATGATTCTGATACAGATGAGGCCCAGCTGGCATGGGTGCTGTGCCTGGCTCCCCGACCATCCACTGCATGGCACAGGTTCACACTCCTTCCCCAAAGCTTTGGGAGTCAGAATGTGTTTGGATTTTGGAATATTTTATCTTATGGAAAGGTAGCATGGTTCATACGCCACATTCATTTCTCCAGTGATGTCTGGGCCAGTACCCTGTAATCAAATGTTGTGTGACAAAAATGTCTGACTCTTCACTCCAAGTGAGACAAATTAAGATTTAAATAGACTCACATCAGTTTGTGTCAGGTTTTGCTGCCACTTGAGTTCTGGCTCCTACATTGATGATAAAGATTTTGACTTTTAAAACTTATCTGCATTTTTATATTTTGAAAAGGAATTCTGCCTCTGGACTGACAGATTCTTGCCCTGTCCTCTGTTCTGGGTACATGACACCAGGAGGCAGTGAGTGGGTGCAGAGGAGTGCCAGCCCAAACTCCCATACTCCCCAGCCGCCCAGGGAGGCCTGGGACGGCTGGGGCCAGTCAAGAGCAGTTGGTTGTTTAGAGCTGGAAGCAGCAATGAAGAGGGAGCCTCCAGGGGCTGGGAAGCTCCCTGGAGACAGTGGCCGGGAACCACAGCCGTTCCTGGATGTGGTGAGCCATGTTCCCTTTTACCTAGAGGCCTGGTTGCCTGTTCGTGGACACCTCTCCTGCTATCTCTGCTTCCCCAGGAGCCTCATGAAAAATCCTTACCAATGGGGTAACCTGAGTGTGACTACTACTTGCACCCCAAAACCTAACTTAGTAACCAGAGGGACATTAGGTCCCCACAATCCCCACCTCTTCCCGTGGACTTTACTTACGCCCCAAAATAGTTGAGAATTTAAACTCCTACCACACTTTCAATTACTTCACATCTCCTCGACCTTCCACTAACCAGGTATTCGTTTACTCATTTATTTAAAGAATGTTTTTGAGAGCACACTAAATTCTGGATAGCTGTTTAAATGCAGTGCTTACACAGCAGGGACCCTGATGCCAGCCCATCCACATTGCTGTCCTGACCCTGCCATTTATCTGTCTGTGCCTCAGTTTCCTTGTCAGTGAAATAGAGACGATGACAGTAGTACTCACCTTATAAAGCAGTTGTACAGTTAAAAGAAGCAGACTAGCGACTTGTTCACCAGGAGCCCCGCGTATGCAGCAACTAATGTGATTGCTGTCATTTCGTTGTCAGGCCAAACCCTGTTTTTCAGACACAGGGGATATAGCAGCGAAGACCAGGGAAGTATCTGCTCTATGGAGCTTGTGTTCTAGGCAGGACATGGCCTTCTAGAAGGAGTGCTGACTCCATCACACATCCCATTCTTGCAGATAGTTGTCACACACCTACGAGGGCCTGGGTGCTGAGCCTGTCCCACCTCTGGGGCTTCTGGGGCAGACAGCTGGGAGAAGAGTAAAGGCAGATACAGAAGCCCTGCTCTGATGCACGGTGGTCAGCCCCGCAGGAGGCGCTTTGGAAGGTGTCTGGTTGAGCAAGCTTCAGTTCTCGGCTCCCATCGTGCCAGGCATTTAAAGAGAAAAGTAGTCTTTTTTTTTTTTTTTTTTTTAAAGTATTATGGATAAAATAAAACATTAGATGTGGCACCAGTTGCCCATTCTTACCTTCTCACTTCTTCCCCAAAGAAGGCTACTTCCCAGTATCTGAGCACTTCTCTGGATAAATGTGGTTGGTGACAGGTGTGTTGTTAATATTCCTTTGTGAACCTTTGCCCTGGCTGTTGCTGATCCTCATTTTGGTTGCTTGGTTTTTTTCTTCACAGTAGGTTTTAGAAAGTTTGAATAGGGCTGCAAAGTGTTGTGGTCATCTTCATCTCTGGAGGCAGTAACTTGTACATACTGTATCAGGGGCTCAGCTCTTTGCAGTCCAGCCGTCCCTGTTTGCTTCCCTCCCCTCAAGCCCATCAAAAGCGGACCTACATTTTTTTTTTTTTTTTTTTTTTTTTTGCTACCAGAGAATTATTGAACCCAGGGGTGCTTAAACACGGAGCCATATCCCTAGCCCTTTTTTATATTTTATTTTGAGACAAGGTCTCACTAAATTGCTGAGGCTGGTTTCGAACTTGCAGTCCTCCTACCTCAGCTTCCCGTGTCACTGGGATTACAGGGGTGCACCACCGCCCCCGGCCAGACTTGCCTTTGATGGATCCATGGCTCCTAAGTCCACGGTGCTTTTCAGAAGCAGGGCCTTCTGGTCATGGGCTGGTCTGGCTGTTAATGCTCCACAGCCTCAGCCTGCTCCCAGCTCCCGTCGCGCGTACACCTCCCGCGTGTCCTCACCCCAGCCACTTAGGTCGGCACTTCAGGTTCTTCTGGAGCAGCGAGGGTCACCACAGTAAGAAGAGCACTGAGGTCTGGGCAGTTGAGTCACCTGCCCAGGGCACACGGCTTGGTAGGGGCCTCGCGTGTCTCCAGATGACGGCACACTGCACTCCTAGTTAAGAACCGCAGAACCCCTCCTCTGCCGAGGGCGTGTTGATGTCCAGTGAGAGATTCACTCATCTATTGTTTTAAACCAAAAATGTTCCCACTCTTGGTGTGACTTTCCCCCAGCCAGGGGAGAAGCTCCTAGCCCTGTGTTTTGCATGGGAGAAGCCTGCACACAGGCCAGTGCCTGCACCTTTTCTCCTCCTGTGCACAGTCCCAGTCAGAACTCAAGTCAGCCCTGCAGAGGAAGAGACTGCATGGGGGGCTAGTGAGGCCTGATCTTCTCGGATCAGTTCTTTGCTAGGTGTGTAAGAAACACTCCTTAACCCGAGTGTGTCGTGCATCAAGGTGGAGCCCACTTTCCCGGCAGTCAGGTTGGTAGATCAGAGAGCATCCTCTGCCGTTCCTTGGAAGGGGCTTCCAGCTGCTCCTGTGGGTCGCCTTTCATTGAGTGTGCCCAAGTGCTTCTGTGAGCTTCACGTGATTGTCCTTCCTTTTATTGAGACTTTGGCTCAGAAGTGGCCAAGAGGCATCTCCTGGTGCTAGCTTGTCCTCCTCCGTTGTGTGGGGAAAACTCCGCGTCGTTTCCTTCTCAGCACAGCTGCTCGCTGAGAGCAGCCCAGTGGGTGCATTTTTCCTTTTTTCCATTACACTTACCAGTTTATTATCTGACATGTTTGGGTGACAGTATTGATTAAAAACTGATCACTCCAGCCAGTTTTGTTGGAGGAGGGATTTTCTGGGCATGGCCACTCCTGAAAATCACAAGAGCAGCTCTAGTGTGCCTGCCAGCCGAGTGCTGGGCTCTGCTTGAGGCTTTGGTGCGTATCATGTCACTTCACTCCTGCAACAGCCCTTCTTTGCTTTCTGCATCTGGAAAGGAGGCCGGCAGTGCCTCCCCCCAGGGTTAGGGAGAAGAGAAGACCCTTTAGAGTCCCCTCAGGGAACGTGCTCAGTAAACATGGCAACACTCAGAGCTTGCCAGGCAGACACAGCTCTTGTTATGGGGCTAATGAAGAACCAGGATCAGAAGGAAGAAGGAGCCCGAGGTGGCCTTTGTGGAACTGACTGGCTCACTGCCCCTGAGGTCAGCCTTTGTGGGTCCTGGCAGAGTGCACAGGAAAGCAGATACCTCCTTGGATCCAGTGCCTCCTCGTGATCCTGAGCCACCAGGCCTCATTCTCCCTTTTCCTGAAGCGATATTGCAGTTGTGAAAAATGATCAATAAAAAAGGGCTTTCTCCCGTCACTGGCTTTGCACACCTCCAGTGAAGCAGCTGTCCTCTCACTTCTATCTGTTACCTTCACCTGTTTTGATATCATAGTTATATATCTTCCCCAGTCAGCGTCACTGCCTTTCCTTCTTGCCTACTGCCTCCCGCTTCCTGTTCCCAGTAAGCAGGGTTGGAGGAGTGTCGATCAGATCTCCAACCCTAGCCACTGCCTCCCAACAGACTGGGTTTATGAGGGAAGGCGGACTGCAAGCCCCCCGATGAAACCCAAATGATCAGGAGGCACATGGAACTCATTCTTAGCTGCCATCCCTTCCTCACACTACCCAGAAAAGAAGCTGTTTATGATAAATTTAATCATAATTTTATTTTTATCAGATTAGCAATTTTTGAAAAATCATGCTTACTAGTTTGTATAACTTGGCAAATGATCATTGCTTAGAATTCTTGAGATGAAGACCTGTCCATTGGTTCTCATTTTACCCATTTCTTGGTTGAAAAACCTATTTCTCTTGGGGGACAGTGACCAGGGTCAGATCTGTTATTTAGAATGTTAGTTCTTCCCCGTACCTCACCTGTGATTATTGGGGAAGAATAGCAAATAAAGTACTGCGTGGTTGCCGTGTGAGCGCTGGGCGGCTTTCTCAACCTCCTTGCTGCCTGCCTGCATCGGGGACTTGTGGTGACTAGTGAAATGTTTGCCTTTCATTCGTATATTTGATTTCCACCAGTGTTGATTTTTTTCACTGGGAAGTCAAGCTCACACTGCGTTTTCATAGAGGAATCTTCATGATATCATAGCATTTCAGTGTTACAAGTGACCTTGACCATAATTGTAGCCTTGCTCGCCCACTGTTGATCCAGACCTTAAGTTATTTATTTAAAAACTAGTATTCTGCATTTCTGGCAATCTGGGATTAATTGTGGTCATGCCACCTTCCCTACTACTTCTGTCTTTGGTCCGTAACAGAGAAAGATCATATATACTTTCTCCTTTCTTGGGTACAGAAGTATCAGGTGCAAGTGGTGATTATTCTGGGGTGGTTCAAACTTAGTTGGCAGCAGGGACTTGATGGATTATCTTTCATGGACTTCTTTCTCCTAGGAGCATAGGCACATGAGCTAGCCCACCATGTTGACCCTTTTCAGAGGGACACCCTTCAGTGATCCCTTACAGTGTTCTTATGACTGCATTGTCAGATTTTGCTATGATCCTATTTCCGTTTCCTGCCTGCATCTTCCTAAGTGACCACATGTCTTGGGTTGGGCTGCTGTAACAAAATAGAATGAATTGAGTAGCATAAGCAACATGTGTTTTTCACAGTTCTGGAGGCCAGGAGGTCCAAGATCAAGGTGCCAGCAGATTTGGTGTCTGGTGCAAGCCCTCTTCCAGGCTTGCAGCTGGCCACCTTCTCTATACATCCTTACCCCACTGAATGAGAGAACTCTGGCCTCTTCCTCATCTATGTCACCTTAGTTCCCAAAGACGCCCTTCAAAATACTGATTGGGGACTGAACCTTTGATAGGAGAGTTTAAAGGGGACAGAATCCTCAGCCCATAGCACTAGGCTGCTATCCAGTGGTCTTACTTTGTGGCTCTGGACACAGCTCTCTCAGACCTTTTGGAGCACCTGGATGAGAACCTGATGTGACAGGAGAGCTGGCTAATGCTGGCAGTTCCTAGGTTCCCTGGTTTGTTGTGTTTGCTGTTCTTGCCTCTTTGCTTTCTTTAGCCTGTTTTCTTCCCCTTTACAGACATCCCACAATGGCCGCTCCTCCATTTTTAGCCACATTTACAGTTTGCTTTGCTAATGAATCTGTTCTGATGCATGAGTGATATGTCTCCCAGCTGATTGGCATTTTTGAAGCATGGTCGCATGCTACAGCTGTAGTGTAAACAGGAGCAGTTGTGGAGAAAGACCTATTAATAAATGTGTGAACTCAGGGAAGTTCCAGTGAAACAGTTCTGCATGACCTAAACACTGTTACTATTTAGAAAGGAGAAGGCTGCTGTCCATCCTGTCTGTTTACTTCTTTGTTATCTTTTGAAGTTTGGACATTTGAGGATTAATATGTAGGAAGAAAAGAAACCCAGATGGCATTTAGCAAGTAAATCATGCCACAGTTGAGCAAGGAAGCACAGCCCTGATTGGGTGTCCTGCTTTCATGGTAATTGAAGGGCCCAAAATCCAGCTTCCCAGTGGAGAACAAATAGGCAAATAAATTGGAGCCTTCCTTTGTATGGTTTATTGGTACTGTTTTGACCAACTAAAAAGATTATTTACCCATACAAGCTTAAATCTGAGTTTTCTTTTTCTTTTTTTTTAACGGCTATATGAAAGAAGTGTTGGGAGATAAAAGAAAAAAACAAGCTAATATCATTATCTGATATTTAGATTAAAATCCAAGCGAAACAATTAGATTTAGGTGTTTTTCTATAGTTGTTTTCCTTGGCACAGACAATACCAGGCAAGCTTGCCTGTTTTTTGCTTAGAGTTTTTCTTAGAAGAGGAACCAGAGCTTTATTATAATACATGACTCTTTCTCATTAGCTGGAAACAAAATGTGTTTCACTAATGAGGGGCAAAGGTCTTTGCAACTCAAAGTGGTGACGAAGTGTTCCTGGTTTTGCACAAATCTTGGTTTTAGTTGAAATCTAATGGTTTGGGAAAATAATGACTGAATAGGAATTTTGGATTAGCACCAGGCCCCTGTCACCCCCAGTACTGCACATATGTCCCACTTCTGTTGGGGGGAGGGGTGACTTGACCTAGGTGTGTGTGGCAGGGATCAGTCTAATGTCTCATGTCCATAGGTTGTGGCTATGGGTTTCTGCATGTTCTGCTGGACCTCGAAAGGGTTTTCAATGGACTTGTGCCAACCAGCTGTTTTGGTCAGTGATCTGCAGGGCACAGTGGCACTGATGTCCTTGCTTGTTTGTATCATTATGTTTAACATGAATTCTCAAAGAGAATTCTCCAGCAGAAACAGCCCATTAGCATTACCATAGTTGCCCCGTTTTCGAACAATAACTGGGAAGCAGCATCAAAGCTGCTGCTAAAAACCTTAAATATGTTACAGTCAAGAGTAGAATTTAGAGTTTTCAACAATGCTGAAGTTTCTATGGTTTCTTGATTTCTTTTCTTTAAGATATTTAATGCTGAATATTAAAACCTTTAAACAATGAAGTTTAAAACTTCTCCCAACTCACCACTTTGCACCTGTTGCAGTTGGTCGGAGGGAGAGCCTGCAACATCTCAAGACTGTGAGCGGTCAGGCAAAGGCACAGACAAGAGCTACCAGAGCGAGTGATGCTCACAGCGCGCCTCCCTCAGTGTGATTTCCTATCCAGAAGGAATCTCCAGGTGTCACTGCTTAAGTGGGCATGGCAAGTGCCCATTCCTCATGTGTAACGTGAGTCCTGGGTGGCCCACCTCCTCCTTCAGATGTGTGTGACCTTGGACAGTGGCCTCCTCGTGTAAAATGGGGCTGGATGGGTGGGGTTGGCCTCTCTCCTTTTCCAGTGTTGGAATTCTGACTCGAAGTAGTCTGGGTGCAGACGGAATGGAGGCCCTTCCCTGAGCTCAAGCCCCACACCAGGGTCAAGGCACACCTCCTCTTGAGCAACTGAAACAAGAGGAGAAAGGTTTCCTAAGTGCCTCTTTCACGGCAGTGACTGCCTCAAATCAGTGTTTGCTTTTGGGAGAGGCCAGCCATAAGAGAACCGTTCGGTGGAGCAAGTCTGTTCTCTAGATTGGTGAGAGTGCCAGGCCAGGCCAGAGCAGTCTCACTGATCTTCCTGTCTGCCTGTCAGGTGACAGAGTTACTAACAGCCACTGTGTGCAGTGCACAGTCCTGGAGATTGTAGGGAACACAGAGGAACCAATAACAAAGTCTGCATTCTCAGGGACTTCCTGGATGGCCAGTGTCATTGTTGGACAAGGAAATTACACAAGGCTGCTTTTCCTCTGTGCAGCATCACGGGACAAGAAGGAGCTATGTGCTTGGAGAAGGGAATTGGTCCAAAGTAACTGGTAGAGGGGACTGGGGATATGGGGGTTGTCCTTGCCCTCCTGATTACTTTTTTCTGTCCCAGGGATTCCTGATCTAAGCTGACTGCAGTATTAGAGCTTAGTTCTATCCTGCTCTTTGTCCATAGGATTTGGTTATGGCAGTACTGATATACTATTAATGTTCTTAGAAACATATATAAAGCGAATTATACCTTAAAGTCAGGAGAGTTCTTTCCAGCCTCTGCCCCTTCCATAAAGAAAGCCTTTGGTGAATCTTTGAGAAGGAAGTAATTTTTTTTTTTTTTTTAATAGTGGGAAGAATCAGATCTTGATTGATCTGGTTTATAAGTTTTGAGATTTTTGAATGTCAAATTCTCTTAAAGTGGGATTCTGGCCATATGGCACGGGTAGAAAGATGTTGCATATGGTGAGACACTGTGGCATGGACCCCTGGGAGGTTCCAGCACGCATGTCACCTCCAAGTACTGAGCCTGATTGAATGCCACTGGCTTAATTAGCATATTGAACAGATGAATTTCCTTTTATTTTCCTCTTAAACTTGGGTCCACCGGAAAATATTTTCTTTATCTATTTTGGAGCAGGTAGAAGCATTCGGAGCAATGTGGCCAACATCAAGCAAATGAAGAACTAACTAGAGGGAGTAATTTGTTGCTCATTTGATTTTGGATCTGAAATTTTAGACAGAACTTGCATTGAATGCTGTTTTTATCACTTTTTCTCATATTTCCTTCTAGTATGTTATTAATTGTAATTCATAACTTATTAAAGCTAATCAAATTTTGACCCCAGTAGTTCAGACGTTATTTGGGGTGGGGTGGGGGTGTTGCTGGTGTTGGAACCCAGGGCCTCTCACATGCTATGCAAGCTTTCTACCACCAAGCCACACCCCAGACCAGTTTAGACTCTTTCAAGAAGGTGCTGTAAAGATCTAGGCTACCCAAGGGAAGTTTTGTTAAGCTTATTGTAAGAATATTGTAGGGGCATTACTTCACCTCTTTATGGTGATGCTAACTGCCCTTTTTAGGAACAAGGAGGAATCCAATTTTAGAACTTAGTGGGTTCTTGAGGAAAATATAATGTTGTTTTCTAGAAAAGGAAGTGAAATGTGTATGATCACATAGGAGTTACTAGTGGCAAAGCCTAGGAGCACATTGCTCAAGAGGACACTTGTGCAGGTCGCGGGCTGGGTGTGAGTTTACTGTACCTTACCTGATGACACTTTGAGCTTCTCAGGTGCTCAGTATCACCAAGCAGTACTTTAAAAAAACACCCAGTAAACCAAGGTTTTTCTAATTCTAATTGGTCTTTCCCTCAGATCATTATAAGGTGTTGAAGTTTTCCCTGGTGTCGAGGTGATGTGTAGATATAATTGATTAGAAAGGGCTTTGGGTTGAGAATTGATAGAAGAATCCTACATCATTCATAGAGAATAGAAGGCTGAAATTAATAGAGAGCAGAACTGTAACATAGAAATATTCTCAAAACTTTAGAGAACTCCGAGGTGCCACAGGCTGTGCCATGGTGTGGCAGCCCTGTGGGGAGTAGAGACCCTCTCCTGCTCATCACACAAATACCCCCATCTCTGCAGAGGTAAGAAGTGGAAGTTAAAAGAATAGATGGGTTTTTTTTTTTTTCTCTTTCATTTTATTCTTGCCTTTAATGAAATGATCTTGATTAGAAAAAAATCACATCAGAACTTTAGCAGTTGCTGTTTGAAATAGAGCTGTTTCCATGCCACAGACATTTGGAGAGGAGTATGTTTATTGAAATGTATTTTTATAGAAAATATTACAGAACCTGTAATCGGAAACTGATGGCACTGTTTTTTTGGAGTGATATGTTCCTAACATTGGTTGTGGGTTCGCTCTGCTCCCTTCTGCTGTTCTAGAACCACAAGCTAAGTGAACGTTCTCCAGGAAGCTTTTCAGATCTACGCTGTGCATCATGGAATGGAGTGTTTAGTGCTTAAATAATGTATAAATCCAGTTGGACAGGAGCTGCCTGTCAGTTTTATTAACTTTGACCTTTTTTCCCATTATAAAGGTGGTTCAGTTAATATTTAATGGGCCCCTTATAGATCTTGACAGTTGGAGCGGTGTTCCTGGAAACTGGGATCCCTATATATGATTAACAAATGCCACTTAATCACTATGAGTCAGCTTGCAAGGGCAGGTTTCATTCTGGGGGAAGAGATGTCCCTCCACCTACACGGGCTCTTGGAGCTGCGCTGTGGTTGAGAGCCTCCAAGATGGTGGACTGCACAGCACCCTGTAAAAGGCAGACACAGTTAGCGTGTGGTTCTGCTCTTCTGCTTTATGTTTGAGCTGACGATTCAAATGATGCCAGGTGGGCAAAATCCCCCTGCCACTCTGCATAGTTTGCAGGACTCTTCCTCTCAGAGTCAGCAGGACTGGAACGGCTGAGCTTGCATGGACAAAGGAGAGCCAAAAGGAGAGATGATTCCTTGAGCCAGGAGGGGCCCTGCCAAGCTGTCTTTCCCTTTAATTCCATAAAGCCCCATGCATATTGCACTCATTGCAGATTCTGGTGGGGAAGATCGAAACCCAGGCAGCTGACATTTTGAAACATTGTCTTTCAAACTTGTACTGTCCCTTGCTTCCATTGATTTCCCATTTAAGAAATCTGTAGGAGAAAACCAAATTTGAACAAAATTCATTGGTCTAAGATGAGTTGTTAGAGGCAAATTATGCCCCCCTTTCTACCCTGAGAAGAGCTCCATTTTTATTATGATGGCAATATATCTTTGTCTTGTGTGGGGCAGCCATAGACTCCAGAGCAAATCGACCAAGTAAATCAAGAGCCTGTTAAGAAGCAGTATGGATGCTCCAAACACAGCCATTTCAGTCTTGCTGGGTCACTGGTATCTTCATTTTTATAGCCACTTCCAAGGAGCAGATCATTTCAGTTGGCTTTGTTTTCTTCACTGTATTTGTGTGCAGCCCAGTGGCATTAGGTGAAGCCATTTATTTTTCAGAACGTTATTACCCTTTGCATCCGGGGCCCAGTCCTTTATATGTAGTAGTCACCAGAGCTTTAAGTAACCAACGTGGCAAAGAAAATCTATGCCTAGGAGGAACAGTTTGAAAAGAAATTGATCAGAATTTTAGAATGAATTACTCTTTGTATGCTTACTTTATTCTAAATATATGTTTGAAAGATCTTGCTTAATTTGAGAGGAAAGTAAACATTGGATGTTATAAATGGTCTCAGTCCAGATTTGTAGCTTTGCATTTGCACATTTGAGTGTTTTATTTACATCTGTTCAAAATTGGGATACCTTTCAAGGCTAATTTTATTGTAGAGAGTTGATGACAACTCTTAGGATCTAAAATACAAAGCATGGGATTAAAAAAGGAAGGTAGAAGTGATCGTCACATATCAAATTGAATAGACGCTTTGTCAATGAGTGAGAATGATGAGTTTTGTAAATCAAAAGATCCTGTTGGTAGAAGTTGTGGGGATTGACTGCATTGGATATGAGGAAGCAGTCTACAGTGATGGAAGATTTCTGTCTCCATTTGGGGTGTTGGTCATGCAGATAAATACTTTGGTCAAAACTCGTCAAACTTGGGAGCGCATGGCGGCAAGATGGCAGTGCAGATTTCTAAGAAGAGGAAGTTTGTTGCTGATGGAATCTTCAAAGCTGAATTAAATGAGTTCCTCACTCGGGAGCTGGCTGAAGATGGTTTCTCTGGAGTTGAGGTCTGAGTTACACCAACCAAGACAGAAATCATCATCTTAGCCACCAGGACACAAAATGTTCTTGGTGAGAAGGGGCGACGGATCCAAGAATTGACTGTAGTAGTTCAGAAGCAATTTGGCTTCCCTGAGTGCATTGTAGAGCTTTATGCTAAAAAGGTGGCCACAAGAGGTCTGTGTGCCATTACCCAGGCAGAGTCGCTGCAATGCAAACTCCTAGGAGCGCTTGCTGTGCGGAGGGCCTGTTATGGTGTGCTGTGGTTCGTCATGGGGAGCGGAACCAAGGGCTGTGAGATTGTGGTGTCTGGGAAACTCCCAGAACAGAGAGCTAAATCCACGAAGTTCGTGGATGGCCTGATAATCCATGGTGGGGACCCTGTTAACTACTATGTTGATACTGCTGTGCGCCACGTGCTGCTTAGACAGGGTGTGCTGGGCATCCAAGTGAAGATCATGCTGTCCTGGGACCCAAGTGGTAAGACTGGCCCTGAGAAGCCTCTGTCTGACCATGTGAGCATCGTGGAACCCAAAGATGAGATCCTGCCCACCACCCCCATCTCAGAACAGAAGGGTGGGAAGCCAGAGCCGCCTGCTATGCCTCAGCCAGTCCCTGCAGCATAACAGGGTCTCTTTGGCAGCTGTATCTGGAGTCTGGATATTGCTTTTTAAAGACATTTAATAAAATCTTGTACAAAGACAAAACAAACAAAAACTCATCAAACTATACGCCTTAAATGTGCATTTTACTGTACACAAACTGTATCTCAAAAGTGAATTTTTTAAAAGTCTTGTTTGGTTTAGAACTAGGCAGTGTCATTTCTCTTTTCCAATAGAGAAGTTGAAATACTGTAGAGAGTAAAATGATCTGTCCTGCATAACCTCAGAGCTCAGCAGTTTGTCCAGGAATAAAGTAAAGGATGCTGGCTCTGAGTCCACTTAAAATATGTGCTTCCTCCCTTTTACTTGTTTCCAGTCACAGGTAAGTGGAGATGGTATTGACTTCTTCACCAGTTCTCAGCGAGCCTCTATTTGTATACATTTTGTCAGATGTATTCTTGAGTTTCTCCTTCTGATTGATGCTGGTACCTTAACCGCGAAAATAGTAGCTGCATGCTCTGGGCGCATGTATGAGCGTGTGTGACTGGTCGCGTGTTCCTGGTTCGCTCTGGTAGGCTGTGAGTTTTGTGTTTTTATTATGAGGAAGATACAACAATAGTAAGAGTTCCCAGAACTAACTAACTTTGCCTTTTTTTTTTTTTTTCCTTTTTTTAGTTGTAGATAGGCACACTACCTTTATCTTACTTATTTTTATGTGGTGCTGAGGATTGAACCCAGTGCCTCACACGTGTTACTCAAGCATTTTACTACTGAATCACAACCCCAGCACCTGACCGGTTTTTTTTTTTTTTTAATGACATAGACTTTAAAGCCATTTCAATTAAACATATGAATAATAGTGAAAACTAAGTAAGAAAGTAATTTTATACTAGTACTTAGAAATATGCTGTTCGCATTTTAGCAGGTATCTTTTAAGTGTCTGTTTACATGTAAATTGTTTTTAATTCCACAAAGTAATATTATAAAGTTCTTTTGACATCTTGACTACTTTCCCAGTTCACTGTTAGACATTTTGATTACATCCAGTGTTCATTATTGTGTAATGCTGTTATGAGCAACCTTATCGATACTTCTTTTCTATTTATGCACTTGTCTCCTTAGAAAAAATTCCTTGAAGCAGCATGTTGATAGCTGTGTGTGGTACAACTTAAACTGGTGGACCAGGTTGGGATGGTGCAGTTTTGGTGGTTTAATGCTGTTTTCTTCCCCGCTTTGTTTCCTTCTTCTCTGTAGTTGCAGTACCATGCGGGCCTCGCATCTGGCCTTTTGAATCAGCAGTCCTTGAAGCGGTCTGCAAACCAGATGGGAGTATCTGCCAAACGTCGACCAAAGGCGCAGCCCACCACCCTGGTCCTGCCCCCTCAGTGAGTGCTGGGTTTGGAAAAGAACTTTCCTTTTGAGTGAACTCGCCATTGTGCTTGTTTTGGGCTGCTAGAAAGTTATTTTTTTCAGAATTGTTTCTTTAAAAAAGGAATATGGTGGAAATAGAAACCAAGTGCTATGGTAACATCCTTTGCATAGATCTTTATGAAGCAGCTCTAATGCACTGTGTAGTTTACATATTTTGTGTGTGACTTTTCCTTCTAAAACTTTTAGATGATGCACAGCTTATTATTTCATTTGTGTCCTCATCACAGTCCCAAATATGGCAGAATGCAGTTACCCTCATCCTTATCTTATGAAGGAGAGAGCTGGGGAGCACCTAGAGGACTGGCTAGAGCTGGGACTGGAAGCTGCTGGGCTGCTGGTTCTCTCACCTAGTGACTGTGTGCCCTTCGCTGGTGCAGCCAAGTTCCTAGGGCACACGGCTCCGTGGTTCCTTCACGTGTGGACCTCCCTGTACCGCCACTGCCAGATGCTGGAGGGGCTCCTTCCTTCCTTGTTCCTAGTGCACCTGTGCTGGCTTCCTCCCTAAGCATCACACTAGTCCAGGCTTTTCAACGGTTTGCCTGCCCTTGAACTTCATTTAGACAGAGCCACACGACGTGGCATCTCTGTCAGCTTGTGTGTGCTGGGGATTGAGTCCCGGGCCTTGTGTGTGCGTGCATGCGGAGCAGTGTTCTGCCACTGGGGCACCTCGGGACCACCGTATTGATTGTTTCCCCACTCAGTACCTTTAGATTCATCCAGGCCGTTTGTACTCTTTGTTGCTACATAGTAGTCTTGTGAGTATGCCACCATTGCATTATTTTGTATTAGAAGCCCTAATAGATGAGTGCCAAGGATTGTCCAATGATGTAGTTGTCAAGCCTTGCTGATAAAGAGGGGCCATGCCCCCAGAAAGCTGGGCATAGACTTCAGCATGTACCCAGCCATCCTGCTGTCCTTAGACTCCCTTTTGCTTGTGTAACTAAAGGACAAACTACATTTTTATATTTCCTGTCCAAAGGAGTATTTGCATAGAAGACTTAATTGTTTGCCCTTACTCAAGATCTCATTTATTTTCTGCTTGATTAGCAAATATTTACTGTGCCTACTATGTGCCGGGCATTGTCCAGGCTCTGGGGATGTAATCGTGAGCAAGATGGACACAGTCTTCCTGAAGCCTTTTGTTTAGTGGTGGTGGTGGTATGAGAGTGGGGAGTAGACAGGGGAAAAGCCCTAAACAAATTAATAAGTTAACACCAAAATTTCCAGTTATGATCAGTGGAAGGGAATAAATAGGAGCAAGGTGTGTCGGGGGGAGCGTGCCGAAGTAGAGCAGCCAAAGAAGGGCTCTCAGGACGTGGCCTGCAGCAGATACCTGGGAGGAAAGGAGGAAAGACCGGGGCAGGGCTGGGGTGGCCACCAGGGTTGCTTCCTGGGCCTTTCTCCAGCAGTTGGGCACTCTTGTGCACGTCTTCAGACTTGCACATTTTGCATTCATTTCCTGGACAGGATGAACATAGCTAAGGGACCTGGGCAAGTTGTTCTTGAGTGCTGTGTGTGCTGGGTGCCATATTTCTCAAGAAGCAGCTGACCGAAGAAGCAGAAAGCGTCTTGAGGAGCGTGGCACTCTGTTGCTCAGGTGTTGTCTGGGGTTCTGCACAGCTCAACCTGCAGCTCTCTAAAGTGTGATGGCCTTGTAACTTGTCACTTTCCCTGCATGGACTGTCCACTGAGGCAAGATGTTGGCAAGAAGTGAAAGACTTTCTAATGGTCCCATAAGACTAGAGCCAAAAAGTGTTTGTTGCTAACTCTCTCTTGACAAAAGTCAGTTCTTAGTCCATCTGTTCACCATTTGTTAATTTGCATTGGCTTGAAACCTGTTTACAGGTGACATGCTATTATGAGGACACTTAGAAATTATTTTAAGCACCAAGGCAATCAACAGACTCTGTTCTGATGCCAAAGGAAGAAAGAGAGAGAGAGGTGTTCACAACTGTCATTATAAATTTATAATAAATCACTCAAAATACTGAGTTTCAAAGAGAAGAGTAGTTACTGTGTGTGCCCTAAGAATACAACAGTGAAATGATTTCCTATACTTAGTCACCTATTTCCTGTGGAAATTGACTGCTGCTTTTTCACATCATTGAGCTTTTTGGGCTCACGTTATCATGAGTCTCTTTATAAAACTAACATCCAGCGACAGGATCTACAGCTAAGACTCCCATTGCACTTCTGTTGAGCACCTACTGTGTGTTACTCATTGTGTTTGATATTGACTAGAAATGCCAGATGGCTACTGACCTAACTGGGTTATTAAAAATTTTTTTAAGGTTAAAATATATATATATATAGAGAGAGAATAGTAGTAATATATACATAATGTAGATTTTTTTTTAAAACTCAAAGGTTATAAGAAAGAAAAAAAATTAGTGTCATCCTTAAAATGTTACTACTAAGATTCCAATGGATATTATCCCAGACTTTTTTCTGTGTATTAATTTTGAAAACAAACTCCCCCAAAACAATTACATTGTCTAAAATTGTTCTATATTATATCCTAAATGTTCTCAAAGGTAGTTGTTAATCTAAGGTGGCATAATTTGATCTATGGAATATTAGAATTTGTATATTGGTAGTGGTGTCAGGGTTGTATCCTGCATTCATGTATTATAAGCATGACAATACCTTAAGTTAACTCCTTAAATTCAAGGAAAGTTCAAGACCTCAAGTTCAAGGAAATCTGTTAAACCACCTTTAAGAGACCCAAATTCTTCAAGGTTGCCACATAACAAATTGCCCCCAAACTTAGTGTTTTAACCACAATACACATTATCTTTCAGTGTCTGTGGACCAGTACTCCGGGAGTGCCTCGTCTGGATGGTTCTGGTCCACAGTCTCTCATCAGATTGCCATGTGGTACTGGCCAGGGCTGCAGACCCCAGAAGGCTCAGCTGGGTCAGAAGCTCTGCTTCCCAGGCTGCTCACTGGTGCCGGCTGTTGAGAGATGGTGGTTCCTCTCCACAGGCCACTTGAGCCCCCTTGTGATATGGTGGCTGGTCTCTCCAGAGCTGCAAGCTCACCTAGAGAGAACCTGGTGGAGGCGTCTTTTTCATGACCTAGTCTCAGAAGACACATGGGTCACTTGTGCTTGTTCTGTTCATTAAAAATGAGTAACTAATCATTCGCTTATTTATTCAGTAAATATTTTCTGAGAGCCTTCCAGCGCTTGTTTCTGCCACTGTGCTGGGACTCAGAGGAGTAAGATGTTATCTTGGCTTTCAGGAAGCCTCCGAGGAACAGACAAGTAGCAGGACGCGTGACAGCACAGGCTGGGTTCTGATGATGGAAGACCATGCAGGAGACCCGGTGGTGGGGAGCGCCCAGCTGACCGGCTCCATCTTTCTCCACCACCCCCTGGAAAGGATGGAGGCTTTGTCTTGTGGAGGGGTCTCACCGCTTTCTCGCACAGCCTCTAGGATTCTGAGGGAAGGTTTGTTCCTAAGCAGTGGAGGAGGCCAGTGGTGCTTTCCCGGTGCTCTGCATGCCACTGCCTCTCGCCGGCTTGCCTGGCTAAGCTGAGACCACAGGCATGGCAGGAACCTGTGTGTTTTTTTTCAGTAATGCACTTGGTGTTAGCAGTAGTAGTCTTTGAGAACTCTGGTTCTACCTTGAGTTTCATAGGATGGGTGATTTGTGGGATTAATGATTCATATCTTTCTCCCCCTCCAAAGAATCTTGTAAGAAGATACAGAGGTTCACCAGGCAAGATCTTTTGAAGTGTGTTAGTTTCAGGGGCATAGATGAAGCGCCCTCCCTTCCGTTTTCAGTCTCGCAGGAGGGACAGGTCTTTCCATGCAGAGCCTGTCTCCCCTGCTGTGGGTAAACCTTGTGGGGCCTCTGGCCCTCGTTGAGGTCAGCCTCTGTGAGAGTCAGGCTTGTCTGATTGATCTGTATACTGCATGTCGAGATATCTGAGTATTTCATACCTATCAGACTGGGTTGTGTTTCCTGTGCTGTGTTGTAGAGCCTCAGCTTTCTGGTGTGTTTTGGGGGTGCTTTGTGTTAACTTGGGGTGTTGGTTTTGATCGATGTGGCCAGGCTGAATGGCCTCTGTCTCCTGGGTCTCAGCAACTGATGAAGCGCAGGCTTTTGGTGGCAGCAGAGGTGAAAGGTTCTTCTGTTCTTATTTTGCACTCGTAGGTTTCATTTAGGCTTGAGAGAAAAACAGTTCTTTAGAAGTTGTTTTTTAAAGTATAGTCCTCGTCCCCTGGAAGTTGAGACGGGCATTCCTTTTGTATGCTGTGTCTTCCATGAAAAGACCCTGCTTGCTGAGTTGAAGGCACACTTCCTTTCATGGGCTTCTCTGCAGTTACTGGGGTGGACTGTCCACGTGGCCTGTCAACTGAGTTCCATCCCCTCAACTGCTCTGGGCTGTCTCTCCATTGCACTGCTTCTTCTGTCCTCTCCCCTTGGCTATTGTCCTTTCTTCCTGATCATTCCCGTGAGTAGATGAAGCATGCTTTCCCCCAGATTCACCACCTGTAAGAACCCCATCTCCACTTCCCACTTCCCCTGTCAGCTCCCACCTCGTGCCTCTCCTCTTCACAACAAACCTCTTTGAAATAGTTGACCTCTCGTCTCTAGTTTGTGCCCCCCAGGCCACCCCTGTTGGGATCTCTACCCTGCCCCTCACCTTGGCATCTCTAGAACCCCGCAGCAGTGGAGTTGTGCAGAGTGTCATGTTTATCCCTGGCTTCTGCTCAGTGTCTTGACGCATGGGTGTCTCTTCCTGTTTATTGTTGGACCGTGTTTCTCTGAGCCCCCTGACGGCACCTGTTTCAAGACCGCCTGATGCCTTCAGGAGGGCAGTCTTCATGCCCTGGTTCCTGGATGGCCTACCTTGGTTCTGAGGCACAGCAGCACCACCACAAAACAGCGTGCTGTGACAAGAATCCCTGGGAGGAAGCGCCACCCAACGCAGGAGCACCGGGGGGATGATGTGGCCCCACGCTTGGGATCTGGCGTTGGAATGGCAGACGGCCTTCTCAAGGCCACTCGTTGGCCCTGGGAGTTTAACTGCGAGGGGCGCGTCTTGTGCTGCTGCCTCTCACGCTATTCCCAGGAAGGTCACGAACGTGTGGGCGTGTGGGCGCCTGTGCAGGTGATGAGATCCCTTCCCAGATGTGTGGCGAGTGCTGCTCTGCTCCTGAGAGGCAGAGGCTCCTGCTGTCTTTTGCCTTACGTGAGGCCCCCAGGAGTCATGGGAGCCCAGCAGCAGCAGCCTGTCCTCTTTGGTTCGAGTGGTGAGCAGGGTGCGAGCCTCTCAGGGCCCCTGGTGTTGGAGTGGAGCAAGGCAGGCACTTGCCAGGGCATCGCCCATGGGACCTGGAGCCTCCTCCTGGAGCTTCCCAGCCACTGGGTCATTATCTCTTCTGTTTCTGATTTTGAGCCCTATTTAGGAGTTGTTTTTTGTGGTTGTTCTTTTCCTCTCAGCCACACTGGTGCGAGACTCCAGGTTTCTGTGGTTCCATTACAGAGACCTCGACAGGGCTGCCATTTACATGGAGAGCAAGAACATGAGTTCTTGAGGGACTGATTTTCTTGAATACTAGGGCTTTGTTTTTCTCTGACTTGATATTTTGTTGAGGGCAGAATTTGTGTATATAGTGATTGATTTATAATAAATGCATCAACTTTGATAGTGATAGTAATGTGGAAAGGGTATCTGGCTTCTCTCTTTCTTGGAGTGAGTTCATTCGCCCCCAAGCACAGTAACAGTGAGTGAAGCTTGACCGAGGAGTGCATGGTCATGGTTGTGAGCTGGAAGTGCAGACCTCCTGTGCCCAGGGATGCCCCGTCACCCAGGCTGACCCACCCTGAGTGTGGCTGGGAACAGAGCAGGTGTTTTGCCTGTACTGATGTCCCACAAAGGAGAGAGACAACTGTGCAGTCCTAAGTTGCCTTAGTTTTGAAAAAGTCATCAAAACTGGGTTGGAAATTCACTAAGTCCTTCTTTCCCCTACTGGCAAGTATTAAGTAACAATATTCATTAAATACCACAGAGAGGCTATGTAATAAAGAAATAATCCTCGGCCTAGGTGACTGTAGCTTTCCAGAAGAGTTAAAATTGAGAATATAATTAAAGATTAAAATATTGTTTGCATTCTAGAACATGGAGAGATCTTTGCTCTCCATTGCGGGACCACATTAATAAGGAAGAGATCAGTTTCCAATAACTGACACTACCAAAGCTCATTTATTAACATCAGGCATGGTGAAGCATCTGACTTGGTACTTTTCCCTTTTTCCTACAAGACTGGAGCTATCTCCAGGAATGGTGAGAAGTACCAGTCTTATCTCAGAATAAGTTGTCTGCATCTGTTTAGCATCCTGAGTTGGAATAGGAATGCTCAGATAGCAGGAGTTAGCCATATAGGAATCTTAAATCCTGCTATTCATGGCAACCCTCTTTTGGCTACAGAATTTTTTGCCTATTAGTTCCAGCCAGTTTGTGTTCAGAAGTTAAAAGGATATAGGAACTCTACCATATGTAGCTACTTTCAGGTTCCATAATTGTGGCTGGTGAAGGGCCATCTCTACACAGGGATGGAAGGGAATTCTGTGTGGTCAGCCTCTGGTACCCAGAGCCCCTTGAAGCCACCTGCATGCTCAGCCTCCAAGCGGAGCAGCCTCACCCGAGTGGAGTGTCAAAGTTAACTACCCAGCACATCTCGTTCTCCCTCTGCTTTTCACTGCTGTTTGCACTTGCCGTTCCCCGCTGGCTTTAGTAGCCCCAGACGGTGTTTCAGGGCCGGGGTGTAGGCAGACTTCTTACATCCAGGCTCTGTGTTGCCTGTCCTCAGTGCTCTTTATAGTTTCTCATTTGAGGACCCGGAGAAGACATGCCGAGCAATGGCTGTTGAAATGTCCTTTTTTATGTGTTTGTTTCATCGTGTTATTGGCTAGTAGAGGAGGAGAGTGTCTCTCCAAATCCATCGTGGATGGGGAAGGGAAGGTGCTCTAGTGCCTGGGAAGGAAGAGCCCTCCTCCCTCTGCCACATCCCTGCGTGGCTCTAATTCTGTTTCTGCACAGCGTTCGCCCTTCTTGCCCGTGACCTGGGTTGCCCAAGAGCCTGATGACCGGGGCTCTGGGCGCCATTACCGCCCGGCCCTCATGCATACCTGATAGCTGAACAAACAAATCCTGAAAGCTAGCTCCTTTCCGTGCGGCTGGCTGGCTGGCTGGTGTGGCCAAAGGCATTGTTGTTCAAGATGTTTGGGGTGTGCCTCACAGTGCTCCTAGTGAATGGAGAGTAAGTATGTAAGTGGCTAGGGACCGGCTGCCATTTGGACAGGCAGAAGTGCCCACCGGTGAGGCTGTGGAGGTGCAGGCCTGTCCTTGGTGCAGAGCCTTCCCATGGATTGAGCATGGAAGGAGTCACTCAGCAACTTCTGCAGAGGGCAGGACCCAAAAGCCAGGCAGAGGCCTGGTGGTGTTCTGTCATGGGGAGAGCAGGCCCCCCGGGGCTCGTGAGCAGGGCGGATATGTGGAAAGTGGTGTATTAGGAAGATTAATCAAGTGGCAGGCTGCAGATAAATAAGATAGTCCTTTGTAGCTGTTTAAAATATAATTGGCTAATGTTACTTATCTTTTATCCACTCTCTTTGGGCAGGAGAAAAGTCTCTGGGAGAAATAAAATGAGGAATCACTCATAAATATTAATGCAAAAATCTGTCTATAGAGAATAAATATGGGGACATTTTGTTTTAAATGCTCTATATCGTTGTGCTTCATTAGCATATATGTTGTAAAAGCGACTTTCTTCCCCTTGAGAGAACCATATTCAGTTCGACTAATAGCTGAGACTGAAGCCCAGCTTGTCAGGATTGAAATACTTTTAGACAAACAGGAGAACTTCCCTCCCCTGTGTCAGCCAGGGCAGTTCCTTGGTTCCTTTGTGCTCAGAAGTGCTGGTCTGTGGCATGGAGCCAGAAACCCTGAGTTCTGACTTGCCATCTCTGCCCCTTTCTGGACATTTGGTTCCTGTTGCCTGGTCCCCCACTGTGCACATGTGCGTGTCCCTCTGAAAGCATTTATTGCATACTTCCTGTAGGCTAGGCATGTGCTTAACCAGCCTGGGAGTCTAAAGGTGCAGAAAGTCCTGTGTAGAAACAGATGAGAGAGAATGAGTTTGGCTTCAAGCAGTACAGACTGAGGTAACCATACACCTTGGGTGCAATGATGTGACAGACCAGATTTACTTTAAAACAGTTTAGTCTCTTCTATCTGGAAGTGTTGGGTTAGGGAAGTATGGTTAAAACAGTTGCTTATTGTTGAAAATGGATAACAAGAACATTACTGTCAATGAGTCTGAGTACTTTTGTACTTTGCTGTTATACTATTATGGGTCCAACATACTCTTTTATCCACTTTTCTGTCTACGCTAATTCCCCTTTAACTGTGGGAAATATGTCCAAGACCCCTTGTGGATGACGGAAACCACAGTCAATATAAATACTGTAGTTATTCCAAATGTACATATCTGTGATAAAGTTTACTTCATAAATTACCCACAGTAAGAGATAAACAACAATTTAACAGCAGAATTAGCATAAATATTATTCCTTCTTTGCAGTTTCACGTAGTCTTGGTCTTACCATGGCACTCAGTAACTTCTCCATTAATTTTTTTCTTCCCTTATTAAGTCAAAAACTTTGACCGTTTTTGGTTAAAGGAAGCTCTTTACGACTTCTCTTTGGCATCTTTACAACTTCTCTTTGGCATCTCCAAATTGCCAGTGCACTTTTGCATTTTGGGGCCATTATTTAGTAAACTAAGGGGGACTTGAACACAAGTGCCAGGATCCTGCAGTCTGCCTGAAGTGTCTTCAGACCAGAGCTCACTGTAGGGACTGGACGGCAGAAAGGAGGGTCACGGAGGAAGGGGCTGCTGGGTTGGAAGTTTTCACGATGAAATATTTTTTAAAATATAGGTCTGGAGCTTGGATTTTGGTCAAAGATGTAGAGGTTTGGAAATGAACAGTGTGGGGTTGACTGGAGAATTCTGGGGAGTGGATATACCCTGCCAGAGACTGTGAAGGAAGACCAGAAGAGATGGTGACAGATTGCTGGGGCATCTGGCCCTAGTGGGCCCTGCCCCTCCCTGCCTGGCCTTGCAGGCACCTACAGCCCCCACCGTCCGGCTCTGGTCCTGGCTCACTCTCAGCTGACCTGTCCTTTGTCTCAGACCCATTATGACACAGACTAAAATGTAAAAGTTAAAGAGAAATTGTGTAAAATAGAAAACTGTACTAAGAACCCAGCCATTAAGCACTGAGTCAAATGTGGCAGCCGGTAGAATCAGTTTAAAAATGATATTTCATTGCACTCTCTAATTGTGTTTCTTCTTTCTGCGGTGATTTTATCCAGGAAGACAGCTGTCTGGTGTGGTTATTACATCACTCCAGCCATTACTGGGCAAAGGAAGAAAATAAATGGGTGGTTGTGTAGTACAGCTTGCAGAGGGAAGCTGGGGCCTTCTTAAAATCCCGTTTACGTAACAAAAAATCGGCTTCAGGATTGTTAATATTTCAGCCTTGCCACTTCCAACTAATGTAGGCTGTGAATGAGACTCTTTTTTGAAAAATCTTTCTGTTCTTTCCTGGAGTGGAGGGGAATTTTGGCGGTCTCTCATGTGTTGTCTCTTGCCAGGTAGGCTGCAGTAACCTGTCACTTCAGCCTCCAGAGTTGTTCTTAGGGTTACAAGTGAATAAGACCCCGTGAGCCAGTTTCTCTGTTCACCTGTGCTGGAAGATTCTGAAAACCCTCTCAGGTACCGTGACTCAGTAATATGAGGACAGGCGATGAGTAGAAGGTGGCTCTGGCTCTTGGCTTGAGTTTTTTAGGGCAGCAGGATTTTGGTCTGCTGGTTCCAGTCACTCTGCAGCATTCATTTCTGGCAGATACACAGGAATTCTTAATAAAACACGAGAATCCTATTTTCAGCTCAGATTATACTTGTAGCTTGCAGAGGCATTGACTCTCTCTCCAGCTTCAGTTTGTGTGGGAAGAACTGGTCATTTTCTCCATCGGGATGCAGTGGTGAGGGTCTTGGGAATGCATTGCTAGTCACCATCCACTCAGGGCCTGCTGATCCTCTGTCTGGATGAGCACTACCCTAGGATCACTCTTACTGTTGGGTTGGAGTCCATCCACCAGCTCCCAAGAGACCAGTCAGCCAGAAGTGGGAGCCACAGCTCTTCTCTGGAGGCCAGGCCTCCCCTGGAGCAGTGGGTCCCAGCCCCAGCTGCAAGGAACCTCGTGGGGAGCTGTTTGGGAGGGTGGGAGGCCGAGCATCCATTATGTACAACTCCCCGGGGGATTCCTCTGAGCACCTGAGATTCAGAAGCCCAGTTCCACAGGGTTGCAAAGAACTGCTCTGGGGGAGGTAGTGGGGCTTGTCAGAAGTGAAAGAAGGCCGTGTTGGGGAGACTGGGAAGAGCACATTGCCCGAGGCTGCAGATGAGGTGCCTGCTGGAATGAAGGCCCAAGGAAGGCAGAGCCTCACGTGGCTGTCTCCTCAGCACCCGTCCTATCCTTTCCCTGACTGACTTTAACCTTGACCACAAAAGAGGACAGACCAATGATATTTTACTTATGTCCTTTCAATAGATTCTTATTTTATGTTAGTAGTTATGTCCTTCTAGCTACATATATCTAAGCATGTTCTATTGTCATTGTGGACTCCTAAAAATGTACTTATGTAAAGGAGAAGCTCACAGGGTAGTTTCTTGTAGATCTGATATGTATTCTTTTTTTCTTTACAGCTGTATGTTTTAACAACTTTATTGGGGGTTACAAAATGTGCAATAAATTGCATGAGTTTAAAGTACATAAGTTGTGACATGTGTATACCCTGTGAAACCCCTGCCCCACGCACTATGCTCAAGATGATTAGCATATTTATTACCCCTGTTGCCTCGTACCCCTCTCTTATCCTTGTACTCCCTCTCCAGGCAACCACTGACTGAATTCTTGTCACTATAGATGAGTTTGCATTTTTGAGAAGTTTATATAAATGGAATCAAAAAACATGTAGTCTTTTTTAAAAATCTGGCTTTTTAACCCTGCATAATCATTTTGAGATTCATCGAAAAATGATGCATGTAATGGCAGATCATTTTATTTTATTTTTTATTGCTACATAGTATTCCACTGAGTAGATATTCCACCGTTTTTGCATGCTTTTGCTGGTGGACATGTGAATTGCATGACTGTTGCAGTAAAGCCAGTATGAGCATTCATGGACTAGTCTTTGTATGGTTATGTGTTTTCTTTGCTCTTGGGTATATACTCAGGAGTATAATGTGTAGATCATACAGTAGGTGTATGTTTAACTTCTTAAGAAATTGCCACCTTGTTTTCCAAAGAGGAGGTATCATTTGACACTCCCACCACAGGGGTGAAGGTCAAAGTGCCCCACACCCTGGCCAATGCCTGCTGTGTCCATCTTTTTAGTGTTAGCCATTCTGATGGGCATGTCGTGTTGTTTTGGGTGGCCTTAATGTGTGTTTGCTCAGGAACTCTCGGTGTTTGGAGTTTTCTCGAATGCTCGTTTGCCATGAGCGTATCTTCTCCTGTGGGGATGCACAGAAGAAAGATTGAGGCCTCTGTGTAGGAAATTACATTTGAGGACTGTAGGTTTGTGGAATTTTTCTTGGAGGCTTCAAAAAATGCCTAATGCAGAGCCTGTTGACCAGTTCGTATTATTCACTGACTGTCGAGCCCCTGTTGCGCATCATTCCGCCAGTTGCTTTGGGAAGTAGCTACGGACTGAACACCTAGGAGCACAAACTCGGTTTTGTGGTGTTTCTAGACCTTGTCACCTTCTTTCCTGTATGGGTGTGATAGTGGTAGGTCTGGAGGTGCCTATAGGTGGTGACCAGCTTCTAATTAGTTTGTCCTGATTTTTGGGGGGGGTGGGGGTTAGGGAATTCTGCTCATCCTTGAACCTCAGGAATCTGAACTCAGGCTGTTTGTCTTTATTTGCATTTTGCTCTGCTTTTGTTCATTTTTGTGATCAGCAGATAAAATTTGATGGCCTTAATGCTAGGTGCTGGATGTTCAGTGATGACCAAGCCTTCCCTGGAGAGCCTTTGGTGTGCTGGGGAGGCAGGTAAGACCGCCACTGGGTTCCAAGGAAGGACTGCCTTCTCCCACTCCTCCTTGTGTCAGGGACCAAGAAGTTCTCATTCTGAGAACATTCTGACCTTTACAATAAGCAGCAGCGCCCCTCCCCCCCCCTCCTGGCTGATAATTCTGACAGTATGGCGCCTGTGGCGCCCACGGCTTCTCTTCCGGGACTACACTTTCCTGCCGGCGCGAACTTCACCTTCCCGCCAGCGCGAATTTGCACCCTATCAGGAACCCAGCAGAAGAATACAACCAACCAGGCTGCACCTCGTCATACCCCTCATTCCCTCAGCATAAATACCCGTGAGAACAATAAAAATTTGCAGCTTGATCAGAATTCCTGTCTTGCTGTCTCTCCCTGCGTCTCTTGTCCCTTCATTCCTTCTCTCTTAGGTTTGCCGTCCGCGTTGATGTCCTGCGGTCCGGGACATCCTTGCCTCCTGGGAACCTTCTTTTTAACCTTCAGTAGCCAGACTCGGCTATCAGCTTGAACTCAAAAAGACCTTCACCTATAAGGACTGGGTGCCTGGGGCACATTCCCATGTCCCCAGACGCAAGGAGACTCCATTATGGATGTGGAGCTGAACCTTCCATGCCCTTCCACCTGCTATGTTTTGGAGCTCAGCAAAGACATTCCCAGGTGTATCTTTTAGAGGAATGTAACCCTTGGCTTCAGAGATTTTCTTTCTGTGTGGCTACCATCTCCCCACACAGGGAGTTAGATTTGGGGGACTTACAGACCCCAAAGAAGAAACCTAAGGGTATCACAGTGCCCAAAGAAAGTGTCCTTATAAGTCTCTCATAGTCTTTAAATAAAATTTCATTTCATTTTTATAAAATGGTGAAACCAGGATGAATCCTGAGCACAATAGCTCTAGAAAGCTTTCCTTTCCCTTCCTCTTTGACATCCAACAAAATAGACTTGGATTTTGAGGGCAAGGTGGACTTGCACATTTTGGGGGGAAAGATTGAAATTAAGTAATACATTAAGCAAATAAAAGCTCCAAATTTCCTTTTCTTCCATTTCCAAATATCTTCCCCAAAGGGGCGTTCACAAACCTGACTTTACATATCACGTATGGGCTGGGATGGATTCTTACAAATTAGCCTCTATTTTTTCCCCCTTTTTAAAAAATATTTTTATTTATTTGTTTATTTTTGTGGTGCTGGGGATCAAACCCAGGACCTTGTGCACACGAGGCAGGCACTCTACCAACTGAGCTATCTCCCCAGCCCAAGATTTTTATTTTTAACAAAGGAGCACATGGAATTTAAAAGTCCCCTGTGGCCAATTAATTCAATGCAGTCCTTTCAGGAGACATCTAGACAGTGTGTGGCCTTGTCCTCACCTGAAGGAACTTCTGTTATTGAGGGACAGTAGTCAGGGCGTCATGGAAACCCAGACCTGGGAGAGCCAGGGGGCACTTCCTTTCTACCTGCAGTTCACAGCTGTGGACACTAAGGGCACAGACAGCTTCTCTAAGAAGTTCTCAAGATTTTAGCAGCAGAGCCAGGGCTGGAACCTCATAGTTCTGTTCCTCTGCCACCGTCTCTCACCTGAGGGTGAGGTGGAGAAGGAAGAGGAGAAAACAAACAGAAGCTCAGGACACAGGAATTCTTGACATCTGCCTGTTTTCAGGTGATGTTTCTGCCTGGTCTCCTTGCGTTGCCATGCAGTTTGCCGGGCTTAGATTTCCCCAAGTGTGACATCGCTTGCTTCCTGAGGCTTGGCTGCCAGCCCAGCAGGCGTCGCCAGCCCTGCCCCTGGTCTTTGCAAGAGGAAGGGGCGGTTCCGGCTTGGCCTGGAGCTCTGCCCGGGAGCGCTGCTGTTCGGCAGGGGCCGCATCTCACCAGCCGGGAGGAACAAGTATTTCTGTTCTACCAGTGAGAAGTTCAGTGAGAGACCACAGCCAAAGCGAACCCCAAGGAGCGGCTGATGAGAGCCACTCGGCTTTACCCGGGTTTTCACTGGGACTCACACTTGTCCAGTCTCCAGCCCAGAAGTGGTGTGACTGGGACTCAGACCTGGGCACAGGGACTCCAGAAGCTGCACGTGTCAGCTGTACCCTGCCCAGCTCTCATGGGTTAGGTTCTTGGGAAGCAGGTGCTGAGGTGGAGTTGGGGTGCATGTGTCAACATGTGCGAGAGGAAGGGCAGAAACAGGCGTGGGTAGTAGCAGGGGGAGGGGAGCTCCATGCAGAACTGACAAAGCCTTGAACCCTGCACTCCTGTAGCCAGCTTCCCCAGTAAGCATCGTCCCGTGTCGACTGGGAGGCTGGCCGTGGTACCCTGCCTCACCCCACCCCCAGATGGAGGTGGCTCTGGGAAGGCCAGGACTGCAGCGAGGCTGACCCTGAATGGACTGACCACCAGCATCATGTGCTCATGTTCTTCTAGGAGAGAGGTCAGTGGGCATATCTCATCTACCCCAGCCTTCACCAGGTGCAGTGTTATTACTCTATGGCTGCATTCCAGAATGCTAATAATGGCCTTTCATTCCAGAAGTAGTGAATTGTGACGTTAAACTACTGTGGCTTTCGGTGTTGGTAGACTGGGCACGTCTCCTTGTTTCTCAGTCTACCTATGAGGTCACCCTTGCTAGTTACTGTCTCACATCTCTAGTATCCATTCTGGATTCTGCACACTCTTATCCACCAGTGGAGTCCCAGAGCTTTATCCCTGCCAGGCTGAGTCCCTAATCACCTTCTCATTCAGGGTGGACCCAGGGTGCCCATGTGGATTGTCAAGATCCACATGCTCCTCTCCCATTCCACTATGTGACAGTAGCCTGGTTTCTTATGATCAGAGCCAATTACTTTGGCAAGGTGCTCTTCTTTTTGCTCACTGGTTCCTAGAGCAGGAGCCCAGAGTACCTACGTGGCAACCTTACATCATTTGCTGTGTGCCCTGGCAAAAGTTTGTTCCCCTTTTGGGGACGGAGATCTCTAATTCTGTTACCTTCTTAGCTCCCAGATCCGTGTGTTCTTTCTCCCAAGGGCACGGCATCACACCCAGGTCTCTGATTCAGTGCCAAAGCTGTACCTGGAGGATGGCACCTGTCTTTGCGTAGTATACTTCAAAGATGGTGCTTCCGCTGTGCTATCTGCAGGCTATTCCACAGATACTGGGTGTGGGGTGTGATGTGACCATTGGATCCCATGGTCATGGGCCCACTACGCAAAGTGGCTTCCTTGATCTCGTATGAATCTCTGCTGGAGGGTCAGAGATTCTCAGTACTCCTCGGATGGTGGTGCTGACTCAGGCCCTGGGAGCCAGAAGGGCAAACTCACAGTTGGAGGGCGAGCTGTTCCTGTGAGAACAGAGTAGCCTTCGGAGGACAGAAGGAGCCCATTGCAGTCCACCTGCACCAAGCAGACGGCTGGCCTCCTTAAGGAGTGGTGCAGACTGGATATTTATCAGTAACTAGATCAGCTCTAGCCCTCTTTGTCTCATTGTCCTAGATACAGAACAATAAAGACTTAAATATGTAATGTGTAATTATATAATAGTAAGAATATAATTGTATTATAGTGGCTATGATATGTTAATATAATACTGCATGTAAGCCCTAGATTATGATTCCCAACCCATTTTAATGCACCTGTGTTAATTTAGTTAAAGTATTAGCAGAATGGAAAACTTGTCACCTGATGGGTCAGTAGGTGCAAGTTCATGCAGTCCGCCCATTTCTCCCACCATGTCCACTTGTTTGTGAGTCTGCTTTGCTGACTGTGGATGGCTGATGTCGACTGGAGGTCATTTTGGCTACCTGGGTGTTCATTGCCTTCTCGATAGTGGGCGATGGCAAGTCCTTCCCGCCGTGTGCCCATACATCCATGCAGATGTCTGCCCCAGATCTTTTGTCCTGATCTCCTCATCTTTTCCTTTTAGGCCCTTGTTCTGAGCAGGCCAGCCAGCATTGCCCGGGAGTCCACCTATCATCTGACCTCCTGCTCCTCCTTTCTCCATGTGAAACTGACCCCTGCTGCACTGCTTGAAACCCTACCCAGCAGGGGTGTTTTTCTCACTGCTGTCTGTCAGCACCAGCCTGGTGAATCCATAAGGTGGCTGCCATGCTCTTTGGGCTGGTACCCACATGCCATGGTGACCCATCTGTGAAGCAAGCTTGGGCTTGCTTTCTCCTCCTCTCTGGTTGATCACGGGGGATTCCCCTGTACAGCCAAAGGCACGAGCAGTGGGAGGATGTGGGAGAACCACAGCAGTTATACAGTTATACTTTACAGGCAGGAGAGTTTGCCTTGAGGCCAAGTTCTAAGTGTGTTCTATTTCATGGACTATGAACTGGTTTTGGCCTCCTTTTTGATTGGGATAGAAAAAAAATACATTCACTAAGCCACTGGCTTGATCTGAACCATGGCCCTGTTGATCTGCTCTGGCAGAGATGCCACATCTGACAATCAGATGTACCCAGGGCTCCCCACCTGATCTAGCTTGGGTTAGTCTGCATCTCCCTGCAGTCTCCCTCTTGTTTTGCCACCATCAGACTAGTAACTTAAACCGAGACAAACCAAGGACCACTGCCCCTGTGTCTTTGAGAACCCTCCAACTGACTCTGACCTCCACCATTGCTCTGGGATGCAGTTTTGTTTTAGATGTGGTATGTGGTAGGGCATTGGGGGTGTGGCAGGATCAGGGCACTGGACTTACACTGGACCTGCATCTCACCCCATAGACCAAGGACCAAATGTGGTCATTGTGCAAACTACTAAGTATGTCACTCTCAGTGACACACCATCTGGTGGGGCATCTGCCCAGTTGGAGGACCCTCAACACGACTATGGCCAGGGCTCCATTTATTTCCTGCTGTCCCTGTGTCCCCACTCTTAATATTGGGGGAGCATGATGAAGTTTCAGGTCTCTAGGGACCACTGTTAACTCAGAGGTGACTTTGCAGCAGACACTGACCCTGAGTGAACTGGCAGCACATGCTTCTGTCCACCTCACAGCCAGCAGCAGGGCCCTCCTGAGGGATCTGAGCAGTATAGCTCCCTGTTGCCACATTTTTATTCAGCAGTGATGATATTGCACAGATGAGATCTAGAATACTAGTATTAGCCAGGTTCAGTGGCACACACCTGTCACCCCACAATGTCAGAGACTGAGGCAAGAGGTTCACAAGTTCAAGCCCAGACTCAGCGACTTTGTGAGTCCCTGTCTCAAAATGAAAAAAAAAAAAAAAAAAAAAAAAAAAAGAAAGAAAGAAAAATTAAGAATTTCACAAAACAGAATGCTGGTATTAATTTCTTCTCCTTCCCTCCAGGACCTACTGTTTTTAGATAACTTTTCAACTTGATAAACAAAGGTTTACAATGGGGGGAAGCTTAGCTTTTTAAAAAAATTGCTATTGAAATATGAATACCAGCTGATATTAAAGTGCTTTGTTACTTATCATTGGTAGACTTAAATAAAACTCTAAGAGAGCCCTGTTACTAAGAATGCATCCTCAAGCTAGGGAGTTAGAATGTATTGTATGTGAAAACACATAAAATAAGGAAGTGTAAGTCAAACACACAGGCTCTGGAGTGAAACTGTGTGGCTTAAACCCTGGTCTCCTATTCACCATCTGTGTGCCTCTGGGGACACTGTCCAGCCCACCCCATCCTCGGTCTTCACATTTATCAAGTGGGACAGTGATAAAGGAGGAATAGAGTGTATCTGCTGTGTGGTAGCCACATAGTGTTGGTTACTCACAGGTCATGATTATTGCTGTTTACAGTGTCTGTGGAATGTCCTGCATGAATGTGGGCAGAGTTCCTCAGGGATTCCATCCTGGGGCAGTGAGGAGGGCTGCGTGGAGGAGGTGGCTCTGAAGAACCATGTGGTACGAGTGTGAGTGTTCCCTTTCCACAGAGGTCCACAAGAGGTGCAGTGAACATTGCAACGTGGAT
Source organism: Sciurus carolinensis (assembly GCF_902686445.1). Classification (NCBI taxonomy): domain Eukaryota; kingdom Metazoa; phylum Chordata; class Mammalia; order Rodentia; family Sciuridae; genus Sciurus; species Sciurus carolinensis. The sequence goes on from NC_062226.1 coordinate 4,456,130, forward strand.
TGGAATTTTGTAGATTTTATTCCTGTTTGCATGCAGGTGTATTCTACATCCTTGTCCCAGGAGAAGGATACCTGTTAACAGTGACGGAAACAGGAGTGAGGTAAGCCTTTCCTTCTGTCACCTCAGTTCAAACTCAGATGAAATTACATCTCCCCTTGGCATATATGTTTTTTACTAATGAATGTCCCCTCCCTATATATATAGAGAAAGAAATAGATATTGATATAGATGGGAGGACAGTGGTTTCTTTCCAAATACTGTCTTGGGACTTGAGCAATGAAGAAGTGTAAAATGTCATGATGGGTCACTGGATGAACTTACAAAAAGTTCTACAGTTTTGGTAAATGTCTTTGTTACTGATAATTAATGACTCCAACACACTGAAAATCTATGAGTTCCTTCTAGTACCTACAAATAAAAATTCCATTTTATGTATTTTAAGTGTTTTATCATATTTTAATTTTGAAAGTGATTTGTTTACATACGTTAAGGTTGGGGCCTTAGAACATGAAGTTAGATGACAATTGCCCCAGTTTTGTGGAAAAACAGATGATTTCCAGAGTTCAGTGAAGATTTGCCTGGACCTGAGACTGCTTCAGCTCTGTGCAAGATGTGGCAGGAATCATCGTTACAGGCATGTGTCCTGTTACTCATGATGCCTTAGAAATAGTCTGCTTTGGATTTTGCAGCAGCTAGAGCAACTAGCATGTTCCTCTTTCAGAGGGGCTCCTGGCTGAGCTGGAAGAAGCGGAGCTGACAGCTCTCTCTGAAATGTCAGTTCTGAATGATGGTAGCTGAGGGTATTTCTCCCTTAGCAGGTGCAGACTTAGGTCTCTGATGGCACCTGTGATTTTTGAAACACACCTGTACTTTAACATAGCAAGCGTCTGTTGTTTTGTGTGGATGCCTCCAAGATATTTGGGTACAAGGAGCAATTATGAGAAACTGTCAGAGTTGTCTTGGGAAGACAAACAGGCTCTTCTCATGCTCTGGGTTACGATCTGCAAGCCAAGACTCCTGCGCTCCGCTCTTAAGCACACCCCAGGTTTCTCTTTGTCCCCTGCCACTGTAATGCCAATTAATATTGATTAATGAATTGACCACAGTGTTTATGGATTTCCCACCCATGTCTGATTAGTGCAGAGTTATGTGCCCTTGACTATGAGGAACTTATAATCCAATTGAAGGATGAAATTATGCTCAGCAGCAGGTGAGAGAATGTCAATTCCTAGTGATTTGTATAGATGGCCTGTTGTGAGATTATTGTGAACTGAAGTCCCCTGAGAGGTACAGTGTGGACAGATCTCCTGCACTAATGGAAATGCTAGATCTGGCTTTCAGGCTTCCATGCCTCGAAGGGTCAAGGGTGAACTAAGATACCACCCACTTCTAGGGTCACTCTGAAGTCAGTGGTCATGTGAGCTGTGCAAGCAAGGCAAGGTCTGAAAGGCAAGTTAGTAGCTCTGAACCTGTTTGAATCAGACACGCCTGCCCTTGGGAGAATCTGCAGGATGCTCACTGAACACTTACAGAGTGATCGTGGATGAATGTGATGGGTACTGTTCAGGCGCCAGAGGTCTGGGGCGCATTATAAGACAAGATCCCTACTCTCGTAAAGATGAGAGTCTGTGGATATACAGATAGTGCAGGTGCTTTCAGGACTCTCAGGCTTGATCAGAGGGAATCCAGGTAGAGGCTTATGCACAAAACAGAAGACGCAGGAAGGTTGACCTTGGAGCATCAGAGTTGCTGGAGATGAGCAGCAGGTGTTTACTGCAAGATAACTGTGGCTTAGTATGGGAGGAAGGAGCACTGATAAGGACTGTGACTTCTTTCGCAAGAGTGGAACAGCTGGACTTTGAAGGAAGCAGAGAAGGTATAGGAAGATGTTGAAGCTGAACCTGGGGGACATCAGAGCTGACTCTCTCCCGTGGGGTTAGAAAGATGCTGAGTGAACCAGTGTGCACGGGGCACGGGAGAGCAGTGACTGAATTCAAGTGTCTTGGTTGCAGGCTGAGGTTCGGTTTTAACCAGTAGGCTGGTAGTTGGTAACTGAGTGTTCTGTGCAGGGCTGCTAGCTCAGCTACTAACGGCAGCCGTGAGGGCACAGCACATCATGCTGAAGCCGCTAAGGAGGAACTGCTCCTAGGGTCTGGGATTTGCATTCTCCTATTTGTAGCTTTTTATAGAAAGTATGTTTCTGTGGAAGGGAGGGATAAATGAAACAGGAAGTCAAGGTGCGGAGAGCTGCTGGGGCTGGCTGCCGAGTCCTTGTCCTCTGGGTGCATTCCAGCATCCCCATTTGAAGATCTCGGCTCCAAATAGGATCCAGGTGCACAGCAGTGCAAATGGACCAGTGCGGCTGAACTGTACATTTCAGAGTTAAGATGGTGATTGTTCTGTGTGTGTTCCTTAAACCATACATTTTTATTAAAAAAAAATAAAAGGGTTAAGATGGTATGTTCTATGTTGCATATGTCAACTACAAAGGGGTGATATCAGAATAACAGCCACAAAGCCTACTGCAGAGGTCTCTGAAGAAGGTTTTTGTGGGGTGAAAGATCTTTGCGAAGTTCCAGGGTGGAACCAGACCATTTCCTTGCTTCATGGTTTTCTAAAAGGAGACGCAGTTATTAGTGAGATCAGAATAGTGGAGCTTTTCCGAAGTGCTGTAAATGGTGTTTTAGTACTCTCCAGCCACTCACAGGATGCCCCAGACCTGCCTTTCCTCGTCCATGTGATAGAATATACCCACACCTCATTGTTGCTAGGAAGTTGAAATGAGAGCATGGATGTTTTTAATCTAGTACTATTTCCATTTCCCTGGACTCTTGAATCTTCATTCAGAACTAGGCAGGCAAGGTAGATGGCTTTCTTAGCATACAGGTGACAGTGATGTGCTAAATAGCTATTCCAATATGGAGAAGTGCAGCCAGGTGGCCTCCAGAGCCTATTTCTTTCTTTTTTTTTTTAATTTTTATTTTTACAGACTGAATTTTGATTCATTATACACAAATGGGGTACAACTTTTCATTTCTATGATTGTACACAATGTAGATTCACACCATTCATGTAATCATACATGTATATAGGGTAAGTGTGTCTGTCTCAGTCTACTATCTTTCCTTCCCCCACCCCCTCCTGCCCCATTTTCCTGTACGCCATCCAAAGTTCCTCCATTCCCCCCACCCCCACGTTATGTATTATCATCCACTTATCAGAGAAAATATTCAGCCTTTGGTTTTTTTGGGCTTGGCCTATTTCACTTATCATGATATTCTATAACTCCATCCATTTACCAGCAAATGCCATAATTTTATTCTTCTTTATGGCTGAGTAATATTCCATCATGTATATATACCACAGTTTCTTTATCCATTCATCAGTTGAAGGGCATCTAGGTTGGTTCCACAATCTAGCTATTGTGAATTGAGCTGCTATGAACATTGATGTGGCTGTATCTCTGTAGTATGCTCATTTTAAGTCCTTTGGGTATAAACTGAGTAGTGGGATAGCTGGGTCAAATGGTGGTTCCATTCCAAATTTTCTGAGGAATCTCCGTACTGCTTTCCAGAGTGGCTGCACCACTTTGCAACTCCACCAGCAATGTATGAGTGTGACTTTTTCCCCACATCCACACCAACACTTATTATTGCTTGTATTCTTGATAACAGTCATTCTAATTGGAGTTAGATGAAATCTGAGGGTGGTTTTAATTTGCATTTCTCTAATTACTAGGGATGATGAGCACTTTTTCATGTATTTGTTGATCACCTGTATATCTTCTTCTGTGAAGTGTCTGTCCATTCCTTAGCCTACTTATTGATTGGGTTCTTTGTATTTTGGGTGTAAAGTTTTGTAAGTTCTTTATAAATTTTGGAGATGAGTGCTCTGTCTGAAGTGTGTGTGGAAAAGATTTTCTCCCACTCTGTAGGTCCAGAGCCTATCTCTAAAGATTTACTGTCATTTTCTAAAATTAAGAAAAGAAACCACAATGCTAGGGAAAATTTTTAAAAGACAAAAGAGCTCATAATTTGAACTATTTAACATGGTGATTTTTAGTTTACTTCCATATTTATAGAAATAATTTTCCTAATTCATACTTAAAACATTGTGAGCCTCCACGTCACGGCCAGTCCACATCTTCAAAACACAGCCCGGACCCTTTGCTGCGTTTGTCACCATGCAGCCCTCAGAGCGTGCTCTTGTGCAGCCGGGAGCTCTGAGGCGGGGCGAGGGGCATTGGCACACTGGCAGGCAGTCCCCAGGGCCCAGCTCTTAGTTGGGTGCTGTCCCTACTGCCTAACTGGAGTCCAGCGCAGTGAGGTTTCTTTGTACCCATTGCAGCAGGGAGAGGCTGGTTTCAGACATGATTCTTTTTTTTTTTTTTTTTTTTTTTTTTTGTGGTGCTGGGGATTTGAACCCTTGTGCTTGTGAGACAAGCACTCTGCCAGGTGAGCTATATGCCCAGCCCCCAGACATGATTCTTGATGACTGCCCATAGCATTTTAAAATCCTGGCTATTGGGTCAAAATATTGTCCTCCTAACAGTTGGAGTAATATAAACAGAAAGGAAAAGGGTAGAAAATCGAGTAGATTTGTAAGAAAATAGGAATGCCTTTGAATTACTGACTTAATATCATCAGTAAAACATTTTGCTCTCTTATATTGTCAGCTGCTATATTTAGGGGAGTAGTGATTTTTTAGAGAGAACCTGTGTAGAGTGAGTTTTCTCTGAGTTTAATGCAGCCTTGGAAAGAGCTCAGGTTCTGCCTGTCCCCATTTCCCCATTGAACAAGGACATGATGTCCCAGAAGACGACTGCCTTCCCACTTCTTTCTGCTTGTTCCCACCTCTGTGCCTTTGCCTGTTCCCTGTTTCATAAAACTGACTGAAATGTTGGTTTCCACTCAGGCCCCTGGTTCTCTCTGCTGAGGGCGCAGCAGACTTGCCCCGTGGAGCTTTTAAAAATCCCTGGAGGCTCAACCCCAGTGCTCAGGATCTCCCTGCTCCCGTCCTTAGTAAAAGCAAGAAGAAAAGCCAAGTCTTGTGAAAGGCATTTGCACCAGGCAGTCACAGGAGGGGACTGCACCTCTTTCAAAGTGGGCTGCCAGGGGAGGTGTCCCAGTGGGTCACAGAAATCATTGCCTCCTGTTCTTTCCATGGTGCTTTTTCAGTGCCAGAGATGAGGGGAGAGCTGGACCCAAGAATTTTATACTCAGCCAAGTTTTCTTTTGTAGAAAGATGGCAGCATTCCTTTTTTTAATAAAAATGTTTGAACTCCAGGAAAGGCCCACGTGTGTTTCTTGAAAAATCCCCTCAATGGCAGAGTGCGCTGAGTATTCATTCATTTTGTGAACGTTTATTGACTGCTCATCGTGTGCCAAACCCTGTGCAGGGTATGGGGAATGCAGCAGTTCTTCAGCGAACATTCTTCTGGGAAGCAGGGAAGTCACTGGTCTGTTTAAATATGCAGCCAAGGCCAAAGGCTTGGCAGGAATTATATTTGAGAAGGCAAATATTATAAAAGAAAGGGATGTAGAAATATTCACAGAGCAGACTGAGGACTCCATGTTGGTGAGTTTGCTCATCTTATTTGGAGCAAGAGATGTGTCTAAACATCAAGAGGTCGAGGTTCTAGTACCTCATACAACACTAGAAAGAAACCCCTAAAAATATTAGGCAGAAGATGCAATCTAATCCCCAGGACAACAAAGGCCGTCTACACAGCTAGAGAACCGAGGCTGCGGGCAGAGCTGGAAACATGAAGTGTGCCGTCCAGACATTGATGACATGCCTGTGATATCAGTGAGGACCAAAGGGACAAATACCTATTAGAGCAGACAGACCCTAGAATGTGCAGCACAGCAGGGGACGTCAGATGGGGGCAGAGCCCGCATGGCTCACCAAGAAAACCAGGCTGATCGGACACAAGAATGAGTTCTAGGCATGCGAGCCCAGTGGCTGCGAAGGGAGGCTTGGAGTGGAAGCCCACAGCTGGGTCCCACAGACCACCCTGGCCAGAATGCCGTTGGATCCTCCGCAGGAGAAACCCACTGCAAGTCAGATAAGCACGTGGAAGGTTTAGATGTCACCTTAATTTCAGTCTTTAACTGAAATGCCTGCCACCTCCTTGGAGAGACCTCCCCTGGCTGACCAGTCTTAACACAGCTTCCCCAGCGCACCGCCAGTTTTTATACCTCTGGAACCCTCTGTTCTGCTGGCCTCTTATTGGCCATTATCCCGTGCTTTGTTTTTGTTATTTGGCCAGAATCTCTGTGAGCGCGGACGCCTCCAGTCGTTCATTGTTGTAGCCCTGGTGCTGGGAACACGCCTGGCCTGCACTTGGTTTAACACATAACCTGCCGAGTGCCTGATGGGAGCCAGCTACTCTTCTTGCCACTCCAAGTGCAGCAGCAAGCCAAACACAGCCCCTGCCCTCAGGTGTGCACATTCTAGCAGAGAGAGTGTGGAAGAGGAAAGAGCAGAAGCGGGCGTGCCACGGGGCATGCAGGGCTGGAAGAGCTGGGCTGCAGATTTGAAAAGAATGGCCAGGGCAGACTACCTTGAGGTGACTGCGCTGAGCAGATGGGGTGCGGCAGCGTTGGCCCCTGGTGGGCGGTTTTACAGGCAGGAGCATGGAGGATGGGGACGTTAATGAAGAACGTAGAGATAAACGGGGTCTTGGGACACCCAGTGAAGGGGCTTGGACTTACTCTTGAGACTGAAAGTGACCCCAGTCAAATGCAGGTGAATCAGCTGGAGCAGCAGAAGGAATTTCAGCTGCTCAGTGACCTTGAGCCATGCCTGGTCATGGGAAGCTTTGCCTTGGTGTAATGTAAACAATAGTTCTTGTTTTATAAATTGTTTTGAGGGATACAATATGTGCTAATTTCAATTATTAAAATGTCCATTTATAACATTTATTAGCACAAATGAATTCAATTATTTCAAATATAGAAGCAAAATATTGTGTGGAATGAAATACATGATATAATTAGACTATTAATGAAAACACTTACATACCTCTGCATGATTGAAAATGAAAGCTTAACAGTCTCAAAAGACTGGTGCTAAATATTTACATATCTGTCTGAGATGCACATTTTTAGATGCTAAAAATATTCATTGTTAATGACTGGAAGGGAAGGCTGGGTTTAATGTAGTAATAAACTTCCACATATTTGTCTCACACCAAAGTCAAAGCCAATTTTGTAAAGTATTGCAGTCAGCCTTTGAAATAGGAACTACCACAGAAATAAAAGAGATTCTCCTCAAGCAATTAACAGGACCTATTTTGTAAGGAAAAGTTTGCAGAATGACAGAACTATGAGAAATTTGGCTCAGCAGGTGGCTGGGATTTAGTGAGGTTTTACAGACCTTAGAATTTTCCTTCCCAGATTTGATGGTCTGGAGAAGTGAAGAGGAAACATAAGGAGTTATATGAAGGTACATGCAGGAACCAGGTAGCAAGTTGAGAAAACTCTGCAGAGCCCCCTCTTCCTGACAGGGCCAGGGCCAGGTGGCTCCTTCTGCCCTCTCCCAGTTTTGTAAAATGGTGCCCAGGATGAACCTTCCTTCACATGGTTGTAAAGTGTACAGTGGGAGAAAGTGGCCGGCATCATGCCTGGGCCACAGAAGTGCTGGCCCCCACCAAGCACCCCCAGTGTCCTGAGACCAAACGTGGGCTGTGGCTCTTGAAACTGACTAGAGAGCGGAATCCCTGAGCCCAGGGAGGAGACTGCACTATAAGTGAATCCCCAGGTGGTTCATTAAAGCAGCACTTGGCAAACAAGGCCCACTGGCTTCCCGCTGCTGTCCCTGCTCTGTTCCTTGAGCACAGCCACGCCCATTCATTTAGGGATAGCAGGTGGCTGCCTCGGTGCCAGAGCTGGATTGCACAGAGGTCAGTCATTGCAGCAAAGGTCATCTGGCCAGCAGAGTTGAAAATATTTATTCTTTGGGCCTTTAAGAAAAAGGCTAGTGCTCACGGCTGTAGAGGAGCCGCAAGTGTCCGCTCTCCAGGGTTCGAGTCAGCCCCTGCAGCAGTGTGGACCACGTCAATCGTGTCCTTTTCCTGTGTGTAAAATGATGCTGGCGGTGCCTGCTTCCTGGTGGTTGTCGTGATCATCGAGATCATAGCACATGTTGAATCACTTACCTTTTCCTTTGTAACCAATCATGCCAAAACTGAAAACAGCACGTTTTATGTACTCATGGTTCTGCAGACTGGTCTGGGCCCAGCTGGTCCATGCTTCTTCTAGACTTGCCAGTGGTCACCAGTGGAGCTGCCTTCGGCTGGCGGTTGACTGGGAGCTGAGATCTTTCCCTGTGACCTCAGCCCCCACCCCCACCCTTCCATGTGGCTTCTCCAGCGTCCTTTTTTTAAAAAAAATTTTTTTAAACTTTTTATTTGTTCTGATTAGTAATGCAGTAGAATGACAGTAGAATACATTTATGCATTTTGATAAACCATACATAAATGGAGTATAATTTCTCATTTTTCTGGTTGTACATGTTGTAGGATCACATCGGTCACGCAGTTGTATGTGTACATGAGTATTAATGTCTGTTTCATTCTACTATCCTTCCTACCTCCATACCCAACCCAATCAATAAATGGGCTAAGGAACTGAACAGACACTTCACGGAAGGTGGTATGCAATCACCAGGTGTCCCCTTGAACAGAGGCGCCCAAGGATCCCGAGAGTGTGAAGGCAAAAGCCGATGAGCTTGGTGCTTAGGCCAGGAACTAGCACCTGTCAGTGTCACCATACTTTATTGGTAAAAGCAAGTCACAAGGCCATCCTAGACTCAAGGGGAGGAGACAACACCAGGCCAGACATACTGCCGAGTGTTCCTCGGGGGCTGTCAGTTGACAGACTGCGCCAGAAGAGCATGGGAGCTGCGCAGGAAATGGTGGGCTTTGCCTGCTGCTGCTCACGTGAGCACGCGGGATTGGGAGTGGGGTCAGGGTACCAGGAGTGCTCTTCTGTGGGTGCTTTCTTCTGACTGGAATCCCCTTTCTCTCTACCACTTCAAAATAAAGTGGAAAGAAAAATGGGGACAGTTGTCAAACTTGGTAAGAAATCTGAGGCCTGTTTTTTGTTGAGAAGGCTTGTCAGTCCCTTCTCTGGCAGTGTGCCCCCCCCCCCTTGCATCTCTTGCTGCCTGCGGGTGGTAGCGTGGTGACTGGGGCCTGCAGGGCTGTATCCCTCTGTTCTCTCTTCCTGGCTTGCTCGTGACTGTGTCAGTGTGGTAAATTGCCTTCCTGCCATGGTGGACGTGAACCAGCCTCAGCCCCCCGGGTTGTTGTAAATGATGAGCCCCTCCTGGTCCTCCTCTTTTGGACTAGTCATTCCTTCTGGGCGTAGTGAAGAAGGAGCTGTGCAGCTTGCATCAGTTAGGACTGGCTCTCACAAATGGCCACATTTTAAAATAAACTGAGTGAGGATTTGGATCATCTGTGCATTTTCCTATGTGTTTGACTTCTTCATTATCAGAGATTGTATTTTGGTTTCATTTCAGCACATGGACTCAGATTCCAGGGAGCTATACACATGTCTTATGCCAGTTTTGAAGGAAAACGTCTTTAACCATCACCCTTTGGGAAAATCAGAAGGATGTGAGTTATTGTACTTTAGCCAAGACAAATAGTAGTTTTCCTTAAAACTTGCAACAATTGCTGTGAATGAGCAAATGTTTATACAAGGTGTGAAATTAAGTTTCATATAGTAACAAAATGTGAGTCCTAGCCAACAGCTCTGAGATGGTATTTATATTTTGGGTAGCAATTTCAGTGGTGTTCTTTGTTGCAATTAGGAGTCCTGCTGCTTCAAGACATGATACCCTCATCCAGATTTAGCTCTCCATAAAGAAAGCTATGCTGATTTCTTGTAAAAACCTGGAGTTTAATCCTTGCTTTTCAAACGTGCAAATTCTGTCAAAAAATTTGGGTGAGTGAGACTTTCCCCCAGGGTTTTATTTCCTAATCTGCTTCATTGAACTGCTGAGAGTTGCCTGCTGTCTGCTGCCAGGGGTGTCAGGAGCCATTGAGCTAAGAAGGCGCTTCTTCGCAGCAGCTGAGTGGTTAAAGCTCAACATTCTTGTGCCCTTTTTTTTTTTCTTCTCCTTCCTTTTTTTTTTTTTTTTTTATGGAACTGGGCAGGCTAATGTTTCTGTAGAGCTTTTCCAGCAAACAGTCAAAGCCCATTTTAAGAGTTTCCAAGAAGAGCACAGTTCACAGAATGATTGAATATCATGCACTTATTTTTAAGAACTAATTGGGAAGCATACCCGCCGACTGTCAGATTCTTCCTGATGAGTGGAGAGCGATGTGTTCCTGTGTACCCCTTACCTTTTTGCCCTGAGGTCCCATTTGTTTTATGGAGAGACAAAGTGCAGACACATGAAATGGCTTTCTCTGTCTGTGAGCTGGTGCCTGCCAGTCTGTTTTCAGCTCTCGGTGCTGGAATCTCTTCATCATCGCAGCCTTCTGCTGATTGCAGTAGTCCATGTTTTCGGGTCAAAATCAGGTGTGCTTCGAATGAGAGAAAAATTTTGCCCGACCCAGCATTTGATACGTGATGAACAGGGTGGCTGGTTTATTTCTCAAACGAACTAGGGCTCAGAGCTGCTGCTCTTGTTGAGTGGCCCTTGCCTCCCCGCCCTCCTCCTCTTTAAAGCCTGTCTTCACACCCGGGCTCTTACCTGTGTGTGCGCGTGCAGGTATAACTACTCTCCTCCCAGGAAACGGCATTTTCCTTGTAGTGATATAGTTGTACTTTTGGTAAATCAGAGACCACAAACCATTGAAAGAAACAGTTCAAGTCTGAGGCTATAGTTCTGAATCAGAAAATTGTACAGTTATAGTATGTTTCAAATGAAAAGGTAAAATGGTTATTTAGGTAGATCAAATAGCCTAAGGTTTTGAGGGAAAAATGTCCTATAGAACCCTCAGGGCAGATTTCAACCATCCATCTGTCCATCTATCCATCTGTCCATCTATCCAATCTCCCACCTATTCATCCACCTTTCTGTCCAGCCACCCAACCATCTACCCATCTCCCCACCACCCCTTTCGTGCCAGGTGCTACTCTACAGGGAGTTGGCATGGACTGGTGGAAGGAACCCATTCCAAGGGAAGAAATATCCAGGATTAGTGGCTAGGCCACAGAGCAGATGTTTCAATGGGAGTTTGACATGAACTTTCCATTTCAAAACAGGGGAGTTCAGTTAAGAGAGCTCCTTCATTTCTTCCCTCAATAGATGATTCCTGTGGCACCTGCCATGTTCCAGGCAGTACGCAAGGGGATAGTAGAGGGCAGTGGGACAGCACTCCCCAAGGGATCTGGTTTCAGCACTGAGATTCAGGCATTTTTAGAACATCTTTTAGTATTTAGTAACAAGTAAGTAATACAGCTTAGTTGGGAAAACAGTGTGTGCTGTTAGCTTCCATTTTTCTAATACAGAAAGGAAGCTAGTGTATGTTGGTAAGCTCCATAATCTGCTTAAAACAAATTCAAAAAGGTCCTCTGAGTCCATTTTGCTCTATTCATTGGTTGACTGATGTTTTTTAAAATGGTGAGGCAAAGAGGAAGGTTGTAGGTCCTGTGTTCAACCTAGATTGGGTGCCCCGGCCTCCAGCTGGGCCTCAGGAGAGTCAGAGAACACCCAAGCAGCACCTGAGTCCCAGAGCACAGCTGGGAGAAAAGAGGGAACAGGCCGTGAGACAGGGGGCCTGTGGGGTGCAGGCTTGTGCACCAAAGTGTCCCACGGTAGTTATGACTCCGCATCCCATGGCTGTGAGATTTAGGGCGATGATTCATTTCTGTACATGAAGGGCTCTTTCCCAATGTCATCTCTAGGGCTCTGAGGTAAAAAAGGGAAGGGCGAGGATTGTGGGAAGAAGGGTAGAGATGCTCTAGCTCTGCTGTAGACAGAAGAAAATTGTCTTTGCTGAGAATTCTTTATGTATAGAATTTTTTAAAATGCGAATAAAGGACCCCTTGAGGTGACTTGTGCACATCTGCAGTTCTGAAGAGTAGCATGTCTTGGCCTGTTTTTGCCCCATGCAGAATGGCATGGGGCTTTAGGGCTGCATAGGGTGGACTCATGGACAGGACAATCACTGTCTTGCATTTTTAAAAATACCATTTTGTGAGAACTTTGAACATACACGGAAGAGACGGGACATCGTGATACATTTGTGCATACCCAGCAGCCTTTGGCCTCTGTGTTACTTTGAAGCAAAAGTGAGACATCACATCATTTAATCCATGACCACTTCACTAGGGGTCTCTAAGTGTGAAGTTGTGTAAGGTGTGAAGACTTAGGAAGCAGAGCCGTAATGTGGCCGTTCCGCCTGAATGAAGCCAAGAGCAGTTCTCAGCATCGCTGTCCTGTTGGCGCTCGGCTTCCCCGCTTCCCCGTTTTGTCATTGGCTTCAACAGTTTGAAGCGAGGTCCAGATAAAATCCACATCTTGTGATTAGCATCTCTCTTGTGTCTCTCTACAGATCTTCTGCTGTTCCTGTCTTTAGTTTTCTATTTTTTCTCCTCTTCTTAAAATTGTGTTGTTGGAGGAAGCAAGTTTTCCATCGTCTGGGCTGTGCCGGCTCCATCCCCATGGTGTCTTTGAGCCTGTGCCCCTGTTCTCTGTGTACTGTGAGTTGGCGGCTGGATCAAGAAGCTCAGCAGGAGTCCTGTTTTCACAAGGCTCCTTCTGATGGTACCGTGTCTGTCAGGAGGTACAACTGCCTGGTTGCCTGTCTCTGATGATGGTAGCAGCTGTGTCTGAACTCCTTGGGGTACAGAAGGAGAGACAGCCACGCCATCCTCTCTGTTCCTCTGACAGCTGGCAGCCTCTGAAAGAGAAACTCCCCACGCCAACTCTGCGTTTGCCTCGTGTAACTGCATAGGACAAGCAGAGCAAATGCTTGATTTTTTTTTTTTCCTTTTTTGTGCCTGTTTTCCTCAAAGTAGAGTTGCTTCCCCTGTGTCTTTTGACAATGACCAGTTCACCTTTTTTTCTAATTATTTAAAAAATGAAATTGTTATTATTTCAGGTAGGAATATTCCTTTTGGGGGTAAGTTAGCCCTTTTGCATGGACCTAGCACAGCCTCAGGATCAGGATATTGGGGAGCCGCTGGGTGCACTGCATTCCAGCATCCCTCGAGGGCTGGTCCCCAGCTGGCAGAGAGGAGGAAAGGCTGTGTCCCCTGGCCGACTGGTGCAGCGGAGGGCTGTGCTGCCTGAGAGCTGGGGGACATGGAGCTGGGCCGATAGATCTGATTGCTTCCACCTTGGTTTTCAAGGAGTCAGAACACTGCTTAGCAGTCATCTAGACCAACTGCTTTTGCTGACAAGGAAAACGAGGCCCAAAAAGATTGCCTGAGGCTACATAGTAGTGGCAAGTGGTCCCTGGCACCTCAGTTTCCTAACTTGCAAGATAGTACTGTTTCTGGCAGGTTTTGACCCACCTGTCTGACTCCGGGGCTGCCACTTCCCTGCTTGGCCTATTGTGCTGCCTCTTGACTGCTCTGTGGTAGAGAACATGTCACCATGTGGAATGTCCCCAAGAAGCACCTGTGGAGTAAGGCTGCAGAAGACCTGGCTGGAGGAATGAGCGGTTGAAGGGCTGACCTTCTGACTGGCCCGTGTGGCATGGCCATAAGGGATTCTGCTCAAGTTCATCCTGTAGCTGACATCAAAGCAGTACAGCTGCTGCTGGAGTCCCAATTAGTGCCTTTCGTGTTTAAATGGGGCTCCTGCAAGTTGAATCTTGAAATAACTGTGCTGTGATCATGGCTTGGGAGAGCAGAAAGGGGGAAGGCCTCTGTTTATAATTATAATGTTCCTGCAGCATAATGATGTGTTTCTGAGTCTTTTCTGATTAGATAATAGCATTGTCGATTAGAGACAGGCCAGACTGGGCTGTTGCTGTGCTTCCTGTTACTTGGTTGGATGTAGCTCTTTCCAAAACCACTGGGAAGGGTTCATATGTACAGATTATTTTTACAGCAAGTGATGAAGCAAATTGGTTAGAAGTTGAGCTTGTCAAGGAAACAGAGACTTTGAAGATGTTTCTCTACCAGCTTTCCTAAGTTGCCTGTCTTTTTTGGCAGGACTGGTTGTATTTCGTTGGCAAGGCTGATTTGTGATGGAAGATGGATGAGTGCTAGGTGGTTCTTGGTTCCACCTGGTGTGGGGACTAGCACTCAGGAATCTGGGGGGGGTCGTGACACTCATCTCAGGGATTAGTTGATAGGCTCCACCCGGTGACTCTTGCACTGCTTGTTTTCCCTGACCTCTGACCCTCAGAGCATAGCTTGTTGCCAGCTGGTTACTGGATGGAGATCACAAACCCAGCATCCCAGGTTTTAGAGCTGGCAGGTGCTTATGTTTGTGGGTTGAGTGGGATAAGAGGCTAGTTTCATTCTGGATCCTCCTGACTCTTCACCTCCGTGTCCTCCTCATAATTATGAGGAACTGGACTAGTAGAGTTCTAGGGTCACTCTGAAAGCCCCTGTGTTATCACTCTGGTCCGTGTAGAGCCTCTGTCTCAGAGATGACAGTTCTCTCTGCCCTCGCTCCCTTCCCTGGAGAACCCAGAGCCTTCCTTCTCAGACCCAAAGAGTGGAACTCAGCTGAGTGAAGCAGGATGCTCCAGCAGGAACTGGGCCCTGTGGAGCGGGCATGGCTGTTGGCCACCAAATCCCCAGAGAATAAGATAAAGCTGGCCAGGAGGTGGGAGCTGCTTAGACCCTAGTCCCTGGCCATTCTAGTCCCTGTCCTTGGAGGGCTGGCAGCTTCCCTGTCATTGGGATCTGTGAGACATTGAGTGACCTGCCAGTGACCTCCCTCTTTCACCTCAACTTAATTTTGGTGTGCCCTGTTCCTTACAGCCAGCGACTCCACACTTCTTTCATGTCCACACGATGCCGCCCAGTACCCAGCTGTCTTTGTTGTTCTTTACCCTGTTGGCTTTTCCATGTCCCCGGTTTTCTCTCTGCCTCTCAGCTGTGACCTGTGTGAAGGCAGGGGTGGGGTTTGATTGACTTGGCTCCCCCAGCAGCTGTGACAGGGCAGCGATGGTGGTAGAAGAATGAAAAGCTAGACTACTGCCCCACCCCCATCTAAAACAAGGAAATCCAAACCCCAGAGAGATGATTTAGAAGCAGAAACTGAATGGGAACTCATTTTTCTCAAAGTGCTGCTTGATAGCAGGAGGTTTTAGCCTCCTGTCTTCTCCGGCTCTTCCTTGGTTCTCTAGCGTGTGGCAAGAGCGCCGTCCTCTTCTGCTGGGGATGTTCAGGCATGATGGCATGAGTCGGCCAGGCTGAAGGCAGCGTGGTGCCGCCTATTCTCTTAACAGGAGTTGACTGTTCACAGTGGGTAAAAAGGAGGTGGATCCTCCCGAGGGAGGCACAGTGCTGAGTTGCTATTTATTTGGTGATAAAATTGGGGATACGTTCCTTTTTGAAAAGGTTGGCTCTGAAGTGGCCTAAACGCTGAAGTATTCGGCAAACCTTCTCTAAATCACATACCTAAAGGAAAAAATAAACAAATACCAGTAACCAAAACAAGTTTCACAAATAACTAAAAAGTAATTTAAGTTTCTTTTTTTTTGGCTTTTTACATTGACTTAAAGGTCATGGTGAAAATAGGTGAGAATTAAACTTAGAATCATGCACATTGGATAGAAAATCACTTAGGTTCCATTAAACACCCGCAGCCACCTTTGTTTTGATATCTGAAACAATTTCCCCAACACCTTTTGGGTTTGCTGGTCTTAAAAAAGGCACATGCCCTTAAGAACTGCTGGGAGATGAAGGAGAAGTCTAGAAGAACATGGAGGACGTGATTGCAAATGCAGTAGCTAGCAAAGGGACAAGTAGATGATGTTCATTGGAGCCAGCTCAAGTGACAAGGTAGCATAGGGTGCAGAAATAATGTCTAAGAGATAATTGGGAGACATGACAGTGACACATTGTCAAGGTAACCCTCTATTAACCTCAGATGGGCAGAGGAGAACCCAGAGGGTGCGACAGGAGTCCAGGTCTGGAAGTTAGGAGTCCTGGATTCTGATCCTTGCTCTGTCGCTGACTCATTCTTCATGTTCAAGTGGGTCACCTCTCACCAACTCCAAGAACCCCTTCTCACTAGAAAATACTACGTGGTTAGATGTGATCTCACATCCCAGAAATCCCAGGGTCACTAAAATCTCAGTCCAGTGCCAGTACTGCATGGCAGGAATGGCAACCAGGGTGTGGATCAGTATGGCACAGGGCCTTCAGTTATCCCTGCGAGAGCTGTGCCTCAGTTGAACTTGGCTCTTTCTTCCACAAATATCAGCAACCCTGAAACCAACAAACTTAAATTAACAGCAATAGTAACCTAGTTAAAACAGCAGGCATAGCCCATCTCGTAGAGTGCCTGCCTCTTATGCTAGAGACCCGGGTTCGAGTCCCCAGCATTCTGTGATTGTGGAAATGACAAACAAATGAAAACAGCAGGCAATTCATTTATAACATGACAATTTGGTATAACAAGAAGTTCCAAGGCGGGCAGCTCTGGGAAGAGTGTGCTGTGTTTAACAAACTCTGAGTTGTCACCAGCTGTAAGGTGCACCCTTACTTTATGCTGCAAATCTCTTACCTGTAATCTCTAAATCTGTAAGTGCCAACTAAATGGTGTCATACTCTTGGTTATAAAACACATCTGGCTTCAGAGATGAACAAACGTAGAGGAAAGAGTATCTGAGAAGCCAGGGAAGGTGCAGACCGCGGTGACCTCGGGATGCCTTTCCGTATCGTCAGTCCACCTGGGCCAGCTCCCTGCCTGCTTGCATGATGCTGTGGCCTGTTCATCCCTGCCAAGGTGAAGCTGAGACCTGGTGACTGTGCCTCTTCTGGAGACCCCCAACTAAGGCACAGGAAGCAGCAGAATTCTCCATGTTGCATTGGCCAGAATGACTGCATGTCACACACAAGCCTGCAGGCATCCCAGGTATTGCCAAGGGACTTGGAATTACCTTCAAACTAGGTAGAGTCAGACTACTGAGGGCTGTGCCTCCAGCTGGGGTCAGGGTCACCTTCCCTGGAGGAGGGCACCTGTTAGAGTTTTTCAGCAGTGATGGCCGGGGCTGGATGCCTACCAGAGTGAGCAAGTGTATTGATGGGGCTCAAATTTCTGCCAGGAAGGAATTGGTGACAGGCTGATGGGTGGTGATGAGGGTCAGTATCGTCCTTCTCTGAGCCTTTGAGCACTTGAAGATTTTATTGCTATGTTGAATCGTTTCCCTTGTTTATAAATTCTTTAATTGTAACTACCTTCTACACATTTCATCACATTCACTTTAAAAACAGAACAAAACAGAACTTTGGCGTTTTGAGCCTTGCGTTGCATGTCTGGATGCTGGCTGATCCGTGTGCATGGGCCCGCTGTTCCTGGCTCCTTGGAGGTAGATGCTGGGCCAGCGAGGATCCCCTCCTTCCCGCACGTGCTCGGGCTTTCTGTCACCGCCTATCAGTGCTCCACAACCAAGAACCTTGGCCATCTCTCACCGTGTTCCCACTCGTTCTTTGGAGCAGTGCAGCTGCTCACCTCTCCCTATTCCAGGCTGGAAATTTAGAGAGATGGCCCACTCACTTCCTGGCCACTCACTTCAGCCTGCTTTCCCAGCCTCGCCTTGCATCCCCTTCCTCAGGGAGGGGAGGGAACCCTATCCCCGACCTATTCTCCCCTCTGAAGGTTGGTGCCAGATTTGTATTTGCTTTTCCGGAAGGACTGATCAGGCAGACTCTTCCGGCTGCTGTTGCAGACTGCAGCTTTTGTGTGCTACAGTTCTTGTGGTGAATGTCACCAGGCATCTTCTTGACCTTGTTCCCTGAAAAGCACTACCCCTAATGGAGACTGTCCGTTCAGCCCAGGGCTCGGGGAGTTCAGGAGGGAAGCAGGACTGTGGGAGTCGTTTATTCACTCAGCGGACCTTTACTAAGCCCCGCTGTGTGTGGTGCTGGAGTGACAGGGACCTGCCACCTCAGGCTTCAGTGTGGCACCATGGAGGTGACGTTGGCTCTTTGTTTCCTCAGGGCATTTCTTTGCTATATCTGTCAATTCATAATTATCTCTTTTTGACAATCTCTATGTAAGTGCAGCATCCATGAAAACCAGCATTTGATAAAGAGTAACTAGACAGAATGTACCCACTATCGACCCCCCACTTTTTATTTTAAATAGTCTGAAAGTCACTGCTCTGTATTGAGACTTGTTCCATTTGTAAATTGGAATATGAAATTTGACCTCACTCTCTGTAGAAGGTACTCCTCCTTCTCTCCCTCATCTCCCTTCCCTTGCTTTTTTATACCTGTATCAGGATTGAATCTGGGCCACTTCTACTACTGAGCTACATCCCCAGCCCTTTATTTTATTTTATTTATTTTATGTTATTTTATTTATTTTGAGACAGGGTCTTGGTAAGTTGCCAAGACTGGCCTCAAACTTCTGGTCCTCCTGCCTCAGCCTCCTGAGTAACTGGGATTATAGGAATGTGCTACCACATCTGGCTGTGTGTGTGGAGAGTGGTCAGCGTTGAAGTGCAGTCTCCTGCCAGTTACCTGTACCTTGTGCACACCTGTGGCTGCATTGTCTGTGCATAGGGAGAACCTTACTCAGCCACAGCGCACACTCTGTGCCAGACTTTGGCAGTGCTCTGGAAGCCCCCTGGCTCTTGGCATGGAGCACCTTTTAGGATATAGCCACACGACTGCCGGGTTTCCCTCTCAGTTCTAGGAAAATGGTTATGACATGGCCAAAATCCACGTCTTTTTTCTTTTTTAAAAAAATTTTTTTAGTTGTAAATGGATGCAATTTATTTATTTATTAATTTATTATGTGGTGCTGAGGATGGAACCCCGTGCCTCACACACATGGGGCAAGTGCTCTACCGCTGAGCTACAGCCCAGCCCCAAACCTTTTTTCTTTATCCCACCCCAGGCTAGTCTACTAGCAATATCTCTACCACCACCCTTAGAGAATCCCACCCTCCCCTGCCTCCCCTGAGATGCCCCAGCCAGGCCACCCTCCTGTTTGTCTGGAGTCCTGCACACCACATCTCCCTGTCTCTGGTCTCTCTCTGCCTGCATGCACAGCAGCCATACCAGCATTTCACAGTGTGAATTTCATTTTGTTCCTCGTGATTTTACATGAATCCAGTTACTTCCCATCACGTTCAGGATAAACCCCAAGCCTCACTTTTGGTCTGCCAAGGCCCCTCCCCTCCCCAGCCTGTCCTCTATGCCTGGCTTTCCCTTGTTCCGGAAACCTCCCACCCACACATGCACCTGCAAAGGGACATAGAGAATGGAACCTACATTCCCAGGGGACGGTCGCCCAGTCTTAGACCAGCAACACCTGGCATGCTCTCTTCCTTCCCTTTGTTTCCTTTTTGCTTTGCTTTCCTGTTGTTTGTAATGCTTTAAAGCAAATCCCCGATGCCATGTCACTGTGCTTCTGAGCACTTGTTTCTACAAAATAAGAACATCACTTTTATAATCACAGTGCTATCTTCACACTTAACAAACACAACAGTGATTCCCTCATGTCATCTGATCCTCTGGTCCTACATCCCTGGTTATCTTGAAAATGCCGCCTTACAGTTTTTTGTTTTTTTAAGCAGGATCCAAACAGACTCTGCAGGTGGGTTTGGCCTGGTGCTTCCGCCTCCTCCTGCCTTGCTGCGTTCCCTGGTCCCCTGCGCTTTCCCCGGTCTCTGGCTCTTACCTTTCCTTCAGTCTGCTCTTTGTCCTCACTTGCATTTCCTCAGTCTGCATTTTTTCCTCACCTTGGACATAGCTTTGTGCGTTCTCGCTTCTTAGGCACTTGCTGTCAACTGTCTCACTTTGGAGAACTTCTGCCTCGTGCTATTTTCCCAAAGCATTGTTTGGTGGTTCCCGATGTCTTTGGCTGTTTGGAATAACTGGTTACAGCTGGTAGTTGGGTAGCCACCTTCTGGCGTGGGCCATTACCCCTTCAGTTCCACCTGGTTTTCTCTTCCAGCACTGGGTGGGGTGGCATCACATTTCCGCATTGCCCCTTGCGATGGGAAGGAGCAGTGGCAACCTGTACAGCCCTCCAGACCTCCCGAAGGACCCTAGCGCTGGGCAGGCTCTTGGAGCTCTCTGGCCACCAGGCCTTCCAGGTGTGCGGGGGACAGGCCTTGAGGGGGCATATGTGCTGCCCTGGCTTGCTGGGGACGCTGCCCTCCCACCTTCCTGGGCTTCCTGCCCAGCTCCCTCAGTTCTGCTCCCACCACAAGTCCTTAGGCTTTGCCTTTCTGAGTGGAGTATCACTGGAGGGTCCTGCAGCCCTTGGTGACCATCTGCACTCAGGCCCTGAGAAGCCTCTTTTTTTTTTTTAATTTATTTTTATTGTAAACAAATGGGACACATGTTGTTTCTGATTGTACATGGAGTAACAGCATACCATTTGCGTAATCATACATTTACATAGGGTAATGATGTTTGATTCATTGTTATTTTTTCCTCCCCCCACCCCTCCCACCTCTCTTTTCCCTCTATACAGTCCCTCCTTCCTCCATTCTTGCCCCCCTCCCACCCCCCCTTATGTGTCATCATCCGCTTATCAGTGAGATCATTCGCCTTTGGGATTTTTGAGATTGGCTTATCTTACTTAGCATGATATTCTCCAATTTCATCCATTTGCCTGCAAATGCCATAATTTTATTATTCTTTATGGCTGAGTAATATTCCATTGTATATATATACCACAGTTTCTTTATCCATTCATCAATTGAAGGATATCCTAGGTTGATTCCACAGTTTGGCTATTGTGAATTGAGCAGCTATGAACATTGATGTGACTGTATCTCTGTAGTATGCTGATTTTAAGTCTTTTGGGTATAGGCCGAGGAGTGGACAGCTGGGTCAAATGGTGGGTCTATTCCAAGTTTTCTAAGGAATCTTCACACTGCTTTCCAGAGTGGCTGCACTAATTTGCAGCCCCACCAGCAATGTATGAGTGTACCTTTTTCCCCACATCCTCTCCGACACCTATTGTTGCTTGTATTCTTGATAATCGCCATTCTTATTGGGGTGAGATGGAATCTTAGTGTAGTTTTGATTTGCATTTCTCTTATTACTAAAGATGGTGAACGTTTTTTCATATGTTTGTTGATTGCTTGTAGATAGAAGCCTCATTTTTAACAACTGTGCCCAGGCCTACTGACCCAGGTCCCCACTTAGGGGGCCTAAAAAAGTTAGGAGGGGGGTATTCCCTGGTGGTTTTGAGATCTTGTAGGTGTGGGGCCAGTCACTGGTCCCTGTTCACTGCACAGCCCCTGACCCCCATTTGGCCTGCCCCACCGTGTCCTGTGAGGAATTTTCCCAATCTAGTTTTAAGGAAGAGATCATTCATCTCTCAGTATTGTAGTTGCTTTGTCTGGTCCAGAAGACTTAGGGAAGTCCTAAAATATGCTGGCTCCTTCAAATTAAATGTTGCCCCAGAGGCCTTCCTGACCGCCTCGGTGGCCACTTCATATGCTGCCACTCATCCCTTTGAGCTCTGGGTGTGGCCTGCATCACCTCCTGAGCTTCCTCTTCTTTCTTTAGTCATGTGCCAGGGCAGTCCGCATCCCTGTGGGAGAGAGTGGTAGCCTAATATGCCGGCCACCCTTTCTACCCTAGAAACTGTGGAACTTATTCCAAAAGTTCTAAGCTTTTTTACTGTGGTTATATTACCCTGAAAATAGTTAGAAGAAAAATCTTTTTGTAAGATATTATGAGGGTTCTACAAGGTGCAAGAGGAAAACTCCATTTAAGATATTAAATTAGAGGCTGGGGATAGAGTTGGTAGAGGGCTTGTCTAGCACTCACAGGTTCCTGGGTTCAATCCCCAGCACCACACACACACACACACACACACACAAATATATTAAATCAGTAATGAAATATATACTCAGTTCAGTATTACCCAGAAGTAAAGACCCAGACTGACTTTGTCCTGGCAAAGAGACAGTCATCTTGCTTTCTTCCTGTTATGAAGTCCCTTTGTGTGTGTATGTGTCTGTATGCACATGACATGCACTGTGGTTAAAGTCAGAACAATGATTGGTACGTAAGATTCACGACCTCTAGAGTCACAAACCAGCACTTCAATTCAGGAGCCCACGCTGTAGTGGGGAGAAAGATGAACTTGGAACCATAAACTAGGCAAGGGGCTCTCCCCACCTCTACCTTTAGTGATTGTGCAACTGTGGGTCTGCACTCAGTGCCACTAGGTTTCCTCCCACAATAGAGTCTTGACCCCTTTGGGCTCTGGGTACTAGGATTCTTGTAAACTTACATATCTGTTTATTTAAGACAAATTCTAATTCCCTAACAGAGTTATAAGACTAAAATAGTTTCTGAGTTGGACTCAGTTGTAAATCCATCCGGAGGATGAAAGCAGGAGTCCCTTAGCAAATTGAACACTCGGTCCAATGGTACAGGTACCCATCGCAGGTGGCCCTGGGCATGTTGTGGTTGTTGATTCCGGGTGCTGCTGTCCTGAGGGATGTGGTTAAGAGATTTCTTAGGGAAGTACAGTTCTGAAAACAGTACCTTGCATTTCTGACATTTTGAATTAACACCCACAAATTGGAATGGCCCCGGGTTTATATTTTGAATAAGCTTATAGCATGAGGTTGATTCTTGCACAGAGTAAGGAAGTCTGTGGGAAAGCGTTCAGTTACTGATGGAATAGTGGTGACAGCTGCCACATGCCCAGCTCACCTTGTGCACTGAAGTACTCTCCATGCATTGTTGTTTGACCACACTGCGAGGAAAGACTTCCTGTTTTACAGATGAGGAAACTGAGACGTGAGCAAGTTAAAAGTGCCACGCAGCGGTCATGGCCCACGTGAGCCAGGTGATCCTGCCAGGCACTGGGTCTGTTCTGTGCACTCTGCGTTTACTAAGTCAGTTAATTCTCTTGAGACCCCTGTGCAGTAAGAGAGGCTCTGTGACTTGCTCCGGTTGGGTCTGGAGTGCTCTCCTCCCCAAAGGCTCACGTGTTGAGGGTTTGGTCCCCAGTGCAGCAGTGTTCAGAGGTGGGACTTTGGGGAAGCGATTGGATCATGAGGGCTCTGACCTCATTGGTGAGTGATCCATGGGTGATCGACAGCCCAGTGGACTGTTGGAAGGTGGTAAAAAGAGCAGGAAGTAACTTCTGTGCCCTTAGGGACTGTGTCTTGTCTCTGGCCCCTGTCTCTATTCTTTCTGCTTCCCGGCCACCATGAGGTAAGCAGCTCTGCTGTACCATGTGCTCCCCACCATGGTGTTCTGCCTCGCCACCAGCCCATAGCGATGGAGCCAGCTGGCCGTGGACGGAAACCTCTGAAACTGTGAGCCAAGATAAATCCTCCCTCCTCTGAGTTGATTGCCTCAGGAATTTTGTCATAGCAACTAAAAACTGATTAACACACGTCGCATAGCTGATTCAGATTCTGTCAGAGCAGGGATTGGAAGTTGGGGAGTCAGTGTCCAAAGTCCAGATTCTTACCTGTTGTAGTGCATTGCTCAGCATCAGCGTAGTGACTGACAGAGTGTCCAAAGTTCTCATTTTCATTCATTTCATTAGAAGTAGTATAGCATGAGGGAAAACATTAAATTTTAGCCATGCTACATGTAATCTGAAACTTGGTGAAACAGAATTTCCTCTTGCTGGTGCCTGAAGTCTTGAGTTGGGGCCATTTAAAGGAGCATACACTGAACCTCAGGTGTCAGAGCTGCACTGCACAGTGGGTGTGCTCCCAGGAATGTCCTTGGTCCCCTTTTGTGCTGGTGGTGCTTGGTTGCTTTGCACCGATGCCTCATTGCTGTGGAAGGGTATTAATTTAGAAAGAGTTTCCACTGGGTAGTGATGGTGGCACAGGTCTATTAGTGACGTTTTTATGAGAAACTTGAAACAACACTTATCTACAAGTGGGAGTGGCCTAAGGGTTTGTAATTTAAATGGAATCCTTTAGTTTTTGTTAACTGTCACATATCTTTGGGTGTGTGTTTAGGAAAAAGTGAAGGGATGCCTTTGAACGCAAGGTAGGTCAAGATTTTAACTAACACATGGACACCTGACGTGAAGGCATGCTCTGCCTCCTGCTTGCTGTGCCCCTGTGCCGAGCTGGAGCCGGCAAGCACTGCCTTCAGATCCATCTGTGACAGAGAAGGGCCACAGTCAGCAGATCCAGCGTACCGCCTTGCCTCGTGGTTATTGAGCTGATTGCTTGCAAAGTCTTTAGTGGTTTTTCAACTTGAAAAGAACAAATTTGAAATAAATAAATTGATCCATTAACCTGTTACAGGAAAGTTCCCACTGTGCTTAGTACCCCCAAATCATCTTAGATAAGGTGGACTAAGCCACACTCTGATAGATTTTCAGCGTAATATGTGGACCATAAAATGACCATTAACCAAGCTGCTTTGTTTGTGAGAGGCAGGCATTTAATGCCCTGGCCCACACTGGGGCACGGTGTGCCGTGGCCTGCCAGCTGTGAAGCCATTGATCAGATGAAAACGGCCAGTTAGCAAGTGAGTGTTCCTGGGCTGTGGCCTTTATGAATAATGTGTTCTTCAGTTAAAAACAGCACTTTAAGCAATTGTTTAAACCTAACCATTTGGGAATGAGGGAGAGAGCTTCATGAATAATTTATTTTCAAAAGAAAAGATTAAGGGATCTGAACTTTTTTCACTTTCCCAAACCTTTTTGACTTAAGTAAAAATATCTACAAATACTATAGATCCAGATAAAGCAGAGTCATAATGCACACATTGTATGCATAAGATGTATACTTCCACTTTTAAAAAACCTCTATTGAAAGGTGTAGGCATGTAAATAAGGGTTTTCAGCAAGAATTGGGTATGCAGTGGTTGGAAGGGTAGTGGGTTTTAGATGTAGCATTGAACATGCATTAGCATAGTGCCCTGGGGAAGCTGGAAATATGGGTAATATGTCCTTGCATCGAGAAGGACTCCATCAAAGCAGAGCAGTTGGGTCCCTTGTGCTTAAACATTATGCTCTCCACTTTCTAAACATTCTACTATCTACAGGAGTCACACGTCCTTGCTTGAAGGTTTAAATTAGAGAGGTTGGTGGGGATTAGGTATCAATATCACAATACTCAAACTTCCCACCCCACGTTTTCTTGTTCTCGTGTCATTGAAAGACTCACGTTTTTGTATTTGTGGTCCTGTCTGATATGTGGCCACAGCGATTTGCCCTGTGGATGAAGTTTTCACTGACCTTCTTGGCCCTGAGGGGATTAATTAACAAAGGCACAGCTGAGCCCCGCCACCACCATACCGTCTTCAGATCCCAGCAGCTAGAGTTGTCTCTGGCAGGCGACTCCGAGCTCAGTACTAAGCACTGTGTTGAATCCTCAGGAGCTTCTGGGCGAGGTGCAGTGGTAGTCTTCGTTTTATAGATGAGGAAACTGAGGCTCAGGCTCAGTTTGCTTGGCCGAGTTCTCCAGAGCCACATGTCAGACCCTTGCAGCTTCCACGCTGCTCCTCCCTGGTCCCCATGCGAGCTCAGGAGTTCATGGCTGGCTGGGTGAGCCACATCCTACTCAGTCACTAGCCGTTTGTTGACCCCACGGCAAGTTGGAGTACAGTCAAGAGCCAGGTGTATGATAGCAAGCCCCGCTCTCTTGTCAGTTTCACAGACTTCCAGAGACCCTCTCACAGCCCATTTTCTCTGGGTTGTCAGGGCAACGCATTTGGAAACATGCAGCACACATACTAAGCACAGCTAGGAGCCAGTGCTTACATAAGAGGGGAGGCGACGAAAGTGACAGCTACATGGCACAGGGCTGGAGTTGATGTTCTAACGTCAACAAAGGATTTTAATTGTTTTCTTGTTGAGAATAAAGGCAACTCTCTTTGTTTCAGAAAGTCCCTCACTGAGGTGGATGAAATTAAGTGGAGGCACCCAGAGAGCCAGGTGGGAGGGCCTCAGCTGGCGCTCTCCAGCAGGGCCGGCTGCAGCGAGGCGAGGCGTGGGGCGCAGTCCCGCCCGGCAGCCAGTGCGCTCTCATAAATACCCCCCCCCCCAATGCAGGAATCCTGACTGTTCCCATCTTCTTTTTTGCTTGCTGCTTCTGGGGGCTTTGAACAATTTTGTGTTTAAGATAGTGGGCCTCCCATTTTGAGCCAGTCACACTTGAAAAATGTCCCTTGAAATTATATGAACTTAATTTCTGGCCGTTTTGTTTCAGAAATACTAACCTCAGGGGGTCTTTGTTCTCTACACTAAAACTTAATCTATTTGGAAAAATTCCATTTACTCTCTGTAGAAATTGACTGGCCATGGTTCCCGTGAATGATATGGTTGCTATTATCCCTGAGCACTGTAAAAATGAACTTTGAAACAGTTGGGTAGGACCCAAACAGAAGATGATGTATGGCTTGGAAATGGTTTAGTTGAACATTATGCTTCAATATTTTACTGGTCACTGCAGCACAGGTTTCAGAAATATATGTTTGACTTTTTTGAAGTTTTATTTTTGGATTGGAAACTTTCTTTCACACCAACAGAAGATGAATCAAGTGTGTTTGAATCAATGCTGAAATGTCATCCACATCTGCAGAATGAAAATCATTAGCTAGTTACTTGAAATCCAGATAAAGTGAAATATCTTACTATGAACTTCATCTGGTTTTTTCCTTCACTGAAGGAAAGAATTCTGAGAGGCTTCATGA
The DNA here is from genome assembly GCF_902686445.1 of Sciurus carolinensis. Lineage (NCBI taxonomy): Eukaryota > Metazoa > Chordata > Mammalia > Rodentia > Sciuridae > Sciurus > Sciurus carolinensis. The sequence continues at coordinate 4,482,886 of NC_062226.1, forward strand.
AAAGTCATTTAACAGAATTAGTATTTTATTTTAAATGTTTTTCAGAAAATACCAAAGCAGAGATCAGTTGAGCCTGGCTGACCCCCACCTGGGTTGACTTACGCATGTCCACACATACACTTGAAACACAAATGCATTCTTTGTCCAGCGCATGTGCTTAAAATAGACTGAGTTCTTAAAACCTCATGGCATAATATCAGGGACATTTAATTATGACCAGAATTTATTGTTGGAAAAGCAAAATGGATAAGAACATTACACTCCTATTTAAAAAAAAAAAATACAATGGAAACTTTTTTTTACATGTCACTGTAAAAAACTCTTAAAGCTGTCTTTTGGAGAGTTCATTGGTCTATAATGCTTATTGGAAGTCATATTTTAAAGGTCTATATCTTGGACTATATGGGAGAAAAAAAAAATTAGGAGACTCTGAGTTCTAATCCCCACCAGCAGGCCTCACAGTTAGATCCAGACTCTCCAGAGAGGAAAGACCTTGGGCTAATAGCCTCTACTTGCCTTCCATCTTTGGAATAGCCCGATCCTTTGGGGACCGTTAGTGCAGCTCTGCAGTCCGTCCGCACTTGGAATGTGTTTCCCAGTGCAATCCACAGAAGTACCCCACCCCAGGGATAGAGACGTGCTGGAGGCAGCAGCTCCTGCTGTCATCCGTCAGCCTGAGCATAGTCAGGGCCCCCCTGGTCGCCCATAGGTCTGGTATCTTGGGGAAGAAGGGGATGGAGAAAGCAGAGCTTCCCCAGCACCAGAGAGATTCTGGAGCTAGTTAATGGAAGCGTAACTTTTGTCCTGTGCCCTGCTGCCTTCCTTAGGCCATGCAGCCCGGGGCTGGTGGGCCATGGCTATATACAGTGGGAATCCGGAAAAGGCCGTTTCCCGGAGCTGTCGGCGGGCCCTTAGAACCTTCCTGAAAACGATGAAAAGTTTGAGTCATGCTAATCAAGCGCAAATGCATTACACGATTTAACAACAAGCAATATGCTGTAATGTTTTGAACTCAACAAAGAAAGAAACCTTTGAATTAAGGCAGAAAGTATCAGAGAGCATTCCAGGCGGGGAAAGACCAAGCTGTTAGGTAGCCGGGATGCGCATTGCTGGGAGCCGCCCCCGGCCTCCGAGTTCCTCTTCTCCGAATCAAGTGGCGTGGTGTTGAGGCTGGCCTGCTGCAGCACCTGTGGGCTGCCCTGGCGGGGCCTGGCTGGGGGAATGGCGAGTTCTGCCCGGTGACAGCCTCACCTGCTTAGAGCAGTGAGCATGTTGATGAGCAGGAGTTAGCCTCCTTGCTTCTGTGCTAATTCATGTGCAAAGGGACCTCTACCACAGTGTCCCTTTCCCTGAACCACGGCAAGGATTCTGTTGGTACTGGGCAGTTGTAAACCACTGCCTTGCCTCCCCCGGCAGCCTCTCGGGTGTGAAGTTTTGCCTAACATTTAACCTCAGTGTTCCCTGCTGTCACTTTCTTATTGTTCTCATCTGTCAAGGATAATGGACCCACTTGGCTCAGTGCCTTCCCGGGGCGTGTGTCCTCCAATCTTGGTTGTAGGCAGCCTCCCCGCCTTGTGAGACTTTGTGTCCCTGGTTTCCTAAAAGGATTGCTGGTTGATCTCCTCCCCTTCCACACCTCCCCCACTTGCTGTCACCTTATTATTAGTCATGTCGCTGCTGTGCCTGTTTTTATTGGAATGGAACGATTACCTCTCACTTCACACATACCCTTCCATGTGAGCACAGTTGCAGGCGGTGGCCTCGAACACCGTCACCTTGACGCATCCTCAGGTGGTTTGCTACAGGCCTGGTCAGGACCATTGTGGAAGCTGAGCATGAATGGCTTTGCTCCACCATTGAGAGCTGTGTCCCAGCTCTCCAGTAGTCTGCTCTGCCTTCTGAAGTACTTCGTGTGCACCCCCAGGCCAGGGCTCAGGGTGCAGCCTCCACAGGCCAGCTGCTTCGGTGATGTCTGTAGTGACTGATGGGGCACGACTGAATCAAGCAGGCTGCATCTGTGAACTAGCAGGCCTTCTACTTGTGAGAGTGGGTGTCTTGAAATTTAAGCTACGGACCTGGATGCTTACACTCCTGGCCGTTGACATGTAAGGTAAATAATCACATTTGTCTGTTCTGTTCTGAGATCCTCCGATGAAAGACATATTGGGTATGTGTTCTTTAATTACACATGCCCTCTGAACATCCCACTCAGCCACATTAGGGCAACCTACTCAACTACAGTGAATGTTCATTTGTGAACTCTAGTGGGCAGAGTCCTTCCTGTAAATTGTCTTGATTGCAAATTTTCTCTTTCCTGGGGTTCTTGTTAAGATGTTTATCCTTTGTCTTCAGACTTAGTTGCACTAGTTCTTCTGAGTTACAAGTTTCTTCAGAAATTTCCAATAATGGACCCCCTTAGATAGTGGCAAAGGCAAAGTATTTTATGCCAGAACTGTGCTTGGAATCATTTTCCTATTAAAAGTACTGATAGGTTTACCAAAATCCGTAAAGGATAATAGATTGCAGTTATTCCCAGTGGGCAAGGAATTGGGTGCTATGATTAACCTAATTTTCCAGAATGGTTAGCATATGTTCCATTCAAAGATGGACAGTCTTTTGGACTGTATAATTACTTCTTTGTGCATATAGTAATCACTTGGTAAATGTGTAGTGATTTGTCTAGAGCTAGAAGAACCCTTAGAAATCATCTAGTTCAAAGACAGGAAGCCACAACCAGGAGGGGTAGATGGCTTGCCCTTATAGCACTGTGCATGGGGAGCAGGGTTGGAACCTTCATCTTTCTAAAACTGTGCCAGGAGTTTCTCTGCAAAACACACTACTTTGGGTTAAGGTGAGGTGGAAGAGAAAACAGTGACAAAGGAACCTCGTGAGCAGACTCCTGGTTAATTTGAGACCCAGGCTTCCATCATTACATACCTGGTTGCTGTGTGTGCTGTGGTGGGGGCGGAGGGTGTTAGGAAGTTTGGTGAGTTTCTTTATGTGCATTATCTTACGTAGTCTTCAAAACCACCCTCCGATATGATCATTGTTCTTTCTTTTTTAAGATGAGAGTTGAAACCCAGCAATTTGGCCTTCATAGTAGAGCTGGGGCTTGGAGCCTGGCAGCTGGATGGCTGAGCTTGTGACCTGCAGCTGCCTTCCTGATTTGTAAATTGTTTGCTTTCAACAGCAAAGAATTTTTTCCCCAGTACTGGGGATTGAACCCAGAGTTGCTCTACCACTGAGCTATACTCTAAACCCTACTTTTTTCTTATTTTGAGATACAATCTGAGTTGCCCAAGGCTGACCTCAAACTTGTGATTCTCCCGCCTCGGCTTTCTGAGTTCTGGAATTACAGGTGTGCACCACCACACCTGGTAGAAGTATTTTTATTCAGATACTGTTTTGAGGGAAATATCTTGCTTCAGTAGTAATGCTCAAGTCTAAATATATCTAAAATGTCTATGTTCAAATGCATGCAAAACAATTTGTGATCTAGGTGGATGAATACAAAGGCCCAAATGCTTCTCGGTACGAAGTTGTCTTGCTGACTTTCTGCAGAGGGCAGTGCTTGGCGTGTGGAGTCTGCCTCTCCTCTCAGGCCATCTATGAACAGATTCACACATCACAGACTCAGATGGGAAAGTAATGATTACAAGGCCAGGTGTTGTGCCTTAACCTTGCAGGGCTGTGGTTCTACAGGCACACATGCTCTTAGGCAGCCACCGCCGTCACCTGTCACATCCTGGATTGAGTGGAGCTGATGGTCCCCAACACTGATGCAGCCTGGAGAGCACAGCAAGCTGAGTTCTCATCTCTTCAAGTCCCAGAGAGGTCCTGGCTCTTGCCTTGCTTCACCAAGACTTGTTACAAAGCACTTAATTTGGCTCTTGTCCCGTTGAAACTGTAGACAAGTGTAGAGAATTCAACCCATGTTCCAAGCATTTTTTAAATATCAATTTTTGAGGTCTAATTTACATAGCATGCACCCATTTTGTGTTTTTTGTTTGTTTGTTTATTTATTTATTTATTTATTTTGCTACTAGGGGTTGAACCCCCAGGGATGTTTAACCACTGAGCTACATCCCCAGCCCTTTTTTATTTTTTTATTTTGAGACAGTATCTTGCTAAGTTCCTGAAGCTGGCTTTGAACTTGTGATTCTCCTGCCTCAACCTTCTGAGCCACTGGGATTACAGATGTGCACTACCACACACAGCTCTTTTATTCTTATGAATGTACACATTCCAGTGTGGTTTTAACATATGCATCTGATAAACATCACCCCAAACAAGACAAGAGAACATTGCATCTCTCCAGAAATTTCATGTGCCTCCTCAGCCACCTGTGCCCTCCCAGCAGGTGCTGGTCCACCCTGCCCGTCACTGTCCATTCGAAGTGTCTCCCAGGAGCTGGAAGTGTGTGACAGCTGTGCCGTGCCATTGAGCTTCCTCGTCGCACAGTGGTACTCCGCCCACTGTCGGCGCGCTCGGAGCTGAGGTCGTCTGTCCTCTGTTTGGGCGTGCGGGCTGTCTCTGGGTTGAGGGTATCAGGGATACAATCTCTGTGCGCGCTTCTGAGCAGATGTTTGCGTAGACGTGAGGTTGTCTTTTGTGGTCAGCACCTCGGAGTGGAGCTGCTGGGTCCTGGTGCTGGTGTGTGTTCACCTCTTGAAGCAGCTGCCCGGCGCTTTGCAGAGTGACTGCTGTTGTGCTCCCACCAGCTGCGCCCCGCTGCCCTCGCTCTGCATCCTCACCACACACCCAATGTGGCATCTGTTTCAGGGTCACCGAGTGCCTAGTGTGTGCGCATTTTCTTTGACTGTTGGCGCCTGGCGCTTCCTAGCTTCAGGTTTGACATCGCCTCCTGGGTGACGTGTCTCTTCCGATCTTTTGCTCCCTCTGATCCTGTTCTGCTGAAAGTCAGTTTGTTTTAGTTGCGATTTGGGTGCTAATTTTGTGGAAGGCCTTTTTGGGTTTGTTGAGGTGCTGGAGTGGTTTCAAGTGCACAGTGCAATGGCCTTTAGCACAGTGGCCCTGTGCAGCCATCACCATCATCGTACCCAGAACTGTCTTGCAAAGTGCCCTTGTGCCCACTGAAGTATGACTTCCCATCCTCCTTCCCTGCCAGCCCCTGGCATCCACCCTCCTGCTTTCCATCTCTGTGAACTTGTGCTCCGAGTACCTCATGGTAAGTGAAGTCACACAGCATCTGCCTTTAGTGTCTGGAAGATTTTTTCACTTGACTTGGCATCTTCAGGATTCATCCATGTAATAGCATGTGTCAGAAGTACCTTTTTAAGGCTGAGTAGTATTCCTTTGTGTACCCATATCACAACATGGTTTCAGGCTCGTTTATTTGCCATCCTAGACATCAGACCCAGGCCCTCATATGTGTTAGGCAAGCGCTCCACCACTGAGCTGTATCTCCAGTCCTGTTGTTCTTTTTGGTTTCTGGTACCAGGGATTGAACCTAGGCACGCTTAACCTTGGAGCCACATCCCAGTCTGTTTTTCTTTATTTGAGACGGAGTCTTGCTAAGTTGCTGAGACTGACTTTGAACTTGGGATTCTCCTGCCTCAGGCTCCTGAGTCACTGGGATTACAGGCGTGTCGTACCATGCCCAGCTCCATTGTTCATTTTTTAATGTTAATCAGATTTTCATTATCTTTTTAATATTACTATATTCTATTTGCTGATATTTCACAGAGAATTTTGTGTCTTTGCTCATGAGGATTGTATTTTTAATTTTCTCTCTTTGTAATGCCTTTGTCTGGTCTCAGTGCCAGCACAGTGCTTGCCCTATTAGATGAGCTGGGAAATGTTTTGTCTTCCTCTCTTTCCAAATTCCCATAAGATCAGTGTTATTTCTTCCTAAATGTTTGACATAGTGAATTGCTGATAAATCCATGTGGGCCTGGAATTTTCTATATAGGAAAAATTTTGATAACAAATTAACTTAAAAAAATAGACATAGGCTATTTACATTTTTATTTCTTCTTATATCAGTTGAAAAATTTATATCTACATCTAAGATATCCATTTCATATGAAGTTGTCAGATTTATTGGCATAAAGTTTTTCATAATCTCTTATCGTTTTAATGTGTCTAAAATCAGGATGGTGTCCCCTCATTTGTTCCTGATATTGGTAAATTGTGTCTGTTTTTTCCCCTTTGATCAGTCTAACTAGTGATTTCTCAATTTTATTGATTTCATTTCAATAACCTACTCTTGGCTTCAATGATTTTTCTTGATTTTTATCCATTTTCTATTTCATTGATTTACATAATTATTTTCTTGTACTTCCTTTGGATTTAATTTTTATTTCTAAATCTAAAATGGAAGCTTAGATATTTGGTCACTAAGACTTTATTTTCTCATATAAGCTTTTAAAAACTATAAATTTCCAATCTACAGAATGGGGGAACATCTTTGCTAGCTATTCTTCTAACAGAGGATTAATATCTAGAACGTATAAAGAACTTAAAAAACTTCACACCCAAAAAACGAACAGCCCAATTAATAAATGGGCAAATGAACTAAACAGACACTTCCCCAAAGGAAGAAGTACAAATGGACAACAAATATATGAAAAAAATATTCAGCAACATTAGCAATTAGGAAAATGCAAATCAAATCTACACTGAGATTTCATCTCACTCCAGTCAGAAAGTCTGTCCTCAAAAATGCAAGCAATAGTAAATGCTCGAGAGGAGTGGAGGAAAAGGGACACGTTTACCCTGGATATAAATTGCTGGGATTTGAATTAGTACAACCACTGTGGAAATCAGCGTGGAGCCTCCTCAAAAGACAAGGCATGGACCCACCATGTGACCACTCCTCATATTTATCCTAAAGAATTAAAGCCTGCCTACTGTAGTGATATGGGCACACCTGTGTTTACAGCAGCACAGTTCACAATGGCAGACTATGGAACCAGCCTAGGTGTTCATCAATGAATGAGTGGATAAAGAAAATGTAGTATATACACACAATGGAGTTTTATTCAGCCATTAAGAAAAATGAAATTAGGTCATTTGCAGGATGACGGATGGAACTTGAGAATATTATATTAAGCAGAATAAGCCAGACTCAGAAGGTTAAGGGTCAAAAGTTTACTGTCATATGTGAAAGCTAGAGAGGAAAAAGGAAAAGAAAGATGGGGGAATCTCATGAAAATCCAATGGAGAAAAGTGGAGTAGAGGAAAGGGACCAAGGGAAGGGAAGAGGAGATGCAGGGGAAATAATGTTGTTATATTGTGGTACAGGCACAAAAATCCCACCATTGTGCACCACCCTAATGCACAATATAAAAAGTGGAAAAAAGAAAAATGAAAAACTGTAAATTTCCCTCTAAGCACGGCTTTACCCATGTCCCAGAAATTTAAATGTATTTTTACTATTGTTCAGTTCAGGAAATTTTATGATTTCCTTTGTGATTTCTTCTTAACCTGTGAGTTATATAGTTATGAGTTATGTTTTTAATTTCCAAATATCTAGGAGGGGGGATCTTCTGATATATTTTCATTACTGATGTTAAATTTTAGTTGTGGTCAGCAAACATATCCTGCAAGATTTTTGGACTTGTTTTAAGACCCAGCTGTTGGTCCATAGTGTGAACGTTCCATGTGCACTTGAAAAGGATATATATTCTGTTTGGGGTACAGAATATACCTGCAGTTTAGGTCAAAAAGTGTTCAAGCTGCTGAGTAGGGTGCGCACACCTGTAATCCTAGTAACTCAGGAGGCTGAGGCAGGAGGATCACAAGTTCCAGGCCAGCCTCAGCAACTTAGCAAGGCTGTAAGCGATTTAGTGAGACCCTGTCTCAAAAATAAAAAGTGCTGGGGAATCTGGCTGAGAGCTGTAGAGCACCCCTGGGTTCAATCCCTGTACCAAAAAAAAGAGAAGTGTTCAGTCCTGTGCGCTCTCACTGTTTCTGGGTCTACTGTCCTGTCAATTGCTGAGCGGTGTGACTAACCTTTTTGGGGAGCAGACACTTGTAGAATCACTCCATCTTTTGCATGGTTCACCCTTCCACTTTTTGGGGACTTACTCTTTTGACTTCCTTGCTCGTAAAGGGTGGGCTTTCTTCTCATGCATTTGTCCCCTTGCCGGGGCAGAGGGGTTTCCTTGGAGCAGGATGCCGTGGGGGAGGCACAGGAAGAGGGGTGGTGAGCATAGGTCCACAGAGGTTCAAGCGACGGACCTTGCTTCTCCTCTGATGGACCGTGTGGCAGAATTTGTGCAAGGATGTGAAGGACTGGCACAGGGTGCCTAAGCTGGGAGTTGTGTGAACGTCGAGTCTGGCGTGTGGCATGGTGCCTGCGGAAGGCACCCCCTCAGCTTGCTCAGGTGCTGCTGTCTCCCTGTCTCAGCTAGAATCCCAGATTTGGGTCCTCTGAGAGGAACTGGCACCATTTTTATCTCCTTTTGAAAGTGGTGGCAGGAGTACAGAGCCAGAGGCCATGGATGCTGCTGGTGTGCCACCGCCATGTTCTTTTAGTTGTTCTGGTGGCCCTCGCTGTGCAGTGCTGCCGACCTGGGTGCTGCCTCTGGGAGGTGTGTCCCTTTCTCCCCCAACACCTCTAAATGTAGCCCATGAGGACTCCCCTGTCCCCAAGGTATTATCATTTGAATTTGGAATGGATAAAAACCCAATAATTTACAAATACAGGCAACCCCTCCGCCCCCCAAAACCAAGCTGTTTAAACCAAGCTGCCTTACTTTAAAAAGATGTTTTTAGGTCTGTGGTTTGGCTCAGTGGTAAAGTGGTTGCCTAGCACAGGTGAGGCACTGGGTTCGATTCTCAGTACCACATAAAAATAAATAAAGGTATTTTTTTTAAAAAAGCTGTTTATAAACTCCATCATTCACAAGCCACCTATAGGATTTTTGTCACAACCTTTGATCAACTCTTCTACTATTTGCATAACTTTTTTTTTTTTCAAATAAACCACTTTTAAAAATAAGCCTCCTTGGGGGCATAGCTGAGCAGTTTATTTATGGAATCACATGTTCTGTTTGCTAGTTATATATTGTTCTATTCATATATATTAAAATGATGTTCATCTGTATGTTACCTAAAATCAGCCGCTGCACCTCTTTGTGAGTATGTATGTTTCGCTTTGAGACTAGTCCAGGGGGAATGTGGAGTTGACAGTGGGCTTAGCAGGAGCACACTAGCTCTGGCAGTGGTCTGGGAGGGAGCACTTGGTTCCTGTTGTGGGGAGGTGCAGGGCGGTTGAAGAAAGGCAGCGAGGCAGCTGGGTACCACTCCTTCTCGGGAGACAGGTCCTCTGATTGTGAGGCCATTAGTCGTTGTGAATGACAGGAAATATGCCACAGTTAAAATGCTCCAGGAAAATTTTGTTCCGTGAACATTGTTCAGTCAAGTAAACAAAAGGCGTGTGAAGTTTTTACTTCGTTACCAATCAGAATACTCCCACCGCTGCTACCCTCCATTAATTTAAATACTTCCCAGTTCACCACATTTCCCATCTCAACTTGCAGAATTACAGTGCTGGATTCAGTGCCTTGTGTTTTGCTTAGGAAGAACCTTTAGTGGGGCACTATTTCTGGACTGAGGAGACTTAATAAAGGTACTGTGTCCCGTGAAGTGGGCAGTGTCGAGAAACTGCCAGGGCCCAGGGCAGTACCCCATCTAGGTCCAATGGGCAGAGCCCTTCCTGCTCCCCCAGGGTGAGAGGAGTCCTGGTCCTGGAAGCCAGGAAAAGGGAGAGTGTGCATAGACCAGCCATGTGGAGAGGGGTCCTGGTAGCTTTGGTGACGATGCAGCCAGCCCCTGGTGACTTGCTGCAGAATCGATACCCGCCCTTCCTCCCCTACCACACGTCTTCTCTGAGCTTCCCTCTGCCAAAGCCAGTCAGAAGCCGGAGGGCAGAGGAGCCAGGCCCAGAGCTCCAGCCGAGCTCATCAGCCTGGAAGGGTGACGTCCCTTGAGTTGCACCTCTACCCATGCTCTTTAAAACTAGGTGGTTGGGGCAGGGTGGGGCTGGAGAGAAACAGTGAACACAAGACAGCTAGTGCTGCACTCTGCAGCCACTGAGGAAGTCTCAGTTGGTAGTCACGGCTGGCTTCCGCTTCCACACAGTCCTTGCCGCTTTCCCTGTGCTGCAGGGCTGGAGTCCTTGGTGTTTTGTCCTTGTTGAATTGTCACAGGCAGCCTTCAATGATCCACAGCCTCGTGCTCCTGCCCTGTGACCCTCCGGTCAGTAGCTACTGTTGGCCGGACCCAGCCTCCAGAGCTCAGGGCCAGGTGGAGGAGGGACAGAGGGAAGGTGCCAGCGTAGATCCTGGCCCACCGCACTCAGCCATACTTCAGGACCATGCTGGACAGGAGCATCTTCCCTCTCAGTGCGTGTTGAAAATGAGCAGGAGACTGGAAGTGTCTTCCCTCCTTTCCTGCTCCTCTCCAGCAGTTCCTGGGCTGTGATTGACCTGCTGGGGCTCTGTGTTCCTCTGTACTGAGGCACACATTCCAGACCTTTTTCAGCAGAAAAAGGCAATATTTTGACACATAAAAAGAATAGCTGATATTATGAATTGTGTATTTTCAGCTAAGTGCTTTACACGCCGTGCTTTCTCCTGTAGTTCTCATAATGGCGTGTGAAGAAAACCATGTTGGAATCCTTATTTTATAGATAAAGAAGCCAGAGCCTAAGAGGCTAAAGTGACTTGTCTGAAAGGGCAGAGTGACAGCTTGAGCACCCAGATCCCTGTGATCCCTGCATTCCAGCCTCAGATTCTGTTATGCTGTGTCCAGTTTTAAGGATTCTGCATGTGTGATTCATCTGCCAGATTCCATGGGGGAGTCTGCTGTGTGCTGGACAAGCGGGGCCAGGGCTGACGGCAGAGCAAGGGGGACCAGACCTCCCTCTTGTGGAGTTCTCCTCCGATGAGTCCAGTGAGTATCACACAGCTGCCCCCGATACACGTGTGCGCAGGTTGTGATGTGTGCTCTCCGGATGCTGTGAGCAGTGGCACTGGGCTGGTTTTTCCTTTGGGCACTTTGAAGAAGGTCCCATTCAGCAAAGACCTGAAGGGGGTTAGCTTGGGAGGAGGAGTTGGGGAAGGAACCCTCCAACACTCCAGCCAGGAGACTCCCCGAGGATGGCTGATTTTGTCTGAGCTGCTGTCCACATTGTCATCATCATTCTGCGTCACCACCCAGCCACTGGCGTTCACGCTGTCAGGAGCAGGGCAGGGAGCAACCTAGCTGTGACTATGTACTCCCTCAGATGACATTTTCTGGTTTAGAATTTGTACCTGCTGTAGAAGAAACAATTACAGAACCAGATTCTGTTTACTCTGAACTTTATTTTGCCTTGATTGAATCTGTTTATTTAATCAAGCCAGGTCACCCAGTGTATTGAGTGCATGTTTTGTTCAAAATCACCACAGGACTAGAGATGGAACCTCAGACTCTCCCCTCAAGGAGTTGATCGTCTGATGAGTGAAAACAAAATGAAATGGCTGTCACACAAACTGTGTATTTGTCCCAGGAGGGATTTTGCGGTTTCCTGAAATGTGTTGACCATTTCTGACTACCGGTATGCATTTGCTTAATGTATTGTTATGACTAAAACAAATTATGTGTTCAAGAATTGATCATTCTCTTTGTGAAATCTACCATGTGCATCCTCAAGGACATTAAAAAAAAAAAAATCCCAAGGAAATAAAATCTTATTCTGTATTCATGTGTCACGTTGTCACCACCACCTCAGAACATTGCTAGAAAGAGCCACATATGAGCAAACCAGACTGCACAAGTGACCAGTCCTCAACTGCACCTGGGGATGGAAGGAAAGATGCTGGAGCCGAGAAGGCCTGCATTGTGTGCCCCAGTCAGCTGGGGTTTATGCCAGAAGTCCTGGGGTCACCTTCTCTAGGGGGGACAGTTGCATCTTGGTTCACCACCCCCCTGAACCTGTCTGGGTTCTGAATGTCCTTTCAATAGATCTGACAGCAGTAATTGATTTAATAACTATTGTTTTTTTTTTTTTTTAATTTTATTTATTTATTTATTTTATTATTGTACACAAATGGGATACATGTTGTTTCTCTGTTTGTACATGGCGTAAAGGCATACCATTTGTGTAATCATAAATTTACATAGGGTAATGTTTGATTCATTCTGTTATTTTTTTCCCTTCCCCCCACCCCTCCCACCCCAATAACTATTGTTAACTGGTGTTTTGGGAAAGGTGGGTACTTTTGTTGTTAGGAGTTCTGTCTCTGTTTCTCTCTCTCTCAGATTTGTGAGGGCTTGCAGAGAAGTTAGTGAAATTATATTTCCCAGCTTACCCTGTTGCTTAAATGTTTTAGGGAAAACTGGAATGCACAAACTGCAAATCAATTTGTAATGCAAGAGAACAGAAATTTAGAAAAACGTGCATTTTAGTGATTAATACAAAATAAAATTCAAGGCAAATGGTTACTACTTCACTTCTTCCTGTGCCTACCAAACTTGCACTCTGAGTTGCAAAATCGAAAACCCAGCAGGAGAACCAGAGGAGATTTGATTTGTAAGCAATTGAACTGTAAGCACCCTTAGGGCAGAGACCCCCATGGTCCTGCTTGAGTTCCTGGGCTCCTGTAGACACTGAATGGGTAGTTACTGAATGTATGGAAAAGGAAAACCATCCGTCGATTTCATCTTTTTACTGTGCCTCTAAAACTGGTCCTAGTTGTTTCACAAGAAGTCTGAGTAGTGACAAAATTAAATTTGCTTTTTCTTGGAATCCTCGCAGACCTAATGAAACCTAGTGTAGTGGTGTGTAAGAAGCCCCTGGAGTGGGGAGTCCAGAGGCATGGACTCCTGTTCGGCCTCACCACCTAGCCATGTGTTACCTTGGGCCAGTCATGCAGCCCCGTTTCCTGTCATTTATAAAAGGAGTTTAACGCTTGCCCTGCTTGCTTCCAGAGGTGGCGAGAGAGCACAGGAGGTAAAGGATGTGGACGTGCTTAGCACACGAAGCCCGGCTGTTCTGTGCTCGCCTCACAGCAGACAGCCCTGGCCAGCAGCCACGGAGGCTTTCCATCTTCTTACCTAGATCATTCCAGGAGTGGGCTGTTTGTTGAGAGTGGTGGGCCTTCAGAAAATGTTTGCTAGTAGATGCAGTAGAATGCTTCACAAACTCAGTTCTCCACCTCTCTGCCTCACGCCACGTGGTGTGTGAGAAGGAGGCTGTTTTAATGCTGGGATTTGCACTGTGGTCTAGTCCCTGACAGGTCTCTGAGCTCGCTGGGCTGCTGGAGGCAGCCGGCGGGCAGCTGGTGTAGGTGTTCCCATGTGTGCTGGTCTTTGTGGATTTGGCCACCCTTCGGAAATGAAGGGATGCTTTATTTGCTTGCCCGGGGGTTCTGCTGACTGCATTCAGGTAACACATGGACAAATTCATGAGCGACGAAGACGAGAGCTAGGCCCAGCTCCCCTCCTCCTCCTCATGCCTGCCCGCTGTTCACTCCCAGGATGCCACTCCCCCCAGCGATGCCAGCCCTCCCTGCTCAGGGGTAGAGTTTCCGCAAAGAGATTTTGAGGCTCTTGAGAGTCCCTTTGGAGGGGAGCGGTTCACCAGCAAGTAGGGCGCAGCAGGAAAAAGATGGGGTAGAAACCTAGCAAGGGCTCCTATTTCTGTCTGCAATGCACCCCGTCTTGTGGTTCGGCAGACAGTTTAGAAAGTGCTTTTCATTTTCTTGAGAGAATAACCAGAGATCCTTTGTAGCCATGGTGCAGGCGCTTTACAAATCCTGGATGTAATCGAGTTTGACCCGTTACCGGTTCCTTTCTTCAGCCTCATGAACTTGGTGGTTGTAGTTCCAGTCATCTCCTTCTCGTGTAGTAATTAAATAGCCCCCATCTGTTTCCACCCACTGGAGGCCTCTCCATCTCATGGTTGTGGACAGGTGCCGGGGAAAATCTTGTATCATTTTCAGATGATGCAAACAATTTCCTTCATGATAGCTACTGGCCGTTACCCTTTCCCCAAAAAGGTGGTTTATTAATATATGCATTCCTAACGCTTAGATTTTTGTGTATGGGTGGAGAAAATGAACAGCATGTATCTTACACACTGTGTGGGGTAAATGCTATTTAAATCCGGCTGGAGCTGCTAAGCATCACACCAACATGAGATCGCTGGCTGGGGGCCAGGTTTTTTTTTTTTTTTTTTTTTTTTCCTTCTGAGGAGGGGTCAGACTTTAGAGAACTAAGCCATCTGTCCAGTAAATTATTTTAAGTCTTTAATAACAAATAGTTTGCAATGTATCTTAATGTGTAGAGTAGAAAATGAATGTTTTACAAAACCGATATCTTTGGGAATGTCTTCCACATTCTGTGCTGTCATTTGGTATTGTAATCCCAGTTTGGTAGCACACAGCTTTGTACTAATATTTTGCAGAATTAATTAGTTCATTAGAAGCAGAATGTTAGACCGGCACGCCCGTACAGTACGCTTCTTCAGAAGGCTCCTGCTTCTGAGAGGCATCGAGCTCTCACCAGAACAGATGCCGGTTCGGTGGCTGCTCATCGAGCCCAGGACTTCAAAGGGTCTGTGCTGCTTTCTTTGAGGTTTGTTTTGAGGCGCTCTCAGGCCGCTGTTGTTAGTGACTTTTGATGGCTGATGTAATGAACTCACCCACACCTCAAATCTTCATGGGCTAATGAGAACTTTGTATTGTAGTTGTTTCATAGTGGCCTAATGCGGGTCTGCATGGCTGTTTTCGAACATGCCACCTACTTGTTCAGCAACTATTTAGGGCATGTTTGCAAGGTGCCAGGCACTGTGGCAGGACCCTCACGTGGAAGAGGGCAACCCTTCCATCCCAGGGAGCCCTGGGATCCAGAAGCTCCATACTGAGTAAACACTCAAAAACTGGGTAATGACAAATGTGCAGGAGTGACAGAATTAAATAGCACCATTCCAAGGTGGAGTGCAGTGACAGGTGGGGGAACGAGGGCATTCCAGGGAAGGCATTCCTGAGGATGTGTTGTTTAAGCTGAACCCAAAGACTTGCAGCATAAGGAAGAATGACCCAGGCATAGGGGTGGGAGCAGCTATGCAGAGACCCTTCCAGGGACCTGGAAATAGCAGCAGCCAAATGAAGGGATGGTGTCCTTGGCCCTCTGAGGATTGGAGACTTTAGTTCCCACTGAACTGTGCCTCCACAGAAGTGCAGAAAACAGGGAGCTCTTTCCTTAGCCTAGTAAGGAGCTCTGTGAATCAAGGGTGTGTGGCTGTGGAGGGCAGCGCTGGTTGGTTTCCCGTGTTCACATGACCTCTCGTGTTCTTTGACTTTGTAGGAAGGATTAATTAACAGCGAGAGGCAGTTTTTCAAATACAAACAAACATGAAAGATAAATGTTGGTGAGGAGTGGGGGAAGGGGTGCTTGCACATTCGTGGTGGAAATGCAAATTAGTACAGCCATTATGGAAAACAGTATGGAGGTTCCTCCAAAAATTAAAAATAGAGCTCCATATGATTTAGCAGTCCCACTACTGGGTGTGTGTTCACAGGAAATGAAGTCAGCATGTTAAGAGACATCTGCACTCCCGTGTTCACTGTAGCATTAGTCAAGTAGTCAAGATACAGAGTCAACTAAGTGTTCATCAGCAGATTAGTGGATCAAGAAAATGTGATGTGTGTACACATTTGAATACTATTCAACCTTTGAAAGAAGGAAATTCAGTCATTTGCAACAACATGAATGAACCTAGCGACTATTATTTTAAGTTAAATAAACCAGGCACTGAGTGATACATATCACATGATCTCAACTTATATGCAAAATCTTTAAAAGTCAAATTCTTAGGAGCAGAGTAGAATGGTAGTTAGCAGGGCTTGCTAGGGGGTCGAGTTGGAAAGATGTGGTCCAGAGGATACAGAATTCCAGTTAGGAGGAAGCAAGTTCAGGAAATATCTTGTACAACATTGTAACTCTAGTTAATAGCAATGTATCATATTCTTAAAATTTACCAAGAGAATAGATTTTAATTATTCTCACCATGCACACAAAATGGTATGTGAGGTAATGCTTGTGTTAATTAACTTGATAAAGCCATTCCGCAATGTGCACATATTTCAGAAACATTTTACATGATAAATATATATAAATTTTATTTACTAATTCAAGATAAATAAAACTAACCAAAGGGCTCCATCATGGAAACATGATTTTAAGATTACCAGAGCTTTTAGATTCATTGTACCCTATCCCAGTTAAGTTGTGTTCACTTCTAGGCTGCAACCAAGGTAAAAGATTGGATGGATGAACAGATAGATGCGTATATACCACCTGACCCGGCCACCGTGGCAGTATCCTCAAAACAAAAACCATTGAGAAAGCAACAAGAAGAAAACACCAGAGACCTGGGTTCTGGAAAGAGTGGGCAAGGCACTTACCTTAGGGTCCACAAACGGCATTGGGGCTTGTGAATGGCAGGGTATTGTAGTAAAACTTCCTGCAGATGCATGTTCATTTTCAGTACCTTCTCCATGGAATTTGGGACCCAAGAAAGATTTAAAGCCACTGATGAAAGAAATTGGAAAACCCAAGAGTCTGTTGTGTATTTGTCAATCATACTTGTTTTTTTTTTTTTCCTGGAGGAAATATTTAAGTGTGATCCTGCCAAGTGGAAATGAGAGAACTGGGTGATGACCGTGGTGAGTGGCTTCCAAACCACCTGGCCATCCAGCAGGACAAGGCCTTGTGAGGTGGTGATATGGGACATCCACACAGATCACCTCTTGGAGGGACTGCTAACGGCCTAGATCGATGGGGACTTTGGGCAAGGGGACCTCTGATGTCCTGGTATACTTTAATTCTCTGATTAAGGCCATTTTTGGAGCAAGCTGAACTTCTTGAAAAAAATCAGAAGAGAACAAGACTTAAGGGGCTACAGAAATTATCGTTAGGATCTGATAATGGTGTGGTTGTTTCTGATACAGCAGAGACTGAAGCTCAGGCCCAGGAAACCTTTAGAAAGTTCAGGAAGAGTTGGCCTGTTTGTCCTGGAAAAGATTGAATCAGAAACCACTGGACCATGACTAGGGAGCAGGGCAGGAAGCAGGACTCTGGTTGCTTGAGAGTTGATTTTCTACTGCAGATACTGAAGTTATGAATCACACCTTGATCTGAACCTGT
Organism: Sciurus carolinensis; assembly: GCF_902686445.1. Classification (NCBI taxonomy): domain Eukaryota; kingdom Metazoa; phylum Chordata; class Mammalia; order Rodentia; family Sciuridae; genus Sciurus; species Sciurus carolinensis. Next base: position 4,500,049 of record NC_062226.1, read on the forward strand.
GATTTCTAGAAGTTTGTGTTCCTATCCTGGTTCTTGGACCATCAAGCCAGCTCATGAGCTGAGCGCTTAAAGAAGGAGAACCAAGCAGCTCTCCATTTTCGAAAGCTCCTGTAATGTAAATAGGAACAGCAATCTTTCCAAGTTATTACCCTGTTAACAGGTTGACAGATATGTGCAAATTGTGACTCACTGCTCAATTTGGCACTAAATTAATGTCTTTCCGCGCCGCGTCTGCTCAAGTGTAAACTAGTCACCACTGCTGTGTTACTGCTTGTTTGCCTATATTCCAAAGGTAAAAATTAAAGTAATTTGATTCCGCCATGGAACGGAGTGTGACATATGGTGGCAGTGTGGGAGGGGAGCACGCTGTTCCTACCTGTCCTCAGTCCTGCGCTCGCAGCGGGCGCTGCGTGCTTGGGCTCCGTGCAGACGCGCACCGCCCTGGGAGGCGGTTCTGGGAAGTGCTGCCAAGGCCACCTCCCCGGCCAGCCTGCACCCCAGCAAGAAGAAGGTGCCATTTTTGTCTCCAGACTGAATTTGACATTCCAAGCTTTCCTTGTTTCTGTCAAGTTACTAGCGGTGGATTTGTGTTTCAAAGTCTGCGTCTATTTAAAAATGAAGTGTTTTGATTTTTGCTTCTAAAATTTCAACATTGTTTTCCTCCACTAAAGGTGCAGCTGACTTTCTCTCCTCCTCTTTTTAGCCAACACATAATGTCACCTATAACAAAGAAATTTGCATCTCCTTTATGTCAGGCATGTGAATGAAAAGCAGTCTCCTTAAAATTCACTCTTGCCTAATAAAATCTTTGAATGGAGTTTGCTGGTCAGAGCTAAGATCACTGGCCAGGGAAGAACCAACGCAGACCTCTCTGCAGATTCTTTTCCTAGGAACTCCTTCTCTTCTGCCATGACCTTCCCTCGTAAACAAAGGCCTTACAAGTAAAGGAAGCCAGGAATGGCAGGGAGCATTTGTGATGTACCCCATTAGAACCCTGGCCCTTGCTGAAAAGGCCAGCGGAATCGGGGAGTTGGTATGGGATTCCAGAAGCCTACACACCAGGCTTGGTGTCTAGCTTGTGTGACCTGGGGTTGTCACATAATCTACCCGTTCCCATTTTCCTAAAGAGGCTATAGTTTTCAGCATGTTTTCCGAAGGCTTCAAGGTGAAAGGCACAGGAGAAAGCAAATTATGATGTTGCCTTTGTGCCGAAGTTCTGCATATTCATTGCTTTCACTATCCAGAGCTGTTGAGGGCTATCGATTGAGGGTCAGTTCAGTATGCCTGCCTCCCCCTCCCCCGCCCCATTAGCATAGACTTAGCAGTGACCTCCATTCACACAGGACAGTGGACTTCTGCTTCCTGCTGAGTCTGAAGAAACTGGGTTTAAGCCACACACACAGATTTAGAAAAGGAGTACAGAAATGCAGGAATATTTTCCAGTGACCTGGCGTAAACTCTTGGCATAGAGTTTTAGTCATGTGTCTTCTGCCCTTTGAGTAGACATCAGGCAGTGACCAAAAGGAGTTTATTGCCTCCTTTTTTCCTGTATTCACATTTTTTGTAGCTTCTCAGCTCGGACCCAAGGCTGTAGTCATGGGGCTGTGAATCTAGAGCTGTACTGGTCAGCCACCAGGATGAGGCCTTACCTCTAGGAAACCTCTCCTCTCCACGCCTCATGCTCACGTTACAGGCCTTTGGAGAGGGAGGGAGAACTGCTGCTGCTGATTCGTAGACGCCATTGTGCACTTGAAGAACCGCACAGCCCCCCTCCGCCTTCACTCCCCGCACCGATGCCCTCCACACCTCCACTGCCTCTCACACCCCTCCGTGCCCATCTGCTCGCTGTCCTGGTTGGCTCCCCTTCCTTCTCCAGCTCTCATGTGCAGTGAGGAACCCTGCTGGCCGCACTGGCAGGATCACTTTCCACCCTCTGTCCTGCGAATGCTGGGGTTCACTTTTCAGCCAATGACATCATGCTGCCACCCTCCCTCAGGAGCCCAGATTCTAACTGCAGTCTTCTCGTGTTGTCAGCTCAGCTTATTCCTCCTTCCCCCAGAGAGTGTGCCTTTTACATGTCCCTGATTTAATGGACATGTGATTTAATTTGTCATAACTAACAGATAGGAAATCCAATGCCAAAGCCTTAATAGATAGTTTTGCATCTCAGCTATTATATTGTACATCCCTTTTGTGCCCAGTGTGATTGCCTGGTGAGCACAAATACTCGTAGATTTTGTTCTCCAGGGACCTGAGCCAGACCGGCTCTGTTTATGCTGTGGGCTGGCATCTTCACAGTGAGCCTTCAGAGAGGGAGAACTCATCCCACCAAGAGAGCGCATTTGCAGACTAGGCCCATGATGTAGCAGAACTGCTGGCAAGAGCACTTGCAGTCTTTGAGGGCTTAATACGTACTAGATGCATGCCAAGTGCTTGATGTCGTGATCTCAATGGTTCTTAAGCCTCTCCAAATACAGGTTTTGCTTGGGCCAAAAAAAACAGAGTTCTCCCTGTTAGCAGGATAAGAATTGATCTGGTGCTTGCCTGGTATGTTTGATTGTAGTGAGAGAAGTTTTAGGGTCAAAGAGTTTAGGAATAAAGCCGTACTAAGCAAATGAAAAACTAATCAGATAAATCAAGGCAAAACAGATCTAGTAAAACAGAAATCTGTATAAATCAATAAGCATACTCATGAGCTTTTAAAATTATAAGCAGAATTTTGAATGTTACACAGAGTACTGATTTAAGCAAAACTTGTGATATACTATCATTTGAATTAGAACACAACTGAGGAAACAGGAATGACTTTGAGTATTTAACTCAAGGGTTGGCTACCTGGGTATTGGTGGGCAGCCCAGAGATGGGCAACAGCAGGAAGCTGCCACCAGCGGGACTAGAAGGACTGAGGGTAGAGGCTGCCTGCTGAAGCCCAGTGGCCTGGAAGGGGGCACAGCTACAGTCCCACCCCTGTGGAAGAAAGTTAATAGACCGTGGCTGAAGATGAATAGTTAAGGGCTGGGGTTGTGGCTCAGTGGTGGAGCGCTCGCCTGGCCCAAGGGAGGCACTGGGTTTGATTCTCAGCACTGCATATAAATAAATAAAATAAAGGTCCAGCAACAACTAAAAAGAATTGTCTATTTAAAAAAAAAAAAAAAGTGCTCGCTTCGGCAGCACATATACTAAAATTGGAACGATACAGAGAAGATTAGCATGGCCCCTGCGCAAGGATGACACGCAAATTCGTGAAGCATTCCATATTTTTGTATAAAGGGAAAAGGGTGGGAGGGGTGGGGGGGAAGGGAAAAAAAAAGAAACATCATTACCCTATGTAAACGTAAAAAAATAAATAAATAAAATAAAAAATAAAAAAAAAAAAAAAAAAACCCACCAAAAAAAAAAAAAAAAGGTGAATAGTTAGGAATGAGCATTCAAAACATTTTTTGTTGTTGTTGTTGTTTGTTAAATTTAAAAAACACTGTGGATTTACAGTCCTTGTATGGTTCTAGTTCACACGTGTGTGTTTCTGATTCTCACCTAGATATGTGGATGACGTGATCAGCCGCATTGACAGGATGTTTCCTGAGATGTCCATCCACTTATCCAGACCCAATGGGACATCAGCTATGCTTCTGGTAAGAGCCGCTTGACTATTGGTGGAGACATGTGGAAGAAAAATTGTCTTCAAAATTAACTCTCTGGCCCTGTGTTGTAGAATCTCTAGACTGGAGATTAGATCCCAGTTTGATGGTAAATACCATGTTTTATTTATTGCATTCTCTAGGTTAAAAATTCGACACTTTGAAACCTTGCTTTTGAACAGAATTGCTGGCCCATGTGAGCATTAACCCGAGTGGACAAAAGACACTGTGAGCCCATCTCACCTCCAGTCAGTTATGTGCAGACCTGTCCCAGACAATGCTGGGGTGACCGTTTTCTTTGTTTTCAAGAGCTACATGAGATAGGAATACTGCTTAGCTATTGGATCCTGCCAAAGAAAATACTCTTTTAAAACTGAACCAGCTTCCGTGGGAATCATCAATAAAATTCTTCATGTTTGAAGGTTTCTGCATCCTTGTTACCAGTGGCTTCTGGTTTTGTTCTTTCTGACTTGGGTTTGCTCCAAGCAGGTTGGCTTCATAATTTTGCCCCCAGTAGTTGAATTTTCATAAATTCACCAGAGACCTTGTGTTTCAGAAATACAGTGGACTGGAAGTGCCAAATCATACTGCCAGCCAGAGGCCTGGGCCTCAGCAACGAGCTTTCCTTCACTGTATGGCAGCAGGTGCTGAGGGGCCCTCCCCTGCACATGGGTTTTCAGGAACCACCACCTTCCATGGGCAGCAGAGCTTGGGCTCAGCAGACCAGGGCTCCACGTCTGGTCACTGGCTGCCGCCTTGAGCCCAGAGTGCACTCCCCATTTTCACATTTTACTTGAGTGAAATCTTACAAATAGCCAGTCACCCAGATGGCCTGCTATTCATCAAGCTATTCATCCTAGGAGAACAGGCTCATTGTGTGTGCCCCGTGTTTTCCTCCTAAGGATGGAAAGGATGTGGGCTTGTTAAGCGTGCAGTGTTTCATTTGTGAGAAAAACATTAGTGAAGTTCATCTGGGTAACGTGCTACTTTTCTATAAAATTCTTTCTGCTAAAATATAAAGGGAATGAGATAATGCAGTGTTCTTTTGATAGAAAAAGAAAGCAATTTTCTTTATATAAAAGGTACCTGTCTACACAACATGCAATATTTTCTGCCTCCATTAAGTGCACAAATTGTGTACATGTTAGGATCCTCTCGAGCCTGCAGATAAAACATAAATCCTGCCTTCAGCATATTGGACAGGAACCAAAGAGTTAATGAAGATAAAAATGAGAGCGTCCTCAGTGAAATAGGTTTGTTCAAATTACTTCTGGGTCATTGGGCTTCCATTTCGTGACGAAGGCGGGAACCTGGCATTGGAGGGAGTGGGGTAAGCAGGATCGCAGGCAAACAGGCCGAGACGCTGGAGTTACTTCCACCTGAGAAGGCAGGTCTGTCTCACAGTGACCTGCCGGCCTCTCTGCTCCCTGTGGAGCCGCTGTTCTGAAGACTGATGAGAGTGTGGGCGCTCTTCAGGGGAAGAAGCCACAGCACACAGACCATTTTTACCCCTTCAACGGCTAATTCAGACCCGTGTGTTTAGCCGGCTAGTTGTTACCTGTCTTCAGTGACACGGGAATTCACAGCCTGTGGTGCTTATTGTAGGGATAGAGGTGGTGATTAGATTCAGAATCACATCCAGGCGGGAAATCATACTTTGAACATAATTGCTTTATTTGGCTTCTGCTTTTAGAAGAGGGTATTTTAGTAGCATGCAGTTCCCTAGGCCATTCACCGCTGCCATGCCATCCTCTGTGAGGGACGAGGAAGAGGAGTCTCAGCTGGGAGGACTGTGAGGACTGACAGCTGTTGCCCACCACCCCCTTTGCTAATAACCTGTTTCCTGGATTTCAGTGGCAGAGGCCAGGGACCCGCAGTGCAGTCAGAAGGGCACCACCTCAGGAGCCATAAGCAGGAGTTGAAAGTGTTTTCCAGAGGGGAACTTGGAATGGGCTGTATTCTGGAAGGTTCGGGCAGTGAGTAAGCCTGGTAGGAAAGGCCAGCCAGGAGGCCACTGAAGCCGGAAGTCCCTGCTTCCGGGCCAGAGCCTGAACTTTGTCCTCCTGCAGCAGGCTTCCCTGGCGCAGCCCACAGAAACCTGTTCTGACTCACTTCAGCAATGAAGGGGTTGGCTTTAGCCTCCGTGTTGCTACTTCATGATGCTCACAGCCTCAAAGGTCCAGGTGACTTGCCAGAAGGGTCAAAAACCAGGGTAGACACAGATACGGAATAGGACAATATCCTCTTGGAGCCCTGGGACCCAGATGATTTGTCATTAGGGCCTTCCACCCCTGCCATACAACCTGGGAGGAGTGCTCCTGCTGGCCAACCAGAGCTTGTTGGTTCCCCTTTGTGGGGGCAGGGTGTCTGACCTTGGCTGCCCACTGACGTGCACGGGAGAGGAAAGGAAGTAATTCCCCACAGGAAGAGGCGAGGCCGAGAAAGCAGCGATCTGCATGGTAAATGAACGTGGCTGAACTCGGCTCATTTGGTCCTCCCAGTGTCCCTGACGTAGGAAGCTCCACCTGTGCTCATCTGACAAGTGGAAAGTCCTCTCTTCTAGCTCCAAGCTGGGACCCTGCCCAGCCCCAGGCCTCCAGGATGTGGTCCTCCTGTTTCTGAATGTAGTTCATGCTGAGCCTTAAAAAAATTAAAAGGTGCCAGGCAAGTCATTTTTTCTTAATAAAATTTTTGTGTAAATTGTTAGATACAAAGAAATATATGTAATGTTTATGTAAGTAATAAATCACCGATAAACCCGTGAGCCCACCACTCAATTTGAGAAGCAGAAGAGAAGCAGTGTGCTCCTCCCTGATCCCTGCCTTCCACATCCAAGAACCCCTTCTCCTATTTTAAATGCAGTTTGTAGCCGGGCGTGGTGGTGCACACCTGTAAGCCCAATGACTTGGGAGGCTGAGGCAGGAGATCAAGAGTTCAAAGCCAGCCTCAGCAAAAGTGAGGCTCTAAATAATTCAGTGAGACCCTGTCTCTAAATAAAATACAAAATAGGACTGGGGATGTGGCTCAATGGTCAAGGGCCCCTGAGTTCAATCCCCAGTACCCACCCCCAAAAAATTGCAGTTTGCTACATGCATGGGTTCCCTAAGGGTCCTTGAGTTTGAGCTTTATGAAAACTAGTCTCCTGACAGACTAGTTTCTGAGATGCACCCACCCAAAGTGGTAGCTGGTCATCTTCATTGTTCCCTTGCAGTCCATTCTGTGACCATCTGTACTTCATTCTTTCTCTAGTCAAGGCATGCTGGGGTTCTTCCCAGTTTTGCATTTTAAATAAGCTCAAATTTTCAAGCATTGGTCTAAGCCATCGTGCCAGTGCAGGCCTTACCTGGCTGGCAGGGTGGCTTTTTCCCAGGAGTCACCTGAGTTGTGAAGCATGTTGGTAGAGTGCCACATGGGTATACCCACAGGTCCAGAAGTGGCTGCTGATAATGGCCCTAGGTTCCTCAGTAGCACGTTCCCCTGATTCCACCGCAGTATCCAGTCTCTTGGGTTTCTGGTGCCTAATTTCAGAGGGACTCTCGGATGGCTCGGGCATCTGCATGGAAGAGGAGCACAATCATTGCACTCCAGGCGAACCATGGATACAAGGCAGGTTCCGGTGTCCTCCCTCACAAGCACTTGCTGCCAGGCAGCCTCGCAGCCCCTGAGCGTCTGACCATCTGCACTCCAGGAGCCCAAGGCCATCTACTAATGAATGTAGGACGAGGTGGGGAGAACAGGGCAACTGGCACTTTTTAAGGCTTCTATTTAAAGCAGCTGACATCTTTTGGTTGTCTGAAACCAAACCAGCTCCTCATGGTTGGCCTGGCAGCACCAGGGCTTCAAACCTGTCAGAAACAGGAGCAATCCTAGAAGCACATGCTCGAATCTTCCTCACAATTGGGCCCAGGGGTAGTGCATGAAGGGGTAGAAGGGGTGAGAGGAGGAATAGGAGGACAAACAGGTGCCCAGTAAGTACTTGCCAAGTAAACACATGAATGGCAGAAATAAAAGCTTCCTGGACTTGGTGTTGGCTGGAGTGGGGCTGTGCACTAGCTGCTCAGGAGGGCCACAGTAAGGCATTTGTAACAGCTTGACCTTGAAACCAACAGGGCAGTATTGGCTTCACTTCTGCTATCTTTTTGAGCCTTAGGTGATCAATTGCAGCCAGTACCCTTCCAGTTCCAACTGCTGTGATACCTAAACTTTTGCCTCTTACATAATCTGTGGATGTTGGCTCTCTGCTCCACTGGGGGCTGTTCTGGTGTTGTTAAGTTAATATCTCATGATATAATGAATCCTGTATCTGTTCTTTGGAGGAATGAGCTCAGTCATCCAAAAATAAATTTAGCTATGTTGATATTTAGTTTCAGTTAATCTACTGCCTAACATCCCATTATTAATTTTCTTGAAACAGTCAAAATATTGTAAGAACTTAACTGAGTCAGAGACTGGAACAAGCTGCTGGCTTCTCAGCATTTAAAATATTAATCTACAATGTTTGACTGATCCACTAGGTATAAAAATGTAAGAAAACCAGAAAAAGAAGCTGTACCATGATATTTGAAATATACCTTGATATTTTATGATCTTTATTTAGATGTTATTTGATTTAAAAAAAAATAAAGTTCATTTTTCTGTCTAAACACACATTTTAACTAACCTTCAGTTTTTTAGCACATCCAGCCTTGCTTGAATGACATCTTTTCTGAAACCATTTGGACACATTATCTCATTTTAACTCTGCCCCAAGTTGTTTGAGGGAGGAAAGTCTGCCGAACAACTTAACCGTTTGTGGCCTGGATTTCTCTACTGCTCTCGAGTGGGCCTGAGAGCCACCAGGGGAGTTTGTGCATAGTGTGGCACATCCTGGCTGATGCATAGCAACCCAGCGTGCAGCTCTTGCTGCACTTCCCGTGCATCCAGGGCCTCTCAAGGGACCTGCGGAGCACAGTTTAAAAATGTGGCGTTGAACCTATCATGCCTTGGACTCGTGGTGAAGTCTGGCCTTTCTGATGAGTCTCAGCTCTGGTGTCAAACTGGCCTTCGAGCTGTGCCACTGAAGTGTGCATATTTATACAAAAAACACTGTGCGCTGGGCCGGAAAGAAGCACATACATTTGGGCATTGCTTGGTAAGGACCAGGCACAGCCCTGTGCTCTTGGAGCTGCATTGTAGCTCAGAAAACTGACAAGAGACCAGCCACAGCTGCATGATATTATGTGGGTGATGAGGTTAAGGTGGACAGAAGAGGGCAGAAGAGCTGGAGAGGGACAGGGTACGGCAGGGCCAGGGCAGCATCTGTGGGAGCTGAAGCCATAACTGCCTGGTGGGCGGGGTCCAGGAGAGGAAGCCAAGCGTAAGAGAGCCTGCGTTTGGGGTGGGGGGAAGTTCTACTAACAGCAGGACAGTGGGGCACTGGGAACCCGGGAGGGAGAGGGAGCCACCCTCAGTGTGCGAGAGCCGGCTTAGCCTCCAAGGCTGGTAGGATGTGGGATTGTGTGAGCTTTTTGTAGTTTTGACTTAAGTGTATGAAGTTTAATGACTCCTGATCCTTGACTGATGACTCGCTGTCTTCCTGACCCCGGCATAACCTTTTCGTAGTTACTTATTTAGTGGTATTGAACCTACCACCCTCCCAAGAGCCAGGTGCTGTCTGCAGCCTGGACCTCCTGTTGGCACCTGCTAGACAGAACAGGAGACCCTGCCCAGCACAGAAGTATTCACCCCAAACCAAAGTGCCGTGTTTGAGAAACCCTGGTTTATGGCCTCAAATGTTCGACTTCCAATGAAAATGCCAACATATTTTCCTGAACAGTTGTACTAAGTTACACCCTCCAGCAATTTTGGAAAATAGCTTTTTCCCAAACATACAAAGACAATGACTTTAGTTGTTTTTCAGACTTTTTGTTTATTGTTTTATTACTGGGCATTGAATTCAGAGGCACTTTGCCACCAGGCTACATCCCCAGTCCTTTTTATTTACTTATTTTTGGGACAGGGTCTTATTAAGTTGTGCGCCTCCACACCCGGCTCCTTCTGACCTTTCTGCAGGCCATCTCAGGCCCAAATTCTGTGATGCTACAGGAGAATCACTTTGGGAATCTAAACCCAGGTTTTAACATTTTTGTCACTACCCCGAATATTATTTGAATTCTTGGTTTAATGTATTTTTTGTAAAACTGCCATTTTACAGGCTTTTTAAGAAAAAATGATCTTTATAGTTTTCCATTTTTGACACACAAGAACGGTTTTACCAAACTTTCTCCAGAAACATCTGTTTCCAAAAACTCATTCTTTAATGCTACAGTCCTCAAATTGTGGTCTGGGGACAGAGTTGCAGAGACCTTCTCAAGGGACCCATGAGGTCAAAACTACTTACATGGCAAGTTACTAAGGCATTGCTTTCCTTTCCTATTAATTCAAAGTTTATGGTGGAATTTTCCAGAAACTATGTAATGTGAAGTGACATCATTGTGCTAACACCCAAGAGCTTGTGTGTTTTTGTGTTTTCAACATTTCTCAGTCTTGATTTGTAACACACAAATACTGATAGATACAACTCACGGAAGCAAGCCCTTTGAGGTCCTTGATTATTTTCAAGAGTGTAGAGAGGTTCTAGGACCAAAATGTTTGGGAATTACTGCCCTAAGGATAACCATGTTCAGTTATAACAGATTTTCAAAACAGCCAGGCTGGATGTGCACCACCTGTAGTCTCAGCTACTGGGAAGGCTGAGGTGGGAGACTGAGGCAGGAGGATTACTTGAGCCCAGGAATTCAAAACCAGTTGGGCAACATAATTGAGATCCTGTCACTCAAAAAAGAAAAATAATAATCTCAAGTCATTCCAAAATGGCAGTGACATAGATTAGCAATGTATTAGTGATTAAAAATCTCAGGGCACAAAGTCAAAAAATAAAAGCCAAGATGAAAAGTATAAACCTTGTTCAAATTAGTATTTGAACAAACAGCTGTAGAACTTTTTTTAAGCAAGCCAAAGAATTTGAGGATAGTCTAAATATGAAACGATACCAACAAAATGTTGGTAATCATGTTAAGCCTATTAATGTCCTCATAACTATGAAACTGAAGGTCCATATCTTCTAGAGGTCGATACTGAAATATGTGGATCTGAACTGACAGCATTTGTGAAGTTTGTTCTTAAGTACTTCACCACCAACAACAATAATTTTTAAAAAGGAAGAAAAACTGGATAGACAGAGCAGATGTTGCAAAATCTTGATCATTTTTTAATTTGCACTGTTATTAAATAATCTCTCTTTCTTTATATTTGAAAATGCCAGTAATCAGGAATATTACAGATGGCAGCTGGGTGCAGTGGCACCCCTGAAATCCCAGCTACTCAGTAGATGAAAACCGGAGGATCAAAAGTTTTTAAGGCCAGCCAACTTAGCAAGAAAGACCCTGTCTCAAAATTTAGGAAAGGGGGTCAGGGTACTGGTAAAACACCCCTGGTTCCATCCCCAGTACAGGAAGGGAGGGAGGGAGGAAGACTGATTACAGATGGTTATCTAAATCCAAGGCTTTTCACGTAGCCTCCAAGAAATACAGAAAAACTAAGAGCAAATAAAACTAATAAATGTAATCAGAAGACCAAGAATGGCAATGCTACGAATTATTTGTGAGTTTAAAAATGGTGGCGGGTGTTGTGGGAAGCAAATTCTGGTGAGCTGTTATTACTTGTGCTCTCATTGTCCTTTGCTGAGTGAGAAATGCCTCGCACAAGCCAGAATAGCTTGTGTGATGTCGTCCATATGAAGTTCTAGAACAGGCCAGAATGCAATGAGTAAAAGTCAGAGCATCATTTCCTCTAAGGAGGGAGAGGCAGGCACTGACTGGGAAGGGCAGAGGAAGATGTTGTGTAAGTAGTGCTGTTTTTCAGTAGAGGCCTGGTCTATGTGACTTATGGATTTGTCAAAATGCAGAGAACAGTACACTAAAGATGTGTGTGTTTCATCACAAGCAAATCTTACATCTAAGAGAAAAAGAAAAAGTATTTAGAATGGAACTGGGATGTAGCTCAGTGGTAGAGTTGCCTAGCATACTCAAGGCCCTGAGTTCAATCCCCACTTCTGACCCCTCAAAAAAAAAAACCAAAAACATCAAAAATGAACATTGAATGCTACTTAACAACATGCTGCCCAGGTGCTCAGGATGAGTGTACTAGTGTCTGCAACTTCCATATGCATCAAAAACCACCTGGATCAGTGAGTGGCTGGCTGGCTGGGCCTGCGTGTGGTAAAGCAAGTAGAGGCTAATGGTAGTGTAGAATTCAGCTCAGGGAATCTGAGTGCTCCCTCCACAGTTCTTTCAACTTTTTAGATTTTTGAAATTCTTTATAATAAAATGCTGAAGGAAGGAGCACCTCAACAAAGGAACCCTGCCCCCAGGAGAAACAGACACCTGAAGACAAAAGATGGTACCCAGCACTCAGATGGCTTCAGCTCAGCGGCATTTGGAGAAGTGAAGAAATCCTCGTAAATTCAGAAGCTAAGAAGAAAAATAGAAGAAAATATGAAGAAATGAACATTTGTTAGACTCGAGCAAAAGTGGAGGAAAATAAAATTATCTTAGAAATTAAAGGTTCAACTTGAAGATGTTCATGGAAGAAGAAATTAAAATGAAATTTAATAATGCACCCTAGGAAAGGGCAAACAATCAAGAGAACCAGTGCATACATTTCATTGTTGAAACAACCAAGATGAAAGAAGTGGAAAAAGCCAGAGAGATAATGGTTGGAATGAAAAACACAAAGGAACAACATAGGTAGAATCGGAGGCCACGAAGGAGAAGAAGAGCTGATGTGGAAAACTTGAGGAAAACTTCCTACAATTAGAGCAGGTCTGTGTCCACACATTGAAAAGGGCCACTGGGTACCTGGGGTGGTCAACCCCAGTCAGGTCTAAGTCACATCTAGTAGTATGGTCAGGCTACAAAGACACAAGAATCAGACTGACATCAGACTGCCTTGCAAGACAACCCTGGAACAGCATTTTTTCAAAACAGTGTGAGTCAAGGAAATGTAGGTGTCTGTGTCTCAGGTTTCCAGGCCAAAGAAAGACCATTTTAAACATTTAAGAATTCTGCACCTGTGAGCCCATCTCTGGGACTCTGCGGAGGATGGGCTTCCCCAGCAGAGAGCTCTCTAAGCTCGGGATGCAGCTCACGGCTGATGGAAGAGCAGAGCAGAGCAGGGCTGAGGGTGGAGTCACGAGTTCCTGCTCTAGCGTGGTAGAAAGCATCCAGACTGAAAGCAGTCAGGCAAGTGTTCGCAACGTGCAGGTACAGGGCTAAGCTCCTCAACTCTTTAATCAAAAAACAAAGGAAAAAGATCAAGAAAATGAAGAAAAGAAGCAGACGGTTCACCAAGATATAAATGGTACTTAAACAGATGAAAAGATGTTTAACCTCACCCGTAATTAAATAAATGCAAATTTAAACTCACTCAGGTACCATTTCTCACCTACCAGACTGGCAAAAATTAAAAAGCACAACAAAACATTCTGTTGGTGAGGCTGTAAGGAAACAGGCCTTTCACACATTGCTAATGGAAATACAGATGGGTCTGACATTTTAGAAGGACTTTGGCAGTGTCCCCTCAAACCACGTGCGGCTCTACCTTCAACCACCCTACTTCTAGGAACCTGCCCTGAGGACAGCCGACAGCCGACAGTGTGGAAGGAGGTGTGCATGGTGACTCATGGCGGCTCCCGTGTGATTGCCAAACTTTGGAGTCACCTGGTGCAGAGGAGCAGCGCGAATGAGCCAGGAAACAGCCCACCGTGCGCCACTCTGCTTCTCCTGCCTTTAAAAGATAGAGGAGAAAGTGTGAGGATGTCCGTCATAAGCCTCCTTGTGTAAGAACAGAGCTGGAAGACATGTCATCTGCCCGTTGTAGAGGGGAGACTTGGGAAGATGTGAAGAGGTTGTTCCTGGGAGGGTAGGCAAGAAAGGCGAGGCGGGAGCCAGGAGGGCAAGGCGGGGGTGCTGGGCAGGCGACTGGATTCTAGCTCCCAGAACCATGTTGACATGCACATACTCTAACAATAAATAAATGAAATTAAAAAGAACCCCCCCCCCAAAAAAAAAAAAATGTAAGCAGAAAAAGTAACCTAACCGAACCTAACTATAACTCACTTGAATAATGTGTCCATGCTGGGGGGAGAAGAGAGAACAAACCCTGGTAACCTTTGAGCGTGGCATTTTGACTCTGATCCTTTTGTATGTGGTAACTGTCAACTAACAGTAATTTTTACTGGTTGGCAGGTTTTTCAGGGGGTTTGAATTAGTAATTCTGAAACTATTCCAGTATTGAGCACATACAGAAATACATTTATAATAATGGAGCCAGGTTTCATGCTTTGGAGAGGAAAAGCTAAAATGTAGAAAGAATGTGAACATAAACCTTTGGTATTGTATTGCAATTTGAAGTATCAATATGAACTAATTGTTATTAATAGAGATAGAAATAAATGTATTTCTACGTACCCAGCACGTGACCCAATGCTGAAGAGAGCTCTTTGGAAAAGTGGCTAATTCCAGCACTGGGGCAGAGAAAGTCCAAGATAAACCTGGAGTATCTTGCTGGGCCAGAAAGTAGAGGAACACTCTCAGAATGACAGGGACATGTCCAAGGACTCCATTTTGAAAGGACTCCCACTAACCAAACCCAAATAAACCCTGATAGTCATGGATTATAATCTACAGTGCATTAACACTCTGTGAGTCCTGTTTAAATATGTGAAGGAAGAATTGGGAGGTGCCACTATACCATTACAGCCGTGGGAAAATGATTCCTCATGGTAGATAGGTGAACTTAATAAATGTACAAGGAATCGAGTAATTGGACAACCACAGTAGTAGTGATTGATCACCGGTAGATGCTCAAGTTTATGGGTGAACTTCCATGACAGACTGTGTCTCTAGAGAGCCCATGTGAGCTGAGGGTGGGACACCATGCTAGCAGGGCATCCAGGGAAGGGTGTGTCGGAATTCTTAGATATTGTTGCGACTCTTCCCTAAGTCTGAAGTTGTTCAAAATGTCTTCAAAATACGAAGTTAACATTGTTAAGGATGCTTTTTAAGGTATACAGTTAGATGACATACAGAATCTAACCAGGCTCCCCGCTTCCCAGCTACCACCACCCTGGTCCAGGCCTCTGTTACCCACCTGGATCATCACAGCAGCCTCCTGCTGGCCTCCCTGTGTCTGCCCCGTCTTATATCTGTTTTCCACACAGAGCCAGGGAGTCTAAAAGGGAAAATCAAGTTGTGTGTCTTCTCTGTTCAAAACCTGCAATGGCTGCCCACTTGCCTCCAGTAAAAGACCATGTCCTTACAGTGACTCATCAGCTACACCTCTGACTCCTCCCCTGTCCCTGTCCCTCACTCAGTAGAACTCTGCTGCCACCAGGCCTTGGCCCGGGAATTTCCCCCGCCCCTGTTTCCCATGACCTGCAAGGTTTGGCACCAGTAAACCCCCTCGCCACTCATCCACCATGTGCACCTTCCCCACATTATCTCCGAATGCCCTTTATTTTTTAATAGGATTATCACTTTCTAATGTAGTATGATATCCTTGTCTGCTAGGATTATTGCTTTTTGTCTGTCTCCTCTAGAAGGACCCCAAGCTCCACCAGAGAGACATCTTTGTTGTGTTTATTGATGTTTCCTCTACCTTAAAACAGTGCCTGGTGCACATTAGGTGCTCATTGTTATTTGTTAAACAGTTGGCTTTATCTTTGGGATACAAATGATTCACATCCATGCATATATGTATAAAGAAACTAAAATTGGAATATTTTCCTTAAAATAGAGGAGCTAATAAGAAATGATATATTATCAAGGGAGCCTGGAATGCAGAGTGTGTGTCCTGGCTGTAAGGGGAATGGACGCATGCCTGGTGGTAAGGGCACTTGAGAGCAGTCTAGAAGGGCCAACTCCACACCCTGCTGTGAGAGTAGCCCTGATTCAGGGAGTGAGAAAAGGGGTCGGTCCTTTTTCTGCTTAAAATACATGTTATTTTACAATGATGAATTGTTTTTAGAATTAAAATCTATAAAGGAAAAGTTGTCCTTTCAAGTGTAAAATCCATCAGATGTGGAAATACCAGCCTGACCCAAGGAATTCCTTCAGGAAGTGTCTGTTGAGTGGCCCTGGGAAGGGCACCAGAGGGGTGCAGCAATGGAGTGCTGGCCTGGCGTCCCTTCGCAGCTTCACCAGCTAAGGCGGAAAGAACACATTGTGAGTGTCTTTGTTTTTATTTTGAACAAAAGCATTCCAAGTCAAATTTAGGGACATGGTTGTTGGGGTTTTTGTTTGTTGTAGCTGTAGATGGACACAATACCTGTGTTTTATTTTTTTATATGGTACTGAGGATCGAACCCAGTACCTCCCATGTGTGAGGCAGGTGCTCTACCACTGAGCCACAGCCCCAGCCCATGACATAGTTTTCGCTTTGTTCTTGGAACTAATTTCAGGCGCATTCGACGCCCTTCCCTCTCCCTTGCTTTCCTGCTTCCCCTTGCCGGGGTTGTTGTTCCTTTGATTTCTCAAGTTATGGGTCATTCTGGAAGTGACCAGGCACTTAGAACTTCAGGCCTGGTGGTAGCAGTTTCTCAAAAATGCCCTAAAGCAGTTAGACTAAATGAACAGTAGCCAAGCTAGGCAGCCTCAGTTGTGCCTCCCCCAAGTGCTCACATGCCGGCAGCCATCAGACTCGTCAAAGCCGTCACCGTGTCTAGCTTTCCTCCACGTGCTTCAGCCACTTGTGCCCCGGGTGCTGAGGAGCTCATCCTGCCAGCCTGGCGGATCGGCTTCGTGGGCTGGCGTTGGCGTTAGGGAGGAGACAGTTTCAAAGGAGTTTTATTGAATTTCACCTTTAAAATGTTTTGCATCTATTAGATGAGCTCTGCGTCTGGTGGAACAGGGAGCGCTTGCCGTTTGTGGGGTGAGATTGTGTGTTTGAGGTTCGGAGCGGTGGGTTGGGTACTGCTGCTGCCGTAGCTTTGTTGGTTTGGGATCGTCTGGTTTGCTTTGGTTCCAGGTAAACGCTGGCTTTTTTTAGACCAGCCTGCGTGTTTTACTCTCTGCCCCTAGTTTGACTTCTTCCTGTTCCCGTACTAATCCTTCTTGTAACAGATGCTTATTGGTCAAATACCCTGTGAAAGTGCAGAGCCCCAAACTATGACCTCCTATGGCAGTGTGCCCCTCGCCCTCGCAGTGCCCCTTGTCTCCTCCCAGTGTGCGCCAGGCCCACCTCATACCCGCACGGCAGCCTCTACCCTGTCCTCACTGCTCTGCCTCCTGTTGTCTACACTCTGGCCCCAGCCTTCTCCTTGGTCTCCTGGTACCCTCGTTTCTAGATGCTGCATCCTCTCCATTGTCCACTAGAGTGATCGTTCCAGAGATGTAGTCCCCTCTGCTAGCCCCTTGTTTGCAGGAGGAAGCTGCCCTCCAGCTTAGGTGGTCTTCGCAGCCCAGCTTCAGCTTACCTTTCTCTCCCCTGCCCCCTTTGTCCCAGTTCTCTCCAGTGTTTCTCAGCAGAGGCATTTCAGAGGGCTCCTCTTGGTGGAAACTGGCCACTGTACTCTTCCACTCATTGCCAAGCAAAAGTATTGTGGAAATCACATTCAGCAAGGGACCGAGCACCACTTGGAGGTTTGGAGAACTCAGGTTTACTTATGCAGGTGGACCCAGGTGAGGTAGCACTCTGAAGTTCTAGGCCCTGAGCTGAAGCTACCTGGAACTTTACTAGGAAATTTGACATCATTTCTTAACCATTACAACATTGGTAGGTTTGAATTCTTGGCCTGTGTGACCGAAGACTCTGCACAGGGAATTTACAATAAGTAGTTCACAGGTGTAGAATGAAGACAGGAAAACACCTGTGAGTGTTATCACGCAGCGACCTTCACCTCAGGCAGAGTAACTCAAGATGACTTGAGTGTGTCTCCCAGAGACCTATACTTATAAGAACTAAGCCTATAAGATCATAGTTTAGACAGCAGTTAATTGGCCTAGCAATTGAGTGATGCAGCTACATTTCTAGAATTCAGAAAGTTACGAAGTATAGGAGAATTCACCTTTCCCCCACATTGGTTCTTCATCATAATGTTTTTATAATTTCATTTTATAATCAGGTCTGGTATCTCCATCACAAAAGTACCTCCTGGCTTCCAGAGGCCCGATAGGCACCCCAGGGCTCCCCGGGCACTCCACTCCAGCCTCTTCTGTTCTTTATACCTGCAGTTCTCCCTGCCTGGGCCCCCTTCTGCCACCCCTGGCCAAGGTACTGTGTGTTGAGCTTAGGCTCTGCTGCCCTCTGTGAGGCCTGCGCTGCCTTCCAGGCTGGGGCCTCCCCTACAGCCCTGTTTGTGCTGCGTTGACAGGGTGTACTACGTACAGAAAGTCAGGGGTTGATGGCAAATGGATCACTTGCTTTACAACAGTGCTGTACAAAGTCTTCATGAAGATCCCAGAGGGAAAGTACTGGGACCTGCCAGTCAACTATCAGTGTCTGCTGTGTTCCGCCCCAGTACATAGCTTTACATAGCCTTTGATACTAGACGTGGGGAACTTTGCAAAGAGGGTTCTCTCGGGACTTCATAATTTCCATAGGACAAAGAGAAAATGTAAATTATTGTTGTTGATCTTGTTATTAGCAGAACAGTGGTACTGATCAATCGACTCTTTGGATCTCTTGCAACTTGTTTCAGAGTTTGTATTAGACCAAGTGGACCATTGCTGTCAGCACCAAGGTGAATATGATCAATAATGTTCAGCAAAAATGATGTTACTCTTCCTGAATCATAATCTTTTTTTTGAAAAGTGATTAACACAGAATCCCAAACTGCTCTTGTCTTTAGACAACAGCAGGTTGTCCTTATTCAGATTTATACACAGCAATTGAATCTCATTAGCCCGAATTTCTTCTGTATAGACCAAGTGTTACATAATTGAGACCTTTCAAGGCTATATTAAATCTTCAACCATTTTAAAGGCAATTTATCTTGGTATTTTACTTTATTCCTTAATCCCAGTCTATACAGTTGATTTTCCCTCCAGCTAATCTTTTCATTGTGTCCATGTATTTAGATAAAACAGTTGTTAGATTTTAATAAAAGTGACATGCACAGTCCATTGCTGATGGCAGTTGAATTAAAAGACGGGCGAGTCTACACCAGCGTGGGCTGTGGTGGTGTTAGTTGTGTGAGTTCCGTTGCTGGCTGTTAACGTGCACTAACAGCACTCACGGTGCTGAGTAGCTAGCAGAGTCCTGCCTCTCTTCATGCCTATCACCACAGTTGACCCGCTCAGAGGCCAACTGCAGGCAGCCTGGGTTCCAATTATTGCATGACCATTTCCAACCAAGTGACTGGGTCATCACTCCTCTGTGCCACCGTTTCCTCTTCTGTGACAGGGAGCTGACAGCAGCCCTCCCTGGCAGCGCTGCTGTGTCAGCCCCTGGTCAACCAGGAAGCTGTGGCCAGTGGGGCGGGCAGTGGGAGTGGGGGTCACAGTGGTTTCTGCTGGGCTATTAGTGAAGATCCTGAAGGTTCTGTAGGCCGCTTCCTGGCACTTCACTGCCATGTCAGGCGCTGATCCTAGACCTGGTGAGTAAAAGCACGTTCCTGTTTCTGCTAGACATCCTGCCTGAGTAACCGGGGCCTCTGTCAGGCATAGGAGGGAAGCACAGTCTCCCCCATTCTTGAGCTGTGTTTCAGTTGAGATTGCCACTAAGCCACACCGCCAACCCCACTAGCCAGAATACTTGGAGTCGGCCTTGCGTCTTCTTTCCCTCAGACTTCACAGTCAATCCATTGGTTGGTTCTGTGGGTTGTCCCTTGAGATATATCCAGAATCCATTCACCCGACCCCACCCGGTCTGCCTCTGTGCCTCTGCTGCTGTGATCTTCTACCCTGCAGCAGCTCTTCTGATGTCACTCTTCTGCTCCAGAGGCTGCTGGCCTCCATGTTATTAGTCTCCATCCAGAACCTGGGCTCCAGGAGGTCAGCGACTGCTCAGTTCACTGCTGTGTCCCCGAGCCTGAAACAGTGCCTGGCACTGCCAAGTCTCCTAGTACTTACCAAGTGAAGGAACGTGCTGTTCAGCAGCGTGGTCTGTTCCAGCCCTTGGGGGTGGCAGAAGAACTTGCCCTGGTACCTCGCAGGTGAGCCCCAGAGCTGAGGGTTGGCCTCGGTCAGTCTGACTTACAGTGCACGTGCTTTCTGCTGTACTTCACCGCCTCCCATCTCTGGATGTTTCTGAGCACTGCCAGGCCTCTAAGAATTTCACTGTGCCTTTGAAGTCTTACCATCTTGATTTCGTTCCATGTTGTCAAATGTTTTTTGAGTGCCTGGTTTCCTCAGGGCTTTGCCAGTCACAGAAGATAAAAGGAGAGTCAGTGCCTGGTCCCTGCCCTTCTGCTCTCATGCATGAGTATATCCCCCCTCCACTGGGCGCTTCCCCCAGAAAAACAGAACTCTACTCAGTGCTTTCGTGTTTCTTGTCATATTTCCAAGGTGTAGAACTGTCCCTGGCATGGAGGAGGCCCTCTTTTAAGAGCTGTGAGAGGGAGGGAGAGGAAGGGAGGTTATGGCCCTTGCTGTAAACAGTGCTGCAAGGCAGTCCTCCAGTGGCGCCGTGTGCCTCAGCAGAGACTGCCCGGTGGTCTAGAGAATCCTTGCTCTGCTCCGGTGCTGGTTACTGTTTCTGTTGTGTGTGTGTGTTGTGTTGTGTTGCGCTGCAGTGTTGGAGGTGGAACTCAGAGCCTCCTGCCCCTGCACTCTCCCCAGCCGGGTGCTAGTTACACATATCAGTTTCACCTCAAACCTGATGGACCAAAGGGGGTTGTAGTGTCCCATTCAAATGGAGCTGAGCCAGGGCCCCCTTTGAGAAGGAAACCCTGCCTTACTGAAAGTACAGACCCCCAGAGAGGAATAACAGGTGAGTCATCAAGGAAGGGCAAGATTCCAGGAGCCTGAGGAAGGGAGACTTTTTTTTTTTTTTTAAAGGCAACTTGGCTTCTTTTTCTTTAGTCGTTAATGGACCTTTATTTTATTCACTTATTTATACATGGTGCTAAGAATCGAGGCCAGTGCCTCACACATGCTAAGCACATATTCTACCTCTGGCCTTTCAAGGTGCTTGTTTCCTTGGTTTCCACCCCACCTGCAGCAGAAGGTGCTGTCACCATTGTACAGGTTGGAAACTGAGGCTCAGGTTGAGCAGCAAAGCTGGAATTGGAAGTGAGATCCACGGAATGCCATCATTCTGGTCTTTTGTCCCCTCTTTCTCTGTCCAGGAAACTGCCACAACATGTCAGTGATTGGGGGAAGAGTGTTGAAATGAGTTTGTATTTTCTTAAGCTTTTTAAAAGAATAAGCATTTTGATAAAATTTAATTTTAGTAGGAAATGCTTTCTGAAAATACTGCAGACTTTCCCAGTTCTATTTTCTACCTCCACACGGGTTTTATCAAATGATTGTTTTGTTGATAAATTTAGTGTGCAGTTGGGACTTATATGTAGATTGTACTTACCCTCAAAGGGAGAGAGGATTTTATAGTTTCCATTCATTCTCATTAAAATCAGAACATTTGCATCTTAACTTTTACATCTTGTTCCAGGAATTTTAAGCAGTCTGATTGTATGGAAGTGGGTCGTATTAATTGCAAATGGGCTCGACATCTGCTCGCTAACAGGGAAGGGTTTTTTTAGCTCTGTTTTGTTTTTATATATGATCTACCAGAGTGATTAAGTGAGAGCTGTTGGTGGTGCTTTACGAAGCTGGGTTTTTCAGAGACTTGTAATGTACCCATAAAAATGAATTTAAGAGTGAATCTTTGAAACTTCTTGAACTGGCAGCATTTAAGCATCTTGGAATTGATAGATTTTTATCCACAGTGTCTCAGGGAGCTGTTTCTGATCCTTGGAGTCTCAGCTGGTCTGTTGCACACGGAGCTAGGGTTCAGTGGATTCCATGAGTAAAGGCAGGGGAGCAGCATTGCTACCTGCAGGCAGTGAACGAGGCCAGGGGTTCAGCAGAGGAGGAAGCAGGAGCCGAGCGTCGAGCACTGGTGACTGGTTGAACAGGCCAGGTATTTCTTCCTGATCCTAATACAGCAGTGTTTCCCAAAGTGGGAACAACACTCGTTGTTGATGGCACACTGACCCTTAAGGAAGCTGGCATGCTCA
The DNA here is from genome assembly GCF_902686445.1 of Sciurus carolinensis. Taxonomy (NCBI): domain Eukaryota; kingdom Metazoa; phylum Chordata; class Mammalia; order Rodentia; family Sciuridae; genus Sciurus; species Sciurus carolinensis. The sequence goes on from NC_062226.1 coordinate 4,521,904, forward strand.
GTAAGCTGAGGAAGCACTCACTGGCTAAACAAAACAAAGCAGTCTCTGTAGTTGCAGTCCTTCTCAGAGACTTGAGTCTGCCTCCTCCACAAACGGAGTCTTCAAGCGGAGAATGTTTCCTGTAGTTTGCCAGATGTATTGGCCCACAGACCCCTTTTCACAGAGTACACTTTGGGAAATGTTACCCTGGAGAAATTTTCAAATACTTACCTTCAACTAAAGTATGGGAGCAACTAATTACTACCCGGATGATGGAGTCTAATGTATGGTGTTGGTTCCTCACGGTGGTTGGCTCAACCACCTGGACTTTACAGGACCTGACTTTTTCAAAACTGTCATTTCCAACCCAGTGATGTCACTGGATGTTTGTGCCTTCCATATTTGACAGAGTTTGATGACAGGTGTTTAGCAACTGCAGCCAGAGGAGGACACAGCAAATACAGAAACAATGGAAATGGTTCTGGAGTAACATTTTCCTTACAGTAGTTTCCTAACCCTGGCACAGCACCTGCCACCTAGGAGGGTCTTAGCGTTTGTTGAATTGAGTAGATTGTTAGGTACTCTGAGGTCTGTGCTGAGAGATTGTGTCTAACGTTAATAGGCCATCAGCCATCTTACTCTGCTTCAGATTGGTCTCCACATGTACATAATCTTTCACACCTTCTGGAGTCGAGGGTCAAAACTTGCCTGACATATGTTGTCCTCAACAGAAGTACCCACTGCCTGCTGCACAGCACACACTCCAGTCACGTCCCCTAGGAGCAGGAAGGGATCTGAACCGAGAGACCCAAATCCTTTCTCTGTCTCTTGGAACCAGAGACAGAGCTGACAGATGTAAGGAGAGGTGTCTGCTACACTAGGACCGAGCAGTGTTGATGACAAGAGGGGGTGAGGCTGCAGGTTGGAACTGCAGCCTCACCCCGTTAACTTATGGCATCAGAAGTGCCAGCATCTTGGTCACCTTGCCGAAATCCTCCAAGTGCTTAGTGGCACTGACTTCCCATCTACTCCCCTTTTCCAGCAGACTGTCTTGTTACCCAAAGGAAGACTCACTTGCTCACCCTTAATATGGGGAAATCATTTAGAGCACTTAATTTGGGTTGATTCTTTATTGGTGCACTATTGCAATTAAGTTAGATTAATGAAAGGTAAATTCCAGTCTATACATGAAAAAAAAATCTCTTGTAAAGATCCTAATTAGAATGTGTGTTTATTTAGCCTCTCATGGTTTAATTGCATCCCGTCTTGCTATTTACAAACAGGCATCATTAAAGAATAATGAGTGTGTGAAGAGCATTAATACTAGCAGCAGATGCAGTAACGAGGCGGGGTGGGGGCAAGGCTGCTGGTTGTATGCTTTGGAAAGAAGGGGCGTGCAAGGCAGCCCTCTCACCAGTTGGGGGTAGGGGCAGACCTTGTGGGAGGCAGCAGCTTGTCCTTTGGCAGTAGAGTTGGGCTGCTTTTAATTTGTCACAGCAGTGTAATCTGTAGAGGTGAACAAACAACACACACAGTTGTCTTGTGACCTTAGCCGGGTGCTAAGGTGGGAAGCTGCTTCAGCCCCGTTGCCAGACAGACTCCAGATCCACCAGGGTCCCTGGGGAGCTGAAAACAGCACACAGGCTGTGGACCTTCCTAGCACAGGCAGCCCCAGCAGTCCCTTCAGCCAGCTCACAAAAGCAAGTGTGAAATAAATTGAGAAACAGGTTTATGATGTTTCTCAGGTACCCCTGAAATATCTCATTCCAGTTTTACAGAAGTAACAGTTGTTCCTTGTAGTTACAAAGCAATTCTGTCTTTAAGTGTATGCTTAATCAATTATGTTCTGTTCTAATCTCATTTAGGGGTAGAAAAGATTCTGGGTAGGACAGCAGTGAAGCAAAGGAAGAGTACATGGAAGAATCCAGTAATAGTATGCTCCTATCATTTGTTGCATAATTCTCTCCTTCTTTGTGTAAAATAAAGTTTTGCAGGACAGGGAATGTAACTCAGTGCTTAGTTTTGGAAAGTCCTGGGTTTAATCCCAAGCACCAAAAAATAAGTGAACAAAATAATAATAAAATAAATAAATTTTCAAACTCAATGAGTGAAATGCATGAGTAGAAGTAGTGAATCTGGGAAGTATCTTAAATCCTGGTTTAACAAAGCTTATAGGAATAAACAAGAATTCCTGTGCCTCAGCTTCCCCTTCCCTTATGGTTATCATTGCAAAGAGTTTTGAAAATGCATTCTATATAAATGCAAATTTCTAGTATTCAAATGATGTTAAAGCCTTAGGTTTCTCTAGGGATTCCCAGGTAAGTTAAAGTCCATGGTTTAATTTGTTTAAAATTGGGTTATAGAAATTCTGTTTTTGGTATGTTATGTTTTTCTTCAAAAAAATTCAGTGTAATTTTAAGTCACTGTAAAGAGAAGCAGAAAAAGTTTTGTGCTATTCTAACTACCACATGTATTTAAGGACACGAAGAGCTGCGTTATCAAACACAGAAGAATCCAAACAGGGCTATTTTGTGGATGTCTCTTTTGTAGTTGTTAACTTGCAACTGTTCCATTTTCAGCTCACAGAACTGTGGGGCATATTTTTCCATTCATATTAATTGGATTTTAAAGTGACCTTGTCCGTGTATTGATCTGAATTAAAATTTTCTACATCAAGGTCAAGTTGGCATACATCCTACAGACGAGATTAAAAAGCCAGGTGCTGCCTAACCAGGGAATCGTCAGAAGAAATGGCAATTTCCAGGGCCAGGTTCACCCCAGAGGGCACCTTGGTGCCATTCTAACCCAAGCAGTAGGTGTGTGGGGACCGCCTTTGCCTGGACTTGCATAGCTTTTCATGGGGACAGCTCCTGTTTTTGTTCATGGCCCGCCTCTTTCCAGGAAGAGCATCCCAAGCACCTTTTAGCCTGGATGAGTGCTGCTCAGGGTGAAGGCCACCTGAGGAACAGGGCCTGTTAGGACTGTTCACTGAGCGGAACTGTCAGTAGCCAGCCCTCAGTCACCAGGCCTCATCCTCGCTTAGAGATTTCAAAGGAAGTGATACCCCCTCCTGCTTTCCCCTTCTTTCTCATCTCCTCTCCAGAAACCCAGAAGCTCCCTTAGTTTCCCCTTTCCCCCCTCCCACGTCAGTCCCTCAGCAGGTTCTGGTTGGTAGGCCCTGGCTTCTCCCCTTCCCTGCTGCCATCCCCCCTTTCAGGGCTTCCCCGTTTCTTCTCTTGACCCCTCCACAGAGCAGCCAGTTTGTTACACACACGTCAGACCTGTCATCCTCTGCTGAGCCCTGCAGTAACTCCTCCAGCACCCAAACTACACTCCTTATCAGAGCCCCAGGGGCTTTTCCTGCCGCCAGCCCCCCGTGGCCACTCCTGCATCCTGGACCTGCTTTCCACCTCTCCTCAGCTGCGCCACTCTGCCCCGCACTTGCCCTGGACTGCCCTGGAGGCTTCAGCCAAACTTGAACCAACTCCCTTACCTAGCTTTCCTGTCTTCAAAGACCCCTGCAGAGTACGTATTTTTGCCCACCACCCCAAGAGTGCCCAGTCATGAGAGCTGTGTCGACTGCTCCACCCGCAGTCCTTGCTGCTTGGCCCAGCACGGCACGTGGTGAGTGCTTGGTAAACACTTGAGTGAACCAGCGAACAAATGAACAGCCAGATTAAGGCGTCATTTTTCACATACAGGTATTACCTAGATCATCGATTTTTAAGCTGCCCCTTTTGTCCACTTCCTTCATAACTCTGCAATTTAGATTCTTCTTTCATACACGCGCTGGTTCCTGGCTCCTCTAGGCCATTAGCCTGTGAATGTCTGCTTCATCTCATCTCTCTGGGGGCCGGCGCCTTGCGTGCATGTGATGGGCTCGTAACAGGTGTTGCTGGGCAAATGGAAGCGGGAAAGGAACAGGAAGCAAGCCTGCCTGTTGCATCCCAAAGCAGTTCAGGTTTCCAGTGTATGTCTGTCTTTCTGTCTCTCCCTCCCTCTATCCCTTCTTTGCTCCCCTTCTCTATGTGGTTTCCCTTCTTGTGGTAGTGCTATTTTTTGTTCCCCATTTGCTCCACGTTTTCTGTCCAAAGTCTGGAAAGAGGCAGTTTATTGACTTAAGCAGTATGGACAGGGCCCCTGGCCTGGTACCCTTGTGCCAGGGTGCGGATGAGTTGTCCCCCAGAAACTCACATGTGAGATGATGCAAGAAGGTTCAGAGGAGGAGATTGGGTCCTGAGAGCCTGAACCCAGTGACTTAATCCCCTGATGGGATTGGCTGCAGGCAGGTACACCAGGGGCCCCTGTGGGGTATATGTTTTGTATCTGGTGAGTGGACTGCTTCCTGAGCATCATGTGGGCTGCTTCGATTCACCGCACTCTTCTGCCATGATGTCCTGCCTCACCTCAAGCCCTGACAGATGGAGCTCGTTGTCTGTGAACTGAGACCTCTGAAACCATGAGCCCCCAGATAAACTTTTCCTCCTCTACAGTTGTTCTGGTTGGGTCTTTTGTGTGCAGCAGTGAAAAAAGCTAACTACAACAGCTCTGCCCTGGGCATCAGGTAGTTTCCGTAAGGGGTGTCCAGTGCGGTGCTGTCCCCACTGCCAGGTTCAGGGCAGAGATGTGTGCTGTCACGGGTTCCTCTTTAGAGCTGTTAGGGAAACACTTGGTAATTCTAGGATGTTCAAGAAAACCACAGGCAGATGGTCCTTCTGCCAGCCACCCCACGTCCCACGTCACTCACCAAAGGTCCCAGGGGTCCCCTGTTTTCCACTCTGGCTTCAGGTCTGCACACACCTTTTTCCCTTGAAGGACTGTATATGTGGATTTAATGTGTGCTTACTCAAATGGACTAAATTTTATTGTGGCAGTTTGGGGTGGGATTTTTCAAAACACATAGGGGAAGCCCAGAGATACCATGCAACCAAGATTAGGAAGCAAATTCTCTGTTTTCTTTGTTTCTTTATAATTGTGTATGAATTTTTGTTGTTCGGAGAGATGAGATAAGATTGCGAACTTTTTTTTATTTTTAATATAAAATGGGAAATTATTTTATAACTCTTCCTTATCATGAAACATGGCAAATGGATAAGCCCCTGTGAGGACGTTTCTTGGAAACCACTGCAGTTTTGAATTGAGAAGAGAGAGCTGAGTTAAGGCAAATCAGAAGTGCCCAAATTGCCAACATTGATGGCTCATTAGCAAATGATTCCAACTTACTCATCAATGAAATAGCCACATAATGAAAAATAAACCTGATTAGGCAGGGTGTATAAGAACTATTAAAAATAATGGCAGCGGTGATATTAGTAATTGCTGCGGTGTGGTGAGTGCCAGTCATGACGTGCTGGACGTGTGGTTCACCACACCCTGCTCTCCCTTTAGAACTAGCACACAGGTAGCCTCTTGATGCATGGAAGAAAAACTGCTCCTGACCCTCCTTTAGGTCTCTTCCTGTGGCTCCTCTCCCCACTTTCTTTCCTGCTTTTTCTTTTCTTTTTATACCTTCACTTTGAAAAACATCATCAGAGTAACAGCAGACCCCTTAGGATACCTACACATCAGAGTCTCACCTCACTTATACATCATGGGTGGCTTTATGTAAGTAGCTTCTTTTATAAAGTAACATATTCCCTCCCCTACCAGGCCCCAGACATACAGCCAGCTGTCTGGGTGACAACTCCCATACCCATGCTTTGTACCAGGTCCAGGGTGCTGCCTGGACCTGGCCCCTCAGCACTGCTCAGTGTGCTGCCCTGGGTCCTGGCTGCAGGTGCTACTCAGTTTCAAGGTGCTTTGCCCTGGTCAGCCTGTCCTTGGCTCCATCCAATCTGTTTCCTAGACAGGCAGTGAGCCCTTGAAGAAATAAGGGTTTGAGTGATCCACATCTCACCTTTGTAGAAGTTGCGCTACTAGCACGGGTGACATTTCAGCCACCAGCTGTGTTGAGGGGTTTTTGTTTGTTTTGTTTTGTTTTGTTTTGTTTTGTTTTGTTTTGTTTTGTTTTACCAGGGTTTGAACTCAGGGGTTCTTAACTTCTGAGTTCTCTTAGGCACATCCCACCCTTTTTTATATTTTATTTAGAGACAGGGTCTCACTGAGTTGCTGAGGCTGACCTTGAATTCAAGATCCTCCTGCCTCAGGCTCCCAAGCTGCCGGGATTACAAATGTGTGCCACCATGCTCAGCTCTGTGTTGGAGTTTTGTTGATGGTAGAACTTGGCCAGGAGCTGGCAGTTGGCGTTTCCAAACACACTCCCGGGAAGTGGGAGGCTCACGACCACCCGCTCAGGAAGCAGGGTACTCCTCTGACTCTGCAGCGTGCCTCCTGAACACTTGCCAGCACCAGCCACTGCAGGAAGAGTGTGAGCTCTCAGGAGATGTGCAATTCAGTCTAGAACAGTGTTGCCTCAATGGAGTTTAAAGCAGGGGGTTGGTTCCTCAGGGTGGCTGGCTCAGCCACCTCACCCCTCTGTTGCCTTGGCAACAGCAAACATGCTTCATTACCAGATGGTGTTAGTGTTTATCTGTGGCTTCCCATAGCAGTCGCCAAAATCCAACCCATAGCCTGTCGATGGGTATCTTGTGTCTGTCCACGGCAGCATTGGTTATTTGTGGAAGGATGTTCATTGTCATGGTCTTAATGGCACAAGACCAGCTTGAAGGGCTGGTGTCCGGCTCTGCCACACCACACTCAGGCTCCACTGTGTGCCTCGCCCCAGGCTGTGCTTTACCCGGACCCCCCCTCAATCTCTGCTGGCCCCTCTGCATTTCATTTTGCAGCTGTGCAAACAGGCATGAGCGGCTGTCTGACTTGCCCTGGGCACACTGCCTGGATATGGCACCTGCAGGGCAAAAGCCCCTTGCAAAAGCACAGGCACCAAACCTACACACCACGGGGTGGTCTCTGGGGTCAGCGAGACCTGGCGGACCAGCCATGGCACTTCGCATCCCACAGCGTTGCCCAACCTTCTGGGCCCAGCGCCACCATCACCCTCTCCACAGCTTCCCTGTGGCCCAGGTGTGACAGCAGGAGGGAAGATAAGTGGCAAGTTCACTGACAGGGAAGTGGTTGCAGGTCTGGCTCCAGCCGTCATATTAACTGGCTTCAAATCATGCCACCTAGGAAAGTCCAAGCAAGGGCTCAGGCGGAGTGGCAGCAGCTGCCACCAAGCACTTCCTCTGTGCTACCCCTGGGCATCGTCTCATGGGACTCCTCCCACCCTTTCTGAGATGGAGGTGGCAGGAGGAAACTGACATAGGGAGAGGGCGAGGAACAGGGCCAAGCTCTCCAGTGGCACAACCGAGCCCCAACTCCCAGTGTGTCTGATTCCAAAGCCTTCAGAACCCTGGATGGTATCACCACAACCGTGTTATTCATTCAGAAAGCCATAGTTCCGTGCCTCTGCAACTTAGATGAACACCAGGCTCCTTTCTGGCTTTGTGAAAAATAAAAATTGACTAACTTCATAGAGTTTGGTGGATTTGAAAGATGGTAAAAGTCAAACCAGCGCAAGATGTCTCGGCACCAATGGCCCACAAATCACTACAGCCCCAAATGTGATCTTTTGGTTGTGTCCAAAACAACCAAACCCAAATCTCATCTAATTACCAGTTTGCAGGAAGTACAGAGTAAGGAAGAACATGTCAAAGTGTACCACAGGGACACTGCCAACAAATCCAGCCTGGAAACCTCTAGAAAATAACCCGTTTGTTCAAAAAAAATTCAGGGAGGGAGGAGCCATCCATTTAGGAGACACTTACAAGATGTGTCAACCAGTCACATCTGTAGACCATATTTGGATCCCCTTAGAAGCAAAAAAATTTTAAGTGACTATTTGAGAGATCGTTTTCGTCACTGTGACCAAAAGACCCACTGGCATCATTTAGAGGAGGAAAAGTTTATTTTGTCCCACCGTTTCAGAGATTCAGTCCATGGTTAGCCAGTTCCACAGCTCTGGGCCCAGGGTGAGGCAGAACATCATGGTGGAAGGGAATGGCATAGGAGCAGCTCGGGACTTGGCAATCAGGAACCAGAGGGCTCGGCTTAATCAGGGACAAAATATAAACCCCAAATTCACACCCACAGGGACCTTCTTCCTCCACCACACCATGCCTGCCCACAGTTACCACCCAGTTAATCCATTCAAGTGGATTAGTCCACCGATTAGATTACTCTATAATCTGATCACTTCGCCTCTGAAAATTCATTGTCTCACATGTGAGCTTTTGGGGGACACCTCATATCCAAACTGTAACAGCAGCATTGATGAGACCATTGGAAATTTGAACAGGCTCAGCTGGATGCTTGGTATGGGAGAGGCTTTGTTTAGGTGTGTGGTGCCGTCCTGGTTATGCTCTTGTTTTCAGAACCCTTATCTTCTAGAGATATGTATGCAACTATTTAACTTAAAAAGGATACCAAGTCAGTGACATGTTGCAAAGTGGCATAGGGAGGGAAAAGGAGGTGCAGATTCGGGTTGGTAATTGTTGCAATTTGAACGGACCCATGGGGTTGTAATGGCTGAAATTGGGATGGGTTCGTGGGGATCCTTCGTACTCTCATCTACTCTTACATATGTTTTTAAATGTTCCATAACAAAAGGATTTTTTAAAACTACATTGGTATTAGGCTAGGCATTGGATTTGGTATGTCTTATTTCATTTCCGTTCAGTCTTGCACAGATGGCAAGAATAGAATGAAACTTGTGCACGGACCATTCTGGTGGGCACTGCCCGTGTAGGTAGCAGTTTAGCGGATGGTATCCAAATGGTATTAAAATATTTGTACTGTTTGCCCCAGTAATGACAATTCTGCACATCTACCCTGAGGCAGAGACAATCCCAAATACAGTAGAAGCTTTGTAACAAGAGTGCACGTTGCAGTTGTGTTTTTTTAAGAGGAAACTTGAAGCAACTTAAATTTCCAACAGCAGAAAGGTTGAAAGATCAGTCTATCACCCACTAGAACTCCCCGCGTCACCTCACAGTGCCTAGCGGTGGAGAGCAATACCTGTCATCATTTCATGTAAATTTTTGATTTGAAATTATGTGCAATTTTAATACTAACCATACTAGAAATTCAGAAATCTTAGGTAATACAAATGTTAAAGGAAGGACTCCAAAATGTGAATAGTGATTATCTTTGGATGGAAAGGCAGAACTATTTATCTTCTTTAATTTTAGAGTTTTGCATAATAACTTTTTTAACTTTTTAGACAGTCACTAGCTTTAAAATACTAAAATTAACTTTTAAAACAAAAAAATTTTCAATATAAAATTTCTAATGTCTTTAGTGTGTTTCCAAAATCCATCTTGAGAACATAAGAAATTATGACAATTTATCAGTTAAAGTCAGCTAGATTTTGGTGCTTTGGGAAAATAGTTGCTTAGTTATCCATGCTTCTTGCAAAAGAGGATTACAGTATGCAGTTAGAAATAGTAGCCCTCCTGCAAGAGGCCTGCCAGCCTGCCTCCTCTCGGCCCAGGGCGAGACCAACTCCCTGCAACACCAGGACTCCGTGGTTTTCCTCCCCTCCCTTTCAGGAGGCTACCTCTAACAGGAGTTGCTGACCCTACCATTGTGGTTTATTGGCATCCTTATAAGTAATGACTCTCAGTCACTCAAAAAGGACCTACTGAATGTTATCTGATATGCACAGAAATAAAGATGTTTATTAGCACTCACATAATGTAAACAAATGTATTGCATCTCATTCTTACCCTATTTATACTCTGTACTGGTTTAGGCATACAGAAACAGAGATCAGCCCAGCACTCGAAGTTATTGAAGGAGGGCTGGGATTGGAGGTGTAGTTCAGTGGTAGAGAGCTTGCTTAGCAGAGCGAGGCCCTGGATTTCATCCCAGCATCACACAAAATAAATAAATAAAATTGTTGAAGAAACCAGATGTTGAGATGTTCATTGGTACTCAAGGAAAAGAGGACAGCAGTTGCTGGGCCAGTAAGTCAGTTGGAAAACTGCAGGAAACAGGGAAATAAGGAAGGGTGGCTGAAGGCGCAATTGTAGAAACTGACGGCAGTTTGATGTCGAAGGATCGGGATTGACACATGGGACGGAGGCTCTGGTCTTTTGTAGATCAGCAGGGCTTTCTTTCATCCAATTCTGTGATGTCGAGCCCCATGGGAATAACCCAGACCGTAGACCTTGGGATGGGTCCTGGGTCAGGTCTGCCTCCAGGGTCTCATCTGGGAACCGAGAAAAAGGCTCAGCAGAGTATCAGAAGTTTCCCTAGCCCCTGGAGAAAGGGCGGTGCTGTTGCTATTCTTGGTGCTGAGTCCCTTCCCCGAGCGCAGCAGGCTCCTCTTTCCCCAGCATACCTGAAGCAGCACTTTTTTTAGGTGTTTTTTAAATCCATAATACATGCTTAGGTTCTCAGAGAGTCAAAGCACTTAAATGTATTTCCAGGATCATGTTTCTTTTTCTGGAAATAAAATCAGCAACTTCCTTTTACCTTCAGACTATATTTTGGTACTACTTTTCCACTTTGTACCAGCTGCTATAAATAGATGGTTCATCTGTGGGGTCCTCCGGGCTGCACTTACTCTCAGTATTGTACATTCTACACGTTCTGTGGATATAAATAGGGCCGTGCCAGTATGAAAATAAATGTGCTCACTAAGTCTAGAATGCCAGAATTATAGGATCCTAGCCTTCAGAAAAGATGATCAGTCTATCTTAAGATGGTAGGGGGTGGATACTTTATCCAGCAGATAGTAAACATATGCGAAAATTACCCAGAGTGTTTATAAACCAGAAATACGGACGACTTCAGGGAGGTCAGGCGAGCTGGGCCACAGCACCCTTCGCTGATGACGGGAAGAGCTTTCGTCGCAGAGTGCCTCGGGACAAAGGCACCATGCCCCTCCAGGTGTCCTGGGCCACCTTGTGCAGAAGCAGCCTGGCCAGGTGGCCGCTCTCTTCCGTCCTGCCAGCTTGGAGTGATTTGCATGTTCAGGTGTGAGCGCTCACGTTGGCATGCTTGTGTTTCCACAGGTGACCTTGGGAAAGGTGCTGAGAGTGATCGTGGTCATGAGGAGCCTGTTCATTGACCGAACAATAGTGAAGGGCTATAACGAGAACGTCTACACGGAGGATGGCAAGGTGAGTGCTGCAGTCTTGGGGGCTCATTGTTTTGTTTTGTTTTTCTTTTTTTTCTGTATTCCAGAACAAATAGCATCCCAGATGAGTGACATTAAACTAGCAATCATAGTCAAAATGATCAACAGACAGAGGTTTGTCAGCGTGAAGATGAACCTGTGCAAAACATCCCCTTCTCTCTGCTTGCATTTTTCATCAAGTTTCTGCTTTTTCCTTTAAGCCTAATGCCCTTAGTTGAATTTCTAATTTATCACCTTAGACCCCGGTTGCCTCATTAAACACGTCTTCTGAGGAAATAGATTTTTTTTTTTTTTTCCCAAAGTCAGCCGCACATCAATAGCCCAGGGTTCAGCGTTCTGCTTTCCTAGAACCATGAGGAAATTCGAGCTGGTTTGACACAACCTGATGACACTCTTTCCACAAAACTAACAAGGAGCTTCAGGAAGTTGCCTACCCACAGCTGCAGCTGCTGACGCCACCATGGAAGGAGGACATGTGCTGTCCCACGTGACTATTCCGTGGGAGGCTCACCCGGGTGGACCCCTGATTTCTTGTCATTCCACGCTCTCCATATGGCTCTATAGAGCAGCGAGGATCTTAATGGGAGCTGACAGCCTTCATCTGTGCTGCCTCCCGAACACAATGAGCAGCCGCCCAAGAGAGCCCCAATCCTCCTGGTCACTGCCCAGCACTAAGCCCCATGCCCCCTCTCAGGAGCGACCTACCCGACCCTGTGAATCTAATTCAGACTTAAAACATCGTTCCACTACGCTCACCCCCCAGCAGCCACGGCGGAGTGAGAATAGAAGGTTCTTCAGAAACAGGTGGAAAATTTGCTCATCACAGGACGCTGTGTTACATGATCTGCAGCCCATGGTGTGATGAGATTTGCATTTTGAGCAAGTCACTGGGCATCCGTGAGTGTTGGCCACGTGGAAGGGTACTCGTACTCCAGGACTCTGCCAGGTTCCTGTCAGTCTCCCCACCATAGCAGACCATTGAGGGGAGATTTCCATTTTCTTGTGGAAAAACCAAGCTGTCCTTGGAGTAAACATAGAGGCAGAAGTGGCGATCAGGCAGGTGTGGCTTGTGTGTGACTCTAAACTCTGGCAGCAGCTCCAGAAGGAGTTCCACGCACTGGTCCACCGCTGAAGCTACTCCAGGTTGGCGCACAGCCTCGCAGTGGGACCTGGGCACTTAGAGATGCCTTGTGTCTCTTAGAAGTTGATGGTGCTGTAGTCACACCTGGCGTCACTTACAGGTGAATCGGGGAGAAAGCTAAGTTGTAATCAGGACTGTGCCCATAAGTCACCAAGTCACGCTGCCAGTGAGGCATACTCGGAGTGTGGAAGAGGAGTGGATTTTACTGCTTGGCATGATAACCTTCTGTTCACTAAAGCCCCGTACGAGGCTGTCCAAAATCATACACACCCGCACTTAGCGTAGCCCCCGTGAACGCTGCATGGACGATGGCTAGGATTCTCATTCTGCACTTAAGCATGAGCACTGGACAGTGATCCCATACGCATACCTCTAAACTTCTCTGATGCCCTCTTCCCATGCCACAGGTACTTCTTCTCGCACATCTCCTTGACCTTGGGCTCCCCAGGGCCACCTTCTCCCTCCCCTAGGCCGCTGTGGTCCAAACAGGGATCACTCATTCAGACTTCCTCTCCTTGACTCTTCTCAGATCCCACAAGGCCAGACCCAAGGTCATCCTATCTCTCCCCAAACTCACTTCCCTCTTCTGATCTTGGTTACCACATCACCTCCTGACTGCGGGAACGTTGCTTCCTGTCATCCCCACATCTGATCTGTCATCTGGTGCCGGCGGTTCTCCCCCAACACTGGACGCCTCGCGTGTACGGGCTCTGCTGCAGTGCTCCATGTCTCTGAACGGAACACCTGCCTCTTCGCCTGTAGTCCCATCTCTGACCTCCCTTCCCTCCCTGTTTGTCCTGCCCTTGGCTTTGAGGGCTGCCTCCCTCAAATAGATATCTGCACAGGTGACTCTCTTGCTTTTCACTGTCCCCCACTGCTCAGAGCAGCCCTCCCCAAAGTAGGAAAGTAGGATGGTAGTGGGCGTTGGGCACAGAGCAGTCCACGGTCAAACAAGTTGGAGAAACTCAAGTTAGAGAAGGTTGGTCCAGTTAGTTGGTTTGGGGTGCTAGGGGTGGAACCCCGGGCCTCGTGTGCTTGGCTCGTGTTTTCCCACGGAACTGCATACTGCAGAAATCCCAGGACCGTGAGGTTGCTTGCGTGCCTTGTGAGTCTGGAAGGGAGCTTACCGTGTGCAGGATTTTTTACCTTACTTGGTCAACAAGTTCTCTCCCCGCCCCCTTTATTCTTAGAGCATATTGTGACACTGACATTTTTCAGAACACACTTCTGAGAATCCACTTGCAGACTAAACCCAAACTCCTTTGCAGGGTAAGCAGCCTCGTGGCTTCTCCGCCCTCCTCTGCTGCTCTCTGCACCCTCAGGGGCAGCCCAGGACTCCAGCACGCCTTTCCCTGGGATGGCTGCCCTGCAGGCCACCTGAGGAGCCCCTCCTCTCCCCTTTACACTCGCCTAATGCTGTCCTTGCGCCTGTCCCCATTTTCCCAGGGGCCTGTTAGGATGACCTGTGCTTGTGAGCGTGGGCTCTGGAAGGGCAGAGCTGGGTCGCCTCCAGCAGCACACAAAGGGCACCACCATTCGAGCTGCATCCAGACTTGATCCTGAGCAGCTGTTTGCCAGTTCCAGAATTAGTATGTGTGACTGTTTACTTGTCCCTCTTGCAGCTAAGAAAAATGCCAGCGACACTAGCATGTCTTGCCTGCCTGGCTGTGGACTCCCAGCAGTCCTCTGACGAGGCACGTGAGCTCATCTCAGGCCAAGGCACGGGCTGTGAGCGTGGAGACTCCTCAGCCTCGCAGAGCCAGGTCCCAAGCTTGCATTGAGCGGAGCTCCCAGAGTCCTGTGACTCTGCTGTGTGGCGAGGGTGATCCTCGGTGCTTGGACCGCAGCACAGCCTGAGCACACGTGGAGGGCACGGCGAAGCAGCCTCCTGGGAACGTGCAGCTGTGCACTGCAGTGTCTGGCACATTCCAAATGCAGTGTAATGTTTGGAAGGCACCATTGGAGCTTAAAGGTGTGGCCTACAAGAGCAAATTGTCACTTGCAGGTTTGTTTTTGCAAAGATGCAGCCTGCCTTGGCTGAGTTGGTGCCCAAGTGGTTGGGGGTGGCAGTGTTCTGTTGTAGTCTTCCGGAGATAGCCTCGGGGCCCTGCATGCCTCTCAAGGTCTCCTGAGGGCCTCGCCTCTGCCCACCATGCGGCCGGCACTCTCCCAACGGTGTCGTCACCCGCTTGCTATGGGAGGCTGTGTGCCACCCCCAGGTTGCAGACCCAGCAGGGCTTTTCGCTTGCACAGCCCATCCCAGCAAGACTCTGGCTTTGCACTCTGCAGAACAGCCACCAGCCTGGCGCCCGGCTCTTCACCTGTGATGCCTGTTTTGATACCGAGCACCAGTATCCTGATCGCTCTAATAAAAAACACAGGTGCTCTCCAGACTGTTCATTGTAAGCAGGAGAAAGCACCGTGACTCAGCATGTCAGAAGGCAGGATCTGGGGGGACACCTGGCTATTGTCCTGCTCCTACACCATCAGGCTTCACCGAAAAAATTTAAGTGTCTCAGTTGGATTTATCTTATTAGGGGATTTAGGTTATGTTAATGCTATAGCTTCATTAATTACCCCATATCAATAAAAAAGGCAGCTTTTAGCCTCCAAGCCTAAGAGAGGGAAAGAAACGGTGGTATCAAAGGAAACCTTCAAAGACAGCCAGAGCTGTCTCCAGGGTCATTTCTGATCCCGCATTCTTCCACTTCAAAGTTGGGTGTGTGTGTGTGTTTGGGTGGAGGGGGTTGGGGAAGCTGGAATCTGATTTCTCTAATAAGTGTTGGCATCAGCCCCGTTTGATATTAGATGCAGGGAACATTTTGATTTGTTATAGCCTTTGAAATTGTTCAGACGACCTTCAGAAAAACGGCCTCTTGTTACTTCTGGGGAGAAGGGTGAAAGCCAGGAGAGGGGAATCCGGTTTAATTCCCATGCAGAGGGGGCCCTGAAAATGTGCTTTCAGCAGTTTTTTAGTAACAAATGTGTGTCCTGATTGAAAGTGAAAAGCTGAAGAATAATGGACCTGCGACACCTCGCTCCTCCCGAGACTCCCTCTTCCTTCTGCGGGGGCGGGGGCGGGGGCGGGGGCGGGGGCGGGCAGGCTTACGGGGATGACTGCGTGAAGTTTTTGAGGTTTGGAAACTTGGGCAGCCATGGAGAAATCTGTCCCCATCACGTAGGTGTCACGTTCACCCAGACTGACGGGTCTTGTCACCTCCGACCTTGTAAGACAGAGCTCCTAAATAAAGGCTTAAAAGTTGAAACCCCTGTGGCTTGTAAGTTCTGTTTTGAAGTGTCCATTTTAGATCATCTAAAATTCATTGTATGTGCTGCTTTTCAGAATGAAATAAAGAATTGATAACTTTCTGAGAAGCTGCAGAATCTCAGACTGCTAGATGAATTTCAGTGGCGATGGTTATCACGGCAACAGGCCTCCAAGTAGATTTGCAGTGTTGAACTCTGCAGGAGAGTGCCTCCAGAAGAGCAGCACAGGTGACAGTCTGGGGGCTTCCGAGTTGGTGGCCCCTCTGAAGTCAAGCTGAAGGGCAACCTCTGCCCCCAGGGAAAGAAGGGGCCTCTGGACTCATCTGCTTCCAGACTTACCTCCACAGAGCAGCTGTGTGGCGTTGGACTGCTTGCTTAACCTCTCTGGGCCACCATTTGCTTGATTATGAGTTGCATATGATTTTATCAACCTCGTGCTGGAGGACTTAAAAAGGATAGTGGAGATAGAGTACAGGCCAAAACATCCTCAGCAAGCCATGCCTGCGCTCACTGGTTTTGACAGAGCAGACAGTGGTCATTGTGGAAGTCAGAGTTGCCTTGCCGGTGACGGCAGGTCATGCCAGTTGTCCTTCTCGGGAGTAGACTTGATCTGTCGCTGTTTTCACTACTCGCCCTGTGTAGAGAGGCCTTGGACATCCCGGAGTCTGTCCTGAGAGCAGATGTGGCTGTGCCGAAGTACTTGGTCATCAGCAGGGTTTGTTTTCACTCCGCTGAGAATAGACCTGTTCCCACCCTGAGGCACAATTCCCACCCGCAGAGGCCAGGACGCAGACTCAGCCAGCAGCCTCCACGAGGTCTTTCAGATGCTTCCAGTAAACCCAGGGAGCTCACTTCCTTACCCTGACACCACAGTTCAGAATCATTTCTTGTTCATCAGACAAGGTTTGCAGCTTCCAGAATGCTCCCTTTTGAATATTGCAGCCAGCAAAAAAATGGGTAGCCTTACTTACCCGCCCTTGCAGCAGATAAACTGGAGCTAATAAATATTCACTTGGATCAGTTGCAGCTACCCTGGATGAATTTCTGAGCTCTTCCTGGCCCTGAGGAGAGGCTGGGCGTTGACTCCAGCACTCTCGTTTAAATGGCTTTCTTTGGCATAAATCTAGCAGAAAATCAAGTACAGACCACCTGCCATGTGTTCCCTGCAAAAGAGGAGCCCATTGTTATCCACCCCTCTCAGCCGTGTGCACCAGGGGAAGGCACCATATTGTCCAAGGCCCCTGGCTCCCAGATGGTAGAGCCATTCCCTAGGGTCCTGAATAATATATTTAAACCTCCTTTCAAAAAGAGCAGCACCCTCGCTCTGAATAAGCATGTTCGAAGAATCCACAATGAGCTGCAGAGCCCGGCTCCTAATTAAGCCTTTGCATATTTCTTCCTAGATGATGTTTTCATTAAAACATTTTGTAGGTACTGAGGGTTTTTTAAGACCGTTTTCTCTTTAAGCAAACACTGTAACTTTCTGGTTGATGCAGCCTTCTCTTCTGGCTCTGCGTTTGTCTTCTGCTTCCAGGGGCGTGACGAGGCAGGAGGGGTGAGTGGCAGAGAACTTCAGAAGCTGCAGCTGTGGGCTCCGCTGTAAGGAGAACTAGTCAGTCCCAAGTGCAGACGTTGCTGCTGCTCTTCCTCAAGTGTAGGTTTAGAATCCTTGGCATCTCCCTGTCATCTTGGCAGTGATTCTGGTAGAACTAAAAGATGTAAAAAGCTGTTCTTATTCACCCTGCAGTTCTGAAGGATCTTTAAATGCTGCATTGTTAAACCCTGGACCAAACTGCTACACTGAGAAAGTAGCAGGAACCTGACTTTTTCTCCCCAGAGTGACCAACTGCCCACCAGCATTCTTTAACTGAATTGATAATGTAGGGGATTAATTTTGCATATTTCTTTTGAGGTTTCCCTCAGAGTTATCTTTGTCACTTTTCCTTCTACAAATTGTTAACCTGTCAAATTAAAACTCCTATCCACTGGTTGAGGGTGAGGCTGTGACTGAAGATTGAAGATGGGGCCTTTCTGGAAAGTGATTTAGCAGGAGTGGAGGGAGGGAGTGGACTGGGGCCTCTTGTGGAAACCAGGAAGGAGACGGCGCGGGCCTGGGCCTGCTGCCGGCGGGATTGAGGTGTGTTTTCCAGGTAGAATGCACGCAGGCTCGTGGGGGCTCCTCCGTGAAGGTGCCGGGGTTGGGCTGGCGGACCACCTCCCAGCAGGGACCTGCAGAGCCGAGAGAGGCCGAGAGTGAGCAGGAAGATGCCAGAACTGATGAGTGCCTGGTCACAGCCCAACTTTTAATTTCCAGGGACTCTTTTTAGAAAGCCAAATGCTGGTGTGTTTCCTCTGAATAGAAGCCAGGTCAAATGCAGCAATTTCACTTCCTGTCCTCGTAGAGGACTCTCCCCCGTGGCTTGCCGCTCACGCTCCTGGTGGCTCCAAATCAACAGTGCGACATGCAGGCCCACACAGCCCGGTCTCAGAACCCTGCGTGACCACTGGCCAACCCTAAAGGCAGGCTCCAAGAGACTCATCCACCGGGCGTTTCAATTTGCTCAGCTCTTGACCTCCTATATTAAAGTTGACTTCTCAGCACTTGAGGGACTCGCTGAGGGCTCCTCCTTTAATCGTGATCCTTGGGCCATCTCCAGCCCTGAACTGACTGGAGTGGTTCTGGGTTTGCCATACTTAATCTGGGCTGCACTCTTGAAACCGTGAGAAGGCACAGATCTGCTTTTTGCAACCTGGGGGAAGCAAAATGGTTTGGGTTAGCATGAACCAGTCGGTTCCTGACCCGCCAGGCATCAAAATTAACCTGGGAACACTGCTAAAAAGGCAGATGGCAAAAGGAGAGACTCCTGGCCCACCACGACCCTAATCCTGGCACTTCAGGGGAGGAAGCAAGGAATCTATATTTTTTAAAATCCCCCTTAGGGACTTCTGACACCAGCCAGGTTGGAGCACCACCAGGTGAGACCCTCTCTAGGAGGCTTGTCAGGGTCACCTTGGCTGTTGGATGGCTCTGGACCTGACTCCTCATCTGGAGAATGAGGCTGCTAATGGACCCAGCTGCAGCCACTCCTTCTGGCTCGGAGAGCCTGGCAGGGGCCTGCCGTGGGATGGGTGCTCCGCAGCTGGATCCTGCTAGCTTTCCTCCACTCAGCAGAGACCTCCTGACGCACTTCATCCCCACATCCCAGGACCTGGGAAGGCCATGGGGAGAAAGAGGGCTCCTCCCTCCCTGAGCTTGTGTTTCTCTGGGCAAATCAGATAGCAAACACACAAAGAAATGGTAGCACCCCGGGCTGTGTCAAGTGCTGTACGTAAGTGTTTGAGAGGGTGTAGAGAATCAAGATGACAGGTACTGGGAATGGTGTGTTGATAGGTAACTGGGAAATACCTCTCTGATAAGGTGGCATGGAGCTGAAGGAAGTTTGAAGGAGCCACGGGAGAGCTTGGCAGGTGCAGAGATCCTGAGGCACGGGGGAGTCAGGTTTGAGCAGGTGCCTGACTCTCTGCCTTCCTTCAGTTGCTTTCCTCCCATCACCTTCAGATTGATAAAGATGAAATTTAAGCAGAACGTTTCAGGTCTTCAACCCCCAGATCCTATTCTACAACCTAAATGTTTTACTTCTTCAAGTTTAGTAAGGATAACAGTAGTTACAGTATCATTTCTCGAAGTCCAGAATTCTGAAATTGTCACTGACAATTCTTTTCTCTTTCCCCAGCTTGATATATGGTCCAAATCCAACTATCAAGTATTCCAGAAGGTAAGTCTTACTTTCTGCTTCTCCCTCAGGAGGTGTTGGCAAAACATGGATGCTTTGGGGCATAAGCATTGGTCTCCAACCAGAGACTTTTAAAGAAGTTTAAAAAGCCAGTCAAAAACTGCTCTCCCAGGGCTGGGGATCTGCTCAGTTGGTAGAGTGCTTGCCTTGTGTGCACAAGACCCTGGGTTCAATGCCCAGCACCACAAAAAAGACAAAGAAAAAAAAACTGCTCGCCCAACTAGGTGTGATGGTGCACACCTGTAATCTCAGGAGGCTGAGGCAGGAGGATTGCGAGTTCAAAGCAAGCCTCAGCAGCTTAGCGAGGCACTAAGCAACGCAGTGGGACCCCGTCTCTAAATAAAATACAAAATAGAGCTGAGGGTGTGGCTCAGTGGTCTAGTGCCCCTGAGTTCAATCCCCAGTACCCGACCCCTAAAAAAAAAAAAAAAAACCTGCTCATTTTCATGGTATGCCGAAGAAGCAGCCTCAGGGTGGAATCCCAGAGGGACATGAGGGAATGTGTGGGGGCAGTGGGAATTCTCTGTCCTAACCGTGATCAAGACGACTCACGTGTACGTGTCAGAACTCAAAGGACAGCACGCTTGCCATGGGTGGGTTTTATTGTGTGTAACTTAGACCTTAAAAAGCGGGGCTTTTTGGACTGGGGTTGTGGCTCAGTGGTAGAACGCTTACCTAGCAGGCGTGAGGTCTTGGGATTGATTCCCAGGACCACATATAAATAAATAAAATAAAGGTATCATGTCCACCTGCAACCCAGAAAAATTTTTTTTTAAATCAGGGACTTTCGAGTTGCTCCAAGCTCAACCCAGTTTTGCGACTCGTTTCTCAGAGTCCTGGGGTCTGCTCAGGTGACTGGGGGTGGGCTAAGGGAGACCTCACCCCCACTTCATACTCTGCTGGAAGTTTGGTCAAGCATTGGGCTTCCTCGTGGAAAGCATTAAGTGAATATTCTCAAAAACAGAGTGACAAGGAACCCCTGTTCCCCAGCTCAGCATTTCATCTTCCCAAAGAAACCCCGTGCCCATGACGCAGGGAGCAGCACGGGCACCCTCTTGTGGTGCTCCCGGCATGGCAGCTCGCCTCGACCCGACCCGTTTACCATGGTAAGGGTCAGCAAAGAACAGGAGGAGACCAGCAGCCTGAAGCTGGAAAGCACACCTTTAGGTTGCGTGAGCCACCAAAATTCATGATTGTACCCCAACGACGTGCTACATGCTACCCTTGATGAGGTCTGAAACAGCAGGTGAGCGGGCTGAGTTAGTTACTAGCGAGTGACCAGCCCTGGTCCCTTCCTTGTGGCCAGGGTACCATGGCAGTGAAAGACGTTAGCAGCTGCGAGCTGAGGAGGGGGCTGGGCAGCCGTTGGTGTCATCGTACACCCCCTCACAAATACAGAACTCCCGTGTGGAAAGGCCAGTTCGCTACCCTGCGGGGAACTCGTGCCCAGGCTTGAGTGCCAGGATGGTGTTTGTGATCTTGGCATCCTGGTCCGAGTCACCACACCTGGAGCGGTCACTTGGTCGTGTGCAGAACATCTCAGCCTTAAACACCAGCTAGCTTTCTACACTGACTCTGTAGGACGTTCCCCAGATCTTGGCTGAGAGCATTCAAAAGAGAGAACACTGCTCATCATTGGCCTCTTGTGTCGTTGGAACAGTGATGTCCAATAAGACAGCTGCCAGTTTTTCCTCTAACCTGGGTCTCACCTGCACGTCCTCTGTGCAGCAGCACTGGGTTACCTCCTCCCTGCTCCACAGACCCAGAACCCGGTCTCCAACAGTGACCCCGTTTCCATTCCACAGCCCTGTATGGCTGTGGGGGCTTTGCAACTCTGGCCTTTGCATATCTATTTTCCCCCCATTTTCTGGTAACATTAAGTATTTTTGAATGCAGATGGAAAGTTTATTAGGAAATTGGGAAATGTGTGCAGCACAGATTTAAAAAGACAGTGCTGCATCTTTATCCTGTCTCTCCTGAAAATGACCTGTGCATTTGTTAAAAACTACAAACACAGAAGCAGTGTTTAGGATTGATATCGGTCTAGTTGGAGGGGTTTAAGAGCACCCACAAGTCCTTCCTTGAAGTTGATACAGGTGTTGGGAGCAGCAAAACTTGATGCATCCTAGGGGTGGGGACTGCATCAGCCGGAGAGGGCACAGAGCCCTGCAGAGATTCCTTTGTCATCTCTGACCCATACCGGATGAAAGAACCACAACCAGGGACAGGTGACGGTGGCATCTGATTGGAACTAAAGGCAGATAACGTTGAAGTTTTGTTTTTTGTTTCTTTTCCTTCCAGACAGGCAAGAATTAGTAGATGGGGCTAGGTGTGGTGGCGCACGCTGTGATCTCAGCAACCTGGGAGGATGACAGGATTGCAAGTCCAAGACGAGCCTCAGCAACTTACGAGACCCTGTCTCTAAATAAATAAATAAATAAATAAAATGGGCTGGGGATGTGACTCAGTGGTTAAGCACTGGGTTCAATCTCCGGTACCAAAAAGATAAAAGGGAATTAGTAGATGGAAGAGCCCTCGTCTCTTCTTATCATAGCATTGCCTATTCACTGCCAGACAAAGAATGTATTAGAAAATAATACAGCATGGAATTAGGCTTAATCCTTTCTCAATAAAGCTTCCAACTGATCGTCAGGAGTGTGCAGTCAGGGTCCCTTCCTAGGAGCTGGGGTGCGCTGCACTGGTTTCACTGTGTTCACCTCAGCCAGGGTGAGGTCCACCCTGCCAGAGGGTGGCACTTCCTGTGCCCCAGCCAGGCGTGGCACTCTACAGAGCTGAGGCCGCTTTGTCTGCGGCAGACTCAGGCCTGAGCAGCCTGTGGGTGATGGTTAGCATCTCAAATTCAAAATGCCACATAGAAGGATCAGGCAACAGCATTTCTAAGCTCTGCTTTTTAGGACCAGCTTTTCTCAGAGTTCTATTTTCTTCCTGTCCACCCACTTAAATCTGGGGTGTTCTGATTGATGCCACTCGTAGCGTTTTCCTGAAAGACCTTGTTCAAGAAGCGTGATGGTGAACGTTCCCTTCCGCCCCATCAGCCCACTTGCACCAGCCATGGAGACTGGCCAGGGCAGGCCTTGTTACAGTGTGGTCCCCACGAGCCCAGTCACGTGCATCAGGAGGCTCTGGGTCTTCAGTAAGAGGGTGTCTCAGGCAGAAGACGGCTGTACAGTTGTAGAAGCCACACTGCCCACTTCTGAGTTGGGACTCCTCAGCCCCCCAGAACAGCGGGCCTGGGGTAGAGCCCCACGCTGCGCCTCTTTGGTGCTCACCACATGGCGACATTCACTGCGAGGGGACATGTTCCTGCCTTCGAGTAGCAGCATGGCCACCAGAGCCTGCTAGGAAGGCAGGAAGCCCTCAGAGGTCATCCCCTCACTGAGACACGGTGGAGTGGCAGGGGGACTACCTTGTAGAGCCAGAACCTTTTACTTGTGAAAATGGCAGCCCGGGCTAGACAATAGAGGCACCGCCCTGTCGGATTCCCCTGCTGCCCGTGCCTGCCTCCCTGGGGTTCCGTAGCAGGTCCCACCCAGGAGGCAGACTTTGCCTCCTTTCGTCTGCAGACGTTGACTGTCCGCAAGCCCTTTTCTGTCCAGCTCATTAGACCCCGTATCTGAGTGAGGAAGTGGCCGCAGGCCGGAGACAGCTTGCTGTGGGGCCGCTGCTGCTAACAGGTGCCTGCCATTTGCTGCACTCCCCCAAGGCTTCTTGCACTTCATCCTAGGGCAAAGCAGCTTTTCACAGCCAGCAAGTCTCCAGCAGAGTGGATTCAGAGAATGGGACTTGGAAATAAGGGGACCCTCGGAAAGGGCAGAATCACAAAGGCCGGGAAAGGTTTCAGGCGTGTTCATATTTTTCTGACATTTAAACTCTGCAGGGGCAGGCGCTGTTTTGATCTTTAACCCCCTCGTTTCAGAACAGTGTGCGTTTCCATCCAGTAACTTAGGAGTGGAGCCAGTCTGCAGCTTCTCGCTGTGTGAAATCCTGGCCATGTGCTTGGGAGAGGTCAGAGGCACCTCTGCTCAGGTAAAGGGCAAAGCAGTTGTGACCGCAGAGCTCCGGCTCTTGGGCTGTGGTCATTCTGCCAGCAGCAGAGGGGCGAGGCCCACTAGGGCCCGTCTGTCAGGACTGGCGGTGGACAGGCGGCCTTCCCCAGGGTGCTACACTCCTTCATCCCTGTGCTCATTCCCCCTCCACTTTTTATTTGTTCTTTTTAGTTCTGCATGATAGCAGAACGTATTTTGACATATCTCACATCCATGGAGTGTAACTGCCCACTCGGGTGGTTGCACATGCTGTGGAGTTTCACTGGTTGTGTATTCGTATATGAGCAGGAAAGTGGTGTTCTGTTCGAACAGTCTACTGTCTGTCCCATCCCCCTCCCTTGTCACTCGCCTTTGTCTGATCCAATGAACTTCTGTTCCTCTCTGTATGTTAGTGTCCACATATCAGAGAGAACATTTAGCTTTTGGTTTTGGGGAAACTTATTTCACCTAGCATGATGGTCTCTAGTTCATGCATCCATTCTTTCATATGAAAGACCAGGCCCTATCTGGGGACAGGCTTTATCCAGGGATGTTACTGCATGGCCCCTGGGTGTTTTTCAGTAGAAGGAACTGAGTCAGCCCACTAAGACCCAATTCTCTGAAATGTTAGTGGAATCCCTGGTGTTACTTTGGATGGGCTGAGTACCTACCCATGCAACCTAGGCTAATTGAAGTCCTCAAGCACGGGAGCCTTTCTGGAGGATGAGAGCCCTCATCAGCTGGATCCAGGGGTGCCCATGTGACCTGAGCACATCTGCTCTAGCACCTCATACCACCCAGAGGCTCAGGAAACAGTCACGAAAAACCTGGGACAGACCAGAGCTGAGAGCCCTAAGACCTCAGGCCATGCCCCTCTGCCCCTACCCAGTGCCCTGCAGGGAGCCTCCCACGCCTAGAGCACCCACAGCCAGCGACCACCCAGAAGTCAGCAGAGGCTTCTGCTTGTGCCAGGTTGTGTGCCTCTGAGTGTCCTGTGGCCGTGTCTCGGGTGCTGATCAGCTTCTCCAGTGAAGAGCGCTGATGTTTTAAAGATGGAGTGCGGGGTCATTTTTATTTTGCATCTGTGCATTCTGTTGCTGCCTCATGAGTGTGTCTCAAACAGACAGAGGTAGGGGACAAATTCACAGATGGGAGGGCAAGGGGGCAGCTTAACGTAAGCAGTGCGTTCCTGTCTGTGGACCCTGGCAAGTGACATGCAGGAGGAGGGCATGTACCAGTATTTGGATGTTGACTAGCTTTAGGGAAGGAGAGGCATGGTGGTCCGAGGGTCCTTCCCCAGGGCCACCTTTTCCTCAGCTGACAGCTGGCCTGCACTGACCAGGCCAAAGAAGTAGATGCCTCAGTTCAGGGGCCTAGGCAAGGAGAGATCCTCAAAGGCATCTACTTGCTGGAGAGCCTCTACCACCACCATCTCTCTCAAGGAGCTAAACACACAGCATCTAAACCCAGAGCAGACTTGATCATTTGTTTCCCCTCTTGTGAGCACCCAGAACTTTCCCTCCAAGGCCACGCTGAGTGTGGCCATGGTTGAGGTACCCACAGTCCTTTCTGCCTGGTAGAAAGGGAACTAGGCAAACCTGGGCTGGCCTGATGTTCTCCGGGATCCTAAATTGCAGTCAACTCAGCCAGTGCTTTTGTGCCAGTAGAGGAATCACAGGGTCGCTGGCTTCTTTCTGCAGGGTTGCATGGGGTGCACAGGACACCAGCCGGACCTGACAGCTACGTCTGGGAAGACCCCCTTCTTCCCCGCCTCCGTCCCACAGGGCAGCAGTCTGAAACCCTGAGCTCAGGCTGCCCAGCTGTGCTGATCCATACTCCAAGCCTGGCTGTCCTGCCCTGCTTCCCAGAGATTGTCCCTGAGAGAGACCTGGTAGCACAGTGGCTAAGAATCATCTGTGGAATGATCAGGTCCTGGCTCCACCACTCACCCTGTGTGGCAAGTACTTGGTGTGAGGTTAACTGAGCTGGCTGTTTCTCTAGGGCTTACACGGTGACCTAACTGAGCACACCCCCTGGCCTGCTCAGCTTCTCTGAACTGCCTGTGGCCTGCGGCCCTTCCCTGCTGCAGAAGTTCCCCTCTGTCCCCTTTGGCCAGGCTTCTGCCCACTGGCTTCTCACCTCCTTCACTGCTTCTCCTCTGTCTCTGCTGCCTCCTCTTCCCACTCTTCACAGTGGACACAATGGTTCAGAGCGTGGACTCTAAGTTGCATCCAGTCTGTCATGGGCCAGTGGGACCCCCAGGCCAGGAATCCAGCCTCTGAGCTTCAGGTCCTTCCTCCATAAGAAGGGGAAACGGTCAGACCCGCTGCTTGGGGTACGTGTTGTGAGGATTTACTGTGATCTTGCTGGTGAAGCACGTGGGACTGGATTGCCCATAGCAGGTGCTCAGTAGCATGTGGCTACTGCTCTTGGCTTTGTCACAGGGTGGGAGCACTGAAACTCGGAGCCTGCAGCCACCTGTGTACATGGCCCATTTTAAGTTAGGTGTTCGTGTAAACTAATCCAAACACTGAGCTGCCACACACTCCTGCCAAAGCGTCTGCCATCTTTCCTTTGCTCTGCACCTTGTTTCTCTTCCCCTGAACACAAAGTGAGCTAAGGAGAGAACAAGGCCCTGGAATTAACAGCCACACACACCCGGGTCCGAGTCTAATGTGCTGAGAGGGCTGGGGGCACCTCCCGTGGTCCCCAGAGGCACCTGAGATGGATGTGTCTTACCTGAAACTCCTGTCTGGCGAGTAGAGCAGGCAGGGGCGGCATTGCAGGCTTTGTTCTTCCTCCTGCCGTTGCCTGGGGTCTGGTGGGAAGTAGATGGTGCTGTCTGAATGTCCTCAGGAGTCCAGATGTCTTTAACTGTTTCTCTCACTGCAAGAAATTCCTGAAGAAATAATGCCACACTCTGCGGGTGCAGAACAATGCAGGTGTCTCTGGGCCGGGACTTTCCTGGCAGCCAGCGACAGTCTGGCATTTTACCATCTGGAAAGCATTGAACTGGTTTTCTTTTCATCTGAATGAAGAGTCTTAATTCCTTAATCCTGAGAAATGTCAAGGACCCTTCATGTGTATCCCCCTCAGCCCTGTGCGAGGCCTTGAGCAGAAGTGAAAGGCGGTCAGGACCCTGGGGAGCTCCCTGCAGCCGCGGCCCTCCTCCCCAGCATTGCTCGGCGCCCTCTACTCCTCCCAGGCCCTCACTCCACTTCCTGGACCCTTACTAGCTAAAAATTAAAAACAGATCCCTCGTCTTATCAGAGGCCTACTGGGTGCGTGGACCCCGTGCAGAGCCACGGTGACAGAAAGGTGGCAGGTGGCTCTGGCCTCATTCTGGAGAGGAAGCATGGGTGGGGAAATTTGGTCTCAGGTCTGGCCAAGAACAGGCTGGGAAGGTGGGCCAGGCTGGGGAAGCCCCCTGGCTGAGCCTGAGAGTGCAGAGGGCTTAAGTGGGTAAGAGCATTCCAGGCAGAGGGACGAACTGAGCTGCGCTGCAGGGACAGGCCAGCACAGAGGGGCTGCAACAGCCAGGATCACGGGTGTCAGGTGGGGAAGACGGGGGACGAGGCAGATCCAGGTGCTCAGGGCCTTGCGTGCCGTGACTGGAGGAACCAGGGAGCTCGAGGCTCCCTTCCAGGCAGCGGCCTCGTCTTAACTGGAATGCTGAAGAAGCAGGACTGGCACCCCAAACCAAATAAGAACCCAAACCTCATTGGCAGAGCCCTGGAACTTTACATATGTGGGCTCCCTTCTCAGACTCAACTTGACCTGACACTGGTCCCACCCAGAGCAGCACGGCCTGGTCCAGTGACAGTTACAAGTCCTGCAGAGCCCATGCAGATGGCTCCTTCACCAGGCAGAGAGGGGGATATTGATCTCCCTAAGTAATCCCAGTCCCAGGGGCTGCCACGCTTCCTCCTCAGGTCCCAGGCCTGCTGAGCCTGTGGCACACAAGCCCAGGTTCAGATGAGAGATGAGGGCTGCATGATCAAAGTTGAGTCCCCTGCTTCTGCTCCTCTGCTTTCGCCCCCACCTCGGAAGCTTCTTTCTGTAGCTCTCACCGTCACTCCCCAGCGCCATTTTCGGGGCTGACTTCATCACATTCGGATTTTGCAGTAATGATGACTCCTTTCCATGGCATGATTTTTTAAAGAACATGGAATTGCCCTAAGCATTCTTCCGTAGCCAACACACATCCTCGGAGCAGTGTCACTGGCAGGGATTGCAGTCACTTTAAACACCTAACACACCACACTGCCATCTCTGACTCCAGAAACCACACAGAGATTCCCTGGGCCCTTTTCCTTAAGGGTGCGTCTGTCCTTAGCAAACTCCAGACCAGCTCAGGCTTCTGGGCTGATGTCCTTGTGTTATGTTAAAGTGTCTTTACCCAGTGAAAGTAACGATGACCTCTTTGGGCTGGGGACAGAGTGAGGGCTAGCTGGAGCTCAGAGGCCTCGCATGCTGAGCTAGAGGGAAGCTTCCAGCCTAGAGCCCATGCGTGCTGAGGTGCCCCTGTTCCCAAGCCACGTTCTCCAAGCTCTTCTATCTACCTTGAGACTAAGGACCTTGTGAAAGTTGCACCACAACAGGTGACTGCCTTGGGTGGGGCAGGGACCTGGTGCCCCTACTGCCACCCAGAATCTGCTTGATTTTTTAAAGAACAGAGGGCTTTAACTTCATCCCCGACAGGGCTGAGGGTGGAGCTTGCCCCAGGCCTGCCCTTGGCCTGGAGAGTGACTGCTGCCCACAGGGTGACGGAGGCAGCAGTAGCCTGCAGTAGCATCCACTAACGGCCTGGAGGGACCTCTAGGATGATGTGGCCCTGGTCCCAGCTTCACACTTTCTTTCCGAGCGAGAACCAGAGGGGATGGGATGCAGCCAAGATCTCCCAGGCAATCAGTGACTAAGTCAGGATTGAAGTCCACGGTCCTCACAGTCCCCCGTCCCACCACGTGTCCTTATCCACTGTAACGCAGGTCTGAGAGAATGTCATCTTCATGTTGTGTAGAAGCCAGCGTTGGCTGGAAGGGAAGCCAGACTCTGGGTCTCCACCAGGCTTCCCTTTTAAATAAGCACCATCTAAACATTTGGGTATTTAACTTTCCCCATGTATTAATCTTGCAAGGAAATACTTTCAGTAGTGGGAGGCCCTGCTCTCCTAGCTTAGCAGGGGGAGGCCTTGGGCTTCAGGGGCTGTGTGCTGGCAGATAACGCAGCTTGGTGCCCTTAGTCCATTACATTAGGAAGAGCATCAAGGAATTGCTGAAGCCCTGGTCCAGCTCAGGTAGGTGCAGGTGTGCCACTGCCTGCCCCCCAGTGCTGCCCCCTGGTGGCAGGAAGCAGGCAGGGACCCACAGTGGTCCATTCACCTGTGGTTCCCGCTAGACTATGCATCAGCTTCACCTCAGGAAACTTAACAACACACCTGGGTTCACCTTCTAGACTTTGCAGGGTGCTCACAACCTTAGAGGGCTTAGGAGCCCCTGAAGACAAGCCCTGGTTCACAGAAATACAGGGGCCCCTGTTTAAGAAGCTCAGGCAGGAATTGTACATTTTCATTTAAATCAAATACTCCAAGCTGAAAACATTTGAAAAATTCTGAGATAAAAGGTGAGGAAGAAAATACAAGGCCAGACCTGAAACAGAGCAGGAGTCTTGCTCAGAGCCTGCCAATCTCCTGCCCTGGCTGGCGACTGGCATCACTGTCCTCACAATTCTCCCTTCACGGGGCTCAGTGGACCCTTCTTTTCAAATAGGAGAGACTTGATGGACTTGATGGTCTGCTTAGAGTCCCCCGCCCTGGCTCCCTGTGCCACCGCACACCCGTTGTTCTTCCCTTACTGACTCAGAAAAAGGAAGTCGGGCTCGGGTTGACTGTAAGCGGACCCACAGCAGGCGGAGCGTGGGGGAGCAGCGTGGGGCTCTTGTCCCAAGGTCGTCACACAGAGGTCCGTTTCCAGCTACCTCACCCTCTTCATTTTCATTTCCCTCGATGAATCAGGGCACGCTCCAGACTGGGGCTTTGCCTCTTATTGGCCCTGATTTCCTCTTGGTAACTCAAGCAGAGACTTGTCAATCTGGAGTCATCTTGAGGGCCCACTGGCACCTGTATCAGACCTTGGGGGCTCTGCACCTGAGAGTGGGTAAGACAGGTGGAAGCTTCTAGCAGAAAGTGGAGGGAGCCTCATCTGAGTGACAAGAACTGGGCTTAA
The DNA here is from genome assembly GCF_902686445.1 of Sciurus carolinensis. NCBI lineage: Eukaryota > Metazoa > Chordata > Mammalia > Rodentia > Sciuridae > Sciurus > Sciurus carolinensis. The sequence continues at coordinate 4,551,498 of NC_062226.1, forward strand.
CTTGGAAGACCTGTGCTATGGTCACAGCTCCACCTGAAGAGTGACAGGTTCCCTTCCCCTCGGGGGAGAAGACTTGGATGTGACACCCCCAAGGCCCCCGTGAGCCCCAAAGGCCTGCAGTGGGGAGCCGCCGGGCCTGGGGCTTAGCGTCTGGGCCCTCTGCCTTGGGCTCCCTGTTGGGACAAATCCCTGCTCTGCTGCTTCATAGCTCCTTGGCTCAGGCAAGGCTCTGGAATTCCTGGTAGCTTTTCCCCTAACTTATAAATGGCAGTTACAGGTTCCTGTGCATCATGTTTTTTGGGGACTAAGTGAGATGGGTCACATCCAATGGCTGCTTGCTCTTTGTCAGACACTAGCCCTCCCTTGACGATTAACCTTCGCCCAAGGTCACCCCGCCTGCGGCAAGTGCTGGGCTCCCAAGGCTGGCACACCAGCTCTGCACAGGCCCCGCTGGCACCCAGCTGCCTCCCAGCAGCGTCACAAGCAGTGCTGTTTGGGGTTTAGCTAAAATAGCTCTCAAACCCCTCCGTCCCCAAACTCTGCTAGGGAGCTGTCAGAGCTCCTTGCACACAATATGGCAGAGGAACTTGGGGAGACTGTTTTGACTGGCAGTCCTTCCCCAGCACATTGACTGGCAGCTGGTTCAAGGACTCTTGAAAGAGGCCCTTCTCCTCTGGGTTCAGCTCTCCTCCCTAGGAGTGCGGCAGACCTTTCCGATGCCCGGAGGCGAGGGCGAGGTAAGGCCTGGCTGGCGCTGTAGGAGAAAACAGACCAAGCGCTGTGGGTTGGTCTTCAGGCCACACAGGTGCTGCCTTCCCAAGTAAGTCACCAGAGTCCAGCTCTGAGAGGGGCACACGTGCCCAAACAGGCTGCGGCGCGGCCGTGTCGGTCCTGCTCAGGTGCCGCTCCGCCCTCCTCCACGCCGCCTCGTCTGTGGGCGCATGCTTACTGCCACGGCTTCCCTCCCTCCCTTTCCTTGGGTTCCCTGTCCACTTTGATCTTTTTACAAGCTTTGTTTCAAGCCAGCACTCAACTAGCTGAATCCTCCCTCCCCGTCTTGGTAGCATTAGTGCCCTTCCCTGGCGCCTCGCAAGGCAGGGCGGCTTTTATCTCCCCGCGGAATCTCATTAGCTTTACAGCACAATGGGCCCGAACCTGGGCTGCCACTAAATTAGTTAATAGCAGGGTTTCTTTTTTTTTTTTTTTTTTTTTGCCTCAGGCCTGTCTTTTCCACATCTTCAATGTTGAACAAAAAACAACTTTGTTGTCAAAAAGTGTAAAACAAAAATATATTGAAGGTAGAGTACTTTGAGGAAGAGGGAGGTAGTTGTAGGTGAGCCTCTCCACAGCCTGACAGCCAGGCCCTGCTGGCGCTGAGGAGGTCAGCCACGGGGATGGACACCTGCGGGAAGCAGTTGGGGAGACAGCACATCGCAGGCCTTGCTCCCTCATTAAAATATTCCTGTAATTGGTGGCGGGAAATTGGGGAAACTAAATGCATCAGTGTTAGCAAAAAAACTGCCACCACTTGGCAAGAAAAGAGAATACTTTATACTGGGCCTTTTGAAAGGAGGCTGGATTTGACCAGAATGCCAACCAGTAAGAGAAAGACTAATTGGATGCCCTCCCGGGAGTCAGATGCCAACACAGCTTCAGCGCACAGTTCTGGCTGTACCTGGAGCCAGTGTCCCTGGTTAACCCATCTCGTCCCGCCCTTGGGCAGCCTACTGCGCAGCAGCCACCCGTGCAGATCCGTCCCGCACCTTGCATGTGACTCAGGCTTTCCAGAGACCTTACTGGGACATGGTGGGAGAGTGCCAGGCACCAGCCTGCACCTTGACTGCATACTGGGAGAGCTGGGAGCCGGAGGCTCGGGTCTCGCAGGGTCTGGGCACAAGCACCAACTGCCCCTTGCCAGCTGGGTACCTTTGGACGTCTTCCAACCTCTGTGAATCTCTGAGACTTACAGAGCCATGCCTGTGATCCCAGCAAGAGGCTGAGGCAGGAGGATCCAAGTTTGAGGCAGTCTTGGCAATTTAGCCAGACCTCATCTCAAAAAAAAATTTTTTTTAAATAATTAAAAGGACTGAAGTGTAGCTCAGTGGTGGAGCACCCGTGGGTTCCATCCCAGTACTGGGGGGGGGGGGGGAGTAACACCTACCTCAGGTCATGTAGGAATTACTTTAGGGGCAGATAGCGCTTGGTAACTGAAGGCTCTCATTCCAAGTAGTTCTTACAAGTTGATAGCATGTCCTGTGATCCTAAAAACACCTTCCAGAAATTAGGAGAACCTGGCCACTCCGTGTGGGGTCATGTCACCTGCACCCCCTGTGAAGTTGGGGTGATCCTGGTCACTTCCATTCTTGAGAGCGAAACTCCCTTGCTCGTACTCCTTTGTGTTTCCCAATATAACGCCTCGCGCCCTGAGAGCCATTTTCCAGTAGGGCCCAGGACTTGCTCCAGCCTGGCCTCCCACAGCCAGCCTCAGCCAGTTGCAGCCTCCTCCCTGGGTTCCGCTTGTAGCAGGACCCCAGGTAACACCTGTGCTCTTGCCATTCTTGTGTGGCAGCCTCCCTAGGAAGAACCAGAGAGGCCGAGCCAGAGCTCGCTGCTTCTCAGGCCCCACCCCAGACTGCCCTGTGTGCACAGCAGCCTGCGAAGGCAGATTCCAGACACGCTCCTGAGTGGCCCAGCTGTGCTAGCTCGCGCGTTCCAAGCAACACCATTGGCAGGGTGCTGCGTGGCCACGGCTCATCTCCCGACAGAAGGTGAGGCTCCAAGGAGGGCTTGCTATCTGGGGAGGAGAGTGCTACGGTGAGAAACGCCACACTCTATCCTGACACAGGGCTGAGCTCCAGGTACCCAGACCTAACAGGGCTACCCCATCTGGTGACACCATCTTAGTGGCTTTCAGGGTCCCTGGGGAGAACAGGCATGAAGAGTCCACGCTGCCCGTTGTGGCCGCCAGGTGGGAGTAGCACTCCCACTCCCACGTCCTGATGCTTTAGCACTATCCATGTGGCCCAGCCCTGTGGCCAGGGCAGCCAAAAAGTGTCCCCACGTGCCCAGGAAAGGGAAGCCCTCAACTGCCACCATCCTCTTTCCCACCCTTGTCCGGCCCCTTGCTCTCCCACCTCTTCTGAGACCTTCCCGTCAGGGACTTTGGCCAAGTCAGGGAAACATACTAACCAAAATTTGTAACAACAAAAGCAGTCCTGTAGGTTCCAGCTGAAGAACTGGGAGCTGGACAGGAGGGGGGGGGGCGGCAGTGGTGGGGCTGGGGCCTGAGGGCAGAGGCACAGGAGCAGGGAACCTTGGCCGCCTCTCCTCTAGACGGCAGGGACGGTTGTGCTGATGGCAACCTGTCTGCTGGAGAGTGAGCACCTGCGTGGCTGTGCTAGTCCTCACACTGGCCTGGGCCACCCTGCCTGCCTGGTGGGGTGGCCCACCTCTCCCTAAACGAGAGGAAGTTGCTCCCCACGGTGGCCTTCTGGAGAGGCAAGACCAGGGGCCACACCCCGAGCCACACCCTGTTCTCCAGCACCTGCCAGCTGAGGCAGGACTTGAAGGAGCCGTGGGGAATCTTCTGGTTGTCCTGACAGAAAAGGTGGCAACTCAGGCTGTGGAGCGGCAGCAGAGGGGCAGGACCCAGGAGGACCTAGATGAATGCTTGGAAGTCCTGAGGCTGTTGGGCGTGGTGGGAAGAGCCACAGGGACAGCCTTGGATCTGGTCATTCAGTGGGAACACTGGGGTGCAGGACTGTAGAGTGCTTGAGCAGGCCCTAGGATGAGCACCGAGCCTGGCCTGGGGACTGCATCCAGAGGTGATCAAAACTAGGTCATCTCATGGGCTGCTTGGACAGCTCCAGGTCCACTGGAAAGGCCAAGGTGAGAGCTGAGCTGAGGAAGGGAAGAGGAAGTGGACACAGTTCTGAACGCTGGGGAAGATGCGCTCGAGTGAAGCTTGGGAAGCCAGGCCGGGCACCCAGGGCCAGCAGGGCTGGGGCTGAGGGCTAGGGCATCTCGAGAGCATGGTCTTGTTGGCATTTGAGTAGACACCCCAAATTCCAAAGTCCACAGGCCAGTAGCCCCATGCTGAGAAAACCAGACAGAAATGAGACCTTGGGGCATTGGACAAGGGCAGGGGACCTGTCCAGACACCACCCAGCTCCCACTGATGGTGGCCACCTGCACAGGTTAGGGCAGGTGAGGCCAGGCCAGGGCTGGGCTTGTGTAGAACACCTCAAGTGGCCCAACCCTCAGCCTCACACTGACTGTGAGGCTGTCCTCAGAGAAGCCGGGGTGGGGGTGGCAGTAAGTGAAGCTCCACAGATTCTAAATGTTGGTCATTTGTGTTAAAACTACGAAAAGAACAAAGTCCAGCTGAGCCGTTTCCCTGCCTTGGCCGTGCCTCTGGGTCATCCTCTGGCTGCTGGCATGGACAAGCCTAATGCCCTCCCAGGGGCGGCCCAGGGCTAGTGCAGGTGGCAAGGGGAGCAGCGAGCACCAGGCCCACTCCAGCTGGGCTCACTCCGCGCTAGAGCAGCAGCAGCCAGGGCCTTGTGAAACACCTGGCGAGGTAGGAGAGCGCTTCCTGAAACCCCGTTCAGCACACCTGGTTGCAGGGACTGTCTCGTCAGCCTCAGTGGCACTTCGTGGGTTTCCTTAGCCAGGGAGCTGGACAAGCAAGAACCAAGCCCGGGTTCAGGCCCAGGGAGCCCTGTTTGCTGTGTTTCGCAGCTGTTCACCTTACCCAACTGCCACCACCAGTCATTTTGCAAGGTTATCATTGCTGCTGTTAAAAAAAAAAAAAGCATTGCTCATTTTAGAAAGCTGTCAAAACGCTTAAAATAAAAGCAGCCTTGGCCTTGAGGGAGAGCGCTCCACCCATCTGGAAAGGGAGAATCCCCAGCAGCATGGGACACACGGGCTGCGGGCGCCTTTGCAGGAGAGCCAGCACCACACTCATGGTAGTGGGCTTTTTTTTTTTTTTTTTTTTTTCAACATGTATTGAGTACCTGCTGTTTGCCTGGTGACATGCCAGGCCTGAGGGTCGCAGCATGAACCAGATGATTCCTGTTCGCAGAGCTGATGGTGTGGCCAGGCTCACCAGCTACCAGGCTGCCCTCTAAAGGCTGGTAGGAAAGAGGGTGGGTGCAGAGCAGTTGGTAGGAGAGCAGGCAGGGCAGGCGGCCTGGCGGGGGCGGGGATCCCACTCCTGGGCCACTGGCCTCCTGGCCTCCCGGCCTCCTGAAGCGTGTTACTGCACACATTTTATCTGGGGATCCTGAGGTTGTGTTCCATGTGGGGCTGAAGATCCCCTCTCTGGGCGCTGGGGGGTCAGGAGGACCTGACCTGCCCAGCCACGGAGCCTGTCCCCACACCTTGTGGACTGATTTCAGGCTCGCTCACAGCCCACTGAGTGGGACGGGCGCAGCGCGCAGGGTGCCCCTGGCTGGCGTGCGCGGCTGCTGCTGGGGCCAGCTAGCTCCTCGCACAGCAGTAGGGAGCACGTTGGACCTGGGTTTATTCTTCTCAAATTCAAAGATTTGGTCTAGAGTTTTCTGTTTTTTTGTGTTTTGTTCTTTAACCACCACATTTGTAATGCCAAGAATCCCTAATGAGGACAATCAAATAAACCATTAGTTTGAACACAACTATCAAATTAGTAGAATCTATTAATTTGCTGATGGATGGCAGGCATTAGCAGTTCTTGCTGTCATCACATTTCAGAACTGCACAGAATCGTAGGCCAGCCCCTTTGTTTTTTGGAAAGGCCTGAGAGGCAGAAAGGATAAACAGAAGTCAAGGTCAGGAGGCAGTGCCCTGTCCTCTGGTCACCTGATGCTTGCTATGGACCTCAGGCAGTCTCCTGGCCCCGAGAAGTGGAGATGTGGGTTTGACCCACAAGGTGCTGGAGACACCTGGGAAGGATGGTCACCAGCTCCCTGACCTCAAGGCCTGCGTGGCTACAGGTTAGGAGACAGGCAGAATCGAAGGGAGAGGAGGAGACCCATTGTGCTGTTGGGAGAATGGTCCCAGCATGGCTGCAGTACTCCTCGCCTGCATCCTGGTGTCGGCAGGTAGGCCTGTCCACCCTCGGGTCTGCCCTGCCCTCTCCCTCAGCCTCAGGCCACCGCCTCCCCCACCCCCAGTGCTCCAGCCTGTCTGGGTTTTCGGTTGAGGGTCGTTCAGCACTCAGCTTCCCTCCAGGCCTGTGTCCTTTCTGCCTGCAACATACCTCCTCCCCTGTCTGCCCCCAACTCTGCTAACTAATTTTCCTACTTGAGATTTTATTTTAGATGTCCTTTCCTCTGAGAGACATCCAGAAGCAGAGCTGTTGCATATACAGGGAGTGCGCCATCCCGCTGGCTCTCTCCGGCTGCTGACTCCAGTCATTGTCCTTCATTTTCAGGTGACGGACCATGCCACCACTGCCCTGCTCCACTATCAGCTGCCCCAGATGCCAGATGTTGTGGTCAGGTCCTTCATGGTGAGTGGCTTCAGGAGCCAGGCCTCTCGTCCAAGCCGTGGCCGCCTTGGAGTGTGAACAGACAGCCGAGGGGGCAGCTGCACCCTCAGCCCCACGGGCCTCCTGGGAAAGGGGCTGCGGTAGAAATGGGGTGGGAGATGGCACTGCAGCCTTCCAACAGGGAAGAGCAGGAGGGACCGCTTCCAGCTCATGGCGGGGTTGCTGTCATGGCTGGACACGTGTCACAGAAGGATCCTCTGAAAGTTCCCAGCGCTGACTTAGAAGGGTCTTCACTGGGCTCCGGACCTGCCTGGGTCCTGTGCCTGGAGCCGGGCTTGCAGTGTTGGGTCCAGGCTGGCCGCTTCCAAGACCGTTCATTCTTGGCTTTTCAGAGCTGCTTGCGGTGAGAGCAGCCCCCAGGCAGCCATGACAGTGGGGAGCCCGGCAGCTCTTGAGGGGTGTTCGGAAGTTTGCAAGGTGCATGTTCAGACACTCGTGGCTTGAAATTGAAGGTGGTGGGGGTATTTACACCTTGGCTCTGGGCAGAGGCCACAGTTGGGACCTCTCCCTGGCACTGGCCTGACCAGGGGTGACAGTGCATCTGTGTGTCCATGACAGACCCTGCCAGCTGCTTTCCCCTGGCGCTGACAGGGCAGAGTGCTCCTGTGTCACTAGGCTCCATCTTCACTGTCCATGAAACTGCCTTTTGTCTCTTGCTGGAAAGGACGCCAGGTAGAAAGCCCCCCAGACTTCCCTTCAGCGAGTGCAGATCACTGTTGACAGCCAGATGGGTTTCTCTGGTCCTGTCCACTGTCAGGCCTCCTAGAAAGCCTGTCACTGCTTCTCAGAAGACAAGCCCAGCTCGTCGCTGGGCTTCCCAGTGTTAGGAGGGCAAACGAGGCGCATCCTGTGAGGGGTTCACACGCAAGCGGGTGGAAGGCCAGCAGCCACGTGGTAGGGGAGGCCCGTTCCCCTCTGTTCTGACTTGGGGGTCGGGGAAGAGGCGAACGTGCTCAGCACCAAGGCATAAGCAGTGTAGCTCAGTGATCCGGCGACCTCCTCCTGACGGCTGCAGAACCCAGGCCAGCCTGTGGGGGGCGTGCTCCACCACCCCAGTGCAGCCCACCTCTTCAGATAACCGTTCTCTCCTGTCGACAAGGTTCAGGAGAGCGTTAAACGGTGAGAGCTGGCTCGCCTGCTGTGCGTTTGCGTCTGTGGGGTGTTTGGCTCTGCTCCCTTTTGTTCTGTTTGGGTGGCAAATCTCCTTGAGTTTGAGAATTGAGTTACCGGAGTCTCATCCTTATGGATGATGCCCGAAAGCTCTCTGCACTCTGAATTAAAGTGTGTGTCTGCCGCTTATTATGTTATTGGGTGGCACCCGGGCTGTCCCCACTTACCCCTCCAGTGTGTTAGGCCACGTCCTGACGGTGAGCAGTGACCTCTGAAATCAAATCAGAAGGCGCCGTGCCCTCCACGCGGAATTCTCCAGCCGTCAGCGATTCCGAGCCGCCCTCAGCTTGTGGCCACACCCACCGCATGGCCATAAGCCAGGAAGAAAGGGTCCGAGTTGCCAGGCTCCGCGGCATGGCTGGCACGGCCTCAGGGCCCTCCCTGCTGGGGAGTCACATCTCTGTGCTGAGAACTCACTCGTTGGGGGAGACGGGGACATCAGAGCCCACTCCCTTGAGACGGCCTTGTGGGGTTGGCAGCTTCTTTCTGGAATCAGCCAGCTTAAGGTCTCTGTCCTGGGAACATCGGGCCTGGCGAGAGGGGTCATTTGGGAAGCACCGGGCCGCTCTCATCTCTCCCTTCCCTCTCCTTTCAGACCTGGCTAAGAAGCTACATAAAGCTGTTCCAGGCCCCATGTCAGCGCTGTGGGAAGTTCCTGCAGGATGGCCTTCCCCCCACATGGAGGGACTTCCGAACCCTGGAAGCCTTCCATGACACCTGCCGGCAGTGACCCCACCCACCCAGGCAGCCCTGGGTGACGCTGGCCCAGACCCCTCGCTGTTCCCCCTGTCCAACTCTGGCTGTCGTGAAGGACCTTCTCGGAGCACCACTGAGGGAGGTCACCCAGCTCAGCCTTGGCACTCGCTGGTGACGCCAGTGAGTCCCCCCAGTGAGTCCCCCCAGTCTCCTGAAGGTGACTGGACCCAGCCCTGGCGCTCCTGTGCACTGTCACGTGGGGGACTCTGTTCTGTGCTTGGTAAGTTATTTTTTAAGCAATAAACCTTTTGTACCCAGGCAAGGCCTCGTCTCCTCCTTGCAGCGCCTCCCGCGGCTCGGTGACCAGGGACGGGTGTGTGGCACGGCCCTAAGGTGCCTCCCCTTCTACCGCAGGAGAGGCCAGCCTGGGTGACGCTCCCTTTCAGAGCCACCCAGAGCCACCCTGGCAGCTTGGGAAAGAAAGCCGGAGGAGTCTCTTCCCACTAAACCAGTCACACAGGCACCCAGGGAGGAGCCACGGGCTCGCTGGCCAGAGCACGGTGAGCAGGGCAGGTGGCAGCCCCGCTGTGCGCCCGTCCCAGCCCCGCCGAGCTCCTCCACTTGCAGTGGTGGTCTCTACACTGGCCACGCACTCGAGCAGGGGACACTTCCCGGTGCGGTCCCCGCGGGACGTGGGGTTCTCAGCACCCTGCGTGACGTCCAGACACACTGCCTTCTGACCAGCCCAAGGCCTGGCTCCTCCTGGGCCCTGCACTCTCCAGGTTCCCGCCCAGCCCCACAGGCTGGCAGGCAGAGTGGGGTCGTAGGACAGGGCCACTGCACACGTGGCCCCTGGGCAGCAGCGTTGCCATGGAGGGAGACACGCGTCCTCAGGCCTGCCCCAGACCTCCTGAGCAGAGGCTCCGGGCGGGCGGCAGCATGGGGACCAGCAGGCCCCCAGCGAGTCCCACACCAAGTGCCACTACTCCCCAAAGGGAAGAGGCCACCGCCCAGTGGATGCACCATCGTCTTAGCCAGATAACCCACTGCGCGGCCTCAGTGGTGACCCCATGTGGCGCATGACCACGGCACCGGTTCCTCTGAAATGTCTCCCCTGCCTTGCGTCCTGCCGTTCAGCCAGGGTCGGCCACCCTCCAGCTGCCAGTCGGGCCCCAGCAGTCCTCGGCTCGCGTGTCCTCCTCCTCCTGAGACCCTTGTTTATTGGTTTGCAAGAAAATCCCGAATGGGGCATCAGGTGCACCAGCGCCGTCTCCGCCGGGCATGTCCTCAGAGACCCCCAAGTGCACTCGCTGGCCCAACCAGCATGGACGCTGGCCGGGCCCCCAGGAGGGGCAACGGTACCACCAGCTCTGGCCACGGTGGAGCGTGGACGGGTGCCGAGCTCCTCATGACGGCCGCTTCGGAGGGGCTGGGGCCTGGAAGAAGCTGAGGTGGGTGGGCGCAGCCATGCCGACTCGCGCTGGGAGAGCCGCTGGTGTTTGCAGCAAGTCTGAGCCCGTCCCCCGGGCGCCGAGTGCTCTCGGCCTCCCTCCCGGAGGCCGTCCCCGTCTTCTGCACAGGTGAGGGGCCAGCAGCCTCGAGTCCAGAGCCTCAGGGGGCGGGTTCTGGTGGACAGGGCTGGCGGCCTTCACTCTGCCCTCTGTGCCCGCCTGCCGTCCACAGGAACTAGGAAATGTTCCTGTGGGAGTTTTACTTGGGCGGGAAGGTGCGACCGTTAAAGGGAAACCTCTCCCGAACAGCAGCACCAGGCACACAGGTTGTGGGCATCCTGGCCCAGCCTGTGCCAGCCTCCTCCCTCCAGGAGAACTGGGGTGAGCCACTCCCTCTCTGCCCGCCTCTGAGGCACAGGGTTGACCCCCAGGGCTGGGAGGGAGGAGAGACCTGTAGGTGGAGTCTGAGCGTTGGTCAAGATGGAAGCCAGGCAGTGGAGACTCGGGCAACACCTGCTCCGCTGTTTTGCTCTGTTTTGAACGTTCCCTGATTTAAAAGGGGGCTGGGGACACAGGGGTCGACCTTTTAACTTTTAAGGCCTCTCCGTCTGTCGTTCTCGTTGCTCAGGCCTGAGAAGGAGAGGCTCAGGGGAGTGTACTTGAAGTCCAGGGGAGGGCCTGTGCTCAGGGACGACACACCTGGCTGGGTATGGTGGCCGTGGAGACAGAGGGAAGGTTGGACCTGAAATCCGTGTGAAGACTCAGGGTTCAGGAGGGTGGGCGTGGGGAGGCCGGGAGTCTGCTGCCGTGACGATAGTCACTGGGCTCCTCTCCCTGAAAGGAGCGTGGCCATTGTGGGGGCTGTGGCGACAGGGCCAGCACATGACTTGGGCTGCCCAGGGGGACCCCTGGCCAGGCCCCCAGGGTACTTGATGTGACTTAATCATGACTCTGCAGCTCGGTGTCTGCTCTGTGACAGTGCTTTACACGTGTCACCTCATGTCGTCCCAGGTGGACGTGGGCCGTTTTCCTGTCCTATGAGGACCAAGTGGAGGGCCTGGCACCCCACATGGAGGCTGGGCATCCAGCACTGCACAGCCCAGCTCGTAACCCCGCATCCTCTCCACCAGAGTGACCAGCCCGCCATGCCCCAGCGGGAGCCCCCGCTCCGCCCATGCCTTCTGCTGTCCGAGGCACCGTGGTCACCCAGGCACCCGCCAGGAGCTGACAGGATGGAGCAAGCTGCCTGCGAAAGGTTGTCCAGACTCTGCTGAACTAAATTAGGATTTGGCCTTTTGGTATCGAGTGATGTTTTTACACTTCACACCAGGGACGTCACGAAACGATGATCTTTCCGTGTTGATGCGCACACTCACCACTCACCGTCGCATTTAGAGTGTCAGAGTGGGCCTGGCGCTAAATCCAGAGCCTTTTAAGGTCGTCCCAATCGAGAGAGGGACAGCTTTCAGCCACCAGTTTCTCTGAAGATCCAGAACCCCTGCCCACCCTCCAGGAGGCGTTGTCCACCCTGCCACCAGAGCTGGGGAGGACGGAAAGGGATGGTGGCCCTGGTGGTCTGGCCCCAGCCTGGCATCTCTGCTGGCACACCGGCTGTGGTGGCGCTGGCCGGCAGGAAGGCCACACAGTGCACCACGAACATGAGCCAGCGTGGAGCGACTGCTCAAGCCGCCCGGCCGGCAACCTGCCCGGACGCTGACCAGGCGTCACGCGCTGGAGCAGGTGGGCCCGGCCAGCCCTCCCAGCTCCCCAGGCGGAGGAGAGGAATCCGAGAATCTCGCTTCCCAGTCGCATTTTAAACCGGGAGTGGCTGTTCCCTATCATTAGTACCTGAAGAGCTCAGCCTTAAAGTTCACGGGCACATCCCAGGGAGGGCACCCTGTGGCAGCCTGGAGATGATTAGTTGCTCCAGAACAGCTCCCGCCTGTCTCTGCGCTAATTGAGTTTGAAATTCCAGCCAGAGCCTGGCTGTCCCCGGGGCAGCGTGCACTGGAGTGCGGAGCCCAGGGAGCAGGCAGGGCCTGCCGGCAGCAGGCTCCATCACGCCTGGCTCCTGCCAGTGACCTGTCCCTCAGGAAGGCAGAGGACAAGGCTCAGGGACTGACCTGGCACGGCAGACGGGGTGGAGGGGGAGGAGGAGGCCCTCCGGGCTGGGATGGCTTGTCGCCGAGGCATCGCTAACCGTCCTTGGCTCGCGTCTGTTATAGCCTTGCCTTCTTAATTACAAAAGGAATCCATATGTTCCTTTTGTAGAAAATTAAGTAACGTGAAAAAGCAAAGAAAATGATACCTACAGTCCCCGCTGGCTGGAGTGACCGCGGGAGCGCCGCGGTGTGTCTTCCCGGCCTCCGTGTGGTGGCCAGCAGCTTTGCAGAAGAGGAGGCCACAGTGTGCGCTCTTCCGAAACCTGCCTGTTGCCGCTGAGCAAAGGCTCAGTCACTGTAGCACAGGGGCCGCAGCCACGGTGGTTCGAAGACCACACTGTCCCCTTGGCTCAGGCCCTGCAGGGCAGGACGCAGCCCGCTAGAGCTCACCCAGGAGCACAAGGCCCGGCTTCCGTCCCCCACCCCACAGAAGAAAGGAGCTCCCACCAGGGTGGACCGTTTGCTCCCTGTGGTCGCCCGGGGTCCTGTGCTGTCCCTCTCAGGACGGGGTCTGCATGGTGATGGCTGAGTTGTGACACCACTTTAGCTTATTAGCTGCTGTGACTTAAAGACCCAGGAGGAAGAGTGTTGGAGGGGAGTAAGTGTATTCAGTGCTCAGGGTTCCAGAGGGCTCCATCCATAGGGGGCTGGCTCCACCGCCCTGGGCCTGAGGCAGAAGGTCGTGGGGAGGGGTGTGGCGGGGACAGCAGTCAGGACGTGACAACCAGGAAGCAGAGAGTGCTGCTCACCAGGGACACAGTATGAACCCCAAAGCACGCCCCAGTGACCCCTCCTCCAGCCACACCCTACCTGCCTACAGTTACCCAGTTAATCCATACCAACGGATTAATCCACTGATGAGGCGCTCGTAACCCCATCCTTGCCCTCTAAAGCTTCTTGCATTGTCTCCCACATGAGTCTCTGGGGGACACCTCGTATCTAAACCGTAAGTGACACTTTCCCAATTTGCAAAAAGGGAAAAGCACGCAGGGATTATATGCCAGAATTCTAAGTCCCAGACCCTGCCCTGCATTTTGTTAGCAAAAACTCAGTGCCTAGCAGCAAGTGCTGCTAGGAAACGCCTGCAGGCTGAGATCGGCTGCTGCCGGCAGCGCCATTTCCTGGAGAATCATCCAAGTTGTTTCTCATGTCAGTAGTCTGTTCCTTTTTGTTGCCAAGTAATATTCCATGGTGTGTATGTACCACACTGTTTAACCACTTAACCCTCTGGAGGATATCTGGGTAGTTCTAAACTGCAGCCATTCCAAAGAAGCTGCTATGAGCATCGTGGACACGTTTCTGCATGAAAATAAGCCTTCCTTTCTGTGGGTGTGTGCCCATGCATGCAATTGCTAGGTCATGTGATAAGCTCGTTTTTAGTTTCAAGAGGAACTGCCAGGGACTGGGGCAGGCTCAGTGGTAGAGTGCTCCTCTACCATGCCAAGGCCCTGAGTTCCATCAGCACAGAAAAAAATAAATAAATGAAAGCTTTCAAACAGCAGAAGCTCCCAGGTAACTGTGCTAGTTTACGTGGCCCCTGCAGCCGGTGAGGGACTCAGTCTTCCACGTCTTCACCAGCACTTGGCCTCGTCGCTGCTTCTCATGTCAGCCATTCTGACAGGCATGTAGTGATGCTGGTTTTTATTTTTTTATTGTTTGTGGTACTGAAGATGGAACCCAGGGATCTCCACCACTGAGCTGCATCCTAGCCCTTTTATGTTATTTTTATTTTGATAGAGGGGCTCACTAAATTGCCAAGGCTGCCTCAAACTTGTGATCCTCCTGCCTCAGCCTCTGGCGTGAGTGGAGGCACCCTGCCTGCCTTTACTGGCGTTTCCTGTTGGCTGATGATGTTGATGGTCCCCTGTGCTTATTTGCCATCTGTATGTCACTTAGATGGAAAGCCTGCACTTCGTCTGCCGTTTTCTGGCCTTTTCCCCGCGTCGGGTTTGAGACTTGTCCCTGCCTTCTGCGCAGGTCCCTGTCAGGCCCGTGACTTGCGGACATCTCCCTGGGTGGCTTCTTTTCGCTCTCAGCAGGATCTTTCAGAGCAGATGCGCCAGTCTCCCCAGGTGCGTTCGTGGATCATGCTTTGGCTGGTCGCTGAGTTGCGTGAGCGCTGCTCTTCTGTGAGGCCACCGCTTCTCCCCGATGCCCGCTAGTTCAGCTGTGAACCGGACAGTCAGGATGGCCCGGCCTGGAGACCCCAGCCCACCAGGACCAACGCTCTTCAGTCCACACAGTTTCCACGCCGACCCCTCGGGGGACACGTGACCGACAGAACAGATCCAGGAGCTTGCTGACGGCGGGCCGGCTTCGCACGTCCGCAGGGTCCCAGGGCTGGCTGCCTTGGAAGAGCAAGAAGAAGGCACACAACCGGCGGGTCAGGTCCCCTGGCCTTGTCCACACTGCCACGTCCACCCCGGTCGCCTTTCTCTGCCTGGACCTGCGCCCTCCTTCCCTGGTGTCCCCGCGCGTGTGCCCAGGCGTGTCCCCACACCCCTCCCCTGCTCCGCCGTCTGCGGCCCCCATCCCCTCTGCTGGTTGTGCTCGCCTGGCCTCGTATCCCCCATCGTGTCAGCGATGAGGCAGGGACTGTGCCTGCGTGGGCCCTGCCGGATCCTCACACCCAGCAGGCGCTCAGCGAGCCGGTGCTGTCAGGTGGGGTGAGAAGCCAGGCTCAGGGTTCTGTGCTGGGCCCATCACCTGGTCCCCGAGTGCCGATTCTCCGCCCGTGCATCAGGCTGGGGAGTCTGGCCCTCCCCTGCGGGCCTCCTGTGAACGACCACCCAGGTATTTGGACACTTAATGTTACTGCACACCTACTATTCACTAGATGCCAGGACGGTGTGCCTGTCAGAGGTGCGGAGGACCAGAAAGAGAAGCCACCCTGTCTGCGACATCACATCGCAGGCATGAGTGTGGACACCCTGGGGACGGGGCTCTTCCTGTGGGACCTGTTCCTTCCTCCATGTTGCCCTCGGTGACACCACCATCTCCTCACTCGCTCTAAGGGAACGATCTGGAGGAATCACCCAGAGGTCAGTGGCCGCCCTCAGAGGGCCTCCCTCCACGGGCCACACCTCTCAGCTCGGAGCTGCACGGCACCTGTAGGAGGTGCGTGGCTGGGCGAGGCTCAGGGGACACCACAAAAGATCAAAGGCCACCTGCGTTTCCGTGAAGGGCCGCGGCCTGCCCCGAGCAGAGGGTGGTCCCTTTCCTGAGCAGCCTTTGGTACTTGACCCTGCACTCGAGGCCCTAGAGCTAATAGGCCTGGCCTTTCACTTCCGAAGGGTAGTTGGTCAAACCAATGATCGCCAAGGCCAGTTCCTTGGCTCTTTCCCTTTCTTCAGGGTAGTCAGCAAAGTTCAAGGACACTTCCAGGCGGCGGAGGAGGGACCTGATGACGGGGAGGCAGGTAGTTCCCAGCTCCTCTGAAAATTCTGGGGTCACAGCCATGGAATGATTGGGGTCATACCAGCTTCCGCTGAAGCCAGCTGACCACGTCACGACGGTGACCTTGTCCCGTCTGTGGGCTCCACGCCTGTGAATGGATGGCCACGTGACGCCATTTAACAGCCAGCCCCTGACAGCCGCTACCCGGAGACTCGAGGCAAAACCCGGTTCTGGCTGGGCAGCCTCTCCCAGGGGCAGAAGGTTGGAAGAAACGTGCTTCCTGCCTGTTGGACAGAGTCTGACAGACCCTGGACATCTCCCGGCGACACTCACCAGGACTACTGTGGCAGAAGCCAGGGACCCAGAGACCCGAGCCCATCCCCACATTTGCCGGGTGCTCTCTGCGGACACATCGTGCCGGTCCTCGCTGACGCTGTGGCACGCTGAGCCTTCACCCAGGTTGGGAGGGTCCCACTCGCTCCCTGCAGACTGCCAAGGACCCCCAGAGAGCCCCCCATGAAGCCAGAATTGGGGACAGGCAGTTAGCGTGGAAATAAGGGATCGGGTCAAAGGAGGAAATGGAGGCCATGAGAGCATCTGCCTCTGGAAGCTGGAGATGCCCTGGAGAATGGATGGCAAGGACCTCGGAGCCCATCGATGACCAGATTCACCTGCCCTCAGGGACTGCAGGCCGGGAGCTGCTGATTAATGCCCCTGGGCCTTACCCGCCTGGATCACCCTGGCCCTCCCCCTGCCCATGGCTTCTCACTTAATGCAAAACCAGGCCTAGTCACTAGGCAGGAAGGAGAGATGAGGGGGAGGGAAGTGGAGGACAAGGGACCTTAACCTATAAAAGATGCAGGGTGCGCTTGCTTCTTGGGACTCTAGAACATCAGCCATGGCCCCCGTCTCCCTCCCGGGGGGAAGTCTATTATTACCTTTAAATAAAACCTGCCTCATAAGCTTGCCTTGCGTGCTTCTCTAGTGTTCAAACCTCAACACCCGAGGAAGCAGGACTGGTCACCGGTCAACGGCGGTATCGCTGACAGGGAGCAGGCACCTCAGGTGGGGCCGCCAGGGAGAATTGGTTTGCTGATGGGGCGCTCCGAGCCGTCAGAGGTGGCGATGCGTCTAGAACGTTGTTAACTCAGCCAAAGCCTGGACCAGCAACCAGCAAAAGGAACGGAGGGGACAGAGGCCCCAAGCTGTCCCACAGCGGCACCTCTGGGGACCTGGAGCTGGCTGGGCGTGGCTCAGGGTGGAAGGCAGGAGCCCGGGATGGTGGGCGAGCGCCCCCTGCAGGCCGAGGGGCTCTCAGCAGTCAGGACATCACTTATCACCGTCTTATCACCTCCATCAACAGCACAAATGTGTCATGCAGTTCCGGAGGTCAGACTCTGAAATGGGCCTCGCTGGCTAAGGTTGGGGCGCAGGGTGGTGAGGCCATGAGCCCTTCTGGAGCCTCCAGGGAACAATCCCATCTCTGCACTTCCCTGCCTTCAAGGGCCACCTCATTGCTAGGTTCATGGCCTCCTGCACCCTGGAGCCTCAGCTGTGGTCTGGGTCCTCACGTCCTTCACCCAGACCTCCTCTCCTGCCTCCCTCACACTGTCACTGCAGTGCTGGGGACGGAGCCCAAGGTCATGCATGCTGGCCAGTGCTCCCCCAAGCCACGCCCAGCCCTTTGTTTCTACCTTGCGACAGCGGCTCACTAAGCTTCCCAGCGCGGTCTCTGCAGAGCTGGGATTACAGTGCGCTCAGACTCACCTGGCCCCTCTGGGGTCACATTGGGCCCAGCCAGATGATCTCCTAGTTGAAGGTCAGGTGATGAGCAGCCTGGACTCCCCTTTGCAGTGGAAGCTCTGCAGAGGGGTTGCAAACACCTTTGGGGGCCATTCAACACTGCTGGTCTCGAACCAGGAATGCCATCCTGCCTCAGGCCACGTGTGACTCATGTGATCAGAAGATGCCATGAGTGTCCCCCTTCCCAGGATAGAGCAGGGACACTCCCTTGGCCTCTCATCCATCCGTGTCCCCATTCTACTCCAGAGACGTACTAACCGCCCCAATACCAGGTTCCTAAACACACACCACCGATTGGCTCAAGGATGGGCATGGGAACTCTCCCAGCCAAAGACACTCCTGAATCCTGCTGGGTGCCAAGAGAATAGAAGCCACTGGTTTCCACTGACCTTGCACAGACAGCCGGATGCTGCTGGAACTGGGAAGGAGAGGAGGCTCACTCACTCCTGAGTGGCCTGGCTGGGATGGGGAAGGGAAAATCCCTGATCCCGCAGGCAGAAGTAGGTGCAGCAAGGGCCCAAACCCACTCTCCAGGTCAGGCGATGAAGGGTGAATTTGGAACTAAAAAGCAGCCGATGGATTGACCTCGAGCATGAGAGGCAGTGCTTCAAGGGCTTCAGGAATCCCAGAGGGCTTGTGTTCCTGTCCTGGATATGATCTTTGCTCAGAAGCCATTTCTTAACCTGAGACTTTTATTGCCACCCAGAGAAGTGGAGATTTGAAGAAAGGTTTATTCAAACCCAGCAAGTTGTGACTCCTTGAATTTGCTTTAAAACTGTAAAGTTATCTTTTAGCCCAGCTCTCTCTCCCTGGGTTGGACTGTGGGCAGCTAGAGCTTTCTCAGCCTCCCTAAGTTGCTAAAGCTGGCCTTAAACTTGTGATCCTCCTGCCTCAGCCTCCCAAGTCACTGGGATCACAGGCGTGGCCACCTGCCCAGCTTGGTGATCTTTTAGTGAAAAGACGGAAAAGGGAAAGAGCAACTCAAGAGTAGACACTTAGCAGACACCACCTTGCCAGCTCCAAAATGCCTGCCCAGAGCTCTTCACAGAGTGCCTAGGTCATGAAAGACAAAGGAAAGATGGGCTGCTGGGACATGCGCGGGCCCAAGTTCACAGCTAAGTGCAGCACATCCCGGGGGGAATCCTGGGATAGAGAAGAGGTGGGTAGGGGTGGGGCTGTGGCTCAGTGGTAGAGCGCCAGCCTCCTTGGCGAGCCACACGATCTCGGGTTCTGCTGGTGTTTAACCCTGCTGAAGGCTACTGAATTCGTCTTTAGTCAGGAAAGCTGTTGAATCCGTGGTTTTCTGCCTCATGGAGAGAAAGTGGCTGCCAGTGCAGGTGCTGTTCCCTGCAGTCGCTCCCACTCCCTGTGATTTAATGGCCTGGCCAGTGTTGGACCCACAGGGCGGCCTGGCTTTCTCCCTCCTCCCACGCCCCTGGCCCTTCATGCCTTTCTCATCTGGATCCCCACTCCTGCATCTCCTGCCCGTGAAGCCATCAGGTCCAGCAAGCAACTTCATTTTTACCCCCAGGCCCTCGTCCCTCTTCCCCCTGGCTCTGCGTCCCTCCCTTACACGTTGCCACCTGCCCTGTGGAGGATTCCCCCATCCCGCCACCCCCACCTTCTCCATCCTTCTGCCCTTATTTGGTGAGTGTATTTGAAATATCAGAAGATGAATGTCCAAGAATTGGGATCTCCATGACATTTCACCTGTCACCGTGACGCAGTTTCTTGGCCGGAGAGCCTTTTGGTTTATTTTGTAAATCAAACCTCTTGAGAGTCCCGTTTCCAGGACCTGTATGAAACCAGGATAACCAGTAGTTATCCATTACTGCGTAACAGTTACCCCAGAACTTAGCAGTTTAAAGCAACAAATTCAACCTCCCGGTTTCTGTGGACCAGGGGCTCTCAGCCTCTCAGCTAAGTGGTTCTGCACCAGAGTCAGGAGGTTGCAGTGCAGACGTCAGATCTGTCGGCCAAAGCTGCTGGAACCGCAGGACCCACTTCCAAGATGGCGCACCCACGTGGCTTCCAGGAAGAGGCCCCAGATCCCCACCACTTCCCCACTCAAACCCTGCTCTAGCCTGTCTGTCCATCTGTCCACAGGCTCCTTGAGTGTCCTCCAGGCAGGCGCTGGCCTCCCCCCGGGTGGAGGGGACCCCAGGGAGCAGGCAGGAAGCCGCAGTGGCCTTTGTGACGTCATTCACCCAGAGGCCTCCTCTTCTCAGTAGAAGTGAATCCCTCAGTCTGGTCTGCATGCAGGGAGCGGCGATGAGGCACCACCATCGTGCCCAAGAGTTTGTGGACATATTTCAAGCCGCCAGTCTGCCCTCTGGTCACAGATGCTTTACATCTGCCCTGAAAAATATGCTCACCCCTGCCAGCAGCCCCCAAAAGTCCCCACCGTTGGAGCATGGTGTCCAGGGTCTGACCCACAAGGGAGGAGAAGCCTTCCAGAGAGTTCCCCACGCGTAGCCCTCCAGTTACGCTCCTTTCCATCTGAACTGCCAGCCAGGAGCTGGGGACCCAGCCGCAGGCCCAGCACATAAGAGGTTAGTGTGGGGCAGCCACAGGTCCCTCACTCCTGCTGCAGCGTGGTCCCCAGGTGACTCCACGCCCAGTGAGGGAGTGGGTGAGCCAAGAAGCAAGGCCAGCTCCTGCTTGTCATCCAGGTGCCCGCTCAAGTCGCTGCCCGTCTGTCACTCTGACGGGCTGTTTCTGTTCTTCGCGGCCTCGGCACTCTGAAACCACTCTGCTTGTTTCCTCTTGCCTGCTCACCCTCACAGGCAGGCGGGTGCCGCCTGGGTGGGGACCTAGTTCACCTTGTTCACTGTCCCCCGTGAGCCTAGAGCAGGGCCCAGCAAACAGCAGCCTTCAGTAAGTTCCTGGGTCCATCTGGAGTCGCCCAGGTGCTGCAGAAGTTGGGACTGACATCGGGTCCCGTGGCGTCAGTGTCAGTGTGCTCGGGCGGTGACAGCGTCCTGAGGCGGGGCCACCCCACAGGGGGCGTGTCCGTGTCTGGGCTGGCCCTCCCACGCAGGCAGCGTGGCCGGCATGCAGGACACGTGGGAGTCACGGACTCTCGCTCAGACACCTTAACTGGAGATCTCAGCATGGGACTCCAGTCGCCGTTAGCGTCCACCCTGCAGCGCCCCCAGCTGGCCATTCACCTTGTGGGCAGGTTGGGAGCAAGAAGGAACTCAGAGACAGGGACCCTCGAGGACCTTGCTCCTGAGTCGCCCTGGAGCAACGTGGCCAGCTCTGGAATTTAGGATGGTCCATGAGGTGGTTGGTGAGCAAGGGTGGCCAGGCTGGTCGGTGCTGCCCGGCTCCCCAGGGGCCCAGGGGCTCCTGAACACACACTCCTGTCACCCGCGCCTCTGCCTGCAGGGGGAGTGGGACAGCACCCCACCTCAGGGGGCTCCCTGGCCCCTCTCGGAACCTCTTGCAAGGTCATCTTAAAGCGGGAGGAGGTGCCCTGGGGCCCGGGAGGCGCAGGCGAGTCTTGGGGGGCCACATGCTCTTCCCAGGGGAGAAGCAGACACAGGAGCAGAGAAGCCGGTTTTGTTCCTGACCAGTAGCTGCTTCCCGGAACCTTCCGGCCCCTCGGCAGGTGGTTCCCCAGACCCACGCACAGGGCCCCCTGACCACGCTTTCCATCCGGTGCTGCCCAGAGACGTCCCTCCTGCTCCCAGGGGCCGCGGCTGTGCTCTGACTCGCCGACGGTTTCGAGGGGCTAATGGGACGATGGCGAGGACTTCCCCTGACGCAGCTCCCCTAAACAGCGGTGGCCAGGCTCAAGCTGCCGGCTCGCTCTGCCCTCACGCCCCCTCCCTTTCCTAAATACCACCTTATTCTGCTCCCACCCCAGCTCCCCAAGCCCTGATGCACGAGTGTGAGGCCTCCGTCACCTGCCGCCGTGAACTCGGGTGGTCGGTGACACCTGCGAGGGTGCTGGTATTGAGCTTGGAGGGATGTGACTCCACAGTTGTCTGCGGGACTGAGTCAAACCACCAGAAACCACGCGTGTGACAGGGACATCAGCTCCCGTTTGAGCCCGTGCCTCACTGCTTTCTGGCCTCGATGGGTGAGCATGGCTCCCCTCACGGGGCTCCCGGCTGCTGGAGGCGCCGGCCCGACCGCCTCCCCACAGCCTGTGTGTCTGGACTTTGGAGTCTCTGCTTTCTCATTTCCTCCCGATGACACATTCAAGTGCCATCCTCCAGCCTGGTGTCTGGACTGAGGAACAGGGAAGCAGGCTGCAGCAGAGGCCCTGCCCTGTGCCTGGCTCCGTGGAGGCCTTTCCAGAAGTAGGTGTTGAGATGAGAAGGGTCTCAGTCTGTGTTCTGCTGCTATAACAGAACACCACAGGCCGTCACTGACAATGGACAGAATGTATTTGGAGGCAGGGACATGCTCGGGGAAAAGGCTCTGAAAGCCCACGAGAGATGATCCTGCAAAGAAGACCCCCAAAGGCAATTGCCCGCCCCCAGAACACCCACTGCTCCTTATGGGGTGAGAGCCGTTCTGGTGACAGGAGGGGGCTGTGCCTGGGGAGAAAAGAGGCACAGAAAACTTGCCCAGTGTGGCCCCTGACCTGGGCCACATGAACTCCGTCACCAGGGAGGAAGCCGGTCACTGCATGGCGCTCACCTGGACAGAGGGTCCCAGCCTGTGGATCCCAAAAGGACCCCGGCCCTCCCTTTCACCTCCTGTCCTCTTCCCACCGCCGAATCTTAGCCACCAGGCAGGCAGGCACAGGCCTGGCCCAGCCAATCACATGCTTCCAGGGCTAAGGGTGCACATGGGGTGGCCCAGGGCCAGCCCAGCGTGCGCAGCTGTTCCTAGGGAAGCCAGGCTGTGGTTCCAGCTGCCACCAGCCTGGGTTTCTGCCATTCTCTGCTTCTGTCCACGCCGGGGGTCCTGCTGGGCCTGCCGCTCCCTTTCCAGTCAAGCCGCCTGAGCCAGCTTCGGCTCCTGGAAGCAGAGGCGCAGCGCCAGCCACACCCCCAGCAGCAAGCTGGGCAGGGGCAGCAAGTTCCCCATCCGCAGACGACCACGTGTGGCCAGGCACGCTCCATGGGCCGCTGGGCTCCTGTGCAGACCCCACACCGCACGAGCTGCCGTGCGACTGTTGCCAGCCGGTCACGGGACCACGAGGGCTCATGTGGGCCTGGCCCCCAGACCCAGGAGGGAGCATCCTGCGTAGGGAAAGTGGCCCTCGTCCTCTGCACTGGGAGCCACGTTTCCCTGGCCAGCATAGGGCAACCCTCCCAGTGAAAGAAACAGAGAAACCGGAGGAGCGGGAGATGCCATTACAGCTGCTTCAGCCACTTGTGACGAGAGCCAGATTTGTTGGGAATGTGCCCCCCTTTCTCTAGAGGGGGACGGAGATTGAACCCAGGACACTCGACCCCTGAGCCACCTCCCCAGCCCTATTTTGTACTTTATTTAGAGACGGGGTCTCACTGAGTTGCGTAAGGCCTCACTTTTGCTGAGGCTGGCTTTGATCTCGAGATCCTCCTACCTCAGCCTCCCAACTGCTGGGATCACAGCCTTGTGCCACCTGCCCAGCCATGCGTCCCCTTCCAAGTTGAAGAAGCAAAGCCACCTCCTGTTGTGTGGCTGCTCAGGGCAGGGGAGGTGGCATCCGCGTGGCCTTGGTGAGGCCACAGATGAGGAGTGCGGATCCCAGGTGGTTCTCTCCTCCGTCCTGGTGGCCAAGTCCCCCACGTTCACGCTCAGTGCCCCGGAGCCGGCCCTGCCCCTCCCCGAGCTCAGCTCCCGCTGGGCTTCCCTGCAGCCAGGTGCTGGCAGGTGTTGCCCCGGCCCCGCCTGGGGGGCTCCTCGGGAGGCCACTCAGGGTCCCGCTCACACCACGGCCGGCTGTGCCACCGAGGCCCTCCTAGTTCATCTCACTGAGGCCACACAAGCCTCCACCGCAGGGACAGCAAACTGACCCCTTCTACAGATGAGAAAACGACCGAGCACAGGTCACCAGTGTGTTCAGAGGATCGGGCGGGTGGAGCTGGGCCCAGGGGTCTGCCTCGCCTGGGGCCTCAGAGCAGGGGGCGTCCGGGGCTCACGTGGGACTCAGAAAGGAAAGGCAGGCGCCCAGGCTGTTACTGCAGCGGGCACAGCCTGTCTCTGCTGCCAGGCCGTGAAGGCACAGGACAAAGACGGAAGCCGAGGAGCCCGGCTCCTGCCCTGTTCCCTCCCCAGGGACACTGCCTCCTCTGGCAGCCCCAGGACTTTGCCCAGGGGGCATTACTGTCACCGGCTACCCAGAAGCCCTGCCCTCCACACTGCGGCCCCTGGATTCCTGCTGCCTCTTCCTACAAAGCCCAGTTCAGACCAGGGGCCTACCCAGCCTGGCCTGGCTGCCTCCTGCTGGCCCTGCCCCTGCCCGGCCTGACAGGACCGAGGTGCTCCCAGCTAGAACCCACCCTGACCGTCAGAGCCCACGCTTGCCTGCCTGCTCGTCCCCCTGAGGGGACACACAGGAGCCCCCTGGAGCCTCCTGTCAGCTAACAGGGCCCCCCAGCCCTCAGAGGAGGCTCAGGTGACCATTCCCGGGGCGGGACCAGCTCCCCACGGCCCCGGAGCTGCTGTCTGAGGAGTCGCGCCTCATCTCAGAGCTGAGGTCGGAATGCAGACCAGCCAGGCCGCCAGCAGGAGCAGAGCCACGTGCCTGAGCCTCAGCAGCAAGGCCTCGCGCCCGAGGGGACAGGCGCCTGGAGGTCAAGGACCAGCTCGGCCTTCTCACGGGCAGATGGCCACCATCGCAGGTGACCCTCAGGAGCCCCAGACTGCGGCTGCACTCCTCCTCCTCCCTGAGGCAGGAACCAAGGCTCCGAGTGGATGAGGGACCAGATGCTCACCAGTGGGACAGGGGCTCCGCCCCAGGGCTGGGGGCTCCCAGGCTATGCGCTCCCCCTGGGCAGGAGGACCACAGGGGTAACGGATGGAAGGACAGCCCTGCCTGGGCACCAAGGAGGGTTTCCCAGAGCAGGGGCCATCTGAGATGGGCCTGGAAGGACAGGTGGGCTTTGATCAGGAGGAGCCAGGGAAGAACACACCGTGGAAACCAGCGGGCAGGGCCAGAACCTCAGAGCGTGTGTGGCTGCCAAACCGCTGCTTCCCAGCCCACATCCAGGCACCGGGGCAGGGAGGCCAGCAGAACCGGTCCTGGGATCAAGGGCCTCTCTCAGCTCCCCCATCATCACAGACTTCCCTGGCTCTGAGGGAGGGTCAGAGCCCCCACCATGGGGACACAGGACACGGAAAGTTTCACATCCCGCGGAAAAACTCAGGCCAAGGGTCTCTGGGGGTCAGAGGAGGCCCAGCCACTCCAAACCGTGATCGCCTAACCAAAGCGCGGCTGTCCCGGCAGGACCCTCGCTCCCCAGCGGAAGGATCCCGTCCCAAGGGCTTCCCCGTGTGCCCGCCGCTGGGGTGCAGGCCCAGGGCGGGGGGAGATGCTTTCCCAGCTTCCCGGGGGTCCAGCCCTGCTCTCCAGGCGCCTCGGCCATGAGGGTAGCACCCTCCCCGGCCCAGCGCAGCCTGTCTTGTTACAGCTCCCAGCGCCGCTTCTTTAAGGACCGCCTCCCCCTCGGGAGCTTGGTTTTCTCTCCAAAGCTTCTGTAGAGACTTTTTCAATCCTACTGTGTGGGGGGGGGGCAGGCAACACGCTTCATCTTCACCCAGCCACAGGCTCACCCTGGTGGCAGGAGGACACCTTAGGTGATCAAAGGCGTCCAGGAGGGCAGTGGCCAGAATAAGCCCAGGGCACCGAGGACAGCCTGGCCAGGGGCTGGGGAGAAAGTCTGTGCTGGGAGGGAGGTGGGAGCTCAGGAGCCTCCCTGGGGGCCCAGGCAGAGGACCACAGCTCACCTCCCCTTGGGACCAGAGAATGGTCAGGGGACAAAATGCCCAAGGTGGGAATGTGGCCGTCAAGCAAGAACTGAAGTGTGAAAGGGAGCAGGACCTCCAGGGGCCCTGGGTGACTCCTCTCACTTGGTTCCTCTTTAGCTTCTGCCCACGGTCCGCTGGCCGTAGGCACTGGGTCACAGGTCTTGATTCCTCCCCACCCAGCAGGTGGTTAGAAATGGCAGCTCGGCACTCCAAGACACAGAAGGGAGAAGTGGAACTTGGCTTCTGCCATGTCCTGTTGAGCTGACACAGCGACTGGCCCAACCGGATTTAAGGGGAGGGACGTAGACCCCCGTCCCCCCGTTTGATGGGAGAGTATACAGAACTTGTGACCATCTCAACGCAACCAGCCATCAGCTCAGAGACCCAGGCTGAGGGTGCGCTGCGCTCTCTCCAGGTGTCCCCAAGGCTGCCCTGGTGTGAACGCCCTGCTGGCAGGTGCTGGGCACCAGAGGGCAGGGAGGATCACACAGGGGGCGTAAGGGCCAGCTCTGCAAGTGGTAAGTGTCCCCTCCATGCGCTCTCCACAGTCAGAAGTCAGCAGTGGCTCCACTGAGCCCAGAGAGGAAGGGACACAGGCGGCAGGCATGGCCAACCCTCGGAGGAGCTAGCAGACAGGAGCCCGCCTGCCACCAGCCGCCCACCTGGCCACTTCCACTCCTCCAGCACATCTGAGCGTGTGGGGCTGCGTCACGGGTCACCACCTCCGTGGTGGCTTGTTCGTGGTGGTATCTGTGTCCCTCTGCTTTTTAAAGGGAGCCGTCCCTCTGTGTGTGGGAGGCTGAGGTGTCCCGACCATGTGTTTCACAGCTCTCCTTGGCCACAGCTGAGGGGACAGGAGTGGCCAGGCCCCTGCTGGTCTCTGGCCCACAAAGGTAGCTGTTCTGGAAGCTCTGCCTGGATTAACCAGAGCCTAGACCAAGCAGAGAGGCCGGAAAGTTGCCCAAAGGCAGACTGCGCGGCAAGTGGGGCTTGGGAGGGCCAGGCGGCTGGAGCTCCGAGGACTCGGATTGGGACAGCTCCAGATGCAGGGGCACCAGGGCCCAGGAGTTCCGGTTAGAGGCCGAGACCGGCACTGCAGCCCAGAGACATGAAGGGCCCACTCCCGCTCCACGGGCTCAGGTCCAGGGAGGACAAGACCCCGTCCCTCTACCCTCATAAGTTCTTGGCTGGGGCCCATCACCAGAGACCGATGACCAAGAGCAGCACGTTCAGGGTGACTGCCCACCCGCAGGAGGCTTCGTGAGGAGGAGTAGACCCGGAGAAGCCAAGTGAACATTCCCACCCTGAAGCGGGCAGAGCGGTCGATAATGAAATCTCAGAACGAAGGCCGGCGAGCCTCCAGGGGAGCCCCAGGAAGAACAGGCTCAGGGGCAGGGGGAGCAGGTGGTGCACAGGTCTCTCCACCTCGATGCCCGTCTCTGGTGATAAAAAGCCTCTCTCGCCTTTTGGTGCAGGCGGGACACTGTCCCATAAGGGAGGTTCAGTCTCCCGCTCTTAGGAAGGGAAAGAGCAGGTTGGAGGCCCTGCAGGCGCCTGCCGCATGTGTATGTCTGTGTGTGTGCACATATGTGCACGTGTGTGTGTGCATGTGTGCATACGTGCAAATGGCCTTTAGCTCAAATAACCCTTCCGCGGGGCGGCACCTTCTGGGGTGCATTCTGCCTCCCTTCCGTCCGCCCGAGCAAGAGCCGACCTGGTCCTCAGGAACCAAGAGCAAGGCCAGGAGCGCGGATGTGCCTGGAGAACCATCGCCCGGACCAGGGTGGCAAGCGTCCTGTGAGGAGCCGGAGGGTGCGGCTCCCTGGCAGAAGCTGGGCTGCAATGGGAAGTGGTGTGTGCCGGTGAGCCTATGATGCGGATTGCTGACCACTGACGGTCTCACGTGTCAAGAGACCATCCCTCCTTTGGTTATGTTTAAAAATAGAAGCCCATTCTTAGCCTGTGGACCGTCCAGAAATGGGCAAGGGACTGGATTCGTCCCCGGGGCCCCAGTCTGCCAACCCCTCCCCTTGGCTCCTAAGGGCCAACGGTGCCAGGCTATTTGGTCACCAGGCACCTGGACCCCTTCCTGCACCTGCGAGGCCCCCTGCTTCTAAGGCAGGGCCACCTTCCCCGTCACAGCCGGCCGTGGCAGGTACCCGGACAGCCCCCAGCAGCGCTGCCTCAACCTCGCCCGGAGAGCCATGAGGAGTCTGCCCCATCATGGTGACGACAGAGGCCAGGAGTGGCCGTGCCCCAGGAGGCAGTGCTGGGAGGGGCAGTGCTGCGGGAGGCACGCAGCCGAGATGGCGGGGCCACGCTGCTGGGCACGTCCTCCCTCCCAGCTTCAGGGGCCGAGCTGTGTCCCCCCAACACCCCAGATCCTGGGAGCCCCAGCGCCCTTTGCGTGAATTCATTTTCTGCTTAAATCAGCTGGAAACTATTTCCATTGCTTACAAATAAGAGCCTGCCAGTCGCTGGAATTTCTCTTCATGGTTTTCTCTAGTGAGTTCTCAGGGCAATAAAATGTGCTATAAAGTTACTTTAATAAGTTTTTTTGAAAAATCATTGCATAAATAATACATGTTCACTATTTTAAAAAGGAAGAAATAAAGAATAACACAAATAAGGAATAGAAATCCCTCAAAATCACAACAGCCGGATATATGCACAATCACTGTTTTGATGGAAACGCCCCAAGTCAGATACGGATTCTTTCAATTAAACAAAACAAAACCAGACCAGGCCTGGGTGCAGCGCAGAAGCAGAGCACCTGCCTGGCATGCACGAGGCCTGGGTTCCATCCACTCCCAGCACGTCGAAAAGCAGGGTCACACCAAAACATACAGGTGAAGATGCAGATGTACGCACACCACCTGGCGACTGCCAGGGCCTTGTGAGCGTCTTTCAATGACAATAACAGAGGTCCCCATCATTTAACATGGCCACCTGGCCCCCGTCACATAGACCCCGCTACTCCCCGTCTCTAAGTGTATACGCCGGTTGTCTCAGTTTTAAGTGTCTGCTCGGGGCCAACTGCGTGTTCCCCACAATTCACACGACTGTATTGGGAGACAGGCTCCAAAATGAGGTCCTGCAGGTGGCCCCAATCCGACCGGTGTCCTTATGATGGGAGGCAATTAGGACACGGACCAAGGAAGGACACAAGATGGACAGCAGCAGGCCACAGAGAGAGGCCTTGGAGGGAAACGCGACCTGCCGGCACCGGGACCTGGGCTGCCGGTCTCCAGAACTGAGGGAACAAACTCCGTGGTGCAAGTGCCTGGGGCGGGTGGTGTGAGAAGGCAGCCCGAGCCAACTCTTGGATACAGTCTTAATTTTTCCTTGGACTAGAACCACAAAGTGGGATTCCTGGGTCAGAGGGTAGGGACTCTTTAGATAAAAACTTTCTATCTTGAAACAATTATGGAATCATAGGAAATTGAAAAAATAGTGCACGTTCCTCGTCCCCTTCCCCCACCCCCATCATGTGCCAAAGCCAGGAGACACGGCCGATCCCGCGGGCAGAGGCTCTCTTCAGGACGCTCTTCTCACACCCCTTCGGTAAATCTGTTCCTTGGTGTTTGATTTTTTGATGCTATTGTAAATGTCTTTCTCCATTTCATTTCCTTTTTGTTTCTGGAATAGGGGAACAGGGGTAACATTTGTGTCCAGCACTGTTACTCAACTCACTTATTAATTCTGATAGTTTGTAGATTTCTATTGGATTCTCGATTTATGAATTGGTTTCATGATTTATGAATAATGGCAGGTGTTTTTCTTTCTTCCTGTTGTGCTGGCTAGGACCACCAGTATAACAGAAGCAGCAATAATGGTTTCACTTCCAGATTTGAGGTCACTTCCAGATTTGAGGTCAGGGGAAGGGAGTTTAATTTTCTAAGAAGTGTGATGTTTGCCATAGAGTCTTAGTATTGTTTATCAAATGAAGGAAGTTCTCTTTCATTTCTGGTTTTCTAAAAGCTCTTTTGTTTTTTCAAATGAATGACATTTAATCATATCAGATAATTTTTCTGCATCTATGGAATAATCATAGGATTTTTCTTCTTTATCAGGTTTTTCTTCTTTATTGGGTTGATTGACTTATGAGGGTTAAGCCAACCTTGCATTCCTGAGGTGACTCCCTTGCTGTGATATTGCTTTGTTTGACTAGTGTTGTGCTGAGGATTTTCACATCCCTTTTCAAGAGAAGGAGAGATCCAGTAGTCCTTAGATGTAATATCCTCACCTGGATTTGGCATCAGGGTCACACTGGCCTCATAAAACTACCTGGGGAGTGTCTCTTCTTCCTGGAGTCTCGGGGGGGTGGGGGTTGGTGTGAGTTTGGGGTTATTTCTTCCTTAAATTGTTTTTGCAGAAATCACCAGTGAGGCTGCCAGTCTCCAGAACTGAGAACTTAAATTTTGTCAGGTGATCTCTAGTTTTGGATTTGATTTCTTGAATAGACTTCTTTCGTGTGACAGTTTTGGTTAGTTGTGTTTTTAAAATGCTTTGTCTTTTTCATTTTATGTTCAAACTGATCAGCAGAGGGCCGTTCCTGCTGATTTCAGTCAGTTAAGCCTCAGGTCCCTGCGCGGTCCCCAGAGGACCCTGTGTGAGGAGAGGGGCTACTCTCTCTGTAGGACCCTCTGAGCAGCACCTGCCAACTTCTATCTGCACGCCCACGTAGGTGTCAGGCTCACGCCCTGCCCTGCCTGGCTGTGAACCCCCCAGGAACAGCGACTGCATGGAATCCACCACCCAGATGGACGTGCAGTGGGCACCATGGAGCTGGGCCAGGTGGACAGCTGTGCTAGGATTCCAGGACAAGCCCCTACCAACGGCCACCCTCCTGGGAATGGGCCTCCTGAGCAGCTTTTCGGGGAGCTTCCCAACACTGCTAGTACTGAGGCTTCCAAGGGCCCCCCGGTCCCCCGCCAGGGAGAGTCATTGATAGATTAGTCTGAGTGAAGATTAATCAATAATTTATGCTGGTGTTTTTCCTCATGCAGCAGAGCAGCCTGTTTTGATATGATCTGACAGGGTCGGGCACACCTTGGCTTAATTAAACCTGATATAAAAAATTAAAAGAAAAAAAACAACCTCCGACCCACAGCGACTGGTTACCAAAGATGGCCTCAGTGTGCGATCAGTGCAGAGGGACGGGGCAGCCGCCTGTGTGGAGGGAGGTCCGGATTCAGCCGACGCGGGCACAGCTACCCTGGCAGGCTGGGCAGAGGCACGCACTCGAGCGTCGGCATCTCCTCACAACGTGGCCTTTCAGAGGCCGGCGTGTGTGCGCGTGATGATGGATGGCCTGGAAGCCAGGGTCGCTCGGGCCTCTGAGGAGCTGGGCGGAAGTCCTCGGCCGTCACAGCAGCAGCCGTGAAAACTCAAGGTCATGCCTCACCTTGCGGAGGTCCCTCAGGGCTTCTCCCTCGGGAGGGCGGGAGCAGGACTGGTCTGCTGCCCGAGGTCCCTCCAGCTGGGGCAGCCCCAACACCACCCATCTGCGTCCACCTCAGTCCACCACGAGACTGCAGGCCACGTCCCCTCACTCCGGAGGATCGGTGCACCCCGACCCCCGCATACGGGCCCTTCACTCTCGCCATGATGACCACATGCTGTAAAGCCCCCTGTCCGGGCCCCTTGCCCCAAGGTGGACATTGAAATTAAGTCACAGGTGAGACCAGAGGCCCTGGAGGCCAGAGCCAAGGTCGTGGGTGGGCCCGTTCAAATCCTGCCTCTGTAGTCAGGTCACATACCGTTCCCATCAATAAGGGTCGGCTTATGCACCAGTGGCCCTAAGAGCCCACGGCCAGGGCGACGTCATCGCCATCTTGGTCGGTGCACATGGCGGGAGGTCATCACAGGGGGACCCTGGCCACGCTCTCCAGGTGAGTCTCCTCTGTGCTCCCAGCCCTGGGCCTCGCCGCCCTCTCCCTACAGGACGGCCTTCCCCCTGCGGAGCCTCCTGCCCTGGGAGCCCAGTGACCCAGGGGCTGCGAACATGGGGTCCCTCCTCACAGAGGAGCTGAGAAGAGCCGCCTGCCCCTCCACCGCTGGCTTCTGCACCTTCGCTTCCCTTAAAAAATGTTTACGTGGTAAAATGTGCACGAGGGTCAGCGTTTTGTCATTCCGAGGTGCGGTTTGGGGGCGCATGGCCGGCAGCTTCGCCCCCACCCATCCCCGAGCTCTTTCCGTCTCCCTGCGGACCCCACACCGAGGGCCGGCCTCAGCCCGCTGCCCCCTTTAACGCCCTCTGCGTGTGGATCTCACTGTCCCAGGTGCCCACTGGCGCCTGAGTTCTCCTGGCAGGATGTCCACCAGGTTCACCTGTGTGGTCGCAGGCGTCCCTCCCGCAAGGCCAAGCAGGGTCCACTGCAGGAGGCGCGCTCTCCCTCTGCCCACTCAGCTGGCGATGGACGGCCGGGGCGCCCACTTTGGGCGACCATGAATAAGGTCACTGTGGCACTGGCTCTGCCAACCTCTCCCCGAGCCCCCCGAGTTCTTGGGGGTATTTGCCCGGAAGCAGGATTGCTGGACCGAGAGGCGATGCAGTTCGACTTTTCTGAGAGCCGCGTCCTCTCACAGCCACTGGGTTTCCATTCCCAGCGACAGTGCCCGGCCGCCGTGTCCGCCGTCCGCCAGCGCTTGCTACTTTGGTTTTCCATAGCAACCATCCAGCCTGTGCCTCCTCTTGATCCCCTGAGCCCCTTCCTTCCAGGAACCGTCCTCGTTCTTCCCGGAGCTGCCCTGAGCTGCTTTCCGTTGCTTGCACCCAATAACCCCGCCGACCCAGGAGGGTCAGAACCCCAGAACCTGGAGGAGCCCCTCCCACCGGGGCTCTCAGCCTGGGTGCAGAGGGCAGCTGCCCACCCCCGTGCACAAGCAGGGAGCGCGCAGGCCGCGGCGGGCAGCAGGGCTGCCAGGAAGGAGCACCGGCTGAGGTCCAGGGAGGTAACTCAGCCCACGTTTGAGAGCACCAGGTCCCTGCCAGGCACTGGGGTTGTGAGGGTGAGATTTAGAGCTCGTCCCTCTCCCATGAAGTGAGGGAGGCAGAGGCACTTCAGGGGACACCACCCGCCTGCACTTCCTGTTATCAGATCCCATCTCCCAGTTAGAGACCGAGGATGATGCCAAACACCTCCCCAGGCTCCCTCGCAAGGCATGGGCAGGTGTCCCAATTCTGTCAACTGGGATCTGAGTTCTGTTGGAGGCCTCTGAAGAAACGTTGCCTCCCTAACAAGAAGAGTATAAAATCGCATTTCCCCCTCCCTCCCTGTGAACCTTACTGTGAGACGCGATGCTTAGAACCCTGGCAGCCATCTTGCCACCATGAGGCGAGCCCCTTGCCATCATGCTGGGGAAGCTGATAAACAGGAAGATGCTGGGCCCTGCAGCTGAGTCGAAACTGAGAGAGAAACTGAGCTCTTGTCCCAAAAGTCACTTTTCCCTGGATTTTCTATCACGTTTAGATAGAAACAGAAGAATCACCTATATAAATGGGAAGTTCCAGCTGGGCTGCATCCGGTGAGGGGGCGGAGTGGGGTGCATCTCACTGGTAGGACCTGGTCAGAGGTCAGGTCAGCCTCTCTGAGAAAGTGGCACAGGGCATTAAGGAGCAGTATCGTAGACAGTGTCCCTGTGGATGGGGTGGGGAGGGTCCAGCACCGTGGGGCGGCCTGGCAGAAGGTGCCAGTCCCAGTGCTAGTCTTGACCCTCAGTTCCTCCGCGGTGTGACTCAGGAAACTCATTTCCTATCTCCGTTCTATTGGCTCATCTGCAAAATGGGGACCACACCCTCCTGAGCCTGCTGGCATGTGGGGGCCCGGGGCCCTGACCCGGCAGGGCCTGCGTCCGACTGCCCTGGAGGGAAGGTCAGCGCAGCCGTGGGGCCCAGCCAGCCTGTCTCTGTTGAGCTTTCGCTGTAGAGGGTAAAACGGGGACCCCAAAAGAGAAGCCCACACAGAACCCCAGGATCACCCTGGTATGGAATCAGGGTCCACAGAGATGGGACAAAGGCCAGATTCTCTAGACGAGGTCATCCTGGATCAGCGTGGTGGTGTCCTCCTGAGAAGAGTGGAGGCCGGGAGTGAAGCACCCACCAGCCCAGGAAGACGGGACCCAGCAGCCACCCGCAGCCAGGGCAGAGGCACAGACGGCCTCCTCCCCGTCGCCGGAGGACCCACGCTGGACGCCCTGGTCTCCGCTCTGCTGAGGAGACAACCCATAGCACAGTCCCAGGTTCCGGGCCCCAACGGCACTGCCCCCCTGGTCCATCTCCTGTGCCCGTCGATGGCCCCAGAAGGCAGCAGTGCCCAGTGGTCTTCCTGCCTGTCCTTACTGGAGGCACAAGGTCCTGTCTCCTCGTGGCCAGTTTGCCTGGCACCACGATGGAGGCCTAGACGAGGAGGGGGTGTCTCGTCAGCCCCCAGGAAGCTCTGATGTTGTAGCTGGGACCATCCTGCGCCCAAGGTGACCTTCTCATGGCAAACGCAGCGCTGGCATCAATTATTCACACTGATCATCTTGGAATGCGCTGGGAAACGCCGGCCGGGGCTTTGTGTTGCTACCCCTCCTCCGCCTGTAAAGACATTTGTCAAATCTGTGCCTGGCAGAGAAACAGAGAGATGGGGCATTTGGGAGGGGCGGGGAGCAGAGCGCCCACGGGCTCCTCCGCCGACTCGGCACAGGGCTCTCAGCGGCCGCGGCTCAGCGCAGAAAGAGCTGTCGGCCGCCGGGGCCTTTGATTCCTCCCTGACAGGGTGCTGACGGATTGATCTGGTGCCCTACATAATTCATGAGCCCCGGAGCAGCTGCGAATTCCAAGCCTTCTCCACGGCACAGCTGAAGCTGGGCCGGAGAGAAGGGTTTGGGGAGCAGGCGATGGGGGTCTCCCCTCTTCCATTCCTCTGCCCCCGGAGATGCTCCTTCCGGGGTACTGAAGGGGCCCAGGGGCTGGGAAGGTGGTCATCACGGGGAGGGGCACTGCCTCATCTTCTTCCCTGAGCCCGACCATGTCCAGCACGTGCCACCAGCGGGGTGACCTTGGACAGGTTAGGGGCTGCGGCCTGAGCCCCGCTCTCTCTGGGGGAAGCACAGGTGACCCTCCACAGGCAGGCGTTTCCTAGCCACCACCCTGTCCCACCTTCCCCAGCTCCCCGGGGTTGGGCTTCCAGCTCCCTCCAGGGCGTGGCCACAGGTGGGGCTCAGGGCCACTGGGGCTGGAAGCACGAGCAGGATCCAGACTGAAGGAGGAAGCGGTGCGGAGCCCCCAACCAGCAGAAAACCCTTCCAACCTCGGACTCCTGCAACGCCCGGACTCGGTCCCCGGGGTGGCAACAGGGCCTATCGCCCCCCTGGTCTTGAACCCCTGGGCCCAAGCGACCCTGCTGCCTCGGCCTCAGCCTGGTGAACGTCTGGGACTCCAGGTGCCTCCAGGACGGCCTGAAGAGGACCCGTCGTACCTCTCCAGGGATTCAGATTCAGAGTCTGCCTGGGCTGGAAATCCACCCAGTCCTCCTGGTGACCTGCGTGGCCACTGCCCAGAATCAGGTTCCCGGGAAGAGGCCCGAGCCCTGTTTCACGGTATATTCCAACAGAAGCTTGGTGAGAGGTGTTTTTGCAAATAATTGGATTGTTTCTTTTTTCCAACATTTCTGTTGGTTGAGAATATTGATTTTTTTTTCTCATCGTATTTGTTGTTGATAGATTTTTTTTTTCGAATTGCAAAAGTAGTGCACACTTCGGTGTTTTATTTATTTATTTATTTTGCGGTGCTGGGGAGTGAACCCAGGGCCTCGTGCTTGCAAGGCAAGCACTCCACCAACTGCGCTATCTCCCCGGCCCCTCGAGGTTTTAAATACAGACACGTTGCCTGCCAGAACAAGTGAGGCAAGCAAACGCTGGAGAGAGCTCTCATGCCAAGGTCGAAGTCCCCAGCACACGCCCGTGTCCACCCAGGACAGGTTGATGGGAACAGAGAGGTGTCCTACTGTATTTTGTTATTATTTTTTCACAGTAGTAAAGTCACAACAGAGTGTGCCATCTCAGTCACGTTTGGGTGCACATTTGGGGGCATGAGATATGAGATGTCACCAGTGTTGTGTGGCCACTGCCCACCTCCCGGACTTTCCTGTCCTCCTGGACGGAAGCTCTGTGCCTGCTGGACAGGCTCCATTCCCACCCCAATCCTGGCAGATCAGCTTGTTTTAAGGTCACTGTTTTATCCTGGGAATCAGCTGCAGGTCTGAGGGCGGCGGAGGCCTGATGGGGACCCGTGGAGCCTGCCCCACGGCCCACACACCACTGAGAGCAGCCGATGAAGAGCGAGCGGGTCAGACCACGTGCAGGGCTGGGAGAACGACTCCGGCAGAGCCCACTTTCCCGGAGGAGTATTCCCCATCCCGAATCCCAGCAGGTGCCTTTCCCATGAAAACTGACAAGCTGGTTCTAAAATGTATACAGAAAGGCCAAGACCACGAACGGGCTCCTGTGGCTGGTGTTCCCACACGGCCAGACCTCAGACCGACTGAGAGTCCAGGGTCATCAGGTCAGTTCTGGGCTGGCACCAGGAAGGCCAAGGACCGAGGGACCAGGGAGGGCAGCCAGCACATCCCCCGGCCCAGGATGCTGTCAACGGGCACCACATCACGGGGGGGAGTGGACCCCAAGCACACCCAGAAGACGGCCAGAAGCCCCCTGGGAGGTGGCCGCCCTCAGTGCAGAGAGGCAACAAGTCTTCCACAGGACACGAGAAGAAGGAGCGCGTGCCGGCCACGCGAGAGCCCTGCTGAGGGAAGGAACCAACAGGGAGCCGCGGGCAGCCAGTGGCAGGGCCACAGGTTTCTCCAATCGCCGTCAATGACCAGACACCTAGCGGAACAGCGGGAGCACCACCCCGGGTGCAGAGGGAGCCGCCCCCCGGGCTACCGAGGTCGCCCTGCTGGGTTTGAGGGCCCGGGTGCCTCGTGGGAGGTCCTTCAGTAGCACAGGGGACTACTGACCCGGCACCCCATATCACAGGACCGACGTGGGGTGGAGGCCCCTGAACAGGGTGGCCGCCAGGGCCGAGCAGGTCCTCGCCCGACGCGAGGGAGGAGTCCAACACCCACGGGTGAAGCCTGCAGAGCAGATCTGTCCTCCGAAAACACCCGCCGGCAATGAAAGGAAGCAACGGGGTCCCTGAGGTGCCTCCGAGGGCGACCCTCCTCCAGCCTCGCTCAACTCCCACTCAGCGAAGTCCTTGCTTGGCTTTCCTGTCTGACTGAGCTTTCATGGGGACACGGGGACGGAGGCTGGGGCCCCGGCTCCCCGCTCGCCTTGGCACCGGGGCCTCCTGAGGAGTCTGTCCATCCCCAGCTGCGACCCAGAATCACCGGGCCACAGGTGCTGCCGGGGCTCCAGGTGCCGTGGTGACGCGCTCCCTTGTGAGGTTCTGGGAATTCAGGAGACCTGGAACCCGGAGAAGGTCGGCTTTGGTGAACCCGGCCCTGGCTCGGGGCCCACCTCCAAGACTGGGAGCCCAGGAGGGACCAGGGAAGGGTCGGGGAGCCCACCAGCCACGCCTCCCTGGGGAGCCGGGCAGCCCACTCCCACACAGAGGGCTACGGAGGGTCCTGCAGGCCAGCTGCACTGATCCCAGCCCGGCCTCTGGCTGGCTGTGTGATCTCAGGCAAGTCGTCTGCACTCTCTGGCCATCCATTCCCTCGTCCACAGCACTGGCCAACAGCGCCCACTGGGGTTGCTACAGACATTGACGGGACTCAGTGCCCAGCACAGAACCTAGGGCTGCTGCTGGCACACGTCATGATTCCAGTCCCACTCTTCTGATCTCTTCCACCTCTCAGCCTCACCACTGTGGATGAGATCTGCAAGCCCGCCTTTCCTCAAACCTGTAATGTAATCGCCAACAAAAGTAGAAACATGGATGGCAGAGACGAACTCTTAAAAAAAAAAAAAAGAGCCACATCATAACCAGGCATGGTGGTGCCTGCCTGTAATCCCAGGAACTGGGGAGGCCGAGACAGGAGGATCACAAGTTTGAGGCCAGTCTCAGCAACTTAGTAAGACCTTCAGCAACTTACTTAGTGAGACCCTGTCTCTAAATAAACAAGGACTAGGGATGTAGCTCAGTGGTAGAGCGCACGTGGGTTCAATCCCCAGTACCAATAAGTAAATGAATAACGACCGCATGGTGAGCACAGGTAACAGTACGGCATTACCTGTGCTGCTGGCCGTCTGACCCCTGCTTTCTGCAGCACACAGTTGTAGCCACCTGGCAGCCACAGCAGGCAGTGGGGAAGCACCTGCCTGGCTCCCTGGGGGAGAATCTACCCCTGCAGCTTTGAGATGCAGACGCAGCCTCGGGTGCTTCACTTGGCTTTAGGTAGGCTCCAAGTGTCCCCACCCCTGCGTGCAGATCCCAGGGGACCCTCCCAGGACCAGAGAGACCAGCTCCAAAAGACGTTCTCTTTGTCCAAACCCTGGCATCCTTCCTGCCGGCTCCGTCGGAACTCCAAGTGTGGACAGGCTTGGGTGGGGGGCGTCCCCACTGGTATCCAGTGGACAGCACCCATGCGGGTCAGCAAGGCCTGTCAACCCCACAAGGATAAAGAGCCCCGAGGGAAATCAACTGGGCTCCTCCACCGCCAGGGTGGGGCAGTGCCGGGCAGCTCAGGGCCAGCAGCGTGACCCAGGACAGGATGTGGGGCAGGCTGCCGCCCCCGCCCACACCCATGGCAGACATCACTAATCCATCCCGGCTCCTTCTGACTGAGCCCCAGCCTGGCTTCCAAACCTTCCTAGCCCAGTGCTCCAGGCCTCCCGACCCGCTGACGGGGACCAACAGGGAGCCGAGCACCATCGCTGCCTCTGCCTCAGGGCTGCCCCACTGCCTGTGACGCCTCCAGGTGGACCACTGGCCTCCGTTTTCTGCGGGTGGGCGTCAGCCAGGGACTGCTGGATGACGGGCTCACAGGCTCTCCCCACCCCTGTGCCCAGGAAGCACTCGGTGGGTAGTTCCTGTACCCCGGGGAGACCCAGGCCACTGCTCTGCCTCCAAGCCTCCCCTGACATAAAGTGGGGACCCTAAGAGGAAGGTCTCAAAGGTCAGGCAGGACGCAGTGGCCACACACGGACAGCAGCTGGAAAAGAGTGGGCTGGGAGGGCCACAGCCTCCGCCCTCCTCCCACCCTCCCCTGCCTCAGGGCACCAGAGGAAGGGTTGGTCCCAGCAGAGGCTGAACAGGAGCTGCGGAGGCTGCTCCGTCGTCAGGCCTTTGTCCCTGGACAGTTCTGAGGTCTGAGCGAATCCCCTCGTGTGACGGTGACCTGTGAAAGGAGCCCCACCCCAGCCTCCCTCGGGCCCCAGACAGCGGCCTGCAGGGGGCAGGGCCCCCGAGGACCTAAGGGGTGCTGGGGGGAAAGGGCCCCCAGGAAGGCTTCCAGTGGGCAGGGGTGGGCCTCACCAGGGCACGCAGAGAAGTGACAGTGGCCCCTGGTCACCTCCAGCATCTCCAGCCAAGATGGCAGCGAACCCCAGGGGAAACGGCATCCAGGAGGGGAGAGGAAGCCCAGGCCTCCAGGAGGAAATGTCGGCTCCTGGGCACGTGGGCCCAGGGACCCCGCGACCCGGCGGGCACAGCCGCCCCTCGCCTCCCCCATCCTACACCTGCTTCCCTGGGGCTGGAGGAGGACCTTCCTGCCCAGTGCTACCCTCACCGTCCCTGCTCTGGGCTGAGGCCCAGCTGTCTGCCCTCTGCACCTTGTGGGTGGTGGGCATCCTCCTGTGGGTATTTTTGGGGTCTCCCTGCTACCCCCCAACCAGAAGCTGGGGCCAGGAGACCCATGTGCCCGTGCACAGAGAGCCCCGCAGGCTTCCTGGGCCTCCCGCCTGAGAGCGATTGGGAGCGGCCTCTGCGGGCACAGGCTGTCCGGGGCGCCCTCCTGCAGACACAGGTCTCAGTGGCAGAGTGTCCAGACGCTCCCTGCCCGCTGCACCCTGCCCTGCCTGGCCCTTTGCGATGCGTGTTGCCCTCACTGGCTGGACCCTGGGGAACGCCGGGGAAGCCCTGGGAGGAGGCCGGGTGGCTGAGGAAGAAATGGAGGTTCTGGGACTCGGGGATCTTGATGGAGTCCTGGGCCTTGCTGGGCCTCCCTCCCTGCAGAAGCCTGTCCATCCGCAAACGTGGTGAGCCAGTGCGAGCACGAGCAAGGAGGCGTGCCCTCAAAGACCAGGTTGACAGGCATCTGGAAACGTCGGCCCTCTCCAGGTGCTCCTCAGTCAGGGCACAGGAGAGCCCGGGGACGGTGAGCCGTTGAAGGCAGGACCAACGAGGGCACCCATGACCCACTGAGCTCTCACAGGGCCACCAGCACATCCCGGGGAGACAGGAATTAGCACCCATCGTTATCCACACTTTACAACCTGGAAAACTCAGAGAGGTCAAGACGCTTGACCAAGGTCACACAGCCTGCCAGCGAAGAACTGGGATTTGATGCCTCATCTTTTGGGAACACTGGCTCCTCCTGCTTCTCCCTGCTTCCAACAGCTCATTCTTAGTCCAAAGCCATTTACCCAGGAGCAGAGCAGCCCAGCCTCAAAATCTCTTGCCACAGATGCCCGAGCCCCAGATGTCACCGCCATTTCCCAGTTTCTTCAGCGGAAGGGCTGCTCTTCCATCAGTGCGCCCCCGCTGGGGAGCGCCTGTTCTGTGCCTTGACTCTCCGTCGCAGGGGAGGACCTCTCTGAGATCAAGGGAGAGGGTTCTGCCTCTGGAACGGACGCCATGGGGACACCTGCTCCGTGCCAGGCATTTCACGGGCATCTTCCCCTCACGTCTGGTGCGTGGCAGGGCTGTTCATGCCCAGTCCACGACGAGGAACCTGAGCCTCGGGCTCAAGTCAGCTGCTCGAGATCTTGTGCCGGTTGACATCCAGCCGGAGGATCATCCGGGCGCGCTGAGGGCAGAGGCAAGATCTGGGGCACGCGGCCCTGGGGAGGGGCTGGGGGCAGGCATGGGCAGCCCGCACCAGGGGGCTGGTGTCCTGCAGGAGTTCAGTCCCCCTTGCTCTTCCTGAAGGCTGTGCCGGCCGAGGACACAGGGCGGCCAGAGTGGGGGAAAGGCAGGTCCGTGGGGAGGTCCTCGGGCTGGAGAAGAGCCGCTGCCACCAACCGTGCCTGCAGCCTGTGACCTGAACGCCTTCCAGGTCCCTGCAGGGCCTCGCCCGCCCTGCCAGCCCGGGCAGCTGCAGCTTTGGACAGCTCTGGGGCGCGAGAGAAAAGCCCTCCCTGCCCCCAACCAGAGCGGGTTGGCACCTGGACCTGGGGAGATAGCACCCCGCTCAGCAGCCCGGCCGCCTGCCGAGCTCCCTGCGCAGGGACCCACGGGCTCCAGGTGCCGCAGCTGCTCCCCAACTCCCCCTCCACTCCACACAAGTGGCCCCTACAGGGCCGCCCAGGGTCCAGCGGGGCGTATCTGGACACTCCCCCTAGGCCCGGGGACTCCCGGCAGGGACTCTGGACACTCCTGCTAAATGGCAATGGGCTGAGTGTGACGAGGGTCCTGAGCTGCCCAGGGCCATGTCTCTCTCTCTCTTCCTGCACTTTTGTGTTGGTGCATTACGGTCATTGGTAACCACGGGTGTGGCTCCACCTTGGAACATGAGCACAGGGTAGCACACGATGTGGCCGCGCCCCTCCCGCCACTGGCTCCCACCTCGACCCGTCCCTTCCTCTACTGATCTCGCCTTGATTTCCACAAGATCTCTGCCCCCACCTTTCTCTTCCTCTTCCTGTCTAGCTTCCGCATGAGTGAAAACATACGACCCTTGACCTCTGGTTTGACCTATGTCCCTTAACACGATGGCCTCTAGTTCCACCCGTTTCCTGCACATGACATGATTTCTTTCTCTTCACGGCTGAGTGAAGCTCTAGTGGGCACACACACCCCATTTTCTTTGTCCCTTCATCCACTGATGGACACCGAGGCAGGGTCCATGGTTTGGCCACTGTGAATGGTGCTGCTGTAACACGGGGGAGCATGTGTCACTGTAGCGTGATGACTTTGCTTCCTCAGGATAAATGCCGAGGAGAGGTGCGGCTGGGTCGTGTGGTGGGTCCACGCCGCGTCTTTTGAGAGCCTGCGTCCTGAGTTCCATGTGGTTGAACTAATCTACAGCCCCACCACCAGGGTAAAGGGTCCCTTTTCCTCCGCTCCTCTCCAGCGTTCACCCCTGCTTGCGTCCTGACGACGGCCCTTCTGATGGAGTGAAGTCGCAGCGTAGCTTTGATTTGCGTTCCCTAATTGCTAATGACGTTGAACTTTTCATATATTTGTTGGCCATTTGTATTTCTTCTTTTGAGACGTGTCTGTTTAGTTCATTTGCCCGTTTATTAAGTGGGTCGTTTGGCTTCTGGTGTTGGTTTGAGTTTTTATCTGATCTGGGCGAATCCCGTCAGGAGAGCCACTAGCGCACTTTCTCCCACCTGCAGGTTCTCTTTGCCTTCCTGTTTCCTGTGCTGCGCAGATGTTTAATTTGATGCCATCCTGTTTTTTAACTCTGGCTATTTCCTGAACTTTAGGGTCCTATTGAGAAAGTCCTTGTCTGGGCCGTGTGCTGGAGTGTTGGCCCTGTTCTACTCTGGGAGTGGCAGTTTCTGGTCTAATTCTGAGCTCTTGGGTCCACTGCGTGTTGACTTGTGCGGGGGTGAGAGAAGGGGTCTGTCTCTATTCTGCATGCGGAAGACCAGTTTTCCCACCCCATTAGCTAAGCAGGCCATCTTTTCTCCGACTTACGTTTATGGCACCCTTGTCAAGGATCAAAGGATGGTCTCTGCATGGGTTCAGGTTTGTCGCTGTGTCTTCTGTTCTGCACGGCGGGTCTCTGTTTTTGCGCCAGTGAGTGCTCTCTGTTACTACAGGTCTGTGGTATGACGAGAAGGCAGGGATCCTGACGCCTCTGGAGCTGCTGCTTTGGCTTAGGATGGCTTTGGCTATTCTGGGTCTTTTATGATTCCACATGAATTTCAGGATGGTTTTTTCTAGTTGTGTGAAGAATGTCACTGATTTTGATGGGAGGGTCATCCTCTCTTGAACAGTTTTGAGAGGCCCAATGAGCCAAGCCTCGCACTGGGCTTGAGATAAAGGGACAACAAAGCCAGAAGACGTCCCCGTTCCTGTGGGTCCTCCGTCAGGGGAGCAGAAATTGGGTGGCACTTAAGGCCAGAAGATGTGGCCAGGGAACGTGGTGACGTGTGGAGAGAATACAGGACGCAGGGCCCTGGGCAGGCCTGAGGTCCAGGGAAGGGCTGACATGGAACACACAGGCGTCCGCAGATGAGGGTCAGCAGCTGGCAAGGGGAAGCCAGCCTGGGGCCCAAGAAGCCCTGGATGCCAAGGCCCTGTGGCGGAGGGTTCCGGGAACCACAGGCTGCAGGGCCTGGAGGCAGAGGGTGGCCGGAGATGCAGGGGGAAAGAGCAGGGGAGTGGTGAGTCTGCATGGTCCTCACTGGGCCTGTCGTGGGGGTGGCACGATGAGCATTAGCAACTCAGCGTTCTGCTGGGGGTTCCCCTGCACCAAATGGCCTCCAGCACGTGCCCAATCCCCACTTCCTCTGTGGACAGCTGCTGTCCCTGCCACCAGGGGCCACTCTAAGGGGCACTAGTGCCTCTTGACCCATGCCCCGCTCCTCCGTGGGTGGGGTGCAGGCCCCGTGGCCTCTCCTGACTGCCCTGCAGTTCTCTGAGCCAAGTACACAGGCTCTGGGTCAACTCCCAACCCACCCCCAAGAACTTGCTGACCTTTGCTGAAGTCTGGCCTCTGGGGGACACCGCCCAGGCCCCCACATCCTCCCTCCTCTGCAAGGAGAAGGCAGGTTGCAAGCCCTGAGCCCAACAGAGCCCAGCTGCAAGTGGGAGGCAGGCCAGGCCTCACCTCCAGCGCTGGCTCAGCCTCAGGCGGTCCTGGGGCTCTGGCAAGGCCAACAAGCCAGCAGCCGTGCGGATGAGGGACGGAGAACCCACAGTGACCAGTTCTGGTGGCGAGAGACGCCCATAGGTGCAGCCTGTTCATCCTGCAGTTGTGTCAAGCACAAAGACGTCAAGGGGCCTGGCTCCCAGAGGGGCCGTTCACCACGGGGGCCGGGACTAAATCTGAAACCGCCAGAGTGCCGAGGAGCCCGTCCCAACCTTGAACGACTGGGTAAAAATGTCTTCCGTGTACCTTGCCACCTCCGGATCCTGATTCAGGCTCCCTGTCGAAGGACTCTAGATTCCATCTCCGGGCAGGACCCAGAAGGGCGGCCAAGAGGCCTGTCTTCCACCAAGGCGAAACACGCACCAAGACTAGCGGTTGAGCGGATTCGTACTAAGCTAG
The DNA here is from genome assembly GCF_902686445.1 of Sciurus carolinensis. Lineage (NCBI taxonomy): Eukaryota > Metazoa > Chordata > Mammalia > Rodentia > Sciuridae > Sciurus > Sciurus carolinensis. Next base: position 4,594,999 of record NC_062226.1, read on the forward strand.
TTTGGTTCTTTAATTGGCCAGAGGCCTAGAAACCAACTGGCAGGATGGAGCAGACAGATGGGATCCTATATGAAGCTCCTGACTCATTCAACTTAGAAAGAGAAGAAACCCTTATTAGTCAATGTTGCAAGGGCTGCAGCTTCACAGGCAGCCCCTCGTCCAGTCCGCTGGGGCTGCCTCACCCCCCCGGGCCCCCCGGCTTGGCCTGGCTCTGCCAGAGGTTCCTGCAGCTTGGGCTCCACGGCTGGGGCCCAGCCCCCTCGCTGTGCCCAAGGGCTGCTGCTCCGGGGTCCCAGGTTTCCTGTTCGCCCACCAGCAGACTGGGCCATGCCGGGGCTCCCACAGCCAGCCTCCGGGTCCCACCCTGATGAGTGCGAAGGGGCCTTCCCTGGGAGGCCATGCGTCCCACCTCCCAAGGTTCCTGCTTGTGCTTGGGACGTGGACGTCTTCCCGGCCCAGCAGGTGCAGCTGGTCTGTCGACCAAGCGACACTCACCAGGCTGCCTCTGCTCGCCAGTGCCCTCTGCCAGCCCCACGGCAGGCCCGTCTCCTTCCTGGGCTGGTGGGGGGTGCCTTCCAGAAGCCAGGGCCAAGGCCACAGGCCGAGTCGGGCACCCAGCCGAGGGACTTGCCTGGACCCCGGTCACCTGGAGTCTGAAATGCTTTGTCTCCCCAACATGCGCATACCTGCCCCATCCCGGGTGCTGCAAGGGGCGATCGGGGCCATGGGCGATGCAGGGAGCAGGTGAGATCCCGGAGGCCAGCCCACCGGCCAGCACATCAACCAGGCCTTCCGGCGTCCTCCCAGGGTACAGTCATCCCTTCTAGGGACGAGGAAAGTGAGGCTCCAGGCCGGGAGCTTGCAGAAGGTGGGGTGCTGCTAAGCGGCAGAGCGGGATTCAACTGGACCCTGTCCTCATGCCAGGCCACCTCTTCTCCAGCCCAGCTGGCCTGTGCCTGGGTGCAGGGTGCTGTTCCCTCCCAGGGGACCACGGTTCCTCTGCACCGAGGGCTCTGGGTGGCCTCCTCAGCCCCTGCCACGAGACACAGCAATTCTGGGTTTGCTTTATGTGAGGAAGCTGCGCCTTTTACAGCCACCAAGAAAACAGAACCGAGGCTTCGATTCACAGCACACAGCCTGGTTTTATGTCTCTCGCATTTTCAAGATCGTTTTCCTCTAGGAGCTGAGGGGCAGCCATGCAGCCCCTAGCCCCCCAGGAGGGATGTGGGAGATAGTTCTCCAACAAAACCCCAAGTCCTGCGGCTTCTCCCTGAAGCCTCAGAGGGTGAGCATCTTAAAGGGGCTTAGTGGACAGGGAGGGCTGGCTGGGAACAGTAGGGGTGGGAGGCCGGGGTCCTCTTTCCCTCCCGGGGAGAGGTTGCAACCCATCTCCCATCTCCGCAGCTGGAGGACCAGAAAACTGCAGTCCAGGGCGCCAGCTGAAGGCCTGGGGCCAGGCGAGCGCCCCACCCCAGGGCCCGCAGCCCTGCCCGGGAAGCCCTCCGCTCCCCACCCGGAGTTCCCAGCGCCTGCTTCCTGATCTGCAGCAGATCCATCCGGGTCAGCGCAGGCCGCAGGCCAAGCAGAGGGGCCACCGCTAACTACATGCTAATGAGAGCGGGGGCAATCAATCTCCCCTAATCAGGCAATCAATGCACTGCAGGTGTGTCGGATCCTGGCCGCCACGAGGGAGGAGGGGAGGGCGTGCGGGGGGAGGGGACGCGGGGGCGGGGCGGGGCGCGGAGCAGGGACGGGAGGGCCGGCTGCAAATTGAAATCGCTGCTCCAGGAAAAGAGAAGGAAAAGAAGACGGCATCTTTTTAATCAACGCTCAGAGCTGCGGCTGCTAATGAATTCAAGGTGCCCGGGAAGCCTGGGGCAAGTCTGGGTGGAGAGAAGCCGGAAGACGCCCTGCGCCCCGCTGCTCCTAGAGGCGGGGTTGGGGGAGCCCAGGAATCCAGGGCTGGAGCGGCCTCAGGGTCTCCAGCGACCTCTCCCTTCTGAGAGGAGCACCTGGAGCTCGGCAGGGAGGGTCTCCCCAGGTCAAGTGGGGGCCCCTCCACCCAGCTCTTCCCTCCCTCCCAGCTTAGGGCTGCTCTTAAAAGAGGCACACACAGACCCCTTTCCTGGGGCCTCCTTTACACCAGCTAGAGTTGGTTATTTATTGAGCACCTACTGTGTGCCAGGCTTTAGATGCAGCTGCACCTGGAATTCTTGGGGCCAGCCTCTACAACCTTGCTACTACCATTATTCCCATTTTATAGAGCAGATAACCGAGGTCCAGGTGGGATTACAGAATCCACCAACATTTCAGCCAGGTGGCAAATGGCACACTGTGGGGACACGGCCTCTCGGCCTCCAAACACTTCTCCCAGGAACCCCACAGTGGCTCTGGCTCCAAGGTCCTGGCTAGGACTCTGAAGGGCTGGCTCCTCAGTCCTTCCTTCACTCCCTGCCCTGCTCTGTCCCTTTTAACTTTGAAGTTTCAGCTCAGATTCAAGAGGAAGTTCCTTCCTTTCCAAAATATAAAGGTGCTGGCTTATGGAAGTTGTTCTTATTCTGTCCTTTACCTGCTGTGTGATAATAATCAAGTTGCTGGCTGTCTCTGGGCACAGCAGGTAATAATATGAGGCATGGCCCTTGTGATGGGTCCTTTCGGGCCTTTCTTACACCTCACTTAACCCCTCAACAGATGAGTCAACCCAGGCCCAGAGAGGTTAACCAACTTGTCCAAGGTCACCCTGCAAACCAGTGACCGCACTGTGTTCTGCTTCAGTCTGTGGTCTCAGTGCCAGCATGCCACCAGCCCTGAGAATCTGAGCAGCCCTCCTGGCCACCTGCTCTTTTTGCCACCTCTGGAGCTGCCAGATCGGGAAGCAAAGCGAAAAACTGGTCTGCGAAGGAGGCAGGGCAGATAGTGCTGGCTCAGGAATTCACGGCCTGGGAAACACCCGCCACCGCTCATTCCACCAGTTTGCTGTGGGAGAAAGAACCACCGGATGGGCGGAGACCACGCCCCCACGCGGAAGCCCCGCCCTCCCCTTGTCCCCAACCTCACCTGGGGACGCCCCTGCCCCTCCGCCCACATTCTGCCCCGCGCCGCGTGTGCACACGCTGGGGCTGGCCTCAGCCCCGGGCTCCAGGTTCAGGGAAAGCCCACCCAGGGCAGCGCCAGGCAAGGGAAGTGGACGTTGGTAAGGTGAGAGAGCATCTGGTCCCAAGGGCAGGAAGACTGGAAGGATGCTGGGGACCTCGGTCGACTGGGAGGACGCACTAGACCTCTGTCCAGGGGGACAGCCAGGAGCCACTGTGAGCTAAATTTAGTTCAAGTCCAACTTAAATTTGCTTCAGTTAAGTAGAGCTTGACATTCAGTTGCTCAGTAGCGGTACCCACATTCCACATACTGAGCCCTCACACCTTATGCACCAAGGCTGAGTCTGTGACCCACCAGCCACCCAGCTGCCAGCACTAACACAGAACACCGGGAAGTGCCGTCGTCCGTCTGTCTCCTAGAGTCGTGGGTTTCCTCTCCAGGGCTCTACCTCACTCTTCTCTCCACCAGAACCTTCTCTTGGCTTCTCTGGCATATGGCCCACTCTGACCACCAGCTCCAGCACTGCACTGCACTCAGCTCTTCTTGGGCCACAATCTCAAGACTGAAACCAGGAGAGAATGGCTCAGCCCAGGCCGCAAACGAGCATGGGTCTCTGGAAAAGCAGGCAGGGGGCCAGGGCCGGGGCAGGTCGTTTCCTGGGAAAGGATATTGAGGGTAGGGACAGTGAAGGGCAGTGGCACTGGAGAGTGGGCAGCTCTTGCTGAAGGGCCTGCTGTCCAGCAGCGGCAGGACGGAGGCACTCCTGACCACAAGCCTGCGGCAGACCTGGGGGTGCCTGGCTAGCTCCAGTTAACTCGAGCCCGAGTTTCCCGACCCGAGAGCTGGCGCCTTTCTGAGGCCAGCAGGCTGGCACCTCGCGGGCTGCCCAGGGCCTACCGTTTCCCCTCACTGGTGCCACCTCCTCTCCTGTGAGGGCAGCCCCCGCCATTCTGTAAGAGTGACATTGCCCAGGTGGCAGTGCAAGGTCACCAGGCCTGAGTGGCTGGGAAGCACCAGACCGGCCTGGGGACAAGCCTACTCCCTGGGTGTGCGGGGAGCAGCCGGGGCGGCCGAGTGTCCGGCTGGTCCCAGAACCGGAGCTGCAGGGGAGGCTGACAGCTAGAACCAACAGCCCAAATCTCAGAATCGGGGAAGGTTTCCTGCCATGTCATAGTGGACGCTATGGAAAAGAGGACCCGGCTCCACATGGTCACCCAGGACCCCAGACTCCTCCCAACCAGGGCTTCCACTGTCCCCCAGGTCGAGAGCCAGAAAGCCTCCTCTGCCAGAGCCTCAGCGGGCATGCCACAGGCCTCCAGGCCACGCGGGCCCCCACTCGTTCCTGCCACCGTGGCGCAAAGCACCGCGGACGACAGGGACAGGTGAGGGTCACTGTGTCCCAGTAAAGCTTCCTCTACGAATGCCCGCGGTGGCTGGGCTTGGCCTGTGGCCCTCATTTTCTGACCATTACTCTGGAGCCTTGGGCCCCCTTACTGGACCCTCTGCATCTGATGAGACAGGAACAGGAGGGTTATGGGGGTTTGCGGGAGGTTTGGGAGCTGGGCCTGGAAGTGGTGCACATGGCTTCCGTCCTGTGGCCAGAGCCCAGTGGCATGGTCCCATCTCTGCAAAGGAGGCTGGGAAATGTGGTTCTCTTGTGTCCAGGAGGAACAGTCTAGAAGAGGCTTCCCTCCTCCTGCCTCTGGTCTAAACTATAATCGACTCCCAGATCAGAGGCTTCCCTCCTCGTTCTTTGGACACACAGCACGAATGTTTTCCCAGCATGCTCCTGGAACTACTCCTCTCGTCAAACAACCCTGGGAGGGCCGAAGAAGGTCCCATGGGGTCCAAAGTGGCTCCACCCACGGCTGACCTCGAGGCCCCGCCACCTACGATGGGGTAGGTGGTCGCTGGAATCCCCAGCCCACGCCTCTAGAGCAGCTGGCCTGGGTCAGCCCCCAGTTCAACAGCTACGCGTGGGCGATGTAGCCACAAGCCAGGCCCACCTGGACCCGTCCCCGGGCACCGAGCCCTCCATTCTTTTTTATTTAGCTCCCTTTGTTGTCCCTTGCTGTGAGCCCAGGTCTGAGCTGAGGACTTCAGACCCCTCTTCATTTCCCCAAGAGCCCTGGGAGGTGAGGCGGTGGCAGATTGCACCCGGCTCCCCACCCACGGCCCCCTTTGCCAGGTGACTTAGTAGTTCCTTTCCACGCTCACCCTGGAATCCTCCGGGAGGCTGCCTCTGGCTGAGGGATGTCCAACTCATGCTAGGGGCTCAGAGTCGCCAGGGGGCTGGCAGACCCTCTCGCCCACCCGCCATCCCCAGGGCAACACGTCCTGCGGAGAAGGGAAGGCCGGCGGAGCCGGGTCACACCGGACAACAGCCAACTGACCCCATGCCTGGGAGTGGGCCCAACCAAGCCCTGCAGAGCTGGGACCTGCTGCCCACCCCCAGATGAGTCCAGGTGCACGCCACTGCGACCTGGGGGTGTTTGCTGTGCAGCACGATTGTGGCAGGGATGACAGACGCGCTCTGCTTCTCGGCATTCTGAAGATGCAGACGGGCCAGGAGATGGGAAGTCCGTGAGTGACAGCCAGTGAGTGACAGGCTTCCATCTGCCCTGTGTTTCTAACCATGCGCCCGTTAGATCACCAGCTCCCTGCCCGCCAGGCTTTTGTCTGAGCGTGGTGACACTTCTAATGCTGCCCGGCATGCAGGAGATGCCAGTGTTTGTCGAGTGAAGGAATGAAGGAAGGAGCCTGCTTTAGGCTGGTGGGGACGGAGGCTCTTCCCGCTCTCAGCACGAGGGTGGGGACCTTCCTGCAGTGGCGCAGGGAGGAGCCCACTAACCCGGCCTTCACAGCTCCCCCCGCAACAGGAGGCTAAAGTCAAGGCAGACATAGGGACACGTCACCACTGTCACTGCCAGCAGCCAGGGAGGGGCAGAATCAAAGGCAGAGGAGGGCAGGGTCCGTGAAAGTCCCTAGGCTCCCTGACATGATGACCGCCCCCTTGAGGAAGACGCAGGGAAAGACTGCAGGACAGTCGGGGACGTGGGTCTCAGGGCAGGGAGGCTGCTCCTTGGTACAGGCCAGTGAGTGACAGGCTTCCATCTGCCCTGCGTTTCTAACCACACGCCCGTTAGATCACCAGCTGCTGCAGGACCAGAGCTGCCCGGGGACACCACCAGGGGAGCGTCAGGACAGGGAACTTCGCCAGGCCTGCAGGAAGCCCCCGACACCTGAGTCTCTACCAGCTTCCCCGGGAGCCCGGCCCTGCCCAGCTGCTGGGCTCAGAGCTGCTCAGAGGAAGGGCGTTTCCTCCCTGGCTGGAGTTTGGCGCGCGCACACGCACACACACACACACACACACACACACAAATCCAGCAGATTGACTTTCACTTATCTCCCCATCCAGCGCCACGCGTCAGTGACCTTACGATGACGCTACGTTCCTCCTCCTGGGCCCTGGAGAGCGCAGAGGCATGTGCGCCCATCACCCACACAAACCCTTCCTGATGGCCAGCGTGACCCCTGGGTGGTCAGAGGTTTGCTGATGCCCTGATAGAGCAAAGCATTCACCAGAGAAGGGGTGTCTGGGACCCACGGCCTCAGAAAACCCCAGAGCCCCAACCCGAACGTCCCTCTTGTGTCTGGGGGGGGTCTGGGCCATTTTCGGAACACGCCAGGGTCTTTCTGAAAGCCCGGAAGCTGCTGCCGCTGTCCGTGGGCTCCTGGGTGGGGCTGAGGCTCGGAACCCTCATTTTACTTTACCTTCTCTCTTTTTTCTTTCCCTCTTTCCCTTCCTTTCTTTCTCCTTCTTTTGGTGGAACCAGGGCCTCAGCTCGCTAGGCAAGCCCTCTACCCTGCACGCCTCCCCACGGAGCCCTGATCTTCTTTCTGGAGCTCCTGCCCAGTCCCGTGTCAGCTCGTGCTGTGCTTACGAATTCCTGACCCAGTACTCCTCACGGTGCACCGTATGCAGTGGGCACTCAGTAAGTGCTTGTAGAAATTACATGACTTCCGTGGGTTGTGAGTGTCATGAGAACAGGAGAGGAAGGCAGCCCTCTGGCCAGCACCTGGTAGAAATCCTCTCCGTCCCCAGTTTTTCCTCCCTTGCTTCTTTGGGGACACAGTGTCACCATAAGTAAACTGAAATCCAGAGTGGTTTTCAATTATGGGTCATCGCCCTGAGTCAGAGGGACTCTGAGGCCCAGCAGACCTTTGCTGGAGCCTGGCTCCCAAGTGTGCATAGCCGTGGGCAGGACTCAGCCCTCTGTGCCCCTGTTACAGCAGCAGCAACAGGATCGGCTGCACACTTCGGGCGCCCCTGGGGAGCTGCGAATGAGAAGGACCAGTGCCCATCAGTGCCGCCGCTGATCCTCAGGCACAGCGCAGCCCCGCTCTGCTGAAAGGAGGCAGAGAAAGCAAGAACCAGGTCCCACGGGAGCTTGCAGCTCGTGGGGAGAAAGAAAGCTCACAGAGAATGTCTTGCTCGCCCAACTGAGCACCAAAGTCAGCAGGGGGTCAGCGGAGCCAGAGGGCAGAGTGGGCTGGCGTGGCAGAGACAGGCTTCCTGGAGAAGGAGACACTGGGGAGGGGACTCACGATGGGCAGATGACATGGTGGAGGGGATGAGACCAAAGGCCTGGGGCTAGAAGGACCTGAGGCTGCAGTGGCCTGCAGAGAGCTTCCGGGCAGGAGGAGGGAGAGTGAGCACAGGTCCTAGGTTTGGAGACCGACGTGGATTTGACTTGCTACTCGGGTAACATGGGGTGTGGGGGAGGGAGAAGAGTGGGGTTTCCAAGGAGGGGGTTGATTTTGGTGACTGTGGTCACATGAAAACAGAGCCTTCCCACACTGGTCCAGCAGCTGTCCTGTCTGACCAGCAGCCTTGCTCTAGCAGTCACCTGATCTCTGTCCCCACTAGCCTGCCTCTTCCCTCCCTGGGCTCAGGATTCCTAAAAGAAGGTGGACAGGTTTCCGCAGCACCCGGTGCAGGCAGGTCCTCTTAGGTCCACTGGCAATTGCGGTTCAGCACCATGGACAGTGCCAGGGACCTAACGGACTCCATAAAGGCGTGGCGAGCCCTGCCCAGGAGCCGCGTCCCTCTCCTCCTGAGCCCACTCTCCCGCACACCCTGGCATTCCTGGCAACCCAATTCCGAGCCTCCCAGAGGCCAGCTGATACGATCTGCCCCGCCGGTTCCACAGGTGTGTTGGGTGTCCTGTGGGGCCAGGCGTTGTACTTACCCACCAGTGGGCATGGGACCCAGGACACCTGGTTGATGTCCAGCCACTGTGCACTCTCCTGAAGTTGCCCTGGGTCCACTGCTCGTGGGACAAGCAACTCCGAAGAGAGGGACGCAGGGATCTGGAAGCCAGCCGCTGGGCAGTTGCACCCTGCCAGTGCTAAGGCAGCTGCTGTCCAGGGCACCTCAGCCCCGGAGGCCAGCCCTGGATGCACACGATGGCACTGGAGTTGCTCCTCAGCCGTGTTCCCCAAGCCACAGCTGAGACGTCACAGAGCAAGGCCCCACACGGCTCCTCCTCCCTTCCCCTCTACAGGACCAGCACAGCCTCCTATTAGGTGGAATCGCCATTTCCATGGATCGACAAGTGGCCGTGTATCAGAATGGCAGGTGGCTCAGCCTGGTGTTTCCCCTTCGAGGGCACCCTTCCTCCTGTGAGGAGTCTACTTCCTCCCACAGATGTCCGGCCACCAGGGCTGGTCAGCAATGACCTTCCCTGTGCCTGGCAGGCTGGAAAGAGCTTCCCTTCCCTGGGGAACTGCCTGCTCAGAGGTGGCCCCACGGAACCAGCCCAGACTGCGTGACCCTTGCCGCGGCTAATGGACCCAGGTCACAGAGAGGAAGGAGGCTGGTGAAGTAATCCTGGATCTGGAAGGCTGCCTGGCGTGAGCACGCGGCTTCATCAGAACGTTTATGGAGGGGATTAATCAGGAGTCTCGGCGGAGTGGCCACTGGTGGGGGAGGGGTGCCCCATCTCAGTAATCAATGCTGGAAAGAATCCTGTGAACAGTGCGGTCAACATGCAGCCCGGGGGCTGGAGAAGGCCACCAGAGAGTAGGACCAAGACAACAGCCCATGCGCCTCTGCAGCGGCAGAAGAGAAAGGTTGCTGCTTTCCTTCATCATCCATTCACCCATTCATTCTCCCCTCCGCCCACGTGCTGGGAGCTGGGACTGTAGCAGTAGCCAGGGGACAGGCATTACCCTGCCTTTGTGGAATGAGCTGCAAAGACATTAGAATCAGTCTGTGAAGGTCCTGAGCTCCTCCCACGGCCCTGCCCTCGCTTGCACGTGATCATCATCATATCCTGAGGCTTTACTGCGCCGGGCACAGTGAAGCTCTCCCAGTGAACCCTGGCAATAATGTGGGGAGTCAGAGTCGTGGTCTGATATGGCAGAGAGGAGAGGGAAGGAACTCGTGGTGACCTGGATTTGAGTACAGGGCCCACTCTCTGGGCCCCGCTGATGTACTGCTTTTCTAAGGGAACAAGACTTATGCTTTGACAAGCCCCTGGGGTCCCCCGGCCTCCGTCCCTGTCCCTCCTGGTGCCCAGTCCTAACACAAGCCTCCCTGCCTCCTCTCACTTCTGCTCGACTGGAGGATCACTGAGAATGGAGTGATCTATGGGGACTGTCCTTCTTGGAAGACCCAAGAGGGGACTCTGGTGGCTGAGCAGGCAGGGAGGGAGGGACTCTGGCCAGCATGCCTGTCCTCAGCCCCAGTGTCCTCCCAGTCCTGTCCTGAGAGCTTCCTGGGAGGGACAGGAAGAGCAGCTGCCCGTGATGCAGACACACCACCTTTAGTAAGGGGCTGGCCTCTGGGATTTGCCCTCCCAGCCGTGAACACGGTGCCCGGCCAGCTGAGCCGCAGGAGTCTTCCAGTGCTGGCCGCGTTCCGGGCTGCCTAGCCACCGGCACTTGGACCCAGGCAGGCAGCACAGCATGGGGGCTGGGTCCCCCTCTCCCTCCATCCTCCCGGGCTGTCCAAGGGCCTACCACCCTGCCGTCCACCCTGCCTTGGTGGTGGACGCAGCAGGGAATAGCCGACCCAGTCCCTGTGCCCCAGAACCGAACGTGTAACCAGAAAGAGACGTGGGACGGTCACAGAGACGGATTACTCGGAACTGCGATGAATTCTCTGCAAACAGACCTGGGAACAAGGAAGAGCGAGTCTGCAGTGGGTGTGAGCGTCCCTCCGAGTCCACGTCCACCTGGAGCCTCGGAATGTGACCATATTTGGAATCGGGGTCTTTGAAGATATGGTTTAGATAGGGATCTCGAATTGAGGACCTGGATTAGGGTGATAGGGTGGGCCCTAGACCTCATCATGGTGTCCTTTTAAGAGACTGAAAGGGAAAGACACAGCTAAACAGAGAAGAGGCCACGTGAAGACAGAGGCAGAGATCCCAATAATGCCAGGGAGGCCGGGGATGGCAGAAGCCGCCAGAGGCTAGGACACAGCAGGGGACATACTGTCACTGAACCCCCGGAGGGAACCAACCATGCCAACATCTTGGTTTTGGACTTCTGGTTTTAGAACTGTAAGAAAATAAATTTAAGTTGTGAGCCATTCGATTTACACAGCCCTTTGTTCCAGCAGCCCTAGGAGACAAAACAGCATCAACGCCGTGGTGGTCTGGGGAGTCAAGGAAAGCCCCCTCTAGGAAGTGACATTCAATCAGAGGCCTGAGCAGGATGGATACCTAGGAGTGGACAGCTGAGCCCATCCTAGACAGAAGGAATTCGTGCAAAGGCCCTGAGGCAGGAAAGAGGACCCGAAGGAAGGGCCCAGGGGGCTGGGATGCTGGAGAGGAGGAGATACCAGGCGGGTCCTGAGAGGCGGGCAGGGGAGGACTTTCCACTGAGACAACGGATGCTGCTTCTGGTCAGGAATACAATAGACCCCAGCCAGGGGACCCCAGTCTTGCTGGTCTCTGCCCCAGCCACCTGAGGGGCTGGTTTTGTGTGTGCCTGGGGCGTGCCGCTGGCCCCGAGAGCCCTGCGCCTCCTGGCACATTGGCGCCTCACCCCTCCCCATCCCTGCGTCATCCTGGACAAGCCCCTGCCACATTCTTGTCAGCCCCCATGCCTGTCCCTCGAGCTCGTCACGTTGAGGGCGGCTTTCATTCCCGTGGTCTCCTCAGACTGAATTAAAGCAGCATTTCCATGGAGCGTGTCCGATGCGCCCAGGAATCCCACGTCTCTGGTGACTTCATTAGCTCCCGCGCCTGCGGACGTCCCAGCTGGAGCTCCCGCCCCTCCCTGCAGCGGCCTCATTAGCCAGGAGGATGAGCCGCTTAGCACCCCATTACCCCGCGCCCCTGCGCCTTTCATCTCAGCCCTTCTCTCCGCTGGCCCCTCGGCTCTCTGCCTCTCCACGTGGTCGCCAGAGGGCTGTGCTCAGTGACTTCTCCCTCTTGCTCCCTCTCTCTCCGCTTCCCTTCCTGGTCTCTCCTGGCAGTTGTGGGTCAGAGGACTTGGAGGTCTGGAACCTTCTTTAGGGCGTGCACAAGGCCCACTGGCTCGGGAGCCTGCCCAGGGCCCCACTGGGGGACCCGGCCATCTTGGGGATTCCCAGGAGGGCCTCCGAGCACCTCTGCAGGCCCGTCAGCCATGCCACCTCCTGGCACTGCACTGCGCCACTGCTGTCCTCACTCCTGCCCACGAGCCTGCCCCAAGACCTCCCTCTTGCCACCAGCTGCTGGGTTCCTGCCAATGGAGGACGGGGGCCTCTAGACTGCCTGTTCCCAGATACCCCAGGCCCAGGGACCCGCAGCAGCTGGGGAGCAGCCCGCTCCAGAGGCCACCAGCTGCCTCACGGCCTGCCTCCCTCTGCTCTCCCGGGGGTTCAGCCACCCCAACACAAAAGCTGCCGTGCACGTGGACGGGCAGGGTGTGGGGAGGGCAGCCAGAGTGCCCTGAAGCTCCGTCAGTGCTGCACAGACGTGGAAACAGACCCAGGCAGAGCTGGAGGCAGGAGAGGCCCGGAGCCCCGGTCACCGCAATCCCGGGGAGCCTCTGTGTGGCTCAGCGTGTCTGAGGCCGCCTCCCACTGGACCAACTTGAGCCAGCAGGTACTGGGTGCTTCCCTGGCGCCAGGCCCGCGCTGAGCTGGCTGTCTCCGTGACCTGAACCTGGGAGAGAGGTCGTAGCAGGCAGAAGGGTGGGCAGAGCTCGGGCTGCTGTGGCAGCTGCTCCCGGGCCTCTGTGTGAAGGTCCCCGAGCTCCCGGCTCCTCTCCTGCCTTCGGGGAGCTGCAGGAGACACAGAGACTCCGTACAGCTGCCCCAGGGCCAGCCAGCCCGTGGCCTCACTGTGGAGTCAGCTCTGCGGAGGGGTGGGTCTGTCGGAAAGGCCTGCGCATCTTGCCTCTGCTGCTCACAGGCTGTGCAAGTTGGAGCAAATTGCTTTGCCTCTCACACCCTCAGTTTAATAATCTGTAAAATGGGAATGACAGCGGCACACACACACACACACACACACACACACACACACACACACACACTTTGTTGTAAGGTGAATCCCTTGGGCAGTGGCTCAAAGCCTGACACACAGCACCATCCAAAGGCTCTCGGTGACAGTTCCTGGCACAGTGGCCCACAGGGAAAATGGGGTAGAGCCTGCAGAGGAGGGGAACTGGCCTGACCAGAGCTTCGTGCAGGAGCTGGCATCTGGCTGGGCTTGGCAGGACCCAGGGGTTTCCCGCAGGTGGGCACCTGAGTCCAGCTGCTGAGGAGGTGGGTGCAGGGGCAGGGTGTGGTCCGAGCACTGCTCCCAGCGCAGCACATCACTGGGGTCCTGGTGGCGGCCTGTATCAAGGCTGCCGAGGTGACCAGGGGGTGCTCTCTACACAGAAGCCGAGGCCAAGGGCATCCCCGGGACACAGTAATGGACAGAGCAGCCCCTGTACTCAGGGAAAGAGGACGGGCAGTCCATAGCCAGGGGGCCTGACGCCCCATCTGGGAACCCCCAGCCAGGGCGCCCCACTCCTCAGCTGTTGAGCCAGTGACCCAGCAGCCCCTTCCTCTCCCTGCAGAGATGGCTGCTCTTGGGCGTTTTGGTTGGAAGCTGCAGCGGAGCAGGGACGTAATGAGCCAGCTTGCCTTCGCCGCCCTCTCCCAGGGCTCCGGGAGGCCAATTAAACCTGTGCTAATCCACAGAGCAGAGCCGCTGGCTGCGGCAGGATGGTCTCCGCGCTCCGTAGTGGAGGGGAGCTGGCGCCCCACCCCGCTCACACACGAGCGCCTCCTGGGGCAGACTTGCCTCCCAGAACACGGGCAGCTGCAGTTGTGCAGAGTGAGGCGTCCAGCCAGCCGTCCACTCGACCAGTGCCCAGACAGGGGTGCCTCGGCCCCAGACACTGGGGGTGTGGCAGAGGAGGAGGACCCAGCCCTACCCGCTCTCTTCTAGGGGGAGGCGGTCGGTAAATGGACTGTGGAGCGTGTTAGGGGCCCACGCCTTGGAGAGGAGAGGGCTGGTGGGTCAGAGGTGTGGGCGCCGAGTGGAAGAGGGGCTTGGAGGGATGGCCTCTGAGAAGGTTCTTGCAAAGGCCTGAAGGAGGCCAGCGGCTGAAGAGGGGGTTCAGAGCAAAGGCGTCACAGGGCCTCCCAGCTTCCTGTCAGTGCCCTGCGATTGCCGTACAAATGACACAGACTGGTGTTTAACGCAGCACAGATTTATTCTCCATACAGGACCCAGGAGTTCAACCAGGGCAGCGCTGGCCAGGCTGGTTCCCCGGAGGCTCCAGGGAGGGCCTGCTCCAGGCCTCCCTCCCGACTCCCAGTGGCCGTCAGCTCCTCACCTGGAAGGCGAGGTGCCAGTCTCGCCTCCGCCTTCCCTGGGCGCCTCCCCTGTGTCTCTGTGCCTCTTCTATTGTTTGCCCCAAGGACACTGGTCATTGGATTTAGGGTCCACCCCGATCCAGGATGTCCATAGGAAGCAGGGGATAGTCTTGAACACGACTTTAGGGCCAGAGTTCTACCCTTAGCTCGGAGGTGTTCTTGGTTGTGAGTTCCGTTTGACCTTGAGCAGACTGAGCTCCCAGGCAAGAGGAGAAGGTGAAGGTGAGGAGGGTCCCCAAGTGTCCCCTTCCTGGGGTCCTGAGCTAAGCCCCCCACTATGTGGACTAGCATTTACATAGTCCCAAGAGGCAGGGTGTGGACACCCCCATCCTGCATCTCAGGGCTCGGGGAGACCCGTGCATTAGTCAGTGTTCTCTGAAGGAACAGAACCAGGAGCTCTGTAGATGGAGGCAGCTGGGAGGGGATTTGTTAGGGACGTGGCTCGCCTGACTGTGGAGCCTGAGGAGTCCCATGACTGGCTGTCTGTGGGCTGAAGACCCCAGGATGCCGGTGGGTGACTCAGTGCAGGTGCAAAGACCTCAGAACCGGGGCTGGCCCAAGTCCTGAAGCCCCAGGGCTGAGAGCCGGGGTACTGAGGCCCAAGGCTCTGGGAGACACCTCAGCCACCGCGGGCCATCCTGCCCCCACATGAAGGTCCTTCCCGCCCTCTCTCCCCTAGAATGGCCGAAGCACCTATTGGTGAGGACGGAGCCCCTGGAAGGGCGGTCACTCTTGTGGGCACACTCTGGGGAAGGTCGCAGGTGCCCACCCTCGAGTGCTCGCCTGCCCCAGGCCACAGGGACTCCCTCTGACTGCCCACTCGAGACCCGTGGAAACGTGTGTTCACGGAGCGACTTGCTGAGATGCTCACACAGCTGCCTACAGAGCTGCTGAAGCCCCCAGCGACCCCCAGTGCCCATCCACAGGGAGGGGCTGTGCCGGCCGTGGCCTGTCCCTGATGCCCGTGGTACCACCAAGCTAGAAGAGGAAGGGTCGTGACCCACACGGCGTCAGGGCTGACCCAGAGGACGTCCAGTGAGCGTGTATGGTTCACCTACAGGAGACACCAGAGCGGGCGACCGAGCCCACGTGATCAAGACCAGAGGGGCAGAGGTGGGTCCCTAGAGAGAGTGATGGGAAGGGCGGGCCCTGGTCTGCGGCGACAGGGGCACAGAACTTACTGAAAAGAACCCAGATCTGGGCACGGGGCTGAGGAGGAGCCCAGGGTCAGGGCACCTCCCAGCAGCGTGAGGCCTGGGTTCGGGCCCCAGGCCTCCAAAAGAGAAAGAAAAAAGACCCGGGGAAAGGAGCTGGGGGCTGGCTGGGTCCCAGCTGTCCCTTGGGCCTTTCCTAGGGGTCCTCCCACCTCACCCCAGTCGGGGACACCTTCATGTGTCCCCGCGAGCCTCTCCTCCCCGGCCCCAGGGTGCCCCTTGTGGCCACAGCGGGGTGCTGCGCCGTCTTCATCCGCCTGTCCCCAGCCCAGCAGGGCTCCTGCTGCCTCTGTGGGCTCCGGAGTCGCTGTCGGAAGAGACAGAAGAGGGAATAACTGCTCTGCCTTTGTATCTGGTGCAGCTACGTGTTTACGTCTTCAAGTTCTATTCCCACCCTGTTCATGTCCGCCTCTATTAAATCCATACAATCCCTGAGCTCAGCTTCTCGCCTGCCTGTGTCCTGGGCTCTCCAAACCTTCCTGAGTTCCCGGAGGTGCGCATGAAGGTGGGAGAACCACGCAACCAGGTCCTCAGGGTCCCTGCAGGGTGACGGGCCAGCGGCCCCACCGGGCCCCCGCCAGGCCAGCCCATTCTCCTGCCCCGTCCTCTGCCCCGGCTCTCAAGGATCACAGGAGCCCAAGGATTCCAGGTTCCAGCTGGGAACCGAGACAGAGCTGGGTTCCAGGTGCGAGTCACTCATGCTCCCCAGTCCTCCAGTTGCTCATCTGTGAAAGGGGGTAATGCTAGTGCCAGCCTTGCTGGGGCATCAGGGGCCCAAAAGGTTCTGTGCATGGAGCACCACGCCTGGGCTCCAGGGCACTGACTGACCTGGCCCACCTGTGCATCCCCAGAGGTTCTGAAAGGTGAGTGGGTCTCCCTGCTAGAAGCAGGCAGCCCCGGCAGGCCGTGAGGCAGCCCTGGCAAGAGCCGCTCACTGCCCACCAGATGGCCACAGTCCACTTCAGGTGGCTCTGTGTTGGAGAATCCTTGTCAAGGTCAAGACTTGTCTGTTTCCCAAGCACTCACCTACGCCAGCGTCAGGTCTGCATTTGGGGTGACGGGCACTGTCGGCTCCTTGGCCTGCAACTCCTCAGCCTCTCTTCGGATCTGACCTGCATACCTACCTTTTAAATGTCTTGGTTCAAGAGATGGGCGCCTTCTCCAGTTGCATGAGCAAGGCTCGTAGTCCTGCAGGTGGGTGTGAAATTTATAGTCTTGGAAGTCAAGAGCTTTGGTTATAGAGTCCGTCAAACCCAAGTTCAAATTCTGGCTCCACCATTTCCTGGCTGTGTGGCCAGGGGAAGGTATTTGAA
This sequence comes from Sciurus carolinensis, assembly GCF_902686445.1. NCBI lineage: Eukaryota > Metazoa > Chordata > Mammalia > Rodentia > Sciuridae > Sciurus > Sciurus carolinensis. Next base: position 4,611,490 of record NC_062226.1, read on the forward strand.
CTCTCTGAGTGTCCGTGTTCTCATCTATAAAATAGGTTTAATAACAGTACCAATCTCATGGTCTTGTTGCGGGGGCCTCCCTTCTAAACCATTCAGTTCAGGACCCACTCCTGGTGAGGACTCAGTCCATGGTAGATAATAACACTCCAGATGGCAAGAAGCTGCTCTCCATGAGGGTCCTGGGGACAGGCTCACCGGGGCTCTGGGGGTTCACTGAGCTGTTCCAACCCCACCCCACACCAGCTGTCAGAGGCCTGTGCAAGCTCATCCCTGTGGAGGGGAGGACCCCAGTACCCAGAAGAGCAGTTCTGCAGGGAGGGAGGGCTAAAGACTCGGAGAGCGATCAATACATTATTTAACAGCAAGAATGCAAATGAGGAGAAATTAATGAAGGCGCCCCCCCGCCCCTGCCTCCCCACCCCCACTCCTCCCTGACTCCGCCATTGCTGACAAATTCTCTAGAAAATATCAAAACAGCCTCCGGCTGGAACCTGCCACAGTGATGCACCGTTATCTATTATTGATGCAAACCTTGACAAGCTCTTTAAGGAAGAGGAGCACAAGGAGAGCTGCTAATCTGTGTTTAAAGGGGTAGGCGCTCGTTTCCCCCTCCCCAGGGCTGGCCAGCCCCGGAGCGCCTACCCGCCCATCTGCCCTAGGACAGGCCCGTACCTGGCCAGCACAGGGGACCCGAGGGAGCGGCCAGGAGCAGGACTCGTGCCTTTCACCCATTTTCCCTTGGACGTGCCTCGGTTTCCCCGTTCAGGCACTTTCCAAGGTCAGTTATCCTGCAGCATGGCCTGGGGACAAGGCAGGAGTCACAACATGGAACCAGAGAGGGCTGCCTCCTGCCTCTGTCAGAGGAAGGACTTGCAGAGCAGTGAAATGCTTCCTGTTGGTTAGACAGTGGTGGCTCCTGTCTTCACACATTTGTCCAAACCCAGGGAGTATCCCACACCAGGAGTGACCCCTTATGTGCACTATGGACCGTGGGGAAGATGGCGAATCCCTGGAGGCTCACCATTGTAACCCCGCTGTGGGAGTGTTAACAATGGGTGACGCTCTGCACCTGTGGGAACAAGGGGCAGGTTGAAAAGCTCTGCACTTTCCATTCAACTTTCCGCAAACCTAAAACCACTCTAGAACGTCTGGCCAGGCACAATGGCACACACCTGTAATCCTCGCAACTAGGGAGGCTAAGGCAGGAGGACGGCAAGTTTGGGGCCAGACTCGGAAAATTAGGGAGATTCTGTCTCAAAACATTAAAAGGGCTGGGGATGTGGCTCAGTGGTAAAGCACCTCTGGGTTCAATCCCCAGTACTTAGAAAAATAAAGTCTATTTTTTGAACACCTTTTTCAAAGTTGCAAAACCCATGCATTTAATTTTGTGTGCTTGAGACTGGGATGTAGCTCCCTGGTAGAGCCCATCCTAGCATACATGAGGCCTTGAGTTTGAGCCCCAGCATGGCAAAAAATAAGACAAAATAAAAATTTTAAATAAGTCAAGTCAGGGCCCCTGACCCACCCAAGAGCTCTCCAGGCCCCACTGCGCTTATTTAAGACTCATTCCTCAGATGCATGGGTTTTTCTTTTTTCATCATTTAGCAGGGTGGAAATGGGGACATTTGGAAGGGGCAAAGGGGGACAGGGTGGAGATGGACCTTGTAAAAAGTACAATTTGACAAGAGGCAGCCAGACAAAAGGAGGGTGGACAGTATTTAACAAGAAACATTGAAGCCACAGAACTGTCTGGGGCCGTTCAGTGTGGGGGCCACACCTCATGGGACTTCTGGTTTGGCAGAGGAGTTTGATGGTAAGCAAGTCTCACTTGCTTAAATTTAAAGCAGTCATAAAAACTTCAGAGAAACAAGAGCTCCCAGACTTGCTGCTGTCTTACAGCAGAGGATCACAATGGGTAACGATTGAGAACCAGGGGGCCACAAACCCAAATGCCTTTATGGAGCCAACCAGGTCACAGAAATGACAGAAGCAGGAAGGTAATCAGGAGCAGTGGGGACTGTGGCAAACTGGAGACACAGGCTCAGGTTTAAAAAAGCAGCTTCCCCTGAGCCCCAGTCACCCCTCTGTGGAGGAATTGAGTCCACTGTGGTCAGATCTTCCCCTTTTAAAAAAATATTTTAATTTTATTTTTATGTGGTGCTGAGGATTGAACCCAGTGCCTCACTCATGCTAGGCAAGAGCTCTACTACTGAGCCACAACCCTAACCCATCTTCCCCTCCCCCCTTTTTTAAAGGTACAAAGTGAATTTGAATACAAGATTTTGCAATATTATATTAACAACTAATTATTTCTTTCTTTCTCTTTTTCTCTTTTGGTACTGGAATTGAACCCAGGGGCACTTAACCACTGAGTACATCCTCAGCTCTTTCTGTGTTTTTATTTAGAGACAGGGTCTTGCTAAGTTGCTGAGGCTGGCTTTGAACTCACAATCCTTCTGCCTCAGCCTCCCGAGCTGCTGGGATTACGGGTGTGCACCACTGCGCCAGGCTGTCTAATTCTTACTTTCTGAAGCAGTGTACAGACCAGACAAAGCCTGTGTGCAGACTGAACCCTGCCTGAGCGTGACGGAAGGGGAACTGAGGCCTGAAAAGGTTTGGTGATGTCCACAATCAGCCACCTGGTCCTGCAGCTTCAAGCAGTTCAGTATGTCTTCCAACCACGCAAGAGGAGTTTGGGTCTGCAGCCCACAGTGGGAGGATCACCATGCATTGGTACTTAAACGTCCCAGCTCTCTGCCCCACCCCTACGTGCTCTGTCTCATGAAACCTCCACATGAGCACTGTGGGGCAGGCGCTGCTCTTCCCCTTTGGTCAACGAGGAAATGGAGGCTCAGAGAGATCAAGCACCCTCCCAGGGTCACACAGCTGCAAGAAATGGACCAAGGCCCTCTTGCAAAGGCAGGAGTTTTCCTCCTTGGGTCCCATGTAGCATCCGTTCACTCTAAGATGGAGACAGGGGAGAGCAGGGCAAAAGAAAGTGGAATCACTTGCCTGTGACTTCTCTCATTGCCTCAGACTTGGCGGCATAAAACAGCACAAATGCACTATAGTTCTGGAGGAGTCAGAAGCCTGAAAACCAGGTGTCAGTGGGCTGCGCTCCTGGTGATGGCTCAGGGGGCGGACAGGCCTGCGGTCCTCGGCTCCAGCCCTTCCTCCATCTCCAGAGCCAGCAGGGCCACACCTTCTGATTTCTCTACCTCTGACCTCTGCTTCCCTTGCCACCTGTCCTTCTCTAAGTACGACCCTCCTGTCTCCCTCTTGTAAGGACCTCTGTGGTTCCACTGGGCTCACCCTGATAACGCTGTGAATCGCCCAGCTTGACATCCTTAATTTAATCACATCCGCAAAGTCCCTCTTGGCACATCAGGTGGAGCAGTCACAGACCAGACTGGGCCGTGGATGCCGTTGGTGGGGAGCGCTGTTTTCTTGCCCGTGACTGTCTTCCCTGCAGACCAAGCTCACCACCACTGAACAGCAGGCACGGAGAGGAGACTGAAGCAGAATCTTCCAGGAGAAGCTCGACTTCAGTGAGTGGCTGAGAGGAGCACATTCAGGAGGCAAATCCCAGCCACCGCTGAAAGCAGCTCAGGAAGAACTGGGGAGAGGTCTGGCCCCCCACCCTGTGAACCCTATGCCAGTGTCAGGGTGAAGCCCTTTATCGAGTTATCCCTGGCCGGCCCTGATGGCACATCTCCCTGCGGATGGGACTGTTACCTGGACCCGGCTTTCCCTGTCCCACCAGTAGCCCGGGTTGGAGACCCAGGGGCTGCTGCTCCTCGGAGTCTAGCGGCGTGTTCCTGGGGGCTCTGGGAACCACAGGGGCAGGGCCACACAGCTGCCCTCCAGTGGTGGCCACATGGCTCCACCGCCCACAGCTTCACTCAGGACTCACTGATCAAGCGCCTCCTCTGGGCCAGGCCCACGCTGGGTGCTCGGACGCAACTGGAGCACAGGCAGGTGGGGCCCGTGCCCTGGCTGAGCTGTCCCCTGGCACAGAGATGGGCATCAAGCACACTGGATCACAGGAGAGAAAAGCACCTCAGGGACGTGGCATCTTGAGAGGAGGGCGCCTTCTGGAAGCAACGGCGTGTGAGGTGCAGGAAGAGGAGGAGAAGTGAAACCTTGAAACCACACTGGCTTGCTCGCCTGGGAGGTCATCAGTCCACGGCACGGCCCCGACCTCTGAGCCGCGGGTGCTGGCCCCATCTCCTGCCCTGTGGTCCCCTCTCTGCTCATACTGGCACCCTTCCGCCAGGGCGGTGCGGCTCTCGCACTCCACTCTTCTGCTGCCAGGCGTCCTGACTGGGGCCCAGAGAGCCGGGCGGGGACCTGCGTGCAAGCTTCGCAGGGGGCCCCGAGGCCTGGGAGCTGTCCAGGGTGCGATGCCACCGTGGCCCGAGGCGCACGTCCCACGCCGGCCCGTGGTGGACAGTGGGGAGGAGCAGGTCTGACCCAGTCCACGCCCCCGGCTCCCTGTGTGAAAAAGGTGCAGGACAGAGCAGGTGGCCTCCAGGGCCCGACCACTCTCTTTTTAACTCTCTTGCATTCTAGAAGGGTTCCGAGCATCGGAGGCTCTTTCCCTGGCCTGGATTGCGGGCACTTCAAGGGCGAGGTCAGCATCACGAGCAGACCTGGGCACGGAGTGGATGTCCCACAAGAATGTTGGCATTAGCAGCCTGCGAGCCTGCTGCAGGGAGCAGGGCCTCTCTGACATTCTCAAATGATGCCCGCGGTAGCCCTGGCACCAACCCAGTGGCTGAGGCCCAAGGCTGCAGGCACCCCATGGGGACATGCCATCCTGCCACTCCATGGGGAACTGCGGGCTCTCCGTCCTTGTCCAGGGCAGAGGGGGCTGAGGATGGCCGGAGCTCCCAGGGATGGCACCTTCACTGGATTGCTGAGTGTCCCGGCCTGGCCGCCTGCTCTCTCAGGGCCGGGGACTGTCTGGGGCTGCCTTTGGAAATGACTTGAACAGCCCGGCTTTCAAATGCAGCTCTCTTGCAACCAGCAACCCTCAGCAAGTGACATGACCTCAGCATGCCCCCCTCTCACTGCACAAAGCGGGTACCCGCCTCGCAGGGTCATGGTGGGGCTGCTGAGTTCAGGGGGTCTGGCAGAGGGTGGGGCCTACAGGGGGTGCTCAATAAATCAGCAGTAGCTCTCAAAATCACTAACGCGGGAAGTCGGCCTCGTGGTTCCAGGCAGGGCTGCTCCTTATGGCTTTGGGGAGCCCCTTCCCCTGAGAAGCAGGGCAGAAGCGAGGGGCTAAAGGTCCCTCAGAGTCCACTCTCACCTTCCATGACCTTCGTGAGCCGTCACCTCCTGCCTGTCTTCCTTCTAGCTCTCGACTGTGGCGTTCTGTGAGGCCAGGCCCGTTCTGCCTGGTAGTCCAGCAAACGGCCAGTCCTCTGTAAGGACTGACCAGCAGAAGTGGGCGGAGCTCCTTGGGCAGAGCCACGTGTGGGGCAAGTTCTGCTGGGCAGTGCCACCCTGCAAGAGGAAGGAGTCAGCAGGGACGTGGTCCCAGGATCCAAAAATCAAAGATCATCCTTCCCCCCAGGTCAGGGGTCGTCCCTCCCTCAAGGTCAGGGATGGGGCCCAACTTTCAGATGAGCCGGGAAAGCTCCGCGGGTTTAAGAGCTCATGGGGACTTTAATTAGAGAAGCGCTACTTCTGGAAATCCCTCTCCCTGCATCGATCCTCCTTTGAAGGGGGTTTGCTCCAGTAGAGCACCGGGGGAAGGTTGGGGGAAGGTCGGGGGAAGGTCGGGGGAAGGTCGGGGGCAGGTCGGGGGCACACCGGAGGCGGGGGAGGGGCGGGGAGGTGGGGGAGGAGGTCGGGCAGCCACACGCAGGCCAGGCCGGGCGGAGGAGAGGCCTGACTCCTCGCCGATGGCCCTGGCGCCCCTGCCCTGCCGTTCAGCGTGGGGGGCAGGGGTGGTTTCCTGAAAGACGACCACATCCACTTGGGCTGGAGACCTGCGCTGCCCACCCAGAGCCCAGCTGGCCGGCCTGCCTTCTCCTGGCAGCCAGGCTCTGTCCTGTCTCTCCAGGAGAAGCTGGCGGGGTGCTGGCTGGAGTGACACAGCACACGCTCTGCGCCCCAGGCGCGGAGCTGAGAGCAGCCAGCCTCTCCCGCCAGGAGTCTCCTGAGACCTCACAAATGGCCCCTGCTTCCCCGCCCGGCGGGCAGAAGTGCTGCCTCAGCAGGGCCAGGCCTGCAGCCCGCGCTCGCCCCCCTGAGTTATTGCAAGGGGTGCGGCTCCCAGCCTCCGCAGACCCCTCCCTCAGCACCCCTTCCCCAGCGCCACCCTCGCTGCCTACGACCCCCAGCCTGAGGGTGGCCGTTCAACTCTGCACCTCAGGAGATGAAGCCGTCTGTGAAACGGGGCTTTAGTGAAACCCCAGAGGAGGCAGCGAGGCAGGGAGTCTGGAGGGTGCTGTGTGGGCGGAGAGAGGAACCCCTGGTCAGGGTGGGCGCTGCAAGTCACCAGGTGCCTCCCAGAACCCAGGAGCAGGAGAGCCGGCGTAGGGAGACCCAGGACCTTGAACACCCCCACCCGACACCGTCCTTCACCTTTCTTGGAGGGGCTGCCCCCCATATTCCTCAAACCACACGGAGGGAAATGGCAGCTCGCCAAACCCAAGTAGAAAGGCCGCCCCTTCCTGGGCCTGCCCCGTGTGCCTGGGCAGTGAATCACGGGGGCCTGCGTGGGTCACTACGGGTAGTGGAGCTCTCTGCTGGCAACCAACCGTGAGGGTGCGGGAAGGGGTGCCCGGATGCTCCTGTCTGGGAGAGGTCACTCCGCCTGGTGTCCCTGACCAGGTCCTGTGGCCAGGGCAGGCCCTGCTTTTCAGGACCTTGGACAAGGCACCCCTTCCTGATCATGAAGGAGTGACACCAGCCCTACAGCCCCCTTCCTCGCAGTGAGCTGTGAGGGGCGCTGCCCAGCCAGACTGAGACCCCCTGCCTCGCCCCGAGCCCCCCACTACACCGGTCCCCGGGACCAGCCCTTCTCCCAGGCTGTGCACCCCAGGCAGGCACCGAGGCAGGCATCCACTACGGAGGAGTTTAGGCGCTGTGATTGTTCAGGCGTGGTGAGGCCAACAGACCAGGCGTGACTGCTACTCAAGAGCTGAGGCACCACCACCCAAGAGGTGGGCCAGGCCACACCCCACGGCCCCCGGGAAGCAGCAGTGTGGGTCAGGAGGCAGAGAGAGGGAGGAAGACGAGGGCCGTGCTCCTCCCTCGACTTTGGAGAATTCAGAAGGGAAAGTGGTCAGTGCCTTTATTGTGGCTTCCCTGAGAAGGAACAGGCGGGCAGGGAAGGCAGGCTTGGGACTGGCTCGATTAAATAACATCAGCTGTCCCTAGTTGTCTGGCACCTGGCCCTGCCATGATTCAGGCAAGTGGCCCAGAGTCTGAGACCCAAAAAAGGGGTAACTGGCATGTGGGCTCTGGATGGGGGGTTTGCTGCAAGGCCTTCACTGTCCCTGGGACTCGGCCAGGTCACAAGGCCCTGGGAGGTCAAACCCCCAAATACAGAAAATCAAAGGCCTGATTAACATGGACCCCGAGGCAGGAGGCTGGCATGATGGACAGCCAGTGCCGCTGCCCTCATCCTGCCTGGCACGCTCTCATCCATCTCCGCAGAGAACCTCCAGCCAGCCGCCTCTTCCTCAGCAGAGAGGGAGGGCAGGACCCAGGCAGCCCCGGGCAGGGCTCATTGAAGACGAGGCCCCTGGTCAGGCACGTATGGCCTCCTGTGCCCTGCCCAGTGTCAACATGGGCTCGGAGTTGGAGCTGGCCCCCACTTCACAGCTGGGAGACCCGGCAAACAACCCAGTCTCTTCAGACCTCAGAAAAAATACTTCATTCAACCTCTTCATTTTTCTCCTCCTTTGAAGCCCAGTAGGCATGCCCAAGAATGCACAGTGCGCCTATCAGAGACGCCCAAGGACGCACACCGTGCGTGCCAGAGACGCCCAGGAACGCACAGCGCGCCTACCAGAGACGCCCAAGAATGCACAGCGCGCCTACCAGAGACGCCCAGGAATGCACAGCGCGCCTACCAGAGACGCCCAGGAATGCACAGCGCGTCTACCAGAGACGCCCAGGAATGCACAGCGCGCCTACCAGAGACGCCCAGGAATGCACAGCGTGCCTACCAAGGACGCCCAAGGACGAACACCGTGCCTGCCAGAGACGCCCAAGAACACACAGCGCACCAGACCAGAGAGCAGGCACCGGATCGAGCAGCTCTGCTGGCCTGACAATTTTGCCAGCCAAAAGCTACACAAGCCCCCTTCACTGTCCCCCATGGGTGCCCTGGGCCTGCAGGGAGCAGGAGAGAGCAGGACCTTTGGAAGTGCCTCGCCCTGACTCCCGCCGAGCTGGCTTCGCCTGGCCTGTGGGCTATCGGCCAAATGCCCTGCTGTCTGACCCGCTCGTTGGTCAGGCTTCTGTTCAGGCCCGGTCCTCCCAGAGGCAGCCTGGGGTCACCTTTGCATCCCGTCGGCCCTGCCAGAGAGTCTTCTGGCCACAGAGAAAGGCAGGAAAGAAAGGCAGAACCCTAGGGAGCCCCCAATCGATGGGGGTCTTTCTTCCAGCACAGCAGAGGCCGCCTCCAGGTGCGGGAGGGGCTCTGAAGGCTTTTGTGGTGTGAAGTGGCAGCTCCGCAGGCCAGGGAAGCCAAGAGGGACCCCACAGAGGGGCAGGAGCCACTGCAGAGCGCCGCAGCAGCTTGGGTGGAGCTGGCAGATGCCACGGCAGCTCCAGAAGGGCCCAGCGGAGCGGAGGAGCGGGCACAGGCCAGGGGCCTGCCAGCTGAGCTGGACACCCGGTGCCCAGTGCCCGGGTGAAGCCAGGCTGTCTCTCCTCCTGCTGCTTGCAGCACAGGAGACTGAGCACTGGGGCTTGGCAAGCCTGGGTCAAATCCTCAGGCGCCCTACCACCTCGGAGCCTAGTGACGCGAGCGCCGCCCCTGGTCATCGCAAAGGCCCGGCAGTCATTCCTCACTGTTGAACACGTGCCTGCAGCCCTGGCTCCGCTGCCCTCACTCGCGCAGGCTCCTGTGTGTCGGTGGAGCACACTCCCTCCCCCCCACCCCTCGGGGTCTTACCCAGCTTCCAGGTCTCAGCTCCACTCACCTCCTCGGGGAGCCCTCGGGGGCAGGCAGTCTTGCCGAGTGCCCCGGACACCTGTGCTTCCCGTGTCCCTGGCCCGCCTGGTGGTGGATTCTCCACCTAATCGTCTGTCTCTATCACTGGGGTGTGAGCCCCCCAGGGTTGGGGCCCACATCTGTCTTGTGTGCCCCAGTGTCTCTGCCCAGGATGGGAGTTTCCCATAGATAATCCCTGGAGAAGGTGGTCTTCTAAACCACAGTTCAAATCCCAACTCACCCACTTCCTCCTCTAAGCCTGCTGGGCTCCCTGTGATTAAAAGAAAATACTGCAGGTGACTTTCAAACGAATTAAACCTGATGCTCAGAGCACCGAGCACAGGGTCTGGCACCGAGCAAGTGATCAGTGCTTCAAAAGCAACAAAGGTTAATTTTTAAAAAGACACTATAAATCAAAGACAAGCGCTACGTCTTCTCCCTGGCTTCTTTTAGCCAATCTCCTGTGCCCAAGTTCATGATTCCTTCCCCATGACATCATCCTCAAAACAATGTTTTCAATTTATAATTTATTGGATTTTTTTCGCTCTGGAGACAGGCCCCTCCGAGTCTTGATCTAAAGAACACAATCAACAATATTAATATTTAAATCAAGCAAGACCTAAACTTGCTGACTGATCTCCAGGAATTCAGTGAATAGGAAGAAGTTTGGGTCTTCCGGGCTCTGCCCGGGGGTGGCGTCTCCTATCCTTCTCCTGGGTTGGGGGACTGGGCCGCGGCCTGCATGCCCACTACCACCTCGTGGCCAGAGTAGCAGTCCAGCATGGGGAGCTGGTCCAGACCACACTGGGATGGCAGTCGCAAGCCAGGACTGTCCCGTGTCCCCGCCCGATGGCTGCCACCACTAAGGGGCCGGGACCCCTGCCCCCACAGGCCTTCCAAGTGCCCGGCTGGCTGGACGTGGAGCTCACACTGGTGGCAATCCTGTCCATTTTGTTCCTGGCCTAGAACGATGCCTGGCCCCGTGGAAGGTGCTCAAAAACTTGCTGGGCTTGGGCGGATCGGAGCAGGAATGCAGGCAGTGGGTTTCAGTTTGCTCAGCCTCCCTGAGGTTGGCGTTAGAGCCTCCGTCCGCCCCCATGGAGGCTGCATTTCCTCCCTTCGGGTTTCCCTGTGCCTTCGTGTGTTTTATGGAAACAGGTGTTTAACACCCTCTTGTTGTTCTTCCAGGCAGAACGAGAGGAACCGCCAGGACACCTGGCACTCTCGTAGCATCTGGGTTGATTCCCTGATTCCCGGGGCGTTTTGGGAGACCCCCACTTCCCAGGACAGACGCCCTGCAACTGGTCCTCTTCCTCGTCAAATACTTCCTGCCACTCAAAATGTGAGGTAGGGGCAGGAGCCACCCCTGTGAGCCCGTGACTCCGGAGGCTGAGGCAGGAGGATCTCCAACATGAGGCCAGCCTGGGCAACTTAGCAAGGCCCTGAGGGTGTCACTCGGCGGTAAAGCACCCTGGGTTTAATCCCCAGTATTTGGAAAAAGGAAAGGAAGGGGCTGGGTGGCCGGCCTAGTGGTAGAGCTGTTTCCTAACAGGTACCAGGCCTGGCTCCGTCTCCAGCCCAGCAACAGTCATGATGCACAAAATGAGCCCGCGAGGGTGGCCCTAGTTCCATATGACTGGTGTCTTTGCAGCAGAGAAAACCTGGGCTTGGACACACAGAATGAAGGCCAGGTGGTGAGGAGGCCCAGGAAGTGGCAGCCACAGGCCACAGTGACTGCTGGCAGGACCCCTGTGCCCCCACACTGCGGACAAGCTCACACTTTTGGAGTCCCATGTAATAAAGTCCTCCAGTGCGTATTCTGCTTTGGCCTGGCGCCCTTCGCCCAGCACTGCTATTTTGAGTGTCCTCCATATCGTTGGGTCTAGTTCATTCCTTTTTCTTACCAAGTTCCAGTGAATTGATAAACCACAGCGATTTTTTTTTTCAATTTTGCTAGGCAAGTGCTCTACCACTGAACTGCACCCCAGCCCTTTTTCTTTTAAAATTTTTATTTTGAGACAGGGTCTTGTAAGTTGCATAGACTAGCCTCAAACTCATGATCCTCCAGCCTCAGCCTCCGGAGTCGCTGGGATTGTGGGTGATCCTTGTTTTTAAACTTTCTCCCCTTCCTGGCGTGGACACTCTCTGACAACAGGAACCCATGCCTGGCACAGGCAGCGCTCAGGAAGATTGACTGGGTTGGTCATTAAAGCCCCCTCCTGCACCCTGCAGCCAGGCCGCAGCCTCACTGGTACGCTGGCTTCATCCTCCCCTAAGTCTCTGGGTTTCACCCCTGCCCACCACCATTCCCCACCCTGACCCACAGGCCTAACTCTGCTGTTGGACACGGGCTTGTCCAGGGAGGGTTGCCTAGCGGTTCCTGCCTGCGAGGATGTGTCCCTGGCTTGTGCTCTGTCCCTATGGCCCTCTCCTCACCAGGCCTCCTTAGCTGATGTCCTCCTGTATTTGGACATCCACTGAGTCCCTGCTGTGGGCACCAGGCTGCATGCTGGGAATCTATGGTGGAAAGAGACACAGAATTCACCATCCGATTATGGAGGCCAAAGTCGGCCCAATACTACATAATTACTCCCGTAGACCTGCCATCACCGGCCAGGAAAGGTGCGGTCCTGAGAGAATCAATGGTGGGAGAACCTAATTTACTAATTTACCCCAGAGGTGCCCAGGGTGGGGACTGAAGGAGTGTTGTGTGACCAGAGCCGGGTGATCTCCAGGGGAGGACGGGGATCGGCTTGGCCTTGAGTTCCAGAGGAGAAGATGGATTTTATTCTAAGCCCTCTTTCCCATTGTTCAAGCTGGCTCTGCAGCACGCCGAGCCCGCTGTGACTCCCCTCTGTGTTGAGACGGCGTTACCTCCCCACCTTCCCCGCCTCAGCAGGGTGAGGTCTACTTCAGCACACGACAAACATTCCTGGAATGATTGATCGATTGATTGATTGGCTGATGCTGATTGATTATCTCATTCTTATGCAGAGGAAGGGGAGGCTCCGTTGTGAAGGACACAGAGTCCCCGGGAAGTTGGGAACATCTCACCGAGCAGGTTTCTGCAGAAAGTACAGAGCTCTCCTTCAGAGAGGGGGGCCGTGGATCAGGCTGGGGGGCATGTTCACAAGAAAAGCAGTGTGTCTGTCCGCGTGGCCTCACTCCCGGGGAGTAGGAGCTACTGCATATGCCTTCCGATATGCCAGGGCGGAAAGTCACCTCTTTGTACACCTTGAAAACTGCTCAAAATGTGGGCTCTGTTAAAATAAAATGGATTTATCTCTGCATTCAAAAGGGAAGGCTGGAAGCGCAGACCGGAGAGCGTTTATCCACGACGCCTTCTCTTTTTTGCCAGGAGAACAGCTCTTTTCTCCCTCGCTTGCTAATAAGGAATCCGCTTCTCCCAGAAACCGCCACCATCCCTGGGACGCCCGGGGTCTTCCCGTTGCTGTTTTTATTTGAGAAACTCCAGAGAGCTGGTTTAGGGAAGGGCCAGAGAAATGATGTGCAAGGGTGGTCATGCAGAAAACCCCAGAAGGAGAGGTGAAGATGCTGCCCCACGGGGAGGGGGAGGCCCAGCCGGAGGACGGAAGACAGAGGACAGAGGACGGAGGACGGAGGACGGAGGACGGAGTCGGGGCCAGAGCAGGGCCGGCGGACTTAGTTGGCAACCAGGATGCCAAGACTGGACCGGGGCTGGGAGTGCCTGAAACTAGCGGAAGATCATTCGAGGATCAACAAAGAAGCCTGTGCTCAGTAGGGAAAAGATGCATTGAACGTCCCATCTAAAAATATAAATAGGTTCAAAAAAGGTTCTCATAAAATATTTAGAGCTAGGAGGGGCCTTTGGAATTATCTAGTCTGGTGGTTTTAAGCATTTTCTTTGTTAATTTTAGTATCAGAACACTTTTTTCCCCCAAATACAGTTGCAGCTGGGCTCACCTGAAGCCTCGGCGACGCAGGAGGCTGAGCACTGGGAGCTTGAGGCCAGCCTGGCAACTTGGCGAGGTCTTGTCTCCGGATAAGACGAAAAGTTCGGGAGGTGGCTCAGGGGTAGAGCCCTCGCCCGGGACGCACAGGCCCTGGGTTCAGTCCCCAGCATTGCCAAAAGGAAGAAAGGAATGAAATCGCAAAGCCCACAGAGCTACGGTAGCAGGCACGGGAGGGGCGCAACGTCAGCGAGACCCTCAACGCTGCCACCCGCTACCCCAGAGAGGAAGCGGCAGAGGTGGAGGGAGCCCCCAAGGCAAAGGAGCGAACCCACCCGTCCCAGGGAGAGGACAGCCGCCGGGGCACCCGCCTCGGGCCTTCCAATGCCAGTGAGAGTGTCCCAGCAACTCCGCCAGCGGCTCTGCAGGCCGACTGTAGAGCGGAGACGGGAACCCCAGCTGGTTCCTGCGGCGTGGACGGGCTTGGCCCTCTGCCCCTAAGTTTGTCCTCTGGAACAGCCATTGAAACTGCCATGGTGGCCCGGAGGAAGGCAGGGATAGGGGCACACTCGGCAGCCTGATGATGGTCTCCCCGTCCCCCTCTTGGCTCTTCCTGGGCAGGGGGAGTATTGAAGGAGAGAAGGCCGAAGCCCCAGGGCCCCACAGTTCCGGCAGGGAGCAGGGGCTCAGGAGGGCACGGTCATCTCCACTGTTGCTACTGCTGCGCTGGCACTGGATCTCACAGGAGGCCACACCGTGGGGGCTGGAGGGCCACTGTGGTCCCCATTTCACAGCGCAGAAGCTGCGTCACCCAGGGTTGGAAGATTTCCCCAAGTCCCAAAGCTAGTGAGTGACAGAAGCCAAGCGGTCTCGATCCCCTCCCTGGGCTCAGCACACCTACAGAGAACCGGGTGGGAGAGAGTTGGGCTCAGACCCCCCCACGGGCAGCAGGGCCAGTGCCTCCCTGGGGCTCCTCTCCCACCGCTGGGCCAGTGGAGCCGGGCGGGGCTGTCCCTTCTGTGGGACTCTGCTACCCTCTAGTGGCAGCACCGGCAGGACTCCAGCGGCAGCCAGGTCCACCTGGAGAGCACCCCAGCCCTCCCGCCCTAGAGGTGTGCGGAACCCACCTGGCTGGATGATGCAGCGGGAAGACTGCACAATGACCCCGTCCAGAACAGACGGCAGCCCCTGCGGGAGCAGCCGAGGGCCTACCAGGCCAGGGCAGCACAGAGTCCTGGGCTTGTGTGCAGGTATGCGTGTTTCTGCCTGTCGGGACCACGTGGGGACAGCCCAGCAGGTAAGAAGGAAAACAGGAGATGGGGTCCTGGCACTTGAGCGGGCCTCGCCTTCCAACCTGAAGCAACACTGACAGAGGTTCTGGAAGCATTGGAATTCTTCCCAGGTGTGTTTGCAACAAGGTATCATCGTTGCACATTTAAAAGCCAAGAGACAGGCAGGAGCGTAAGTTGAGTAACCACTCCGGAAAACGCTTGGCAGCGTCCGCAGCACTACTTCCTAGGATTTGAGTTTCCTGGGCATCCATTTGAACATGAGCGGGACTTTCTCACCCAGAGCAGAGTCAGCCACCCCGACAGTTTCCCGTCCCTCACCTCCTCCCACCTCGATTGACCGGGGACATCTGTTTTAACTGGGTTCACAGCAAGCAGCTATGAGTCCCAGGAGGTCACGCCACGACTGAGGTGGTCACTGGGACAGTTGCCCAGTCCATGCAGGATGTGGGGGTCGCTGGGGTCCATGAAGCAGACTGCATCTAGCTGTCCCACAGGGAGGTAGTCACTAGAAGGAAGTTGCATAAGGCAGATGTCCCAGGTCAACCAAGTTGAGGAGGCGGGAGGAGGTGGAGAGCTGAAACCTGTTGGGGTGACTGACCCTACTCTGCTGTGAGACAGTCTGACTCATGTTCAAATGGATGCCCAGGCAACCCAAAACTAAAGAACAAAAACAAACCTAAAACAAAAGAACTCACCGCACCTGCTAAATTTTACATACACATCCACCCTCTGAACCTCGGCAACTCCATTTCTGAGTTTGTACCTGGAAATCTGGACATATCCGCCAAAAAAATAGGCACAAGAATGTGCATGACAGCTTCACTAATTAATCATAGCCTAAATACAACAACAATCCAAATGGCTATCAAGAAAAGGAGGGATGAACTGGCATGGCGGGCACACCTGTAATCCCAGATACTCAGGAGACTGAGGCAGGAGGATTATACGTTTGAGGCCAGCCTCAGAAACTTAGCAAGGCCCTGCCTCAAAAGAAAATGAAAGGGGCTGGAGATGTAGCTCAGTGGTAGAGTACTCCTGAGTTCAGTTCCCAGTGCTGGAGAAAAAGAGAGAGAGAAGGAAGAATTTCATCCATTGGAATATTACACAGCAGTGTAAATGAGATACATGCAACAAAAGAACTACATAAGCAAATCCCATAGACATAATGTTGAGCAAACAACATTATGATGACAGACCCAAACTTTCCATTTATGTGATGTTCACAACCAGGGAAAATGAATCTATGCATAGAGATCAGAATAGTGGTTGCCTCCAGCGAGGTTGGAGATCTGACTTTGAGAGGCTTAAGAGAGTTTGTTGGTGGGTGGAGAGCTGGGGATGTTGTGGGTTGTGTTCCAAGTGGTGGTTTCAATAAGCCATCACTTAAAACTCCCCTGCTTTAGTGCACACATGATAAGCCCTAAAAGCAACCTAGAAATACAGTGTAAGGCAAGAGACAGAGAGGGGAGGGACGGTGCTGGGCCTGCTGTCCTTGAACAACAGTGCAGAGCAGCGAAGACGTGGGGGTCAGGGCAGGTGGACTTGGGTTGCTGGGGGGCCCGGCAGAGGTATGCTGTGAGCGCAGCCTGGAAGGTGGAGGGCATGCTGGCTTTCGCTCATGGCTCTGACCCGGGTCCCTCCTAGATGCCTGCTGCTGTGAACTGGCCCAGTCCATTTCCTGGTTCAACGCTGCGGAGCGAGACTGTGGCTTCCCCCACCTTCTTTTTGCTTCTCTTTATTTTTACGTTTTTTTTTTTTCCTGCAATGAGTGTGTTATGTCTTTCATAATAGGAAAAAAAAAAAAAAAAGCAATAAAAGCTATTTTAATTAAAGGGAAAAAAGCTGCGAGTGCAGATTCTGGTTGGTGGATTGTGCAGCAAGAGCAGATTTGGGAGTAAGGCTGGCTCTCAGAGCAGCCAGGTTGTGGGGGACCTTGAGGCTTTAACGCCTCTGTGCCTGGCCTGCCCAGGAAGCAGCACGCGTGCCCCGGATGGGAATGGAGAGGCAGCTGCCTCCAAGCGCAGCGGACTGCACCCTCTCTGCCCTCCAGCCGAGTGCGGGCAGACCCTCCTCCCCACTTTCCACCCGCTGGAAGACAGGTGCTGCCGTCCACTCCTGCGGAAGACAGGCGTGCTGGGGGCTGGCGCCTGGCTCGGAGCCACCCTGTGGCCCTGGCTTGCCGGCACCGTGGGGGCCTGGGCCTTCCCTTGCCTGGACGCTGCTCTTCTGAGATCCCCTCCCTCACCGGGGCCACCCTTCCCGCGTGTGCCTGGAGCTACAGCAGAGGCACATGGTGGCTTGGTCACCATTACGGTTCCCATTTTACATTTGAAGACACAGGTTTAGGGTCATTTAAGGAACTTGCCCAAGACCACCCAAGCCCGAGGTGGCAGTGCGGGAACTCTCTGGCTCCCCGGGTGGAGCTCAGGTCCCCTCTGGTCCTGACCTTCCTGGTCTTTGGTGGTAAGCTGGGCGTGTCCTCTCTAGACAGTGAGAGGTCGCTGTTTGTTTTGAAGAGCAGCTGAAGCGAGGGTAGAAAAGGCTTCAGGGAAGCTTCTTTGGGGTGAAGATGCGAGGAAATGTCGAAGCGAAACTGGGGACGGCTGATCTTTCTAGAGAGTCTGTCTCCTTGTTGTCAAGGACACACCACGTGATGGGCAGTTGGTCGTAACAGGGCTGGGCGTACCTCCTGGGTGACTGCACACCAGCCGACCCACCAAGCAACCAACGAGCAAAAAGACCTTGGAGAGAAGGAAGGGCTGGCTTCGCTTCCCGTCCTGACCCCGCGTGGGTGAGGTAGCCGGCGCCCTTTCCTACTACATCCGAGCTGCTGGGAGTGAGCGGCGGCGAGCGGGACAAGCGCCCAGGGAAGGCAGGACGGGGACAGCTTTCCAGGGTGGGGTCGGCCACCTGCATGCCAGCACCTGGTTTCTCCACCCAGAAGTTTCCCGTCCACAAAGACCCTCAGAATTCCGAGGTCCGTCACAGAGAAAGCAGGGAGCAGCAGAGACCCGCTCCAAGGACGTCTGGCAGGCCCCCGACAAAGGTCTTAGAAACAAGGACGCAGGCACCGGGAGAGAGCGGGTGCTCCCAGGCTGGGTATGAAATCTACCTTCTGTGAGCTGCATGCCTGGTGACTGAATAGAAGAGTGTTTTATTCCAAGGTAATTGTACATTCACCCATGATTGCAAGAATAACGTGGGGGTGGGGGGTGGCTCCGTGGTGGAGCACTGGGTTCCATTCTCAGCACCGCATAAACACGAATAAATAAGATAAAAACCAGAGAAATAATATCCAGTGGTCCCTGGTGCCCTTTACCCAATGGAAACATCTTGCAAAACCAGGACTCCTGGCAACCAGGATATCGACCTCGACAGAGACAGGGAGCGAAACGTCCCTCGCAGGACTCTCCTCCCCTGTCCCGCCCCAGCAACACGCCTCCCCTCCTACAACCTTCCATCTGCTCCCGTCTCTGCTATTTTACAATCTCAAGAGTTTTATCTGAATGGAATCGTGTGTGTCTTAGTCAGCTATTTTGCTGCCGTGACTAAAAAAATCTGACCAGAACAATTTTAGGAGGAAAAGTTAACTTGGGGGCTCATGGTTTCAGGTGTCTTAGTCCATAGAAGGCCGGCTGCATTCCCTGGGGCTGCAGGCGGGACTAAGCATCCCGGCAGGAGAGTGTGGTGGAGGGAAGCGGCTCACATGGTGATCAGAAAGCAGAGAGAGACTCCACTGGCCAGATGCAAATGTACACCCCATAGCCAGCCTCAGTGCCCACCTCCTCCAGCCACACCCACCACTTCAGTGACCATTCAGTTCATCCCTATCAGGGGATTAATTCTCTGATTGGGTTAAGACTCTCACAACCCAGGGATTTCTCCTCTGGACCTTCCTGCACTGTCTCACATGTGAGTTTTGGGGGTACACCTCACATCCAAATTATAACAATGTGATATGTAACCTTAGTTCCCCGGGGATTCATCTGAGAGGCTATTTGTCCCTTTTTTCTGCCCTGTAGTAGACCACAGTATGAACATACCACAGCCCGTGTAACCAATCCGCTGTGGAAGGATGTCTGGATTGTTTCCACTTTGGGGTTGATAAGAATGTTTTGAGGACAAGTTGCCTACAAGAGAGCCCCAAGGGAATGCTCAGCAGGTCATGAGACATGAGGCTCAGGATCAAGTCTGAGCCTTGAGGAGGCACACGGAGTGAGGAAAGAACCCTAGAAGCTGTGGCAACTCAATTTTCCAATGATGCTGTCTTAGTCCATTTTGTGTTGCTATAATAAAATACCGAAGGCTGATACTTTATAGTGAAAAGAGGTATATTTGGCTCATAATTCTGATGGTTGGAAAGTTCAAATGACATGGAATCTGGTATCTAGTGAGGGCCCCTGAGCTTTATCACAACATGGCAGAGAAGTTCAAAGGGAAACAGCCACATGCGGAGGGGACATGTGAGTGTAAGGAATCAAGAGAGTGAGGAGGGGCCGGGCTTGCTTCTTTAATAACAACTGCTCTGGGGAACTAATTCACTCCCGCGATACCTGAGCCACTGCTGTGAGATGCATCATCCACCTAAGAGCTAACTAGCTTCCACTAGACCTCCCTCGGAAAGATGCACCACCTCCCAACATCCTCGCACTGGCACCAGCGGGTGCTCACAGTGTGATCACAGTCTCCCCCTCCCCACAGTCCTGCTCAGCACGACTGTGTGAGATGGTGCCTAGCATGTGTGAAGCACGGGGTTCAATCCTCAGCATCACGGAAAAACAATCAAATAAAATGAAGGGATTGTGTCCATCTACAACCAAAAAAGACATTTAAAAAAAGGAGATGTGATCTGAACCAGACGTGTGGCCACACCTGTAACCCCAGCTGCTTGGGAGGCTGAGGCAGGAGCATTGTAAGTTCATGGCCAGCCTTGGGCAGCTGAGCGAGATCCTGTCTCAAAGTGAAAATAAAAGAGGCGGGGGCATAGCTCAGGGGTGGAGCAGCCCTGGGTTCAATCCCAGCACCAGAAAAGAAACAAGGGGAGGAAGAAGTGCAATCCGTTGCTCCTCCTCTGAACCTGGGTGGACTCCGCAGCTGCTCTTGAAGCAGAAGGACCTGTAGTTTCTTGGTCTCACAGATTTGAAGAACGTGCTCCATGACAGAAAGGGTGAGGGCAAAGAAACAGGATTTACCAAAATGACAGAAAGACAGAGGGACAGACAGCAGAGCTCCTGTGGGGGGCGGTGCCCAGGAGGGTTGCTGCCGGGGGCTGCTGCCTAGGGGTTTATGAGGGACTGAGCTGGCCTCGAATCTCTCCAGAGGCCAGAGATGGTAAAGAAGTGGGTGGGTCTTTGAGTCCAGTCCCACCAGGGCACCTGCTGTTCCTGCGCCCCTGTCCAGTGTTAATCACGGACGCTCCCCCTGGGGACAGGCTCAGGGTCCAGTGGAGTCACAGGGCAGGAGCCGACTGCTCCATGCGTGAGCTCTGAGGAGGGCTGGACCCTGCGTGCGGGACGTCTTTCTACCCCTGCTCTCACTCTGACTTACAGAACACGGCGCCGAAGGGAGCCAGCCTGGACGCCTCTGCTGTCCACCTCTCGGAGGCCAAACCCATGTTCCAAGGACGACTGACCCCGACCCCTTGCACTGTGAGAACACCCGGCATTCGGGGAGAGAGGCCCCCTGTAATAGTGGCAAGGGGCCCCAGGTGGGGGCAGTGGGCCCATTTCCCACTGGGGGCCTGGAGGGTCCTGCACTTGGTTACAAGGAAACTGCAGGGCCAGGACCAGGGAGGTCGGAGGTGCCTGTAGAGACAGCTCGCTGGGGAGGGCCGGAGATGCTGCGGGTCGCTCTCCCTACCCCACGCTTTCCTCCTAGCTGGAGCGAGCTGGGCTGGCCTCTGCACCCCCCACCCCCCGGGAGTCAACCTGGCTGGGGAATTTGAAGGCGCAGGAGTCCACATGGGACCCGCTCCTCCCGCTTCTCTGGGAGTGGGTGGCCCAGGAGCCAGTGGCCTGCTCGTGCCCCACTCTGGGTTGTACGGAGGCGGCCCTGGCGTGCGTTCCCCCAGCAGCCTGTCCTGTGACCGCAGACCACCTGGACTTCCAGGGCTCTCAGCTCCATGTCCATGTCCTCAGCTCTGTGCATCTGCCAGGCCCTGCGGGCACCCTCCTTCCTGACGCTGTGCTGGGGTCCATCCTGCCGTCCCATTTGCATTCCTCCCTGGGGTCCCTGTATTTTATTGCCTGAGGTCCAGTGTCATGAAAGCTGTGGTTTAATGTACTTTTCAGTTGTTGTTTTGGGTGGGAGCGGATCTGGGCTGTTACATACCATCCAAACCCACTCATATAAAATGCCATAAATGTGCGCAAGGATTTTTTAGAATTTTTTTTAGTTGTCAATGGACCTATTTTATTTACTTATATGCGGTGCTGAGAATCGAACCCAGTGCTTCACCACTGAGCCACAACCCCAGCCCCTGTGCACGGATTTTTAATAGTGAAAGAGCTGGAAGTACACGCGCTACATGGTGAACTCTCATGAGTGAAAGTGAGAGTTCCACTTTTTATTTTATACGCCTGCATGATTTCATTTTTTAAACGATGAGAACATATCTCCTATGAGATTCAATGACTTAAAGATTTGCAGCCAGGTGTGGAGGCTTGTCCCTGTCCCCCCAGTCACTCCCAGGGGACAACGGCAACGGGATCACCGGAGTCCCGGAGTTCAGTGCCAGCCTGGAAAGGCAGCGCTTGCAGAATGCGCAGACTTCCAGGGAACCGCGTGCAGAATCCCGAATGCTCACTAGGAGGCAGAAGAGGTGCGCGCGGGTGTGCGCAAGCTCGGTTTGCGGAGCTCGGCTTCTCAGTTTCCCGGTTCCGTTTGCGGGCTTGTTTGAGGAAATGATAGCACCCAGGCTCTCGCGCTGGCAGGCATCAGCTGTGGGGCTGGTAACTTTCTTTTCCCCGTTTTCACCACCGTAACCATTTTCGAGTGCACAATTCAGTGGCACTGACCACACTCATAATGCGCAGCCAACACCAGCACCCCCTGCACACCCCGCAACTCCGCGCCCTGACCCTCTCAGACTGTCCTGCCCCGCCCCGCCGCCGGCCCTGCACCCGCCACTCCACTTCCTCTCTGACTTTGGCTGCTCCGAGGACCTCCTGTAAGCGGAATCGCACGGCATTTGCCTTTTGACAAATGAGGGGCTCATTCCACTTAGCACAATGTCCTCCAGCTTCCTCCAGGTTGGGGCAGGTGTCAGAACTTCTAAGGCCGAGCCACCCGCCTGGTACCTGCGGGCCCATTTTACTCCTGCATTCGCCCATGCACGAGCGCCAGGGTGGCTTCCACGCTCTGGCTATGGCCAGCAGCGCTGCTGCAAACAGCGCGCTCAGCACCCCTGCGTGCAGTGCTTTTGAAGCAGAGTTGCTGGATCATATGGTAACTCTATTTTTTAATTTTTTGGAGGAATCGCTATTCTGTTTTCCACAGTGGCTGCTCCATTTTACATCCCTGCCAACATTGCAGGCTTCCATTTTCTCCACCTTTTTGCCAACCTTGTCATTTTCTGGGGTGTTTTGTTTTGTTTTATTATAGCCACATTGCTGGGCGTGATGGTGCACACCTGTAATCCCAGAGGTTCAGGAGGGCGATGCAGGAGGATGGGGAGTTCAAAGCTGTCTCAGCAACTTAGTGAGACCCCGTCTCAAAATTAAAAGAAAAAGGTCTGGGGATATGGCTCAGTGGTTAAGCACCCCTGGGTTCAATTCTTGGTACCAAAAAAAAAATTTTTTTTTTTTATTCTAGCCATATCCTAACGTGTAAAGCATTATTTCACTGTAGTTTTGATTTGCATTCCCTAATGGTTAGTGATGTTCAGCCTCTTTTCATATGCCTTTTGGCCATTTGTATAACTTTTTGGAGAGATGTCCATTCAAGTCTTTAGCCCATTTATTAGATTTTTAATTTTATTTGTGTGTTTATGGGTGCTGGGATGGATCTGAGGCCTCCTGCATGCTGAGCTTGCCATCTGCCACGGAGCCAGAGCTGCATTCCTTCTAAAGGCCACATCTGAGGCCTTTTGTTTGTTTTGGTGTTGGTGCTGGAGATTGAACCTAGGGGTGCCCTACCACTGAGTCACATCTCCAGCCCTCTTTAGTTTTTATTTTGAGACAGGGTCTTGCTAAATTGCCCAGGCTGGCCTGGAGCTCGGGATCCCCCGTCTCAGTCTCCTGAGTCCCTGGGATGATGGACATGTGCCACAGAGCCTGGTTTGAGTTAATTTTTATCAGTGGTGCTAGGCAGGGGTTCCCTTCCATCTCTTGTATGTCAGTGTCAAGACATACAAGCACCACTGGCTGAAAAGACTGTCATTTTTCATTGAATGGTCTTGCACTCTTGTCAAACATCAATTTAAGTATAAATGGGATTTCTATTCCTTTCCATTGGTCTACATGTCTTATTATTTTTTTTTTTTTTTAATTCTGAGGATCAAACCCAAGGCCTCTTCCATGCCAGGCAAGTGCTCTACCACTGAGCTACGCCCATAGTCTTACAAGTCTGTCTTTATCTCAATACCACATTGTTCTGATTATTCTAGCTTTGTAATAAGTTTCAAAATAAGGAAACTGAAGTTCCCCAACTCTGTTTTGTTTTTTTTCCTTTTTTCAGATCATTTGGTTTTTAGGGGATCTGCTATGGTTTAGATACATTTCCCCCCAAAGGTTCATTTGTGGGAGCTTGGTCCTCAATGGAACAGTGTTGAGGAATGGTGGAACCTTTAAGAGGTGAGGCCTAGAGGCAGGGAATTAGGTTAGGGGGCCCCACCATGGGGAGGGATTGATGACTGGCTCTCAGGAGCAGGTGAAGTCTTGAAGGACTTGGTTAGACCCTTCGAGAATAGCAGTAGTAAAGCAAGGCCACCCCAGTGCTTGGCTTCCTGCATGCATGCACTCCTGCCATGATACCACCTCCATGCTGACAGCATGAGACCTCTCCAGATGTGACCACCTGGGTTTTTCAGCTTCCAGAAACATGAGCCAAATAAGCCTCTTAGGGCGGCTGGTGCAGATCTGTGGTAAGTGCTTGCCGAGCATGCACAAGGCCAGGGTTCAGTTCCCAGCACCAAAATAGATCAAAAATTAGAAATAAAGCTTTTTTATTTATAAAGTACCCAGTCTTTATAAGTTGCAGTAACATGAACCAGACTAGGACAGCATCCTTTGAGATTCCATGTGAATTTTAGGGTGAATTTTTCTATTTCTGCAAAAACATCATTAGATTTTGAAAGAAAGTGCATTAAATTCATTAGACTCCTTTGATATTGACGTCACCTTGACATCTTATCAAAATGAAGTCTTCCAAACCACAAATGTGAATATCTTTCCCTTAATTTGTGCCTCCTTTAATTTCCTTCAGAAGTATATTGCAGTTTTCAGTGTACAAGTCATTTGCCTCTTTGGATATTTCTATTCCTAGGTATTTTATTCTCTTCAGTACAATTGTAAATATAATAATTCCCTCAGTTTTCATTTGGGACTCTAGGAACGCCATGTAAATCTGATCCTCAAAGCTGCAGTTACCTGGGCTGGGGTGCAGCTCAGTGGGGCAGCGCCTGCTTACCATGCAGGTTCCACCCCAGCAAAAAAAAAAAAAAAAAAAAAAAAAAAGTCTGTGGTTGCCTTATGAGTCATTACTGAAAATGTCTGTTTCACACTAACTTTTGAAACACCAAGAAAGAGATCTATTAGCTGTATTAACTGGCCCAAATCCCCACTGCTGTAAGAAAGGGCCAAAGTTACCACACAGCCAATCTCTGGCAGCTTTGCTAGGACTAGTCTGGAAGATCCCACATTTAGTTGGTGGAAGGATGATCCAGACATCTTTCCCGGCCTTTTTGAAGATATCTGTGGATATCTTTCCAATTTCCTGAACACTGGCACCAGATCAGGACTGAGCTGTTTGGATTCCTGGGGTTTGGGAGGATGGGGGGCCTTAGTGCTCTTGATAATAAATAAGAAGCAAAACTCAATGAAAACATGAAATTGTGAGCCATTTAAAGTCACTAAAACATCTCTCTTCTCTATTTAGCCTTTCCTGATGCTCCAAACTGAAATTAATATCTGCACCCCAGACAGCATGGTGGGTCTCCCCTTCCCCATTCCTGTTGCTGGTTGGGACTTGAGATTTCTATCCTCAAGTTTCCTCAAAGCTCCTGGAAACCAGGACCCAGAACTTGTTCATTTTTTTTTTTTTTTTTTTTTTTAGCATTAGGATATACAACATATGAAACCAAATTAAACAAAATGCACAATCAAATATGCAGGTGAAACACTGTGGAGTGCATTTAGATAAGTTTAGGTTAGAGAATTTGTAGCACCATGGTTAAAATGTGAGCCTGGAACAGGTTCACCTGCATGAGTTCCAGATCCACAACTTATTAGATAGGTCTTTGTGACCCCACTTGGTCAAGTGGAGCTAATATTAGCTGTAGAAGACAGAAGTGCCCAAGAACTGTAACCTAGCAACTGAAACCCCACCCACCTGGCCAGACCCAGTTGAACCAGAGGTCACCACTGATTGAAGCTGAGCCAATCAGAGCATTTCTCCTGGAAGATAGGCTTGGGTTGAGCAGCCTTAGTGGTTTTGGTCTGTTGACTGAGTGGGGAGAGAAAGAAGGGCAGGTTGTGTGAATGAGGGAGCCTCAGCTCCTGGTGAAGTTTGCCCTTCCTGCCCTTCTGTTCTACCCAAGAGACACCCTGTGTGTTTTAACAAATCCATCTTTTCCTCAACATTATTAAGGTGGTATCTACAGCATCGATGAAACAGACGTCTACTTCTAGATCTGGATGGTGAGGGTTCAAACAGTGACTAAGCCCCCCCAG
The DNA here is from genome assembly GCF_902686445.1 of Sciurus carolinensis. Lineage (NCBI taxonomy): Eukaryota > Metazoa > Chordata > Mammalia > Rodentia > Sciuridae > Sciurus > Sciurus carolinensis. The sequence goes on from NC_062226.1 coordinate 4,636,784, forward strand.
CTACAGGTAGCCCTGAGGAAGTGTCAGCCCTCATTACTACACTGCTGTTCCTGATGGATCCCACTTCCTCCTGCCCTGTGATGATGTCAGTGCAATGAACCGACACCCAATACTCTGTCCTCCGGGCAATTAGTCTGGGAGCTCAGGCAGGTGCATGCAAAAGGACCCTCAGTGAGTGAAGCTGAAGCTGAGGTGAGCCTGGGCCACCAGCCTCACCCTGGCTGTTTTACACTCTAGTCTCATGAATTCTTGTTGTCTGAATAGCTAAGTGTTTGCAAACAGAGAGCCACGGCCCTGGGTGGCCAGGTCTGAACTTCCCTGGAATGCTGGGAGGCTGGCCAACAGCACCCCACAGAGTCAGCGGGGCCCCTCCTCTTACTGGAGCTGTTGCCACAGCAGAGTCCCGTGCAGCCCCTGGCAGTAATGATAGTTTTTATTTTCTGTACCTTCGGATGTTTTGACGTGTTAACCATCTTGCTGGCCAGGAGAGAATGCCCCTCCCAGGGCTGGCCGGCTTAGCTCAGCCAGGGAGCACATCTTTCATGTAACAACCATTCGAGTCTATAGCCCCAGGGCTGGGTGAAGCTCGGTGGAGAGCATGTTTCTGGCAAAGGCAGGGCCCTGCCTGGGGTCCATTCCCACTGCTGCCAAACAGCCACAAAACACAGTTACCCAAGTCTGTAGCCCTGTTTAATCCTGATGTGACTTGGTGTGACTTTCACACCAAGTCAATGTTCTCCTGACCTAAAGCGCCTCAGGGCTGGACACCAACCAGGCAACTAGAGATGCCCCCAGAGCCTAGAGACCACTGGATTTATTCGACCAAGCCAACCCTACACAGTTCCCCCTGCACTGCTGTGCCTTTCTCATGCGAGCCCCAGTGAGGGCCCTGGCCTGGCCTCTCCACCTGGTGTGCTTCCCAGCCGAGCCTGGTGCTCCTCGTGTGGCTCTGTGTGGCATGGTGTGGTATGCCCCCTTCTCTTGGAAAACATAATCAATCTTACTCAGGGTCACTCATTACCTCCATAAATTATAATCCCTCAGCAGGAGGTGTAGCTCAGTGGCAGAGCACATGCGTAGCATCCAAGACCCTAGGTTCTATCCCCAGCACTGCCAAGCAACGCTCCCCGCCCCCCCAAAAAAAGCCCCAAGAGAGTTTCTGCCTGCCCGGACCTCACTGTGGGACAGACAGTGAACAACACAAGACATCAAAGGGCTGCACGGAGGGGTGTGCTGGAAGAAGAGGTGCAGCAGGACTCTGGGCCACCGAGGTGGAACTGAGTGCCTGCCAATTTGCCTCATAGATCTCCCCACATTTGAATATCCCTCATGCTACTAAAATGTAGTTTTGTTTAAAACTTGTGTGATACAATTTATCTTTGACTCCACAAAAGAGTTGAGGACTCTGGAAGGAAGAGTTAGTTATGTCCATACCGCATGACACAGTGCTTAGCCCTGATAGGTTCTTTTGTGTGTGTGTGTGTGTGTGTGTGGTGCTGGGGATTGAACCCAGGGCCTTATGCATGCAAGACAAGCATTCTACCAAATGAGCTATATACCTAGCCCTCTAGTAGGTTCTTTAAACCTTAAATGAATGACTTTTAACAAACTCATTGGCACTAGGAAAGGTCTCCCACTGAATCCTAGGGTTCCCAGAGGAGGACTGAAAGAGCAAGACAGGCAGGGGCTGTTGAGTCCCACGGGGTGAGGGGTCGTTCCAGGCTTGGCACTGAAAGCTTAGAATCCTGGGATATTCCCTGGTGGGAAGACGGCCAGGCCTTGGACGGGGCTGTGCCTCTGGTGGTGGGGCTCCCAGATGGCAGAGGTTGAGTCCAGGTCAGGGGCAGTTCCAACCCTTGGCGTGGAGCCTCTGGGCTACAGAGGATGCTAAATCTTGGATGATGGGCGTGGGCAGTAGAGACAGGTCCTGGGCTGGAAAGGTGGAAAGGTGAGGGGGCAAGCCGGGTGGGGCCGTGGAAGGCACTGGATCCCATGCGGGTGTGTAGGTCCCAGGACCAGTTCTCCAGTCGCGGGTTGGAGCCTGCCCAGCGCGAGGACTCCGGGCCGGCAGGGGGCGCTGCGTCCCGGGCGGGAGGCGCGGGCCGGCTCCGGGCCGGCAGGGGGCGCTGCGCGGCGGCAGCGCGGCGGCTTCCGGCAGGTGGCGCCGTGGCCGCGGCCCAGGCCGGGCGGGCGGCGGCGGCGGCGGCGGCGGCGGCGGCGGCGGCGCGGCGCTGCGGCCGGCTCGCGGGCCGGGAGCGGCGGCGCGCGGGCGGCGGGGCGGCGGCGGAGCGGCGGAGCGGCGGCCCGGGCGGGCTGCGGCGCGGGCGGCGAGCAGGGGCCGCGGCCGCGCGGAGCTCGCCATGCGGGCGCGGGCCTGAGGCGCGGCGAGCGGGGCCCAGGCGAGCCAGGGCGCGCCGACCTGTCGCCCGCGGCGGCCCGGCCCGGGCCCGATGAGCGGCGGCCTCGGCCTCCGGCGCAGCCCGGAAATGTCCGGCAAGCTCGAGAAAGCAGGTGAGGCGCGCGGCGCGCCCCGGGGCCTCGGCTCCCGGCGGCGGCACGCAGGCCGCGCGGCCCCCGCCGCAGGGCCATCTTGGCCGGGCTCGTCCGAGCCGGCGGGCGCGGGGACCCGGCGGCCCGGCCTCGGAGGCGGCTGGAGCCCGGCGACGCGGGCGCGCGGCTCGCGGGGGATGCGGCCGGGCTGCGAAACGCGTCGGCCCCGGAGCCTGGGGTTCAGATACCGAGCCGGCCGCGTCGGCGGCCCCCGAGGAGGCAGCCTGGACGCGCTGGGGCGGTTCCAGGCGCGCCCGGGTGCCCTCGGCCCCGAGCCCAGCTCGGCAGGCAGGACCCGCGGGGAGGCGGGGGCTGGCGGCGGCGCGGTCTTGCTGCGGACCTGTCTCTTTGTGTGTTCCCGGAGAGCTCGGGGAGGTGCCCTCCGGTGCCTTGGGTTCCCCGGGCCGGGAATAGCTCTCCGAAGAGTCCATTACTGGCGTGCACATGGGGCCCAGGGCTGCATCAGGCGGCGGCACCTTGCAGGGCGCAGTCCTGGGTGCACCGCGAAGTAGGCAGCCGTCCAGGCTCCTGTGTTGAGACCACGGCTGGCTGTCATAGCCCAAGTACCTGGCCAGCTTGGCAGCCGCTTATGGAAAGCACCCTTCAGGCGCCCGAGGAGGGATCCGTGGCATTCCATCATGTTTCCCAGGTTGAATCGGGACACTTTTCTGGGATGCACCTCTGCAGCAGACCCACAAGGCAATGTAACTTTTGCAGCCTGCGGTTTAAGCACAGGAAGGAAATTTTTGTAGCTTTTATTAAGGGTTTGCTGTATATCCGGCTCTGTCCTTAGCCCCTCGAGTGTGTGGCTTATTAAATCTTTGAAGGTTCTTGTGAAAGAGAATATGGCTCCGGTTTTATGGGCTCAGAGAGGTTCAGCTAATTTCTGTAGTTCACCCAGCAGGGGAGCAGCACGCCCAGCCCTCTAATAAAAAACCAGGGCACCCTTCTCAAGAGTGGGGCCCTTGGTTTCGGGTGCTATTTCTGGGGTATGTTTCTCACTGTTCTCTAGCCCCAGGGCCTTGCCTGGTGACCATGAGTCGCTTTCCTGCACACGTGCTGGTCCAGAAATATCTTTGGTTCATCTGAGCAGCATTTCTCAGGAACTCCTAGTATAGTGTCTCATCTGAATGGCACTGTTGGAAAACTTGTATAGTTTATTTAAAAATAACATTAACTGAAAATTACATTTATTGTTTAAAACTTAGTAATCATAGAAAAATAAACAGAAGAAACTGAAAATCATTTGTCACCCTATCATCTGTTTTCCACAACTCAGAATGACATGAGCGTTCATCAACATCTCTACTACCAGTCTGTTTTGCCACAGTGTCCTTAGGCCTTCTCCGGGCACACCCTCTGCTGCAGGCTGTAGTAGGTGCACAACCCTGTAAGTGCCTGTCCTCTTGGGGCCTGGCCTAGTAATACCTGGGCTGCCAGGCTGCATGAAAGGGCAGCTGGAGCCTGGGTGAGGAGCCTAATAGCCAAGGAGCGAGGAAAGCTCTGGAAGGGGCAGTGCGAGGCTCTGAAGAGAGGGGCATGGGATAGCTCTGTAGAAATGGAGGAAAGAGGATTGAGTGAAAGAAGCTGCTCAGAGGTAGTGGGAAGGGCAGGAGGAGGATGCCTTTCTTGAAGTTCTGAGGTCGACAAGACCAGGGTGTTGGGGACCATAGGTATGGAACTTACAGGAAGTCTAGCCTTCTCACAGATCTTCTGTTATGGTCTGTTCACAGCTGCCCAGGAAGGTTGGGCTACTTCTGGAGTGAGGGTAACCTTTCTGGCAGTTTCTGCTGGTTATTACAGGCGAACAACAACTACTACTTCTTCTTCTTCTTCTTCTTCTTCTCCTTCTCCTTCTTCTCCTCCTCCTCCTCCTCCTCCTCCTCCTCCTCCTCCTCCCTCTCCCCCCACCCCCTCCTCCCTCCTCCCTCCTCCCTTCTTCCTTCTTCCTTTTTTTTTTTTTTTTTTTTTTGTACCAGGAATTGAAGCCAAGGGCAGTTAACCACGAGTCACATCCCTGGCCTTTTTTATTTTTTATTTTGAGGCAGGGTCTCACTCAGTTGCTTAGGGCCTAGCTAAATTTCTGAGACTGGCTTTGAATTTGCAGTACTCCTGCCTCAGCTTCCCTAGCCGCTGGGATGACAGATGTGTGCCACTGCAGCCAGCTCACTTTGCATTTTGATGAACTTGTCCTGTTAAGGCTTCTGTTGGAGTTTTATTATTTGTTTTGTTTTAGAGACAGGGTCTCACTGAGTTGCTGAGGTTGGCCTTGAACTCTAGCTCCTTCTGTCTCAGCTTCCTGAGTCTTTGGGATTACAGGTGTGTGCCTCCATGCCTCATGCCTGCTGGCACTTTCCAAATGGTCCTGCTGTTCAGTCTCAGAGCAGTGTTTGATGGAAGGAGAGGTCCTTTGCTGAAGGGACTGATCTCAGGTCAGCCCACAGACACGCTGCTGTTTGATGCCTGGAAGCAACAGAAACAGTGAAACATGCTCACCTCTCTGACCTCTGAAAATAGTTCCTACTCTTCAGGGTTTAGAGAACTGGGGGTCTCTGAGCGAGCAGGAAAGCTCTTTTCACCCCTCACACCCCCCAGACTGGCCCATCCAGCCTTGTTTCCCACCTCTGGGCAGATCTCCCCAGCTCTGTCATTGCTGCTTTTCAGTGCTTCACTTACTCATCCAGAACATGCCACCTCATAGGAACACAGAAAGGCATGCCTTACCTTTGGCTGTCCCAAGTGCCTGTGGGGGATCAAGACAGTCTGGGTTCCAGAATGCAGAGGGGGCTGTCAGGAGGGGTAGAAGGCTGGAGTGAGGGGATCAGGTGGGCTAGGAAGCCCTGGCCCTGGGATGCATGCTCGTAGGAGCTGAGAGGGGCTTGTGCTGCAAGACTGCCAGCAGACAAGCACAGCCCCTCCATGATGGAACGCTGGCCACTTTGGGGGACATGTGAGCACGGTTCTAGGTGCTCTTGTGGCGGTTCTGCTGGCTCACGCTTTTCCCCAGTGAAAACATCAAGTGAGGAGAGTTGCTGCCCTGATGTTTCTGAAGCTTAAGGCTGAACTGGCATCTGTGGGCTGGCTTCAGTCCATTTTCCACAACTGTTCTGTGGAAGAAAAAAAAAGTTGATGGCCAATACATGAAACTCAAATTTAATTACTCAGAAATTTCAGGCTCCTGGTTCTCTTGAAAATTGGGATCGCTTGTGACCCCGAGTCCTCATTCCTTCCTGTCAGACAGCCAGAGCAGGGCTGGGCAGTGGCCACCTCCCCATCACTCCCGCTGATGGCCACATCACTGACTCTCATTGCCCACAAGGACTGTGGACATTCGTTTGCATCCCTATTCTTGTTTGCCTTTAGTCTGGACTTTGAAATCTTTGCCCTGTTCCTTTATTGATTGATTATTTGATTCTTCCAGCACTGATTGAGCCCCTGCGCTGCCAGGCGCTGTCCTCAGCTCTAGAGATCTGGTGGGGAATTGGGCAGACCTCAGGCCACTTGCCTTAACCGTGGCATTGGCCTGTACAGAGAGCTGGAGAGGTTACAGGATGGTGGTTCTGAACTACTGCTGGAGTGACTAGAGATTTCGGTGGGAGTGGAGGGTGAGTGGAGTTTGCTGGACCTGCTGAGGGCTGAGCAGCCCACTGGGGCACGCCCACAAGGCCTCTGTGCTGGGAGGAGGGAGGGCACTTGAGTTTCACAGGCTGTTCCCACCAGAGCTTCAGCTGCTCCTTCCTTCCTCGGCTCAGGTCATTCATCAGTTTATGAGCACCGCCTAAGGCCTAGGCGTAGTCCTTGGGTTATAGGAAGGGTCCCTGTCCTATGGGCCTTACTTAGCTGGGGCCGATGAGAGAACAGATACTGCAAAGAAGGAAAGAAAACTATCTCCTTCCTTCCTTTTCTTTTCTTTCTCTCTCTCAAGTCCTCCCTCCCCTTCCCTCCCGCTCTCTCTTTCTCTCTCTCCTCTTTCTTTTTTTTTCTTTCTTTCCTCCTTTTTTTATCTTTTCCCCTGTGCTCTCTGCAAACCACAGTCTGCCTAGAAGTTTCATCACTTACCAAACCCTCTGGCCAGTGCCAGCTCCTTGTGGCCTTGGTGAAATCTGTGGGGTCGGTGAGCTGGCCTCAGGCTTGCTTAGCACACCACCTGCAGACAGAATTAACCTGGGGTCTCCAAGTCCATGTGCTGTATTTTTCAAGTGTTTAAAGATGCTTTTACTATGAATTGAAAGGACGTGTACAGTGACTGATTCACTAGTAGCTTGTTATTTTGTATCTTCTCAGAATAGGTACAAAGTATAAGTACTGTCACAGGTGGGGCTGCACATTTTTTGTGACCTAAGAAAGAGGGCCTCTTAGATTAGCAATCGCTGTATTTTGATCAGTTTTAAACTCCTCAGCTTTCAGTTTACCAGCACGCCTGTCCTTGGCATCTGCTCCTCATTCACTGTTTGCTCCCTGAACACTTTCTAAGTGCCTCCTCCTTGGTGGATACTGTGTGATGCCCCGTGGTGTCTGAGAGCCTGTGGAAAGCTGGTCCTCAAGGTGGCAGTCCAGGGGTAATGCTGGTCTTGAACGTTTCTGCAGTTTCCTTTGGTTTTTAAATGCATTTATAGACTACCTCATTTCACTTCGTCCTTATGACAGCGGAGAGGGCGAGGACAGGGAAGAGTCTCCTCATTTTGCACCTGCAGGCAACTGGGGCCCAGGGAAATTTGATTAGTTGCCCAAGACGGCAACCTGAGGGAAGTGAAATGGGGAACTGGCCCCTCTCGGCCTCTGTGAGTGCTGTTAGAGCCTTGGCATTGCTGGCAACACAGCAGCTTTCTGTCTTCATCCTGGTTCACGCTTCTACATATCTTTTTGATCTTAGGGGGAAAAAACCTGCCAGTTAAATTAGGGTAGGCCCAACTTGACCTTTAGGCTGCATATACTATTTATGATACTAAGAGCATTAACAGTGCTATAGGAGGTAAGAAAGAACACTGACACAGATAAACCTGATTTTGAAAAATTAGCCACAACAACTCCAAATGTTTCCTGGGCTCCTGAGCAGCTGTTGGCAGAGTGGTTTGAGTGGGATTCCTTGTAGCCAGAAGACCTGATAGGAGGCTCATAAAGACGAGTCATGGATGAGCTTGCAGAAAAATCATTTTCCAAGTTAGCTCGGATTGCAGGTCTCCTTGGATGCCAGACTGGGTCTTACCTCAGTCCCCTCAGTGTGTTGCCTGTTGCCATAATAAGATGACACCCTGGGAAGGGGAGAGGCCAGGCAACAGCCACCTACCTGCCCACCCATGGCCTCGGGCTAGCAGATTTGCTCCTGGGACAGGTGTGTCTCTGACTCAGCACCACCTTGCCCCAAAGGCTGTTTTATGAGTAAATAAATAAAATGCATGGTTTGAATTATTAAGGGATTTGTCATCTTAGTGTCTTGTTTTAGACCATCTGAGACCTGGCCTTTGGGTGTTTCTTTCCCTCTCTGGGGTCTCATTTTCTCCATCAGTGTCAGGAACGGGTGGGCTCTGGTTTAGGTTTTTGTTTGTTTGTTTGAAGCAGTAGGTCCCTTTTTATATAGAAGAAGGCCACTACATAGCGGCTAGTGGGAAAGCCACTCCAGTCCTTGCTAAGCTATGGGTTCTGAGGCTCCTCCTTGGACCCCCACCCCCCAACTGTGAAAACCCACTTCCTGGATGCTCTCACAGCCTACTGCACCAAAACTGACTTCCTGCAAGCTCTTGGTGCCTTCTCTTCCTCTAGCAGATAGTAAATTCCATGGAAAGGCCCCAAGTAAACACTTGGGTGGAATGATATTGTTTAACTCATTCAGAGTTCAAAGCACCAGTTTCCTGCCTGCAAGTTAAAAATCAACAAATAAAGCCTTAAATAGATCATTAGGTCCATGAGAGAGTGTACCTGTCTACCACTGGGGGCCACCACAAGCCTAGCACACATTAGGTGCTCAATACCTATTTATTAAAAGAATATGAGCTTAGTTAACATTGGCATAGAATGAACTTAGTATCTTGATTTCAAGTCTCTGATTGTCTTTTTTAAAAACTATTTTTTAGTTGTAGATGGACACAATGCCTTATTTATTTTATTTATTTATTTATTTATTTGTGGTGCTGAGGATTGAACCCAGTGCCTCACATGTGCTAAGCAAGCGCATTACCACTGAGCCACCACCCCATCCCCTCTGATTATCTGTAATACTTTATTTCTTTGGTACAGGGGGTCAAAGCTATGGTCTTGCACATGCTAGGCAATTGCTTTACCATTGAGCTACTCCCAGCCCTGAAGTGTTGTAACTTCTGGTTTTAAATTGCCAGTCAGGCTGTGTCCTGATGAGTTAATAGGACCAGTGCTCTGATAAGGGGCATGCAGAGAATTAGGGTCCTGTGTTAACCATTTACAATAACTGTGTTTTCACATAGTCCTTGAATATCAATGATGAGGTTGAGATCAAATTCCCAAGCTGGTGTGTCAAGATGCATACCTGTAGTTCTGGCTAATGGAGGCTGAGGCAGGAGGATGATTTGAGTCTAGGAGTTCAAGGTCAGCATGGACAGCATTAAAAAAAAAAAAAAAAAGGCTGGGGTGCAGGTCAGTGGTAAGGGCCGGAATTCTAGGCATGGGGAGACAGAGCCACAGCGCAGCTCTGACATGGCACACACTCCATTTGCAGTGACAGCTTGCTTGGGAGCAAAGTACTCTTGGACAATGTTGGTTCTATGTGGAGCAGTTGTGATTTTGCCAGTACATTCATAAAGTGTATGCCAGCTCTGCCCAGCCTGGCACCCATAACTAACACCAGGGCAGGAGTCTGTCATTACTTGTCCTTTTTTTCAGTTGGTCTTGGAACATTCTTGAGGACAGCTCCCCCATCTGTTCCTGGGTGACTGGACAGTACTGAGTGCAGGGACTGAGGAGGCTTCTGCTGGCATCCCCTGTTCCCCTTTCATTTTGTCCAGGAGTCTGGTGTCTCTTGCCATGCCTCCACCCACCCCCTCCTTCTCTTTTTTAAAATATTTTTTTAGTTGTAGATGGACACAATATTTGTTTATGTGGTGCTGAGGATCAAACTCAGTGCCTCACATGTGCAAGGCAAGTGCTCCACCACTGAACCACAATCCCAGCCCCATGCCCTCCTCTTCTGAGAGCTGAGATGCAGTGCACTTGCTAGAAATCTGGTTTCTGATCATCACAGTTCCTCTTTGTTGCCCCTTTTTCTTTCAGGCTGTGGTTCAGGAGACAAATGGCACTCTGAACCAGAGTCCCTCCTGCTGCTTCCTACAGATTGCTTCTTCCTCCCCATGGCACTTTAGCCTGCTGCACCTGTTGGCCCCTAAAAGGGCGTCTTTCTCTTGGCTTTTTGCTTGCCAGAACCACAATCATTTCGTGTCAAATAAAGTTCTGTAATCAGGAACCGATTTATTTTTTAAGGGTGCTAGGGATGGGACCCCTGGTCTCACGCGGGCTAGGCAAGTGCCCTACCCCTGGACTCCACCCAGCCCAAACTGTCATGCTTTAAAGCTTAGGAATGGGTCCTGCATAGGATGGTATTTGGTGCTTCCCAGGGATGGGGACAAGGCAATTTCAGGCATTTGCTTTGTAGCTTTTAAAAATGTAGGGCATTGGTGTGGACTTGGCAGATGTGGCTCCCAGGCACACACTGCTGCGTTAAACAGTTCAAGTGTGATGTTGCAATGTTGGGGAGAATGAAGGACATGGAATGGGAAGGGGGAGCTAAGTTCAGTGGACAGCCACTCAGCTGACCCAAAGCAAGCAAACAAACGAAACCCCTGGCAGGAAACAATTATTGTATTTCTTTGCTGGCAGTGGATCATCACATGTGCCTGCCCTCCTCAGTGACTGGTTGTGAACACATAGGTGATGATTGTGCGTGGGCCATGGCATTGGCTCCCCTCAGCCCTCCTTTCAATAATAAATAAAAATAGTAGTAGCAGCCCACATTCATCAGACTGTCATCCCATGCCAGTGCCAGGCTCTGTCCTGTGTTCTACACATGTGGTTTAATCCTGACAGTAGGAGGAAGGTCTTGCTGCTGCTCCCATTCAGTGGAGGAGAAGCCATAGCCCTTTCTTTGAGATCTGGAGTACTTAAGATTGACCCAGTCTTACCCTGACTGGGGCAGAGCTGGGCCCAAGCCCTGTGAGTGTCACCCTCACCGTGTTTTCACTCTTCTGGGCACAGCTCTCCACCGCCCAGGATCCCTCTGCTGGATGCTTGAGGAGACAGCTGTCCTCCAGCCTGCACTGAGGGGGCTCAGGAAGCCTTGCTTCTTGCTGTGAGAAACAGAAAGCCTGGTGGTCCATCTTCAAAATATAGTTGTAAGTGGCCCTTCCCTTTTGCCCACCCTGTTTCTTAAATTAGCCAGCCACATAGATTGTGCCCAAGTCCTCCAATTAGGGCAAAGGGCAGAGGTGCCTTCAGTATATAGGCAGGTGGACTGCTGCCCAAGTGCACCTGCTAGCTAGGTTCAGTAGCACATCCTTCTGGCAGAAGCAAAGGTTTACCTTGCCCACCTGCTTTGTGGCACGTTTGATTTCTTGCAGCATCTCAGTGTTTCTAAAATTGCCAGGAGACCTTGGGCAAACTGCTTATCTTTGTGAGCCCCTGGTGCCTCTGTTGAAACTCAGCTGGGTGGGCAGACCCTGAGAAACTTTCTTTTTTTGTGGTTTTATATTGGGGATTGAACCCAGGGGTGCTCTACCACTGAGCCACATCACTAGCCTTATTATTTTTTTTTATTTCTTTTTTGAGACAGGGTCTAAGTTACTAGGCCCTACTAAGTTGTTGAAGCCTCCTGCTTCAGCCTCTTAAGTAGCTAAGATTACAGGTGTGAGCACCACTGCTCCTGGCTTTGACAATTGAGGAAAGAGAGGTAGTGGAAGGGGAAGTGACTTGCCAAGTTCACAAATTCCAGGGAACTGGCTTTCCCTTCACCTCTCTCCCTCTACTGGGCCCTGGGTCTAGCACTGGTCTGATCCAGAGTTTTAGGGGCTGGCTTGGAGGCCCCACCATAGTCATTGCTTGGAACCTACTTTGGGACTCCCCTGGGGCTTTCCAGCCTCTCCACAGGATGGCAATGATGGCTCCACCTCTGCCTACAGATTTATGAAGCAACTTCTGGTTTCTTAGTTACAGAAGTGGCTTCAAAAGTACATTGACTGGAAATATCGCATATGAGTCTGCTTTGGAGAAACCTTTTGCAGATGGGGCAGTGGAAAGTGGCCCTTGTGAGTCAAAATAGTTCCTTCCACCCACCCAGCCAGCTAGTACAGGCTGAGTGTCCTGAGTGCCAAGCAGCCTGTCCAGCTGTGGGGTTCTGAGAGGGCGAGAGGTGCCGGTGTCCTGCAGGAGCTGGCAGCTCTGCCACTACCTGTACTGTGCAGGGGCCTGGATCTTGGCTTCACACATTTGCCTGTGTTAAAGACGGCATGAGCCCATATGAAGGGCAGGAAAGAGAACTTCCTGTGGCCCCAGGTCTGCACTGATGCATGCCTAGTATCCCTCGCAAGTCCTTAGTCTCCCCAGTACTTCTCCCTGTGCAGTACTGCCAAGAGCAGTGCCAGGCAGCGACTGAGCTTGGACCTCAGGTCCCCAACTGGAGCTTTGGTTCCAGGGATATTGTGAAAGTCATTCTCCTTCTCTGAGCCTCAGGTCCTCATCAATGAAAAGGAGAAAGCAAGACCAGCACCTGACTTGTGGTTTTGAGGGAGGAGTGGACAAGATGATGCTCTGTTCATAAGTAAGGTTCCTTCTGCTCCAAAATGGCTGTTTCTTCAAAAATGATAGTGATAAATAAAATAGACCTCAGCACTCACAGAAGAAAGGGAGGACTCTGGCTGTTGTGTTTTGGAGTCTCCAGGGCTGGGGGTGGGACCCAGGCTTTGTGCATGCAGAGCTTGCTCTCACCCGCCCTCTCTCTACACCTGAGAATACTGAATTCCAAGCAAGCCTACTGGGAGGCTGCTGGGAGGCTCATGGCGCTGCAGTCAGCATCTCACTGGAGGAGTGGCTTGTGTCTGAGCCACAGCAGTGCCGACCCGTCAGCAGGTCCTCTCTTGTTCTGTTCTAAAGATCACTTGAGCGTCTCCTGTTCCGAGTGATTCTAGGATGAGGAGCCGTGTTTTCAGCTCTGGAGGTGAGCTGAGCACCCAGCTCTGCTTTTGTTTTCTGACTGTAAACTACTACAAGCCATTCAGGGCTCTCCTGGACGAGGAACTTGGGAATTATGTGGAGTGCCACATCATTTTCTTCCTTGATTAACTTCACAGTTAAGATGAGCTCAGGAATCCTGTCATGTTGTTCCATGCCTCCCTCCACCCACGCTCTCCTGGGCTGTCCTGAGAGTGAGTGTCTATGGTCTCTGCAGATTTGTCAGTGCAGCTGGAATGAAGCACAGGGAGTGCAGGGGGACCAAAGCCCACTCACCTCTTTCACTTTCTGTAATCACTTGGTCCTGGAGATACAGAACCTCTCACTCGATTACTTAACCACACCACCTGTACTTCTGTCTCAGCATGTTGAGTGTGCCTTACAAATACTAATTCTATGAGCTCATAACAAAATCAAAAGCATGCTCTTCTGCATGATCTGCTCTTGTTTCATCTGCTCACAGGGAACTATTAATTACCCTAAATATGCAGAATTGTAGAAAGAAGTTTTTATATTGGACAAGATAGGAATTGGGCTAGGGACCTGGACAATACTTTAGCCCCAGGTTATAGGGACCCTGGCCCCAGCTTGGTAAGACACAGCATCTATCACTGAGGAAAATTGTCGGAGGGAATGTAAGTCACTGTCACCAGCAAGGCTTTGAATTGTGGCATCTTTGGGTGATGCCAGATTCACTCTGATCTCTGGGCAAGCCACAGTTCTTCTTTGGGCCTCAACCTTCTCCATAAACAGATCCCTACACTAGACAGTGGTTTCTGAGCTTTTTAAGGCATAGGTCTCCCAGGATCAGGGGAGTCTGTGTGCCCTGCCCCCAGAGGGAAGATCAGTCATGTGCAGGCATGTTTCCATCACCTATAAATTCCCACTACTGTATAACATGATAATTTGCAAACACCCTGAGCCTTGGAGAGACTGAGTAGTATCTTGGGTGTTTGAAACTAGTAGGACTTGGTTTCCTCTTGGTTTAAATGACAGTCAGTAGTTACGCATTTCTGGGATTTCGTAAGGATCTGAGGGACATAGTGCTTGCCAGCCTCTTTTTTTTTTTTGCAGTGCTGGGGATTGAACTCAGGGACCTGTGCTTGCAACGCAAGCACTCTACCGACTGAGCTGTCTCCCCAGCCCTTGCCAGTCTCTTTATTTAGTGCTTGTTGGATAAAAGGGGGAGTTTCCCCTTCTGGATGAGGATTTTTTTTTTTAAATTTACATACAGCACAGCAAAATTGATGTTGTGGGTGTAAAGTGCTGCTGGATTTGAACACATTTAGACTCATGTAACCACCAGTCAGGAGGCAGAACAGTTGGTCACTCTGGGAAACCTGCTGCACCTCCACGGTTGAGCTCTTCTCAGCCCCTGGGATTGTTGGTCTGCTTTCCATCTTCACCTGCAGATTTGCCTTTTCTGGAGTGTCTTACAAATATCATCACTCGGGCTGGGGATATAGCTCAGTTGGTAGAGTGCCTGCCTCGCAAGCATAAGGCCCTGGGTTCAATCCCCAGCACTGGAAAAAAAAAAAAAAAAAAAAAAAAAAAAATCACCACTCGGGATGTGACTGTGGACACTGGCTTCTGCCCCACACCCACCTTCGAGATTCACCTAGTCCTTGCTTTATCACTAGCCCATTCCTTCTTGTTGCTGAGTAGTATTCCATTGTATGGGCATGATGACTTGTATGGGCATGGTTTGACCATGGTTAATTGTCTACTCTGTTTCCTGGAAATAAAGATGGCATGGGATCATCACCAACAAACAACCCAAGTTTTAACAACGGTCAAATGATTCAAAAGATGCTTTGTAAATGGCCAGCATGTATGCCCCACATCACTAAGATTAGGGAAATGCAAATTGCCTCATGCTCACGAGTATGGCTGCTTTCAGAAACACTGAAAATGAAAGTGTTGACAAGGACTTGGAGAAATTAGAACTCTTGTGCACTGTAGCTGGGAATGTAAAATGGAGCAGCCACTGGAAAACAGGATAGCGATTCCTCTAAAAATAGAAAATAGAATTATCATGTGATCCAGCAATTCCACTTCTGCATATATACTCACAGGAGTATTGGAAGCAAGGACTTGAAGAGATATGTGTACATCTTTCTTTATGCCTGCATTATTCACAAGAGTCAGCAGGTGCAAGCAACCTGGGGGTGTGTTGACAGGTGACAGATAAGTTAAAGTGTGTGATACAGTGGAATATTCTTCAGCCTTAGAAAGGAAGGAAATTTTGGCATGCTGTAGCATGGATGAACCTTGGGCATGGCCCCTAAGCGGCTCATGTGGTTAGAAGAGATGTCTGACCCTGTGGGGCAGGAAGCTCCTTGGCTAGGGTGGATCTCGTACTGCAGAATGGGACTCTCCTCATCTTGTACCAGGGCTTTTCAGCTGTGCTTGGCCTCTGCAAATACCCCCACAGGGGGGATTGCCTGCAGTCCTCTGCTTAGCTGCACTTTCCTCGCGTCCATCAGTACAAGAGGAGCCTAAATGCCCAGTTGGGCCCTGTCCCTGGTGGGTGCTGTAGTCTGGCACGTAGTGCTTAGAGCAGGCGAGGTATTAAGGCTCAGTGGCCAACATCTGAGGTCCTGCCCAGATCGCGTCATTGGCACTTGCTGTGGGTTGATGGCACAGGGGGCATGCACTCCCGCTGTGTGGAACAGGACTCCAGGCTGTTGGCCACATTCCTGAGAAGGCATCACTGGCTTGAGGGAAGGGAAGAGAGATGATCTAGGCGGATGAAGTCAAGACCAGTCAGGCCTGTTGGATGGAAGGGTGCCTCCCTGAGGGAGTTTCATCAAGACTGCCTTGATGGCCTCTCTGGTCCACTGGTATTATTACCACAACTCTGTGGATCTGGGGGATGAGCAGTGGCCATGTCTTGTTGACACGGATGCACCAACACGTAAGATGTGCCTGTACTGGGGAGTGGACCCAGGGTACTCTGCCACCGAGCTGCACCCCAGCCCTTTTTATTTTTTATATTGAGACATGATCTCGCTAAGTTGCCTAGGCTGACATGGAATTTGTAGTCCTGCTGCCTTACCCTCCCATGTAGCTGGGATTACAGGTGTGCACCACCAGGCCCTGCATGAAATCTATATTTGATTTAATAACATTTATCAGGATGCAAAAAATGAAATATTCCAATAAAGTGGATTATAAAACAACATACTTTGATTCAAAAGTTAAACTATGAGAAAGTATATGTCTTAGAATCAAGGCAGTCCCACAGGACCCTTTCTTCAGCTGGTTTCCTGAGCTGCTCTGCACGTTCCTGGCAGGAGATGCTTGGGACACTGAGCAGCAAGTCAAGGATCCTGCTCTGGTGGAGCTTGCTGTGTCTGGACCCAAACTCTCCCCTCCAATTTGGACTCAGCCTGTGATTGAAGAGGTGGACTCTGAATCTTTACCTGTACATGTACCTCTGTTCTGGCCTCAGTTTGATGTCTGGACTCTAGAAGAAAATCACCTTGACGGTCCCTGTTCACATGGGCTGTGACAGATAGGATGATGATCACACTCACCTGCTTTTCCAAAACAGTGGTTAACAGCACCCTCCCTGTTCCCGGGTGTCCTGGTGCGTATGGGAAAACACCAAGGAAGTGGTCACTTGACAGCTGCAAGCTCCACAGGTTAGTGTCGCAGATGGTCTGGGCTTCAGGAGGGGACTGAAGCAGGGTTGGCTACAGGCAGGGTTGTGCCCCAGGGGCCCACAGGAAGGGAAGTGGAGCTGAGTTTTGGTTATGTTCTTCCTGTGCACATCTGCCACTTTGCACATTCCCCATGCTAAAATTGTAGGTGCATCAAAACCTGGGACAGTTTGGTTTGAGAAACAATAACCACTTACATAGAAAACCAGAGTTGTGTGTTCCTCATGATAAAGGTTAACCAGATCTTAAATTAATATTTTTGGAATGGATGGAAAGGATACTAGTGTTTGTGTCAATTTAAGTCAGAGAAAGTTAGAAAAATAATTCTGTATATATGGACATGGATTTTGTATCCTGTTTCTGTACAAGGGAGTATTGGGATAGAATTTTTGTGAGAAGTTTCATTTTTTGCAAGCAGTATATTTGGAATTGAAAGAAAACAGCCAAAAGACAGGAAAGTTTGTGTTTGTGACAACTGATGTAATTTGTTTTGCTCAGGATCATCTGGGGCCAGGTGGTCTTTGTCCTGAAGACCTGCTGGGTACCCAGAATACTTTTCAAGATTTAGGACCTGGAAGGGCCTGGCATTTCTAACAAGTTCCCTGGTGCTGCTGAGAAGCGGAGGGCACACTTTGGAGCCACTGCTCAAAGTATGGAGAGGACTGGGAAGGGTCCTAGGGATCTGCACTAAAAACTGGAATGTTTCCCTTAGAGCAATAATGATCGTGACGACTGTGTGACAGCACATGCGCATTCACGGGAAGAGCTGGCCTACGTGCACACAGTCCTCTCAGCAGCACTGCAAGCAGGTCACAGTGGCGTCATTACTCAGATGATAAAACAGAGCCCCAGAGGGCTTGCGTGACTTGTCTTGCTGGCCCGTGGAAGAGCTGGGTTGAAACCACTGGCCAGAACTGAAACAAACCCTGATAAAATGGAGATGTAGCTAAAAAATATTCCTGAAAGACATCAGGCTGAAGATGATCTTGGTGGTGAAGCTGAGAGGGCAACTCATGCTCCCGGCAGGCGTGTTGTGCCAGCAGTGTGAGAGGGAGACAGCCGTGATCTAATCAGCTCTGACAGGAAGGTGGTTGGGAGCTCAGCAGCCGTGGAGAAAGCTCTCGTGGGTCTCACACTTAATGTACATTGTGCCTTGGGATACTAGCTAATTAATTAGGATGATGTGCTAGTCATCATGATAAGCAAGACATTTAAAAACCAAGCATCCAGAACTCAGACAAAACTCTAAAATTTAAATTACGCTTAAAGTCACATGTTAACATCAGTGCTTTAAAAGCACAGTGATAAACATTCACAAACTTCTGAGTTCTCTTAATGTGCAAATGCTCCGTAAAAGGAGGCTTCCTCCCGGCTTTCCTTTTGGGGATCCTTTCTTTCTCTTCTGAACACTCCATTTGGAAACATCCCAGAGCTGAGATCTCTGACTTCTTCTAGACAGTCCAGTTTATACAAATACAGGCCATTCCCAAGTGTGCACTTCCAGCCTGTGTCTCTCCTGAGCTGCCTGCATATACTCTCTACTTGGACAGTGTCTCAGTCTCTTCAGGGTGCTATGACAAAACATCGTGCATGGGTGACATAAACCACAGACATCACTTTTCATGGATCTAGAGGCTGGGAAGTTCAGTATCAAAAGCCCTGGCAGATTGGGTCCCTAGGGAGGGCATTCTTCCTGGTTTGCAGATGGCATCTTCTTCCTGTATGGTCACTTTTATAGGGTTATCAGTCCTATTTCTGAAGGCTCTGCTCATGACCTGGTCACCTCACAAAGGCCCCACCTCCTCATACCACCGCATTGGGGTTATGTTTCAGTGTGAATTTTGGGTGTCTGTAGACATTCAGATCAGAGCAGATGCTTTGGAAGCCTCCAGACTTCATGTGCTTACCTGAGCCCTCGGCCCTCCACCTCACACTCTGCCTGCTGGCGCCTTGGGTTCCACTTTGCAGTCTTCTACCCAGTCTTTCACCCTTGACTCCTTTCCTACACGCCACACCCAATCCCCAGAATGTCCTCCTAGGTTTACCTCAGTGGATCCTGGCCCAGGCTGCTCAGGCCCCCTCTGCTGAGCCCCGCAGTCCAGGTTGCTAGCTGCCGTCCTGGTTTCCACTCTTGCCTCACAAATGCCCATTTGTCTTTCAACAACCAGAGGGTAAATTAGATCAGATTGTCCTGCTCAAAATTGTCCAGTGCTTCCCATTTACCATGTGAATAAAAGTTCAGCAGAGTGCTCTCCAGTCGCTGGGCTCTCCCCAGCCAGAGAGCTTTTGTGCCTTCCTTAGCATGCACTGCCTCTGAGCCTCCACCCTTGCTATTCCTTCTGCCTGGACTGTCCCTTCCCCCAGATACTGTAGGACACCTGCTGAGAGGTGTGGTCAAAACCTGGACTCAAATGCTGGTCATCCCTTGCTATCATGTGACCTTGGGAAAGTTACTCACCCTCCCACTTTCAAAACTCAGTTTCTTGCTGATAAATGGATCCAGTGCCAGGGTTGAGAGTTCATGCATGGGAGGTTCTTAGATTATGAATCCTGGAAAATGTGAGCTCTTCCGTGTGCAGGAGCCCCAGAGCCCTGCTCTGACCACTGGGTCTGCAGCGGCATTTACTCCAGCACTTTCCATCCCCTCAGCCTGCTGGGGTTTTTTTTGAATGTAGCATTTATCTGCTTCTTTTTTGTGATGCTCTTCCTCAGTTGGAGGTAAGCCCCTTGCCAGTTGCCTTTTCACCAGAGCCTGGGCAGTGCTGGGAGGGGCACAGCAGCCGCTGTCATGCATCCAGCCCACTGTGCCCAATGTGGCACCTCGCCTCTGGAAGTGAAGAGTGGCTGCGGGTAGGGCTGGAGGCTGAGCTCCGGAGGGTGTGGGGCATGCAGGGCCTCCCCAGAATGAGTATTGCCTCTTGGGATGCTGACATGGGCCACATGAAACAGAGACCATGGGTCCCCTAAGGCTTCCTTGACAGTGTACTGGACATCTCTCATAGGTGTCATTTGGTTAGCTAGAGAGGAGGGAGTGAGCTCCTGCATATCCAAACCGGCAGGAGCAGATTCGCGTAGGGAAAGCAGAGCTCGGGCTGGGAAGGTAGCTCCAGAGGCCTTGATCCAGTTGAGGCCCGTGAGCTATCCTGCTAGGCCTCCAGGAAGCATCAAGAGTTTAAGGAGTGTTCTCCACGTGTGTTTAGACTTTCCCCCAAGTATTCCCAACATGAAAAAGTGACAGAGAAACTTAAAATTTGGGCTTTTCTTTTTTTTTTTAATAATGTCTTCCGTTCAATTCCAGGTGGAATTGGAAAGTTTGAGGTGTGGTCTTTCTCTCCTTCCTTTCCGGGGCTAGCCTTAGTTCTGGGCCCAGTGCTTTGCTTTAGAAAGAGCCACAGATTAGTGGCTTACCCAGAAGGCTGGATCTGAGTAGTGGCGAGGTCTGTGTGAAGGGTCTTAGCCTCAGGTCCTCGAAGACCCAGGAACTATCTGGTTGAGGGCCTTTGAGTCCAAGGTGAGAGGCCGGTTCTGAGTCTGGCTACTGAGATCAGCCCAGGAAAGTAGCAGTTTGTTGCTGTGGAACACCACTTGTGGGCCTGCCTGAGTGGAGACAGCAGCCTGTTCGGGGTCCTGTGTCAGAACTCAGTGAGGTTTAGTGTGTGTTTGTTGACACATTTCCTGAAGAAGCAAGGTCTTGGCTAGCTGTAGAAACATCACACTAGGTTGGGTGACCCGTTCTCCAGCTGCCTCAGGGAAATGGCTTTCCCTGTCTGGGCCTCAGTTTTCCATTTCGTTGTAATGAGTCAGATGAACTCAATGACTGTTAAGCTTTTGGAACCCTTCAAGACTTTGGGAAAAGCAATAGACCCCTTCTCAGAAAAATGAACACATGTGGTGTGATGTCTTGGGAACCCCGAGACCCACAGCCTGCAAGGTGCTGGCCCACTGACCTGCCCACCTCCTTCCTTCACGCAGTGCGCCTCTCCTGCCCTGCGTGCTCCTGGCCCCTTGTCTCACACCACCCTGCCCACCTTCAGGTCTCACCCTTCCCTGACTTCTCCACTTAGAGGAGGTCACTGTGCTGCCACGGCAGTGGTGGCAAGTGGTTCTTGGCTAAGCCGTTGGTGTGAGGCCCCACCAGCTGTGATTCTGAGACTGACCTTTGAGTGTCAAAGAGAGTCCGGTGCTTCCTTGGACACACAGCACCAGGTGCCTTTGCTTCCGATGATTTCTTGGGCCAGGCAGAAAGGTCGCTTCAAAGCAAGGCTGGAGGACCCCAAGCAGTGCTCCAGAGCCTGCCCTGGCACCCGCCAGCCTGACCTCCGGCCGCTTGCTCCCTTTGTACGTGCACTGGACCAAGCCGCGGCTCCCACTTGGAGCGTTCCCACAGTGTTGGAGCTTCCTCGTATTGTTGTGTTTTTCTCCAGGAGGGAAGTGACCAACATCAGACTTTCCTCCCAGCAGACAGATTCACAAAGCCGAGAGCCTCGCCCCGGGTGGGTGGATGCACCGTTACAGGGCTCTGTGGCCTGTCCCTGCTGTGCCACTGCTGTCTTTCAAAACACTCCCCCTCGAGAAGTCGGCAACGCTCTGCAGAGCCTGCCTCTGTGTCCAGTAGTTTCTGGCATGTAGGGGAGGCACTCCTGAGAATGTCCCTCACTTCCCTAGCCACAGTGTTACCTCTCTGGTTTACGTTGCCTTCCACAATCAAAATGTTATTCCTGTGGTGTAAGTGTTTGTAAATGAGGTTTTATTTGAATTGTACCAAGAGAATGAGTTATTTATCTCAGTATTGCAGCAGATCTTACTGTGATGTAGGGGAGAATCCCTGTAGGGGTAAATAGTTTTTCTTCAGTGTATTGTGTCTAAAGCTTGGTAGTGTGTAGGTTAAAATGGCAACAGCTGTTTTTGTTTTTTGAGATGTGGTCTCACTCTGTTGCCCAGACTGATCTTGAACTCCTGGGCTCTGGTGTTCCTCCCACCTCAGCTTGCTGAGTAGCTAGAACTAAAGGCATGGGCCTCCATAGCCAGCACATGGTAACTGTTCTTTATTGAGCGTCTGCTGTGTGACAACATTTTAAAACATCTCATTTAACCTTTAAACAACTTGATATCGTAGGTGGCATACCTGAACATATTTTACATATGTGAAATACAAGGTCCAGAGAGGTTAAGTTTCTCTCCTAAGTTGCCCAGCTTGGAAGTACTCACACAAAGATTTCAACCAGGGCAGCTGTGCTCCAAAACCAGTTTATCTCCCTGCCCTCTTTTCCCTCCTCTGATTCTGAGAAAAAAGGCAGCAAAAGTTTTCCTAGCCAAGTATAATAATAAAAATTGGGGGACTAGATCCCGCCCTCTCAACAGAATAGCCTTGATTCCCCCCATTGCCTGCCCTGCCCCACCAGGGCCTCTGGGACCTGGGACAGGTGCTCCTGCATTCTGAGCCAGGGATTTGGGGCTTGTGGTAGCAACGTTGTTTCTCAAGGAGCGACACTGACTTGGGGTCAGTGTGGTCTGACTGAATGCATCACGTCCATCCACAGCCCTTGCCAAGTATTTGTGCAGGATTGTAAACACCACCTTGGCTGTGTAGCGAACCTTAAACTTCTGGCGGCTTTGCACTTTTTGATTTGTCCTGTCTTGGTCTCATGTTGTCTCCCTAAAGTGTGAACTGGAGGTAGTCGCTTGTCCATCTTGGATGAAGAGCATGACCACCTTTGGGGATGGTCCAAACCATACTTGGTCTGAGCTGGGAGTTTGGAGGAATCCGTGAGGTCAGGCTCTTCTGTTCATCCCCCCTCCCCACCTAGAACAGTTCACAGTGGGTCTTGGGGGGGCCTCGATTACCTGAGAGGCAGTTGAACCCGAGTTCTCATTGAAAGCTGTTCTCAAGGAAATCCCAGTTCATTTGAAAGTGTCCTCATGACATGAGTCGTTTGGAACTTGGGGTGCATTTGCTTGTGCACACACTTTAGAGTGTGGCAGCGAAGGAGCAGCAGGGCCAGACCTGAGCCCAGATCCTACCTGACACATTCAGCGTGTGGGCTCAGTGCCATGCTGCCACACTGCCAGGCACAGACACAGGGGAGCAGAGGTGGGAGACTCCAGCATAGAGCAGGGAGGTGCCCCTGTGCTCCAGCCGCCCCCTCCACTCTCCAGGAAAGGAGGGCTTGCTTATGATCAGGCTGCTTAACTGCTGGAGAGGTGGGATGGCAGCATTCTCGGCGCTTCACTTCTTCATCTATCCATCCGTTCATTTGTTCAGCAGTTAAACTCTGTCTCATGCCAGGTATCCTGCCGTGCTGGATGGCATTGTGAGTCGCTGGCCATGTGTTGGCAGGTCAAAGCTTTGCTTGGGTGAAGGGAGAGAGTAAGATGCAGGTTGGTGATCAGAGCCTTTTGATCTATTGTGGTTTTCAAGATGATCTGAACATGATCCGAAAGAAAGGGCTCAGATATTACATCTGGTGTTGAAAACGGGTGCAGTGTTCACTGGGAAAACTCTAGGAGGTCCCTTGGCATCTTCTTGGCAGTGGGGCTGATCAGTGGAGGGGGTTTTGCGGGGTGGGCTGCTGTGCCAGCTGAAGGCTGCCCTGGGCCTTGGGCATGCAGGGCTCCTGCCCTTGGCTCTCCAGCTGGGGTTGCAGTTGGCCTGGGAGGAACTTAGGGTCAGAGAGGGAAGCAGAGTCTTCGTGCTTCTTTGCTCTGGGCTGCTACATCACTGAAGAAGTGAAACACATGTGGGATGTGCTTTGCCAAGTTTGGAATCTCAGGATATGACTTTGGAAAGTGATTCCTATATTGATGATCAAAATATGAAGCCTTAAGATCTTGTAGAGATCTTGTAGAGGGCTTGGGGTTGTAGCTGTGGTACAGCACTCACCTAGCACCTGTGAGGCACTAGGTTCCATCCTTAGCACAACATGAAAAGAAACAAATAGGGACTGGGGTCGTGGCTCAGTGGTAGAGCGCTTGCCTAGCATGTGTGAGGCACTGGGTTCGATTCTCAGCACCACATATAAATACATTTTTAAGGTCTATCAACATCTAAAAATTTTTAAATTTTTTTAAAAAGAAAACAAATAAGTAAAATAAGGTAATATGTTTTATAAAAGATCTTGCAGAGATCTGGTCCAGCTCACTCATTCTCTATGAATGGGCGAGATCATCTCCTCTTCAGACGGGGCTGGGGTTGGTGCAACACCATGACTGGGTTCTTGGAAGTTGTCAAAGCATCAAGGTTTTCTGAAACTCCATCTCTTTGGTTCTGAGGGTCTTTATTTAAACATTGTTTCCAATCCTACTATAATTCTATAATTTGCTCCCATATAGTAGTATTAACTCTAAAGAGCAAATTTACTCGGATACCATGACTGAAGTTGGAAACCTCCCTCCTGAGCTAACATAGCCTCCTAGTCTAAGATTATAGATGTAACAGTGCCCATGGCCACAGGCTTCCTGAGTCCTGGGCAGCATGCTCAGTCCTGCACAATGCTTTCTTTTATTTGGTCCTCATTACAGTTGAGGTGGGACTGACTTACCCATTTAACAGGTAAGGAAACCAAGGCTACTGCACTCGTTGGCAAGGCCAGTGGGAGGACTGGGATTGGAGCCCAGCTGGATGGCCCCAGAGCCTACGCTCTTACCCTGGATGCTCAGGGGGTTTCTTAAGGGCTTTTACTTATTTATTTATTTATTTTGGTACTGGGGATTGAACCCAGGGTGCTTAACCGCTGAGCCACATCCCCAGATCATTTTTGTAATTTTTTTTAGAGACAGAGTCTCGCTGAGTTGCTTAGAGCCTCCCTAAGTTGCTGAGACTGGCTTTGAACTTGCCATCCTTCTTCCTCAGCTTCCTGAGCCCCACACCACCACACCCAACCCTTAAGGGCTTTTTTAACCCCAGACTCTGGAATTATTGACGTTTTATTCTGTTTTACCAAAGAGTAAATGACTCTGTGTCCTCGTGTTCTTCTGGCAAGCCCATTGTTTAGAATGTAGGTGCTGCAACACTGTCTCCAGTACAGTCGCTGCCACATGGGGTGCAAGGTTGGGGCTCCAGGTTGCAGACTCCCAGCTGCATTTGTGCTCTGTGCTCTTCTCTTGGAAACAGGCCCAGCTTGCATTTTGGTGTTGGGTTTTCCTCTTGGAAGCGCAGTATGAATGACGCCAGCCTGTTTTACTGATGGATTGTCAATTGGGGCACCTGGTCTGAGAGTGAGACCCTTCCATAGAAAGTGTGACTTGGGCCCGTGTGAGATTTCTTCTCGAGGCACACCCAGAACTGGCCCATTATGACTTTAGCTTCAACTTTTCCCACAGGGAAAGCGGTATTGAGAGTTTGGAATGCAGTCCATTCTTTGAGGCTTGCTGATGAGTAACCGTCACGGCAGGGCTGGGCCAGATCTGCTTAATATAGACCATTACGAGGCCCACCGGTAGGGCGCGAACAGGCCCTTTCCTCTGGTTTCCTCCCTGGGACTGAGGAGTTTGAAAGGCAGAGGCAGAGGCCTTTCCAAGTAGAATTCCTCCTTTTCCTCGGGAGGGTGTGCCAGGACCCTGCTACTGGGTAATGTGGAATATCCCAGAGATGAATCCCTTTTCAGCCAGTGACTCCGTGGTCTTTACTTGCTGTTCAACAAAGCCGCCTGGGCTTGGAAGGGCCCTGTGATCCCATTGGCTTTAGAATGGGCAATGCTGTTGAAAAACAGAAGCCCCTGAAACGAAGCCACCTGTGCCCCTGGAAACAAGGTAAGAAAGCCCTGGCCTTGGTTTCCTGAAGAGTCAAGGAGGCAACCTTCTGTTGGGAGACTGGCTCAGTGCCAGAACCTGAAACTGCCCAGGAAACACCTTCCATATTAGAAAGCTCTCCAGTCCAGGGTGGTTTAAAGACATTAACAGATACTTCTAAGGAATAAAAT
This sequence comes from Sciurus carolinensis, assembly GCF_902686445.1. Taxonomy (NCBI): domain Eukaryota; kingdom Metazoa; phylum Chordata; class Mammalia; order Rodentia; family Sciuridae; genus Sciurus; species Sciurus carolinensis. The sequence goes on from NC_062226.1 coordinate 4,662,102, forward strand.
GATTTGCATTTTATTATGATGACTTGTCTGACAATTCAGTTCAGCTTAGAATGTTTTCTTCAGTGTAGAAGGTCTGTTTGTTGGAATTGTACAGTTTTAAAGACATTTTCCAAAGTTTAAATACTTGAGAGTTTGAGTCTTTTGTGATATTTTTATTTTAGAGAATATTATTAATTGTTTTTAACTACATACCACCTTCCAAGGAATTCAGAGGACCTTCTGTGCACATTTCTCATGTTCATCTCTTTTAGAGCGACTCCCCTCTGAGGCCTCCTGTCAGTCAGGTCTGAGGAGAAGCAAGCCTGAGCATGCGTACTCCTGGGCCCAGGGCCTTTCCGCAGTGCGTCTGGGGCAGTTCAATCTCTGGCACCTCTTCCACTGCCCTTACCACAGTGGACAAGCAGGGTGCAGGCCTGGAGGGCACGTCAGGGGTGGAGCCTGTGGGACTCCACCAGGTCTTCACCTTGACCTGCCAGAAACAGTCATGATAGCACGGGGTCTGCAGCAGGACAGTGCCTTTGCAACTGCGTGTGAGTGTGTCCATGGAACAAAAGAGTAAAATGCCTAGAAATGCTAACAGTGTCCAATTTTTTTTCTCTTTAAAAGGGAAAAGTAGATGGATGCTAATTCACTGTCAAGCTCCAGCTTTTCAGACTCTGTAATCATTCTTTTGTCTTACATGTTACTTTTTGAAATTGGTGCATTGTAATTATATGTGAAGAGTGGGGTTCATAGTGACATGTTCGTACATGCAGGTGACAACTGGACAGTTTCATTTCCTAGCCCCTCCCTTCCCTCCCTTCCTTCCCTCTGCCCCCTTCCTCTACTATCCTGGTCTCCCTTTTATTTTCATGAGATCACTATCCACTTCTCTCTTGCTTCCACATGAGAGAAAATAACCTGTTACTCCTTAGTGGTCCTTGATTGGATCCTGGTTTAACAAGGGGTTATCAAAGACATTTGGGGGACAACTGGGGAGAACCGGGCAAAAATTTTGATGGGAAACTGTTATTACCCACCCTCTTCATGGAGCCTAGGCTGGAGCTCGCCAGCTTGCCTCTGCCCTACAGCTGCACCTCCCCCCTCCCCCTTTGTTTCTTTCCATGTGTGGCAGCAGCACCAACCTTTTTTTTTTTTTTGGCCAGTCATGCTGAAGTATTAAGGGCTAAGAGTGATGCTGTCTGAAATTTACCTTCCAGTGATTTGGGGGCTGGGATGTGGCTCAGTGGTGGAGCGCTTGCTGTGCACGTACAGAGCCCTGGGTTCCACCTGCAGCACTGGGGCATGGTAAGTAAGTTTCAGCAAAGTAATACACGCATAAGTAAATGGTACCTATGTGAACAGAGTAGGGTAAGTTAAACAAATATCAGCGCCCAGGTTGTGAGTATATGAAACTTGTTAAATTTTCTTTAATATATTTGTACATATTTTAAAAAACATGAAAAAGCCAGCTGCTGACTCTGACACTGCAGTACAGTGTCTCTCAGGACAAAACTTAGGCCATGTTCACCAAGGTGGGTCAGGATTCAACCCTCCTCTGAACTCTGTGTCTGTGGGCTGATGTCTCCAGCTACCCAGGAGAAAATCAGCACTGATCACATAACTCAAAGCACCACTTTTATGGCAGGAATTTATATATTTACTTTTGTATTATCTCTGGTTCGCCTTTGAAAAATACTGAATTAAAACTTATTACATTTTTCATTGGAAGCAGCTGAGTTTACAGACAAATTTAAAGAGTTCTACCTGCTGATTTGTTTAGTGTGTTTATAAATCAGGGTGAAAACAGTTGTGGGAACCCAGGGCCAGCGGGTGGGGAATGAAGAGTGAAGCAGCTGGTGGTCCATGATTTCTGTCTTCACAGATCCCATTGGCTAGGATCCTGTCTTTGCTGGTGGGGTTTGTGTGTGTGTTTGTAGACCCCAGGATGGAGTTTGTCTTCACAGTCAGAACCCAGAGCCATGTCCTGAGTTGCTCTGTGCCCTGCTGAGAAGTAGCCTGCACAGCTTGCTTGCTATTTGTCTCTGTCGTGAAGTTGTTCATGTTTTGGAAATGGGACTTGAGCACAGTACTTAGGAGCTGGGTTTAATGGATGTCAGGCACCACCTGGCCCCTGGCCTGAGTGCCTTTCCCAAGTTCACCTTTGACAAAGTTGTGAATCTTGGTGGGTGAGTGATAGTTCTAGTCAGGGTCTGCTTTAGGGCTAGTGAGTGGGAACCTGCCTTGAGCTCCTTGTTGCTGCAGGTGACCAGAACAGCCCGGGTGGCCCCTGACTTCTACCCAGCCTGCTGCCCCCTGTTGGAAGTTAGACTTCAGTCAGAGCCCAAGAGAATGGCTGCCCATCTAGATCAGTCACATTCGTTTCTATAGCAAAGTTCTGGGAGTGGGATATTGACATAATGGAACACCTGTGTGAGAGGGCTGCCTGCCCCCCAGCTCTGCCTGTCTGCCACTGCCTCCAAGGAATCTAAAGATTTCAAGCAGCACAGGACACACACCCAGCCGGGGACCAACAACATGCTCTCCGACTACTGTTCTGTTTGATTTTTAAAATAGTTTTAGGGCCCCAAACAAAAATGCTTTATATTCTTTTTTTAATAATATTTCAGTTGTAGATGGACACAATAACTTTATTTTTATGTGGTGCTGAGGATCGAACCTAGTACTTCACATATGCTAGGTAAGCACTGTACCACTGAGCCACAACCCTAGCCCCTGCTTTATGTTCTTCACAGAAATGGATAATTTCTGGGGTTGGTAAAGTCGACTCATTACCATCATGAGTACTGGCAGGTCTCCATCAGGTGGGAAGCAGGATAAGACGGTGGTGGCAGTGTGGTCCTGAGGGCTCCAGCAGTTCTGTCTGTGTTTCCTGTCTGACCTTGAACAACTGAATCCCTGTGGCCTCATCTGCAGTGGCCTTTTCTAAGTGACTGCCTCTTATCAAGTTTTTTAAATTTCCTTCAAAACCATGGGAATTTTTATTTCTAAGATCTGTTTACCACCTGATTATTCACTCCCTGAGGGCTGCCTGTCAGATTCACTGTTCTATCTTCAGCACTAGTAGGCACATGGCTCTTGTGCTCCTGGAGTGCCACCTGGCCCATTGTCACTGGGTTGTGAATGAGGGTGGGCACAGCAAGGACAAGCCCAGTGGTTTGCTGGTGCCTCTGGATGCGCACAGAGTGCCACCTACCAGTGCCGGCCTGGGCTCCAGGGACTTGGAGACCTGCATTCTTAGCCTTTCTCTACCCATAGCAGAGAAATGAAATGAAATGGGGAATGAAAACAGATGCAGGGTCCTCTGTCCTGCAACAATGCTGAATTTGCAAAGAACCATTTTACTGATGAGTGTTCATGTTGTAGGAGATTGTCTCACAAAAAGCCTTTATAAAGGATCAACATTTAGTTTTTGATTTATTTGCCCAGATACCTAGAGAAACTTTGAAATTTAACTTCTCGAAACACTCATAATTCTGCTGTCCCAGAAGGCAGGCAGGTAGTCTCTCTCTTCCTTTCTCAGAAACAATTTGAAGGTTGCTTACAGTGTTCAGTTTGGCCCTGGGAAGTATAACATGAGGGCAGAGGTTTCCTTGGGAATTAAAAATTGCTTCAGTAATTACAAATGAATTGTTATCTCCTTCAAAAATCCCAGCAGCTCGGGGCCATACCAGCCTGGTAAACGAAAATGTTCATGGTTTGCATGTTTGCACACAGTGTGGGTGTCAGTGAATGAAGTCAGCAGCGTGGAAGGGCTGACTGTAGAACGCTCAGCCTGCCGCCTGGGTGAGGTTCTGCCTTGGCTTTTGGCTTTACCTGCCTATGTTCCTATGCTGTAGGGGCAGATTTAGAGCTTTGGATGGTCGCCAGCAGAGGTGTTTAGACTTGCCTCTGCACAACAGGTGGTGAGGAGGACTCTGGGCAGCAGGATGCCCGTGTGCCTACCAGTGTCTGTCCAGAAGGTGCAAGGGCCCAGGCTGCACTCTGTCCACTTGCTCAGTGCCTTCCAACTTAGGAAGGGGACAAATTCTTTACATTCTCAATTGTGTCCTGATCTCTAAGTGAGATAATAATAATGCCCACTTCCAGGGAGTATTGTAAGAGTTAAATGAGATGATTCATGTAAAGGAATTATGACCTTTAGCATACAGTAGGCATTTAATGAATGATAGCAATGCTTGTTATCATATGCTGCCCAGTAGGAAGAACCCTGGATTTACCAGGCCCGTGAATATGGGTCCGAGGTCTAGCTCTCTCCCAATCCCAACTAGTCGTGTGAGTTTGGATATTTCTCTACTCATTTCCTCCTCTCAGTCAAAGGGAAAACAGTCCCCTTGAGGTCTGTGATTCAGTGACCATCAGTAGTGGTCTCTGCCGTTCACATCTACAAACTCCTGATGCTTCTAGCCCTTTGAGAAAACCTGTTTGGGTGGACTCTACGGGCATGGGAATGCTTTTTGTGGTGTTAAATGCCTTCGAAATGGTTACTGCAAGACAGACATAGGTGTGTTACTTTGGCTGACTTGAGTGTTAACTTCCTAGGACAGCCCACTTTCCAGTACTGTTTTGGGTTTTGTTTTGTTTTGTTTTGTTCTTTTTTATTCATAGACACACAGGGTTATGGGCCTGAACTCTAGAGCCTGGGTGCCAGCCCACTTTCCAGTTGGCTGACCTTGGGCACGCTTTTTAACTTCTGGGTCTCAATTTTTCCATCAGCAAATAGTATTTATTTCATAGGGTGGCAGGAGGATCAAGCAGTTTGTGCATGTATGCTCAGAACAATGCCTGACTTGAAGTAAGTGTTCAGTAAGTTCATAGTTATTATTTTGGGGCTAAATGCTGAGAAGTTGCTTTTTATTTTAGTTGAAACATTTTGTCCCTTGGTGCCGGGGATGAAACCCAGAACCTGTGTAAGCTAGACTAGCACTCAGTTGCTGACCTGCAGTCCCAGCCCTGATGTTGCATTATTAAAGAAAAGAGCTGGGGAAATTTGACACAGTGCAGGCTCAGTGTCCAGAGCTGAAGAACCTGAGGTGAGTGAGAGAACAGGTGTTGGCTGGTGCCCTTCTTTTCCCCAGAGCTGCTGTGCATGTACACATGTTTTTCACATGTGATCAGCCTGTGCCAATAATTTCTCCCTTTATCTCCTGAGTGGTCTTCACAGCTACTGTAATGGCTGGCATCCTGTCATGTCAGGGATCCACAACTTATTACCTAACTCACCTGCTGCCAAATGTGGGAAGTACGTCCCCTTTCTGCTCTTAAGGTAAGGCCCAGTGAGTAGCTTCCTTTGGAAGGCCTTGTAATTCCACTGGATGCTTTCCTTAGGGCGAGGTGCAGCTTACAACTCCTGGCCAGGACCATTGGAGTGACCTGAAGGATCTTGTCATGTTGTTTTCCAAAATGACACATCTGTGTGAGTGATGCATAGGTTCACCAGTTAGCCACAAGCATGTTAGCTCTAATGTTATCCTTTTAAAATTGTTCTGATGAAATTTAAACTACACTTGCTGATGCTATACTGATGAATTGTCTGGTGACCTGGAGCTCAGGGAAGGGGCATAGGAAGTCCACAACCCACTATCAGTGTCAAAGGTTCAATTTTATTATAAAAACTTGATTCCCCACAGTTCCTCACTTTGGGCTTGGCTCAGTCACATTCCAGTGCCAAGTTTCATCAAGAGAGACCTGAAGCCTTGTTTAAGGAGACACACTCGTCATCATAGCCTTTTGTCCTCTGTCTTCCAGAAAGCAGTGATCATCAGAGTTACCCCCGGGGAAAGCTGCAGAGTGAGCCAGTGCATGCTGGCCTGGTTGGGGGAGTGCTTGCTACTGGGCAGGGACCCCGCACCTTCTCTCTGCTGTTTCCTGTTGAGGCCGACTCGCTCTCCTTTGCCACCTGCTTATGTGTGTTGGGGCACCAGCTCCACATCATGAAAGTGAATAGGCTGCAGTCTGTCAGCAGCTTGTTGCCAGGGTACTTTGGACCAGCTCGTGCAGCCCTCAGGTGTCAGAGCAGCTATGATGGGCAGGGCGTGTCTGAGTCCCTTGAGTCTGTTCACCAGTGAAGTTCGAAGCCACATTGGGATGGGATCATGAATAGGTCCAGGGTGGGGAGAGAAAGTTTTAAAAGCAAAAGGTTATTCAGCATGCTTTTGGAATCACTGGTGTCTTGAGATAGAAGGGTAAAAAAAAATTCTAAAATGGTTCCCTAATTTTACCCGTGGAGCAGCTGAGGCTTAGAGAAGTGAAGTGACTGGTCTGAAACCCTGTAGCTAGTGTGGCATGGCCGCCTGTCAGGATAGCGATGTCACAGTGAATGCGTGCAATACCAAAGTCACGCCGCACAGCCAGCGTTGTCCCATAGGTGACGTGTGACATCACAGTGTATGTAGCAGTGGATGGGGTGCTGGGCGATGCCAGTGGCCTCCTGTGTGCAGGCATAGTGCTAAAGGTCAGCATGCCCTGCTGGCTTCCATGTGTGTGCGGTGGGCGTATAATCCAGCCGCCCTGCATTGTGTTTTATTAAGCAAAAACTCAGATGTAGGAAATGGAAACCGTACGTGTGAAGGAGTTTTTCTCATGAGAAGAGTGGGGTGTTGTTTTGGGTGTGGGTAAGAAAAGGGAAGGAAACGGCTCTGTCATCAGATCTCTCCAAGTTTAGAACAGTGTCTGTGCATCATCATTGGCTTTGGGATGTGCTTTGCCCTGGGAACATGGTAGAGTACATTTGCAGCTGTTTAGAGGGCGTCACCATTATTTAAGATAATGGCAATGGTCAGCCTCCACTTTATGTCTAAACACCTCTCCAGTTCTTCTGAGGGATGCTATGAGGCACTTGATTTCAGAAGTCACTTCCCATTGGTGTGCTGGGTGACTCATACAGGGGCCTTATGGACTACAGCTGAGGAGTTTGCTCCAGGATAGTTGATCTGTGTTAAGAGTCAGTAAACTCCTTAAAGGACCAGATAGTGAATATTTTAGAAAAAACAAAATTGAGACTACTATGTAGATGCCTACATAACTATTTTAAATGAAATTCATTTAAAAATATGAGGACCATTCTTTGCCTGCAAGCTATAAAAAGGGATCCTGTGTAAAAGGTGGCTGCTGGGATTTGGGTTATAGGCAGAACTTTGCCTACCCGTGGCTTCCAGTGTCTTTTGGTTTGGGTATTGCAGTCATTATACTCTGAATCAGAAACAAATCACTCTTCCCTTGCAGAACGTCATAGAATCTTCTGGAGCTAGGTGTGCTGGTGCATGCCTGTAATCCCAGGGATTTGGAAGGCTGAGGCAGAAGGATCTCAAGTTTGAGGCCAACCTGGCAACTCAAAATAAAAAAAAAAGAACTGGGGATGTAGCATTGCAGAAGAAAAAGAAACAAAGTCTTGTGGTTGTCAGGCCAGAAGAGGACTTAGATGTCATCCTGCAACTGCCTTGTCTTTGTAATTAGGGTTGCCAGGCTGAGCCTTTTGCTTCTAGTCTGCCACACACAGTGTGAAGTGAGTGAGAGAGGTGGGAGACTAGGCCTGAGCCCTGGCACTCCAGCATTAGGAGGGGGAGCACCTGGGAAGGACCAGCAGAGCCCAAGAAGGACTTTCCAGGAAGTCAGGAGGGAAATCCAGGAGCATCCTGGGAGCCGGTGTGGTGTGTTGCTGAGGAGGAGGGAGAGGTGGCAAATGGTGCTGACTTGGATCAGGTCACACTAGGCTGAGACTTGACCATGAGATTTGGTACTGTGGCAGCCATAGGGCCTTGAGGGTGAGAGAATGAAAGAGAACCAGAGGGAGGAACTGGCCTGAGGAACTTTGCTGCAAGAAGCACAGACACAGCTGATAGTGGCAGTGATGGGGTCAAGGGCAAGATAATGGCATGATTAAGTGCTCTTGAGAGTCATCCAGCAGAGAAGGAAAACTTGATGGAAACCCAGAGATCAGATTATAACAGCTGTGTTTCATTATTATTCTAGCAGTCCATTATTGCTAACAAACCACCTCAGTACTTAGCTTAAAACACTAGGTATTTTACACTTCTGCACTTGACAGTTTAGGCTGGACTGCTGGGTTCCTGTCCTGCAAGAACCTGCAGTCAGCTGCAGAGAGGGTTCCGCTCTGTGCTTCCAGCAGGTTACCTGGCGGTGAGCAGGGAGGGAAACCTCCACCCTTGGTGGGGAACCATAAAGTCACCTTGCAGAGATGTGTAGTTACAAGTAGGGGTTGCCTTTTTTTTTTTTTGGTTTTGCAGTAGTGAGGATGGAACCCAGGGCTTCACACAGGCTAGGCAAGAGCTCTACCACTGAACTATACCCCCAACCCTTTTTAATTTTTTTTACTTTGAGCAGGGTCTTGCTAAGTTGACCACATGAACCTTGAACTTCCAATCCTCCTACTTCAGCCTCCTGAGTAGCTAGGATTACAGGTGTTTGCCTCTATACCTGGTCTTTGTTGCCAACAATCTGCTACAGCTCTCTGGGGGCCATGAAGTTGTGTTTGATCCACAAGCATTCTTTGTGGCTGACAGTATTAACTTTATTTCATAGCTGAGAACGTGAGTTGCCAAGCTCAAGTTCACAGGTTAGTGTCAGAGATGGGTCCACAGCTTGGTGTCTGAGGTCAAAGTCCCTTTCTTCTCCACTCCACTTTCCTGGTGGTGCCTGTGTACAGGAGCCCACAGGAGTGCCACCTCCTGTCTTTCCTCTTCCAGCATGAGAGTAATGTTTTGGTGGATAATTAGCATCTCATAATTGGAATGGACTGAGGGAGGTGATTATCTTGTTGTGGCTTGCCTGTTTACTGCATGGGGATTGGACAGCTGTGTTTATTAGAATCCCCTGAGGTCACAGTGGTGTGTTTAATTAGGGCTTTTATTGAGGCAGATTTCTGTGTCAGCTCTCAGTTGGTCCCTTGGTGCCCCTTGACAGTACTTCCATGTATCCTTGATCAGCTCATACCCCTGTCCAGATAGCCCCCTTGCCTGCAGGCCTTTTGACTTCCATTATCTTGTCTCTTTCTTTGCCTTTCTTTCTGTCCCTGGCACAGGGACACCTTGCCTCTAATCCAAAATTAGCCCCCTCTGCTCAGGTCGTCTGCCCTCCAGAACCTGTCATAATCAACCTGTCTCCACAGCCAACTGGATGTCAAGCTTTCCAAGAGTGGGATCCAAAGAGTGGGGAACTTTGAATTAGCATCAGGGAACTTTGACTCTGTCGCTGACTGTGTAGCCTGTGTAGCAAGTCATTCCCCTCAGGTTTGTGAATCCCAGGAGAGTGGGCCAGTGGAGCCACACCAGGGTCCGGGTCAGTCAGGGAGAGTGTGGTCTGTTTGTGCCCATGCTGAAACCCTCACCTGGTCACACTGTCCTGGGTCTTGACCTCTGTGCATCTGACATCCCTTTAATTTGCTGCAAGAACAGCAGCCTCCTCTGTGCCCTCTGCTCAATCCATGTCAGAACCTTGGTGGGCCTGGGGCCAGAACAGTCGCCAAACACTTAGCTCATTGGGAAAACAACTGGAGTGATGGGTTGGGGAGGGCTTGATTCCAGTCTCAGAAAAGGTGCTATTTGGTTAGAGATCAGAGACCTCAGGGAGAACATGTTTAAAGCTCTCTGTAGGCAGAGGGGTAGTCATTAGTCTCTGTCAGGCATTTCAGGGCCCTTTACCCTTGCTTGTGTAGGGAGCTCACAAACTGCTCTCTCAGAGTCCCCAGTGGGGATCCCTGCCAGCTTAGCTCCGCCTGGGCACAGGGGCAGGATGCAGAGGTAGTCTTTGTGTTTTATGTAGTCTGTAGGGACGTGAATAGTCTCCCGCTCTTTATTTGCCATGTAACCCTGGGGAAATTACTTACTTTCTGTCTGCCTCAACTTGTGCGTCTGTAAAACGAAGGCAGCCAGTGACAGCTGCCTCTGCAAGGAGCGCAGGAGAGCCTGCCACGGCACTCAGCTCGAGGCCCTGGTGGTCACCGTTGTCCAGATTCTTCATACCTTGACGACTGCTGCACACTTTGAAGGTGTGTCCTTGTTTCTTCAATTAGTCACCCATGCACCAAGTTGTATCCATGGGCAAGGAACCATTGCTTGTTTCCTTCCTGTCATCTCTTTCTGACTACCACCATGACCTTTGGAGCGAGTTTGCTGCGTGCCTACTGCCCTAAGGTGCTTACTAGGGGTTAGGGTCCCAAACTGGAATGTAAAGGGAACTCCATGTAAAGCCAGTCACCCCTAAGGAATCTCTTCTGTCACCTGGAATATACAGTCTGTATCAGGGGCCTCAGGCTGTTTCTATAGAGCCATGTAGTAAATATTTTAGGCTTTGTAGGTCACATAGGATCTCTGATGCACGTATTTCTTACAATTACAATTACAATTCTTACAATTACAATTCCTTCTTTACAATCCTTTAAAAAGTAAAAAAAAAAAAAAAAGTGTTGGTCCCCTGCACTTCAAAACAGGCCTTGTTCTGCATGAGATGACTGTGTCCCAGGATGGCCCAACAATCTGGCTTCTGGCATTGACACCTAGGTGTGTTTCCCTCCCACACTAGATCAGACTTGATCACAGTGACCACAGTAGAATCTTACAAGACTCTGTGCTCTGCCTGCCTGGCTCCCAGGGAGACCAGCTGCCATGTCATCTGGCTGAAGCCAGAACACTCTAACAGAAATCCTCCTGCTTCTAAGATAATTTAGAAATATTTAGCAGTAAAAGACAAGAAGTGAGGAATTATAAAGAATGATTGCCTACCTGCAGAATGCAATTGTTTGGTTATTGTGTTTTGTTTTTTGCTAGGAAGTACCTGTGCTACTCGTACATGGCAACAGATCTCTTCATGGTTAGGGTGAGATGGGTAGATGGTTCAGTGATCTGAGAGCATGGCGTGGCTCTTCTGCACTCACTCCCCTCAGCAGCCCTCTCCAGGTCAGGGCTGGGGCCTCCATGCTGTCTGATGGAACTCTTCCCAACTCTTTCTGGGATTTTGCCTACAGTCATCGTGGCCCTCAGCTCCGGTACAGCAGGGCACTTTCCAGCTGTGGAGAGCTGTTACTCCCAACCGTTTCAGATGCTGTGCTCTTCTCCAGTTTTGCCCAGAGGACCTTCAGCAATACATAGTTCATCCATGGGCAGCTGGCCTTGACCTATGTAGTGAAGCCTGCTTTGGAAAGATGAGCTGGCTCTGACCAAGAGTTTGAACCAAGACCTAGAGGTCTTTGGTGGGCATTTGAACTGAAGGCTCCTGCAGGATGGAGCCAGGCAGCCTGGACATGTTTCCACTTAGGACAGAGGAGCACCCAGAAGAAGCATCTCTGTGCATTTCTGTAGCAGTGGTTCATTAGGCACTTCCCTGTGCCAGGCACAGTCACTTGGGTCACGGATCTCCTGTGAGACTTAGATTTCTAAGTGGGACATGTTCTCCATTGGTGAATTCTGTATGAAGTGTGGAAGAAGGTGATAAGTGCTGGGGGAAAGGAGGAAGCTATAGTCCCAGGCAGGATGGCTCAGTTGGTAAGTTAAACTGGCTCCGTGGGCATGGCTCATTTTGAAGGTGAAATTCATGTAAGCCTTGGAGGAGCTGAGGGAGCTGGCCAAGCAGACCTAGAGTACAGGCCTTCTAGGCAAGGAGTCCTGGTAGGTGTTCCAAAGAAGAGTGCGGAGGCTGGGGTGGAGTGAGTGAGAGCCCACGAGCCCTGAGGAGCACTATAAGGGCTTTGGCTTTCATTACAAGAGAAATGTACAGTTATTGCAGAGTTGTGAGCAGAGCAGTGAAATAATCAGAAATTTTATTTTTTGCTCTGCTGGGGATAGAACCCAGGGCCTTGCAAATGCTAGGCAGGTGCTCTCCCACTCAGCTGCCCCCAGCTCTGAAATACTAAAAGAAGTACTCCCTTGTGTTGAGGAGACAGCAGAACCAAGGCAGCAGCCTGTGGGGGCTGATGCCACCGTCTGGGCTGGAACAGAGGAGAGACTGGGAAGTGTCTTGGAAATTAGAGCCACAGGATTTCCTGATGAATGGATGGGAAGGTGAGAAGAAGAGGGATCAAGCATTCGTCTAGGACTTCTGGCCCAGCAGCCCCTGGGTGCAGTTGCTGTCAACTCAGACGGGAATGACTGTCAGGAAGCTGGTCGTGGAGGGAGACCAGGTCCTGCTCAGTTTGACAGCAGCCCCTTAGATCTTTAAGCACCAGGCTGAGTGTACAGTTAAACATATGTCCAGGCCAGAGGTGTGAACTGGGGAGTATTGGCACAGACCATATGTGGAGTCACAGAGTGAATGAACTGCTGAGACTAAGCCTCTGTTGTAGGTAGAGTCTGCAGAGAGCCTGGGCAGAGAGAGCCAGGGAGGGCTGGGTGCTGGTTCTGGGCAGTATCCTTCCCTCTCGCCCTCCTTATTCCAGATGTGTAGCTTTCCTTGGGTCCCAGGACACTCCTTACATTCTATGCACCTTCTGCCTTCCTTTTTACCTGAACAGGTGTCATGGGAAAGCCAGGGCTAGTGATAGTGTCTTCCCCCTTTGCAAGTAGGAGACAGGTTGCACTAGAGTTAGGCCAAGGGGCCTAGCCAGCACAGGCCTAAGGTGGGTGCCTCACTGGGGTCCCCATGTCCTTCCTGAGCTGCACCTAGTTGTCATGCTGTGTTGTGTCTGAGGTGACTTGTGCAGTTTAGATGGTCTTGGGCAAGGGAGCAGACTGGACAGAGCCTCAGGAGTCTGGGGCAGGGGAAGGAGCCGAGGCATGGGGTGGTTTATGGATACTTTCTTAATTCTTGTTTGCAGCAAACATTTGATCACCTGCTGTGTATCAATACTATAGGTACAAATCTTAAACCTGGGTCCCTCATCTGAACCACTGTGTGATTGTTTTCTCAGATCTTCCAGGGACAGTACATAGCTAGTGTCATTCTAGATGTGTAGAGAGAAGCTACTATGATTCATTACTTCAATGGTTGCTTTAGGGATTTAGGGAACCCTGGTTAAGAAAGACAAACTGAAATAGCTGGGTAGGTACATAATTATAGACTGATAATCACTAGGAACGATCAGAGCTGAGCTCTGAAGGCTAGGTCAGAGTTAATTAGGTGGAGTGCCAGTGGGCTTTTGGGAGGAGGAAGGAGATCGTGGGCATGGGCACTGAGGCAGAGGCACTTGGTGTCTTGAGATGTGGACTGTAGCCCCGTCAGAGCCTGGGTTCAGGGCACCAACAAGCCAGGTAGTCACAAAGCATTTTAAATGGTGTGAGTGCTTGTGCATGTGTATGTGTGTCTAAGAGATTGATGAAGATAGAGATCAGATTTGTGCTTTGAAAAAATGATGAGAGTCTCCTGGCTTGGAGGAAGAGAGCCCTGGGGAGGCAGGAATGCAGCTCTGAGGTCTAGTTAGGTTTCTGGGAGGGTGGTGGCAGTAGCACGGAGTCCCTGGGTACTTGGAAGGTAAGATGGATATAGGGCTGGAAGTGGATGGACTCTGGGCTTTGAAAGAGTGCTGGGACTTCCAGTAGCCTCAGGTTCTTGGCTTGTGTTGGAGGGTCCTTGCCATCCACTGAGACGGGGAATGAAAGAGGAAATCCGTGTTGTTTGTTTGGTTCATGTGTAAACAGTGGCAAGTGGCTCTTTTAGGGCCTTCCAGTTGGTGTTAGCTATGGAAGTCTAAACTGTTGACTGTAGACGTGTACAGACTTGAGGAGTTGCCTTCAGTTCTCCCCAGAGTTCTCAACTTGTGGGATTCAGGGGATTCTCACAGAGTGGCTTAAGGGGCAGCGCTCCACGTGCACCTGGAGAGTGCTCCTTGCCTGGCACGGTTCTGGTCCCTGTGCCTGGGAGGGAGCTGCTCAAAGCAAGCAGAAGAGGGTGAGAGACCTGCTGCAGCTTGTTTTTCTTTCTCTTCATGGGCAATTGGGCTCCTAATGAGGGTGTTTCTCATTAGGTCCCAGGAAGCCCCCATCCATGAGTGGCTCACGTGATCCTCAGAACTGCGCTACCAGGTGTCCGCGGGTAACTAGCAGTTGCTCCAAGGGCCCCAGGAGTTTCAGCAAGCCCTTGGGACCCTGTGATAACACAGTGTCAGGAGTGACAAGTTAATTTTCTATTTATATTTAAATGAACTTTGCCAGGCACAGGTGGAACCTCCTGGGTGTGTGGCTTGCAGGAGAGAGGTGGGAGTTTCTTGGTGGGTTTGGTGTTTGCCAGCAGTGTGTTCTGAAGGATCCCAGGAGGCTGCCTGTGCCAGTGGCTGCCGTGCTTCCGTGTTTTCCTTGCCTCCTCCAGTGAAGAGCAAGCCGAGGGTGCCTTGCTCTTCAGAAAGTGCAGTCTGAAGGAAGTGTGTTCAGCAGAGAGCAGGCTTGTGCGGAGGGATGCGGGCTCTTCGTGGATGGTGCTGTGGCCACTCTGCAGCACTGCTGATGGTTCTTGAGCAAAGCCGCCACCCAGGCTCGCCTTCTCAAACTTCCCAAGAAGCCAGACGCTGACTTCACATGATGTTTGGTTTAACGTGATTGGTAATTTTATTATCTTTGCGGTGTTGAACTTCAGCAGTTGGAATGTTCATCTTATTTTTTATTTTCCTTTTTACCAGAACTCTCTTTATAGATCAACTAAGTAATTATAGTAAGACTTTGTAATGGTATTTAACTGCCATGGCTGTAAAGTACCTGGGTTTGAAAAAGCACATCATGGGATCCAGTCTTCCAATCCATTTGCCAGATGTCAATGAGGTCTTCTGAAGCCTCTGGCCCTGAGCTGGGCACCGGAGACGGCACTGAGCAAAACAGCTCAGGGAAAAGGGAAATGCACTTCACCTAGTCCAGGAGGTTAGCAAGGGTCTGCAGGAGAAAGCGATGGGCAATGGTTGCTCTCTCCAAGTGTATCCAGATGGTCTGGATGGTGACTTGATCCTGGCTTCAAGGTGGGTTTGGCAGCCCTTCAAGTTGATGCCACTTGTATAATAGAGCTGCAGTGCACCCCAGTCAGGAATTCGTCGATAAGGTAGCATCATGCTCATCAGCATCACCCTTGAGAGACACTGTTGTCTTCTCAGCCTTGGAATGGAATGCCTCTCCCCGCTTCCTCCACCCCCTTTACCTCTCCTCTCGTACTGGGGATTGAACTTGAGCTACATATCAGCCCTTAATTTTTTAATTTTCAGATAGGGACTCACTGAGTAATGAAGCTGGCCTCCAACTTGCTATCCTGCCTCAGGCTGAAGTAGCTGGGATTACAGGAGTGCGCCTCCCTGCTGGTCACAATGCTGATTCTTTAGAGCCGGAATCATAAACTACTGGCCAGATAAGTCAGCTGCCTGGCTTTGTAGTTGGAGTTTCATTAGCACAAAGCCACAGCCATTTGTACACTTATTTATACTGTCTAGTCATTTAAATGGCAGCTGAGCTGTTGCAGGAGACTATGGTCCACAGAACCAATGATATTTAGTGTCTTGCCCTTTAAAAGGAGAGTTTGCAGCCCTCTTGCTGTAGAGGAAATAAAGGGATTGATTTTATATGTAGGGGCCATGGTGTAAAGGAAATCACTATCTTTTTCCTCCAGAGTCCGAGCAGAGAGTAAGATGCTGGCATCTCAGAGGGTGGGCAGGGCTGAGGAAACCCTTACTCCTCTCCTGGGATCAGGTGCTCATCAGCAGAAAGGAAAGTGGTCTCTCAAAGTACTTCACCCACCTCCTATCCTCTATTCTGTCTCTGTTCTGTCTGTGCACAACTGACCCTGGGGTTCAGGAGACCGCCTTATGCTATGTCCTTCAGTCCAGGGGCGAGGGCGGAGTCAGGCTTACTGTGCGGGTAGGTGATGTTCCTGGACTGAGAGCCACCCAAGTCCCAGTGATGGCAGTAGGCACACCAGGAAGAGAGCAGGGCGTCATTCTGACAGTTCACACACCAGGCCCTGAGATGACTGTCCTGAGCTCCCTCAGCGTGTCCTGTGGTTACTGACAGAACTGTCTCGAGGACACAGGCCATGTTGTCCACAAACCAATACTGTTCATCTAAATTTGGGAGTGGGATTAGTTTATTTATGTTTCATTGTAAGTTGTAAGGGGGCCACGCCCATGTGGTCTCTGATTCCTGCCTTTTGGTGTCCCTACCTCTGTGGGAGTCCCCTCCCTTTGAGTGTGGACAGGACCTATGACTTGAATATGGGGAAGGCAGTGTGTGTCACTCCCAGGGTGATGTTATTGAGCCTGTCCTGCCAGCAGACTCACTCTGGAGCCATTCTCCCTTGCTGGCTCTGAGGAAAGGAGAAGCCTATGCAGCTAGAGCTGAGGGTGGCCTCCATCCTTCAACCAGCAAGGGCTGAGGCCCTTAATCCTAGCTGCATAGCAGGGAGAAAAATGCTTCCCTCTGCCCTGTAGGTTTCCTGGTAGGGCTCCGAATTAAATTGACATAAAGCAGATCAGGTAGAGGAAAACCACATTTAGTTAGGCAGGCACAGGGCCCACCAGGTGAGAGCTGCAAGGAGGGCCTGCACAGGAAAGAGCAGGGGCTGGGTCTCCTGGGATGGAACCCGAGTTACAGGAGGAGGGTGTCATGTGGCGGGTAAAAGCTGCTCACTCTGCACAGTCTCTCAGACCGGGAAGCCTGAGCAGCTTCCTAGTGCACCTTTACCAGTGCAGCTTTTCTTTATGGGTGCCAAGTTCTTCCACAAGGGTAGAGCCATCACTGTGTCTTCTGTCTCAGAACAGCCAGCTCAAAACTTGCCGAAGAAGTCTGTTTTGGGGTGACACTTTCAGGTCGCCTGCAGTCGCTTTCAGACCCTTTCCTGGTGGCACCTGTGGGCAAGCACTGTGCCTACAGCACCTTACTGAAACCTCCAGGAGACCTGACTGTGCTGTGATCCTGGCCCACAGAGCCAGTGAGGCAGATGGTCATTACCAGCCACTAAATCTGTGGAACTTTGTTATGCAACAATAACAAAGCCTTTAAGGGGTTTCCCACCAGGTGTTACTGCTTCATATTTAACATAAAAATTCTCACCAACACAAGGAACCCACACAGGTATTTCCTTCTGGAAAGTTGTCCTTGAGGCTGGGTGTGCAGCTCAGTGGTGGAATACTTGCCTGGCATGTGTGAGGTGAGACCTTGGGTTCCATCCCCAGCGTTCTCCAATCCTCCTGCCCCCAAATGTGTTATTAGGTTATTGAGTCACTTAGCCAGGCATGGTAGTATGCACCTGAAGTTCCAGCTCCTTGGGAGACTGGGGCCCAGGAGTTCAAGTCTGGCCTGGACAACTTAGGCAGACCCCGTCTCAAAAGAAAAATTATTGGGTTACTTGACAAATGGAATATGAAGATGGTAGCTTAGATAAAATCATGGCATCAATGTTAAATTTAATGAAGTTGATCACTGGAATGATAGAAAAGAATATCCCTGTTCTTGGTAATTATTTGTGAAGTATTTAAGGGAATGGGACACTTGTGCAGAAAAGCACTGCTCTCAGCAGTCCTTAGTGGGGAACTCTAGTGTATCCTGCCTTCATTTGCTGACGAGGAGGTGAGATTAGATGTCCATGCTTTCACACCTCCTGAGAGGTGGAGCCAGACTTTGCAGCAAACAGACCCCTAGCCGAGTACTGCAGAATTTCAGCCTAATGTGCCCTTCCCTCAGGAAGAGCTCCAGAGAAGATTTAGCCAAAGCCCTGGCATGATACCACCTGGATGGGAACATCTGAATCTCCACGTTGGGGAGCTTCTAACCTCTGATTCCCTTTTTCTTCTCACTGGGCAAAGCCACACATGACACCAACACAGTATTTCTGGCAAGACACTCATAAGGAGATACCCTGATCACAGTGCGGGGGCGGTGGGGGGTGGGGAACTGCATACCACTGCCCCAGTCCTCTTACTGAGGAGCATGCAACAGGCAGGCTGGCCCTACTGTCCTCCCAGGACTCAGCCTCAGCTCCTAGAGGGTGGCCACTAGGGACACTTAGGCCCCGTCCCTCACTGGCTGCTCATGTGCCACTCTTGCCAGTGAGTCCCCATGGGGACCTGGTTTCTTCACTTGAGCTTCAGAGGCCCCTCTTCAGAGTGTGAGGGACACATTCATGATGGCATTCAGTGGAGGGATTCCTACAGCCCGATGGTCTAGCGACTGCCCTTCCAGACCTACCTGGTTTCATTCATAAAGAGAAGGGGAAACAGTAACACCACACCCGGTGTCCTGCCGCCCCAGCTCACATTGCATAGTGGTGCCTGGGCCGGCAGTGCTGCGCCCCCTCGCTGCTGCTAGAGATAGGCGGGAGGAGGTGAGTTCTGTTAGGTTCTTCAGGGGTTATTTCTGTATTAAGCTGGAGTTCCTGAAAACAGCATTCTGGGCTATACTAATAGTTTAGATTCCCTAAGAAATATCTATTGATATGAATTTATTGGGCTATTGATTTTTCCTAAAGTGCAGATGTTGAAGGTTTTTTGAAGAACATCGTAGATCTTGTAAAATGAAAGTTGAAGACTCAGTTCACAGTTACTGTACATTCCCCTTGAGATTCCTTGTAGACTCTGTACTGGGAAAAGCTACCATCTTCTCTTGGATCCACATGCTTTCTTCTAATGGACAAAACTTGCCACTGGAAAGGACACTTGGAGCCAACCGACTGCAGTTCAGTCGCAGTCGGTCTTGGGACCTGCGCCTGACATGGCTTGCTTTGACTGCGTACTAGTATGTGTTTATCATTGCCTAGATGAAGGCTTACCACTAGGAGAATTGGTTCGTAACTTTGCACATTAGCTTTGTGGTTTGCTTTGACCCCACTTCCAAGCAGCAGCACTGTGATTGTGTTACACTGATTACTAGGCGAGTTGTTGAACTCATGCAGACAGGAGCTGCACCGTGTGTGAAAACTCGTGCTTCTGCTTTTGCTCAAGCGATCAAATCCTGTGTGGTTCTGACCTGGGCCTGACCTGGAGTGAATAGGTGGGTTGGAGCAGACCTAGACTTCTGTACCTGGCAGCTCTGCAGCAGCCAGACCACTGTTCGCCTTGTGTGGCCACACCTCAGGTACTCTCCCCAGCCTGCCTAGGTGGAGGAGAGAGGAGGGAAAGCTCTTTGCAGATGCCTTTTGCAGGACCCTTCAACATAAGGGAGGGAGCTCATTTGAGTCCTGTTTTTAGCATTACGGTAGTTTGTTTGCGTCTTTCCTGAGGGTAGAGCATTTTAGCTTTTGTTTTTGCTTTTGCATTTCCTGTGTACAACTCCTGAAGCAAAATGGATTGCTAAAAATGTCACTTGATGTTTGTTATTTTGTGCCTAGAATAACATTCAAGACCTTTGAAACTGTGAGTCACTAAAATAGTTTTAGGAGAAAGAAATGTCATCTCTGATACTCTTTTTTTATATTTTTTTCTAGAATGTTTCCAGTTGATTTTCTGTTTTTATTTAATTGGACCTATGTAAGGCTAGAGATGTTAACTCAGTGGTGGAGCACTTGCTTTGCATGCCCGAGGCCCTGGGTTCCATTCCCAAGACCACACACGCAGAGTTTGTTTTGTCAATAGCGATGCAGGAACATTTTATGTGCCAGTGTCTTGCATCTCCACTTGTATGCAGAATTTTGGGGATTGAACCCAGAGCCTCACACATGCTCGGCAAGCACTCTAGCACTGAGCCGCATCCCAGCTCCTGAGTCCTTATTTAAAAAAAAAAAAAAAAAAAAAAAAAAAAGTACAGTCATTTTTGGAAGAAGGTCATGGCTGAAAAGGAGAGCTGCTAGAAGTACAGCTGGGCCACTTACCCAGTGACCAACCAGCAAACAAGCCATTTTTATGTGATTGAAGCTTGCACATGGCCTGCCACAGGGCAGACTTGGGTTGTTTCCAGGGTTCCCTGGTACCTAGTGCGCAGCAGACACTTGGCAGTTATTTGCTGGATAATGGAGCAGCATGGCATGTTGAAAAAGGGTGGAAAAGGATGGTTTTGTAAAAAGAAAAGGGCGATCAGTAAGGCTAGGCTTCAGACCCAAGGGGCTCCCTGTCTCCTGGAGGACTTGTTCACACCAATTACTGAGCCTACCTGGAGTTTCCGATGGGTTGTGGGGTGAGAGTATGCATCTCTAAGTACCTCCAGGGGCAGTGACTCTGCAGGGTCAGGACCACACTGAGAACCACTGGCGTTATTTGCCAGATGAGAAAGGAGTCTTGGGGAAATGTGCTCTGCCTGCTTGACAACACTGAAAGCCACATCTCCTCCCATTTCAGGGAGAAATGTATTATAGTGTCCCCAGACTGGCCCAGTGCTGCGGTGGTGACCATGTCACTTCTTTCCTGGGATTCAGCCCTAGCCAACTGGCAGTCTTGGGACAGAACAAGAGGACTTGGTTCCAGGTGTCAGTTAGTTCTCCCTGCCCTGTATCAGCCACCCTGTGACCCAGTGACATCTGCCACCAATTGAAGGACGAGGTTCTATTGGGAGCCAAGTGAAGCTCTATGATTGTTTCGCAGTTGCACTCCCAAAGTCCCTCCCCATCTGGGAGATCTCAGCATGACACCTGGGGAATCAGCTGCCCTGCAGATTGCTGGCCACTTGGCGGGGGGCACTCCAAAGCCTCTCATTTGCTCACTGCCCTCTCTCTCCTCTGGGTGGGCAGGGCTCAGGGCAGAGGGAGGTCCTCACAGCCCTTTCCTGTCCATGGTTTTCTTTTTTTACTTCCCTTCTATGACACTGCCATCCCACCTCCGCAGCGCCTGCCCACGCCAAAAGACACGGCCCCTGACTGCTTAGGTTCAGGGGCACTCGTCAGCATGTAGTCGGCCAAGCAACGTCTGTGCTCAGGCTTTCCCAGGTGCTGTGTGGCTTTGGTCTGGACCTTTACTCTGAGCATTAGATTCTGAACCTGAAAAGTGTCCACTGAAAGATGGCCTGCCTGGCAGGGCTGGCAGTGGGTGCTGCCCGCATAGGCTGCTGCTAGAGCGTGGTGTGGAAGGGAGGGGCCCCTGCTCGCCTTCACTCCTCTTCTTCACCCTCCCCCCAGGACTCCCCCAGAGCATGCTTTGGATTTTGCCTCGTGGCCATTTATTTTAACACAAAGTTGGGAGAATTCATTTTTGTCTAGGCATCTCCTCATCACCAGAACGTTGGTAACAACAGGCTCTCTTTGTTGGGGGAAGATGGCAGGGTAGAAGGCTTCCTGCCTTGGGTACCATATTTGGATTTCTGAATAGTGCTTTCTACAGCAGAGAAGGAAGCTATCCTGCAGCCCAGAACCATGTGTTGCAGCGTCTTTGGAAGTCTGTGAGGACCCACACAGTCCACTGCCCTGCTGGTGCTCACATGCCCTGGCCTCCAGGGCCAACCTCTGCCAGCTCTCTGGTACCCCTGACTCAGTGTGCTCTTGCCTCTCCACGCACCATGTGCGTCCTCCTCAGGCCACACCCACTTCCCCCCCTCCTGCAGTGCGTCTCCCAAGAGTGCAGCTGCCCACCTGCAGCCCCCATGGAAGAGGCCTGAAGGCATGCCTTTTCTTGACTACCTTGCTACCCTGCTTCACTCCCAGGTCCCTGCATCTCCCCAGAAACCGTTTCTCAGGAGCCTGCTGAGAAGCCCATTCCAAAGTTTAAGTGTTGGCTGGAGAGGCCCATGCTTCCCCAGATTTGGCTGTGGGTCTTTGACTCATTTTTACAGCCATCTCCCTTGATGCATTTCAGGCCTGCCCTCCCTGCCCCTCCGGGTATTGGTGCCCATCTGCCTGCCTCGGGTGAGTCCTGCCTGCCCTGTTTCCTCTTACTGTTCTCCTCCACCCAGGCTTCTTTCTCTCAGAGGAGGGTTGGCCATAGCAGGCAGCCAGCTCCATTAGTTTTTCCTCATAGGGAGTTCTCTGCAGCTGGAACCATGGAGAGCCAGGGCAGGTGGGGGAAGTGTCATGGGCATCTGTACTCAGCAGGATGGACCCACACCCACACCGCCCCAGGCTCCTGCCAGGCCCCAGCTGGCAGATGGGGCAACTCTGGTTGTTTCCTGAACTAAATGCAGAGATCCAGATTCTTTGGTACCTGAGGAAGAGGGACATTAGTGATGACCTTTTTCACACACACTGGGGAGCTGACCCAGGGCCAGTTTATGACACAGAGGTCTGGCTCGTGTTTATGTCAGGGTAACTTCCTTGGGTAAAATATTGGGATTTTAAAACCAGACCATGCTCTGTAAGACTAGATAGAAGCAGTTGTGTATTTTAGCCATTGATTGATTGATTGATTGATTGTCTGGGGCTGGAACCTAAAAGTACTTTACCCCTGAGCTACATACTCAGCCCTTTTTTATTTTTTACTGTGAGACAGGGTTTCACTAAGTTACTGAAGCTGACCTCAAACTTGCTGTCCTCCTGTCTCAGCCTCCCGAGTTGCTGGGATTACAGGCCTGCATGGTTATTCTATTTTAGCATTTTAGAACTAGCCTTTTTTCATGGTTGGTTTGGGTTAATTGCTCTCTGAAGTTCATGTTGAAGATAAAGTGACAAGCAGCCCTTTGAAGCAGCCCAGACTTTACTTAAGCTTCAGGACACATAGTTCTGTGCTAATATTTTTGTTTTGATGAAAAATTTTAAAATACTAAGCTCGACCCCTGCCACAAAGAACATAGAAATATTATTGTAAAGAAAGTGAATGTATTTCAATTCCTGTTCTGTGGTAGTGCTTAAATTTGTAAAGAAAATCAGAACCAAATATGCTTTAAAAGGTAGCCTCAAAAAAATGTGCATAGCTTTCTGGCTCCATAACGTGCCTCTTGGAAGCATCCAGACCCGGTTACAGCTGCTGCCACAGATTTCGCTCCTCCAGAGGCATACTTGCTGGTCCTTTTGAGTGGCA
Organism: Sciurus carolinensis; assembly: GCF_902686445.1. Classification (NCBI taxonomy): domain Eukaryota; kingdom Metazoa; phylum Chordata; class Mammalia; order Rodentia; family Sciuridae; genus Sciurus; species Sciurus carolinensis. The sequence continues at coordinate 4,684,888 of NC_062226.1, forward strand.
TGTCTTTACAACCAAGGAGCCCTTAGGTCTGAGGACACAGTGACTGGAGACACCAGTCACAGAATGAAAACTGTCTTTTAGAAGAGACAGCCATGGTGAATGCACCAAGGGCCAGTCTTTCTGGAAGAAAACAAAGAGGCATGTTTTCTTCATGGTCACTTGGTGGCTCTTGGAAATTTCCATTGAACGTTGTGGCATTGCTCTGCCTCCTTCTTCCCTCCCTAAGGAAGGAGCTGTTGTGACCCCACACAGGCGGGGATCCTCATGGACAGGCACATCCTGCTTTCTTCAAACCTGGAGGACCTGTGCTCAGGGCTGCTTATTTTCCCGGTGGACTGTTTTCTTGTTGAGAAAACCCAAGGTTTTCCATCTCAGATGTAAAGTGTGGTTATCATCTTAGAATGTGCTGGAGGGACTTTAAAGTTACTTTGTTTTCCACTGAGGACACAGTTACTCCACAGGTCAGGTCAGGCAGTGGAATCCAGCCCCAGACTGCAGGCTCTGGGCCTGCTCCTGAGCAGTACCAGCCCGAGACCACCCGACTTGAGTGTGTTAACATTGCCCCCTCCCCTTTAGAAAGCCTGCATTAAAAATCACTGTGTATGCTTTGTGTTTCCCGGAGAAACAAAAAGATCGTGTCCGATCTGCTTTCTTCTGACTGTGAGACCTGCGGTGGTGTGTGCACACCCTCTGACCCACTCCTCCTCTCTGGAGAATACTGTATCCGAGCAGTTACTCCAGGGGGAAAGGCACATTTTTTCCCAGCCCAGAGTAGGTGCTAAGCAAACACTACAGCTATGTAAACAAGAAAGTTGTTTAGCAGGAGGAGGGGCAGCCTCGACCCCTTTGTTCCTCTGCTCTGGATGGAACATGTCTGTCATCATGCAGGCCAGCACACAGCAGGTCTTTGGGAAGCACTTACCACTCTGAGTGGTGCTCTAGCCTGCGCTAGAGGAGCCCTGGCTTGGCAGCATTTCCTCGCTGGGGGTGATGACAGGTCACTTGGACTTTGGTGACTGGGACTGATGGGTCATAGCCTCCCCCACGTGAGTAATGCAGCCTTCTGGGCACAGATTTGTTCCCCAGCAGGAGAGGCTCATCCTGGTGTGGGGTGGATCCCACCGGCATGTCCCTTTCCCTGTGCCCTTGCTGTACTGGTCACACCCACCGTTCTCTTCAGCCGAGATTTGGAAACTTGTAGCAGCTTCACCTCTCCCCCTCAGAGGTTTGTCTTCTGAGCCGGCTCACTGCAGTCACCTGCAAGATTGTGAGAACCCAGGTTCAGGAGTCAGGAGTCCTGTGTCGGATGGGCTGGAGAGCTGGCAATGGTGACTGTCATCTTAGGCCTCGCCTGCCCTGCTCAGGTGAGAGTATCAAGCACTCCTTTGTCGGAAAATAACCCAGTAAAAAAGAATTTAAATCCTTTGTGTACTTGGTCATGGTCTAAACTATTTGGACGTTGTGAGAATGTCCCCCATAGCTCATTCTTCCTAAGAAATGCTGCCTTTGCCTTCACCTCAGTTCCAGGCCCTGGTCAGGAAGCTCAGCCAGTGTCATGGTGACTTGGTCAAAGGTCAAAGGTTGTGGTCCCTACCACTGGAACTGACCCCTGACCTGCAGTAGCTCCTCTGAGTGCCAGCGAGGGGTTCCCCAGCTACTGCCCAGGGAAAGGGAAAGCTGTCTCAAGCCAGTCACGGCTGAAGAAAGTTTCAAGAATTTCACCGCACTGCCTGTGGTGCCCTCTGGCATCTTCTGTTTCACTTCATGTTTTAGGCTGTGAAGTTGATTTGGGGACCTACTAATGGGTTGTGACTATAGTTAAGGTTAGCAGTGGAGTGCTGGCCCTCCCACCAGGCAGCCAGGCCTGCTTCTGACTCTCCCCAGCTCAGCACCCCTCTCCCCCACTTTTTTTTGGTGATAGTGGTGATTGAACTCAGCCTGGTGTGTGCTGGGCAAGCACTCTACCACCGAGTCACATCCCAGCCCTTGGTATTTTTCATTTTGAAACAGGGTCTTGCCAAGTTGCCCAGGTGGTCCTCAAATTTGTGATCTTCCTGTCTCAGCCTCCCAAGTGCCTGGGATTATAGGTGTGCGCCACCACGTCTGACTCAGCGCCCTCTTTTCATGGCCAGATCCACACTGTCTGGTGTACTCAGTTCAGGCCTTCTCTCATGAACTTCTTCTGGATCTCTTAAAAGTAGCCCTTCGTGTTGTCGGCGTTCGGCTTTCTCTGCAGGCAGGGCTGTACTTCCCTTCAGCTTTTGTAGGGAGGGCCTGTGTTGCTGTTCAGCTCCACACCCACCCTCTTCTGCAACTTCCCCGGCCTGGGCTGACTGAAACCCAGCCAAGCTGTGTTCCACATGGGGGGCGGGCCTTGGACTGGACTTGGTTTTAACTTTGTGGTGGAGTGTGAGGGCCAGGAGAGGATGGCTGTCTCTTAAGAACACATTGCTGAGCACAGTGCACATGTCTATGAGCTCAACAGCTCAGGAGACTGAGGCAGGGGATTCACAAGTTTGAGCTCAGCAACGTAGCAAGATTCTGTCTCAAAATAAAAAAATGAGAAGGGCCAGGTGTGGTGGCATCTCCCTGTAACCCCAGCAGCTCGGGAGGCTTAAGGCATTCGAGGTCAGCCTCAGCAATTTAGCAGGGCCCTAAGCAACTTAGTGAGACCCTGTCTCTAAATAAAAAAAACTTTTAAAGACGGGAGGGCTGGGAATGTGGCTCAGTGGTCAAGTACCTTTGGGTTCAATCCCTAGCTCAGTGGTAAAGGACCCCTGCATTCAGATTCTCAGGACCCCCCAAAACAAACAAACAGACGAAAAAGCACATTGCTGGGCTGCGGAGATAGCTCAGCTGGTAGAGTGCTTGCCTGGCAAGCACTGAGTTCGATCCCCAGTACCGCAAAAAAAAAAAAAAAAAACATTGCTGATGAGCCTTTTAATCAGTATTGTGAAACCCCTGTATCACTGATCCCAGATGGTTAAGGTACAAATGCAGTGAGAACAGGAGTCTCTCTGACAAGGAGACCCCTTCCCCTGCTTCCTGGCCACCTCCCAACTCCAGGCATCCCTGAAACACAAGTTCTCCCCCAGCCCATTGTTTAAAAATAGAGCCCAGGTTCCATCCACTACCCACCCCCACAAAGTTGGAGAGCCAGTGTGTGACTGTGGCCTCTTCCTCCTAGACCTGACTGATGTAGCAGGTGCCAACCAGCCAGCCCTTTGTGTGCCCCTGCTGTGCCCCGCCATCTGGGCCAGCCAACTCTTCCAGAGGGGTGAATCACTTTTACAAGCCACACTGGCCAGAAAGTCTTCCTTTGGTCTTGTGGTGAATTGCCTCTCTGATGGAGAGGCTGTGAGCACATCTAACAAACAGCTCTGCTGGACTTCGGCTTTACAGAGGATTACGAGCTGGACCTAGTGTGACGTGCACCATTCAGGCGGGAAACTGAGTGGGTGCGGCTGGTGGCCGAGGTGAGTGCTGGTCTGCCCATAGCAGGTGCTGGCTTGTCAGAAGCAGAACACCGATGGGGGGACGAAGCCCTCCCTCCTGCGCTGGTGTTCTCCTGTTTGAACTTCCCTCAGGCTGTTGTCCACTGGCATTTCCCTCCTTAGCCGCAGCTCTCCTGCCTGTGAAGCGAGGGCACGGGACGCCCTGAGGACCACCAGAGTGAAATGGGCAAGATGTGTGGGGCACCCACAGGGTGTGGATGCGCTCTGTCAGGACGTGATCCTAGCTGCTGCTGCACTGTCCCCATGGCTTGGATGGGGGCAGGTGCATGTGTGACAGAGGCTTGACACAGTGTAGCACACAGAGGGAACTCATGCACTTGCCTGGGGAGGAAGTGGATGGGATTTCAGGCTCTAAATCAATGACATTCTAGCTTTGCCTGAACCAGCATGGTTTCATATTTTTATCCCAAGATTTCTTGGGTCCTCAGGAGCCTCTGGTGGGCTATTAGACCACCTGTGGCTGTAACTTCAGAGTAAGAGTGTTGGGGAGATCACCAGCACTGGGACCAGATGTCACTTCTTCCAGCCCTTGGAGCACTTAAATACTGCGCGAAAGTTGTCCCATGAGGTGGAGCAGCAACTATGGGAGACTAGTTGATGCCTTTGGCCATGACTGAGGATAGAGGAGTTGGCCTGGCCTTGTCCGAGGGGCCCAGTCCTCAGTTGGTGGCTCCTTCTGGCCCTGCACCTTATAAGTGGGTGGCATCTCGGTGTGTGTGGACTGAGTGACCAAGGGTTCCTCACAGTGCCTGCCTTGCCTTATCTGACACCACCAGTTGCCCTGAGTGATTGTGAGGAGGGGACTTTACAGTGGCTCCTGCCCCTTCACATTCCTCTTCTCCCAGCAAACTCATTGAAGTGTCCCCTGGTGTTGGGACTATGTCTCCCAGCTCCTTCCCTGCTACTCAGGAAGCACATACATGAATCATTTGCTCACTGACAAATGAAAATACAGTTTCTCGTGGGGAAGCCCAGGGGTGACCTGACAGCCTGTCCTCAGAGTCCCCAGGTGAGCCCTGCGGAGGTAGAGGGAGGCTCTGCCATAGCCTGCACCTGCCAGCTTTCGTGCTTCTGACTGTCTGGCCTCACTACCCCATGTGGGGTGGCTTTGCTGTTGGTCAGTGCTGACGGGCTGGCTGTGGTGACACCAGCGAGTGCTGTTTGGGTTCTGAAGTGGCCTGCTGCCTCCACCTCTCCCACCTGGACCTGGCACCAGTCCTAAGGGAGGAGGCTGCTCCAGACAGCTCCACCCAAGGCACAAAGATCAGGTCAGACTCTGCTTCCTGTGTTATCTGGATCCCAGAGGTCGGGAAGTGCTGCGCCTGCCCGTGTTGTGCCTGTGGTGGTGGCGTGAGTGTGTTCACTGGAATAAGCCCTCGTTTTACCATCTCTGGTTTTTTCATTTTGTCTCTGGAGATGAAACTGGAGTGATGATTCATTCACATCTCCAGAAGTCCATGTTTTTAACCTCAAGGTCAGTCCCACCCAGTAATAGGAAAGGAACGCTTCCATGGATCAGACTGCCTTGGGGACAGTGAATTTGAGAGGCTCAGACACCTGCTAGTACTGCCCTGGGCTTGAGTTTGTCGGGGGAGGGGGTTAACTACATGACTTGACCAAGGTCCTTGACACCCCATGACCTGCTCTGTTCTCCTGTGAATGGTGATGAGAACCCTCCCCTTCCAGTGCTGGTGAGAAGGGGTGTGGAGGACTCTGCACCGTGCTGGCCTCCGGGCTCCGTCTCAGGTCTTCCTTTCTTCCCTCATGACTGGTTGGCTCCCGTCTGTCAGGTGGTGAATGGGGCTGGGGAAGGACCCAAAGTTGGTTGGTGTCTTCAGAGGTGACTCTCATAGAAAGGGCAGGGGCCCTCTAGGAGGCCATGCATGTTCTGTTCATGCCCAAAGTTAGCTTCTACTTAAGTCCTATGAGATACCAAAGTCATTAGAGGGTCCCTTGGTGTTTTTTTTTTTTTTTTTTGCAAGCATATTAAGCAGGTTTTATTTAAAGGTAATAATACAGACTTCTCCCAGCAGGAAGAAGGGGGCCATGGCTGATGTTCTAAAAGTCCCTCCCTTGGTTTTTAATCCTCCTTTGTTGAGAAATAGTAGCTGTCCACTCACTGGTGGCATTTATCCTGAAATGGAGTATTTCTCAGCAATGTTTGGGTGACAGCAGGTGGCATGTATTAAATGCTTACTGGCATGCTTACTGTGCTGTGACTTCACATGGAGTCCCGTATCCAGCCTTCTGACAGCCTGGTGAAGTCAGGACAGCTACTGCCATTTTGTACTGAGGGGTCTTGGCTCACGTCAGAGACGTGGGTAGGTGAGGCATGGTCGTGGAGCTGCCCTGGGCTGGCTGTGCGGTCAGCATCGCTCCTTTCTGCACGTATCCCCAGCAGTGCCTTTGTCCCTGCCTCCACAGAAAATCAGTTGACACCGTTGGCAAGCCAAGACTCAGCAGGTCCTGCTGCTGACATGACAGAAGGCTGCCTCTGCTCTGCCTCTGCTGGGCCTCTTGTGGTGTTTCCTCCAGCACCGTCGCCCAGCCAGGTGCCATGTGAGCTGAGACCCTGCAGGACCGCAGGTGGACTGTGCGGCAGGCTGTCTGACTTTCTGGCATTCTGCAGCTGCGCCCCCTCAGCCCGTAGCCTGACGCAGTTAATCAACCCAGCTCCAGGCACTTTCTTTCAGGAAGCTGAAGGAGTGGGCAGGGGCTTCCTGGGTGTGGAGGTGAGGGCTAGAGCTGGCAGTGACCATGCGGATGAGATGAGACACCGTGAGCATAAAGTCCAGACCAGAGTAGGTGGAGGAAAAACAAGGTGCAGTAGTTCATCTGTGAGAGTTACACAAATTATCTGTTGACATAATATTTTAGGTAAATTTGTTTATTAAAGCCTTATTTTTTCTTCTTTTTCATTTATTTCCTTGTTTTTTGTGTGTTTTATTTTCTTTTTAGTGGTACTGGGGTTTAAACCCAGAGGTGCTCTACTGCTGAACTATATCCCCAGCCCTTTTTATTTTGTTTTGAGACAGGATCTTGCTAAGATGCTAAGATGCTGGGGCTGGCCTTTAACTTGAACTTTCGATTCTCCTGCCTCAGCCTCCAGGGTTGCTGGGATTATGGGCATGTGCCACCATGCCCAGCTTAACTGAAAGTATTTTTAAATTGCACCTGTGGCTTCCTTTGGGCTTCTTTTGTCAGTACTGGCCTAGAGAACCAAAGACTTAGAGAAAGAGGGTAGAAGGAACAGTTCTCCTCTGCTCACTGGGAGGACTTGAACAACAAACATGCCATTAACTGAAGTGACCAGATCTAAGTACCCCATCAAAGGAACTCGCAAGTGAGTCATCTGCTCCTCATGTGCTGCCAGTACTTAAAGAATTACCTTAAAAATGATGCAAACTGTTTCCTCTCCACCTCTAATCAGGCATCACCTTTGGTGTGGTTGGAGTGTAGTAGTTGCTGGTGTTGCAGAACTCACTTGTCAGTTCTGTGTTTCCTGACAAGCACTTACTGTGTCCCCTGCATGCTCATTATTGGGTTAAGTGCCCGAGTCCAAATTGAATAAAGACTTATCCTCTTTGGGGCCTTAAGGGGACAGTAAATAGAACCCTTTTTCTCTCCCCTGAATTCTGAAAGTTGGAAGACAGTGAGATAGATGGAGACCAAAGTATCCCCCCTGCAGTTTCTGGGATAGCCTTGCTTTGAAGGGTGCCGCTTGCTGGAAAACCCAGTGAACTTACTGAGGCTGAGCCCCTGGGTAAACTGATGGATGTTACTCTTGGTCCGGGCTACCCCTTGCCTATCGTATGGGGAACACTGAACCTGTCAGCGAGACCAGCTCGCAGATCAAGAAGCCCCCAGCTGGCTGCTTCCCTGTCTCGTGCGTGGCTCGAGTCACCAGCTCTCCCCCAGTGTGACCACCATCTCCACCCCCGATAATAGGTCGGTGATGCCTGCTTCTGCATTCACGTAAACAGAATGGATGTACAATGTACCTTTCTGTGTCTCGCTTTTCTCCACCATGAGGTCAGCTGGTCTCTGCACAGAACTCATTGTGTGAAGCTGCCTGATCCCCCCATTCTGCCACATACAGGCCCTCAGGTAGTGCTGCCTAGAATGTTCTAGTACTTGTCTTATAGACTGAGGGCCTGGGGAGCATGGGAGGGTCAGCTGTGGCTGTGAGCAAGCAGCTGTGGGAGGGCCTGCCTCACTTGCATCCTTGCCATTGCTCCACATCTCCAGCGTCCTCTCAATCCACTCGGGCATGTGTCTAATGGCGACTCCACTGTGTTTCTAATGCCTGGTTTCCTGATGACAAAGGCAGTTGCACACCTTGCGTGTACTTATCAGCCATTTGGGTGTCAGCTGTTATGTCTCCAATTCTGAATGTGTTTTGATCCTCGCAGTTGTGCACATACACGCAAGATGGTTCTGTCAAATTGGAGCCCTGACCCCCGGCACAGCCTGGCTTCTTCACAGATGCCAGCATCCTGTACCTGACCTCTTCTGCAGCTGCCCAGAGCCTTGCTGCTGACTGCACCCAGCCCGGCCTGGCACAGGGCAGCTTGCCAATCTTTCATCGAACTTTGGATGCTCATCCTCTTCAACCCAGCAGTTCCAGTTCTCGGTCTGTTTCATTGCATAAGTGCACAGAGGCAGGCGTGTGAGTGTGAATCAGCACAGTGTTGTGTGAGAGCCAAGGGCAGAATCCATTCAGCTAGGAGACTGACTGCTGGTTGCATGGTCTAGCATTCAGTCATTGGCTGCACTACTTGGGGAATGCTCACAGTGATCGTTAAGACAAAAAGATAAGCAAAGACTGGGTACAGTGACCCACGCCTGTAATCCCAGCAACTTGGGATGCCAAGGCAGGACGATTGCAAGTTCAAGACCACCTTGAGCAAGTTAGGGAGACCCTGTCTCAAGAATAAAAAGGACTGGGGATGAAGCTCAGTAGTAGAGCATTACCCTAGCATGGGACAGGGCCTTGGATTCCATCCCTAGCACCTAAAAAAAAAAAAACAGCTTTGCCATATTGGAGTTATGAAGGATTTTCACTTTCTGTTGTATTTTTTCAGTGTTTAGATTTTTATGAGATTGTTTTAACTTTGTTGTTGAGAAAGAAAAAAAAAAACTTCATGTAGTATTTTCATCAGCACTGTCCATGGTGGCAGTGGAGTTGATGAACAAACAAGGGATAAAATGAACAGAATTCCAGGTCAGAGAGCCTTTGGTGTTGCAAAACTTCAGATACTGTTTTCCCTCTGTTTTAACATGAATAATTCTATGTTAAGTAGCACAGAGGATCTTTTAATGTGAAAACTGTTAGGAAGAAATGAAACACCAGGTTGCTTTTGGCTCTACCTGACTGGACTATTTTTAGCTTTTGCCTTATTAAGAGTCAGTAGAGCCCTGGCAGTGTGATCAGATGACAGTCACACAGCCTCTATGGTGTTTCAGGCCACTTTGCTCCCTCCTTTACACACATGCTGACATTTATCCTCTGCCACCACCCAAGAAGGAACTCAGTCTGCTATAGGTGAGAAGTGAGAGAGGTCCAGGGAAGAGAACAGTTTGTCCAGTTAGTGGCCATGCTCCAGTTAAACTAGATTTCCTGGCTCTGTGGCCATGTGCTTCCTGTGGTAACCACGACCCCCTCCACCCACCTCCTAGCCTTCAGCCTCACTTTGCAGTCCGTGAGGTATCAGACAAGTGAACATACTTTTCCCCAAATCTTTATATCACAGTTCTTCCCAATACTCTCAAGTCACCTCTCTACAACAGTGTCCTGGAGAGTGGGGGATGGGGATTAAGTGGGCCATCTGTAGACCCCTCCCAAGGCTGCAGCTCTGAGCCCAGTGTATGTTAGATAAGCAGATATTTTCTACCCTGAGTTTCTCAGGTTGAATGTAGTCATTGTGGAACTGCCTCAAAGTGTCATCCACCATGAACTTGGCTCTGTGTGGGTGATGTGTAGAGACTCGCCCATCCCGTGATGAAATTAAGCTCTGACAGAAACCCCTGCTAAGTTGGGATCCCAGCTGCTGCTGCAAGTGACATTTGGAAGAGGGCTGGTCCATGTGCACATTTGTCAGCAACAGGCAGATGGCGGTTAGGCCTGATTGAGGGGTGAATTGAAGATCTAAGAATGGAATATTAGCACCTGGCAGACCACTTTGGAAGAAGGTGGAGTCTTCATGTGGTTTTGTCCTGCTTGGGTTTTTGCTGAGACACAAGTGTGTGAGCAGGCCACGGGGCCTCCCCCAGGCTCCCCTTTCCCTCTGGGTGGAGGGACTGCAGCCCTTGCCGGTTGTCCAAGGACATGCCTGTTACTGGTAGCCACAGGCGTGTATGCAGAAATCATTTATGATGTCACGTACGTGAAGAGGTGACGAGCAGCTGAGCCTCTGGCCTTTTCCAAGTGGCAGTGGGGCTTTTACCACTGACCTTTCAGGTTGCTGTTACATGTTTGGAGGCCACAGTAAGATACCCCAGTTTTCCAGTTTGAGTACTGGACCGTGAAGGTGCTTTTGTTTCCTGTGGCTGGACAGGGTGCACGTGAAGACCTGTGTGTCTGGTGTTGGTTAAGGTATGGAGCGCCTGTGTCTACCCGACTCCCCCACCCCTGCTAGGAGGACTGTAAAGTGGCTCAGCCACTGTGGGGAACCATTTGATCATATCTGCAAGTTCAATATAGCACATGTCCTACAGCCCAGCAGTTTTACCACAAGAGGACTCCAGCACGTGTCCAGGAGACACATCTGAGAATGTTCACAGCAGCATTGTTTACAAAAGCTAGAATACTGTAAACAAACCGGTGTCCATGGCAGGAGAGCAGATAAATGAAAGAGGTATTGTGGAATCTGTGGAAAGCACAAGTACTGACGCGTCAGGATAGCTAGACGTCAGTCCTCCTGTCGGGGAACCGTGAGAGTGAGTCTTTACTGTGCATTGCTCATGTGGAGTCGCAGACCTACAGACTAAACCCCACGTGCAGATACAGACCGTCACCAGAGCTGGTCAGCGCCAATCCTGAGCAGGCATCGACGTAGCACCTGCATTCCCCTTCAGAGCCTTGTGTAAACTGTAGGTTAAACACAGGTTCAGTTCCTCACCCATAGGAGCCACCACGACTTCTGTGTTGCTGAGATGTAGACCATTTCATTTTTGTGGAACCTTCTGGAAAATGCATGGATTTGAATCATCATTTGTACTTTGTATATGTGTGATATGAAATCCTTAAAATTTTTGTTTTGAAATGTAGTTTTATTCATCCATAAAAAATGAAATTATGTGATTTGCAGGAAAACAGATGGAACTGGAAATCATTATGTTAAGTGAAATAAGCCAAACTCAGAAGGTCAAGGGTTGTATGTTCTCTCTCATATGTGGAAGCTAGAGAGGAAAAGGGAGATCAGTAGAGGAAAGGGACCAGGGGGTGAGAGGAGGAGAGGGAGGGGCTAACGTTAAGGAGTGATGTTGACCAAATTATGCTGTTATATTGTGTGCAGGTATGAATATGTAACAACAAATCCCATTATTATGTACAGCTATAATGCACCAACAAAAAAACTTGGAAAAAAATCTTGTTTTGAGTTGGGTACCATAGCACACTCCTATAATTCCAGGTACTCAGGAGGCTAAGACAGGAGGATCGCAGTTCAAGGTTGGCCTAGGCAACTTAGCAAGATCCTGTCTCAAATTTAAAAAATAATAAGAGGGATGGGGGTATAGCTCAGTGGGAGAGCACCTCTGTGTTCAATTCCCAGTAATACCAAAAAATAAAGATTAAAAAACTAATTTTTAAAAATTTCAGTACTATAAAATCTTTAAAGAGACACATTTACAAACTGGTGTGTTTTGTGAGAACTCAGGGAGCAATGGGAGAAAGCGGGGAAATCTGCCCAAGACCACAACAGCGTGGGAGCACCTCCTTGGCCTCACTCTCCGCCCCAGCCATTGCTGTGGAGGGCAGAGGCAGGTAGTGTGCTCCTGGGCCTATGTGTGCAGCTGCTGGCAGGACCACTCTGACAGCTGTATTCCCGTGAATGCCACTTGCTGCCCCTTGCCCCCTGCTACCAATGGCATCACAAAGGTGCTTCTCCAGCACCCAGCTGCATAGTTTAAAGGACCTTGAAAATCACCTGACACCTGTGCCGCCAACCTTTTGTTTCAAGGAGAAGCTGACAAAGAGCCTCATGTCAGAATCTGGCCTAGTTCTGCCACCCTTGATTTCCAGAGTTGAGTAGGTGGGTTGTCAATTACAAAGATTTTCCTTTCTCTCCCTGCTGTATTGCATCTGTGCCAGTGCTGGCTTCTTTGTGGCCACTGAATACCCTGAGGAGAGAGCTTGGCTGGTGATGTCCTCACACTGCCTGTGGGTGCCACCAAGGCTTCCCCACTGTTCCCCAAGACAGATGCGACTGCAGGGCAGAGTGAGGAGAGCACTCTCACCTTCCTGGGTCTGCAGCTCACAAGTAGAACTGCCCTTGCTTGGTCCCTGGGTCACAATGTGGGCCAGCCTGCCCTTGGCATTGTCCCAAGAGGGTGTTTCTTGCCTGCCTAGGTCATGAAGGCAGGGTTGTATGTCTGGCCAGCTCCTCAGCCCCATGCCTGCCCCAGGCTCTGACCAGACTGTACATCCTGCTCTGGTCCCCGTTTGTCTGCCTTGCTCTCCCTGCTTCTACTCTTGGGCAGATGAATGGGTTGACCTCACATCCCACCTGGTCTGTGGGCCTACTTGGTGATGTGCCTATCTTCTAGGGACCTTGTGAGGCTGGTGTCTGAAGGGGTAGGATGGGGCAGCAGTAAGATGGGTACTGAAGTTACATCCAAGAGGGAAGTGGATTAACAGGCATATGGAAGAGATGAGTGGACCCTCATTTACTCAGGAGAGTGAGGTAAGTGTTCAGTGCTGCAGAATAACCTGATAAGATCAGTAAGCACTGCTGCCTGGTATTAAGCAGGTACCCTGTGCTCGGCACTTGGCTAATTACAGGTGCTCCTTGACTTTCCATGGAGTTTAATCCCAGTAAACCCATCACAAAAATATGCAGGCGAGGCACTTAACTTACACAACAGCCTAGCCCCATCTACCATGACCACGCCCAGGACATTTTCCTTAGCCTGCAGTTGGACAGCATCATCTAACACACAGCTTGCTTTATAATAGAGTGTCAAGTGTCTCATGCAATTTATTGAATACCCATATTCACAAAATGCTGTCCACATGGTTCGTGCTGGTCGCTTCTCTCATACTGGTGTGACTGGCCCAGGGCTGTGACTGGCCACCTGGCCCAGCCTGTACCACACACTGCAGGCCAGAAAAGCATCACCAGTGAAGTAGGTTTGTCCTGCATGCATTCAGCACAAGTAGAAACCCATTTACCCATGTCACTTCAAGGACAGTCATTCCAGCCCCACTTTCAGGACAAAGCTGAAGAGTTAGAGGAGCAATGTCCTAAGTATTTCAGCCCAGGCAGCCTGACTGTGTGCATGCTGTGTTAACCACCACATGATTTTGACTATAAAGTGGGAATGTCAACTGTAAATGGGGCCCACCCAGGCAGGCAGAAGCAGAGGCAGAGGGAAGCTGGGAAATCACACTGTCCCAGCTCACCTGCTCCAAATCTCTGGGATGTAGGCTGGTGCCAAAAGCCCCTCCTGACCCTGGGAGCCAGTCCAGGTGACCAGCCAGGTGCACTGCTTCCTGGGAACCAGTGTCCACATCTGGGGTCCAGGAAAGTCTTCCTGCAGCTGTGGCCAGTACCTACCTGCCCTCTTCTAAGTGTTCTAGGCTCCTGGATAACTTGCACAGGGCAGATAGTTTATCTGTTCCTGTTTGGCCAACTGAAAGGTCTTTGACAAAAAAGAATTGAACTTTGACCTTATTAGGTCATGCGCAATGATCATGGACACAGCTGCAGCCCTATGGTACAGAGTGCAGTGTCATCTGTGTTTGTGTATGTACATGTGCGCACACTAGGTCATTTATTTGGAGAAGTTTTTTCCCTGGAAAATTTGATGGAATGCTTTTTATCTTTAAAAATTTAGATACTTTTCCATTGCATAGGATGGTGTTTTATTCTTTAACTGTCAGCCAATTTTAGATAATTTCTGGGTTCCTTTGCTCTTGCTAAAAGAAGCAATCTCTTTTCTGGTGTTCATTCCGTTTGGTTGACTTGCCCATTTGTCATTGAGCATCTTCCCTGGGGTCAGATACAGTGTCAGCACTGGGAAAACAGGCATGAACAACCCGGGTGCTGCCCTCAGGACACTCGCTTTCTTGGGAGGAGACAAATGCATAATTCAGTCAATTAATAAGATGGTTTCAGGCTCTGGAAAGTGGTGGTAAACGGTGAGACAGAGGGAGAATACCCAACTCTACTAAGATACGTTCATCTATCACGTGGTCCACTCATGTTAAATGTGCACTTGAATGTCCTTTTAATAATTCACTGGGTTATGCGACCAGCACGAGATTCTAATTTTAGAATATGTTTGTCTCCACCAGAAGAATCCCCAGACCAGTCAGCTGTCACACTCCCTCCTACCCTTCCCCCAGTCTTACACAACCACCAGTTTACTTTCTGTCTCTATAGGTCTGCTCTTCTGGACATTTTAGATAAAAGGAATTGTATAATATATGGCCTTTCGTGACTGGCAGCCATCACTTAGCATAATGTTTTCAAGATTCATCCATGTTGTGGCATGAGTCAGTGTTTAATTTCCTTTTAATTACTGAATAATATCCCCTTATATGAACATAACACATTTTATTTATTCTTTCATGGACATGTTTCCACCGATATGAAAAGTGCTGCTTTGGACTTGTGGCTGTATGTTTTCATTTCTCCTGGACATATGCTTAGGAGTAGAATTGCTGGGTCAGCCAGGCACAGTGGCACACACCTGTAATCCCAGCAGCTCGGGGAGGCTGAGGCAGGAGGACTGCAAGTTCAAAGCCAGCCTCAGCAACATAGTGAGATCCCATCTCTAAATAAAATATAAAAAAAGGTCTGGGGATGTGGCTCAGTAGTTGAGTGCCCCTGAGTTCAATTCCTGGTGAAAAAAAAAATTGCTGGGTTATATGTGAGGAGCTGCCGGATGCCCCCAAAGCAGTGTCTGAGACTGCCAGTTTCTCCAGTCCTTAGCCATGCTTGGCATTGTCTTCTCTATTTTTTTTTATACCTGGGTACCTGTGAGGTGGTAACTTACATTAGTTTTACAACTTATATTTCCCTAAGGAGCAGTGATGTTGACCATCTTCCCACATGCTTATTGCCAAATTGTGCATCTTCTTTGGAGAAATGCCTGTTTGAGTCCTTTGTTCATTTTAAATTGGGTTATCTATTGTTGGGTTGTAAAAATTCTTTGAATTTCTTTCTCTCTCTCCCTCCCTCCCTCCCTCTCACCCTCTCTCCCTCTCTCCCTCTCTCCTTCTCTCCTTCTCCCCCTCTCCCCCTCTCCCTCTTTCCCTCTCTCTCTTTTCCTCTCTCTCTCCTTCTACCTCTCCCTCTCCCTCTCTCCCTTATATTTCTTTCTCTTGCTCTTTTAAAAATTTTTTTAGTTGTAGATGGATGCAATGCCTTTATTTAATTTATTTATTCTTATGTGGTGCTGAGGATCAAACCCAGAACCTCACGTACACTAGGCAAGCGCTCTGCCACTGAGCCACAGCCCAGCCCTTGGCTCTTTTTTCTTTGCTTTGCTGGGAATCAAATGCAGGACTTCATGCGTGCCAGGCAAGCGCTCTGCCTCTGAGCTGTGTTCCCAGTCCCTCCAATTCCGCATACAGCCCTTATCAGATAGAAGACTCGCAGATGCTTTCTCCCCTCCTGCAGGTCGTCTTGCCACTTTCTTGATGGAACCATTGCAGAAAAAGTTTTTGATTTTGTTGAAGTCTGCTTTATCTGTTACTCCTGTTGCTTGTGCTTTTGCCATTGTGTCTAAGAATACGTGGTCAAATACAAGGTCACAAAAACTCCAGTGTTTTCTTCTAAGAATTTTATGGCTTCAAGTCTTGGGATAGGTCTTGCATTTACTTGCTCATGTGTACAGGTGGTGTGATACAGGGGCCCAGGTTCATCTTCTGTATGTGATGTTTCATCATCCCAGCACCATTTGTTAAAAAGACCCTTCTTCCCCACACTGTTTGTCTTGGCTTCCTGGTTGAAAATCAATTGGTTGAAAATCATGCAAGTTTATTTCTGGACCCCCAGTTCTATTCCATTGATCTACATATCCCATGTAGTCCCATGCCATCTTCGTTAGCATGGCTCGCTAACAGTTTTTAGGCTGAGAAATGTGAGTCCTCCATTTTGGTTCTTCTCTGGGACTTCTTTGGCTATTCTGGATCACTTATATTTCCATACTGATTTTAGAGTGAGCCTGCCCATTCCTACAAGAGAGCCAGCTGGGGTTCTCATAGGACCCATAAGCTGTCATGCAGGGAGTATTGACCTCCTGACAACAGTAAGCCTGGATCCATGGAAGAGGACACCCTTCCATCCACTTAGGTTGTCTTTGATTTCTTTCAGCGATATTTTATAATTTTCAGTGTGTAAGTCTTACATTTATTTGGTTAAAACTGTGCCTGAGTATTTTATTCTTTTTGATGATATCAGATGAAATAGTATACTTTGTTATTATATTTGTCTAAATAATATAACATATTTATAATAATATATAAATAAATTATATGTAGTTATATTATTTATAACAATATATATGTATTATGTTATAAATAAAAATTATAATAGTATATTATTTATAAATAGTATTATTTATGATATCAAGTGATATTTGATGATATAAATGCAAGCTTTAAAATTTTTACTTTGGAATGTTCTGTTTCCTCTATAAATAAACAGTTTGGTTTTTGTGTATTGATCTTGTCCTGTGACTTTACTGGGTTTATGGGTAGTAATCGTTGTTTTGTTGTTCACAGTGCTGGGAAGAGCCCACAGCCTCAGACATGCTAGGCAAGTGCTCCTCTGTTGTGCTGCCCCCGCAGCTCAGTTCTGTTTTCCAGTGGATTGTTTGAGGGCTTCCATACACATAGTCACATTGTCTACAAATAGTTTTGCATGTCCACTTCCAGTCTGGATGCCTTTTATATTCTTCTCCTGCCTAATTTCCCTGCAGTAATCTGCAATGCAGTGTCAGGTCAGAATAATGAGAGCAGATGTCCTAGTCTCATCCGGATCATAGCAGGAGAGCATCCAGCATTTTGCCAAGGCCCAGAGGGTTTGAGCACCGTGTTTCTAGTTCAGTCTCCACTACCAGCCCTGGGGCTGGCCCTTGTTGCTTGAGGCAGTTCCCTACACCAAAGGACGAGGAGTTGGACTTGGAAGACCCCCCTTGCTAGTTCTTACATCTTGCACTTATGTGATTCTACCTGTATTCCTTCTTCGTAGCTAGTTCCCTTGGCCATGGGTTAGATCATCAAACAAACTGAAAAGGACACTTGGACATATTTCAAGTCCTTTCTCCAGTTTTGACTGGCTTTGGTGTCCCCATTCTGAACAACCTATCCTAGTTGGAAATTGGAAAATTGAAACATGAACAGAGCAGAGATTTTTTTTTTCCTTTTTGTGGTACTGACAATAGAACCCAGGGCCTTGCTCCCCCTAGGCAAGTGCTCTGCCTCTGAGCTACACCCAGCCCCAGAAAAGGCTCAGTGGGTGCATATTTCCTTTCCTTTGAATCCCTGGTCAGAGAGAGAGTGCAGTGAGGACACTGCTCTCTCCCCAGCAGCTCCGCAGCCACAGCCTCCCGGCCTCCACCCTCTAACGGTCAGTCCCTCTGTGTTCTCAGACTCCCAGCGCTCTCACCTCTCCTCCTTCACCATGAAGCTGATGGACAAATTCCACTCGCCCAAAATCAAGAGAACACCATCAAAGAAGGGAAAGCCCGCCGAGGTGTCTGTGAAGATTCCAGAGAAGCCTGTGAACAAAGTAAGCTGCCTCTCCAGGTGTCCGTCCTGCCCTCTCCTGCAGCCCGCAGTCAGAGTGGTGCTGTTTGTAGGTGCGCTCCCTGGGCCTCCTTTAGACAGTGCCATATCAGTCAGCTAGTTGGCTAGGACATCCTCCCTTCCGAGCTGTGTCTTCCTCTGGGCACTATGCTCACACCCTGGATGCTGCCTCCTGCCCAAGGTCCCCTCATTACCCCAGGCACACTCACACTTGGGAAGTGTGTGATGTCCAGAACGCCCACCACTTGACTTTAGGGCTCTGAAACATGCAGACCCCTGGGACCCAACCAGAGACGTCCTCATGCTCTAGTAACCTCAGCAGGGCCAGCCAGCCAGGATGTGGAGCTGCTGTTGCTTTTCACCAGCCCCCCTTCAGCTTGCCACGGCCATTTCAAGCTCTGTAGGAATCCAGGTTTCCTCTCTTCCAGGAGGCAAGAGACAGATTTCTGCCAGAGGGCTACCCTATCCCCTTGGATCTGGAGCAGCAGGCAGTAGAATTTATGTCCACCAGTGCTGTGGCTTCCAGGTCTCAGAGGCAGAAGGTCAGTGTGACATTAAGAACAATTGGTTTTGCCTTGCCTTCTACTGCAGCAGCCTGGCCCTTGGTTTGGGGATGAGAACACCTCTCTTGCAGTATCATTGTTTCTGACTGGGTGGCGACTGGGCTGCAGTGTACAGAAGAATGCACAGGGCCTTGGGTACAGGGAGTGTTTATCCAAGCTCCCCTGGGTTGTGGAGAGAATTCAGTACTCCACAGAAATTTGGGGTCCTCTCCAGGGGTGGTGTGGGTGTGCTGCTTGGACCCAGTGGGCTCAGGGGAATGTGGGTGAGCCTTTCCTCTTGCGAGCAGCTATTCTTTCCTTAAATTGCTGAGACAGGGTGAGTAGTTCAGCAGGGAGACTTGGAAAGCCTTCGGACACTGTCCGAGCCATTTGCAAGGATTGGGGCGGGGCAAGGCCAAGTGCTCTGGGGCCAGGACTCTGCTGCCAATGGTGCTGTGGCCTTTTCCTGGCCTGTGCTCAGTGCTCGACACATGTTCTCTTCCTTCATCTTCTTAGCGGCTGTAACAGGTGAGAATCTGTTTTGCTGTAAAGGAAACGGTCTGTAGAGATATGAAGCATTTAGCCAGTCACCCAGCGATAAAGGTGTGGTGAAGTCAAGATTTGGGCACAGGCCATCCTCTGTCAACCTGAATTATCTGATGCTACATTTCTTTTTTAAAAAAGGAAGACAGTTTATTTTTTAATGTCTCACACACTTAAATACTGATCCTGTTGAACTTAAATAAAATAAATTACCCATGTAAAGTGAAATCAAACTTTATAGACAAATTGGTCCTTAATCCTCTGGTGATTCTCCAAAGGGATCTTATTATGTAACTTTTGTCACAGCCACCAGTTAAGTGCAAGTGACAAATACTATCCCGTTGTTTAAACACAAAATCATTGAATTTTGCAATTTGTCTACTCTTGGTTTTCCTGTTGGCCAGCAACATATCTTAAAAGCCTAGTTAAAAGCAGAGAAAATAAGATCTTTAAATCAAAAAATCTCTTGTAGAATACCAGTTTTTTTCTGTGCAATTCATTAACACAAGGAGCCTGAGAGCTCGAGGGAGGCCTCACCTGCCAGAGGCCTGGATTCCCGGGAAAGCAGAGCGGGCAGCACTGCTTGGCCCCGGCCTTGGCTGTTTTTGTCTGCTCAGTGGCTCTCAGAGTGTTGGCCTCCAAGGAGAGTAAGTGTCATCCGACACTAGTCCAGGCAGATCAGAGTAAAGTGGTTTACTAACAACTTTGCCCGGCTGCTGAACTTGGCAAACACATCCATTCAATTCTTGAATTTCCCCTCTTTATTCTTTATCCCAGGAGAGGTCATGGAGGAAAATGTGATATGGAAGCACCCCTCGCATAGTGCAGCACCTGCAAACCCCAGGGGACATTTGGTAGTATCTGGGGACATTTCTAATTGTCAGCACAGGAGAGTGAAGCAGGCACTACTGGGCATCTAGTTGGGATGGGACAGTACTGAGCAGGGAAGCACATCAGTAGTGCCAGAGGCTGCAGGTGTGACCCTCCCCAAGGAGGACTGCTGGCCTGTTCCACCTGCCTGCAACGCATGAGAGCAGGCTTGCTGCCTAGTGGCAGCTGCAGGGGTCTGCCCCCTGTCAGAGACCTCTGTGGGGTCTGTCAGCCATCTTGTCTGCCATTCATTGGTCCCTTGCCACTTGAGTATTTGAACACTCACTGTCCCCTGCTCTGGCTGTGCAATTGCTTGCCCACAGATAGGTAGAGGCACAGATTCAGATCCATTACCACCTACTGAGGCTTCCCTTTGCCTGGGCCCTGTCCTGGGTGGCTTCACACATGCCTTTTCATGTACTTCTCACTGTAACCATGTGGGAAAGGCTTTCTTGTCCCCAGTGCACAGACAGGTCGACTCTGGCCCAGGTTTTCTTAATCAAAGCCTGCTTTCCACTACATTCTGTTGTTTTCCCAGACTCATTTCACTTAGATACATTAATCGTCTCATCTCTGTCCATGAATTTATACTCTTTTTGCAACCTTTTATCAGGCCTAGTAGTGAGCTGTGGAGCCTCAAAATAGTAGAGAAGATTTAACCAGACACTCAGAGTCCAAAGTTGACAATCCCGTGTGATCACAATTACCATGGTCCAGAAACAGCCCAGAAGGGATGAATTGTCCAACCCTGGGCGGGGCACATTTGGACAGTAGTTGGCCCTGGGCTCTTGAGTAGACTCCTGCAGAGGTTTCCTCTCAGCTGTCAGAGTCCTGTAAGAAACATAGGCAGGGAGATGCCAAAGGCCTGGTGAGGGGCACTGCTGTGCTCGCTGTAGCTGGCCCAGCAAAAAAAAAAAGCAGTGTCGTACTGCCTGCGAACGGTCCCACGGCGCAGTTTTTCATGGAGCTGATTTGAACTTGCTTTCCCCCAACCCCAGCCTAGCTGAGATCTGTGTAGTCCCTGTCCTGGGTGCTGGGAGTGAGGCTGGGCTTCTGGGGAACCGAGAGCAGGGCTGCTGGTGGAATGAGGGGTGGGCTGCAGCGTGGGTGTTGGCTGCCGTTCTGCGGACGGGGGAGACCTGAAGAGCAGGCCCGTTTTCCTCCTTTCTCCTCCAAAACTGTCCTGCTCAGCAGCCCACTGAGCCATGCACAGCCTCAGGTCCAGTTGACACCACCCTCCACCGGCAGGAAAGCAATTTCAGTTTCTGTCCATCTGGGCCTTGCTTTCTCACTTAGGAAGGAGAGCTTTGGAGCGAGGGATTGCTAACGCATTTCTGTAATTATACCAGGGTACTTTCCATTAGGCTTTTTTCCCCTCAGCCTCCCCAGGCTCTGAAATCAAACAGGCCAAGTACAAATTCCAGTACTGTTTCTACTGTTAAACCTCCCCACTGCCCACCAAGTCCCTGTTTCCTCCCCTGTGGAATAACAGTATCTGCCCTGTGGGGTGGTTGTAGCCCTTCATGAAATGGTGCACGGGAAACACTGCCCTGCAGATGACCTGTGGTGCCCAGTGAGTGGTAGCTGTGATCCAGACCCTTTTCTTCCCTTTTAGATTTTTACATCCTTTGTGCAGCTTCTTTGCTTTAATATTAGAAGATATAAAATCTCTGATACTGGTATTGTGGCTGTGAAGTGCTATGAACGATCTCCATCTGTGTCCTCATTCAGCCCCCCACCCCTGTCAATCTCTGCAGTCACCCAGGGCGGATACATTCTCCTGCTTTGTAGACAGAGCCTGGAATCCACCACTTCCCAAGGGTGGATGGGCCTTGGATCTGGGCCCTCCCAGTACTGATAGCCCCAGATAGACACCAGGCTTGTGGGGACCAAGAGCAGCAACTGCTTCCTCAGAGCAGCAGGGGTGTACAGCTGGGTGCATCTGCCAAGCCAAGAGTATGAGACTGGGCAGCGTTAGCAAAGTCATAGCAAGTGAGTCCCCAGATGCAGCGCATGCTGGGACAGGTGTGTCTTTGTACACTCTGCCCCACCACCAAAGGGCTGGGAAGGCACCAGGTTCAAGGCCATGACTTCTGGGAACAGCCTTTGCTAGAAAACTGACAGAGTGCCTGCCTGCGTCACTGCCCCCTTCCTAGGAGCCCAGACAGCCGGCTCTCAACTGGCCGATGGGACCTCTCTGCAGTGACAAGGAAGTTCTCTTTTCTGCTCTTTTCTGACAGCCTCTTTCTCCCTTACATACCCAGTGACACACATTTTCTTAAAGTATTTCCTGTTCCCTCACCAAGTTTCATCATTACTTGCTTCCAGTGTTTTCTGATGTGCCAAGATGGTAGTATTTGTCCTAGTCCTCCTCTTGCAAGGCAAACCATGACTTTGGTTCATGTTTGCTGCCATGGGTAGGTGACGGCGAAGCTGAGAGCACTTGCCCAGGAGGTAGAAAGACCAGTGCCTGGAGACGGTGAGCAGTCAGACCTGTCAGGAGGGAAAGGGGAAGAGAAGGTGAGGGGTCCGGGCGTCCAGCGGTGTGCGGAGAAGAGGGCACTCCCAGCTGGTGGAGTCTCCTGGTCTCCAGAGGGAGGGGCCCACAGAGGGGAGCCGCTCCCGACTACAGAACCGTTTAGTTACTCATCCTATTCGTTTATAGGTTTTTCTTTGATATTCTATGAAATAAAAGCCTCCTCTATAGAATTTTTTAAAGTGACATTCCCTCTCATTTTAGAAGAAAGAGCTAATGTTCAAAATCATAATCCTTTTTTTTAGTTGTCAATGGACCTTTATTTTATTTATTTATAAGCAATGCTGAGAATCTAACTCTGCCTCACACTTGCTAGGCAAGCTCTGTACCACTGAGCCCCAACCCCAGCCCTCAAAATCATAATCATTTTTATAAATATTTCTGTCATGTGCTTATATATTTATGAATTACTCTTTCAACCAATGTCTTCTGGAAGTTTCTTCTTGCCCTCAGTTGCTTTTTCTAGCATTCTCTAGTCTTCAGAGAGCCTACAGAGGCAGTCTTTCTTACACAGACCCATGTGGTTCACCCTGTACGTGTGGTCTGTTCTGCTTGAGTAGGCCCTCTGCTCGTGGGCCTGCCCCTTGTGTGCTTGCTCAGTTTCCCCAGCTGCCAGCTGGGACCTGGACATTAGGACCATTCCAAGAGGAGATTGAAGGAAAGGAACTGGAAGGATATGCAGCCACATCCAAGGAGAGGAATTGTGTGGTGGCTTGAGTTCTGGAGCGTGCAGCGCCCTGGATTTCCTTTTCCTCACAGGTGGCTTTCCTTGGGAGCAGGGGCCCTGGATGCTATTGCACAAGTAGCAGCTGAACTGTTGCCACCTCTCCAGCAATTGCAGCTTTCACCCCAGAGCTTGCCACCCTTCCCGCCCTGGGTTGCCCAGTAATTGGGAGTAGCATGTCGTTTCACTGAGAGGAGGCCGAACAGCATGGGAGATGGGTGTGAACCCTCGGGTCTCTGGAGGGAAAGCCCCGGTCTCCAGATTGGTTTACAGGACAGGCGTGCCGTGGGACTTGGCTTTTGCCCCCCACCCAAGACAGCAGCAAGTCAGCCCACATTGTACTTGATGAGATTAGTGGCGGTTCTCAGTGTGGCTGGTTAGGACATGGAAGAGAATGGTTTGGGGAACCTCAGGGTGTGAGGGAGAGTTCAGGAATTCCTTAGTGATCTTTCTTAGTCCAAGCCCCTTCTTCCTTCAGGTTTGGCCTCTGTCTCCTGATCACAATCCACAGAAAAATAATCTGACTCAGTTTCTGCAACAGAATGTTTTCTATTCATAGCAGTCTCAAGCTGGTTTGCAGGAAATTTTATTCATTTATTTTTCAGACAGCTCTCTTTAATCTCTCTCCTCCTGCTTATACTTCATGTTTCCTTTCAGAACCTGAGCTGGCTGGAAGAGAAGGAAAAGGAAGTTGTCAGTGCTTTGCGCTACTTTAAGACCATTGTGGACAAAATGGCTATTGACAAGAAGGTACTGGAGATGCTTCCAGGCTCAGCCAGCAAGGTGCTGGAGGCCATCTTACCCCTGGTGCAGACCGACCCTCGGGTCCAGCACAGGTGAGTTGCTCCCAAGTTCTTGGCTGTGTCACCAGTGAAGGTGCAGAGGCATCTTGGTTTGGGGCACTTCAAACACAGGTTTCTAGGAACAGGAAACAGATTCTTCCCCCTCCCCCAGCTGTCCTGGCAATGAAATCCTTGCTCCTCCTGGGGCCTTGACACAGAAGCAGATAGATCACTGCCATCCCAAGGGACATTCTCTAAGTACCTTCAGTCACCCTACATGTTTAACCAACTTTTATTAGGACCTTCAAGTCCATCATTAGAGTCCTCAACTGCTTGGATGATCAAGGAAAGAGGTAGAGAAGAGCCAGCCTCAGGGCTTGGGTAGGGGAGCCCTTTGCCAGGGGCAGACCAGGGCCTCCTGAGCAGTCTGGGAACTGGGGGCAGGGGCAGCTTCGTTGAGTGCAGGGGCCTGTACTGCTAGAGTGCATTTCTTCTTAAAGGTCACAAGCAGTTGGCCCCACATTGATTGCTAAGTATAAAAAGAAGGGCCGTATTAAATGTAATCTCAGTTGAAAGCCTAGCAGGAAGTTTCTCTTAGGAGGCTGGCCCGTTATTTGTTTTTCATCCATGGTGCCTCTTCAGAGGAAATGCATCTCTGCTTCAGTTCCTTCTAGATGGCTCAGTGGTTATTTGGCCCCCGTGAGGCTGAGCTTTTATGAATGACTTTCAGAACTTGGCAACAAAATTCAGTTTCCTTCTTGTGGAAGATAAAGCCAATGGTGTCTTTATTTCCAAGGAACTGTCTGCCCTGGGTGTCCCATGGACATTTCTGCTGATCGCTAGAGATCGTGGCCTTTAAGCCAGAAGCTCCCTGCTTCTAGCCCGTGTGGTTAGCCTGCTACTGTCTGTACTGTGACTCCCATGATTAATCCTTGCCCACCTCCCAGGAGGGCTTGATCTGTTCTACTTCAAGAAGGCTGTAGTCAGATGCACAACGACTTCCTGTTAAGTCTTCTCAAGTATCTATTTTTGTATGATGGTCCCTTGCCAGGGAAGAGTTAAAATCTAGTTGGAAATCCCCCTCAGATAACAAAGGGGCTAATTTGTGGTATCAAGTTAGAAGCTCTGTTGGGACTTGAAGAAGGGAGAGTTTGGAGAGAACTGGAGTTAGTCTGACCAGGCTTCCCTGAGGAGGACTGCAGCAGACCCGGGGAAGGCTGGAGTTGACTGGCAGTGAATGGCCAAGGACCTGAGGCCAGCCGGCAGGGGAGGAAGCAGTGGCACGAGAAGACAGATCGCCTCTCCTGCCACCTCCTATGCTAGTCAGCCTCTGGGAAAGTCCCTGCTAGAGTCACCTTAACTAAATCCTGCAGCTAAGTGTTACGGTGCCAGCTCTTCCAGTGCCTGCAGGGGATCTTCAGCATCTGATGCTGGTGGAAATTAAATATTAAATGTCCCCATTCCACCTGATCATCCCCAGGAGCTCAGCTGTGCAGTGCTGTGGTGAAGCCACAGTGTGGAAGGCTAGAGGCTAGTCTTTGCTAGAGGTTCCCTTTCAGAACTTGGCAACAAAATTCAGTTTCCTTCTTGTGGAAGATAAAGCCAATGGTGTCTTTATTTCCAAGGAACTGTCTGCCCTGGGTGTCCCATGGACATTTCTGCTGATCGCTGTCCCTCTGTTATAATGCCTAAAGTCTGAAATGGAAAGATAACCTTTCCAGAATTCCCAGGGCAAGTTATCTTGGATTATTAAAAAACTCCGGCAAGATGAGTAACTTACATATACGTGTCTTGGCCGTTGCTCTCTGCTCGCTGGGGCTTTCTCCCAGTGCTCACTGGGCTCCTCTTGCATGCACTGGCATCTCTCTCTCTCTCTCACACACACACACACACACACACACACACACACACACACACACACAGGTCACCACTGTCACACATCCCCACCACCATCGCAGGTCACCTTGCTTGATTCATTGTTTTCTCAGAATAGTCACTAGTGCATTTCTCTATCTCCTCAACCACAGTTACGATGCAGAGAGGATGGTAAAACTGAGCCAGGCAGGAGAAATTCTAATAAACTGCACGTGTTTCTGAGCTCATGGCTCTGCCTTTAAAGGATCCTGCCCAGTAAAATTCCACAGGTCTCTTGGCTTCTGTGACCTGTCCAGAATGAATTTTAGTCTCATTCAAAATAACACAAAGCTTTGACCTGGCCCAGTGTTTAGCCACTTGATGAAGAGGAGATAGGTACTGTATGAGACATTATCAGAATCTCGTAGAGAGAGATGAAGTATAGAAAAGCTTATTAACTATTTTGGTGGAATTTTCATGTTATATTTGGAAATAAAGAATTTCATAACACAGATGAGAACATAAAAGTCTCACAAAATCTTGTTTGACTGTAAGGAGAAAGGCACAGGGCAGATGAGGTCTGCTTCTTCCCCAGAGGCAGGGATTTTTAAAAAGCAAGATGAGCAATGTGCCATGGCCATTAAGAAATTGGTCCTGTATCATGTGGACCTCTGTAGGCAGTGGTCCTGCTTGAGGCTTGTTTCACATTCTTTTTTAAAACCTTCCCTTTCTCTAGCTCAGCCCTCTCCTCCTGCTACAGCCGAGTGTACCAGAGTCTCGCCAACCTCATCCGCTGGTCTGACCAGGTGATGCTGGAAGGTGTGAACTCAGAGGACAAGGAGATGGTGACAACTGTGAAGGGAGTCATCAAAGCCGTGCTGGACGGAGTGAAGGTACCAGGGCGGGTTCTAGGCTGTGCTGGTTGGGACTTAGAGCTGCCAGCCTGCTTAATGTTAGGAGCTTGTTCACAAACTTAATGCCTGGGAATGAATGTCTTCCAGAGTCTGGCACTCTGGCTCATAACTGCTTAATTCTCTCAGGACTGGTCCAGGTGGCTCTTAAAAGCCTATGGGGTTCTTGTCCACACTATTGGAAAGGCTGCCAGAGGCACATTGTGTTCGGTTCTTAGGTGTCCATAGCACGGCTCTGACTGAGCACACTGCCAGCGAAGCACAGTACAGTGGAGACTCTTCCCACATTTTTTTATTGGTGCATTGTAGATTTTCATAATGGGGCTATCTATTGTTATATATTTGTACATGTGGAGATTGTTTTTGCATTGACCTTTCACAGAACTCCTAGTAAACCAGCTGTTCCTTTTCATGTTCTAGGAAATTTGGGGATTCTTGGTAGAAAAGCAAGACTGAGATAAGAAATGAAACTGTATTTACTTGATATCTGTGGTGTGGTCTGAGGATTCACCATCCAGCGAAGTTAGGAGCAGCGTAACGAGAAATATGACTCTGTAGTTAAGGTGGGAAGCAAAGGCCAAGAGGCCTGCTCAGGGTTCTGCGGCATAAACCCTAATTGAGAAAGTAAGTCCTGGTGGATAAGAAGAAAGGGAAACATAGAGCAGGAAACCTGTGTGGGCCTTTGGGCCAGGGCTAGAGCGTGGGCAGTAGGAAGTGGAAGCATGCTGTTACATGAAGCCGTGTCTTGTGGTGGGAAGAGCTGGCCTTGAGGTCTGTCTAGCTTCGAATTCCAAGGCCATCACTTACTGGCCAGTTTCCTCATCTACTCTATACCTCGGTTAACTGGTCCATAAATAGGTGTGATAACAGTACCATGTACCCTATGTGCACACATGATTACACACCCTGTGTAACTCTACATCATATACAACCATAAGAATTGGAAGTTGTACTCCATTTATGTATGATGTCAAAATGCATTCTGTTGTGTATAAATAAAAATTTTTTTAAAAAATAATAGTGCCACGTGTCATCAGGTTGCAGGTGGGATTGGATTAGTCAGTATGTGGGGTGCTTGTAGAACAGTGCCTGGCATGTGCTGAGCACTGGGCATTAGCACCATTTATTATTCATTGTGTGGTGCTAAATGCATGATTTATGAATGTGGCTTAGAAAAACTATATCCTCTTCCTTTCTACCCACCAACCTGAAATGGTAGCTGAGGTATTTACTCTACATCAAGAAAGATTCCTTCCTACTCACCAGGTCGCAGCTTCCTGAAAGCCTCCTGGCATGGACTCTGGAGAGCAGAGCAAGGACTCCCAGGGTTTGGATGACAGAGAAAGCCAAGAAAGCGTTGTGTGGTGTGGCAATTTGCTCCCAAGTGGTTGCAATTAGTTCCAGGCCCAAAGGCTCCCACCTCCAGCACCCCGCAAGGACAACTGAGTATCTGCAGGGATTTTTGAGTTCAGGGAGGCGTGGCTAGGTGACATCTGTCTCCTCCGACTGCTCCCATGTCCTCAGCACCCCCAGAGTTATTAAGTCCCACATGGTTTCTGTTGGACTGTGAGACTTCAGGCTGGAGCCCAGCACGGTCACTTAGCTACTCTGGCTACTTCCTCGTGGTAGCTCCCACAGGCAGCAAGAGCCTGACCTGGGAGGCGCTCAGCTTAGCTCTGGCTCTCCAGCTGCTGTGCCCTCCAGGCCTCTGGAGACACTGCTGTGTGCTTTCCAGGTGGCACTGTGTGGGTCCCTCCACCATGCTGATGCTGCCTAGAGCAAAACAAGTGGGCACAGAAGAGGTGAGATTTCCTCACTAGCTTCACTATAGCCCCATGGAATCAAGACAGCATCAGCCTCATGGAAAGGGAAATTTCTCCAGTTTTCCCATGACCAGGATGTGAAGGAGCCTGTGGGATTTGATGATTTGGTGATGTCTAAGAATAAATAACTTCTCCATAGTTGTCTTAAAACTATTTTCACCAGAGATTCTACAGTGAGGATTTCTGTAGATTCAGTCTTGTTATATTTATTTAAGAAGCATGTAAGGAGCGCCTCTGTCGCCAGATGGGAACATAGTGATGAACAAAGCTCGTGCAGGCCTTGACCTGTGGGCTTGTGTTCCCAGGGCAGGGGACCCCGTGCATCCAGCTGCCTCCACTGCCTCCCTCAGGCAGAAGACCCGGCTTGGCCCAGCAGGGTGCTCTGTGCTCGAGCCTCCCTCGTGTCCTCCAGGCCTGGGACACCCCACACGCCCACGTCCCAGTGGCTGGGAGGGACCAGGAGTGTGCAAAGGCACATGCCTGGCTGTCGGCATCCCTCCAAGAGGTGCAGCGTTCCTCCAGACTGACTCACTGTCTTTCAAGTGATTTATTCAGTTGTTGGACAGAATTTCATTTTGGGGAGAAAGATTGAAAAAATGTTTTCAAACCAGATGACTGTACTCGTCCCTGAGTGAGAGGTCATTCATCTTTTAAGCTCCAAGTAAATATCCCTGGTTGGCTGTGAGGTTTTGAGATATTTACTCTGAAGTTCTGGGGACAAACGAGGTAAGGTAATGGACATGAAGTCTGAGTGCTAGGTACCCGGTAGACATGGCTGGGTACTGCTCCCCACAGAAATGCTCATTTCCAGAAGAGCTCACCTTCGCCAGTCTCTGACAGTGGCCAGGACTCTTCCAGGCAATCTGGCAAATTTCACATCTTCACAACTTTGTAGTTTAATTTCAGCATTTTCTTCTCTACCTCAGACTATGACTCTTCACCCAACTCCCTGTACTCAGCTCTGCCCTCTTCCAGGCCTTTCAGGGTGCGAAGACTTTCTCTGTAGACCTCCACTCTTCAGCTGAAACTCTCCCCAGCCTCCAGTCGCACACACACGTGCCAAACCAACAAACAAACTTGTGGAAACCTACAATTCTGTCATTTAACCATCACCCTCAAAACCAATCTTAGGTGCCAGACTCTATTTGTAAAACAGCATATTTTGAAAGGAATATTTTCTGGCTGTCAATTCAGATTAGGTGTGATAGCAAGGAACCCCAAAATAATAGTAGCTTTTTAAAAAAATATATTTTTATTATTTGTTGACGAACCTTTCTTTACTAATTTGTATGCAGTGCTGAGAATCGAACCCAGTGCCTCACACATGCAAGCCAACCACTCTACCACAATCCCAGCCCCTATAGTAGCTTTTTGAAACAGAACTTGTTCAGTGTCATCTGTGAGAAGTACAGAGGTGGGCCGTCAAGACTGGCAGCACACTGTCACAGCCCAGGCAGGGGTTTCCATCCTGCGTTCCTGCTCTCTTTAGCACATGGATTCTACTTCATGATTCAGAATAGCTGCTTCATCCCTCACCATCATGTCTACATTCCAGCCAGCAGGGAAGATGAGAGTAGGAAGTTGGGCCTTCTCCCCTTAAGGAGGCTTCTTAGAAGGCCTCACAAAATTTCCACATACGTTTTACTGGCCAGAGCTTGATCATGTGCCCAGCTGAAAATCTATTGGGAAGAACGGGTACTATGGCGCAACCACCTGTCTCTGCCACATTGACATTTCAAATAAGCCATTTCTTGTATCCTGTTCAGACTGTTTTTTAATGTTTTATTATGAATGATTTCAAACATGTGCAAAAGAAATGGGAGTAGGAAGAGAAGAGAGCCTGAGGTCCGTCAGGCTTTCCTCGGTTCTCCCCTCCATCGTGGCCACTTCTGTTTCTTCTCTTCCTCCACCTGCTCCCTGGATCATGTGGGGCAGATCCCACGTCTGGAACTGGCCTGTTTGAGAGAGGAACACTGCAGGTCTTCTAGGCCACGGAGAGCCTGTGTTGCCTGTGCCCTTTGTTTTCATTTCTGTTCTCTTTGAACCAACCCTTTGTACTTGAGAGCCTTGCAGACAAAGTCCATCCTCTAGTTCGCTGATTGGTGTCAAGTTTTCTTCACTTTTCTCCTTCCGACTTGTGTTTTTGGAGAGCTGCTGTTCCTAGAGGCCCACAGTCTGGAGCTGTGCAGGGCACCTGGTGGTGCTGCAGACCTAAGGCCACAGCAGATCCAGGCCTTGTGCCTGGGAGAATGCTCTGGTGTCCTCGGATGGGCTTTCCCTGGGAGGTGTCAGTGGCCTTCACGGTCATGACTGCGTCTATTGCTTCCTCAGGGTTGCAGAATGACGACGACGTGGACGTCTGCCATTCCTTCATCACGGGCTTAGCTGGAGTGTCTGAGAGACTTCCCCTCATCACCTTCTTGCAGAGCTCAATTCCTTCCTTTCATATGCCAGTTTTCAAATCAGAGGATTTTCAAGAACCCTTTAGCATGAGCTTTGAATGGTTTTTAGAAAAGTGTCATTATGAAGGAGTGAATTGAGGCATATTTGACATGTTTCACCCAGTGCAGAGTTGCTCTTGGTGACATCCAAGTCCCACCTCGTGCCTGTGGACAGCTCTCTGAGGTGCCTCCTGCATGCGTTTTGACATGGTACTGGAGGTCTTTGCTAGTTCTCTCACTTCTGGCTATGAGAAGTTGATGTGGGATACTGTTGTACTTCCTGGGATTTCTTGGTAGGGGCATTGGTGAGAGTTTTATTGAGATGCAGTTTACCCATCTGGAACGTGCCACTTGGTGACTTCTGAGTGTTTGTTCCTGCACCCTGATGCACAGTCGCCACCACAGCCAGCTTTAGAACACAGTGGTCTCAGAATGAGTACCACCACCAACCACACCACGACTCCTCTGCATGTGAGAATCCTGGGCAGCTTTTCCATGCAGCTTTTGGGGCTCCAGGAGTACTGGTTTGGTGGAAAGTGGCCCTGCTTTTTGTGTTTTAGGAATGGACACATACTCATGCACTCTAGCATTTAGCTTAGCTTCACGTGGATGCACGCTTCTCTAGTCTCCTCTCTGGCACATAGAGGCAGTGCCATGGAGTGGGATAGTCAGCAGACCAGAATTTGCAAGCCAACCTCTTTCAGCCTGGGCCACAGATTGGACCTAGGTAATGTCCTGCAGTCCTGATGTTGCCTTGGACCCTGGGCACACTCATGCATGTGTGCCTGTCATCTCAGGAGGTCACTCTGCCTTTCCAGAAAGATAGCAAACTAATCATAATTGCTCCTGAGTCCGGAGGAATTGGTGGGACTTGTCCCTGTGTCAGCCACTGCAAGTGGGCAGACCTCTCCTGCTCCTTTTGCCCTGTGAGCCTGAAAGTGGGGTCTATGCATGGCTTTGGTCTGGAGCTTTGACCCCCACTGAGGCTGTGGGCTTTCAGGACAGATTGCCGCCCCCACCCTCCTCCAGGCCCTAGGTGCAGGAGCCACCTCCCTGCAGTTGCCGTCTCTTCCTGTTCCACCATCGTGTCCTATCTGTGTCACAAGTTGGCAAGCTGTCCTTGAGTTAACTTCTAAATGTGGTGACCAGAGCTGTGGGCTCTCCCTCCTCTCCCAGCATGGCTCTGAAACCTCACTTCCCACACTTCTACAGAAGCAGACATAGGCTATCACAGGGTGGGGTGACCCAGAATCTGGCTCTCCAATGTGCCTTGGGGGATGTTGAGGGCATGCATTTGTTTAATTATTGTTTCAGAAGCAGTATACATCCATTTTGGAAAATCTAGGGAAGGGCTGGGGAGATAGCTCAGCTGGTAGAGTGCTTGCCTTGCAACCACAAGGTCCTGAGTTCAATCCCCAGTACCGCAAAAAAAAAAAAAAGAAGAAGAAAGAAAGAAAAGAAGATCTAGGAAATAGAAAGAAGGTGAAGGGCAACCTGCAGTCATATTTGTTTCTGTTTCCTATATTCTCAACCTGCTTTTTTTGTTCCAAAGCATACAGTGTACACCAGAGTACCACCTGGGCTGTTCTTTCACTCGACACTGTATTACGGCATCTTTCTGTGCTATGTCACATGTTCTTGTGACTTCATTCTTAATGGCCAGATAGTGATCCCTGGTTGGAGTCTCTCATGACTTGGATCACCAGTACCTGTTAGCAGATGTGTAATTACAGGATGTCGAATGGTCTGATTTCATCCTTGGTGGGTGAATTTTTGCACACATCCAGAGTATTTTCCTTGGGCAGAATTCTCATAATACAGATATTCAAGGCTTGGCATGAGTCCTGGTATTTGCCCTTGGGACAGTTGTCCACCATCCAGAGTGATGCTCCCTGCACCCTGTATCAGGAGGTTTCTGTTTTAGTATATCACAGCTTGGGACTGTCTTATGATATCAGTACAGTTGTTGACATTTGTGAATTTCTCCTTCACTGCTCCTTCTGGCATTTCCATCGTCTTTTCTAGGGTTTGAGTCTTGGCTCTGGGCAGGGTGTTGGCTCTGCCTTCCTCGCAGCACCTGCTGCTGTTCCCTGTGCTGTGGTTTTAGTTTGGATGCTCTGCAGTCCCTGACTCAGGGTGACATGGCTGTGTTGACCCTTGCATCATCACCACCCCCTCCAACTTCAGACGTAGCCTCCATGCTGAAAGGAGGTCCTGCACAGAGGATGAGTAAAGAGACTGCGTGTGTTCACACATGGAGCTCTGCTCAGCTGCACAAGGGAGCAGACCTCCCCTGCTCCCAGCCCTGGCTGCTCCCACCAAGCAGAGGGGGACGGACTAGGCAGACCTTCGGAGACAGAAAGTAGGCTGGTGGGGCCAGGAGCCTCGGGTTGAGGGGAAACGAGGGCGACTGTGAACAGTAGAGTTTCTTGTGTACAGACACCAAGCAGGGAACTGCGTGCTTCAGATGGGTGAGTTTCCTGGCGTGGGTCTTATAGGGCTATAAAAGAAGAGGTTGGACACAAGAGTGTATGCACTGGTTCCTCTTATCAGGGTCTGGGATAGGCCAGAGTGATCGAAGGCATCCAAGTAAAAGAGTGGTGTAGGTGGGGCAGTGGACACGGGGCGACGGAAGTGGCCCACCCCTGAGTGATGTGCAGACGTGAGGAGCAGGGGCAGAGTTCCTCAACTCTGGGTGTGCATTCGAGTGAGAAAACTAGAGGCCTTGACCTGTGCTGTCTTTTCCCTGTTTTGAAAGTGCCTTTTTTTTTTCTTTTTATTTCTTTTTTCTTTTTTCCTTCCCTGTTTTAATTATTCTTTTTTAAAAAAATATTTTCTTTATTTTTTCTTTATTTATTTTTATTTGGTGCTGAGAATTGAATCCAGTGCCTCACACGTACTAGGCAAGTGCTCTACCTCTGAGCTACAACCCCGGCCCCTCCTATTTTAATGATTCTTAGGTCATTTCTGAGTAATGACTGTGACTCCCTGTCCCTTGACAAAGACCCCAGCCAGTCCCCTGGGGATGCCAGCTCCTGCCACACATGAAGCCAGCTAGCTTACTTTGGGAAACCCAAAGCCAGTGACAGGGCCAGGCAGGCATCCCTGACCACATGACATGAAGGCTTTAGAGAATAGAAAGTCACTATCCCCCCAAACCCACTGGGAATCTCATCTGCTGGGAATTTACTTGGTGTGATGGACAGTCATTTCTAGACTGTGGGGTTTTCTATTTCCCCTTCCAAGAGGAAGTGCCTCATGCATTTGAAACCCCTTGACGTGCTATGAAGGTATTTTTGGAGGGTAGGGGACATTTTGGGAAGCCGTGCTTGTCACCTAAAGTGCTAATCCATGCGTAGGAGCTGTGTGGGAAGTGTGTGGGCACAAAAGTGGGACTCAGCATTGGAGCCCAGAAAGGCCACCTGCCTCTGGCACAGCTCAGTGGTGTCCCTCTCTGCTGTGTTGGGTGCAGGAGCTAGTCAGGCTGACCATCGAGAAGCAGGGACGCCCATCTCCAACGAGCCCAGTGAAGCCCAGTTCCCCGGCCGGCAAGCCTGACGGGTGAGTGACAACCAGACCCTGCTGGCATGGTGGTCACAGGCAGAGCAGCCCTTGCTTGACCAAAGTTGGGAGCCCGTAGGCAGTGGAGGTGCATGGGGGAGGCTGGGAGCCCAGGTTCCTTTTCAGTGGTAGGTTCTGGGTGAGCACCTGTTACTTTAAAGTTTTGAAGTGAGGCCTTGCCCATCTGGGGTTTAATACTCCATGTGATGTCACTGAGGGTGGTACAAGTATGTCCAAGAGGGGAAGGTGACTCCTGTCGTCAGCCCTGCAGGCAGGCGTTTTCCTGAGCAGTTTCATGTCATACGTAGAAATTCCAAGGACAGGGGTTTTGAGGGTTTGACTTGAGAGTGCTTTGGGGTTTTTAATATTAGCTTTATCAAGAGCATAACCTGGGGGCGATGTGGACAGCTTTAATACCGTGTGTAATTTCTACCATGAATCCTTGGGGAAAATTAAGACACTTATTTGGAGCATTTTTTGTTTATTTATTTATTTTCAGTACTAGGGATTGAACTGGGGTCATGTACATAGCTACGTCTCCAGTCCTCTTTAGTTTTTGAGGCAGGGTCTCACTAAGTTGCTGAGGCTGGCCTCAAACTTGAAATTCTCCTGCCTCAGATTCCTACACTGCTCAGATTACAGGCCTGTGCCTGCCTAATTCAGAGTATTTTAGAGAACATTTATATCATCCAATCCAAGGAATCCATTTTCAGATAAGGAGACTGAGGTCAGAGTCAGGGGACCTGGCTGAGCCTTGCTAGTTTATCAGTGATCAAGCGTGACTGGAACCCGGGGGCTCCTGCTCCATGGCCACTTCCCCGCCCCCTCAATTCTCAGCCTCTGGGGACCTGAGTATGCTGTGCGACCCTCTGTAATCCAGAGTTCTTTTCGTCTCTCCAGCCAGCCTGAGCTCCCCCTAACAGACCGAGAGATGGAGATTCTAAACAAGACCACAGGCGTGTCTTCGTCCACTGAGCTGCTCCCAGACTCCACGGATGAAGAGGTTGCGCCCCCCAAGCCTCCTTTACCTGGCATTCGGGTGGTCGACAACAGGTGACTGTCTCCCTGTTGGTCTAGCACCTCCTGTAACTAGGACATCTGGGGAATGGATGGCAGAATGAGAAATAGGAAGGTGGCGTGGTCAGGCAGGAGCGGGGTTTCAGGGCCTTGCTCCTCAGCTGCTCTGGAGGTTGGTCCTCCTCAGGGGTGTCTCTGAGGGTCCTGGCCCAGGGCCTGTGCCCATTCTCTGAACACTACTGAATCTCTCATTTTGGCCTCAGCCATTGAAACCCGGTGTGGTTCACTATGAACAGAAAAGAAAGGAGTGCTCTGATTTTCATTCCTTTGTTATTAACAGATTTTTATTTTGGCAGGATGGGAGCAGGTGGTAGTTAAAGTGTGGAAATGGGGTGTGGAGAAACTGGTAATGAAAGAGCCTCACCCACATCCTATACTCTAATATCACGTTTTTGGTTTTTTTGTTGTTGTTTTTTTGTTTTGTTTTTTTGTTTTTTTGTATTGGGGATTAGACCCAGAGGTGCTTAACCACTGAGCAATATCCCAAGCTCTTTTTATTTATTTTTTGAGACAGATTCTCAATAATTTGTTTAGGGATTACAGGCATGTACCTCTATGCCTGGCTCTAAAGCCGGGTTTGCAATGTCTGATTTGCCTGCATGTTTTGGTCTCTTTCAGTCCACCAGCATTACCACCCAAGAAAAGACAGTCGGCACCATCCCCTACCCGGGTGGCTGTGGTAGCCCCCATGAGTCGGGCCACCAGTGGCTCCAGTTTGCCTGTTGGAATCAATAGGCAGGTAATGCAACCTGTGCACAGGTAGAGGGGTCATGGGTGGGAATTTGACCCTGAGGCCCTGCTGTGGTCAGGTGGAGAGGGTGTGGGGGTGGGGTTCTGTGGTCCTCCTCCTCCCCTAGGGGTCGGGGTAGATAGACTGGAGCCACAAGGCAGCTCCCGAGGATGTCCTTGGCCACTCCTCCATCACTCCAGGACTTCCCTTTTGTCTCTGTTGTTTGATTGCTGACACCAGGATGGCTTCTGGACAGGGCTGTGTCCCCCTAAGTCAGTGTTTTGATCGCTGTGTCCTCAGTCCCTGCCACCATTCTCAGAAGTGACTTGACTTGCTTTATTTTTCTTTCCCAGGATTTTGACGTTGACTGTTATGCACAGAGGCGACTGTCAGGGGGCAGCCACTCATATGGTGGAGAGTCACCCCGCCTCTCCCCCTGCAGCAGCATAGGCAAGCTCAGCAAGTCGGACGAGCAGCTGTCCTCTCTGGACAGGGACAGTGGACAGTGCTCCCGGAACACAAGCTGTGAAACACTAGGTGAGCTTCAGGCAACCTCCTGTCTCCTCCTTTCCCACTGGTTTCTTGGGACCATACCATCCTAGGCTTGAGTTCCAGCTAAGGCCAGTCTTGGATAGGTGACCCTGACCAAGGCTTTTAAACTCCAAGCCTCCTCTGCAAAATGAGGCTAGTGTCTGCCCCTCTCAGAGGCCAATGCTTGTGCAGTGCCAGCACAAAACCTGAGCCAGGCGCTCAGGTGGACACCGCCTGCAGATGGCCTGTCAGTGTGGCTGCCCTCTCATGGCCACCTGCACCTGGAGCTCTAAGTGAAGCCATGGGCCCCGACAGTGTTGGACAGAGGGCACAGGCGGCCATGGCTGGTGCTGAATGCAGACTGTGTGAGCCGACTGCAGCTGGCAAGGGCTTGAGAGCGTTAGGCTGTCTGTGTCCCGAGCACGCAGTGTTTTTACTTCCAAGACTGTGTCCAAGAGCATAATCAGAGACTGATAGCAAGATTTCTCTCAAGGACATTAATGTCAGCATTGTTAGGAGTGATGGTAATCTGGAAATACTTAAGAAGCATTGGAGGGAATCCGATGGGTTATGTACCTTTGTTTAGTGGAATTATCTACAGCTATTAGAAATCACTTAAAATATATTGATAAATGGAAAAACCCAGGACCTTTACACAGTATTTTCTCTGTTGGGTTAAAAAAATAAAGGACTCCTAGAAAGAAAAGAGACTTTTAAGAAAATACATCAAAATGTAAGCAAAGATGATAGATCCTGGGAGCGGGTGACACATTTTCATGTTTACCATGTTTTCTGCAGTGGTCATGTTTTTCACTTAAAGTAAGAAATTTTTTAAATATTGGAAATGACTGGGGATTTAGCTCAGTGGTAGAAAGTTCTTGCCCAGCCTGCACACAAGGCCCTGGGTTCAATTCCCAGCACCCCAAAATAAATAAAGATAAATAGATAAATGGATAATTGGATAGATAGATGGACACAGGGAGGGAGGGAGAAAGGGAGAGAGGGCAAGTGCTCATGAGCACAAACTGCAGAGAGAGGTACGGCCATGTCCCCACCTGTTTTACAGTCAGGGAGCAGAATGAAGAATACCAAATAAAGCAAGAGCTCTCGTAGAGGAGAGTGGAGACGTGTTTGTCTCCCTCTGTGAGGCGAGACTGGGCACAGCAGGAAGGGGTGATTGTTTGGCCAGGCCTCTGTCTGACAGGCATGTTTCCTGTTGGATTGCAGATCACTATGATCCCGACTACGAATTCCTCCAGCAAGACCTCTCCAACGCAGACCAGATACCTCAGCACGTGGCCTGCAACCTTAGCCCACTGCCAGAGTCCTTGGGAGAGTCTGGGTCTCCATTTCCCAGTCATCCTTTTCAGCTGCCTCTTAGCAGCTGTCCCCCGTCGGAGGGACCCTCTGCCCTGGGGCGGCAGACAGACACACCGCCTGCTCTGCCTGAGAAGAAGCGTCGGAGCGCAGCTTCCCAGGCCTGGGACAGTGCTGGCTGCAGGGCGTCCTACGAGCGGCACCCCTCGCAGTACGACAACATCCCCGAGGATGGCCTGCAGAGCCTGGCCCCGGCCGTCCCCTGCACGCCCTTTGCTGCTGTCCTCCCCTTTCAGCAAGGAGGCTCCTCAGCCCCCATCGAGTTTGTGGGTGATTTTACGGCTCCTGAGTCAGCGGGGGACCCAGAGCAGCCGCCTCCTCTACCAGAGAAGAAAAACAAACACAGTAAGCCTCTGTCGAGCTCCTCCGAAAGCACACTCTGTAAACTAGAGCAGGGCAGGTTGTGCTTGGTTAGTTCAAGCATTAGACTTAAGTGAAGCCGGGGACCACGGGTAATGCGTGGGTGGCCACCTCAGGGAGCCGGGGCTGCCATCACTGACCGCCGTTCTCAGACCCCATAAGCTGACCTCTCCTTTGCAGTCTCTGTACAATCTCAGGCCTGGTCCCCTCATCCCAAGTGCTTGTCCTCTTCAGGAGCAGTCAGTCAACCTCTGGCCTGAATACAGGAGCGTCGGGGCACACAGGAGTGTGTGTAAAGTGAGGTGGATATTTGAGTGGGAGCAGCCCGGGGGGTTTTCTGAGGACCCCTGTTTAGGAAGACCCTGGGTGCACACCCTCCTGTCTGTAGATGCAGGGCCACATGCTGATAGACTGTCCTGACGTTGCCTGGCAGGAGGCGCTGAGTACGCCTTGTGGATCGGATGTCTTAGTAGATGTCACCAGCATTTGGAGTGGATCTGAAATGTTGAATATTTGTGTTTGGTTATTTTCCAACTGTAGAATCACTGAGCAGCACTCTGGAAGCCCGATTCCTCCCAGCTCCTTAACTTGTTCCTCGCAGTCACCAGTCCCTCTGCCCCCACCTCCTGTCCCCTGATTTTCCCTGGCAGACCCACCGTCACCATTTGATGCATGTGGCCACATTGGCCCCAGGATTCCCTGGCCTGGGTGGAGCATCCCACAGAACACCCACAAACTAGAAACTGGATCTCGATTCCAGAGCTGCAGACCAGAGCACCCATCCTCTAAGCATGGAGCTGCCCGGGGCCACCGGCCCGTGTGCAGAGGCAGCTGTGAGTGTGTGGCTTTCCCACTCCTCCCAGCTTTCGTGATAGCCTCCAGGGGCTGGTCCCAGCTGGAGGGAGAGCCAGCTCTGTGGGGCTAGTGATGTCATTCCCATCTGTCCCGTAAGCCTGCTCGGTAGCAACCAGGGAACTGGTGAGGGGTGCAGCAGCTGTTCCAGGCACATCTCCTGGACGTCTCCCTCAGCATGGGGAAGCCTTAAGGAGCCATTGGCCTCCCCTCCACCCACCCTGCCTGCAGCAGCTTCATTATGGGCTCATCCCTTCCTTTCCTAGGAGTCCCGGGACTCAGATGTAGGGCGGGATTGCATCCCTGTAAACTCTACCAGACACACAGTACTCCCTGGCCAGGAAGCCAGAGCCTCCTCTCCCAGCTCTGGGAGCAAGTGAGTGGCGGTCCTCAAGATCTCCGCTGTGGCTGGAGCACTTGCACCTACAGACCTTCAGGAACCAGGTGTGGTGTCCTGAGCTAAGTGTCACAGCCTTGCTTGCGAGTTCTGGCCACCTGGGGAGGCAGCCGTCATTAACTTAGTCCTGGAGATGAAGGAGCTGGCACAGGGAGAGGCAGCAGCTCCGGGACAGGAGCCTGGCTGTGTTATAGCAGCATAATCCACACCCTCCCACACCAAGGAAGGATCCAGCCCTCCTTCCTCAACACCCCATCCAGTTGCCACTAGTGACCTGTACAGTCTTTTCTGTGCTCTCTGAAAGAATCCCAAACTTGAGGTACCCCAAGGCTCAGTCCTGGTTCAGAATCTGCTCTCTGTTCCCTGAGGGGACCCTTGAGGACTTCCAGCCTGTGACCCTGTAGAAAGCATCTCACAAAATTGCTTTGAAGGAAATCAGCACAAGTCTTCACACTGGACTACTGCCAGACCAAGCCATACACTCAGTCCTGATGTCACAGTGTGTCCTCACCCTGTCGGGAGGAGGACATCTTGAAAGGACCCTGTCCCCCTTGCCAAAGTCAGCTCCTTGGACATCTGGTGCCAGAGGAGCTTCCTGATCACTGACACCTGAAGTCCCAACAGCCCCAGTGCCTAGCAGAGCGCCAACCACTGAGCTCTCCCATCTGTGCCACTTGCGCCGGCCTCTGAGCAGTTGCTGTTGCTTTCGAAAGGTACTGATCTCCCTGTTCCAGAGACCTGGGACACCGCTGCTGTTCCTGGCAGGAACGCAGGTCTCTCTCAGGACAGCATCGTCAGGAGTTCTTACAGATCTGAAGGGTCACAGCTTGCTGGAGCGCCCGGCAGAGGTGGTTGCTTGGTCCTTCCCGGGAGCAGACGGTGGGGTGCAGGTCACTCTCCTGGCTGGCTTCTTGGTGTCATTGTTGCCGCAGGTGTGCTGCAGCCCTGCTGGGCCACGGACTTGCACCCTGCATGGTCAGGTCCTGTGGGTGCTGCTTGCTTGTTCTTGTAGGTGAAGAAGCACCCCGTTTCTCAGCAGAGGGTTCCAGAGGGAGAAACCAGGACCCGACTGAGCAAGCACCTCTGCCTTCCTTGATTTCCTGTGGTTTTTGGGAACGCAGTGTTCCACACCACAGAGCCATCCTGGCCACTTTCCCTTGGCATCTGAATCTCAGCTCTACCAGGCAGGGGCTTGTGGCACTGTGACATGGCCTGAGGAGAAAGCACTGGCTCACAGGGTAGCTGCAGTCTACCCACACACTGACTTAGGTCTCAGCTTCTGAACCCACCGTCCCTTTTCTTCCCAGCTCTTGTCACCTTGGTTCCTTCTGTAAGTAAATTAACTGGTAATTGGTTAATTAATTAACCAGGTGTCAAGAGGCTAAGAGTTTTTTCCTCCTAACGTGGGGACTATTCCAATACCCTCGAGCCCCCACTGCCTAGCCTAGAGCAGGGAGGACAGTACAGGATCAGGACACAGTGCCTGGGGTGCCAGCCTTGGCCTCAGCTCTGCCCTGGAGGTGTCAGGGCAGCATCTGGTCTGCATCCGATGGCAGCTAGAAGCAGGACTTCTGCTCCCTGCAGCCCTCACCACTTTGCGAGGTTGCTGGGCAGCTGTGTGCTCCAGCCCACTACCAGAACCCTCTTGCCCTGTAGGCAGTGGGCAGATCACTAACCCAGAAGTCAGGAATGAAGCACCCACTGATGCCC
Source organism: Sciurus carolinensis (assembly GCF_902686445.1). Lineage (NCBI taxonomy): Eukaryota > Metazoa > Chordata > Mammalia > Rodentia > Sciuridae > Sciurus > Sciurus carolinensis. Next base: position 4,726,005 of record NC_062226.1, read on the forward strand.
CACGGGCGCTGTGCCTGCTTCCTGGAGAGGAGCCTCGGGCGAGGACAAGGTCACTGAGACCTGACAGCTGAGCTCCTGGTTCTCTGGCTTCTCTCCTCCCCAGGCAGGTGTGGTCCCTGCTGTTTGTGCTGCCACCTGCATAGCAGCCTGCCTGGACAGGCTGCTCCACATCAGGATACCAGGGCAGCAGGGGTGGGGGCTGCTGCCCCGGCTCGAGGGGAAGGCGCCTGTATTCAAACTTAAGCACTTCCTTTCTCACTGTCCTTCCTTCCCTCTGTGTGGTTTAACCTTTCATCTGGAAGGGAAGGCAGAGTTTAGTGCCTGGCATTTCTTGCATGCCCTGTGGGTACTTCCCAGTCCCACCCTGGGGCTCGTCTGACTCAGCAGGTTCTGGGGACACTTCCTGGGGCACGTGCTCCCTTCCTCATTCTAGGAGTGTTCATAGGCACACTAAGACAGCATAAGCCAGACGTGGTCCCTGCCTCCCAGAGCCTCGACCCTTGAGGGAAGACAGTGAATGCTGTGCACCTGCTGTGTGTGCCTGTGTGCCTGGAACCCAGGGCCTTGCATGTGCTCGGCAAGTGCGCTGACACCGAGCTGCAGCCTCAGCACTTTATATTTTTATTTTGAGACAGGGCCTCACTAAGTTGCTGGGTCTGGCCTGGAACTTGTGATCCTCCTGCCTCAGCTCCCCAAGCTGTTGGGATTGCAAGTGTGGCCACTGCCCCTCTTGCACCATGGTCCTTCCGCTTGTAGTCCAGGGTTGTTTTCCGAAGGAATCAGTCCACCCCAGATATGCCCAGAGTATAACCCTGCAGTAGAGTTCAGAGTAAAGCCCTCTGCCCTGTCCTGTTCACAGCCCCAGGTGGCCTCGCAACTGGGCCAGGCCCCCCTCACTGTCCCCTGCCTGCTGTTCTCTGCCCATCCGCCCTCTTCCCAGCCTTGGACGGTCCTCTGTCTTCACATGGCTCATCCATGTTCTAGAGGGCCACCTGTGGCCACTGCACTTTACTCTTATCGTGGGGACCAATTTCCCATGACCACACTATATGTTTATCTGCTGCCACGAGGAGAGTGTGTGACCCACGAGCAGACCTGTCCTCCTGGCCCTGGCACAGTACTAGTACCTGTGCAGGTGCCCAGCATGTCCAGTGGGCATTCAGTAGACACTGGTGAATACGGAAAGGCCACAGACAGCTCATTATAAACCAGGAGAGAAGTTGAGGAGAACATGCCCAGGCACAGGGGACTGAGCAAGGGGAAGGTTGCTGGGGAGGGGGCTTCTTGGAGGAGCCCCCAAGCATTTAGCCACAGGCAGAATTTTTGAAGCAACTGGAACCATATGTGCAGACCCCAAGGTGGTAGCTGGGGTGGTAGCAGACCCCCTGGTAGACCAAGAACCAGGGAAGGTGCAGGCTGGGACTGAGCTCCCTGTAAGTTGCAGCTGGACAGCCCCATGGAGGCAAGAGCCCACGGAAGCACCTCACTGAGTGTGGCTGGAAAGCCCCGAGGGCTTTACAGGAAGGGAGTGAGGCAGCCCTTGTACTTTCCTTTACTAGACTGTTTTAGAGCAGTCGACTCCCAGCAGCACTGAGTGGAAAGTGAGGAATTTCCCATGTTCCCGCCCCCGACTCAGCCCCCCGTTGCCACCCCTCTAGAGGGGGACCTTTGGTTACAGAGCATGAACCTGCACTGAGGCACCTGGGTTCCCTGAACCTGGGCGTGCAGGGCGCTTCTCTGGGTGTAGGACGTTCTGGGTTTGCACATGTCCTCGCTTGCAGAGTCGGTGGTGTCACCGCCCCAGGAACCCCCGTGCTCTACCCGTCCTCCCTCCCAGTGTGCTCTCCCTGGAAGGCACCCTGGCTGCCAGGGGAAGGGCGGGTGGGCGGGGCCACTGGCGGCTGCCAGAGAGCGGGTGCCAGGCCTCCCTGTCTCGCAGTGCTGGCCTACATGCAGCTGCTGGAGGACTACTCGGAGCCGCAGCCCTCCATGTTCTACCAGACACCGCAGAGTGAGCACATCTACCAGCAGAAGAACAAGCTGCTCATGGAGGTGTACGGCTTCAACGACTCCTTCAGTGGTGGGGACTCTCTGCAGGAGCTGGCCCCGCCGCCCGCCCTGCCCCCCAAACAGCGGCAGCTGGTAAGTGACTTCTCCCCACCCTTATCCTTGGCACTGCTGTGAATGACACTTCAGATCCCAACACCGGGTCCCATGTGGGTGCCTTCTCTCCCTCCCAAGATGCTCACCAGTGGCCTGTCTCACATCCTGCCACCTCCCCACCCTGGGTGTAGTGGGCTTTCTTTTCCAGAGCAGCCTGTGCAGCTGGGACGGGCTTGTGCACATAATGTTTGCTTTCTCTGCTGATGGTCTCTTGTATTTTTTCTTTCTTCTTTGACTTCAACATAGACCTCCCAGAAAGGAGGGACTCAATTACAGCACAGGGCATGGTCTGTGCAGCCATCTGTGGACTTTATTCCATAATGGGCCTAACTGTATGGAGTGACTTAATCCCAGCCCTTGGCCAGGGATATCCCCATGAGAACAAGCTCCATTGAAGCAGGATGGCCTTAGACAGAGCTACTTTGTGCTGCAGATACAGCCCCTGTCCTCCTAAAACACCTCTGTGTGTGTCAAGGATCTTGCAGAGGGAATGAAGCGTGAGTCTGGCAGAAGGCAGTGTTCCACTGGGGCCACCCGCACAACCCAAGACCTCAACTAGCATTAACTCAGCAGGCCAAACATGTACCCAGGGCTCCAACCTTCTCTTTACCCCAGTTGACAAACCTGGTGGGACTTTAGGGTCCAAGCCTCTGATCCAGCCACACTCTGCAAAGGGATGTCCTGACCTTTTTAGATCCTGACCTTGGCGCGTGCAGTTCTGCTCACATGCCAGCCAGCCTGGCAGCTTTCTGATCAGAGTGATGGTGTGGCGAGCCAGCCACATCTGTCCGTTGTGAGAGGGTGCTGTGCTGCCTTTTATGAGAGCAGCTGCCAGCGGGGGAACAAATCGCCTTGGTTACTCCTGGTTGCCACCTGGAGCTTGAGCTGGTTCCAGCAGTCCTGAGCCATCCTACCTGTGGTGGGCACTGTCTGACTGAGCAGGCTATTTGTCTCATCCCAAGAACCAAGACCAGCCCGGGCAGAGCAGCCCTGCCTACTGGAGGGGGGCTGCACTTGGCCTCTGGAGACCTGGATTCCAGTCCTGCCCTGCCCTGCCCATTTACAAACACGTGTGAATCTAAATTGCTCAAAAATGTTTCACAGAGGGGTTTTCATCATGGAAACGTAAATGTCTGGTGGGGACCCCTGACCTAAATGTTTGGTCACAACCATTGCTACCCATATTTCATTGAAAGATGTGTCTTCTGTTCCCTTGACTGTCGTTGGGCATCTTCTCCCTGCTGAGGAGCCCACAGGCAGATCCCTGACGAGCTTCCGGGATCAGAAGCCCCTCCAGGGAGCATCCTGCCCGCTACACCAGGCTGGCAGTGTGAGAGCAAGGTTAGCCCCGGGAGAGGCCTTCAGAGAGGCCTTATCCAACACATCCCTCCCCAGACAAGAGCAGGAGCATGCCCGGGGCTCCCCACAGTCCTCACCATAACTCCCGGCATCCCCGTTGTAAGTGAACTGAGGCTAGAGCCATCCGATGGAAGCCCAGGTCTCCATGCGACGGGCCATGCTGGCTACTGGTCATACCCTGTCACTAGTGTACACAGGGGAGGAGTTAGGCACATCTTACAGACAACAAGCGCAGTGGTAATTACTTAGGTTTGTTGGCCCCACACACTGGTAGACATGGCTCCATCTCATCGAGTCCCCCCCACAGCCCCACGCAAAAAGTACCAGAGTGTACCCCATTTTATAGATAGGAAACCTAAGGCACCGAGGTCTTTCAGGAATGTCCAGGGCCAGCAGGTGGTCAGTGGCAGGGTCCAGATTCAAATCCAGGCATCCTGACCCCTCCTGAGCTCTGCTCACTAGGTGGAGCTCAGAGCCTGGTGTTCACCACATTAGTGGCTCCAGCCCACCTGTCCTTTGGCCACAGTCTGCCTGACAGCTCACCTTCTGCATCTGTCGTAGGGAAGTAAAGGGGTCTCTTCTCCTTCAGACAGTCTTGGCAGAGGTTCTGGTCCAAGCTGGGCCATAGGATTAGGGAACAGCCTCCTCAGCCCTTGCCAACACATGCTGACCGTTCTCTGCTCTCTCCCTCCTCCCTGCCTTCTCTCACCCCTCTGCCCAGCAGGCCTCCTATGCTGCTTCTTCCTTCTCCTCTGTCTCCTACTGTGTCCAGCAAACTAAAGTGGCCTTCACTCCCGAGGACGGCAGTGCCACTCAGGGCCTCAGTGTGTCCGTGTCTAACTCCTTTCTCAGCCGGCACGGCAGCTTGCCCGTGCCCTCGGTGAGTTGCTCCCCGCTGCTCTTCACTCAAAACTGCAAACCTTCCATTCATCTGCAGCCTGTGCTTTGTGGACATGGGTGCTGCTGCCCATTGCTGACCCTTCCTTCTGCAGAGCCCTGCACATAGATGGGAAAGGGTATGAGCGCTGGTTCTCTGGGGCCTCCAGGATGTGTGCCTGCAGGGTGGGCAGGGGTGGGGAAACGTGAGCAGCCCCCGTCTGTAACGTCAGCACTCTGACACGAAGGACAGAGCGGTTTAGCCTTCTGCTCTGCTGTCCCACTGGGCCTGGTGTCAATCCTTCAAGTATTCAGGAACGTTTTAAAGGGAATGAATGTTCCTCGTTCCTCACATAGGAAGCAAGGCCAAGGAGAGAGCAGCATCACCAGGTAGGTGAGAGCAAGGTTGAGGCTATGTTCAGGAGCTTTTGCTCTGCAACCACATCTGTCATTGCATAGGACACAGGCTAGGGACGACTGGGCTAATCAGGCCTAGGTGTGGCTAATCTGGCAGCACTTGCTAACATTTCTGGGACCTCAACTGGGACAGTTGGCTGGTGTGTCTGTCACCTCCCTCAGGCTGGTCTAGGCTTGTTCTCATGACACCTAGCAGGGTTCCAAGGAGACAAATGGAAATACACAAGGCACCCCAGGCCTGAGCCCAAAGCTGTGCGGCATCACTTCAGTTGCAGGCACTCCGTGAAATCACAAGGCCACCCAGATCCAGGGAAGAGGGAAGGAGACCCACCTCCAGGGGAGGTGCAGACTCAGGCCCAGGCCAGCACGGGGAGGGTTGCAGCCATTTCTGTGGACAGTTCACCGCCGACACTAGGAAGTACGGCTTCCCCTAGAGCCTGCCTCTGCCCGAGGACTGAAACAGCTGTGTGTTCCTGCTGACCTTGCCCTGTCTACCCTCTGTAAACGATGAGTTTGGGCTGAGTAACTTGAGAGACTTGCCCAAGGCCAGGTCCCCAGTTTGGTTTTCTCTTGTGTCCGCCTGTGCCCAGGCTTGCAATCCAGTGCCCAAGGCCGAGACAGTACCGCCTGCAGGGAGGACTGTGAGTGGACCTTCCGTGGAGCGCTGGGCACTCTGTAGAGCCCACAGCAAGCTGGGCGTGCTGGAAAGGCTAAGCGCTGCCCTCGCTGCCCCACCCCACCAGCCACACAGACAACTCAATTCCTCAGAAGACACCTCCAGCAAGCTGCCATGACTCTTGCACAAAACTTGGCTGTTAGACAACCCAGCTCTTGACTGTTTCCTTCCCACAATGTTGGCAGAAAGTATGCAGAATCCTGAGAGATTCTACAGAGCCCCTCTGAGCAGGGCTTGGAGGACTGCGGCTGAACTGGACTGTTGACATTCGAGGGCATTGTAACCAAGTTTGGTTACGGCTTGTCTTGGTCTTCATCCCCAGGACGCAGGGCATCTGAAGGCAGCTGGCATCTCTCATACTGCCTTTCAGCACCAACTCCAGGAGGGAGCCCAAGGGGGCCAAGCTAATCACGTGCTTTATTTCATTAAAAGGATAGTGTTTAAAGAGCCATTGGTAGTGATCTGTTTGGAGCATTTGACGTCTGATCTGCTGGACCCCAAAGAAGTGATTTAGTGTAATGGCAATTTATTCATGCTGCAGTCTCTGATTAAATGTTAAAGTGAGCCCAGACATGGGGCTTTGGATCACTATCAGAACAGCCCTTGGTTCCTGTTCAGTCCATGTCCCTGGGCCTGCGTCAGTCCAGCATGGAATTCAGAGGGGCACCCTGGGAATGCAGCACTTGTCCAACCTGGAAGCACCTGTCACAGTTCTTGGCTGAGTGACTTGTTCTTTCTACTAAAAGATTCATTCCGCCCTTGAAACCCTATTGCCATGGGAATCTATGCAGTCCGCCTGCATTGGATGGTGTAAACCCAAGTGGGCCCTGGAGGAGTATCCTGTGCACGCTTCCAAGGACGTCTCCAGAAGCTGCACGAGGGCTGAAGGTGGATGCTCCTGTGCCCAAGAGGAGCTTGAGTTCAGCAGGCCGAAGAGACAGACTTGGGTTCAGGTGACATGTGAGCAGTGTGGGAGTCACAGCAGGGCAGACCCGGTGACAGCACCTCATGGGGTGGGGGTAGAGCTGTGGCCTGAAGGACAGTTGATTTTAAGGAGATGAAGGGCAGGGAAGCCAGCCGAGTGTGTGTCCCACACCTGCCTCAGGGGTGCAGGGTCATCCCAAATGCAGGCCGCCAGAGATCAAGATTATAAGCGAGAGGTCAGAAGGGTGATAGCTGTACCAACCTTCCACCGTGTTCTCTGTCCCTCCATTGGGAAGAGCCAGTTGCCCAGCCTCAGGTGCCACCTGCTTACTGAGCTCTTGCTGCATGGCCCACGGGCTCAGGCCAGTCTTTCATAGGACCCAGGCCTGCAGGTTGGGCTCCAGGTGGGCTGCAGTTCTTGCTCTGGGTGGCACCCCATCCTCCTTTCAGCCCCAGCCCCATTCGCAGGAGCCCTTGGTCAGTGCAGTGTTAGCTCCTGGTTCACAGATGCCCTTTCTTTCCTGATGGGGGCCGTAGTCCCTGGAGGCCTGAGCAGCAGCACTGACAGCATCCAAGTCCTCTGCATGTCCTCGGATGCACTAAAACCAGCTGACAGGAGAAGGACATTGAGGAGGGTGGCAGAGGAGTCGGAGGGTGGAGAGCAGCAGGTGAGGCCTCCTAGAGTCCAGGGGCTGGCCCCTTCGCCCCTGCCACCTGGTGCTGGGGAAGATACCCCTGCACCCCTCCCAGAGGCAGCACTGCTGCTGAGCCTTCTGCCCCAGTGCTGGATCCCTTTCCCTGTCCTGAACTCTCCTTTTGTGGCTTTCTGGGCTCTTTTGCCTCCTGGGCTGTCTGCCAGTTCCACCTTCCCCGTTCCCTCCACGTCCCATTTACCAGCCATCTCTTCTGCCTGCCCTTTCTCTATTCTGACTCCGGTTGTGCAAATCTTGGAAGTTTGGGACTTGGTCCATATTCTTGTCTCCCTTGACCAAGGTGTCGTGGAGTCTCAGGGACCACAGGGCCACCAGTGCTCTTCAGCCTTGTGGTGGTGGTGTTGGGACAGCCTGCTTCCTGCATGCTCACGCTGTCCTCTTGTGCCTCCTCCCTTCACTAGCAGAAAGTGATGGGTGTTCCATTCCCAGGAGACCCACCCACTGGGATGCCAGAAATCTGCCGTTTTTCTTTTCCATCTTGACTGCTGGATGATTCTGCATGAGTCTGCCAGCCATCCCTGTTTCAAGAGCATATTCGATATCCCATGATAATTGCCATTTGTTTAAAAAAATTATTTGGAGTGAGAAAATCAAGGGTGTGTCATGTGAGGACCTTAGGTTTTTACAGGGGCTATGTAGCAGCTGGTACCCGCCTGGGTGCAGCAGTCACCTGAGAGGGTGGAGCGAGGTGTTTGTGCAGCAGCACACATAGTCTCACAGAAGGCCGAGCCTCTGCCCTGGCTGTCCCCTCACTGTGAGGCAGGCTCCTGACACTCCCCCGTGCCTCCGTGTCTCTTGCTCACTTGCTCCATCCCCCAACCTCCTGGCCATGACCATCCCTGAGAATTCACTCAGCAGCCATCACATAGACTATGGTCTAAGCCAAACAGGAAGTGGGCAGATGAAGATAGAAGAGGAGAGAGACTGAGAAGAGGGCGGCCCGTGGTGGGGAGTAAAGAGGCCCACAGCAGTCTGCACCAGGTGGGAGACACATGCCTGCCATCCTTGTCTTCTCTGTTCCCTCCTGATGTAATCTTGTCTTCCTCGACTTTTGTCCTGGACAGAGCAACATCACATTGGCAGATGAGAGGGAGGGGGCTCTGCGGGCAGGACCTGGTGGCCCAGGGTGTGGAAGTGTTTCTCCCAGGAGGTTGCTTCCTCTACCTGCCTGCAGAGTGCCCTCTCATTGTCAGCATGGAGGCTTTTCACTTTGGGGAAATGAGAATCTGCTGCAGTCCCACTGTGGGAAGCCTTTGCTCTGTCTCCGGTCTTATCTTCCGGCACCAGGTGTGGCGTGCGTATTTTGTAGGTGCTTCAAATTAGGTCTAGCCATTGGCACCCAGACTCTCCCATTCTGGGGGTTTTGCAGCACGGCACAGCGTGAAGCCAGCTCTCACCTAGTGACCTCTGCTTCTTGTGCATAGACTTCTATGTTGGACTCTGGCTGCCAAGGCCCAGCACGTAACAGTTGGGCAGTGAGTGACCATTCTCTCCTGTTCTCTTTTGCCCAGCCCTGCTGTTCTGTGAGCATGTCCCTGTCCACTGAGCCACCCAAGCAGGAGACATGGGTTGTCCTGTCACCCTGTGCCACACAAGATCTCTGCCTTGGCTGGTCCACACCTCCCCACCTCTGCTCCCTTGCTCCATTCCCCAAGCGTCCTGCCTGGATGGTCGCTGAGGACCTCTGCTGCCCTGCCCACCTCTGTGCTTGGGAATGCCTACCTCAGCCCCACAGCCAGCAAGGGTGGCCCGTCCCCGCAGTGCCAGGCCAGTGTGCTGCTGTTCTTGGAGGCCTTGCTGCCTGCTCCCACACCCTCCTCAAGTCCGCCGCCTGCATCCCTGTCCTTGCATGGCTCCGTCTTGCCATACCCTCTCCAGAGGCTCTCCCTCCATGTTCCCCCCACGGGGCTTCCAGCCCCCATCTGCCCCATGGAGCATGAGTGGTCACGAGGATGGGAGAAGAACGTGTGCGCCGGACACCAGGCACACGCCAGACCCTAACGGAGGGTAGCTTGTCATCCCAGTTCACTCTGGAAGGTGTTTCTTTCTTTTGTAATAACAATCAAATTCTTTTTCTCAAGATTACAAGTCCCCTGAGAATAGGGACAGAGCCTTTAGTGTAGCTGCTGCACACTGCCCATTGCCAAGCTCCTGAGTGGCAGGTACTCTGTGGCCTGAGTCAGTCAGCAGGCTCTCAGTGCACCTAAGTCAGCAAGAGGTAATGGGAGGCCTTGGGCACGCCTTCTTGTCCCTACCACAGTGCCCTCTTGCCCTGCACCCAGTGTCCTGGAGCAGCCTGGCGCTGACTCAGCACAGGACCGCCTCCTGTCCAGTGGAGCGGAGGTGCTGGTCCAGGTGCCAGCCAGCTTCCTGTTTCCTTTCTCACTTTCTTCTCTGCGGACCCAGGAGGCTCGGGATCCCCAGTAGTTCCTGTCCAATGGGCCCTTGGCATACCCCCTGCCCCTGAACGTGTCTACCCTGTGTTCTGCCCTTCTTGAAAGATCCACATATCCTGCCAACCAGCACCCCTCTGCTGTTTTCAGAACCTCGGGGAGAATGCAGGACCACGTTTGTATAAAGCCCAGCTTTGCAGGCAGTGAGAACCAGCTGAGCCCCACTAGAGACAGTAGGGATGCCTCCTTACTGTCTGAGCCCTGAGCCCTGGGCCAGAGCTCAGTGTTCCCCAGTTGGGGACTTCCACAAGCAGTGGCCCTGACTACCCATCCCCCCTCACTTCTAGACTTCCCGTTGGTATCCTGGCCAGCATTTTGGCAAGTCAGGGCCCCAGGCCCAGCCTCAGGCCTAGGGACATGGCTACTGCACCTTGCTTCAAGTGTGCCTGTAACTCCGCCTATGGCAGCCACACTGATCAGGTACCGAAGGACCCTGCTCTTAGAAAGGTTTCGGGGTGACATGGAGCCTTCAGGCTCTGCTTCACACACAGTGGATATGTCCTTTCCTCTCTCGCTGTGTCCTCTTGTCCAGAGCCTTCCTTACAACTCTTATCTTTCCCCATTCTGTAGATGGAAAAACCAGAGTGGAGAAGCTAAGTCATTTTGCTCTCAATCTTAGGCTAGAGCAAAAGTTAGAATCCAGATCCTTGTCATGAAAAGTACAATGCTCAGTTGACATTTGTGAACTTGCCAAATAAATGTGGAGGTCGGGTATGGCTTGCTCAGAGAAGCCCTGTTGACTGGATGTTGAGGCCTGTGTTTGTCTACCATGTTCCGATGCTTCCCCAAGCGTAGCTAAGGCTCTGAACAGACTTCTGTGCAAAGGAAGTGAGAGCGCCTCTCATGCTCCTGAACTCCAGAGGGTGTAAAGGTGGTTCATCAGACAGCTAGACTGTGTCCAGATCCTGTATTAATCTGAACCGACTCTCTAGAGCCGGTGCTCTCAGGTCAGCCCTTGGTGAGCACACAGAGCACCCTCAAGTGCTCTGAGGTTTGCAGGAGGATGACCATCAGGCATCAGGGCAGGACACAGTTCTCAAGAGAGCTCTACGATATTGCAGGAACTTGTCACTTCTGCATTTGCCACTCTACTACCCAAAACCCTCTCAAGGGAGACATTTTTGTTTTATATCCTAAACCACTAAGATGTTTGTTCCAATAGGAAGAGGATGTTTTTTGGACCTGACATGCTAATGCCACCTTCCTCAATAAGGCTAATGCAGGCATCATTCCCACAAAACAACTGGGAGCAAGACAGGCAGCCTGTGGCAGACCTCAGGCCCTGGAGCCTGTGACACCTGCCTCAGAGTCTGCCATTTGACTTTAGAAGCTCTTCCATCCTCCGTCATTACGTAAAATGTGATCATTTTATAAAGAGGGGTGTTCCCTTTGGGCCTAAGGTAGACCCAAAGGATAGCTTTTGAAAACCACTAGTTGGGACCAGGAATGAGAGAAGAGAATGGCAGAGGTCTTCCCTCCAGGTTGCCACATGCCATAAGGAGTGTCTCTCCCAGGAATGATCATGCGAACCACATCAGACAGCGTCTCCCGCTAACTCTGCTGAGTGTCGTGCACTCGCTGAAAGCCTGACTTCCTTCAAGAACACATCGTGCCCCTGGTGAGCCCTGTTGAAGGGAGCGTGCTCTGAGCCAGGGCCAGTGCTGAAAGCAGCGCCTGGCAATTCACAGAGGAGCCAAAGGCACACTGGAGAGTGTCTTCTCTTGGGTGTTTTTTCTCACAAACAAGGGATTAAGATTGTAAGCCTGAAAAGCAACTGTCCAATAGCTCATCTGTTTTGCTGAGTGCATCCAAAGGCACTGATGTCCTGAACCTTGGTGAGCCAGCGCGCTGAGCAGTGCCCAGTCTCTGGCGGCATTCTGCCCTAGCACTCACCTGCACAAGGGAGGCCATTCACTGGCACGAGTGCTTTCCCACTGCTGGTAGAGCTGAAGCTCTGCAAGGCTGGGCACTCAAGTCACTGCAAAGCAACATTCGGCTCAAGGTTCCTAGGCCTGTGCTCCAGCCCACCTCCTGAGTGCAGGCGACCTTCTCTACACCTGGGGCTTCCTGACCATTGGGAATTAAATGGAATGGCTGTTGCATTGAGGATTCAGGAACTTCCACTTGGTGATAAGTTTTCCTGCTTTCTTGCCAAGGCACCAGGGCCCATCCCTGCCCTTGCCTACCAGCTGCAGTGACAGCCTTCACAGATTGCTCAGGGGCTGTCCCTCAGTCTCCACCTTCTTTTTCACTTCACAACTTAGGAGCTTTCCCAGGTGTTTGTTCTTGAAAGAGCTGGTTCTGCCTCCACCTCTTCTATCTGCCCTGGAACGCTGACCAGACCCACCCTGCACCTGGATCACCGCCTTTCGCGTGCTCGGCAGCACACAGCGCTCAGGATCTGAGCAGATTTGAGCGGTCAGCAGGCTGTATCCTGCAGAGCTGTGGGGTTGAGGTGAAGTCTTGTCAGGTGCCCAGAATGCACCTCTGAATGTGATACAGGCCAGCCCAGCACCACCTCTTACCAGCTGTGAGTCATCAAGTGTATGGTCTCAATTTCCTCATGGTAAGGATCGCAACAGCAGTTCCTGCAGCTTAAATGAGAAGATCCATGTAAACCTTTGGCATCTCACCTGCCCAGCAGGGTGCATTCAGTGAGGATGGTGGTCCTCCTGGTCCTCAGTGGTTCTTGCTAGTTTTGTTTTGTTTTGTTTTCTTGGTGCTGGGCAATGAGCCTAGGGGTGCAGTACCACAGAGCTACATCCCCAACACTTTTTTATTTTTTGTTTTGAGATGGCCTCACTAAGTTGCTGAGGCTGGCTTTGGACTTGTGATCCTCCTGCCTCTGCCTCCTGACTCACTGCAAATACAGGCCTGTGCCTCCATGCCTGGGCATGTTGGCATTTTGACCGGCTGCATCCCTATCCTATCTGCTCACCTACCTTGGCACCCTCAGATCTCCTACAGAAGTTTGTAGGTATCAGACAGGAGCCCCTCATGTTCTAGAATCCTCAGCCCAAACAGTGTCACTCTGGCTATAAATAAAAATTTCTGCAGCACAGAGAGCAGCAGCTTGTCAAAAGTATAGCCAGGCACCAGCCAGTTCCAAAAATAGCTTCCAGGCCGGGGCTGGGTGGTGTGGCTGCAGAGTGGCCATCCCTGCCCTGGGAATGAGCACATTCTCAAAGGGACAGGAAGTGTTTCTCTAGGGAATTGATAGAAACCAGGCCTTGTTGAAGACAGTGTGATCCTGAGCCCCAGCACAGCTCCCTGCATCTACAGAGCTGCAAAGGAGCCAGAATGCACTTCATGGTGATTCGAGAGCCTTCCCTGGCACCTTCAAACTGTTGAGGGTTGGCTCTTGTCCCGGCACGGCCACATGGTTGGAATACCAGAACGCAAGTTGAGGAGGAGGAGCCAGGCCCCTTCGTCCTAGAGAAGCCAACTCTCCACGCTTCTTCCTCCGTGTGGCATCCCTGAGCCTCCTTCCCTCCCTGCCTGGTCTCCACTGTGTATCTGAGCCCAGGCGAGTAGCAAAACTTTTCCCTTACTTTCCACACTCACAGCTGAGTTGCTGCTGTAGGTCAGGCCATGGTCTTGGCATGTTAATAATAGAATCAGTTTCTAAGTGTTTGTTCATGCAGCAAATATGTACCAGGCTATTCTGAAGCGCTCAGCCCTGTGATTTATAGTAGCTCCTATGCTGGTGTTTTGGAGGCAGGGCGTTCCTTTATTGAATGGCCACAGACTGAAGTGCTGTCGTTTTCATCCTCGTTTTTAAAGATGAACTTAAGTCCCTTGCCCAAGGTCACAGGTGGGAAGGTGACAGGGGTCAAGCCATGTCTAGATGACTTAAGGACTGGCATCCAGCAGTTCTTGTACCTCTCCCAGAAGTCCACGTGGAAGTCTGTCCTGAATTGCCACATCAAAGCCTTCTGCACATGCCTGTAATCCCGAGCGTGAACCCTTTGAAGCTGCACAAAAGCCATTTGTGTCTGTGAGCCAGGGCTCAGTTTCTGCAGGGCATCTCTGGTCTGGGGGAGTGGTGTGAGGAACGTAGGGTGTTGCTGAGAGCTGCCCTGGGCTCCAGCAAGAGTCCACCTGGAAGTGACTCTAAAACAGGTGGCAGCAAGTAGGTGAATTTGTGGCTGGATGGAGGTACCTGCTAACTGGAGGTAGCGGCAGGCCATGGAGAGGGAGCCACTGGCAGAGCTGAGAACCTAGTCCTGCAGGGGACAAAGCTACTGCCCTAGAGTCATTCACGTTCTCCCAGAGCAGCCTTCCACACCACACCACCCAGCCACAGAAACAGCAAAGCTCCAGGCCTGTGGAGTCATGAGCTGCTGGAAGGTTCAGGGGAGTGTGGCACTGCTATGGATCAGGGCCAGAGCCATCAGCCTGGGCAAGAAACTGGTCTCTGCTCCCCGTTTCTCCAGGTGGATGCGCATAGGTGGGACTTTGCTGGCCACAGGCTTCTGAGTGTTTGGCATTGGTTGGTCAGAACGTGCACAGCACTTCCACAATTTTATTTAACTGTGGTCAAGGGCTGGCCTTGAGCTGATGAGTTAGATGGGAAATGAAATGTGTAGGTCCCTAGGGCAGTCGTCCCAGGTCCTACACACACCAACAGCCTGTGGAGCTCGCGGAGCAAGAGGGCCATGGCCTCACGGAGGATGAGGACAGGGGAGAGCTTGGAGCTCTGGTCAGCACAACCAAGTGGTCTGCCACACCTGGGGCGGGGGACGTGTGCTCAGAGTTGCAGCAGCTCTGTCCAGGCTGAAAGGTAGTTTTGCACAGCCTTTGAAGGACATGAAGAGCTTCAGCTTCCTGTTAGTCTACACCTTTGTCTCTTTCTTTCCCTATTTCCATGGTTTGTTTTTGTTTGGGGGGAGTTTTTCTGTTTGATTTTCTACTGGGGATTGAGCCCAGGAGCACTTTACCCTCCTTTTTTTGTTTGTTTGTTTATTTTGGTGCTGGGAATTGCACTCAGGGTGCTCTACCACTGAGCCACAACCCCCACTGCTGTTATTTGTTTTACTTTGAGGCAGGATCTCACTAGGTTGCTGAGGCTGACCTTGAAATTGCAATCCCTCTGCCTTGGATTGCAGGTGTGGCCAGGCATGCACAGCATGCACGTTTTCCATGGGTTCCGAAAGTAAGAACTTAAGGCACCACCTCTCCCCTCACTGCTCTCCCATCCCACAGGGTCAGTGCGTGTTGGCAGGCCTCAGCTGGGCATGTCAACTTCCTCAGGTTCTCGGCGTGGTGGCTAGAGCCCCAGCCTGCAGAGTGAAGCTGGGGCACATGGAGACACTCGGTCTGGTGTCTAGCTCTTCTGTCTGATAAGAGTTGGGTGGCATGTGAAGTGCAATGAGACTGCTGCATCTGCCTGAAAACAAACAAGGCGGGAGAAGAACAGAAGGAGGACGAAGGAAGGAGAGTGCACAGGAGGGGAAGGAGCTCGCAGGCCTGGTCAGCATTCTGACAGCCCATTTCAGACATTCAAGGCTTACTTACACCCTTCTGTTCCAGAAGGGTTTGAGGCCAATGGCAATGTTTAAAAGGTTGCAGAATTTGTCTTTTAAGGGATAAACCAAAGGGATTCGTCCGAAAGAGTCACCATGGATAAATACAATGTGGCATTGACTTCAGCCCCACAGTTCCCAAGAGGACACAAAGGTGTTGGGCTGGGGTGTGTAGCTTTAATTTTCTGCTGCAGAGGAATGTGTGGCCATCTGCATGCTGAGTGGGATTTGCTATCCTTGGGGGAACCGGGGGTCCTGCTGCTCAGATGTGAAGGACAGTGCTGGTCAGTCTCCAGGCCCGAGGGCCTCTCTGGGGAGCAGCTAGGGATGTGGGGCCTCCAAGCCAGAGGACGCAGGAGTTGGCCTGGCGCGCCCGCCCTGGCTGGTGGAGTTGGTGAGAACGCCGGCTAATCTAACGACTTCTTCTCTTGTCTGTCTGTTCTCCTTCCCGTATTCTCGTTTTTGTGTTTGTTTCCACTTTGATTCTGTAGTACAAATCTGTGTTTAGGTCCTACTCCCAGGACTTCGTGCCTCACCACCAGGCTTCCGTTCAACCTTTCCTTCCGCCTACCTCCTCTTCCTCTCCGCATTTCCCACCTGTCCACCCGTCTCAGAGCTCGGACTTGGTGGTGCCTGCTGTGGCCGGTCCGCCTCCCAGCACCGTGGCCGGGCCTCTCTCGTCCTCTCAGGAGAGCAGCTTTCATGGGAACGCTGTCTGCCTTCCTTCCGAAACCTCTTGCGCTGACTCGGTGAGAACTCAGCACGCACACGGCTGCACGTGGGGCTGTGCAGTAGTACAAAGCGGTATCGCTGCTCCTCACCAGCCCTCCAGCCACTGCTGGAGTGTGCCAGCTTGTGCCCGGCTGGATTGACAGCCACAGAGGGCCAGGGGTGCACCAGCAGCCGTCTGCTTCAGAACAGAAGTCAAGCCCTTACACAATGTTACCATCCAGCTAGGAACCCAGTTTCCTACACGTGGACTCGTGACCATTTGAGGCAGTAAGTTGTGGTAGCAGGTAGATCACTGGCGTTCTGTGTGAAGAGGAAGGCACAGACCCCTCTGGACGTAGGAAGTGTCAGAGATCCAGGAGGTGCCAGGGAGAGGCCTGGTTTCCTGCAGAATGGCCCCTAATGCTTCCTTTCAGACACTGGACAGTCCCCACAGAAGGGCAGATGGGAGGGGGCAGGTGGAGAGGAAGTCCACAGGTAGAGACGCTCTCCTCCCCAGCTTTGAGTTGCTTCTTTCCCCAACTGTGGAGGACTGCCTTTCCAGGGCAGTTCCCAGGATGGCCCTCGACACCTGTGGAGAAGACCCAGCAGGAAACCAGGGTCCCCACTAGCCCAGAGACAAGAGTTGGCAAAAGCAGCTTTGTCCTCTGACCCTGGGGAAGCACTTTCCAGGGGGAGCAGAGCATAGCTCTTTTTCTTGTAAAAGGAGCATCCAGTTCCAGGCCGGCCCTGCAAGCTGCCCTCTCTAGCCAGGGACTGACTGGAGGAGCTGCCCCATCGTCTCTCCTCTCGTCCTGTCTCCCCCAGAGTGAAAGCACCAGTGAGGAAGCTGGCGAGGGTGAATATGTCAGTCTGTACTCCTCTGGCCGGAGCAGCGAGGAGCTGGCTCCCTCTCGAGGAGTAAGTAGCCTCAGACGTGGCCTCATGCATGTGGCCCGGCCTGGCAAGGCTGGCTCCTGCCCCCCAGGCTGCCTTCCTTGCACCTGCTTCTGTTTGGCTGAGCCCTGCAGGCCTGCTGGGAGCTGATCGGCCAGGGAGAGGATGCAGCTTCTAGGTGCAGGTCTGCCCTTCGCCTGCTTCAGTGGGTGTGATGCTTTTCAGAGCCTGGCCAGGTGTGTCTTCCAGAAACCTCCAGAAGCAGCCTGGTGTGGGCCCCAGCTGTGAATCCAGTCACTTTCTATGGGATTTCTTTCCATCCTTCCTTCTAGTGTTGAGCCCCTCTTCTGTTCTTCCCCAGTAGAAGGGCTGCTTCTCCCACTCAGCCTTTCCGTCCCTCCTCTTCTTCCCAGCATGCTGTGCTCCTACCTAGCTGCTCCTGAGAAAGTCTGGCTGGGAGTCCCTGCCCTCGTTACCCTCATGTTGCTGCCCCAGCTCTTGATAGTCTGGGTGCGCTGGTTCTGCTGAGTATCAGTTTTCCAAATTCGACTTCATGAAAACAAGCGAGTCCAGAAGCTTCAGAGCCCACTGTCCCCATGAGCCTGAGTGAGACAAGTTCCACCAGAGTCGTGTCATTGACCACCGTGTGTGCAACCCAGCCCTGAAGAGCGCTCCCTTGGGGCAGTTGTGCTGTGGGACCTTAGGGATTGAGGTGTCCTCAACAAGTCAAGGAGCACTGAGGGGTCTTCACACTAAGGGGCTTTGGCCTTGGCTGTGGAG
This sequence comes from Sciurus carolinensis, assembly GCF_902686445.1. NCBI lineage: Eukaryota > Metazoa > Chordata > Mammalia > Rodentia > Sciuridae > Sciurus > Sciurus carolinensis. The sequence goes on from NC_062226.1 coordinate 4,743,496, forward strand.
TAAGCTGTTGTGCCTTTCCCACCTGTCCCTTCTGGTGACCTGGGCCAGTAGCACCATCCCGACTTTCCTCACCTCGAAGCACCCTTCTGATGATGTCACTTGTATTCACACGGTTCCAGTTCTCAGTTGTAGCCTTGGTGGCAGCCAGGGACGTTGTAGAACCATGGTGTCACTGAGCAGGGCAATGGCAAATCTGCTGGGGACAGTTCACACTAGTGTTTGAGCAGCTGGATCTTTTGAGAATGTCACTGGTTGAGCATTACGACCCTGAAGACTCTCTGAAGAAGGAAATCAGTGACATTTTAGCACACAACGTTGGGACCCAGTGGCTTAGGGCACAGGCTTTGGATGTAAACAGCTCTGGGCTCCATCCAGGCTCTGCCATTTGGAATCTATGTGCAATCAGACTCTTGACCCCTAGCCTGTGTTTCCACACGTGGGGCAAGAGGGTGGCATTAGGTCATGGATAGGGCGGAAGAACGATGTACAGAGCCCTCCGCCCAGTGCCCAGTGTGCTCTGAGAGGCAGTTGCTGAGACAGTCCTCTCTCCAGGAGGGCATTAAGGTGGCTTCATCTGCCCAACAGCTGACATGTTATAATCATGCACCTCCACTTTCCCGAGGTAGGATGCTAGTCTCAAGAGGGCTTGTGTCTTGTAATTAATGGCTTTCAGCATTAACTTGTTCCCACCTTATATTGCTCCATAGGAACTTGCACTCCACAGCTACTTGCAGGTGGGAGTACTGGGCAGACAGATTGCCCCTGGAGCAGGCCACCTTCCAAAACCCAACACTCACTTCTCTTTGCAGGAATCACCAGCTGGGAAAGACGGACAACCCAGAGATCTCTCAGCCATCGGCAGTGCCCCTGGGAAGGACAGTAGAGATAGCAGTGAGAGGTAGGAAGTGAGCCAGGTCCCTAGAGCAGAGTGGCCACTTGGTAAGGCCTGCCTGTGCTGCCGCAGCCAGCCCAGGCCTGCTTGTTTTGTGTTGAAGGTCTTTCTTTGATTCTCAAAATAATACTTGCTCCTGGTAGAAACTGCAAGAACATGGAAAATCCCTGATGACCTCAAAGGTGCTCCCTGGAGTCTGCTATTCCCTACCAGTTGCACTGTGCTATCCCCTTCCAGATTACCCACCATGGCCTTGCCAACCTTCCCTGGTGTTCTCTTCTAAGTTGAGGTCCCTTGGTAGTATGAAAAGCCCCCACTCTGCCACCCACAAACTTGTTTCTATGGACATTGCTGGACGTGTGTGTGTGTATTGTTGCTAAGCCATTCTGAAATTTAAGTTACAGATGTTGTGACTCTGGCCGGCAAATACATCAGCATGCCTCTCTTAAAAAAGTAAAAAGTCCTGATTATAATATCGTTATCACCCTAAGAAAATTCCCTCATGTCATCTAATAGGCAAACCATGTTGCATTTCCTCTGTTCTCCTAGAAATGTCTTGTGCATCTTAAATTTCCGTAACTAAGATCAGTCAAGAGTCACACAGCCTATTTAGTTGTCTCTTTACTCTTGGAACATGTCAAAGTTAGCAGAAGCTAACCCAATCAGGCTTAGGGATATGTGGTCAACTTCTCCAACATGCACTCCTGTGCAACAAAGGAGCTGCACCCTACCTGCAGCTCCATGCTGATGTCACCTTTGTCCTGAGACACTCCATCTCCTCAAGCTTTTCCTTCCTTTTCCAACCAAGGATCATCCACCTTGGAGTCCTGTATAGGCCAATCAGACCTCAGCATGAGCAGGTGGAGAGGTGGTTAGAAAATAGCAAGAGGTGGTTAGAAAATAGCAAGAAAATAAACAGCCATGAGGAAGAATTCTCTCAGGCCTGTTGAGGAGGCCCTGCCTGGCCCACCTCAGCCACTGCTGTATCACCCCTGCTGAGTCCATCAGATTATCTTCCCAGGCTGACTTCAGCAAGAAATGGTGGTTTTCTGGCTTAGCACCTAGCAGCCAAGGTCAGTACATGCCAAGCAAAGCAGCCAGTGGGTTCTCTCACCTGCTTCACTGGACCAGCAGTATCACTTTCAGAGTTGAGATGGTCCTCGCAGAAGAGCAGAAAATCCTGTCAGAAGCAGCCACTGAGATGGCCTTTCACAAGACCACCCACAGCCTGGATCCTGGAGGGCAGGCAGCAGATGGGTTCTTCCCAAACCTACCCTGCTCTCCCTCACTGGAGTCACATGCCTCTCACGTCTCAGACCCTTCAGATGGAAGCCATGACCTGTGACCACGAGGCTGGCCAGTGCCCCAAGTCTCCATGAGGATAAGGCATCAGGACAAAGAGGCAATCAATAGACCGCTGTGCTCCTCTGTGGCCACAGTGCCTCCGCACACCCATCATGGGGATGGTCCTTCCCTCCCAGGCCCTTAGCCACCAACTCCTGTTCAGTGCTTCAGGTCTCAGCCTGTCTGTCCCGTCCCTCCACAGGGAACTTGCCTGACCTTCAGCAGGTCCCCTGCTCACTCTCCTCATTGCTCCTGAGCTTCCCCTCATTGTGCTTCTGTGACTGCCTGTGTCAAAGTGTCTTCTGCTAGACTGGGCACCTACAGACAAGGGGCCATATCTCCTTGGTCACAGCTTTTTCTTGTTGCTGAGCAAAGGGTCCAACAAGGAGTCCTCAGGAAGGACTTGGAGGACAGCATGGGGTGATGCCCCTCCCCTCCCGTCCTGCGGGCCCTCGCTGCACCTCTCACGGTAGGGACTGGGTCTGCAGTGGCCTTCGCAGAGGAGGCTGCAGCATCACTCACACGCTCAGGGGAGCCTCTTGATCCCAGCTAATCCCTTCTGTTTACAGCTGAGACATTCAGAGGGAACAGGAAGGGTCCAGAGCCAGGAACGGTTCTGACCCCATCCCAGGCAGCACTGCCCCGGCCTCTGGGCGTCAGGGAACCCAGGGCCTTTTTTAAGCACCAACCACTTCTCTCTCCAGGGCCCCAAAGTCACCTGACACTCTGGAGTCGGCTCAGTCAGAGGAGGAAGTAGACGAGCTGTCCCTCATTGACCACAACGAAATCATGGCCAGGCTGACCCTCAAGCAAGAGGTAAGGACTTTGCAGTCCAGCCCACAGAGCAAGAGCACAAGGGCTGCGGAAAACGTGGCCTTGGGGCACCTCCGCAAAAAGACCTGGGCCAGGCAGGCGGGGCACCGGCAAGGGCTCTTGGGTTCCCAGCAGGAGTGGGTCCCAGGGTGCGGTGGATTGCCCCCTCTCTTAGTGCTTCTAGAAAGTGCTTTAGGCATTACGGAGCCTCTCTAAGCCCCTGCTGTGAAAGAAGTCCAAAGCAGAGCTACACAGCTGCTGGCCGTGCTGGGGCCTCGCCATTTCTGTGCCATTGCTGATAAAGTAGCCCCACTGCAGCCTCTACCTGTGGCACATGCTGACCAAGAAAACTTAGGCGACGTGACTCAGTGGGAGAGCACTTGCCTTGCATGTGGTAGGCCCCGTTTTCCGTTCCCATCACTGAAAAAAAGAAAGAAAGTGGAAAACCCAGGCCTGAACTCCATGTGGCCCTTGGCAGACGACACCCAGACCTGTCACAAAGGAGAGGAACCCGCCGTGTGAGCCCCACCTCTCCCTTCTGCCAAGCAGCTCTGCAAACACAGGACTGGCCTCGCAAGCAGCCTTGCCCTGAGTGGGCACGGTGGCACAGGCTGTCGTCCCAGCTACTTGAGAGGATCACAAGGTTGAGGCCAGCCTCAGCAACTTAGTGAGACCCTCCAGAGCTTAGCAAGACCCTGTCTCAAAATAAGAAACAAAGGGTCGGAGCTGTGGCGCAGTGGTAGAGCACCCCTGGATTTAATTCCCAGTACCACAAATAAGTAAATAAAAATAAAGAAGCTCAACCTGCTGAGGTGACTATCCTCTGGGCTGACATTTGATAACAGCCACACGCAGACAGATCAAGAAAGCAGATTCCACCTGTGGCACCGTCCTGGTCAGACTCAGCTGGCTGCACCAGGGAAGCCTGGACAGCTGGCCCTCTGCAGAGAGCGATGCTTGCTTGCTTCCCGAGAGTCGGGTCATGGGTGTCGCTACGCCTGCCCCTGGTGGGAACCCAGAGCACTCTGGGACTCTGGAGCCAGGGCAAAAACACCACGTTCTTAGAAAAGTAGGTGTGTCTTGGTCTGTGTGGAAGTGGATTTTTTCTGTCTCCTTCCAAGTGGCAGAGCTTGGGACACTGCAGTGTCTGCTGGGCTTTGTTCCAGGCCCTGTTGACAGTCCCTTTGGGCTGTAGGCAAGTGGTTAAAGCCCATGTGCCATGTGGATTTAGGACTTGTCCCTCATTGGCAGGCAGGGGTTGGTGGTCGCAGAAGCCATGTCAGGTATCATGCAGTGTCTTTGTGACACTTTTCATTCCTCTCATGAAAGGCTCCTCAGAACCTGTGGCGTGGGTCACCGCAAGTGACTTCTCCTTCTCCTTGGGGGAGTGGATTTAGATTTAGGGCAGCTTGCTGTAGTTTTGGGATCATGACCTTGCTTGGAAATTGTCCTACTGCCTCCACAGGCTTCCCTGGGTCAGCCAGGGTGGGCCTGCCTGCCACCAGCAGGCCATACCATTCCATGTGAAGATCCCACCTTGTCTGACCCACAGACCTGTGAGTGGGTGGGTGGGGATGTTGAGTGACACCATGTCCCCCTGGCCCTAGCGTGTGCTTGAGAAGTGATGTGCCCTGGTGCCTGTGGCATCTGGGTATCTCCCGGGTGCCCAACTCCCAGGCCAGCTCCAATTCCTGCCTGCCCGCCAAGCATGGAGTAGCGAATGGGTCCACAGCACAGTGCTGCCACCTGGGGAGGGCCTGGGTCCCTGCAGCCAGGATCTGTCCTCTCAGCCATGCCCCATGCTCTCCTTTGCTGTTTTCACTCCAGGGAGACGATGGGCCAGATGTGCGTGGAGGATCTGGAGACATCTTACTGGTCCACGCCACTGAGACAGACAGGAAAGGTACGGCGGCCTGTGTGCAGCAGGCCTCGTCTGTGTGCGCCTCTCGCTGGACACAGCAGGCCTTGTCACAGTGGGGTTGCGGGTGCCCCCTGTGGAGTCGTCCTGAGTAGATCTGAGTGAGGGCTGGCCCTGCTGGGACGGAGGAGGGAGCGCCCACACAGCACTCGGCCAGCCCGCAGGGTGTGCCCCACTGACCACAGCTTGGCAGCAACATGAGGAACACTGGTACCACAGTCCAGGTGACGCTTGTGCAGCTCTGTCTTCATTGACGTGAGCCCCCAACCCTTCCAACTACCCCGTGACTCACATGCTCCAGCAGAAAGCTCCGGGAGCAGGCTTCGCTCTGCCCAGGGGCCCTGCTCACAGGCCACGCCCAGCCGCAACACCCCTTCTGCATCCCACTTGTTTGGGACGACTGGAGGAGGAAGGACCATCCCTCCATCCCCAGAATGTCCCCTGGCAGAAGGGCTGTCCTGCCGGGTCTGCTCTGGAAAGCAGAAAAAGGAGGGGCTTCAGGGCTTGGAGGCCGGGCCTGGGAGTGACCTCCCGCCCACCTTCAGGGCCCAGTGCCCTAGCTGTCCCATGTCTCCCACATTATTCTCTTTTTACATTTTTAAAAATTATTAAAAAGATGATGTGACAGCATTAAATTGCAGAAGGAATAAAAATACCGCAGTCTCTAACCCAACCAACTTCATTTATATAAACGGCCCGGTCTCTATTTTTATAGCAGATTTCCCAAAAAATTATTCTGGAAATCTTTGAATCATGAAAATAATAGGAAAAAGAAAATGTTTACCTGGCAGAAATTTTGAGAAATTGAGAAAAGAAGAAGTGGCTTCCACCAGCTCTCCCTCACCACAGCCTCTGCTCTGCCCTCCGCACTTCTTCTGACCTGGTCCAGGGATTTAAGAGTCCCAGACCCGTTGTAGGCTGGTGGTCACTGGGTGGTCCTCCCTCCACAGACGCTCTGTGGGGCTGTGTGCAGCCGAGGCCAGTGCAGGCCTGCTCAGGGCACTCTCTGCTCTCCAGGGACAGCCCTCACATAGCTTTGGTGCTGTAGACCCTCCTCCATGCCAGACATGTCAGACTTCTGTCCTCAGTTCCGCAAAAGGGGCTGTTTTCATTTTGTTTTCAACCAGAGGTGAAGGGCTGAAATGGAAGGTGATTCCGGTCCTGCCCCTGGAGGGTGATCTCCCCATTCCCACCAGCTGCAGCCAGCTAGCAGCCCCCGTCAGAGGGCACGGTGGGCAGGAGCCCGAGACCCTGTCAGTCTGTGCCAGCCAGACCTGCTGGGAGGAGACGGCTTCAGCTGGAGCTGCCAGCCGGTTCTGCTGGGGGAGGCCTTGGACTTGGGGAGCCAAGGTTGTTTGTCTGGGCGTATGACTGGAACAGGGCCACACTGGAAGAGCTGGGCAGCAGGGCAGGCGATGACGCAGTCTCCTTGGCTGGGGCTCCTGTACCAGGGGCACAGTGACTGGCTCCAAGACAGCTGGCCCCGGCCTGTGAGCAGCAGGACTCAGCCGCCAGCAGCTGCCAGGGAGGCGCTTGTCATCAGGAGGCTCTTTCCTCAGGGGCGGCCACATCAGGCTCTGTCTCAGGCTCCAGCTCAGACTCGTCCGTCCCAGGAGCCAGGTGTGCCACACCTGTTGCTTAGTCCCTGGTGTCCTCGGGAGGAACACCAGGGACGAAGGGACCCTGAAAAAGCTGTGTGCACGCTGGGGAGTGGCATGGGGCGGCTCATTCCAGAAGCCAGGTGACACCCGGTTTACCAGTGCCCATGGCTGACCGCTCTGGGGCTGGCAGCCTGGACAGGAGCCCATCATACTATTTATGGTGGCGTGACCTCCAGCCTGGTTCCTCGTCTCCTGTGGGGTAACGACGATCGCTGCCCTCGTGGGGTTGCTCTGTGTGCTGAAGGACATGGTGTGTACGGAGTGTGGTCCAGTGCTCAGCAGCAGGTCCTAGGACACACTCACAAGGGGCCACCATGGCTCCTGGCAGTTGTCCTCCCCACAGTGACATGTGGGCTTGGATCAGTTCCCTCAGAAGCGGCATTGGTGTGGCTGCCCCCTCCCTGCCTCCTGACCAGCCACGCTGAACACAGGGCCAAATGCGGAGCGAGCCAGGGAGTTGAGAGCCAGTGGCCAGGGAGGAGCCTGAGCTCAGTGCCGGCACTGGCCGCGAGGCCCCGTGCAGGAGCAGGCCGCAGTTTTTCTCCCTGTTTGGCCTCGGGTGACAGGCAAAGTGCCACATGCCTGTGACAAGTGGAGTGCCTTAAGATTCCTCCCCCCAAAAAGTGCAGGATGCCTGAGAAGAGGGTGTTAGAAGCTGGTGTGCCAGAAACAAAGTTCAAGCAGTGCCTGGGTGGTGGGCTGGGAGCAGCCAGGCCTCCCCGATAGCTCCGGCTTGGCTCCACTCGGGGGACCGGGAGCTGGACCAGCGCCTTTGTCTCATTTGAGAGTTTAAAAACTGCCCTCTCTTTTCTTTTAATGTCAGAGACATCATGGTTGGGAGGGTGAGTCACACAGCAAACAAACGAGACCATGGGGACTCTGGAGAGTCTGACATCCCTGACTGGGACCAGCTCCTACTTAAGGAGGGGCAGTGGGAGTGGGCACTGCCTGCCCAAGTCCCCCAGCTCCTGGGTCTGTCTTCCTTGTAGCTGGCCTTGCCCTTCCTGGGTACCCAAATGCACCCATGAGTATACCTCAGCAACCTGCCAAGCGGTGCCTCTTTTAACTCTCCTTAAGTCTAGTACGTGGACTTTCTCCAACGTCCACAAGACCCTGCCGTCTCTGTCCTGCCTCTGACAGCTTCAGGATCCTGCTGACAAGTTTGTACTGTTTTCTCTCTGCCTGTGGTGGTTAAGACACTTGGGGTCCTGGAACCTGAGGACAGGCAAGCACCCTGGGTGCTGATCCGGGGGCTGCATCTTGGAGCCTCCTGCTCCAGTCTGCCCCTTGCCAGGGAAGGCATCGATAACTGGTGGGAGCTTTCCTTCCCACTGGGACCAGACTTGGCCTGAGACCACACTGCACGGTGTTGCCCAGGCAGCAGTCATTGGGAGAACATACTTGTGAGACGACACGTGGGCCCATCCACCCTCCTGTGAGAGCTGAACGGTGCGGGTGGCGTCCTCTGCGACACAGGCAGAATCCCTGCTTCCCCAGCTCTCAACCCCTGCCCTGCACCCTGACTGAGTTGCTGCCTTGCCCCCGCAGACCTGGTGCTGTACTGCGAAGCCTTCCTCACCACCTACAGGACCTTCATCAGCCCCGAGGAGCTCATCAAGAAGCTGCAGTACCGATATCCTGCCCATCGTCACCACGCGGGGACGCCGGCCCTCGCCCCACGTGGCTGCACCAGCTTCATGGCCTCCCCTCCCGTCGCTTACCCGAAGGGCCAAGGGAGATGACATGGGTGCCAGAGCACGCGGGCTCACGGGAGGGGGGGGGGAACAAGGGCACGGCCTGCAGGGCATCAGGCAGGGCAGGCACCACGGGCAGGGCTTGAGGAAGGGAGACTGGGGCTGCCGCCCACCGCTGACCTCACAGTGGACAACTGCCCCGTCCACCAGATCTGCCTATGGGCTCACCGTTGGGAAATGTCACTCCCTACATTAGTGGCAAGAAGACCCCAGGGCATAAAGGACCTACTGTGGTTGCTTGTTGCCTCTTTCTCAAGCCTAGGCTGCCTGTCCCACCAGACTAGCCCACTGCTTCTTGGCCACCTCCAGCCTTGTAGCCTGTGACTGCCATCTGCTGGGCAGCTGCTTTCCCTCTGGGCAAGAAGTCCTGAGCCTCTGTTCCAGCGTCAGGGTCCCCTCCAGACCCCTCCCCTCACCCTGGCCCTGTGAGCCCCTGGTCCATCCAGACGGATGCGGGCACTTCCACTATGGAGTCTGGGTCCCTTCAGCCTCACGTTCCACTGCTCTGAGCACCTGCTGGCAGGCCTGGCTGGGGAAAGAGAGTTGCCCACTGGTCACACACGCAGCCGCCGCGTCGCAGGCATGGTCTCACCCAGCGGCAGGTGCAGTTCCTGCCCTGTGGCGCCACTGTGCCACTCCTGTCAGGCATTGAGGAAGCTGAGGCTCAGTGGGTCGGAGTGACTGTCCAGCATGGCGTGTGGGGGGAAGGTGCCAGGTTCTCAGCCCTGTCCCGCTCACCTGCAGGATGATCATGGAAGCCTGGCGGCACAGCCCTGCTGCGCCAGGCTGACGTCCGCCCTGAGTGCCCTGACGCCAGCCATGTGTCACAGACCGGAGGGGAGGGGAACACCACAGAGCAGCAGGAAGGCTCCAGGGGACCCTGAGGGAAGGATGAGTGCCGAGGGTCTGTGGGCCAAGGAGCAGGAACTGGCCCAGCCTGTCAGAGGTTGTAGCTCCCCAGAGTGTCCAAGCCACGGCAGGGGGGCCTCCGTGGGGTGGCAGCTCTTGGAGAGTGGTAGGGCCTGCATCTGCCTGGGGCCTGGAGTGGGTGTACTTGGTTGGGACCACCTGTGTCGACTCCAGGCTGGCACTGCAGCCCTCCCACATCCGGGCTCTCCCAGGAGCCTCTGGGTGAACCAGACAGGCAGGCCTGGGCGGTGCAGAGGCGGTGGCCGCTGGGAACCAGCCTTGGGGTTGAGGCCTGGGCCCAACTTTGCAGCACTGCCATTTTGCCTAAGTCCAAGCTTTGCTTCCGGTGCTGCTGCTTTAACGGGCAGTGGGGGCGTGTCTGCGTGGCACGTTTCCCTGCCATGCGTGCCATTTCTTTAACCTTTGCCACCTACGAGAAATTCTCTCCCTTCGCCGACACGTTCAAGAAGCGCGTCAGCAAGAACACGTTCTTCGTGCTGGTGCGGGTGGTGGATGAGCTCTGGTGAGTGCCTGCTCTCCGCCCTCAGGCCGTGGTGGCTCCCACGCCCTGGAGGCCGCTCCAGCCCTCCCAGCCCACCCACAGAGCACTGCCCACAGGCTCTGCATTTGGCTCCAGCCTGCTTCGCTGTGGCCCTCTGAAAGGATGGCCTGGTCCTCCTAGCACACAGTGAGCTGCTAGGTCCTGCCTGTTCTCACGGGCTCCATCCTGGACCCTCAGCAGAGACCCTTCCCACCTGTTACCATCCCTCCCTCCAGCATCTGAGGATCAACCCCTTGTAGGCTGTACTCTGAGCAATAGAGTCGGTCTGGGTGGGGGCTGGGGCTGGGGGCGGGGGCAGCCTCCTCCATGGGGGCATTTCCCCCATGATCTGGGGTCTGTGGTGAGCCCTGGCCATTTCCATGTTCAAGAAGTATGCCTTGGGCAGATCTCTTTCCTGGGCCTGCCGGGTTGGATGTAAACAAGACAGACAAAGACCCTGGCTTCAGCATCGATGTGCTACCGGGGAGATGGTCTCGGGCAGTGGCCACACATCCAGGGAGGGGTCGGGCACAGAAGGTGAGGGGTGTCCTGTCATCTGCTGCTTGGGTGAGCCCAAGCGCTCCTCTGCAGCAGGTTGGTGTGGGGTCTCTGCAGCACAGCCCCCACAAAGTCCCCACACAGTGCATGACCAGCGTCAGCGTGTGTTGAGTGACAGGCAGGAAAATGTTGTCAAGACCACTGCTCCAGAGCTGCAGAGGATGTGGGTGGCTGCCCTGAGATCCTTTCTCACTCTCTTCCCACGGGAGGCGCCAGCTACTGTGCCTTCAGGGTACATGGTGGGCTCTCGCGTGCCTGGCCTTCACCCTGTGCCCTTGGCCCGATAGCCTGGTAGAGCTGACAGAAGAGATCCTGAAGCTACTCATGGAACTAGTCTTCCGCCTAGTGTGCAGTGGGGAGCTCAGCCTGGCACGTGTGCTCCGGAAGAACATCCTAGACAAGGTGGACCAGAAGAGACTGCTCCGGTGCGCCAACTCCGACCAGCCCCTGGCAGCCCGGGGAGTTGCAGCCAGGTGAGCACTGACTTCTCCACCCCTCTGGAAGAGCTGTGTCCATGGCCACCTCTCTATTCCCCTTGCCTCAGCTCACATCCTGGTTCTGCCCAGGCCCTGTGTTGAGGTGCCTCGGGGACAGCCTCAGGGTGCCGAGTCGCTCCTAAGGAGGAGGTGGGGCCGTGGGCAGGCGGGGCTTAGCAGGGCAGGAGGTGAGTGGGTGTGCGCAGGCTGCTGTCAGCTTGGGGCTGTCTCCCACACTGACGTGCCATGCAGACCCTTCCTAAGACTGGAACCCAGGTCCTGGTCCTCTGCCGACCCTCTGCCCTAGCCCGAGGATGTGTCAGCTCCGGCACTGGCTGGTTGGCCAGCCCCTCCTTCGTGAGCATCAGCCCCCATTCCCGCAGCCACCTCTAATCACCGGCCATCTGGGAGGGGTGGCCAGAGGTGAGCAAGGCCTGAGGTGTCCGAGCTGCCCATGACCCCATGAGGGGAGCTCCGTCTCTGGATTCTGCAGGCTGCGGACAAGCTGCAGAGATGGGGCGGGCAGGCCTCCTGGGAAAACCTCAGGGCCTGCTTCCTTGGGATCCTGAGGGACACAAGGAGTGACTGCGGCCCATTGCCACCCTGCTCTCCTGCTGCGGAGCGAGGCTTGGACGGCTGCTCCCTCCCCAGCCCTGGTGCCTACAGTGCCTCCCTACAGTGTCCCCACATGACAGCGCTTCCTGCACCTCCGTCTTCCAGGCCAGGGACGCTGCACGACTTTCACAGTCACGAAATCGCGGAGCAGCTGACACTGCTGGATGCCGAACTCTTCTACAAAATAGAGGTAGGCGTTGGGGGAGCTGCTGCCAGTGTGTCCCTGAATAAGCACGCTCCGGTCACAGGAAAGCCAGAGGTCTCCAGTGCTGTCTGGTCTGTTTCCTCCTCTAGATTCCTGAGGTTTTACTCTGGGCAAAAGAACAGAATGAAGAGAAGAGCCCCAACTTGACCCAGTTCACAGAGCACTTCAACAACATGTCCTACTGGTAAGAAAGGCCAGGCATGCCACTCTGGCAGGGACAAAGAGCTTGCTGTCCTTCCTCCAGGCTCCTCTGGAGGCCCTGCAGGCACCAGGTGCAAACCATGGGGAGCCGAGGAGGCAGGGCCAGGCTGGTCGCCCACCTCCAGAGGCACCGAGGCTCTTCGGGGTAATACCTGCCCTCTCAGGGGCAGAAAGGGAGGGGGTGTTGTGTTTACTGCCCTGCGTGGTCATTATCACAGTCCCCCAGATGTGCCTGGTGCAGGTGCCCTTTTATAGGACAGAATTGGTGATATAGTGGGTGGCACCTCCTCCAAGTAGCCCTGGAAGCAGGCCCACGTGACCCACCAGAGGTGGAGGCTACCATAGGCCCCGAGGCACAGCCATGGCTGCTTTTGCTGCTGGTTTCAGTTCTCGCTTTAGCTTTTGTTGGGGCTGAGATGCTGACCGGTTCCCTCCCTTGTGGCTAGCAAAAGTGATCTGCTAACTGGGGTTTGGCTGGACGCCCTGGGCCAGTCCCGAGGCCCCAGGGGCTCAGGTCAGCACAAGCCAGGAAAATGTACTGGTGCCCCAGGTCCACTACAGGAGCTGAACTCCCTGTTCTGTGTCTCGGGGTATCTCGCATCTACCCCTGGTCACCCTGAGCCACTGGAGGCCTGGTTCATGACAGACACTGTCTGTCTCCACTGGTCTACCAGGACCCACAGGAGACCCGTCTCAGCTCAGCTGTGCTACTCTGTCCGTTGCTCCCACAGGGTTCGGTCCATAATCATGTTACAGGAAAAGGCCCAGGACAGGGAGCGGCTGCTCTTAAAGTTCATCAAGATCATGAAGGTAACGGTGACAGGGCCTCACAGCCCCTTTCAGGCTGCTGGCCCCGTACCCACCCTCACAGGCCACATCTCTCCACAGCACCTGCGGAAGCTAAATAACTTCAACTCCTACTTGGCCATCCTCTCAGCACTGGACTCAGCACCCATCCGCAGGCTGGAGTGGCAGAAGCAGACCTCAGAGGTGGGTGGGCAGGAAGCCTTTCGGTGGGTAGGCCAGGCTCAGTCCTGCTCTGCTACCAGCCCGTGGCTAGGCAGCTGCCTTCCCCACCTGTCTCCTGTCTCTGGTCTCTGGCCACTGGTTCCTGGGCTTCGTGGTTGACACCGAGCTTTCCTGTCCTGCCTGCCTGCAAGCCTGTACCTGGTCCCAGCTTCTGGAGGGGTTCTGGGTGGGTCACACCCACAGGGCCAGTGCTAGAGGGAAAAGGCAAGCTGTTGCTGGCACTGGGCAGGCTCCACACACCCCAAGGGGCATTTCTCACAAAATGGCCGTGGACCTCGCCTCCCCACAGCCCTAGATGTGGCTTCTCTTCGTGTCGCGGGACCTTACCTCAGCCCAGCACTGGCTCACCCACTCTCATCCTGCACAGGGCCTGGCCGAGTACTGCACTCTGATCGACAGCTCGTCCTCCTTCCGTGCCTACCGGGCCGCCCTCTCAGAGGTGGAGCCCCCCTGCATCCCGTACCTGTGAGTGCTGGCCTCCCCCTCAGCCCGTCAGGGCCTGCATCTTCTCTTCTGGGTGAAGACACTGGGCCCCCTGAGAAGTTAGGGCTCAGACAGCTCTGTTGTCCCTGTTTCACCATGAACTTTTAAAGTAGGGCATGCCTCTTGAGCCACAGCTGCCACAGAAGGGAAAGGTCAGTGACAAGTGTCAGCTCCCACACCCCCACACACCCTCTTCCCAGCAGGGGGCCCTTGCACCTTCCAGGAGCCTTGAGCCTGTTAGGCCAGCCCAAGGGTCAGTCACCCCAGGAACCTGGGAACACTCGGTGTCAAGTTGAGGAAGCTTCTTCCAAGCCTGGCCATGGGATAGTAAATCTGTGTCGTAGGAGAGGGAGGTGGACTCAGAGCTACACAGGCCTCTGTCACAGGACTCCTCTGGCCTCTCATGTCCTGGAGGACGTTAGGAAGGGAGAGACCCAGCAGCGTCCCAGGCCCAGGCGAGGGAAGGAGCATCCTGGGGCCTTTGCCCCCAGAGAGACAGAGCTTGCAGCCAGGACCTTCTCCCTGCGCCTGGCCCTCCCGCCCTCACCCAGCACCCACACACGTACCCACAAGCACACAGGCCTGGGTCCTCTGGCTGAGCTCTCTATGGATAGAGGAACTGCCTTCATCTTCCTCCTTCTCTTGACAAGTACCTATTACACCTGTTACATGCCCTCAGTCTTGGTCTGGTTTGGTTTATTGTTCATTGAATGACCTCACATTGGCAACCCACAACTGTGCCCACACACAGGCCTGGGCACAGTGCCCAGGCTCCCCTGCACATGAGCCAGCTCCTGAGGCTCCTGCGAGTGGTCGTAGGTCCAGAGTTCACCAGGCAGGAGCTCACACTGGAGGGAACAAACCCCAGACCTGTTCTTCAGTGTGCCCTGGGCTGGCAGGTACTTGGCATGGCTGGGGCTATTTGTCCCAAACTGGCTGGTCCTGGCTGTGCAGCCTGCTTACAGCCAGCCAGCTGCTTTCTGAGCCAGTCTCTAGCACCTAACAGCTTCTCCATGTGTCCCCCAGGGGTCTGATCCTGCAGGACTTGACCTTTGTCCACCTGGGGAACCCAGACTACATCGACGGCAAAGTGAACTTTTCCAAACGGTGGCAGCAGTTCAACATCCTGGACAGTATGCGGTGCTTCCAGCAGGCGTGAGTGCTATGACCTGTGGGACTGCGGGAACAGCCCAGGCCCTGGACAGAGGACCTCGCCCAGGGAACCCGGGAGCCTCCGTCTTTTGAGTGGGGATACCATGCCCAGCCCTTCAGGTCTCATCAGTACAGCATGGGAAAGTCCCGTGAAGGGCCCGGCTCCACCGCATGCCCTGGGCCTGGACCGGGCAGCAGTAGCCAGCTGTCTTCCTGTAACTGGGAAGCTGGTGCCCACCTTGCTTTGCAGAGGAGGCTGGCACACTCTGCCAGCCTGACTCCAGGGCAGCAGAACCCACCTGGGGCACCCATAGGGAGCCCAACCAGGGACGTTGCCTGGGGGCCGAGAGCAGAGCCTCAGCCCTAGTGGAGTCTCTAGTGCTGGCATCCTCTGTCATGTTGGGTGGCAGTAGCCCCTGCCATTTCAGCCTCTGCCAGGACACTGGGGTGACCAGAGGTTACGGCCATCGGGCTCTTCTGCCCACCCCTGCTCCTGACTGCCTCCCCTTCCCTCACCAGGCATTATGACATCCGGAGAAACGACGACATTATAAACTTCTTCAATGACTTCAGTGACCACTTGGCCGAGGAGGCCCTATGGGAACTCTCTTTGAAAATTAAGCCCAGGAACATAACAAGGAGGAAAACAGACCGGGAGGAGAAGACCTAGGAGCGGTGCGGTGGGCGAGGGGAATGCTCAGGGGCCTCTAGCCTGAGGACCTGGGCCTGCCAGGTGGGCTTCAGCGCCCCAGCCTCAGAGCCTGGCTGGCTGGGCCCGGCAGAGCCCGGAGCCTGCCTGCAGCTTCCTGCCTCCTCCCTGCCGGCACAGCCCCAGGGTCCGCGTGTGGAGCCAGCAAGGGTCTCAGTGGGGCTTTTGGCTCTGTGAACCCAAGGTCTCCCACTGGGCTTTGTTCTCGATTTCACTTCCACATCCCCCTCCCCCGGACCCCTCCAGCCTGGGACAGCACCGAGATGTCAGCAGCAGACCTCATCCCACCCAGGGCCAGGACCCTGAATCTCCTGAAGTGGCAGAGTGGAGGCGGAGGATGCTCTGGGGGACTGCCCTCCAGGACACCTGGAGAGGGGACAGAAGGCCAGGGGCAGGCACCTCTTACTTTCCATCCCCTGGATTTTAAACAGGAGGATGGAGTGTATGGGACCTGGCCCAGGAGGTATGGCAGGTGGCCTTCAGCAGCCCTGGCGCTAGTGCCCTGTGCTGGGACGACCCCAGGCCTGTCCTGCTGTGCGTGCTCTGCAGGGCTGCCCTGCTGGACCGCAGCAGAGTGCTGTCGGCCACCTGTTTCCCCTTCAGCTCCCCCACCACAGGCCCCCAGGCTCTGGGGAGCAGGGGGCACTTGGTCATCACAGAGACGCGTGGTGCTGAGCAGGGAGCATGGCAGAGCTGAGCCAGTCAGGGAGGACCTGGGGGGCGGGCAGCCCCTCCTCCGCACTTGCTGAGTGCCTTAACTCCAGCTCCCATCCCTCCCTGTCCCATGGGCTTCCCTCCTACCTTGTCCCTCCGGGAGGCCAGCAGGCTCCTTGCACAGTGCTCCCTGGAGTGCCGGCGGGGCAAGGCCTGCTGCGGAGATGTCTGGAGGCTGCCCAGCAAAGTGTCCCCAGGCAGCTGCCCACCCCTTGTTGGCCCCTCACTGCTGAGGTCGACAATCCAGGCAAGGCTCCCAGGGCCCGGCAAGCAGGGTGCCAGCGGGAACCCGTGTGCCCCCGCCGCGCCCTGTTCCACATGACGCGCGCTCACTCCTGCTGAGAGGGTGGAAGGAGTGCCGTCCGGGCGGGCCTCCCAGCCCAGTGTGAGCAGAGGGCAGGTGGCAGAGCGGGGGTGGGTGGCGCGGCCCTACACAGCTGTGCCGCTTCTGCCCTCGGGGGCTTTAGCAGCTTCTATCAAGAAGAAATCTGGGCTGTTCTTCTCCTTCGTGTTGATTTGTCCTGTAAATAGAGGGAGGAGCCTGTGAGGTGCACGCAGGCGCCCTCTCTGGCAGCAGCCCTGCGGGCGGCGGAACCTGTCACTTTATTATTTAAGGAGTGTGTGTGTGGAGTCGGTTCCTGAGCAGTGCAGGGTGGGTTGGGCTTGGTCTGTCCCCTCTTGGGTAAGTCCTTTCATTTCAGTCTTTGCCTTTTGCTTCCCACCCTCTGCCCGCCCCGAGTGCGCACGGGGCCCTGGGGTGTGCGAGCTAGGATTCCCTGCCGTTGAGTCCCAGCTGCCTCCTGTGGCACAGGCCACTGCCAGTGCTGTTGCAGCCCCAGCCGCAGCCTGCCCTGCCTGGAGGACGGCTTCCTGTCTGCGTGGGGCCATCCACTTGTCCTGGGGGAGCCACGTCCTCAACTCAGAACAGACCTGCTGCCCATCCCCAGAGTGCCCAGGCCCTCCCTTGCACTCCCTGCAGAAGTGCCCAGGACATGGGGCAGACAGCACCAGGGGACAGGGCGGCACCTCCCAGACGCCTGGGGAAGACAGTGTGGTGCGATGTGTGTGGCTTGCTGGGTGCCAGGCTTCCCGCCCTCCTGCCTCTGACTGTGGTCACACCCCAGCACTCAGGGCCTTGGCCTGGCTGCTGGCTATTTCTTGGGGGGCCAGGGGGAGTCGTGGGAATCCATCTTCACAGAAGGACACAGCATGGTGAATGGTTGGGTTCCCTGCAGGTGGCTGCAGCCAGGGAGAGGCAGACCCACGTCACGGCGGCCTGAGCCCTGACTCAGGTCTCCCACCTGGCTGCCCAGACCTCCCTGATGTTACGTTGTAATATACAGCCCCCAGCTAACCCTTCTGACGTGGCATCTTCCCGCAGACATTTCAAATGTGTAACTTTTATATGAAAGAAAAATAAACAGACGAAAGCCATCTGAGGACCCCTGCACAAATGCCGCACAAGCACCAGGTGGCCTTGGGCACCCCCTGCCTCTCTGCGGCCTTTGCCTGCTGGCAGGGTCCTGAGGGGACTCAGGGCTTAGGTTGGTGGTCTCAGTGCCCAGACCTGCTGAGTGGAGTGAATGTCACCAGCACCCGCTCCTTTCCAGAACTCTCTGGGGTCTTTGCCCAAGAGCTCTCCCACCCCACCCCAGGTCCTATGCAGAGGGACTTTCTAGGGCGGAGTTCAGGGGCACGAGTGCCCTAGAGCTGTCTGGACAGTGCCTTCTGCAGGCCTCTGTCCCCAGTGCACAGGCAGCCACGCCAGAGGCAACACAGCCCTGCACCTGCAGGGGACTGACCAAGGAGCCCAGGGGTTCTAGGTGCCCTCTGCCCAGGTTGGACTGTGTCTCCCCCACAGAATGAGGACATCCACCAGAGGGACCCCTTCTAGAGCCGGGGTGTGGCTCAGTGGAAGAGCTCAGTGTGTGGGAGGCCCTGGGTTCCATGCCAGCACCACCAAGACAAAAGGAAAATCATCATCTCCCTTTCTTTACTACCCTCCAGAGCCACCCCACACGCTGGCCACCCACCCACCCGGCCCCACCCCCAGCACCTTACGCATTGAGACCAGGCACCTGGGTGGCAGCGTGCAGGCTGGCAGGAGGCTGCGGGAGCCCTCTGGCACTCCCCAGGGCCCGTCTCAGCTCTGACCCCACAGGTGGCCTGAAGGCCCAGGGAAGAGGAGGGCATCCCCAAGAGCCACCTTGGGCCACCTGTCAGTCCCTTCTCAGCACCTCTCAGCTTGTCTTGTAACTGGAAAATGGACAGGCACAGGGACACTGCTGCAGAGCTTCTGAAGTCACCGCGGCCCCAGTCGGCCACGCCTGGCACTCCCCCCAAGCCGAGGAGGGGGATGTTCCCTCATGCACCAGACCGCACACGCTGCCTATCTGTTACCTCTGCTTCCCAGCCCCTTTCCTGGATCTGAGGGCCACAGGCATGTGTCACCCTGGGCTGGGTACTTAGCCTAGGGCTGCAGCCCAGGTGGAGCCCGGCTCAGGCCCACGCTGCACTCTACAGAATGAAGAGCGGACAGCTGCCCACGGAGCCACGGGTGTGGGGTCGTGGCCTCAGAGCATGGCCCCCGCTCTCCAAATGCACCTGGGAACAGAACAAAGGACGAATCCGCACACAGGCGCACCCCTGAGCAGTCCACCAACCACATCCGCTCGGGAGAGAACCGTGCCTGTGCCGAACGTTACAGAATGGTCCCCAGATACTGAGGCATTTTAAGTGATCTAGAGACGGTGGGACAGCCACGAGAGGGCTGCAAGTACTAGGCCACTTTATACAAGGGACTTGAGCCTCCGAGGCCTGCAGTGCCCCCAGTTCCTGGACCTGTCCCCTTGGAACAGAGGCCAACTGATTGCCTCAGCAGAGGCCAGCCTTCACTAAAATGTGACACACAGGGCTGGGATGGAGCTCAGGGGCAGTGATGGCCTAGCTACACAAGGCCTGGGTAGAAAAAAAAATTTTAAAACAGCATTCATAAACAGCATTTGTAAAATAAAAACTAACCAACTAGGAATTCCAAGCCTCCCTAAATCTGATAAAGGCTACCTTCCAAGATCCTTCGCAAGCATCACTCTTAATGGTAAAATATTCCAAGTGTCTCCTTTAAACCCGAACCCCACAGGACGCCCCACCAGCACCTTGCCCACTGTGGTGCAGGAGATCCTGGCTAGTGTCAGAAAGGAAAAGTAGCCAAGCCCTTGAAGGTGTCCAGCTGTACACTCGAAAACTCAGCACAGCCCTGTGTGCAGCCGACATACAGAAATGCCACCCTAGAGGACCTCATGCATGCTAGCTGTGCAACTCTGGAGTCCTCGGATTTAACCCAACAAAAGCCACGTGAGCCCTTATAGAAAAATAAGCCTTGCTGGTCACAGTGGCCCATGCCTATGATCCCAGTCACTCTGGAGGCTGAGGCAGGAGGATTTCAAGTTCAAAGCCTGAATCAGCAACTTAGCAAGGCCCTAAGCAACTCAGTGAGACCCTGTCTCTAAATAAAATTTTAAAAGGGCTGGGGATGTGGTTCAGTGGTTAAGCCTCCCTGGGTTCAATCCCCACTATCAAAAAAAAGCTCACCTTGCTTGGGTCTGAGACTTGGAGGAGGTACCGTGGCCCTGGCGGGTGCAAGCCAGCTCCCAGTCACCTAGAGCCTCCTTAGAGTCTGATGACTAATGCCCCAGGCACTCACTGGAGGAGACTGACATCTTCCTAGGCCTCAAGGTATGTAATTTTCCACACACAGTGAAAACAACCAGGCGCAGGTAGGGGGGTGGGTTCGGGGGAGACACAAGAAGCAAGGATCTAAAACAGCGGAAACAACTGGTAGAACCAGAAGGCTCTGGAGCTACCACCTGCAGACAAGGAGGCACAGTGCTTGCCATGCTCCAGGAATAAGACTGAGAATCATGGCAAATAAACAGGACAAGTGGGAGTTCCAAACAGAAACATCAACTAAAGTCAGTCACAGTGGCCTTGCCTGTCATCCCAGGACTTGGGAGGCTGAGGCAGGAGGATCAAAAGTTTGAGGCTAGCCTCAGCAAATAAGAAAGGCCCTAAGCAATTTAGTGAAAACCTGTCTCAAAATAAAAAATAAAAGGGGCTAGGGGATGAGGCTCAGTGGTTAAACACCCCTGGGTGCAATCCCCAGTACACACACAAAAAGTGTATAATTGCCAGGCTAATAAAGGAGAAGAAGTGGACTAATAAAAATAATCAAATAGAAGGCAAGAAAGGCAAGCAAAAGAAGTGGGGGGGAAGCAAATAGTGAGATGGTAGTTCAACCCCCCGACACAAAATCGCTGCTCAATAAATTCTCCATTTGAAAGACAGGCTGTCCAACTGCATTTTTTAAAAATCCAATCAGCCATTAACAAAATGTATCTGTCTACAATTAAAGGTACAGAAAGGTTGAAAGTAAAGTCCCAGAAAAAGATGTATTATGCCCACCTCACCAAAAATATGGTTAGCATAGCTACATTAATATCAGAAGAAGTAGACTGAGGTAAAAACATTACTAGAGTTACAAGGGGGCACCATGTAAAGACAGGAATCATCCTCAGCAGGATCAACAAGGCCTGAATTTTTATGTATCTACTTAAGTGCGACGAGGCCTTGATTATCCCCAGCAAGAGCTAACGGATCACAAGGAGCAATGGGTGAATCGAACCAGCAGCAGTCTCAACACGCCTCTCATAAACACTGATGGAAGCCCATCTCACATGCTTCCCTCTAAAGAGGGAAAAAGGAGAGTCTCACTTCTTGTGATGAGACCAAGATAGCCCTGGTACCAGACTCACAAGGGAGACCCCAGGCCAGTTTCCCTGTCACACTAGCAAGGATCCAAACACCACGAGCTAACTGGGTGGGCGACCCAGGAAGGAGCCCCGTCATGAGCCGTTTCTCCCTCAAATGGAAGGTCATTCTAACCCCTGAACATAAGTCACCACTCCAACGGGATAGATCTGATCGTGTTCTCGGAAGATACATGACAGTTATTTAACAGAATTCAATGTCCATACGTGATTAAAAAAAAAAAAAAAAAAAAAAAAAACTTGGAAATCTAGGAATAGAAGAGCACCTCCTTAATCTGGAAAAAAAAAAAATCTTACAAAGGTAAATGCTGAGAGCCTTTTGAGACTGGGAGGAAGACAAGTCTGCTCACAGTCAGCACCCCTGTTCTGCATTGTACTGGGAATACTAGCCAGTGCAATAAGGCAAGAAAAACAAACAGGATGCAAGAATTGGAAAGGGAGACAAAAAGCTCATTCTATGTCTCATTTTATATAGTTGATAGTACTGTGTGAGCAGAAGACACAAGGGATTTTCAGGTAACTTATCCAAAGTAAGAAATGAACTTGAAAAGGTTGGTGGTGCTAAATTGATAGTCAAAAATCAAATTTATTTCTGTAGAGTAGCAAGCAACCAAATAAAAGAAATGAAAGGAGAGAGGAAAATACAAAGAGCAATGGGTGAATCGAACCAGCAGCAGTCTCAACAATAAAATAAAAGAAGGGAGGGAGGAAAGAAGAAAGAAAGGATTATATTTATAACAGCATCAAAAAGTCAAATACCTGGGGACACTAATGAAACATACTGTATTTCCACATCAAAAACTAAAAACTATATGGAAAGAAATGCTTTTAAAGACCTAAATAAGATAACTCAGCATTTTTATTAGAAAACTGCATTGTAAATATGTCAGTTATCCCCCAATTAATCCATAGATGTAAAGCAATTACAGCCAAAATCCCAACTCTGTGTGTGTGTGTTTGTGTGTGTGTGCGTGTGAGAAAGAGAGAGAGAGAGAGAGAGAACTGACAAATCTAAAATGTATCATAGAGGCCTAGGGGTATAACTCAGTGATAGAGCGCTTGACTATTATGCATAAGACCCTGGGTTAAATTGGAAGGAAGGGAGGGAGGGAGGGAGAGAAGAAACCTACCTCATTATAGATCCAAATGAGTGCAAATAGCCAAGCCAGACACGGAGGCACATGTCTGTAGTCCCAGCTACTGAAAAGGCTGAGGCAGGAGGATTGCAAGTTCGAAGCCAGCCTCAGCATCTTAACAAGGTTCTAAGCAACTCAGTGAGACCCTGTCTCTAAATAAAAAATAAAAAGGGGTGGCTCAGTGGTTGGGTGCCCCTGGGTTCAATCCCAGGTACCAATAAAAAAATAAATAAAAAGTGAAAAGGGAAGCTACCACGTGAGAAAGGGTACTTGCAGTCCTGTGTCCCGAACACAGAGAACTCCCAACGCTGGCAGGGAGAGGAGAACAGGCACTTCACAGAAGAAGGTGTCCGAATGACAGATAAACACAGAGGCTCCGCTGATTTAGTCATCAGAGCAATGCAAAGTAAACCCACTGAGATGCCAGGACCCTCTGGGAGAGTCAAAGGTAGGCGACTGCAGAGCCCAGCGGGAGGGGAGCACGTGGAGCCAGTGGGACCCATCCTCTGCTCGGGACGCAGATGGACAGGACCACTAGAATACAGCTCAGCAACATCTCGTGGGGTCCAGATGTTAATATGTCCACGACCTAAGCTCGGAAAAGCCTTTTTGTTTTTTAACCACTATGGGCCCAACCCCCTCTGGGTCCCTTGAGGGGGATTCTAGGACCAACGTTTCCAGGTCTGGAATCAGGAGGCACCCTAACTCAACCAGAGTTACTTTCAACCTTTCAGATTTTCCCTAGCCACCTCTTCTTCGTGACATTTTTGGGTGGTTGGTAGCTATGCTACTGATAAAAATGTGTCCCCCACAAAGGACTGCAAGCTCAGGTGAGCAGACCCTTCTCCACTACTGGGAATCCCAAACTGCAATTCCTGGGTCGAAAGCCGGGCACATTTTTTTTCCTGCTGTTTTTAAATCACACAATGCACAAATGAATGTGCCCTATTCTAAAACTCAGCAGTATATTGCACAAGCCCTCCTAGGTGGTCCCGCCATAAAAGCAGCCAGGGTCAGCAGTTTGGAATTGGATCCTCAGATCCCATTCCTGCACTTAGACGAATGTGTATTGGCATGTTTCACACACACACACACACACACACACACACAACCAATAGTAATAATCCATTAAAAGTATGAAACTTTTCCTGAGGCAGGAGGACAGCAAGTTTGAGGTTAGCCTAGCAACTTTTTGGGAACCTGTCTCAAATTTTAAGAAAGGGCTGGGGATGTAGCTCGGAGGTAGAGCACTAGAGCACTTGCCTGGCACAGACGAGGCCCTGGGTTCTGTGCCGAGCACCACACACACACACACACACACACACACACACACACACACAGTGGAAAGATTTTAAATTCCACTCACATTCTAATTTTAAATGTTTGTTATTAACAGACACCACGAGTCTCTTTTCCATCAAGTTCATGGCAGCACGCGCCCATGCCCATCGGTAACAGGTGTGAGGGTCCGCGGTCCCTCGGACTCCGGGGGTATTCAGTCTCTGTTTTTCCCATCTACCGCGCACTGATCAGCTCCCTGCCGTGCACCTGTACTTCCTGACACACAGGCCTCCCATCTTCGTCTTTCCCTTTATGGTTTTCCAGATCTTAGAGTTTCCTACGCTCGCTCTTTTGAGATGGCCTTGCCCTGCTTGCTGCCCAGGCTAGTCTTAGACTCGGGCACAGTGGCCCTCCCCTCTGGTCAGCGAGAAGCCCATCCTCTCCTACTGCTCTTGGACTTCTCGACACTTAGCCCCTACATCCAGCTTGGATTGTCTGCACACGATATGAGGACAGCCATTATTTCTTCCAACCAAACAGCCAACTCTGCCTATTAGAATTTAAATGCCATTTCAATCAGGTTCCACATCTACTTGGAATGTTTTCTAGATTCTCCACTGATTTATCTCTGTGGCAATGTCTTTTCTGTTTGATTACTGTAGCTTTATGGAAGTTTTAATATCTGGTGGAAAAAACCCTCTTGAACTTTTAAAAAATAATGAGCAAATATTGCATGTTTTTCTTCCATGTTGATTTTTGTATTTTTAATGAGTCTGTTTGAGTTGCTCTTTTTTGTGGTGCTGGGGATCTACCCCGGGACCTTTGCACAGGCACAACAGCCCTCTCCCACTGAGTCATCCCCCATCCCCCAGCCCAGTCTGTCACGTTGTTTAAAGCATAGTTTTCTGATCAGAATTGCATTAACTCTATTTAATAAACATTTTTATGATGTTACAGCTTCTTATCCTAGCCTTTTTTTTTTAATCTTTTGGCAATTTTAATAATCAGATCCCAGATCTTTTTTGTTAAATTTATCCTAAATTATCACTATCATGAGTGGACCTTTATTTTATTAATTTATTTATTGGTACCAGGAATTGAACCCAGGGGTGCTCAATCACTGAGCCCTTTTGATTTTTTATTTTGAGACAGAGTCTCTCTCCCTAAATTGCTTAGGGCCTGGCTAAATTGCTGAGGCTGACCTTGAATTTGCAATCCTCCTGCCTCAGCCTCCGGAGCCCCTAGGATTACAGGCAGCCTAAATGTCCACTTCTAACTGGTTGTTACTATTGTCTTTAGCACCTTACTTTGTATCCTGCCACTTCGCTGAGCTCCAGTACCAGCTGTTCTTCCGTGGACTCCTGGATGCTCTAGTAGGGAATCCTTTCTTTAGTTTTCATGCATGGTTCACTTTTCCATTAGCTGGAGTGTGGTTGCCTGGCAGAGTCACTAGAGGGCGCCGCACCGCAGCCCTGACTTTCCTCCTGGTGCCAGTTTCCCATCTCCCACTTGAGTTCCCGCCCCGGCCAGGGTGCCAGCAGAAAGGCAGAATTCCAGGCTCTGCCTACTGAACCAGAATCTGCACTTTAATGAGACCCCAAGGGGTTCAAAGCACTTTCGAATTCACCGAGCAGTGGTCAGGATGATTTTCCCATTCCGGCTGGAGCGTCCTGAGGACAGCTGTGGCTGCCGGATCTATAAAGTACTTTTTCCGCATCCATCTAAAAAACAAGGTTTCCTCCTTCCTCCTCCTTTTTGTGGCCATCATGCATTTGGGGGCTCAACTTCCTACTTCTGCACCAGCCCTGTGTCCCAGGACATGAGGCCACCCCATAATCTCCAAACTGCTCATTGCTTACTTCCTCGTTCCTCCTCTCCAGCGTGGAGGGGGGGACAGGCTGGACTGGGCTGGGCCCTTCTGCCTCAGCTCCTGGTGGCTGCTCAGAAAGCACCTGATTCCATCTGCGTCTCTTAGGGTTCAGCCAGGACACACCTCCTTGGATTTGGATCCTGGCACCAGACACAAGAGCACCTGTGTGCAGGTCTACAGGCTGCCTGCCCAGGGGTGGCAGGGTGGTCTGAGAAGGATCCCAATCATGGTAGTGCTCCCCATGTGGGGACCCAGTCAAGCCCCAGTCGTTGGGCAATAAAGGTGAAGAGAGGAGCAGAAAGCTCAGATGGGTGAGGCGGACGCTGAGACCCGCAGGGAGGTGGAGCGCAGTGCCCTAGCTCCCTGGAGCTGCTCAGGCCCTCGCTGGAGCCATCTGTGTGCCAACAGGGTCCCAGAGAGGGGCAGGGCAGGGAGCCCAAGCCCAGCTGTGGACAGAGGTCACTGCCTGCCCTGGGAGGGAGCCAGGGCAACATGACGCTCTGCACAGGGCGTCCTTTTTGTTGACTGAGCCTAGTAGCTTTGATTTCTGGGCATGGGCTCAGCATGACGGCCCCTGTCTCCTGGCATGGTGCAGGGGTGTGGGAACAACCAGCCACGGGGGGCTCTTCTCCACTCTCCCCAGGGAGAGTCCACACTGGCAGCTCCATCACCCAGCTGGGATGGAGATGGGGGTGGCTGGAGGTGGCAGCGTCCTTCTAGATGGCTCTGAAGACAGCGCTGGTCCCTCTGACGGTCTCCCAGGGACAGAGGTGAGGCAAGAGTGCCAGGGGACGCCAGGGAAACAGGCTCGGGCAGCCCCCGCTCCAGGGTGGGTCTGGGCTCTGAGGCCACCTCAGGGTAGGACACCACCTGGGCCTCAGCGGGCATTGGTGAGGGCTGAGGCCCAGCCAGCCTCTCAGGGCTGCAAAGACCACAGGCGGGAGCAGCGCCACAGCAGCGGTGCCGCCAGGCCGCTTCTCCCTGGGACTCCTGGCATCCCTGCAGGAGCCGTGGCCTCAGGGCAGGTAGAGGGCCACCACGACATAGATGACCCAGCTGGTGGACACGAAGACCCCGAAGAGCAGGCTGAAGAGGACGAGCCAGCGGGCCTTCCGTGAGGCCTCCTCGGCCTGCGCCAGGTCGCCCCTGCCCAGGGCTGCGCGGGTCTGCAAGACACGGGCCGCGAGGGTGAGCAAGCCCAGCCCCACCCTCGAACGCACACCCAGGAGGTCGGGACCCACCAGGCCCACAGCTCACAGGGGGACAGGTGGGGCAGAGACAGCCTCGTCACTGCCACCCGGGACAGCCTTCAGCCTCATCAGCCTCATCGCCCGCAACCTCACAGTGACCCGGGGGTGGGATCCTCACGCACCACTGTGCAGACGAGGAAAGGCCCCGAGTGGTGGGGTGACCGCCAGGCCCACACAGCCAGGCGCAGGGCCAGGAGTCACCGCAGGCAGGTGCTCCAGGGTCCCTGGACTGTGCTGAGCTGCCCTCTCCCTTCAGTCCTGCCTTGCTGATGACTGGGGACCAGACCAGCAGAGCAAGGCCAGGCCTGTGACCAGGTCAGCCTGGAGCACGGGCCCCCAGGGGCCTGTCTCTGTTGGAATGCGGTGGCGTTGGTGTCTGCCTCTGCAGAGCATACGGTCAACACTGTCCGCAGGAAGGAGGGAAGCCAGTGAGATGGAGGGTGGACAGGGGAGATGATGAACAGGGCAGAGGACAGAGGGAGGAGGAGGATGGCTGGGGGAATGAGGGCTAGAGACACGGTGGCCAGCAGGTCAGGGGACAGAAGAACAGAGGGTGTGTGGATGGACTGATGGTGGATGAATGGATGGGAGTCACTGGTAAACGGAAGGATGGATGGACGTTAGCAGGATGGTGGGTGGATGGAAGGATGGGGAGGTGGATAAACTGAGCAGCTAGACGGAAGGGAAGCTGGAGGTGGATGGAAGTCCACTACTGGGGCGGGCAGCACCTTGGGCCTTATCAGTCATTCACACCTTCAATGTGATTTTTACTTTTTGTCTTGAGATAGGGTCTTGCCACGTGCTGAAACGGGCCTCAAACTTGCGATCTTCTTCCCTCAGCCTCCCAAGCTGTTGGGATGACAGGCGTCTGCCGCCAGGCCTGGCTTGTGAATTGTTTTAGTAGAATCTTCCAGAGTAGATCTTGAGTGGTGGGGGACCCAGGCAGCAGAGGGGAGGAGGGACCCACACAAGAAGACAACAGGGCAGGGACTTCCCAACCCCCACCCCTCCTGAGACACACCAGAGACCCTGTTGCTGGGAGGGGCTGTGCCCACCCCCACCTACCTCGTGGGAATACACAATGGCGATCAGCCCAGTGAGAAGGCAGCAGAAGAGGGTCACCAGCACGGACTCCATCATGTAGTCCTTGGGCAGGGGCCGGTGCTCCACAGAGGAGAGGGCTGGCACACCGGCCAGCGGGCTGTGGTACTGTGGAAGCAGAGCCACAGAGGTAAGGGAGGCCACGAACCTCCAGACAGGTCCCCAGCCTCTCCCAGCCTCAGAGGGCGCTGAGGCTGCCCTCTGCCCTCTCCTTCCGGCACCCCCTGGTCACTCAGCCCAGGGAGTCCTTTCAGTCCCACCCTTCACACACCGCGGGATCCAGGGTGTGGCCACCACCGCACTCCACCCCAGCTCTCCGGCCTCCAGCTCTCCGGCCTCCTTTTGTAAGGAAATCTGAGGGGCCACCTCCTGCAGCCCAGACCCCTGGGCCTGCTGCGGAGCCTGCTTTCTTCCCGTCCCTCCCGCCGGGCCGGGCCAGCCCATGCCCCCCAGAAGCCACCAGGCTCGGCCTCCACGTCCCTTCTCCAGGCTCCTATTCACCCCTCAGAGCCCAGCCCATCGGCCCCCCTCGGGAAGCTCCGGCGGGCCTGGCGCGGGCCCCAGCCTGGCCGGGTCACGGGGCGGCGGGTGGCTGCGCACGGAAGGCGCGGCGGCTCACCGCGGGGAAGGGGAAGGCGGCGGCGGGCGGCGCGAAGAGCGGGCCGGGCGGCGGGTAGAGCGCGGCGGGCGCGGGCTGGAGCAGCACGGGCACCTGCGGGAAGGGCGGGCAGAGCGGCGGCGCGGCCTTGGGCTCGGGCGGCGCGTAGGGCGGGGGCTCGGCCTCGAAGCCGATGCGCGCCGCGCCGCCCACCGCCCTGGGTCCCGGGCCGGCCGGGCGCTCGGCCTGCGCGGGGGCGGCGGGCGCCACCTGGGCGTCCCCGGGGCCCGGCCGGCTCCCCGCCGCCGCCGCCGCCGCGCCCTCGCCCGGCCCGCCGTCCTCGGCCAGCAGCTGCGGGCGGCGCGGGAGCTGCGGGAGCGCGGGGCGCTCGGGGGGCGCGGGGCTCCGGGGCTCCTCCGGAGCTGCGGGGGGCGCGGGACCCCGCGGGTCCTCCGGGGCTGCGGCGCTGTCGCCCCCTTTCGCGTCGCGACCTGGAAAGAAATGAGGCTGTGAGCCGCAGGAGGCCGCCGAGCCACGTGGGACTCTGCCCCCTCACGCCCCCAAACGCAGGCCCTCCGGGACGAAGCCGTGGAGGTGCCAAGTGCTCAGTGCTCCCTGGCCGGGTCTCGACCCCACGGGCAAGGAGCCCCTGGGCCGTGTCCCAGCTGCCAGGGTCAGCCAGGGCCTCTGCTCCCCGGACACCCACGTCCCCTCTGCGCACCACCTGTGGAACCTGGGCTTGGCCACGTGGCGCACGGTCAGTGGCACACAGCTTACAATCAGGACTTTTAACCCGTGTCTCTAGATGACGGGAGGGATGGGACCTTGGTAGTAGAGCGTCCAGATGATGAAAACCTTCTGGAGACGGATGGGGATGGCCGCACCACATGGTGAAGGTGCTTGAGGCTACCTCTCGCAGATTTAGAAGTGGGGAAGGTGGTGAATTCTATGGTGTGCAGCTGTTGCCACAGTTTTCAAAAGGCCTCCTATCTCTCCTGCTGGCCACAACTAAAGACTCCACACGAAATACAAAGCCACAAAGTCGCCACCCCAGCTCACTGGAGAGTGAACACATGGGAAGATTGTGCAGTCAATGCTGAGAAGCAGCTCCAGGGGCTGGGTTTCCTTTTTTCTTCCTCTCTCCTTCCAAGGTCCGAGCTCCAGCCCAGAATCACAGGATGGGACACGTGGCAGAAGGGGTGACTGAAACTTCAACAGATGACCGTCATTCCAGCCAGAGGAGAGAGGAAGGGCCCTTGCAGATGGAAAGAGCCATCTTTTCCACACAGAAAAGGGCACCACCTACTTCTGTGTGGAGCTGGGCAACCAACCTGGTTGCTCAGGACTTTCTCAGGTTTACCTGGGAGCTCCTGGTTCTGGGCAAACCGGGATGGTCATCACTCCAGAAGGCATCTCCCCATCCTGGGACTCACCCCTGAGCTGCATGTGCAGGGGACAAACCCAGGTTCACATAACAATGACTTTGAAAAGGGATTCAGACTGGGCGTGCTCCTCACAGGGGCGAAAGAGGGTGGAGCGGAACCAACCAGGTGGATGCAGCAACCGAGCAAAGCAGCATCTCCAGAACATTATAAAAGGACAGAGAACCCACAGAGCATAATATTCACCACATCCAGGGCAGATCCAAGATCATTTCCATACAAAAATAGAACTAGGAAAAAACGACCGATCCTCAAGGTGAAGACCGTTAACAGATGCCAACTCAGACAACCGGAGGTTGGACACCATGACCTGGTCCATGAGGCAAACAGAAATCCATCTGGGATAAGTTCTCAGCAGAAATAGAGAGGTGTTTTGTTGTTTCATTTTTTGGGTTTTGTTTGTGTGTTAATTTTAACTAAAATTCATTATTTCTGAAATTAAAAAAGCATTGATTGGACTCTATAGGAGCCTAGAAGAAACAAACAAAAAGTCAATGAACTAGAAGACAGACCAATCAGAAGAACAGAAAAAAAAATACCTGAAAAAATAATTAACAAAGATTTAGGGACCTGTGCGGTAATACACCAGAGCTAATGTGCACAGTAACGAAGTTCCAGAAGACATTTTAGGGAAATAGGGAAAATATTCTTGAAGAAATAATGGCTGCAAAATCCCCAAATTTGGTGACAGATAAATATACAGATTCAGGAAATCCAAAACAGGGACTCCATGGGGAAATTATGCTTAGCTCCGTCATCATTAAACTTATCAGAATGAAAGGTAATAATACAGCCTTGCAAAGAGGCAGAGAAAAATGCACATGATCAACAGAGGAAGAACGAGATGCCCGTGCACACGTATCCCCGGAGGCCAGAACAGCTGGCCAACCTGTGCTGGCAAAAAGGGCCATCGACACAGAACTTTGTATCCAAAGAAAATAGCCTTCGGGAAGAGGTGTGTGTGAGCTTTCGGTTGTATAGTATATCACCATGCCCACTTACTAGCCCACGGTTCTGTCTGTCAGGCCCCTCGATCTGCGGTCTCCAAAGCCCAAGATTATGATATAAGGTAGACCGGGCTCTTATTGGGAGCTCTAGGGAAGAAGCCATCCAAGTTCACTTGATTTGTGAGCAACAATCCAGCTCTGTGTGCTTGAGGCTCCTGTGTCCCTCCTGGCTATCATCTGGGACCCACTCTGTAACCAGAGGATATTCACATTCTTCTCACATGACTCCCTCCATCTCTTCAAAGCCAGGAAGGGCACATAAATCCTTTTCATACTTTGAAATTCTGTCTTCCTCTTCTGCTACTAATTGGAAATATTTCTCTGCTTTTTTTTTTTTTTTTTTTTTCTTCCCTTCTCTGCAGTGCTGGAGATCAAACCCAGGGCCTTGTGCACACTAGGCAAGTGCTCCACCACTGAGCTACATCCCCAGCCCCAATCTCTGCTTTGAAAAGACTCACTTCAGTGGGTCAGGACCACCCAGAAAAATTTCTGTATTTTAAGGTCAACTGACTTGAGCCTCCCATGACATCTGTAAAAACCCTTTGTAGAAGTACCTAGATTAGTGTTTGATTAAATAACCAGGGGATGGGAATCTTGGGAATCATCTTTAGAATTCTGATTACTACATGTAAAACAAAGGCAATTATCAGATGAAAGAAAACTAAGGGACTGGGGAATCTAGCTCAGCTGGTAGAGTGCTTGCTCTACATGCAGAAGGCCTGGGTTCAATCCCCAGCACCCCACCAAAAAAGAAGAAGGAGAAGGAGAAGGGATGCAGTGGCTGAGGCAGGAGGATCACGAGTTCAAGGCCAGCCTCAGCAACTTAGTAAGACCCTGAGCAACTTAGCAAGACCCTGTCTCTAAGTAAAATACAAAATAGGCCTGGGGATGTGGCTCAGTAGTTGAGTGCCCCTGAGTTCAATCCCTAGTACACCCCTCCCCAAATAATTACAAGTCAAATTTAATAATACCTAAAAAGGAATACATGGACTGAGGATGTGGCTCAGCAGTAAGGGGTTTGACTGGCATGTGTGAGGCCCTGGGTTTGATCCCCACCACTAACTCCCCCCCCAAAAATCACAAACAAGATTGTGCAAAATAGATTTAACATTTAAATATCAGTCGATATAATCAACTATATTAGAAGAATAAAGAGGAAAAAACATACCATCATTTTGATGGATGAGGAAAAAGCATTTGACAAAATCCAATACCCATTAGTAGTAAATCTCACATGAATTTTTAGCAACTAAGAATAATAAGAACATCCTCACGCCGATAAGGGGTATCCATGAAAAAACCTACAGCTAATCTCATCTTTATTTTATTTTATTTTTTTTGGGTGCTGGGGATCGAACCCAGGGCCTTGTGCTTACAAGGCAAGCACTTTACCGACTGAGCTATCTCCCCAGCCCCTAATCTCATCTTTTAAGGTACAAGAATGAATTCCTTCATCCTCCCCAAGATCAGAAACACGGTAAGGATCACCATTTTCATCACTTCTATTCAACTTGTTTTGGTGGTCTTGACCATAGCAATAAGGCAAGAAAAAAGAAATAAAAACCAAAAATAATGTACAAAGAAGTCTTACAACTCAATAAGTCAAAAATCTCAATAAGAAAGTGGGCGAAATACATGTAACCCCTTCACCAAAGAAGATAAACCAAAGAATGACCAATAAACATATAAAAAGATGTTCAGTGTCTTAAGTCATCAGGGAAATACTACAAGGAGAGATCACTACACACCCATTAGAACAGAGAAATTACATGGGGTCTCTGTTGTCCAGGCTGGCTCTGAACTCCTGGGCTCAAGTGATCCTCCTGTCTCAGCCTCCAAAGTAGCTGGGAATATAGGTTTGCACCTCCATATGCTGGCAAAGGTGTAAGGTAACTGGAGCTCCCACACAACTGCTTGGAAAACAGCTTGACAGTTTCTTAAAAATTGAAACATACATCTCTCACATGATCCAGCCTTTCCACTCAAGATAGTTATCCAAGAAAAACATATGACCACAAAAAGATTTCTTCACAAATGTTTATATCACCTCTATTGATCATGTCCCCAAACTGGAAACACACATATCCATAAAAATGAATGGATAAGCCTGTTTTGCTCTCTCCATACAACAGAGATGGCCCCAGTGATTCCTGCCCTGTGGAGTTGGTGCTCTAGGGTGACCCTGCCCAGGAATGGGAGTGGGACACGTGGCTTGCTCATGAGGAGAACACAGCTGAAGACATAGGGTTTCACTGCTCAGAGGAGGCTGTGGCTTCTCCTACTGTGCTCTCTGCTCTCGCTTGGTGTTCCATCTCTTTCTGTGTCTGGTAACTCCAAGAGGAAACCAGGCTCCATGCTATGAGAAGTCCCACCGAGAGGCCCATTTAGCAGAAGCCCTCGGAGGCCCTCGCTCCAACAGCTCAGGAGGAGCCGGAACTGGCCAACACTCAGGTGAATGAGTTTGGCAGCAAAGCTTTCAGCCCCTGCTGAGTTGAGCACCAGTACCTTGTGAGGAACTCAGGCACCCAGCTCAGCCATAGCCAGATCCTCATCTGCAGAAACTCTCCAGTAAACACTGTGGTTTTAAGTTTCAAATTCAGCGGTGACGTGTTATGCAACAATACATAACCCATACAACTTCTTAGCAATAAAATGGAGTGAACTCTTTTTGGGGGGATGGGGGTACCAGGGATTGAATTCAGGAGCACTCAACCACTGAGCCACATTCCCAGCCCTTTTTTTGTATTTTATTTAGAAACAGGGTCTCACTGAGTTGCTTAGAGCCTCACCATTGCTGAGGCTGACTTTGAACTTATGATCCTCTTGCCTCAGCCTCCTGAGCCGCTGGGATTACAGACATGTGCCACTGTGCCTGGCTTGGAATGAACTCTTGACACACACAACATGGGTGTATCTGAAAATCATTATGTCAAGTAGTGAAACCAGTCGAGACCAGCGCAGAGACACAGACCTCTAAGCCTGTAGTCCTAGCTACTTGCAGGAGAATGACTAGTTCGAGGCCAGCCTCAGCAATTTAGTGAGACCCTGTCTCAAAATAAATAATAAAAAAGTTGGGTATGTGGCTTAACGTTAGGGCACTTTCCTAGTGTGTGTGAAGTCCTGGATTCCATCCTCAGAACTACAAAAACCAAAAACAAAACACCTGCATGTTGGGGCTGGCCATCTTGTGTTGCTGGAAATCCTGCACCATGCCAAAGAACCAGAGCCAACCTGCTAGACATGCCAGGGAGGATAAGGTACCCCAGAGGATCACCTGGAAGGATAAGATACCTCAGAGGATCCCCTGGTCATCCCCAGACCACCCGACCAGGTGAGCCAGCCCTGACAAGCAGGTGTGGGCACAGGACTGAAATGCTGTCTGCCCCCATGTCCCCATCTGTAAAGGAACAGTAACATTAGCAGTAATTTTAAATAATATCAGTGGGGCTGGGGCTGGGCTCAGGGGTAGAGTGTTTGCCTGACCAGTGCGAGGCCCTGGGTTCCATCCCCGCACCAAAGCGAGCAAATAACAGTGAACAGGAAGACCAGGCTCTTCCTGAGAGCTGCTGCAATGGTTCGGACTGTGCTCACCTGCGCTTTAGTTTTTATGATGCCCGTTTTACAGCGGGGCAGTTCAGACTCCCAGCGAGAGCCTCGGGCAGTCAGATTCCCGGGAATGTCGAGACCCTGCCCCAGTTATCATAACAGAAACCACAGTTTCCTTGGATCCCGCCAGGGCAAATACCTGGCCTGATGGCACCGAGATAGGGACGCAAAGTAAATAAGTCTGCTGGCAGGGCAGCCGGGAGGACTGGGGTTCTCGGGTTCTCGACACCTGAGCCTGGCCGGACATTCCAGCCAGGAAGGGAGGCCGGGCCTGCAGCCTGGCTGCGGAATGGGGACAAAAAGTCAGGGTTGTGGAGGGATCCCGGAGGTCGAGGATCTGGATAGCCAGGCTTCGCGGCCACCCCCACCCCGCGAGCATCCCCTGGATCGGGTTGCAGATGGGATCTGGGTGCGCCCACCCCAGCTGCCCCAGATCAGCCGGGCTGGAGGAGGCGGTGGAGGCCGTACGGACTCTGCACCGTCCCATCGCCACTCTCAATCGCCGCCAGCCGGGGACTCCTGAGGGCATGACAGGATCCTGTTCCCGGCTCTGCCCCTTCAGTGCTGGCCGAAGCGGGCCGTCGGAGTGCACTGAGAGGCCTTCCTGGCGCCACCTTCATCTGCCCACCTTCCCCTCGACCTCCCCTCCCCGCCTCCCACCGCCCTGGGTCTCCGTCCCCAACGCGCCCGTCTGAGTCAGTCCGTGG
This sequence comes from Sciurus carolinensis, assembly GCF_902686445.1. Taxonomy (NCBI): domain Eukaryota; kingdom Metazoa; phylum Chordata; class Mammalia; order Rodentia; family Sciuridae; genus Sciurus; species Sciurus carolinensis. The sequence continues at coordinate 4,778,294 of NC_062226.1, forward strand.
GGTTCTTCGCACCTCCATCTCCCTCCCAGCTCTGTCTGCCCCCTTGCTGAGGTCCCCTTCCCTCGCTCTAGGGACTTCAGCCTGGCCGGAGGGGTGAACAGCCCCAGATGCAGGAGGCCGCCGGGGACGCTGGAGAGGGTGGGGAGCGCGCCGGGGCTGGGGGGCCACAGCCGTCCCGCAGGCGCGCCCGCGGAGGGCGCGGGGCGCGGGGCGCGGGGCCGGAGTTCCCGAACTTGCCACGGCAGCTCCGCGTTGGCGGCGGAGTCCCGGGCCGGGTCGCCCCCTCCTGCGCCCTCCCGCACCCACCGCGCGCGACCCGGGACCCAGGAGCCGCGCCCGCCGTGGCCTCACCTGCGTCCATGGCGCGAGCGGCGGCCGGTGCGCGGGATGCGCTGCTCCCCGCCTGCGCCTCGCGTCGGGCCGGGCTCGGCTTGCGGCGCCGGCTCGGGTTTCCTGGTGCCGGCAGCGCGGCCGGTTAATAATTGACCGCCTTTGTTTGCCCACGGCCGGCCGTGTCAACACTTGGCTCCCTCGCCCCCTGGCGCTCCCGCCCCAGCCCGCTTCTTCGCCCGCGAGCGCCGCTGGGACCCCGCAGGGCGGGACGTCTGGGTGGAGGGCGCCGCGCTTGGCGGAGTGGAGGGGCCTCGGGTGCAGGGACGGAGCAGGCAGAGCCAACCGGGGAGGCCAGCGGCACGGGTGATGGCCCCAAGGAGGACGCGGGGAGGCCTGGGCGGACTGGTAAGCACAGGCTGTATGTGCGGGACCCACAGGAGAGGTGACGCAGTGGCCAGGCCTCCCCACCTGCCCCGACCCACCCAGCCAGGAGAAGTTAGAAAGGCAGATTTTCCTGTGAAACCGGAGATTTGAGACAGTGCGAAAGAGACTTCCCCCAGGAAATGCGCCAGGCGGAGAACCTGAAGCATCCCAGTCCAACCACTGGGAATCGCAGATACACAACACCAGCGCCAATTTTTAAAAAATATCTTTTTAGATGTTGATGGACTTTATTTTATTCATTCATTTATATGCGGTGCTGGGAATTGAACCCAGTGCCTCACACACGCTAGGCAAGTGCTCTACCGCTGAGCCACAATCGCAGCCTAACCAGTACCAATTTCTGCATTCGCACCTGGACTTCTAGGTAGTGAGGAAAATCCCCAGGAACCAAGAATGATAGGCCCGGAGGCCACTGCCAGTATCACGGGTCTCAGCGGTCTAGGGCTTGAGATCTACCTCCAGGAGTGGCTGGGAGATGAAGACTTCGGGGGGCGGGGGGCAGAGTGATTAGACCACGAAAGGTGAACAGCAAACAAAATCTGCCCGTGGCTTAAAGAGGAGACAGGGAAGCTGGGCCCTGGAGATCTGTGCACCTGTGCACTGGGTATGGTTCACACTCAGCCCACCCTCACCCCGACACAACCTAGAAACCTCTAGATGGAGAACGTCATTAAAGATAAAAGGCAGGCCCAGGGGTACGGCTCAGTGACAGAGTCCTTGCTCAGCACACTCAGGGTCCTGAGTTCCATCACCAGCATCACAAAACAAAAAAAGGCCCTGAGGTGGGGATCCAGGGACGAGCTGTGGGACTTACTCAAAGCAAACCTAAAACCACTCAGGCAGGACACAGCCCCACTGAAGCTGAGACTTCCCACCGGAAGAGCACTCGCAGAGACGAGTTCGCAATCCCAATGGCCAAACCCACAGGGGGACAGCAGACCCAGCACTGCAAGATTCGGCACTGGGTGAGTCAGGGTCCAACCCACGTGAGTGTTTAACACAAAGGTATTTACTGTAGGGAGCTGGCTTTAAAGGCAACAGAAGAGGCAAAAGCTAATCAGAGGGAGCTTAGCATGAAGAAGGCGGCGATGTGACTGAGCAACACAGCAAGGGCACCAAGGTGGGCGCGGTCCACTCCAGGGGCAGGCAACAAGTAGGCAACGGTGGAAGAGAACTTAAAAACAAGAGTGGCTGAAGGTTGCTCTGCTCCTAACTAGGTGACAGTAACTCTAAACAATGCCAGTGGCAAAATTCACCTCCCTGAAAAGTGTCTTCTGATGGTCTAAGTTCTGAATAATTGCTGTGTTCCGGTGGCTCACAGAAATCCTGCAGACAGGCTTACACATTCCTGGCAGACTGGAAGAGTTCTCTCCCATGAATATGATCCCCCTGCGGGAGAAGAGCAAGATGTAAAAATATCAGTGTCTCCTCAGTGAAAATCCCCAGCCAAATAAGCCTCACACCTGCTCCCAGAACCCCCATCATTTTTCTAGTCCCTCACTCAAATATCAATGCTCACTTACCAAAGATCTGAAGAAAGCAGCTCACCTGGAGGAGACACAAACAAATGGGGCGACGAGTAGCTCAGAGGAATAAAGAAGAGTGAGGGAGATGAATATTAAAAAAAAAAAAAAAGAAAACCTCTTTACCAGAAAAAGCCAAGTGGGGTGGCACATGCCCTGGCTACTTGGTAGGATGAGGTAAGAGGATCACAAGTTCAAGGCTAACCTGGGCAACTAAGCAAGATGTGGGGGGGAATGTAACTCAGTAGTAAGTGCTCCCAGTACTGCAAAGGAAAAAAGCTCCAGAAAGTTTAGAGAAGGTGCTCATGAAACAAGAATTGGATGCTATAAAAAAGAAACGTTCATAAAACAAAAAGTTCTTGAGAATTAAAAATTTTCACAGCAGAAATGAAACACAAAACAAAACTCAGTAGAAAACTGGGAGTAGAGATAGAGGAAGTCTTCCAGAAGAAAAATGTAAAAGGGGAAAAAATTGCAGAGACAGTCCAGGATAACTGAATCTCTGAATAATATTAAGTTCCACAAAGAATAAGGAAATCAAAAAAAAAAAAAAAAAAAAAAAAAGAATAAGGGAATCACAAAGGGGAAGAAAACATCAAATAGAGAATCCAAGAAAATTTTCCAGAACTGAATCTTCAGATAGAAAGAGCTCACCGAGGGCCAACACAGGAAATTGGCCACTCCAAAGGACATGATTATGAAATTACAGAATATAAGGAACAAAGAAAATTTCTATAAATTTCCATGGAAAAAAGTAAGTTTCATACACTGGATCAAGAATCAGAATGATACTGGACTTCTCAATAGGAATTTTGAAAATCAAAGAACAACAGATGAATGCCTTCAAAATTCTAAGGGGAATTTCCAATTGCAGTGGCAAGTTCCTTTTGAATATGGCGGAAATGACAACAGATGACTTCTGTGATGCAGTCGGACTGGGGTTGCGGCTCAGTGGTACAGTGCTTGCTTAGCACATGTGAAGCACTTGGTTTGATTTTCAGCACCACGTAAAAATAAATAAATAAAGGTATCGTGTCCATCTACGACTAAAAAAGGTTTTACAAAAAGAACCATGGACTCTCACTCTAGGGAGCTCCCTCTTTCTCTGATTAATTTGGAACAATGCCACAGCAGGTGGTTCAAGGAGGCCACACACACCTGCCCTGTCCCAAGCCCCACACCATCTGGATGAAATCCTAGACAGTCAGGACACCTTCTACTCTGATTCTCAAGTAAGGAAGCTATTAATATAGCAAAGACGTTTAACTGCTGGCTTTACATTTATACTTTCACTGTTGGTTATGTTTTTGTGTTGAATGGACTTGACCATGACAGTTCATTTTCCATTTCTTCCATTTGAACTCCTTGGTTGGTCAGATCCATGTGCAAATCTGCATTGTTTCAGATTTTGCTGGTCAACCTGGTTCTGGGCAGCAAAGGACAAACAGCTGGTAGATGGGCTGGGTTCCCCGAGGCTTCTGGTCGTGATGCCAGGCCTTGAAGGCTTAGCATGACACCCTCCACTGAAGCCCCCAGTAAGGGCATGCCCGGAGTCCACTGGCATGGTTCACGGAAGGTGCAGGGGGACCAGGCGGCAGCTGGGGCTTGGCCCTCCACGTGGCATCGCTGCTGGGTAGTGGCTCAGCTTCTAGAAGTGCAGACCTTTACAGAAGGCCCAGGGGCCTCTTCTGGGAAGGGCAGTGAAAGACCTGACAGTGCTCTCTTGGACCTCCAAGTAGCTAGGGTTTAGGCCACCCTGCCCAGCATGCAGCCGCCACAGTTGTTTGGATCCTTTCCCATTGTACCATCTCCTCTCCTGTGGCTCCAGCCACTCGCTGCACCTGCCGACTCTTCCACAAGGGGGCAGACTTCCCCACTTTGGCCTTTTTAATTTTTGTCTGAGGTTGGTCTTTAGCAGGAGCTGTTCTTTCCTTCTCTTTCTTTTGAAATTTAAAACTTGGAATTGTTTATTTCTGGAACTTGACATTTAACATTTTTTTTTAGTTGTAAATGGACACAATACTTTTATTTTATTTTATTTTATTTTATGTATTGCCGAGGATCAAACCCAGTGCCTCATACATGCTAGGTAAGTGTAGCATGTTCACTGAGCTACAGTCACAGCCCCTATTTTAGATTTTTTTTTAAATTTATTTTTATTGTAAACAATGGAATACATGTTGTTTCTGTTTGTACATGGAGTAACAGCATACCATTTGCATATTCATACATTTACATAGGGTAATGATGTTTCATTGTTATTTTTTCCTTCCCCCCCACCCCTCCCACCCCTCTTTTCCCTCTATACAGTCCCTCCTTCCTCCATTCTTGCCCCCCTCCCACTCCCCATTATGTGTCATCATCCACTTATCAGTGAGATCATTCGCCTTTTGGATTTTTCGTAGTTTTTTGTTTTTTTGTTTTTTTGGGTTTTTTTCCTCTCATTTTCCCGGCAGGGGATTTGAACCGGGGTCCTTAGGCATGAAAGGTGAGCGCTCTCCAAAAGGAGCCATTTCTTCAGCTCCTGGATTTTTGAGATTGGCTTATCTCACTTAGCATGATATTCTCCAATTTCATCCATTTGCCTGCAAATGCCATCATTTTATTATTCTTTATAGCTGAGTAATATTCCATTGTATATATATATACCACAGTTTCTTTATCCATTCATCAACTGAAGGGCATCTAGGTTGGTTCCACAGTCTGGCTATTGTGAATTGAGCAGCTATGAACATTGATGTGGCTGTATCTCTGTAGTATGCTGATTTTAAGTCCTTTGGGTATAGGAGTGGGACAGCTGGGTCAAATGGTGGGTCCATTCCAAGTGTTCTAAGGAATCTCCACACTGCTTTCCAGAGTGGCTCACTAATTTGCATCCCCACCAGCAATGTATGAGTGTACCTTGTTCCCCACATCCTCTCCAACACCTATTGTTGCTTGTGTTCTTGATAATCGCCATTCTAATTGGGGTGAGATGGAATCTTAGTGTAGTTTTGATTTGCATTTCTCTTATTACTAAAGATGGTGAACATTTTTTCATATGTTTGTTGATCGCTTGTAGATCTTCTTCCGTGAAGTGTCTGTTCATATCCTTAGCCCATTTGTTGATTGGGTTATTTGTATTCTTGGTGTAGAGTTTTTGAGTTCTTTATATATTCTGGAAATTAGTGCTCTATGTGAAGTATGAGTGGCAAAGATTTTCTCCCACTCTGTAGGCTCTCTCTTCGCATTGCTGAGAGTTTCCTTTGTTGAGAGAAAGCTATTTAGTTTGAATCTATTCCAGTTATTGATTCTTGCTTTTATTTCTTGTGCTATGGGAGTCCTGTTAAGGAAGTCTGATCCTAAGCCAACAAGGTGAAGATTTGGACCTACTTTTTCTTCTATAAGATGCAAGGTCTCTGGTCTGATTTCAAGGTCCTTGTTCCATTGTGAGTTGATTTTTGTGCAGGGTGAGAGGTAGGGGTTTAGTTTCATTCTGTTGCATATGAATTTCCAGTTTTCCCAGCACCATTTGTTGAAGAGGCTATCTTTTCTCCATTGCATATTTTTGGCACCTTTGTCTAGTATGAGAAAATTGTATTTATTTGGGTTTGTGTCCGTGTCCTCTATTCTGTACCATTGATCTACCTGTCTATTTTGGTGCCAATACCGTACTGTTTTTGTTACTATTGCTTTGTAATATAGTTGAAGTTCTGGTATTGCAATACCCCCTGCTTCATTCTTCCTGCTAAGGATTGCTTTAGCTATTCTGGGTTTCTTATTCTTCCAGATGAATTTCATGATTGCTTGCTCTATTTCTGTACGGTATGTCATTGGGGACATTTAACATTTTTGAACTGCAGTTGACCACAGGTAACTAAAACCATGCAGTGCAAAACTGCAGATAAAGAGGGGGTTTCTGTGCTTACACCTCAGGTATGACTCCAAAGCCCAATCCTAACTCCAAATGGCAGGGCCGGCTTCTCCAGTCCATAATTTGGCACAGCGTCAACATTTCTAAGATCATTGGAAGTAATAATGTCTTTTTAATTTTTTAATTTATTTTTATTTCTGTGTTTATTTAATTTCTTTATTTTTACAGACTGCATTTTGATTCACTGTACACAACTGGGGTACAACTTTTCATTTCTAAGGGGTACACAATGTAGATTCACGCCATTCATGTAATCGTACATGTAGGGTAAGTGTGTCTGTCTCAGTCCACTGTCTTTCCTTCCCCCACCCCATCCCGCCCGCCCCATCTTCCTCTACACCATCCAAAGTCCCTTCATTTGGAAGTAATAATTTCTTGACTGATTATCCAACAATCTTATTATACAGATACACCATGATTTATTTCCCTGTTCACCTGCCGTTGGCCAGATGTCTATAGGTGTTGCTGCTATAAGTCGCTCCCTAAGTCCCTTTGCAGCCCCAAGCCTTGGGCAGGCCAGGCCATCCACCTCTCGGCGTCCAGGAAGGTGGCAGCCTTGGTGCCCACGTCCCAGGGCTTGTGGGGGCTGCGACGCCATTCAGGGCAGGCGTTTCTCTTGTACTGAAGATGGAGCCCGGGGCCTCACGTGCTGAGACATGCTCTCCCACTGGGCTGTGCCTTCCAGCCCACGGCTTTCTTATCTGACTCTTTTTGCTTTTTGTTGTTTTTGGGGTGCTGGGGATCAAAGCCAGGCCCTGACACACGATAGGCAAGCTACTTTCCCCAGCCCTGTCCGCACTTTGGACAATTACCTTAGTGTTCATCTACACGTTTTGTTTTGTTTTGTTTTGAGACAGGTTCTCACTATGTTGCTCAGGCTGGCCTTGAACTCAGACTCCTCCTGCTTCAGCCTCCTGGGCAGCTGGGGTTACGGGCAGGCCCCACTGCACCTGGCTTTCTTTCAGAGTGGACGAGAGCAGGGCTGGGGATGCGGCTCAGAGCGCCTGCCCAGCATGCACGAGGCCTGGGGTCCACCCCCCGTGCTGCACAAACCGACAAAAGCAATGACAGACGCAGGCTGAAAGAGAACACGGGGTCGCTGAAACCGCGGGACCGTGCCAAGCAGCGTTTGAAGACCAGCTCAGGCCGCTCAACATGAGCGGGCAGAGGAATCGAGAGAAAGGGAATAAAGAGAAGCCAGTTACTCCCTTAGCTAGGTTTCGTGAGAGAGCACACGTCCTACATTCACGGTCTCACCAATGATGGTTCCCATCTGCAACTTCCAAAACTGAAAGTTTATACGTATGTGTGTGTGTGTTGTATATATATATATAATATGTAATATATAATGATACAAACATTTTGCTTGTTCTTTAATTTCTAAAGGACACTCATTCACACATTGACTGACATCTATATATATATATACACACACACACATTCTTCTGTGACAGGCCAGAATACCTATATTATCTCAACAATACAAAAAGAAAATGGGTCTAAAACAGTGTTAAGAGACTGCCTTAGTTAAACCACAAAGCTAAGTTAAGCGTGTACGTGTGTGCACATGTATGTTCAGATCTCACCCCATCCCGTCCTTTTGGCTAAATTTCATACAGATGGCATCTGCCCTCACATTTCCACTCCTCTTAAAGGCATCACTGCCTTGTCACTCAAGCCCCTCCGTCACCAGTGCCCGGACACCCTCCTAAGTTTCCCCCGGAACCGATGCCCTCATTAGTTTCTTCTTGCGAGTCCATTTCTTGGTAAGCCTGGCACGTGAGATCTTCCACGCTTGGTCCGTGTTCTCTTCTTGGGTCAGTGTGACTGCTCTGTGACTGAGCAGCCCCACGGGGAGGCCGAAGCCAGTGAAAGCCTGATTCCGTTTCCCGAGAGAAGCGACCCACGGTGCCATGGGGAGCCGAGGCGCCCCAGGCTTGGTCAAGAGACAGGGCAGGAACACAGGGAGAGGCTGGGCCAGAGTCTTCACTGAGGCTTCCGGGGGAAGGCAGGCAGGCAGGGCAACACGTTAGGATCGCCCAGTTCGAGTGGTTGGGAGGTCTCTGGGCTCCAGGTGTCTCTGGCTGCCTGGCACCTGCCTCTGGGGTGATTTAGGGCAGGAGAAATACCGACTGGGGGCGTGAGAGCCGCTGAAGAGGCAGTTGGGGCCCCGTGCTTGGATTGGCGGGCTTGCACATGACGGCCCCCACTCAGGCCTTTGCTGTCTCTGGGGCGTTGCCTGACCTGGGAGTCCCTGGCTGGGGTGCAGGCCCCAGTGCCAGACACTGAGAGCTCAGGAAAGAGCCCTGGAGGTCTGCCTTTCTCCCCTCGTTTGTGCTGAGGGCCGACTCTGCCACGAACTTCGCTGCTGCAGTTTTCACAGCCAGAAAACTAAAGCCAAAAGCCAACCAAATCAAAGAAACACAGTTCTTCAGGGAGGCGAGCCCGTGCCTGGAAACAGAAGTGCATTCTCTTCCAGAAAGGCCGGAATACATGAAGTGATGCCATCTCCTCACTGGATGGCAGGTGAGGCAAGTGAGGCTCAGAGAGCTTAAGTAACTTGCCCAGAGTAACACAGCCAGTATGTAACCGGGCTGGGATTTGAAACCAAGTCTGTCAGACGCCAAAGCCATGTTCTCTCCAGTACTCCACACTCAGCAGAGAACCTTACAAGCACTTCTTAGAGCCCTCAGGTCGGCGGTAGCGGACCTTGGAAGAATAACACCAGCAGTGCACTTGACGAGCTGCGCCACCCTTACCAACGAGGAGGTGTTAAATGTTGTGCCAAAAGGAGCACGTGCAGCCTTACTGGAAGGGGATGCTAATGTCACACTGCAGAAGTAACCAGAGAACTTGCTGCATCTGCTATTGCTCTCAAGACAGCGGCTGGTCTTAGCAAAAGAAAGATGAGTCAGCATGCGGCTTTAAAGAACGGGGGGAGCTTATGGACCCCGGAGTTAAAGCAGGACACCCACCAAAGGAAAATGGAGTGCAATCATGCTTGCTGGGTCGCCAGGAAGTGCAGAAATGCCCCACTCCGAGGGGCTTCTGCCCAATAAAACCTGAGGCCACCCAGGCAAGAGTTCCTCTCTAGGGAAGCTACACAGAACTGGCTCCATTGCCTCTGGAGAAGCCAAAAAAAGAAAAATCTGAATTAGGATTGTTGATGCATGTGGCCACCACAAGCTGGAAAGGCCTCAAGTTGCTGACACCATACAACCTGGTGGCGCTGTTCAGGTGATGGACACCTCCACTGGTCCGGCTCCTGAAGCCCAGGCTGAGGCTTTTTTTTTTTTTTTTTTTTGTAAACAAATGGGACACATGTTGTTTCTGTTCGTACATGGAGCAAAGGAGCAACAGCATACCATTTGCATAGTCATACATTCACATAGGGTAATGATGTTTGATTCATTGTTATTTTTTCCTTCCCCCACCCCTCCCACCGCTCTTTTCCCTCTATACAGTCCTTCCTTCCTCCATTCTTGCCCCCCTCCCACTCCCCATTATGTGTCATCATCCGATTATCAGCGAGATCATTCGTCCTTTGCTTTTCTGAGATTGGCTTATCTCACTTAGCATGATATTCTCCAGTTTCATCCATTTGCCAGGCTAAGGCTTTTAATGAAAAAGTGGCCTCAGTAACAGTGACAAAACTGGATGGTCATGCAAAAGGAGGCGGTGCACTCAGGGCAGGTGTCGCCACAAAAAGTCCAGGGCTTTTTATTGCTACAGGGGATCACGGAGATGGATTGGAACCTTTCAACAGCAAACTTCTGGGTGCAGGTGACAGTGACGTCAGCAAGTTGAAGCTGGATGACTGCCAAGCACCTCTAGAGAAGTCGACACTGCGAGACGTGTCATGAAAACGGGCCCCTTCAGGCAGACCTCAGGAACGATCCCGGGTTTGAAACAGATTTGATGAGCAAAGGAAACGGACAGGAGTCAATGGCAAGGCTAAAGACATTAACGACAGTAAGGGACAGTATGCTTGATCCAGAACCCGACAGTGCCAAGGCGTTTCGTGAGCAACCGGGAGGAATCAGAAGAGCAGCAGGAGGAGAGAGACGCTCCAGAGCCTTTGACACAATCCATCAAGTTTGCACAGATGGTAAAAGTAGATGGGAGGCATCGAGGGACTTCTCAGAGGTGGGGACAAGTCTAAGAATGTGAGCTCATCACAGGCAGCAAAGGTGAACCGACAAGGGCACAGATGATGGATCCTAGAGTTCTGCATCCATGAGGCGGTTTCCCCAGGGTGCTGTGGCAACCGGAAAGGCAGGATGGGATTCGAACATTTTCAAAGCAGAAGCTGAGCCTTACCTGGCTTGGTTGGTGACTGTTTGCTGAGACTTCAGAGCTTCCCTCCTTTTTGCAAACAAGAAGAAAAAGATTTTTCTTGCCCTCTTTTTGTTGTTTTCTCCTTTTTCATTTCCCTTTCTTCTTCCCTCCCTTCTTATGATGTGAGGGAGCACCAGGAGTTAGTGTGTGTGAAAATCATATTTGTTTTAAAATTTCTTCTGTTAGTTTTCACCATCGTTAACACTTAAATCACAACGTAAAATTTTACTTCTTAAAAGATTTTTAATTGCCAATTTAATCACTAAGCATTACGTCTGTAAACAGTCCAAGTAAGGTACATGATCTTGCAGCAAAAGTAGTGTTAAGAAAAAAACCAAAACACAGGAAATAAAATACGGTCAGGATACTCAGCCTGTGAGGCCCGTTCCCATCAGACGCGCCCAGAACCTCACACACGGAGCAAGAGGTGCTGGGAGGCGGCGCCGAGCCCGCGCGGGCTTCGGGCGGGGAACCTCGCCGTGGGCAATGGGCACAGAGGTCCAGCCTGGATCCCGGGGCACGCGGACCCGGCTCGGGCCCTGCGGTGGAGCCGGCTTTCTCGGCGTGCGCTGGGCCGGCCGCCCTCCAGGCGCGCCCCACGTGGTCATCCACCGGCCCTCCGAGGTCAGAGTCCGCGCCCGCTGGCCATCCGGAGGTCTCTAACTCTCCAAGGCGACACGCAGTGACTGCGTCCAGCCCACCTGCCTCCAAGGTGCGCAGCGCCAAGTGGCCCGCGGCTCGGGTGCCTCGGGCGCTGGGCAGGCGGAGCCCGCCCCTCGGGGACCTGCGCCCGACTCGTGCCTCGCCTCTCCGCGGGGCCGAGCGGGAAGCGGCGGGGAGGGGGCCGCCAGCCAGCTCCGCCTTCTCGGCGCTCGCCGCACGCCCAGCGCCGGGCGACGCCCTGACCACGTCCGCCCGCGGCGCTCGGGAGGCCGAGGAGGCTGCGCTGCGGGCCCGAGGCCCGGGGGCGGGGGGCGCGGCCGGGGGAGCGGCCGGCGCGGCGGCGGCGGCGCGTGGGTCCCCGCGGCGCGCGCCCAGGCCCCGCCCCGAGCGCGGCCGCCCTGCGCACATGCGCCGCGGGCCCCGGAAGCGGCGGGCGCGGCGGCGCAGCGGGGCCGACATGGCTTCGGCGGGCGGCGGCGACGGCGAGGCCGCCGCGCCCGAGGCCGAGCGCCCGCACCCGCGGCCCTTCCTGATCGGCGTGAGCGGCGGCACCGCGAGCGGGAAGGTGAGCGGGCCGCGGGGAGGGGCGGGCGGCGGCGGCGCGGGACCCCGGCCCCGCCTCCCGCCTCCCGCCGGCCCGGCCGCGGGCCCCTGCGCTCCGCCCGCCGCGCCACCTGTTGCTGGCCGGCGGAAGCCCCCTGCGGGCAGAGCCGCCCGCCGTGCCAGCGCGGGGTGCTGTTTTTGTGTCCCCAGTCCACCGTGTGCGAGAAGATCATGGAGCTGCTTGGACAGAACGAAGTGGACCACCGGCAGCGCAAGCTGGTCATCCTGAGCCAGGACCGGTTCTATAAGGTCCTGACCGCAGAGCAGAAGGCCAAGGCCTTGAAGGGACAGTACAATTTCGACCACCCAGGTACATCCAGAGAGCTTGCCTGGGGAGGCTGTGGATGAGCCGGGCACGCGGCCAGTTGCAGATGCCCAGAGTGGGGTCGGAGAAGTTACCCACATGGCTGGCAGAGAGGGCCTGCAGGTCAAGTCAGGAGGATCTGACCAGCTCTCTGGGTCTGGGCTCCCTGCAGGAGTTTGCTTGGAGCCAATCAGGAAACCAGCAGCAGGAGGGGCCTTCAGGACCACTGCTCAGTCCAGTTGAAATCCACTTGCCTTCCTTCCCCCACCTTGCTGCTGGTGGGGCCTTTTGCACACCCCACTGTCCAGGGTGGCCTTTCCATTCCCCACCTGTCCAGGGACAGAGTCCTCAGGGAGGCCAGTTGTGGAAAGCAGTGCATGATCTAGGGCCCAGGCCCTGCAGTCCCCTCTCCTGATTTGGAGAGGCCTGGCTCCCTGTCATGGTCAGCCTTTCACAGGGACACCGAGGAAGAAGGCCTGCCAAGCAGCATTCTGACTGATTATTCCTGGCCAGAGAGGGGAGTGGAGACCTGACGCCCTGGTTCCTCAGTGCTGGCCAGTGTGTTCCAGCTTTCTGGTGGGACAAACTTGGGCTGTGCACTGCCCGAGGGTCGTCCAGGCATCTTCGTCCTGTGCGGTCTCTAGGACTGCAGAGGACCCTGTCACTACGAAAGTGTAGGGGCAGCTCCTAATCTGAACGTCCTGTAGGGTCCTCAGTATCCCTGGTACCCTCCTGTCTGTGGCGAGAGGGCAGCTGGGTTTTCTCACCTGCTTCCTCTCTGCAGATGCTTTTGATAATGATTTGATGCACAGAACTCTGAAACGCATCGTAGAGGGCAAAACTGTCGAGGTCCCAACCTACGATTTTGTGACACACTCAAGGTAAGCAGGTGGTTCCCGGGAAGTCCAAGGAGAGGGCTGGTTAGGGTGTCTCCTCTGGGTTCCTACACAGACTGCCCCATGGGGGGCCCTGCCACAGTTGTGGTCCATCCCATACATCTGTCCTCCACCCCAGAGTCCTCCGTGGGATTAGGGTTGACTGTCCAGCAGGGCCTATTGCTTCCTCTCCGTCTGGTAGGTTGCCAGAGACCACTGTGGTCTATCCTGCCGACGTGGTTCTGTTTGAGGGCATCTTGGTGTTCTACAGCCAGGAGATCCGGGACATGTTCCACCTGCGCCTCTTCGTGGACACTGACTCTGATGTCAGACTTTCTCGGAGAGGTAGTGCATCGTGGGTCCGTGTGCCCGGCCGGGACTGGCTGGGGTCCTGAGGGAGGCCTCACTGTGGCGCCTCGCTCCTGTCTCTGCAGTTCTCCGGGACGTGCACCGCGGGAGGGACCTGGAGCAGATCCTGACCCAGTACACCACCTTTGTCAAACCTGCCTTCGAGGAGTTCTGCCTGCCGGTACCACGCTTCATCTATTCGAAAACCTGTTCTCACACCTGAGTCCCTGTTCCCACCTGATAACACCAGGCCGACCCCTGCTCTCACACAGTCCTGGGGAGGAGTAATCCTCCTGAGAAGCTCTTGTGTCTTGCAGACAAAGAAGTATGCTGACGTCATCATTCCTCGAGGGGTTGACAACATGGGTAAGCAACCCCCCAATGCCTGTCCCCGTTCCCAGAGCCACCACCTGGGGTCTGCTGCCTCCTGCCTTGGCTTCTGAGGACTCCCGAGTGCACGAGACCCACAGTGTTTACCTGAGGCACTGGTTCAGCACGGACAGGGCAGGGCTTTAACCAGGCTCCCAAGTGGCCCAGGCTCCTCGCAGCAAATGGAGCTGCTGTGTTTTAATGTCTCACATCCTGTCCTGCAGTTTCTGTCTGCTAAGATGTGTGGCTGTTTGTGAGGACCTGGCCAGTGGCCTTCTGTCCAGGCTGAGTGCGGCTGCCTGGGGCGGGTGGCCCCATGCCCGCAGCCCTGTGCAGGCCTGTGGCACAGCAGAGCAGAGCTGAGTGCGCATGCCTCTCGCCGCAGTTGCCATCAATCTGATTGTGCAGCACATCCAGGACATCCTGAATGGCGATCTCTGCAAGCGGCACCGCGGGGGAGCCAATGGGCGGAGCCACAAGAGGACCTTCCCTGAGCCAGGAGACCACCCAGGGTGCTGGCCTCTGGCAGACGGTCACACCTGGAGTCCAGCAGCAGACCCCACTGAGAGCCATTACGTGCTGTCCCAGCCTGCTGGCAGGGCTCCCCACAGTCCACGTTCAGGGACTGGCACGGAGCACCTCCTGCCCCTGGAGGGCCCAGGCTGCCTGTGCTCTTGCAGGGAAGCTCACTTTGTAGGTAGACAGGGCATCCGTGTCTCACTGCTTCCTCTCACTTAGGGAGGTCTAACCAACATCTCTGTGGCTCACTGAAGTGCCCCCGCTGGGGGGTGAGCCCGTGTGCCTCCGGGAGGAAAGCCAGTCTGCTCGGAAACCTGAGGAAGCAGCCTGGGCACGTGGGCTCGGTGCACGTGACCAATAAGAATTTCCCAGGAGGGCCCGGTTCACACGCACATCACTGAAACAAGCTTTAAGACGTGTTATTCATCCTGATGTTTTCTCTTCCATCCTGTTCCATAAACCAAGGCTGGCTGTGCCCTAGAAACCTCCTTTCCTGACCCACCACACAGCTGTAGTCCAGTGTGGTGTGCTGGTCTAAGGAGCCTCAGAGGCGTTTCCCTCCCCTTGGCCTGGGCCTCAGTGGCAGAGAAGAGGCAGGAACCGGCATCGGCCAGCGTCGGTCTAACCAGCATCACAGAGGGCAGGGGGTTCAGATCCAGGTGCCTGCATGGCCCCTGCATGTTGGGGCAGAAGGCAGCAGGCTGTTGGGTCTGCTCTGACTGCAGCCGTGTCAGCATGTAGGCCCACAGGTGCCTCACCTCACCAGGGACCCCTGAGCCTAAGTGATGTCTAGATGGGCTGTGTACAGGGCAGTGGCCTCCAGCCCCAGCATGTGCCAGCTGGCAAACATTCAGGTGGCTTCCTCATACCGGGCCAGAGCTCAGGGCCTCACAAATGGCCCTGTCATCCAAGTTTGTCTTCCCTCCCATGTGACCACCCTTTCTGGAAAAAAGTGTCCTTTGCCATTGCCACAAGCTAGGCACAGGTCATTTCCTGCTGAGCACAACTTGTACTACCAGCCATGACATTCCTTGCCATATGCAGTGGCAGGGCTGATTTCTGTTGAGTCTTAACAGTGTGTTGAGCCTGTGTCCCCTTGGAGGGAGACTCAATAAATAACACCAAACACAAGTGCCAGTTTGTCTCTTTATTTCTATTGAAGAAGGCAGCGTATCATGGGCAGAGACACGTCTGGATGACCCAACCTCCACTGTTGTCTCAGCAAAATCTCACAGAAGTGTTTCTAAAAAGCAACCTGAGGAGTCACAGTCTTTAAACAGCATTCACTGGAGGCCTCAAAAAGATGTTCACACCAACAGATGGCTGTCCAGGGCGACCCTGCAGGCCCTTGCTGAGGACAGGGCTGGCCTGCTTGGATGAGTGAGCCCATCAGATCAAATGCCAAGCCCATGCCGTGAGGGCCTGTCAGGCAGGTCCTGGCTTGCATGTCACTGGCCTGCTTGCAAGTGGCTCCTGTGCTGGCCATTGAAACTCATGGGTGGGAGGGTGTGGAGGGAAAAAGTTCTTCAGAGAAAAATAAAACCACTCCAAATGAGGTGCTCTTCAGAGGACTGCTTCAAGAATGAAACCACAATTAAGTTCCGGGGCATCCCCGTGAGCCCGCCAGACTGCAGGCTGAGAGCCCTCTGCTTGTGAAAGATGAGCGCGCTGTAAGAGCCTGCCCTACCCAGCCCGACGGCTCTCGTGCTGGTTCTGCTAGTGTTTTCGGATCAGGATGTCCCAGCTATCTTTCCAGCGAAGGGCCTGGAGTTCACTGGGTGAGAGTGGCCTGTCCCCATAGGTCAGTGGGCGCAGCATGTTCGACACGTGGCATGCAGTGGAAAACCAGGCTATGACCAGGGCGCTAAGGAGGCTTCTCTGCAGCTGGGACCTGTGGGCAGGAGTGCAAAGTGTCCTGAGGACCCCTGGTTGCTGCTCCAGCAACCCTGCCTGGCCATCCTCTTGGAATCCATAGTCACCTGCCAGCCTGTGGATTTTTCCCCCTGGGTCCTGGGGACTGAACCCTGAGTCACTCTACCACTGAACTACATCCCCAGCCTTTTTACTTTCTGAGACAGGGCCTGGGACTGGCCATCCTCCTTGGTAGCTGTGACTACAGACGTGGCCACTGTGCCCAGATGGCTGTGCCTCTCTGGGCCCAGGTTGCACTAAGAGCAGTCTCTGTGACCCCCAGCCCTGCTGCCATGAGCAGGACCCCCATACCTGCACAGGTAATCACTGACGTGCTGCAGGACCATCGGGAGCAGAAGGATCTGGAAGGTGAGTGCGGGCAGGTAGTGGTAGAGGAAGAGCGTCTTCTCCATCAGGAAGAAGGGCAGGTAGTTCAGTGCCCAGCCGCCGATACACAGGGCCCCGGCTAAGGCCCAGTGCTGCCAGGCATCTGCAGGAGGGCACGACAGGGTTAGTGTGCATGAGCTCGTGCTTACATCACAGGCATATGACCTCAGAGCCCAACGTCCCTCCCGGAACCTTCCCAGTCTCAGGAGGAAGAATGCACCCATAGCTTCCTGCCTGGACCTAACCACCCCTATGGATGCCCTGGTCCACGGGAGGCCGGGCCCAGCGTGTGTTAGACCCCTGCCAGCCGTGGCTGGCCGCACAGGGCAGATCTGATCCAGTGTGGGGTCAGCCTGCTCTCATCTGGGAATGTCACTAGGTCAGTGCTCTTCTGGGATTTATGGAGGTGGGGCTGCACTCGTCCACCAGCCCAGAGTGACGTGGAAAGTCAACAGAGAGAAGGGTACAGGCATCACAAGATGAACAGAGACACAGCAGGGCAAGGGTGCTACGCAGCTCCCAGCAGTCTCTGGGACTGGGGTCAGGCACTGGGGACACCCACCCCACACTGGTGGTTTTTCCTTTTCTGTTTCAAGATGGTTTCAAGTGCAGTCCTGTCAGCTGGACGCGCCTGTCGGCTGCTCTCTTTCCCCAGCACCTTTGGTACATGCAGCCAACTTGTACGAAGGCCAGAGAGCACCACTATGACTGCTTCCTGCCGGAGAAGCCAGGAACGCCACCAGGGAACCCAACTGCCACTAGCTAGGTATTTTCCTTCCTGAGGAAACAGGGGCCTTAGGGCACAGGCTCCGGGTACAGCGGGGCTTCACTTAAGCAGCGCGAACTCTCATCACCAGAGGGAAGAGGCAGAGAAGTGCGCCGCACTGACCCTCGGGGAGGTCACAGACGTTCCTTCGCCGTCTAAGCAGGTACCAGAAAAAGAGCAGGGTGTAGGCCGCGGTGGCGAGGCTGGCCGAGGCCCAGATCACGACGTTTCCAAGCAGGTGGATCTGAGCCTGAAAGCAACGGGAGTCCCTCTCAGCCACCTGCCCTCCACGCAGAGGGCAACAGCCACACTGAACAAAGTCGAACGTAACCTTTACTCTAGCAAAGAGTGAAAAAGCAGAGGCAGGCTAGGGGGGGCACACCTGTAAACCCAGCTAAGTTGGAGGGAGAGTTCAAGGCCAGCCTCAACCACTTCTGGAGACCCCTGTTTCAAAATGAAGGGCTGGGGACGTGGCTTAATGGTAGAATGCTAGCTAACATGCAAGCCTAGGTTCAACCCAGAGTATCGCAAAAACCAAACACGTCGCGCAGGTACGTTCTGGTATCCTCCAGCCTCGCCACTAACCTGGACATACCTGTTCTCAATGAGAACCTTTCTAGGAAAATGCTAGCATTCTTGATTTTGTAAACTAAACCTGAAAACTAGGAGTAAATGAGATTTTTCCTCTTTTGGGGCAGGGGTCGTGCTGGGGAGTGACCCCAGAGCCTCGTGCATGCCAAGCATGTCTACTGAAGTTCAACCTACCCCTGAGAATTCTTTTCTTTTTGAGACAGGGCACCAATAAGTTGCTGAGGCTGGCCTCAAACTTGTGACCCTGCTGCCTGTCTCCTGAGTAGCTGGGATTACAGTTGTGGACCTGGTTTGAAGTTTCTTTTCTCTTTTTTGGTACTGGGGATTTAACCCAGGGGTGCTTTACCACTGAGCCACATCTCTCCAGCCCTTTTTAAATTCTTTATTTTGAGATGGGGGTCTTGCTGAGTTGTTAGGACCTTGCTAATTGCCAAGACTGGACTCAAACTTGTGATCCTCCTGCCCCAACCTCCCAAATCACTGGGATTACAGATGTGCGCCACAGTACCCAGCAAGATTCATTTTTCTTCCGGGGGGTGGGGGTGCGTACCAGAGATTGAACTCAGGGGCAGTTGACTACTGAGCCACATCCCCAGCCCTACTTTGTATTTTATTTAGAGATAGGGTCTCACTGAATTGCTTAGGGCCTTGCTGTTGAGGCTGACTTTGAACTTATGATCCTCCTCCTCAACCTCCCGACCTGCTGGGATGACAGGCATGTGCCACTGTGCCTGGCTAAGATTCACTTTTTAATGAGAAAGTTATTCACGGAATGGTAGTCCACCTCCCACACAGACACTGGGTGAGCCCTGGGACCTGGTCCTGGTACTTCCATTTCCCAAGGGCTGCTCTCTCTCCTCCAACTGAGAAGGGAGTGTTTAGCACCTGCCCACTCAGCGAGTGTTCCCTGAGCACTGACTGCAGCTGACACCGCAAAGTGACGACAAGACGCACATACACAGCCTGGTGAGTCCAGCGGCCAGGTGCTGTGCAGAACATATCTTATGAACCACTTCTGCCAGGAAAAGCAACAGCAACAAAGCTGGGGCTTTCCTAACAGGCGGGTTTGAGGCCTTACTCTCGGAATCTCATAGAGTGCTGGCCACGCTGCCCAGCATCCTGAGGAAACCAAGTCCTAGACTGCTGCTAGAACAGGCTTTGCAGAAATCCAGGACTCTGCAGGACACGCTGGCTGCTCTTAATGCTAAAGGGAACTTCTACAGGAAGGGACAAAGCTCCTTCAGCGGCCACAGGCGCTTCTTACGCTGGTCTTGGGGTGCAGCCAGTAAGCAATGCTGGTGTCCAGGGTGACCCACTGCAGCGGCGTGGAGCTGTACCTGTGCTCGGAGTCCTCAGTCCTCAGTGTCAGCATCCTCCACTGCAACAGAGCAGAGACCTGAGCTTCTGGGACGGGCAGGCTCTCTGCTTCACACAGGTGTTGGCAAATGGCTGCCCCTTGCCTGTGAACTGTGCCATCTCAAGTTCATTTGGATCATGCAACAGAGGCAGCAGGTCAGGCAGAATGAATGCTCTGGTCAGGGGTCCTGAAGCCTAACCCGGCACCTCCTCTGTGACTAAGAGCCTGGACTTGACCACGAGGCTCACTTTGGTACAGACCCTCTGATTTTGAGGGCCTCTGCTGGTTGAAAGTGGCCCCTTTGGACCTGATGGGTGACCTCAGGATGCTGTGGCAAGGTTGTAATGTCACTAAGGCTGGACCTCCTTGTTCCTGACTGCAAGGGCGGGGACACCGGGTAACAGTGCCCCATGTCACTCAGGCTGGGGAGGACTCCTGGGAAACACTCCTTCTGCCAGTGAGTCTGAGGTTCCAGGTCCAAGACAGATGCTGGGAACTTCAGAGCTCAGCACACACAGCAGAAGCCAGCTCCCTCCCGCCACTTGTCACCTGCAGTTCCGAGAATCTGGCCATGAAGCTGAGGTTCCTGCTGATGTCGACCTCAGTAGGGGAGTGCAGTTCCAGCTCCCTCTCCCTTTGCTCCTGGCCTGCCAGAACACAAGAACACCAAAGACGGGAGCAGAGGAGGGCCAGGAGATGAAGCAGAAGCCATCAGCTTGGCAAAAAGCTCGTCTCCCTGCATTTCCAACCACTCACGTGATACTTCATTGCGTGTGCCGTTCTGGAGTTTGCCCACCACACCCAACTCCCCCACCCGCTGGGGCCTTTCTCCACTCAGAATGCTCTGCTTGTGGGGGGTGCACTAGCTCCTCCGTGGTCCCTTGGGGAAATGCCCTGTGTTGTCCTTGCAGCAGGACAAAGGGCTAGGACTGGCAATTGAGGTGGGGAGTGTTTAGCTCCTGCAAACCCACAATTCTGTCTGTGTCTTTCTCAGGTGCTGAGCACTGGAGACGGCAGGAGGTGGCAGGAGAAGGCAGGAGGTGGCAGGAGGAGGCAGGAGGTGGCAGGAGGTGGCAGGAAGAGGCAGGAGGAGGCAGGAGGTGGCAGGAGGAGGCAGGCGGTGGCAGGAGGAGGCAGGAGGAGGCAGGAGGAGGCAGGAGGTGGCAGGAGGTGGCAGGAGGTGGCATGAGGAGGCAGGAGGTGGCAGGAGGAGGCAGGAGGTGGCAGGAGGTGGCAGGAGGAGGCAGGAGGTGGCAGGAGGAGGCAGGAGGTGGCAGGAGGTGGCAGGAGGAGGCAGGAGGTGGCAGGAGGTGGCAGGAGGTGGCAGGAGGACTCACTTTTGCCATACCGGTGCTCCTCCACGTTCCACACCATGCTCCCGTGGTGACCCCGTGACAGCTTCTCCCCTACAATCTCCAGCTGCCGAAACCCCCAGTCAGGGAGGTGTGCCCCGCTCAGCTGGAAGAACCAAACAAGATAAAGGGGCCTGGAAGGCAGGTCCCTGGCAGCCCACCCAGCCACTCTGTTGCAGATGTCCCCTAGGTCTGCACAGTAGGATTCTCTCCTGAGCAGTTATAAAATCCTCCCTTCCTCGGAGTAAAACCAATACACACACAGCGCAGTGACTGCAGTGCTGCTGCTGCAGGAGTTCAGGGACGCCTTGGCTTCCACAGCCACACTAAGCAGCAGCCCCCTTACCTTCAGCACGGCAGACGTGTTCACATGCACGAAGCGCACCTCTGACAAGATGGTCTTCCAGACGTCTCTATCTGACTCTCTGTTCACAATGTCCTGCAAAAACAGACTTGTCAGGCTGTGGCTGTGGCCCAGAGGTACAGTACTTGCCAAGTATGCACAAGAGCCTGCATTCAATCCCCAGTACTGCAAAAAACCCAACACCAAAAATGGATCTTGTCAATTATTCCTTTTTATTCAAACTTTCCTTAAATGCAAAAATGAAGACCTCTTCTTGAAAACAGACCATGTGTTATGCCACAAAGCAGCCCTTAGGAAATGCAAAAAAATAGAGATACTGCCTTGGTGTTCTATCAGATCATAATGGACTGAGAGGAGAAATCAATGACAAAATAAAAAAGGGAAATTACTCCAACACCTAGAGACTAAATAATATGCTATTGAATGAAACATGGATAACAAAAAACATCAGGGAGGAGGTTAAAAAATTCTTAGAGGTCAATGAGAACGATGATACAACATATCAAAATCTCTGGGACACTATGAAAGTGGTACTAAGAGGAAAATTCATTGCATGGAGCACATTCCAGAAAAGAATGAAAAGTCAACAACTAAATGACCTAACATTACAGCTCAAAGCCCTAGAAAAAAAAGAACAGAATAACAGCAAAAGTAGTAGAAGACAGGAAATAATTAAAATCAGAGCTGAAATCAATGAAATTGAAACAAAAGAAACTATTCAAAAAATTGACAAAACAAAAAGTTGGTTCTTTGAGAAAGTAAACAAAATAGACAAACCCTTAGCCACACTAACAAAGAGAAGGAGAAAGAAGACTCAAATTACTAAAATACATGATGCAAAAGGAAATATTACGACAGACACCACTGAGATACAGAACATAATGAGAAGCTACTTTGAAAATCTGTATTCCAACAAAATAGAAACTACCGAAGACATTGACAAATTTCTAGAGACATATGCTCCTCCCAACTGAACCAGGAGGACATACACGATTTAAACAGATCAATATCAAGCAAGAAAAGCCATCCAAGAAAAGCCCAGGACCAGATGGATTCTCAGCAAGTTCTACAAGACCTTCAAAGAAGAACTCATTCCAATACTTCTCAAAGTATACCAGGAAATAGAAAAGAAGCATACCCTACCAAACTCATTCTATGAAGCTAATATCACCCTCATACCCAAACCAGGAAAAGACACATCAAGGAAAGAAAATTTTAGACCAATATTCTTGATGAATATAGATGCAAAGATCCTTAACAAAATATTGGCAAACCGTATCCAAAAACTTATTAAGAAAATTGTGCACCACAATCAAGTGGGGTTCATTCCTGGAATGCAAGGATGGTTCAACATTCATAAATCAATAAACGTAATCCATCGTGTCAGTAGACTTAAGGATAAGAATCATATGGTTATTTCAATTGACGCAGAAAATGCGTTTGACAAAATACAACACCCCTTCATGCTCAAAACACTAGAAAAAATAGGGATAGTAGGAACATACCTGAACATTGTAAGGGCTATTTGTGCTAAGTCCATGGCCAACATCATTCTTAATGGAGAAAAACTGAAACCATTCCCTTTAAAAACGGGAACAAGACAGGGATGTCCTCTTTCACCACTTCTATTCAACATTGTCCTCGAAACTCTAGCCAGAGCAATTAGGCAGATTAAAGAAATTAAAGGGAGATGAATAGGAAAAGAGGAACTTAAGCTGTCACTATTTGCGGATGACATGATTCTATATTTAGAGGATCCAAAAACCTCCAGAAAATTTCTAGACCTCATCAAGAATTCAGCAAAATAGCAGGCTATAAAATCAACACGCAAAAATCTAAAGCATTTTTATACGAAAGCGACGAAACAGCTGAAAGGGAAATGAGGAAAACAACTCCATTTGCGATAGCCTCAAAAAAAAATAAAATACTTGGGCATCAATCTAACCAAAGAGGTAAAAGATCTCTACAATGAAAACGACAAAACATTGAAGAAAGAAATTAAGGAAGACCTTAGAAGATGGAAAGATCTCCCATGTTCTTGGATAGGCAGAATTAACATTGTCAAAATGGCCATACTACCAAAAGTGCTATACAGATTCAATGCAATTCCAATTAAAATCCCAATGATGTGCCTTACAGAAATAGAGCTAGCAATCATGAAATTCATCTGGAAGAATAAGAAACCCAGAATAGCTAAAGCAATCCTTAGCAGGAAGAATCAAACAGGGGGTAACGCAATACCAGAACTTCAACTATATTACAAAGCAATAGTAACACCAAATTGGCACCAAAATAGACAGGTAGATCAATGGTACAGAATAGAGGACACGGACACAAACCCAAATAAATACAATTTTCTCATACTAGACAAAGGTGCCAAAATATGCAATGGAGAAAGATAGCCTCTTCAACAAATGGTGCTGGGAAAACTGGAAATCCATATGCAACAGAATGAAACTAAACCCCTACCTCTCACCCTGCACAAAACTCAACTCTCAATGGATCAAGGACCTGAAATCAGACCAGAGACCTTGCATCTTATAGAAGAAAAAGTAGGTCCAAATCTTCACCTTGTTGGCTTTAGGATCAGACTTCCTTAACAGGACTTCCATAGCACAAGAAATAAAAGCAAGAATCAATAACTGGGACAGATTCAAACTAAATAGCTTTCTCTCAACAAAGGAAACTCTCAGCAATGCGAAGAGAGAGCCTACAGAGTGGGAGAAAATCTTTGCCACTCATACTTCACATAGAGCACTAATTTCCAGAATATATAAAGAACTCAAAAAACTCTACACCAAGAATACAAATAACCCAATCAACAAATGGGCTAAGGAAATGAACAGACACTTCACAGAAGAAGATCTACAAGCAATCAACAAACATGAAAAATGTTCACCATCTTAGTAATAAGAGAAATGCAAATCAAAACTACACTAAGATTCCATCTCACTCCAATTAGAATAGCGATTATCAAGAATACAAGCAACAATAGGTGTTGGAGAGGATGTGGGAAAAAAGGTACACTCATACATTGCTGGTGGGGCTGCAAATTAGTGCAACCACTCTGGAAAGCAGTGTGAAGATTCCTTAGAAAACTTGGAATGGACCCACCATTTGACCCAGCTATCCCACTCCTCGGCCTATACCCAAAGGACTTAAAATCAGCATACTACAGAGATACAGCCACATCAATGTTCATAGCTGCTCAATTCACAATAGCCAGACTATGGAACCAATCTAGATGCCCTTCAATTGATGAATGGATAAAGAAACTGTGGTATATATATACAATGGAATATTACTCAGCTATAAAGAATAATAAAATGATGGCATTTGCAGGCAAATGGATGAAATTGGAGAATATCATGCTAAGTGAGATAAGCCAATCTCAAAAATCCAGGAGCTGAAGAAATGGCTTCTTTTGGAGAGCGCTCACCTTTCATGCCTAAGGACCCCGGTTCAAATCCCCTGCCGGGAAAATGAGAGGAAAAAAACCAAAAAAACAAAAAAACAAAAAACTACGAAAAATCCAAAAGGCGAATGATCTCACTGATAAGTGGATGATGACACATAATGGGGAGTGGGAGGGGGGCAAGAATGGAGGAAGGAGGGACTGTATAGAGGGAAAAGAGGGGTGGGAGGGGTGGGGGGGAGGAAAAAAATAACGGAATGAATCCAACATCATTACTCTATGTAAATGTATGAATATGCAAATGGTATGCTGTTACTTCATGTACAAACAGAAACAACATGTATTCCATTTGTTTACAATAAAAATAAAGTAAAAAAAAAAAAAAAATGAAGACCTGTCACCAAGTAATGAATTAACATGGCTCTGAGCCAAGGGGAAATGCCCCCAAGCAAAGGAGCCGTGAGGGGCTTGACCTGGATGTCGCCATGGACACACCGATCCATGCCGCACACTGGTCCAGCCCAGGGGAAGGCACACCATCCCCTGCCAAAGGCTATGCAAGGCAGGATTCCCACAGAGACTTAAAAGCCTGATGAGTTTCCCTGCCTGTCTACAATGCATGGTCACCTGGAGGGTGGAGGAGAGCAGAGGCCAGAAGGCAGACATTTCTCAGTCTCTATCCAGTGAATACGAAGTCGGCCCAAGTGAAGCTTAGGTGGTCCCTGAGGGAGGGATTTCTCATTCTGGGTCACAAATAAGCAAACACCTGAAGAGCACTGTGCTGTGTCACAGCCTGACACAGTGGGGCCTCCCGAGGACCCTGTTTTATTGGTAAGATTCAGAGAACCCAAAGCTGAACGGGAGCAAATGCCTGGAGGTCTGGCTGGCCACTCTGAGGCTAGACAGCTGCCCCTGAGGCACGCTCCCCCTTCCATGTCCTGTCAACTGCAGCTGACATGTGGGCATAGGGTCCTAAAGGTGCCACCAGGAGGCGGCAGAAGGAGAGGGATCGGCGATGGAGCCCTTAGCAGCAGAGGGCAGAAGGGAGGTACAGAGCCAGGGAAGAGGTAGGACCCTGAGTGGGACTTGCACTGGGAGAGCTCCCATCATGGGTGCCACCCAGAGGAAGTGGAGGAACAGGGCACAACACAAGCACGTGCGGCATAGGGAAGGCAGAAGCAGCCAGCAGCACTGGCTAAGCACGCAGCAGCCTCTGAGACTTGGCACTGCCGAGGGAGCCACCAGGGACTGTGTCAACTGGGTGTGGTCACCCTACTGAGAACCAAAGGGGGCTGCGGGCACCACTGGGAGCTGAGAGGAAGCTGGACTCAGTGTGGGATGACCGGACTGAGCTGTGCTTAGCATCCAGGTCCCTGAACTCAGGGCAAGGGGTCCAGCAGCCAGCACGCCCACACATGGCCCTTTCCTGGGAGAGCTGTACGGGTGTCGGGGAGAGACAACTGCAGGCCCACTGATGGCCGAGTCGCTCCCCAGGGGGCATGAGAAGCAGGACTGTCAGGCTGAGGGGTGGCCAGAGTTCTGGTTCCTTGTGAGGACCAGATGTGATGGTGAACAGCGGCAGATCGGGGGGGCCTCATGAGCAGGCAGCCCTGCCTGGGGCAGACCCAAAGCACCCGCCACTTCCAGGAAACGCCTTCCTCGGGGCTTGAGGACCTCCACAGAGGAGCAGGGACCTCCTCCCAGTGAAAGCATCCATGACTTTCTCTGTGAGTAAATCCACAGTTTATTTTCAGTTGTAAATTCATTTTACAACTGAATCAGAATAACCTGAAATGGCAGCGGGGCATTCGGAGTAGGAAACGCGCCAGGTTCTCTCTGGCTCACGACCATCCAGGCCAGCATGGCGCTCCACGTGGACTCACCAGCCTCCAGAGGTTCTGGGCGGGCATGGAGATGTTGTAGTCAATGTAGCAGGAGACCTCCTGCGCGTGGGGACTCAGGGGAGCCGCAACATCATGCCTGGAAAGCCAAAGCAGACAGAGCCACTGGAGAGAACCCTCAAAGCTACTTCTTCCTTAAGGGAAAAAGCCACTTTTCAGAGTGAAGGCAGCTGGCTACAGGACAACCTGGTTTTCCACTGGTGGCTACTGCTGGAGAACATGTCCCTGAGGTTGGCCATGAGATGCTGAAAAGGCCCCCACAGTAGCGCACTTTCCAGGGGGCCACACAGATGGACTTTCCAGGGTGGTTATGACATAACTGGGTGGTGTCTCCAGCCCACTTTTTGGACCAGGCCATGTCTCAGAGGAAGGAATGGCTATTACAGGGCTGGCTTCTTGTGTCTGAGAGCCCGAGCCGACAGCTCTGTCATGCAGAGCTCAGGAGCAGTGCTGCCGGCCAGTACCCAGCTGACCAGGGCCAAGCAGGACAGTGTGGGGACAGCAGGCCCTGCGAGGCCAGCTACACAGCCAGGAGCACCCTGTGATCCCTGTCACCCCTGTGCCAGTCCTGCTAGGCGCTGCAGACCCAGCAGCAGCAAATGACACCCTCAGAGCCTTGGGAAAACAGGCCCCGTGGTTGGGGCCTGTGTGCAAATGAGCACCAAGAGTGGACATTTGGGGCCTGTGTGCAAATGAGCACCAAGACTGGACAGCGACGGCCCAGACGCCCACCAGGCACCTGCCAGCAGAGCCAGAGTAAGCAGGGCGGGACTGGGGGCCTGAGTCCAAGCACGTTCCAGCAGAGGGGTGCTGCGCAAGCCCACGTGCGGTGCTTGTCACTCGGGACTAGGAGGGAGGTCAGGCGAGGGGCTGATGTGTGTCAGGACACAGGGGCCTCAACCAGGGCAGGAAGCAGGTGACAGGGAGTCGCCAGAGGGCTGCAGGCAGAGGAGCAATGCCAGAGCATGGCACCTTCTCAAGGGCCTGGGCCCGGGCCACGGGGGCCAGGTGAGGCCGGAGGTCAAGAGGGCTGGGCTGGGGCGTGGGTGAGGGAGAAGGGACAGGAAGAACCAAGGATGGACACCTGACAGGATCCGGGCTCTGCAGGGGTAGCCAAGCCAGAGCTGGGTCCCCATGAGCACCCGGTGCAGCCAAGTGGGATGTGGGCGTTCACAGGAGAAGCTGGAGGCGAGGCTGGACCTGGGGTCAGGGATGCTGGACGAGGTGAGGACAACCCAGAAGCTGGGAAGGTGCAGAGGGTGTGAGGGTGAGGACCAGCCGAGTTGGCAGTATGACCCAGGAGGAGGCAGGAGGGAGAAGCTGGAGGAGGAGTGGCCACTGTACAGAAGGCAGGTCAGCAAGGGGACTCCTCTGGCTGGGTTTGCACCCACAGGGAGTCTGTCTGGAACTCATTTAAACATGCACTGCTCTACAGAGGAGCAGCCCAACGTGTCCTGTGCAGAAAGCATCTTCGCATTCCAATGGTGGCCCTGACTGCATCCCACCTTCTGGAACATGCTGGGCCTTCCACCCCACCTGCACCAGTGTTTCCTTTAAAGCCCTCCCCTCAGCTGCGTCCTCAGGCCCCCTGCTAACCCCTCGGGCACATGCAAGTGCTGGACAGCAGTTGTGTCCTGCTGGACAGAAGCAGCAGAGGACACCCAAGCAGCGAGAGAGCCGGGGGAGCAGGCAGGCACTCACGTGTTGAGGAGGCGGGCAGTCATGCCATGGACTAGCTGCACCACGTCCCCGTGCCGCACGGGTCTCAGAGGGCTGTTCACCACCAGCTGGTGCCTGGGGAAGATGCAGTGCTGTCAGGATGGTGCCCGCTCTGGGCCCCTAAACCAGCAGCTCACCGGGAGGTGCCACAGCTCCAGAGTGCCACCAACTGGCAATCGCCCACTCACACACGCCTCGCAGAGGGGACTGTGGAACCAAGGCACAAAGTTCCACTTAACCTCTTTCTAAAGCTGGCGGTCACTTTCCAAATGGCCACAGGTGACTGTCTGCCACTGTCACGCTTGTCTGCAAAGGCTACAGTGATAGAAGCATGGCGGCTGCCAACACTCCGTTTTTCTAACAGCAAGGATCTTTTGTCCATAACCATCATTAAGAGCTAGAAACCCCAGACGCTGGGCCACATGCCGACATGTGGCTGGACAGGCCAGATGGTGGCCAGCTGCCCTCACATCACTGCACTGAACAAAACTGATAAGGAGCAAATGAACACGCAGATTGCATCAGCAGCTGCACACGATGGACACAGGAAGCAGTGGGGACAGTGATAGAAGGAGGGTGCAGAGGCTGGACAGGGCGACCAGGAAGCCTCCCAAGGACCTGGCCTTCACATTCCTGATAAGTAGGACTGGTCAGGCAGAGGCCTTTGCCCTGCTCTGGACACAGAGGTGGCTGAGAGCTGAGCATGTGGGCAAGGTTGGAGGCTCAGGCTGGGGCAGGGGCACCTTATGCAGGGGCTGAATTCTAGGGGCATGGGATCTGAGGGGGGTTTTGAGCAGGAGAGTGTCCTGATAATGAGGACCCCTGGGGCAGCGGAGGCTGGAGTGGGTGTTATGATTTGGATGAGGTGTCCCCCCAAAGCTCACATGTGACACAACGCAAGAAGGTTCAGAGGAGAAATGGCTGGGTTGCGAGAGCCTTAACCCAATCAGTGAATTAATCCCCTGATGTGTAAACTGAGTGGTAACTGGAGGTGGGGAAGGTGTGGCTGGAGGAGGTGGGTCGCCAGGGCGTGCCATTGGGGTATACATTTGTATCTGGTCTTGATCATCATGTGAGCTGCTTCCCTCTGCCAGTCTTCCGCCATGATGTTACCCCACCTCCGGCCCTGAGGAATGGAGCCTGCTGTCTATAGACCAAGACCTCTGAAGCTGTGAGTCCCTGATAAACTTTTCCTCCTCTACAATTATTCTGGTTAGTCTTTTAGTCACAGCAGGGAGAAAGTTGACTGAAATAGCGGAGTACACATGAATAGGAATCACTGACCACCTGTGGAGGGGGCAGGCAGTGGAGACAGGAAGGTGGTAGAGACAGGACCTGGAAGGTCTGAGATCTCATGTGCAGGTAGAGTCCACAGCTTGGGCATGGGGATGAGCAGAGGGAGACCTGCCTTGGAGGCCTGAGCAAGGTGATACTGTTTTCAAGAGAGGAAGGTTCTATTTTTTTTTTTTCTCGGTATTGAGGATTGCACCCAGCAACACTTAACTACTGAGCCAAGTCCTCAGTAATTTTAATTTTTTTTATTTTGAGACAGGGTTTCGCTAATTGGCTTAGGGCCTTGCTAAGTTGCTGAAGCTGGTCTTGAACTTGCAATCCTCCTGCCTCAGCCTCCCGAGTCCTGGGATTACAGGTATGTGCCCTAACACCTGGCAAGATCCTATTTTTCTGAGGGGAATGGTAGTGGTGGTGGAGGGCACTGGAAGAGGGGAGTTTGGGGCATGCCTGTGACACTTCTAAGAGGAGGCCCTGAATGGGCAATTCCAGGCTCCCAGGCTGAATGAAGGGTGCTGAGTGGGGGAACCCAGTAGAGAGGGGGGCCCAGAGCAGACCCCAAGGTCCTGGTCCAGCCAGGCCTGCTGAGTTCTACTGTGGAGCACCGGGACTGCACTCACCTCCCAGGATCCTTCACAATCCACCAGTTGTTGACATCCTTGAAGGGGTAACAGGTCACCTGCTGCTGGTGGGAGCTGCCCCGGCCATTGTCATATCTGGGTGAGAGAGTCAACAGAGTGGTCAGCCAAGGACCCATGGCAGTTCTCCCACGGAGGTGTGTGGGGAAACGCGGGTGGAGGACACGCAGAGAGAGGCACTCGTGTCAGCGCGGTGAGGAGGGCACACGAGGAGCCGTGCGCTGCACCAGCCCCCAGCACTAGGCCCACACACGCCACAGCACCACGGGAGTGGGGCCCAGCACAGGGCCTCTGCGCTTGGAAAGGGACAGCTGCTCACGTGGGCAGAGCTGGGAGAACATTCTATGATCTTCGCTTTCCTTACATCATGGGGTAGGTGCTCTGGTGGGAATGGAGCCAGCAGGGCAAGGGTTTGCCAAAGACACTCCTCAGGGTGACCTGGGAACCAAAGGCCACCTCCAGTGGCTGGCCTTGGGTGATGCGGGCCAGCCCTCCCTAGACAAATGGAAAGGGTTGAAGGTGAGCGTGAGCGCGAGATCCCGAACCAGCCTTCCTGATAGGGTAGTGGGAACTGGCCTGATATCTAATTGGTCAGGACCACTCGTGCAGTGGTGTCCTGTCCCTTCTGAATCCTGATCAAAGTGAATCAGGTGCTCGGCTAGGCCTTACGCTTGCACAGCATTTGGTTCTCAGGAGTCCATGGGGACACCAGCAATTATGTCAGCTCATGAGGACGCCTTGGGGTACAGCCCTGCCCAGCACCCTGAGGTCCTGTATTCACTCCTCAGTACCGAGAGAGAGAGAGAGAGAGAGGAGAGAGGAGAGAGAGAGAGAGAGAGAGAGAGAGAGAGAGAGAGGAGAGAGAGAAACCCAGAGCAGGGCGAGGCGACGGCCTGACGGGCTCCGAGGCTGCATTCCAACCCATCTCACTCGGTCCGCCCGCAGGCTGAGTATCTCTCATGCAAAATGCTTGCAACAGGAATTCGGGGACTTTGGATTTTTTTTGCACTTTGTAATATCTGTACAGACCTTAGCAGGTGATCATCCCTAATCTGAATGTCTGAAATCAGAAATGCTCCAAAATCTGAAATTGTTTAAGCATTCATGCTGGCACTTGAAAAGCTGGGGATTTTGCAGCATTTTGGATTTCAAGATTTTTGGAGTGGGGACACTCAACTTATAATGTATTTGCAATTAATATAAACGAACACCAGAACTGAGTGCCATCCTGTAAGGCGCTTCGAAATGCCCAATGTCTCTGGGACTTTAAGACGTTTTCAAGCAGTCACGTGGAGAACTAAAGAGTCGGCCCCTCATTTATTAACACAGCATCACTGCATTTGGGATCCCTTTACTGCCGTGGCTGCCACGTTCTCGACTGACTTTCCTACAACACTCACTGGACAATGTTCACACAGCCCCTTACCTCCAAGCTGGCTTGGAAGGCACTAGACATGATTTGGTCATGGGGCCCAGAGCGGTAGAGCAGCATCAAGTGGACGTAGAAGAGGAGCAAGTACAGGATGACCGGGACGCCCAACAAGGCCACGGCTCTGGCAAGCAAGTGAGAGAACACACGGCCCTGCCGGAAGATGCAAGAGGAGGTCAGCTCCTGCTCCATGGCAAGCCTGTCCATGTACAGACTCTGGGCTTAGAAGCGTGGCCTCCCCGACAGGGGCCCTCGTCAGCTGAGAGGAGAGGCTGCCTGGCTTGTCTGCCTCTGAAGCTGTGAGCATTCAGGTCTGTGCACTCGACGCTCCCCGGACAGTCCTCTCAGCCCACACAGGCTGGCCTAACACTGCGCTGGCATCAGTACTTACATTTGACAAAGTCTGGTCTCCAATCAGGTGCCAGGCATGGAAGGCTGCGACACCAAGCACGAGCAAGTACGTGAAAACACCCATGTATTTGATGCTGAAAAGACAAGACTAATAAGGTCATGACGCGACATGAAAACACAGGAGGGAGAACCCACCAAGACAGTAGAGCCAACTCACCCAACTGCGCAGGAACAAGCCACCCCAGTCAGCATCAGCCAGGACCACCAGTGCAGAGAGAAAGGGCTGGGTGAAGAAGCAGGACAGGGACAGGTCACGCACTGTACAACAGAGGCCAAGAAGGCACGCGTTTCTCCAAGAAGTCGCTGGGTTGGCTGGTTGTATCAGATACCATAAAAAGAATCCCCATCTCCCAGTTTCAGTCTGAGAAGAATTTTTTTTTAGTTTGTTTTTTTGTTTTTTTGGTCAAGAACAAATTTTCCAGCAAGTTAAAGAAAAAGGAGGACATATTTGTGAAGTCATGAGCCAACAGCCAACCCCCCAAAATATTAGATGACTGAAAGGTACTCAAAATAAAAGGTCTTAGAAACCACCCAGAATCTTTTTTTCTGATAAATGGGCAAGATAGGCCCCACTTTCCATACCTGTGTTTTTGGGAGTTGAAGAACTTCAGGTAGGACAACACAGCCAAGAGATTAAAAAATATCAACAATGACTCCAAAAGCATGAGTCTGGACTGAGTGATCAGGGCGTTCTCTGTTACAGACACGAAAAGCACGTGAGTCTCAGGGTAGCACGCACACACAGGAAGACTAGCACATTCACACAGCAGACTGATGGCCTCCTCTGCTCCTCAGAGGGAACTGGCTCCAGGGCCAGTCCCCAGGTATCCTTGGATACAGACACTCACATCCCTTATAAAGAAAGGCACCGTGCTTGCATGGAACCCACATACATCCTCCTGTGTACTAGAAATCATCTCTAGATTACATACGACACCTGAAACAACGTAAATAGCATGTAAATTCTTGCTCTACTGTCGTGTTTAGAAAAAAAAATCTATACATTTCTGGTACAGGTGTAATTTTAAAAAAATTGATTTCTGATTCATAGTTGGTTGAATCTGCAGATGCAGAACACTATGATACAGAGGCTGGTTGGACTTAACTAAGACAATACAACCTGCCACAGTGGGAAGTTCAGAAGTGGGGTGGCTAGCAGGGGACATGCCCCGAGTCACAAAGGCAGATAGGAATAAGAATCTGAATCACATCTACTGACACCTTGTGAGCAGGCGACTCACTGACTTCTCTGAGCCTTTTGCTTATTTGCAGAACACCAGCTTTGTAAAGCTGCTGTGAACATAAAAACATTATGTAGGCACAGGATATCAGAGTCTCCAGCCACGCTGAGTGTCTCTCTTTGTTTTCTAGTCTAACCTTTCATCTGATTTAATTCCATCTGTTCATAAGTTCAGCTGAAAGAGGATACACCAGCTCATGAGTCCATCTTAACTGCCCAAAGCCTGGGAGGTGGAAGCGGGGATCGTCAGTTAGTGACAACCAGATGAAGATGCAGGTGCCTTGGAGCAGTGTCTGGCCGGCCTCCCTTTATACAGCCACACCTCCACTACTGACAAGGGTCTGGTCACACTGTCCAGCACTCCCAGCGCCCAGGGACTTACAGCTCAAAACTGATGAGCTGGATGTGCTTCCTAGTGGGGCATGCCCAGGGAATCCGTGAGCTCCCCTGGTCTCACGCTGAGATGTCAGCAACGCCAGTACTTGGCTCTTCCCTACGTGGCACCAAGAGTGGGCAGGGGCCTGGGGATTACCTATAAGCATCAACAGGGCAGCTCCCATGGCAGCAGAGTGAGAAAAGTGGAGCTCTGACACAATCTGGTAGGCCATGGGGACAGAGAGTGCCCCTGCAAGTGCTGGCAGCAGGCGCAAGGACCACACGGGCACGTTGCTACTGTACTCTGGAAGGCAATCACAGAGGAGCTGAGAACGATGTGCACGCACCATCCGCATGTACTGCAGGTCAGACTCTAAGATTCAAGTTTATAAAATGGGGATGACATTAGCAACTGAGTGTGCAAATTGTGGGTGGAGACTTCGAAACTAGCTTTGGATTTTTGTTTTGTTGTTGTTTAGAGATAGGGTTTTGTTATGTTACCCAGGCTGGCCTTGTCTTCCTGGCCTCAATCAATCCTCCTGCCTCGGCATCCCAAGTATCGGGGAATACAGGTGCCATGCCTGGGCCCAGTTGCTCTGAAATGAGCTTCGTGCAGTCTAGGAAGCAGTTCTCACAAAGCACCAATGAATACTAAAGATTCTGAAGTCAATGTTCATTTACATGTACCCCACCTATTTCCAAAAATATTGTGGCAATCTACAAAAGTTACATGTAAGAAAGATAACTGCAATAAAATGCCACAGGATACATGTACCAAAAACCAGGGATAAAATAATTACTGTAACTAAGCACTAATTTTTACCAGACTTTTCAAAAGGTTTTTACCTGTATGCAAATAATTAATATGCTGAACTCAGATGAATAAATGGCAATTGTTAATCCCCATCAAAACCATTATCTCTCCTTTCTATTATGTGCACATTAAGAAGCAAACTTAAGGTTTTTTATATTTTGTTTTTTTTTTACCTGCTCCAATTCTGTTCCACAAAAAGTTACCATCAAATCCTCCTAAGTAACCTAGAACAGAAAATTAATTTCTGGAGTACTGTGGAAGGCAATAAAGAAACAAGGTAAGTAAACAAAATACAGTTTCAGCCCTCAAGAAATTTCACTGATAGTTTTATTGAGGGCCCACGAGGTAATGGCTACTAATGAATCCTACCTCCCAACGCCAGCAGCATGTGGCCAAATGGAGGTCCACTGTCATCCAAAAAGAAGATCCGTTTCATGTAAAAAGAGATGTACTGCCCATAATATACTTCATCAAAACTGAAAGCAAACAAACACATTGTATTCAACTAGAAGTTTGAACTGTAAACAAGAGAAGTGAAGATGAACTTCTGTGTGCTTCCCATGACTTTAGGTAAGTGGTGAGCAATGTCTGTTGCCCAACTGTACCCTGACCCCAAATACTAAGACACACACAGCCTCATCCACCCACAGGGAAGAGAGTAGAAAATTCACCAACATCAGATGGCACTCAGATGCCTGCCACACACAGAGTCCAGCCCCTCTAGTTTCCAACATAGGTGTGTACTGCTGGTCAACCTACTGAAAGACCTCCTAGGCCCGAGGAGAATCCCACCTCAGTTCTCCTAGCCACCAGCACCTGCTATGGCTGTGACATGGAATCAGACCTGTAGACTCAATGCAACAGCTGCAGGAGTGAAAGGAAAATATATAGGAACCAACTGCAACAAAATATTGCCATACAAATTGGGAGAAACTTATGATACCAAGGAAATGCTGTCAATTTCTTAGGTGTGATAACGATCATAGTTATGTGATTTTTTTAAAGAATCCTCATCTTCCACCCCTCCCCACAAAATAATTTTCTTCTTTTAAAGTTATATACTGAATTTATGAAACATGTCTAGGATTTGATTCAAACCAACCACTGCAGGGAGGGAGCTGGCTATGAGCTGATGATAGCTGAACTGGGTAATGAATATACTGGTGGAGGCCATTACACTGTTCTCCCTACTTTCATATATATTTGACGTTTTCCATAATAAAGTTAGAAAAGAACATGTGCTAATTAATAAGCAGTCCTTCAATAACGAAAGCAACCACTTCCCATTATGATCAAAAGCAAGGTCTGAGAGCTCTAAACAGCGAAGACTCACTTCCAAATCCATCAGTCCTCTGCCCTCCAATTTTAAAATGGAAAATCTACAGCTGGTTACCATATTTCTCTCCACTGCAACCATTTAACAGGCTGTTTTTCCTGCTGTAAACCTATGGAGCAAGACCTAAAAGGTGTACTCTACAGGGGACCAACTGTTCTGGGGACAAAATGGTCTCATTCTTACTGCCCAAAACATCCATCACCAAGAAGTCCGGGAATTTTGCTATGCCATTTAAGTCCACTTTGAAAGGCACTTCCTTGGGCTGGGAGTGTAGCAAGTGGGAGGTCTTCCCTAGCATATATAAATGACGATTCCTCCTGGACACCGCCTCCCACGGAGTCGTCTGGCTTACACCACAGCGCGTGGGTAGGAGAGTTGCCACAGTCGGCTCAGAAGTCCCACTCCAGTCAGGGCCACGACGTTCAAGTTGATGTCGGCAGTCACCACGATAGGGCGCTTCAAAACTCCCAACATGGTGTAGGAGAGAAGCTTGGAGGACGCCTGGGAAAAGAAGGGAGGAGCTGCCATCCAGGGGAGAAGGGCTGGAGAAGGGCTGCAACACCCAGCCTGGCTTCCAGAGGCAGCGGGGCTGGGAGAAAGGCACCGGGAGGCTTCCGGGCATCCCCGTGGGAGGAAAGGGCTGCGGGAGGGCAGCGCACCTGGGCGGGCTGCACTCTGGAAAGGCCCGGGAATTCTGCTCCAACAACCCGCTTCACAGACGCCTGCTGGGCGCGAGGCCGCTGCGGCGGGTGCGGCCCCTCCGCCCTCCCCTGACTGGCAGCTCCGGGCGCTCAGGGCCTGCCGTCCCTGCCTCGAGCAGCCCTTCTCTCCCGAGGCCGCGTCGCTCTGGGGCACCCGGCCGGGCAGCCGCCTCCTCCCAGGCTCCGCGGCCCGGGCGCTCCTCTCCCCGCGAGGCTGCGCGGCCCTGCGCCGCCAGGACCCGGACGCCCCCGGCCCCGGCGAGTCCCGCACGGACCGACTCCGAATCCCGGCTGGGCTCGAGTCCCCAAACGTACTAGGGTTTCTCGGAGCCCGGCAGCGCGCTCCCCGCGCCGTGTCACGCCTCGGAACCTCCCAGGAGGCGGACCGTTTGGGACTCGGCCGCTGGGGACTCCACGCGATCCACCGATCGGCATTCGCCTCGCCGAGACTGCGGGGCCGGTCGGGCAGCGGCGCGCGTGCGCATTCGGCGCGCACGCCGGGCGCCGAGGTCCTCTCCTGCAGGGTGTGCTACTCCCGGCTCCGGCGCTCCAGGATCCCTGTGTAGTGTAAGCGCACGCGTGTCTCCCCCGCGCCCCGCCCCGGTGCCAGGGATTGAGCCTGTTGCTGAGGCTGGCTTTGAACTCGGATCCTCCTGCCTCAGCGCCCCCGAGACACTGGCAGCCTCGCCGCGGTTGCAGGCCTGCTCTGGGCGGGCGCTCGCCGAGTGCTGCTGGCTTCCTGGCTCCAGCTGCGCTGCTTTGCCGGTAGGAGTGCCCGCGAGGGTCGGCCGCGCGCGGAGGGAGGTCCCGGCCCTCGCGGGGACTTGGGAGCCACCTGCCGCCGCACCGGGCGTGGCTCGGAGGAAGAGGTCTCGCTTGCTGGCGGGCGGTTGTTTTCTTACCTGGCCGTAGGCACCTGTGCTGGATGGCCAGCGACTTCGAATCTTCACTGCCCTCCGAGGTAGGAACCCTTACAATCCGTTTAAAAATATGTTCCTGGTGCTGGGGTTTGAACCCATTGGCACTCTACCACTGAAGCGACGTCCCCAGATCCCCTTTGTTTTTTGAGTCTGGGTCTAAGTTGCCCAGACCGGCCTTCAGCTTCTGATCCTCCTGCCGCAGCCTCTCAGTGTTGGCCGGGAGTACAGGCGTGCACCACCCACTTCCCCCGGCACAACCCGTTTCAAGATAAGGAAAGTATGATGCCCAGATGTCTTTCCCAAGATCACACAGCCAGGTGACGGCAGAATTGAGCACCACTGCCTGAACCCCAATCTGCTTTTGACCCTTCACTGCCCGAGACCAGGCTTGCTTTTTCCCCACCGAAAAACGCAGCATAATCCTTTCCTACTTTTCCACAAAAGATCTGATAGGATTGGCGACACACAAGCTACCTCAAGTGCCCAAGGCCGCTCACCAACCCACTTGGGCAGAGGTGTGCACAGGTGGGATGCCCGTCCCGTGGAAGTGGGTGGGGACTGCTAGGTGCTGCCACGTTTTGAAGATGAGCCCAGCAGCAGTTTTAGTCCTCTTTTCCTGGCGTCGCTCTCAGCTCAGGCATTTCAGCCAAGCCATGCCTCCTGGTTTCTGTGTAAACTGTAAAACAAGAACCTTTCATCTGAGGGGTTTCCAGTCAAATGTGAAAAACAAGGGACACACAACCTGAGAAAGCATATTCAGCTTTATTTTTTCCTTTTTTTTTATTTAAATAAGGAGAGTTCTTTCATATGGAAAGAGCTAGTACAATCACATATTTGAAAGGAGAAACAACAGGTACTCAACTGGAGGGGAGGGAGGGTGAGCGTCCAGCACGGCCGGGTGAGTCCATGATGCCATTTTTCCCATCCGAGGTAAAAGTTTCCCCAAATCACGTATAAACAAGTTGCACAGACACCTTTAGCCATCGTCTGCCCTTTCAAATATCTGGTCTACATGAAAAGACAAAGAGAGGAAAGGCCAAAATAAAAGCAAAAGGAAACAAAATCAAAACAACCCTCTCAAAACCAAAAGAGAAAACCCCCAAATCCTTTTTACTACACAAGGCATGAGGTCAAAAGCTTAGAGTACAGGATCCCCTTTCAACAGTGGAAGAAAGCCACCTGCCCAGAGCCTTTATAGGAATTTCTGCTTCCAGGCTTCCTGACATGCTGAAGACAGGGCCCTAGAATGCTGCTACCACCTTGGAGGCTACCAAATGGGCGGAGAAATGGTGAATGGCAGGTCTCAAGCACCTAGGTCATTAGCCAGATGTGCTGGTGGCCCGGGCAGAAAACATGGCTGTGTAACAGTGTCTGTCTCCAACACTGAGCCACTCCTGTCCAGATGACCTGCTTGTTTAGGTCCATCTCACATTCAGAGGGCTGGCTTTCTGGAAGTCTGCATTTCCCATTCATCACAGAACATGGCAAGGCAGACACACAGACTAGTATCCTTGGTCATTTCCAACAGACCCTCTAACCCAGGTTTGCCCTGCAAGAAGTGAGAAGGGACAAAAAAGATTTGAGGCAAAGGCAGTCACTTGGCAGAGGGCAGCCAGTTTGCCAGAGTTGCTGTGCACTGCCTCCGTGAGCCAGCAGGACAATGCATTGGAGCAGACACTTGCCTCCTGGTCTCTGTGGTCAGTCATAGACTTCCTCACTGATGTGCAGAAGGCAGATCCAAGACGGGAGGCAACATCTGTATCTAACAAGTCACCCCAATACCCCTAGAAGCAGCAGGAATGACCAGAGCTTTGGACTCAACCTTTTCTGAATGTGTAATGAAGTCATCCTTTGTTCCCCCTTAAGAGAACTAGAGCCAGAAGTGTTCTGTGAACTCCCAAGTTTGAAAACAAATGTGAATGATGCAGGGGAAGCCAACAGTAAAGAAACCAGTCCCCAGTGGGGGGACATTGCATTTCAGACACCCTACCCTTGAATCTCACTCCACTGAGTGGCCAGCAGAGGACCAATACTACTATTACAAAGTCCCTGGTTGCCAAGTAACAGGCTGTACCATCAACGGTCCAGGCAAAACTGCCAGCCTCCGGAGGTGACTGACAGGTGAGAGGATCTTGCACTGGCCCTTACCTACCTCAACAATAGCAAAGTGGGTCTGGGCTTCCCCTGTTCCCGCTGAAGGCCAGGACATCCTGGCAGAAGCTTCTGCATGTATCTGTGATCTGAGAATGGGGGTTTGAAACCAAAATAAGACTCTTAAGTCCTATTACCTTGAGATTGGCCCTAAAACCACTTGAAAGGAAGAAAGATATTGCACCTTAAAAAGTCTGCACTAAAAAACTGCGTTTAATCAGACCACAGAAGGGTTGAGATGTCAGGAGGCCGGAGGCCTGCCCTCCGCCCCCAGAGTCTAATTTAAGATCTGCACTTGGGGGAAGAGCCCACAGCTGAGGTCACAGAGGTGGCGAACGCATCAAACTTCACATGCAATTTCCTGGCCTTTCCTGCACAGAGTAATTCAGACATTATATATAAATAGAGCAGTGGAACATTTTTACTTCTTTTCACCTAGACCTACAACATCAATACATATAAATAAATTCTAGTGTTTCTTGTCTTTATTTGGGGTGGGAGACAGGAAGGAGGGAGATGGGGTGAGAGGGCTGAGAACCGGTGACCTACTTTTCCTCAAACAGGAAGCACTGTCATTCTGTGCCAGGTTCACCTGAAGGGACATCTTGCATTTTAACAGCGTCCAGGACTATTCTGTTGAATTTCGAAATGAGAAAATTTTTGTTCCTTTTGACACATAATGCACACTGGCATTAGGTGAGTGGGTGTGGTGTGTTTATAAGGTGGACAGACAGAGGTGGCTGCGTGTGCTCCCGCTGGCCCAGACGCATCAAGGGGCGGCTTGGCAATGGAGGCAGTGGGTGGGGGAGACCAGACTTGCAGGGGAAGAGGAGAGCAGATGAAGGACAAGGGCAGGCCAGCGCTGTAGACTCCACGCAGGCAGCCCTTTGAGAAGGTGAAGAGTAAAGGTGAAGAAGCCAAGCCAGTAAGGTCTGGGGTGGAGGCAAGCAGAGGTGGCGCCGAGGGCTAGAGATGGAGCAGCGATGGTCCTTCGGTGACTACTCCACCCGGAAGCCACCAGGGGTGATCTGTAGTGCTGCATCACAGGGGAAGTCTGAGCCCCAATCACAACGGCAGAGGCCACAAGAAGCCACTCAGTTCCTACATGTGCTTCCCCCCGCTCTGCTGAAGACAACTCAGTACCCAGGGCTCCCACAGCTACCAGGCCCACGGGGCCACCGAGGGTAAACCACACAGGCACATGACAACCCCTCCCAGGTGGCACACTGGGACAGGTGGTGGCTCCTGCAGGTGGATGGCTGGTTAGGGGCCCTGCATAGCATCTGAGAACCTGAAGTTTCCCCTTTTACGTAAACTTCCTTGGAATGATGGAATCTGGGGTGATTGGAGAAGAGGCAGCTCAGCATGCAGTGGTCCACGTCTTTGGTGAGGGGCAGCTCTCCAGATAGAAGACTCTGTCCTTTCGGGTAGGCCGCCACGGCTGCTTTAGAACCACGGCCAGCCCCATGGCCCACCTTCACCTTGACCCTGCCTGGCTGGCTCTAAGATGGGTGGCACTGACACCTGCTGCTTAGCTAGGGCTCCTTCATCCCAACGTGGGTCTGCGCTGGGACTGAAGCGCAGGGCAAGGAAAAATCCCTACAACCTCACTTAGGGGCCACACACCTTTACAGATCACCCCAGTGAGCAAGGTCTTTGTGCTCCTGTCCCTGTGGCTTTAGTGATGAGTTGTGTGCGGGTGGAGTGACTGGGATCCAGAGAGCACAGCAGGCTCTGGGAGGAGGAGGAAAGGGAAGAGGCAGGTTGTAGAAGGTTGCAGGGAAAGGAAGTCAGCGGAAATGCAAAGCCCAAGGCGGGTGTGGGGCCTGGGAAGCACAGCAGACAGGACCCATGGAGCACTGACTCGGCCATCCTGGCTGCTTTGGAAAATGACACTGATGACCAAGGTTCACCTCTGGTGCCCAGCAGTCGTGTCCACTGGCTTCATAAGAGCCCAGGACAGAGATTCCGTGTAATTCTTCTGCTAGAACGTCATCAACTCCCGGCCTGGGGCTGGAACCCAACGGAGATGCCAACCTACCTGCTGCCCCACTCACCTCACCGCCAAGGCGGGAGCTGACACTGGAGCACTCAGCGATGGTGTCCTCAGTGACCCCAAAGGCTGACCCACGGGGGCACATTCTTAAGAGGCATCTCTTAAGGTATCGCAGCGATGCGTCAAACAGGACAGAGGTAAGAGGAGACCACTGGGGACAGCAGAAGGGCAGAGAGGACAGTGAGGACCGTATAAAAGTTCAGCTATACAGACGTAGCTGGCGTTTTGTTTTCCTTTCCCCTTTGTAAAAACCTTAGCTGCTTTTTAAAACGAGAAGCCTCTGGCTAGAATGACCCAGCTGCCAACCACTGCCTGGGGACGGGGCGGGCAGGTCTGACTGCACAGAGGTGACTCACTCCACAGTCACGTGGGGAGGAGGGGCGGGAGGGAGGGAGCCGGTGCTCTTTTGTGTCAAAGCAAGCAGGTCGGTGCCACGTCCACGGTGCGAGCTGGCTGGCATGAGCTTCCAGGAGTGGGCGGAGCGGGAGGAGTGGGCAGAGCGGGAGGAGTGGGCGGAGCAGAGCTCTCGGTCCGGGCCAGGTGCTCGGTCGGAGCGTCCGGTGAGGTTCCGAGTGGCGGCGGCCCGGGCTGGGTGGTGGCACTGTCCCTGCCGGGGTGAGGCGAGACTGGCCAGGCACCTTCAGGCTTTGCTCTCCTCCACTTTGACTGCCCGAGGCTTGATGGCTCCAGTTCTCTTCATCTGGGAGGTGGCTGAGGGGGCCTCCTGCAGCTTCACGGCTCCCAGGCTGGGCTTCTCATCCACTCGTTGTTTTGCCTTTGGACAGATGAATGGGAAAAAGAAAGTGACCGCACTGCAGAAGCATCTGCTTAGAGACAGCTCCCACTATTCCTGCTCCTGAGACACAAAGAAAAGCCCCCTGGCTTGTCCATCCCTTGCTGAAGGGCCAGACTTCGAAGTCACTCTCCTAGGAAGGATCCGGCACGTGACTGTCTTCCTCCCACCCTGTGGGCACTGAGTGCAGGGACTGGGAGAGGCAGAAGACAAAGGGTCCTTCGCAGAGAGTTCAGTGAGGGCACCTCAGGCTGGAGCATTCTGGCCCAAGTCTGACCGAGAGAACTTTTTCAATGGTGTGCCCTGTGCCCCACAGGCTTTGGGGCCCCCAGCAGTCCTCAGGGCAGACTTGGTTCTTCCAGATCTTTGACCATGATTCAATCAAACTTTTCCCCAGGACCCCAGTGGGACCCCAAGATTCCCACTCAGGGTTCCACTAGTCTGCAGCTGCGCACAGGAGAGGGTGTCCCACAGCAGCCACTCAGTGGTCTGAACCCTGGGAGAAGGTTTTAGAAGCTCATTCCACAGGATTCAAGTAGTGACCCCAGGGGAGCCTGCTGGAGGTAGAAAATGACAGCAATCACCCTCCAGCTCCCACCAGCCAGAGATGCTGACTTGTTAAAACCCAGGACGGAGGTCCCGAGCTCTGGAGCCCTGAACCACTGTAGAGGAGGGAAAAGAATAGGGCCTGCAGGAGAAGATGCTGAGAAAGCCTCGTGATAAAGAGGAGAGCGGACCTGTCTGAGCCCACCCAGCCGAGACAGACAAGACACGCCCCTACTAGAGCTAGCACGTGCACGCCCAGCTCCTGGTGCTGACCCACAGACCTAGCCGGCTCTCCCCAGCGCCATCAAAGCCCAAGTGCTAGGGGCAGTCCGCCTTCAGGTGTTGCCTCCTCTGAGGAGCTAGGACTCCTCCCTTCTCTGCAGGACAAGGAAGGACCCAGATGCCCTCAGGAGGAGAAACGCCTGTGC
Source organism: Sciurus carolinensis (assembly GCF_902686445.1). NCBI lineage: Eukaryota > Metazoa > Chordata > Mammalia > Rodentia > Sciuridae > Sciurus > Sciurus carolinensis. The sequence continues at coordinate 4,821,417 of NC_062226.1, forward strand.
CAAGAGGGACTCGAGCTGCTCAGCTCTAACCGTCAGGGCATGTGCTCCTCATAGAAGGAGCACTCATGGGCTGGACAGTCCCTTCTCCTCCGGCGCTGGGAGACGGGCCTAAGTATCCAGCTGCAGGGTCTGGAAAGCCATCTTCTACCTGTTGAACGTAGTGTCCCTGCACAGAGCCCATGTTAACTGCTGATCCAGAGGGCTTCCCACTGGGGCTAGCAGAGCTAGGCCTGAAAAAACCAAAGGCAGGGGTGAGAATACACACGTGTCACCACAGAACGAGTCAAAGCCTCGCACACGGAGCAGGCACGAGCGACAGGGGCCCTCTGTCCAGAGGCACTCACTTGGGCAGCTGAAGACCTCTCAGATGGAAAGCCAGACTGGAGACGGCCAAGAATGCAGACAGGGGGAGGGTGGTCCTCATGCCCACCCTGGCACTTCAGGAGACACCCCCAGGAGAGGGGAGGTGGGGCCCAAGCTGCTGCAGACAGACAGACACTGGCCCTCTTGCAGAGTATGGAGGGTCTGGGCCAACGTGTGCAGTGTCCTGAACAAAAGGTCTACAAACCCAATTCAACCAGGATTGTGCTGAGGTTTTTCTAGTCCTCTTTTAGCTGGGGATGGGAGGCACAGAAATGTGCAGTGTTCCACTGACCACCCAGGGATGTTAATGAGGGTCTGTGGTCAAAGAGCTCAACAGGTGCACTGCAGAGCCAACAGGATGAGGTGGGGCTGCCGAAGCCCTGTGTCCCGGACACCACCACACAGTCTGTTGCCTGCCTCGAGCCCCCTTTCTGCAGGTATGTCTCAGCAGCCCCATTTCCAGAAGACTTGGGGCAACATGGCTCTATAAAATTATAATAATTCCCCAACCCTCGATGACCCCTGCAAATACCAAAACTGCAGAGGGGAAGTCCCTCAGTGCAGTGGTGTGGTGTTTACGCAGAACACATGCACGGTGCTGGGACTGAGCCATGCCCCTAGCCCCCTCCTATACTCTGCATCACCTCTACTTTACTTAGACCGCTGCACTGTCAGTGGAGCAGAGGGCCCACCGCACCCTCCCGGCTGAGGTGCTGCCCTTCCTGCCACTGTGCGCACAGGCAGCCTGTCGCACCAACCTCCACTCTGCTTTGCTCCCTGGGGACAGCTCTGCAGCCAGAGGCTGCTCACGTGCCTGTGGCAGCAGGGCCTGGCCTGCGTGCATGCCGAGGCTCCCCTCTTCTCCTCCAGGTCACGTGTGCTGTTCTATGCTACTATCCCTGCATTCTGCTGTGTTGGCCTACGTGACAGGTGATGGTAGGAAAACAAGACACACCGACACACAAACACGAAGCCAAGACAGTGGGAAGAACAGAAATAAAGATGAATGAGGAAAAAATTCATGAAATTTCTTTGGAAGTGAGGTTGAAAGTATGGAACAATGAGATGGAGGAAGCCCAGTCTGACACAGCAGGAGCAATGGCCAGAATGGCCACAAGAGTGGATCCGGGTGGTGGGACCCCGCAGAGCACGTGTTGGAAGGTGACCTGGTGCTAGAACAGTGCACTGCAGATTGTGTGTCTGTCCCACTGCAAACACAAGGGAGCGCCAGGAGACCCCTCATGGAACAAGAGTTGGCCGTACAAGACGGTGTGGCCAGGCCAGAGCTGCCTTCCCACCCCGACATGAGCCAGAGGTACTAGGCCATGATCCAGCAGAGTACAGCCTCCAAATCGAGGGGAGTGGGACAGTCAGTGGAGGTGGAGACAGATGCTGAGGAGTGGAGGGGAGGGCCGCCCGACCCCACAATACAATGTCTTATGGTGGGGAAGAGGTGAGTGCAGCTGAGGGAGGCCCTGGGAAGGACATTCCTTCCCTAGTTTTCTAAAAACTCCCAATCCAGAGTCTCGTTCTGTTGACTAGAATTCAGACTCCCCATTCCCCACAGTTAACAAGTGTGTCCCATGGACTGGGAGGACCAGGCCTCAGTGCCCTTGCACTGCTCTCCCCGGGCTCACAGCCTCCTCTAAGCCGCTGGGTCACGTCTACAGCATCCTCAGCTACTCAGGCCCCAGCCCCCAGGGCATGTCTTTACCTGTAGGCCTGTGGTGATGGTACGGAGCCTCCTGTGGGAACATTCTGCTTACTGTCGGCAAAGTGGAAGCCTTTCAGCTCCATCTGAGAGGACTAAAGAGACCAAGAGGCAACAAGCTATCATTTGATAGCTACAGAGACAGCCCGGCCCTTGGTGAACCACCCTGGGCGGAGCTGGTGAGGGCCATGAGATTTCCTGCAGTGCCTTCTAGAGGAATCTGCACCCACTCCCTTCTAATCCAAACCTAAAGAAGCCTTCTTCTCAGAAGCAGAAACATTACAATGTTCTTCTTAAAGAGGGACAGGAGAGCTAATTGTGCACAGTCAGAGGGCACTAGCCATCCATACTAGGAGCATTTACTCGGATTATCATCCACAGCACAGCCACTTGGGACCTGGTGAGCAACACCGACTCCTAGCCCTTGGCCCTGGACACACTCAGTCAGAATCTCTGGGACTTGTGTCTGCTGTGGTTTCACACAAGGCTCCTTAGTCATTTAGCCAGGCCACTGATGGCGTGACTGTTCCTTCCTGTTCTGCCAATCTCATACCACATACACCTAGGCTTATTTTTGTTAGTGGCTTATACATAAACCAAGGAGTTCCTGATGTTTAGGATTCAAAGACTTCAAGGCACAGGAGAACAGTGTTCTAGGGAGGGCCAGAGCCTACACCCAAACCTCTAGTGCTTTCCACCACAGTGGTCCTCAGCTAGCTAGGAAGGGTTAGCCAAAGTCCTCTCCCCAGGATCACAGGTGGGTGGGGTAATCTTTACCTCTCTGCTGGTGTTCAAGACTGGTGGCTGGGACCCAGGTGGAGGAATCCTTCGAGGGGCCCCAACAGAGAGGCTCTGCCCTGGTGGCAGCTGGATGGACTGTGGCAGGATCAGTGGCTGCTGCCCGGAGCCATACCGAGGCAGTGGCATGGTCAGCTGTTGGGTAACAGGACAGTTAGGAAAAGAAACAGACGTGAGGCCAAGCCACGTGCAGACTGTACTATCAGTGACGCACTGGTCTCCTCTGCTCCCCAGCGAAGGCTCTGCATACCTTCCACTCAACACAAGGTGTGGGGAGCCACAGGGCACCGTTCAACACGGCAGGGGCAGGACAGGGCAGTGTAGAGGCACACTGGACATGGCTGCCAGTCCCCAGGACCCACTGTGCTGAGCACAGATAGGTGGCAGCAGGACCTATGTGCATGTGCAAGCTGCATGTGTGCACGCACGTGTCAGGGATGGGGAAGAGGATGAGTGAGGACATCAGGAAGTGTCCTAAGGAAGCAAGGGCCAAACACGCCCCAAAGGTGAAAGCTGCATATGAAGTGCGTCCTTAAAACATGGGACCTACTGTCGTGTGTCAATGCTGGTAGAAAACAGTGCTGGTGGAGGGGTGGCCTGAGAAGGACAGGAGCATGGGGCAGCCCACGTTTTGTCTCTCAGTCACTCTCCTCTTCCTCTCCAGTGGAGGGTCAGGAGGACTACTGGAAAGACGTCGCTGAGACCGTGGCGCCACGGCCTGGTGCCGAGCCCCTGCTTCCAGCGCAGCGGCGAGGACCGCGAGGACCGCTGCACTGCTTTGGGTGCAGCCTCGGTGTGGTGCGGCCTGCCAGTGAAGCTGAAGGACAGTCCTGCTGCTGCACAAATGCCGGGACGGGGCCTCAAGGGCACAAGTGGCAATACAAGAAGAGCCCCTGCAGAGCCTGGGGAGCGTGGGTGGGGGATGAGAAATGGCTGGAAACGGAATTCTTCCTAAAGGCAGACCATCAGGACCTGCTGGATCACAGGGCATGGGAGGGGTGACAGGACCAAGTATGGTGGCGACTGGACCAGCAGCAGTACTGGGAGGAGGTCACAGTCCAGCCGCGGTGGGTGGGACATGCCCAAGACTCGGGAGCAAAGGTGCTGACTAGGCCACTGCATTTGAGATTCCAGTCCAGAGTTGCTCTGCACTAAAGCAATGAATGTGCGAGTGAGCAGCACATGGACTTAGAGCCATGGAACCAGAACGTGGGCGCCTGGGCATGCCCAGTGTTACAGACTCAGGGGTATGGGCAGAGGAGAGGTAGCGAGAGGGTGTGTGGAGGCAGAAGGAAAACCATGAGTACCTCCTGAGGCCTGAAGTGCCCAGTGTGATCTGAGCGAGCGTGTGACCGCCGGGTCAGATGCTGTGGGGTGACGGGGCTAGACTAGAGCCAGGGATGGGGCAGAGCTCGGTGGCAGAGCTCCAGTAGGCCCAAGGCATAGGGGACTCGCAGGGGTGGCCCCGAGTGGAAGAGTGGGCCCCCTTTCAGGGACAGGACTTGGCAGTCCAGCGGCATATAGGCAGGGAGATGTGGCCATGGGCTGACCCTGTCCTGTTTCCTTGGTGACAAAGAAAGCAAGGCAACAGTGGGGTAGGAGGCAACAAGGAAAAAATGGTGAGTCTGCAGTGGCTGCTAGAAGCATGGTGGCCACCGGAGAGAGCTCGAGAGCAGGGTGCTGGGGGGCACAGAGGCCTGCCGGTGACAGGGAAGCAAGGATGAAGGACCTGCAGCTGCATCCCTGGAGGGAAGGAGGCACAAAGGTCAGCGGCCACAGCTGCATGGGAAGACACACAGCTACGGTCATGACCAAATCTGGAGGCGAATGTGGAGGAGCAGGTGCTGCAGTGGACGGGAGAGGCTGCCAGCCAGGACCACAGGGTGGGGCGAAGGCTCAGCTCCAACCGGGCAGTTGGTAATGGGAAGCCCCATTTGGACGCCAAGCAGGGCACCTTCTAGGTGGAGCTTCAAGGAGAAGGTAGGGGTAAAGAGGCTCCTACCCCATCTCCAGAGCATGGGGACAGAAAGAGGAAGTGGCCTCCATTTGGGGGCCACAGCTCTAAAGCAACAGAGATCTCAGGATAGCTGGGTCTCAGAATAAAATGGCAATGGGACCACTCAGAAGAGTCAGGCTCTAGCAGCTGAGGATGTCACAAGTCAGCACGCACAGAGGCAGGTAGGAGGGCAGGGAAGGAGGCCTACTGTCCAGGGAGAAGGAATGAGTGAACTGACCTGTGGCAGCTGGGAGTCCAACATCTGGGAGGCGCCCAGACCAGCAGCCTGGCCGAGCTGGCCCTCGTAGACCAGGGCCTGGTTTCCATTCAGGGGCTGGTAGGGTGAGCCGGATTGGGGTTTCACCATCTCTAAGGGCTGCATGCCTGGGAATGCTGAGTACGGAGCCTTCAAGGCCGTGCCCCCAGAGAGGATCATGGTGCTGGGTGGTGACAGGCTGGGGTGCATGTACACCTGAGACCTGCAAAAGCAGAAGACGCTGGGATAGGTGGATGAGCACACCCATAGGTGTCCAATGGGGCTAAGCATCAGGATCCCAGGACCCACTGAGGCACGGAGCCTGCTCCTCCAGAGTGACTCGGGCCCAGGTGGGCCTGATGCCAATGGTCTAGGGGCCTCTGTGAGCATCACTGGGTTAAACAAACAGACATCGTGGTTGTGCCAGGCCAGGGACACCAAAAGCACGGGCCACCAGGCTTAGTGAGGGAGCAGGGTGCAGGATGGGAAGGAAAGGGAACACAAGGCCCATAGCCGGAGAGCACAGCCTTGGCCTGTGAAGGGATCAAAAGCATCCCCTCTGCCTCCCAGGCCAAAGCGAAAAGCACGAGCAGCCACAGAGCAAAGCAGTGTGACAGTCTGAAGCCCTGGCTGAGAGCAGTCTGCACGTGAGCTCACCTGAAGGGCTGCAAAGAGCTGAAGATCTCCTGAGACTGGGAGACGGGAAGCCCGCCCCGCAGTCCAAGCTGAGCCTGAGCCTGCAGAGACGTGTGAAGGGAGATTGGGATCTGCTGGGCGGCGGCAGCCTGTGAACGGGAGCCAGGTGGTGACCACAACGCCCTCCACAGAGGCTCCCCACCTCACACCCTGCCTGGCCTTCCCTGCTCCTGGGGTACAGCCAACAACAGCAAAAAGCTGGTAGCGAAGGCAAGCCGTGTTCCACCCCTGTGCTGGCTGGCATTTGTACAGCCGCAGAAAGGAACCCCAGCTACCCAGACCGCTGGAGGCAGCCTCGTGCTGGACAAGAGGACACACGTGGTGTGGTTCAGTTATGGGAAGACCAAAATTGCACTTCACTAGATAGCTAGGGATTTGAGTCAAGAAAGAGTTGTGGATAAGCCACCTCCTCTGTCCTCGCCCCGAATCTGCACTGGGAACACCTACAGCCCTTCTGGGGAGCTATTGGGGTACAGGCACATGAGCTGGGCTGTTTGGAAGGCCCAGCATCAGCTTTTCCTCTGAAGACTCCAAAATCTCTCCCTTGCACAGACAATATGTCCATCCTGCACAAAACCAAACATTCGCCTGTTCTAAAACTACCTCTTCTCACACTTCCATGGCTGGGGATCCAGGCCCAGCTCTTAGCCAGTCCCCAGCTAGGACTCAGGAAGAACGGTGGGAAGAAACGTCAAGCCCAGGCTGGGGCATTTACGTGCATCCTCCTCATCCAACAAGTCGTCTCTGGGTGTGCCATATGTGCCAGGTGCTAGGCACCATGTGAGGACACAGGAAACGGGACAATGAGCAAATGAATGCAGAAGTGACGATGCTGGTGTGCATCTCCCCGTCCAGCCACCTGCCTTGCTGTCCTCACCTGCTGGTAACTCTGCTGCTGAGGTATGGTTTGAGGGACCAGCCGGGGCTGACTTGCAAACACGTGACCGTCTAAGTACAGAGGCGGGAGGTGGTTGCCTGGAAACAGAATCCAGAGGCGAGAGAATGATCAAGTCTCACTGTTGCCAAGTGAAGACACTGCACACATCCAGCTTCCCAGAGGACTCTGGGAGTGAGGGTGTGAGCTAGCAGAGGCTGCTCCCTTCTGTGCTGCAGCACATGCCACGGGGCTCAGCATCAGGCCCAGGAGCAGGACGGTGGGCTGTGGCCCACCTTTCACGATCAATCACCCACCAACTGCCACAGACCCTTGGGAGGGCTCTGACTACAGCTGAGGGCTGCCCCGGTCTCTCAGTCACTGTCCTCTTCATCCTCCTGCTATTGAGTCCACAGTGGAGGGTCAGAAGGATCTATTGGAATTACATCACTGAGACTTTGGCAACTGGGTCCTCAAAATACCCACTGTGCTCCCCTGGGGCCACAACACAGTGACAAGGATGGTGATGGTAAAGATAAAAACAGCTGCCACCACGGGAGGGCGCGGCTGGTATCGAGCCCCTCCAGGGACACCCTGCTTCAGGGCTGTGCCACCCTCTGCAGCACCATCACCAGCCCACGGCTCAGGGAGGCGAGCCACTCCCCGGTGGAGGTGGCACAGCTGGCACTGGCAGGCATGTGCTCGGCTATTCATCCAGAACTAGCCTGGCTCAGGGGACGCAATACCTGGCATCGAAGCAGAAGGGGCTACAGAGGCCACAGGCATGGGTGGCATGGAGACTCCACCAAAGGAGCTGTAGCTGACCCCGCTGGAGGCGCCCACAGAGGACGGAGGCTGAATTCCCGAGCCAGCACCTCCTGGAGAGCTCTGCTCTGGCAAACTGGGGGAGTTTTCCCAAGCCTTCCGTGCAGACTCCATCTTTGAAAGCAAGGGGAGAGAAGGGGAGGACAATAGCAATCTAAGCCACAGGATGCAGGGGGCTCCTCCCTCCACCCAGCTCAGGGATGATGTTACCTTCAGTGTGAGATCAGCGGTGGGGAAGGACATTGGGGAGAGGCCAATGGCCCTCTGGATATGATGATCCCGCCGGAGGATGGGAATACTCTGTGTCAACCCTGCCTGGAGATGGGAAGAAAGGAAACCATTGGACCCAGGAGCTGAGGAAGCAAGGTGGCTGGGCAACATGTCTTCAGGTTTAGCTGCATGTAGCTAAGACCATGGCTTATCTCCCCCACACAGCCATTTCCTCAAAAGTAATCTGTGGAGAGTCCCCTCCACACCCACATTCCATGGGAGGCCTTGACACAGGACAGCTGTGCCCCAGCAACACAAAAAAATGTGGACTTGCTACCAGTAGGCATCTGCCACCTGGACTAGAGATGCCTGTCAGGACAGGGAAAGGCTGTGCTTATCACAGATCCCCTCAGGAAGAAGCAGGTCCCTGTTAATACAGGCTAGACCCTCCTGCAGAGCCCAGTGTCCCATATCATAGCCACTGTGAAAAATCTCAAAGTATGAAAATTTGGTTAGCAGTTTCAAACACACATAACCACAGAACCTTCTCTCATCAATGTCCATCAACATTCTGCAGCACTAATCTTCCTTGAAACCTGGGGAATGCCGCCCGAACAATCCTCAGTCAGCAGATGTCTGAACACCCTCCCAGCCAGCAGGGAGGGCAGAGTGGACAGAGATGTCAGCACACAGCCAATGCCAAGCAGCCCACAGAGTCACACCTCCCTGCTCCTGAGTGCCGCTGGAGAAGCAGAAGGTCTACCACACCAAACACACAGACTCGGGGACCCTCTGGCGGGGAGGACAGGTGTCCAGGAGGATGCTCTTGCTTTACCTCCATTCCCCCGCTGGCCACTAAATGACAGTCTGCACCAGTTTTGGCTACATCTGGCACACAGAAGATGGATCTAAAGAAAGTCAGATAACCTGGACCTTAAGAATGACACTGCTTTTACTGGAGCAATTAGAGGCACAGTAGACAGAGTGGACTCCAGCCCAAGTGAGCATGTACTCAGGGCCCGCACAGTGGGTCAACACTGGGGCTGGAAGAGAAGCACAGACTTACGTTGCTAGCCAAGGCATCCTGAAGTTTGACCACTGCATTCCCTGCAGGACTAGAGGCAGAACCAGGCGGTAAGCTGAAATCAGAGTCCTGGAAAAAAAATGGCACCTGGCTACTGAACTCCTCCTGGCTAGCCCTGCTGCAGAGGCACTCGTAAATGCAATCCAGTTTTGGTGACTCAAAACACCCAATATGCAGCATTCGCCAGAGTCATACATGAACAATATGACCACACACGAGAAAGGAAGCTGCCCGACTCCTCTCCTGCCCACGGGCTAACCTGGAAGCCTGGCTGGTGTCAGTAAAGCCATCTGTATGGCCTCCTCCCTGACTCCATACCAACACTCTTCCAAGAACAGTGCTGTTCCACTCCCATCCTCTTGCTTCCTAGGGAATAGCCCCAAGTCCCCACTTTCCAAGTACGAAGAAGAAGAAGAAGAAGAAGAAGAAGAAGAAGAAGAAGAAGAAGAAGAAGAAGAAGAAGAAAAACATCAAATCAAGTCTCACTTTTGGATTGACTCCAAATTCGATGGGCGGCACAGGCAGCACGGAGTCCACGTGAATCTCTACCCCGTTAACAGGCGGGACGACGGCCCCTTGCAGGCGCTCCGCCCCCTCCGAGCCCTTTCTGTTTTTCAGTGAACGTTCATTGCCGATGGGTCCTGGTCTGTGCTCCTTGCTTTGTCCTGAGCCTTGTTCTGAGTCCTTGATGGGAGAGTAGAGAAGCCGAGACACATAATCTCTAGCTTCCCCACTCCTGGGCATCAGGGAAGACATGACAACGGCCTCTTCCGCCCAGGACCTGGCCACCATGAAGGGGACTTCCAGGTTACCTTTTGCTCAGACTGCTTCTGAGCCTGCTCCTTGTGGCTGTCGGCCTTGGGTTCTGCCAGGCCAGGTCCACTCATGTCCTCTGGCTTCAGAGTTCCATATGGGGAGCTGCGCTGCGAGGAGGTTGCGGACGACTCCCGAGACTCAGCACTCAGGTCAACACCACTGTCTCCCTGGCTGCTCTTAAAACCCTGCTGTGCAGAGCACAAAAGGGTTAGACCTGTCCCCAAACTCCAACACATGAGCATCCTGAGGGGAGCTTGCATGTGGCACTGACACACCTCCCCAACCACCTGCCCTCGAGTCCTGTCCAGATCTCAGCCCTGACCTGCGCCAGTGCCCCATGAAACACGTGGCCACATGAACGCACCAGCCCTGCTTGAGCTCATGACCACCAGATGATGCATGGCCCTTGATAAGAATGCCAAGGTCATTTCAGTCAAACCAGACTGGTGACCACCCAGACCAGCTCAGAGGAGGCCCTCGATCTGGCTCTACCGGGAGGGTGTGGGTGGTTATCCCTTCTCTTTCTGCTCTTGCAGGCATACACAGACCAGAGACCAAGCTGAAGAGGGTGAGAAGCCAGGAGCTGTGCAGTGCAGGACAGGGCGGAGCTCGGGCCCAGGGCACACGCACCTCAGTGGAGCTGGGCTCAGTGCTGCCGAAGGCAGAGACGGCTTTCCTCCAGGAGTCACCGGCTGCGGCCTGCACAGGGAGGGCTGCCACAGGGAGAGGGACACAAAGTCAAGGCATCAGAGAGGGACAAACAATCTGGAAGACTCTGAAATCAGAGTTCACAGAATCCAGTCCCCCGAACTGCCTCCCCACGCCCACCCCACCCTAGCGCCTAGTCTGACACACAGAGGCAGCTGCACAGCAGCCTCCCAGCACCCACTGGTCCAGCAAGTGAGTTTCTCAGGGTTTCTTTGTATGCTTTCTCAAAAACTCACACCTGTTTGGATTCTTCATCACAACGTCTATGTTGGCATGTTCTTTCTCTTAAGACAACCATTTGTTTCTAAAAGTTGGCAATGTCTATAAAATCTTTAGAAGATCCAAACACATACTAATCAGATTGTATTGGCTAACAGGCCCTTCTGAGGATCCAACAAATGCCATGGACCCCTGGTTCAACCAGCTGATGAGACGTGGTGGAATCCTGGAGGAAGAGACCTTCCCATGGGAGGAAGCAGCTCTTTGGCCCAGGGAAGGCTGCCCAGGCAATCTGGTCAGTGGGTATTTTTGGACATGAATATTGTGGTAACTATCATTCATCCGTGTTACTAAGCTTAACATTAAAAAATGCTTGGTAAGAGAGAGTTCTTGTTTTCAGTCAAAACTGAACATCAACTAATGTTATTCTTCAGTGAGTTGGCATCAAGATTTTACCTGGAACTTAAGGACAGGTTGTGAAGTGACAATGACAGAATCAAAGCCCAGAACCCAGTGTGTTGGGTATTGGTCATGAGGCCTGTGGTCCATCACTTCTCTCTGCAAGCCTTTGCCTAAAAATAAGCTGGATGCCTGCAACGCCAGTGACTAGCAAGGTTAAGGCAGGAGGATCACGACTTAGCAAGACCCTGTCTTCAAAATCAAAAATAAAAGGGCTGTACCAAAAAAAAAGAGTGAAAAGCTACTAGAAATACAGACATTTTAGGGAGACACATTTTGTGGTCTCAAGGCTGCCTTTCCACCAGAGTGCTAGGAGGTGCTCTCAGGTTATCTTTCTGTTGGAGAGGGCTCACTCGCTTTTCTCCCTGTGGTCACTTGTTGCTCTTCCACAGGGAAGAAAAAAGAATAGACATGACAAAGAAGTCAACTCCACTCCCTGAGATTGGCTTGTGGGGTATCTCCAGGCTGCTGGGATGCGGAACACTCTGCCCCTCCAGGACGCCTCTGGCAAGGAAAGTCTGACCCTTCTGGGGGCTGCAGCAGCAAGCAGTGCTAAGCCTGGGGAGGTCCCACCTACACTCAGCTCAAAGGCAAGACTCCGCAGGAAGAGACGGGCTGTGAGGCCAGGCCCCCTTCTCACCTTGGCTGCTGCTCTCCCAGATCTCAGTGCCCAGGCTGCTGCCAGGCACGGCCACATCACCTTGCTCCAGGCACAAGTTGTTCTGCTTTTTAGCAAATCGAGGGGGAATACGGGAGGAAAGGCCTCGACCTTTGACTGGCACCTAAGGGGAAAAGAGAGTGAAGAGTCTAAATGACAAGCTCTCCCAGGCAGAGGATCCCAGTGCCAATCAAACCACTGAGACTGCTCGAGATGCCCGAGATGTGGACCGCTGAACATGCTGGCAGGCCCGCCACACCACCAGGGCCAGGTGATGGTCTGTGAACGTGGAGTGAGAGGGTCCAGCCGCCGGGTGCAGCACAGGGCTCCGGGCCTTGTGACCTGAAGGGAGATGACTCACCCACCCGGGCGGGGGCCCTGTGGAGGAGGACGTCCTGAGGGCTGACAGGTGTGACCCCAGTCCAGCCCCATAAGCTTTCTGAGCCTCTTTGTGACCCAGAGTTCTCCTCGCCTGCCCCCATGGGGCTGCACGCAGGTGCTGGGGCAACGCAAGCCTACCAGGTACGTCCCCCTCTTCCCCCCTGGGCTCCCCCAGCCCGCTCCTGGCCTGCAGCCGCTCACCTGTGCGGCCTGCTCCTTCTTTCTCCTCTCCTCCTCCAGGAGCCGGCGCTGCTTCTTAGTCAGCACTTCAATGAAGCCCTCGCCCACCACGGAGCCCACTTCGCTCTCCTCCCCAGGGCCAGTCGCACAGCTCTCGGTGATGGCACCTGAACCCAGAAAAGGGGCAGTTTCCACAAATCGCCCAGCTCAACTGGCACCTGACATCTGAGCACAGGCTGGACTCAGAAGCTGGGCAGTTGGCTGGACACTGCCAAGGAGCTCCAGCATCCACCAGGGCTACGGGGACCTGGACACGGCTACGCTTCCCACCTGACCTGAGGCTGCAGCCTCAGCCAGGGCAGCTTGAGCAGCACTAGAGCAAGGAACACCATCCCTGGGGATGGGCCTCTTAAACCCAGCTCTGCTCCTACCAGATGGTGGCCCGGGACACCTCCCTGAACCTCCGGGCATCAGGCTCCCCAGTGAGACGGAGCACAGGCGAGGTGGCAGTCAGCTGTTCTCACCACCGCAGCCAAGAACAGCCCGGTGCCTGTTCAAGGCAGTTCTCAGAAGCTGACAGTCGCTGGGAGGGTGTGCGTGCCCACCCAAAGACTGCTGGGGCCCGGGATCCTCGGGGGCTCTGCCAGAAGGATGGGAGGGGCCCAGACTCACTTCCGTAGCTCAGGTCAAATTGCTTCCGGGTCTCCTCCTGCTCCCCAGCCCTCTGAATGGCCAGCATGGCCTCCTTCTCTGCCTTCTTACTGGTGGCTTCTGGACCATCAGAGTTGGTGTGTGTGGCCCGCTCCAGGGCATAGGGCGAGTGGCCACTCCCACTGCTGCAGCCAAGGCCTCCAGGCAGGGCATCATCTGGGGACCTATAAAGGAAAACACGTCTGTGAACTCAGAGATGCCCAATGACGAGGACAAAATAAAGAAAAAAACCAACAAATGCACCGGCCTGCACACGCGCGCAGCCTGACCTAGGGTGGTTCCTCCTCCAGGCCACGTGGGCAGTAGCCCTGTGGACCAACGTACACCAGGAAGCTGCCCCAGCTCGCACTGCTCGGGCAGAGCCCTGGCAGGGAGAGCTATCTCCACACCCCCCCTCGGCCTGCTGCACTCAGCACACGCAGAGGGAGAGAAGGAAGGTGGGGTGCGCTGCGGACAGGGCTGCCGACCTTTCTGTTCTGAGCCAGCAGCCAGAGGTCCTGGCCTTGCCTGCCACAAGGCTTAGGGCAGAGCCAAGCCTGGGCTTCTGGGCCCCAGAGAGTCAGGTTAGACTGATGCCTGAAAGAACTAGCACTCCGCTGAGGCGGCTCCTTTTGGGGTAGAAACACCCCAGGTTTCTGTGCTCTGAACTTCCAAGGCGGGCAGTCAGCGTCAGTGTGCTGAGGTGCCTTAGCACCCCTACACATCCCCTCTGAGGCATGGAGCAGGCAGTCAGCAAAATCACCCTTTCCCCAGACAGGAGCCTGCGGGCCACGAGTGACACCAAGCACAGAAGGTCTACCTAAGAAGCCTCCAGTTCCAGAGAAGAGATGTTACTCGGGCTGCAGGCAGCTGCTCCCAGCTGCTCCTGGCAACTCTGACCACACCATGGCAGTGGTGGAGAAGCAGGGTTGCTGGGGGAGAGCCACCTCCCTGCAGCCAGAAGGCTAGTGAGGCCCTCCAGGACACTGCCCAGCCGTCTCAGGAGCAGAGGAATCAAGTGAACTGGCCGGTGCCCCCAGGTGCCACACACAGGCATGCCCTTGCTGCACTGCAGGGCTCCAAGGACCATTCAGAGGCTGAACCCTGGACAGGGGCCAGGCCGCAGCCACAGGGCCACTGTAAGTAGGGGCGGGGCGCACTTCGGGTTTGGACGGTCAAGCCACAACAGCGACACACAACAAGAAGCAGACAAGCGATGCACGAGCAAGTGATGGAGACGTTCACACACAGCGGCGGGCAGCGCCCGGCCCAGCGGGCATGCATGCATGGACCCGGTGCTGCTGTGCAGGACAACAGGGCCTGGGGTGGTGCTCTCGGTTACCTTTTGGCTTTCAAGGGCGTCCCACTCTGCTGGCTCTCATAGCGGGGGGACGTCTCACCACCACCTGGCCTAACGGGCTTCTCCCCAAACCCTCCCGGCTCCAGCTTGCGGCTCTGTCTGTCCGCCAGGGGCCTCTGACTGGAGAAGCTCCTCTTGGCCAGCTCCTTCTTCTCACCCAGACCGGCCCCCGAAAAGCCGCTGTCCCCCTGTGGGTCGGGCTCCCCAGGGCCCCCGCGCCTCTCCCTGCGCTCGCTGAAGTCGCTGCTCTCAGAGGCTGTCTCCCACTCCTCGTTGGCGTGGTCAGAGGAATTGTGGCAGGATGGCTCTGGGGACCTGCGGGCCCCTGTGCCACCCTTGTCCCCAGGGCAGAGTTTGGGCCGGCCCGGCCACTGGCCTGCCAGCAGGGGGGCCTCCTCCTCCGGGCCCCACAGGACCAAGGATTCTCGCTCCTGCCGGAGGCGCCGGAAGCGCGGGGGCTTATCTTGGCGTGGGGGGCGCCTCCTTCGGAAGGGCCGGTTCTCAGCATTCTCAGAATCTGTCACATGGTCATCTTGGAAGAAGGACCTCTTGTCCTCCAAGCGGCTGTCCTCAAAGGCCCTACTGCCAAACGAGTCCGCATGTCTGTAAGAGTCGGGGACATAGTCTCTGTCCGTGGCGCGCCGGGTCCCGCAAGCGTCGGTGGTGCTGTACTCCTGCCAAGAGCCGCCCGGGCTCCTGCTCTGCCAGGGCATGGGCTCCTTGGGGGCAAAGGCCCTGCGCCCGGAGCCGCAGCTGCTCAGCCGGGGCGGGAGTGCACGCCCGCAGGCCCGCGGGCCCCGGCTCCTGGCCTCCGGGCCGCTCTGGTCCTCGGAGTACACCTTGTTGGAGCGCCAGGAGTCCGTCTTCAAGGCGCCCTCCTCCCGCTCCAGGAGCGAGCCCTCTGCACCGCCCTCCGAGCCTCTCTGCCGGCGCCGCTTGGGCAGCTCTTCGTACTCGGAGCCCTCGCTGTGGGTCTCACTGGCGATGCGCCGTCGTGGCTTGGCTCTGGGGCCGTCCTCTGGCTGGGGAAGCTCACGCAGGCCCCGGCCGCGGCCACCCCTCTGGCTGCTGCTGTAGATGCCGCGGGCCCCCAGGATGCCCCCGCCACACAGGCTGCTCCCATTTCCACCGGCTGGCCGACCTCGAAAAGTGAACTCTCTGAAACCTCGGCCCCGGCTGCGGGCCTGGCCCCGGCCCCCAAAGGCTTGCTCCTCGTCGATGAAGATCCAGTTGTTTCTCTTGGTTGGCGGAATGTCGCTGGTCTCTCGGGACGGTCTGGTCTCCCAGGCCTTGTCAGGCTTCTTGTCTTCATCTGCATCCCATTTGCTGGCCTCATGGCCAGACCCAGCGCGGGTGGAAGCTTTGTCCTCCAGAGTGGAAGGGGGGGCATTGGCCAGAGCAGGGTCGTTCTCCTCGTCCTCGTCCTGCTCAGCCTTCTCTGTGGCCAGCCGTGCATTCTCTTCCCCAAGCCCCCGCTTAACCTTCTCTAGCTCCTTCTCCTTCTCCTCCACCTTCAGGGCTTTGAGGACCGGCTTCTTGATGGGCCCAGACCTCCGGGTCCTGCCCGGCTGCTCCTGGTGCTGGCTGCAGGCGCTCCGGGGCTCCGGTGTCCACGCGGGCTCCGCGTCTGGCTGTTTGTCAGGGCCCCCTTCCTTCTCCCAGGAGGTGGCATGGAAGGACGGCTCCTCCCGGGGCACCTCCTGCTCAACACCCTTGGCTGTGTCGGCGGCCTTTGGCTGGTGGCCAATGTCCCAGCTGCAATACTCTGGCTTTTTCTCAACTGGGACAAAGTCAGGCTCCAGCGGGGGACGCCTGAGGTTTTGGACATGGCCCCCAGGAGTGCCCACCTCCTGAACATTTTCTTGGGGTGGAAATAAAAGCTCCTGGCCTATTCTTTGAGAAGAGATACAGCTGTCAAAGTCTGCTTGGGCCTTCTTGTCAAAAGCACTCAAGTACTCCTCCCCTCTCTCCTCAAAGAGATGGCGCTGGGCACTTACGCCCCCTGACCTTCCGGGGGAAGCAGAGTAAGAGCTTTCATTCCTGAAAAGGAACCAGAGAAATCAGTCAACGTGATTGGAGCTGGGTTCCTGGCTTCCATGCTGAGCACAGAGATCAGTTTTAGAAAGGGGGGTGGGGGAGCTTTAAAAAATAAAGAAAACACAGCAAACATTTGCTCTATATTTAAACACTTGGCCTTCTCCATGGCCCCTGAAGTCCATGAGCGCAGAAAAGGCAGATGCCACTGGGCAGGCTCAGCTTGCCACCCAGAGACAGAAAAGCTGGAGGTCCCCTGGAGCAAGCTGGAGCCTGGGAGTCGGCCAGAGCCTGGGCCCCGGGGCAGTAGGGCCAGCCCTGTTTACTCGCAAAGGAGCAACTCAGATCCCTGCTCTCCACCTGCCTGCCTGTGAGGCCCACCCTTGCTCCACACCCAAGACTGGCCTCCTGGGGCTCCTGCTGAGCCTTCAGCCCCGTCAGTAAAAGCCGCTCACACAGCATCCAAGCACAACTCATACCCCTTCCCAGCAGCATCTCCTGGGACAAGGCCTTTCCCTTGGGACCAGAGAGCTGTCCTGTAGTGGATAGGCAGCGGGACTAAGCGCCATCTCACCTGACATGCACATCCATAGCCAAAGTGTCGCTTGACTTCGGGTGGGGGAGTGAGTAGCCCTTGCTCTGCAGTGCCAGGTAGCCCTCGGGGCTCCAGACGGGGGCTGGATCAATGGCAGTCACTTTTCTTTCTTGGAGTGGGGGCATACAGTTTTGATCTTCAGAGCGACATCCAGTCCCACTGAGAGACTCTTGGGGGATCATGGGCTTCATCAGTCCTGATGAAAACAAAGGACTAATTTGTCATTTCATTTAGGAAGCTCCATGGCAACCAGCCAGCCATTTGGAGTAGAAACAGTCACTGCCTGCTCTGTAGACACAGCACCCTACTCCAAGACAGAGGGGTCTTCACTCTTTTCTGACCAGGGTCCCTGAGGGCACAGAGGTATGCCACTTGACCTGTTCAAAGACCTGCGGAGGCAAGCTGAGTTCCCAGACCAAGACCTAGTTGGAAGGGCAATAAAACTGGTGCAAGGGCTGGTGCAGGGTGATCTCGCCACCTTTCAACAACTGGTCAAGGGGATCTAGAACGATAATGTAGCCAGGAGCGGTGGCCACTGTCATCCCAGTGGCTGGAGAGGCCAAGGCAGGAGGAGTGCGAGTTCAAAGCCAGCCTCGGCAACAGCGAGGCACTAAGCAACTCATTGAGACCCTGTCTCTAAATAAAGTACAGAACAGGGTTGGGGATGTGGCTCAGTGTTTGAGCGACCCTGAGTTCAATCCCTGGTACCGCCCCCACTCCCAAAAAACCTGGTAAGTGCAAACTGGAATTGGCAAGTGGAGTCCCTCCCCGATGACCAGAGGTCACGGAGTCAGCAAGCTGAGGAGTGCTGTGCAGCAGAGATGCCTGGAAGCTTTCCAGTTCTAGGGAAATGAGCCACATCCAAGAAAGCGTGCGGGGAAAGGAGCTGGCCTGACTGGTTCCAAATCCTTGTAGGAAGATTTAAGTTGATTTGATACCTAAAACTACATGGCAACACTACACACAGCATACAGGGCAATTCTGGGAATGTAGCAGGGGAGGAAAGTGGCAGCAGAAAATTAACAAAAAATTGCTAACTCACCAGAATGGACCAGCACAGAGGTAACATGCTGGCCCTTACCAGTTGTAACTGGCTGGGGAACCTGGACAAATCATGCCTCTCCCAGCCTCTGCCCGCACCTGGTGGGTGAGGCAGCAGGGCTGGCACAGATGCTGTCCAAGGTCTGGGCCTAAGTCTGCAGGCGAAACAGATCTGACTTTGAAATACTCTCTCCACACAGCTGTATGACACTTTGTTGTACACATCTCTGGAGCTACTCTGGCTGGAAAGATGGTCTGCGTCAGGTTGGTAGCTGTAGCTTCACGTGAGCCGTGGGACACTGTTCAAGTGCTGCTGATCTGGCACTCCAACACCAAGTCCATCTGATTCAAGGGGGGGCAAGATCCTCTGGAAGCCCACAACCCATGCCTTTCATTAAGCACTGCTTGTGAGGCATGCACATCTTCCTTTCTGGGGCTGGATAAAGTCCTTAAGACCTGAAAAACCCTACTGTCATAAAAGTACTGGGCAGAATATATCAAATGGTTTGCTTGTAGAGCTGTGTTCACAAGAAAAAAGGAACTTCCAAAAGCTAAAAACCACAGCTGCAGACCCAGGAGCTGGAGCACCTCAAAGGGCAGAAAGCAAGGGCAGCTCAGCCTGGAAACCCACAGGCTTGGTCTCAGCACCCTCACGAGACAAGGAACGGGACCACTGTGTAACTGGGACCTGCTCAAAACAAAGACCCTCCCAAGGGCTCCACCCTCCAAAGCTGTACAGGACGATGTATGCTCCTCAGCAAGGGCCGAGTGCCTGGATCTGGGCAGGGAGAACATCTGTCTGGAATTCAGAAACCACATGCCTACTTCCATGGGGATCCAGGGAAGAGGGGGTTCAAATTTCTAACTCCCACAATAGTCCAGAAATCTGCCAGCAAAGGTGGCTCCAACTGGGAGAAGAAAACATAGAGACTCTGGAGGGACGTGCCCTCAACCCAGTTCGCACTGGATCCTGAAACCAAACTCAGACCTAAAACCACCAGAACACATGTGCCATGGGCTCACAGCAAGTCCCCCAGACAGACAGCACGACCTCTGTTAAACACTAGGAAATCACATTTGAAATGATTAAGAGCATAAAAGGAAAAAAAATTTTTAACTTAAAAACATAAGACTATAACAGACTTGTGAAACAAATTCTAATCATAAAAATATACAGTCACTGAAATTAAAAACTCACTGGACAGTAATAACAGAGATCAGACAGAGCTGGAAAGAGAAGTGTGCTGGGAACAGGCCTGGGGGACTTCCTGGGAGGCTACAGAGGGTAAGGCCTGCTGTTCTGACTCTCTCTCTTATTTAAGACGCTTGGAAGACAGCATGGAAGGTAGAGAATAAACCTAGAATAAGACGTAGAAAGAAAAGATGAAGGAACGAGAGGGTCTGGGGCGTGGTCCGGGGCAGAACCTGCCGAGCACACGCAAGTCAGGACCCGAGTTCCACCCTAGCACCAGAAAGTGAAGATATAAAGAGAAAGAGAGGCACTCACTGAAGTGGGGAAAGAGGTACGCCTTACGGCCAAGCACAAGGAAGTCTAAGTAGACTAGAGAGAGAGGTCCACCTGAGCACAGCACACCAGGACAGAACAAGGACACCCAAGACAAGACAAGACCTCGGAAACTGCCAGAGACAGCACAGAGCAGAAGACCCCAAAATGGATCAGGTTTTCAGCAGCAGGAGGAGTCAGGAGAAAATGGAAGAGGAGGACCTGCACAGCACTGAGAGGAGGAGCACCCACCTGAAGCTCTCCGTCCAGCGCCAGGGAGGAAGACTGTCCGGGGTGGCCTATAGCCAGAGACTCTCCCGAGAACCGCCGGGCACACCTCACCCAGGTACGCCCACCCAATCGAGGAATAGGGAACACGCAGGCAGGGTGCAACGGCAGACTGGAGAAGATGCCGAGGACAGCAACTGCCCCCGTGGTGGGCATGAGAATAAGACAGAGAGAGGTCAGCAGAGTCGAGAGGCAGGCACAGACACCGAGCAGCCTCTTCCAAAAGTCAAGGGGACAGGACAGGATTTTTTTTTTCACCCAGCGTCTCACACATACCAGGTAAGTGCTCTACCACCAGATGCACCCAGTCCTCGTGTTAGGGTTTTAATGTCACCAACGTAAGAAATGAGCATAGAAAGGAGGTGAAACAAACACACACACACACAGGAAAAGAGGGATAAGTGGATAAGACAGGAGAGCAGGAAAATCTAAATATAAATTTGAATAAATGTAAAGGGAGCAAATTCGGTAGTTAAAAGCCATAGATTTTTCAGAATAAGACCATGTAGGTCTTGTAGACAAAGTTATGCATTCCCTAGAAATAAGGGCTCAGAGTAAAGGCAGCAAAAAATGGAACACTTCACTTAGTGAAGTGCTAATAATCAAAAGAAAACTGGTGTAATCATGCTACTATTGGACAAAGCAGAAAGCACAACCGAGAAGGTACTACATGTGATGGGAGCAGATGTCATTCCACACCTCTGCAACTCCACAGATGGATGCTGCAGGAGGGTCCAACAAGACCATAGTTGTACTGGGAGCTTTGCTGTTGTTGTTTTTCCTTTTTTCTTTTTATGTGCTAGTGACTAAACCAGGGCCTGATACACACTAATAGGACTGGGCTCCACCAATGCACTAAGCCCCAGGCCCTGGTTCAGGGCAATTTCACACACCTTTCAGCAACTAATCAAGGGGATCAAAAACTGTAATACAGCTGGGTGCAGTGATGCACCCCTGTGATCCCAGTGGCTTAGGAGGCTGAGGCAGGAGGATAGCAAGTTCAAAGCCAGCCTTAGCAAAGGCAAGGCCCTAAGCAACTCAGACCCTGTCTCTAAATAAAATACAAAATAGGGCTGGGGATGTGACTCAGTGGTCGAGTGCCCCTGAGTTCAATCCCCAGTACAAAAAAAAAAAAAAAAAAAAACAAAAAAACTGTAAAGCAACAGATACTTGTACAACACAACTGACAAGCTCAACTGAATGGACTACATCCAACAGGAGAACACAGTTCTTTTCATGCAAACAGAATAAGGAAAACAAAACCAAACCTCTAACCTTGTAAAAAAAAAAAAAGCCTACAAAGAAAACCTCAACAAACATCTGTCAATCGAGGTGGGTAACACGTGAAAGCCTTTGAACACAACCTGGCTTGTTAGTAAATAGCTTTACTGGAAAACAATCAAATGCACTCACTCACTATTTGTCTCTGTTTCTACCATACAACAGCAGAAGTGAGGCACTGACCGAAGCCCATGATGAGCAACACCTGGCCACCGAGGAGAACACTGGCCCCTCGCCCACAACAGACCATGGTATCTGTCCACGAAGCAGCTAGGTTGCAAATCAACACCATGAAGATCATCTTAAAGTCAGACATGAATGAACCAAGCATCCAGCACAATCATTTTCAGAATAATTTCAAGTGAAATAAGGAAGTAGAAAGCAGAAATGATTAAAACCTAAGTAAGATAAAGGAAAAAAGAAACCCCAAATCTGATTTTAAAAAGGCAAACCCTGGGAAAGACTGATCAGGGAAGAAAAAGAGAAAGCACACGAAGACAGTGAGAACAGAAAGGCACCGTATGAGGCAGCAGAGACCTGAAGACTCACTCAAGCCACTGATAGCGCCCCCACTAAGTGCCCAGGACAGGAGCACCGTCTCACCTGCGCTCTGCTGAAATCAGGCCCGTCTCAGAGGCCAGAAGAGATGCCAAGGGGCCTCACTCTTGAGACACCACCCCAACCACCCGCTCTCCAGCCACGTGCTCACCTGAAGGGTGCAGGGCCGAGGGGTAGAAGTCCACAGGGGTCCGGGTGGGGGTGACCCGAGGGTCCATGTAGGAAGGCATCATCATCCACCTGGGATCGAAGCCCAGCATCTGGGGGTGGTGCGGGTAAAAGGTGCGCGGTGGGTGGGAAGGTGGTGGGTACACCGGCTGCCAGTGCTGCATCTTGTACAGCTGCTCCTGAGCAGGGAGAGAGACCTGGTAGGACAGGTGCAGGGACGCCGCCACAGGCTCCAGCACTCCAGCAGGCGGCACAGAAAGCCCTCCTGGAGGGAGGGACAGACAGCTGCCCAGAGGGGAGCCCAGCACACACAGTGGTCGGGCTGGAGTCTTTCCCAAGGCTGGGTGGGCAGTGGTGCCTGCCGCAACAGGGGCCATGTATGCTAGTGCTGCCCAAGACAGAAGAGGCTTCCACGTGGACCCAACACCCCCTGGAACTCACCAATGAGCAGCATGCCTCCCCCAGAACCTGGGCTGCTGGCCACTCCTGGTCTACAGCCACCACGAAGGACGGCCATCATTCCTGTCCTCCTTCCATCCTCTTCGCCCACTCTCCACTCAGCAAGGGTCATCTCTCACACCCCAGAGTTAGCTCTGAGCTTCGAGAGCCTTCAGTGGTCCTCCCTGCCTCTGACCACCCGGTCTACCCTGCTCCAGGCGACCCACAGTGTCTGTGGAACCTTGCCTAACCTGCCTCCCTGGCTTCCACTCCAAGGCTGGCCCCAGCTCTCTCCCTGACAAACTAGGCCATGGAGCATTCAAGGCCTGTCTGTCCCTAACCCTGGTCTCCTCGGGAAGCTGCCAAGAGACCCTTGAACCCAGGCCCATCCTCTGGTCCCACAGAACTGTACTTGTGAGTGCTTGCGGTCTGCAGGTATGTGGCTGGGCCCCCTGACTAAACGACGAGCCTCAGCAGGCACACCTGCCGCAGGAGTGAACAGGAAGCATTGGCGGACCATTCTCTGTCCCATGCGACCGAGGGTGCTAACTTACCAAGGGAACCCAGAGTCAGCACCCAGAAGGATTCTAGCAGACACCCTACCACTCTGCAAACACAAAGGCCACCAGTCCAGCTGGCAGTCCACAGCTCGTCCTGGGCTGGATTCCCTGGGTGGCTCCAGGGGCATTCACAGCACCTCTGAGCACTCAACAAACAGAGTTCAGCAGTCAGGAGACCAGAGTGCTGACTCTCCAGGCCACGGGGCTGCTGGCCTCTACCCCACAACTCCTTCCTGTCACACCCATGTCCCCAGGGGACCCAACCAGTCAGGCTGCCCTGGTGCTTGCAGGAAGGTTTCCCCACTGTCCTCCCCACTTGCTGGGGAGGGTTGCCTAGAGCTCCTGCGATGGTCGCACTTTCGTGCAAGTAACTCTAGAGATCTCCCCCATGGGTCACCCTACTCCAAGTCCATGAGCTGCTCACAGGACAACAGGGCCCTGGGCAGAGAAGCTGGGCTGGAGGTTTTATAAGAAATCAAAGGAGATGCTGGGAGAAGGCTTAGGCTGTGGTCCACTTTGCCAGAGAACACACGTTCTGAAGCACCTTTGGCCAATATTAATAATAATGCATTATACACCCGAGTGCTGGGCTTGCACCGAATGCCTCCTGAGCACAGCTCCAGGCCAGGCTGCTCCGCTGCTTGCTCGACAGCACACTACCTAGTGGGACTACCAGCTGGCAAGCCCACCAGGACAGAACTGGTCATGTGAGCTTCTCCAGGGCCCAAAGCAGGTCACTTTTAAGGCTGACTGTGATGGTGCTGGTTACTCAGTTCACAGGTGTCACTGTCACACAAGAGGCTCCCGCTACCATGCTGAAGCAGCTCTCACCCTTCCTGGCTCACGAGTGAAGGAGCAGGAGCTTGACAAGCCTAGCCAAGCAGGACACAGGAGTCCCAGCTACATGTGACAGTCAGGATCCGCCACTGGTACAGGGCCCTAGATACCCACAGACCCCGCTCTTCGTCCAGACACATCCCTCTCTGACAGGTCCTGGTACAGCTCACAGCCTCTGTCTCGGAAGACCCCATGGATCCCCTGTGTGTCTGAGGAGTGTCAGAGGTTGCTGCTCATTAAGCTAAACCCCACCACCTCTTTTCCTGGAAATCCACAACAGGGTTTTACTTATTTGGAGGGGCACCTAGCACTGGGAGACGGAACAGCAGGGTGATCTATACAGTCACAAGTTTGAAGTGTGGTCACCACCATGCTCGCACAGTGACTGGCTGTGTGAGGGCAAGAGCACTGGAGGGCACAGAAGGGGCCATCTGCGTGGTGCTCACCTGCTGCTGCTGCTGCTGCTGCTGCTGCTGCTGCTGGCGCTGGAATCGGGGAGGAAGAGACTTCTGATACTTGCTGAATTCCTGTGCAGGTGACCCGGCCTCCCTGGCCTCTTCCTCACCGCTGCTGCTCTGGGCCACAGCTGGGGAAGCTGTGCGTGCCTCTTCCGAGAATGTGGGGGGGCCTTCCTGGGTAGGGAATTCTGGGGAGCCTAGAGATGAGCAAGCAGAAAACAGCCACAGTGAGCGCACAGTACCCAGGCGACCAACGGCTAAACTCAGCAAGTGCTTCTGCTGCAGTCAGGGATGTTCCAAAACAGGACTCACAGTGCTGGGCCTGGCCCACATTACGGAATCCTCGGGCACCAGCTCCTGGCCTCCCCACAGGACACCATGAGCAGGCTGCACCACAGCCCCTTCAGAGATGGGGACAAGGACGAGGAGTCAGGGGAAGTGCACGTGGTCAGAGTCAGCAGTAAGCTGAGATCTAAGAGAGGACTTTGTAGCCCAAGAGTGGTCACTGCCCAAACAGGACGACTCCCTGGTATCCACAGGCAGTGCGACCTGGGCGCAGGGTCAGCTTTTTCCGCTGCCTCCTGTGTAGGGCAGGGTAACAGCCACCACTCCACAGGGCCCTTGTGAGGACTGAACGAGATGGCCCACATCATGCACTGCCCCCTGCCATCTCTCACGGCCCCTCCCCGAGTACTGAGACTGTGGAAAGAGGGCAGAAGCTGGGTGGGGTGGTGCACACCTGCAATCCCAGCAGCCCGGGAAGGGAAGTAGGAGGATGGCGAGTTCAAGGCCAGCCTCAACACCTTAGGAAGGCCCTAAGCAACTTAGTGAGACCCTATCTCAAAATAAATTTTTATAAAGGGCTGGGCATGTGGCTCAGTGGTAAAGTGCCTGCTGGGTTCAATCCCTGGTACTGAAAGGAAAAAAAAAAAAAGAGAGAACAGAAGAAAACTTGATTCCTCTGGGCTTCTTGGCAAGTGCTCATGGCTACCAGATCACTAAAGGGCCCCGTCCTGTAGCTTTCAGGGAAACTAACGTGGGCCTGTGTCTCCTAACAAGAGTTGACGTGAGCCGACTTAAGGTCACGGAGGACGCAGCTGCCTTTCCGGGAGAGCGCCCCCTGCTGCCGTGTCTATGCAAGCTCAAGCCTGCCACTGCCAGGAAGAAGGCATTCCAACACGCAGGTGGCTGCTCTCTTTGCATAAAAGGACCCTGCGCCTCATGAATGTCCTCTATCATCAGGCCTGTGGAGCAGCGCAGCAATGGAAACAGCAGCAGCCATGGCCAGGTGGATGCCGCCAGCAAGCCCACTGCAAGCACCCTTGGCACGCCAGCCATGAACACATTCACCACGCTGCAGAGGTGGAGGGAGAACCTCCAGAGGGGCGAGCGCTCCACCAGCTAGTTGAAGAGCTGAAACAGGCCCAGGCCTCAACTCTGACTGGCGCTTCCCAGTGTGATCGGGCCTCAGCGGCAGGCTCTGCTAAGAAGCAGAGGAATTCGGACAGCCGACCACAGACAGCGGTGGAGGCTCCAGCTGGTGGGTGGACCTGTCTCTTACCTTTGCGGACAGCAGGCCCATTCTCTTGTGGGGGGGCCTTCTCAGTGCCTGGGGACCGAGGGACCTCCCTCTCCACCGCCTTCTGGGCCTGCTTGCACTTCTGGTCCAGCTGCTTGAGCTTGGCAGCGCAGGCCGCCAGCCTCTCTTCCCGGGCTCGGCGCTCCTCCTCCTCCCTGCGCTTCCGGGCTCGTTCCACAGCCTCCGACATCTCTGACTGGATGAACTTCTGCCGCGGGGGTGGCTTATCTTCCTTGTCCTCGACAGACTGTTGTCGGAACACGCTGCCCACTGAGGATTTCTGCCAAGAGGATGAAGCTCTGATGAGATGCTGGGCCACAAACCCAATAGGCAGGGGCCACTGCCTTTCTGGGATCAGTGCTCCTTCCAGAGAACGCTGAGCGCCTTTGAGAAGCAGCGAGGTGACGCACAGGCAGACTCGCGGTTTACATACTTCTGCTTTGCACTTGTGGGAAGGAGCCCAGAGCCTCCACGTGCAAGGCGGGCAGCTACCGCTGATCCTCACCCCCGCCCGGGCCTGGGCTTTGTCTTGCTCTGTCCCTGACCATGCTGGAATGTCACCTAGTCAAATGTCAACCTCCCACAGTCCAATCATTTGTAAAATGGGGCCAATAAAGGAAGCCCCGGGGGTCATGCAGGTCAAACTAGTGTCAGGAGCACTCAGTTCCGTGGTGAACGAGGATCTCCTGCCACTGCCAACTGGCGCAGGAGACTGGGGTCCGCAGGAGCAGGAATCAACTGCGTCATTCCTCAGTCACAAAACTGTCCTCCTCCTGCCCCGTGGAAACATATCCATCCCTGAGCACACAGCTGTGAGAAAATGAAAGCGCTGTCAGACATACAGCTTCGAGTTGGTCTCCACACCAACTTGAAATGAAAAGGCACATCTGAAAGTGTCCCTCTCGGGTGGGTCTCCGTTCCTGAGCCTCCTGCTGGCAGCCCATGGCGCCAGAGGCAGCATGAGAACCCTCAGCACAGGAGGGCGTCTCCTGGCCGGCAGGGGCAGCTGCACCAAGCGGCGCCAGTGGGGGCATGTGCGGCTGGTCCCTAGCCACTGAAGTTCCAGTGACATGGGACAATTTTTTTTTTCTTTTTAAAAAGAAAGATGCCCTGTTCTGAATGGTGCTTACAAAGGTATACACCACTGTCAAGGCCACTGAGCAGAAAGAAGCAAGATCTCTGTCTTCTCGTACAGTTTAAGTGGACCTCGATAGGAGGAATAAGCCATATGCACTGTAGTCGAGACATTTTCTCCTAAAGCCACCTTCTCACAATCCAGAGATAATTACTATGATCATAAGATTAAAATTCCAATTGAAAAGCAGGAAGGTGCTTTTTTACATATTATACTCTGGACCCAACTGTGCGACTTTCCTCTCAATTTGCCATTGAAAATGAACCTCTGCCTGTGCCAGGGACAGGGCTGCTCACTGACCTCTGCAGGGCTTCTCCATGAACCACCTGCTTGCTGGTGTTCACCCACCCTCCAGGTGAACCTCAACGAGGTTTTACACTTGCTTATTCCCCTTAGAAAATTTCCTAGAAACACGACCACAGACTCGAAAGCTCTGTGTCCACTGTTGAGACCTCCAGCTGCCCTCTACGCTGCACGATAGCCACCGTTTCCTAGAACATGTGGACTGAGGCAAGGATTTCAGTGATTTGATGAGAATACACTTGGGCACATAAATTACATAGATTTTCTTCCTGTTGTCTTTTCCAGTTAACTTCCAACATGTTACCAGTAGATTAAAGTGAAACCTTTTGAGGAACCCCAATCAATTTATGAATAAAAATTCGGACCCACTGCAAGACAATTTCCAGAGTGGCACTGAGTGCGTTCCACTTTCACTTTGTTGCCCTGTGCCCAGCACAGTGCCTGGCATACACAGTACCTACTAAGACTGAAGACAAGAAATCACAGCAGGAGAACCCTAACTGAACATGGCGAGTTCACCAAGACTACTCAAAACAGTGCCCCTCTACCGAGTCCAGACCCTGCTGACCGGTTCAGCCCTGAAGCCACCAGCTGTGGCCAGGCCATGCAGGGGTCTGGGGCCAGTGAGTCATGCTGGTTCAGTGCAGTGGCCCCAGCCAGCAAGGTGACAGTGTGCACGTGGAGAGTCGGCTTGGTAAGGGAGGCGGAGCCTACGTAGGGGGAGAGGACAACTGTGAGGAGCGGGCTGGGCAGGGAAGTTCAGGGCACTGTGGAACAGGGGCGATGCCAGAGGGCAAGGCGGGCACCTGTGCAGGCAGGGAGGGGCAGCAGAAGTGGAGACCAGCCACAAACAGGTGCTGAGCCATAACGATAAAGCCAGGGATAACAGACTCCTTGCTGCTGCAGGAGAGAGAATCAACCGAGAGACAGAAAAGGAGAGGAGTCCCTGGAACCGGAGGCAGCACTGCACACTCAGGGATTCCGACGGAGACAGACACAGAAACAGCGCGGCTCTGAGCACCTGTGCTCATCACACTCTGCATCCTGGAGGCCCGAGCAGCCACACCCAACAGCAGGGGACGCCCAGGCGTAGACACTGGTTTCTAAACATCAGCAGTCATCAAAGAACCAGGACTTCGTGCAGAAAGGGCTGATCGGGGCAAAGTGAGGTCCTGGACAGCAGTGTGGACTGGTCGTCCTCCAGAGAGAAATGAGTGCTCCGCACAGGCCCCAGAGGCCCCAGAGCTAGACAGACAACCTGGGCACCGAGCCAGATGACGAGTGCAGATTACACACCACTGAGAAAATAGACGAATACACAAATCTGACGCGCAACGTCAGACAAATCAGCAGTCTTGTTTCCCCCAAAATTTCTTGTCAATTACAAACAGAGAAAAGAGTAACTCTATAACCAAAACACGGCAGATGCCACATCAACCATGAAATCAAAGTGCACGTCACCAGGTGGGAGGCCTGAAAGGTTCCTGCCAAGACGGGAGCTCTGGGCCTAGCGAGCACAGGGCAGCCCAACCTGAGGGCCTCTTGCTGGCTTCAACTTCAGAAGCACCAGGCCAGGAGAAGAGGGGCTGGCTGAGGCACAGTGAGTGACTGCGGTCTGAGCTGGATCCTGGGATGCAGGGCCTCGGGCGACAGCAGGGCAGTGTGACGGCTGAGGACTGGGCGGCGGGCAGTGAGGCTGAGCGCTCCTTCCTGGCTGTTGTTGTTTTAATTGTAAATGGACACAATTCCTTTATCTTACTTATTTCTATGCGGTGCTGAAGATGGAACCCAGTGCCCCACGCAGGCAAGGCAAGCGCTCCACGGAGCCCCAGCCCATCCTCCCGGGTTTTAACCATGGTCACCTAGAAAGTGTCAGTGCTCTGTGGCACGAGGACTGATCAAGTTGTCTCAGAAAAAATATCTTCATATTATAATTCCAAGTTTTCTGTAACTTTGAGATTCTTAAATCAGCAAAAGAAATCTTCCCAGGACTTCTCAGAAACCCAGCTCAGTGAATACCTGAGAGAGGACGGGGCTAGAGGACCTGTGCCATCTTTGTCTTGAAACTCTGGGCAAGTGAATTTGGAGAGTGAGGTGAGGAGGGAGACAGGGAGGAAGGGAGGGAGAGTTCCAGCAGAACAGCCAGGTATGGAACCCCCCCAGGCCCATGGTACCTGGTAGTCTGGGCCTGATGCCCAGCCATGAAGCTTCCTGGGAGGTGGTTGAGGCTCCGGCACCTTTCGGGCAACACGGGACACACCCACGGCTTCGCCCCAGTCCTTCCCTTCCTCTGGAGTGCGCTTGGCATCAGCACTGTCTGCAGAGCTCAGGGACAACTGTCGCTGTGTTCTCGGGTCCCAGCTGTTCCTAGGACAAATGGCACTCGGCATGAAGTATTCCCAGGCAGTCCAAGCATGTCTGATCCCAGTAGTCAGGGGCCCCCAAGAGTGCTGAGGCCAGGTGTGCATATGCCAACCTCCTCAGACAGATCTCCACCTCACCCTCTGCACGTGGGCACTGCCAGATCACTCTTACAAAAGCTCCAGACGGCACGGAACACTTTACTTCGCTGACGGCAGACAGACTCCATGATTACCCCCATTTAAAGAGTGAACACTGAGGGGCTGGGGAGATAGCTCAGTCGGTAAAGTGCTTGCTCTGCAAGCACAGGGCCTAGGGTTCGATCCCCAGCACCGCAAAAAAAAAAAAAAAAAAAAAAAGAGTGAGCACTGAGTCTCAGAGGCTGGGGGGCTACTCTTGCAGGCAGGAGCCTGCTCCCCACGGACTGCAGCTCCTCCTGGGGTCTGCGCAGGGAGGGGCTCAACCAGAACCCCAAGGAACAGAGGCAGCGCTGGATGAGCAAGGAAGGCACCCCGGCATGGAAGGGGCACCAGGGGCTGCACAGGGGGACGAGGCACAGCCCAGCCACCAGAGCTCCAGACACAGGAGCACCTCGGGAAGGGCTGATGGGATGGCTGACCTACGTGCTGCGCAGCAGGTGGGATGTATAACCCAAGGAAGGTGCGCTAGAAGACAGCGCAACGACAATAACAACCTCTGACTGACCGCTGGGAAGCAGACCTCTGAAGGCGGCCCATCAGGAAGACCTGTCTCTGGAAGGCAGGTCTCAGACACAGTGAGAGGGAGGAACCAACCCTGGTGGCCTCTGGGTGATCAGACAAGGAGGGTGCTGGGCCTATGGGCCCCAAAGGCAGAGAAGAAGAGGTGGCAGAGGCAGAGAGGTTCTAGGAGTTCATCCCCCATGAGGAAATAAAGACTGGGAGACACCTCTGGGAGTCAGACACCATCACCACCTCAGGGAGCACTGGGAGAGGAGGCTGGGGGTGGTCATTCGAGCACTCTGAACTGGACGTGTACTTGGTCACAGCCAAGGGCAAAGCTGGGCCCAAAGTCCATGTCTAACTCCAAATCAACTGAGGGACAGAACGTGTCCTGCTGTAGCATTTCATGTCTTTACTTTCAATTGAAATTCTTGGTCACATTCTCCTGAACTCCATGTTCCTTCCCAGAACTGACTCAGATACATCCCCAATGCATCACCTAGTTCATTCCTTTGTGTCTCACTAGAAACAAGTGACGGAAGCTTGTACCCGGCTCCCTCCAGAAGAGGGGTGCTGATGGCAGGGGCTTCAGAGTAGAGGTGGAATAACAAGCAAAAGACTCTTGGGCTCAACCTCATGAATGTGCAGTTACTGAAGCGAAAACAAGTAGAAAAGCACCTGCCATAACAAAGCATGAACACCTAAACCAGGCACAGCAGTGAGCAGGCTTTAAAAAAGAACGCAGTGGTCACAAGGCACGGAGGTGGGCAGGTCTGTAGACGTGCTGAGGGCAGAAACGCCACAGGGCAGCCGTGGGCATCACGTCCAAAGCAGTAGCTGGAGCTACTGACACCAAGAGGGGAACTAAGGGAATCAAGCGCACGATGCAGTATTTCCCAAGGGCACTGAGTGAACGCAGTCCAAGGACATAGTCCAAACACTAGAGGGAAGATCAGAGAGGTTCAGGGAGCGTGCAAACCTGGCATGGGCCCGCCTCCCGCCTTCCCTCCGCCCGGCGTTCCTCAGCAAGCTCAAGCCCTGAGAGGCCCCAGAGCAATGCAGCTGAACCTAGGTGGTCCCAGCGGTCTGGTCACCACAACGCTCCATGGAAGAAGTGGTCTGTATAACACGAGCCCAGGTCAAGAGGCTCCCGGCACAGGTACCAGTCATGCCTGGATGCAAAGCCTGGCTCCATTCTGAACAGCTGTCCTCGAGTTACCATCCCTCATCATCTGCAAACTGGAAGTCAATCTGCGCCTGTGAGGCTGCTGAAGGAACCAGGAAGTGCACCTGGCATAGTGACCAGCTCACGGCAGCACCAACGTGCAGGGATGCGTCCCCCCAGCTGAGGTCAGGAGACACCGGGCGCATGCAAGGAGCTAGGATGGGCGCCTTACCACTTTGGCCGGCCATCCTTCACAACCTCTTCTTCTTCTTCATCATCGCTGAACTTCAATTTCTCTGAATAGTCTACTTCCTCATGGAGGCCTACAACAGCAAAAGGGCCCACGAAGAACGAAACAAAAGTGAGAACACCAGCACTGCTCAAGGCACCAGAGCCCAGCATCCCATCATGGGGCACCTGGCCTCCCCTCCTGAGGAGCCGGAGTGACCACACGGCCGTCGCTGCCTGCACAACCTGCAGGTGACCAGGTAGGGCGGTTCTGCTGTCCAGCAGGAGTGCAGCAGCCTGGGCAGAGCTGCTCTCCTACAGACAACTGTAAAATCTGCACAAAATATTTTTTGAATGTATTTCAAGGCACAGGAAAGTGAGTAAAGCAGGCAGAAACCAAACTGCAGTGTGCCTAGCAGCATGGGACTTCACCAGGAAACGTGAAAGCCACTGTCTTGCTCAAAGCACCCCACCCTGCACAGCCTGGTGGCAGACAGCGTCCTTCCCCCAGCATGTGGGAAGACAAAATGTGACGGGTGCATACAGGACAAACACACACTGAGCAAGAAGCCAGACGCTACGCCACCCTTGGCATGACCCCCTGCATGTGAAATGTCCAGACCTGCAGATCAACCAACGCGGGGAGGAGGGTCAGCTGACGAAGCCTGACCTGAGGTGGTGCTGCTGGCGGTGTGGGTGACGGAACTGTTCTGGAGTGGGACACTGGTACTGGTCATACCTTATGAATAACTAATGACAGCCAAATGGCAGGTTTTAAAGGGGTGAAATTCGTGTTATATATGAAAATTTGTTATTTGAATTCTATCCTTAAAAAAGAGGACAACAAAAAACCCAATTAAAAGGCTGAGTTGGAGTTGATAAACAAGCAACTTTGAGCTCCATGCTATCCGTTCACTAAACACAAATGGCTTGAATGATACACAAGGAGAGCAAAGGTGAACTCAGACCATGATGCTGACACAGGGCAAGAGGGAAACACCACAGAGCCAGGGTTCCAGCCACGCCCGTGAGCCCAGGCTCAGAGGCTGAAGCAGGAGGATCGCAAGTTCAAGGCCAGCCTCAGCCTCTTAGCAAGACCCTGTCTCAAAATAAAACATAAAAAGGGCTGGGGATATGGCTCAGTGGGTAAGCTCCCCTGGGTTCAATCCCCGATACAAAAAAAAAAAAAAAAGAAACACCCCTAGAGACAGGGATACAAAAACTATAAATGTAAGTATGTTTAACAAGAGCTTCAAAACAAAGCAGAAACCAACAGCATTAAAGGGTAAGGATACAAATCCACAATCTGTAAGCACATAGAGTCTGAAGGGGACCGCCAACCACCTTGATCAGGCTGTCCTTTACAGAACAGGACACGCAGCAACAGAACATGGGGATGCTTTCATCCCTTTATCTGCAAAATGGGAACCATATCTGACCCTGTAAGGCTGCTGTGGACACCAGGAAATCCACCTGACACAGTGACCAGCTCACAGCAGCACCAACATGCAGGGATGCATTCCCTGCAGCTGAGGTCAGGAGACACTGGACGCATGCTAGGAGCTGGGATGGGCGCCTTGCACATTCCTTCCAGGAGCACTTGGGATTTTCTCCGAGGTAGATCATTATCCTAATTGTAAAACAAGCCTCTATGAGTTCCAAAGAACTGAAACCATACAGAATATGCTCTCTGTTATAACAGAACTATTAGAAAACTAGAAATGCCTCATAATTAAAATGAGAACATTTAAAATTGGTATAAAAATGAACTGGATGCTGGGGGGCATCAACAAATACAAAAGTTGCCTCTATGTAAAGATTAATAAAACTAATAATCTTTGGCAGAATTGAACAAGAAAGAGAAGGTAAGTATCACCAAATTATCAGAAACAAAAGAGGGTCTACATCAACAGATCCTACAGGCATCAAAGGATGAAGAACCAGGCACGGTGGCCACACCTGCAATTCCAGAAACTCAGGAGGCTGAGGGAGAAGGATATCAAGTTCAAGGCCAGTCTGGACAACTAGCAAGAACCCGTCTTGAAATAAAATAGAAAGGGTTGGGGATGTAGCTTAGTAGTAGAGAGTCCCCAAGACATGTCCCCACCAAAAATAAAAACAAAAAATATGTACAAACATATATATATATATATATGTGTGTGTGTGTGTGTGTGTCTATATATATATATATACATGTATATATATATACATGTGTGTGTATATATATATATATATATGTATATGTATATATATATATATATATATTTTTTTTTTTTTTTGTAATCTTACAGGGTCTCATTATATTGCCTAGGCTGGTTTTGAACTCCTGAGCTCACAACATCCTCCAGTCTTGGCCTCCCAAGTTCCTGAAACTACAGGCATATGCCATCACACCCTGCTCTTCTTTTCTTGAAATTTTTGGTGGCAGTGCTGGGGTCAGTGCACAGGCCTTGTGCATGCTAAGCACGTGCTCTGTTAGCAAATGAGCATAACAAGATGCTTACGGCCTCTACAGTGAGGATCACGCAACATCTTTGAGGGAAATGGAGACCTAATAAAGAGATTCGCCAGGCTCCTAAAACTGAAGACTTAATGTTGACATGTTGCTTCTCTGGATACAGACTCAACACAATTCTAAGCAAAATGCCTGCAGGCTCTTTGTGAGTACTGACAGTTGAGTCTAGATTCCCATGGAAATGCAAAGATCGTGAATAATCAACAATGTTAAAAAGAAGAGAAGTAGAAAATTTACACTACCTGAATTCAAGATTTACTGTAAAGCTACAGGGTGGGACTGGTATCAAGATGAACAAACAGATCAACAGAACAAACGGCATCGGGACACACACCAACACTTACATGGTCAACTGATGTTTGGCAAAGGTATCAAAAAGCAATTCAAAAGGGATAGGCAAGTCTCGACAACAAACAGCATGGGAAAAGCAGGCATCCATGTGAGAAAGTGATTCCAGACGCCTACACTGCACCCCCATGGAGATGAGTCCAACCTGGACCAAGACCCAAAGCGACAGTCCAAGCTACAAAACCTCAGGAGTCTTCTTCAACACCATGGTACACAGAGGCAGAGTCCCTAAACAGGACACAGAAGTGATAACCAGAAAAAACATTTGTAAATCAAACTTCATCCAAGTTAAAAACTTCTGCTTATCAAAACAGAGCTAAAAAAAATAATATATGGACAAGGACTGAACTAGAAAAAAAAAAGTATGCAACGTGAAGTTGCAAAGGACTTGTAGTCTAACAACCAAAAAACTGAAGCTGCACAGACACTGAGCAAGGATGAAATATGAGCAGCCGTAGAACACATAAGACATCATCTCCAGTCACAAGCAAGATGCAGGTCAAGAGCGCAAGGCATGGGAAAGGTTAAAATTACAAGGACAAGCCCAGAGTTTGAGGATGCAAAGCACCAAACCCGCTCAGGGTGCTGAAGGAACGTGAGATGGTACGACCTTGGGGAGAGGCCGTTGGGTCTACAGACTTATTCAACTTAATCCCGGGCCTACCCTCAGGCCCAGCAACTCTGCTCCTGGACGCTCCCTCAGGAGGGATGAAGAGATCATTCTTAATGGGACTTTCAAAAGCGTAAGACAATCTCAGTAAAGCAATACAACAGAACACATCTCAGCACTTGAAAGTAATGACTTTTGTGCTGAATGACAAATATAAAAAACATCCTACAGGGATGGGGTGTGGCTCGTTGATACAGCACTGGTCTAGCATGTGTGAGACCTTGGGCTCAATCCCCGTCAGGAGTAGAAACTATGCACCCATTCATTTGATGTTCTATAATAGGCAATCAGTCTACAGTGAGAGCAGTCAGGAAAATTGGAACGCCTTGGGTAGAGCAGGCAGGCAGACCGACTGAGAAGGGTTGGAGGAAGTTTTCCAGGGGTGTGAACCATCCATCTTCCCAGGGTGTGCTGTGCAAGTACATCCACTGAACCAACTCTACAGGAGATGCGTGACTTACAATGTAACTAAAACTAGCTAAAAACAAAAAGAATCAGGCTGGGGATGAAGAGTGGGCAGAAGTAAAGGAATAAAAACAGGGCAACGCTGGAAATTCCTAAAGTTAGATGACAAATAGTTGGAAGCTCATTCTTTTTGATTGTTTTTAAATTTTCCATTATCTGAAACACCATTTGACCTAGCTATCCTACTCCTCGGTTTATACCCAAGGACTTAAAATCAGCGTACTACAGTGATGCAGCCACATCAATGTTTATAGCAGCTCAATTCATGATAGCAAAACCATGGAACCAACCTAGATGCCCTTCAACAGATGAATGGATAAAGAAAATGTGGTATATATATACATAGTGGAATATTACTCATCCTTTAAGAAGAATGAAATTATGGCATTTGCAAGTAAATGGATGGAATTGGAGAATATCATGCTAAGTCAAATAAGCCAATTCCAAAAAAACAAAGGCTGAATGTTTTCTCTGATAAGGGGCTGCTTATCCATAGTGGGGGGTGGGTAGAGAGGAATGAAGGAACTTTGGATGGTGAGGGGAGGGATGGGGTGGGTGGGGATGAAGACTGTGGATTGAGACAGACATTATTAACCTACATACATCTATTGAAAAAATTTTAAATAAACAAGTAAAATAAGTAAATAAAAATCAAAAATAAATAAATTTTCCATCATCAAAAGTTCTTTGAGGGCTGGGTTGTGGCTCAGTGGTAGAGAGCTTGCCTAGCACGTGAGGCACTGGGTTCCATCCTCAGCACCATGTATAAATAAATGAATAAGCAAAGGTACTGTGTCCATCTACACCTGAAAAGAACTCTTTGAAAAGTTAACATCAAAATCTCCCACGGGAAAGACCAAAAGAAGAACCAGCTTGGGCAGAAGTCATCAGGTCTACCTGGGAACGCAGGTGCCCGCCCAGGCAGGTGGCTGCAGCACGCCTCCCGCCACACCCACCTGCCCAGCCGTCCTCGGCATCCGTGTCCAGATCGTCCAGGCCCTTCAGGTTTTCTGCGTTGATGATGGTGGGCCGCGGTGCGCGCTCCACCAGCTGCCTCAGTGGGCGGACGGGGCGGGTCAGGCCCAGCCTGCTTTCTTTCCTGAGGGACAGACGTCCACACGACGGGCTTGTCAACACACAGGGAAGCACAACACTCTTCCAACAGTAAGTCCTACAGGTGCTGGGCTCGTGTGTGGGGTAAAGCTCACATCGTTTCCTTTTAACAGAAACACGTAACGAGCAGACACCCGGCGGGAAGCTCTGCCTCGCCACAGTGCCACACTGCCCGGGCAGCGGCCACAGTCACGTGCTCAACAACAGCACAGTGAAGCTCGGGGCCAGGGCACAGCCCTCCACCCACCCCACCCAGCCTGGGTGCTGAAATGGCTGCAGGTCCTCCGTGATCTCCCGGGGACATGGCAGCGGCAGCCCCACCAGAAGGCTCTGTGCGCTGGACTGCATACGCACTTACCCATCTTGGCCGTTGATCTGGAACTGTCTAAATGGAGCGCGGGGTTCCAGCCGGAGCTGAGGAAGGGGGAACGAACCCCGTTCCACTGGACCCTGGTTCTCTGATAGCTGTGGTGAACACATCTGAAACACAATACCAGGAAGAGGATTTCTGGGAATGGCCCAAATTTCAAGCTCCACTTAAATTGAAATTTGTTTTGGAAAGTGGATAATGGGAAGAAGAAACAGGAAAAGCTGTTAAAACAGGAAAAGCTAATAAGCCCTTCCCCCACTGCCCTGTTCCTCACCTGCTGTGGGTAGGTGGGCTTAGGGGCCCCCGTGTCTGGGAACACCCACTTCTCCTTCACCTAAAAGAGCACCCCTGCCAATAACATCCCCCCAACCAGGACGAGGGCCCAAGACGGCAGCACCTGGGAAGGGTAGAGGGCAAACAGGTCTGCTGGAAACCTACAGAACAGAAGAGAGCCCATGGCTGCCTTTGGCCACTGAACTGGGCCCTGCTGGACATGCTGGGACATGCACACGGGACTTACAAAAGCAGGGAGCATGTCGTGGTACGTGGGAGGGTGGTACACATTTCCCAGGAACTGTGAAGTCCCTTTGCGGACAGGAGGAGCCGGGCGGAGAGCGGGGTCCTTAGAATCGCTGGTACATGCCGAGGAGGGGGCTCCATCCCCCACGCTGGAGTTCCTGCTGCCCGGCTCAGCTGGGGAAGCGCTCAGAGACACCGCAGAGGCTGTGCTTCGCCCACCGCCCTCCCTCCAGCTCGTCACATCTGCAAGTTGATGGGCAGGAGGAGAGAGGAAAGAGGAGGGGGAGGGAGGGGTCTGTGAGGTTCCGGAAGCCAGGGGACCCCTTGCTCACCAAAAAATGAAAGGGTAAAAAAAAACAAAAGTGAAGAACCATCTGGCCTTCCAAGGGAGGCTGAGGCAGGCGCTCAGCCAGCAAGCTAAACTTTCTGAGCACAGTCAGACTGTCAGAGGGATAAAATAAGACCTGCTCAGAGAGGACGCTGCGAAGACCCGGGTTCCTCCACGGAGAGAAATCGCACACCCCCAGAGCACAGAACCCAGAGAAACGAAGCCCTGAGAACAGCCCCAGCCACTCCTCCAACACCACCAGCCCCACCTGGGCACGTGGCACTGGGCACTGGACTGCACTAAAGCCAGACAGGTCCTGCCATGTGCTGCCCGCTGACTGACAGCAGCACCTAACAGCCTCCAGTGGGCCCGGGGCACAGGCAGACCTTGAGGACTGTCAGAGCTTCCAGCACCCAGTGAGTCTGTCTGGTGGAAGGTATTACAAGAGCCTCCCATCCAAGGGGGACATTCCAAGACCCCAGGGACACCTGGAACCTCGGACATACCAAACCCTGGCCATGCACACCTACCTGTGACAGACTGATTTGCCAGCTGGGCAGTGAGAGATGAGTAACTAGAACACATATGCTCACAGACTCTCCCTCAGAACCCACAGTCAAGAGCTGCGGGCCAGCTTGGTGTTAGATGCCTGCCTTAGCACACATGAGGCCCTGGACTTTGATCCCAGCACAACAAAAACTAAACAAAACAAAACAAACCTCCAGTAGTAGTTTCAGATGTGGCTGATCACAGCTAACAAACTGTGGAGATAAACCACAGTCTAGGGGGACTGCTACATGGGCCAGAGAGAAACCGGAAGAGCCAAGGACTCTGTTCAGTCAACTTTCAGTTAGGAGTTGAAACATAAAAGGTCCCTATGTCTGTAACCCCAACGAGAAAGAGAACCAGGACAAGCCAGACAGTTAGCCTGCTCCCACTTTGCCAGGTGATTCCAGGCAAGTGAGGTCACCCTTTGGGCTGTCTGCATCCTCATCTTTTCAAATGAGAAGGAAAATTCTAGAAGCTGTTTTTAGTTCCACACTTCCATAGTCCTACAAAGTAACTCACCTGAATTAATCCCAGAAGGACACAATTCTGTCCTACAAAACTTGATTTTATATTTGCAGTAAACAAAGCAAACAAAATAAACCCCTGCAGGTCACTGAAAAGGTTTTGTCCTAAGTAGAGAGGCACAGTGGTCATTTAATTCACAGGACAACTGTGACTTGGCAACAGGGTCACCAACAGGAGAAGCCTTAGGGATTACCCAAGAAAAGTGAACAAAAGTCCCTTCCCACTTCAAGACCCGAACCTAGGAGGTACTTGAACATCCCTGGCCTAAACACCAGAACCTCAAATCACCCAAGGCCAGCAAGCAGTGCCACAGTGCCACAGACCTGGTGCCAGACACCAGAGGAGGGCAGCAGTGTGGGCTGGCTGCACAGCAGCCCGGAGCACAGAGTCTAGAGTGAGGCTGGAAACTAACATCCCAAGTGACGCCAGCAGGGTGCAGTTAGGCCTGGGAGGCACCGACTTGGAAACAAGCTCTGGAAGCAGGGACTCGAATGGGCTGGCCTTAGGCGTGTTCTTGATGCAACTACCCAACACAGCGGACAGACAGGAGGGGACAGGTCTGACCTGACCCAAAGGCAAGACGGGTGGAGGCAGGGAGGGCCCGGGGAAGAAGTCCAACAGAGCAGGGTCAGGAAGGGCGGCCTGGGGCCCGGAAGTCCCAGCACCCTCTAAGAGGGCAGAAAGACAGGGAGGGTCCTGCTCTTCAGGAGGCCAGGACACGGTCAGCACTTACTCTGGGGGCGGAGGCTTGGTCCGGGCCCATACGACGGATCTAAGACGCCCTTTTCTTTGCCAGCCTTGTCCTGCCCTCCAGCTGCTTTCAGCGTCGGAAACTCCTCGGGAGAGAAGGATAATAGTCGGCTTGAGCCCCTTAAACCTGTCGAGAGAGCCAGAAAGACACAGGGAGCGACTGAGTCCAGCGCTGCCCCACATCTGCTGTCACACTGCCCTGAAGCAGCTCCAAGCGAGCCATGCTTGTGGGCATCTGTGCTGGCAGGTGGCACTATGGTCCCAGAGGTAGCACAGGGAGGGCACCGGGGAAGATACCAGGCTCCTCCTGACTGATCCCAGGGTCACGAGGCCAGACGTGCCACTTCCCCTGAGCACACTGACTGGCTTGGTGCCGCCCACTGCAGGCAGGAAGCCATCCATCAGCAGCTCCCACCCAGAAAGCGCGTCCTGCGTGCGGCTGTCTGGGGGAGGCAGGCACATGGAGCTGGTTTTCAGCACAGGCTCCTGAAGGTCAAGCCTGGGGAAGCCCCGGCTGGCAGGGGCAGTCAGGAGATGGAGG
This sequence comes from Sciurus carolinensis, assembly GCF_902686445.1. Taxonomy (NCBI): domain Eukaryota; kingdom Metazoa; phylum Chordata; class Mammalia; order Rodentia; family Sciuridae; genus Sciurus; species Sciurus carolinensis. The sequence goes on from NC_062226.1 coordinate 4,861,628, forward strand.
GCACACAGGGGAAGAAGGGTGGCTGGTGCCGGGTGCAGAGGTGTAATCCCAGGGGCTCCAGAGACCGAGGCAGGAGGATCACAAGTTCAGGCTAAGCAAAGGTGAGGCACCGAGCAACTCAGTGAGACCCTGTCTCTAAATAAAATACAAAATCGGGCTGGGGATGTGGCTCAGTGGTGAGTGCCCCCGAGTTCAATCCCTTCAGTACCGCACCCCCCCCAAAAGGCAACTGGTGCTGCTTCGCCCAGGAGAGCAGATGGTAGCTTTTCGCCGATTCATTACTTTCCAGGGACCACACACTGCTGTCCTCTCCTCAGCACAGAGGCGCTGCCTGGCGCAGTCTGCACAGCTAGGGATGGTCCCGTAGTGCTGAGAGATCAGGAGTTCACGTAGAGCAGCTAGGTGCTTCCAGGCACAGCTGCCGCCCCAGGTCTGTGTCCCAGGGCTCCAGGGGCTGCAGGGGAAGCCTGGCTGCCCTTTTGCCAGGACTCACCAAACCTGCTTCACCTCCCTGGTCTGGACTTGCCTTGGAAGCTCCCAGAGCCTGTATTCCCATTCTAAGCAGCTGCTCGGTGCTTATTTCTCACAATTCTGAACCCTCGTTCCTCCGGCCCATCTCCCTAACCTCTCCTCCACTGAACCAGCCGCTCACAGCTGGGCACGCTGTCTGTGACACCTGTGCGCCAGGCACCATGCTAATGGTAACAGAATCCACATCTCTCAACACTCTGGTTCTAATTTCCAAAAGGAGCAGCTCAGTCCCCAAGGCTGCTTCCTGGCAGACCCAAGCCTGAAGCCCAAGCCACGCCACATCACGCCTTCCGTGGTTCCAGCAGGAAGCAAGGAGCTGGTGTCGGCATCAGCACTGAGTGCGACTTCCACCAGCACTGCAGCTGGACTGGAGAGGGCAGGGCCACTGCCCAGGCCTCCTCTGCACACCTAAGATGAGCACCTCCAGCAACCAGTCACTGGAGCCAGAGGCGACATCTTTGCAGAAGTAGCGTCTCCACCGCTGGCAAAGACCAGAGCACACCAACAAGATGACTTTGGAGAAGAGATTCCACAGAGCAGGTGGGTGCCTAGGCCCGACCACAACAGTCTGGAACGGGCTCATCCCTCTGGCCTCCCCCAGCAGGGGCGACACACGCACACACATGCACACACACGCACGCACACACACACACACACACACACACACACTTACCACCTTCGTGTCCTACTGGCTTTCCATTCAGCTGTGCCCATGACTTTGGTCCACCTGGCACTGAATTTGTATTCTGAAAAGAAGGAAGGAAGGAAATAAGGAAAGCTGGCTTGGTGAGTCCCCTGACCAACAACCAAGTGCACAGACCAGAGCGCTAAGACGGCAGGTGGGCTCAGGCAGAGCGCTCACTGGCACGCACAGGCCCTGGGTTCCTCCCCTGGCTCTGCAACAGGAACACGAACGTGGCACCGAGGTGCTGGCACCTCAGATCCTGCTCTCTGTGGACACGGCCGTGGCCATGTCTGCGCAGGCTCTGACGATGTGCCCTCTCCCACGGCACCTCTCTCAGTGCAGCAGCCGCAGGGACTGGAACTGCCTCGCGCTCTCACAGGGAGGAGCAAGGTCAGGGAGGTGACTGCTCAGGGCCACGAGGCCGGGACTCAGACCCAGGCAGCCGTCTTCCCCTGCTCTGCAACACCGTGTCAGGTGTCCCTGGTGCCCACAGAGCTGCTCTGCCTTGCTCCAGAGACACAGACTGAACCCCGATGCAGCACAATTCTCAAATGCTGCATCACTGTGGCTGCATGGGCAACCCAGCGCACCCGACCTGCCCACGGCCAGAGGCTCCACGGGACGGTCCTCCGCCCCTGACCAACCTGGACTTGCCTGCCAGCCTCGGCCCTGGGGGCAGCCGCTGTTGACAGCTCATGAGGGTCGGACATGCTGCCAGGCACACCCAGTCTGAGCGACCCCCACATAGCACAGCACAGCCACGGGCTGGTCACATCTACAACAGGCTCAGAGAGACCCCCCAGACAGGTAAGGACCAGGGTCTATGGCCACCAGAGTCCAAAGGCCTTCAAGTCTCAAACGCTAAGCCCATCTGCCCTTCCCACCAACACTGGCCTTTACAGCTTGCTCCTTTCCCGAGGCCGAGGGGCCCCAAATGCAGCAAGTCAAGTCCAGCCACACGCTGGAGGAGATACTAGATCAAACAGCCACCCTTTCCATCTACCTCTGCTTCCCAGGCCATCACCTCCAAGCAGAAAAACTATCTGCCTTGACAGAGCTGGTCAGGTCTTTATCTGAGTTGCCCAGCGTGCTTTGCCTGGGTCTCTGCCCACGGACCACATAAGGGACATGCCTTGGCATAAGGGGGACAGTGCCACTGGGGCTGGGCAGCCTTTGGATCCAGCAGCAAACAGAGGGCACCAGAGCAGGGCTCGCTCTCCTCTCCCACACTGCAATCCCACACCCCCATTGCTGTCTGCATCCACAGGGTGACTCCCCACCCTTGACCAGGGGCCCCAACTGGAGAGATGCCTAGAGAACCAAGAGGGGGTGCTATTATTGCCAGCAAATTCCATGCCCCAAACAACACAACTGTAATTACCCTGAGATGTTCTCAGAGTTACAAATCAATAGGCGTTTCTTCTACCCATCCCTCTGCATGAGACAGAAGACCCAGCAGCTACTAAGAAGAGGGGAAGATGGGGTACAGTGGGCTCCTCCCCCTGGCTGCAGCCCAGGCCCTTTAGGAATTCTCAACACATGCCCAGGACCTCACCCATCTCCAGGGGTGGGGACCCTGGGCTAGCCTCAAACTCACGGGCTCAAGCGAACCTCCAGTCTTAGCCTCCTGGGGACCTGGGAGGACAAGTGCCCCACTGAACCCAGGTATGAGCACACATATATTCAACAAGCTCAATACAACCAGGGGTGAAGAAGCATCATGGAACCACAATCTCACTTAGTCTGAAGTTCTGAGAAAAAGAAAGAATGTCGATTCCATGTACTGACTGCTCAACAGGCCCCAGTGAATTGAGGCCAAGGAATACGGAATCTGACAGGAACGGGGGTCTCTCTTCATTTCAAAGAGCACAGGTCAGAATTGAGTGGAGGAGGATACCGAGGAAAGCAAGAGGCCTCCACCAGCAGGTACGGCAGGCGAGGGATGGCACTGCAGACCCGGGTCACCCAGAGGGCAGCACAAGCGGGCTGGCACCAGACCTGGCGAGTGCCAGACAGCTGTCACGATTCCTCTTCTACAGAATCTGTAGATTCCCCTAGATCCATCTCTCTGGCCTCGCGGTGTAGATGAACCCTGCTGATCACGGCAAGCCCATGGCCAGCCCCCGATGTGCCAAGTGCACTGTGAGCCCTTGCTTGGCTGTGGCGTGTTAGAAAAGCGAGTAAAAGGATCATGGCTCATGTCTCCTAAGTGTGTTCCAGACATCAGTGCTCAGAGACATTCGGCTGGGAGAGGTTCCAGGACCGTCCACCTGGGATGCCCCGCTCCACGCTCCCCAGCCTGACGAGGGCGGTGAAGGAGCTCACCTGACAGCCGCGTCGCTCTGTGGCCTGGCACTTTTTGAATTCTTATGACACTCATGTCAAGCAGCACACTGGGGAAACTGACCTACCCTGCAGCCAGACCACAGAGCAGGCGGCACCGACTGCCCCAGGTCCCTCCACGCGCAGGTCAGCTTCCTCTGCTACACCCACCATCTCTCAGTCACGCATCAGTCTGCCACAGCAACACCCGTCTTAGCGAGGACACCCACTGGGCCTCAAGGGCAGGGATATGGAGGGCCACAGTGTCAAGAGGCTCTGGATGGGGTCCCCAGAACTCACCTCCTGACTGCTCGGCTGTGTCGGCTTCTGCAAATTGGAGACAGACTTCTGCAAACCCGGCTGCGGCAGCGACTCCGGCGGCTGAGAGGCCGTCGCACTGGAACTAGAGAAAGGCGAGACTCATGCTGGGGATCAGACACAGCAGGGCATCTGAGCAGGTCCTGGGCTTCCCAGAGCCACAGCAACGAAGACCCACCTCCCTAGCAGACTCCCACGCTGGCAATGGGCGGGAAACCCAGCAAGGCTGGGGCAAAGGCCTGATGCGCAGCACAGGCAGCTTCCTGTGGAGGCTGCCGTCTGCAACAACTGACCTTGCCCTGCAGAGGAGCTCGGGAGGGCACGGGGGCCGCGCCCACAGGGAAACCAAGTCACAGGCCACACCTCCTCAGGGCCGGTGCTTTAAGACAGCAGATTTGCTGCCTTCTCCAGGCTCACGAGAGGGGTGTGTGCTCACAGTAAGAATAAACTTTTTTTTTTTTTTTTGCGGTGCTTGGGATCAAACCCAGGGCCTTGCACTTGCAAGGCAAGCACTCTACCAACTGAGCTATCTCCCCAGCCCCAAGAATAAACTTGTACGTACATATGAAACAGAATCTGTCACGATCTCGTCCTCCTGACAGAGCCTCCAGGCAGATTCCTGTACATGTGCTAACACCGTATTTTCCTAACACAAATAGGATGATGGCCCCAAACCTACAGTTCCAAAACCTCTTCTTCCCTTTATGAATCTCAACAGTTTTTCAGAAGAACACATATTGACCTACCTTCTTTTTCTTTTTATATTTGTTTATATTTTTGGTACTAGAGATTGAATCAAAGGGTGCTCAACCACTGAGCCACATCCCCAGCCCCCCCCCTTTTTTTTTTATTTTTTTATTTAGAAGCAGGGCCTTACAAAGTTGCTTCGGGCCTAAGTTGCTGAAGCTGGCTTTGAACATGCCATCCTCCTGCCTCAGCCTCCTGAGCCGTTGGAATTACAGGCATGTGTGTGCCACCGTGCCCACTTCTACCTTCTTTTTAATGAGGACACAGTACACATGGGCCAGAATTTAACCAATCTCTGATTTTTTTTCTCTCCCCACTCACAGGTAACCACAACGGGCATTTTGTATACATACTAATCTTTGTACCCTGTGAGCAATCCAGTAGCACGTGACCCTAGAAACAGAACTGCTGAATCAAAAGATGTTCTAAAGTTTAGAAGACATCTCCAAGCGTCCTCTGTGGCTGCCGGTCAGCACGCACTCCTGAGAGCAGCTCCTGCCCACCTGGCTTATCTGTCAGCTGAAGCCAAGCTCTACACAGACACACGCCTCCATATTCACCTTGCCAAGTGGCCAGCCACTCACAACCAGGGCCACTGGTCCTCATGTCACGTCTGCTTAAGACGGCAGCCTCCCCTCAGTGTTCCCAGACCCAAGCACTGAGTCCCCCAGGCAGGAGGCGGCGGGCCGGGTGGCAGGAGGAGTGCCTTCCCCAGCAGCCCTGGAGGATGAAGAGGGAGTGAGCTGCTGTCTCCCAGCTCTTCAGGCTCCCACTGGAAGACCCCACCGCAGGCCAGTGCAACAGCCCACCTCCACCACGTCCCTCCTCTGTGCCTGTAACCCTCACCAATGCTGGTCACCAACCCTGGAGCCCCGTCCTGCTCCTACGTGAAGGGGGCTCAGAAGTGAAGCGACCCTCCAGGTTTCATCAAGCTGCCAGGTGGTCCCACTGGAAAGGCCAGGCGGGGCTGACTACTGAGGCCACGCCTCACCTGCCAACAGAGGGTCCCTAAGCAACCGATGGAAAGCGCTTATCCTACCCTCTGGGACCTCATTCAGTTGCTCCCACTGTAGAGCCAGCGGCTTCCTTCCCAGCCAAGTCCTCTCCCCTGGACGCCCTCCTCAGTGGCCAGAGCAGCCAGGGAAGCCACAGAGAAAGGGGAGAAGGCCTGGCATCCAAGGGGCTCGCCCAGGCCATGTGGCCAGGCCCCAGGCCCACACAGAGGCTGTTTCAGATCTGCGTTACCACACTCGCGGCCTGCCGAGGCCCCCGCGGGTGCTGTGCTGGCCGCGGTGAGTCTCGGGGCGGCTGCCATGCTGACTCTGGGCAACAGGGAGTAAGCGTTGCTCCACAGGCGACTCAGCTGCTCAGAGCCTCGGCAGCTGCCCCTACCACTGGCTCTGGAAGTCAGGGAAATGAGGCGGGGCCAAGAACGCACGCGCAACAGTGGGAGGAGGCAGGCTGCCCCCGCCTGCTCGTGGCCCTGCGCTCACCTCTTTGGGTCGGACTGCTCCTGCTTGTTTGCCCATCCCGTCCCGTCCTTGGGCACTATCACGATGCTGGGGTCGTTTCCTTTGTTTTCAGACTTCAGGCTTGGCAGGTTTGCAGGTGGTGGCATGCGCCGGGCTGTGGCCACTTTCCCGAGACTCTGTAAGCCATGTCTAGGAATAACTGTGGGGGACAGGATGGAGCAGACGCACGCAGAGGTCACGGGAGGAAGGAGGCTGGCTCACTCGCGCTCTCCCACCTCTAAGGATGAAGGACAGCCCACCAGAGACAGGCTCCTGGAGGCCACCACAGCCACCACAAGCTCTGTGCAGGACGTCAGACCAAGCCTACTGAAGTCTGCACAGAGGCCTCCCTCCTGCGAGGAACTCAGGACACAGGTGAGGAGCCTGCCCCAAAGCCCTGTGTGGGGACGGCTCTGGTCTCATCCTGACAGGACCCAACAATGCCTGGGCTGGGGCCACTCAGGAAGGCCTTGTGGGTGTGGACAGGATCAACACCTTCCCACCCACTCCAAAAAGTCAAACCCATGAAACCCAAAAAGGTAAACTGAATTCCATTCTAAAACATCCACAGCTTCGCTGAGTTAATAGATGGACAATAGTCACACTGCAGGAGAGTCAGGCTCTCCAAGGTTCTGGAGTCAGACCTCAAGCAGGAAGCGAAGGGCGACCTGCTCCCAGGTGCCCAGACTCAATCATCTGGCCAGGTCTCGGACACACCGGCAGGGGCACAGAACTCGCCTTCAGGTGGGGCCTCACCTGAGGACCTGGTGGCGTCTACTGGTCTTCCTTTATACTTGTCAAACAGGCTGAGAGTCGAGTACTTGCTTTTCCCATCCTTGCCCTTGGTTATTTGCCCCAGACGATCGGACATTGCGATGAAATGTCATCTAGTAAGGATATTTTTCTCAACGCCGCTCCCGATCTGCCTTTGGAATAGAAGCAAGAGTTAGTCACCAGGACTTATGACCCAAAGGACTGACTCCTCCAAGGATCACGGACCTTCTGAAGATCTGAGGACAGCTTTGGGCTCTTTCCCTAGGAAAACACCTTTTCCTCCTACAAGCACTTGCCCAAGGTGGCCCGTGCCCCACCCACAGCCAACTGCTCTGTGTGCACTGGTCAGAGCCTACTGCCCACAGCCATGTGGAAATGCACACTTGAACACACTCAGTCTCCCCTAGCCAAGCACATCCCTCCCAGAGGGAACAGTCCACGCCCAGGCCTGGAGGCATACCCACGAAACACCAGAAGCAGGACAGGCCAGACCAGGGAGCCCACGGCCTGTCTGCCGCGGCAGCTCGTCCCAAGGACGGGGAAACCAGCCAGTCGGTTGTCAGGAGCATGTAGGCACCCGCAAACAAAGAACCAGCACCCAGGCAGAAAACATCTGCCCAGGCCACAGGAGCACGCTCCCAGGGTGCACGCGTGGAAAACGGCGGACCCGGTCCAGGGCTGATTGGGAGAGCCCTGCCCCTCCACCAGCACTGCAGGTCTTCCGCACTTCCCCATGCCCACTGTGCCCTCCTGTCCATCCAGATGCTGAGCCCAGCTACTGCAGCAGGGCAGAATGAGCCCCAGGCCAAGACTGAGGTCACAGCTGCCTTCTCCTCTACACCCACCCTTGACGGGAGGTTCCAAACTTGACCAGATGGGGAAAAACCCTGTGTAAGGAACACGACCTTCTACTTGCCGTTAACCTATGGAGAAGTCGATCGAGTGTCCTTAACAACAAGGGTGATGTGCGGGATGCCTGCTGACCACGCACAGGCACCGAGGTGGCTGCCTTGTAGAGTCCGCCCCTTTGCCATCCTGTCCTGAAGCCATGCAGGCCAGGACAGATGCATCAGCATGTCTGGGCAGTACTTTGCACCCCAAAAGACGATGCTTGAGAGAAAAGTCTATCATGACCATAGACACAGCACAAAGAGCAAAGATGGGTTACAAGCTGGGCCAAAAGAAGGTAAGATAGCAGAGGTGGCGCTCCCGTCTCAGCTGACCGAGCCCTGGGCAGTGAGGGCTACAGGATCTGCCCTGCAGGAACCAGGCTCACCGTCCTCTCCTCCACTCAGCCAGGACTGAGGCCCCGCCAGGCACCAGGGGACAGATAACAAGCAGTGCATCCAGGGGTGCTCAGGAACAGGCAGGGGGCGTCCAGCAGGCGCATGCGTACTGACGCTGCACCCTCCCCAGGGAGGGCGGGCCTCCTTCCTTTAGCCTTCTCAAATCCTTTAGCCATACTCAAATCCAGGCCACTCAGTGACCCTGGAGAGGCCAAAGCGTCAGGGAACAGGTGCTTCCGAGTGTGTGGGAGCATCTGTGAGGGCCACAGCAGAGGGGGTCTGTTCTGCTCACACTCCTGTCCAAACCAGAGGTGCCGAAGGTGCTACAGCAGGGTCTGCAAGACATACACTCCCAGGGCCAAAGCTGCCTGCAGCAGCGGAGAACAACAAGCCGCAGGAGGGGAAAGGTCAGAACGGGGGACCAGGCCACCCCATCTGTCCCTTCCCACTGCTCAGCTGTGTCTCTGTTCCACCCTGCGGAAGTCCTAAACGCCAGTCAGGCATGCGGCCACGCCTGTGATCCCAGCCACTCGGGAGGCTGAGGCAGGAGGATGGCAAATTCAAGGCTAGGCTGGATAACGTAGCCAGACTCTGTCTCAAAAAATAAATAAATTAAATAAATAAATAAATAAAAAGGGCAGCATGAGCAAGGCCCTGGGTTCACTTCCCGGCACTGCAATCAATCAATGAAAACTCTATCAGCATCCCCCTGCAACCAGCTGGCCCATGGCCTTCAAGGACAGGGCTGGATCCGAGCTGGTCAGAAAGCCGGCACTCTGCAGGCTCTTGGTGCAGATCAAGTGAATGTCTCCACTTCAGTGGGAGGAGGTCTGCAGGGAAATGCAAATCAAAACCCAAAGAAGCACCCTCTTACCCTTGAAATAATGGCTGTTATCAAAACAAAAAATAAGCTGGGTGCGGGAACAGGCTCAATCGCTGATCCCCACAACCACAAATAACAAGTAACAAATGCCAGTGAGGGCAGAGCAAGGGCTGCTCAGCAAGGCACCGGCCAGACCCCGCTCCATGGGCTGGGACAGGGACACACTGGACTGTCAGGAACTCTCCACAAACTCGCAAGAGGCTGAAGGGGTCTGCAGGGAGTGTTACACAGTCCTCCACACAGATGCTGATGAGCTCGCTCCCTGCAAGCCAGGACGGCTACTTTCATCTGGCAAAGGGTTTTGCAGGTGTGGTTAAGGGGCTTGGGTGGAAGATCATCCTGAGTTAGAGGAAGCCCAGTGGAGCCTCAGGGGTCCCTGTGAACGGAAGCAGAGGGTCAGGGTCAGGGTCAGAGATGTGCACTGGGAACAAAAGCAGGAGCAATGCTCTCTGAAGCTGGAGGAGGGACCTGGAGATGAGGCGCAGGCCACTGGAGGCTGTGAAGCACAGGAAGAGACCCTCCAAGCCTCTGGGAACAGCAAGCAGCTGCCAACACCTGGATTTCAGCCCCAGCCCTGGACCTCAGATTTCCAGCCCTGGTGTTGTTCTGAGCCACTAAACGTGCAGTAGCTTGTCGCACACACTACCACATGCCGACGAGAAGCTGGACCTGGGACACAACCCAGTCCCAAACCCAGCAAGAGACACTGGGACCCTCCTCAGTCACAGCCCAGAGGAGTGTGCCACATTCTCGAACTTCAGCACCAGGACAAGGGCTAGTCCCTGCCCCAGCTGTCACCTGGGTGTGGATCACAAATGCGCTGAAGGGCCGTCAGCCTGACCCTGTGCCCCTCCCTGCCACACAGGGGGCAGGACTAGATCTGTCACCGTGAACGCTAATTCAGATGCCTCTTCACTCAATCAAAAGCCAACAAAGGCATCAGAGAGATCATCTGCCAGCCATTCTGCTCTAAAAAGCTGGCGGGGGGGGGTCCGACAGGCAAGCTCTTTTTTATGCCATGCACAGGATCAAACCCAGGCCTTGTGCGGGCCAGGCAAGTGCTCTTCTGACAGCCACGCGCCCAGTCCTCCACATTGTATCTTTACATGTATTAGTTGTAGATGGACACGATACATTTATTTTATTTCTATGTGCTGCTGAGAATCGAACCCAGGGCCTCACACATGCTAGGCGAGCTCTGCCACAGAGCCCAGCCCCAGCCCTCCATGTCCTATCTTAACCTGCCTGACTTCTCAAGCAAAATGTCATATGATTCTGAAACTTGACCAGAAAACATATTTGTTTCTGTAAATATTTCTAAAAGTCTTCTTAACGCCCATCAGTCCTGGCTTCTGCCAATCCACTGATGCAAACATATCTTTCTTCAACTCCTCACTGACTGAGCCTGTGAACAGAAGTTAGAGTGGACACAGAGCCCTCGGCGTGTCCACTCTGAGAGTCACCATTCCCACACCCACCCCAGAGACCAGCAAACTGACCTCTCCACCCTTGCACCCTGGAAACAATTAAAGTCCTACACAAACATAAGCCCTGTCCCAGGAATCTAGAAAAGGATGATTGGTCTGCAAGGGCCTGAACTATGTCCCCAAGCTCAACCACCAGCTGACACCAACATAACCAGCATCCATCTCATCCCAGGTAAAATGCTCTCCAGCCCACTGACCACAGAGCCTCAGTGACATGTGGGAAACTCCCCACTGATGCAGGCGCCAGGCCTGCAGCATGTTCCGAAGTGCCAAGCCTCCCTCGAGACTTGCACCTGCTGGGCACACTATCAGCCTCTCCAGACCTGCTTCCTCAGTCACCAATGACAGGCCTGGCCAGGAACTCTTTAGGCACCAGCCTGTCCTAGAACCAAGCACTGCCGTGTTAATGACCACAGCCACAAGTGCAAAGGACTTGTTCACGTCAGCTACCTCCTACTGCACATCTGAGCCTGGATCCCATATCCCCTGTAGATTCAGGGTGCTAATCAGCAATCATCTGAGCCCCACCATCCTGGAAGATGCCAGGTTGAGGTTGCTGCCCAGAGGCTCTTCTGATCCTCCACCACGGCCTGAAGGGGAACATGGGATGGGGCTGCACAGGGCACACCGAGCCTAAAGCCTAAAGCAGTTACACTTCGCACCTAACAACGTGAGTTATGGACACCTCCTGGAGCACCCAAGGGTTCTTTCGCTAAGCCGGATTTCACTGGACACAGCGCTGAAATACAGAACAGTGCTGGGCCAGCCCCGAGCATCTGTCTCTGCTGAAGCACTGATCTGGGCTGGCCCAGCCCGCCACGCCCAGTGACACTGCTTGCCAACTGGTCTTTACAAGCATAGGCCAGGAGCGCCAGCTGCGAGCAAGCCTTTACCCAGGGGAAAAAAAAAAGAAAGAAAATCAGAAGAAGCACCCTGCCTGGGAAAGGGTCCTGCTGGTGCGCCCCCGAACCCCTCCCCTGCTGTAACCCTTCCTGTCTTACAGAAGCCACCCGAGGTGCAACCACAGGGCACAAGAGCATCGGTGAAGGAAAAACCGGGTCTAAAAATTCCCATGAAGGCAGCTTAGGAGATGAGTAAATGAAGAAAGAACATTTAGAAATAAACCCAGGTCTGCATGCTTTGGCATATAATCTAAATGGGCTGAGAGGCCCAGGCCCTGCTGGAATAAAAACTACCAGAAAGACAGCCAACAAAGGCACCTGACACCCAGCCCCACCTCTCCAGACAGCAGGCCGGCCGAGCAGGTTCCTGAGAACCGTCTGCCCATCACAGGGAAAGGCTTTATCAAAAACCATTTCCAGGTAACAGGATTAATTTCACTCTGCACTTGGGTACCAGCCAGTATCATGTGACCGACCAGGAGACTGAGATGGCCTACAACTCACCAGCAATGGTGGCACATTCAGGGCCAATGACAGTGCCACAGGCAGGCCTTCCTGAGCACTGGGCACCTTGCTAAGCACTCACATGCCACACCCCCAGCACCTCGCAACCACCCTTTCTGAAAGCTACTTCCACGTCAGCCAGTTTGACAGGAGTAGGGCATTAGGGTTCAGAAAGGACAGAGACATTATCTTGCCCAAGGTCACGAGGCTGCTAAGTGCTAGAGCCAGCATGGAGTGCGGCTGGAGGAGGCCAGGCTGCAGACTAAATGCCCAGGGCCCATGGGGCCATGCACACGGGACAGGAGTCAACCCAGCTCAGTGATGCACTGTCTGATTGCAGATGAGGACACAGACAAGAACTCAAGACAAGCATTCAATGCATGACCAGCCTTCAACAGTCAGATTCCCACCAAGGCCAGTCTGGTCTCTTCCCAGGTCTCTGTGATCTAGTGCCTCTGGGTTGAAACAGGCACTCTGGTCACACCCATGTCAATCAAGACTCCACGGCGTGCAGCCCAAGCTCCGGCTGGCTCAGGGCACAGTCACCTGGGAGGACATACAGTGGGGTAGGTGAAGTCCTCAGCCCCCAGCTGGGGAGAAGGAGGAAAGAATGAGGACCTTGCAAGACAAAACCCACAATCAGCAGGAGTAGGAAGGGACAGCAGGCAGGGTGGACACTAGGAAGCAAGGAGGGTGGCCAGGAAAGGGCACAGTCATCAGACAGGAAAGCAAAGAACCCTCACCACGAAATCCGGGTGCATGGTTAATCAATCTGCCCTTCTCCAACATGCCAACATCTATCAAAGAGCACTGTCTGCCAGGCACGGTGGCACAGACCTATAGTCCCAGTTACTTGAGAAGCTCAGGCAGGAGGATCACAAGCTTGAGTCTAGCCTCAGCAACTTAGCAAGATGTTGTTCAAAAAAAATAAAAAATAAAAAGAGGGGCTGGGGTTGTGGCTCAGTGGTAAAGCCCTTACCTAGCACAGGTGAGGCACTAGGTTTGGTCCTCAGCACCACATAAAAATGAATAAACTAATGGCATTGTGCCCATCTATAACTAAAAATATTTTTTGAGGCTATTGTGAATGGAGTTTTCCTAATTTCTCTTTCAGAAGATTCATCACTTATGAACACTAAAAATATTTTTTAATAATAATAAAAAATAAAAAGGACTGGGGATGTGGCTCACTAGTGAACACTGTGCATTCAATACCCAGTACCAGAAATAAAAATAAAAATGAAAAAGCACTTTGCTCATGGAAGGCTACATCACCCATTCAGACACTCGGCGACTCCCCTAGCACATACCAGACACAGCGCCAGTCAATACTGGGGACGTGGAGGGGACGGGCCTCCACCCTGGACTCCAGCAGCAGGGGCACCTTGCCAATACAGCACATCTGGCTCTGCTGGCCACCTGGCCTTGGCTGTAACCCTGGGCTCTGCCTGATACGCTGTCGCTGTCACATAGGACACACAACCAAGGGCACAGCTGTGCTCCAAGAAAACCCCATCTACAGGGACAGGGCAAGCTGAAACTGGCCTGCTGACCCCTGATCTAGAGGGGGAAGCAGATAAGAAAATAAAGACAAGCAATACATAAATAAAGTGAATACAACAAAAGGGGCATCCCACACACCAGGATGTGGGGGAGGGCCTGGCTGCATTTCAGCAACAGCAAGACCAGCACCACAGGGCAGTCGAAAAGGCAGCGGGGTTGGGAGGGGGGCCTTAGGAAGTCACGGGACGCCAAAAAATCTCTCCTCCAGAAGTCAGGCGCTGGCCCACCTGGACCCCTGGGGTCTGGTCCAGCTACAGCACAGTTCAGTATCTCCACTGCAAAATACTGCACAGCCCTCCAAAAACTGTCTACCTGAAAACAGGGGCATGAGTGGGGTTTCCGAGGACCAGTGTTTACGAAGGTAGAGGCCAGCACTGAGGACACACCCCCAAGGAAACAGCATGTTCAGGAAGCAAAAGAAATTAAGTAAGAAAGTACTCCCGACACCCCAATTCTCCGGCAACTCAGTTTGCAAGCCCCTGCCTCGGCCATGCCCTTGACCATGCCCGGTAACCACCTCTGCTAGGACAGGCAGCCAATCAGTTTCTGCCAGGCACCTTCTCACAGGCTGCACCACCACTGCAGCCCCAGGGTCAAGTCCAAGCCCCCTCACTGGACACACTGGCCTTGCAGGGCCAGCCAGCCTCACTACTCTCCCACCTTGGGCCCAACCCCACCCCTGCCAATCTCATGTGTAAGGCTGCGTTTGCGCCTCTCCTCCGTGCCACACCAGCTGGGCCTGGAGGCTGCTTCCCTGCAGATTAAGTGAGGGTGAGAAAGCCTACCCAGTTCCCAGGTCTGCACACAACAGTGAGAGATCGCATGCCGTGCACTCGACCCAGGCTCACTCAGCGGCTCTCGCTGACAGCAGCTGTCACTGTGGCTGAGCTCCAATCCTGGCCCTGCTGGCCTGGCTGTGGGGCTCACGGCAGTCCTCCAGCCTCCCCGCATCAGGCCTGTTCCCGCCCTCCTCAGAGCTCCTGGTGCCCCAGGTGCTGGGCAGACCTGGCGCCTGGCCTCTCCCTCCTCCTCCTGTGCATAGGGACCTGTCCCCACACTGGTGTGTCACCACTTACGGGCACTGATACAGGGAGCGGCCCTCGGACACACAAGGACCAGGATGGATACTCAGGATCTCCGGGTTGGCCCTTCTTTAATTCTCAGGAGGCAGAGGCGTACTTTGATCCTCGGGAAACCCTCTCAGGATCTGCACTCCGCTGTGACTACGTTTTGAGCAACACCAAGCTGCCCTGGTTTCCAGGCTCCCAACGGAGGGCAGGGAGTATGGCCACCCACACATGCACCAGGGCTGCGTGGAGGTCATGGTCCCAGCCCTGGCAGTAACAAAAGCATACAAAACCCAGAAAGCTTTAAACACAGACAAGCCCTGAGCCAGCTCCCAGACACGGCTGGGTCTTCTTCGCTGGTGCAGGCCCTGAGGACTCTGGGTCTCCCTGCGCGATGTCAGTCACCTGCCTCTGCAGCTCTCAGTTCTGCTTTATGATCCTATTTCAGAAGAGCTTGGCACTAAAGGTCATAAAATACTGCATTTAAATTCTAAGCACATTTGCTATTGTTTAAAAAAATTATGAAAATAATTTTAAAGAAGGCTCAAGGAGGTGGCAAACAGGCAGGGCACAAGCACTCAGAGGCTGTCCTCCCAGCCAGCCAGCTGTCCCTGGGCAGTCCAGCAGCACTTTGTTTACACCCAAAGTCTCTCCCGTAGGATGACGTCACCTGCAGCAAGCTGTAATTTGGGCACTAGAGAACACAGAGGAGACTCAGGCCAGCCCACTGGCAGGAAGTGACTTTCTTCAGACAGGAGAAAGCATCCTCCCCGCCTCCCCCACCTCCCAGGCTGTGTCCTCGCAAGCCCGCTGCAGATCGAGCCCCGCAAGGTGGCCCTGCTCCACTCCCACCTGACCTGAAGATACCTGAGGCCAGTACCCCCTGCACAGGGCAGGCCCCTCCTGCAGGCCAGAATGGCTCTACCCACAAGCACCAGAAGGAAGAAGCAGGAGGTCTGGTGCCCCTGCCCCACTTCCCACCCCATCCATGACTGGAGGCAGATAGCCCCTGGAAAGGGCAATGGGGGAAGGTCACCAGGCGAAGCACACCCTGCAGGGCTACCTGGCCCAGGAAAGGAAATCAAGGAAGAGGGCAGCGGGGTGCCAGCAACCCCCCTGCAGCTTGGGGCTCTCCTCTCCCAGAGGTGTGGAGGGAAAGGCCGGGGTGACTAAGGGGCTCACAGTGCTCTGAAGCCAGCAGACAGCAGAGAGGCTCCCACATACAAGGCAGCCCCGGCCAGGGTGCGGAAGAGGCCACGGAGCAGAATCCTGACAGGACACTCGACGCAGACACTGAGCATCCCTGGAAAGGCCTTTGCTCCATCCATTCTACTCAGAGACGCCAGGGAGGAAGCAGGGGCTATGGCTGCAGACACGGCTCAACCTTCCAGAATCCCCTAAAATGAAAACTGTAGGACAATCTCGGCAGACCAAGAGCCAACATGAGCAGTAGCAGACTCCGATTAAAAGATGCCACCACGTGGGGGCTGCAGAGGGCAAGCGCCTTTCACCCACGGAGCAGAGTGGGAGGACACTTGGGGCACCAGAGGGACAGCTAGCTAGCTGGAGGGGGTGAGGCTGAGAGACTGCAGGTGTGACGACCAGCCCCCTGCTCCGGCCACCTCTGGGTTGAAGGAGAGGAGTCCAGAGAGCAACAGGGGCCAAGGGTGGGATGAAGGGCTCGAGAAGGAAGCCACAGGTGGCAGCCGTGGTGGGGGCTCTGCTGCCAGCAAAGCTGGCAGCCTGCTCTTGAAAACCTATGGGCACAGCTGACACTGAAGGGCTCCGGTGTCTCCAGTCAGCTGTGTGCGCCCAAGACCACACACAGTCACAGACAACGACTAGCCGGCAGAGCCCAGGAAAACAAACCAGCTGAGAGGCAAACACAAAACATGCAATACACAATTAATATCCTCAGAAAACGAACACACTGCACTCATGCAACACAGACATTCAGAAAACAAGAAAAGCCCCAGGAAGAACTCAACACACCACCGTCAAAAGCCACGAGCCCCGCTGACCACGAGAGGCAGAGCCCAGTCAAGGCCCTCTCTGTCCCACTCAGAGCAAAGTCAGGGACAGGATGACTAAATAAGTGGGGGCTCCTGCAGCAGGAAGATGACACCGGGGAACTCAGTGAGCCTGGGCATGGCACAGACTCCGGCCGGTGACAAGGCAGGATGGGGTGGCCTGCTGCGAGAACCAGGCCGTGCCCACGTCAGACGTCCACACAGGGAGACTGGCCTCCGACTCGCCTGTAAACATGTCCTAGAGTCAAAAAGTCCAATAACCCAACAGAAGAGGCAGAAGATGAGTCCAAGCAAATCTCAAGAGACATTGACGAGGTAAGTGGTAGTCATACATCCACCCCCTAAAATTAAAAGATTAATCCAAGGGGTTGGGGCTGGGGTAGAGTGTTTGCCTAGATCCCCAGCACCACATACAACTAAATAAGCCAAATACGGGTATTGTGTCCATCTGCAACTAAAAATATTTTTTAAAAAAAGAAAGAAAAGAAAAGAAATTAATCCAGGCATCCAGATTTAACTAGGAGCTCCAGGGATGTGCGGGGAGGGGATAGTAAAATAAGAAAACACAAGAAATCGGCTTGGGAGGCTAAGGCAAGAAGATTGCGAGTTCAAAGCCAGCCTCAGCAACTTAGCAAAGCCCTAAGCAACTCAGTGAGACCTCGTCTCTAAATAAAATATAAAAAGGATGGGGATGTGGCTCAGTGGTTACGTGCCCCTGGGTTCAATTCTCGATACCAAAAAAGAAAAAGAAAAGAAAAGTTCTCAGAGTTAAAGTACCCAAGGGCCAAGAGGAAAGCTTCCAGGGCTCAGGACAGCGGACCTCTGGAGAACACAAGCCTCACAAAGGCAAGGCCCCAAAAGTTCTAAAAGGCATGATCCTCCCCCCAACTCAGAAAAGGTCCCAGGATGGACCCAGACGGCACTGTGCTCTCCGGGCAGTAGCACTGACTTCTCACAGCACCGTCACCTCCGTGGGCCAAGCCTGAGTCTAGAGACCAGTACTCAGCCAACCAAGCCACACACGGGCAGAATGCTCTGCGAACTCACACGAGGACTTGGAGCACCCACCTTCTGAGGAGGGTGATCAGGACTGTGCGCTAATAAAAGGAGAGCAGGGGCCATGCCTGATCCCAGCAACTCAGGAGGAGTGCAAGCTCGAGGCAGCCTGGACAGCTCAGAAAGACCCTGTCTCAAAATAAAAAATAAAAAGAACTGGGGGGCTGGGGTGTGGCTCAGTGGCAAAGCGTCTGCCTCACATTCGCAAAGCCTTGGTTCTACCCCCAGCTCTGAAAAAAGGACTGGGGAAGTAGCTCAGTGACACAGCACACCTGGGCTCAACCCCCAGCACCAGAGAGAACGCGGAAGCGTGTGCAGTGTCACCGAGGCCAGTCCTGCCTGCCCACCAGCAGCTAGCTCCCCCTTCCTCCTCCTAGAGGAAGCCGCCTGCCCTTCCCCAGGCAGCCCAAGCACCTGAGAAGGCTGACCACACCCACCACGGTGCAGGGGAGCCTGGCCTGCGAGAAACCCATCCCCCTTGCTAGTCACTGGCTGGTGACAGGAACACGGCCCATCCAGACAAGTAAGGTACCTGGCCCCTCAACACCAGAACCCTCAGACGGGCAATCCCACCCTGCGCACTTATGGACTTGGACTCACTCAGACCAAGAAACACCCTCACTGTTTACGGTAGTCCCTGCTGTTGGATGATCAGAACCTCCAACTGACACACACAGGACCCGGGAAACAAGAAACAGCATGAGAGAGACAAGTCCCAGAATAACCACCAAAGGAGGCCTGAGACAGCAGCCGTGCCACAGGCAAGAAGAGCCAGAGCCAGAAGAGCAGGACGGGACAGTCCTCTGGATCAGGAATGTCCCGCAGAGGCCCCGGCGTCCCGGGGGGGCACCACAGGGAGGTGGTGGAACCTTTAAGAGGTGGAGCCTGTGGGAGAACCTCAGGTCACTGGGGTGTGTAGGCTTCTCTTCCTTTCCCTCCTTGCTCCACCACACACTTCTGCCAGGATGGCCTAAAAGCAACAGGGCCAACCCAACATGGGCTGAAACTTCTAAAACCGTGAGCCAAAAGAAACCTTCTCTCTTTATAACGAACCTCAGGCATTTGTTATAGTAACAGATAGCTGACCAGGGAAATCCACTGGGCAGATTCACCAGTACCCAGGCAAGTAGAAAACAGTATTTGGTGCATTTTACGGGAGCGCTTTAAAAAGTAAAAGGTACCAGTGTATAAATTCATCCATTTTTTTTCTTCTATTTTGGTTAGCATTTTGTGTGCTCTATTTAACAATTTTTGCTTTCTCCAGAATCACAAAGCTATATATGTTTTCTTCTAGAAGCTTTGTTTTACCTTTCATATTTAGAGGTCTACTCTAAAACTGATTTTTGGATACGAGCTGCAGTAGGAGAATTCTTTTCTCCCCATATGGAGAATGTGTGTTAATTAATTTTTCATTGTTATGACGGAAATGCCTGACGAAACGACCAAGCAGAGAAAGGCTGATTTTAAGCTCACGTTTCAGGGTTCAGTCTGGGGCTGGCCTCACTGCTCTGCGCTCAGGGTGAGTTGGAGCGTCGTAGCACAAGTGGGCAGAAGAGGAAAGCCGTTCCGCTTGTGGTGGCCAGGAAGGCAGGGGGCGAGGGACGGCAGGGAAGATGCACCTCCCCGGGCAGCCCAGTGACCCGCCTCCTCAGCCACGCCTGCCCCAGCACCACCTGGTCAGGCCACTCCAACGCAGTGAACCGATGAGGCCACAGCTCTTGCAATCCACTCATTTCACCTCTGAACCTTTCTGCATTAACAGGAGCTTCTGAAGAACACCTCACATCCAAACCACTACAGAATTCAATTTGCCCAATTTACCTTTTTTGAAAGGGCCATCTTTTCAAAAGACGGACGGCACCTCTGTCACTAATGTACTCCTCCACATGCGACTGCTTCAAGACTGTGCCTCTCCTCCGGCCTGTCCATCTGTCCTCCCACCAGCACTGCTCCGCCTTCATCCCCATAGCTTTACACAGGATGTGTCCTTCAGCTCTGATCGCCTCGAGAATGCTGATTATTTTTGGCCCTTTCCATTTTCATATACATTTCAGAATCATTAGTCAATTTCCAAACAAAACAACAAAAAGAAAAGAAAAGCCTACTGGTATTTTGACTGGATTATATGAATCTGAGATCCATGTGGGGACAAGTGACATCTTTCCAATGCTGGTGAGTACGTGGAACACAACTCTCATGCACTACAGGTGGGTCTGCCAGTCGGGGCAATCACTGGAGACAGGCAGTCATCTATTAACGCTGCATACGCCCACTGGTGACCCAGCAACTCCACTCCCAGGTATGCACTGGGCAGAACCCACACATGCAGGCAGCACAGGATGTGCCAAAGAGTGCCAACAGCAGCACTGTTGTTCTTTTTTTGTTTGTTTGTTTGTTTTGTAGTGCTGAGGATGAAACCCAGGACCTCATACATGCTAGGCAAACACTCTGCTACGGAGCCACACCCCACTATTTGGGAAAACTAAATGGAAATAAGCTAAAAGTCTATCACCACTAGAACAGATAAATACTATATTCACATAATTGAATACTATTCCACAATAAGAACAAATAAACACACAGACCTCCATGGACAAGGGGCTGGGGATGTGGTTCAGTGCCTGAGTGCTCACCTAGCAGGTAAGAGGTCCTGGTTCCATCCCTAGCAAGGGGGCTGAAGTGTGGGGTTAACAAGGATGAACGCACAAATATAATGTTGAATAAAAGAAGGCAGACATAAGAGTAAGAACATGGAGAGTGGTTTTATAAGCGTCAGGGAGACAATCCAAAATGAAAATATAACTGACATGAACACACACACACACAGAGCAAAGTTAACTTTAAAACTTAAAAAATATCAGGAAAAAAAAATCTCTACAGCTTGGTACATCAAGCTTGCTCAAAACAGAGATCATCTGACCAAGGTAGATCAATAGACATATTCAAACCAAGAGCACATCAGTGATCCCAGTCACTCAGGAGGCTGAGGCAGGAGGATGGCAAGTTCAAAGCCAGCCCAGCAACTCAGTGAGACCCTAACTCAAAATAAAAAATAAAAAATAAAAAGGGCTGGGGATGTGGCTCAGTGGTTAAACACCTCTGGGTTCAAACTCCAGGGAAAGATGAAAGAAGTTAACATAAAAACTTTAAATTTCTTCACAGACAAGAATGAAATTATATCAAGCACACAATTTTAAGAAGTCAGAAAAAAAGACAATCAAATGTGAAAGAAAGCAGAAGCAGTGAGAAAATCAAAAGCCACTGGATGAATTTAAATGACTACATCTGAATAAAACTGAATTTATAACATAGGAGTTCCCTGACACAAGAATTAAAACAGACCAAGCACTGAGAGGAAGGCTTTAGCACTACCAGTTCACACGGACACCAAGGCTCAGCAAGGTTAAGGGACAGGCCCAAGGTCACAAGCACTGAGAAACTTGAACTTGAACCCAGGTCACTTCGATACTCCAACAACCAGATCTACTCAGAAGACGCCGGGCACTGGGGGCATGGGGGGCACACTTTGATCATGAGGTCTATGCAGCCGGCCCAGGGAATGACCTCCAATGCCCACAGTATCCCCAGGCCCTGCCACGCTCCTGGGCCTGTGGTGAAGGTCCCACCTGGCCCGGCTGGGAGCCCAAGCTGCACTGGCATCTTATCATATGGCCTCCCACTCCAGAAGCTGCACCAGCCAGGGCTCCTTGTCCACAGGGGTCTGTCTTGAGCTCCCCCACCCAGCTCCCAGGCAGGCCTGGGCTGAAGGAAGCCTGCAGGGGACTCTGGCTGGAAGTCCATCTGCAGTCTACAGAGTTACTGACCTACCCCCAACTCTCATTTTTTAATATGCCATCAATTTTAGCAAGTAGGTGGGGGATGAATTCAATTTCAATTTTCAAAACACAGTTTAGGGCAGAACAGCTGGGCGGATGTGCTACACACAGGCCTCCCCCTCCAGCACAAAATTCAACAAGAACCTGGCAAGAAAAACATCAGATACACAGCTCTATTGCAGTTTCTCCTTCCTTTTCCACCTCCAAATAATGGTGAATTAGCAGGCGAGAAGTACTTTGCAAATGCCACGGAGATCTATATTCTTTATTGTAAAATCTGATTTAGAAGAGAACAGAAATTGGAGATGGCCTGTGTATTGGATTGTTCCTTCTAACCAGATCAACAAGGCAGCTTCCCAGGGCCACCCACACATACACAGGGACAGATGACTGAACTGGTCGGCTCACAGAATCGTCAGGGCCCTGGTACCAGAAGACGAGTGCTCTGGACAGATGGGGCCGCAGGAAGCAAGTAGCCCAGAAGCAACCACCTCCTGCCTCACTGCAGCCCGGGCCTGCATGGCACCTGTGCCCAGTGGCCTCGCCCACTGCCACATGCACCTCTGTCCTTAAATGAACACAGTGACCTTGTAATGAGTCATCTTCATAACTAATGCATGTTACTGATACACACTCAGTAAAGCAAATTCAAATGATACTAAATAAATCGACCCGACTCAAAAAGAAACCACTCTTACATCCTCTGGGCCTCGCGCCTATCAGGAGACTTGTGGCTTCGATTTTCTTCTTACCCACAGCCTCCCACCAGCTGGCTGCACAAGCGGTTCACCCCTGAGCTACACCTCCAGTCCTGGCTCCAATTCTTACTCCACAAACACAGTAATGTGGGTCCTTGAAATCCTTAGACAGCCTTCTAAGTAAGACAGCAAGAGTGAGCAACCTCATTCTTTTTTTTTTTTTTTCTTTTTCTTTTTTTTGAGGGGGGATCACCTGGGATTGAATGAACTCAGGGACACTAAACCACTGAGTCATATCCTCAGCCCTATTTTGTATTTTATTTAGAGACAGGATCTCACTGAGTTGTTTAGTGCCTCACTTTTGCTGAGGCTGGCTTTGAACTCTTGATCCTCCTGCCTCAGCCTCCTGAGCCACTGGGATCACAGGCATGCGCCACCACACCCGACAAACCTCATTTTCTGAAAGCCTACACAGTATCCCACCACATACCCACCACCCTGCACAGACACAGGAATTGTTTCCCACTGGGTGTGGTGACAACTAAACCACACGACACTCCGGAACACGTGTCTTCACGCTCAGGCCAGCATCTCTACAACCCCCAGCTTTTCTATGAGCCACATTTTTAGTTTGTGTCCATGAAACTGAAAGGCAGGAAGATGAGGAGCTGAAAGCTACAACCCGCCCACAGAGGCCCTGAGCCCCAGCCCTCGCACTGGGGAAATCCCTAGGGCCAGATGCCCTCTAGCAGCGGATGCCCCAGGGCCCAGAACACAAACCCTGCAGAACCCCATCTCCTCCCACCCCACAGCTCTGCTGGAGGAGGCAGGGGCTCTCAGGGCGGCTGTCACCAGGAGCCCAAGGGAGGCTGCAGCAAGCCATCCAGTCGGGCCAGCTGGAGAGCTCCCAGGCCCCTGCGGTGGCTGCCATTACCACCACCGTCCCCAGCCAGGGAGCCCAGAGGGGAAGGGATACTGAGGTCACACTGCGCCCTGTCCCTCCACCACACCCCTCAGAGCCACAGGCGGGGGGGGGGGGGGGGCATATAGAGCAGGTTCATCAAGAACAGAGTCCCTGCAAATCCCCCTTCTCTTGATGAAAGCAAATAAATCCAAAGACAACGAAGGCAGGAAAGGCCAAAGGGCCGAGCTGATTTCAGTGGTCTCGAACAAAGCCTAAAGAACCCCACCTGGGCGCCTGCACCGTGTCCCCTCCAAGCCCCAGACCTAAGAGGGAACCCAGGACAATGACAGTCGCTGGGCCACCTGTCAGACACGACCATATCACCAGACTAAGAGGGCAAACCCCAACACAAGGACCAGGTCTCCCCCAGGACACTCCCAGGTGCGAGCCAGCCTGAGTGCGGCAAGGCAGGGGCGCAGGCCGTCTGACGCACCTGCTCGCCTCTCACTGTGTGACTCCAAGGCCTCACTCCGCCAGAGCCCAGGCCTCCCACGTCCCACCCACCAGCCACCTCCCAACTTCCTGAAAACTCCTAAGCAGACTTGTGCCCCCTTATCCCAACGAGCTCACTTCGCCGGCACACCGCCCACCTTGTCGAACCCCAACCTCCCATGTTGACGCCACACGGTGAGCTTTGAGATCCCTGGAGGGCAGGACCAGTTGGTTCGACCTACCCTGTGCCACTGCTGGATTTCCAGGACACTATGCTGTCACTCATTGGGGTGCAGAGAGGAACAATGGCCCTCCTTGCCCGCCCCCGGAAAGGGCTGAATTTTAGAAGACCTTGGAGAGACGCACACCCACATATCCCACCGTCCCTGCAGGTCTGGAATCCACCTGTGGGCCAGAGAGCAGTCATTTCTTGATGTTAAACAGAAATAGCAGGAGAAAGAAATGACTTTCATTTTCTGGCTCCTACACTGTGGAGCGCTTGGATTTTTTTTGTAACAAGCTTGTAACGTTACTGTTGCATTGTTTTTGAGGTTTCAGTAAACCAAGCAACACAGAATCAACCTTCTACCCTTCCTGAATGACTAGGTTCCCGGCAGAGCACAAAACCATCCCAGGCCTTGTATCCCAGGCCGTGTGTCAATTCCCCAGCAAGCCATGAGACAGGTTCCATCCCCACTGGGCAGATAAGGAGTCTCTAGGGAGTGAGAGCTTATTTGTTCAAGCACTACTACAGGTAGGCCCAAGTGGCAGGAAGGAATACTCCTGTCTGCCCACAACCACGTTGGGGCTGTGGCCAGCCCAGCTTCAGGGCCTCCCGTGCAGCAAGAGCCTGTGAACTGCCTTAACATACATACCTTCACTCCTTCCAGGAAATTTACCTAAAAGTCCCCCAAAACAGAACAGACTCCACAGGAGGCAAAAGCCAGTGATCAAGGCTGGGGTTGTTGCTCAGTGGTAGAGCGCTTGCCTTGCATGCGTGGGGCACTGGGTTCGATCCTCAGCACCACAGGAATAAATAAAATAAAGACATTGTGTCCATCTATAATTAAAAATATTAAAAAAAAAAAAAAAAAAAGCCAGTGATCAAATGCCCTCGTCAGCTGGTAAAGGCACCACCGTGGTGCTTCTTAGGTGGATGGCAGCAAGAGTTGCCATGCACCTGCCCCACCAGGGCCCTTGTTGGTTAAGGTGCCCAAGCTCCTGGAGGGGAGGGCAGGGCCACTAGGTCCGGGCCTAACCCTCCAGCACGCAGCACAGGGCTCAGCACACAATTAGAAACCTAACATCCAGTAAACAAATGGGCCCCAGGTGCATCAGCCTGCCTGCTCCAAATCCCCAAGCCCTCCTTGAGTGCCGAGTCCAGGAACCATTAATAGCTACCGTCTACTGAGAGCGCCTTGCCTCATGCTGGGTGCTTAGAAACACCTGAGCCAGTGCCTCTGCCCAGTTCTACGAAGGTGTTACACTGCATTTTGCAAACAAAGAGAAGAGAGATTTGAAAATTCAACAGCCAGCCCCAAGTCTCTCAGGTCCTACTGGTAAAACCCGAAGGCAGCTGACCCCAAAGTGGCCTTCCTGTGCACCCTGTGCCTACAAGGAAGAGCAAACAGAGGCATGGCGTTCCTAACTCCCAGTGGACTCCCTCCTGGTTCCGGCACCAGAGCAGTGCGGTTCCAAACTGCATCCTGAGGGCACTCGTTCTGGCCGGGCACGAAGCCTCCCAGCCTCTACTGAGGAAGCACCACCCTCGCATCTACTCCAGTTCTCTTCCTGTTCACTTCATCCACCAGCTGTGGTCTCCCTGAAGTCGGAGCTCAGGAGCCAAGTGGCTGAGCAGAGGACCAAGCAAACCTGCACAGCTGTGGTCACCAGAAGACGCAAAGGAGGACCGAGCACTGCACACCCTAGACTCAGGGGTCAACTGGACAGACTCCCAAAGGCCATCTTTGAATCTTACACACCAGGCTCTAGAATCTAAAGGCTACAAGATGACATCTGTGCCAGGACCCTCATTTTACTTGATACCAAAAACCAAGCTGGGACCTGGCCCTCTGTGCCTCCCTATGATCTCCTAGTCCTTGGGATGCCCAGAGCAGCTCCTCCCTCAGTCGTCAACCCCACCGCAGACCCCAGCAACCAGAGCTGCCACTTCTTTTTATATTTTATTTTGAGACAGGGTCACACTAAGGTGCTTAGGGCTTCACTAATTTGCTGAGGCTGGCCTCAAACTTACGATCCTCCTGCTTCAGCCTCCCAAGTTGCTGGGATTATAGGCATGGACCGCCATGACCAGCTGGAACAGTCACTTCTGATACGCCTGACCAAAGAGATGACAATATAAAACCCTACACACCCAAGAGGACCCAGAAAGGCCTTACACTTGGAAACCCACACTCACCTCGCCCACACCACTACTGTGTATAAATGAATTCAAAGTTTTCTGAGGAAGTTGGCAGATTTCTTACCAAATGCTATTCAAGTCCGAGTTCACATTGCACACTCACTTGCACAGGTCACTTTACACAAATTTTATGTTTTTGAAGAGAAAACTGGCACAATCTTACCAAAACTGTAACATCCCAAAATTAAAAAGTAGGTGAAACGTCCACCAACAGGAGGCAGGTAAAGTCAAACAAACCCACCAAAGACGGCTACAGCTGCTAGCACAGACGACGTCACCATCTGCTCATGCTGTCATGGGGCAGGACAGGACATCACAAGTGACAGCAGTGAGCCTGAAGAACACAAGCATGCACACGACTCCGCGCTGTTCACTGGTTCTAGACTGAACCCAGGTGCTCTACCACTGAGCCACATCCCCAGCCCTTTTTAATTTTTATTTTGAGACAGGGTCTTGCCAAGTTGCCCAGGCTGGCCTTGAACTTGCAATCCTCAGTCTCCTGAGTAGCTGGGATGACAGATTTGCCCTGTCTTGGGTTTTATGTTTTTTGTTTTTTTTCTGGAAGGAATCACAAGAAACTTCTCAGTGTCCCTTCTTTCAGAGGGACTGAGGAAGAACCTTTATACCTCAAATTTCTAACTACTACTGCTTCTTTTATTTATTTTTTTAAGTGATCTGGGCCATGGATTATGAGCTATTTTTGTTTTCTTCTTTATACACTTGTACATTCTTTGAAATCTAATAAACATTATTTTTAAAACGTTAACAGTATGGCAGACCTATTTACATTAATGTAGAACATGTTCATGATGATGTTCATGGAAATGTGAGCTGCCATGTAAGAATAGCACAACCCCGTCTCTGTTTTCACAAAACCGTCCTAGAGACCATTATCTGCACATGTGCCAAAGTCTAGCTGCGTGTGGATACACACAGCTGTGAACAGCGGCTACGGCCTGGGGAGGACTCTCGCTTCTCTGCCCACACTTGCGTGTCCCTCTCTCTTGGTTTGGGTGCTGGGGTTGAACCCAGGGCCTCAGGCATGCTAGGCCAGTGCTCTAAAACTAACCTGCACCCCCAGTCCTCTTTCTTCTTCTTAAACAACGAATCTATATATTTTTGTAATTTGTTTTTTATCAAGAAAAAAAATTCACAGTATGTTTCAAGACCACGTTCTGCTCTCCCCAGCAGTTTCTGAACACTGAGCCCATTCAGCCCCAGACAGGTCAAGCAGGCAGAGTGCGGCCCCTCCCAGACAGGCCTGTGTTTTCTGTCCTGCCTGGAACAGAGCTGTTCTTTAAGCCGGGACTGTATGTAAACAACACCTGCCAAAAAAAGCTCTGCAAGACACAAAGGACCCAGGAAAGGGTGCTGGAGAGATGACCCCCTTTTTCCACCAGGTCCTGCAACCCAGCTCACCATTCTGCACAAAGGGATGAGCTGAAGCACGCTGGGCTCGGCTCCCCGGTCCTTGCGAAAGCCCTTGCATACTGTCCACAAAGGGCTGAGCAGCTCTGAAAAGCAGGCTGACCCAGAAGCTCCTTGGGGGGCCCAGAGTTTCTGATTTCAACTCATAAACACATTTTCATACTCCAGGCCTCAGCACACTACTTTCCAGAGGTGCTTATTTCAAGTCTGCTAGATGTCCCGGAATGCCCTCCCCAGGCTGAGGGGCTTGATCTTGGTGGCTTGTCTGTGCAGTGACCCAGGGCACACAGGGAGGCGGGAAGCAGCAGGACCCCGCGCCACAGCGCACTCACTCCACAGGGGCAGGGACAAGGCCATAAACAAAAACACAGCAACATTTACAAAGACGAACAGCTAGGTAAACAAACGAGGCCTCATTCGTGTGGTGGAATACTGTTCAGCCCAAAGAGATGAAGGAACTCTAGAGACCCACCCCAACACAGTGGAGCCCCGCAAACACCCACACGAAATACGCCAGACCCAAATGACAAGTACCGGATGACCCCCCTCACATAGGGCATCCAGAACAGTCCATCCATGGAGACGGGAAGCAGAGTGGTGCTGCCAGGGGCAGGGGGCACAGGGACTGGGATGGAATGGGTGCAGACTTTCAGTCTGGGATGACAGGAGCGCCAGGTGAAGGCTGGTGGAGGCCATACGTAACACGTGTGTACCTTGTGCCACGGACTGTGCACTCGCAAATAGTGAATTTTATGCTATTCACAATTTAAAAACTACATATACAAGTCGTGAAAAATGCTACAAAGAAAAGCAGAGCCAGGCACAGTGGTGCACACCTGTAATCCCAGCAGCTCGGGAGGCTGAGGCAGGAAGACTGTAAGTTCAAGCCAGCCCCAGCAACTTAGTGAGGCCCTGTCTCAAAACAAAAAATAAAAAGGGCTGGGGTTGTAGCTCAGTGGAAAAGTCCCACCGAGTGGGTTCAATACCCAGTACCACAAATTAAAAAAAAAAAAGGAAAAAAGAAAAATGGCAGAGAGTGATGGCAGCTAGGTTGAAGGTTCCCCACAGCCTCTTTAAGGAGGGGCGGCTCCCCACCACTGGACAGGAGCTCCCGAGGAATGGCTGCAGAACCTGCCAGCCCTGCGTCCCCAGAACGGCAGTGCATAAACAAGTCCCTTGTCCAGATTCAAACCAGGAAATGGAGTAAGATCCAGAGCGCTACTCATTCAGACTTCACCAAGACCCAGGGGCTCACGAAGAAAGCCGCCCTGAGTCCAGACTGCAGAGGAAGGTGACAAGGGCTAAAGGAGAAATCGACACTGTGCAGAAGAGAGCTCATACACCCTCCAACCCACTCAGCCAGACAACCATCAACACGGCGGCGCTCACATGAGTGAAGAACCGGAAACAACAACCGGAACACCCACCAAGAGAGGGTTAAGTCAACTATGGCACCTCCACAAGACAGCAACTGTGCAGTTACAAAACCATGGTGCTTTGAATAACAGGGAAATACACTCTAGCATTAGGAACAAAAAGCCAGCTATCAACTGTTTATGCAGCGAGAATTGCTCCAGTTCTGAAAATACAAACTCATCATCAGAGGAAACAAACACCAGAACCTTGACTGTAGTTATCTGTGGATGATGAGGTTACAAGTGATTTTATTTTCCTATTTTTTAAGTAATTTTCTTTTTTCTTTCCCCAGAGGCAACATTACCTTTACCCATGGTGAAGACATATCTAAAGGGCCTCGCACGATGACTGGCAAATAACAGGTGCTCAAGGAGTATCAGCTGCGTGACAAGAGAATTAAAAATGCAAACACTGGCACACCAAGAGTGGTCTGGAAAGGAGTCCGGCTGGAGCTTCGGAACCGGCTGTGGAGGTAGGAAAGGAGGGACTGCAAGAGTGTAAGAGTGGACAGGTGGCCAGCAACTGGAGATGGACTTCATTCGGTCTGCAGGCACTGCATGCTGCACAAAAAGCTCCCCACAGCAGCGTGGCCGCAGTGTCCTGGAGGCTGGCCTCTGGTCACAGGGAAGATCAACAAGTACAGCTGTGAACAAAGCTCAGCCAAGACTTCTGGCCCGAGCCACTGAGGCAAACCTCCCTCCCACTGCAGAGATTCCCCACATGCCACCATGGATTACCAAGGCAAGCCCAGGGATGTGATCAACCAGGTGGAGGCCCCATCTAAAAGGTGCCTTTAAACACTAGAGCTGGTCCTTAGCTTTCTGCTTCACCAGAGCTCCCCTGTCCCATCGGCTCCCATGTCCTGCACTGAAGGCAGCACCTTTATTCCCTTATTCAAAAGGAAGGTCTCTGAGGCTGCCCAGGCCCCAGAGTCTTAAAAGGAAATTTAGCTATGAGTTGAAAAGATGGTCTAGCTGGCCCTGCCCTTCTACACAGAATGTACTTAAAAACCAAAACCAGAGATTCTGAGCACAAAGCCCAACAGATGTCTGCTGGCAAGAGTATTTTTGGAGGGGAAATGCACTGTTTTAAGATCTAGGAGAGAGAGGCCCTATTAACACCTGCCGTCCTGGAACAAGACGTGTACCTTTAACAGCAGAGAAGCCTCATTATCGGATTTAGAAATACAGGCAGCAGTCCTCCTAACCTATTCTGGTTTGAAATAGAAACCAACACAAAAATGATCAATCTTAAATGGTAGAATAATGACACACATAACCAGCATACAGCCATCAGCAACATGAGTCAGTACTTTGTGCAGGGCAAAAAGAAAACTTGAAAGTACAATAAAATAATCCTTCAGGAAAAAAGAGAACTGAAATTCAAAAGAGGGTGGAGAGTGGTGGAAAGGCCAACTAAATGGCATAATGAAATTCCCTGAGCAAAGCCCAAGGCAACCAGACCCTGCAGGAACCCGTCCTGACCTGCCATTCCTGAAATTCCACTCTCCCAAGGCCTCCTGGCCCTTCCTTCCCCAGGCTTTCTTCTTACCCATCTGGGCCCAGTGGAGACTGGACAGGCCTAGAGCAGGCTCCATAACAGGGCCATGCAACCAGCATCAGGGAGCTGAGTGGTAACAAATTCAGGGGCACCTGAAAGCATGGCAGGAGAGGCAGCCACCTGCCTGCTTCCCCAACCCGCCAGCAACAAATGGGCCAGGGTGAGGGCAAACAGAGAGGATGGACCAGGAGGCAGAGGAAAAATGAAAGGAAAACATGACCCTGATGAGACATCTGTCCCACAGCAGTTCACAAAAACCACCAAGATGGTGTGGGAATGCCAAAACGAACAGAGGCAAATTCCCCAGCAGAAGCACAACCGCGACCTGAGCAAGCCACTGAGTGAGTAGGTTTGGTCAAGAGACAGCCTGGGTCTCCATCCTCACTTGTGGCCGAGCCTGGCCTCGTCTCCAATGAACACTTGTGGCCTTCCATGGTCTGCAGTAAACAGCAGAATCCAGATGTGGCTGAGCTCCCTAGCTCTTCTCAGCCATTCTGGGGCTCCCAGGCAATTGGATGATCATCATGTCAAAACATTAGCTGGCCATACAACATAGGCAGGGAGGTCAGATCCACGCACCAGAGAAACAGAAGAAAAAGCTCAGGAATTATAAGAACCAGAAAAATAAGTCGCCAAGAAAACAACAGGCGTTTTCATTAACTTCCCATAGATGTAAACACTTTCCTTCAAATTTTGCTCCCACGAGCCCCCAAAAGACACCCAAGGCAGGCATAATTATTCCCATTTTACAGACACAGGAGCCAAGGCTCAGAGGCCTACAGGAGGTAACCCAATGAAACCATGCAGCAGCTTCACAGGCTCCAAGAGACACTTGCCTGAACAAGCTGAGGCTCCCCAAATGATTATCTGCCAACCCCAAAGGAAAGCAGTTATCCTCCAAAGGCAGGCCTCCCTAGGCTCTTGCCTGTTGTCCCAAGGATCCTGCACTGAAACCCAGCTGAGGGATGGAACTCACAAGGGGAAGGGACCCCAGGTCCACGGGCCTATTCCCACACACTGTAGGTCCACTAAGCTCTTGAGGGCTCCAAATGTTCTTTTCCTATCCTTGTCCCCCTGGAGCGCAGCACTAAGTGACCAATAATGTCTTGTGTCTTGAGGTCTCCCCTGTCCAAGCCTCAGGCCAGCACCTGTGGCATGCTCAGGCACAGCTCAGCACTATGAGTAGCACCACAAGTAGCCAACCCTTCCCTGGACAGCAGTTATGCAAACAGCCACAGGAGAAGCAACTCTTGAGCACCGACTGCATGCCAGACCCTGCATCGACGTCCCCATTCTGAGAGGTGTGGAGTGCCATGTTCCTTGTTTATGCCAATGAAGACTCAGAGAACCCCAGAGCGATCACAGGGTTTAGAAGTGCATCCCAGAGACTGGGCCCCTTAGTTCCACCTAACACCAAGCGCTGTTCACAGACACAGATTTGAGGAAAAAACATGCAAAGACTCCAGAGAGATGATCCCGAAACCCAACCAGATGGTAATGTAGAAACCCAAAATCAAAATTACACCCTATTACACCTTTGCTAACCCTTAAAGCAAAGAAAAATCGTAGGGAAAGTTTACCCACCCGACATCCCAGAGGTTTGAAAGGTTTCTCCCAGGCAGCCATTTAGCAAATGACACACTCCCGAGGAGCCCCCCTTCTGCCACTTCCTCCAAGCTCACCAGTGCCTTGAAAAACACCACTTCTTGCCTAGGTGGGCTGCGACCTCCCTCGGTATTTAAAGAGAGAAGAAGGAAAGAAAAGAAAACACCACCTTCCAATTTTACGTGGGCAAATCCGATCCTGGGAGGCCCACAATTTCAACAGGGCTGTATTTCTTACTTAGGAGGGAGGAGAGGAAAAAAGAAAAAAAAAAAAAAAAAAGAAAGAAAGAAACCGCCATCTGGCAGGCCCGAGGAGCGACATCCTGTTTATTATTAAACATTTTTAGCAGGCGGGCACCGAGCGTTTGGGAAATCACCCCTGCTCGCGCGCTCGGCGCCGCCGGCGGGCCCGGCCCTCCCAGCCGCCCGGCCGCCCGACCACCGGCCGGGCCCCACCGCCGCGCCCGGCCGCGGCCAGCGCCCCGGGGTCCCGCGGGGTCGGCGCCGGAGGCGGGCCCGCCGGCGGCCGCGGGGGAGGGGCGCCGACCCCGCCCGGCCGGCCGCGCGCCCAGGCCCGGCGCCCAACAATGGCGAGGCCGCCGCCCGCGCAGGCCGAACCCGCGCCGCCGCACCGCCCGGCCCGCGCGCCCGCGGACAAAGGTCGGCGGCCGCGGAGACAAAGCGGCCGCCGCCGCCCCGCGCCCGCCGCCCGCGCCCCGCCGCGCCGCCCGGCCCACCTGGTCTGCTTCCGCGGGCGCGTCGGGGCGGCGAGGGCGGCGGGCGGCGGGCGCGGGGCGGCGGGATGGCGGCGGATTGCGCGGCGGCGGCGCCGTGCTCGTCCTGCTGCTGCTCGCTGCCTCCGCCTCCGGCGCGCGCGGCCTCCTCCCTCCCTCCGCGCTCGCTCGCTGGAGCTCGGCTGAGTCTCGCCGCCGCCTCCGCCCGCGCTCGCCTCCCCGCCCCCCGCCGCCGCCGCGGCCCGCGCAGCGCCCCCTGCCGCGCCGCCCGCGCCGCCCGCCGGCCGGGCGGGGGTCCGGGCGGGGCGCAGGGGGCGGGGGCGCGCGGGCGCCGCGAGGGCGGGCGCGGGCCGGGGGCCGGCGGCGGGGGCGGGCGGCGCGGCCCGGAAGAGGCGGCGGCGGGGGCCGCGGCCCGGCCGGGGGGCGCGCGGGCGCCGGGTCCCCGCCCCCCTCGGAACTGCGGCGCCTCCCGGCGGCGCGCGAGCCCGCATTGTGTGCAGGGCGGAGGGGCTGATGGATGCGCCCGAGGAAGCCCGAGCGATACATTGTTCAGCTCCGCAGCAAGGTTGTTGCACACTGTGGATACTTTATCCCCTTTGTCTGCGATGAGAAACCGTAAACCGTCCCTCGAGCGCGCTGCGTGTTTGTGCGGAT
The DNA here is from genome assembly GCF_902686445.1 of Sciurus carolinensis. Taxonomy (NCBI): domain Eukaryota; kingdom Metazoa; phylum Chordata; class Mammalia; order Rodentia; family Sciuridae; genus Sciurus; species Sciurus carolinensis. The sequence goes on from NC_062226.1 coordinate 4,895,042, forward strand.
GCGAAACAAAGGCCTGGGAGAAGCGCTCCCCTCGAGGTTCCCTCTGCGCTCTGAGGTCGGGGTGCTAAGCGCGGTTCTTGTTTTGTATTCTAGACACCTTAGCAATTAGAAAAACAATTTCAAAAGGCAAAGACAAAAATATGTCGCCGGGGCCTGGCATCCAAATCGCCTCTCGCCCCTCTTTGGGGCATTTTTTGACACTAAACACTAAACACCAGCTTCAGGCCGTGCCCTGTGTCTTGGTTTGCTTCATTCAGTCCCACCCCAGGCCACATGTTATTATCCCAGTTCACAGGTGAGAAAATAAAGAAGATCTGAGAAGTTAGATAACTTGCCCGGGTAGGCCCAGGAAGATGATTAACCCGCTTATCCTGCCCATCGCCAGAGGCCAGGCGCAGCACGTGGGTAGTGGGATTCTGGGTAATGTTACAACCTTCTTTATACTTTGCTACATTTGGTCGATGGTCATTTTCAATGTTGTCCTTTTTTATTTTCTTTTGCGCATGCGCCTGTGTGTGTGTGTGTGTGTGTGTGTGTGTAACAGATAGAGAGAAATGGGGTCCCATTAGGTATCCTAGGCTAGCCTTGAACTTCCTGAACTCAAGGGGCCCTCCTGCCTCAGCCCCTCAACAGCTGGGACCACAGGCACAAATTGCCATACCCTGACTTTACCCTCTCTTTAATCAAATTTGCGTTACTTCCCTGCCAATATTTCTAGTCTTTACTATCTTGGCAATAGAGAGGATGTAGCCTCATCTTCATTTTCCATCTTGTGGCTTGATATTAAAACCATCTTCAGGAAGGTCACTGAACAGCCCCATCCTTACAACACAGCACCAACTGAAATGATAGGAGACTGAGCAGCAACGGTGCCTTTATGGAGTGCTTACTGTATGCTGGCTACACACTCTGGATACAGTCAACCATTTGACCCTCATGGCATACCACAAGTGGGACTCTATAAGGAGTACCACTATTGCCCCTTGACAAAGAAGAAAGACAGACTTTGTAGCAGGCAAACTAATGCACACACACACCCCCCAAAGATGTCCAAATCTTAATCTGCAACCTGTGAATGTGTCACCTGACATGGCAAACGGGACTTTCCGGGGTGATTAAGGCTCTTGAGATGAGGAGATTATCAGGGATTATTTGTGTGGCCCAATAGAATCGCAAAGGTCCTTCTAAGAGGGAGGCAGGAGTCGGAGGGGGAGATGTGACTGCTGGAACAGAGGACATCGTCCGGGCTGATGAAGGAGTGCTACAGACCAGAAGGCTAGGAGCACAGCCGCCTGTGGAGACTGCAGCGCCTCCAGGAGGAGAGGAGGCCTACATCCTGAGTTCAACAACCGCAGAGAGAAACATTCAGAAGCAAGTTGTCTGAACACTTATGACTATTTTTTCCTGGTCATTAGTGCCTAAACAATACAGTGACTATTTTCATAGCATTTGCATTATATAAGGTGTTATAAATCTAGGATGTTTTAAGTACACCTGAGAGCTGGGCAAGGTGGTGCCATCTTTGGTCCCAGCTACTTGGGAGGCTAAGGTGGGAGCCCAGGAGTTCAAGTCCAGCCTGGGTCACATATCAGGACTCCCTGCTTAAAATATATATTTGAGAGAAGGTGCATAGGTTTTATATAAATACCATGATATTTTATATACAGGACTTGAGCATCCCGGATTTTGGTATCCTTTGGGGTCCTGGAATCAATGTCCTATCCCACTGTGGGACACCTGTATATTTTATTTAACCCACTAAATTAAAAATATAATTTCAACATATAACCAATACCTTTAAATATTTATAATTGTAAGATCCTTCATGGTTTTGAATCCTGGGAAGTCTCTGAATCCAATGTGCAGTTTATACTTTACTGCACATCTCAGGACTGACCACATTTCAAGTGCTCAATAACCACACATGGCCAGGGGTTACTGCAAAAGATCTGTACCTTTTCCACTGTTCCTCACCCTACTGGGAGAAGCAGGATGACTCTCAGACCTTAAGTCTAGCACAACAGAGACACTGGCCTAGGTCTCATGAGGACAGGACATTGTCCCTCAGATTCTCTGCACTGTCCTTAGCACCAAGTATGGTACCTGACAAATAGTCAGAGCTGAATAAATCGTGATTGGTTTGTTGAATGAAGAATGAGCATCTGGTCCTTATCTCCATTGGCTGGGATGTAGGGGATCCTGCAACTCCTTAAGAATCCAGGAAAGCCAGGCAAGACAGTGCAGGCCTATATTCCCAGCCACTCAGAAATTTGAGGCAGGCAGATCACAAGTTCAACATCAGCCTCAGCAACTTAGTAAGACCCTGTCTCCAAAAAAAAAAAAAAAAAAAAGGCTGGGGATGTAGCTCAGTAGTAAAGTGCCCCTGGGTGGCTCCTTCTCCAATACCAAAAAAGGTGGGGGGGACAGCACTGCACGTAAATAATTGAATAAAATAAAAAAGGTCCATCAACATCTAAAAATATATTTTTAAAAAATCAAGGGATCTGAGGGTGTAGCTCGGGGTAGAGCACTCACCTGGTATATGCAATCTCCAGCATTGGAAATATATATATGTTAAGGGGTTACCCTTTTAACTAACAAGAGAGGACATAAAAATATGATAATTTTGTAGGACCTTGGGTGTTCCGGGACAGACAGGGAAATGTTCGGTTGGCAGGGGGAATCAAGTCACATTTCCAGCCCTTTTTTAATGTTGAGACAGGGTCTTAGTAGGTTGCTGAGGCTGGCCTTGAGCTTGTGATCCTCCTGCCTCAGGCTCTCTGGGATTACTGGCGTGGCCACTGTACCTGTAAGAATGGCCATTCTTACCATTGCCACCTTAGGGATGAGGAAGCTGAGATCAGACCTATGGCAAGGTCCCTAATCACTTGCTTGCCATAGCCATGGTTGGAGCCCAGCAGTGCCAGTCTGAAGTGTGACCCTTTCTAAGGGGGGGCAAGGCTACCTGCTGGGAAGGATACGGGGGCTGCTGTCTACGGTCCCAGCCTGTCACCAAGGGCTGGCACCTAGGATTTCCCAAGACTCTGAAGGCACCTGTCCAGGATGTCCCAGGAACTCAGGACCCACAGGGGGCCGAGGTAGAAGGAGGATGGAGAGAGCAGAGAGGGAGGTTGGACCAGAGCTGCCGGGGTCACTCAGCCGAGCTGGCTGCCATGGCGGGAGGGTGACTTTCAAGCAGATGTTTTCATGTCACCAAAATCACTGGAGCCAGGTGCAGTGGCACATACCTTTAATCCCGGTGGCTCGGGTGGCTAAGGTGGCTGAGGTAGGAGGATTGTGAGTCCAAAGCCAACCTCAGCAATCCAGCAAGGCCCTGTCTCCACGTAAAATATAAAAAAGGGCTAGGGATGCGACTCAGTGATTCAGCATCCCTGGGTTCAATCCCTAGTACAAAAAAAAAAAAGTTCCTGGAAAGGAAAGAGCAACAGCCAGAGCTGGACTATTGAAAAACAGGGAGGAAGGAATGGACCAAGCGGGCCAGTGCTGGGGTGCTCGGCATAGACCAGTGGGCTAATGTTTTGTTTTTCCTACTTCAGTCCCTGAGAGACAACATAGCCTATGGTGGTCCCATGACAGCTGGTGATATATCAAAGCATGATCGCTGTCTTTTGCCACATTTAACAATAATTTAACATTTTCACTCAATGCTTGTAAATGTTTTATTTACCCATGATTTTCTCTTCTCTTTTCTTCTCCAGTGTTGGGGATGGGACCCAGGCCCTGAGCACGCTCTACCACTGAGCTGCACCCCGGACCCCGTGATTTTCTTTTTAAAACTGCATTGTGGCTAGCCACGGATCGAGCCCATGGCTGGCCAGGTGCAGGCCTCCTGCCTGCTCTTCGTCCCTCCCCTCTGCTGTCATTCTTCTCCACTGGCCACAGCTGACCCTCCCTCCCCCCTCCTCCTCCTCTCCCCACTCAGCTCCTGGGTGCCGCCCCTGGGAACCTCCCTGACTGTCCAGGACAGACTTTGCAGCCACAGGCCAGGACAGGCCAGCTCCCCTCTGTGCAGTCCCAGTCTTGCCAATGGTGGCCATTTCTTCACTCGCCTGTCCCCGTAAGGCCAGGGGTTCATCAAAACCATGACTGAGTCATTCAAGTTCATAAATTTCCCAGCACTTAGCACACAATCTAAGAAGGTGCTTAACAGGATTCTGCTGGATGCAAGAAAAGTGTTGGGGCGAGGGCGAGTCCACACCTGCCGGAGGGAGACTCCAGTCCCCACGCCCGGGTGCTCTGAGGCTCTGCGGGGAGGCTCCCCTCCCTCCACAAGTCATGAGGCCCATGAATCCCACTTCCAGGTGAGACAGACACTCAGACTTCGTCAAGGTCACACAGGGAGGCGTGGCAGGAGAGAGGAGAAGGGAGTGCAGGGGAGGGAATGTGGCCACTGAGGACTCCTGGGCCTTTACTCTGTCGAGGACCGCGTCTCACGTAACTCCGTGAGCTAGAGTCTGTTACTGCTCCGTTTCACAGATCGGTACACCAAGGGCCTTTGCCCACCACCTGCTGGCTGCTGCATGCTGTGCTGGACTGGTGTGGTAAGGAGGGTCTTTCCAGACATCTAGGGCCCAGGAAGTTCTGACAAACCCCACTGTGGGGAGAGAAGTGGAGAACCACATGACACTGCAAACCTTTAAAGTGCTGCAGGCCACACAGCCCAGGGCAACCCGGCACCTCTCCCAGGACCCATCTGGCATCAGGGCTGAGCCTCCTGGTGGCCAGGGAGCAGGAGGGCTGCCCGCAGCACAGTCATGCATACCTTTTGCTGACTCCACTATGAACAGAGTCCCAGCCAGCTCACCTCAGGCTCCACAGGGCCTGCCAGGCTAAACCCAGAAGCAGGCCCTGGGTCTCTGCCCAGGACTTGTCCCCAGAATGGAGCCCTGCTGGAGAATCCAAGATTCCAAGTAGAAAGGCCCTGAGTTGAATTCTGTCTCTGCTCTCATCTTCTGTGTGTCTTTAGACAAGTGACTGTCATTCTCTGAGCTGTGCTTTGAGAACGGAATGAGACCGTGTGCACTGGCAGCTAGTAGAGCTGGCATGGCACAGGCATTTTCACATGGAGGTCCTTATCTGTCTGAGATACATTGGGGTTTTGTATCAGTCATCAACTGCTGCATAACAAACAGCCCCCAGAGGTAGTGGCTTCAAACCACAACCATTTGTTACTTCTCATAGTGGGGGAAGGCTCTTGGGCAGCTGGTCACTCACACAGCTGCAATCAACCCCTCCTTCTGGAATCCTCATTCTCCAGGATCCTCCACACAACCTCTGCTTCCAGGAAAATAGTCTGGGCTTCCTTATATATGGCAGCTGGGTCCCAGGAACGACAGCAGAAGCTGAAGCCTCAAGCACGTCACCTCTGCCTTGTGTTGGTCAGAGTAAGTCACCAGGCTGGCTCAGACTCAAGGAAAGGGGAAGCACACAGCCCCACCCCATACTTCTCCATGGAAGGAGAAGCCTCTGGTGCAGAGGGGGGAATCTGCTGGACACTTATTCATAGATGATCTTCCACATTCTCGGGACCCTTGCCTTCCCCACCCGGCACCTCCTCACAACCTCCACCCCTTCTGCCTAATGAGGACATTCTGTCCCACTGTGAGGATGTTTCCTGAGATCTATGGTGGCAAAACCTAGGGGAGTCTGGGAGATGGCAAGATGAGGCCTATAAGACCTACCAGTACCCTTAGGGGCACTGAAAACACCAGTACTGACCACGAGCCAGAGAGCCCCACTACCTGCCCACTGCGCTCGAGACTGCTGAGCGTCTCACACAGGCTCCTCTGGAGCTGTGGGAGGACATGGAGATCCACAGTGAGCCCCAGGCCTGCGTCACCCTGTGCTCTGGAAGCCCTGGGTGGGCCAGCTTTCCCACTCTCTGCACCTGTTCTCCTCAGTGCAGCTGTACCCAGGGCCAGCGCCGGGCTCAGTTTTCAGTTCAGAAAGTGGGATCATCTTAACTCAAGGGGGAAAAGGAGAATATTCCAGAGAGAAATGGATTCCAGCCAGGGAAACTGAAGGATGCTTCTTAGGCAGGTACCTTTGACACCAGGCCTTGAAAGAAAAGCAGAGTTCAATCAGAGGAGACTGTGAAGAACTTCCAGATGGGGGACCAGCATGAAGGAAGACCTGGAGATGGAGGCTGTGGATCCTGGGCAGGGACTGCAGCTGGCTGGTGGCCGCTGGAAATGTGGCCCCAACCTAGGGAATGTGCATTCCAGCGGGAGGGAGCCTGCAGCTAAAAATACACAGTAGGTCTGAACTGGCACAGGGGAGCCCTGGCAGGCTTGGGAGCTCACACCCGGAGGGCAGCATCAGGAGTCAGCAACTGTCAGCCCAGGCTGTCAGCAAAGGCTCTTTGGAGGGGTCAGTGACACAGGGGGCCCAAGGCCAGGAGCCTGGTGACTTCCCTTCAACCCACACCTAGTTCTTCACCCTCCATGTCCCACCAGACACGGGGGTAGAGGGAGAAGGCAGGGAGAGCAGGGCTGGGGAACAGAAAAAGGAGAGTCAGATCTGAAACGTGGGAACTGGACTGAGGAGGGTTAGGGTTAGTGAGGAATCATGGAGTGAGCAGGGAGGAACCATGGAGGGGTGGGTTTGGGGAAGGAAAGGAAATGAAAGGAGAGGCAGCTCTCTGTGGAGACTCCCAAACACAGAACAAGGACAGCAAGGCCTGGGGTGGGGGGTCCTCCTGCTCCCTTTCGGAGCCCACAGCAGAATTTTCAGGTCATGGTCCTCCTGCTGTGTGAGCCATGTCAGAATCTTGCTCAGCATGGAGCCCAAGAGGCCCTACCTGTGAGGTGGAGCTGGTTGGGTACAGCCAGGATGCAGAAGGTCCTGGGCAAGAGCACTAGCCACCAGGTCTCGCCCTCCGCTACCAGTATCTCAGAAGTGTAAGCTCTGGACAAATAATGGATCTCAAAACCTGACAACATCAAGAAATTGAGATGACGACCCACAGAATGGAAGAGGCTATTAGTCGATGATAGTTTGGTAAGGGTTTAGGATCCAGAATAAAGAACTCTTGTAAGTCAACAACAAAAAGGACAAACAACCTTATGGAAAAGTGGGCAAAGTTCTTGAATAGACATTTCTCCAAAGAAGATATGCAATGGCTGATAAGCTCATCAAACGATGCTCAACACCATTGACGGTCAGGGAAATGCAAATCAAAACCACAATGAGGGCTGGGCTATTGCTCAGTGGAAGAGCATTTGTCTAGCACATGTGAAGCACTGGGTTTGATCCTCAGCACCACATAAAAATAATAAATAAAATAAAGGTGTTGTGTCCATCTACAACTAAAAATATTAAAAACAAAAACAAAAACAAAAACACAATGAGAGCCAGGTGCAGCAACTTGGGAGGCTGAGGCAGGAGAATTGCAAGATCAGGGCCAGCCTCAGCAATTTAGTGAGGCCCTAAGTGACTTAGTGAAACCCTGTCTCCAGAAATAAAAAAGGTTGAGGATGTAGCTCAGTGGTTAAGTGCGGGGGTTCAATCTCCAGTACCAAAACCAAAACAGAACAAAATAACAGTAAAAAACCCCAACAACAACAGTCCTCCTCCTAGATATATTTCCCAAAGAACTGAAGGCAGATGTTGAAACCCTTGCAGAGGAATGTTCATAGCAGCATTACTCTCTCAATAGAAGGTGAAAACAATGCATAAATACACTGATTGATGAATGGATCAACAATGGGGTCCGTCCATCCTGAAATACTACTCAGCCATTAAGAGGAACTGATCCATGCTACCACATGGATGAACCTTGAAAACATGATTCTAAGGGGGAGAAGCCAGACACAGAAAGCCACTTATTGTATTATTCTATTTATATGAAATATACAGAGCAAACAAATCCATAGAGATAGAAAGCAGATTAGTGGTTGCCAGAGACTGGGTGGATTGGGGATAGGGACTGGTTGCCTAATTGGTATGGGGTTTCCTTCTGGGGTGATGAAACAATTCTTTATCACTGCGTGACATTGCCAACCCTTTTTACTTTTTATTTTGAGACAGATTCTTGCTAAGTCACATAGGCAGGTCGTAATGTTGAAACTTACTGGACCTTGAGCTCCTGATCCTCCTGCCTCCGCTTCCAAGTCAGTGGGATTATAGGTGTGCGCCATGGCACCTGACTCCAAATCATTTTTTTTCATAGCTGAGAAAACTGTCATTACTTTAACTTTATGTAAATCTCTTTAATGTCTAGCTTAGTTAAAAAAAAAAAAGCTGGGTTCTCATAACTACTTCTGAATTTAATTTGTTGTGAGATTGTTGTCATGTTTGAAGTATTTTTAAAAATACAGCTTCGCACAAATAGGCTGCCAGAAAAGGGAGGACCTTGCAAATTGTCTCCTCAGAGAATTATGGATATAATTTTTCGATATGGCACCAAAACTTGAGAAGTTTTAGTTTCTTAGTGGTAGTGTTGAAAATGAAACCATAGTGAACTTTTCTTATTCTGGGTTTTTTTGTTTGTTTCCTGGTACTGAGCATTGAACCAGGGGCGCTTTACCACTGAATCACATCCCCAACCCTTTTTATTTTCTATTTTGAAGCAGGGTCTCACTAAGTTGCTTAGTAAGCACCTTGCTAAGTTGCTGAGGCTGGCCTGGAACTTGCCATCCTCCTGCCTCAGCCTCCTGAGTTGCTGGGATTATAGGTATGTGCCACCACGCCCAGCTTCATATACTTTAAGTCCTCTCTAGATTACCTATAATACCTGATACAGTGCAAATAGTTGTTATATATTAGTTAAGAGAAAAAAGACTGAACATATTCTGTGCAGATTCCATTTTTTCCCTATTTTCTGTCCCCAACTGGTGGCACTGGATGCAGAAGTTGCAGATGCAGAGGACTGACTGCATACTTTATACAGAAGTGCTTCTTATCCACGTCCCATTTTGTCACAGAAAATACTAAAAAGGTGTGCCCTTGAGGTTGAGATTTAATACAATTATTTTTACTGCCTCTTCAAGGACATTCCTAAGTCATACTGGCTTTCATTTTTCTTGCAAGGGCTTTGTAACAAAGAATCCAATGGCTACTAGCACAGTTCAAGGTCACTGCCTTGACTCCTGTGAGGTGCCAGCTGTTTTACTCATGATGGCTTTTGCAACACAGTGACAAAACATTTAATTTAAAATTTAAATTGAAAAACAGAACACATAAAGCCAGCTTGCCTAGAGGTATTTACTGAGCACATGACTCATAGTAGGTGTTCAATATACATTTCGTGAATTCTTTTTGTGCTTGGGATGCTTGGGATGGAAACAGGGCCACTCCTAGCTCCTGGAATAACAACCTCCAAGTACCACACTTCTTCACACCAACCATGGTGCTGAGCACTTCACATGCATCGTCTCCTTGAACAATGGACATCCCCATTTCAAAAATGAGTGATGAGAGGCTCAGAGAACCCAGGTGACTAACCCAGGCAGCCGGTGACAACTGAGACCAAGAGAACTGGAAGAGAGACAATGCACTTAGCTGGCTGCGCTTGCTTTTAGTTATGGCTATCAGTTGACTTGTAAAATCACTAATTCTAGAGACTGGCATAGTGATGTGCACCTGGGGTCCCAGCCACTCAGGAAGCTGGGGCAGGAGGACCACTTGAGCCCAGCAAAACCCCTCATGGTCATCATCATCGTCATCGCTAGCTCTGGGGGTCTCACCGCGGGGCAGTGTTGTTGGTCTCCCACTACCTTTGCTGCAGGTGACACCTCTGATGTGTGGGTCAGCGTGATGAAGGTCCCCTGGGTTAAAATTTTGGGGGCTTGAAGTCTCTTTTTTGAAACTGCTGGCTCTGTCTTTGGGCCTTTGCTGGCATCCTCCAGTGGGCAACTTCTTTGCCATCAAGAGATGAAAATTCTGCCCTTGGATCTCGTTAAGCGATGAGGATGGATCACACACGCACAGGCCACTCATGACCTCACTTCCCACCTTACCCACACCCGAGACCACCCTTCTATTCCCAGCACCAGAAAGAAATAAAAAATAAAAGTTATGTTAGCTGCATGCGGCGATGCTCCCTTGTAATCTCAGTGACTCGGGAGCTGAGGCAGAAGGATCACAAGTTCAAGGCCAGCATCAGCAATGTGAGAAGGTGCCCTTCTCTCTCTCTTTTTTTTTTTTCCTCAATACTGCAATTGAACCCAGGGTTGCTTTACCACTGAGCTACACCCCCAGCCCTTTCCTTTCTCATTTTGAGATAGGATCCTGCTAAGTTGCTGAGGCTAGCTTCAAACTTATGATCCTCCCACTTCAGCCTCCGGAATGCATCCTGCTTCTTTCTTTATTTTTTGTACTGGGGATTGAACCCAGGGGCACTGTACCACTGAGCTGATTTCCTTTTTTTTTTTTTTTTTCCTTAACTTTTGAGACAGGGTCTGGCTGAGTTGCTTAAGACCTCACTAAATTGCTGATGCTGGCCTTGACCTTGTGATCCTTCTGCCTCAGCCTCCCCAGTCACTGGGATTACAGGGAGTGTCACCGCATCCAGCTAACAGTAACTTTTATTTTTTCTTTCTTTCTGGTGCTGGGAATAGAACCCAAAGCTTCACGCCTACCAGGCAAGCACTCTACCACTGATCCACATCCCCAGCCCGGCACCTTGTTTTTTATCCCATAGTCTTAATCCCTGTCCTTTGGGAGGCAGATTTTAGGCTTGCTCTTCCACGTCCATGTTTGGCTGTCTTGTGAATAAACCCCTCCTCTTTTGCAAAACCAATCATTACAGTGATGGGCACACTGTGCAACTGATTCATTAACACAAGCAGATCCAGAAGTCACCCAGCGTTGTCTCATTTCAAAGCTTGTGCTCTTAACCACTGTGTTTCAAATACTAAATGTGTTTGGTAGAAAAATATCTTTGGTTTAGGGTCGGATCAAGATAAATAGAGGTAAATAATCAAATGAAAAATTGAGGGCATTTGGAAAGAAGTTCAAATAACTAAGTTGCCTATGAGACTTCCCAGCCGCCAAATGGAACTTAGACATTCTTTGGTTCACTTGCCTGAGCCAGGTAGGTTAGTGGCGGTGGCAGGACAGGTCGAGGATGCTGGACAGTGATGGCAAAGCCTGGTTGCTGCTGGGCTGGAGGTTGTGGCTGTCCCAGGAGAGGCCAGGAGCAGACAATAACCAAAGGGGGACTGACATGCCCATGGGCCCAGGTGTGTGATCTGAAATGCAGCAGGAATAATGAGACCACTGGGCTTTCCTGGGCTGCGTCCCCACAGGTCAGGGGCCACACCTGCAGGAGTTCTTCCAGGGCTGTGAGCAGCGGCTTTCCCTAGGTGCTCAGCCCTAGCCCTGAGAGGATGAGCTGCATGCCCTTGTGGTTGATCCCATTGTTTTCAAAGGAGGAATTAACCACTGACATTGCAGCTACCGTCTTGCCAGATCTTCCTTCATTAGAATGTGATCTGGCCCTACTCTACAGCCTTCTCTCCTGCTTCCCCTCCCAGACACTCAGCTTTCCCTCACTTCCAGACCTGCTGATCCCTCTGCCTGGAATAAATCCTTCCCATTTCCCCACAAGCCCCTGTGCCTGGTGAATCCTATTCAGCCCTCAGGATTTTGCTCCTTTAAGAACCCTTCCCTGCAGGTACCCACCTGCACACTGCCATTAGAACAGTCTTCTTTCCTCCTCCCTTGCTCAACAATGGGAGCAGGACACTGTGGCTTTCAGGACAGGCACCATGCTCACAGGGCCAAGAGCCAGGGGCTTACACAGGAAATACCGTCTGCTGGTCTTACCTGCCCATTAGACTAAGGAGGTCCCATGCACCGAAGTGCTGTCTGCATGTTCACCACTAAGTCCTCCAGTCTCACAGTGCCTGGCACAGAGGGAGGGCTGCGCAAGTCTGTGTTAAACCAAAGGGCAAATGAATGAACCAGCAAATCCTTGGAAAGGAGAGGAAAGAACATCAGTAGGTGGGTGGGGATGAATGAAGTAAAGAACAACCTTTGCACCCCACTCCTGGACATGCAGCCCTCTCTTCATTCCCAGGCAATTGGCTGAGTGAGGCACTGGGCACTGTGCATGTGGAGCACAGAGCTGGGGTGCTAGGGCTTAACAGAAATAGACATCCAAGAGGGACTTGTAGTCCTGTTGAGGAATGGTGTGCAGTCATTTCAAATACCATCACAAAACAACATGCTCTCAGAGTCCGATTGTGGAGAGATAAAAAATAGTACAGTAATAATAGAAATGGTTATGTATGAGGTTAGCTAACAGCTACGACAAAACCGCAGCATTTCAGTGGTCCTCACGATGGAAGTGTATGTTTTTATTTCTCATACTGCACTCCCAAGTGCATCTCCCTGGGTGAGCAGCTCTTTTCCAAGTGGTGCTGAAGAAGGATTTGGAACCTTCTTCTGGTTCTACTATCACTTCCAGCTGTGCAGACCAAGAAACAGGAAGGAAGGTCAGGATGTGTGTCCATTACTTCTGCGCACAATCACCTGTCGGAGCGCAGTCGTGCAGCCCCACTTACCTTCAGGAGGCTAAGAATTGTAGCCTAGAGTTGTGCGCTGGAGGGAAAGGGAAACGGGGTCTGCAACATCATTTCTTAAGGGCCTATTATAGTCAGGCATCGTTCGAAACGCTTGCATAAACTTATAGGTCCTCACAAAAACCCGATGGGAAAGCTGCTGTTAATACTCCTGTTTAAAAGAGGAAGATGCACGGAGAGGTTGCTGGGCTAGCTTGAGATCACCCAGCATCTATGCTTACAGAGACAGGATGCGACTCCAGGCAGCCCATCTCCAGGGGTTACACGCACAACTGCCTGCACCTGCCTCTCAAGGACGGTAAAGGGAAAGTTTCCCAATAGAGGCGCTGGGACCCTGGGGAGGGCGCAAGCTGGTCCACTGGGATGAGAGCAGGAAAAGAGGATCCTTCTATTTATGTTTATCTATAGTCTTAAAAAAGAGAAGAAGAAAATAAAGAAATCAGAGCGATATTAAACTTTACCAAAACATCATACCGATTGACCCTGGCGTTCTTACTCAGCTGGGGTTCAACCTCTGCAATCCGTATTAGTAAAATTTACTATCGCTGATTTTTTTTTCCTTAGAATACAGATAAACATTAATATAACGTGCTGGCTGCAGGTCTGGGATAAGTGGACCAGTGCAGTGTGTTTTAACTAAACCAACGCTCGCAGTGTGCTCGAGTGGTTTTAAAAGATTGACGCCAGGAACGTATCATTGGGTACCCGGTACAAGGACCGCCCGAACGCCCAGCCTCCACACGCATGCCCAGAGCCGCTACCCGCAGCGCGGAGGGCGGGGCCTTCTGGCCACACCCCTTCTCGTTTCCCCGCCTTTCTTGTTCCTTCCGGGGGCATCGTTGGCTGCTTCGCCTTGTGATTGGGCGAGTCTTCTGTAGTAGAAAGGACTCGATTGGATGAAGTTTCCGCCTCTCGCACGACGCCCTGTTCCGATTGGTCGAGGTGCTGGGTCATTTTTGACGTCAGCCAGACTGCGACGGAGTGACTCGGTCGAGGCAAGGGGCTGGCTTTCCGGCGCCTTGTGTCCGGTGGCCTCGGGCGATCGGTCCGGCTTTGGGACTATTGGGCTAAGTGGAGGACCTGGTAAAGCAGAGTGGTGGCCCGCGGAACTCTGGCCGCGACGCTGTCGGGGCTGTGGCGGGGGACGTTGAGGGTAGTAGGACGCGGTGGTTTGTTCACAGGATACCTCGCTAGGTCCCAGCTGGCGGCCGGGTGCGGAACTGGGCTTGGGGGCTTGCGCAAGCAATTGGGGATAAGTCCTCGGCTGCAGTTAGAGTCAGGCCGAGCAGGTGGAGCTTCTGTGGCAGAGCCTGCAGAGGTTTTTGAGCAAGGGAACCGAAATCAACAGATTTTTTTTTTAAAAAAAGAAAAGAAAAATCTACTTGCTGGCCTGCAAATCCATCTTCAGAACTAAGTGGGACAGTTGAAGACATTGGCCAAGGGAGAAAAACCCAGGAGAAATGTCACCAGCCAAAAACTCTATACAGATCAGGTCTGAAGCTTTAGGACCTGGGAGCACATGACTCCTTGTGCAAGGAGAAAAAAACATCTGTGGGAATAAGCTTGTCTTGCAAAAATCGTCTTGAAATTGTTGAAGTTGTTAAATAGAAGACTTGCAAGAAATCCTTCAAACAAAAGCTAAAACGTTTTTCTGGATTAAGATTTATCTGGTGCAGGTTGTGGCTCAGTGGTAGAGCACACATGCACAGGGCCCTGGATTCAATCCCTGACACTAAATAAGTAAAACTTAGTTATTTGTGAAATCCTTAGTCCCAGAAGAGATACATTTCCCTGAGAGAGTGAGTCACATTGTATTTGCCAGGGTAATAAAAAGGCAGTGGCAAAAATGGCAATAGCATGGGAATAGGGCAAAATTTCTGTGTTATCAAACATAAAGTCACTGAAAAGGATAATGGTAGATCCTACTTGTGATTCCACTTGAAGCTGACTTTCCTATCTAGTGCATAATCCACGCAAATAGCACACCGTGTTCCTTGAACAAGGGTAACATGCCATCAGAGGTACATATTGGTACCAAAAGATGGTCAGTAAGTCAGTCACTCATGGTATCTCCTAGGACCCATAGAAACAGGCTGATGGATGTTAAAGGGTGCCTTAAGTCTGGAGTGTAGTTCAGTGATAGAGCACCTGTTTACTATGTGCCAACCTTTGGGTCCATCCCCAACACTGCAAAAATTAAGTGAGGGGTGCCATAGAGCCAGGCTTGGTGGTATACACTTGTAATAACAGCTACTCAGGAGGCTGAAGCAGAATTGTGAGTTCAAGGTGAGCCTGGGAAACAGTCTCAAAACGACAACAAAAACTAACAGCATTCTGTTTTAGAATGGTTTTGAAAATACAGGTCATTAAGAGCATTCTAGATCATTAAAATTAGGGAGATAAAAGTATTTGGATTGGCCAGGCACAGTGGTGCACTACTGTAACCCCAGTGGCTTGGGAGGCTGAGGCAGGAGGATCACAAATTCAAAGCTAACCTCAGCAATTTAGTGAGGTCCTCAACTTAGGAAGACTGGGTCTCAAAAAAGGGCTGGGGCTGGATCTCAGCGATTAACTGCCCGTGTGTCCAATCCCCTGTACTAATAGAGCATATATGTTTCATCAACAGGACCAACCAAAATTCATTATATTCTTCAGAACTAGTAAGAGGTACACACAATGAAACATAGATAATAACTAATAGAACACAAACATCCAACACTCTCCGTTTGCATCAGGCACTGTGCATTTGCCTTACAGATGTTTGTTCCTTAAGTCCTTAAACAGCCTCAAGACACATGGTTTAGAAATGAGGAAACTGAGTACTAGAGAAGTAAGCAACTTGCCCAGCTGGTAACTGACCAAACCAGTGTTGAACTGAGGCAGCTGATCACAGAGCCTCTGCTTTCTCATGGTGCTGCACTGTCTCCCAATAGGGTGCAGGGACTTACTCTGGGACAGAGGTATTACATTATGGCCTTCTCCATCCCCCATCCTGGGGAATGAACCCAGGGGTGCTCCATCCCAGCCTTTTTTAGTTATGTTTGAGACAGTGTCTCACTAAGTTGCCCAGGTAGGCCCTGAACTTGTGATCCTCCTGCCTCAGCCTCCTGAGTAGCTGGGATTATGGGCAGGCACCACCATGCCTGGATCCATGGCCTGTTTAATATACCAATATTTGCCTTCTCAAATAGGATCCAATAAGTAGGCTGTCAATAATGAATGTGGAACAATACAAAATATGAGTCTCTAATACCTTGAACAATATCCAACTAGGTCATTTAACTGGACCTGGGTGACAAAACAATTTGTGAATACAATAGGTTTTTCAAAACAATATCTTAAAGAACAATAACTAATTTTCCACATAAGTTTGTTTTTCAAATTGCCCCCCCCCCAAAAAAAACCCTTTAAGTAAGTTCTTAAGTTTCCATGTGTGTTTTCTTTATTGTTCTGATTCTTTTTTGCAGGGGGGTTTGCTGGGGATTGAGCCAAGTATATGCTCTACTACTGAGCTATAACCTACCAGACACAAAGTTTTTGTGTTTTAAATAACAATCTTAATTTTTTTAAAAAATACACCTCTTTGTCCTAATACAGGATCTTGAACATCTGGTACTCTTTTATGATAACTTAAAATTATTAATATTTGTTATCTTTTTTCAGATTATAACTACCACAAAATGAGTGGCTTATGTACAACAGAAATTTATTTCTCACAGTCCTAGAGTCAAGATGCCATCAGGTCTTGCAGCCCTGGTCAAACTAGCATGTAAACACAGCTCTATTCAGCACCTTTTTTTTCTTTTTTCCAGTGCTAGGGACGGAATCCAGGGTCTTTAGTGCATGCTAGGCAAGCACTCTACCTCTGAACCACATCCCAGCCCCCAACCAACATCATGATCAGTCTCTTGAGAGCTCTTGAGCCCACCATAGCCATGTCTGAATTCATGACTCTCAGAAACTGCATGGAATAATAAGTCTTATTATTGTTGTTGTTATTATTATTATTATTATTTTGTGGCACTGGGAATTGAACCCAGGGGTGCCTAATTACTGAGGTACATTCCCAATCCTTTTTTATTTTTTATTTTGAGACAAGGTCTTGCTAAGTTGCTTAGGGGCTTGCTAAGTTGCTGAGGCTGCTGGCCTTAAACTTGCTATTCTCCTGCTTCAGTCTCCTGAGTCACTAGTATTACAGGCATGTGACCCCCTTCTGGCAAATTCACTATTGTTTTAAGAAGCTAAATTTGGGGATAATTTGTTATACAGTAATGGATAACTAACACAGCTGGTTAACAGAAATACAACAGACTTTTGTATATTTACCTTATATCTTATAACTTTGAGAAAGTCACTTATTAGTTCTAGTAAAGTCTTTGTAGAGTCTTTGGAATTTTCTGTGTAGACAGTCATGTGGTCTGCCATGAAAGTTTTATTTCTTCTGTTCCTGTAGATTTTGTTTACCTTATTGATTCAAGAAGGGGAGACATCCTTGCCTATTTCTGAGCTTAGTGGAAAAGTGTCCAGTGATGTTAGCTGTAGAATTTTTATAGGTGACTTTTATAGGTTGAGGAAGTCTCTTCCTACTTTACCAGGAATGGTTTTTGTTTTATTTTTAAAAATCATGAATGGATGTTGAATTTGGCCAAATGAAAAGGCAAATCTCAGATTGGGAGAGAATGTTTGCAAAACATATCCCACAAAGAACCTGTCCCAAAAAATATTGCTGGGCGTGGCAGTACACACCTGTAGTCCCAACTACTCGGGTGCTGAGGCAGGAGGATGGCAAGTTTGAGGCCAGCTTCAGCAACTTCTTGAGGCCTAAGCCACTTAGCAAGATCCTGTCGCAACATAAAAAAGATAAAACGGGTTTGAGATGTAGCTCATTAGTAGAGGGCCCTGTGTTCACCCCCAGAACATCACAAAAAGTGGAGGGGTATTCTGCATCAGTAGTCACTAGGGAAAATGCAGATCAAAGCCACAATGAGTTACTACTTCACACTCACTAACATGGCTGAACTTTTTTAAACTGGCCATTTCAAGTATGCAGAGCACCTGGAACTCTCATGTGTTGCTGATGACAACAGGAAGTGGCATAAGCACTTTGGGAATTAGTTTAGCATTTTGTTAAAATGTGAAACATATACTTACCTTAAGGCCCAGCTCTACTCCTAGAGCAATAAAAGCATGTCCACAAAAAATATCTGTACACAAACATTTATAGCAGATGTTAGCGCCCCAGCCTCCAGGACATCCACTTCCTAATCCCCAGCACCTGTGAATATGTTACCTGGATGGGGCAAAGGACTGTATAGGTACGAGTAGTTAAGGATCTTGCCATGGGGTGATTACCCTGGGTCAAGGCAGGGAGCTGGATGGAAGGCAGGAGCCCTTACACGGGAGAGGCCCAAGGGTCAGACTCAGGTGGGACAAGGGATGCAGAGGTTTTGGTAATGCTGAGGATGGAGGGGGGACCTCAAGCTAAGGATATGTTGGTGCACTTGACAGCTCTTCTGAATCTCAAAGTGAGCAGGATGAACAAAGGAAGTCAGACAAAGACTACGTATTGCATGATTCAACTTACAGAAAATTCTAGAAAATGGAGACTACAGTGACAGGCCAGTGGCCACCTGGGACCAGGGAAAGATGGATTATGAAGGCAGCGAAGCTTGTGAGGGAAATACTGGTGTGACCGTGGTTCACGGGTGCAGTTTCTGGCCACACACTTTAAACAGGGGCAGTTACTGCCTTATCAGTGACACCTGGGGAGGGCTTAAAGGAATAATGCAGCCATTGTGGAAAAGGAATGAACGGAGGAGAGTGGGGCCAGCGACACAGGCAGTGAGGAAATGCCAGAACGGCTCCCTCCCAGCCCAGGACCAGACTGCTGGAAGCCCGGCTTGGTGCCAGTCTCTAAATGAGGAACCCCGCCCGGCAGACCGGCCTTGAGATACCACCAAGTTATAGCACACCAAGCCATCGCAAGTACTAGGAAATGTACAAGTCAAGTGTCCAGACAAACCTCTATGGCTCTTCCAGTGGTGCTTAAAGTTATACTCAACCTCAGTAGTTTCCAAAATTTCCTGAGAGTTAATGATAAAAACTTTGATTTTTTTTGAGGTTTCTTAATAGCAAAAGCAGAAACTTTCATGCCAGTGGGTAATCATTTGTTCTTCCTGCTATGATAAAAAGTACAATAAAAATTACAACAAAATTTAAAAAGCTGGCAGGGAAATGTTACGTCCTGAAATGTAAAAGAACCAAGGTAAGGCCATTTTGTTCTGACCCGACTCCATTGTATGCTTGCTTACGTTTTCTTTTCAGCCTCCTGAAGCTGTATCCATGTTGACAGTGCAGTAGGTCCTTCCTGTGTCCCTGACTGTGGACCTGATGTCTAACAAAATGACTCTGAATGTATAATCAAAACAATTCTCTCACGTAATCAAAATCTGTTTCAACAGGGTCTTTCTGACCTACACATGCCTCAATTGTTCTTGTGGTTTTTTGCCTTTATAAACTCTGTACTTACAAAATTCAGGTGCTGGGAGTTCTTTGAGGTGTTAGGTTGTTCCCAGGCACTTGCCTGGCATGCGCATTAAAGGACCCCTATTTCCCTTTCAGTTTGGCTCAGTGCGCATGGTGGTTTGTGATTCTCACACACTGGGTAACAATACCTCTTCACCAGCAAATGTTACTGGAAGGCTGGCAGACAGCAGAGCTGGGAAACAGGTGTTTGGACAGTGTGCAGGGTGTGGCGTGAATGGGTCTCACAGATGGCTTTAGCATGTCTCTGCTTGTGACAGCAAGACCAGAGCACTGCTTCTTGATATTTGCAAGTTTCTGAAGCAAAAATGAACTAGAGATAAGATAGACTTGGCAAGAAGTGTCTTACTTAGCAAAAACAATGAATCATGAAAGAAAAAAATGTATAACTACATGCAACCTCCAGAAAGTTCTAGAAATAATATAAGTAGTTGTTCCTTATCCATGGTTTTGCTTTCCAAAGTTTCAGTTAACTGCAGTCAGAGGCAACTTGAAAATATTAAATGGAAAATTCCAGAAATGAACACTTTGTTTTAATTCTGATTGCATATTGTTATAATTGTTATCATTGGTCTCTTACTATGCCTAATTTATAATTAAGCTTCTAGGTACAAATGTATATGAAAGTAGGTACATAGATATAGGAAAAAACAGTATCTGCAGGGTCCAGTGCTATCCGCTGTTTCAGGCCTGCACAGAGGTCTTGGAACACATTCCCTGTGGATCAGGGGACAGCTGCATGGAAGGAGCTGCTGCTTTGGGTGGGAGTAAACAAATCCGGGGAAACGGTACTGAGAGAGCAGCAGGCAGAACTCATCTGTGCGTCACTCCTGGGGAAGAGAGGGGGGTGAGGAACACAGGAGTGTGCTCTCACCCCTCAGTGCTTTTTTGGAGGGGGCCTGGGTATTGACTCCCCAGTCCCTCTCATGTTTATTTCCAAGCAGGGTCTCACTAGGTTGCCCAGGCGAGGCTTGAACTCCCGGTCCTCCTGCCCCAGCCTCCTGAGTCCTCTCCCTGCTTATTAACAAGGAGAGGGATGGCCGTGCAAACTCACGCACCTTGAAGTTTATGCCCTGTTTATCTTGAAACGATAATCTTCAAGGAGTCTAAGCACGTGCTTTGCATCTTTCTTTTATAGTAACTCGTGTGCTGCAAATTTCCAAATTGGCCTTTCCTGTGTTGATAAGTAACTGCCAGTAGCACACTACCCAACAGATATGTCGTAATCAATATATAAATCAATATGCTCATAAACATGTAAACAAATAAACACATCAATATGCTATCTGAACTTAGAGCAAAGGGGTTATATTATCAAAGAATGACACAAAACTAACTGTTGACAGAATTTTTTCCTCTGAAGAGTGCACTGGGAAGAAAGGGTTGTTGATGAGGGCAGGTGTAAGGCCTTATAGACGGAAACTTGAATGACTCAGCGGTTCTAATCTGTTTAAAAATATTCCAAACAAAGAATTTAAGTGGATTTTGGACCATTTTTTGATAACATAAGAATGTGACTTTTTTTTTTTTTTTTTTTTTTTTTTGGTAGCAGGAATTGAACCCAGGAACACTGAGCCACATCCCCAGCCCTTATTTGTTTTATTTACTTTGCGACGGGGTCCAGTAAGTTGCTGAGGCTGGCCTTGAACTTGAGATCCCCTGCCTCAGCCTCCCGAGTTGCTGGGATTATAGGTGTGTGTCACCATGCTGGCTAGAATGTGACACTTTCAGCAAGGACAACCAGTCAACATCCTGAGGGTGAACTTCTGGTCTAAATGAGTCACTAAATATCAACATCCTCTAACTTTACAAAAAGAGGGGCCGCCAGAGATCACGCGCCTCCTGGAGGACTAAAAGGTCTCCATACACACCTGCACACCCCTGCACACACCTGCACACAATCAAAACAAATCTCACCCAAGCCTCTAGACAGACTCTTGACTAAGGGGAAAAGAGAGGACAGGAGAACAGGTTAAATCACGTAGGGAAGCAGCAGGCATGATCCAGGCTGCGGGGAACTTCCCAGGATACACAAAGAACCAGGTTTCCTCACCAAGTTCAGAGGGAGGAGGGAGAAGGTGGAAGGGAGACAGGAATGGGGAACTTACGGATTAAAACACTGAAAACGGTGTGAATCTGTTATGTACGATAACACCTGTTTAACACCTGCCCCAAATCAACCAATCACACTCTGCCTTATGTGTCCCCTGATAGAAATTCAAATACAATTCCGTACAGTGACGCTATGGTCACCTCTGGAGATGGCTCCTCTTTCCGTCCTTCCTTGACCTCTGGGCTTTCCTGTCTAGTCCACCAAGCCCCTGGCTCTGAGGCCACCCCCAAGCTGCCACAGGCAGTTCCTAAATCTGGATCCCCATCCCAAATCTCACTCAGAGTTCTGGCCGTGGAGACAGGTGCACTGGTCGCAGGACTCCAGGTGGAAATCCCGCAAGTCCCAGGAAACTCCTGGCCAGCTCCCAGCCGCCCCGCAGCACGCACAGGGAGGACAGGTGTCACCTGCAATGCCTCCCCCTGCCCGGTTCCCCGAGTCCGGGCGTTTACCCTCCAACCTTGGACCTCGTCACCAGTCCAGGGCAGGGTCCTCCTCTGGGTGCAGGTGGACTCAGGTCAGGGTCCTCTGTCCTTTCCAAGCTGTGGTGCTCAGTTCATTTTCTTCTGCAATGGGCATGTCCTCTATATGACATGCAAGTGCCTGTTGCCTCTCCCTTCTCCCGTTCCCATTTTCTGACGGGATGCTTTGACGCCATCCACAAGCTCCAGGAGCTTTGCTGTGACTTGCAGAGGGAGCAGGTGGAGATGCCCAGGGAGGAGCTGGGCTGGGGAGGCCAGTTGGGCAGCAGCGGCACAGGTGCCCAGGGCAGGGAGAGCGCAGGCTGCTGGGAGGACGCTGGAGAGCAAGGGGCTCCAGCGAATCCGCTGTGGCTCCTGCGCTGGCCCCTCATTTCCAGCAAACAGGCATTTCTTAGGCACCTGAAGCCAATGCACTGATTGGAGTACTACATCTGCGGCCGGCCAGAAGGGGGCGCCACAAGGCCTGGCTTTGCTCGATTTCATACATCTGTGGTTGTACCTTAGGGTCGGGGAGGGACTGCCGCTTGGGTCCCCTCCATTTCCCAGTCTGAACACAGAGTTTGGCACAAATAGGAGCTCAGCTAAAATTGGTTGAGTGGATTGAATGAGACCCACCTGGGCCCCACACCGGGGCGGCCACACAAGGGCAGGAACAGGCAGACCATGTGACCCAGTGGGGCAGGCAGGCAGGGAGCAGGAACTGCTGAGGCTGGTCTTTCTGGATCCTGGTTTCCACTCTTCCTTTTGGGTATAGAACATGCAGCCCTGGGCTGGTCTTGCTCTCCGAGGTCACCCTGCACCATCACCAAAGACCCCAACTGCTCCTCGCCATGGCTGAAGTCAGGTTGCTAGCACAGGATTTTCAGGTCCTGCCTTCCCCTTGGAGGCCAGGATCGCTGCCTCCCATCCGCCACACCTGTGTTCGCACAGTTTCGAGGAAGAGCACAGAGGGGGCGTCTTTATTCCATGTGCCCCAGTCATTTCCCCCACAGGGAGCATTTTTTGAGTGTTTGCTGTGAGCCGACTGTGGGCACAGACTTCCCATGCACTAACAGACAAAGCCACCAGTGCCGGGAGCATGCACATGTAGGCCACACTACAGGGCAGCCAGAGGGGCGACGCAGGAGGCACAGCTCGGGCGAGGCAGCCGGCTCAGGGCAGCCCGGTCTTGGCACCCAGAGCCCAGGGTTTCCTGGAAAGCTGGAGACAAGCGTGTCCATGGGCCTCGGCCCTCCCTGGCACAAGTGCAGCCTGCGTGTCTCAATGGAAAGGCATCCTAAGTCCAAGGTGACACAGGCCCAAGGCTTTCCAAGCTGTGGCCCCAGCATACTGTGAGGGTGGTCATCCCTATCTGTTTTTATTTCCAACAGGTGACCCGTAGCCTATGGAAAGTTACAGAAATGAGCTGGCTCATGCATGAGGTCAACTCAGCAGAGAAAAGTAGCGTGCCCATCCATTCCTCCGTCTGTCTTTCTACGAACATTTACAGTGCCAGCTATGTCCCAGGCTGTTTCAGGCACCAGGGCTCTAGCAAGAGAACGAGGCAGACAGAAATCCCTTCTTGCGAGAGCTGACATTCCGGGAGGGGAGACAGACAGTAAAGGCATAAATCAATACGTGCTGGGTAACCCTGGGCATGTGGTGGAGGAGTGGCCAAGGTGGGAACAGGTGGTCAGGCCTCTCGGGGGCCAACATTGAACTGAGAAATGAGCCAGGGGAGGTTTGGCCCTTGTGAGAATTTGGAAGAAGAACAAAAGCTCTTAGGTTGGGATTTTTCTTTTTTAAAATTTTGAAATCATTTTATGTATATCGTAGGTTAAAGGACATAAATATGTAAGAGAAAAGAGATATAAATATAAAAGAAAAATGTTTAAAAAAAGGCTCTGGGATTTTGAATCTGAACAAGAGGTGTCA
Organism: Sciurus carolinensis; assembly: GCF_902686445.1. Lineage (NCBI taxonomy): Eukaryota > Metazoa > Chordata > Mammalia > Rodentia > Sciuridae > Sciurus > Sciurus carolinensis. The sequence continues at coordinate 4,918,639 of NC_062226.1, forward strand.
ATATGAACTCATGACTTTCAGTGTGCTTCCTATCTTTAGTGCCTTGCCAGAGCTCTGTACTAGTTTGTCAGGGCCTCAGCAAAGTTCCCCGAGCTGGGTGGTCTAGACGACAGAAGCGTCCTGGAGGCTGAAGTTCAAGGTCCGGGGGTCCGCAGGGCCTGTGCCTCTGCAGGCACTGGGGAAGGGTCCCTCCTGCCCACCCATATCCTGGCCTCACTCCTTGACTGTGGGGACGTCGCTGCCATCCCAATGTCACATGCCTCTTCTCCTGGCTCTTCACAGGACCTCCCCTCTGCACATGTCTGTCCCTGTCCTCCTTCCTCCTTTTATAAGGACACTCACTTCATTGCATTAGGACCACCCTCAGGACCTCCTCTTAACTTGATTTTCTCTGTCAAGACCAACTAAGGTCACATTCTGAGGTCCTAGGGGTTAGGACTCCAACCTACACTTTTTTTGGTGGGGTGGGGACATGACTTGACCCATAACGACCTGTAAGCAGAGACAACAAGGCAGCCGTGAGAACACCAGGCTCTCAGACCCCGGGCTGCGCCCCTGTGTTTCTCAGCTGCCACGCCCACCCTCCACCCCGGCCCAAGCCAAGACAGATGCACTGCTGAGCTGGAGGGTTCGAGAACCTCCAGGAACCTCTGTCCCCAGCCAGCTGGAAGTCCCTGTGCAGAAAATCAGGCCCAGCCCTGTCCTGGGGATTCAGACTAGAGAAATACAGGCTGCAGCCAGGCCTGCTCTCTTGCATTGTAGATAGGGAAACTGAAGCCCAGGGGGTGTGGCTGGCCTCCGATCACTGAGGGCATTAGCATCAGGGCTGGGCCTCAGCTTAGAGGCCCTTACTGCAGCAGCCTCGTGTCAACTGTCTGGCCAGGGTGCCCCTTTCTGTGGGCTGCTGCATGAAGCACGAAGTCCAACCTCTGTGCCCTGCCCTGGTGCCACTAACCTTGAACTGTGGGCCTTGGCTTGCCTCCCGATCTATGCAGGACCTCTCCCTCCCCTTTATGCAGACAAAGTCTTCCTCCACCCAAATCTAGTAGCACAAGCCTCGGCCTGGCTCTTCCTGTCCCTTTCCAATGAACCTTCCAGAAGGTTCCCATTTACAGAAGAGCACTCTGGAATTCACAGACGCTGTGCCTTGTCCAGCCTGAAGCGGGTAGGACCCGGGCCTGACTTGTCTCATGGACGCCCAAACCAGGCTGTCCTGTCCTCTGTGCTTCCAAAGGGAGGGGAGTGAGTCTCCCTCCTCCTTGTCCACTTTGACCTACCCTGCTGGTGCGTACATAGCAGGGGCATGAGTTTAAGTTGATCAGGGAGGAGACCCTGGGCAGCCCCACACCACAGGAGGGGAGCCCCTGCAATAACCATCTTTCCCCACTAGAGGGAGGAGTGGGACCGAAGCCCAGTCTGGGTGGACCCAGAGGCAGGTCTGCCCAGAGGGGCCTGGATGGTGATGATGGGGTGGCCGCGCATCCCCCAGGCTCGCCCTCTGTGACAGCTACCTCTTTGGTCCTCACAGCAAAACCAGGAACCAGGTACTCCAGTCTACAGGTTGCAGGTTAAGCAACCGAGGCTCAGCGTTGTTAGGGGATTGGTCCCGAGTCACCACGTTAGGAACAGGGGCTGCAGGTGTGGGTCCCTGACCCCCTCCCCTCCCCACACCCATGCTTGGGTTCCTTCCAAGTGGCTCCCTCGGGCTCAGTGAGCACTGCCTAGGTCTGCTCAAAGGTGGGGAGTGGTCTTCCCCACATGAATTGCTTCTGGGAGAGGCTGTAGGGTGGCCAGTGGGGTCTGGGCCAGGAGCCAGGGGCTGCAGACATGGGGAGGGAGATTCCAGACCTGGGCTTGGGAATCCTGTTAGGTCCTGGCAGAGCTGGCCCCCTGGAGATGGCCAGGCCTATTAATGTCCTGCTGAGACAGGGGGCTCCTGAGTCTCAGCATCACCAGACCCAGAGGCCAAGCTGGGTGGGGATACTCTTTTTTCTTAATCAGGGGAGAGCACGCAGGCAGTCCCCACTAGCACAAGTAGATCGTCTGGGGAAATCGCAGGGGCCAACACATCCAGAGGGCAAAGGATAAGCCTCGCCCGGAGGACCACCTCGTGGCCTTCGTATCTCCCCCTCCAGGTGGTAGGTGGGGGTACGCTCCACTCCCAGTGCGCTCCCGTCCCATCCACACCGCCCAGGCCTGGCTGGGGCCCTCAGTTCTGGTCACCCTGCGGTCTGGGAAAAGTGCCTTCACTGGGTGCAGGTGGGGGCGAGCACCCTGTTCAAGGCTGTCGTGAGACAGAGTCCTAAGTGGCCTGCTGCTAAGAAGTAAGAGCTGTTTTTCCCGAGTTGGCTTTTTGAGGGCCAGCCCTGCCCTGGAGCCTGGGGTCCTCCAGGGGAAGGCAGCCCTGCCCAGCTGTCACGGAGCTCACCGCCTGCCTGCTCGGGTGGATGCTGGCGGGAAGAGTGCCTGGACGGGGGTGGCGGGTCTGCGCGGGGCGGCCGGGACAGCAAGGGGCCAATCAGAGAATCAAGGGGATGAACCAAAAGACAGGAGCCCCAGGAGAGAGGGTCCCAGCGCCAGGCTTCTCAGCCTTGCTCCCTTTCCACCCCAGCCTCCAGGAGGCTGCCTGGGTCCGCAGCCACACCCTCCTGGCTGCTGGTTGGCCTTGCTTCTGAACTCACCTGTGCGGGAGTGGAGGGAGGACTCTCACACTGCACGTGCCTCTCCTCACGGCTCCGGGCCTGGGAGCCCGGGGCCCTCATGGGGTACCCCTCCCCTGTGCACACAGGAGGGCCTCCCCAGATCCTGCCCACGGCTCCTGGAGCCAGGCTTCGGTGTAAGACACTTATCAGTCAGTCGCATGCATCTTGGAGAGCCCACCAGGCCACCCACCCCGGCCCCAACCCCTCACGAGCCCCTTATCAGGGGGCCCAGTGTACGGCTCCTTTCCGGCCAAGCGCAGAGGAGGTGCCGGGGAAGGAAGGGGTTATTACGGCAGGAAGACCCGGCGCTCCGCTTGTTTCTTCAGCCAGCTTGAGAAAACAGGACTGGGCTGGCTTGGCAGGTCCAGGAGGTGACCCCTGCTGGGGCAGGAGGCTGGGGGAGGGACAGCCAGGAGGCCAGGAAGTGGCCTGTGAGGGGCCTGCGCTTTGGCAGGCTGGGGTTCCTCTGGGCAAGGCTTGGAGCAGCTTTCCCAGTGGCCTGGCTGGCCTGGCTTTGCCTCGAAGCACCTGTCTGTCCACCTCTGTCCCAGGCCAGCAGGCACCTGTGTGTGGAAGGGCTCACAGGGCAGCTGATGAAGCAACCCACCCCAGAGCGGCTTGGCCACCGGTCTGTACCGGTGGGGCCTGAGTGCTGGGGCTTTCCGACTTAACAGTCATTCCGAGTGTGAATCAGGCTCGCGAGTAGGTGGTTGAGGGTTTGGAGACATGAATCAGGTGGCTGGGTTGGGACCACAGAAAAGTCAGGAAGCTTTTGTTAATCCTCAATTTTCTCATCCTTAAATTACAGATAATGGTGGGGCTGGGGTCATGGTAGAGCGCTTGCCTAGCCTGTGTGAGGCACTGGGTTCGATTCTCAGCACCACATATAAATAAAGAAAGAAAATAAAGGTCCATCAACAACTAAAAAATATATTTAAAAAATTACAGATAATGAGAGTTCTATCTTCTCTGGCAATGTGTGCAAAGGGCTTAGCAGAGTGCCTGGCCCCTTGGAGGCACTGCTCAAACTCTCTGTGGGACAGACAGACACGCCGCTCACGCTGAGCGCTACTCAGGTGGCAGGCGTGTGCCCGTCTCTTCACATGGCTAGGCACACTCGGTCCTTGTTAGCCCTTGATCCTGGGAGCAAGATACAGCAGCCAGGCCTGTGGCGTGGATGAGCAGGTTGAGGCTTCGCTGAGGAGAGCACTTGTCCAGGGTCGCGGGACTCCAGCGGAAGACTGGGTTTGCCCTCAGCGAGCGAGTTCCTGATCACCACCTTCCCAGGCCTTCAGATGAACCTGTTGTCACCTTGCCACACGGCAGACCGCTCATCTCTCTGGGGGTCTCACCTGCACCAACCAAGGAAATCCGCAAGAAGAAGGTCTGAGCTGCAAGGCAAAGCCAGCGGCAGAAGTCTGCTCTCCAAGGCTCGCTTGAGCGCAGGCCAGCCGCCGGACCCTGGCCAGCCTCCTCTTGCCTTTGCACAGGCCCTGTCTCCCCAGCCCTCCGCAGACCAGAAGGCGAGGCAAGCCCAGCCCAGCAAGGAAGGGGAACCCCAGCTCCTAGGGCCCGCTCAGGGTCTGGCAGAGAGGTCGGTGCAGGAGCCCTCTGAAGGGGCAGGAGAACCCTGGGAGCGAAGCTGGCTGACCATTCCGTGCAGGATGAGGCCTCGCGACACATAGCCCCGCCCAACAGTGAGCTGGCAGGGACGCCGCAGGGCTCTCAGGCTTCCTGTGCACCACGGGTTCACCCTTGGCATCACCACTGTGGGTCTGCGGAGGGACAGCCTTCCCCAGGACCACAGCCTGGTGCAGCCTCTCACAGCTTCTCTGGTCTCGTACGAGAAGACCCTGTGGAACCGGCTACCCAAACAAACAGCCCCAGCCAATGAACAGGTGTGAGCTGGACCAGAGTGGCTGAGGGGGAAGGGTGGCTGGCCTGGCCCTGGGGCCCAGGGTGGGGCCGGGACCAGGGCTGCAGGCAGCCTAAGGTCCAGGGAGGCAGGGATGCTGGAGGCCAGGTTCCCATAGCAACACTGCTGCGGTGGTGGGGGTTACCTAAGCTGCAAACAGATTCAAGGACGTGGGTGGCTCTGGGCTAGCTTGGCCATCCTGGCAACAGGCAGAAGAAAAGCAAATCTCTGAAGGGAAACACCATTGCCAACCTGGGCTCGGGTCTCCATCAAGCTACAGCCTCGAGGAGAAGGAGATTCATTCACACACAAAGGCAGGTCCACGGGTCAGAACAGCCAAGGGCGCTGCGAACAGAGCGCTCAGACCCAGGACCAGAGCGGAACCATGGCCTGGGCGGGGAAAGCCAGGGACACCGGGTGAGGCAGCAGACGGAGAACTCTCGGGAGCCGACAGACACGTCTGTAAAACAGACACAAATGGAGCTCCTAGGGTATACCTGGGATAAAACACACCGTGCGACTGGCTAGAAAATCAGACCTGACAGTCAGGAAAACAGGAGAGTAGAAGACGCACAAGATGCTCTCCCCAGAAGGTCACTAAAGTGGAGGAGGAGGAGGAAAGGGAGAGCGGAACAGAGACACGAGGCTGCAATGGAATAAGGACGCTTGCGTTGAGGGATGCCCACGGCCGGGGGCCCCTGCTGCCTGCTCCAGAGCAAGGTCCAGGGAAGGTGCTCGCTTGAGAAGAGGAGGATGGTCCCGGCCGGCTGAAGACCAGAGGAGGAGGGGTACTGTCTGGCCTGCCTAAATCAAAGCCCTGGTGGCAGGAGATAACCACGCCTCCTGTGGAGTTGGCAAAAAGACACCCCTGGATCATGTGACAGTTAGTATGAGTCAGACGGGGGGCACTTGGGAGCCAAAGACCTGGTCCGGTTTGGGAGGAACCCGTATGCGGATTGCTGTTTCAGCTTTGTGAAGTGGATGTACGTGTTGGTATTCGACAGTGGCGATGGAAGCAGGAGAAGCCGTAGGGAGAGCCTGGCACAACGGCACATGCCTGTGATCCCAGTGACTCAGAGGCTGAGGCAGGAGGATCATGGGTTCAAAGCCAGCCTCAGCAACTCATCGAGATCCTGTCTCAAAAATCAAAAGAACTGGGGATGTGACTGGGTGGTTAAGCACCTCTGGGGTTCAATCCCTGGTAAAGAAAGAAAGAAAGAAAAAGAGAGAGAGAGAGAGAGAGAGAGAGAGAGAGAGAGGAAGGAAGGAAAGAAAGAAATCTTAGGTGTTCCAAATCAGCCGGGAGAGGGCAAGAGAAGAGGAAAAGAAAGTGGGAGGTGGAGCAGGTGGAAAATGAAACAAGAAGATGGCAGAAGCAGGCCAACACATCCATAAGAACAGCAGCCGGAGCGACGAGGCTCACTGGCTCAGAGTGCCTCAGGTAGGGTTGAAAAAACAACACAGATCAATGACGTTCAGCAAAGAGCTATCAAAAACTTGAAAATCCAGAAAGGTAGAAAATGAAAGGAAGGACAAAACCTATGAAAAAATATGTTTGCTATTAAGCAAATGTATCTTATCCTTTACAAGTCACGTCAAGAATGGAAAGGGTGAGCCAGGCATGGTGGCACACGCCTGTAATCCCAAAGACTCGGGAGGCTGAGGCAGGAGGATCTGGAGTTCAAAGCCAGCCTCAGCCCCTTAGCGAGGACCTAAGCAATCATCGAGACCCTGTCTCTAAATGAAAAATAAAAAGGGCTGGGGATGTGGCCCAGTGCTTAAGCACCCCTGGGTTCAATAACAGGTATCAAAAACACCCCCAAAAACAAAACCAAAAAAGAATAGAAAGGTGACTACCTGGAGAAAAATTTCAATTTATCCAAAAGTTGTAATAAACCTAAATATGTATATCTCTAATAAATTAGGCTGAACATGCCTAGGGTAAAACCCAGCATGTGGGGAGAAATGGACAGATGTCTCACCACAGAGAGCTCTCAACACACCTGAAATTAGAGACAGGAGAGGCAGACCCCGTGAGGTAGGCAATGCATGGACTGCGAGTGGCCTGCCACAGCCAGGCCCCAGGGTGTTCGCAGCAACACACACACACACACACACACACACACACACACACACACAATTAAATGGATGCATGACATTTAAAAAATCAGTAAACACATAGAGATCAATCCACTCAAAAAACAAGGTGGATCTAGTGGACATGCATAGAACTCTGTATCTAATTCTAGAGAGATTAGACTCCTTTAGATGTGGAGCATGAATCCAAACCAATAGCAAATTAGGCCAAGAATATTTTACATTTTTAAAAAATAATATCCTTCAAAAAAACTCTCTGACCACAACACAATTTAAATAGGTATTAATAACAAAAAGTTAAGTTCTGGGCTGGGCTTGTGGCTCAGTGGCAGAGCACTTGCCTCGCATGCGTGGGGCACTGGGTTCCATCCCCAGCACCACATAAATAAATAAAATAAAGGTATTGTGTGCATCTACAACTAAAAGTAAAAAAGGTCTTAAAAATGTTTAAAAAAAGATAAGGTCTCTAAAACCTGCTCTATTTGGAAATTGAACAAAACACTCCTGTGTAAGTCATGGATAGGAAGACGTCAAAATGAACATTTAACACTGCAGAACTGACGTCACTGGGGGCAGTGTGGCCTGGGGAGATGTGTGGCAGGGACGAGGTGAGCCCTCAAGGACATGCTGAGGTCCAGTCCCCTCAGAAATGACGGGAGACCAGCAGGCTGGACCTAAGGCCGGTGGAGGGAAGATGCAGAGGCCGAGCAGGAAGGAGAAGGAGATGCTACAGAGAGGAGCGCAAGGAGGGAGGCAGGGACGCACGAGAGCAGAGGCTCATGCCTGTGAAGGACACTAGGTACGGAAGCAGAGAATAAAAAGACAGCCAGAGCTGGGGCAGCTCGCTCGGTGGCAGAGCGCTGACAGGCACGCGTGAGGCTTGGGTTCCATCCCCAGCACCGCAAGCAGAGCAAGAAAGAAAGGAAGAAAATGACAGTGTACATCACGGAATGAGGACAACGTCAAGATTGCAAGGGGTGGTTCCACATTAGAAAAACACACCAGAAGTGGCGTGGTGGCGCACGCCGGCCATCCCAGCAGCTCAGGAGCCTGAAGCAGGAGGAGCGCGAGTTCAAAGCCAGCCTCAGCAACTTATCGAGGCCTAGCCAACTGAGCAAGATCCAGTCTCAAAACAAAACATAAAGAGGGCTGGGGATGTGGCTCAGTGCTTAAGTGTCCCCAGGTTCAATCCCCAGTACCAAGTAAAAAGAAAAAGACATCAATGCCGATCGCCTCATTGACTGATGAAAGAAGGGAAACTGCAGGCTCCCTGAACAGGTGCTGAAGATGTGTACCTTTGAAAATTCAACATAAAGTCACGCTAACACCTCTGCAGGTCACAGCAGAGAGCGAGCGTCCCCAGCAGCCCGAGACCAGGAACAGGAAGAGCTATGTCTACTGCGGTCACTCCTGTCCAACAGTGAGTGCTGGGGAGCCCTCCCCAGCAGGCAGACGAGGAAGGTCAGTTGAAAATGTGAGAACTGGGGAAGAGAGAGCAGAACGCCTGCTTTTCAGACACTCAGAAGCCACGGGGAGAGTGGGCAGGGGGCCTAGATACGAGGGTGACACCGAAGTCACCGCGTTCCACGCAGGGGCACGCCACTGGGGATGCACCGCAGTGCCACGCGTCAGGAGAGCACAAAAATGATAAGAATCTAGTTTCATGAAAGAAGGTAAGAATGAGGCGAAACATTACACCATTAAAGAAAGCTGCAGAGGGGCTGGGTTTCTAGCTCAGTGGGTAGAGTGCTTGCCTGGCAAGCACAAGGCCCTGGGTTTGATCCCCAGCACCACAAAAAAAGAAAAAAGAAGAAAAAAGCTACAGAGGACCTAAATAATAGGAGAGAGGACCTGTGCCGGAGAGCACTGAGATGCGACCCTCATGAGCCGGTCCGGGGACTCTCGGCCATCCCAGCCAGGCTCCGGGGGGCGGGGCTTGAAGGGTCTGCCCAGTGCTTCTCAAATCAGAGAGAGCACAGCCGGTCAAGAGGTTCCAGGGGAAGATTAAGGAAGGGGATTTGCCCTGTCTGATGTTGGGACTTAGGGGCTGTGGAATTAAAGCAGATGGCGCTCGGGCAGCAGGAAGTAGGTTAGCGAATGGAGCAGGGGCCCAGCGCCAGACCCGCTGGCCCAAGACTGACACAGCAGCGGGCGTGGCGGTCACTGGGACCTCGAAAGGTGGTTAGCCACATTTTCCATGTGGACTGTTTGCAGTTCTGAAAGGAAACTGGATTCATTGCAAAAAATACACAAAAGTCAACTCCAGGTGGGTTAGGGACTTAGATGTCAAAATAAAATTTGTTACAGATTAAAGAAGATCTGCATCTTTCTTTTTGACCTTATAAGAAAGAATTTGTTACACAAGACACCCATCCACCCCCCAAAACACTAGTGAAATAAAAGAATCACACAGTTTTTTGATATTAACATTAAAACCCTCAGGGTCTACCACTGGGGCGCTTGCCTAGCATGTGTGAGGCACTGGGTTCGATCCTCAGCACCACATATAAATAAGTAAATTAAATAAACGTCCATTGACAACTAAACATATTTTTTTTTAAAAAAGACTTAATGAAAAGACAAAAATGAAGAAGATGAAATGAATAACCATTGACCTGGAGATTTAAAAATATATATAACTGACAGCATATGTATCATATACAGAGAGAACTTTGAAACCAATAAGAAAAGACGAAGATACTTTAAATAGACTTAATGGACCATGAACATATCCTATATAAAGAATGTGTTGAAGTCAATGAGAAAAGATAAAAATTTTTTAAATGGGCAAGAGGCATGAATGGGCATTTCGCAGAAGAGGAAAAATAGTCAGTGAACAGGAAGACATGCTCAGCCTCCACAGGGACCAGAAGAACGAACGTCAAGACCCCTTCCACTGTAAAATCAGGAAGTGTGACAATACCAAGTGCCAGCAAGGAGCCACAGCAGCCCGATGGCTCACACGGCACTGTGCGTGGGAAGTGGCCCTCCGTTCAGCAGGTGGTTTGATCCCGTCTTGTAACGTTGATTATTCGCATAACCTCTGGCTTGGATGTTTTTATAAGTGGTAACTTCTTTTAAAGCAAAATCCAGGATTTGGGGAGAAGCACATAAAAATGAATCTACCCCATCGGTGTTCTACTTGCTGGTTTTACAGGTGGTTCCGTGGGTGCTCATTATTTTAAGAATAAATATGTCTTAAATAAATGCAAACGCAGAAGGCAGCATGGCTCAATTATGAGAGTCATGACGAACCAGAGTGTGACTAATCCAGTTTTGGCCTCTGGGGTCCCTTGACAAGCTGCAGCTCAGTCTTCCCCCACTGGGCCCAGCAGGGAGGGAGGCCAAGGGCCAGCTTCCAGGGTGGCCAGTCTATTTGGTGGACTCTTTTCAAGGAAAGCTGGCCTAGCATGTTTCCCAGGGTAACCCCAGGACTGGGACACCGGGAGCAGGGCTTGCCCCCATTCCTGAGTGGGGTAGGGAGCACTCTGGGGCCCTGTGACCCCTTTCAACCCCATTCCAGTTGACGCTCACATGCTGCATTTCCAAGTTGATTTGCCAAGAGCCTCCTGCCTGTGTCTGGTTCTACTGGTGGCAGAGGACAGAAACCCAGCTCTGAGTCACTGCAGCCCAAAGGTTCGAGTCCAGGTTGAGTCCCTGGCATGGTTAATACTCCCATTTCACCGACACTGATATGGAGGTTCAGAGAGGTCAAGAGATTTGTCCCAAGCCACACAGATCCCTGGGGAGCTGGGGCTTCGGCCCAGGCTGCTGACTCCTCAGCCCGTGTTTCGGTCTCTGTGTAGGAGGGAGCACAGCTGTGAATTTGTGGGCGACAGGTCTTGCGAGAACAGCTTCCGGAGTGAGCTACCCCTCCTCTTGCCCCCAGCGGGGAGTACGGTTGGACCCCTGAAGCCCGCACAGCCCAGTGCCACTCCCCTCCAAAGGGAAGCCCAGCAGGGCTTGTGCCCGCTGAGCGGAGCAGGGTGTCTCACTGCCTGGGCCTTTGCCGGTGGGAGGGAGAAGGAGCAGGAAGGTGGAGGGTCTCCCAGGCACGGGGGTGGGTGGGGCTCCTGCTTTCTGGCCTTCAGACGTCCATACAGACTCCAGGTGAACTTGAGGGCAGTCTCCTGCAAGCACAGGTGCTGCTGGCCTGACCAGGGAGTGGCACCCACTTGGCAAAGCTGGCGCAGCAGAGCTTCTGGTCCCAAGCAGAGCCGAGGCCCCTTGCCTGATGCCTGATGTGCCATGAAGCCCAGTGCCGTGTCCCCACCTGTCCCCTCCCGCATGCCCAGGTGCCAGTCACCAGGGCTCCTGCTAAGGATTCAGTTTCGGACCTGGGGCCAAGGTTGACTGCACTGGAACCTCCATGGAGACCCCACCCCAGAGCAGTTACATGGAAACCTCTCTCTGCAGGTGGGCCTGGGCTTCTGTTTGGGATATATATGTAAATATTTTTGTGTGGGGGTGGGACCAGGGATTGGACTCAGGGTCACTCAACCACTGAGCCACATCCCTAGCCCTATTTTGCATTTTATTTAGAGACAGGGTCTCACTGAGTTGCTTAGTGCCTCACTGTTGCTGAGGCTGGCCTTGAACTGTGATCCTCCTGCCTCAGCCTCCTGAGCCGCTGGGATTACAGGTGTGGGCCACTGCGCCCGGCCCATTTGGGATATTTCTTAATATTTGGAGTCCCTGCTCTGTTTCCTGTGTCCGAGAGAGGACCTTTCCCCCAGGGAGTGGCGGCAGGATCCCCTCTGCCACTGCAGGCTGCCAGCAGCGCAGTAAGGACCCTTCAGCACAGCCCGTCCCAGAACAAAGGAAGGGCAGGTGAGGGAACTGCAGCCCAAGGACACAGATGAAGGCAACAGGCGTGTGAGGACCCCTCTTGTTGCTGCCACCATGGAATGCCACGCTGCATGGCTCACACGGCAGAAATGCCCTTTCTCATGGTTCGGAGGCTGCGGTCCAAGGTCAAGGTGCCGGCAGGGCTGGTCCTCCGGAGGCCTCTCTGGTTGGCCGGCAGATGGCCATCTTCTCCCCGTGTCCTCTGTGCATGTGCCTCTGGGGTCTCTGCGTGTCCCTTCTTACCCGGACACCAATCAGACCATCAGGGCTTGGCCTAACAGCTTCATTCTTTTTTGGTGGGGAGGGTGCTGGGGATTGAGCCCGGGGGGCATTACCGCTGAGCAGCATCCCTAGCCCTTTCTGTTTTTCATTTTGACATAGTGTCTCACTAAATTGCCCGACTGACCTTGAACTTGCGATCCTCTCCAGTAGCTGGGGTCATAGGTGTGGTCACCGTTCCTGGCAAAAAGTCGTTAAAATTGTTAATTGTATGTTACCTGAATTTCACTTCGATTTAAACAAAACAAAATGGAACAACCTAGATGAAAAGAAGACATCTCTCCCATGCAGGGGCCACCAGTCAAGGCATCCAGATTTAGACGTTGGTTCAGCGCACGCGTTCAGAGTATGTTAGTGAAAAAAGTAGGTCACAAAAGTATAGGATGTCGTTGCTTTTTTTGATCAAAATACACCTACATTTTACAAATGCAGAGAAAAGCATGTCCGAAAGGAATAACCGAAATATTTTTGGTTTTGGTTTTCCTGTATGCTCTAATTTTTTAAATAACAAAAACACAGTCTTGTGTAACCAAAAAACACCATGATCAGGGAGATAGATCATTGCTTAAGGAAATCCACTCTGTTCCTTGTGAGGGTCTCCAGGGACTCGCCGCACGTCTGCTGGCCCAGGGCTCGGGGTTAGAATTCCTGCCTTCTAAGGGAGGCGGGAGCAGGCAGCCCGGGTCAGGCCGGGTGTGGGGCAGGTCTGTGTTCTCCCGCCCAAGACCCCCTCTCTCCAAGCTAAGGGCCCCCTCTGGCTGAAGGATCTGACCTGAGGAATTGGGATTTCCAGGCACCCTCGTCCCCACTTGCAGAAGCAGCTCCAGATGGAGCAGAGGCCAAGCCGGCCTCCGGGGGCTCAGTTGCATCTCCCACCCCAGCTGGATGTCCCCCTCTAGGCCCAGCCCCAGGCTCTGTCTCATGAGTGGAGTCCCAGGCTTGAGCTGCTGCCAGATTCCACAGCTGGGCTGTCGGTGAGAGGAACTTTCTCAGGGTCCTGGCAACCCTGTGGCTCTGCTGCTGAAGTCCATTCCTTTCCCATCAGCAGGGCTTGTCCTGGGGCCAGCTTATTGGCTGCAGTAACTGGGCCCAGGGCTGCCCAGAAGCAACTCTGGTTCTAACCACCAGGTGCAGAGAAGGGCAACGTCTGTGCCCAGGGATCTGGTGGTCCTGGTGGTCCACACATTGTGTGTGTGTGGTGCATATATTCCTAAGGCCTGTCAGATAATACAGGATGCTTGCTTGAATGGAATTTCGGATAAATGAATATTTTTTGTATGTCCCAGACATGGTCTCCTGAGTATTTATTTGCTAAATCAGACCCAGATATGGTGACATACATAAATGTGTGCCTGTAAGAAAATGTGCCAATGTGAGTGTGCACACTAGGGTGAGAGCACACACGTGTGTGAGTCTGTCTACACATGGACACATGGGTGCATGTTCAGCAGAACAAAAGGCTTTCCTGTGTGTGAGTAAGTGCATGTATGCACGTGTCTTTGCACACAGGAACGTGCATGTGTGTTCAGGTCGCACCTACATGCACGTGTGCTGAAGCACAGGAGTCAGACGTGGGGGCATCTGTGTGTTTGTGTCACAGAGCATCGAGCTGGAGAGAAGCTGAGAGGTCTCCTGCATGTAAGCTGACGTGTGAGAAGCCCAAGACCTGCCAGTCGGCTGAGGTGTGTGCGTGTGCACGTGTGCGGGTGTGCGCGTGCAGGCCCCGCAGGAGGACGGGCGGGTCTCTGGGCTCCCGCCTCTGCCAGGCGCTGTGCCGTGCCCCCTTCACGCCCACCACTGGCCTGACTCTGGAGCCCATTGCGCACACCAGGACCAGTCAGGTGGCGTGGGGCCGTCAGAACCACGTGTGTGCACATGTGGGTTACATAAAAGCTGTGGCCGACGCAGCTGCCAGATGTTCCATTTCTTCCGAGCGCCAGATGGCAGTGGACCCAGGAGCCCGTGGGTTTTCCAGCTCCACCACCCTTCCCTGCCCCTTCTGGATTTTCCACCAGCAGGGGAGGACTGGGGACCGGGGACTTTGTACTGGTAGGAACTGCCCTGGCTTCCCAGGGCAGGGGCTCTGGGCACAGCAGCGGCGTCTGTGCATCGCGGGCTCCTCCAGGGGGCTCTCTGCACAGTGCTCCTCCTGTGATGCTCTGGAGCAGGCGCTGCGCCCCAACCTGCTTCAGGCTCCCTGCTGTATCCAGCCCCAGCTCCAGCCCTGCTTAGCCTGGCAGGTGACAGCCAGCTGACCTGATAAGCCCACATTCATTCCCTGGGGCGCCGGCACAGGTGACCACACCTGGAGACCATCCCTCCCACCATGGAAACGGATTGTCTCGCGGTTCTGGAGGCTGGAAGCCCAAGCCCAAGGCGCTGGCAGGGCTGGTTCCTGCTAAGGCCTCTCCCTTCAGTGGGTGCATGGCCACCTTCTCCCTGTGTCCTTCTGTGCATGTCCTTTCCTCTCCTCTAAGGACACCAGGCAGTTTGGACCAGGTGCACACTACACACCTCATTTCAACTTAGTCACCTCTTTAAAGACACTGTCTTCAAACATAGCCACAATCTGAGGTGCCAGGTGCTGGGACACAGTCGGCTCCTGGGACCGCACCGTTCTCCAGGGGGCTTCTCCCAGCCCAGCCCTCCGTCGCTAGGCAGTACCCTATTTCCACTTCAATTTCCTGCTCTTTATTTTGACAAATAAGAACTTTGTTGGGGGCCAAGTAGACACATGTGGAGCCAAATCGGGAGTGCCCCCCAGCACAGGGGGAAGTGCAATGGGGAATGGAAGGGTCAGACTCGCCCCCTGCTGCTAGGTGTGGCCTTGTCCGCTTCTGGCCTCAGTCTTCCCATCTGTGAAATGAGGCCGTGACTGGATTGTTCTAGCGACCTCAAGGCTTGCTGGTGGGTGGTTGTTTCGGGAGGTGACAGCCGTCACCCGAAGGGACTCTTGTTTCCATGTCCCCTGCCTGCTGTAGCAAGTCACCGTGAGCTCAGGGCTTAGAGCAATGTGTTCCTGGTCTCCAGAGGCCCCTGCCGTCCTTGGCTCTCGGTGTGTCTCCACTGCTAGCCAGCCTGGGTGGGCTCTGACCTCTGGCTGTCCTCTTCCTCTGTGGGTCCTGTGACTCCCCACCGGGCACCCAGGCTCGTCTCCATGGCAGCCTTGCGCTCAGGCCGGAAAGCCACTGCTCTGGGACACCGCGCTGGCTGGCTTGGGAAGCTCGGCCTTCATCTCTCCTGGTCTGGGGGCTGGAAGGTGGGTCGGGCAGCTCGCTTGCATTCTGGCCAGGGTCCTCCTGGGCCACAGTTGGCTGCCTCTTGCTGTGTCTCCTCTGGGGAGGGGTAAGGGTCAGGCCGGGCCTCCTCACAAGGACACTAACCTCACGCCTGAGGGGTCTGCCCTGGTGACCTAATCACCCCAAAGCTCCACTCTACAGTCACCTTGGAGTTAGGGGGACACAGCATTCTGTCTATAGTACCATGCAGTAGAATGGGCTCCCAGGTTTGGGGGCCAGGATGTGGACACTTGGGGTGCACTGCCCCCCACCATCATCTCTTCTGCCTCAGTCCTGGGGCTTTGGGGACAGTTCTCATCTTGGATTTATTCGGCGGTGCAGGCCAGGGTGTCTGATCCACGGTCCACCCAGGCGGCCTGGCCTGTGGCCCACACACCCCCTGCGCCTGCACGGCCTGGGCCTTGCCTTTGCTCCTCTGCAGACTCTGGCTGGACTTCACACCTTTGACCTTGAGGCAGGTCAGCTGGACCAAGAGCGAGAAGGCCTTTGCTGTGACTGGGGAGTAGGGAGAACCCTTAAGGAGCTAGGACGAGGGGACAGCAGCAGCCGAGCCTGCCCCACCTGCACTCCACCCCAGTCCGAATTCCCACCAGATGGGGAGGTGTGTGTGTGTGGCCCTGTGACCCTGCGATCCCACTCTGGGGATGTACCCTCAGGACAGAATCACAGACGTGCAGACACACTGAGCTTTCACTGTGGAGTGGTTTACAACTGGGAAAAATCCCAAGGGGCCCAAGTGAATGTCCACTGGCTGGTCGAGCAGTGCAAGGGGACAGCGTGCAGCTGTGGAGGTGGGAAAGAGCAGGTGCCCTCGCCGGGGACCTCGCTGCCGTGTGCACCCACCGTAAGGACTGGCAGGCAGGCGCCGCCAGGGATCCTCTAGGCAACAGGGCATGTTCAGGGGTATGTGTGCACCTGCCTGAGGGCGTCGGGTGTGCAGGGTCCCTGGACCCTCTCCCTGGGGCCACCTCTCCCCGGGGTGTGGTTGCAGCATGTGGAAACCCTAGCTGCCCCTTGTGCAGGTGCTCAGGGTGACGGCTTTGAGGCCTAGAGCCATGACCTTCCCTTGGAATCCACCTCTCAGTCCCAGCGTCTGTCCCCAGGAAGCCACAGTGGTGTCTTAGCTGAGACCTTGGATTTCGAGGTGCCATCCCTCCCCCAGAGTTCTCAGTTCTGTCTGTTTGAGCTGCTGAGCCAGGTGCGGGGGTGCATGCCTCTGATCCCAGTGCTCTGGAGGCTGAGGCAGGAGATTGCAAGTTCAGATCCAGCCTCAGCAACTGAGTGAGGTCCTAAGCCACTCAGTGAGAACCTGTCTCACAAAAGAAAAAGAAAAAAAAGGGGGGGGGGCTGGGGACGTGACTCAGTGCATAACCCCCTTTGGGTTCAATCCCTGGTATCAAAAGAGAGAAAAGTGTCATAGAGAACATGGATGTGTTTCTTGCAGTTCTGAAGACTGGAAACCTGAGGTCCAGGCAGCTGCGGCTTGGGTGTCCCTGCCTCACAGATGTGCCCTCGCAAGGTGGAAGTGGTGAGGGTCTCCCTGGGGCCTCTGCTAGAAGGGCACTACCAGTGAGTGCCCTTCCGTGCAGAATCCACCCTCACGACCCATCACCTCCCAACACCATCACCTGGCGGGAAGGGTTCCCACACGAGAATGTGGTGTGGGGGACAAAGATCTGGACCACTACCCGGCACCTCCCCCAGCACCTCCCCAGCACCACAAGGTGATGGCTTCGCAGGTGCAGAAACAGCCCGGGGCCAGCACGCTCTAGTCCCCAGCAAAGGCCCAGCAAGGCCCTGTGCTTATGTGAATGGGAGGGTGGGAAGGCTGGGGACGGGTGGGCACTTAGCCCTCTCCCCATCCAGAGCTGCATCCCTGTCCCTCCTCCTCCCCTTCCCCGAATTCTCTGTCCCAGAGCCACGGAGAAGAGTTGTCTGCACCCTCAGCCGGCCTCTGACTTGGGGGCTGGTTCCTGGGGACAGTGTTCCTTTTCCGGAGTGGTGGGGAGCAAACCCCAGGGTCCTCCCTCCCGTGGGAATTGAACCACAGTGACCAGGCGCAGCATCCCTGAAGCCTGTGTTGCTATGGAGATGGGAGGGTTTCTCAGGGGAGCCATGATTGGGTGGGATTTTCGCCTGCAGTGGGAGGCAGCTCTGCACCCCCTCACCGGAGAGCTCCTTGCTGCCTTGGACACTCTGGTGACGGTTTCCTGGAAAAGCCAGGCTTCAGGGAAAGGACTCCTCCTAGCATCCCGGTCCCACCCCTGCCCACCCACACACCCAGGAGCCCAGGTGAACCACAGCTGGAGGACAGGCAGCTCGGGGGTCCCCACAAGGGGGTGAGCCCAGGGTTCCCCGGCTCCTCACAGCCTGCCTGTCCAGGGTGCGGGAAGACTCGCGGTTCTTTCCGGGAGCGGGGTGGCCTAAGCTGCTTAGTCTTCTGCAGCCCTCTGTGTACCGGGCTGGACCCCCAAGAGTCCCTTTCCCCGACTCTGGGAGTTACACAGGTGTACATTATGCCACCCCACAGACGGAAGAAGGCAGGCTCAGGAGGACTCAGAGATTGGCAGGGCTGGAATCTGGACATAGGTCTGCTCGCTCCCGTGGGAGCCCCCGCCCCCCCCCAACCCCTGCCCCGCCCCCTCAGCCTGGCCCCGCCCCCTGGACCTCCAGCCCAAGACCTCTCAAAGCACAAAGCTGAGGCTCAGAGAGCCCCATGCGGCTGGAAAGGCAGGAGGTGGGGCTCCAGGCTCGCAGTTGAGGGGTCTTGCCTGCCACCTTGCGGGGCTCTGGGACCTCTCCTGGGCTCTCCCTAAGTCACCGTCAACGGATCCTTGTCCTTGGAAAGACTCTGTCTTGTCTGTTGTGTGCTGCTGTTACAGAACACCTGAGACCCGGCAGCTTATGGGGAAGAGAAGTTTAATTCTCACAGTTCTAGAGGCCGGAGGCCCAAGATCCAGGGGCTGGCATGTGGCCTGGTGAGGCCCTTCCTGCTCCGTCCTCACATAGCGGCTGGCAGAGCGTGAGGAGCCCCTGCACAGCCTCCTCAGGACCACCGACCACTCGTGAGGATGGAACCCTCGTGACACGGTGTCCTTCCTCCGCATGTGCACGGGGGCTTGTGTTTACCACACAAGGAGTTTGGAGGGACACCTTCCAGTCACAGCGCTGGCCCACAAACTGCCTGGCACTCGGTACCCAGGCCCCTGGAGTTGGGGACGAGCCACGTGTCCCCCTGGTGCCAGGGCTCCTCAGACCTGCGTGGCTCCTGCTCAGGGAATAAGGGACAAGTTGGAAGTTGCTTTCTCGGGCTCCACAGCCACGTTCTCGCAGGCGCTCCTTGGGTCCCCGTGCTCCTGTGTTTGGGGGACAGTTTCAGTAGCCCTGATACCCAGGATGCTGCAGAGGTGAAGTGGGGTGGTGGGATGGGAAGGGGGAAATGGAGGTGGGAAAGGCAGCCTCTGGGGAGTCCAGCCCTCCAGGGAGAAGGACCGAGGCCTGCAGGCTGGACCTGAGGGCCAGGAGGAGGGCGGAGGAGCCTCAGGTGTCCAGAGACTGAGGCGGGGCTGGGTAGAGCCCCCTTGACCTTCTTCCACCAGCCCAGGATGGACCTGGGGTCCTGCCACGGGTGGCCTCAGACAACTCAGCAGTCATCGCCCCAGTGGGATTTGGACTTGTGTTTAAAAAAATAGAGAAAAGTCAACCCCGGCCCGCCTCTGCCCTCACAAGCCCAGCCTCGTCCCGGGGTTGGTGGGAGCTGTGGTTTGGTGTGGTTCACCCGCCAAAGGCTTGTGTGCTGGAAATTCATACCCAGTGTAATAATATAAGAAGTGGTAGGACATGTAAAAGGTAGGGCCGTGGCTGGGCGTGGTGGCCCACCCCTGTAATCTCCATGAGGAGGCTGAGGCAGGAGGATGGCAAATTCAAGGCCAGCCTCAGCAACTTAGCAAAACCTCGTCTCAAAATAAACACTAAAAAAGACGGAGGGTATAGCTCAGTGACAGAGCGCGTGGAGTGCCCCTGGATTCAGTCCCCGTTCCAAAAAAAAAAGTCTGGGCCCTAGTGGGGCGATTGGGCCACGGGCACCACCCTCACGTGGGAGGGGTGAAAGCGTGCTGAGGGAGGTCAGCTCTCCGCCCGGGCTGGTCCCACGAGAAGGAGTTGTTATGAAGTGAGTTCGGCATTCTCGGCTCGCTGTCCTCCTCTCTCCCCGCGTGGAGTTATTCTCCGTAAGCCTCTCACTAGAAGCTGAAGCTGCACACACCAGTCTCCATGACCTCTGGAACAACAGTGAGCCAAAGAGACTTCTTTTCTTTATAAAGCACTCAGCCTTTGGTTATTTTGTTATGGTAACACAAATTAGACCAAGACAGTGAGCGCCCTGAATTTCTGTTTTCAAGAGGGCTTCTCAGCTCTAAGGCTCTCCGGGCCTGGTTTGGAGGCCTGATTTGGAGTCTGGATTGGAAACCCAGCTCCAGCGCATCCTAGCTGGGCAACCTCAGGGAATGACTTTTGCTCTCTGAGCCTTAGTTTCTTCATCTGTAAAACAGGGATAAACTTATCCTGCTGACTGGACACTCTGATACATGTAAAGGACACAGCACACAGCAGGTCCCCGGAAACCCCTTTCTCCCCGTCTCCCCTGAAATCATGGCAGAGGATCGAATGTCAATTCTGAAGAGGCTAATTTCTGGGAGGCTAGGAATGAGAGGTCTGGGATCCGAGAGGTGAAGAAAGAAGCTGTAGCAACTCTACACAGACTCTCAGAAACACGGAGACGGTGTCGAGAGGCCCGACTGCCCGATAGCCACAGGGGACCAGTCAAGAGCAGTGCCCACCCAAGTCCCCCACAAAGCCCTCCTGATCCAACCCAGAGCTCGGGGTTCGTGCGGTGTGGTATGGGCTTGCCCTTCAGAATGGTCACTGTGACCACCACCCCAAAGAGCAGTTGCTGCCTTCAGTCACCAGAGTGCATTACCATGCTGTCTCTAGTCCCCAGACAGCGCCTGCAGCTGTCACCCGCCCCCCGCCGCCCACCCCGCTGCCCTGGCTCTCCAGGAATGGGGCGGTGACAGGCTCCAGAGGGTGTCCCGCCTCCCCTCCCCTCCCCTGCCCCCCTCCTCTCCTGCAGGCTCCCCTGGGGCTCCATCCAGGATGCCAGGCAGCTCCTCCATCTGCCCTGGGGTCTCGTGGAGGGGCAGCGGGCTAGTGTTCTGAGGAGACCTCGGCGCCCGCGCCACACCTCCTGGCTCCTTGCGTGCCTCCAGGGCAACAGTGCCCAGAACCCAGAGGTGACCTGGAGAGCGGCCGTGGCGAGCTCCCCCGTGGAGGGCACCCCACTCCCTCCACCCACGGGACCACGGCCATCTCCCTCTGACAGCCGAGGCCACCGGGCTGCACAAGGACGAGTCAGCAGCGGCCAGCACCGGCTGCAGGCACCCCAGCACGTGGCCCTGCCTTGGGGACCTCTGAATGCTCGGGGCCCACAGAGCCTCCATTCTTCATAAGCCCCTCCACATCCTGAAGACCCCAAGACCCCTGGGGACCTGGGTCTCTCCTGGGGACGAGGGCCCATGACAGCAGAAGCCTGTCCCCACCCCAGCCCAAACCTGCAGCCGAACTCGCTGAGGACCACGGGTTCCGGAGGGTGGGGCGAGGAGGGAAGGAAGACACCTCGGCCCTTCTGCTCGGCAACCCCGCCGCCTGGGAATGTGCAGACGGTATTTTAAACGCCAGAACCAGCCAGGACTCAAGACTGGGTGTCAGGGTCTCCATCCTGGTGGCTCTGCTGGGTCCTGCTGTCCAGAGATCCTTCAGGGCAAAGACGGGGTGCAGGTCCCCCGACCCCAGCACGGCTGAGCACACAGGAGGCTCGACGGAGAAGCAGGGGGCTTTGGGAGGGCGGGTGGGTGCTGTCAACCACCACCATGGAGGTCGGATGGCAGACCTACGCTGCCCGGTTCCTGCCTGGTTAGAGGGGCCGCGGGGCAGAGGAAGCGCCTTTCCCCCGCTGAAGGAGCCTGTGCGTGATGGGTTGAGGAAGACGTGTTGAGGCCTGACTCCCCGTTCCCACGAACGTGACCTTCTCTGGAAATAGGGTCTTTGCAGACGTGATGAGGCGTAAGTCAAGATGAGGTCACACGTCGGAGGGGACAGCCGAGGTCCGTGGCGCCCGAGGATGGAGGCCTCCCGCAGAAGCCAGGGGGCAGATTGACGGGGCAGCAGGCCACAGCCACCTGCCCTCTGGACCTCAGTTTTCTCATCTGCTCAGTGGGCCTGCTGGTCACCCCACGTCAGAGGGTCCTCGCCCAGGGCCCAACCCGACCTTCAGAGCCCCACCTCACCCGCCTGCACTCCGAGCTTCCTGCTGACCTGTGACAGGCCTGCTGGGCCTCATCCTCCGCTGAGCACGCTGCCCCTTCTTCCTGGCATGCCCCTCGCTCCCTTCATCCTGGCCTTGGCTTCCTCAGCCGAGACCCCTGAGCCGCCACGCTGGGTCCCCCATCCTCACGAGCTCATTGCTGCTCTCCGCCCCGGCTGCCTGGAGCTGGTCCACTTCCTGGGGAACTAGACCTGGTCTGTCGTGAGGGAGGGAGGAGCCCGGAGGCCTGAGGCTGGAGCCGGGGCCCGGGGACAGTCACGCCAGCACAGTTCACTGTCCCAGCCCCAGGCAGAACACCAGGGGCTGATCACCACCAGACAGCGATGGGGAGAAGGGTCAGCCAGACTGGAAGGCCCAGGGACAGGCCAGCCCAGCCTGTCACCGTGACCAGCAGCACTGACCAGCTCCCCCGCCGGTGGCACTCCTGCCTGGGAATGCCATCGTCCTGGAGGGTCGGAAGCCACGAGGTAAAGACCACACCACAGTGTCCGCTTGCAAATCGTCTGTATTGTCACAGGAAATGCACGTCCAGATCAGCTGACTTGGAAACGACCTATTAGGTCTCACAGAGTCCGGCCCCTGGGGGCCAAAGCCGCACCGAGGCCCCTGGGCTGTGACCTGCGCTCTGAGGGCTGGGCTCCTGGTCCCCCAGGCTCTGGGGCTGGGTGTGGGAAGAGGCCAGCTCACATCTCAGGCCCCTTGGCTCCCGGGCAGTGCGCCTTAGGAAATGGTGGCTCCGGGATCAATAGCTGTCCCTCAAGAAAAGGGTCCTGTGGTCCAGTAAGTTTAGGAAACGAGGTTGAGCAGGACTTGCCGGAGCCTTTACAGCAAGGTGGCCCTCGTGAAGGTCCTCGATGGGCAGAGTGCAGCACTTCCCAAATGTATTGGACCACAGGACCCTTTTCCCCCCCGCAGTGTCCTGCCGGTCGGTGTCCTGCGGGCACCCTTTGGAAAGTGCTGCCCGAAGCTGTGGGTGACTGTTAATGGCAATGGCACCTGCACTGGGTGGTGGGAAGGGGCAGTGGCCGGGCATCGTGCTGTGGCGTGATGGGCACAGCCAAGAACACAACAGTCACCACCATGAAAGGACAGATAAGATCACACCCCGGCCGGCTGCAGCCTGCGTTCCCGCCTGTGTCTCCAGCGCGCAGGCTGAGCAGGCCCATCACAGAGGCAGGCCCTGGCCACCTGGAGAGGACATTCGAGTCCTGGGAAAGGGGCAAGAGGCATGGCACTGCAGAGCATGCCAGTCCTGGGGTCCACCTAGACCACCGACTCCAACCAGGAGGGGACACTGAGACGGGGCAGCACTGACCCAGGGGCTGCCTGGCTCCCCTGTCTGGGCCCATCCCGCCTCCTGCCACCTCTCCCGGCCCCCGGGGTCCCGAGCCCCGGGCAGGCCGGCGAGCAGGCGGTCACCAGGCAGAGATGAGCATCTGGCAGGTGTTGGAGGACATCCAGACCAGCTCCACCAGGCGGAACTGGAAGTAGCCGATGATGAAGCCCGAGATGACGTCCGTGATGTGGTGGCGCCCGATCATCACGCGAGAGAGGCCCACGCAGAAGGCCCAGAGCACCAGCAGCACGCGCAGGGGCACCGCCAGCACCAGGTGGCTGAGGAAGAACTTGGACACCATGGCCGCGCGGCTGGCGTGCCCGGCGGGGAAGGCGTAGACGTCCATGGTGAGGTAGTCCAGGAGGCCGGGGCTCGTCTCGAACGGGCCCCGCCGCTTGATGAGCTTCTGCACCCCGGCCACCGTCATGATGTCCAGAAGCAGAGCTGCGGGCAAGAGACGGAGGCCCTGGGTGTCAGTGCCGCCACGGGCCGGGCGCCAGCCCCCAACAGCCTCCCCTGCCCTGCCGCCTCCCGCAGCCACGCTGACCTCCAGGCCCGCCCCCACCTCCGGGCCTTTGCACTGCCCACGCCGAGTGCCTTCCCTCTGACACCTCCTGCGCCTGCCGCAGGGCCCCATCTCCATGCCGCGGGCCTCATTCCCCACAGCATTTCCCACCACCTATCTTGCGTCTCTCCTGAATTCCTCTCGTCTCTGCCCACCCACCACTACCACAGCTGGCCGGCCGAGGGCGGGACGGTTTGCTCCTGAGGCGTTCTGCAGAGGTGCCAAGGGAGAGGGAGCGTGGGCAGCTGGGGGGCAGCCATGGGCACCTGGCGGGCTCCTGTGCAGGAAGGGGGAGCCCGGGTTGGTGATCTCCCCAAAAGGACCTTGCCCAAGCTGCCCCAGCCCGGGAGCACGACACTGCTATCCTTGTTTTTAAAGAGTTAGAGGGAGACTCCCGCCAGGCACCATGGATCACGCTGAGAGTGCAGCCCAGAGGCCTCTCCTGTGCTCCGCCTGCAGCCAGGCCCGCCACTGCTTCCAGAACCTCTGGTGGCTCCACACAGAAACCCTCACAGCAGAGCCCTGACGTGGTCAGGCCCCACGCGCCCCTCGGCCCCGCAGCCGCCGGCTCTCCGTCCGCCACGTGCCTACTCCGGGGCCTCCAGGACAGAGGAGCCACACAGCGGCCTCCTGGCTTCCGCCCTGACTAACGTCCAGGTTCCTGCACGCGGAAGCTTGGGCGGGAACTTCATCCTCTGTGGTCCAACGATAACCCACCCGTGGCTCTGCCAGGATTCGTCACCCCGTGGTGGACTCTGGTCTGTTTCCGCTCGGCCACCGTGGACGATGCCCCCGTGGACACGTGCGTGAGTGTCTATGGGGTCTCTGCTCTCGGCTCTTTGGGGTGTATTCTTAGGACGGGGACCGCTGGTGGCGAGGTGACTCTGTAGCTCTCTGAGGCGCCCCACGCTGCTCTCCACGTGCCAACATCCCTGCTCTGCAGAGGACGGGGCAGGGTCTTGAGCTGGGAGCATTCGCACTCGTCGCTCCTCCTTTCTGGAATGTTCTGCCTGTTTCCAACCCCCTGACTCACCGTCATGGTCCAGGCCTCAGCTGCGATGTCACACCCACCCCTCGGGGAGGCCTGTGCTGGCCATGCCGGAGGTCAGGCCCTGACCACTTGCCACGCACTTGGAGTGTCACTAAGGACCCGCGGTGGTGAGCGACTGGCCTCCTCCACGCCTCCCCTGCGCCATGGGCTCATGGAGGCAGGGCCATGCCTGATCGTTCACAGGTGTGTCCCCTGACCTAACGAGCAGCACTCACCAAATGCTGGTGACTCATTGGCCTGAGGCTGTAAGCCAGAGGGCAGGCCAGGGGCACCTCTGGGGCAGTGCTGAGTCAATGGGGGGAACTGTACCTCTGGTCCCCACGCTTCCCTGGTGTCAGGTGACCTGGGAGACCCCATGAGGTCACAGCACCTGTGGGCCCTTCTTCAGGGACGGGGAAGACAGCCCAGAAGCAGGTGCAGGGGCTGTGTGTCCCTAGCTGGGTCACTGTGAGAGGGAGATGGTCACATCCTCCCCACAGGGGCCGGCAAGGAATGGCCATCCCGGATGTCAGAGCCCAGCAGGAAGCCCCAGCCAATGGGCGCGCTTCCTCCAAGGCCCGCCCCCAGAGGCAGGTGGGGACCGTGACTTCAGGGCAGGTCAACAAAGAGGCTGGGGGCTTCCCAGAACACCTGCGGTGCGCAGAGCCTCTGTGAGGTCACAGAAACAGGAAGAGGCAGCAGCTCCTGATGACCACGGACCGTTCCAGGGTCAGGGCTGAAGCCTCTGTGACCTGCCACTCAGGGGAGCCCTATGCCAGACCCTTCTCTCCGACCTGGAGTGCAGATTTGGTGAGGCGTCAGCGTGCACGGTGCCCGGTGCCCAGCCTGCTGCTGAAAGCTTCGCCACGTCCAACGTCCCCACTTCCGCAGCTAAGAGCGGGACCCCGGCTGGCCACGCTGCTCCCGGTCACCGGGAACTCCCTGCGGCAGGGCTGCTGCTCCAAGTCTGGCCTCAGTTTGGGGTTTGAATCGTGGCTGGCCAGCCCATGTGCCGCTGACCCAGGCCCAGATTTGGAGTCATCTGGAGCCCGAGGAGAGTCACAGTCTCGGAGGAGGGGGGACTGGGGACAGCCAGATCTCCAGGCAAGGTGGAGCTGGAGGGAGGCAGCTGCAAATGACCCCTGGCACAGCGGGTGCCCTCAGCCTAGCGGGAGGGACAGCAGAAGGCCCCGCCGGAGGAGCAGCTGACCTCTCCAGCCCTGTGCGGCCCCGCCCTCCCCTGCAAGTCCCCAGGAATGACCGGGACAGTCTCCTCCACTAGGGGAAAGACAGTGAAGACATGGGCAGGGGCCAGAGTCACAGGCTCAGAGTCGCAGGTGGGTTTCGAGTCCTGTTCACTACTAAGAACCAGGCCTTCCGTCTTCTCCCGGCAACCGGCCGACTGTGCACGGGAAGCAGGCACCACCCGAGCAGGGTGTCACTCGCCCCTCCTGAGCAGGTCTGGCCTGGAGCCGGGGGCCTAGGCAGGTGCACGGGGAAAGGGTTTTCTTCACCGAGGTCCCAGTGGGGTCAGGCGATGTGGCCACAGTGTCTAGAGCCAGGCCAGGCCTCCCAGGTGCTGGTCCCGGGGACTGACCAGGGTCTGGGTGTTGAGACTGTGGGCAGTTAACGTGCACCAGACTAGAAACAGGCCCGAAGTCGACGCCACCAGTCACCAGAATACCTGGGCATCTGCCCTACTGGTCACCAGGTTGATAGCTGGAAACCAGGACTAAGCAACTGCCTGGTTTAAAGCCTACCTCCCCAGCAGAGGTGCCCTGTGGAGAGCTGCTGGGTTCCAAAGGGAGGGTCACCTGGTGGGTGGGAAGACTCAGAGCCTCATTCTGATGAGGCCAGTGTCTCTGCTTCCTCATACCCCAGCTCTCTGCGTGGGTCTCAGGACCTGTTGGCCAAGAATGAAGCTTGATCCAGCATTTCACACTTCTTTGCAGTAAAATGGGTCCTTTGGCAGTGAACGCATAAAGACTCAGAATATGGCCAAGTGCAGAGGCACACACCTGTCATTCCAGTGACACAGGAGGCCAAGGCAGGAGGATTGTAAGTTTAGAGGCCAGCCTCAGCAATTTTGCATGACTGTCTCAAAATAAAAAAATAAAAAGGCTGGGGTTGTGGTTCAGTGGTAGAGCACCCCTGTGTCCAATCCCCAGTACCGCCCCGCCAAAAAAAGACCCAGACTATGAAGCAGAGGAAGATGGTATCTGGCATTCTTCCCAGAGGACCCTCCTCTGCCTACTAGGGATGCCTCAGAGGCTGCCCGTGTCACTCGATTCAAGTATCACGCCTGGGCTTTGGGGAAGCTGCTGCTATATCTGGCTGGAGGCATCTCCTGAGGCCACAACCAGGTGGACACTCTGCCTTCCCTGCCCTGTGCCCTCAGGGACCGTCAGGCCCAGCCTAGCCACCCAGCTGGCCCAGCCCATCCTGGGCCAGGTCCCGTCACTCGCCTGACCCCCAGTTCTTGGGCACCACTGGCTCTTGGGGATGTCAGGCGTGTGCCAGGCCCAGGGCTGGTGGGCCAGGCTGGCAGGGCCCCTGCAGCCGAGGGGGAGAGGGGCAGCTCCCAGGTGCTTACGCCGAGTGATGTCATTGCAGGGCGGGCACGGCCTTTCCCTCACCTGGTTTGAGGGTTGTAAATCGCTTCCCTCCAGAGCCCAGCCTCCGGCCTCCCACCCGTCCCCTGCAGGGCCTCTCCCTCCCCCCGTGGCCAGCCCACAGCGAGATTACACCCTCAGAGTGTAATCTGGCGCCCAGAAATAGAAGCAAATGACGCCATCTCTGCAGGTTCCTCGACTTCCGCCCTAAGGGTGTGCTGAATTACCCCTGTCCTTGGCCTAGAGGGAGCAGGGAGACCCCACGGTGGACAGGCCCACCTGTAGGAGCCTCAGAGGGAGGGTCAGGAGAGCTGGCAGAAGCCGTCCCACTCTTCCTGTGTGACTCTGGCAGCTCACTTATCCTCTCTGGGCCTCTGCTTGTGATCAGCCAGGGTGGTGGCCGTGCACTTGGGCTTCAGAATCAGAAACCAGTGTCAAGGTCACTACTTGCAAACTGTGTGACCTTGGCACATCCATCCCCCCGAGCCTCCCTTCCCTCACCGATACCCCGGGGATCAACTCGGAGGCTGCCCCGAGGGACAATAAACGGTGGCACCTGGGACCCCAGCAGACAGCAGGGCGTTTGCCAGAGGTTCTCAGGTCCTCCACCCACAGTCTCCACCCTCCCGCCTCGCTCCTCCCGTGCAGGGGGCCCTGCTGTCCCAGTGGCCGCCAGCCCTTGGAGCTCGATGAGAACCTCCTGGACCTGTGGTGGTCAGGGTCCCCCGCGGGCAGGAGCCAGCGCCCCCGAGGAGGGCTGCCGCAGGGCTCCTCCAGGCCTTGGAACTCAGAACACCACTGCCGGCCAGGGGCTGAGGGGGCTGGGAGGACCGCGCGTGGCCCCCTGGGGTTGGCTGACCCTTGAGGATGCGCTGCTCAGTCGCAGGGCAGGGCTCTGGGAATCGGGCTGGGGAGGGGGAGGCAGGGGGAGGGGCTCCGCTGTTGCCCGCAGAAGCAAGACGGGGCCTCCCCAGGCTCTGGGCGGCCAGTGGGGGGACAGTCTGTGGGCCTAGGTCCCTTGCTGGCCAGGGCCGTGAGGAGGAGTCCTGGTGCTTCTGGCCTGGGGTCAACCCTGCCTCTTGGAGACTGGATCCAGGCCTGTACGGCGGGGGGTGGGTGAAGGCTGGCCTCGACTTTCTGAAGGACATTCGGCTTCCAGATCAGCAGTCCTCACACCACATGTCCCTTGGACCGTCTCCTTCACTCCCCAGGAGATAATCGGGGCTGTGCACGGGGACGCCTGGCCGGGATGTCCACTGCAGCATCATTTACAACACTGAAAACCATGAGATGACCCAGCGCCCTTCAGGGGGAGGCAGACAGGACAAGCTGTGGCCCGTCTAGACAACAGGGCTTGGCGCCCAGTGCGGACAGGGAGGCTGGCGTGCACTTGTCACCTGCGAGGGAGCACTGCGGGTGAGCGGAGTGGAGGAGCAGCTCAGGAAGGAGGTCTGCGGCAGGCCAGCCTGAGAAGCAGGGGCACAGCCGGCCAGCTGCCCACAGAGGTGCCCCGGGGCCAGGCCACAGCTGGGCTTTCCCTGGGCGGGAGGGTTAAGGTGACTTTGGTTTTCCGTATCATGCACGGATTCTGTCCTACCACGGTGACACATCCGTCGTGCACATTTTTAAAAGTCAATTTTGCAGAAGGACCACTACTGTAGGATTCCTACACGGGGGACCTAGAGGATTCGAATGCAGAGGGGCAGAGGAGAAGGGGGCCCAGGGGCTCCGGGGGCAACGAACTGACATTTCAGGGGACAGAGCTTCAGTTTCACAAGGTGAAAAGGTTCTGGAGATGGGTGAGGCAATGGTCCCACAGCAGCATGAGGGTTAGTGCCCACAAAGTTAGGAGTGGCCAAAGGGCACATGTTAACACACTCACATTCACGCACACACACTCACACACACACATTCACACACTCACACACTCACATTCACACACTCATACACACCCACATTCACACATGCACTCACATATATTCACACACTCACATTCACACACACATTCACACAACTCATACAAATTCACACACTCACATTCACACACACACATTCACACACACACTCACATTCACACACACTCACACACATTCTTCACACACACACTCACACACATTCATGCACTCACATTCACACACTCACATTCACACACACATATTCACACACACACTCACATTCACACACACTCACACACATTCATGCACTCACATTCACACACTCACATTCACACATACATATTCACACACTCACACACTCACATTCACACACTTTCACACACACTCACACACTCACATTCACGCGTACATATTCACACACTCACTCACATTCACACACATACTCACACACATTCACGCACTCACATTCACACACACATACTCACATTCACACACTCACATTCACATTCACACACTCACTTTCACACACACATTCACACACATTCACACACTCACTCACACACACACATGTGGTTATTTTAAAGCACCACTGCGGTACTGCACAAGGACATGGGCCCTGGGGGCGTTTGTGAGCAGAGAGGTGAGTGAAGGGAACGGGGAGGCAGGGTTGTGCCAGCCTCTGGCGTTGGAGCCCCGCTCTGTTGGCGTGAGCAGTGTGTGTGCGCACGCGCAGGCACGTCAGCCTCTCTCCTGCCCAGGTGCTTGCCTCCTGTGCCAGCCGAGCCCTCGGACGCCCGGCACTGGCAGGTGGGCCCTGGCTTGTCTTCTGCTCTCCTTTGAGCCAGGCGTGACCTCGTGGACCTGCACTCTCTCGCCTGAGGGAACCACATGCCAAGCTAGCTCTCGAGACACGGCTGGGCACGAGCAAACGGGCATCACCAGTGTGAAGTCCCCAGCTCTGCCTCCTCTCCGAGTACCAGGTGACCTGACGTGTGTGCAGGTGGGCTGGCAGACCCCGCCCCGCGCCTCTGCGCCTCTGCACAGTGGGTTGATTCCTCTCTACGGCATCCATCGCTGGGGTGTCTGCCACGACAGTGTATCAGGACCTGGTCTGGGGGGCCAAAGACCTGGGGGATCACAGTCACACTGAGCCCCACTGAGGCAAGAAGCAAAACTGGGGCGGGAAGGGAGGTCTTACCTCCAGGAGCAGGACCCCTGACCCTGACCCTGATCCTGAAGATTTGGGATCAGTCTACGGGACAAGAAGCACAAGCCTTGTGGAGAGGTTGTCGCCTCAGCTGTCCCCAAGAGCAAGAGCTGTGGGCAGGGGATGGAAGAGCCGGAGGGTGGGCCGAGGGGGCCGGGTGGGTGGGTGCTTCAGGCTGGCTGTGGGAGGTACACCAGGCTGAGGAAGCTGGTCCCTGTGCTTGCTGCGAAGGGACTCGGGCTGAGGCGAGGAGTCCCAGTGGGGACACACAGCCCAGCATGTGCCTTGTGGCCCTGAGAGCAAAGGCCAAGCTGGCCAAACAGCGGGAGAGACAGTGACGTTAGCACATGCAGCCAGGAGTGGGTAAAGGACAGCTCCCTTTCTCCAAGCTCCATCTCTGGGGAAGAGTGGCATGGAGTCCCTGGCGTGGGCCTTACAGCAGGACGGAGCGAGCTGGGGAAGGTTCCTGCCGTGACTGGCAGCCAGGAGGGGCCACAGCTTGCTCAGAGGCCACCACAACCCTAGACAGAAAGCACCTGCAAGGACATTGCCCAGCCACTGTCTGCCTGGCCTGGACCTGACGCCACTGCCCTCATCAGTCACCACCACCAGAACATCGGAGGCAGCCCTCCTGGGCCTCTCTGTGTAAAGCTCCCGCGCCTCCATCTCCACCGCGCAGCGTGGCTGTTCCCGCTGCAGAGCGCTCCTAGCCCAGGACAAGTGCCCTTCCTTGGAGAAGGCCGGTGGCCGGGTTGGGGTCTCGTGGGTTGACGCCCGTGCGGCATGAGTCGCCTCTTACTGTAAGAACGAATCTCGAAGCCAGCTCGGCTCCACTAGCAAAACGCAGACCCACGCCGCCAGGAGACACCGCTGCACACCCACCGGGAGGCGGGGGCGTGGGAAACTGAGCCCTTGGAACGCAAAGCGGTGCCGCCACTGCAGAAGGGTCCCCGGGGTCCCCAAGCAGCTGGACGGAATCACCATTTGATTCAGCAGTTCCACCCCGAGTTCCCCACCCGAACACCTGAAAGGAAGGGCCAGGATCTAGACGCAGCGGAACTCACGGCAGCATCCGTCCCAACCACCAAAGGGCCACAGACGCACCGCAAGACGTGGTCCAGCCTCACAACGGAGTATTACTCAGCCACAAAAACAAAGGCAGTTCTGACCTGTGCTATAATGCGGATGAACCCTGGGGACGTCAAGTGACAAGCCAGTTACGGCACAAATCCTATGGGGATCCACTTATCGTAGGTCCCTAGAGCCAAATGCATAGGGACAAAAAACCCCACGCAGAGGGAGGAGGGCGTGAATGGGGGTTAGTTTTCTGGGGAGCTGTTCCAGCCCAGGAAGATGAACATGTTCTGGAGGTGGGCAGTGGTGACGGTCACATAGCACCCTGCTTAATACCACTGAGCTGCACACTCAGAAATCATTAAAATAACACGTATGTACACATAGCAGCACTGGGGTCGAAGCCCGGTCCTCATGCGTGCCGAAGCACGTGCTGCACCACGGAGCTGCACCCACCCAACATGCATACCTCACCGAAATAAGAAATGACCTATAAAATGTACAGTTTTTGTACTCAGGAAAATTTTGATGAGACCCTTTAGTAAGCTGGGCGTGGTGTCCACACCTATAAACCCAGCAACTTGGGAGGCTGAGGCAGGAGGATCGGGAGTTCAATATCAGCCTCAGCAACTTAGCAAGACCCTGTCTCAACATAAAAATAAAAAGTTCTGGGCTGTGTGTGGCTCAGTGGTCAAGCACCCTCGGGGGTTCGATCCCTGGCACCCCCCCAAAAAAACAAACAAAAAAACCCACTTTAATAAAGGACTTGGATCATGGCAACAAGACCTGAGGCCATTTCCCAGGCCAGGACAGGCTCATAAGGAAAAGAGGACATGAGTGGTGAACTGGGATGGTCTGGTCACCTGCCACCTGGCTCCCTGGGGTTCATCAAGCTGGGGCTGCAGGGAGGGAGAAGGAGGGGTGCGGGGTCATTCTACCGACACTGAGAGCTTGGACAGGAGCTGGCAGGAGGTGGCCTGGGCCTTCTGATAAAGATGGTGTCCATGCTGCTGCTGCTGCTGCTGTTGCTGACAATCAATGATACACAAGTGTCAACCGGCCTTAGTGCACCAAGAACTCTGTGTGATTCTTCACTGAAGGCTCCCAACGACCCACTTAACGGATGAGGAAACTGAGGCTCTGAGAGGTGAGGTCCTTGCCTGAGACCACAGCACAGATGGAATTTGTACCCAAGTCTGGCTGCGTCTACTTTTGCCATCTGCTAGGTTTGCCTCTGGCGTGGCATTTTGGAGCCTTGGAAGAGTGCGCTGTGGAGGGCGGGAGGGAGTGGGTGGGGAGAGTGAGAAAGGCAAGGGACCACCTGCTGGGCAGGTGTGCGGTGAGCAGTGGAGAGAATTCTCTGGCCCAGCTGGGCCCTTCCTAGGCCCCCTGGCCAGAGCTCCCGTTCCCCGGGGCTCCCTCTGCTTTGGGTACATGTGGAGGCCTCACTAAGCCCAGAGGGTGCCCAGGAAGTTGGCCGTGCTCTGGGGCAGAGGGGGCGGCAGGGCTGGCCCGGGCTCCCTCACGCTCGGGCGCTGTACTTAACCAGCTCCCTTGAGCCCTCAGCACAGCCCTGTAGCCCCCACTACACAGACCCCAAGACAGAGCTCAGAGTGGGAGCCAAGTTTGCTCAGAGAGTGTGGGTCAGAGCAGGGACCCTGACAAAGCCCCGGGGGGCCCCAGCTCCTGGGCTCCAGGATTGGGAGGTGCCCCAGTCCCTCCAAAGACTAAATGGCAGATGGAGGCCTGCAGTTCCTGCTCAGGGGACAGTTTTCCCGAGGTGGAGAAGGGAGTCCATAGTCCCTCCTGGCAGGTCAGGCCAGAGCTGTGGGACTAGAGCCCACTGTCCACATTGGTGGCAGTCTTGTCCCACTAAGCTCTTGGTCTGGGCCCCAGGCCCACCCTGCCTGCTCCTCGTCTGTCATGGGCTTGGCCCCTGGATACTCAGACAGGAAACCTGCCCCCAGACTTCCTTGCTGTGCACGCTCAGGAGCGGAGGGAGCCTCCAGCTGGTCTGCACCTCAGGCCTGCAGTGAGGCAAAGGTGTGGCTTGCAGTCAGTGGCCCTGGATCTGGTTCCTGGACCTACCCTTACAGCTGTGAGGGTGGGCAGTCGCTTGGTCCTGCTGATCCCAGTCTACTCATCTGTAAAATGGGTATATTGACATTGCCCGGGAAGGTCATCAAGGAATCCTTTAGCCATCTGAAATGTAAGCTGTTTATGGCAAGTAGTACATAATGAAGATCAATAGATGGTGTCCTGAAAGATTTAAAAAGCCATTGTCACTCATGAGGGGAGGCACCTTGGATCTTGTTCTTTGCCCTGTGGGGCAAACACTCCTGTGCCCCCAGCAGCTGATTACTGGAGAGAGCCAGAACTAATCCCTAATAAGTGAGTTGCGAATTTTTAAACATCCAGGGCGGGCCTAACTTCTATTTTTTTCTTGTAGTCCTGGGGATTGATCTTGGGGTCTCATGCATGCTAGGCAAGCACTCTATCCCTGAGCTAGAACCCCAGCCGCAGGGGTTTTTGAAAAAGCAAGCGTTCATGTGTAAAGCACAGACTACAGCGGAGCTATTTCGGTGGTGGAGAGGGGTGGCTCGCTGGCACGCCTCCTGCGCTGGGGAGCTCACCGCTTGCTGGGGCACTACTGCCTGGGAGGCGGGGGCCCTGCTTTCTTCTCTGGTCCTCACCCTGCCTCAGAAAGGTGCACAGCAAAGGTGGACTCTGCCCAGTGCAGGTCTGGGCTCCACGGCTGGCCAGCTGCAGTGCCATTGCCCTGGGCCTCCTGTCTCCCTCTTTAAATGGGAAAAATAAGCAGCACCACACTCGGGAGGTCGTGGTGAAGGTGGGAAGTGCCACGTGGTTCACGCACATAGTAGACCCTCAGCAAAGCCCAGTGCCCACCCTCTCTCACCACCTGGGGAAGGGGGTTGGGAGCAGGTGAAGTCTGGGGCTCAGGCCCCAGCGAGTGCATTCCGGCCCCACCTCTGGCACCAGGCAACCTAACTCCAGCAGTCTTCGCGGGCCACAGTCCTCCATGAGGCTGTAGTGGGCACCAGAGAAGCCCAGGTAGTGGGAGCAGGTTCTGCCCTGGAAGGTCCCAGTCCAGCACCTCAGCCACGTGCCTCTGTCCCTCCCTCCCAAGGCCCTGGAAAAGCACCTGCAGAGAGCAAGGTAGGCAGGCCTCATGCAGATCCCAAGCTAAGGCTTGGCCGGGCTGCTTTATTTATAGGAGCCTCACTTTCCCGATCTGTAAAATGGGAATGGCAGGGCATCAGACTCACGGGACTTTTTTAAAAATTGAACCAAGGGGTGCTTAACCACTGAGTCCTCTTTTATATTTTATTTAGAGACAGGGTCTCACTGAGTTGCTTAGGGCCTTGCTAAGTTGCTGAGACTGGCTTTGAAATTGCCCTCCTCCTGCCTCAGCCTTCTGAGACGCTGGGACTACAGGCATGAACCACCGCGCTCGGCATCTCAGGACTTTTTATTTGGAATAAAATAATAAGGAATGTAAAGTTGATGATTTATTAATAGGAAGGAGAGACTTGGGCGGTGGTGGACCCAGCTAGTGCCTCACCAAGTTTCTGGTTGTTTCCTCCTCCCCACATGGTGCCCATTGAGCGTCAGGTCCCAGACTCAGTCACGGTGACTCCCTCTGGAACGGAAGTTCTCTGTGGTTCAACTCACACCCATTTTGGAACCAAGACCCCTTGCTACCATTTTTT
Organism: Sciurus carolinensis; assembly: GCF_902686445.1. Classification (NCBI taxonomy): domain Eukaryota; kingdom Metazoa; phylum Chordata; class Mammalia; order Rodentia; family Sciuridae; genus Sciurus; species Sciurus carolinensis. The sequence continues at coordinate 4,953,611 of NC_062226.1, forward strand.
TTTTTTTTTTTTTTCCTGAGACCCCTGCCTGCCTGTCCCCTGAATACTGGCCACACGGGGAGAGGCAAGGAAATCAAGGCAGGCCTGGCCTGGAGGGTGGAAGCTAGGATTCCCTGAGCATCCCAGGGATCTGCAGGTGCCAGGAGGGTGAGTCCCACGGGGTGGGAGGGTGGCTTGCTCCCCACATGGGTCTCACATGGCAACTGGCACAGGATGGTGCTAACCTGAAGGGGGCTGGTGGTGGCCAAGAGTTTGGAAACCCAGACCAGCTGCACCCCCACTTCAGCAACTCTCCTGGGAAGAGCAGGTCAGGATTCCAGGGGGCTCTGAGTAGCAGGAGTCCCAGACTGGACCTGCTGCACCCCAGACCCTGTGGGGAGAAGCCCGGTGTCTTGCAGGGCCCCTGAACCAAGCCGGGTGGGGGGCTCTGAAGGGCACTCCCAAGTGCTCCTGTGTATGGTCGAGGACTAAGGACCCCTTAGTGGAGGGAGTTGAGCAGTAGCACCCACTCCCCAGGACGTCCCCCAGGCCCCTGCGGTCACTGCCCCACCCAGCAGCTCCGGGCAGTGGTGTACCTTGCCCAGAACGGGCCCGTGGGCTCCCGGCCTCTGCCTTTTCTCGGCCCCCACCTTGAAGGGGCCTGCTCTGTGCATCAGGCCCTGGCCTCCCCACGCCAGAGGCCCGCCCATTTCTGGGCACCCTTCCTACTTCACCTCGTTAGGTCAGTCCAGCTGGTTTCTGAGGGCCCTGCTGGTCCTGGCGGGGCGGGGCGGGGCCAGCTCCTCCCGAAGGGCTGGCGGCCAGTGGCGGGCGGGCACACTCACCCAGAAGCAGGTTCATGAGCACCTCCTGGCCGGCCAGCGTGCTGCTCTTCGCCAGGCAGAGGATGGTACCCCCGATCCAGGGGATGCCGTGGCCGGTGATGCCGATGAGCTTGACCATGGAGCGGGCGCTGCCCCAGGACGCGGCCCGGCCAGCACACACCCCCAGCCGCTTGGACATGCAGATGTCGATGGCCAGCAGGGAGTTGAAGGCGATGCCCTTGAAGGAGGGGTTCAGCTGCATGCAGTCCTCCTCGGGCAGCTGCTGCGACTGGCGCCGCTCGCGGGCCCCATCGCCAGTGGGTGGGGGCTGCACTGATGGCCCCGAGGCCTTTCTGCCCGAGCTGCGGGGCTCTGGGGTTCCCTTGGGGGGCTGGTTCAGGGACAGGAACTCGGCCCTGTTGAGGACATTGCTGCGGTCCCGGGCGCGGGCCCGGCTCTGGGAAGCTGGCATGGTGACCTCGCTCACCCTGAGCAGGCCGGTGCCTGCCCGGCTGGCGCTCCGAGGGCCTTCTCCCCAAAGGCAAGGGCCGTCCCGAGTGCCGCCAGCGCTGCCTGCTTCTCCGCAGCGGCTGTTAAATATAGAGTGGAGGATCGCATGTGGCTGTTTACCTCCGGCGGCCACCAGGCTCCGAGGGGACGTCAGTGCCAGCTGGACAGCCAATGAGTCCACCCATGGCGGGCCAGCTCCAATGGAGCCGCAGGGAGGCTGCAGCTGCTGCCTGGCTGCCTCAGGCCTGGGCTATTTAAATCTGCCAATGGCTCGTCCCTGGGCTCTGGAGGACTCTGGGAAATGTAGTTCTGCTGCTCTGGACTCAGCTGTGGCCTCAGCTTCTGGCCCAGGCAGAGTCCGGTCCTGGTTTAACCCCTGCATTTACCAAGTCCCTTCTAAGCTCTCCAGAACCCTCGGAGCCAGGCCTTTCTGACCCCTTGGCCTGGGCAGTGTGGACCTAGTCCCACGGGCTGCAGGGTGGAACCCAGGCTCCAGGCCTCTCTGGGCACCAGATGATGGAATTGGTGACATCACGGATAGCATCATGTTGGTCCCTGGGGGCCAGGCCAGCTCCTCCCCCATGACAGCATTTCATTAAGCTGGCAGGCGGGGTTTTCCTTCTTTCTCTCGTTATAAATCTGCTGTGAATTTGGTGTAGTGGATCATAATCCAATGGAATGGCAGTCTGAGGGAGGGGTCCTGGGTGGGCCGGAAACGGGTCTGCCTCTTAGAGGTTGCCAATGGTACCTGCTACCAGGAGAGCGACAGCAGCAGGAGAGTTACCGGGATCCTGGCCCTGTGCTTGGAGCTGGGCATGCTGCAGAGTGAAGCCCACTCTGTCTCTGTGCCTGGGAAGCTCACACTGGTGGGGTTTTCACAAATGACTGGAAAATGGTCACAAGTGTGCAAAGGTGCCTCAGGGTCACAGAACCAGGGCTCTGGGTCTGGTCTGGGAGTCGTGGAGGACTTGGCCCAGAAAGGAAGAGCAGGAGGGAAGCCCTGGGCGGGCAGAGCCTTCCCCACAGGAAAGACAGAGGCCAGTGTGGCTGGCATGTGGGTGAGGCTGAGAAGCAGCAATCCCAAGGGGGCTGCACCAAAGCTTCGCCATGTGACCTGGGCCTCCCTGCGGCTACTGAGGTGACCTCTGAGAACAGCCCTGTAAGGCCACCTGGGCCTGTGCTCAAGAGGGAAGCTGTGTGTGGAGGCTGCCTGGAAGAATCAGAAGAGACATCCTGGTCTCATGACTCTGGGAGGCCACCCACGACCTGCCTGCCCAGCACAGATGGAGGCAGAAGGCTCTAGCAGATATGGAACCTGCCTTGAAACCAAGCGCCTTCCCCACAGACTCCCAAAGACAGGAAGCTGTGTGGGGATAGGGTGAGCACTCTGGCCACAGGGGACCTGCCCCCCCGGTTCCAGTCACACAGACGGGGCTCTGCTACGGATCAGCTCTGAGACCTTGAACAAGTCATGTCACACCCCTGTGCCTTGGTTTGTCCACCTGTAACATGGACACAATAGTGCCTGCCTCTTAGGGACTTCGTAGAGTTCAATAAGGTGACACTTGCAGAATGCTGAGCACAGTCTCTACCACAGGGTGAGCCTTCAGCCCCGTGGGTTAGAAATTGATTCCATTTGACACAGAAGCACAGTCCCCTCTCCCTCTGAGAGTCCCTTCAGAAGGACCTGCCCTCATCCCCAGCTGGGGCAAACGAAGCCCGAGCCAGGGAGCCCTCCATGTCGGGTTCCTTGCAAACACCCTGGCTAGGTCCAGCTGGGCTGGACTAGGCCAGGCTGACCTCACTCCTCCTTTTCCTCTTCCCGAGGGTTCCATTCAGATTGGGGGACCCTGGGAGTCCGGGAGTTCCCGGCCTGCATTCCACCCTGCTCTCTGGGGTGTGCTGTCTCACCCTGCGCTCCAGAGAGCTGGCTGAAGATGCACAGGAGAAGGCCAAGCTCCCTGTGTGCTTTATAACTGACCCGACTTAACCAGCATTCCTGAGTGACTGTGATACCCCCGTGTCACAGATGCAGAAGCCGAGCTCAGAGGGATAAAGGTGTCCAGCCAGCTCCACAGCAGTCCTTGGGTCTGGGAAAGGAGGGCCTGGACTCAGATGCTTCAGACCACAGGTGCCAGGATCTGTCCATCAGGGCACTCACCTTACCCTCCCTGGGTGGGGCCCATGACCTGGGCTGGCCTCCAAAGGGGCTAAGAAGCCCAACCCAGACGGGGGCTATTAATAATACCACAGGCTGTGTCAGCATTTCAGTTTGACTGCAGCTGCCAGCAGTTCTGGGGACAGCCATGGGGTCTGATTTAGCTTCAGCCCAGCAGTGGTTAAAACACAGGTTCTAGAGAGGGATGGTCCCAGGTTCAAACCACTTCCACTGAATGACCATAGGCAAGTCCTTCCACTCTGCCCGGTCTATTTCCCCTCAGAGGTCTGGTGAAAGGGTCATGTGAAGGGCTCACTCAGCTCAGAGTGGCTGGGCTGGCTTCCCCTGTGACCCTGAGACTGCTGCTCTCCTCAGAAAGCTGGGGTGACCCTGAGCATGTTTGCAGACAGCAGAGAAGCAGGTGCTGTTCCTCAACCCATAGACTTCTGTGAGTGTCTACCGTGGCCTCACAGTTCACTTCTCAAGAGTTTCTGGAAGCATTCATTCATTCAGTCAACATTTTCATTGATCTCTTCCTGCGGTGCTGCTGGGGAGATAGGACACGCAGCCCTGACATAATTAGCTAGTCTGTCAAACGGTAAAATATTACCAATAGCTCTGCTTTTTCTTACTATCTAAATGTTACTACTTACTGAAATAAATGCAATAAATATAGACAATCTAGGTATCATCCCAGCATCTGGAAACCAATATGTCAACACAAGGGTGGTCCAGAAGAGAGCAGCTGGATTTGCGCTGTTGGGCAGAACAGGACTGTCTGGTCCCCTTCATGCTTCCTGTGCCTGGGCGCTGCAGCCGGGAGCTCAGGTCAGCCCACCAGGCCCCACAGGGTGCTGCCAAGTCACCGTTTCATTTGGCACCTGCCACTTTGCTTTTGTTCGGATTTAATGCACAGGGCCATGTGGATAAGGAGGGCCTCCCTAAAGAGACTTGAATACCACCGACGTGGCTCGGCCTGGAGTGCTGCATGAGGCGGCCCACTGTCATGGCCACGCCCCAGAGGGCAGGAGGTGACCATGTCACTGTGGCCACGTGGCTGAATGGAGCACTATGGACACTGTCACCTTCCCATTTATGGAGATATCGTACATCAACCAAGCATTATTTCAATACTCTGAAAAGAATATATATTAAACGAACTATATCTATGCGTAAGGTGCTTATCTGTGTGTATGCATATTTGCATATTTATATGGACAAATACACAAATATGCATTTAAAGTAGGATCACATTGAATAGTCTTTAAAAGCAGTTTCCGGTTCACTTAACTATACCTGGTCATGTTCCCATGACGACCCTGTTATTTTTCTATGACTGCCTGATAAGTCTGCCATCAACTGGTGGGCCACAATTTATGTACATCAGCCTTCCATCATTGGACACTTAGGTGGCTTCCATTTCGTGACTACTATATTCAAAACCATCCCAGGATGGCCATCCTTATCCACACATCCCTGTTCATTAAAGCAGAATAGAAACAAGTGGTTAAATTGGCAAGTGCCAAATGAAACAGTGACTTGGCAGCACCCCGTGGGGACTGGTGGGGTGACTCAAGCTCTTTGCTGCAGCATCCAGACACAGGGAAGCTCAAAGGGGCCATCGGCAGTCCTGGGTGACAAGGTTAAGTCCAGCTTCCCTCTGCCCATCTCAGAGGAGGAAGAGCACGCACGGAGTGGTGACATCATCCATGAGGCCACACAGCTGGCTGAGGCCAGAGCTGGGACCTGGGCTGCCTGTCCCTCTGACCTGGTCTAAGAGCTGCCTACCTGGTCATGCACCTTCGTGTGCCAGCTCCGTGGGCTGCTGAGGGCTGGGGTGGGAGCGCGTGGCTTGCCAGAGCCCGCAGTTGGTCCCAGGGTTCAGATCCAGCCCTCAGTCCAACACGCTGGCTCTAACCACTTGTATGCACTGCCTCTCCCCTGCGAGCAGGAGTTTCCTGGCAGCCCTGGTACAGGTTGGACATTACAGACTGTGCTATTTGTTGTCTCCAAGGGTCTAAGATGCCTTTCCACCACTATTTGTCAATAACGTGCACTTCACACTTGCTGCAGGAGCCTTGGAGGGCACATCCCTACACCACTTGACGGGACCACCACAGCACCTTCATAGACAGGGGCTTTGTCCCACCATACCAACAGAAATACCAAAGCTCAGAGGCGAGGCTCAGGGGTGAAGGGATTCCATCCAGGCAACTGAGAGCCAGATTTAAACCTCACCCTGCCCCCCAGCCCCTGCTGCTGTTTTTCCCTTTATTTTTTGAAGTCCACGTCACTTTCTAACAACCCACACACTCTGCTTATTTATTCTGTGGCTCGGTGTTCTTGGTCCACATCCTCCTCCCAACATAACAGCACCCAGGGTCAGGAATTGCTGTCTCTTTGCCAGGGGTAACACCAGGGGTGACACCCGGGTGCCCCCCAGGGCCTAGAACACGGTAGGCACTCCATGAACATTGGAAGAATGGCTGATTCCAGAGCCTGGCTCTCATCTACTGCAGAACCGGCAATCAAAGACCGCTGGCCAACAACGGGGCTATCCTTTGGGGTGATGACCCCAGAAGATAAGGGGACAGGAGGGGGAGGGAGGTTGGAGCAGGGAGCCCCAGGAAGGCAGTTTTCGTGGCCACCTCCCCAGCCCTGGCGCCCTGCCGCGGATCGCTTTCTCAGTTCGCATTTCTGAGGCCACTCCTGGGTTATTTTGGTTGGGAAACCTGATCCTTCGCAGGGTTTATTTTAGCACCTTGGAGAACTCCCAGTGCCGCACCCGATCCCAGGCCCGCCGGCCTGCTGTCGCCCGCTCCGTCCTGCCCCGGAGGCCCGCATCGCGTTCCTGGGCTGCGCTCGAGCCGCCTCCAGGTCGCGTCGTCCCCGCTGCGCCCGCACGTGGGCTTCGCACCCGTCGGAGGCCGGGGAGAGCGCGGCGCAGCAGCGCGGCCTCCGAACGCCTGGCCCCGCTTGGCGCGGGTCAGGGAGACGCAGCCATTCCAGTGGGCCACCAGGAGGGAGCAGTTACCCGCCTGGAACAAGGCTGAAATGTCCGGGGGCGCCCAGAAGCCTCCAGACTGTGCGGAAGCAGAGCCCTCGGGCGCAGAGATGAGGACGGCCCCCAGCCGCCCAGCCCCACACGCGCACCCCACACGCCCCAGCAGACACGCACATGCGCACATGCGCACATGCACACGCTACTACATCCCCGCCCAGGACGCAGACGTGCTCACCCACATCCACACCAGCGCACACCCACGCCTCCACGTGGATAGTCTCCACAGACACACAAACACACCAGCATCCACACACAACAGAACCCACACCTCACACACCCCAGTACTCTCTGACACTCATACAGCGCACACAGCGTGCTCACTCACACATTGCACACACCCTCACCAACAAGCAGGTGCACACACTCGCTTGGACACACACGCCGCAGTCTCACACAGTTGTCATGTATGTCCTCACGCATGCAGATGCACAACTTGTCACGCACGCACGCGCACACACACACACACAAACAAGCTCACCACACACTCTACCCTACTCAGGAGCACTGGCCCTGGAAAACGGCCAGCCCTCCCCCAGCTCCACATTGGACACACTGGTCAAAACAACTCACTCAGATGCTTGCTGACTTGTGACAACTGATGCTTGTGACCATTATGAGTGTCACTCTGTACCTCTTTATTATTTATGTGGCTTCATACCCCATTCATCGTTCCTGGAGTGATCCCTGAACATCCCGCTGCCCTGCAGGGACATGCGTGCTGCTGTCTGCCTGGCCCCAGCTGTGGTCTGGTGTCTTCCAAGCACCAGGCGCCCAGAGGTGTCCAGTCAGTAGTGGAGCAGTGAACTAGAAGCCCCAAGTCCCACGGGCCCTGACATAACATGGCTCCGAAGGTGGCTGACCCGGCCACACCTCCAGATTCATGGCCAGTGCAAACAACAGGTACTGTGCACTTGCGGGTGCCTCCTACTATACCCACACCAGGACACCTTTCCTCAGGAGGGCAGGGGGTGTCATCACGGAGCTAGTGCCAGGAGACTTGATGACCTTGCTGAGACTCTGATCCCCATCTACTGGGCAGCCTCTGGGACTCCCCCTCTCTGAAATCCTGTGCCCGCTCCTCTGGCCAGGCCCAGCCTGCTCCCTGCAGAGGATATGACCACAGGAGATGCAAGATGGGCCCTGCACCTGGACCCCCCTGCCTACCCCTCAGTGGCCCCTCTGGCCACCTGTTCAGCCCTCTGGCCCCACCCACCTGTATCCCAGGTGAACATTCCAAGCCTTACCATTGGCTTTCTGGCTGGTTCCAAACAGTTGGGGAGAGTACCCTGTCTCCCAGGGCAACAGAATTCCAGCATTTAACAGTTCCCTCAGGTCTGCACAGCAAGGACTTTTCTCTCCTTCAGAATGTCTTTCTGGCCATATCATGACCCCACCTCTGGAGGCGGTGAGCCCTTGGAGGACCTGCTGGGGCCCTGAATGCAGGTTGGTCTATGAGGGACAAGGAGCCAAGGAGCCTTTGGACTGACTGTCTTTGGTGGCTGCGGAGCATGAGGTCCCTACAGTTCTAGGGAACTGCTGGAGACAGCACCCACGACACAGGAACCATCTGGCCTCTGGGTCTTAGTGCCAGGCTGCCTGGTTCAACCCACCCTCCCTCTGGGCCCAGCTTCAGTGTCCTTGGCTATAGAACGGGATGATGATAGGACCTGGCTTCTGGGGCCATTGTGGAGGGTCTTGAATGGGATGTGTGCAAAGCCCCAACTCCCAGTGCTGCTCGGCAGGGAGATGCTGCAGCCTCCCTCCCTCTGCAGACCTGAGGCCTCTGGGCATGCTCAGGGTAGTGTGTTAAAACCCAGCTGGCTGGGGGCAGAGTTGTTTATACCTCTGACTTCCTGTGTGACTTTGGGTTTCCATAACCTCTCTGGGTCAATGAACTAGGAATAGAGGAACCTCCCAAATTGCCATACTGAGTTGACCTGTCTCTCCAGGTGGAGACTGGGCTGTGCATCCTGACCTCTCCTCTTTCCTCTTCCCTGGGAATGTCTTGGGAGAGGATTCTGGGGAAGAGGAGGGGACAGGGAGGAGTGTAAGTGCCACTGTGGTATCTGCAGGCTCAGACAGATTCCCTTCCTCTGTTCTGAGGCCCTAGTGCTTCACACTTGCATGGCTGGGCCATGAGCCTTCTACATACACTGAGCCCTCCCAGAGTCTGTGCCCAGCACCCACCCTCAGAGAGCTGAGCAGGGTGAGGGGCTGTGTGGAGAGGCAGGAGGACCAAGGGTTTGAGAGTTGAGAGGTGGGGACTTCAGAAGTTGGGGCAAGAAATGCAGGAGCTGAGCCCTTGTCTTCACTCTTGTGGGGGCTGGGGCGCAGCCGCCCAGCTCGGAGCCTGGTGAACCCTAATCCTGCAGGCCAAGACAAGGTCCTGCGTAGGGGTGATGTGAAAGGTAAGCAGGAGAAGAGAGGGGTCTTCCGCTCTGTAAATCCTCACCCTGTAGGTGCTTCCTGTGGTCAGTCCCGTCCTAGTCAGGAGGGGCTGGGCTCCAGACAGCAAGGGCGGGCATGCCCTCTGGAGTGAGTGTGGGCTTTGGAGGAGGCCTCATGTGGGTTGGGATCCAAACTTGAAAGTCACTCTTGGCAATCCCTGGGTTACTCTGTCTGGAGAGCCCACCACCCAGGATCAAGGTAAAGCCTGAAGGAAACAACACCAGCTCTTGTAGTGCCTGACACACGGTGGGTGCTTATTATTACCACATCCAGGACCAGGGAAGTGATATCACTTCCAACTGACCTCTGAGGACCTCATCCCTAGGAAATGACCTCCAGGGCAGCTGTCCTGGAGGAGCAGCTGGGCCAGTGGAATCTGTTCTGCTCCGGGCAGCACTTGGGGTACTGGGGTGGGAGATGAGCTGCATGCCTGAAGGTTAATGTATTCTTCACCCAGAAACAGAATGGCATAGTGATGATCCGATGGACAGAAGGTGTTGAAAGCTGTGGAGAGTCCCAGAGGTGGGGACTGTTTCGCGGGAGCCCCACGTTCAGGGCGAGAGAGGTCACCGTGGGTTAAGAGGCCAGGGAAGATTTCTTCCCAGAAATGGAAATGTGTACCGGGGCCCAAGGGAGCCCGTGTGCTGGCTGGGCTTCTGCCATGTGGTTAGACAGTCCATGAGGGCCACCCCTGTGGCACTGGCTCAGACACTGCCAACCTTGGTCTGAGTCTGCAGTACTAAGAACAAGTCACCGACTAGCTGAGCTGGAGAAGGATGACCCCCTCACTAGACCAGGGTCACAGGCTGATGGCTATGGCCAGGGTGAGAGTGTGACTGAGGGAAAGCCAGTGGCCACTTTAACTGGTGGCTTCCTGCTCTGTGGCTCAGCTGGTGCTGCAGGGAGGTGAATCACTGTTTGTCTGGCCCTCCTTCCAGAGTCCCCAAAGTGACCAGAACCCAAACATGCTCTGGGTCTGACAGGAACCACCTGCCCTGTGCCCTGCTGAGAACATCTTTGGAGCTCAGCGTCACAGGGGTGTAGCAGAGGTGGGTGTGTGGTTTTAAAGTAGCTACCAGGTTTTTTGATGTCACAAATCATTTGACCTATCCCTGAGGGGGAGGGGGAGGGGGCAGGGGAGGGGCTACTGGCTTGAGTGGCTTAGAAAGAATCATTGCTTCCCCAGCACTGTTCAGACACAGTCCTTTTTTGAATTCACTGGGGCCCAGTCTGAGCTGGGACAGTGAGGCCTTGGGCGCCTTCTTAATCCCCCAGCTCTGGACTCCTCTTCTGTGAAATATACATATAATGGGCCTCCCTACCCAAGGTGGCTGGGGGTTGGTGGAATGATGAGTCTTGTACAGTGTTTCTCACACAGCTGGGGCCCGACCCTCCAGGATGCTAGCGCTCCAGCACTGAAAAGAACGGGAAGCAACTTCTGACCCTCAACCCCAGCCTTCCAGCCCTGGAGCCTCACAGAGGCCCGCAGTCTCCACGCAGCCACTTACCCCCGGCGGCCTGGATCCCCAAGGTCATTTAACCCTTCTCCAAATGCTCTAAGCCTGGGCAAGTCTCTAGTCTGTAGAGGTCAAAGGGCACCGGGAGCATCCTCCTGGGCCCAAGACAGACGAGGAACTACACTACCCAGAATTCCTGGGGCTAGCCAAAAAGGAAATGTCGTTCTTGCAAGGAGAGGCTCAGCTCCCCCAGCAGCTGCAGAGAGGGAGAAGGGGGGGAAGACAGGGAGAGAGGGATTGCCAGGGGGAGGGCGCGCTGTGTGCGGGAGCGCGGGTGGAGAGCCGGGCGGGCGGGGAGGAGGAGGCGGCGCCCGCCCGCCCGCCGCCGCCGCCTGCGGACCTGCATCCTCGCGGGGCGGGCGAGCGGGCGGCGGTCCCTGCGTGCGCCGGCTGCGCTCCGGCTGGCGGCTGCGGGCGGACGCGGGGGCCAGGCCGGCGCAGGGGCCGAGTTTCTGCAAAGTTTGACCTGGTTGCCTTTCCGATGCTGCAGCAGAGCGAGGCAGCGCGGGGCGCGCCAGGCGGCTGCGGCGCGGCGGCGGGGCTGAGCGGCGACAGCACGCTCACAATGATCATAAAATAAGGGCGGCGCGCGGGGTGGGGGCGAGAGAGCCCCGAACCTCAGCCCTCCGCCCCCGGCCACCCCGAGCAGCCCTGAGACAGGAGGGCCCAGGGCCCGGGGCGCCGACGCCGGCTCAGACCCCAGTAGAGCGAGCCAAGGGACACTGCCCGGGGGAGGGGGGGCGCCCCGAGAACGTGCGGGCGGCGGGGTCGGGGCGCCCGGAGGGCGGCGACCCGGGCACGCGGAGCGGCCCCAGGGGCAGGTGAGTCGGCGGCACTGTCCTGGTGGGGGCGTGCGCGCCAAAGTTCCCGGGCAGTGGCGAGCGCGCCCGACGCGCGGGGTTCCGGGGCCGCTCGCGGTTGGGGAGAGGGGACCCAGGTGCCCGACGCGGCGGGGCGGGAGCACTGCGCCCTCCTGGGGTCTGGCGACCCTGGCCCGCTAAGGAGCGCACGCCGGATCAGACCCGCCTGGGGGACTAGGACTGCGCCCCCAGGGGACTGGAGGGACCCGGGCGGAGAAGGGGCGCCAGGCGCTGGTGGCGAGGCACCGGAGGCAGTGCTAAGGCCGGCAAGTCCTGGAGGCCCGCTGCACTGGCAGCGGGTCGCCCCTCACTTCACCCCCGGGTCGCGAGGGTGTCAGCGGAGATGTCACGGGCGGCGATTATTCGCTGGTGCGCGCGGTCGTGCGGCCGCCACTGACGGGCGGGCGGGGGGGCCGCCGCCTCCGGGGAGACCGCCCAGAGCCGCTCCGTCAGCTCCGCAGCCGGCGCCCCGCGCACACGCGTCGCCGCCCACGCGCGCCCCCCGCAGCAAAGTTCGGCTCAACTTTGACGACCTGTCCTTTCCACCTCCCCGCAGGTCCTCCGCAGCCGCGGCGAACCAGGCGGCGGCGGCTGGAGCGCAGTCCCGGGGCCCCGCACGGCGGCCGGCGGCGACAGCGACAGCGGCGAGGGGCACGCGGCGCGCCCGCGAACCGGTGCCGACGGAGACCCAGCGAGCGCAGAGCCCGGAGCGCGCCTCCCGGGAGCCGCGGGTGGGCGCCCGGCTCCGGGGCGCCGGGACCTCGGCCGAGTGAACGGAAACCGCTCTTCAATTGACTGGGCCCCGCCGGGCGGGCGCGTGTGCCCGGGGGAGCGCGTGCGGAAGGCAGAAGGGCAGGAAGTCGGTCTTCTGCAGCGAGGGTGGCGCGACCGCGCGGGGACCGAGCCTTCCTTATTTATGTGTCTGCCAGCACTCGCCTGCTTCCTCCGAGGACTTCAGGGAGAATCTTCGAGCTGCTGTCCCCGCGTGTGAGGCCCGGAAAGGCTGGAAGTCAGAACAACATGCCTATCCACTAAACTCCAAACTTTTTCTTTTTTTAATCCAAAGAATATCGGTGATTTTTGTCCACTGCTAGGAGAAGAAGAAGAGAGCCCAGGGCTCTTGAGATGCAGCAAAATCCTTATTTATAAACAGGCCGAGGTAGTGATATGCAAACCCCCTGGACCCAGTGAGTGTTCTATCCTATGGATATCAGTTTTGAGGTTTGAGATTGGATTGCATCCCTTTGCACTGGGTCCCGCCGCCTCCATCCTTTCAATGCCCTGTTTTCTCTGGGACTGCTGGCCTTCCCTGGAGATTACAGTGGTCCTGTGTGCCATGGGCTGTATTCAGAGCATCGGAGGCAAAGCCAGAGTCTTCCGGGAAGGCATCACCGTGATTGATGTGAAAGCCTCTATCGACCCCATCCCCACCAGCATTGATGAGTCCTCCAGCGTGGTGCTCCGCTACCGGACTCCACACTTCCGGGCCTCGGCCCAGGTGGTCATGCCGCCCATCCCCAAGAAAGAGACCTGGATCGTTGGCTGGATTCAGGCGTGCAGCCACATGGAGTTCTACAACCAGTACGGAGAGCAGGGCATGTGAGTACTGCTCAAGACCCAGCTTGCAGGATGCTGGGGGCTCAGCTTGGGCTCAGCCTGGGAAGGAGAGGAGCGGGTTAGAGATGCCCAAGGAGAGGGGCCTCCCCTGCCAGAGGGAAGCTTCAGGCAGGTGCGGAAGTGACTTCCGCACTGTCCTGGGCCAGGTGACTACCCTGGAGGATTTACTTGTTGATCCAGATTGGGACTGTGGCTCTCAGACCTGCCGTGCCATTCCTCCCGGGATTCCTGTCCTTCCCTGTAGGATGCCAAGAAAACAGAGCCACATTCCTCCCTAGGCCTCTTTTAGCAAGCAAGTGTTCCATCTGCCCAAAGAGTGGCAGGGTCGTCAGGGGTCACCAGAGAGGCCCCTGCTCTGCCCCTCATGCTGGACACGCAAGCCCTGCGAGGCCTCCAGATCTTTGCATGGGGCCTTGTGTTTGGGCCTAAACTTGTGCTTTTCGGATACACATCAGGCTCTGGGATGTGCTTGGGGAACGTTCTGTCATTGCACAGGGACCCTGTGTGGAGGGCCCTTGGCCTTAGAAGCCTGGTTGCTTTGCAGTGAGTAGAGCTTCCTGTCTCTCAGGCAGGAGGCTACTTTATGTCGGCATCGGTCTCCGCACCCACTGTCCCTCCAGTGGGGAGTTAACTAGGAATGGCTAAGAGGAACCCCCTGGCCTCTTCCCTACGATGCAGTCTCTGAAATGTTGGTGTGGCCCTAGGTCTTGTTCTAGCGAGTTCCTTGACCCGGAGATAACCATCCTGGGGTGGAAAGGGCAGCAGGAAGTGCTCACGGGGAAGGCGACTTGACTTGGTTACCTTGGAGTGGGGCTGTGGAAAAACTGTTTCTGAGCATAAAGACCCTTGTGGGACCTAGGTGAGTCCCAAGGGCCCCTAACTTGATCTCCACGACTGGCCCTGGACACAGTCCCGTAGTCCTCTCAGTGTCCACCACGTGGACCATTACTTCCCAGCTTTGCAGTGAGGAAGAGGTGACTTTCCCTAGGCTTTAGAGCCTGTCACTGATTGAAGAGTGTGCTGGCCCACCTGTAAATAGGGGGGCTGCAGGCACTTGGGCACATATTGTGTGTCCTGTTCACTTAGCGACTCTAGGTTCTAAGGGAAGCAGGAGGATTGTGGTAAACTTAAAACCGTAACTGATCACCCCAAAGACCGTGGGGTATGCAGGGCCCACGGGGGCACTCGTGGGCTCTGCTCCAGCAACCTGGTCTCTGCACCCGAGTGCTTCCGTTCACAAAAGAGGCTGTTACTGTGGTTTGGACGGGGGCTGGCTTGCATTCCAGGAAGGGAAACGTGACTCTTGGCTATTTGGGGAGGACCTTTCCTAAGAAGCCTTCAGCCCTGGCTTTGCAAGGCATCCGGGACAGTTGTCGACAAAGGTTTCCCTCGGGGGTTCTGGCTAAGCGGAATTTCTTGCCTGGTTTCTGCTCAGCCAGCCTGAGAGTCAGGGAGCTGGGCGACCTCACCACTACCGTGCCAGTCCTTGGTTCCTGGTTAGACAGTCCTGAGCAATTCCAACTCTGTGGTCAAGCAGACCTGGGTGGGCGGCCAGACTCTGGGATGTGACCCTAGGTGAGTTCCTTAGTCACTCTGAGCCTTGGTTTACTTATCTGCAAACTGGGGCTAAACACAGCCCCCTCCCCACGGCTTATTTGGAGAATTACTCAGACAACCTTTGTCAAGCAGTCAGCGTGTGGCCAAGCCGAGTGAACGTGCAATGCAAGTGGCTGTCCCTTGGCATTTCTGTGATTGTGATTCTACCAGACTGGAGTGAGTGACAGTATTTGTAATGCTGATCTTGGCTGGAACTGGAGTTAGGACAGATGTCAGCTACTCCCTGTGGTGAATTCTCTCTCTAGCCCAGGTCTTCCTCTTTTACACAGGGACCACACCCTAACTTTAAATTTTAAAAATAGCTCAGGTTGGGATGGTTTAAGTGGCCAAAGGCCATTTCCTCTCTCTCCATTTGCCCAAGATGGTTTTGTTGCTGTAAGGCTGTCTCCTTGCATTCTTGCCTCAGGTCCCAAAGCCCAGGTTGGGTAGGACCAGCCCTGGGCAAGGGCAGGGTGTGTGGCTCCCTGGGAGGGACAGCACCGGAGCTCAGGCAGAAAGACCACCACCCCGCGGTGGTGGCCAGGAGCCACCTCTCTGTCCTCAGCACATGTGGAAAAGGAGAGAGCTCCCCAGAGGCTGCTGGGAGGATTCAAGGAGAAGAGCGGGCAGGTGACAGGGTAGGCGGCTGCCCAGCTCTTCATCACCAGTCAAAAGAATGGAAGCAGAGTCGGCACTACCAGGCCCCAGTTCCTGAGCCACGCGCTCTGTGCTCACCCTGCGCCCTGCAGTGTTGAGGGGCTCATTTGGAAGCTTCCTGAATGTAAATAGAAGCATTTACCTGGGATTTAGAAGAACCTTCCCATTTTCCCCACCCGAGACTTCCTGCGATAACTACTGTTTTTGAGTCTTAAAGTCCCAGGTGCAGCGAGGGAGCGAGTGGAGCTTGAAGTCGGTGAGGTAGACCAGAAGCCACTACTGGCCCAGCCTTTTCCCTGCTCCTTGCCTGGGCCAGGGTGGGCTGCGGCTTCACGCTGCAGGGGGACCTGGGCAGGGGGAGAAACTAAGCAGCATCCCCTGTTGCTGCCCGCTCCATGCCAGTAGCACCCCTGCCCTTTCGTGACAAGCACAAAGGTCCCCAAATGTGGCCCAGTGTCTCCTGGGAGGGGTGCCAAGTCACCCTAATTGAGAACCTCTGGACTAAACCCAGACACTTGGAATCACTAAAGTGAAACCCAGGCCCTGGGCTTCGGTGGCCTGGGCAAGGGACTGCCTGCCAGGTGGCCAAGCCTAGATCAGGGCTTCTGTTCTCCACAAATGGGTTTGTACTCAAAATATTAATTCCAATACTTAGCCGAAATCCATAATGCTCCCAATGTTATCCCTGCTGGAAATTAATCTCTAAGCCAGAAGGTGAACTTTTTAGAATGAGATTCTGGGTTCAAAGTATTTGAAATGGAATAATAAATACCAAAGCCGCCACCTCAGCAACGTCCCGACTTCCACGGAGAGCTGGGAAATGGAGCTTCTCTGTGCCAGCTCCAGAGATTCTATATGGTTTTGGGTCCAACCCACATTGCTTTAAAAGCCAGCCCCCCTCCAGACTGTTGGAGACACCTGCCTCCACAGCCGTCCTCCGCAATTCCTCAACTGCCACCTGTCAGCTGGCGTAGAGCCTTCCAGTGACAAGTCACAGTTTCTCTCCTGTGTGGGAGACACTTGCCTTGTCCCTAGCTCGCCCTTCTCTGGAGCCCCCAGGAAGTCTGGCCTGCATCCAAGGCCAAGGCTAGGAGCCATATGGCTCAGGATTCTGCTATTGGGCAGCCTTGGGGGTAAGGGGAAGAGAGCGGTTCAGAGGGTCCCTTTGGGTTGACAGTGCCCAGCACCCATGTCCAGCAGGGGGTGGGTCTGGCCCCAGGCCCCTAGGTTAGTCTCAACTGTTCAGAGCCTCACAGTTCCCATCTGTGGAATGGGAACATTAGCACCTCCCTCGCAGGAGGACTCAGTGAGAAGATGTCCAGCAGAGTTTTAGTTTGGCACCAGGTGCATGAGCTCCTCATTCACAGTGGCTAGCGGGTCTGTAATTATGAATCATAATTACTAGTAATGGATTATTATTCTGCACCACCTGGCAGAGAGCAGGCATAAAGATTGCCATGCCGAGTCTGCTGCCCATTCCTTCTCCTGGGTTTTCCATACTCCTCCGGAGAGGAGAGCTGGGGCCTTGAGTCCTTGGGTCTTTCTGGCCCATGCATGCGCTGGTCCCTGCTCAAGGGGTTAGGAGAGGCTGGTGGGAAAGGGCGGCCGGGAGAAGGGATGCTGAGCTGGGGTGGGCTCAGCGGCCCGAGGCTCCCTTCGGAGGGTGCTCCCCAGGACCTCGGGAGGTCCTTGTTTTAGGATGAGGATGCAGCCTCTGAGGCCTGCAGCCGCCTGCGGGAGGAGGCTTCGGTGCCAGCAGATCTAGGAACGGGCCCTGGAGGAATGTCCCTGCCCACCACGTGGCCTCTTCCTGAAGTTGGAGCCTGTGCTTTGGGCTCTGCACAGAACAATTGAGGACGAGGCTTCCTCTCTGTGACCGGAAGGTGGCCTCCCCCATCTGCTGGGCCCTGGCGGAGGCAAGGGCAGAGCGGGTGGGAGAGGGAAGTCCTTGTGTCGGGCTTTGGGGTGGGAGGAAGTGGTGGGGGATGGCCTGGCCCAGAGAGAACTCCCCCTGGACCAGCCCTGGCCGAGCAATGGCTCCGGCTCTCGTCCACCTTCTGGGCGCTGGAAACAAAAGCTAGATGCTCCGGGAGACGTGCGGGACAGCCAGGGTCATCAGGGAGATGACAAAGTACTGAGGTCCTTTGTTGCCGGTCGGATCTGGGCGAAAATGAACGAGCTCAGCGCGCCTTGGTCTGTGGGAGTACCAGCTAGGCGGTTCTGCCGGGAGGGTTGGCTGTTCAGATCTGCACGCCCGTCAGCTGAGCTGTCCTGCTGCGGCTGGAGTCTGGCTGGCAGACCCCTTGTGCCCCAGCTGGGCCTGGCTCGGGGAGGCATGCAGAAAGTCACCTCGCCAGCAGATGAGTTAATAAGCGCGTGCACGTGGGGCCGGGACAGAAAGATCACGTGCAAGGACGTAAACTGCAGCCTAACAACCCCAGGGTCCTTCCGCAGGGAGATTAGGGTCTGTCTGCAGAGTGGAGTGTGAGCGGGCTGCCAGGTGGACTTGTAGGTGCTCTTGCGGGGAACACGATTTTACATCGCTGCTTGTAAAGGGGACTTGTAGGGGCTGGGCTGGGGCTCGGCGGTAGAGTGCTTGCCTAGCATGTGCGAAACCCTGGGTTCAATTCTCAGCACCACATTTAAATAAATAAATAAATGTCCATTGACAACTAAAAAAATATGTAAAAAAGTAAATAAAATAAAAGAGACTTGTAAAACAAGATGAGGGTAGGAACCCGTTTTCGTTATAAAGAAAACACTAGACATGAGAACATTCAGAGAAAGGTCTCCGGACGGACTGTGGTGAGTGACCTCAGTGGGAGAAAGGGGCAAGGAAGAGGTGGCTTTTGGTTTTCACTTTACGCATCCTCTTCTTTACGGCTTGCTTTTTTTTTTTTTTTTTTTTTACATGAAGAGTACCTATTTTATAACTAAAAGCTAAAATTAAACAGGCACTGCGGGTCTTCCTCCCCCGGTTGGGTTCAGGCTGTGGCCTGGGTTAGGAGGGGTGGGGTGGGCAGGAAGAGGGCGGCTGCCCCGGAAGCAGAGGGGTTTGTTGTTGGGGAGCCCCAGCAGCAGGGCTGAGGGAGGAGAAGCCTCTAGTGCCCTCCCCTGGCCGTGAGCAGGTTCTCGGGGCCCAGGAGGACAGAGCCCCGGGGCCATGGCAGGTGGGGCACCAGGATCGCAGTCCAGTGTGCATAGGGCTCTTGGGCCTCAGTGTCTGTAAAGTTGTGAGACTTTTCCAGAATGGGTACTTCTTACAAATCATAAGTTGGGGGCCAGGTGAGATAGTCCCTGAATTCCCATCTGGCCCACGTGAGTGCTTGGAGCCGAGCCGGGCGGGAGATGCCTGTGCCTTGGGCGGACCCCGCACCCTGTGCCCTGCCCAGTGTTCCTTAGGGTGCCACACCATGCTGCTGCGGGAGGCGAAAGGATGCTTGGGTGAAATCAGGGCTGAAACTAAATTTTGTTCTAAAGCAACACATTTACTGTATTTACCTGTGTCTCTGGCATGTCCAGCCTGTCATTTCAAAGGTTTCTTAGGGGAGCCGGAATGTAGATGCACTTCTTAAAGAGTGGTTAATTTGAAGGGAAAAATTTAAGTGAATAAGATACGGGAGACGCCTAGACCAAGATAAAGACAGACCCAGCAGTTGGTGAACTTGGGCCCACACCGAGGGGACTCTCATCTCCCGGCTCTGGAGTCCAGGACTGGGGACCCTGAACAGAGGGAAGAGGCAGGGCGCCTGGGGCCTGGAGGGCAGCCCCGGCTGGGGGAAGCCCAGGCTCCACCACCCGCTTCCTGTGGCTGCACAGTGTGAGAAGAGCCAGGGATCCTCACTTGTCTGCTCTTCAGAAGTCCGGAAAGGGGTGCACCTGTCAGCCTGGTTGAGGTCACAGAAGTGGCCAAGTCACCTCTGTCCTCAGAGCCTTGGAGGGCCTGGGCTGGCTCCTGGCTGGTGGCTTTGCCTGAGATCCTGAGCAGGGTCACGCCGTAGGAGACCCTCTGCCGCTGCCGGTTGAGGCTCCCTCAGGAGCAGCCTCCCCATCTCCAGCCTCTTGCGAGGGCCTTCCTACCTCATTCAGAGTTACACTCAGGCAGGTGTGCTGCTCAGAGTCTGTGTGTTTGAAGGTGTGTGAGTGTGTGTGTGTGTGTTTCCACTAGAGGTGGGGTGGGCAAGCGTAGGCTCACACCGTGAGCTCCAGCCTGGATCCTTCCCAGGAGTGTGACCTTGAACTAAACCTCTAACTTCCTTAAGGCTCTGTCCCCAGGGTGCATGTGACACCTGGCACACCTGTGTGGATGATACCTGCTGTCACCAGCATTACTGTGGTGGCAGCCTGTCCTGCTACTGGAGACCCACCTGCAGCTCCTGAGGCGAGCAGAGGCCTGGGCCACTCTGGGTGCCCAGCGCACGTCACAGAGAACCCCTGTGGGGCTCAGGACTCCAGGGAGACGGTCACTCGCAGTCTTTGGCAGGCCACAGCCTTTGTCCTCCCTGATTCTGGGCCGGGCACTGGGATACTTCCTGGCCGTGTAGCAATGGGCAGACCTGGTCCCTGCCCTCTCTGCCCTTGTGGTCCATCTGGGGAAGAGATTGCCCACAAACGATGGCATAATTGTTTAATCACCCCTGTGTACATGCCAGGAAGCAGCAGGACGAGGATCCAATGGCATTGAGCGCTGACCGAGGCCACCTGGCCCATGTGGAGGGTCGGAGCAGTGTCCCTGGGATGGTGGCCCCAAAGCTGAGCAGCGAGTGCCTTCTAACTAGGACAGGAGGCGGAGGAGGCACTCGCTGCTCCTGGTGGCCGGCCTGGGGACCAGAGGGGCAGGGCCCTGGAGGAACTGAGACAGGTGCTGCTGCTCGGGAGCGGGAGGGCTCGGAGCGGGAGGGCCCGTGCGCCGGGCTCTGGCTTCAACCACATCCGGGTTTAGGGCCCCGGGAGTGGTGTCAAGCTTAGCAGGGCCAGAGCAGTGTGATGGGATTTGTGTTTTTAAAAGCTCGCAGGGACTTTGGGGGCTCGGAGACCAGGAAGGGGCGGGGGGCCCTGAAGGCAAAGGAGAAGGGGCCCCCTGGGGCCGGGGGCCTGGGTTCCCAGGTGCAGCCCCTCCAGTGGAACTCCAAGGGCGGTATAATCTGAAAATATCCATGAGTGTCCGTCAGGAGCGGCTCTGC
Organism: Sciurus carolinensis; assembly: GCF_902686445.1. Taxonomy (NCBI): domain Eukaryota; kingdom Metazoa; phylum Chordata; class Mammalia; order Rodentia; family Sciuridae; genus Sciurus; species Sciurus carolinensis. Next base: position 4,974,024 of record NC_062226.1, read on the forward strand.
CCGCCAGGGCCATCAGGGCTCTTGGTACTCAAGGCGCACCCACGGCTGACGCCACCTCAGCAGCCTCCAGAAGTTTCCGCCGATGGCCACCGACTGCAGCAGGCAGCTCAAAGCAGTGCTGTGTTAGGCATGGGCTGCTGACGGAGGGGGTCTGCCGTGCAGTCACGGAGCCAGTGGCTGGGCCCTGTCCCCGGTGCTGCTCCCTGGACCAAGCCCCGTCCCCAACCCTCCGGCCCTGCTGTGAAGCCACGGCAGCCCTGGGGCTGAGTAACGTGCTGCATGAGACACTGCTTGTCACCTGTCTGTGACTGAGCCAGGCCTTGGGCTCAGGCGGCTGGGGCCTGAGAGAGAGCAGCCGTCGGTGCTTCAGAAGCCACCAGGGGCTAAGGCCAGAGCCAAGGGCCTTCTGCCAGCGCGCCCCCGTCCTTTAGACCTGAGTGGGCTCGGCAGTGGAGCACTTGCTGGCATGCCAAAGGTCCTGGGTTCCATCCGTAGCCTGGCAAATCCAGAAACTAAACTGAAGACCCAAGCTAAAACCCCTGTCCCAGGCGTTTGTGAAAAGGCAGCAGCAGGCACCTTCTGAGGCAGGGGCTGGCCCTGGCCCTCCCTTCCCGCCTGCGATCATGGAGGTGGGAGTAAGTGGCTCACGCCTGTGGTCACCAGCCCACTGTCGGGGACCCAGACCTGAGGGGCTGCTGAGCTGGCCTGAGCTGCCCCAGGTCCATCAGGGTTGGCCAAGCACAGGGCTGGGCAGGAGTTGACTGGCCAGGTAGGCCTCACCCTAGTTGGGAGCTTGTCAGTGAAACCAGCAAAAACATTAGCCAAATCAGGTCCCCTGTGGTGGCCTCAGCTGTGCTGCCCACTGGCACTAAAGTAAATGGATCCGAGGGGCCGGGCACGCTCCCGTTGCAGGGTGGCCATCATCAACATCGTCTCTGGGACCCCTCACCTTCGCCGGCTGAAGCAGTGTCCGTGGAAGACCTGCTGCCTGCTGCCCCAGGCCCCGAAGCCGCGCCTGCTTTCCCTGGCTGCGCGCTGGAGCGCTCTGGGCCCCTCCTCACCGAGTCCACAGCCTTCGTCTGTCTGGTGGGCGAGTCCGCTGCCCAGTGTCCAGCCGAGGCAGTGGAGGAACCCCCTCCCCTCCGAGGCCCAGTGATGTCCCTGGCACGCACAGGCCTAGCTCTCTTCGCTCACCTGTGGGCCCTGGGGTGGCTCTTGTGAGTCGTGAAAGCTGCGCACTTTGAAGGAGCCCGCTCCTGGAGCCACCTGGCTTGGGCGCAGAGGGAGCAGGGTGGCACTGTGTCCTGAGCCGGAGCATTGCCAGGCCCAGGTGGGAACAGGATGGTTCCTTCAGACCCCGCCCAGGCCCCACTACTTAGCCACATTTCCTGGGAAAAAGTTGCCTCTTTGCTCCCCTGCATGACTTTTGGGACCTTGCCCGAGGTCACATGCCACAAAGGGGACTGAGATAGCCTGGGGGGTTCCAGACTACCCTCGGGGCCCCTGCAGAGAAAAGCAAGTCAGGCTGACCACGTGCTGGCCATGGGCATCTGCCCAGACAGGTCCCCCAGCGCCCCAGCCTGTCACCAGGGTGGAGCTTCCCCGCTCAACCCCGGGGGCACGGAGAAGGGAGCTGGCTCAGGCCGGGATCGTCGGCAGCCTTTGGGAGGGACCCCGTCGGGTTTTCTCTGGTTCTATTGCTCAAGAAAAGGGGGCCAGCCATCTCAGCTGCCCCTTCTGGGCAAGCTGGTGAGGGAGGAAGGGGCCCTGCAGCACTGAGGACCTCCCTGGTTCTGGCTCCAGCGAGCGTGAGCTCCACGGAGTCCGCTTCCCCCGTGGGGAGGGCTGGAGCTTTAGGGACTCCAGGGGCTGACCGGCAAGGAAAGGCGGGAGTCACCCTCTCTCTTAGGGGAGGACATTGAAGCCCAGAGAAGGACTCAGTGGCCACAGGTTGGACACTGGCCAGTGGGAGGGGTCAGAAATCACTTCTGGATTGGCTGCTTCCCGACTCTAGACCCTCCTCCTGTCGGCCCTGCAGCTGGAGGACACTCCTGCGGTGGGCACGGTGCCCCTGGGAGGGGCTGCTCAGGGTGTTCCGCCCTGACACACTGAGTCCCCGGGAGTTCCCCAGCCTCCCGGAGACCACAGCCTGCACCCTGACTGAGGTCACAGGGCTGTGCTGTACGTGACTCTGGGTCTGCGGAGACCCAGCTCGGCAGCCGCTGCACCCACCTGGGGCATGTCGTTGTCGTCACTGCCAGCAGCAGGGGCCTGGGTACCGAGGGCGGCGGGTGCCTCTCTAATCCCAGCTGGGATCCAGGCCTGGTCTACAGTGGTTTGGGAACTGAAGAGGGAGAGTTGGTCCCTGGGGAGTCTGATTCAGACGGTGCGGGAGCACAGGGTGTGGCCGTCAAGGTGGGCATGCTGGGGGTCACCTGCCTGGCATCGATGCCTGTTTCCTGCCTGACCCCCACCCGGGCGGCAAGCCCCAGGGACAGAGGGGGGACTGCTATGCTGTGTCCCTCCTATCCTCAGGGCCCACAGCAGTCCCTGGTCCACTATGAGGACAAAGACAAACCTTGTTGAGTGACAAGTGAGTGACCTGGCCTTCCTTGTCCTCAGGTCCAGCTGGGAGCTCCCGGACCTTCAGGAGGGCAAGATTGAGGCCATCAGCGACTCGGACGGGGTGAACTACCCCTGGTACGGCAACACCACGGAGACCTGCACCATCGTCGGCCCCACCAAGAGAGACTCCAAGTTCATCATCAGCATGAATGACAACTTCTACCCCAGCGTCACGTGGGCCGTGCCGGTCAGCGAGAGCAACGTGGCCAAGCTGACCAACATCTACCGGGACCAGAGCTTCACCACGTGGCTTGTGGCCACCAACACCTCCACCAACGACATGATCATCCTGCAGACGCTGCACTGGCGCATGCAGCTGAGCATCGAGGTGAACCCCAACCGGCCCCTGGGCCAGCGCGCCCGGCTGCGGGAGCCCATCGCCCAGGACCAGCCCAAAATCCTGAGCAAGAACGAGCCCATCCCGCCCAGCGCCCTGGTCAAGCCCAACGCCAACGACGCTCAGGTCCTCATGTGGCGGCCCAAGTACGGGCAGCCGCTGGTGGTGATTCCACCCAAGCACCGGTAACAGCCCGGGCGCCCCGCTAGGTTAGACTCAGACAGTAATTCTGCTCAGAACAGAACCCAAATGCACTCTTGGTCATTCAGCAAATACAACCACTCTACCTTCTGCAGCGGGCGGATCTCACTGTGCTAACGCCCCGCCGCCTCGGCTCTTGCCACCTGCTTCCTGCGGGGCAGGGGAGACCCAGCGGGACGGACAGACCCCCAGGGTACCCTTCAGGGTCCCCTCTGTCTCCTTTCCTCTCCTTTCCTCTCGATCTGTCCTTCACTTGCAGCCAATCCCTGAAACACTGCTTTTTTTTTTTTTTTTTTTTTTTTCTTAACTCCTCTTTAATGGGGTTCAGGGGCAGGAGGAGGAGGTGCTGAGTATGGGGGAAGCCCAGGCCCTGGTGTACTGGGGGCGGCTCCCCTCCTGCCCTGGTCCTCTGCCACGCGGCCTTATGTAGACTTGCTTTGCCAAACTTTTGCCTTAAGCCGAATTTCAAGGAAGGAAAAACAAAAAAAGAAAACAAACGACACAGGATCTCTCTCCTACTGGACTGTACCTCTTCTGCCGGAGGCAGAGGGTGGGCATCGGGTCCAGGGAGAGAGCCACCTGAGCCCCTCTTCCCAGTTGTCCCGGAAGGGGGACGAGCATGGAAATTGAAGCCTGAAACCAGTTGCTTGTTCTTCTGTTTGGGCAGAAGCAGATCCACAGGTTCTGCCCGAGAGCTCTCCTCAGCCCCGGGTAGACACCCACCCCGGGTTTGCCAGGAGGGGCTGGGAGCTGGGGCACATCTGCAGGGCCCCTCTCTCTCCTCGCAGCCTTAACTCGCTTGGGGTGGGGGGCTGTGAGCAGTGGGCTGGCCCAGGGAATGTTCACCCTCCCCGTCCCAACCCGTCCCCGGGTCTGCCACGTCCCCTCGCCCCTCCCGCTGTGGCTTTCCCTGTTCCCTCCACACGGGTCCCAGCGCCATCAGGACAGGCCGGGTTTGAGTCTCAAGGGTAAGAGAGGCATGCCTGTCCCTCTTTCACTGCACCTCAAGACTTGAATTTGGTGGAGCCAGCACCCTTGGCTGGCTGTCCTCGGCTACTGCAAAGGAGCCAGCGCAGGGCTTCTGGATCATTCTCAGGGGATGCCACTCCCAGGCTCTCTGGGGGAGGGCTGCAGACAGGCTCCAAGCCCCAGGGGTGACGGGAGGCTGTGGAGGACTCCGGAGCCATGGGCGCTCAGGGGTCAGTGGAGCGCCTGCTCCTGTCCTCAGAGAAGGAAACCAGAGCAGGGCCAGAGGGTCGTCAAGCCAGTGCGGGGCCAGTGGGCACAGTGGCGGCCGGCCTTGGGGTCTGCTCTCTGGGACCCCAGGACTTGGTCTCGGGGGGCCGGCTGCTCCCGGGCACGCTCGGGCCCTTGCGCGAGCCGGGTTCCTCCAAGCTGGCCAAACCCCATGTGCGTCTCTGGCCCTGCAGTCACACCCACAGTAACCAAGCACAGGAAGCCGTCGGACTAGGAAGACAACCCACTTCTGCTGCAGATGAGCCACGGGTAGGAGTCTCAGTGATGATGTGAGGGACACAGGCACAACGTGCGACCTGTCCCTCAAGGGGTGCCCAGCTTGCGCCAGGAGGCTGTGCCCACCCTGGACACACTGGGCCAGAGCCACTGCTGGCGTGGTGCTTAGGGAGCCCCTGGCCAGGGTGGGGCCCTCCCCTGGAGCCGCAGGTTCCCTTTGTGTGTACGGAGGCCCGGCCACCAGAAAGGCTGTGGCCTTGAGTCGGGGAGCAATGGGGTCCCAGCTCTCCTGCTGGGCCTCCTGGGTGGAGGCCCTTCTCTAACTCAGGTCTTTCTTGCACTAAAGCGGAGACGGGCCCGGGCAAGGCATCAGGAGGCGGGGTTCTCAGCCTGGACTGGTCATCACTAAGGGCCCCTCTTGGAGTGGGGCTGTGCGGGGGGCCTCAGCTGCTCGGGAGCACCGTGGCTCCTGAGCCTGCATATCCTGGGCGTGAACAGGCACTTGAGGCAGGGGCCAGCCCCCTCCCCTGCATGCCCTGCCCTGCCCACCAGGCCCCTGGCCGTCATCCCCAGCCCCTTCCTCTCCACCCTCTTGCCTGACTAAAGGGGGGCTGGCGAGACCCCAAGAGGAAGCAGGTCCGGCTGAGGACGCTCAGTGAGGCTTGCACCCAGGCCCCCTCTGACGTCCCCCGCCCCGGCGCTCACTCCTTCCAGCAATAAGAGCCGTCTCTGGTCGTGGAGTGTACTGTGAAAATGAGCCTGGGCCCTCGCCAGGAGGCGCAGGACTGGAGACGATGTACAACGAGCCTTTTTAAAGTTTAAGATTTAAAAACAAAGATAAAGAGAAATAAAATTCATTTTAAAGTAGGCCTGGCTAGGATCTGGGTGCTTCTGGAGTTGTGGTTCATTTCGGGGTTGAGAGCTTGGTGTGGTGGCCACAGGCTACTGGTCGGAGGCAGTGGGAGGCTGGGATGCTGGTGCTAAGGCCCTGCAGTGGGGAGGCCAGCCAGTCCCTGGGCACATCCGTTCCTGTCCACAGCCTCATCTGCATTGGAGCCAGCTCAGGATCTCTGTCCTGTACCCCAGGTAGAGGAGGTGACCCGTGCCCTGTGGGGGGGGCGGCAGGCTTGGAGGTCAAGCTAGGACTTGAGGGCAGCGCAGCTTTTTGACAAATACCAGAACCCGTTGTCCAGGTCATCAGTGCTCAGACTGGGCCCTCGTTCAGGGCCCCCTGCTGGTCTGCAGACCTGTCAGGTCGGGGCGGTGGTGTACCGAGGGGGACGCCTCTCCTGTCCCGTGGGAACGGGGTGCTGCTGGGTCTGGGCTTACTCCGTGTGGACCACGCGTTCAAGGCCACCTGTGTGCAGCTTTGGCAAGACACAGACCTTATACAGGAAGGGGGTTCTCAGAGTGGCCACCTCCTGGCTGACGCGGCGGAACATGCTACTCTGGTCGGGTCTGGTTCCAGGAGGGACTCGCTGAGTCCTAGCCCAGTCCGGTGGGGGACCCCCATTTCACAGATGAGATGCAAAGCAGAGTCGAGGAGCCACTTCAGGCCACGAGTCTAGGAAGAGACAGAGCCGGGATTCGAACCCTGGCCCAGAACCAGCCTCTTGCTACTGCGTGCTGGCCCTGAGTGGTGACTCACACCAAGTCCTGTAATTACAGGTTACTATTATTAAGAAGGCCCCAAGCCGCAGCTCCCTCCATCCTGGGTCCTTGGGGCAGGAATGCCTTTCTCCCCACCCACTTCTTCCCGGAAGTCTGCGTCTCTGGTCAGGTCTCTGTGGCCCTTTGAGGAGGGGCTGTCTAGGCTCATTGAGGGGGCTGTGGCCTTCCTGCAGCACCGGAGGGATCAGGGACCCCATGCACCCACTGTGGGCGCTGGGACGTGGTCTCTTCTCCGGGATCTGCACGGTGCTCTGCATCCTGCCTCTGCGTCTGAGGAACCGAAGCAGGAAATTGCGTCATGGCTTCACGGCAGCCCTCCGCTCAGGCGGCTTCTGGCTGCGGCCGCCACTTCATGGTTTGGCTTTAGGTTGTGGAGCTGGCCTCTGAGTGCTGCCCACCAGGCCGTGTGTGTGAGTGCGTGTGTGTGAGTGTGTGTGTGAGCGTGTGTGTGAGTGTGTGTGTGAGCGTGTGTGAGCGTGTGTGTGAGTGTGAGTGTGTGTGTGAGCGTGCGTGTGAGCGTGCGTGTGAGCGTGCGTGTGCGTGTGTGTGAGCGTGAGAGAGCAGAGGGAGCGGGGCCGGATCATGCCGGGATGGAGCTGGAGGTGCCTCAGGCGGGCGTGTGGCGCGGCGGCCACCTCGGGGCGTGGCGTGTGCTGGGAGGCTGGCGAGGAGAGTGGATTCCGAGTGGCGTTCCCGCTCTCAAGCTGAGAGCCCGTTAGATTTAGAAGCAGCACAGACAGCAGCCCTGGCCCAGCTGTCCACGGGTCCCCCACCCTCAGGTCCCAACCTGGGGGAGCCAGCTGTCTGGACTGGCCAGGCCACCTGCCTGAGGCGTCCGTGGGGAGCAGGAGCCCCGTGGCCCCACACCCCACGGGAGCCTCTCAGAGGGGACGAAGCCTCTCTAGACTGTCTCGGGCCAGAGGAAACCCCCGGGACCCAGAGGGGACTGCTGTGGGGTCGGGGTGGCTCTGGGCCCCTCCACAGCCCGCGGGTCCCGCCTCCGCCTTTGTTTCCCTCTGGGTCACCCTCACTCCACGGGAGCTGCTTCCCAGCTGGGTGGAGCCTGGACATGGACTGAAGCAAGCATGGCAGCTAGCGAACAGGCCACCGGCACTCGCTGCCCGAAAGTCGTCAGCAAGGTCACTCACACAACCACACGCCACGGAGACCCACGTCCCCCTGTGGGCGCCTGGTTACTGCCAGCGCCCCACCCTGCCACCATCTGTCCTCTTCCCTTTTCTCCAGTGAGGAAACTGACCCTCAGAAAGGACTTAGGGGCCTGCTAAAGGTCACTCAGCTTGCAAGTTGCCGAGCTGGGCAGCTCGCATGCCTGGCCTTCTGCTGGCTCTTTGCACTTCTGCACATAGGTCTTTGATGACCCAGTTCTGCAGACCGAGTGGGACCGTTTGCTCAGTGTGGTGCAGACCCCACCCACCCCAAGTGTGGCGGCCAAGTACGGGGCCTCAGCAGCCCTGTTGGCAATGGAATTTTTTTTTCATACTGGGGATTGAACCCAGGGGTGCTCTACCACTGAGCTACACCCCCAACCCTTTTTTTTTTTTTTTTTTAATTTTATTTTGAGGCAGAGTATCACCAAGCTTCCCAGGCTAGCCTCAAACTTGTGATCCTCCTGCCTCAGCCTCCTAAGAGTAGCTGGGATTTCAGGCGTGCACCTCTGTGGCCAGCAGCAATAGAAAGTTTCAGATGCAAGAAAAGGCATCTGAGCCAATGGACTCTGTCTTCATGCCCGTGTCCAGAAAGACAAGCCTGAAGAGTGACTTCAGACCCGGCAAAGGCCGTTAGCTTCCTGTCCAGGCAGAGCCCTGCCCACTTGTCCCCACGGACAACATGGCTGGGAGTGCAGGGACGGGACTCCCTCCCCCACTGGCCGAGCCCCGGTTCATATTTTATCACAGACACTTGTAGTCAGACAGCTGAAAGGTGGCGCGGCTGGGTGTTTACAGCGAGCTAGACGCAGTTAGAAGCCCTGGGCTATTCTTGGCCGGCAAGTCGCCTGACCTCACATGCCTGAGCTTCCTGGTCCTCAGGCTGGAGACACACACCCCTCGCCCGCCCGTCCCTGGCCAGGCCAGGCAAGTCTGCTTAAGTGTCAGACATGCACAGGGGACCCCACCCCAGCCCACCCAGAGAAGTCGACCTGGAAACCCAGGCTTAACTGAGGGACCAGAGACGCTGCTCTTGCAATGTCACTGAACTCGTCTACAATAGCCAGGAGACCAGGGCCAGGCTTGGTTATTCAGGATTCTTGGCATCCCAACAAAAAGGTACTGCGAGCCCGTCCGATGGGACGACGACTGTCTTAAAGACTTTTTATTCACAGCTTTGTTGGGATACAGTGCACACACCACCCAACTTATTGTAGAGTACTGACCTACGGATGGTAGTCTGTGCACAGATAGATGCGGTTGTTTCCGTCCATTCCGACACTGTGACAAAACGCCACAGACTGGGCGGCTCAGAAGCAACAGAAACCGGTTCCTCCCGGCTCTGACCAAGCGCTGCCGATGGCGCGTCTCAGGAGGCACTTGGTTTTCCTCACTGGGTCCTCACGTGGTGGAGCGGGGAGGGTGGCCGCCTCGGCTGCCGTGAGGCGCCATCCCACTGTCTCCCACAGGTACCGCCTCGACACCCTCACGTGGGCGATCAGGCCTCAACACGAGAATCGGGGGGCATAGTACAATGGTCAGACCACAGCACAACGGTCGCCAGTCAGATTGGGGATTGGGGGCTGGGGTGGTGGGAAAACATCCCCAGAGCCTGGGCGTGCATCCTGACCCATGGTCAGGACCCCGGCCCAGCAGGTCGCTCAGCATCCACAGTGACCCTGGAGGCAGAAGGAGGTAGGGCCTGGGCTGCGAGGCCACCTCTCGGGCTGCCTGGGGTCTGAGGGAAGGGCTGTTAGCCCATGAAGCAGGGCCCAGCCCAGAGCTGCCACTTCACTGGCCCTGGCCAAATGGCAGCTTCTGCTATCACCTGCCACTCTGGCGTTACCATCGTTTTTCTATTTTTGTAGTAAGATAGACAAAACTCACCATCCTCACTCTGTGGAAGTGTGTTCATGGCAACATTAAGAGGCACACCGTTGACCCTCCTGTAAATCTAAAACTCCACACCCACCCAGCAGCTCCCCTGCCTCCACAAGCCCCCTGGGCCTCCTTCCTGTGAGGCGGGCCCTCAAGAGCCCACAGCACCCAGACCACACTCTGCTCTACGGCTTGCTTTTCTGTCCTCCAGGCTCAGCCAGCTGGGAGTGGGTGCCAGTCTACTTCCCTGTATAAGGCTCACCAGGACCTCGGAGGCCATTCAGGCTGAAGCAGGGGGTCCTGGACCCCCAAAGGCATCTCCCTGCTCATGGCCCAGTCGCTGCTGCTCATGGCACCATCAAGAAAGGGGGGAAGCTGAAGAGATGGCTCCTCTTGGAGAGCGCTCACCCAGCATGCGCAAGGGCCACGGTTCGAATCCCTGGACCCTCAGACGGAGCGGGGACAAAAATCTCTTGGGGCTGGGGAGATAGCCCAGTTGGTAGAGTGCTGGTCTCACAAGCACGAGGCCCTGGGTTCAGTCCCCAGCACCGCAAAAAAAAAAAGAAAAAGTGGGGGAAGCAGCTGGGCACAGTGACCATGCCTGTAACGTAACCGCAGTAGCTAGGCAGGCTGAGGCAGGAGGCTGAGGCAGGAGGCTGAGGCAGGAGGATGGCAAGTTCAAAGCCAGCCTCAGCAACGTAGAGAGGCCCTCAGCAACTCAGCGAGACCCAGTCTCTAAATAAACTATTATAAAGGGCTGGGGATGTGGCTCAGGGGTTGAGCACCCCTGGGTTCAATCCCTGGTGAAAGAAGGAAAGCGGGAAGGGGGGAGCAGCAACGTTGGGAATGCAGTGCAGAGACGTCCATGTGGGGCCAGTTTTGAGAGTCCTCTCCCCACCGGTGTGGGGCGCATTCTGCTGCTTGCCAGAGTGGGCCCGGACTTGAGGCGTGACCTTGAGAGGGACTCTCATGATGACTTTGGGGACCGGTGCTTACAGGTGTGACCTTGGGCTCCCCCAGTCTTTAGTCTGATGTGTCCCGTTGCAAAATGCCAGGGAGCACAGGGACCCCAGCGGTGGCCGGGTGCAGCCGCTGGTCCCCAGAGGCGCGGTCATCAGGACGGGGGCGTGGGCTGTGCGTCTGGCCGGCAGCAGTGGGACCAGCGCCCTGGGGTTCCCGCCCCATCAGCGAGGAGCTCTGCCGGGCGAACCCCAGAGAACAAGTTGGCACACGGCACCGAGACCTGGAGGCGGCACTCAGCGTGTCGCCAGGCGGACCGCGAGGGCCTCCCTGCTCCGCCTGCAGCCCGCCAGCCTCCGCAGCGTCCTCCTGACACAAGCCGCGGTGGTTCCACTATGCCGACACACTCCGTTCCCTCGACCGGTGACAGAGGGCAGTGCCAACTCCCCAGCATGGGCTGGTGACCCCACCAGAACCATGGGCATGAAGTGGCCGAGGGACTGGCAGAGCGGATGGTCGGCCAAAGGTCAGGGAATCCAGAAACATCCAAATCCTCCCAGGATCCTCTGTCCTTCCCAGGGAGGGCTGAGGGAGAGGGACACCATGGAGAAGGTACCACATCCTCCTTGGCTGGACGGGGGCCGAAAATCCAGGCTAGAGGACTCAGAAAGTGGCTCCTACAGAAACGCCTCTGGGGACCGGTTTCACCCCACCCCTCCCCTCCCCTCCCCTCCGTGGCCAACCTCCGCCACATGGGGTAGCAGTGGCTGCTTGCAGGACCCATCTGACCAATCTGATTAGAAGTTCTTTATTAAAGAGCAGCAAGAAGGGAGCCGGGCACCGTGGCGCACGCCTGTAATCCCAGCGGCTCAGGAGGCTGAGGCAGGAGGATCGCAAGCTCAAAGCCAGCCTCAGCAAAATGCGAGGCCCTAAGCAACTCAGTGAGACCTTGTCTCTAAATAAAATGCAAAATAGGGCTGGGGAGTGGCTCCGGGGTGGAGTGCCCTGAGTTCAATCAAAGTAGCAAGAAGGGAAGGCTGTGCTGCTTTTTAAAAAAGTAGTTTTATTTGGGTGTGACATACATACAGTGTGCAAAGGGAACCTTTATTAGCCTTTATTACCTCTGGCGCGTGCACACCGTAGCCACCGCTGCCGGTGACGTAGTGGATCCCCGCACCCATGAAAGCTCCTGCTTCATGGCCACCCTGCCTTTCCCCACTCCCCCAGCAACCGCCCACCTCCTCCTGGGTCCCCATGAGTGCGCCTGGTCTAGGCGTCTTTCGTACATGGAGTCGCACGCGCCGCTCTTCTTTTTGAGATTCACCCATGTTGATTTTGTAAGTTTCCATCCTTCTCCTACCATTGTATGAACATACCGCACTGTTTACCAGCTCGCCGTGCCGGGCACCTGGGTTGTTTCCAGCTGGGGCTATCACAAACAAACATTCGTTTACAAGTCTTGGGAGAGAGATGTGCTTCAGTCCTCTGGGTGATGCCTCGGAGGGTGGCCGGTCACACTGAAGAAAGGACCCAATATTTCCCGAGCGGTTGGACTCTTTCACATTCCAGTCAGCGCACAGGGGAAGTTCCACTGTGCCATGTCCTTGCATGACATGGTGTCTTTAAAATTTAAATTAAATCAATTATTATTGTTGTTATTATTGTTCTTATCATTTAGTAGTAGTACTAGTAGTACCAGGGATTAAGCCCAGGGGTGCTTAACCACTGAGCAACATTCCCAGTCCTTTTTACTTTGAGACAAGGTCTTGCTAAGTTGCCTAGAGCCTCGATAAGTTGTTGAGGCTGGTCTCAACTTAGCTATCCTCCTGCCTCACTCTCTCAAGTTGTGGGATTTCAGGTGTGTGCCACCCTGCCTAGTTAAATTAATTTTTTAGACAGAGACAGAAATATAAAAATTGTTCATATTTATGGAGTATCATGTAATCAACACCATTTTAGTGAGCTTTCGTGCCGCTGTGCACAAAATACCCAACAAGAACAACTTGTTCATTTGGGACTCACAGTTTCAGAGGTCCCCATCCATAGACGTCCATAGACTCATTGCTCTGGGCCCAAGGAGAGGCAGCACAGCATGGGGGAGGGGCCCAGCACAGGGAAGCTGATCCTCTCATGGCGACCAGGAAGCAAGAGAGACAGAGAGGAAGGGGCCACCCCAGTGACCCACCTCGTCCAGCCCGGTCCCACCTGCCCACAGTCAGCACCTAGTCAGCCCATCCAAACTCGGATGGACCAATTAGGTGCTACCTCTCACAATCAAATCATTTCACTTCGGAACGTTCTGCATTAATAGGAGCTTCTGGGGGCACCTCCCATCCTAACCCTAACACATACCTTCCCCAATGTTTCTATCAGGTTAAACCTATCTTCTCATGGATTATTTCTTCATGGTAAAAACCTTCAAAGTCCTTCCTTGTGGCCCTTTGACATGGACGTACACACTGCTATCTGCAGTCATCCTCCTGTGCAATAGCACTCCCGAGCCTCCTACTCCTGTCTAACTCGCTCAGTTCAACCTCTGCCCTTGATTTTATACCTTCTAGTACGTTGGTGGAGGTATCCTATTGTGGTTGTAACGTGCATTCCTCTAATGCTTAGTGCTTTAAGCATTTTTCATCTTCTCTAGGGCAGTGGTGCACACCTGTAATCCCAGCAGCTCGGGAGGTTGAGGCAGGAGGATCATAAGTTCAAAGCTAGCCACTTGGTGAAGTGCTTCTGGGTTCCATCATCCGTACAAAACACAAAACAAAATGAATCGCTACCATTTACAACTGTATTGTCTTTTCACCTTTGTTGAAAAGCAAATCAATATACATGTGTGGATCTATGTTTATGTGTATTCTGTAAAACTGATCTATCCGATTATCATGATACCAATGCCACATGACCTTAAGAACGACAGCTCTAGAATTAGACTTGGAGTCAAGGAGTATAAAGTTTTCCCACTTTGTTTTTCTTTTTTGAAGTTGTTTGGATTACTATAGGTTCTTTGCATTTCCATCTGAATTTTAGAATCTGCTACAATTTTTAAAAAAAGCCTGTTTGGATTGTATTGAATTTATAGGTCAATTTTGAGAACTGATATCAATATTCAGTCTTCTGATTCATGAGTGTATATTCTTCCATTTGTACAGGCATTCTTTTTTTTTTTAATACCTTTATTTTATTTATTTATTTTTGTGTGGTGCTGAGGATTGAACCCAGTGCCTCACACGTGCTAGGCAAGCGCTCTACCACTGAGCCACAACCCCAGCCCCTATACAGTCATTCTTTAATTTTAATCAGCAATATTTTATGGTTTTCAGCACATCTTTATGAGATTTAGACCTAAATTTTTGTTGTTATTGTGCTATTGACTTTTTGGGGGGTGGTGCTAGGGATTGAATTCAGGGACACTCAACCACTGAGCCACATCCCCACCCTTTTTTGTATTTTATTTAGATAGGGTCTCACTGAGGTACTTAGCTCCTTGCTGTTGCTGAGGTTGGCTTTGAATTCATGCTCCTCTTGTCTCAGCCTCCCAAGTCACTGGGATTACAGGTAGGCACCACTGCGCCCAGTTATACTATTGATTTTGAATTCTAATTTCTTTAAAAAAAATGTTTTTTAGTTGTTGATGGGCCTTTATTTTATTCATTGATGTAATACAGTGCTGAGAATCAAACCTAGTGCCTCACACATGCTAGGCAGGTGCTCCACCACCAAGCCACAAACCCAGGTCGAGTTCTAATTTCTAACAACACATTGTTAGCATGTGGATAGTTGAATTTTGTATATTGGGCTTATATTCTGAAACTTGTTAAAGTTATTTACTACTTTGAGTAGCTTTTCTGTAGATTTCATAGGTAGAGAATCATGTTATCTGTGAGGAAAGTCGGTTTTACTTCTTCCTCATTTAGATACCTTTGATTTCTTTTTCTTGTCTTAGTGCATTGGCTAGAACCTCTTGTACCTTATGGAGAAGAAGTGGTGAGAAGAGATGGGCTTGCCTTTTCCCTGCCTGAGGGTAAAAGCATTACACCTTTCACCATTAAGTCTGATGTTAGCAGTAGGTTTTTCTTAGATGACCTAGATCAAGTAAAGGAAGAAAGTTTCCTTTGATTTCTAGTTTACAGTTATCAGGAGTAAACATTGAATTTTACCAAATGCTTTTTCTGTGTCTATTGAGATGATCATATTAATTATATTGATTGATTTTTAAGTGTTAAATATACCCCACTGGTCATTGTTATCTTTTTATATATTATTGAATTTGATTACAAATATTTTGTTGAGAATTTTTTGCAAAATTCTGATGAGTATTCATTTGTAGTTTCTTTGATGTCTTTACTGGGTTTAGGATCAAAGTGATGCTAATCTCAGAATAAACTGGGAAGTATTTCCTTCTTTTCAGTATTTTGGAAGAGTTTGTGTATAATTGGTATTTCTTTTTTTGTGTGTGTGTGTGTGGTACTGGGGATTGAACCCAGGGCCTTGTGCTTGCAAGACAAGCATTCTACCAACTGAGCTATCTCCTCAGCCTTATAATTGGTATTTCTTCCTTTAACATGTTAGAATTTATCAGGAAACTCACATGAATTTTCCTCATGGAAAGGTTTTTGATGATAAATTCAATTTCTCTAATAGGTACAGGGCTATTTGGGTTTCTATTTTTTCTTGAGTGACTTTTGCTAGTTAGTATTCTTCAAGGAACGTGTCCATATCATCCAAGTCGTTGGGATTTTGGCATAAAGTTGTTCATAACATTTGGATGGTCCTTTTCACATATGAGCAATCTGTAGTATCATGCCTTGCTTCTTACTGACATTGGTAATTTGTGCCTTCTATTTTCCCTCATCAGTTTGGCTTAAGTCTATCAATTTAGTTGATTTTCTCAGAATCAGCTTTTGGCTTCACTTCCTAGGTCAGTAGGCCACTTTCCTTACTTGTGAAGGAAATCTAAGACATTCTGTGTAGCAGAGGGACTTTCATTTTCAGATCCAGAGAGTCATCTAAAGGATGCTGCCCTGAGGTTTGGACACAGGTCCACAGTGCAGTATCTCGGAGCCTGTGAATGGGAAGGGTTTTGCTCTAAGCATGAGCAGACCAGGTTTTGTTTTCTCCTCTAGTTCAGCTCTCTCCTACCTCTCACATTTGGTCTTAGTACCAGGAAAAAACCAGAAGTCATATTTGCAGCATTAATAAACTTACAAATGGTAATGGATCGCCACAATACAGATCCCCAAGGCCCTGTTTCCTGTTACTAGGCAACTAAGCCACGTGTGTGTTGAATGTTCCATTTGTTCTTGGTAGAAGTTTAGCTGTAAGACAAAGTAAACATCACTAATTAAGAATTTCATTGGAAATTAAACTTTTAGGTGAGAATGACTATCCCTTTGGGCAAGTGGTTCTCACACCCTGACTAGCACTGAATGACCCCTGAACAGGGCTGTGGCCCTTTTTCTTTTCAGACTCCCCAATCCAGTCACTCAGGTACAACATACTTATTCTTTGGAAGTGCGATAAGTCATTGGAAGGAAAAGGACTGCAGAGAAGCCCGGGTGTGCTCTGACATCACCTGCAGGAGGCACCACAGGCCCAGTTGCAGATGACGTGCAGACTGGAAGCCCGTGGAGGCGGCTCGGGTCCCTGCACATGGCAGTTCCCTGCAGGTCCTGTGCATTTTGAGAGACCTCCCTTCAGCAAGGACTGATGAAAAGTGATGTCTCACCCTCCTGGGGGGGTCACTCCACTGGGGACACTTGTGCAGTGAGGGTCTTAGGGATGCCAGAAGGCGACCAGAGGCTGATCTTTGGGAGTAGCCAGGAGTGGGAAGAGTGGTTTGTACCTGTGCCCTACGGGCTCCACCTCCTGTGGACCTGCAAAAGCCTGGAAGGGGGCAGGTGTACCTGTTGCTCCAGAGTCCTTTGAGACCGTGCCTGGCTGGCCACAGGGAGGCCCCCAGGCCACTTCTGGGAAGGGATTTTTCCGGCATGGCCGAGTACGTGCAGAGAAAATACCTACATCCCAAGCTAACCATGGGTACTCTTCTCGTTCAGTGATTATTCCTCCAGCTGAGCCACCATGCATGTCTGCCCAGGAGGCTCTTCACAAACCCGAAGCTCGTGGTGAGACTGTGCCTCTGGGCAGTCGCCTCGCCTGTTCCGGAGTATAAACAGCTACCAGAGCAAGCGACTCAGATCTCCTGCAGCAGACGTGCCCCAGCTCTTTGATTATGGTCCCATGCTAAGAAGTCTAGGAATCGTGACCTGCAGCAACAGTGATGGGGCAGGAATGGGGAAGCTAGCACTCCGTTCTGTCCACAAACAAGGAGACGGCTTTCTGCATAGTATCTATCTTATTTACCTCAACAAATCTAGGTGAATGTATCGTCATTCCCTCTTTTATAGATGATGAAACAGGCTCAGAGAGCTCAAGTGACTTACCCAAAATCACATAGCTAGGAGGCAACGCGAACCAGGCGTAGCTGTGACCTTAACTGAGACTGATTTGTTGGGTTGGGTCACTCTCTTCCCTCTTGGGTGTGGAGTCCCTTCTGTATGTAAGGAGGGAGGTGAATGGGATGAACTTCAGTCCTAAAATCTGGGCTTCTCTGGTTCCCTTGAGGGCCTGCTCTGCTCAATGCCCACTCTCTGACCACGCATTCTGCAGCCGGCAGTGTGCTTGGTGAGGAAAGGGCCTGGCTTGGGCAGGCCAGCCTCAGCCCCTACCTGCGTGCTGGGCTCACGTGGGCTGGTGGGGGTCGCTCACAGGAAATGGCATGTTGATAAAGGCTTTTAAATAATGACCCCTGGTCCCACCATCTGCGAAGCTGATGACCACAAGGCAGTCTGACCCGGCTTGGCTTGAGTGTCTCAGGGATGTTTACTCCTGTTTCCAGAGAGGCTCAAAATGACAAAAGAAGACCCTGAAGTCCAGAGCCAGCAGCCAGCTGGATGGAAGGAGCAGAGCCTGCTTGGGGTTGGGGGCAGAGCCAGGCCTCGCGGCTTGAGGAATGGGAGCTAGGACTGGTGGCTCTGGGCCTGAGGGACATGGGAGGAGAGTTCAGGCTGCACTGACAAGTTGTCCCTGTGGAGAACCCTGTCACATAATTACAGCAGTTTCATTTCCTTATATTGGGGCAAATCTGCGTTCCCTAAAACAAAGAAAATGAAAGCAATTTAAAAGCAAAACAGCCCAAGATTTCAGAATTCTAACTGCTCCTGAAAATGCTGCCTGGTGACAATTAAGCTGTTCCACCAGCTCATGCAGCCGAGTCAGCTGCAGCCTGGGCCGGCTGGAGAGCAAGTAGGTGAGATGAGCAAATGGCTGGCAACCGAGAGGGATTTTGGTGGGAGGTGAGTGGCATCTGCTGACCTCTCTTGCAGGGGCAGAAACCTGAGAACCAGAGGGGACACAAGGGATCCTAACCTGGGGGCTGGCCTCATACTCGCCTGGGCCAGGATGGACAGAGGGAGCAAAGTGACCTTCAGCCTGAGGGTCGCTGGGCGCCATTCCTGTGGGAGAGCTGTTGGTTGGCTGTGGAATCAGGTGGAGGCGTGGCAGGCGTGTTGGACAGGTCTGCTGCAGCCTGCATTTCTCCAGGGAAGCCCCTGGAAGGCCCCCAGAGGCCCTGCCAGGCCCTGTCTACGCCCAGCCTGCCAGGTGTGTGGCATCTACCCTCTCTGCTTGGGGCATCTGAAACACCTTGTTCCAGCCGGAATCTGAAAGCCTTGTCCCCAGCCTGCTGCCCTCCCGGAAACGAAAACCAGAGAACCCTGGAGCATCTGCTGGCTCCGCCCTTGAACCCTCAGAAAGCGCACCCCCTACAGCTTCTCCCCGGGAAGCCAGTCCCAGACTTGCTCTGTCCTGGCACTGTTGACCTTTGACATGACCCTGCCCTTGTGCAGCTGACCACTGGGGGTGCTGGGAGGACAGGCTAGGCGAATGAACCAAATAACCAAGGACACAAATAATTGTAACTGTGCCGAGCGCCTCAAAATAGCTGAGCTGCGGGACAGGAACCGAGCTGAGCCGGCACCTTGAGTGGTTAGTGGCCCAGAAGGCTTTTAGGGGAAGCTAAGACCTGAGGGTGGGCAGGGAGGGTGCAGGCCGCATCTGGGCAGAGTGCAGTCTGACAGGAGCAGCCTGGGCAGAGGAGGGGCCAGACCACGGGGCCTGCAGAGGACATGGTCATCCAAGATTCCTTCTGCCTTCCAGATAGAGAGCCAAAATCTGAACAGGTTCGGGGACAAAGTACCGTCTGTGTCCCCACAGGCCAAGGCCAGTAGGCCGGAAGATGGGGTGGGGCAGGAGCAGGGCTGGGAGAGATGAGCTTGGCTCGGCCACCTGCTGCCAGGGGCTCCTGCCCCCACAACCGGACTCCTCTCTGCAGCTGGCAATCCAGACCTGAAAACAATGCGGAGAATCTCCGGCCAGGGCTGCAGCATGGAAGGCTGCTATTTATAAGCCTGGAGAGGCGCTGAGCAGTGTAGCAACTGCCGCCTGAGTGGGTCTGTGGCCTGACCTCCTGAGGGACTCTGGAAAGCCTCAAGGCCAGACCCTGCAGGAGACAGCAAAGGAAGGGCACAGCGCCAGCTGCTCCCACCGGGGACTGATAGTGCCCATCAAAAGCAACTTGCAAGTCCCTGTCTATGGCGGCCTGTGCCAGCGCCAGCTGAACAGGCTCAGCCTCTGCCCCAAGCTGGGCTGCAGTGAGAGACAAGGTGCACAAACAGAGACAAGGCTCCTGGAGCTGCCCAGAGCCGGGTCTCTGCTGCGACCACAGGTGCCCAGGGCTGGCTCATTTTCATAGGTGGTTAGGCAGGTGGCAACAGGTGTTTGGCACAGCAGGCAGGTATTTCTGCTAAAGCGAATGGGCGTCTCGGGAAAGAGGAATCGTGAAAACCTATGGTGGACAGCAGGGCAGTACAGCCAGGTTGTAACGAGACAAGGAAATAATAGGACTTGCTATAGTTATGTATGTAGTAATAAGCTGTATTTGGTATTTGCCTGGACTTGTAAAACTAAAATAAAGGTGCCTGGTGACAAACTTGCTGTGTGGCAGGATGACACTCCTGAACAATGCCGATATGAACCTTTATCTATGATTTGAGTGGTGGCTCCTGGTCTAGTCGTGTTCTGGTCTTTATCAATGAAGACCAGAGCACGATTGGGCTGAAAATCACTACTTGAACCCCTGGACTTTTGGGGCAAACTGTCAGCAGCACGGTGACCAGAGGACTTCATATTGCTCTGTCCCTTGACTGCCCTGGCTGCTGTCCACTCTATCATTGATCGTTGATCGACCGTTGTCACCGAGGCCAGACAACTAACCACCTCTCCCGCAGCGACAACTGCCACCCAGACTCCGGCTTATCGGATACCCAAGGACATCCAAAGACATTCGAGGAACTGAGAGAGGCTACGGCTGAGCAGAATCCCCTCGGTCTTGCTGACTGACTTGGCTAAGAGACTCTGCATTGAGTAAGTCCATGGGGCCTGGACTCTAGGTGAACAACGGGGAGACTCTTCAATATATTTGTGACTTGCTCTTATTAGGAATGTTAGGTTGAGTGTGCACTGCATCAATAAAATCCACTTGTTGGAAGCAAACTTGATTCCTCTCTTACTCGCTGCTCGTGACACAGGTGCCCAGGTGGGTGGCAGCACCAGCTCTGGAGTGACCTGGGCTGGCTGCTCCCTCCCTCAGCCTCAACCCCTCACCTGGGTTCGGGTCGGTAGGCCACAGGGTTTAGCGCGGCAGTGCTGGCACATTACAGATGTCCAGTGAATCATGACTTGTACCATAACAGAATAAAGAGAGGAACGTGTCAGAGATGCAACTGGCAGGAGGTACGCTGTGCTTTCTATCCAGCAATGTCAAGGCTGAAGACGTCCCAGGAGGAGAGCCAGGAACTGAACTCTAGGCAAGAAGTTTCCAGGGTGGACATATTTGGGAAATGGCATTGACTTACAAAGCATGTTTACTTATTAAATGTTCAAAAGTCTTTTAATAAGAAGATCTGCAAAACTCTCTACCCATTCTTTCCCCAAACTTATCCAACCATGGAGCTCTTTTTGTTTTGGCAGAACAATGACTTCTAGTAGAAAACACTGAATGGGCGATGGAGGAGGAGAGGGGAAGATGTCCCAGCTCCCGCCTTGGAGGAAGGACTAGGGTAAGAGACCTGAACAGGGGCCAGTGTGTTTACTAAAAAGCCAGGCATGGTGGCGCACCCCTGAACTCCCACTGACTCCAAAGGCAGGAGAATCCCAAGTTCGAGGCCATCCCTCAGTGAATTAGCAAGATCCTATCTCAAAATAGAAAATAAAATGGGCTGGGGGTGCAGCTCAGGGGAACACCTCTGGGTTCAATTCTCAGGACTGCCATTAGAAACTGAAAATGGAAACCAATTACTGATGAAATGAGGGGAGGCTGAGAAGGGACCTCAAGGGTGTATTTGTGACTTGCTCCTGCTGCCATTATGCCCAGAGGTAATGGATGGTGGCAGGCCAGCAAGCAGGTGGCTCAGGGGCATGGAGATGGCTGGGCCCACTGGTGCTTTCAGTTGCTTATTTACTTATTTATTTTTTGAGCAGGTCAGAGAACAGCTTAAATTTAAACTCATGACTTTTCTCAATAATTCCAGAAAGATGCCTCACCTGGGACCAACAGCACAATTACCACCACGGGAGTTGTCTTACAGACACTGCCTGGCAGGGGGTCTTATGGTCATGCCATTAAAGTTCCTCAACGTGGCCCTGGACTACCTGCACGGAATCACCTGCTTGTTAAACACAGCATCAAGGGCCTACACCAGCTCAGCGACACAGTGAGGGACGAGCACTCGGTCAGGATGCGAGGCTGAGTAGGCAAGGGGATGGATGATGTGCCACCTGCCCCCTAAGGGTGAGGGCGGTTCCTTATTTGGGGCTGTCTAACCCACTGTCAAGCTAGGTCCTGTAAGTGGGAATAATGGTCACCAACCGCAGGCACTAACCTGCCAGGGGCTCTCCCTGAACCCCCTCATTCAGTCCAGACTGCCTGCCAGCAGGGGTAGGGTCAGGGGTGGGTCAGCCTGCACAGGCCACACCCTCTCTGTGAGGCTGACCTAGAAAACTCTGGAGGCTGCTGGAAACAGAAGGCAAAGCCAATGGCAGGCACCTGGATGCAGAGACCACCAGCTCAGCCTGTCAACATGCCTAAGGGCACCTGTGTTTCTGTTCAGACAAGGAGCTGGCTTTATAGGCACTGCTATACCATCTGGGCTCTATCTGTCCCTGAGAAACCAACCTGTGGTTTCAGGTGTTACCACCTGAAGCACCAGTGCTAAAGGCAGGATGCACCTGGAAAAGCCAAGCAAGACATGACCTGGCTTGTGGGATCTGCCTAAGTGACATGAAGCTCAGACGCACTGAGCCAACTGTGCCTGCGGCCTGCCCGTGGCAACACACCACTCCAGGACAGTTGCGAGGGCATCTCTCTGGGCCTGTGCAGCAGCTGTGGCCCATTCCTGGGACACCACCCCACACTCTTGTTGGGCATCTTTGCCTAGAGTCCCACCAGCCTCTCCCTGAGCAGGCAGGAGTCACTGTGCATTCCCTGTCCAACTTCCTGCCAGTCTGACCTTCAGGGGACACAGGCTGCTGAGCTGAGCTGACCCCTTCCACCTATCTCTGTAATCGACCCCAAAAAAGGAACTCAGAGGGGCTCAGACGCCAACTGCACATTCCTCTGGTGCCACCACACGACAGTGTTATCTGGTGAAACACAGCTGATATGGCTTTATGGAGAGATGTCACATGCCACCTCAATGGAGGATTAAAGTAGAGAATTTGAGGTCGAGGGTTTAGGCCGAATCAGCTTCTATTTATAAAAAGGAGCCTCTTTGGGTGACGGGGTAGAAGGCTGCCTCGGCTGTGTGCAGCTTGAAAACGCGTCACCAGTACACAGCACCTTCACAAGGAGACCCTCCAGGGGAGCCTGCCCCACCTGTCTCACGATGCTCCTGTACAAGTCACATGAGCGTGTGGAGGAGAGGTCTGAGACTGGTTGAGGTGTCTGGGGACTGTCCCCTGAAGGCTGAGAGGGCCTCTCCTGAGTAAGGGTGACAGGCTCTTCACTTCCAAAGGACCAAAGGGGACCCAGCTCTTCAAAAGAGCCAGAGCTCCTAGTCAATGGAAAGCGCAGACAAACCCTCCCTCTGTGGCAAGTCATGGTGGGCATGGGGGCAGTCCCCGCAGGCGCCGCAGACCCAGATGCAGGTCTTGGCTCTGCTGACAGCTGGTCCAGGAGGTTTCCTGGAGCCCCCCACCCCAGTGTGGTGCCATGAGGCTCCTCTTCTTATATGAAACCACTGAACACACCAGTTGGGCACCCAGCCTGAATTTGGGTCCTGTTGAATTAGTGTCCAGGAAGCAGGAATGTGAACCGGATTTTATTAAGAACTCCCCAGGTGAGGTCAAGGCACAGCAGGATGGGGCCCCAGAGCACAGGGGAGACCTCACTGGGGACCAACGAGCTACAGAACCCGAGGCCACACTGGCTGTACCATGACAGATTAATACCACACAACCTCTATTTAAACAGCAAAAAATACAACTCTGATACGCAAAGCTCCAACCTCAGTCTTTTTCCAGCTCCCCATGCTAATGGCCTGAGCCAAAGTCTGTCATGCTCTGGGCCTGCAAGGTGACACGTCCTTACACCTTCGATGAGGGAAAGCCCTAGTTTGTTAGCACCTGTCTACAATTTCACAGGCCCAAGAAACGGAATGCGCCCAGGCCTGAAAGGAACCGCCTTACAGACACAGAAATCACAATCCTGGGCCACAGGGGCGAAGACTGCCGTCACGCCCAGCATGGTCCTGCTCATGGCAGCCAGCAACAGCAGTCTCTGCAACTCCTGGGCCCACCCAAGGGTGCTCTCACTGTGCCGATGGACAGCAGCCTAGGTGTGACGGCTCGTCACAGTCACACTCTGGATGGGCTCTCTACACACTGAAGGAGTCAGCTGTGGGATGAACCAGGAGCCACACTGATGAGCTGGCCTCCTCTGCCTCGCGGCTGTGACCTGGGTTGAAGGTGCTGCTGTGGAGGTGTGCCTCCATGGCTCACCCCGCCACCCGCGTCCTTCTGAGGGGCCTGACAGACAACACGGAGGCCAGGGGAGGAGACCCCACCTCACAGCCTCTGCAAGGCAGCTGCCACATCCTGCCTCTTCCTAGAGAGGACTTTGGTCCTGGAGGCCAGGGCAGGTTCTCCCCGCTTGCCCTCGGTTTCTCAAGGCCCAGTTGTCGTTTTCTAGAGCCCAGGAATGGGGAAAGCTCTCTCCTTGGCAGTGCCCTGAACAAACCCACAGGGACTCTGTACAAAACAGACCAAACGGTTTAATAGCAGGGGAAAACCCAACACGAAATAAAAAAAACAACAAAATAAGCAGTCGGGCGTCTCTCGAGTTTTGGTCTCTGTTGTTTCTTTCTGGGTGCGTGTTTCAGTGACAAAGTCCAACTGACGGCCCGCTCCAGCGTCCACAGGGGAGAGGAGCTGTGCACTCAGGTCACAGGAAGAGAAAGGAACGACACCCACTCAGCTTCTCCAGCCACCGAAGCCCTGGACAGACCTGCAAGGAAGCGCAGGAGCGTGGGGTCAGCTCCTGCCCCGACTGAGGACGAGGGAAAGGAGGGGAGCCGGGCCGCCTCTCGGGAGGTGTGTCCCGCTCTCAGCCAGGCCTCAGGATGGCGAGGCCAGCACCTCCTGCTGGACCTACACTGGGAGCCCCCAGACCCAAGACCTGCTATGGAGAAAACCCTCGGGCTCCCAGGACAAGTTCTTAAACAGGAACAAGGCAGCAGAGCGCAAGGCAAGCACGATTAGTGTCCTGGCAGTTTTCAGACACCCAGGCGCCTCCATTTTTATTTAATACTTTTAGTTAATTAAGGTCAGACTCAAAACAGGAAGACAACTACTTACGAATTAGATGATCCAAAGGTAAATCCTGAAAAACAGATGAAAAGGGTAAAATTAAAGCACCCACACTTTGAAAGTCAAAGGTGGCCTCCCAGTTAGCTTCTCGCCCACACCGAGTCCCTGTGGAGAGCACGCCGTGACTCCAGCGTTTGCAGGGCGGGTGGAAAGGACATGCAGAAGCTCCTCTGTTCTGAGCTCATCCTCCTGAGCCACCAGTCAGGAGAAAGCAGGGCCCTCCTTCACCTTAAAGGGCTACCTTCTTGGTATTTTAGGGTCCCCCTCTCCCTACCCTGGCTGCAGGCAGAGGGTCTATGGCATAGCCCCTCTCACTAGGCTGCTCTGTATCACACTGGTCCATTTTGTTAGGAAAATTTGGTTTTTAATATGCAACTGTCTCCTCTCCTTTTTGAGAATCAGAAAAGCAAGACATGGAGTTCCTGGCCTGGCCCTGCTGCTGAGAGTTCCGTTTCTTCACTTGTAAAATCACAATGATGCCGAGTTCTGTGCCTCCCAAGTTTGTTGTCAGGACAAAAGGAAAACACACACATCCTGCCACCTGAAGAGGCAATGTAATGTACAACACAGGACACGGAGTGACACGTCCACATCCTATTTTTTCGAGTCTGCTGGCCTGGCTTTATAAACCGAGGCCTAGGACCACTGTGATCTGCAGCTCTCAAATCCTGACAGAAAACCAAGTCAGTAATTTCTTTATCTGGTAAGAAATGGCACAATCCTGCAAGTCTAACTAATATCTAAACAGGACATTACTTTCCAATCACTTTTAGCTTTTAAAACACTAAACTGAATAGTCAGGTAAACAGACTCCTTCCTTCCGGGAAGAATTTACTTGCGGGAAAGGCAGGAGGGACCATGGTGTCTGGGTGTGAGGAGAACATTGGTCACCTACCTCCTGCACCTGATCCAAAACCAGAGAACCCACTGCTCTGGGCCCCAAAGCCTGAAGTCTGTCGGGACAGTGATCCAAAAGTGGGAGCATTCTGACCGGCAAGAGTGCCGAAGGACGTGGTGTTGCTGCTGCTCCCAAACCTGGGTGCCAACGAGAAACAGACCAGGGTCAGTGTGGCCTCCCAGCACACTGCCCGCCGCGAGCCTCAGGCCACTGTCACCACCTCAGATGCAAAACACACACGAGGTGAGGTGACAGCTTGGTCTATGCCAACAGCCTCTCAGGAAGAATGGGCTGCAGCCCAGAGCAAACCTCTACCTCACATTTGAGGAGGAAAACAATAAGAATGCAGATGAGATCAGCCTGGCCACCGTCTGCAACCCCCAGGTGGTCTGGAAGCTGCTCCTCCCGCCAGCAGCCTCCAGCCTGAGCCCTTCACTTGGCATCTCCACTCACTGACCCTCCTCCTGTCTCCCCTGTCAGTCTTTAGTTCGTCTGCAACTTGGTTCCATTCACTTACTTAAGAGATGGGGTCTCACTATGTTGCCCAGGCTGACTTGAAACTTCTGGGCTCAAGTGATCCTCCTGCCTCAGCTGACCTTGCCCTACCAGTAGCTGGGATTACAGGCATGTGTCACTTTCAATGATGAGGGTAAGGGTCTTTTACATGCAAAGTTTGTCATCTCATTTTGGAGAAGGGCAGTGCCTCCAAGTCATTTCACTCAGAATTTTGTGTTTGTTTTGCAAAACCCTCAACACTGTGTAGAACAGTATGAAAACAGCAACATGTTCCCTGCCCTGCTCTCCTTAGCTGGGGCCGATCCCCAGGAAACCTCAGAGGGTCTCCCTCCAGGTCTGGCCCAGCAAATGAGATTGAGGAATATATTCTAAATCATTTCAGAGAGTTGTGGCTGGGGGGGCCTGGAGGAGACGAGGCAGGAAGGTGAAGTAGGGTTTCCGGGAGAAGAGACAGGACCCAGGTTGAGCCCACCCTGAAGGGAAGGACATCCAAGATGGCCCAGGTCCCAGTGGTACAGCCACTGCTAACAACGAGGTGGGAGGCCACCTCCACACACGTGGTCAGGACCGTTCTCTCTGCACTTCCCCTCTCTGGCTCCTGCCTCAGGGGCCCTTTTCAGACTCTCCCAGAGACAGGATGTGGCCAGGGACCTGAAAAAGGGTAGTGGTCTCTTGCAGAGACTTAACACCTGAGAGGGACTTGTGAGCTGTTCTAGAAAACAGGAGTGGCCAGTCAGTCAGGGTTTATATGGGAAGCCATCCTGACAGAACAGGGCACTCTTTAACTAGTCAAGAAAATAGCCGACATCAAATAGATAAATAAAACCTCAAGACTCCTGGGCAACCCACACCTCCAGCCAACTCTGTAGCAGTGTGTCAGAGAAGAGGTCCATCCAGACCTGCGCGGAAGGCTGGCTTAAGCAGGTCCCTCACTCTCCTCACAGAGCTTTCCTTAACTGTATTTCTTGGCGTTTCCTCAGGGTAAACATAAAAGACCGTTGGTCTCCACACAAAACCCAAGAAAACACCCACCCGCTCACTCACTCTCTTTGGAAGCTTCCGGCACCTTTGTTGAGAGGAGGGTTTGAAGTTTACTCTCAAGATGAAGATGCCATCATCTGGCCGAGACCCATCCTCAGGCCTCTACAATCCCTCGACCAATCGCTCTCTCCCGCTGCATCTTCAGTGTGCCACAGCCCACGCCCGTGCCCAGGGAGCAGCATGCCAGAGGCCCTCAGGCACCACCGCCTCCTTCACGCAGGGGCTCTGTGGCCATCCCCACACGTGTTCTAATCTTCCTTTGCAGCTTTGGCAACCAGACTGAGATTCTGGGACCCTGAGAAGCAAACCCCCACCATGGTGCTTCCCAGGGAGGATATGGGCAGGGCAGGAGAGCAGCATGGGGCTGAGTGGCCGGCAGCTCTCCCACATGGAGGGCACCCAGGTGATGTCCTGTGGGAGCTGGCCCTGGGCCCCTGGAACTGAAAACCCAGGCTGGGGTCTCGGGGGGAGCAGGAGATGCAGGTGTGCACTCTGGGACAACCCCAAGAAGAAGATGGGGTAAACACTACTCCTTCAGAACTTCTTAACACAAGTGGCACCTGAGGGACACTCGGTGGTGACACACAGCCAGGGTGGGGCTGTTTTTCTTCCTCTACCTCTGCCAGAGCAGAGGCTCTCTACCCAGCGGTGGCAGTACAGCAGTTGACCCCCACCCATGTACTCTACAAAGCCAGGCTTGTTGCAAGCCCCCAACCCCATCCAGGAGAGGGACAGGAGTCCTCCAGCAGCTTCCTTGCCTATTTCCAGGCAGGGGCCTCTGCTCACAGCCCAATGTTTGGAAAACATGAGAATGTTCTTTTCAGAGCAAGAGTACCGGGCCTGGTGCTTCGGCCCGGCATGAGCTCAGGGTTTGCCTAGGTCCCGCCCAGGGCGCTTACCCGAATCCTCCTGCGCTGGCAGCCGCAGTACCCTCTCCGAACACTTTGCCTCCCGTCGAGCCCAGAGGGCTTGTAAAGGCTGGGGCTGAACCGAATGCTGGCACCCCTCCAAACCCAGGGGATCCCCCAAAAGTAGGAGGGCTGCCAAACACTGGAGCAGCACCGAAGCCACCTGAGCAAAACAGAGGCAAACAAACAGAAATGGGGGGAAAGAAAGGAGGAGACAGGAAGTGAGCAGTGAGAAACCAAATCAAAAGAAGAAGAAAAAAGGGAAAACAGAATGTTAGGAACTCAAATCAAAGACTATGTAATGGGTGACATCTCTTCTATCAACAAAATAGCAATTAAAACAGAAAGAACCCACCCAATCAAACTACCTCCCTCCACTTGCAGCAGACACCTGCGGTCCACTCGAGGAGTTTGAGAGATTCTCACGTCCCTTCCAGAGGCAGGCTGGCTTGTCACGTGAAGTCTCATGAGAGCAGACCGTCACCAAGGGCCCACTTGATGCCTCTCTGGTCCCTTCCCAGCCCTGTGTTGTTAGGGAGTCCTCAACGAAAAGTTGTCCTCAAAAGCCCCAGCCCACCCCAGCTGTGAGAAGATGGAAGGTTCCATTACTTGTCACTTCACCGGCCTGGCTTCCAGCTTCAGGGAACCCAAACTACAAACGCAGAGTCTCAAAGCCCCCTCTCTGGGAGAACTGGGTCACGGTAGAGACAGCGATGTGCACACTGGCACCTGGCCAGGTGCTTTTTATTTATTCACAGCCTGAAGGCTACTTGTCTCTCCTCAGCAACCCATCCCCACCTTGGTACAGAAGAAATTTTAAAAAATGACTTCTTTCTGCAACCTGGAACTCCTGAAACTTCTGCCTTGGAGGAGGCTGAGGGGTGACGCTCACAGCCCCAGGCAGCTGGAGGTCTGTGCACACAGGTGACCAGAGAGGGTCAGGACATGCGCGAAGTGGTCTCTGACGGGTAGTGAGGCCCATCATGTGGAAGAGGATGTCCTTCCCCGAGCTGCTCCTGGTCCTAAGGGGGCCCCAAACTCCCAAGATGCTGCTTGGATCCTTCTCAGGTTTGCAAGAGCTGTTTAGATGTGGGTGCTGAGCTGAAGGGAGGCAGTGGTGTCAGCACTGTGCTCTCAGGGGTCTCCCTCCACAGTGCACGCAGGACCCACACGGATACTGGCCTGTGAGCCACATGCTACAGGGAGTCACAGGGGCCTAGGACCAACGGGACATGATCAGACCGAGGAGGCACAGACTTTATTCTCTTTCAAAAGGTGAACCTGTTGGAATAGGGATGTGTCTGGCCTTATGATGATCACACTACACACTTTTGCTACCTGAATCAAATCCTGGGTGTGAAAAGCTGTCAGGGGAATAGGTAACTGTAACTTATGATACAACTATGTGCTCAATCACCACCAACAGGGGCTGCAGAGCTGAGAGGACACTTTTGCTAAGGCTCAAGTCTGGGTCACACTCCGCCTTCTAAAACCTTGAGTGAAATTCCAAGCCATGATAACAGAGACTGGTGGACTACAAACATAACAGGCTGGAAAAAAAGTGCTAAAAACCCTTGCAGTTGAATTATTTAAGAGTGATCTGGGATCTAGTTACATTTGCTTCCTAGACACATGAGGGCTTTATCTAGTGCCTCGTACTCAATATTGTTTAGAGTTCTTGGTGAAGCTCAGTGAAAAATGAGAAGTCACAATGATACAGAAAGTCAGCTGGAGGAGGGGGAGGAGAGCACACACATGCACAGCACCCCCAAACAACAAACCGGGTCACAGTCAACCAACGGGAAGAAAACAGCAGCCTGGTCTTGTGCTGGAGATGGGCAGCTCATTCCTAATGCTGGAGCTGTCAATTTTATTAAATGGAGTATTTTTATGTATTTTTCTTCTCCAGAAAAAGCAGAAGCTCACTAATAATCAGCAGTGACGGGGCGTCTCAACCCTGAGGCTTACACCGGAGGTGGTGCTGTGCCCCCAGACAGGTGCTCGCCTCCCCACTCCCCATGGATGGGCAACGAGGCTCAGAGAATACGCCTCTGGTCTACGGCAGCTGGCTTTGACTGGACCAAGTCCCAGGTGACTCAAAAGTCACCTTGCTTCTGTCATGCATCCACCCCCACCCTCCAAGTCACTGGGTCTAACAAGTGTGGCAAGGATGGAGTGGAGTGCAGACAGGGCTGGAGCAGGCAGCGAGGCCACGCTCAGTCTGCCTCACCTCCACCCTCTCCTCAGTGACCTCCAGCAGGGGTGTTTTCTGAAGCAACTTTGCTGAAGGGACGATGGACGCTCTTGGAATTTTTTCAAAGACCTGTCTAACCCATGGCCCTAAAATCCCTTTTGAAGCTAGAAGGGACAATCCTGACGCTTTTGGCCTCTGTGCCGCCTGGGCAGGAGGAGACTCTTATCTATTCATTCCGGGGCTGGGGATACACCCCAGCCCAGCATTCACTCCAACGCCGGGCAGCGCCATGCCCTTCTCTCCAAGTGAAGCAGCCCTGCCTTCTGTCTCACCCAGAGCCAGGAGTCCGAGAGGGGGGAGGTCTCTTGCCCCATGCTGATATTTTGGGGGCTACTTCATTCGCCTCACGTATGTGAAAGGTAGCTCCCCCAAGAGTGCTCAAGCAGGTGCTTTGCCAAATAGGAAGAATATTCTGAAAGGTGGGTGGGTACACTTTCTCTAAGACTGGTGAAGAGTGAGCTGCTCAAATCACCCGAGACGTGATTCCAGGACAAGAACACACACACACGAACAATGGAAGAGGTGAAGAAAACACCATGGTCCTAAAGAAAACAAGCTCAGTGGCAAACGAACTCACACTTCTCAAATGTTCACACTTGTCTTTTTCACTAGGGCTAAAGCTTCACGGTCTTTTCGTTTTTCAGATCGTTCAGTGTGTGTGGCAACAAGAAACTGTGATGCCCATTTCCAGTCTGTCTGTCCATCCATCCATCCTCCTTCCTTCCTGCCTATGCTGGAGATGAACACTGAGCTGAGGCCCAGCCCTTCAGTTCATCCTAAAATCCCAGGAGATAGTAAGAGCTGGTGATCTAAGACCACGAGGTCAAGATGCGCCTGGAAACTGTGGCCCTCCAGGCTGCTCAAGGTCAGAGCAGCCCCGTTCCTAGGTCGGGGCCGCCTGTGGTCCTCAGGCGATCCTTCCTCCAAGTGTCCCACACCACTGGGGGTGCAGACTCTGCCCTCCTCCCCAGGAGGAGCTGGCTGAGAGCTGCTTCCAAGCACACAGCCTCCCCCCAGCCCTGCCCTCAACAAGATCTTGGCACACGACTTCCCACCAGCAGGGGCAGCCATCAGACCCTCTGCAGACCTCAGAGACAAACAGGGCAGACGGGCAGAAGACAGAAAAGAAGGGCACGGTTCTCTTTCTAAACACATACTGTTCTTCGCATTTTTAATTACAAATGGTGTAATAGGCAGACTTTAAATGCAGATTTTATAAATGCAGACTTTAAAAGGAAAAACAGTGAAAATTCCAACTGCGAGAATTAATTGAACTATATACTTATGATATTTGGATAGTGTGTGCACATACATGCATATGTACGCACACACATGCATTTCAATTAGAAGTTTAAAAGTGATTTGGAAAAGAGGAAAAAATGATGTAGGCATAAGAAATTAAAATGAGCATCTGTGTTGGCCATCATAAGCAATGGGCACCCACACAAATCTGTGACTCAGGATGCTTTCTTGTTTGTGTTTAAGTTATCATTTTGTGACGTGTTCCCTTACTTTGGTTGTTCTGCAATTGTTAAATATCTATGTTTCTCTCCCCTGTTCTCTGCAGGGCTGCATTACATGCATCCTATCCTTTTTAGACAGGCCTCAGAAGATCCAGGGAAGTGTGAGGAACGTAGTCGATGCTCAATAAATATAAAGACCAACTGGAGCACGGATTACCTCTCCCCATGCTCCCATCCCACTTCTTCAAGGAAAGTACCGGGGTACCTCCTCCCAGGCACTGACAGATAGACATGCGCGCGCAGAGATGAGTGTAAGTAGCATATGTGGGGTACCTGTTTTATTTGGAGTGGAAAACCCAAAGCCTTGGGATGCCACGCTGCCTCCTCCAGAGCTGAAAGTGCCAGCAGGCTTCTGCTCTCCAAAGGATGAGCCGGCAAATCCTCCGAATGTCTTGGCTCCACTGTTTCCAAACAGGTTAGAGGTATCTGAAGGACCAACAAAACCTGTGAGGACATTTGCTCTTCTTCATTCTCAGGAACAGAAGGGAGAAGGCTCAGTCAGGGGTGCAGCCCAGGATCGGGGGAGCTGAGCTAAAGGACGATGGCTTGCCCTGACTTCCATGCATCCTGATGACGGGTCTGCAGTCCCTGTGCCGCCCAGGGCTAGGACTTTCTGGCACAGCACCACAGGCACAAAACAAAGGGGCCGAAGAAGCTCCACTGGAGAAGCCCAGGGCTCCCAGAGGTCTCAGGTCCACAGAGGGCCAGCAGCAGCTCGGCTTCCCAGGCTGCTGGCTTCTGGAGAAGTGGGCCTGTTCTCCTTTGTCTCTTTGTATGAGGACAAACTTCAAATTTTGACCAACTCAGAAAATCAAAGTGAGAGCAAATCCATGTCAAGCACAACGGCTCCCTGCATGCCTGCGCGGACTGAGCCGCGCAAGGGATGGCAGGAGGGAAAGCACGGGCCTCTGCTGCTCTCTGGTCTGCAGAGGGAGACGGGTGTTTTGCACAACACGGAAGAGCCAGCGAGGCTCCCAGTCTGATTTCCTCTTTCCAAGAGGTTCAGTGAGCCCTTGACCTCTCAGATGCTTATCCAGTGGGTCATTTTCTCCTCTACTACACGCTGAATCCGCTCCAAGCGGACGGGAAAAGAAGCTGTGAGAACCTGGGACAGGGGAGAACTTTTGTTTGCTGAAAGGAACACAAACCAAGGGCAATATATAAACAGCCAAAGAAGCAACACTAAGAGGATCCAGCACACCATCTATCAGGATTCTTTGACTTTTTGAGGGGAGAGAGGGTACAGGAATAACCCCTGCTTCCCTGCCATGTTTGGATGGGCATTTTACTAAAATTGGTTCACACCCATAACAAGGTAGGGAGAAGCTATGGTGAAATGGGTGAAGCCCAGAGACCCACACTTAAACAGGAGGCAAGATGAACACTTGGATGATGGGCATGGGTGACGAGGGTTGAGCATGTCACCGAGAGCTGCACCCACCTGCACCAGACCAGCCCTCCCCAGCCATCAGGTGGGAAGAGAGGAGGCGGGGCATGCTCAGCTGCTGGAAGGGTAGCCCACCTCAACCCAGGGACAATCTGCCCTGACGGAAGACTGCACACTGCTAGCACTTGTTCCTGAGTTACCATCTGGGAAGCGAGTGGCCTCACTTCGGGGACATGGTTCTCTTAGTTTTCTGGGCGCTGATAACATAGTGTTGGGCCCAGCAAGGCAATGTCCCCACTGCTGACATGAGGACCTGATGCTGAGCACAACAGGTGCTAGTCATTTATCCCTGGTGCAGTGGACAAAGCGGCCTCTGAGTAGGCTCACCCTCCCTTGGGGAGGGGGCCTGAGGTCATGCTGGACTCTCAAGGGTGGTCCATCTAACCCTGGAGAGGAAAGTGGGCTCCTCGGCTGCTGCCTTCACTTGGTATCTCAAGAACCCAGGGCTGCAGCTTTCGGTTGTATTAATGCTAGCACCAACAAATTCAAGGGCGAGACTAAGGGTAGGAGCTCCTCTTGGAGAAATCTGGGGCAACTATGAGAAATGAGAGATGTACTTTATTGGGATAATCTGGGAGACTTAAATTTCTTATTGGGGACTACTTAGAAGTCTTTGGGTTTTTTTTTTTTATATTTTTCTCCAAGAATCTTTTGCTAAATGAAATCAGTCTGACAGAAAGACATCTGCATGCCCATGTTTAACTGCAGAGCTATTCATAATGGTCAAGAGATGCAGACAACCCACGTGTCCACGGGCTGAGGAATGGGTAGAGAAAATGTGGGACATATCCACAATGGAACACTAGTCAGCCATAAAATGAAGTCACATGTGACTACACGAAGGAACAGGAGACTGTCATGTTAAGCAAATTAAGCCAGGCACAGAAAGACAAGTGCAGTCCGACCTTGCTCATTTGTGGAGTCTAAAAAATCTGGTTTTGCAGAGGTTGAGAGAAGAATGGTGGTATTGAGAGGCTGGGAAGAGCAGGAGGAAGGGAGGAGTGGGAAGAGTAACAGGTACTAAGCTACACAAGGGGAAGGAAGTTCTGGTGTTGCCTTGCACAGCAGGGTGACCACAGATGATGATAATGTACTGTTAAAAAAAGGCAGAAGAAAGGATTCAGAACATTTCACCATTAAGAAATGACCAATGTTTGAGGAGACAGGTTTAACCTGGTGTGAACATTACAGAAGTACACATACGCCGAAACATTGCAGGGCACCCCATAAATATGTACAGTTTTAACACAATGAGATCTAAAAACACGATGTCTTTGAAGTATCTGTGGCATATCATAGTGGAATGGGCCTGAGGTCCGAGTCGGGCCTCGGTTAGAGTGCCTAACCTACCTGACCTGGATTCCTGACAGAACACAGTGACAGCATAAGCGTGGAGCCCCGAGTGTGGCACGCGGCGGCTTCTGAGCAGATGCCTCCCTTCTCTGCTCCTTCAACTCCTCTCTCCACACCTCAATTTCAATATGTACAAACAGAGCAAAACAAACCCTTTCCATTCTGCAAAGTCCCCAAGAGTTACTTCACTGATACAGTGACCACTGCCAGTGGCAGTCAGGAGGAGCTCGGCAAGATGAAACACCCTACCACCCATCAGATGCTCTGAAACAAGGGGCCCGTGGCTGCCACTGCTGCCCTCCGTTCCCGAGGCACAAGGTGCTCCTTGGTTCTCTCCTAATGCTGTCAAAAAAACCATCTCTTTAACTGTGGTAAATAAGAGAGTGTCTTGGTTGGTGGAAGAGAATTTCATTGGAGAAAATTCTGAAAGAACTAGTCAGTAAGAAAGTCTGTCTCTGCAGAGCCATCTGATGACTCCCACTGTTGGGGTGACAACTTCAGGCAAACCAGCACCTGCTCTTAGCATAATCCAATACTAGAGTCCAACCCAATCTAAATTAAACTGTGCTTGATAAAAAAAGATTAAATTTGATATAGTGTCACAGAGACTGCATTCCAGGCCTTTCTGCAGGTCTACAGTCACTAAACAAGAACCCAGTGACACTGAGAAGGGGGTCTCATTAGCACCTATCCAGGCCTCTATAACTTATCATCCTCAACAGCTGGGGGGGAGCCCACGAGTCTGAAAGACGACAGTCAGATGACCTCCTCAGTCCCTGCACAAATATGCCTGTCAGGCCCCTGAAGAGAAAGAAGGTGCTAAGGATGACTTTCCACAGTGTCCTCAGGACAAGACTCAGGAGACAACAGGTCCTTCTGGACAAGGCACGGGGGTGCTGAATTTTAAGAGTGTAGCGGCTAAACATCTATCTTTGGTAGAGTTTCTTGAGACAACCGAGAAGGGGGAAAAAAACCTCTTTACAAAGTTCAAGCTTCTGGAGACGGTACAGGTCAACCCCAAGTGGCAGTGTTCCTCAGCTTGTCCTGGCCGTGGCCACTTCTCAGGGTTAAAGAGGGCAGCTTCAGGACCAGGCAGCTCTAGCCCAACTATCACCAAGGGAACTGCTCTTGACCGGGTCTGTGCCCAGACGGTCACAGCAAGAAAGCAGGTACAAGGCTGCCTGACAGGCAGGAGGTGTCTGTTTTTGCTGGGTAGGAGATGGTCGCTTAGCTGTGACCTCTGCAGCCCACATTCCCTCTGGGGACCGACTTGGTCCTTATCAGTGGATTGGGGATGGTGGCACTGAGAGCACTGTGTAGGAAGCGATCGGCCCTGCGGGAAGCTCTGGCACACAGCGGGTGGTGAGGAAGGGTCAGTTCCCTGCTGCCTCAGTGCAGCAAAAGTTCCAAGGGCAGCAGGTTTCTAGGGAAGGAGGTCCCCTGGACCTGGCTGAGTCGCAGGCAGACACACCCAGCAAGGGCCTTACTACACCCCTGCAGGAGGCAGGCTGCATGGGAACCAGCCCAACACAGGAAGAAGCGAGGTGCACGTGAAGATGGCCCAAGCAGAAGGAACGGCTGGGGACCAAGTGGAACTCAGGTGTGCTGGGCCAGCTAGGGGAGGGCCTGGACTCCAGTCGACAGCTGATTTAGACTTTATCAAGTTGGCAAGAAATTGCAAAAGGGTTCTGAGCAGGGACGGTGGCAAAATAAAAGCAGTTTAAAAATACCTGATCCAGAGATTCCTTAAAAAACTTGGAATGGAACTACCATTTGACCCAGCTATCCCACTCCTTGGCCTATACCCAAAGGACTTAAAATCAGCATACTACAGAGATACAGCCACATCAATGTTCATTGGTGCTCAATTCACCATAGCCAGATTGTGGAACCAACCTAGATGCCCTTCAGTTGATGAATGGATAAAGAAACTGTGGCATATATATACAATGGAATATTACTCAGCCATAAAGAATGATAAAATTATGGCATTTGCAAGCAAATGGACGAAATTGGAGAATATCATGCTAAGTGAGATAAGCCAATCTCAACAAACCAAAGGAAGAATGATCTCGCTGATAAGTGGATGATGATACATAATGGGGCGTGGGAGGGGTTAGTTTTAGGGTTAGAGTGAGGGTTAGGGAGGGGGGCAAGAATGGGGGAAGGAAGGACTGTATAGAGGGAAAAGAGGGATGGGAGGGGTGGGGGGAAGGGGAAAAAAAAAGAAAAAAAAAATAACAGAATGAATCAAGCAACATCACTCTATGTAAACGTATGATTACACAAATGGTATGCCTTTACTCTATGTACAAACAGAGAAAGAACATGTATCCCATTTGTTCACAATAAAAAAAAATAAAGTTAAAAAAAAATACAAAAAAAAAAAAATCAGGTATTGAATCTAAAATAAATTTAATATATACTGTTAAAAAAAAAAAAAAAATACCTGATCCAGGGCTGGGGTTGTGGCTTGGTGGCAGAGCACTTGTCTAGCATGTGTGAGGCACTGGGTTCGATTCTTAGCACCACATAAAAATAAATAAATAAAGGTATTGTGTCCATCTACAACTAAAAAAAAATAACTGATCTAGAATGGATTCCTTGGCAGAGGAGACTGGAAGCAGGGAGGGGAGTGTGGAGACCACTGTCATGACCCGGGTGACTCTGGGGATGCGCCCCACAGTATGGGCAAGAAGGAAAATCAGCACAAAAGCACTGTGGGTGGGAGAGGAGGAAGGAACCGGAGAGCAGACTCATTCTGCCAGGAGCGAGGCAGCACCTGGAGCTATCAAATGTTGCAGAGTCACCCAAGGAGAAAGAGGCCGCCACTGGCAATTCTGTAGAAAGCTTTCAGTACTGTGCTGAGGACAATGCCTTCCCTTGACTTCCCCCAGCTCCTCCTCTTCCTTTGTTTCTTCCTCTTACCCTGTACTGGGTCCTAGGGCTAAAGAGTTTCCTGTCCCTTTCCCTACCAAATCACATACTTAATTTAAAAAAATAAAAAAATGAAAGGTCTTTACCCCTTTAAATTCCCTTAAGAATAAATGTAAACTTGGTTTGCAATTAACAGTCAACATTTATGAGATGAAGACCGGTGGATATATTATCAAGAACAGGTAAGCGTTTACTCCAAACCAGAATCAAAGCATTAGAAACAATGATGTGCAGTAATGTTTAAAACAGGCTGGGACAGCAGTTGTCCTGGTTTGGAGTGTTTCCAACCTCAAGGTGTAAGTGCTCTAGCAGGGCTGATTTTGGGCTCCCCAACATGGTGCCACTGAACGTGGACTCAGAGGAAGATGTGCACATCTGGCTCTCATGAGTCAGGACAGGCCAGCTCCAGCTGACCTGAGAGAAGGCCACTCTGACAGTTAAGAGCCATGGCACGGAGATGAACTGGCAGGAAGAAAGGAATTTTCACAGGGACCTGACACACCTAAGTAGTTAACAACACTGGCTAGTAACACAGCCTCACAGATGACAACCAACCTCTGGAATAAATCCAATTTTCTCCCCTCCCCTTTTCATTTTTTTGGACCAGGGATTGAACCCAGGGGGCACTTAACCACTGAGTTACACCCCCAGTCCTTTTTATTTTGAGACAGAATCTCACCAAGTTGCTTAGGGCCTTGCTAAGGTGCTAAGGCTGGCTTTGAGTTTGTGGTCCTCCTGCCTGGGTCTCTCAAGGTGCTGGGATTACAGGCCTGCACCACCACACTCAGCATAAACCCAAATTTCTAACTAGCTTGTTATTACTCTGTGCCAGATGCTGTGTTTGGTGTGGAACATAGGATCTATCTGAGATCTAGATCTGCCACTTTCTGGCTTTGACTTTAAAGAATTATGTTTTCAAAGTTTGTGCTGTACCTAGAGCCCTGGGGTCATGGCTAGGGAAACTACCTACATGTATCTCCGGGCTTCCTGATCCCTGATTCAATATGAACCTAGTTTAGTTTTACTTGGGGTTCCTAAGAGTTCGCATGCAAAAAGCAGTTTTTGAAAATTGCTAGATTTGATTTGTAACATCCCTTCACTCTAGAATTCTAAATCTCTCCTGGCAGACTGAAAGCTGAAAAACAAAAAAATTTGATTATATAACTTCAGGAGCTAAGAGGTCGATGTCTCTCAACAAGCGATCTTTCCTTATGTATTACTGAAGTAGACAATGACATCAAAGGAACTAGTTCTTGACCTACGAATCCAGAAGAGCAAATCAGGATAGGAAGTTTTCCTCTTAACTCCAGAGGCCTTAATATGAAGGAAAAATTAGCCATGACCAGAGAACATCGGCTCACGAGGTAGCAGATCTTGCAGAGCAGAGAGGAGTTGCTGCCAGGGTAACACCACAAGATGAAGATGGCATCTAAACAATCTTTT
Organism: Sciurus carolinensis; assembly: GCF_902686445.1. Classification (NCBI taxonomy): domain Eukaryota; kingdom Metazoa; phylum Chordata; class Mammalia; order Rodentia; family Sciuridae; genus Sciurus; species Sciurus carolinensis. The sequence continues at coordinate 5,012,638 of NC_062226.1, forward strand.
CATTTCCAACCATCAATAGGCAGATCAATGAAGAACACAAAAAATTAGCTGAAGAAGAAAATGCTGCCAGATACAGCTTCAGATGAAAAGAGAGCCATAACCTAAGAGGTGAGAAATACTGGAGGCTCCAGACCTGCAGAGCTGAATCTCAAGGCAGGTCTGAAGAGGTTGCTGCCCACGTGCAAGCTCACATGCTCTCCGCGCACGTCCGCGCCATGCGGCTACTCATTTCTGCCTGTCTGCCTGCGTTCCCTTCAAGTCATCCCAACACTGAGAACAGTGCAATCTGGGCCTTAGGAAAGAAGACTGGAGTAGCAGAGCGTGCTGATCCTCTCCCTGCAGCTCTGATGTCTTTTCAGGATTATATAGGACATCTTATTAAGAAGCACAGAACAAAACCCCACCACACTGCTTTGGGGTAGATACTTAAACGGATCTTCGAGCCCTCTCCCTCCCTTTCAGAGCTGTCCCTGAAGCACACCACGAGGACGACAACAGCATCAGGGATCAAGGGGCCTGGGAGAACTCTTCTCAACTTACTTGGTGTGGTCGTGGATCCAAATCCCCCGCTGGCCGAGCCAAATGGATTTTTGTTGGCTGCATCCTGGCTGGGTTTCCCTCCGAGGCCACTGAAGAAACCTCCCCCTCTTCCAGTGTTTCCAGACCCAAACACGCCACCACTGGAGCTGGAGGACTGCTAGAAACAAAACGGGCAGGAAGCAAGCTAGGATGAGAGGTCAAGGTGAGGTGGGAGGCCATGTTTGCAAGCGGGGGCAACTGGCACATGTGCAAACACAACTGGCACAGAGAACACTCTGCCAGTTCTGGAAGGGGGACCTGCCAACAAGCACTGGAGAGGCTAGAGAGTTTGGGCAAGGACATCTGATACATCCGCAGTTCTTGAGTTAATGCGATGCTGGTGGGAACTTTCACTGTCTTCCTGCCCTGCTGCCCGCAGTGTCTAACAATTCCAGGGAGGGAAAACCCATCCCACATGAGATTCATCAAATAAAAAATGTGAAAGTGATCACAGGCACCACTTCTGATTTCTGAAGTGTGGCTGAACTCATCAGCAACGGATGTTGTTGAGTGATTTAGAGTTGTCTCTCTCAATTTGCACAATTTCATTTCATAATGCCTTTCCCAGTGCTGCAGAAAGCTTAAATTAGCTCCATTGTTGAAATGATGACCACTGCTGAATTCTGTCCAAGTTCACAAATCTTATGCTCAGAGGAAGCTGCTAACTCAGGAACACATGCTGACTCACAGCTGTACCAAGCACCAGACACTGGATTTGTTTGGAAACTGGCTCTTGAAGGATGATCAGTGCTAGATTGGAGGGACCACTCACATTAGTGAAGTTGAAGTCTCCTTGGTTGATCATATAGATGAAAAAGATGGGTTTTAGAAAGGGGTCTCTGTGCAGAGGAATTTTATAGGCGTTCCCTTCAAAGGGAGTAGAGTGGTGTGCTCAGTCCTTTTCTGCAAAATGGGGTAATAAACTGCACACCTCAAAATGAGCTAAGAAATGAACACACTTCAGAACAGTGCCTGAAAGACAACAGCTGTTGCTCAGCATTTTTTTTTTTTTTTTTTTTTTTTTCTTGTTACCAGGGGTTGAACCCAGGGACACTTGACCACTGAGCCACATCCCCAGCCCTATTGTGTATTTTATTTAGAGACAGGGTCTCACTGATTTGCTTAGTGCCTTGCCATTGCTGAGGCTGGCTTTGAACTTGCTATCCTCCTGCGTCTGCCTCCCAAGCTGCTGGGATTGCAGGTGTGTACTACCACACCCAGCGCTGCTCAGCATTCTAACATCAATGGACCAATGGTCAAGCACCTGCTATGTAGCAGATACTGTTCTAAGTACTTTCCAAGTAGTCATTAAATCTCCACAAGTTGAACCTCTAGTAGGTCACCTTCAAAACATGTCACACCAGTGCCCCCCCGCCCCGCCACCTGTCCCTCCCCCTTTGCTGGGACTGTGCAACAATCCCCATCACTGGAATCCAGCAGTAGGTGGATAAGACTCAGCGAGCCATCAGACCAGTTCACTCCTGTTGCTGCTTCTAGAAGACCCTCTGGGATCTGGCCCCTGCCTACCTCTCTGTCAACGTCAGCTCTTCTCACCTTGGCCTCATGTGGCACAATCATACCTGTCTTTTATATCCTGAAGGTAACAAATTTTTGCCTTTGGGCAATGAACTTAATGTACTTGAGTCTCTTCCCTTTTTTCTTTAAACTTCTTTAAAAACAACAATAACATTTCACTATAACCACGTAATGATGAGTTAGTTTCTTTTTTCTTCTTTTTGTGGTACTGGAGATGGAACTTTGTGTAAGCCGGGTAAGTGCTCCACTACTGAGCTACAGCACTAGTCCAAAGGGCTTTTTAAAACTAGGAATCCAGCTAGGTTTGGTGGCACATGCCTGTAAACCCAGTGACTTAGGAAGCTGAGGCAGGAGAAATGCAAGTTTGAGGCCAGCCTCAGCAACTTAGGGAGACAATGTCCCAAAACAAAAAAATGAAAAAGAGCTGGGGATGTAGTTCAATGGTTAAGTGACCCTGGGTTCAATCCCTGGTACCAAAACCCAAAACCCAAAACCAAACAAAACCAGGAATCCAGTCATAAAAGTGAAGTTCTGATAACCAGGAAACTGCCTTTGAGGAAGGAAGCCATGAGCACCAAGGCATACACCTTTTGAGAGCAGACTACGGAGCTAGTTCCCACCTCAGGCTGAACACAGGAGCTGCCTGGTGCTGCACGCTCTGCCCTATAAAAGCTAACAACTTCAGGTTGCTCAGCCTAATCAAATGTGATGATAGACACTGGCTATCCACAGAGCCTAGCAGAAGAAGATAAGGAATGAACCTGACTGAACATAACCTGACCATTACTGCATCCTCATACATGGGTTAGAGAGGATTCCCTTGTTTCAACTGAAATGAACAATTGTTTTTTAAACTTAAAATTACAGAAAATCTCAAAATGTGCAGAAAGTTCACCATTCTCCTGTAGTATTCACTCTGTTGTTGAAACTTTTCTAATACTCTTTTTTTACTTCAAACACTAGATTTAAATTTCAAATACACAAGACTGTTTTCTGAACATCCATCTTTGCTGAGATTCTGTGCTCATTCTTTCAACATTTTCCTGTAACTCCAGGAGAACAGTAAGGTCTCTGTATCTAGTTCAAATATCTGGATCACACATGGGTTGATTTTTGCTGATTTAAAAAATCTATGCACACCCCTTTGGTTACTTTCTGTATTTCATTTATACACACACTTTTTTATTTTCTTTTGATTTTTTCATACTAGATTTTGTATACAGAACAGTGGCAACCAAGGAACACTAATTTTTCCTTGACAGTTGAGAGCTCTCTGCTGTCTGAAGGGTACAGAGCTCACACTAGCTAACTCATGACTGTCTCTTCTTAGGGTTTGGGTCATTTGTCTTACAAGTGCTTGTAGCCAGAAGGCAGCTGGGCTGCAGTTATCACCTTTGGGTTCAACAGATCCAGGCAACAAAATGCAAGAATTCTGCACACTGTTTTCGGGCCTGTCTTCACTTCTTTTCTCTTAACAAAACTGGGGGAGGATGTTTATGCCAGGTAAATTACTGCTGCATTTGCAAGTCTTTCAGATCCCAATCTGATTTATCTACACAAACTTCATTGGGATAAAATTCACATACCATACAGGATACCAATTTACAGTGTATAAAACTAATGGCTTTTGGTATGTCATCATGAAGTTAAAAAATTGTGGCAAAAAATACACATAAAAGAAAACCTTTTTTTTTTTTTTCCCTGGTGCTGGGGATTAAACTCAGGGCTGCTTTACTGTTGAGTCACAACCCCAGCCTTTTTTGATTTTTATTTTGAGATAATACTCCTGCCTCAACCTCCAGAGTCACTGGGTTTAGAGATATATGCCACCATGCCCTGCCTCCCTTTGTAATTTTGAGACAGGGCCTTTCTAAATTTCCTGGTTTGGCCTGGAACTTGCAATCCTCCTGCTTCAGCCTCCCAAGTAGCTGGGATTACTGGTACATGCCACCATGCTAGGGAATTTTAACCTTATTGAGTATACAATTCAGCAGCATTGACATTCACAATGTTGTGTAACCATCGCCACTATTTCCAAAACTCTCATCACTCCAAACTGAAATTCTATCCCTATTAATCAACACCTCCCCATTCTCTCCTCCCTGCAAACTCCATGGTAAACTCTAATTTGCCATCTGTCTCTGCAAATGTATGTATTCTAGGTACTTCACATAAGTGGAACCATTCATCATGTGATCTTTTTAGCTGATTTCACTTAGCCTGTTTCAAGGTTCACCCATGGGTAGCACAAACCAGAACTTCATTTCCTTTTATGGCTAAGTAACATTTCTTTAAATGTATATGCCATATTGTGTTTGTCCATTCGTCTACTGGTTGACACTTGGATGTTTTCCACCTTTTGTCTATTGAGAATAATGCTGCAGTGAACACTGGCATCCAAATGCCTGCTAGAACCCCTTTCAATTCCTTTGGGTGCACACCCAGGAGTAGAACTGCTGGGCTGTGTGGCAGAAGTACAACGCCTAACCTTTGGAGGAAGCACCAAACCATACTCCATATTGGCTGAACACACAGTCCTATCAGCTTCAGGAAGCCTGGAGTTCCTCCACCTCCTCACTAACACTTGATTTTTAAACTCACAGCCATCTGCAGAGAGAATGAAATGGTACCTCATCTTCACACTGATTTTCATCCCCCCAGGGGTCAATGCAATCGCTCGACCTCACTTACTGGTCATTTCAAGTTTGCTCGCACCCTCACTGCCAAGAGCTCGTCCAGCCACAGTGTCCTCTCAACTTTTGGCAAGGTCTCTCTTCCGCCTGCCCAAACCCAGACTGACTCTTGCCGGTGAAGCTGCTGTGCCACTGTGCTCACCCATGCCACTCCACGCTGGAAATCAGCTCAACGAGGCTTCCTGCCACTCTTCCTTAGTCCCACTAATGACAGTTTGTTGTCCACAGATGGTCACAGCAATACTTCTTGTCCTGTGTGCTCTTCCAAAGCAAGAAGTGGCACCTATCTCCTGCCCCCACTACCTGAGTCTGGAAGGGGCTCTGTGGTGCCTTGTGATGTCCTGTGACTTTGGAGGATGGGTCATAAACAGTTATATGGCCTCCACTTGGTTCCCTCTCCATCTTGAAGCACAGCTGCCTTGTTTTGGGATGCCCAGGCCACACAGTGACCAGATGTGGGTGCTAAGCTAACAGCTTGGGTTAAGGTCAGAGTCAAAGGTCAACCAACCACTGACACAAGAGCAAGTCTTCAAGTGGTTCTAGTCCCTCCTCCTTCCAGCCATCACGGTTACTATGGGACAGAGACCAGCCACCCAACTCTGCCCATCTGAACTCAAGTCTGGAGAGTCAGCACCTGTCATGAATGGCTGATGCAGGTATTAGGGTTTGAGGAAATCTGCTTCACAGCACTCAGTAATCCCAAAGCCCTTAGAGTAAGTGTGATTCACACGATCTGGATTCTTCTGGGTGGCACGAGGTGAGTGTAGGTTTCCTATACCTTTCACATCCTCGTCAGTCAAGTTTTCTGAGGATACTCCCTGCCACCTGAAAATTAATTCAATTCACACTGTCCACCATGTTTCAGTCACAACCCTACACACTGGGGATATGGTAATGAATATCAAAGACCCCTGCCCTCACAGAATAAAATTCAATTTTTGGCCCATTCAACTGCAAACATAATTTCTGTGGAGGAAGAATGGGGGAAGGGGCGTGACGACCTGGAGCTTATCACAGTAATGGTTTTGCATCTCTTTGGCTCCACAATATGCATGCCAGCTACCTAAGTTAGTGTAATCACCATCTTCACAACTGCATGTACAGAATGATGTAAATTCACCCTCCCATTTGAATGCTGATTAACATTCAGGTCTGGGTTGCTTCCAGTTTGGAGTTATGGTAACAGTGTTGCTATGAACACTATTGTACCCTGGTACGTATGTGTGTAAGTTTTTCTAAAAGAACAAATCTAGGGGTGGTATTGTTGGTTTTTACTAAATGGTACCAAACTATCCTCCAAGATGGGTGGACCAATTTGTACTCCCATTAGGGTGTCTGTGACTCCCTCAGTACTAAACTTGTAAATTCTGCAGTCTTCTAAGTATGCATCTCTTTGTGGGTTTATTTATATCATTAATGAAGTTGAACATCTTTATGTTTATTGATCCTTTTGTCTATCCCTGATTTAAAAGAAAAAAGTTTTCTAATTTCCCTGTTACCATGGTAAAATGGACATTTTGGCTACATTTAAGTATACCATTCAGAGCAATGAAGCACGGTCTCAATGTGTGTTCTTTCATGAATTGTCTTCTACCTGTTTCCTGTAGTCCTACACCTTGAATCTTGGGGCAGACTCTTTTAAAGGCACCTAACACCAGCGGGGGTGGGTGGGGTTACCCACGTTGCTTTGGGCAGGAGCAGCATATTTCACCTCACTGTTTTGTAGTATTCTGCTATACAAAAACAGCACAATTTATTTGCCATTCTTCAACTTACAAGATGTGGGTTGTTTCTTGTTTTCAGCTTCTATGAGTATACTATCATGGATGTTTTTGATCCCTATTCCTATCTTTTGGTGGACAAAGGCACTCATTTCTTTTGTTACATACCCAGAGCAGATCTGCTGGGTTAATGAAGATTGTGAATATTAGTTGTGATATGGCCAGATGGTTTCTGAAGGTTACATAAATTTACATTCCTACTAGCAACATAAGAGTTTCCAATACTCTACTTCCTCAACACTACTTTTTCTTTTTGATTTGCAGAATATATTCTAAATGCAATTGCTCTGGTGGCTGTGATTTCCCTTATTTTATGACTCGTTTTGCCCTAAAATAAGGAGGTCATTATTTCAGTAAGGCTAAATTTTCCTTCCGTTTGAAAAACAACCCTTAGGATTTCCTTCAGATGTGTTAGACATGAAGTCTCCCAGTATCTGTTTACTTAAAAAAATGTCTTGATTTCACACTTCATTTGAAAAGATAATTTTTTCATGTTTAGAAATTCCAGGTAGACAGCCTCTGCCTTCTGGTTTTCTTCATGCCTGCCAGGAAGTCAGTTGGCAGTCCCACTGTGGCACCCTGGAAGGTGAGCTGTCTAGGCTGTCTCTTCCTCTGATCTTTTCTGCACTTACACTGTGACAGGTCTCAGGACTCCTTTCACATGTTGTGTGGCCTGTGTTGGGCTTTTGGTGCAATTTTTTTTTTTTTTTTTTTTTTGGTACCAGGGGTTGAACTCAGGGGTACTTAACCAGAGTCACATCCCTCTTTTTTATTTAGAGATAGGGTCTCACTGAGTTGCTTAGGGCCTTGCTAAGTTACTGAGGTTGGCTTTGAACTTGTGATCCTCCTGCCTCAGCTGCCCAAGCTGCTAGGATTACAGGTGTGAGCCACTGTGCCCAGCTTCTGCTGGGCTTCTGGATTGTGAATCACTCTATGTACTGGTTTGGGAAATTTCTTCTTTTTTTCTAATACTGCCATGCACAATCACTTTCTCTTCTCCTTCTGTGAGTCTGAACAAATGTATGCTAAATTCTCTCTTAAGAGGATTTCTATTCTTTTTTGTATTTTCCATCTTTTTTGTTCTCTATGATACATTCCAGATAATTTACCTGAACTTCTAGTTCAAAGGTTAGCAAATTACAGCTCTCGGGTTAAATCCTGTGTACCATCTCTTTTTGTAAATAAAGCTTTACTGGCACATAACCATGCTCACTCACTGCACATTATCTATGGCTCCTTTGTGCAACAAAGGCACAGCTAAGCAGCTGTGACAGAAACTTGATGCAGTCCTCAAAGCCTAAAATACTTAACATCTGGTCACTGTTCTAGTTGCCACTGCTCTTTTCTGCTCTATTACTGGTCTACATCCATAATCCTTCTGTTTTCATTTACGGACAGGGTCTCACTAAATTTCCCAATTTGGCCTCAAACTTTGATCCTCCTGCCTCAGTCTCATGTGCAGTTGGGATTATAGGTGAGCACCACTATGCCTGGCTTGTCTGCTTTTAAATATATCTACTGTGTCTTAAATTTTAATTATTACATTTTTCTAGAAATTTTACCTGGTCCTTTTTCAAAGTGCTATGGCAGTTCTTGTGATTTCCTGTTCCTTACTGGTGGTTTCAAGTTATCTGTTTTTTTTTTTTTTTTTTTTTTTTTTTTAACATGTAAATGTAGTTGTTTTATAGTCTAGGTAGTCCCCGCAAATGTATTTCTTTTTTTGATACCGGTGAGTGAGCCATGGGGTGCTTTGCCACTGAGTCACATCCCTAGACCTTTTTAATATTTCACCTAGAGCCAGGGTCTCTACGTTGCTGAGCTGGCTCTGAGATCATGATCCTCCTGTCGGACTCAGCCTCCTGAGCCACTGGGATTAGGTGTGTGCTGCCACACTTGGCATTTCTGACATTTACTCTGGCTCTGGTTCACAGTTCCCCATTTATTTTGCATGGCCAATTCAGCTGTGGGAATCAATATCCTAAAAATTATTTGTAAGAATAATGTGAGGGCTTGAATAAAGTCCCTCTGTTTCAAAGTGGGTCTAAGCTGCTTCTGCTGGGCACGTGGAGGCCACATCAGGCAGAGTCCCACTCAGGCACAGCCGCGTGAATCTGCAGTCCTGCTCACTGTGTGGAGGGTTTCTTCTGAACTCCCCACATTGTGCATCTTAATGATTCTGTCCTGTCCCTTTGCCCCTGGGACTATTACATACAGAAACTGGAATTTTCTCACATCAGGAAATGCCCTCAGGACAGAACTGGCTTCTATATTCCAGTTTCCTTCTCAAGGTTTCATTTTCCTTTTGATTTGGGTTTCCTAAGCTTATCAATACTTTAAAAATGTGGTTTGTATGCTTTATAACATTTTTTTGCTGTTTTCAGAAGGGAACTTGATTTGAGAGACCGAGGCCTCCACCATTACCAGAAACTGGAAATCAGTAGTTTCATTTCTCTTTTAAGAAAGATCACTGACTGGGGTGCAGCCCATCTTCAAAGAAAAAAGGAAGAAATAATTTCTCGATAAAGAAAACCTCCAACTGAAGATGTGCAAGAATACACGTCGTGCCCGCCACTTCATCTACTGGAGTCCTACCAAGTCCTCCTTCGAAAAGTCACAGTCATCTCTGACAATCAGAGGCCCTTTCTTCTGAAGTACTCTTCCTGAGGTTCCTGTGCTCTAAAAGTGGCTGGCACCTAACAGTTGAGTTCAACCTCTCTGGGCCCTCAGTGCCCTCGTCTTCTGCCTACACAGGTGCTGAGATGATTACACTGACATAATTGGGCACTTTAAACTATGCCTAGCTCAGCCCTGGACTTTAGACAACTCGGTGCAGGGACCACATGTGGTTTTTGCTGCATATTCTTCTTCTTCTTTCTCTTTCTCTCTTTTTAAAAAAAAAAAAAAAAAAAAAAACATTTTAAAATGTAAAAGCCGGGCTGGAGTGGAAGCTCAGTGGTAAAGCACTTGCCTAGCATGTGTGGGACAAAGGGTTTGATTCTCAGCACTGCATCCAAATAAATAAATAAAATAAAGGTCCACCAACAACTAAAAATTAATTATAATTACAAAAACGTTTTTAAAATATGTAAAGCCATTCTTAGCTCAAGAACTTACATAATCAAGGCTAGGGGTGATTTAGCCTTTGGATTGTAGGTTGCCAACCCCGGCCTAATGGAACAGGCAGACTGATGGAGGCCAGTAAAGCACTTTCCCAGACATCTGCCAAAGGAGGATCCAAATTCTGTCGACTCTCTAATGTGAAGTGCAGACTTCCACATCCTCAAGGTAGCTGGAGAGGGGAGCTTAAGAACCACATGGGCTGTTTGCTAGGCCTGGACACACAACATGAACTGCATGTAATGATTAGATTACACAGGGGAAACCTGACACATGTTGACACAAATGAAGACAAATGTACTTATTTACCTGGCCAAAGACTGTCCCACCAGTACTGGCTGCTGGACCAAATACAGAACCAGTGTTACTAGACCCGAAACCTGTAAGACAGAGGAAGAGAAAAGTACAATTTGGATGAGTCTTCTATGACATCCAAGTGCCTCATTTTTAAATGGCATTCGGGTATGCTAAGTTACCCCACAATAAATCCACTTATGAATAAAACTGTTTCTCCATCTATGAAATGGAGAAGAATCTGAACACATACAGCTGTTCCTTGGTATCCATGGCCCCCGACACCCCAAGGTACCCAAATCTGTTCACGTCCTTTACACAAAATAGATTTACATAACCTACACAGTACTCCCACACACTTTAAATCCTCTCTAGATTGTACCTAGAACAAAGTAAATGGCATGTAACTAATTATTATATTTTATTGTTTAGGAATAATGACAAGAACAAAGTTTGTGCATGTTCAGTCACAGATTTCTCTTGATTATTTTTGATCTGTGATTGGTTTTAACTGCAGATGCAGAACCTGCCCATACAGAGGGGTGATTGAAAAGACCTGTTTCATTGCTAAAATCTTATAATAATACAAATTCCAAAGTTCCAGGAGCTGAATCTCTCCTATCACATGGGCAGGGGCTAATAAGGTGGTATACTCTCAGAACAGTTTCTCCCCAAACTTTTGGCCACCAAGAATTCTTTCCAATGATTGATTTAACATTATGAATTCTTCTACTCCTCGGATTTTTCTGCATCTCAGACACCAGATTCTTTGAGGGTAGCTTATCTTCCCTCCAAGTGGCCTAACACTGTGGAGATGCTGGGCTGAATGTAGCCAGGACAAGTCAGGAGGAACTCCACATTATAACATAAGACCTTGAGCGAGGAGGAAGATGCAGGAGTGCCACCCTCATTTCTGCAGCTTATTAGACACGTAAACTTCAGCAAGCCTCAATTCCTCCATCAGGGCTGCAGGAGATGCCCAGTTTGCCACACAGGTACCAAATGAAGATCCTTCAGAGAATCTGAATTTGCTGAACTGGTTTGACAAAGCCTTTGGCAGGAGGCTTTCTCAAGCCCTGACTGCAGAACAAATGATGCGCTGGAGACAGAGACATCTTGCTCTCTTACGCCACACAGGCTTTCTCCCTGGTCACCCTCGGACCCAAGACATCACATGTCCGCCATCCAGAACAGGCACCTGGCTTCTTCACAGGACACTAGTGGACCTCCAAAGTATCTTTCACCACTGCGAACTTTTAGCTGCACTTAGTAGGAGTTAAACATTTGTTGCAAGAAGGAGAACATTTCTTTCTAGTAAGTTAAGAGTCATTTTCAAATAAATTATCACTGAAGAAATGAATCAGCAGTTGCTTGTAATCTTGCCCACCAAATCCTTGTTCTCCCCACAGCCTAACTGCTAAAGAATTGCCTTTCATAAGAAAACCATCAGAAAGTCAAACTTGGAACAGATTTTCAAATTGGTCTGTCTACTGATAACTTTTTGTGTTTTTAAAAGTCACAACATTGAAAACAGAAAAAAAGCTAACGCTTCAAATGTTAGATCGACCCTTCCAGCAAGCCACAAAACATCAGAGCAGTGGAGTGAGGGGAGGAGACCTGCTTTTCCTTCCTGCTCCACCATCAGCACTGTCTGACTTGAGATCGGTCTCCTTGAGGCCTGACAGCTTTGGACACGATGACTTCCAAATTCAAAATTTCATATTTATGAGTCATTCAGTTATTTGCCACGACCTTAAATAAAGCTGCTTGGTTTCCCCCATGAGGCTGACATTCTGGTGGCTGGCAGAGCAGAGAGCTTGCTGAGGGCAAACTGGAGCCACGCGGCAGACCTGGCCCACCAGGCCAGGAAGCTCCCACAACGGCATGTGCTCTAAGCTCCTTTCTAGATCTTACACATTATTTTTTGTTTCTCTTCTCTTTCTTTTAATTACCAAAGTAACACAAGTTTGTTGCAAATGTTTCACATAGCACAGAGAGGAACAAAGTAAAAATCCATAAATTCTTACCTGAAGCTTGACAAAAGCTAAACCCCGAGGGTGCTGCCGTGGAAGTAGTGGCTGAAGTGCCACCAAATACAGAGCTTCCCTGCCCAAAACCAGGGCTCTGACCAAAAGCAGGAGGGTTGCTCTGGCCAAAGAGCCCCCCTCCTGTGTTGGCAGAAGACTGTCCAAATGAGAAGGAGCTGGAGCTACTGGTACTCGAGGACGCACCAAAGACATTCCCACTGGTGGACGCAGGGGTGGAGGAGACAGACTGGCCAAAAGCAGGCACGGAACTGAACCCAGGCTGACTAAAGGAGAAGCCACTTGCAGGGCTGCTCGTCACCTGCCCAAAGGCTGGGGCCTGCCCAAAGGTCGTCTGTCCAAAGACCCCTGGGGATGAGGCACCAAAAGCAGGACTGCCGAACCCTGAGTTGCTGGCCTGTGGCGTGGTAGCTGCCGTGCTGGCTATGCTGCCCGTCTGCTGTCCAAATAGGCTTGGCACAGTGCTGGCCGCCACCTGCCCAAACATGGGGGTAGTGGAGGGGGCAGTGGCAGTGTTGCTGGTGAGCTGGCTGAATGCTGAGCTAGAACTGGCAGCAGGTGGCTGAGTAAATACCGATGAGCCAGAAGTGACAGTCCCAAACACTGCTGTCTCTGTAGTGGGGCCCGTAGCACTACTGGAAACAGGACTAGAGGTTGTGGGGGAGGCTGACGTTTCGACGGACAAGGGTCCTGTGCTTGGGAGCGTAGCTGCTGCAAGAGCAGCCTGCCCAGGCACTGCAAAGGAGGAAGGAGACGCTGCTTCTGCTTTGACATCAGGGCCCCCGGTGGCCACTGGAGTGGCCTCTGCAGAAGGTGTCACGAGGCTGGTACTAGATGCTGCCGTGCTGGGGCTGCTGACTGCAGGCTGCACAGGAACCGGTTCCTTTTTAACTGAGTCGGGAGTGCGTGGAGGAGCCTGGGAAGGCTGGGCTGCCTGCTGCTGCCCGAGGAGCGAGGCTGTGGGGGCTGAGATCTCACTGTGGCCTGACTGCTCGGGTGCAGCTGATGATGTGACCTCGTCTGTGCTCTTTCCAGAGGACATGGGCAGGGAGGGAGCAGATGCTGAACTTAGGAGGCTACCAAATGACAACGTGGGGAAGGAGGCTGGAGGGGGAGTGGCAGTCGTAGTTGATGGGAGAGCAGAGGAAGGCACCGTATTACTGCTCTGTTGGCTTCCAAATGAAAAGCTAGCCTTGCTGCCACTTAAAGAAGTCCCACCAAAACTGATCACCCCAGAGGGCCCTGCACTGTTTAGTGGAAGACTGCCAAAGATGCCAGTCGAAGAGCCACTGGTGCCTGTGCTGGCCGCTGCTGGGGGAGCTGCTGTGGTGGCGGTCACAGAGGAGGGCACCAGGGGCTCTGCAGGCTTCACCAGCACCGCAGGGCTCGTAAAGCTAAAGCCTGAGGACGCGCTTGACGTCTTGGCTGGCTGGCTGCTGGGGAGGCCTGTGGAGGAGGCCTTACTGGCTGACTTTGCAGAATCCTCTGCTTGGCCCACCCGCAGTCCAGAAAAGCTTCCTAGAGTCTCTCCCGCCAGGGAACTCGGAAACAGAAGCTCTCCCAACTTGGATGGTGGCGTTTCCAGCTTGCTAGCAGCAGTGGAGAGCGGAATTCCAGCAGGTGCCGTGGGCCTGCTGCCAGAGGGAGCAGAGTCTCCTGGAGAGGCAGTGGCAGCTCCAGAGGTACTGGGTCCTGGTGTGACCGTGGAGGGAGGGGAGCTGTCCGGGACGGTCTCATAAAAGGGCTTGCCTCCCCCACCAAAGGAGAAGGCGTCCAGCTGGTTCGACTCTCTAGTGGAGGGTGTCGACCCTAGCAAGAGAGAGAAATTGGGAAATGGATTGGATTCAATGAAGTATGACCTATCACATTCCCACTGACTGTATTCCTAAGCCAAAGTCTCTCCCCTCTGGGGATCAGGAAACACTGGCTCTAACAGCAGCTTCCTTTGGGGAGGACAGAATAAGTGCTTCTCCACAGAAATTTTAGCTTTTTTTGAGTTATCACACTGAGGTGGAAAGGAGTGGACCATTCATGACCATTAAATCACAGAAAATACATGACACCTAGAACACATGAAAGGCACCTCTTCTAATTTTCTGACTCCACACTTATGCAGCTTCCCTCCCCGATACCCTCAGCACAGTGCTAGCCCACTGAGCCTTCTGAGAGACTAGGATCTGGTTCACAATGCAAGTGTTTCTTTTATATTTACCGGTACCAAGTGTTAATCCACAGTCGTTTTTAGGTACAACTAAGGGTGACTTATTAGGGCTCTACTCAGTAAGCTATTTTGTCACTGGTGGTGTTGAGCCATTTATGGTTTTGGATTGCTGTCTATTTTCATGTTAATTAAAACATTTACCTAGAATTATTATTTTATTGTATTCCTATTTTAATTTTCCTTATAATTTTGACAAATGATTTTGTTCCTTTGTTGGTGGTACTGAGGACTGAATCCAGGGCCTGCTGCATGCTAGGCAAGCACCTGGCCATGGAGCTACACCTCTGGTCTTTCCATTATGTTATTAGAGACAGGGTCTTGCTAGGCTGCCTAGCCTGGCCTTGGACTGGCCATCTTCCTGCCTCGGCTACTCTGGAAATTAAGAAAGGAGGATCTCTTGAGGCCAGGACTCAGGGTTGGCCTGGGCAATACAGCTAGACTCTGCTTCATAATTGAAAAACAAAACCCAAAGATTTCTGAGTAAAAAATAAAAGATTAGGCACTGTGTTATGTATAATAGGGATAACCTGGAAATAACCAAAATGTCCAACAGGTGGGTGGTTAAAGACCGGCAGAATAATTCTATCAACAGAAAGAATTATGAGGCCATTACAGATGACGTTTACAAGATTTTTGACATTGAAAAATTCACAAAAGACATTTTGTCAAACTAAGTGGGAGACAAAACTCCTAGAAGGAACTATAAGAGAACTGCTGTGGTTACTACTGAGGGGTACAAGTGAGATTCTAAACTCCCTCATAGGTTTTCATATTTCCCTGTTTTCCTCAATATGAACCCCCACCCCACCTTTTTTAGTCCTGAGGATTTAACCCAAGGCTTTATACTTGCTGAGACAAGGCTCTACCCCTAAGAGACACACACCTGCCACCAGTTATTTTTTTATTTCATTTTGAGACATGTTATCACCAAGTTGCTGAAGCTGGCCTCAAACTTGCAATCCTCTTGCCTCAGTCTCCCAAGTAGTGAGGATTAAAGGTGTGTGTCACTGTGCCTGGCGTTGAACATGTCATTGCTATAATTAGTTTTCTTTTAAAATAAAAGACAAATTAAACTAAGAATCAGAAGGCACTTAACAAATAGGTTTGGGTTTTTATAGGTCTGAATTCTTCTAAGCATTAAAAACAGGTTAGTTAACTGGGTGTGGTGGAGTGCACCTGTAACTCCAACATACCTGGGGAGGCTGAGGAAGGAGGACCATAAGTTCAAGGCCAGCCTGGGCAACTTGGCAAAATGCTGTCTCAAAATATAAAAGGGCTGGGAGGAAAGTGATAGAGTGCTTGCCTATGATGGGTAAGGCCCTGGGCTCAATCACCAGTACCAGAAATCAAAGATGTAAGTTGATGAATTTATAACAACATGGATGGACCAGTGTTTTTGCTGACAGGTTGTCAAGAAAAAAAAAAGCCAAGGTTTGGTCTTTTACTTCCACAGTACACCCTGCAGAATCATTATAAATCAATAAAACTTTAAGTTACAGAAGAAAAAGTTTCTCAAATTGAACTTATTTTTTTTCAGTGCCGGGGATAGAACCCAGGACTGTTGGTGCCAGGCAAGTGCTCTAGCACTGAGCTACAGCATCAGCCCCTTGAACACGCTTCTAATGCACATTACCAACACATTACTGCAGAAATCGTAAGCAAGGCTGAGCAACAGTTAAAATGTCAATGTATCTGTACGAAAACAAATTACACTTGTTTAGGGGAAACACAAAAGCAGTGCCATGCGACACAAAGACTGTACCTTGTGCAGCAGTGAAGTTAGAAGACGGTGCTGGTGTGATTATCCCAAAATTAAAGCCAGCCCTAGTGAGTGGAAAAAGAAGTTAAAAAGGAATAAACCTGAGGCATTATATTGTCCTTCCAATGTTTCAATTCATTCATACACTCTCTTCTTGAGGAACTGATGTGCTAGATAAACAGCACGAGGGAGAAAGCATGTTTGTAGAAGCAGCAAAGTCCTTTCACACCTCCCAGCAGGAGAGGGAGAGGTAATGTACAGGGGAGCTAAGACAGTGGCAGCGGCTGAGAGGCTTTGGAGGGGTGGCAGGCCATGGAGAGAGGGCTGGGCTTCCCATGGCAAGGGTTTGCATGGGGACTTATTCCAAGAAGAGCAGAAGAGCGCAGCAGTGGAAAAACACCGGGGACGTGTGCTGGGTACAGAGATGGGAGCAAAGGCCTGCCTCGTGGAGGAGTGCAAGAGCAGAAGCCCCTGGACCAGGGAGAACCCCTAAGAGCCCATGCTGAACTTGAAACGTGTTTCAGGGGAGCCTCATGCTACAAGAACAGATGCTGGACCAGAAGCAGCAAGAGCCACTGTCCCTGCCACTTTGATATAACTCTTGGCTCCAGGCTGGGAAAATTTGGTTCAGAACATTCCAATGCCTTTCACCATCTCCTCTCTCCTTCCGTACTTGTTCTTTATACTGTAAGTGAAGGTGTCACAGCTGAAGAAGGAAGTTCAGCACAAGCATAAACCAGAAATTATGCAGTGTACTTAAAGCTAAAACAGAAAATTTTATAACTTTAGAGCTTTAAAGTATAAACGACCAAACATATCAAATACAGTAAAAAAACACAAGA
The DNA here is from genome assembly GCF_902686445.1 of Sciurus carolinensis. Taxonomy (NCBI): domain Eukaryota; kingdom Metazoa; phylum Chordata; class Mammalia; order Rodentia; family Sciuridae; genus Sciurus; species Sciurus carolinensis. Next base: position 5,029,505 of record NC_062226.1, read on the forward strand.
ATTTATAGTTTCTTAGTCATTGCTGCCTCTTTCAAATGCACAAAGATCATCTAAAGATGTGCTAAATATTTATCATATTAAAAAAAAGGACGGAAATGACTCAGGAGGCTAAGGCAGAAGAATCGCAAGTTTGAGGTCAACCTCAGCAATTGAGGCCTAACTTGCCTTAGAAAAGTCCTAATAAACAATTTAGTGAGACTCTTGTCTCAAAATAAAAAAATGAAAAGGGTTGAGGATGTAGCTCAGTGGTTAAATACTCCTGAGTTCAATTTCCCAGTACCAGAACAAACAAACAAAAAAACCACTACTTATTGGCAGGTCTCAACCTTGGTGAGAAAATTTTTTATCAAATAAAGCCAAGATATTGGCTCAATGACCCAAACTTTTCCATCTTATTTTAAAAATGGGAAGAGGAGTATCATTCCACAGACTGATGAAGCAAGATTAAGTATTAGCATTTGTAAAAGATGCAATAATTCTTGGCATTGACATACTCTTAAAAATTTGTTCAAAATTATCTTTGATAAGTATAAAATAATAATTCACAACAGAAAAAATATATAATTTTCTCCCTTGAATTCTATCCTAATGCTCTCTTTTGTCTTCATGTGCTAGATTGAAGGATAGTCAAGAAATATTAAAACCAGGGAAAAGGAACAGGGTTGGTGTAGTTTCTGTTGTATAAGGAAAAATTCAAAGTATGGAAGGGGCTTTCTAATGGTAGTGAACTCGGGCCCTCCAATGGTAATAAACGTGTGGCTGGTCCATCACAGCGGGAAGAGGATGCTTCTGCAGCTCGCGTGGCTCCCAGTGAGCAGTATTCTCTGCACAATGAACAAAGGCCTCCCTGGGAATGAGAGTTAGATGAGCCTTCCACTTCATAATTGACTCAACTCCACATGCATGGACATCATTATTTCTTAAAAAAATGAAACTAAAACACATTTCTTAACATCTATATCAAACCAAAATTTCAAACGGCTATTGTTCATTGCCTTCTCTGCACAGGTTTATATATTGAACTCTCAGCATATTAAAGCCAAAGTGTCGCCAGCCCTTAAATGGTATCTGAATGAAATATCTTAGATGATCTACAGATTTTTAGAGATCCACTACCCAAAGGAAATGAGGCTTAGGCTAAAAAACAAAACAAACACACAAACAGGCAATAACACATGTATGTATAAGTTTGAACCACAAAGAGGAAGTAGATTTACACTAGGATGTTCAGCTGCTGCCGTATCAGCAGATGGATTACTGCCATGCACATTTAATAAGCATATAAATGTCCCTCCTGGTTTTAAGATTCAGGGAAGCTATCTATACAGTAGCTAAGGATTTGCCATAAAACTTAACTTCATTACTGACCCTGAAGGAGCAAATGAGAAAGGCTTGCTGAACTGCCCCACAGCAGATGGAGTCGAGGTCACAGCTGTTTCTATCTTGGCTGTCCCTGGCCCTGAAAATAAGGACATTACAAAAAAAAATCAGTTAGAAGCACTGTTCTGGTTTGTAATTCCCTGCAGCTCAGGCTGCATGGTGCTGCTGAGAGCTGCAGCTTCAGTTTCCAGAACCCCATGTGCCTCCTGTGACAAGTCAGGAGCCATGGGGAGTGGCATGCTGCCTAGCCTTGCTGAGGGCCTCTGGACCTGCTCTCTGGGTCTGCCAATGTTAGTTCCAATCTAAGGCACACTACCCTGTCACTTTAATTCTAGTTCAGCTTAAATTTAGTCTGAAATAGATATAGATTATAATGGTATAAGAAAGTGCTTATGATGTGAGGCTGAGCAATATATACCCAATTGTGCAGTTTTATAAACATTTCAAATTAACATACACTGAAGGACAAAAGTTCAAAGATACATAGGTTAATATGCTCAAGCTTCTGAGTGGTGACTTCCCTGCTGAATCACTATACCACACTTGTTTCTCTATATCTTTCTGCATTTTCCATTTAGAAAGTGCAGATCAAACAAACCAAACAATAATAAGAAAAAAAATACCCTTTCTTTAAGTGACTATGGAGTAGATAATAGTAAAAGTATTTTTTAAATGTGCACACACGTTCATCACTGTGAACTATAAGAAACAACCTGAACTATTGGTAGAGTACTATTAAAATCTAACAGGGAACCACATAATGGCATCTTAGGCCACCTTTTAAAAGGAGTAAGAGGATCTGCACCAGTCCTGGAAAGATGAATAGGACATTTATTTACACAATTTTTTCTTTTTTTGTGGTACTGCAGAATTGAATCTACAGGTACTCCACCACTGAACTACATTCCCAGCTCTTTTTATTTTTATTTTGAGACATTCTCAATAAGTTGCCCAGGCTGGCCTCAAACTTGTGATCCTCCTGCCTCTGCCTCCTGAGTTTGCTGGGATTACAGGAGTGCCTGCCCAGCAACAGTTTTCACTTTATATATTTTATCTTTCTACACCCAGATTATTTTTGTGGTTATGTAAGTTTCATAACCAGAAAAACAGTAAGAGTGTTTCCATTATTAGCCAATAAAATTATTCTACAGAGAATTTAGAAATGCTTTTTTTTTTTTTTTTTTTTAAGAAACTTTTTGCAAACTCATTATTTTTCAGGGTGGTTTTCCCTCCAAAGAAAAAAAAATGTTCTTTTCTCAACCTTGACTATCTAGCCAGTGAAACACACAGCAGACACCTAGCAGCAAGGAAGGGCCTCCCACCCTCACCTTGGAGTGGTGCACCCCGGAAAGTTCTCTCAGTTCACTACTTGCCTACGACATGCATGAAGCAAAGTCCCTTAGGGTTCCTTGATTCTTAGCCTCAAGAGTGACAAAGAGCTCTTCAATGAAGTCCTTGAAAGAAGTTAGGATATATGATCTTTCAAAACCTTTTTCTAAAATATTAGCCAGAAATAGAAAAAAAAAGTCTTAGTTTGAATCCTAAATGATTCAAAATCTGACAATTTCTCTAAAGTTTTCCTTTTTACATCGAGTGTCAGGCCCCACTTGAGAAGTGCTGTACACCTCCTTTTCACGTGAGGTATATACATGATACCAATTGTGGCTCTGTATTAATCCAAATTCTAGAATACAACTTCAGCTTACACAATAATGGTTTTCCTTGAGTACAAGGAATATTTATTGAAGGCAAACCCAATATCCAATCAGAAAGCTTTAGACGACACTGGAAGAATGACTGTATGACTAAGCAGAGGTGTGGGAAGTGGGCAGTCAAGGGATGAAGTCATCTCCAACAGAATTTGCTGAAGACCCACTTGATGACTTGGATCAGAGTAAAAGCCAGAGCCCAGAGGGTAGTAAACATGTGGGCCTTCAGGCAGCACAAGGCCAATGAGGAGACAGTCACCCACGGCAAAGGAGGTGGGCTACAGAGGAGCCAACAAAAGGGGACACTAAGCAAGACCCACATGAAAATCAGGGGCTGTGAGCTGGTTTGCTTAAGCAATGCACACTCTGGGCGAAACACTATGGCTACTGTGAAAACTAATAAAATAATAACCATGATGGAGTGAGTGCTAGAGAAGCGGGGAAGCCATCAAATCGTATAGCACTGACTTCCGAGCTCTTACACTGTAACAAACGTTTTAATTTTTTAAATTTTACCAGCTTATACACTGTCATCATGAGCCAAAAGAATTTTTATTCCTTTTTATACAGGGAAGGAGAGGGTTAACATTCTGATCCACTCATTTCTAAACTGTGATCATTCAGCAGGGCAGGAGAAAGCAAGGCTAGTGGCTCCAATTTAGGGAAAAAATTTAAAAATTTTCTCCTCTTGCTCTAACGGTTTTCAAACTCAAAGTTTCAGAAGCTGTTGAAGGGCCCAAAAACTTCTTAGAAACTTTTCATCAGCTGAGGCCTTTCAAATATGAACCCCATACTTGATTTCCTGTATCTACTTCCTCTGTGATCTAGAATAATAAACTCTATGAAGTGCTTCTTTCATGTTTCATAAATAAATCAAGTATTTATTGAACTCAAACCTTTTCATTATACAACACAACACAGAAAACTTCTTACAATAAATGCACAGATTAACCACGATTATTGAGATATAACCACTGTCCAGGTAAAGAAAACAACACAGTTAATCCAGAAGCTCTCAGTGTGTGCTCCCTTCTGATTGAAACCTTGTTTTTCTCCTCAAATGCAACTGCAATCTGAACAATGGCTGTACTGACTTCTTTCTTTTCCTAGTTACATTATTTGTCTGCATTTACAAACATGACATGTAACTTGCCTCCAACTGTTTCTCCTTTGCCTTTGAAATCTCTTAGTCTACGGTTTCCTCCCCAATCTCACCTTTTTCCTCGCTACTCTCTGTTGAAGAAACCAGGTTCTGACTTATGGAATTTCCCACAGTTTGAATCGTGCTGTTGGACGCTCTGGTGAGGTCCCCATGTTCACTTGTGTCTATGTTCCTATAAATTGGTCCCTAGACCTCGAGTGGTGCTGTCCAAAATGGTAGCTGCTAGCTACATGTGGCAATTGCACACTCAAAACATGGTCGGTTCAAACTGAGATGTGCCGTGAGTACAAAATTTACACTATTTTGAAGATTTATTACAAAAAATAATATATAGTATCTTATTAGCAGTTTACATATTGATTGTGTGTTGAAATAGTATTTGGATGAATTTGGGTTAAGTTACATATATTGAAAATGATTTCCCCTGGCTCTTTTTATTCTTTTTCCCCTGAGGCATGGGGGATTTGAACCACGGCCCTTGCGCTTGCTAGGTGAGCGCTCTCCAAAACGAGCTATTTCTTCAGTTCCTCTTTATATTCTTTATAATGTGGTTACTATCACATAAAATATATGGCTTGCATTATATTTCTTTTGGACAACAATGATCTAGAATCTTAATCAGATTCTCATTTTATTTGATTTTATTATTTTTGGCAAGACTACTTCATAAGCAGTACTGTGTTCTACTAGGAAGCACATAAAGTCCAGTAATCCTTTTTTTGTGATGTTAGCAGGAACTGATACTCTATGCCTAGATACCTTAATTAACTAGAGTTTGCAAAAACAAGTTCTAATGCAATCAGTCGCCTGTAACCATCAGTGGAAAACTACAAAGAGAAACGTTTGCCATCCATTGGTGCAAGCTATAGAGAAATGGTAGGATTACCACTTCTTCCTTTACCTTTATTTTCCAGCTTTTAAAATAATGATTAAGTTTTCTTGGTATCATTATGAATTTATAGATTTAAACATATGTGATGTATTTCAATGCATTACTATTATTAAGCCTGTTGATGCTAAAAATTCACCTTAATTTTCACTGAAACAAAAATATGCAGACTGACCTGAAATTTTATCACCAGATGACAACTGACTGGATGTTGGGTTGGGCCCTGAAGGCTTCAGGGAATTTATTAGAGAACCCTATAAGAGCACATAAGAAAGATGTTCATGTTAAACTGTGAATCACCTTTGAGAGAAAGGAACATATAAAATGTAAATGCAAATATAAAAGTAAACTCATAAACTAAGCTAGCACACACACACACAAAAGGTAGAAAGAAACCAAAATTTCAATCTAATTCATTATGTCCCAGGTTTTTAACTATTCACATACTTTACTGAAATGGATACAAGTATATTAAATAGGTTGGAAATCATAATCTATAGCTTATATATCCTTTATGTATATGTATATGAAAAAACATTTCATGTTACTGAAAAAAATTTTATACATGTTTTCAAATGCTCTATAATCATTCACCTATTACTTTTCTCAAAATAATAGAACTCTAAAATCATAAAATTTATTTCTAAAGTTACCATAAACAGCATTTTTGTTGGTCAATTTAAGTTTTTATAAGTACCCCACCTCAGGGATGATGGGATTAAATCGGCCACCTATAAGATAACATGGGAGCACAGAAAAAGAACTAATGGGAATTGCTCTAGAAGGCAGTCTACCCTGGCTAGCTGTGGCTACTTTCTAGTGTCTAGCTCAGGGCTTGGCATATAAAAGGCACTTGAGTATTTGGTGGAGGAATGAATACATGAGCAAATGAAGGAAGTGGTTCATTCAGCTCTCAGTGAATTCGTAGTAAAGTTATAAGCAAAACTGTCTGAGTTCTCATCTCCAGCCCATGCTCTCTGCACTTATGTATCATGATTTATGACTCACCACGTGTCCTCCAGGGTGAATGTGAAAACGTCCAGCAGAGTACCAAATACTAATTACACAAACATCATTTTTTAGTCATGGTATACTGAGGAATAGGGCCTGTCTGAGAACTCACAAAGGCAAGTTCTGATGTTCAGAATTCTGATCACAGAGACAGACATAAGAGTAATGAAGAAACCAGGATTCCTTGGGAAGTCCCAGAGAGCCTTATCTGCCTACCACCCATCTCCTATTATTTTTTTAGATTGTTTAACTGTTTACAATGTAACCTGTTCTGTAGGAGACATTGTTTATTAGACAAACGCCCAAAGCCAGACATAACATCACTGAAAATGGGAAAACTCTGAAAAACGTTGCAGGAGAAAACCAGACAACCTACCCCAGACACCGACAACTGACAGGCGCAGTGAGACAGCACCACAGACAGAAGTCAGCAGCTCAGGGTCCCAGTACTGGTTCCGTTAGTCACTACCTGGGTGAGCTTATGCTGGTCTCTGGAGCCCAGGCTGCTGCCTCAGTAGGACATATCTACACACCTACTGCACAGGGCAGCTGTATGCAGTAACTGAGTTGTTAAGTGAAAGTAAACTACAAACCAAAACACCTCATCCAAACCTATGGTGTTAGGGTCACAACCAAGATAACCAGTGCAGAATGTCAGATGGCCCACTGGAGAGAGCATTGGGCCCTAAATGACTGATCTGGTAACCATGTGAAGATTGGCGTAAGTTGTAGGAAAAGGATTGCAGGTTTCTATCACACTTGTGGCTCATTTAAACTGAGTCAGAACTGAAAACAGTACAAAGACAGACACTCATGACTGCTAATGTGGAAATCAGTGAAGTTACCTGCTTGGCTTGGCTGGTAGACACTGGGGCTAATCCTGGGTGGGCGGTTTTGGCTGTGGAGTACGGCACGGAAGAACTGAAAAAACACAAAGATATGCTCAGGGAGAGGCAGGTCTGGGTGGAAGTCACATTCATCCTTGAACCAATGTTCTGTTCAATAAGTGACACCAATTTTGGGTAGAAAACAGATGTCAGGGATCCCAACCAAACTCATTTGACGTTCTGTTGACTGAAGAATAAATCTTTAAAATGAAACCTGGATTTATAGCATAAAAGTCAAAGCAGTGACCTTAAAACTTATTTTCTTCCTGTTATTCCAAGAAAATAATTTTCAACTATCAAGAACTAGATCTTTTTCTTATCTGGAGGGTGACCCCTCCTCGTTCTGGGCCTCCCTCCATTCTAGACCATGTTGGGAATTCCTGATACTCTTTTCCAAACCTGAAAAATGTTCAACAGGATCTGTGGGATACACAGGAGCTGCTACCTAAAGCTTAAAGGTGCTATCCAAAGAGAAGACCAAGCTTCTCATAGCTGCTATCCCCAAGAGCCCAGGGCCCATGGTTCAGCCTACAGGGGAGTCAACTGTGCCACTGTTTCGTTTCCAGCCTGCACCTTTGGTCCAGTATGAAAAATGCACCTATCTGCAGAAAGCTCTCCCATCACCACCCTCTGTTAACCTTGACACTGTGTGCTGGGAACTGTTATTGCATTAAGCGTTAGTGTCACCATGTGGAAAAATCACCTGTCAATGCAACAACATTGGAGAAATGCCTCCTGGGGGCAGTTTTTTTAATCCATTGATCTGTCCTCCACCCCAAGCTACTTTGACTGGAAAGTACAGCAGTAATAGCTTCAGGATCCATTTTCATTTTTCAGAACTCTTCCCAGATTTACAGAGGATTATTAAAAATTTTCTAGCAAAAAGTTAATTTGGAAGAGGAAAGATAGGCCAATGCATCATGGAGGAAAACTATCTAACAACTTAATCATGCCAGGATTCTCTGCTGGAAAAACATAGGAACCTTCCAAACAGACTTTATTAGATTGAAAGAAGAAAAATGGACTTATTTTCAATGAAACAAAACCTGCTTTATGTATCTGCTAAAACCAGAAGAAGATGTAAATGTGCATCTCTCTGGAGGAATACACCCCTGTTGCCCTGAGATGTTCTGCCAAGCAGGTACACAGATATGGTGCTCTGCCCCCACCTCTGCTCAATCTCCAATGGAGAAATGGAATGCGCAAGCAAGGCAGCAGGGACCCAGCAATCCCTGGGAGGACGAGCAGACTTGCAGAGAGAAATGCTTTGAGCTCATGAGAATCACAAGGAAGTGAAACTCTTATGCTTTCTCAATGACAAACAAGAAACTAGGAATAAAAATAAAAGCAAATCTTGGAAAAAATTTTATACCCCAAATTTGGTTACTATATGAGAGTAAATTAAACAATGCACTCAGTATGTTCTAAGTAAAGTAAATGTTCTATTTACTTGTGACAATGCTATGTATCTCTTGGGTATCCTCAATCCCCAAACACACAAAATTAACAACTCATGGTACCTACACACCAAGCCATGTGACAACACTGCAGAGAAATGCTGTTCAGCGTAACCAGTCAATAAACCAAAATTCTCACCATGTTCCGAAAAGGCAAACAGAAAAGAATAGTGAGCTCTCAAACACTCAAGATTGGTGCATGATCATGAGCCAGCACATGGAAATCAAAAGTTGGAGGATCATGACATGGAAAAGCCAAATTCAGATGACTATGTCTTAGAAGGCTGCAAGAAGGACACTAGGAACTCATCCTGACACTCTGTTCCATGCCTGGAAACAAAGAACAAAGGACCACAAATAGAAAATGGCACAAGCAATTACAAAAGGGAGATGTTAAGTTTGAAGCATTAAAATGTTGCCTAGGCTCTTTCTTTGCAGCCCTTTGAGCTTTAATGAACTTTAACAAGGCAAATATTCATTCCTTCGTGGTGAAAAGAGCCAAATGCTCACTCTTTTCATCCATTTCAACATTCTTAAGGACTTCAAAAAATGAAACCCTGCTTATTTTTAATATTGCTAAGTCTTCATCATTATCGCAAATATTGCTCATGTACATATAACAGAGCAGATCTAAACTGTGCAAGCCACTAAAGTTAATTATTTAATACATAACGAATTTTAGGGTAATAATTTAAAGGTGAGGCAAGTAAGTAAACAGGACAACTTACCAAAAGTAACTGAAGAACAAATTCAGAGGGAAAAAGAGAAAATAATAGAAACCATTTCTATTTCTGTTAATAGAAAACAAAAGCTATCAATTCATTCCTGGGGGATACTTAAGTTCATCAATGGAGCTATAATGGCCAACTATCATCCCCAGTGGTAAACTTTATGTCCTTGAGGATTCAAACATTATCCAAAAATGTGTTAAATCTAATTGCAGTTCCTGCATGAAAGTCAAGATTCTAAGTAACCTAGATAATGTCAATTAGAACTGCAGTTGGAGCTTCCAAAAGACTTATGTGAAATACAAAAATTGGATTTTGTAGGGAAAAGTTTAATGACATGGTAAATATAAACAATTGAGTTTCATGTTAAGACGAAGGAGTTACAAAGCAGTGTGTGTCCAAATTTTACTTTGAAAAGATAACTTTTCACAGAAAAAAGATAAAAAAACATGCAAGTAGTGATTATACATTTGTAGTATGAATAAAAGTGACTTTAGTTTTGTTATAAGTTTTGTAAGTACATGGATAAATATATTTTCTTCTTATCTAAATCTATTTAAAAGACAATCAACTCTTTATAATAAATCATGGGGTTTAAGACCCAGGAGGAAGTAAAATGTACAATAGCACAAAGGAGAAGGGAGAAATCCGAGAACACGGCTGTAAGAGTCTCACACCACTCTCTAGTACTATGACATCACTTGAAGACATCCTATGATAAGCTAAAGATGCATCCTATGAGCCTAAGTCAACCACTAAAAGTTATAGTAAGGCAACAAAAAAGATTAAATAGAATAATAAAAAATAATTCAAAAGAAGGTAGAAAGAGAGAAAAATGGGACAAAGAACAGATTGGAAAAATAGAAAACAACACCACATGGTGGACTTAAACCCAAACAGGCTGATAATCATACGACTGCACTTAAATGCAAAGTTAGACTACTGGATGGACTAAAGACAGCAAAGACACACCATAGGTTGTCTACAAGGAAGCCATTTTATTTTTTTAACTTACTTTAAACTGTGGTAAACTGCACAGAAGAAAATTTGCCACCTAAAAATTAACCATTTTAAAGTGTAGAGTTCAGTAGTAGTAAGTATATTCACATTGTTGTACCCATTTTAAATATAAAAACAAAATAAATCCAAAAAAATAGAATGAAAAAAGATATACCATGCTAAAGCTACACAAAGAAAGCTGGAGTGAAGGTTAATATGGAAGGAAATAGATTTCTAAGCAATTATCTTCTAGGGATGAAAAGGGTCATTTTATAATAACTAGCTCAGTTCATCAAAGAACACAGAATCCTAAATGTTTGTGCAACTAAGATTTTAAAACACATGACAATGACATGCCAACAAGGAAAACAGGCAAATTCACACGAAGTCAACACCACTCTCATTGCTTGATAGGACCAGTATTAAGAATGTAGAGGATCTGAACACCCGAGAATCAGACTGACCTGATCAACATCTACAGAACACTCCAACCACCAGCAGGCAGCACACGTGCTGGGGACTGCCCATGGAGCACCAGCAAGACAACGATGTTCTACAGAACAAACTGGGAGTCCCAAGCCCAGGCGGCTCCACTAGGGAATTCCACCCAACATTAAGGACGAAATCAAACCAATCTACATAGACGCTTCCAGGAAATTGAAGAGAAAGAACACTTTCTAACTCATTCTATAAGAAAAGCATTATTCTGATACTAAAACTGTACAGACATTACAAAAAAAGAAACACTATTATAAACCAATATTCCTCATTATGCTGGAGACAAACATCCGTAAAATTTGAGCAAACTGTGTACAATCATACCTAAAGACCTAAATATGAGAGTTAAACTTAAAAACTCAAAAAGGTGGCTGGGGTTGGGGCTCAATGGTAGAGAACTTCCATAGCACCTGTGATGCACCCCCCCTCAAAAAAAAAAAAGGTATTAAAAAAAAATACCTCTTTTTAAAAAGACAAAGGTGTAAATCTTACAACTGTGGATTAGCAATGGTTTCTTAAATCTGACACCTGAAGCACAAGCAACAAGAAATAAAATAGGGGCTGGGGAGATAGCTCAGTCGGTAGAGTGCTTGCCTTGTAAGCACAAGGCCCTGGGTTCGTATCCCCAGCACCCCCCCCCCCCAAAAAAAGAGATAAAATAGATTAGACATGGTCAAATGAAAAATTTTTGTTCACCAAAGGATACACCAAGAAAGTGAAAGATAATCCAAAGAACGGAAGAAAATATTTGTAAACTATATATCTGATAAGGGACAGGAATCTAGATTGTATAAAAAAATACAATAAAAGAAAAATAACTCAATTTTAAAACCAGCAAAGAAGAAAGCCAGGTGCAGTGGCACACACTTATAATCCCAGAGACTCAGGAGGCAAGCACAGGAAGATTCCAAGTGTGAGGTCAGTCTGGGCAACTTAGCATGACCTTATCATAAAATAAAAGTCAAAAGGACTTTAGAGATGCAGTTTGGTGGTAAAGCTTCCTTGGGTCTAATCCTTGAACCACCACGTACACGCACACGCACACACATACACACACACAAGAATGTAACTAGACATTTCTCCAACAAAGAAACACACAGTGAATAAGACCATGAAAAGGTGCCCAATAGCATCAGTCATGAGTCAAATGCAAATCGAAACCATATGAGTGGGGATGTAGTTAGCGCAGTGGTAGAGTGCGTGCCTAGCATGCAAGAGGCCGTGGGTTCGAGCTCCAGTACCACAATGAATAAATAAAATGGATAAAATAAAAAAATTAAAAGTTGATATTCTAAAAACAAAATTACAATGTGAATAAGAAACCACTTCACACCTGTGAGGACGGCTGTAATAAAAAGATAGTCAATAACAAATGCTGGTGGAGATGTGGAGAAACCGAGTCCCACACAAGTTGCTGTTGGGAACAGAAACTGTACAGGAGTTTGTGAAACAGCTCCAAAAGCTACCTATGTAATTACCACATGAGAAGGACATGATGGCACATGACTGTCATCCCAGAGGCTTGGGAGGCTGAGGCAGGATGATCATAAGTTCAAAGTCAGCCTCAGCAACTCAGCAAAGCCCTAAGCTACTAAGTGAGACCCTGTCTCAAAAAATAACAAGGGCAGGAGATGTGACTCTGTGGTTAAGTGCCGCTGGGTTCAATCCCTAGTACCAAAAACAAAACAAAAATTACCATATGATCCAGCAACTCCACTCCTAAATGTAAACCCCAAAGAATGGAAAGCAGGACCTCAAGACATAGTGTCCAGCAACATATTCCCCAACCTTCTGACCTGTGCCCCCACTTCTGGCGCATTAGGAACCTCCCAGACATTTTCCTGTTAGACACTCTGCTTGGAGCTTTCTTTCCTCCATTATTCAAGAGACCTGCTCTTGAGCTCTTCAGTAGTCACTCAAACTCCTTGGGAGGCCTACACTGGACACCCTATTAAAACTGTAACCCATTCCCAGATGCTCCCTGAGCCCTTCCCCCACATCAGTTTTCTCTACTGCTCCCATTGCCACCTCATATATTATGTATTGAGTATGTTTATTTATTCTGCTTATTGTCTGCCTCCAGGTTTTTTGGCCTGCTCCACTTGCTCTCTCCACTCTCTGCACATCAGTTTCTTTTGGTCATTCTTCACATTTCCACTAAAGCATCTTTCCTTACCCAACTCTTACCCCAGCCCAGACTTGCTCGGCTGCCCTGTTCTGCTTTCCCAGTACCCTGTGCTCCTTCACAGACCTTATACCACCACAACAACTAAGGAGCTGTCTTCATGCTGAACCATGGGTGCCGTGTGAGTGAGGACTCAGCACGTGTCTTTCACTGCTGTCTCCCCAGTCTGCTGAAGCAAGAGCCCCACAGAGGAGCGTGAAGAGCCACGGATTTGCTCCAGATGCACACTTGTCCACAGAACAGGAGGGCTGGGTAACAAGCACAATGAAACCAAGGGAGGCGAGAGCCTGCTGGCAGAAATACACAAACTCATGCTACAATAAATCCCTAAGATACCACTTGGGAAAAGGTGAATGTAAAATACTTAAAATATATATGAGAAACTATTACCTCACAGAATCTAAAAGTAAGTAATTGTATAATGAACATGTTCTCTTCCCAGGCTTTCCTTATCAGGGGAGAATATAAATAAAAACTTTCATTTGTCAATTATGTAAGTCTACCAATTATTGAATAACCAGGTATTAAAGGAACCGTTTCAGGCAATGTTGAGCATATAAGTTAAATACTACACCAGAGTTCAAGTCTATGGAGAAAAGAAGATAAAATTGCAAGATTCTTCTTCAACTTTTGTGTCTATTTTTCTTGTCAGAAAAAAAAGAGCAAACACAGATGTGCCCCTTGAACAAAGCACTTCTCAAAGATCAGCTCAGATGAGCACTGGAGGGAGCCAGAGCCTAGGGACGGTGTTGGGCCTCCCTGACGTGGTTAGTGGTAGATTCCTCAGGGACGCCAAGTCAGGCTTCTTCCACTATGTGCTGCACCTTCCTGTCCTGGTGCACTGTCTCTCCACAGCTGCTCCCCCCCTCCCGATGGTGGGCATCTGGCTGAAGTTCCCCAACCTAACAAACACCTCTCTCTCTCAAAGATTTACAACCACCAAGAATACCACTTTGACCTCAAAAGCATTCCGAAGCTTCAAGGTCACTACAAGATAGGAAAGAGGATAGGCTTGTTTTTTTTGCCTGTTATTATGGCCCTGAGATAACTAAAACATCCCTAGAATAGACAGCATTGATAAACCAACATGGAGAAAAGAGAAAGCCAGCCGGCTGGCAAAGCAGCACCACTCAACCAAGCAGAAACAGTAGCGGGCAGGTCTGCTCCATGGGAGTGGCAGAGGGTGGGCATGCTGGAGGGTGGCTGCTCTTCTTGTCACTGGATTAATTGTGGGTGCTAGACACTGACTCCCTGAAAGACACTGGTGCTCACAACCTCCACCTTCAAATTGAGGAAGTGTCCTTTAACTCTTCCCTATGGATGGTCTAAAGGATTATGCAACAAAGCAGGACACAGGCATCACCCATGAACAGTGTTGCCCAGAGCAGTGGGAAGCAGTGGGCACCTCCATCCTGAGCCCTGATGTGCACTAAAGACCACAGGAACCCACCCTTACACAGACCCCTTAAATCACCAGTCTTTAGAATCAGTAGACAGCAGTAGGCCTGAAGTGTCAACTCTGGATCCCTGAAAGCATTAAAAAAACAAACTACAAACCTGACTTAGTAAATAGCAGTACGCCATGCAGACTTAACACAGCAAACAGCAAGCTGGGTATATACCAAGATGGACTTAACCCTGGCAAGGTGTGGGGACAACCTCCGGGAAACCAACTGTGGCTGTAGCAGGGCTGGCTGTCCATTCCCCTAGAATCCACAGGTATGTGGGAAAGTCACGCTGCAGCAGCAGTGCCCCTGGGGGCAGCTCCTCTCCACCACACAGACTAGCCTGAGCACACCGCAAAGCTGTAACATACCTCATGGCTGTAGAAGGGACCGCAGGGTTATTCTTCAATTCCTGCACATTCACTACTTGAGGCACATTCTTCAGAGTTGATTCAGTCAAAGTACTCACAGCTATGGAAATAGAGACGAGAAAGGACTGGATTAATTCCAGTAAAGGATCAAAAATTCTAGCCATACAGAAATGAATAACCAGGACATGCATGATCTGGAGCAGACTGCAACTTTATTATGTGAGGAAATCAACTGAGTGGCATGTTTCACAGAACACTTGGCCTGCTCCATTAACCAAGGCCACGGAACCAGGCTTTGTGCAATTTCACCAAATGTACCAGAGAATTCCTTGGCCTGCCTTCCTCCAGCAGAGCAGAGGTACCTGGTTCATTGCTGGCTCACCCTGGAAAAGGGCAGCCAAAGCCAGAGGATGAGCGACTCCCAGACTCAGGCTTTCTGCCCTTCATCCATCTTCCTTTTCCCCCATGGGCTTGGGGTGCCAGGTACTGTTGAGTGCTGAATACAAACGCTATCTAAAGTACTGTTACTTCTCTAATGGAGGCCATGGCTTAGTGACACAGACAGACCAACACAATAAAATGTGGAAAACGCAGCTGGGCCACCTGAACCAAGGCAACCCACGTATTCAACACCTGCTTACACCTCAGCTACCTCACCAGCTTTTACCTCTGCTTCTGTCTTCTAACTTTAAACTGTATGCCCAAAGACTTAATGACATTCTGTAATTAACCATCAAGAAAGCCTGAGCAGGGGCTGGGATTGTGGCTCAGTGGTAGAGAGCTTGCCTAGCACGTATGAGGCACTGGGTTCGATTCTCAGCACCGCATATAAATATAAGAATAAAATAAAGGTCCATCAACAACTAAAAAAAATTAAAAAAAAAAAGAAAAGAAAAAGAAAAGAAAAAGAAAGCCTGAGCAAAGCCCTAGGTTCTCTTTGGGGTATACCCTGGACAAAAGTGAGAGCTATATTCCAGGCAGACTTATTCCCTTCCTCAGAGGAGTGACCCAGACTGTGCTGCCTATGACTACACAAATTTCATCCTTCACCTTCAGAGTTGCCTACACTTTAGAAAATTTTGTTTCCAACATAAAATGGAGGTCACATCACCTATAGCTGAAGGTAAACATTCCTAAACCCTGGCAGGTTTTAAGTATACAAATAATCCACTTGATCAGCAGGGTCGGGGGCCTGATCAGCACAATGCTACAATTCTGCTTGGTCCACATAATAAAGAGAGAAACATCAAGGAATTATAATTTCTAAAAGTTCAAATATAGCTTAGAAAGCTGTCTTCTGACTCTACTTTTCTAGGTTTTTTTTTTTTTTTTTTTTGGCGGTGCTGGGGATTGAACCCAGGGCCTTGTGCTTAGTAGGCAAGCACTCTACTGACTGAGCTATCGCCCCAACCCTCTACTTTTCAGTATCTATTTTACGAGCCTTAAGAGGGTTTTATTTAATATTTGAACTTTTCTTTGAAATATTTTATCACTATTTCATATTAATTTTTTGCCTAAATTAAACTGCCATGTCTTTTTAATCTTAAATTAAGAATATCTGGTTTCTATCAGCTGGCCAACTCTGGCACAAGTGACATCGTGGGGCTGGATAAACCTGTTGTGGAGGAGTCCTGTGTACTTAAAAAGATTTTTTGTAGCCTTCCTAGCTGCTACCCACTAAAAGCCAGCAATGCCACCAACTGTTTCAAGAGGTGGGGAGCAGAGTGGCCTCCAGTTGAGAACCACTGTCCTACAAAACATAACTAGTGATAACTGAAGTCCTTGAGGACAAGTACCCAAATTGTTAAAATGCTAATACAGAAAATTTTGGATAGCTGCAAACCATTGACAAAAATCAGAGCCCATTAAAGTTCCCGTGTGCAGAGGCCCTCTCTGCAGGGCTGAAGCGAGCTGTCTGAAAGCAAGAGCACAGGTTTGGAGTCAGTTCCGTGTGCACTGGTCAGGTCACCTTTGCTTCTCTGAATCTCACACTACTGAAACAGGAGGAGGGCACGTGAATGCCCACTGTTCCAAGTGGCTGGGATCCTTCAGACACTGTGAGATAGAGCTAATGTTATTAGACGGTCTAATTTCAGAGATTAATTTCAAGGCTCAAAGCTGACATCATTCAAAAACAGGGATTATCAGCACCATCAAAACAGCCACTGATTTCCCACTCAACTCACTGGCAGATCCAATACCTCCCCTTAAGTTCAGACCTAGTAGCTGCCTTCTGGGAGCTCCCTGCACACAAGGGGCAAGGACATCACAGGAGTCTGCTCTGAAGGGCAGCCAAGAGAGCCACGTGTCAGGTGGTGTCCCGTGTCCCACCCGCCCTCTTGGCCTGAGACTCAAGTTTGTCGTCAGTTTCTCGAGACTGCTGTGCAGTGTCTACCTGGGGCCTGACTGGCCATCTGCCGCCTCAGGGCTGCAGCAGCGGCAGCCTGGGGAGCTGCCACTGTGTGGGAAGGGCCAGGTGCGCCATGCTTCACAGTTTTCGTAGCAAGCATCGTGCTGTCAGCCCCTTGAGGAATAATTTTGCTACAAGACGTAGACACTGAAGGGAAGAGAAAAATTAAGCAAGAAATAGGTCAGAGGAGAGGCACACACCAAAGTTAAAATGGCAAATTCTCCATGCTAGACTGCAGGGAAAATGCTAAAATTACAAATTCTTAAGTATTAACATAGGAAAGTACCAGTGAACAGACAGGTTGGCACTTGAATTGTTCTGATACAGATGCGGCTTGCCTGCCTACTTCTACAACTGGCTAAAATAATTCACACCAACATTCCCTGACACTGATGGAAACGTAACTTTCATGCCAGTGCAGATCAGTTCCCTACTCTCCTCTCGTAGAACCTGGTCATTTCAGCCCCTGCGCTCACATTTGTTCTCCACCAGAAGTCATCTTGATGCAGAGTACTGACACTGATGGAGCAAAAGCCCAGCAGGGTGCGGGGAGCACCTTCTGAGGAGGAGCACAGGAGCAGTGAGCCTTGAGGCAGAACAGGCTACAAGTGAGGAATGAGCTGGACCTGAAAGGCTCAAGGGCTAACGATGCTTTATTCTAAGGAAACCCCCTGCCCCCAGTTCACTCCTGGACAGATTTGTTTAAAAAGCACAAGCTGAACTCAACAGTAAAGCAACTACGGTACATATGTAACCTTGGAGAGCTTCTTACTGCTCACAGCAGCCTACCAACTGCTTCCAAAGGGATCCAGTACCTTTGGAATCAGTCTTCTAACTTCTGGAATATTAGCAGAAATGAGCTGGGACCACACTGGTGTGCCAGTCTAAAACCCAGCTGCGGCTCTTTTATTAGTTAGAAACCTAATGGGGAAGGATTTCCTTTCTCACTGTTGACTTACTCAAGGGTCCCATCCCTGTGGGTGAGGAACCATGAAGCAGGTGAGATTTGGCAAAGGGTGTGGCCTGGGGCAGGAGACCGGGCTGGATGGAAGGAGTGCGGACCACAGGGGCATGCCGAGGGACCTGGACCACTGTCTCCTCATCTTTGCAGGAGGCCCGGGCATCTTCACTCTCCAGAGACTGGGAGACGGATGATGTTGAGCTCACTTCGTCCAAGTCTTCATAGTATCTCTGAGACAGGAAGGCTGACCGAGACAGGCTGGCTACAAAAGCCCCAACAAAACAAAATTCAGATAACTCAAACCAGGCCCAAAAGCTATGTCATTTTCACTGTCAACATAGACATATCCAATTTGTAAAATGATTTACTTATGATGTATTTTAGGTGGAAGCACTATTGTCAAATGTGAAAAAAGATGGTTTTGGGTCTTTGATCAAAAGGAGCTTTGAAGTGGGGATGGGAACTGGAAAGACTGTAGAATGCATTGGACATCACTTTCCTATGTTCATGGATGAATATGCCACTAGTGAAACTCCACATCATGTACAACCACAAGAATGGGATCCTAATTAGAATAAGTTATACTCCGTGCGTGTATAATGTCAAAATACACTTTACTGTCACGGATTTCTAAGAAGAACAAATAAAAAAACCAAATAAGAGTACTTGTGCAAAAGTTAAAAAAAAAGAGCTTTGAAAAACTATTTAGGACAAGGACATCCTATGAAACAAAAGCATGTGAAAACAGAATATCTGTTGGTGGAAAAACAAGAGACCTTGAGTCCTCCTCAGAAGTCCTCACCCACAGGAAAATAACATATCAGAAAAGTAAATAGACAAGCTTCCAGGGCAGGGTGAACGGTCATGACCCGCGCACTTTCCACCAATAACCTTCTGAGAGCACGCTAATGCAAGCTAGGAAACACAAGTGGCCTCAGTACAGGGTGCTTCAAATGTTTCCAGATAAACACGACGATGCTTCTGAATCAGACTAGGAAGCACATGCAACCTAATCTTGGACTTCTCTGGCTTTCTTTCCCCCCTTTTAAAACTATAAAGTGAGGCTTTGTGCCACCTTACTTCCTACCATGAACTTCAGAGCAGGTTGCCTGTACAGTGGAAAAAACAAAACACAAATGCTAATTAAGCCTTTTCTTCTCTCCATGTTATTCAAAACAACTTTGCCCACATTTATTGATTTGTCTGTCCTATAGGCACGCCACTCTGCAAGATCCTAATGTCACAATGTAAATGTAACATAAACAAATGCAGATGAAAACTAATAGCAATGCAAGGGCTGAACTTGGCAACCACTAGCCATCTGTGGCTATTTACATCTAAGGTAGTTAGAGGTAAACAAAGGAAAACTACCACTCAGTTGCACTACCCACACTTCAGGTGCTCAAAGGCCTCATGCAGCCAGAGGCTACTGTGGTGGACAGCAGATAACATTTAAGTAATCACAGAAAATCCTACTGCATAGAAGTGTGCTAGAGTATTCTGAGGCAAATCAAAACACAGCAGGTTCACTGAGAAACCCCATCCATAACCACTAGCACCACTAGGAGAGCACAGTTATCATTTACTGAGAACTTACTTAGTGCCAGGGGCTACACAAATCACCTACATGTATTATTCCATTCAATTCTCACAGTTATCCTATAAATTAAAAATTGCTATTGTCTGAATTTATGGTTAATGCTTATAAGGTTAAGTAACTTCCCCAAGGTCACAAAGTTAGTAAGTATAGAGCCAGAATTCAAACCCCTGTACATCTAATTTCAAAGACCACAACCTTATTTAACACTCTGTTACCTAAGACTGAACTCCATGCCAGACAGAATTTTGACCCTGTGACTTTTTGTCCCCTAGTGCCACACAGTTATGCAAGGTGACAGAAGGGAATCTGCAGATAAGATCAACAGTCAGCTGACCTTACAACAAAGTAATCCTTGATTATTCAGGTGGGCCCATGTAAAATCCCATGAACTCAAAGGCCAGAAACAGTTGGGTGTGGCATTGGACGCCTGTAATCCCAGTGACTTGGGAGGCCAAGGCAGGAGGATTGCAATTTCGAGGTCAGCCTTAGCAACTTAGTGAGACTCTGTCTCAAAATAAAAATTAAAAAGGGCTGGGGGTATAGCTCAGGGGTAAAGGGTTTACCTAATGGACCCGTGGATTCGTGATGCTGGCTTACAAAAAAAGGTGTAAGAAGCACACGCAGAGAAGACAAGGACCTCATCCTCCAGGTGCAGGGAGCCAACTATGCCAACAACCTTAAGAAGCATGGAAGCTGCATCTTTCCCGGAGCCCCAGGTGAGAGTTCAGTCCAGTCAACACTCAGAGTATATAGCCTCTGTGCCCTAAGTAGAGGACCCAGAGAAGCCACACAGTGTCTGGACTTCTGTCCACAGAGCTTCGAGACAGTCGATGCTGTGTGAAGTCTCTGTGACAGTGTTATGGCATCCACAGTAAATAAATAAAAACCTCACGTTCTTTGGGAGCTACAATGCTCTCCATCACTTCTCTGAAATCCCAGTTCCTGGGAGCTGGAAACTTCCTATCTGAGAAATGGGTAGAAAGCAGAGCCAGCACAACTCTGTGACTCCCAAGTCACTACAGTGGGGGTGGAGGTCTCACTTTCCTTTCTTCATTGTTCTGATGTCATTCATTAGCCCCACCAACTAAAAGATCCAATGCCAAGTTCACTCAGTTAGGCTCACGTGCCCACTCCCAATGTGCTGCCTCCACAGTTGATGGAGCTATTCTCTTTCTGTATCAGAAAAGGGGCCCCCCTGAAACTGAAGAGTCTATTCTGCTCAAGCTCTAGTCAGAACAAGGACGGCAGAGAGCCACATAAGCAGTGGGAGGAGGAGGCAAGAAATCTGCTGACCCCCAGTGGATGTGCCAATCTCCCAACCTGGTGAACGGTGGAGAGCATTCCTTCTGAGATGAAGACGAGGCCACCCACTCACCACTTTTATTGGATGCTGCACTGGATGTCCTCACCAGTGAAATAAGGTAAGGAAATCAAATGACCGGGAAGGCAGAAAGAAAAATGTTAGCATATATGGAGGATCTAATTATTTCCATAGCTGCAAGTCCAAGAAATAGCTTCAGACACATTATTAGAACAAATGAGTTTTGCCAGGTTGCGGGCTACAAAGTCAATATCCAAAACTAAAATATATTTCTGCATACTGTATCCAACATAAAACATAAACTTAAGGAAAAAATATATCCACCATCATGAGTGCAAAAAAATTAAATTCTTAGCAATAAATGTAAGACGGGCATATCTCCCACTCAGAAAACAGTAAGAAAAATTAAAGACCCAAATAAACAAATGTGTACCAAGTTCAAAAACTCAAGAGGCACACTATTCTGCAAATGTCAATTCTCTAAGTGACCCACAGATTCATACAATCCCAAAGTCTCAACTTTGAAAGCTGCAGGAGCTAGACTCCCCACCGACTTTTTAACAAGGTAACATATATAAAGTTTACCCTTAACAGTCCAGTGATATCAAAATGTATTTATAATGCTACACAAACATTACCACCACCCATCTCCAGAACGCTTGTCGCCTTCCCCAACTGAAGCTCAATCCCCTTTGCCCCTCCAGCCCCTGGTAGTGCCTTTCTACTTCTTGCCGCAACGGTCTGGACTACTCTGAGCACAGGGAGGCACAATTTTAAAAGGCAACTCTAACAGAAATATGAAAATGTAAAGCACCAAGAAGAGCCAAAACACTCTAGATCAGGGTCAGCAAACTACAACCATAGGGTGGTGGTCTCACTCTGTGAGCCTTACTGACCTGCAGACCCCTTTCCTTACAGATTGTGGCTGCTTTCCCTTTGGAGGGGTAGAACTGAGTAGGTGTAACAAAACCCCTGGGCCTGCAAGGCTACACTGTTGACTCTCTGGCCATCTACAAAAGTATCTGCCAACTTTGCTCTAGATGGTGGAACTTCCTTCAATAATGATGAAATGTACTATATCTGCATCTGTCACCAAAGTAGTCATCAGTCTTGTGTGCCCAACAAGCACTTGAAAGGTGGCCACCAGGATTGTGGAACTGAATTTTTAGTTTAACATAAATTAATTTAAATTTAAATAGGGTACTAGATTAGACAGTACAGCTCTAGAATCTAAAAAACACACAGTACTGACACTTATTTCAGCATTTGTTAATTAAGACAGAGTAATTGTAGTACTTTCTAATAAACATATGAGATCAGAAGACATACATATAAATGGACAATTGATTTGCAATGGAGTTAGCCTTGCTAAGCAGGAAGAAGAGTCTTCTTCAACACTTCAATACTGTTGGGACAAGTGGTCTCCAAATACAAACAGGAAAGCAAAGGCTACTGTGAATGATGCTATGATGAGCATGGGCATACAATTAGTTCTGAAACCCCACTTCCAATTCTTTGAGGCACAGACCAAGAACTGGATGGCTGAAGCACACAGCGACACCTTTAACTTCCTGAGGAACCACTAACTGTTTCTCAGAGGCTGTGCCATTTTCATCCCCACCAACAGTGCAGAGGGCTCCAAATTCTCCAGATTCTCACCAATATTTATTTTGTAGTTTTTTATAAGAAAGGTTTATAAATTTTTAATTAAAAAAAAAAAATCGGGGGCTGGGGATATGGCTCAGTTGGTAGCCAAGCACAAGGACCTAGGTTCAATCCCCAGCACTGCAAAAAAAAAAAAAAAAAAAAAAAAAAATCAGGACATAGTCTAATCCCAAAAGTGTTTACAAAAACATCAGATTTACATACGCAAAGTAAAAACGTTGGGGAGTAAACCAAAATGACAAAGTAAGGCCATATTTGTGCTGAGAGATAGAAGGTAACTTTTATTTTTCTTTATACTTGTTCATATTTTCTCTATCTACCAAGAGAATATATTCTTAAGAAAAAAATTATTTAAAAAGTACTTGTCTATGACTATTACCTAATTTGGCCCTGTATGATTATTTAAAAACAAAATGATACAATAAGATTACATTAAATTTATTTCGGCTATTTTAATAGATTTCCAAAAGGTAATGGTTATTGGCATAAAAAAAATTTTAACTCAAAAAAGAATTTCAAAGACAAACATAGATATGGGCATAAAGCAAGATCATAATAAATGTTTTTAAGAAAATTAAGGCAATTATCTAGATAATTTAAAGGCATAAAGCATTCTTCCTCAGGTACAGCTTTTTTTTTTTTCAGCAAATATTTTAAATCATCACTGTCTAATCAGTAGTTTTTTCCTTCTTTTTTAAGAATCTTTTTTTCTAATGTAATTGTACTCAAAATCCCATACAAATTAGGGAAGTATGGGGTTGGGATCCAGCTTGGCCTGCCCAAGGCCTTGTCAGTCTCTGCCAGGTAACCCTGGGGTGCAGAAAGCATAGTGTAAGAGCTAGAACAACTACCTTGAGCGGCTTCACCAGGTATATATAAGCTGCTTCTTACTCTATGTCCAGATTAACAAGAGATTCTGGGGCTATTTTCTTGATTCCTTATCAAAGCCCCAAATGACTCCCCCCACCTTCCACTGGATCCCAGCACCATGTACTATGTGGTTTATGTCAAAAAATTCAGAAGCCATTCCCTTTACCTGGAGCAGTGGATCTCACTGGAGGGGTCTTCCTCTTGGCCAAGAAGTTTCTCAGTTGTGCCTGTTTCACAGGGGACAGCTTAGCTGCAAGAAGTTAATCAACCTATAAATGCTTAAGACTCGGTTTTAAGATGCCAGTGGCTGGAAGAGAACAAACAGGACAAGAACACTAGGAAGGATGCACTTACCTGGTACCCTGGGCAAGGGTTTGGTCTGAGATTCTATGGTGGTTTTTAACAAAGCATTGCGCAGGCTTTCCAGGTCACTGTCAAAACTGAAAACAGGACAGTGTTACAAACCAACCAACTATGAGCTAAGAAATCTGAGGCACTGTGGGGTACACTATCCTCTTAAGCAAAAGTGCAAGAGAGTAGAGCATACTCAACATAGAAATATGCCATCTGATCAAACAAGGTGGAAGGAGAGACAGCAACCTCAATGTCTCACCACCCCCAGTAAACCCAACACTGTGGTGCCTCAGGAGAAAGGGTAATCAAAACCTACACATGAGGCCTAAAAGCAGAAACACGAAATCACCCTGGTAACTTCAGGGGTAACAGATCCAATTGTCAGGATCTGAGGTCTCCACACTCAAGCAAAATGTGCTTCCAAGAGAAGTTGCTAACTTAATTCTATTAGTCTTCCTTCCTTCATTCCTTCCTTTTATTGTGTGATGCTAGGGATCAAATCCAGGGCCTAGTATATACTAGGCAGACACTTGAGCACTGAGCTACATTTCCAGTCTTCTATTACTTTTCAGTAAAACAATGAACTATTAAAAAGCTACCTATTGTGATCACTGAGCACCTATTTCATCAGTTACAATATCCAGTGCATTTTAAACTTAGTTCTCTGATGAGTTCAAAAAGCAGGTATTGTCATTCCATTTTCTCAAGCAAAGAAATACAGGATCAGAGAGAATAAGGAAGCTGACGGGGACCACATGGGGGACAGTCACTTTCAAACTCATGTCAGAACCTAAGACTACCCCACATTCCTCCACAAACACACACAGTGACTGAACACAATTTCTTGCACACCTGTGAGCGCTGCTCTGGGTGGGAAGAGCTGAGGGTAGGCTCCACTGGGATGTTTGGTTATAAAGACGGAGCTGCTGGAGACTGTCCACCAGGTGATTCAACCTCTTCCTCTGTTGGTTGATGATTTCCCGGTTGTTGGCAAGCGTGTTGAACAATGTCTCTCGCTCTGGCACAAGCAGGCGCCTGTTCACAGTGATGAGAAAAGAAGCAAATGTAAGTGGCACCAGTAAAGTACCTCTCCTCCCCAAAATAAGACTACTACTGTAACAGTTAAAACAGTGAAAGGGAGAACCACTAGTGGGACAAGAAACATAAAGAAATTATTAGAAAACAAAAGGAAAACGAGAGCCTAGGAAAGCTGAGACCACACAGGCCAGGCCTGTCACAAAGGACCGCACATGAGGCAAAATTGCAATGAGGTTCTCGGGAGAAGGACAGGAGTGTGGGAGGAGGAGTGGGTGGGGGTCAGGTCTGGGACAAACTCACTCAGCTGTATACTTAAAATGTGAGTGTTTCTTGCTAAAGAAGTTTAAGTCAATAAAAAGAAAAAAATGCCAGGTTCCCTGGAAGGCTACAGGGAGTCATTCTTAGAGAGATGTCAAGGAATAGTGCAATGCACAGGAGCCAGTGTCAATCACCTCCCTAACCAAAACAAGACAAGGGCTGCGGCACCTGCCACTGGTAGGCAGGTGGAAGGGTGGAAAGATGGAGAGGGATAGGTCCAGACACTTCTGCTTTTCTTTTTAAATCCTTAAGTATCCCTTCAAAATTTTTCTATTAATCTGGGAGAAAATTATACCAATAAAAACAAAATAAGTCATCTTACATCAGTTACAGACCAACAGCTTTCTTTGTTATTGTATGCTGACATAAATATTTCATCTCTTAACACTTATTATGGAGTGAGAAACGCTTCTGTCGAACAGAAATTTCCTGTTTTATTTCTGTTTCTCCCATTACTTCCTTGAGGAGGCCAGAGACAGGTGACAAGGAAGTCTAATACCAATTTTTATAAAGGAATTTCAGTAGGTACAAGGTAATATTCAGAGAAGGGCTGCAAACAGAGCAGTGCTATTGAAATAGAAAACTGAACTCTGTAAAAGGGAACTCAAGGGCGCATACATAAGAAATCCATGGGGCTGCCGTAAAGGAAAAGAAAGCTCAGCTTCTGTTTAGCATCATTACTCTTGAAAGAGCTGACTTATTAATCAGAAAGATAAACACTCCTGGCAATGAGAGCAGAACGTCCACAAGGCAGGTAAGGTTACACTTTGCCTGGTGGGAATCAGAAGCAGGGAGTGGGCTGTGATATCTCCAATGGGGCCCAAATCCCATGGGGATGAGAACTCTAATCCACAGGCCACAGAAACCTCCCCCAACAGTGCTTCGAGTTAAGGGTCCTGGATTGGGGCTCTTCTGCCTTTCTCCACACAGCACAATATCATTTTTAAAACATTCTGCTTACTAAACTATAAGCACATTCTGATCCTGTCCCCTACAACACTTGCACTGTCCCATGGTGAAGCTCCATGATCCCATGGCTTTGTAAACCAACAGACCAGTTTTGGGGTTGTTTCCATACAGGGCTAATCAGTCATTAAGAATGCATGATTCAGAAATCTACCATCTTAAGGGCTTATGTGCTTTTCAAATTTCTATAGGCACTTCTCTGCTTTCACGGCACTTCATTCTATTCTTTCTGGGAAATACATGCATAAAACCAGATATCCAGGGGGGGAGACTTGGCTAAAAGGTTTTCCTATTCTTCTGCCATCTCTCCATTCATCCTTTTAATTATCCATACTAATCAGAAATTACCATTATCTCCTTGAGGAGGCCAGAGAAAAGTGACAAGAAAGTTCATAAAATACACTTTACTGTCAATATCTAAAACCAACAGGTAAGAAAAATAATAATAAATCTTGGGGGAAAAAAGTTTTCTCAAAAAAAAAAAAAGAAACAATTTAGAATATACAGAAAAATACAAAGGAAAAAATTCTTTTCCAATATTGGGGATTGAACCTGGGGCCTCGCACATGCTAGGGAAGTACTCTACCACTAAACTACATTCTCATACCTTGATATTTTATTTTGACACAGGGTCTCAGTTCTCACTAAGTTACTCACGCTGGCCTGGAACCTATGATCCTCCTGTCTCAGCCTCCTGAGTAGCTGTGGTTATAGGCATGTGCCACTGTGCCTCGCTGGAAAAACTGGTCTTACTCCAAAACTACAGATATAACTTGAAGGTACAAATCTACTTCTAGTCTTTTTTATATGTTTGTACCACCAGCATGTTTTTACTTACCTTTTCCTTACCATATCACAATTTAAAAATACATTGGCTGGGCGTGGTGGCCCATACCTGTAATCCCAGGAACTCGGGGGGCTGAGACAGGAGGATCATGAGTTCAAACCACCCTCAGCAACCTAACAAGGCCCTGCACAACTTAGTGAGACCCTGTCTCAAAATAAAATACAAAAAGGGCTGTGGTTAAGCGCCCCTGGGTTCAATCTATAATACCAAAAAACCAAAACAAAACAAAAACAAAAATTAAAACAAACACATTTAATACAATTTCTTTGAGAACATGCTATTTAATGGTTACAGAGTGTTCTGTGATCACATTTATTGGGACATTCCTTTACATTTGGATAATTAAGTTGAATCCAAGTTTCCACTATCATAAATTGTACTGCAATATAAAATTATTTTATGTATATTGCTATGACCATGATTTATTACTTTTATCAACAAAATTTTTAGAAGTGAAGTGGGATTGTCAAACAGAATAAAGGTCTGAAGGGTTGGTATACAGGCTGCAAAAGCATGTCTAAAATGACAATGTTTACTTCAAAGGCAGTGGATAAGAGACCTCACTCACTTTTGTTTTTTCTTTTGTTCCAGATGACGATCCCACTCCAAGTCTAGAACATCATTCACATCCTGGACAGCAAATTTGACATACTGATGAAGGCGCCGAATTTCCTACAAGAAAAAAATTAAAAGGCAAATGACTCATTTTTCTGGTATCTTGGAGGAAGATGTATCAAAACAGTCCAAAGAATTTAAAAATATTTCTATATTGAGAACCATAATGAATAAGGTAAACATAATAGTAAAAGAACCACTGAAACATTATAATTAAAATGAAAAACAGAAAATCAAATTCCTTAATAGTGTGACAGAGAAGTAAAACAAAGAAAAGGGAAAGAAAAAGGGCGTGTGTGCTTAAGGCCCCTAGGGAACAAATGTTCTTGCTTCACTCTCATTTTTCAGATCCTGGAAAGGGATCTCAACATGGTCTGGGAATTTTCCACTGCACTCCAGAACTCAGACAGTACATCCATTTAGTTTTTGCTCTCCCACCCATGAAATGAACTGTAACATAGACAAAACAGTGCTGAAAATAATTCTGAACCTACTATTCATTGCATAGAACATAAGTCATCTCATGAGTAAGAAATACTCACTTTTCAAAAACAAAGGAGAGTATCAGCTCTAGAAACTGAATATATCATTATTAAAATCCTTACCAATTTAACTTATTTTAGTCCTGTAATAACTTTCTTTGAATTTTGGACCACTGTTAACCTTCATGGCTATGCAACTGGACTGTCAGAAGGTTAAAAACAAGGATGTGCCATGTCCTGAGAAACGCACTGCATATCCGGTCAAAGGTCTGATGGCACTGAAATGTATTTTCACAATTACTTTTGGATAACAGTGTACATCCCAACTAAAAAACAGAAAACCTCATTTAAAAGAGCAAAGCAGACTCAGGGGCACAGCAGTAACCTTAGTGGCAATTTTCAGCTCAACACTTGATGGCAGGAGCCTCTGCAGTACCTGACGCTATTCCTCCCTGACGCTCTCCCCACTAGGTTAACCAGCAAAAATCAGCTCTTCTCTTTTAAAGCCTATCACCAACATTTCCTTGTAGCTTATGTGTCTTCTCACTTGTGATCCCACGGCAACACGGCCCACTTTAAATTTCCACATTCGCCTTTCTTGCTGTCATCTACCCAGCTGGAGGAACTGTACACATTGTAGAGTGGTCAAAAGCTCAGGAGTCAGACTGCCCAGGTTCAAGGACCAGGATCTGTTAGTGATGAGACCTCAGCAGTTTCAGCATCTCAAGTTTCCTTGTCTTAGCTTTGTATATAATAAGCACTCAATGTATATTACCTGCTATTATCTACTAAAAAAAGAAAATTATTCCTTTATGAATGAACGATGTGTATCTGAAGCTATGGGTTCCTTTCAGCTTGGATAAAAGAGCCAGGGATGCAAAAGGCAAGTGGTGGAGTCAGCAAGCAGGGCACAGCACTGGACCTGTACTTTTGCAAAGCTGGGCCGTCAGCGCTCCCTCCTTGCCAAGGGGCGGAACAGTCACACCAGGAGGAGGACACATGAGGAGCACCAAAGGGCTGTAGCAAGCAGGGCTCCTCAGCTCTTCTGAGAGAAGGGATAACTGCTCTCATTAGCAGGGGGAGGCCAGGATTGGCAGGAAGAGTAGTCTACAAGCTGGAATTCTCTGAAGCAGGAAAGACTCTTCAACCCACACCCCACACCTTAGCTGTGACCAGGGCTGCTTCCAGACCAACCAGGGGTTTGAGGCAAATGTGAGGAGGCGGAAGATGACCCTCACACTAAGGCCATTCTGGGTAAACTGAAAGATGGAAAATAAAACCCAATTAACTAAAGCAGAAATGAAGAATAATTAAGAATGAGTGGGAAAAGCAACCCTGCTGAAGTATGGCTCAGAGGAAAGAGGCCTGGAAGATGGAGGCTGCAATGCTGGTTCCACTCTCACCAGCCAATCCCATGTGGGCGACACAACCTTCTCAGCCCAGGATGCTCAATTTCTTTATCTGTGAGGATGATCAACCACTCCTACCTTGGAAAGCAGCTGGTTACAAAGACTAGAAATAATGTATTAAATACCAAGCAGATTAGCTGCACTCGAGACACACCTATGTCAACAACTGGTATTCCTGATTTGATTTATAAATATCTGTTTCTACACAGTGCTTTCTTCCAATGTTAAGGTTAAGGTTCCATCAAGAGTTCTATTTTTGAGCCAGGCACAATGGTGCACACCTGTTATCCCAGTGGCTGAGACAGGAGAACAAGTTTAAAGCCAGTCACAGCAACTTAGCAAGACCCTGTCTCAAACAAAAAAAAATTTTTAAACTTAAGTGAAAAACTATGCCATTTTCTTTGCCACAAGTTTATGGAAGTGTGGTAAGTTATCATCAGAAAATCAACAGCTTCAAAAGGGGTCATCATCCAAAGTTATGCCTAAACAAAGGCAGCTATGGTAACATGAGCTGACTTTAAAGTCCTCTCAAGGGATTTAAGTAGCTTCCCCCACCTGAAGCTGAGCTTCACTCCTGGGATCCAGAGGCCTCTTGTAAAGTAGATGGAGGTATCCAGAATCCCGATTTCTCCCATTCTGTTCTCTGGCTTCTTCGACACCGGCAAAGCCCTCAAGCAAAGTTGTTTTCAGGGAACTTATGTCTCCATGAAGAGACTAGAAAAGGTCAAGAACAAAATACTGATACAAAAGTTGCATTTCCAAGAAATAAAACCTCTCTGCTTGGATCAAGTAAGGTGAATTTTCTCAAACACTTAACATGAACACATGAATATATTTAACAATAATGTAATAAAGTTAACTGCTTGGAAAGAAAAAGATTAATGTTCTTGCTTTAAAATTATTTTTTGTCCTTATTAGAAAAAGTACATGTTCTAACAATAGGCAACTTAGAAAGCAAGAAAAGTATGGACAGAACACACACCCCTACTACCTGAAGACATAGCTGCCCATACCCTGGATAGCTGTCTCTTCCCCGAGACCAGAACTCTGGAGACAGTCCAAAATGGAACACTATTACCTGCTAATGGGGAACTTTCAAAAAATTACTTCACCTTTCTAAGCCTCCGTTTCTTAACTTGCAAAAGTGGAGAGGGTAATGGCATCTACTGCACGGAAGGCTGAGGGCTCAGTGAGGCAGTCCAGGGAGGTGCTCAGGACAGTGTCCACCCATGGTGAGCAGCAACCAAGGTTAACAGCAACCCACTAGCTACGAGTATTGGCTATTACTATAAGTTCTAAAGTATCCGCTTTTTACCTGACACTAGAAAAGATACTAAATTTTCAAATATATCTAAACAAACTATAATGAACTGTTACAGAGCACCTATTATCATCATTCCAATTTACAGGTAAAAAAGTGGAAATGTAGGGTAGCTAGATTAACTTGCCCAAAGTCAGGCAATTTGTTATAATGTCTGTAAGTTTAGGATGTGAATTTAGGCATTCCCTGGTAAATTGCTCAGCACATAAACACCACTGGCAGCTCCTGAAGAGCTAAAGTAAATAACCCCATAGAGCACTAGAACAATTTCTAAAACCTCGACTGAGGAGAAACACCCACACACACAAACCTCTGTGGTCTCTTTAATCTCCAAAAGGAAAGTGTGCAAGTCGCCTGACTCCATCCGCAGCATCTTCATCTCCTCTGGAGTGCCCACCTGGAAACAAGCTTTGGACGTCCGGGCTTTCAACTCCTCCAACTCCTTCTGGAAGTGAGCGATCTGCAGAAGTCACAAATGAGAAAAGACTGCCTGAGTGGTGTGGGGTACCCATGCTGCTGCTGCTGCTGCTGCTGCACTCACACACCACGCAGGCTCCTGGGACTGGTCAGGACGTGAAGTCAGAACAAACGGTCACACAAGAGGCGGCGCTCAGGGCCATTCCAGTCTTGTCAGAGGTACTCCTGGAAAACATCCTCAGGAAACAAATTTACCTCCTCCCCAATTCCAGCCATCACAGGATCTGAATCTTTCCACTGATGTCCCTGTTTTTCTGTGACAGGAGGTGGAAGTGACTTCGCCTAAAATGGAAGACAAAAGGAGTAAAAATGGATTCTCTATGTTACAACGTCTAGAAGCAACTGCGTCAGTGCCCACCACAGGGAGTGGCACTTATGTGAGAAGGCTTCGTTTGCCATAGGTTCTTCTGGACCTCATTTACTGGGTCCCTTCTTTTTACAGGGCATGTTCTGGATAGTGGAGAGAGATGAGCAAGATGGAATAGATCCTACTCTCATGGAATTTACCTTCAGCTTGGACATGATGGATAAAAAAATGCAAATGCAACAGATAATTTCAACTAGTGAATAAACAGGGAAACATGATAAGGGAATAAAAGGGAGAATGGGACCCTACAACAGATGAGATGACCAAGAAAGCCTTCCCTAATGGCTGCCATCTGAACTGGAGCAAGATGTGATGGAGAAGGGCAGGGGCAATTCAGGGGAAGTACCTCCGGGGCAGTGAGAAGAATCCACACAAAGACCCCGAGGCACAAAGAGCTTGGCAAGTCAAGTAAAGAAAAAAGTAAACGAGGGTTTAATGGAGTCAGGCAGGGCACTGGAGAGAGGACAGGGATGGGGTCAGGGAGACACACGACATGTCATTCAAGGCCACACTCGAGAAGTCTGGATTCTACTCCAAGTGTGTTGGAAAGCCATTACTGGTGTTTTAAAGGAGGTTAAATGACTACTTAACACATGATTTAAAAGCTCCCTCTTGCTGTTCCAGAGAAGGGATGGTAGTGAGAGCTGGGAGCCAAAATTGGAAGAGCAGTCAGGAGGCTGACCAGGTAAGAGAGGGCAATGGCCAGACATAAGACACTGGGGGTGGAGCCAAGTGCTCATGATATACGACACAGCACACAGTTGACAAGACCTCCTACTAATCTGGATTTGGGGGAGGTACTACCAGAGCAAAGTGAGGAATGAGGATGCTTCTGGGTCTGGGGAGTGTGCAAAGCCCTGATGTTAGTACCATTTAGAGTTGGGAAAAGGAGGAAAAGACCTTCTTGGGGAAATGGGACACAAGAGCTCTGCATTGTAGATGTTAGCAACTGAGGTGCCTTTTCAATCATTTGGTACATACAATTAACACTGGAGGGGTGTTGGTTACTAAAGCAGCAAGTGTGTGTGTTTAACAAGTACCATGAGTGATGCATTAGGACCAGACCAGAAGTATGAACAGAACAGTTGCCATGTGCCCCGGGGGACGGGTGTGTGTGTGTGTGTGTGTGTGTGTGTGTGTGTGTGTGTATGTGTGTGTGTGTGTGTGTAGGAAGGAGGGGCTTAGTTAGGGGACACATTAAAGAGAAAGGCATGATTCCTGATCTTGGGCATTATTTATCAGGGGTGAAAATGAAAAACAATTGTCTTTATGTTAAAATCATAAAAATAAACTGGGATGATGACTACAGATTGAAATGTGCCAAGTAAAAAAATACAGCTTTTAAAAAACAGGAAAATATCTTTTTTTTAAGGCCTTTATTTCATTCATTTATTTATATGTGGTGCTGAGACTCGAACCCAGTGCCTCACACGTGCTAGGCAAATGTCCCACCACTGAGCCACAACCCCAACCCGGAAAATATCTTTGACACTGGAGTAGAAAATGACTTCTAAAACAAGACACAAAGACCACAGACTATAAAAGAAAGTAACTGACTATACTAAGATTAAGAGCTTGTGTTCATCAAAAGAAACTATGAATAAATAGGCAATTCAGGCAATACTGCATTTGTATTTTGTGTGTGTGTGTGTGTGTGTGTTTCGAATCAGTAAGGGGCTGCGAGGATAGCTCAGAGGTGGAGTACATGCTTAGCATGCCTAAGGCCCTGAGTTCAATCCCTATACCCCGCAACAGACACATGAAGGAAGAAAACAACACACCATGCAAGAGAAAGCAGGGTAAAACATGAACAGGCACTGAAAAAAAGAAAACACCCAAATGGCTGATAATTATATGAAATAAAGCTCAATTTTGCTGGTTATTAAGGAAATACAAATTAAAACCAGAAAATACAGCAAAAACAGAAGCAAAATACCAGAAGAACATCATGCACATGCCTAGGCGTGGGCCCAATACAAAGGGGCATATGTTCACAGGAGGTCTACAGCTGAAACAGTCATAGCAAAACTACTACTCATGGTAGTTTTAGCTGAAAAGTAAAGAGTGGAATTCTACTCAGCTGGTGTGCAATGGACGCCCCCAATATAGTCACACAATGAACTCCATCCATAGAGCAACATGATATAGATAACTCCCACAAATATGTTGAGCAAAACCACCAGCTATAAGGATTCCAAGTGATAGAAGGCACAAACAGAATGAACTCAACTATGCTGTTAGAAATCAGGATGGGCTGGCACACGCCTGTAATCCCAGTGGCCCGGGAGACTGAGGTAAGGGGATAGCGAGTTCAAAGCCAGACTCAGCCAAAGTGAGGTGCTGAGCAACTCAGTGAGACCCTATCTCTAAATAAAATACAAAATAAGGCTGGGGATGTGGCTCAGTGGTTGAGTGCCCCCTGAGTGCAATCCCTGGTACTCCCCACAACACACACACAAAAGAAATCAGGATGGTGGGCACCCTTTGGCAAGGGTAATGACCAGAAGGGGACACATGAGAAGGAATTCTGGGGTCCTTGGTAACACTCTGGTTTGTCAATCGGGGCACTAGTTACCAAGGTATGTTCAGTTAGTGAAAATTTACTGATTTATACACATATTATGTGCATTTTATTCTATGTAAATTATATATCAATAAAATGAGGGAAGTAGAAAATAGCTTCTATGAGTATACATTACAAATATCAAAGTCATATACCTTTGCATTTCCTATCATATAATCCTAATTACTATTTCCAAAATCTGAATTCTAAAACATGAAAACCCATTTTATTAGCATGCATGCTTGAGACAGTGAATTAATAAACACAAGTGTTGTATGTTGAATCACACATACCTGAGGAGAACCTGCCTTAGCCACTGGAGGGGTGATCCTAGGTGACTTCTGCACCATCGAGAGCACTGGACCTGGACTTCCCTGAGCAGGTCGCCCTGTTACCATAAGTCAGTTACAACACACAGTATTTATTCCCATTATCTCTCCATCGCAAACCCCTTTCCCCAAACCTAATTAACTAATGCATTGACCCACTTCACTCTTACAATCTTTATTAAAGAGTGGCGATTCCCTCTGCTTCAAGATAATAATAAATTAGATGTTAAAATTCTGGGTGCGACAAAAAGAAAGTTAAAAGCTCTCTTAGCCTTTCTTCTGTTCACGTTTCAGATGTAATGCTACACTGCATTATTTGTGAAGAGCCCCGCCTCACCTGAGACAAGGCTCTGCCTCACACCTTTCTCCATGCTAGATAGAAGAGCTCCAAAATAGACTGACTTTAGCTCATATAAAGCTGTGCTCAAAAGATTGATTTTTGTTGTAAAGATTTCTATGATCTCAAATAGGGGATATGATATATAACTAAGTAAATGTTCAAGATTAGAAAAAAAAATTCTGAGTGTGAAACACTTTTTTGTTTCTTATTTTTTTGCAGTGCTGGGGATGGAATCCAGAGCCTCACGCAGGCTAGGCAAGTGCTCTGTGACTGAGCCACATCCGAGGCCTGATGTAAACCACTTATATAAGTGAGTTAAATCTAGAGCGTATCTCATAAGAAGTATGTACATCCAAATGCAGGACCCGAGACTGACCCTCTGGCCTATCCTACTCCTTGCAGAACCTTGAAGTTTTACCCATTAGACTAGAACAAGAATGCCATCACCTTGTGAGACCTTACAGTATTCAGGACCCTTTTGGAAGCTTCTAAGATAATTCTCACTCTGTTGCATATTATAGTCACTTAGGGCACTTTTAAAAACCAAACACACCAAAAATTCATACCAAAGCTTCATTCCCAGGGTCTGATTACAATGCTAGAAGTAAGGGCTGGGTAGCTCAGTTGGTTGAGTGCTTGCCTCTTAAGCACAAGGCCCTGGGTTCAAATCCCCAGCATCGCCAAAAAAAAAAATAATAATAATAATGCTAGAAGTGGATCTCCCAGAAAATTTAGTGTATAACTGGCACTGAGATCCAATAATCTAGAACACTCATTCTTTAAAAATTGAACAACAAGCCAGGCACAGTGGAACACACCTATAATTATAATAATGTGGAGGCAGATATAGCTCAGTGGTAAAGTATATATGGGTTCAATCTATGGGTTCAATCCCCAGTACAACTGGGGTAAAAAAGAATAAAGTAATGGTGATTGTAGGGGGTAACTTAAGAGGTGAGCAGTAGAAACAAGGTGTATGTGTAATATGGTTCAAGTTTTTTCTCCTAACCAGTGAAAAACTGGGACAAGACCAAAATGATTCTTCTGGGTCATAAACAGACACATGCCTTTCAGAATGAGGTAATTTGGGCAAGTTTCACAAGGTAGCCTTTCTCCTGAGCAAAGGGTAAAGAGCAAAAATTTTAGGAATTTCACAGATCAATGTATGCTCAGTATATACCAAAATAAAATTACTCCTGAAACTCAAAATTCAAATGGCTGTCCAAATATGTTTGGGTAGGTAATATCAATGGCATTCATGCAAATAACCAACTTAGACCAGGTCAATACCACCTTAACCTTGTGAATAAGCTCACCATACCTGTCAGGAGAGAACAAAAGCTTTCAATGTGATACACAAGTCCCATGTGGTATTCTTGCCCAAAATCTTTACCCTCAAACTCATGATGTGGAAACCACCAAATTCAAACTAAGGGACAGTCCCCAAAACTATGCCTGACTTGTTCACAAGTATCAATGCAGCACAAGACAAAAAAGGCTTAAGAACTATTTGAGATTAAGTGAGACTAAAGAAACAACAGAATACAGAGTCTGATCTCTAATTGCTTCTGGATTGGAGGAGGAAAAAAGTCATGAAGAACATTATTGGGACAACTCTACAGTTGAATGAGTTTAGACTGTTGTTAAATTTCCCAAGTCTAATAATATACTAAGTGTGTCCTTGTTTTTAAGAGAGCCACACTTTATTTGTCTACAATTAACTCTTAAATTTGTTTCAGAAAAAAAAAAATTTACATACAACTTTTGTAACCTCTATAGGTTTGAAAGGAGGGAAAAAAAAAAAAAAAAGACAGGCTAGGTTCATTTGCCCATGGGTTTCATAATATACTGCAATTTAACTTGTCTATAAATCATTCCTGTGAATTATTTTGAATTAATTCAAGTGCCTGCTGTATGGCACTAGGCACAGGAGGTACTCACTGAGGCTTTCTCTCCTGTGCATATGAAAGAACTACTCTGTGACTGCGCTTTTCACAGGGCAGGCTGCACCTGCAGACAAATGCCCAACAGCAAGACACCTTTTTGACTCTCTAACACAAGCGTCAGAGAAGAAGCCTGGCAGCACTGAATCCACTGCAAATTTCCCAATTCAGAGTGCAAAAATCACAGCACATTAGTGTGAGACACAGAAAGCAAGAAAAATATGATCTTGTCCAACTATGTTAGCCAAGATTCTTAACACAATGAAAACTGCTGATATACAAAGACTGAGGTCTAAAGTTGTTGGCTTCAAACCATACCTGATGGTGAGGGAGAAACTGAGGACTTCAGAGACATGGAGTCAGATGATGCTGAGAGAGGTGTGGGGTGGCTGAGAGGTCCAGAGACAGCTGGCTTGGAGGCAGCAGAGAATGGCAGCATCGAGGGTGCACTTGGAGAGCTACTGACAGCAGCAGAGGTGGCCACCGTGGTGAACCTGAAAATGGCAGTGTGACTGCATCAAAAGGGCCTGCTAGAAGGTTCTTTCACACAGGGAATAAGCAACACCACCAAAGAAAAGCATTTTTTTTGACAGTGCTGGGGACTGAACCCCGGGATTCGAAAATGGCAGGCCCCCAAAGAAAAACTTGCTATACACACCACACTGCCTCCAGGAAACAAATGCTTAGCTGCATTCACAAAGGGTGACAATGGTCAGGAAACCCTCACCATCTGCTTACTTAGAAATAAACTATTCAACTAAAACATCAATGTAGATGAGACGAAGTTTATCATGATATGAAATGATTATTTTCTAGTCTAAAAATCAGGGTGGAACCCAATTATAAGAGCTCATTTTGGGGTGATTGTCTCCTCTGGGGAGTGAAAAGGGAAAAAGAAAGCAGGTCACCATCTTTGGAATGCTTATGGTCTAATGGAAATGTAAAGTCCATTGTGAATAAAGTATAAAATGCTAAATATCCATCATTATATGACCAGTCAAACTACAGTGCAGCCAGCAAGATGGAATGCAGTCAGTGGCTGTGCGACAACTGGATATTAATGACAATGTGTCCCCAGCACCACCATTAAAACAGAAGATGGCACAGGCAAGAAGGGTAAAGAGCTGGTGGTACAGATACTCGGGACTGTAAGATAAAAGGGAGTTGAGCATGGGGAACATGCCTGTAGTCCCAGTGCTCTGGAGGCTGAGGTAGGATCACCTGAGCCCACGAGCCGATGAGTTCAAGACCAACCTGAGGAACACAACAAGACCCTGTCTCAAAAAGAGAAAAAAAAGATACAAGGAAGGGCTTCCCTCAAGAAGCATAAGGTTTAGTGGAGGGAAAGGAGTAAACAGATGAAGAAGATGAAGAAGTAAATAAATAAGAGTGCATGGGCAGGACCTAGATCCAGAGGAAACTGGATACCGTGCTAAAGAGTTTGGATGGTCCTCCAACAGCACTGAGAAGCCACTGGGGACTGCCATGCAGGACTCATACATCTATAGTTGCACTAGCTCACTGGAGGGGCGGTGTTTTTCAACTGAGAAAATGGCTGAGTTTAGGATGGACCTGAAGAGGAAAATGATGAAGAGGGACTCATTCTTTCCAGGATGGATACTCTGGATTGCTTTCCTTAGGTTAAAATAAGGAATAATTCCTACTCTAAAAACTCAAAACAAGTATTTAAACGTAAATCTCTAGTAGTCAAAAAAATAAAATGCCACCTAAGAGAATCTTCTGGACTATCCATTGACGAAATACAAACCTTTAGGCTGGCTGAATTTTAACCATTTGCAAGCATCACTTCAGGAAAAAACCTCTGTAACTCTACTTGCAGAGGCTCTACTTCGAGCAGATGACATGCACCATTTTCTACCAACTGCACAAAAGACTCAAACTTTAAAAGTGACTTACTTTTCACTAAGGTTGACCTTGACCGCAGAGGCTGAAGGCGGGAAGGAGGGTTTCATTCCCATGCTTGGGGCAGACACACTTGGCACTGGTGTGCTTTCCAGGGCAGGCTTAAAACCCGATGATCCGAAGGAGAAGGAAGCAGCAGACGGGGCCATGGGTGACACTGCAGGGGTGGGAGCCACGGAGGCTTTGGAAGGAGGAGTAAAAGAGAAGGGAGAGGTGCCCAGGGCTGCTTTGGGATTGTCAGAGCCACTGGGATATGGAGGGGGCTCCCCAGTGACAGAAGCAGAGGACTTTAAGGATGAAGAACCGCAGGAGAATACGGCAGGGGTGCCCCCAGGAGAAGGCACAGGGAAGGTAGTGATGGGAGCAGCAGGCAGTGCGGACGGAAGGGAGGCAGGGGCTGCTGCTGCAGAGGTGTCAAGCTTTTGCGGGGCTTGAGAGGAGGTTGGGGTGGTGGGAGTACTTCCTGTAAGGAAAATCAAGGAGAAAGGGGAGGAAAAAGTTAACACTCTAACACTGAGATCCACACAACAGAGAGCAAGTAGAGAAGGGTTTGAGCAGTGATCCTAGTTCAAGAAGACAAAAACAACAAAAAAGGTGGTGCTGGACTTTCCACGGCAGGTGTCCCCTAACAGGAGGGAACCTTGAGACTCAGAAGAAATAAGAAAACAGGAAAGATCTTAGACTGGCTAACTGGACCTCATGGAGACCCATCAGGTAATACAGAAAACACACTTCTTGGCATTCCTATGGCAATAGTAATGGGGACAAGTGAGACATTCTGCACCATCTAGTTAACAACCAGGAAAAATCTAATTTAAATCGCTTCCTCAAAATACTCACTAAAGCAATTCCAGATGAACTAAAAACTTACACACGAAAGCACTTATGTACATATATCTCAAAGGGGGCAAAGCGCAAACTTACATGTGAGGTCTCTGACAGTCTACCAACTTGATAAATTTGTGACAAAAATATCACAGAAAAATGTTAAATTTTATGGCATAAAAATACTTAGAAATGATAAATAGTACATGAACTAAAAAGTCTCTAGTAAAAGACAAACAATATGTTTTGCAGTTTTTTAAAAACTCAGACAAATTGAGATTAAAAATATTGCAAGCCTCTAGGGGCTGGGGAATATTATTCAGTGAGTGGTGCAGTACTTGCCTAGAAGTGTGAGGCCCTGGGTTCAATCCCCAATACCACAAAAAATAAACTACAAATAAAATAAAAAATGTCAAGACTCTAATAAACATAAGATGGGAAACTAATTCACAAAAGAAAATACATTCAATCTCTAACCAATTAACTATAAATTTAAGTGGGGACAATTTTATTGTCCTCTAAATTATTAAAATTTAAATATGTACAATCCTCCACGACTAGATGGTGAAATAAACATGAAACACTTTATAATCAGTAGGAAAATAATTTAGCATGTATTTAGAGAATATTCTGGCAGAATGTCTTAAAACCCACAAAATAATGGACCAAATAATCTCTCCTAAGAATAAAGTCTATAAAAATACTCTAAAGAATGAAAAAGATATTTAATACAATCCAAATGGTGAAAGAGTCAATGAATTCTAAGAACTTTTTTTTTTTTTTTTTTTTTTTTTGGTACCAGGGTGATTAAACCCACTAAGCCACATTCCCAGCCCTTTTTTTATTCTTTATTTTGAGACAGGGTCTCACTAAGTTGCTTAGGGCCTCGCTAAGTTGCTGAGGTTGACTTTGAACTTGTGATCGTCCTGCCTCAGCCTCCCAAGCCACTGGGATTACAGGTGTGTGCCACCGCACCCAGCAACAGTCACTCTTAACAAACCACGAAACCTAAGAACCTAACAATGCTTAGGACTCAAGCTGAAAGCCAACACTCCAAGGACATACACATCCTTTCTTACAACTCAAAGAAAGATGCTTAAAGAAAAACACTGGAAAAGAATGCCTCCAAAGACAGACTTAGAATTGGTTTTGTTTGAGTGGGGATACACCTCAGTGGCAGAGCAGGTATGAGGCCCTGGGTTCAATCCCAAGTACCACAAAATGAAATTTTGAAACTTTTTAAAATTTGTTTTGTTTTTCAAACTTTCTATAAGGTAAACACATAAATTCTTGAAATGACTAAATAAACAAAAAGGATAATTTTCATCAATATGCTTTTTATTTACATTAATGTGCCTTGGTTCTTCCATATTGGCTGAGAAGACAATCTCCATGGGAGATACTGTCTAAAGCAATGAAATATGTAGGATACAAGTATCAAAGTACCATTGTCTGAAAACAGACCCAAGCAGATTGCCACTTCTATGAAAACACAATAATGCAACAACATATTCTGCAAGTACTTCTTTAACACAACACATACAGAATCAGTAACAGCTAACTTCTTTAAACGCAGATGTCAGTCACTTCCACGTTATCAGGTAGACCAAGGTAAAAAAAAATGCCAGCCCATAAGGACGTCGCACACATTTTTCCCACTGAAACCAGAACTGCACACATGGAACCCATCACCCTGCACGCTGGTCTTTCAACGCCGTCCAGGAGCAGCAGCACAGAAGCAGGCTCATTAATGCTTTCCACACCCATGACCTAGGCCTCATCTCCACCTGGAGACTGCCAGGACAGACTTTCTCCCACGTCAGGGGCTCTTGCCCGCTCTTCTGAGCATGACTGTTACCTCTGCACCAGCTGTGAGAGAAGAAGGGCAGTCCTCTAGAGAGGCCAACAGTAAAACCAACCTCCAAGTGCTCGGGCATTTGATGGGCAGCAACAAAGGAGAAACACCTGCCCCACAGGTTGCTGACTTACAAGCTGTCCTGCTTGTTACAAACAGACCAGACTATGGGTGCAGTAGTTGATGGCACTCACAACAACCAAGGGCAACACAACTCAAAGATCACCGCACTAAAGATAATAGGCTTTCCAATACTGGCTCTGTCTATGCCAGCCACCTGGCGTCTACCTGGGGCAGCACTGCAGCAGGCAGGGCCCAGTATCTGAAAGGCTCTATTAATAATCACTCTATATTAGGGAGCTAATTATAATGTCAGCCTTATTCAATCCAACTGGTCAGCTGAGTTTTTCTTAGACATGAAACTGCTTACATTATGGACTTTTTTAGCCATACTAGAAGAAAAAGAATCTTATCACAGTTACATGCCCAAATAATTAAATGATCAATTAAATAATTAAACTAATGAAATTTAAAAAACAATAATTTTTATGGTCTTTCTCATTTTTCTCCAATACCTGATCAGTAATATTTTCAAAGAGAAAGAAAAAAACTAAAATGAAATACAAACATAAGAAAATAAAACCCCCACAGTCTCACTACCTAGCAGCATTAGTCAATATCCACCTCAAGTGCTTCTTCTATGTATATACTTTTTCTCATAAAAAAAGGGATCACATATCCTGTGGTGCTTTTTCATGGTATGCCACTCTTTGTCAAGGGATGTAATACTATTAATGGTTATATAGTCTTTCACTGCATGAGCATGAATCATCAAGTTAACCAAGTCCTCATGGTTAAACACATTTTTTAGAATATGGATCTGAAAACAGAGGGTAAATAACCTGACAGGATCAATGTGGCTGACCTTCCTTTCTCTAACGGAATGGTCAGGAAACGAGCCTGGGGGTGACACAGGTACATGTTCAAGGAAGAGATGGGCACAAGCCTGACTAAGGCAGGGCAAAGGCGAGGACTACCACAGGCATCCCTTGGCTGTCTTCATCCTGGGGGGTGCTCCTGTGCTCACCCAGGGGATCCCCGTCCGCCAGAGAAGGCAGAGGCACGTACCTGAAGACTTGGGCTGTCGCTCTCCTTCTAATGAAAGTCGCTCAGGGGTCTTGATAAGGGACCTAACCCCAGGATTTTGATTGATCATATAAAATGGACAAAGTACACCATCTGTTGAAAGTAACATGAGAACTGGAGCAGGAGGGAGGGTCTTTTCATCATCTGTTTGAAAAGAAAACAAAGGTAATAAAAGAGTCAAGTCAA
Source organism: Sciurus carolinensis (assembly GCF_902686445.1). Taxonomy (NCBI): domain Eukaryota; kingdom Metazoa; phylum Chordata; class Mammalia; order Rodentia; family Sciuridae; genus Sciurus; species Sciurus carolinensis. The sequence continues at coordinate 5,072,357 of NC_062226.1, forward strand.
TTTGAGGGCCTGGGCCTGGGCCTAGAAGGGAAAGACTGCCCTGCACAAGAAGGGGGCCAGGGGGTCTCATCTCACAGCCACTCAGCCCGTGTGTTGATGCGCATCTGAACACCATTCATGCACCAACTATTTAACGAGTGCTCCTGTCACTATCAGATCACCATCATCCTCCTGGGCCTTGCAGGATGCTCCAGGAGCCCTGCACTCTCCATAGGCTCTTTTTTTTTATGAGTCTCAGTGTTCAGGAGGTAGGTTCAGCATTTTGCTGACCAAGAAGAGGGCTCTAAGGAGTGCCAGGTTTAAGAGAAAAAGACAAGAGTAGACCCTGGAAAACACACAGCAGGATACAAAAAGGTCAAACTACTGTACATTCATTCATAATTAAAGCCTATGTATGTACCTTGTCAACTGAGATTTCAAGAGAACTGTAGCAAGTGAGTTAATCAGACCAAATACACCTGCATAATCAGGGAAAGGACAAGGAACTTAATGGTGTCCAGCAGGGACAGTCTCTAAACCAGCAGACGAAGACTCCTTTTTACACTTTTATATTTTACTAACTGCAATGCTCTTGAGCTCCTATGGGGGAGAAAACACATTGAGAGCACACACCCAGGCCCCAAGTAAAAGCTGTGGACTTCAGGTCTCTGTTTTCTAATTTTTGCATTAACCAAGCACTAGTGTGAAGTCCTGGAATGGGATTCCACTCCCTTGGGAGGTCACTGGGAAACTTCACCAGGCAAAGAAACCAAGTTGTGAAATCTGAATGTTACATACTTCAGTCAGACTCTAAAGTATGCAGACAGGCACATGCATAGACACACACAGTGCCTGGCAGTGGTTCATCAATGAGTATTCATTCATTCAAATTAGTTTTAGTGTTGTTGCAATGTACCCTTTAACACTCTTTGGGTAGAATCGTGCTGCAAGAAGTCAAAAGTGCCCAGCAGAGAGGACCATCATGAACTTGTCTAACTGATTTTTTGATATCAACCATCTCTAGGATAGAGACTATTCCTGACCAAGCCAGGGGAACTTACTGATGTTGATCTCCACTTGGTTGGTGTAGTCTATGGCAACTCCCATGGGCAAGGAATCATCACTCTTGTCAGTAACGGGAAGTTCAGCCCGACTTGAATCCTCCAGTAACCAAGACTCCCAGTTGATCTAAGGGGAAAACAAAGTCCCTGTTGGTTAGAATTTTTTACTGGTTCCTCCCGACGTCTTTTAAATAGGAAAGAAGGAAAAAACAGCTCACGTAATTTAGCTTTATGTGTTGACTGGGAACTCTGAGATCTGGGGAATCATGAAGAGTTCAGGAAGTAAGCATTTATTTTCAAAATCGATTTCTCGGTTTCTGGTGTGTGAAGTCCCTGACCTGTTGTAAACACTATTATGAAAGCTTTCCAAGGTATAGACCATTACGACTAGGTAAGTACTGAACGTGGATACTCATGCTATGGGCAGCAGCAACAGCAGGCTGCAGCTCTAGTCATCCAGTCTCCAGGGCAAACAACTGACACTGCACTGTGCCGCCAGCTCTGAGGTTCTACAGGTTAGGTGTTCAACGCACTTTTGACTTGTGGGTTTCAACTTGCAGCAAGTGGACTGGGATGTAACCCCACTGTAAATTCAGGAGCACCTGCTTCTCTGAGGAAAGACAATTTGATATCATGTGCATGTTTCTCTTCCATAATTGATTATTACAGTTATAGTTAAAGTTAATTATATGGAAGGAACAGGTTTAAGTGAAAGAAAAAGAAAAAAAAAAAAAAGTGGCAAAATGGAGCCAGGCAGAAAGTCTCTACATATCCAGGTATACTCTGGTTGGAGGCTGCTTACTAGGATATTTCCACAGGCTGTGCATGGATCCTAAGAAAACAGAGGGCTTTAAGACCTTGAAGGAACTACTGCATCTGACACCCACGTCTCTCCAATGCAATACCCAAGCCATTGTATCTAAGGTATCTGCCATCTAGGCTTTGCTCTCACCCAGAAACCCATTAAGAGGGATGTGACCTCATCTCAATCTTAACCACATAGTTAAGTCCCTCCAAAATCCTTCTTGGAAATGTATCACACAACAGAAAGGTGACAAGAAAGAGAAATTTACCTGATCACTCTGTCGTGCAAGGATACTAACTTCTGTGGAAGCTGCAGATGCTGCCAGAACTAAATCCCTTAAGAATAAAACCAAAAGACCATTAAGTTCAAGCACATCAACAACTCTAAGCCAAATTGGGTCTATGGTAACATCTATGATGCTTCCCTGCACAAGTCAATGAGAGGGCAAGGTTTCCTATCTAGCTGAAGAAAGGTGGGAAGGTTCTAAGTACAGATCTGAGCTTTTTAGTTTCTGGTGTGAAATCCTGAAGAATCTACTCACTGTCTACCTAGGTGAAAACAAAGGAACAACAGAACAGAATCAACTCAAGTTCACAACAAATACGGGCCCTAAAAGCAGAAAAACCTAGCTGAAGGAAAGGGCACTTAACACAATCTTTCTTTCAAAGGAATCTTCGCTCAGAAAGAAACTTTTAATGTGTTCCTCAAAAATGAATATTTTCATATCTCATCACTGGGGTTATTGAGAAAACTGGACTTTTCATAGTATATATTCAATCTAAATAACTCAAGATGGGAGAAACAGAAGCAGAAGTTAGAAAGACATTATCATGCATCAGTTGAAAACAAGATCAGGAAAAAAAATAATAATAAGCTCATGGCATCTCAGCCTTAACCTTTCTCCCTTACAGAAAAAATTTCCAGGTGGAACAGAGTGCCTGAGGTATGACCTATCAGTGACCACAGTGACCCTTCTGCTCACCACTCCTCGATGTAACTGAGGTAGTAATGATGCTGTCTCTCCGTGCAGCTGCCGTAACAGGGCTCCATAAAGTTCACGAATACCTCTGGGTGCTTTTCTTCTTTTTTCTACGGTGAACAGTGTAAGAAAATAAAACCTTAAGAGCAATGTTTTTTCTTGAATCCTACCTAGTTAGGAATCTCAAAAGACAAAACCATTTAAATTTTACAAGAAAATTCACCCAAATCTATGTACAAACACACAGGTTAGCATACTAAGTACTTAGCAACACGTTATTGATCTTATTATCAATGTTCTTCCCTTATCTTCAAAAGGACTCACTCCTCTCCATGTGGTTCTCTGCTCACAGGGCTCCTCCTCAGAGAGGCCCTCAATGACCACCCCACTGACAATGGTACCCTCATCACCACCCATCTCACACTGCCTTCTTCTCTCCGTGACCCCTTCCCTCCTTGACGCTGTACTTATTGTCAACTACTACATTAATTAGAATGTAGATCTACAAAAGCAAGGACTTTGTCTCGATAACCTCTGTATTTTCAGTTTTAAAGCAGGGCCTGACCCATTGGATATATTCAATAAATACTTGAATTTTTTAATCAACATATTCTCTTTTCTAAAGTTTATCAGATTAACCAAGACTTACAGTTTATGACTTAAGTAAAAGCAAGCTTTATCATTTTTCTTACCCCTAACTAAACATCTGCAGGTGCTATAAGTGGACACCATAATTTTGGTCCCCAGGCACATGGTGTGCCATTGACATCTTGTACCTACATTTACCCATCACTGCTAACAAGTGAAGAAACCTGAAACCCAAGTGTCTAAAGTTATTAGAATACATCTCCAACTCCCAGAAGACAAAGATACTCTTGCATGTGCATACCGGCAACAGAGCCATCACCACATCTGGAGATGTTTCCAAGGTCCCATCTGCAGCAGCATACACTATTGTGAAGACATACGTACCAATCCACAGCACGTCCAGAACTGAAAGACACACACCCCCAGTCAGCAGGAAACCAAATGACAGCAAGAGAGATGGCAAAAGGCACTGCATGTTTGAAATAGCCACTTTATGCTATGAAATTTAACATACCATGTGTAAAAAATCAAATTACTAACACTTAATAAAGTTCTGTTTCAGTGACTACATAAAATTCACAGGTGCAAAGACACAAGAAACCCAGCTTTATTCAAAGTGGTAGACTTTTTTCCTGCTGGATTATAATCAGAACAAATTCCTAAGAGTTCTAATAAAGTTGGGATCCATTTCAAGTCATTCAGCATGAGACACAGGTGTCACCAGGGTAACCCCTACAGAGGTTTAATAAGCTGACTGAACAGTGACATTATTCATGGGACAGGCACCAACACCCCCTGCGCAAGTACATAGGTATGTCACTTGACCTGGAGTGTCTGTTTAACAGAGCCAGTATCTCATTAGGTCAGCACATTAGAAAACAGCATTACCTCTGACAGGATGATCTGACTCATAGAATGGAGGACACGGAATGACTTTTTTTTCCTGCAAAGTCTGAAAGAAATTGGGGGGGGAAGAGTCGTCAAAGGAAATAATCCAATGAAACTGTCAAATCCAACCTGTTGTCCTAGAAGCAACCTTGCTCCATCTCCTTGGCCAAAGAGAAGTATACTATCTACTCCCAGAACCTATCCTAGAGAAATACTCACTCAGATGCGTTCAGATGCAGGCAACAAGGATGTTCAATGCAACGGTACTCACAGTGACAAAACTACTAGTACTGACGCAGGTGACTATCAAATAATAAGGTAGACAAGCTGTGGCACAAACACCAGTGAACTACGATGCAGTCGTTAAGGAGGATGAAGTAGCTCTACAGGCAATGCATTGGAAAAAAGACCTTATACATTAAGTTACAGGGCTGGGGCCACAGCTCATACATACACACCAAGTTATGATTTAAAAAAAAAAAAAAAAAAAAGGCAGTAAAATCGAGCCAACTGAATTATCTTTTCAAAGGCCAATATGCTCAATAGAGTATGTGTCAAATTTCACATAGCAACTTTTGGCAATAACAAATAAGAAGCCAGGCACACTCATGCATGCCTATTGTCCCAGCTACTTGGGCTGCTAAGGCAGCAGGATTGCTTGAGCTCAAAAGTGGAGGCCAGCCTGAGTGATGCAGAGAGAGGCTATCTCAACCATAGTTTCTTTAAATGTGACATGGAAGAAATCAAGTCTTGGCCTCACACTTGAACTACCACATTTCTACCCAGCAAGCCCAGAGAGTAGTCTTGGAGGGAATGTCAGGACAGGCATTGGCACCACCTGTAAACCCCTCCTTCAAATCCAAGACTGAACAGACACGTGCGAGTCAATGTGTTTTGAGGGGCATTTGTATTATCTCAAGAAAATCCCAGGGAGAGGACAACAGAGCACACAGGCAACAACAATAGCATCTGTTTTCTCCACTGTCCATAAATGGAGGAACCAAACCTTTCAAGTGGACTAAGTTTAAAGACAAATGCTGGATTTAATGCAGAGTGAGTCTGCATTATGGTAACAGTTTTTCCACTAACTCCTTTCCCCCCTTAAACTCTTGTTTTTACGGAATGAACTGGGAATATAAAATTGGTGGAACAGTGGGTAGAATATGATCACATTTTACTTAATCAGCAAGAGAAAAATAATGCATCTGCCCATACACTATTTGTATAAGCATTCAGATAAGTGAGGAAGGCCACCCACTGAAGGAGGACTAGGGGATAAAGGAGAGTTCCACTCTTCACTCATGGTTGTGTTGAGCATAAATTACTTTTTAATAAGAAAAAACAACATATATGCCCCTAAACTACCCCCCCAAAACTGGAAAACTTAAGAAAAGTTCTGAAGTTTGAGAACTCACAGGAAGATACTGGACCACAGTTCCATTCTGTTTTCCTACTGCCAGCTGCTTTCCTTTGGGGCTCCAGCACACTGGGCAAAAAGAGAATGCTGCCAATTAAAAACTGAAAGATATGGAGCAAACCAATGCCATCAACCACACAACTACATAATCATCACTCTTATTCCTCTGCCACCCATGGAAGACCCTGGATCTTCCCTACACAGCAGAATGAAAAAAGTAAAATCATTTTAATGATACAAGTCGATTACTGACATGACTCCCCAGCAACAAGCTGCACAGCCAGTCCACCAGGTCCTGTTGAGAAATGGAGGTAAGCATGGGCTGCAGCTGCAGAGAACCTGCCGTGCCAGCATGGGCATGAGGTACCATGAGTCAGGGCCGAGGCAAGTCAGAGAAGAAGGACCTGTCCCACAGTGGCCGCCTGGCCCACACTCCGCACAGTACCACAGCCCAACCCCTTAGCATCCAGGATCCACAGATCTTAACCTCCTCCTTCCTGACCAGCAGAGGGGGAAAAAGAAAATGTAGCAGACCTGAATGGGATTGCAGGGCCAAGCAACAGAACTACCAGTTTTCCAAAACTTGATTAGCATAAATTTTGACCAACAGCCTTTACCCAAAGCTATATAAACTCAGTGACTAGTACACTCAAGTGGCAACTCCCATGGGGTCCCCTCTCGTCCTGCTAGAGCTCTATCTCCTTTCTCCCCACGTGAATAAATCCTATTCTTGCATGCACTCTTCATCATCAGTGGATTTTATTTTTCAAATTCACAAGACAAGAACCCAGAAAGAAGAAACTGGCAATGAGCTCTTGAGATCTGCTTCAACAATGGACAGCACAGCCCACCCACAGAGCTAACATGCCACTCAACAGTAGTGGAGAAGAATTGGGCTTTGCTGGGTGCAACCCTCAGAGCTGACACTGCAGGCATCCCTGCCTTGATTGGCTGCTAACACTACAACAGGTTTCTTGGCTGCAGGGGCCTGCAGCTTATGCAAACCTCACCCACCAGCAGAAGCAGAGAAACTCTGGTTTCATTACGACTTATCTCCTGCTTCTATTTGTTATTTCTAATGCTTTTCCTATAAAGGTATAAATGACTTTCAGAAGACGACTCTTTTGGATCCAGAAACCAAATATATTCTTAGAAGCACAATTTTAAACCAGAAATACCAAAATACTTCTTTCTCCTAACATATTCTAATTAATTCATGTATGCTGCTTGGCTTCAAAGACATTTTATGTGGAAATAAAGAACATAACCCATTCCTAACAAGAATGAAAAAACCATACATAAAACAAAGAACCATTCACTTTTAGTTCCAGAAATTAATTTTTAAATAGATTACCATTACTGTAGGTTATGAAATGAAAGCCTTTATTACCCACCAGATGTTACTGCCACTGTGGGAGGAAGAGTGGCACATACTTTCACCACTTCTGTGACTTGCAGGACAGCAATACTGCCATCAGCCAGACAAACTGCCACCATGGAGGGGACGGTGGGGTTCCACTTCATATCGATCACCATGCCTCCCGCGTCCTTTAAAAGCTTGTGATAGGCAAATGGGCGTTTCTGCTGTTTAGCCTTTTAAAATAAATACACAGAAAATAAATTAATAAACACACAGATACATTTAGTATTCAAAGGAAAATAATGAAAATAGTTTTCATAAGTCACAGTTCACTGTACTTCCTGAAGTATGAAAAAAAGAGTTGACTCTACAAACCTATTTGTTATAAACAATGACAACAGAACTTTGAAAATGGCAATGAATTGGGCTGGGCATGTGGCTCAGTGGTACAGCACTTGTCTAGCATGTGTGAGGCACTGGGTTCCATCCTCAGCCCCACAGAAAAATATAAAATAAATAAAGGTATTGTGTTCATCTACAACCACAAATATTAAAAAAAAAAAGGCAAGGAATTACTCTAGCACACGCAGAAGGATTCCCAGCAAAGGAATATACAAATGCAAAATAATCAATAAATAGCAGGAACTACATTAGAATCCTGGTTCTGCTTCCTGGCCCTTTGGGACATTGGACAATTACTTAAACTCTTTAAGCCTGCTTTTCCATCTATAAAATGAAGATAATCATACCTACTATGGGAGGCTATAGTAGGCACAAAGAAGGGCAAGACATATAAATGCTTTGTGTAGGACACAATCAGTACAAACACACTAATTATTATTATCATTCTTAAACTGTGTGGAACAGAACACTACATTAAGATGCCAGAGACAAATATCTATATCTATGTATAAATAATATAGAATCTATTTTATAAAGTCTGAGGTTTTGGACAAGTAACCTAGGCCTTCCTGATGGGTTGTCTCATGCATAAAAGAGAAATAACACCTGTGGCAACTGGTATATCAAATAATTTCTTTAAGGCCTTCTATATCAAAGATCTATGATTACACAGTTAAGGTCTTTTTCTTTGTAACAAGGATTGAACCCAGGGGCGCTTAATCACTGAGCCACATTCCCAGACCTTTTTATATTTTATTTTGAGACAGGGTCTCACCAAGTTGTTTAGGCCTTGCTAAGTTGCTGAGGCTGGCTTTGAATTCACAATCCTCCTGCCTCAACTTTCCGAGCTGCTGGGATTACAGGTATATGCCACCACACCCAGTTAAGGTTTTTTTTTTTTTTTTTTTTTTTCCAACCCATATTTTAATCTAGAAAAAGACTTGAAGGGTCAACCTAAGGAACTTCCATGTTACAATTCCATATGATGAAATCTCCTTAGGTTCCCACATTGACATTACATTGTACCAGTAGCTTACCTCATTTGAGAATGTCCGAACATCAAAAAAAGCAATAATGGAACCATATTCACTAGACATCATGCACACAGACAATGTGAGGTTATCGCAGCTCAGGGCAAGGTGATGGACTGGGAATTTCATTGGAACTACCAAGCTTTGGACTTTATCAACTAAGAAAGAAAGAAAGAAAAAAAAAAAAAAAAAGACAAAGCAAAAACAGCATATTCTAAGCATAAAGTCAAAAACTTTTATCCAGGTCAATATGAAAAATTTTTTATCTACACAAATCTATACTGCCTGATACCTATTTATACAGATAAATCTTAGTTTTCTTATAGAAAGATAATGACACATTATAATCCAAGGACTGTTGTCATAGAAATAACTATGACTGCTGCCCTGTATTGAAAATATTTTTAACACAAATGCTCCAAGTAGCACAAATTCCCATTTGTTTGGATGGTATTATTGTGCCAACTAAAAACTCATGTAACAAAACCCTTCTCCTGGAGAGCCAGAAACCAAACTCAACTGAGCAAAATAAAAGCATGGCATAATGCTAAGTTCTTTCCTCTGACCTCTGAGGAAGGGCTCACTGAGACTTAAAAGGACCAAAGGAAACACCAAGAAAGGCTTCCAGTCTCCTACCTGGAACTTAGTCATCTTGGGAGTCAATCTTAGGTTCAAAAACAGTTTTAATTTTAACATCAAGATGATTTCTTAGAAAGAAAACGTACCAGCAAACCACCCAGCCCTCTCTCTACTATGCAACATAAATCAGAGAACTTACCTATTTTATTGGGATCATCTCCAGGTTTGTTTTGGATAAGAAGGTTTTTAGTAGGAAAAACCTGCAATCCACTGGCTCCACCAGCAAAGACCAGACCATACTTGTTGGATATGGCAAGAAGACTCGAGCGTTCCTTGGGCAACTCCTCGGGGGAGTCAAAGATTCTCACTTTCTTCAGGGCTCTAAATTGAAAATCCTGAGGGATCAAAACAAGTTCAGTTTGGGAAAAACAGAAAATTAAATTGTCTGTTCTTAAACTCCAGCAGACCCAATTTCAGTATTACAAAAATATATCTATTACCCCAAGGTCAATGATCATCTCAGTTGTCTTTAGACTCCTATGGCTTACAGTGGTGCCTGGATAGTGATCAATAATGGTTGTTGAATGAGATAAATGAAAAAAAATCCATGAAGCCTTCCTTGGTGAATCCAGTTCGTATTGATCTAAAACTTATCTGAATTCCTATTTGTAATTATTGTCTGAATCACTGCTACACTTTATAATTTTATCCTATCTTGTGGTGCTTCATTGCTTCATAACCCAGCATGGTGCTCAATAAATTACTACTACATGTTGAAAGCATCACTCAACTTCACTGTGAGTTCCAATTTCCAATGCAGTACTTAACAAATATATACTGAAACAATAACCATAGAAAGATGACCAAAGGTCAAAAACTGGCTTACTTGTATCGAATGCTTAAAATTCCACTAGAGAAAAGGTTCACTAGGGACCTTTAAGCAAAAACTAAATGCTACAAGGACATCTTTTAATTTGTTCTAATTAGTTATACATGAGAGTAGAATAAATTGACATACTATACATATATGGAGTATAACTTATTCTTCTGTTTGTACATGATGTAGAATTACATTAGTCGTGTAATCATATATGCACATAGAATAGTAATGTCAAATTCATTCTGCTCTCTTTCCTATTCCCATTCCCCCTCCCTTCTCTTCCCTTCATCCCCCTTGTCTAATCCAAAGTAGTTGAATAAACAAAATTGGTAAGCCCTTATCCATGTTAATGGAGAGAGAGAAAACTCAATTTACAAGGACATCTTAAAAGTACAATATCCTAACAGAGTGCACCCTTAGAGCTCCAGCTGTGAGAACATCCAAAAACATAAGTGTAAACCCCTTAATACAGGCTACAAGAGCAGGCATGGCCACACCCATCCACTTCTGCAGCCTCATCTCACAACACTCAACTTCTCTTTTAAAATTGGGCCTTCATGCCCGCTTTGGCAGCACACATACGAAAACTGGGCCTTCACCAGGTGCAGTGGTGTAACTCCAGTGGCTCAGGAGCCTGGGGCAGGAGGATCTCAAGTTGGAGACCAGCCTCAACAACTTTGTGAGGCCCTAAGCAACTTAGTGAGACCCTGTCTCACAGTAAAAAATAAAAAGGGCTAGGGATATAGCTCAGGGGTAGGGTACCCCTGGGTTCAGGTCTTGGTACCAAAGAAATACGAAAAACCAAGTCTTCATCTCTACCACAGCTGCTGCCAACCTCACCCTCAGCCCACCTACTTTCAGTTTTCATTTCCTTCAAGTGTCATGCTCCTTAGTACTCTGAAGCTTTCATACATGACTGACCTGGAAGCCTTCTGTCAATGCCTGATGCTCCCAGTCTCCCATGAATTTATCTATGTTTTCAAAGACAATTTTTAGCATGTACTATCTCTTGATAAAAAGTAGTTCCTTACGTTACCCCTCACTTCCCTAAGTCGCAGTACATATCGTTTTTCCTTTGCGCTGTTGAAGACAGCTCCCTTCATTCTGACAACGTGCACGAGAACTACTAAACACGCCGGCCGGGAGCAGGGGGCAGCGCCCACGCTATCGTGGCCCACCTGGCCCTCCCTCCAGCTTCCTGACTTCAGGCTCATTTCCGGTGCCAAAATCGTGTTCCCAGTCCAATTAACTAAAGGTCTGCAGGACGGAAAATCTTCCCTGCTTCCACTTTAGGCAAGCCCGGCCCGCCTTCCAGAGTGAGTGAGGAGGAGCGCTTCGGCGAGCCTGGCCCTGGCTCCCTGACCGCTCCCGGCCTCGGTCCGCTGCTCTGCTAGCGACTCTCCGCAGGTGCTGGGAAGGGTCCCGCGGTGCCTGCCACCCGACAAAGGCTCTGCCATCAGCAGTTACCACTACCGCTCCTGCGCCCACCACCCGAGGGCGGCTAGGACGGCGCCGCGGGCGCCCCAGGCGCACGGGGCCGGGGGCTGCGGCGGGCTGGCCGGCAGCGGGGCGGGGCGCGGGCCGGCGAGACCTCGGATCGCGGTCCACGGTTCAAGCGGGCGTCGGAGGCAGCGCTCCACGGCAACGCCGGGACCCAGGCGAGGAGGGGGGCCCGGTCGGTCTCTGACCTTCATCTCCCGCTCGGGAATCATGGCATCCATCTCGTCTCCCATCGCGCCGCCCTGTTCGTCGAAGCAGCCGCCGCCGCCGCCTGCGGCCTTGCGCTCAGAGCCCAGGCCGCTCGGAAGGCAACTTCCTTCCCTCAGCGCCAGCGGCGCGCGGCGGAACGCGAACTTCCGGCGCCGTTTGGTGACATCACTGCCTCAGTCAGTGGTGGGGTCAAAGGAACCCTCGGGTGGGCTTCTGAAGTCGCTCGCTCGCCGCTCGGGCCCCCATTGGTCAGCGGGAGCCGACTAGGGGGCGTGGCCATGAGCCCGCGCGCCTGCGTCCTGGGCCTCCCCTTCCCCGCGTGCTGCGGCCAGCGCGGGCTCTTTTCATTCATTGGGCGGCGCGTGCTTCAGCGCTACATGCCAGTTTATTGGAATACTTACGTGTAGGTGGCTGTTACTAGCTTCCGAGCCAGAAAAGCTAGGAATATTTCCAGGGGGAGCAGCTTTTGAGAGGGCTTTGGGGTTTGAGGGGTGAGAGCATAGAAGTTCAAAGTGGGTAGACTACGGCCTCCCCAGGGGTGACCCTGTGTGTCTAATGACAAAGACCAAAAACGGGGAGGGTAAAAGACACCAGAGACGAGTTTTGTTTACTTCCTTCACGGTAATCATTTCCAGAGTAAGAGTCATACCCACTTCTGGTCACTGAAAAGTTTGTGCTGAGTTTGCAGAAAACACTTTAGATGTTACGTTGTTTAACCTTCAAGGGCTTCCTAATCACCTAGCAGTTATTAACATTATTAACATTTGATTGATGAGATAGGGAAAGCAGAGAAGTTGAGGAAATTCTCCAGTGACTCTCAGCCAGGAAGTGGAAGCAACATTAGAGTTCAGATAGAATAAGCCAATGGTACAGTCCTACCTAGGAGAAATTTCTGTAGCAGGATTATAAATATTCTAGGGCAGAAGTTCTTAACTTGCAACCTGTGAGTCGGGGGGTGGGGATCATTCTGCCACTTACTGTTTGGTTTTCAGCAAGTTGTTTATCTGCTCCACATCTGCTTCATACTAAACAAGAATGATAAGATAGAATCTGTCTCCTGTGGATGTTGCAAAGAGCGTGAAAACTCAGCTGTCTCGGGAGACAAGCTAGCTCACGCAGGGCACCTCATTCAGTCTGCTGCTGTGGTGGCAGTGGGAAAGACAGTGAACTGGACATGACTTTCCTATGTTCATATATGAACAAACAACCAGTGTAACTCCACATCATGTGCAACCACAAAAATGGGAAGTTATGCTCTGTGTTTGCATGTATATGTCAAAATACATTCTACTGTGTTACATAACTAAAAAGAACAAATTAAAAATTTTTAAACTCTGCTGCTGTTTGAGTTAGTTTTTCTGCATTTGCTGACCCTCACCCATCCCCAAGATACACCAAGAAAGACACCAGTTTGTCTGGTTTATTTCCAATCTGTAGAGGTGATATATCCCCCACATGTACTTATACACACACATATACACACACACACAGCTTCATTCACCTGAGTTTGCCTGACAAACTCCTTTTGAGTCATAGGGACAAAGCCATACTTAGCAGTCCCCGTGTTGCTGGTTACATTAGTTAGATTTGGTCTTTTTCAGAAAGAAGACAGTTCAAGTCCCAAGAAGCTGAACCCTTAGTGAGAGAAGAGTCTTAGAGCCAACAGCCACAACCTGAAACACATGCAGACCCCCTTCCCAGGAACCAATCTTAAGACCTTCTTTCCCCTGGGGTTAAGTTCAGTGAAGTGACTGATAGGGGCTCCCCCACTCCATCCAGAGAGAACCCTCTTTTCCTGCATTTCCAGAGTCTCTCCTCCTTTAAGGCTTCCTGTAATCTCATAACTGTGGAACGCATAGGAAGAAACCTGGTTGGTTCTATCTTCCTCTAAGAGAGAGAAACAGTCACACTGACTACGAGAGGGAATCAAGGAAGGCTTGCTCTTCCTCAAAAGATCCTAGCCTGTCCCAGAGAGGAGGAAGGGGTAGGGACAGGCCATTGCTAATCTGATATCTGCAGGGGGTGGGGAGAGGCAGCATGGGGGGTGGGGTAGGATTGTATATTTACAGGGAGGAATGTTGCCGGGGTTTAAACTTCAACTAGGCCTGTGCATTTGAAGCAACTCCTTAGGCTGAAGATTAGTCAGTCATAGCCAAATTTTGCTCCTGAACTGGTGGAGACCAGAGGACTAACAACCTGGCCTGTCTTCCCGCCCTGCCTGCTGTACTCCCTCAGGGTGCTGCAGGGGCAGCACCCTGGGCCCTTGATTATGGGCCTGTAAGGAGCCACAGCCCCCCAGCCCTTTCCAGTTTCCAATCCTTAAGGTTTTGCAAAGGCTTTTCCAAGACTTGCCCAGGCCTGGGTTAAGCTAGACCCCTCAGGACGGCTGGGCAGCCACCCTCTTCTTCACACTGGTCTCACTGTCACTGTCTGGGTTGGAGTTCCCCTGGACTCTTAAGTTCTCCGAGCCTGTGTGTTTGTTACTGGGTTCTGAACTCAGCCTACCGCAAGTGCTTCATAAATATGTTCAGTGAGTGCATCTAAGTCCTGAATGCACAGGGTAAAGGAACTCAGAACACAGGTGAGGCCAAGGTGAGGCCTTCCTGCAGGAGTTCTGAGAAGCAGGTCTGGGGCTGGGCCAGGAAGCTGCAGGGCAGGCACAACTGCAGAGACAGGCCTGGTCCTTATGCAAGAACTGATGCCAGTTCAGAGGCCCTGGGGAGGGTGAGTGCTGGCCCAGGGCCTTCAGAACCAGTGAGGCCTTCCCCAAGTTCTGACCTAGGAGATTGCCCCTTCCACCCCTTCCCTGTTTTCAACACTGAGTAAGGCAGCCCAGGGCAGAGGTGAGGTGCGGGCAGGGGTATCAGATCACCTGGACTCTGGACCAGGCTCTTCCATCCCCAGATTAACCCCTGACTTTCGGCAAGGCACTTAACCCCTGTGGGCCCTCACAGTGAAATGAGCGGGCTCACCTACAGGGTGGACTGGGGCCCTAAAATCCTGAGAGTCCACAAGATAGGACCCAGCTGACCTCAATCCAACCCCCAAGGCTCAAAGTTTTGAGCAAATCAGAAAGGGAGCGTGAGTTAGACGGTGGACACAGCACATGTCAGGTCCAAGTGGGAGGACTTAAAGCTTGTAGCAGGTGCTCAATAAATACCTGTTGAATGGATGAACAAACGGTGCGAGGAGGGTGAGTGCAGGAAGCAGTCGGGTTCCAAGCAGGCTGCCATCAGACAGGCCGCCGCCTGCTTCTCAGCTCCTAGCTCAGCAGTGGTGCTTTTCCTGGGAGCACTGACTCCTCATCCTCCCATCCTGGTGTCCTCAACATCCTCCTTCAAAGGTGGGATTTCACTGAGCTGATCGTCCCCTCAGCCCCTGGCCTCACCTCTGCCTCCGGAGCCCTCTGCTGCCCTACCAAGGGTCAGGGGGCTGCACTGTTTCTCTGAGTTGCCTATAAAGATGTGGCCAGAAAGCAAGGCTAGAGGGTTTCTTCTGGTTTCCTTTCTGAAGGGCTCGAACTGCCAAGCTCCTTTCCTCCTGCCTCTGTCATGTCACTGAGGATGAGAAGATGCCCAGACCAGCGACCAGCGCAGGGATCAGCTGGGGCCACGTTCTGGACCACCCAGTGTGGAGCTGTCCAAGAAAGGCCTAAGGAAGCCCTGCAGCCTTGTTCCTACCCCAGGGTCTCCCTGGCCAGGGCTGGACCTGCGAGCCTGAACTCAGCTCAGACACATTCTGGAAGGATGGACAGCTTCGTCTTCAAGAGTGGGGGACATGGGCTTCCAGCCTGCTGCCTGTTTTTGGTTTGTTGTCAGTCCTGCACAGGGAGGTGAGGAGGTGGGAAGAAGAGAGGGCGGGTCCAAAGCTAAGGACTCCGGACCCTGAGCCCCTTCAAGGCGGGTCATTTGTGCTTTACAAAGAGATGGACGAACAAACACACCCACAATGAACAAGCAAGCAAACAGGACAGCTCTCAAGGAGTCGGGAAGGGCAGGGAGACAGGAGGGAGGAAGGGCAGGGCGGGAGGCAGCGTGTCCTCAGGGCAGGCTGGCGATGTCTCTCTCTGGGGGGGGCCCGGCTGGCTTGGGGCTGCTCTCGTTGGCTTTTCCCTCAAACATCATGACTCTGGTTTGGAGACAGAGGAAAGAAAGAGAAAAACAAACCACTGGATTAGGATCCCTCCCCTCATCCAGAGAGGTCTTCCCAGACTTCAAGTCTGCAGGGTGCCCCCAAATCTATTCTCTGGGGGATCCCCGTGAAAGCCCACGCTGGCAGTGATGAGGCTCAAACTGGTGCCATGAATCCCCTGCCACAGGTGAGGCTCCCCCACTGACTTCTAGGCCACGTCCTTCCCCTTGCTCTCTGGACAAGGCTGGGGTCTTCAAAACCCTAACGGAGCCTGGAGGAGGGGTACCGAATGGACTTCTGAGGGGAAACAGCCTGGATTTGAACACCAGCTCAGTACTTCCCAGTCTGGGCGAGTCAAGCTAGGCACGCAGCCTCTCTGGTCCTCAGAGTTTCTACCTGTAAGTGGGAATGCTAAGGACTCGGGCCAGACTAACCATGGGCTCACCAAGCTCAGCCCCCTTGGTCCTTGATAAAATTCCTTCATAAAATGAGACAGGCATGGTTTATCTTTGTAATTCAGAAAAAAGTGAATCTTATTTCATAAAAGTCAAGTGGGGGTCCTTTCCAGCTGTGACAAGTGACAAGAAGACTCCAGGGAATTTCTCTAATGCTCTTCAGTGGGGAAGAAAGTTCAGGGTGCAAGTTCGGCCACCATGTTCAATGCTGGTCATGAGCAGGTGACTAGGCTGAAACCCTGTGTCACCCCACTAGCCCAAAGGACAGCACTTCGAGGAAGACACGTATCGTCTCCATTTCACGGATGGAGAAACCGGGGTTCACCGATCTACAGTAACTTACTCGGGGTCATTCAGGTCATAAGAAATAACATCAGGGCTCAAACTCCACCACCCTTTCGAATGGATTTTCAACTCTGTTTGGAGTGGTGGAGTTGCTTTACAAATGAGGAAACTGAGCCCAAGAAATGCTGACCGACTCACACCGTGGTCAGTGTCAGCGGCTGCTCAGTCTGGCTGGTTCTGCCCAACGTGCGGCTGCAGGCTTCCCTGTGACCAAAGGGATATGAGGCTCAGGAAAATCAAGTCCCCAGCCCATCAGGTCACACAAGTTACCTACTGGCCAGGGAGTGGCTGTGCCTTCAGAAGCCCACAGGAGGACCACAGGGAGGTACTCACAGCTTGAGGACAGCTGACCGCTTCCCCAGCATCATATTCACGAAGTCTCGGTAGGAGATGGTGTCACTGACCCCGCCTGTCACCTCCGAGATCATCTTCTTCATCTCCAGGTGGGTCTTGGGGACACCCAGCTTCTCCATCATCCTCTTTAAAGACATCAGGTCTGCGGGAGGAAAAGCAGGTCCACTCAGTGGAGACCGGTGGCTGAGGCTGGGCATGGGAGCCAGGAAGGCTCCCCTCCTGCACCCCAGATCTCGAAAGGAGACCCACTCCCTGCATCAGCAGCTGCGGCTGCTCCTCCTCGACTGAGGACGGGCCCATCGCTCCCTCCCTGTTCCTTTCAGAGGCAGCAGAGGCCAGTGCTACGGAGTGGGACCCGGGCTGGGATGGAGTGCTGCCATTCTTGGCTGTGGGATGGGGCAGACCATTTAACTGGACCCCTTCTCCCATCAGTGGTGGAATCATGCAGAGGCATGACATATGGAAAGTTCTGGCTCACACCAGGTGATCAGTAATGGAGCCACTGAACTTCACACTATGACAGTGATCTCCACTGTGCCCTGTGGTTAGAGCGAGCCCTGGTGTCCACACTCCTGCTACTCAGAGAGTCATGGCCCTGTGGGGGCAGGGAGGTCAAGGGGTGGGTCTGGTCCCAAGCACTGAAAGTCAGCCGCTTGGGTACAGCTTGGGTACAGCGTGTCAGGTGACCAATTGCCACCTGCCACACCCGCCATGCTGACCTTGTCCTTGGGCTCTGCCTCAGCTGGAAGGAGGAGGGAGCCAAAAATATCCCTCAGAGCAGGAAAAGCAACAAAAGGACAAAATTCAAGAAAAACAAGGAAGGCACCCTAAAGTCACTACAGCCCAAGGAGCTGCCACCAAGATCTGAGGCAATTTCCTCAGGATTGTTCTGCAGTGGACAATGGATCAGGGAAGAGGGCGGGAGTGGGGCCGAGTGTAGGGCCATGAGCAGTGGTAAGGCAGGGCAGGCAGGAGCATGCCAGCCCAAGGGTGCCAGGTGTCCAGGGCCTTTCAGGGCCAGGCAGTTCCTGCAGCAAATAGCAACAGGGCTGCCACCACTGACCATCAGACTTAAAATTGGCAAGAGCTTTCCGGAGGGAAGCTAGGCAGATGCTTCAGAAAGCCCAATTGTGAGATTTACTCTGAAGAAAATGGACCAAGATTCCTGGACAAAGATGCTCTTCCCAGGATTACCAGTAGTTGAAATTGGAAATCATCTGAATGGTCAATACTTGGGTATTGGCCAAATAAATTAGTCCATTCCTGTGATGGAATATCATGTAGCTATGAGGCAGAAGAACCGGTTCAGAAACCAAAGGCTGGGCCCTGGGCCCACTCCTCAACAACTGGGGCCCCAAGCAAGCCATTTCACCTGTGAGTCTTGGTTTCCACATCTGTGAAATGGGGGTAATTGAACCAGCCCTGACCACACTGTAGCATTGCTGGTGAAGATGGAGCTGCGGACCTCAAACCCTTCACCCACTCCATTGCCCCTGCCTCCAGACCTCCAGGCCTCACTCACCAATTTCGCCTTCATTGTTGAGGTCAAACTCCATGTATTTTTCTGGAAATGACAAGCAACACCTGGCATTAGCCCGGAATCAGCGTCCCTCCCTGCAGGGGTCCAGAGACTCCTGGAGAGGGCCAACAGGTCCCAGGGAGCCCTCATTACCCTCCTCAGCCCACAAGTCTGAGTCCTGTGGCCTCAGCCATGGTCTCTACAGACATCTCTGCCTGTACCACCCCCACAGGCACCTGGGAGGGAAGACAGCAGGGGGTCACTATGACCCCAGTACTAAGAAGGCAGCTGCTTCCTCCTGAGTCCTCACCAGTGCAGACCAACTGCATCTGAATCTGCTGCAAAGTGACTGCAACAGATTCTCTGTCCTACAGACTTGGATCCAGGAGGTTGGGCAAGGTCAGGAAGGGTGTTTCAGAGTGTCCTGAGTGACCCAGGGATCTCTGGGTTGAGAAACCAACACAAAGGCCCTTGGGCCTGTGGTAGCTCACAGTGCCACACACAGACACTCCACAGACACTGCCTGCAGAGTTTGGAATAAAATTCCCGGATCTAGGAGTCCTGGAACTCTAACAGCATGTGAGATGCTGAGCTTGGCGTCTGCCGACAGGACAGTATGTCCTGTCCATAAACCATGTGGCCTTGCATGGGCCACCCTGCCTCAGTGGAGGAGCCCTCAGGGTCTATCTGACACAGAGCAGCCAGTGGAAAAGCTGCTATCCCTGGGTGACCTGCCGGCACTCCAACCCCTCCACCCCAGCCCGCTGGCGTCCCGGCTCCGACCCGCGCCCCCCCTGCTCCAGCTGGCTGGAATGTTCGCTCAGGTATTCTCAGGACCACTCCTCATGCCTTTGGGGTCCCCTTTCTGAACGGACCCCTCCATCACCACTGAGCACTCCTGTCCCTCCTCGGGGCACATTTTTCTCCGGAGTGTCTAGTGTGGCCGGCTCCCTGCCCTGCCCCTGCCCCTGCCACCGTGACACGGCGGTGTTCCCGCTGTAGACCAGGCCTGCCGTGGGCCTGGTGCAGTAAGTAGCCAGTGCTCCCTTGGACAGCAAGTGAGCAAATGATTTGAAGAGCTTTCCAGTCATTTCCATTCCAACATAACTTCCCGTGGTTCGTTCTGCCCAACAGACCCAATCCTACGACTCAATGAAGACAAGTAGAAAGGACGTCAGACCCCTGGGACCTGTCTCTCCTCCCAGTGGCCTGCTGGTGCCCCGAGAGGAGGAATCCGCTGCTCTACCCTGCTCGCCTCTCCTGCAGGCCGCGGGCACAGGTGGGGACAGCGTACCTTTTTTCCATTTATCTCCCCCCACCACCCCACCGTTCTGGGAATTGAACCCAGGGGTGCTCTACCACTGAGCCACACCCCCAGTCCTCTTTATTTTTTATTTGAGCCAGGGCCTTGCTGAGTGGCTGACCCGGAACCTGCAACGCTCCTGCCTCAGCCTCCCGAGCTGCTGGGACTCCAGGTGTGTGCCGCCAGGCCGTAATGTAGAAAGCCCACAGCATCCTGGTTATAAGCAGGGGCTTTCGAGCCAGACTGACAAGGGTTCCAGGCCCCACTCTGCCGCAGTGAGCGGTGTGACTGCCTGCCGACGCCCCCACCTCCCCAAGCCTGAGTTTCTCTGTAAATTAAGGATTGCACCAACTCCCTCCCAGCAGATCGGGGCAATGTGGGGAGCTCACAATGCAGGCTGCTAGGAAACAGGCACCTGCCGGCTATTATTCCTATCATTAGCCATTCAAGTTCTGCCTGAAACGACTGAGCTAAGCCATCCGAGGCACACTTGGCAGGGTCTCTGCCTTGGAGCAGGAGGATGCCCACAATGCAAAGGCTTGGGAGGGGGTGTGACCTCTGGGACATTTACCAACTGTGCTCCGTAGAGTCAGGGCTCCCGTGCCCCAAGTGCTTCCCTGGGGCAGGAAAGGTGGGTCTGCCTGGCTCCTCATATGCACAGCTCCTCTCCTTTCCAGCTGCTGGCTGGGAACCAAGCACCAGGGCCCCGAACAGAGGAACCTTTATGCTGCCCCTCTCCCCACGCGGGCTCCGGGGCCCTGTTTTCTTTTCATCCTGTGCTGCTGGGATTCAATGGGCAGAAACTCTGCCCCCCTGCCCCCCTGTAGTGACACAAACGTCCATTCTCCACAGGGGCTCCTGAGACGCTCCTCGGTGAGGGGGAGAGGCAGGGACTGCTCACAAAGAGCGGATTGTGTGCCGGGCCCGGGAGCGAGCAGGGCTGGACAGGGCGGGCAGGAGCCAACCTGAGCCCTGCTGGGCAACCGGGAAAGAAGGGCAGGGCCTGCAGGCCGGGGGGCCACGGTGGCGGGAGGACAGCCTGCTTCGACCCTCAGGGGACCCGTCTCAGAGCCTGCCAGGAAGAGGAGCATTCTGGATAAAGTGGCTACAGCCCAGCCCCGTGAGGTTAAGGAGCCCCATGTGCCAGGGGCGAAGGGCCAGCCCAGTTCTCCCCAAGAGGGCAGGGCGGCCAGCCGCAGCTCACCTTTGAAGGCCGAGAGCTTTTCCGGCAGGTTCTCTTCATCACTGTACTTCTGATCACAGAGGAACTCCTGGAGCAAGAACAGAGCTGAGCAAGGGTTTGGGGCAGACGTCCCGGGCGCACAGCTCCATAACCCGGCCATCTCCTCTCCTGCTGGGTGGCCAGGCATGACCAGGCAGGTTTTGCCTGGTGGGCCCTGGTTTCCTGTCAACCCCCAGAGGCAGATCTGCATAGCCTACCCCGGGGTGCAAGTTTGCCCTGCAGCTTGGGGAGGTGCAGCTTTGGCAGAGACCTGTGCCACTACCCCTGCCCAGTCCCTGACTCCGGGATCCCTGCAGCCGTGAGCACCCCAACCATGCCGCTGGTTCCATCTTTCCTGTCGTAGGTATGGACTCCAACCAGTCAGCTGCCTGCTGCACCTCGCGTGCCTTAGCCCCCACGTGGGGATGATCCAGGGGCTACTGCCTGAGCCCGCGTGAGAACCCAGTCAATGAGTGTGCTTTTGTCTTTGGGCATGTTAGTCTCTGCCCTGGCCAGAAGATGACTGCTGTTGCTTGGGAGGTCCGTTCCCCTCTCACCTGCGTCCCCATCTGTAAAACTGGGGATTTAATCCCTAGCCTGCTCCCCTCAGATGCTTGGAGAGGTTCAAATCCACTGGAGGTGACTACACCCTGCATCACTAGAAGGCAGGCTGGGTTCGGATCACTAGTGTGAAACGGCAGGACTGTATCCACCTCCTGGAGCACCTGCCCCTCCATGGGGACCACTCCGGGAGCACCATGGCAACGTTCAGTAAGAGCAGGTTTGACTGTGAGTTTGAGGCAGGACATGCCTTTCTGTGGCTCCTCCACCTCAGCTCGGTGCCCTGTGACAGGAGAAATACACCCAGCACCTGGTTCCTTCCGGGGGTTTCGGGAAGGGTCTGACTGCCCCTGGCATCTGCTAAGACACTGACTGTGGCCAGCACTTGCGAGTGCGCTAGGTCCTCCCAGCCACGCCTGCTCTGATTTTAAAGATCAGAGCGTGAGGACCTGAGAGGCTGAAAAACACGCCTCAAGTCCACAGAGTGCGGAGGAGGCCCGGGGCTGGTTTGGAAGCTGGTTCTACTGCTCTGCAGGGTCCCTGCCCACCTGTGGCTAGACTGAGAGAACCCTGGGGCCCACAGGGTCTAGCTGGCTTGGTCACAGCCTCAGTGGGGACTCATTGCCACCACTGGCCCTGCCTGCACTTGGCTGGCCTGGGTCCTTCTTTCCCTGCAGCCTGGACTGGGTGACTGCCCCACTCGGGACTGGCCTTGTCGAGGACTTCCCTTGCTCCGCTCCCTCCCCTGCTCTCCTCCACCGCTTTCCTACCCCAATCTCAGACTAAAAGTTGGACAATTCACCCTTCTCTGTGAGCTGGGGCAAACCAGCCTCCTCCCAGGGTCCCAGATCCCTCTTCTGTCCAGCGAGAGCTTGGACAGTTACAGGCTCCCAGACACAGAGGCAGGGGAAGCAGACAGGAGGCATGAAGGGGAACACTAATACAGGGCTGCCAAGTTTGCATTTTGCCAGTAAAGGCTTTTTAGACAATCACTGTTGGCTGCTGCCATGAGTTCGGAAGTTCATCATCTCTGAATTTTAAAACGGGATCCAACTCACTACACCACCCTGCCTTCCCTTTGTTTTATCGAGAACTGGAACTTTGTGGGGAAAAGGCCCAAGAACAGAGGCAGGCCCAGCATCAGGGAGCCTCTGGGGAGGGATCTGGAGGCCCTTTCTGCTCTCCTGCTCTGGCTGACAGTCCTACTTCAGCCCAGAGCCCGTGTGTACTGACCACCCCTGGGGATCTGGGTCTGCCTGGTTCTCCCTGCAGGTAGTCGATTCAAAGAGAAAGACACAGTCCCTGGTCTTAGAGATAAATCACACACACGGACACAAAACAACTAGGCAGCAGCTGAGAGCAAGGCCAAGAGCAAGCAGCTAAGAATGGCTTCCATTCATCGGCCCCCAGGGGCCAGGTTCTCTGCAGGCAGAGCGGCTGGGGACAAGAACATGGATGATCACCTTTAACCAAGAGAGAGCTTTCTCCTTTGCACAGGTTACCACCTGACATACTACTTAATCCGTGTAATCCCTTCCTGACCTCCACTACTAATAAGGGGCCTCAACCACACTGGCCTCTTTTCTGTGCCTCCCACGTGCCAAGCTCTCTCAGACCTCAGGACCTCTGTCCAGCTGTGCCCCCCACATCTACGCATGGTCCTCTCCCTCACCTCCTTCAACCCTTTGGTCACAGTCACCTAAGTGAGGCCCTCCTTGCCACGCTGTTTTATGCTGCCCACTGTAGTCTGTCCCCCCTTCTAA
The DNA here is from genome assembly GCF_902686445.1 of Sciurus carolinensis. Taxonomy (NCBI): domain Eukaryota; kingdom Metazoa; phylum Chordata; class Mammalia; order Rodentia; family Sciuridae; genus Sciurus; species Sciurus carolinensis. The sequence goes on from NC_062226.1 coordinate 5,095,689, forward strand.
TTCACCTTGCCGCACTATGCATGGGATGAACTGCCCTGGCACTTTCCACTTGTTATGGCTATGGTCCACTGTGTCCCTTGCTCGGATGCAGGGTCCACACAGCAGATGCTCAATAAATGTTTCCAGGATGAGCAAATGAATTGAGACTCAGAGAAGATAAATAACTTGTGCAAAGCCGCGCAGCTAGCAAGTGGCCTAGCTGGAATAAGCTTGGTAGTGGATGCTGCTTGGGCTCCTGCCCTGTACACAGCTGAGGATCAGAAGCCGTCCAGGAAGTGGATGCTGGCAGGAGGCAGGTCCTCAGCCTCAGGTCCCAGGAGGACATGCTTCTTGTCCTGCGATCGCCGGGTGCCCAGCACTCAGCAATGCCTGGCATAGAGTGGGCACTCAATAACATCTGCTGAGGGATGGAGACGCCTGCCATCTGGCCCAGAGTTACTTGCTCCGCCCTCCCCTGACACCATCAGACTGCTTTGCAAAAGTGTGTGCCTGTGCGATGGAGACGGGAAGGGACTCGGAACGGTCTCACATCTTTTCTCATAGCCAACAATGACAAATGCTTGGACCACAGAGTGGCCAGGGTGGAGGAAGCAGCTGACCAGTTCATGTGTGGGCAGGCAGCCCTCCCCGCAGGGTGTCGGTCAGCTGTGCCCTGGCAGGGGGTGGGGAGGCAGGCGGCAGGAGGGGCACAGCTCCCACCCCACCCCAGGCTTGGGGTGCTGGTTCTTGTCACACACAGCCCCCGGCTTCTCCTCCAGGCATCCTCCCTCCGGATCCTGGCTCAGCCTTGGCACAGCCTTGCTCAGGGGGCAGGTGCCTTCTCTACTCAGAACCCCCACTCCACCCCGGCTGCCCTGGCCCTGGGCCCACTGGTAGAGGAGAGAGAGACTGAAGCCACCCCAGATATTTGGAAGAAAAGCAAAACATCATAAGGAAGGCAAGCTTAGAGACAGAACGCCCGAGTCTGAATCCACTCAGTAGCTGCGGGGAGAGGAGACCACTTCATTTGCCTATGCCTCAGTTTCCTCATGGAGGGAATAAACAGCTCCTATCTAGGGCTGGGGTTGTGGCTCAGTGGTAGAGCACTTGCCTAGCACATGTGAGGCACTGGGTTCATTCCTCAGCACCACATAAAAATAAATAAGTAAAGGTACTGTGTCCCTCTACAACTAAAAAAAAAAAAAATTAAAAAAAAAATCATATCTACCACCTAGGCCTGTCCCGAGGATGAGAGCAGGGGCTAAATATGTGTGAAGTGCTTGACTCAGTGCTTGGCACTTAGTACATACTAAATAACTGTTAGGTCTTTATTGTTCCTAACTTCTAACATTTCTGTCTGTACAATCAGGTTCCAGAACCATCAGTTATCAGACTGCTACTCCCCCGATTCAGGCTGGTTATGATTCTCTCTCCCCTTTCTGAGCACCCATTTGACAAATGGGAAACCGAGGCTCAGCGAGGTTGCTCTCCGTGTTCAAGAGGACTCAGGGCCTGTGTCACGCCACCATCCCTGCTCCCTCCCTACTCCAGACAAGCAGGAGGGAGCCTGGCCACAGGTTTCTAGGCAAAGCCTCCCGCACTGGGGGCAGCTGCAGCAGGTTATCCCAGGGGGCACAGCCTAGAGCAGGGCCATGCCAGGCTTCTCCCAACCACTCCCCACCAACCCACAGCTTCCCAACAGACAACGGGAACTGCAAGCAGGTGGCACCATGGGGGTGCCGCACCCGAAGTGCTGAGCCCACTCGGTCCTCAAGGCCAGCATGCCCACAGGTGCCACCGGGAAGGCAGCAGAGTATGGAAATGTCCTCCCAGTCACCCAGCCCAGCGGGCCTCCTCACAGCACCCAGCTGCACTCCTTGTACAATAGAAGGGAACAGCAAGGCCCCAGAAAGGAAGGGGCTTGCCTAACGTCACAATGCCTGGAAGCCCCATGTAGATAAACTCTCTGGGCACGGGATGTGCGGGCAGAAGGATGGGGGTTGGATCAGGTTGCCAGGGTGCCAATCCTGGTTCCGGTATTTAGTAGCTCTGTGACCCAGGGCAACCTGCTTTACCACTCTGGTCCTCAGTGTCCTCACCTGCAGTGCGGGCACAATGACAGGACCTCCTCAGGAGCTGCGGTAAGGATTGAATGAGCTCTCTGCATTGGAAGAGCCTGGTCCCCAACACTTAGGGACAGCTGGCCATTATTACCGTGCATCGGGATCATCCAAACTCAAGCCATCCCAAGAGACTAGTTACACAGAGGAAGTACCCACCACAACTCTCTTTGCCCTCCTGACCTTCTGGCGTGGACAGCAAGCTTCACTTCACCCTCAGACTCCTGGCTGACCTGGCAGTGCTAGCCACCCACAGGGAACAGAGTGCTAGGCTTCCATCACAGCCCTGGGAACAGTGCCCACAGCCACATGGGCTCCCTGCTGCCTGCTTGGTCACCCACAGCTTCTGATGCCCATGGCACACCCCACCAACCCCAGAGCCCTGTCCTGCAGGCCCAGGAGGGGCAAGCTCCAAAACCACTGGAGGCTGGCGGGCCCTGCTTGCCCTGGAATCCTGCCACCTGCCCACAGTTCCCTACTTAACTCCCTTCTGGGGCTGGCACCTCTAGCACCTTCTTGCAGACCCTTGCTCCCAGCCCTGCAGGCCTGTCTTTGTGAATTAGCTGCAGCAGAATTTTAGGGTAGGCGGATATCACCATCCTGGAAGCCATCCAAGGGCCTGGTGGCTGACACCCTGGGCAGGAACCACAAGGACAGGCAGCCCCATTCCAAGGCCATGAGGCCTCTGATGCAGTCCACAGGCTCTTAAAGGGCCAGGGCAGGTCACAAATGCCCGCCCTGTCACCTGGCAAATAGCAGAAGCCTGTAATGTGCACCCACAAGGACAGCAGGCTCACATTCCCCAGGGCTTGGGGCCTCAGCCGGACACTGTGTCCTCTCCAATAGATGGGCAGCTCAAGAAAAACATCCCAGCAACCACATAAATGAAGCAAACCCTGCAGAAATTCCATCTCCAGCTGACTGTGACATGGCCACATTGAGGTCACAACTGACCGGACCTGCCGGGGACACTGAATCCCCAGAGGCTCACGTGTCCACTTATCACCATCTCCCTTATAATATATTAAGGGAGAGCAAGAGAGAAGGGTGCCCAGCAATGCCAGCTAGGCACATTCACCTGGGCAGGGTACAGGAAAAGAGACGTGCCTGTGTGTCCAACTGGGTCAGGTCTCGGAGGTCATACATGCCCCAGAGGGGCCGAGGACACGTGCAGCCTTGGGAAGAGTCCCAGCCCACCCTGCCAGCTTCCTTCCAGTGCAGATGGCAGGCAGGTACTGAAATGACCACTGGACACCTAAATGTGACAGGGGATGCTGAGTGCCCTCCAGCTGACCCTGGAGGGCTGGGACTGCAGGATAGTAGCCAGAGATCCTTATCCACATAAACAAGAGGCCTGTGCCACCACCAAGCTGCAGTCACCTGGTGGACAGGGGCCAGGGCACCTGGAGTTAGACAGACCTGCCCCTGCCACTTCCTGGCTGGGTGACCCTGGGCAGCTGACTTCATCAGGCTGTCTTCATTTCCTCACCTCTGAAACGGGAGTCACGGTAACCCGTGCCCCACGGGGGAATTTAGATTCACACTGACACCTGAGGGAGCGCTGTGCTGAGGGGGATCCATGAGATGACACACGACAAGCACAGGTGACGGAACACAGTCACCAAAAGATCCTGACTGTAGCCAGACAACTCGAGTGCAGGCCTGCTGTCCTCCTGGCTCCTCCTCTCAGCCCCACTGAGGGGCAGCCCACCCAGACCCACTGCTTCTCTCTGTCCCTATGAGAAGCTAGAGAAAGTCGCTCCCTTTGCCATCTAAGGCCAGGCCTTACTGGCCTGGGATCACCTACCAGGCCACCAGGGCATGGGGAATGCCAGCTATGTGCGGGAGTAGGAGGTGCCCTCTGGGTCTGCCCCTCCAGCAGCGCCAATGTGTACACACACACATGCGCACACAGGACGGGGCCGGGGTGGGCGCAGAGCCCGAGCCGATGGTCTGGGTTCGAGCTGTGGCTGTTGAAACCCAGGCCATTGACTCAACCCCTCTCAGTCTCATTTCCTGTAAAATGGGAGGAACAGCAGCCATCGTAGGGTGAAAGTGCCATCTGAGATTGTGCCCACGGCAAGCCTGGCACAGCACTGGCACCTTCCAGCTGCCCAGGAACTACTGGCAGAAAGTAAAATGCAACCAAATAAAGCACAATGCATGTGGCTCCCCTGCCTCCCTGTCCCCACCAGGACGTCTACGCCCACCCAGCTCTTCTCCACTCTGACTCTAAAATCCCTTATAATAACAATGGCTAAGAGTGAACCTTCTGGAAGCTGTCCATATCAGGGCAGGAGAAAGGCCTCAAAAGAAACTGGCGTGTTGGCCCACAGAGGGCCCAGAGCTGCCAGCCCAGTTGGGTTCTACCCCAGGCAGCAGCCAAGCAGTGCCCAAGCTGCCAGGTACGGCTGTGGGTCATGCAGCCCCCTGAGCAGTGAGCCACGACACCCTGACCTGCGTAGTTTCCAGTCTCTGCAGGGCCACTGGGCTCTGCTCCACCCAGCCCCAGAATCCACTCCAGCAGGACAGCGGAGCTACACCCGAAGGAAGGCTGTCCAGGCTGCCAACTCAGCCCTCTCTAGAATATTCACTGCAGCCACAATCTTGGGTGGATCAGACTCAGATCCTCAAGCAGAACAATTCTCAGGGAGTTTGGTCATCTCCACTGATTTTTTTTGGTTGGGGGTGGGGATTGAACCTGGGGATGCTTAACCACCGAGCAACATCCCTAGTCCTTTTTTATATTTTATGTAGAGATAGGATCTTGCTGAGTTGCTTAGGGCCTCACTAAATTGCTGAGGTTGGCTTTGAACTTGTGATCCTCCTGCCTCAGCCTCCTGAGCTGCTGGGATTATAGGCATGTGCCACCGCACCTGGCATCTCCACTGATTAATGCAGGGGCACTGAAGGGGGCAGGGACCACTCCTCCACTGTAGCTGGGATGAGCATCCAGGATGGGCCATTCCGTATCTCAGGAATACCCCAGGTTTCCACTCCCTGTACCCTGAGGTCCCAAACAAATGACAATAGTCATGACAAAAGTCGGCCCTCCTACCCGTACTTTACACAGATTATCTCCCTGAAAAATCACAACCACCATTATCTCTTCTTGGCAAAGGAGACTCAGAGAGGTGAGGTGGCTTGCCCAAGGTCATGGAACCAGTGCTTGGCAGCCTGTCTCACGACTCTAAACTAGTGTGGCCACCTTGACCTGTTGTGGTCTGGAAACAGATCAAGCTTCCAGTTGGATCCTGAAGCTTCCTTCCACCAGTTCACACCCTGGGTCGAAGCCTGGGCTCATGGAATGGGTCTCAGTAAGCATCCAGGGAGGGAAAGGGCACTAGACTGTAAGCCCTGCCACTGGCTCCTGTGTGTCCTCTCCGGGCATTAAGGCCCTGAGATACTTAGACCACAGCCCTTTCCTGCTCAGTTTCCCCAGTCACAGTGCTGTCCAAATCAGTCCCTGATAGATACAACCTTTCCCTTTTCTGAGCCAAGCCAGTTCCTCTCCTAAAATGACCCCATGCCAGCCACCCCGCTTTGCCTCCACAAGGGTGGAGTGGGCACAGAGAGTCCCGTGCACTCTGGCCATCAACTACAGTCACCTAACCGTCCCCCATCTGCAGCTGCCTCTGGCTCAGGGTCCTGCTGGCTGTGGGTGGATACAGCCAGCTCAGAACCCGCCCAGCCAAGTGGCCCAGGGGGGCTGTATGAGGTCAGGGTCCCAGGCTCTTGTCCAGAGGATGAGAGCAGCCAAGACCAAGGTCAGCCTGTTGCAGAATAAGCTGGGAAGGAGCCCAGCAGGCCAGGACCCCCGAGCCTCAGCCAGATTTCCAGGCCATCTTTCAGCTGAGATCCACATAGCACCAACCCTGAGGTGCCCAGAGCCCTCCAGGGAACTCGGTGGACAGCAGTGAACAGGAAGCCTACTTTGAGGCAGTCCCAGAAAAACAAGGAGGAAATCAAGACCAAGTTACTGGCAAGAGGAAATCCTTTACCTGGCCCCAGCCCCTGAACCCACCTCCCCACAGCCTCCACTGGGGCTCTACTGACCCCACCAGCTTCTACCTAGGACCTTAAGCTAGGCTCAGTCCCTAGACGTCCCATGGCCCAAAGGAGCCGGCAGGGGGAATGCTAGCCTTGTTGAGTGGGCTCGGTTCTGCCACTGGCCTGGGAGACGTCCTCCTCAGCAAATATCTCTAGTATCCTCCACCGGGTGCCTCCCCAGTGCCAGTGCTGGCTCATGCAGGCTACCCACCTGCCCTCACGGAGTCTTCACAGTGACCCTGCCCCCGGTGACAGGGTCTTGCTGAAGACCACGGAGCCGGTACATGACAGAGGCCAGGTCTTGCAGGACCCTGAAATGTGTGACTGTGCTGCCTCTGACCTTGACCAACCCCAACAGGCCCTGACACCTTTCCTTATCTCCTAGGATCTACGTGATCATTAAGCAAACTTACATAGAGAGCTTCCGTTGTGTGCCTGGCAACAGCTGGAAGAATTTCTCTATAGAAATTCACCAAAACCAGCAAGAAAAGCAAGCAATCCCTAAAGTAACCTTTCCTAAAAGTTAGAAAGAAGTTGTGTTGGGAGCAGGGAGGTAAGCTGGAGACCACAGAGAACCGCCAACATTTTGGGTGAACCAAGAGCCTATGTTTTGGGGTGGACAGCCCTGAGCTGGGTGTCCCTTCTGGCGCCAAAACCCTGCGCGGGTCTCTAGTGGGCTTGCAGGGAGCCCAGATCAGATCGGGCCGGCAGCGAGCTCCTGGATGGGCCCCACCTCCCTAGCCAGAGTAACAACTTGCAACTCGAGACGGCAGGCCCGGGCTGGGAGGTGGAGAGGACCTACCTGGAGTCGGAGGCGACAGGGCTGAGGCCGGAGAGGCAACTGAGGCCCCGGGGAAGGGAAGGAAGGGGGTAGATTTTGCGGCGGACACTGCCTGGCTGAAGGTGGCACCGCAGGGCCGTGGGGACGGCGAGGGCGGGAGGCGCACAGCTTGGGCGACCCGTGCGCTGCCCTCGGCCGCGGCTTACCCGGTTGATCTCCGCCAGCCTCCTCTCCTGCCGGGCTTTGAGCAAGCCGAAAGCCTTTCCTCCTGGAGGAGACAAAGAGGCGGCCGGGGAGCGGGGGCTCCGGGGCCACGCGTCCCCGCCCGCGCCGGGTTCCCGCGCGCAGAGCACCCGGCGGTTCGCCCCGCGCGCGCAGGTGGGGACGCTGCGCGCGGGACTACGCGGGAACAGCGGCGCCTACCTTGGAACCTGTTGCTGAGGGCGACCGACATGATGAGCGCCCGGCTCCGGCCGGCTCGGGGCTTGGCGGCCACGGCGAGGGACGAGGAGGGACAGGCTCCTGGTCCGAGCTTCGGCTGCGTGTGGCGGCCGGAGCGAGGGGCGGAGGAACCGCGCGGTGGCCGGACACACCCCTCCCTCGGCTCCCGGCTCGCGTCCCCTCCCCTTCCCTCTCCTTATCCCCTCCCCTGATCCGCTCCCCTCCCTTCGTCCCCTCCCCTCTGCTCCCGGGACGCGGGCATCAAAGCGGCTATTATGCGGGCCGGGAAGCCCGCCGCCGGCCCCTCTGCTGGAGGACCGGGACAATGCAGTGCGCGGACTGCGCTCAACCCCTCCCTCTCCACCCCTGCTCAGACCTTGGCAGCGAGTCCACCTGGCGATCTCAGTACACACTTCGTGGGACCTGGACAGGAATGAGCATCAAACGAGGTGGCAGAGGCACAGAGTAAGCGCTCAGCCAATGAAGGCCATCGCATTACTGTCGCTCTGCGCATTGGTGCCACGGTGACACCAAGGGCCCTTTAAGTCAATTAGATGAATTCGTGTCTTGATAATAAAACTGTCTTAGGTGCCCACTGTCCAGGCGCTTGGCATTGCACACCGGTCACTGCATTCTCAAAACTCTGTGAAATAGGACCGGGCATGCCCATGTTAGAGAGGAGCTGGGAAGCTGAAGCCGGATGGCAATCAAAGTGGCCAAAAACTCCAGAGAGGAGGGCTCAGGATGCAAGAACTGGGGACTTGTAGGTAGGGTGACCTTGAAGTCTAGTGTCCAAACCAGAACAGTGGGAGATGAAGGGGCCAAACCTAATCATTCTGTTGGGGATGCAGGCAGGACAGGGTCTACTGGTCCTACGGAGGCTCCGCCAGCGCACGATCGGATCAAGGAGCCTCCTTCCCCACAGAACTTGTCTCCATCGGGACCCTTAGAATTGGGATCCTGGGACCAGTTGATCATCTTTTTCTGACTGCTGATGGAGAGGGTAGTGGCCAGGCTGTTTCCAGAGAGGGGCTAGACAGAACAGCTTGTGGCCAAGGTCAGCACAGTCATTTGAGGGCTAGGTCCCTGCTCCCCAGCACAGCCAGCTCCAGTTCTCCTATTACTCTCTGTCCATCCACTCCGAGGACTTAGATGTGGACAATCTCTATGACCACAGGCAAGTAGCCTTATCTGTCTGAGTCTCAGTCCCCTCATCTTCTGAGTGGGGTAAATGAGAGCACGTCACTAGGCAGGGGCTGTTACACCTTTTCCTGGGTGGTTGGAGCAGAGCATAAAAGCCTGGGAGGAAGCAGGGTTTGGGAGTTACACCCTGGCCAATGGGAGCCAGTCCACCCGGAGGCCAAGGAAGAGAGTGGACTTTGAACAGGGCCTTCATAAATGCAGCTCCCGGTCCAGGCTCAGAGAGCCTGGTGCCTTGGCCAATTGGACTGGTTGACCTGGATCAGCTGCTAGGCTGCATTGCCAGCCAGATGTTCAGCAGCTGCCACATTCCACCCAGGAGTGAGCAGCCCCATCTCTGGGGCCAGGGAGTGGCACTGCACCCACCGAGCATGTGAGTCACAAGCTGTCATCACCGTGGTCAGAGAGGAAGCCTGCCCTCCCCCATCAGGATGCTGGGACTGGGCTTTGTTGAGCCCACACCATGTCAAGAGCAGGCATCGGAATGTCTGTCAACAGAGAAACTGGGCGTGGACCGAGCAACTTCAGCGCCAGCCCCAGAGGTCTCTGGAGAACCCCTGTCTCCTCAGTGTTGCTCACATCAGACCCCCACTGCCAAATTCCCAGGGGAGCAGCAGCCTCCCCCGAGCCTGGGAACGCACCGGCCACTCCCAGGCTCAGCTAAGTGGCGCCGACAACATTAGCCCCCCGCCTTGCCTGGATTTTCAGGATCTCTGTGAAGGAGTACACCTTCCTCTGAATGCTGTCCCCCACCAGTCAGTGGGCCATCTCTCATTGCGTGGCTTTGAACCCCTGACCTCATTATCCTGAGCAGGGTGGAGGGTACTGAGCCCCGCTGGGTCAGTCTCTCCTGAGAAGCTGGAGTTGGGATGGGCATCCAGCTTATCTCTTGCAAGCACTTCCCCTGATGATGTGCAAACCCGGGGCCCTGGGCTGGGCTATCCTCTGCCATCAAGTGCAAGAAAAGCTAAGGAAGTTGATCTGTAAAAGGGAAAGACCTGAGCAAACCGAGAGAGCGAACAGAGACGGAGACCAAGAGAGGAGGGGCAAGAGGAAGAGTGAGACCTCCCAACCAGCTCACTCAGGTTCCCTCCAAGACCTGGCAGCCTTTCCCACCCCAGGGTTCCAACAGGTCCTCCCAACTGACTCTCCTTTTCTGCCTAAACCAATCCAGGAAGTGTTCTGGCCTTGTGGACAGGAGCCCTGATGGAGCATGGAGCCAGCTCTATGATCCTATCCCTCCACCTGGGTTTCCAGAGTGAACCAGGCTGGCCAGGCCCCTCTGACTCCAGACCCTGTTGCTGTCCAGCCCTTTTTACTTTTTCTTTTTGGGACAGGGTCTCCCTCAATTGCCCAGGCCAGCTGCAAACTTACTTTTTTGTTTCATACTGGGGACTGAACCCAGGAATGCTGACCACTGAGCTAAGACCCCAGTCCTTTTTTCATTCTGAGACAGGGTCTAAGTTGCTGAGGCTGGCCTTGAACTGTGACCTGCCTGCCTCAGCCTCCCGAGCAGCTGTGCTTACAGGGTGTGCCACTACCCCCAGCAGGTCACGACTTCCTGCCTCAGTGTCTCCACCCAAACCAAAGGTCAGCTGAGGGCCTCTCTGCATCCCATCTCTCCAGCTCTCCCAGGCCCCGGACATTGCCTGACAAGTCCCCCCAGAGTCCAGAGGAGAGTGGTGCCCGTGGCGACAGGACCCCCACAAAGGCTCCTGTGGGAAGAGCTTGGCTTTCGCCTCTTCCCTCCACTGTGTGGACAAGAGGGCCAGCAAGGTCTATCCCACCTGCTCCTACAAAGGCACTGCCACGTATGTGCCCACAGCTTGGCCTGGCTGCCCACCAGCAGCAGAGGATCAAAGACACATCGCCCTGCTGGGAAAAGGGTCCTTTATTTCCTCATAAATAGGCCCACTTGCCACCCATTCCCCTTGACAGGGGAGGGGCAGGGAAGCAGGGGGAGGGGATAGAGGAAGACACAGGTCACCCCAGGGTCAGGCCCTGCTGTCTTCAGGAAGAGGGCCCAGGAAAGGGTGGGGAATGCCAGGAGGAAATGCCAGGGAGTCCTGGGCAGAGGCCCCAGGGCCTGGCCACAGGGGGATTCCCCAGGCTGGACCACTGGAACGGCGGCCAGGGTTCCACACCCACAGCCTCCCCTGTGGCAGGTGGAGCTGCAGGGCCAGTTTAGGAAGTGTCAATCAAAGTTAACTGGGTCAATGGGGACACAAAGGGTTGTTCCCAGTGCCTGAGATCCTGTGATCCAGGCCCCACTTGAACCTGAAGGACCTGGCTTTCTGGACAGGTAACAGGCTGAAAGGAGTCCAGGGCCCAGGCAGGTGATGCACGCAGCTGAGCCTGGGGCAGACCCACGTCCTGGGAGGGAAGTGTCCAGAAAAGACAAGGACACCCCTGTAGGGGTGGGACTTGTCCCACTGGATTAGTGGGCCATACCATGGCCTCAGGGGACCCTGGGCCTTGGGTTCCTGCTCTTGCTAAGCCCACTCCAGCTCTCTGCAGGGTCCCTCTCACCCCCCCAGGTGCCAGTACTGCTTGGGCCCCTGCTGTCTGGAGCTTGGAAACATTAGCACTGCAGGAATTTAGCATGAGAACAGCCCCAGCTGCAGGGGGTACCCACACCAGCTGGCTCTCCCAACAGAGCACCAACTGTCCAGTATGCATACAGCACGTGCATGTGCCGGGACTAAATGCATGTGTGTGTCACACACAGACACACGTGTAGATGCGGATGTCACTGGCATGTGTGGGGAGGCACCCAGCAAGGGCCTTGCACACAGGCCACTTATGGGCTGTGAGTGGGCCCTCACTGCCACCAGCAGAAAGGTCCAGACACACTGGGGAGGGAGGGCACCCAGCTCTGGTGGTACACTGGTGTGGGCACACCTGTGGAGAGGGTGTGTGTGCCCAAGCCACCAAACGAGAGGTGGGGTGTGTGTCGGGACCTAGGGGCCTCATTGCCAACTGGCACAGTGCTCGGGCAGGCTGTGCAGAATGGCCTCCAAGTTCTGCTTGTCTGCACGGATCTCAGCGAGGTCATTCTCGAAGCCCTGGATCTGCAGCTCCTGCTGCTCCGACTCTTGCTCCAGCAGCCTCAGTTTCTGCTGCAGGGCCCCCCGTGAGTCCAGCTGCAACCGCAGGCCTTCCAGTGCCCACTGGGTCTCATTCAGGGACTGGGCTGGGGCCTGATGGGCATCCAGTGACCCTGCAGAGAGGCAGACAGCTCAGCAGGAGCCAGCACCTTGCTGGCCCCAGGAACATGTTCGCCCCCATCCCAGGACTCTCCCCAGCTCAAAACTCCAGGAATCTGACCGCTCACCACCTACCGGGAAGCACAGTGGTGGGAGGGGGTGAGGACCTGTGCATCCCAGTGGGCTCATGGGCCAACTTGGGAACTGCCCCTGTGGGTGGCCTCGGACAACTGTTCGCTTCTGTGAATGTGCAACTGTTATTGTCAAAATAATAATTAAAAACAAAAACAGGCCACGATGACTCCTCTCTGAGCCCATTTCCTCCCGTGCAACAGTGAGAGGCCCTACGACACTGCGACTTGAACTCGCTGCATTAGTTCACCAAGCACACATCTGTAGGCACCACCTGTGTGCGGGGTGTGGGGTCAGGGGTGTTCTGGTTGGATCTGGAATACCCCCAAAGGTTCATGTCGAAGGTCTGGTCCTCAAGTAGTTGTGTTCAGAAGTGGGGCTTTGGGGAAGTGAGTGGATCATGAGGACTCTGATATCATCAATGGATCGGTCCACTGAGGGATTAATAATCTGATGGCTTTGTTGGGAGGGGCAGAAAGTGTAGGAGGGGGACCTGGTTGAAGGCAGTGGGTCCTTGGACCATTCATTTTTTTTTTTTTTTTTTGGTACCAGGGATTGAACCCAGAGGCACTTAACCACAGAGCCACATCCCAGCCCTTTTATATTTTTAAGACAGGGCCTCATTGAGTTAGGGTCTCATTGCTTAGGGCCTCCCTAAATGGCCACAAATTTGTCCTCCTCCTGCCTCATCCTCCCAGGTTGCTGGGATTACAGGTGTGTGCCACTGCACTTGGCTGGGAACTTCATTTTGTCCAGGACCTCGCCTTCCCTCCGCTTCCCAGCTGCCCTGCTCTTTCACTACGGTGTTCTGCTTTGCGTCAGGCTAAAAGTAATGGAGCAGGCTGACCCTGAACATCTCTAAAGCTGTGAGCCAAAATGAATCTTTCCTCTTCTAAACTGATTTCCTCAGGTATTTTGTCACAGCAACAAAAAGTTAATGCACAGGGTAAACAGCAGGGTTTCTGGCTTCACAAGGGGCAGGAAGGCTGTAGGCATGGAAGGCAGGGAAGGCCAGCCCCTGCATGCTTCGCTCTCCTCCCAGGAGCTACGGACTCCCTGAGCCTCCCAAGCCTCAGACAAGGAGGTGGGGAACTTGGGGTAGTGATGCTGGCAGGGAATCCACAGGCTGCCTCCCCGACCCTGTCACTGAGTGACATTCAAGAGAAAGACAGCTCAGTCAGGTGGGAGAGTGATGGAGATGGGGAAGTGGGTCCAGAGTGGCTTCAGAGCCATAGGATCCCACTGGGCCCCAGGGCTCCTCAAGGCCCTGAATGTCCCAGGCAAGAAAGGCTGGATCGGGGCAGGAAGAGGAAGAGTGGGGCTGAGACCTGCTGGCCGGGCAAGGCCTGCCTCCAGCAAAGACCTCCACGGCGCCACTGTGCACGAGAAAATCCAAACAGCCTGGCCTTAGGGATCCGCTCTACCCGCCGGGCTGCCCGGGGCTCCAGGGCTCTGTCCGGGTCTGTGTTGTGCAATCCCACAGCCCCACATCAGGCACAGTGCTGGCACGGAGTTGGGTGGATGGATGGGTGGTGGTGGTGACAACAGCCAGTGTGGTTTGCTGCACGCTGGCATGGGGTGTAGACTGGAGGCCATGTGTGCACACAGAGCCTGCTGGAGCCCCGTGTGCACCACTCCCCCCACAGACTGGCCGTGGGACCCCAGGCACGGCACCTAAGCTCGCTGTGCCCCAGTTTCCTCTGCAACATGCTAAGAGAGTCACTGTCCTTGCATCAGAAGATTAGTCCTCTAAGACCTCGCGGGTGGACAGCTGAGCACGGGCTACTCTTGTGCTCATCTGGAAAGACCCGTTCCGTGGAGTAGCCTTGAAGTCCCACTAGGCGAAACAAGTCAGTCAATAAGGGGCAAATGCCACGGGACTCCACTACACCAGGTACCCAGAGGAGTCAGGGTCAGAACGAGAAGGGTAGGGGCCAGGAGCGAGATGGGGAGTGGGCGTTTCATGGGGACAGAGCTTCTGCGAGAAGCTGAGAAGGCTCTGGAGACGGACGGTGGTGACAGCGGAACAGCTGTGTGCGTGTCCTTCACCCTCAGTGTCGTCTGGGTCTTGAAGTCCCCCAGAGGCTCACGTACTGAGGGCTTGGTGCCCAGCCCAGGAGACAACGGGGAGGTGGCAGCACCTTTGGGAGGTGGGGCCTAGTGGAAGGAAGTTAGGTGGCTGGCGGTGTCCCTTGAAGGGGATCTTAGGATCCTGGCCCTTTCCTGTCTCTCTTTGCTTCCCGAGGTGAACAGGCTCCTCTGCCACATGCTCCTGCCACGATGTTCTGGGCCACCAGAGGCCCAGAGCAACAGGACCAAGGACTGAAGCCTCTGAAACTGGGAGCTGAATCAGACTCTTCCATTTTTTTCTCCCCAGTGCTGGGGATGAAACCCAGAGTCTCAGGCACGATAGACAAGCACTCTGTCACTGAGCTGCATCCCCAGCCCTTTTACCCTTTGAGACAGGGACTCACTAAGTTGCCCAGGCTGGACTCAAACTTACGATCCTCCTGCCTCAGTCTCCCGAGGGGCTGGGATGACAGGCACGCACCCCCTCACCCAGCAGCATTCCTCCTTTTAAGTTGATTATCTCAGGTATTTTGTCACAGTAGCAGAAAGCTAACGCAGTGACTGAATGGTAATGATGGTAAATACTAGGTTATGTGCATTTTTCTACAATTTTTAAACAATGCATGCCATTCATTTCAATGTAACTGCTCTGACAATTGTCCTCCCATGAGGGGCCTCTGGTCTTCCATGCCTTGGTGGGGCTGCCCCCTTCATCTACAAGCCTCTGAGGCCCACCTAGGGTTTGACCTCCTTCCTAAGAGCTGCTGTTTACTGGCTCTCTGCACACTGTGCCATGGAGAGCGCTTTCTAAGTGGCTCCACTGTGACTCCCCCTTAAAGATGGGGGACTCCGCTCAGAGGGCTAGCGTGCCCTGCCCAAGGTCTCACAACCAAGGAAGGGCAGAGTCAGACTTGAGCCCTGGTCTTTCTGATTCCAAACCACCCTTGTCTCTGTGACGTTTCTTTCCCTTGGAGCCGCTCATCTGGGCTCGGGTGTCCGTGTGCCTGGGAGTTTTCTGCATCTCCTCCCGTACCAGCCTTGGGGCCTGGGCACAGAGAAGCATTGCGAGTGAACGGCTTCTAGACACCTGCCTGTCTGGCACGGGGCTTGGGTGGTCACCACAGCGCGTGACGACCACAGGACGGGGATGGAGAGGTGGGCAAGTGTCCTGGGCCTGCACCTCACAGGAAGATGTCCTCAGGGTCTCCTTACCCAGCCTGGCAAGTAGCTCCGACAAGGCCTTGATGTCCTTCTCCAGGGAGACACGTGACTCCTGGATCTGCCGCTCCACCGTGCTCAGCCCGGCACCCACCTTTGGAGGGAGGAGAGCTGGAGCAGGTCCCTCCTGGCTGCCAGGGGCAGGGGCAACAGGGCAGGGCCTCTGCACACCTACCAGTTTCGCTTCCTTCAGCTCCTGACTGCGCGCTCCTGAGGCCAGCGCCAGTTGGGAGGCCTGATGGAGGGTGGCCTGCGTCTGGCTGGCAAGTCGGTTGGCATGGCGGTAGCCCTGCTTTCCCTCCCTCAGCAAGGTCCTGGCGAGCTACAGGTGGACATCAGGGGCAGGGAGAAGAGGGGGACTGGAGTAAGGCCTTCTGGAGGAAGAGCTCTTATGGCCAAGATGAGAAGAGTGGTGAGCTTCTGCACCAGAGTGTGCATCCATTCATCCAGTCACTTTTTGTGTGTGTGTGTGTGTGTGGTCTAGGGTTTGAACTCAGGGTGCTTTCCCACTGAGCTACACTCTCAGTCCATTTTACTTTTTATTTACAAACAGTCTCACTAAGTTGCTGAGTCTGGCCTCGAACTTGCAATCCTCCTGCCTCGGCCTCCATAGTTGCTAGTATTAGAGGGTGTCATTCACTCAACATTCAACAAACATGGACTGGATGCAGGCTAGGTGCTGGGTACGGTGAAAACTGTAAGGAACTACTCATTTCTCCCTAGAGAAGAGCAGTTCCAACTCTATTACAGATGGGCAAACAGAGGCTCAGAGAGGAGGCAGAGGCTGGCCAAAGTTCAAGTGGCAGAACAAGAAATTGATCCTGGGGATGCCTACTTCCAATCCAGCACCTCTGAAGCCCAGGCGACCATGATGACAGTTTACTTGTGGCGTGAGCCACAAAGCTGAGGCAGAGCTGGGGACATCCATTAGAACCGGGCCCCAGTGCTGGGAAAGCCAGCGGTTCAGGTCACGAAGCCAGGCAGGTCCAGATAAGAGTCCTGGTTATGTGACTTAAGTCCCGAACCCTGGCTGAGCCTCGGGGTCCTCACCAGACACCCGGGGGACAGCAATGACACCTATTTCATGAAGAATCAATGAGGTTGCCCATGTGAGGCTCCCGAGTTAAGAGCTGGGGTCCCAGCAGCAGTTAGTAAGCGGAATATTCAGCATTAGACAGGGGAAGAGAGCAGCCGTGTGTGTCCACATCTCTGCCACAGGCCCAGAGGGTAGGAGGGCCACTGTGCTTGTGGCCATGGCCCTGACCTCGGCGTTGTCCTTGGCCGACAGCTCTGCCTCTCTGCTCTTCTTCCTGGAGCTGGAGGAAAGGGGAGCAGCATTGCCCAGCATCCTCTCTGCCTGCTTGGTCTTCCTTTCCGTGTCTGCAAGGAGCCTGTCCCGGACGACACCCGCTTTCCTCTGCAGGGCGGCCTGGTCCTGGGGCCGAGGAAACTGCACCTTCATCCCTGCAAACCCCGTCAGCCTGTGTCAGGGCCCAGCTCGCACCTGGAACTCCTGCCCAGTGGTCTCTGGGTGCTGCTCAACCACCCGGATCCCAGGGCAAGGGGAAATGGAGGTTTGAAGACCCACGACATCTGCCTATAACCTTCTAGGCTTACTGGGAAAACCCACAAAGGACCAAGACGTGCAGAGAACTTAAAGATGCACATTATACTATGACCTCTGGTGGTCAATGTCTGGAGCAGTGGAGGGGTGGGGCCCACAGCACCATGCATGGTACCCTCGGTGACTCCTTACACACCACCGATTCCTAACAAGGCTCTGAGGCACCGTGTAGTAGCAGATGCATCAACAGTTAGACTACCACAGTGGAGACCAAGAGCCACACATAACTAGGAGGGGGATGAGGAGGGAACGATGAGCAAGGAGTACTGGAGATTTATGATCATAATACTGCAGGCACCAGATGCTCTTTTTACCACCGAGCTCTCAGGCAACCAAGACAAAAAGGGAAAGGTTACAGTTCTCATAGACAGTATGTAATAAGAAGCAGTTTCCCTCTTGATAGAGAGAGGGATTTTTCCATTCTTATCCTTTCCTTTCCAATAAAATTCTAAGGGAGATTTATTATAAAGAGTACTGGTGGGCTGGGGATATAGCTCAGTTGGTAGAGTGCTTGCCTTGCAAGTACAAGGCCCTGGGTTCAAATCCCCAGCACCACAAAAAAAAAAAAAAAAAAAGAGTACTGGTAACAGTAGACAAAAGTCAATTTTTAAAAAGAATCAAGTCTTCCAATCTTTGGGGGCTTAATATTACATAACTGTTTTATCCAAAAAGTAGATCTACTTT
Organism: Sciurus carolinensis; assembly: GCF_902686445.1. Taxonomy (NCBI): domain Eukaryota; kingdom Metazoa; phylum Chordata; class Mammalia; order Rodentia; family Sciuridae; genus Sciurus; species Sciurus carolinensis. The sequence continues at coordinate 5,113,194 of NC_062226.1, forward strand.
TTGTTTCTTGTACACAAAATTGATGCATTCCATTAAGCCTTAATTCTAAAGACTGTTAATATATGTTACAGGAAATGCCAATTAAGTTTAAATAAAGTGAACTGGTTTCTCTATTACAGGACGTCTCAGGGCCTTTCGTATTCTGAAGTGTGCTGGGTAAGGCCTCGAGAGAGTGCTACAGCTGGAGACAGTTCCGGAACTTACCCGAGCACACAGAGCTCTGCCTTGGCAGAACACAGCACAGGCAGGAGCCCCCAGGGCACATCTGGGGAAGGCAGCAGCTCTGCCCTGTCTGTAAGTTTTCCCTTCATCCTCTTTTTTTTTTTTTTTTTTGTGGTACTGGGGATCGAACTCATGGCCTTGTGCTTGCGAGGCAAGCACTCTATCAGCTGAGCTATCTCCCCAGCCCTCCCTTTATCCTCAATGCCATCTGAGCACAGGCCAGTGGGTGGAAGGGATATGTTCTCTCAAGTGGGAGGGAAACGGGGAAAGGGTCTGGGGGTGGGGGCTGGAGGTTAGTCTGTGTGTTTAGGGAGCAGGGCCAGGGCAGCCAATTTCTACCCAGCATGTGCAAGAACGCATTCTAGAAGCATCCAGCAGTGGGGTGTCCTTGTAAGTAGGGAGCCGCCCACCGCTGGAGACGGCAAACCAGGGGTGAGCGAGCCCTGCAGGGTGCGGGACTCGCAGCAGACAACTTCGACGCCCTTCCCAATTCTGACGTCCTACGATTCCCTTACTACGGATCACTGAATGTTCTTAAATGTGACTCTGCATACAGAAGCGCACAGCCAGGACTTTCCGCAGGAGAGTGGGCAACCAGGACTTCAGGCCACTGGGGAACGTGGAGGTGGGAGGCCTGGAGGGTCGGGCTGGAGGGACTGAGAGATGGCCAGCCCAAGCCTGACTCCTGATCTCAGACCCCAAGAGACCCCTGGGCTCAGCATCATCCCTGTCTCGTCTTGGCTCTTGGATAAGGAGCCACCAGGCTTCTCTCTGGAGCAGAGAGGACATTACAGAAGCCCCTTACACCCGGGACCCCAGGCTGGAGCACGTAACACTGGCTGGTTTCTGCCCTGCTAAGCTCCGAGTCAGAGCTGGATAAGCAATCCCATTACTCGGTCTGCCCATCTCAGCATGGCGTCCGAAAGCTCCAGAGAGACCTGGCCAAGCATCAACCACTCCACCTTCTGCAGAGAAGCTGCGACTGTGGCCGCAGCTCAGATTCCCTCCCCATCTGGTCCTGAGGGGCTCTGTGCATGGTCCGAGGGCGCCTGGGGTTGGTGGGGATGGCCACGTGGGCTGGCACCCAGGCAGCTGTGTGTGAGATGGGAAGAGACATGCAGCCTGGGGAGGGTCCTGAGATGGGACGGGGACAGGACTTCTGTCCCCTGCACCAGGCCTGCCCGTCCTGAGGTGAGCCTGGTGGCTGTCTGGGCACTCATGTGTCACCAAGCCCAGGGCTCAGCTGCGCACACGCACCTTCCAGGTCAGCCAGCAGGGTCTTGGCTCCCGCGACGGTCACTGTGGCAGCCTGGACAGACGAGGAAGCCCGGGCCAGGGCAGCTGTGGCCTCCTGGCGCAGCTGGAGGGAGAAGAGAGGCTGGAGGTAGGTGGGCACCAAACCCACACTGACTGGGTCCCCAAAGGTCACTGCAACCTCTGACGTGGAGTTGTGTCCTTTACCTGACCTTAATTACCACAATAATGCTAACGCTGAATCTCTCTCCTGAAGACACCGGAGACACCTGGGGGTGGGTGGGGGGCAGCAGCAGAACTGAAGGACAAGACAAGGGAACACCCTCTCCAAGACGCCACTGCTGCAGCCACGGGCAAATCTGTTCACCGCGCGGCCCTCAGAGGCCAGCGGCTCCTTCCCGGCCCCTGCGCACCGAGACTAGACTCCAAGAACTGGGGTTTGATGGAGGCATGGGCAAAGGGAGCGTGGTCTGTCCGCAAGGTGGGATGCTGTCCGGCCTTAGGAAGGACCAAGTCTTGGTCCAGGAAGGAAATAGGGAGAGAGAGGAGGGGAGGGAAGGGGGAAGGACTGGGACTGAATTTGAGCAAATCATAGTCCATGCTTTTAAAATTATGTCACAATGAATTGTATGTAACTAAGAGGACAATAAAAAAACTTAAAAAGCCCCAAACTCTGAAAGGAGGAGAGGCGGGCTGCGGTGGGGCGGGCATCTGTGCATGGGGGTCTGGCCTGACTGGACTACGGCTCTCGGAGGAGATCTGGGAAGTCACCCCCTCCTGGCCACCCTGCCCTGGGTGAGTGAACCGCAGACCCCATGCACAGGCACTACCCTGGGGACCCCGCAGCAAAGCTGTCCAGGTGTGGGGCAGGCACAATCAGGGCCTCACAAAGAAGCCCTATTCCCGTCTTCAAAGGAAGCTGAGCACAGCCCAGGTAAGCCACCTCTGCCACAGCAGGCGGGATGTGGAAGAGGTCTGAGGATCAGGCCCCAGAAGGACGTCACATTGTCTTCCTGAGTTTGGTGCTTGTGCTGTGGTTAATATGCCCAACCACACGGGGAACCCAGGCAAAGGGGGCAGGGCGAGTCTTTGTACTTTATAGCATTTTTGTAAGTCTAAAATGATTTCCAAATGAAAACTCTTCGTTTTTTGGCCCTGGGGATTGGACCCAGACGTGTCTGCCACTGAACCACATACCCAGCCCTTTTAATTTTTCATTTTGCAACAGGGTCTTTCTCGGCTACGCAGGGTCTTGCTCAGTGGCTAAGGCTGACTTTGAACTGGCAATCCTCCTGCCTCCGCTTCCTGAGGCAGCACTGCACCTGGCTCCAAATGAAAAACTTTTCAAAAATTATCTTTAAGGGGTCTTTCACACTTTCAAAGGTCGAGAACTGGCGTAAGTTAATCCACTCCTTCTCTCTCCTTGAATCCCCTGATCATTTGCGGCCTTCTCTCCTAGACTGCGAACACCAGGCTGTGTGGTTTAGCACTGTGAGTCCAGGGTCTGCTCAGAGTAGCCGCTCACTCAGTCTGTGGCCCATCAGTAATGACTGAAGGAAGCAATGAACAAGAACCACCAGCCATTACGGATACTGAGAAGGGTGGTAGGTGTGGCCATCCATCTGCCTGTCCATGTGTCTGTCCATCTTGCCTCTTCTCTCACCCTTGCTCAGGCTGCCTGAGGTTCTCTGGAGTTTGGGGGAGGCACCAGAGAAATGCCTTTGACCGCCCCTCCTGCAACCCTAGACCCCGACAGTCAGGCAGCGCCTGCCTCCTCCAGGTGCCCTTCCTCAAAGCACAAGAGCTCACCTGGGTGAGGGGCTCCGTCTTCTGCAGCACTGCCCGGGCCCTGGCCTGAAGGGCTCCAATAGCCTCGGTGGCCACACGTTCTCCTGATGCAACTGTCTTCCCCAGGTCTTGCACTTTCAAGTCCAGGTCCCCAGCCTGGGACTTCAGAGGCTGTAGGGACATGGTGGCTCAGGCAGGGGCTAGGGACCAGATCTTCTATTCAGAGAAAGGGGCCCCACTGGGCTGAGGGTCAGTCTGGAGCTGCCAGCCCTGCACCCGAGTCTCATGCCCCTGGAATTCAGCACCTCCTGGATGTTCCCATTACATGAGAGGGACAGGGACAGCAGGGGTGGAGCTAGTGTGGACCCTGGGAAGTGGAGGGGTCATAGCAGAGAGGGCAGGCTAGGGAAGTTCAGATCCCAGCCCCCTTGACTTCTAGCTCCGCAGCCTTGGGCAGCTTTAGCCCAAGGCTGACCCGCATTTCCTAACTGCAGAGCGAGATTCTCTCCTGGGCCCACACTCCCTTATCTGAAACCTCCAGCCAGACAGGCTTCAGAATGCAGAATTTTCCAAATAGAGCTGTGCGGGAGCTGCCCATGGGCCAGGACCCTCAGTGGTATTTGGGACAGCAGCCAGCCAAACACATCAATACCCGTGTGTCACTCCTCCTGGGCAGCAGAGGGGCAAAGCAGCCTGGGCAGTTAGTCTGGGTCAGGTTGTGTCCCAAAGGCACTTCATCTGTGCGAGCTTCCGGCCAGGGGAGGGAACCCAGGGCCTTGTGCCTGCGACACATGCTCTGCCACCGGGCTGCGTCCCCAGCCGCTTATTGCTTTTTTAAAGCCTGGTTTCTGAGCTCAGGGATGTCAGGATTACTGAACGGACAGGCTGGACCCGATGCATTCAGGGTGGTGGGCTCAGAAGGGATAACCCAGCGCCCTCCCGGCCCCCGTGGAGGCAGCCAGAAATAGCCTAGGGGCCAGGTTCCTGTGACAGAAGAAGTCATGGAGGCTCAGGGAGGGAAAGTCCTTGGCCAAGGTCACAAAGCTGGAGTGGCATAGCTGAGGCTTTATCCTATGTCCACCTGGCATCCTCACTTCTGTCACTCGCGTGGAGAAGAGGCCGCAGCCTCAGTGCTGTTCTGATCAGCAACAAAGATCTCCTGAGCACTAACCCTACCACGCCCTGTAGGTGGACTATCTTGTTTTATTTTACTTTTTATCTTTGGTGGTGCTGGGGATGGAACCCGGGCCTTGTGCATGCTACCACTGAATCACCCGGACCCCCCAGCCATTTTTTAAATTTTGAGGCAGGGTCTCAGGAAGTTGCCCAGATTGGACACAAACTTGGGATCCTCCTGCCTCAGCCTCCCAAGTAGCTGGGATTAAGGTGTGGCATACAGCTATGATTATCTCATTTTAATGACTATATACAGTCTCCACCCACTGGCTTTCTCAGCCTCTGGAATGCCCACCCCGCCATGCAGAGCTTTGAGGGTGACCGAGCTGACCAGCGCTCCAGGCACAGCCAACCAGGCCCCGCGCAGGGCTGCATCGTTAACGGCGGCAGCAAGAGCTCTCTCAGCTTCAGGCAGCGTCTCTGCCACAGCCGTGCCCAGCGCTTTCTGGGCTGCCTGGGCCTCCTGGTACCTAGAAGGAGACAGAGGCCAGGCTGGCTCACAGAGCAGGGCACAGAGCTGTCCCTCCCCATTGCTGTCTGGGTCCCTGGCTGGAGTCCCTGCTTTGCAAAGTCCTCTCCGGTTGGTACCCAGCAGCTGGCCTTGGAAAGTGGCTGCTTCTCTGCAGCTTTCCAAGTGACTAGGGAGGCCATGAACGGACCACATTCTTCTTTCTTCATTCATTTGGCCCGCCGCTCTTTGCTGAAGGGGCTCCCGCCTGCTTCCCGCCTGCTTTCCACCCGAGAACCACCTGGTGGCAGACATTCGGCTCCTCTGCTGAAGTGTGCAGAGGAAGACGCCTGGTGGTGTGGGCAGCACGTGGCCTGGGCCTGCCCTTGCTGGTGACCCTGAGCCTGTCACTCTCCACAGACAGAGACCCTTGGGCAGTGCAATCGCTACAGCCCTGAAGGCCTGTGGCTTCCTGGCCTGGCCAGCTGCCCACACCCTGCCCCACTGGAGCAGGAGCCTCCTCCTCCACCCTCAGCTTCCTTTCCACCCCTATCAGTTCCCGAAGGGCTGTGCTCCCCGCCGGGGGGGTCATGTGACCTCACCCAGCCCTGCGGACTGGCTCAGGGCTGGACACCTAAGTGGTGGCTACTCTGTACTTTGTAGTCCTCTTCCGAGGACTCCGGTGCTGTGCCCAGGTCAGCCGGCTGGATGCGGGTGGAAAAGCAGCGAACAGACCACGCTCTTCCTTCTTCATTAATTCAGTTCCCACACGTCTCTGACAGGACTTTAGGTCCAAGCGGGACACAGACCGCAGACCTCCCGACCAACCACAAAGAACCGCAGGACTCGGGAAGCTGGTTCTGGAGTCAGTAGCTGCTGCGTGGGCTGAGGGCTCCCAGAGGCTAAGCCCAAGCTTCTTCCTGCACCTGGGGAGGTCTCACCTGTCCTCCAGTTCCTGCTGGGTCTCCAGGGCCTCTCTGCCATCCAGCAGACTCCAGAGCTGCATGTAGCTTCTGTTAGAGGCCAGCAGGGCACGCCGAGCAGCAGCTTCGATCTGGGCAGCAGCGTCCCTGTGGCTGTGCGAATCACCCCCACCGTCACCAGAGCCCATGCAGGGTTTGGCCCAAACCCACCCCTACCACATGGGCTGCCTGCAGGACAGACTGCTTGCTACCTGCCTGCCAGCTGCACAGGGCCAGGACTACCGGAAGGGTGCCACACACCCCGCTCCTGTTCCATACCAGGGAGGCTGTTGGCCTGGCAGAAGGACTAGTAGGGCCTTTCACCATGGAGCAAACCCTCCCAGCTTGGGCAGTGATTGGGCAGTCGCCCTAACAGAGTCAGCACAGAAGAGAGTGGCCCAGGCAGCCTGGGGTCAAATCCTGGCTTTATCACTTCCAAGCTGGGTATCCTTGAGCAAGTCACCTGACTTCACTGATGTGTTTCCTCATCTGTAAAATGAGTCTAAGACTCTTGAAGATAGAGGGGGAAATTGCTACAGAGTCTATGTTTTTAGGATCATAAGCTATTTCATAAAAGCAGCTGATAAAACAATCCAAATATCTGTTAAGGGGTGATTGGATAAGCAAAATACAGTATATCTATTCCCTGGAATATCACGCAGCCATAAAAGGAACAAAGTCCCTATTCATGCTACTCTATGGATGAACCTTGAAAACATCACGTGAAACCAAAGAAGCCAGATGTGAAAGACCATGTTACCTGATTCCATTCATGGGAAATGCCCAGAATAGGCAAGTCTATCAAGACAGAAGCAGGTTAGTGGCTGCTGGGGATGTTCTGAAAGGGGGCGTGCGGCTCTGAGAACAGGCCAACCCCTGGGCTGCGTAGGAGGTGAAATACTCCTCAGCAAACTGTCACCCAGCAGCCGCAGGTGCTCAGGCACCCGAGGTGCGCGAGCTCTGCCCTGCTATCTCTGGCCCACACTCCCTTGCTTGTCTCTTCTTCCCAGGTGGTGACATCTGCTCTGGGGGGTAGCCTGGAACCCTTGGCTCCCACCTCCTGGGGAGGGGCACGTGGGGCGGCCCTGGCCCTGGAGCCCTGAGAAGGGCTGGGCTTGCTAGGACGGCATGGGCAGGACCTCAGCTCGCCCTGGGGCCTGGGCTCACCTCCTGGAGAGGGCACGGGCCTCTGTGGCCAGATGGGTCCAGTTGGTGGGCTGGCTGGGCCCTTCCTGCACAATCACCTTTAGAGAAAAGAGAGGACACTGAGGCCCATTCTGACAGGGCAAGGGCCACATCTGGCTAAATTACGGAGCAGAATCAGACAGCACCAGTCATTTTATAACTGCACAAAGGTGGCCGCCAAGTCGGCATGCAGCGAGCGAGTCCTAGAACACAGAAGTGTCCTACCGCCCGCGTTTACCACACGCGCAGTGTCTGCTTAGGGCATCTCCCCGCTTTGCAAACACTCTCACCCAGCCAGTGGGGGAGGCACCGGCTGACCTCCATTTTTCAGGTGACACTGAGCCTCCCACAGAGGGAGAGGGAGGCCCAAGGTCACCGGGTCAATGGCAGGGACTCACGCCCAGGCTCAGTGAGGGAGGGGCCCGGGGTACCAGAGACACGAGGACAGAGGCTGCGTGCAGAATCTCCTCTTCTGAGGACGCCAGTGCTGCGCCCAGGTCAGCCAGCTGGATGCAGGTCTTCCGGGTTCCGGCCTGGGTGCAGCGTGTACTCCTGCTCAGCCTCCGCAGCTGCTCCCGCACGGCCTTCACAGCACCCTCAAGGCCTGTCATCTGCTCCAGGAAGGCTTCCCGGGCCCCTGCAGGAAGCCCGCAGTCCAGGGGTCACAGAGCAGTCCAGGTTCCAAGCTACAGCCCCCACCGGGCTCCTGGGGCACCAACACTGAGTTCCAAAAGAGTCTGCCCAGATGCAAAAGCCGAAGGCTGGAGAAGGTGAATCGTGACCCCAGGTCCCACACACTGCGTCGGCCACACTCAAGGGTCTGGGAAGGAGCCAAGGCCCTCCAAGCCACAACAATTCCAGAAACCAGCCATCAGTGACCCTCTGCCCAGGTCAGCTCTATATTCCTGAGGAGGCCCCTGTGTGCGCATTTGAAGACTTGCCCTCTGATCACTCCCTCTTTTTTTTTTTTTTTTTAATATTTTTTAGTCGTCAATAGGCCTTTAGTTTATTTACATGCGGTGCTGAGAATGGAACCCAGTGCGTGGCACCTGCCAGGCAAGCACTGCCAGTGGGCTCTGCCCAGCCCTCTCTCCCTCTTTGGACACCTGTGTCCGGCTGCTGAAGGAAAACAGGTGCTAATAAAGACAAACTCCCGCAAAACAATCAGTCCACTCTCAGTGCTCTCTAGAGGTCCACGTCCCAGGCCACATTCTGCCTGGTTTTAGCGACAGGTCTTTTGTCTTAATCACTCACTTATTTTCCATGTGTCCAGCACTGCGTGTGTGAGGGGCAGGGCGCAGTGTGAGCACAGGGCCTGGGATCGCCTGTCCAGCCCCTGGAACAGCAGCTCGAGCCTTCACATGCCACGTGGGCCAAGCCCGTGCCCAGCCCCGTCTGCACTAAGCTTACAACGTGGGGACGGAGACCGATGTTGACACAGGGACCAGCAGGCTGGGACCCTGAAGGACGGGTTCCCGTGCCAGGACTGTCTCCTGAGAGCCCTCAGAGCAGCTGACGAGCCCAGGCTGAGGCCGTGCAGAGGGCTCTGGCCAGCCGGCCCCTGGACCCCTGCTCTGTACCTCGCAGCAGGCGGTGGCCCTGGTAGATGTCGCCACGTGGGGCTTCTTCCTGCAGAATGTCTAGCGGCCCCCAGGGGCCACAGTTGGAGCCTTGCAGCCATCCGTCCATCAAGGTCAGCCTGGCCTTCAGCTTGGCCACCTGCAGGGGACAGGGAAGAAAAGGTGTGAGGCTGGTGGTCTTCAGTCCTCCCTGGACACCTACCCTGGGCCTCTGCCAGGCCTGTTCTGCTCCTGGGTTCGCTTCCCCGAGTCCCACTCCTGAGCTGTGCCTTGCCTCCCTCCAAGGCGCCTGCTCATGCTCAGCCAGTCACGGGACTGGCCTAGGGGGAGCCCTGTGCCACCACGCTCGACCAGGTCCAGTCTTCTAATCAGACTCAAACTGCACCGGTGGAGCTCATACCAGAAGCCAGCTCGGCATGAAGGGCTACCTCGGCCCCATCACCTGCCAACCACCCGAGACAGAGGGCCACGGGTCCCGAGCCCTGTCCTTGATTCCAAAGTCCAAAATGCTGTGACAAACTATAAGGCTTTCCTTCCCTTCCTTGATAGCAGAACCTGCCTCGACTCATTTGGAAACAAAGCAGTTCTGGAAAAAGCTGCTTCCTGCCACGTGGCAGGCACCTCTGCAGAGCCTGGGTGTGCTTGCTCACCGGCGGCCCGCTGGCCCCTGGGCCTGCCTGTCCCTGGTGCACACCCTCTATTCCCTCTGCAACACCACACGCCGTGGTCGCCCCAGTGCAGTCCAGGGAGGGGGCGCAGACCTGGACCATCTCCATGTTTGAGTAGGAGAGAGACACTGAGGCTTACCCAGCTGCCACCTGCCTGGGCGTGGGACAACTAAGAGGGCTGAGGAAGGGGGCCCCCATGGGTTAACCCAGAGCTCAAACTCCTGACTCCTGCACCACCCACCTCCCTGCTGGAAATTCTGTCTGTGCCCTGGGACAGGCATCGCCTCCCCATGGGGTCATTATCACCCCCCAACCAGAGGAAGTGAGGGACCTGGCAGGGTGGTCGGGGGCATGTGCAAGAGCCACCTCTTTCCCGTTCACCCAGAACAGGGGAAGGGCCAGGGTGGGCACTGGGAGAAGGCGGCTGGGGGGCCCGGGGGCCCAGGAGCCGTGGACGAGTGGGCAGACCCATGCCCGGCACAGAGTTGGCAGCACCGGGGCGCAGAGTGAGCGGGAACGTGAGGGCCTGGCTGGTTGCTCACCTCCCCCTTCACCAGGGCGTAGCAGGTCGGGCACTCCTGGCAGCGCGTGCCGTCCGCCGTGAGGAAGAAGTTCTCCTGGCAGCGGTCGCACTTGTAGCCCGCGAAGCCGGGCCTGCACACGCACGTGCTGTTCTCGTGGCACTGGGCCGAGCTGGAGCCCACCGGGGAGCACCTGCAGGCTGGAGCAGGGCCGTGGGCGCGGGGTGGGCTGCACCCCAGCCCTGCGCACCCCCCGGGCAGCTCCCAGGATGCCTGGGCCCTTCCCGCGGACTCCGATCAGAGGTGGGCGGAGATGCCAGTCGCATCTACTTTGGTGTCCCCAGGTGCCCGAGGACTGGCCAGGTTTAGGAACTGTCAATGCAGCCCGACTGTCCGAGTCAGGAAACTGAGGCTCCCAAAGGGCCCAGGCACACAGGAATCTTGTGGTGGCATTTGGGATGAGGTTCTCGGCTGCCACCCGGACGCTGCTGTTCCTCCACACCCACTCGTCCCATCTCCAGGCCACGCTGAGGAGCTGGCCCTGCCTGACCACTGTCTCTCCTGCTGTGCCCGCTTCTCCCCTGGCATCTCGGGCAAAAGACCGCCCCTCCCACCAGCCCAGGGAGGACCCAGCTTCCTTACCCCAGCAGCCCTTGATGGAGAAGCCAAAGAAACCCTGCTGGCATCTGTCACACGCCTGCCCCGTGACACCGGGGCGGCAGGGACACTGCCCGGTCTTGGGATGGCACTGGTACTCCCGGGCCCCCAGTGGGTGACACTTGCAGCTGCAACAGGGGAAGGAACCAGGTCTTGGGGCACTCCTGGCCCAGCCTCTGGGGCTGAGGCTGAAGGAAGTGCAGATCTCACAGGAGGCTCGCCAGAGGGAGGCGGGAAATAGGTCGTGGGGACAGAGGCCGGTCTGAGACGCAGCCTACGCTGGCAAGTCACAGGGCACTTAGCGCACCAAAGGCTCTGGCAAGTCCTCAAGGAACACACCCGTGTCCCCCTTCCATTTCCTGCAGCCCTCCTCCGTTCCTTAAAGGTGGCTGTCTCAGGTGCTGCTGTGGCCACCCCTCCCGGCAGGACACCCAGGGCGCAGTGGCCTCGCCCCACCTACCTCTGGCAGCCCCTCCCCGGCTGCAGGTTGTAGAAGCCCGGGCTGCAGCGGCTGCAGTCCCTCCCAGTCACGTGAGGCAGGCAGGAGCACTGGCCAGTCACTGGGTCGCAGGGTGTCTGCCCACTGTCCAGGCCCCCAGGGTTGCAGCTGCAGGCTGTGGTGGAAGCAGGGCAGGGTGTGGGGAGGGCACATCCACCCGTTCAACCCCAGGGCAGCAGAAGCCAAGGTTTGGGGAGCCTGGAAACAGCCCTGTCCAGCCCAGGCTGCTAAGCCCCTGCTGAATACGGCAGGAGGTCCGAGCTCGTCTCAGGACCCATGTCCTTGGAGACAACCCAGGACACGTGGTCACAGACGACCCTCTGCACCTGCCCTGAGCCCTGAGCTGGAGACAAGTGCAGAGTCACAGGCGGAGCCCTGCCCCCGACCCTGGGTCATGAGGTGTCCGGCCCCCTGGCCACCACAGGCCAGCATCTCACTCCAGAACACAGCAGGTTCCCCCAGGAGTTCCACAGAGCAAGGGGAGCAGAGGGTCGGTGGGGCCGTGCGGGAGAGGGCGCAGGGGCAGGTCCGTTCGGGGCAAATGCCCAGCTTCTCCCCTGCAGGACCTCAGGGAGCCTCCTGCGGGTGGATGCACACCATGGCCTCCAGGAGGGACAGGGCTGCGCGTCCACTAGGGGCGGGAGGCTGCAGGAGGAAGGGGAGCCCCTGCCTGATGACCCCCTGCTCAGCCTCCTGTGCTCACTGCAGCCGAGAGAAGAGCCCTCGATTCTCTAAAGGGGGAGACCGCTGTGGCCAAGGCTGAAAGGGACGGGGGTGGGGGGGACCCACGCACTCCAGAGACAGAGGCGGCACAGCCTGGCCAAGGGCCCGCTGGCTCTGGGGACGGGGGATCCCTCAGGCACCGACCTGGGTCCTGAGCGGGGTGGAGGACATGGCCCTGGGCCCGCCTGCAGGTTGTAGAAGCCCGGGCTGCAGCGGCTGCAGTCCCTCCCAGTCACGGGCCGGGGTGGACACTCACGTGCGCAGCTGCCGGCGGGCCGCGGGGCCAGGGCGCTGCCGTAGAAGCCCTCCCGACAGCGCTCGCAGTGGTGCCCCGTGGTGCCGTGCAGGCAGCGCAGGCAGCGGCCAGACAGGGGGTCGCAGTTGCCCACGGCGTTGGGGTCCACGTTCCCGCTGCACTGGCACTGGCGGCAGGGCTGGGGGGCTCCAGAGAGCCCCAGCGGGTCCCCGAAGAAGCCATCGTCACAGCTCTCGCAGCGCCGCCCTGCGTGCAGAGGGGGCTGGTGTGAGGAGCTGGGGCCGCCTGCGCCAGGAGGGAGGTGAGGGCCCAGCCGGCGCTCCTCAGGCCTCCTGTGGGCAGGCTGAGCGGGGCCAGCTGCCAGGAGCTGCCCACTGGCTGTGTGGTCTTGAGAAAACCTCTGTGCCTCTCTGAACTCGGGCTCCTCATCTGTGAAGTGGGGACAAGTACGGCGGCTACCTCACTGGACGGCCAGGAGGGCTCCGTGAGGCTATTCCCAGGCACGTGGCAAGTGCCAGCGTCATACTGTCACCACTCTCCATCGGCAGCTCCAGCATCGTCCTCATGGTCACCGACGTGTTCCTGCCTCCTGCCCGCTCTCCCTCTGCCTTTCCTGGGTCCCTTCCCACCGTAGCTTCTGAACTTCCTGAGTGCCTCTGCACTCCCGCCTGCCGCCGGGGGACCTGGGGCCACCGTGAACCTCACGGGATGGTGTGTGAGGACCTCTGAGGGCGGTGGCCTGGGGGATTTCCTCTGGACACAGAGGGGCCGGGAAAGGGTGCTGCGCTCTGCCTTGGGTGGCGTCGGCCTCCTCCGTCACACCAGGCTCTGCTGAGATCCACGTGCGGCAACGTCAGGTCCCGGGGTGGGTGGCAAGCGAAGGGGCACATGAGGTGCTTTCTATCCCCTCTTCATGCGGCCTCCCTGCCTGGTGGACGCGGCCAGTCCCACCACGTGTGCCCTTGAACAGCTGCTGACGTGGTAAAGACAGCAGTGGGCTCCGTGTGTCCCATGACCCCACGGTCCTCTTGAAATCAAGCTCCTGATACTCAGCGTCCTCGGAGAGGGGAAGAGGGACACCAAGGACGAAGAGACCAGAAGGAAGGAGCTGAAGGGCCTTCAGGGTGGAGGCCAGCGCGGCCTGGGGACGGAAACAGGATCAAGTCGGGTGGGGGCTTGAAGCGGATGGAGGCGAGCACAGACCCCGCCATAGGCTTGGGTCAGTGAGGGCAGCTCTGCAGGCCCTGCGAGCCGCAGGGGGACAGGAGGCCAGAGTGTGGTCCCGAGGCAGGTGGGGCCTGGACTTGACCGCAGCCAATCTCCACCCAGCTGTGCAGGTGAGCTGTCTGTGTGCTGGCGTCCCCCAAGGCCCGGACGCTGTGCAAAGCCCGGGGGTCCACACAGGCGGCCCTCGCGGGCGGCTCCCTCCACCTCCTCGCTGGGTCCGCGTCCTCCTCGGGGTCTGCCCGAGCGTCCCTGATGCCCGCTCACGTGGGTGAGAGCCACAGTCAGGGGCAGGCTGAAGACGGAGGCAGGGTGATGGCTAGTGGGGTGCAAGCCCCTCGGCTCTTGGGTTCCCGCTCTAGGCCACCCACTGTCCTGCCAGCTCCCGGGGACCGGGGAGCTGCTCTCAGAGGGTCCAGAGAAGCAGAGCGTGGGACAGGACTGTTCAAGGCAGCCACGTGGGCCAAAGGCAAGGCCGGGTGTCCCAGAGCCTTGAGGACATTCACCTGAAACCAGCCAGACACGGAGGGACCAGCCCAAGGGACTCCACCTAAACGAGGTCGACTCAGGGCCGGCAAGGAGGGGCTGCGGCGGGGCCGGAGCCAGAGGCGCTGGACACTGGCCCCACGGGCACAGGGCTGCTGTCTGGGGTGATGAGGTTCCGGAGGTGGATGGTGGCGATGACAGCGCCCACCACGCCCGAGGACACACGTAAAGTGATCAAGGCAGCACCGTCCAGGCTGCACGCTTCACCACAAGGTCGGTACGTGACACCCCGCGTCGGTACGTGACACCCCGAGTCGGTACGTGACACTCCGAGTCAGTACGTGACACCCCGCGTCGGTACGTGACACCCGAGTCGGTAGGTGACACCCCGAGTCGGTAGGTGACATCCCGAGTCGGTACGTGACACCCCGCGTTGGTAGGTGACACCCCAAGTCAGTACGTGACACCCCATCGGTAGGTGACACTCCGCGTCGGTACGTGACACCCCGAGTCGTTACATGACATGCCACATCGGTACATGACACTCTGAGTTGGTAGGTGACACCCCACGTCAGTAGGTGACACCCCGCGTCGGTAGGTGACAGGCCAAGTCTGTACGTGACAAGCTGAGGCCATTCGATGCACATTTCAACTGGGTGGATCGAGGGCATTGAGTATCTGAAATGCTACTGAAACAAGATCAGATGACCAGGAGAGCCCAGTCCTGCGGAGGAAGGAGGACCGCCCACCAGGGAGAGCCCTGGGGTGGGGGCGAGGAGGGTCCCGCTTCACACGTGACCTCAGGGCAGTTTTTAAAAGCTGGAGGTTTGAAAGTTTAAGCTGGGTTTTCCTGCTTCACTGTGTATTACTTGCTAGGGAAACAGATGCCCGGGCTCCATCTCAAGACAGTGAACCCGGCCCAGGGGCCGGGACTGGACGTGGACACTTTCGAAAGTCACGTAGATGTATTCAAGGCCAGGTCTGCCGGCAACCCTGAAGCCTGAGGCCTTGACTGGAACTTGGTGTCCCCAGAGGTCACTCCTGCCACCCCTGAGCTGGGCTTGCCCCAAACTGCCACATCCCACACCCAGGACCCTAGAGCCCAGTGCCCCGGGGCACGGTCACTCACCTCTTTGGTGTGGGGGACAGTGGGTACACACCACCTCCCCGTTCTCTGGGATGATGGTGCAGGGCGATTGTCCAGGGCAGGGACAGGGCTGGCAGTCCTCAGCATGGCCTGCGAAGGCGTTGCCATAGAAACCAGGCAAGCAGTGCTCACAGAACAGGCCCTCAGTGTGGTGGCCACACAGGCAGATCCCTGAGGGTCAAGACAAGAGCCTGCTCTCCACCATCTGGGGCCAGGACAGCCCTGAAACCACGCACACTCCAGCGGGAGAGGTCACAGAGCCCGTCCCAGCTGGAACTGGGGTGGGGACCCTCCAAGGCAGAGGCAGCAGGGCCCAGAGATGAGTCCAGGCCCGCAGCAGGACCAGCTGGGCTCAGGACCACCACGAACTGCCCACGTGACCCAGCAGTCCTCTAGACCCCCTGCCTCAGTGTCCTGACCTGCCACACGGGAATGACGAAGGCACTGGCCTCGAGGTCTGCCGTGGGGATTGTGGAAGCCAGGCATTCACAGTGGCCCGCTCCCGGCACACGGACGGGTTGTTTCACCATGATGCTGTGTTCCAGACCTTCCTCCGAACCAAGAGGCAGCTGAGCCAGCACAGACTCTCCCTTCCCTTCCTCTGCACCAAGGGACCAGGCTTGGTGTGACTTTGCAGAGCACCTTGGGGTCTGTGGGCACCCGGAGGCTGCCTGGCCTCAGAATGGAGGCCCGTCCTTGCCCTCTGACATCTGCAGACAGGGGCGGGGGCAGTCTGCTAATCCCCCCTGCAGCCCAGCATCACCTGTGTCCACCAGAGCCCGAGGTGCTCAGAAGGGAGGTCCCACCACAAGCATGGAGCAAGAGCCTGGCCAGTCCTGCCAGGAAGCGCCCATGGCACAGCACCCGGCAGGCCGGAGATGGGGAGGGACGGGAGGTGCCAGCGAGCAGGCGGCACAGGGGATTGGCCCCGCCTGGGCCCAGCACCCAGGCTCCTCCCTGCCTGGGCAGTGAAGAGGGAGGCAAGGGGTCTCCTTCCCCAAAGGACTCTGCTGTTTCAGCCAGGCTACCCCAAGCAGGTATGGGGACAGGGTACATGCCCCCCCAGGCTCCAACAGTGGCATCTTCCATGGCATGGGAATGAAGGGTGCCCCGTGTGCCCATGGCTGAGATCCCCTGCCCAGCCCCCACCTTCCCACTCCTCTGCAGGTGGGGATGAGCCCATGGGAGGCGCAGCTCTGCCATCTGCTGGCCATGCGGCTGCTCTGCATGTGCGGACCACTCCTGCAGAGATGCTGGCAGGAGCCAGTGCCGTGTGTGTAAGATGGGGCTGGGGTGAGGAGGAGGCGGGTCCCAGTCTCATTATCCCCAACATCCTAGACGGTTCGGCCTCCTGCTACCCGCCTTCCTAGGTGAGGACCCGCGGCTCCTGCCTGGTGAGCCAGGGCATCTCCTCCTTGCCATGACCTGGGCCGGGTGACACTATCGCTGTCCCCACTTCACAGGGAGGGAAGTGACTCTCCCAAGGCCACACACCCCAGAGGGATGTGGGTGGCAGGCATGAGGCTCTGGGTCGGAGCCTGCTGTCACTCATGTGACCTACACGGGTGCCCTCCTGCTGTCACCTGCCACGTGATGCCTGTCCTTCCCATGTCACCCATTGCATGGCAGGGCCCCGAGGTTTTGCCTGGTCCTTCCTGGGAGGAGGGAGCCTACCTATCGGGGCGGGCAGTGTGGCAGATGTCTTCACACGGTCCTTGGCTCGGAGCCTGACACGGAGGTGGATCCAGTTGCTGCTTTTTTTTTTTTTTCCTTTTTGGTACCAGTTATTGAACCCAGGGGCACTCGACCACTGAGCCACAACCCCAGACTCTTTTTATATTTTATTTAGAGATGGCGTCTCACTGAGCTCAGGGTCTCACTATGTTGCTGAGGCTGGCTTTGAACTCGCGATGCTCCTGCCTCGGCCTCCTGAACCAGTGGGATGACAGGTGTGCGCCCTGCGTCATTGTGCCCAGTCCCAGTTGCCACTCTTACTAAAATACAAGATACCCCAGCAGCAGCAGAGGGTGGCCCTGTGCCTGTGCCTCCCCATGACCTGGGCAGCCCCTTGGCGCCTGTGCCAGGCTGACCCCGGGTGAGTCAATACTCATCTCACGGGGCCAGGTATAGCTCAGGAGGACTTAGATTGGGGTGCCGGGAACTCACCTGTGTTGGGGTCACAGGTGCCATGCTGGTTACAGGTGCACGGGACACAGTTGGCATAGGGACCCCCCTGTGGTGTCTCCCTTTTGTATCCTGGAGCGCAGGATTCACAGAACTGGCCTGTGTAGCCCTGGGGACATGAGCAGGTCTCCACCCAGGAGGCTGTGGGGGAGCGTCCCCGCTGGGGCTGGGCCGATGTGAGCCAGACCTCTCTCAGGAGCAGCTGGCCTGCAGAGAGAGAAGGGAGCTGTGAGCGCGCTCCCCACTGACCTCCCACACAGACGGGGCAGCCCGTGGACAGCAGGCAGCCCAAGGGTCAGTTACAACTTGTAAAACAACAGTCAAATTAAGGGTGAGGGAAACAGGCGATTACCAGGAGAAGTGGACAGGGCCAAAGACCAGCTCCGAGCAGAGCAGGTGCTCAGCTGGCACAGGGCCCGGGCTTGACCAGCCCTGGGCAGGGAGGGAGGGGTAGAGGTGGCTGACAAGCTGGTGGAAAGAGCCTGTCCTCATGGGTCGTTAAAGATATGCAGATTTAAACAACAAGGAGCATCCCAACCCTTGACTGGGAAACATTTTAAAGACCAACCGAGGTGGAGGAGGGGCGCAGGGAGCTCCGGGACCTGTCAGCTGGAGGCTACCTTTGGGCAAAGCTTAAGGTCTGTTTCCTGAAGTTTTAAGTCTTGCAAGAAGAACAGAGAAGAAAGAACGGAACAAACGGTTCAGCCATTTAATGGAAAGATTGTTTTTAACGGAAGGATTTTGATTAAAAGAAGCTAACGGACATGGAAATGTCTGAAATTTCTTGGTGAACATTTTGTATTTAAGTGAGCAATAATGTACTCATTTTGAAAATAAAGAAATCTGACATTTGAAAAAAAATGCGTAGTCGTATGAATATGATTTAGGAGGCTCTGCTTCTAGCAACTGAGGGACAGAGGGTCCCATCACCAAGATCTTCACTGAAAGCAATTATAAACTCCAGGAGAAACATTTAAACAAGTTGGGTGTGGTGGCACACGCCTGTTATCCCAGTGACTCGGGAGGCTGAGGCAGGAGGATTACAAGTTCAAAGCCAGCCTCAGCCACTTAGTAAGGCCCTAAGCAACTCAGCAAGACCCTGTCTCAAAAAAAAAAAATGTATAAAAAAGGGCTGGAGATGTGGCTCAATGGTTAATTTACCCTGCGTTCAATCCTGGTACCAAATATGTGTGTGTATATATATATATATATATATATATATATATATATATATATATATAAATAACATCCGTGAGCACTGGAGAAGGAACAGAGCTAGCAGCAGAGAGGGGCAAGACAAAGATCGTGGTTGGAGGGCACCTGAGGCAGTAGGCGTTGAGATTTAAAACGTGCACTCCCCAGTCCTAACATCCCTATTTCTGGAACTCCATCGCGACCCATGACTGCGTAGACAAGAACTTTACGCGGGTGGTTCCCTGCTCCCTGCAGCGCTGTGTGTCCTGGTGGAGCTGGAAACCCCTGGAGGGTCTGTCACAGGGGAAGGGAGTGTGATGCCCGCCCTCCCGGGGTCTACACCAGGGAGCTGCAGGACACAGAGACCAGCCCCTCCTACCTGTTACAGTGAGGAACCATCTCTAAGATACACCAGCCGCTGAAAAGAGCAAGTTACAGAATATTGTGCTGTGTGATCGAATTTCTAAATTAAAAAAGACCGAGGTAGGAACGCGCACCAAGGTTCGGACAATAGGCCCTCAGATGTGAGCGGTGAGAAGAGGTTGGGGCCTGGGGGTGGGAGAGGTGTCAGTACACGCAGCTGCATCTCCAGTGCCCCAGCACCTAGTGTGGGGTGGCACCTAAGAGGGTGCACTGGTCACTGAAGCAAGGGAATGGCAGAGGAAGCCCTGGGAGCTGTTGGAAAGAGTGGAAGTGAGATTCCCAGACAAAGAGGGAGCAGACCCAGCAGAGGAGACTGGAGAAGGTGGGTGTGTGGGAGCTGCTGGGGCCCTAGGGAGGGGCCCCAGGAAAGCTGGTGTCAGAGCTGCAGGCTCTCAGGAGCAAAGTGACCCCGGGAAGCAAATCTGAGGGCCACTTGGCTGTCACAACAGGAGACCAGCATGCTAGAGGACACCATCCTGCCCAGAAACTGCCTCGCCTTGGAGGGGCCTCTGTGCCTTGCCTGGTTCAGAACTGTCCCAAGTCCTGTATGAGTGATGGTACCCAGCTCACGGGCTTGAGTCTGCATGGCCACCACCCCGTCCCATCTGCAGCCCCCTCGATGGCTCCCCCACTCATGATCTGGCCAACACACCCATTCGGCTATGCTCTCCAAAGGACACACCTAAAGGACGTCAGGAATCAGGGTCACTCGTGTTCCCCTGAAGGTCTGAACTTGGTTTTATGGCCTCACCCACAAAGGATCGGCTACTCTGCCGTGTTCCCTAACATAGCAATGGAACCGAGCCACAGGCTCCGTGCACCTTTTAAAAGAGCCACAGTGACGGAGCTGACCGAGCCTACTGCCCTCCTCTTCATCCTCTGGCACCTGTGACAGTGGCCTGGCTTCAGTGCCCGGCCCCAGCCTCGGTCTGCGGGGTGGCTTGCCGATCCTGCCCCAGGTTTCTACCCTAGCTTAGCCATCCGGGGTCTGTCTGCTCGGCTCTGCCCTCAGGTGGACACGGGCTTCTCAGCTCTTGGCTTCTCCCAAACCCATACTCACTCCGCACAGCAGGGAACCTCGGATCACTTCCTTATGTCTTCAAGCCTGGTCAGACCCGGGCTCTGACCATTTGAATTCATGCAACTGTTTTTTACATAATTTCCCTTCCTTTGACTTATTCTGCATAATGTTACGTGACTTTTCAAATTGTGTGTAGGTAGGGTACTACCATGCTTATCACTAGTGACCGAGGCCAGAGATGGTCCATCCAGGGGACTTAGAAAATCAGACCGCAAGTGACCAGCAGGGGCCGAGCTCCCAGGGAAGCTGCAGCCCACACAGCTGCCCAATACCTACCTGATCCTAGAGCTGTCCACCTGTAGGCCCCTCACCTGTCCAGTCTCTGCCTGTGCCTCAGCCACCGTTCCTACTGTCTTTATGGGCGATAGGACCATGCAAGTACCATGTCCCTACTGAGCCTCAAAGTCCTTGGGAAAGTGGGAACAGTAACTGCCCAGCCCAGTGCCATGACCAGTATTGTGGGGGCATGCTGCCATCATTACTGACCGGAAGGGCTTGGGCCTCGTCCACTGGCCCGGATACTCAGAGTGGTCAGATTGGCGAGGAGACGCTGGAAATGGAAGGCAGGCAGCGGGGACTCAGTGTCCTCGGAGGTCTCTTGCAAACTGCCAGGGAGAGGGGTCAATGTGGGAGCGTCGTGGGGGTCCGAGGGCAGCCCCCCAGACCACAGGGACTCTCCAGGGTGTTCCTCCTGCCCACCCACATCTCTGAGGACGGAGGGGGACACTCACAGGAACCTGAGCTGTGCCTGCCCTGGCTGCCCAGCGTCCTGGGGACCCGACAGACTGGAGTGCCTCAGAGCCAGGGCCAAGCCCGCCCCTTCCAGCCTCAGCTGCACTGAGGGCACAGAGCCACCACGGGGAACACGGAAGGTCAGCGTGAGGGGCTGTCCATAGCTGAACCGCTGGTCTCCCAGGAAGCGCTCTGCAGACAAGAGAAGAGGCTCTGAGTCCCACATGCTCAGCTTGAGGCCACAGTCTGCATCGATGTCATCAACAAAGCGTTCCGACAAGACGCCCCCTCCCCCGCAGACAGCGGGGTGACCTGTCCACACCCAGGTGCCGCCGTCACCGGCTGGCACAGAGCTCTGCTGCTGCTCTCCTGATAGTTTTGTCTCTGAACAGTTTTGTAAGTGAAGTTCAACAGGAAAACAGAGTATGAACATGAGCAGAGAAAAGAGTGAATGAGGGAACCTCCTGCCACCGGCTCAGGTGCCCCGTTTGAGCCCCGTGAACACAGAATACCCAGGACCCACCTGTGTGGGAGTTCAGCCTGTCCCACCCCCTCCTACTCGCAGTCTCCGAGTCAGGTGACCACTTATGCCAAGAACCAGGGGAAAGGGGGTGCTCAGAGGGAACAGGGGGCCACTGGCAGCTCCTCTCGGTCCTTCCTCACACGTGAGCAAGCCAAAGAAAGTGACTGAGAGATGAAATAAAAATGCCCGAGGCCGGGTGCTTAGGGGCAGCCTGCAATTCCAGGGGCTCAGGAGGCCGAGGCAGGAGGACTGCAAGTTCAAAGCCAGCCTCAGCAACAGAGTGAGGCCCTAAGCAACTCAGTGAGATCCTGTCTCTAAATAAAATCCAAGATAGGGCTGGGGATGTGGCTCTGTGGTTAAGTGCCTCTGGGTTCAATGCCCGATCCAAAAAAAAAAGGGAAATAAAAATGCTGAGGCGCACGTCTTTCAGGGTTTCCTCGGCTCCACTAAGAAAAATGCACGTTTGTGTATAAGCTGTGAAAAGCAAATTGTGCCATCCAGCAATTCCAATTCCACACACACCATGGACTGATGGCAGGATGGTGGCCCCGAAGGGGCCCACGACCTAGTCCGGAATCTGTGCACGGGGTATCTGACGTGAGGGAATAGGCTGCAGAGGGAGCTAGGTGTCTGGCCAGCCGGACATAGAGCAGGGGCAGGAAATGGACTGTCCAGGTGGGCTCAAGGTCGTCACAAGGTCCTACAGATGGAGGGGCAGGGGAGTCATGGGCGTCAGACGACGAGGCTGTTCTGAAGACAGAGGAAGGCCCGCGCCCCAGAGCACGATGCCTCTAGGAGCTGAGGGCAGGAAGGGGTCTTCCCCTGGAGCCCCCAGAAGGGAAGCAACCCTGGCAGCACCCTGATCCCGGCCCTGGAGACCCACCTCAGCCCCTGCCTTCCTGGGCACCGAGAGGACTGTGGGTGCTCCCAGCTGCTGAGTCGGGGGCAGTATGTTGCCTCCTGTGATGCTTTGAGCACGCCCCCCTCCCCAGCCATGCTGAAACTCAATCCCCACCCTGAGACAGGAGCGGGGTGGACTCTTTCCCACATGGCCTTCAGAGGCGGGGCCTCAGAGGTGATCCGATTAGATAAGGTCATGGGGTGGGGCCCGTGAAAAATCTGGGTGGCTTTCTAAGAAGGAGGAGGAGACCAGGAGATGCACACACATGCCACCCCACTCCCGCCCCCGCCCCGCCTCACCACATGATGCCCTGGGCTGCCTGGGGTTCTGCCGGCAAGAAGGCCACCTCCAGACCCAGCCCTGACCTCAGAGCAGGTCGCTGAGCCAAGATAAGCCTTTTTTCTTGAGCATCGCCCAGTCTGTGGGGCTGTGCTTTGCACTACCACCTAGCAGCAGAGGGGAACCAGCCGGGCAGACCCAGGGCTACAGGTACCTGGTGCTGCGAGCTCCTCCTCATCTTCTGGGCCCAAGAGGATCCCACCTGGGTTCCATCGTGGGGGGCGCTCTGAGCCTCTCTTGCTCCTGACCCGCCAGCCTCCAGGGCCTAGACAGCAAGCAGGGACACATCCATTAAAGTGAGGCCCCGAGGCGTCCCCAGGAGGAGGTCCAGCAGGGGTGTGAATGTGGAGGGGAGCCCAGGAGGAGAAAGATGCTCAGGACCCTGCTCTGCTGTGGGCAGGGTCAGACCTCAGGGCCTGCCCTGCTTCAGAGGGATTCTGAGTTCGACAGTCCGGAATTCTCAACGTGGGGGCCTTGGGACAGCAGGGTCACTTCTAACAATAATGGACTCCGACTTGTCTTCAGAGAACTTCCTCACCATGGCCTCACCAGCCCTGACCCTCCAGACACATGTGTCATGAGCCCCGCTGCACCCAGAGGGGTCACCTGGTGAGGAAGGGACCACGCCAGGCTGGGAACCCAGTGTGGTCTGCCTCCCCTCCAGTGACAAGAGTGGAAGCCAAACACCAGGAGCCACCCAGGGGCGGGGAGGGAGGGACAAGAGGGGAAAGGGCGGGGCTCCTCGCTGAGCCGTGTGGGCCCTTGCCGACTGTGACCCTGAGAACGGTACTTGACCTCTCTGAAGCTGGCTCCGCACCTGCAAAATGGTGGCAGCGGAGTCCTCTGGGCTATGGCAGCTCTCAAAATTGGCCCACACACCTCAAGGAGACCCCAAGACCTGCCAGGGGTCCGTGAGGTGGAACCATCTTCCTACGGACACTAAGGTGATTCGCATTCTCGCTGCGAACCTGTCAGAAGCAGATTGACCTCTTCTAGCACCTGTGTGATCTGTGCTGTCCCTTCGGTCAGCTGGAGAGGCCAATGTGAGAAGCAGCTGGCTTCCCACGCCGGACCGCAAGAGACTCAAGAAAACAGAACCAGCAGCGCTCTTCTCAGCAAATGTTTTGGGTTTTAAAAATTATTTTTCACAGAACTTGTTCTTTGTTATAAGGTGATAGGTTCACATGGGCTGTTTTTAAAATAAATTCATAAGATAAACATTTCTTAAAATCAGTTTTCCCTGCTAATATTCACATAAACAACCCCCCCAACACAAAAGTGCTCTGGGGTCCTCCAGGGTCCCCAAGAGGAAGGGACCGGAGACCAGGAGGTCTGAGAACTGCCCCAAGCCGCCAGATCCCTGCTCTCTTAGGGCCAGAGGCCAGCCCTCCCGCCTCAGCTGTCTACCTGCGCCTCCCCATCCTGCCTTCTGCACGGCGTCCAGCAGAGGGAGCACCGTCCCTGCATCTGGGGCAGGTGCAGTGTTAAGGGTCTGTCCCGGGGACACGCCCTCCCCCTGGGGATGGCGGGGCAGAGGTGGGGTGCTCCACCAGCCTCGGCTGGCTCCCCAGCTGGCTCTGACTTAACACTCTAATGCAATGCTCTGCCGACGTCCTGCCCCAAAGGTGAGGCCCACACAGAAGGCTGCCCGGGAACCAGCCTTAGGAACCTGACCACCTTTCCCGGGCCTCATCAGCCAGGGACCCTGCCTGCAGGTACACCACAGGTGCTCGACAAACAGGGACAGGAGGCTGAGCTGAATCCTCAGCACTTAGGTACACCAAGGGTGGGGCGAGTGGAAACGCCCCACAGGGTCAGGAGGGACCACACACCAGCCTCCCAACACACCCTCCCTGCCCCTCCACACAAATGCTGGAGGCTGGAAAAAAGGCAGGAACCGGCAGGGCACAGGGGCTGCAGGGAGGTGCGGGAGCTGCCTTCTCCCACAGCCCCCTTGGCCGGCAAGGCGAGGAGCCACCCCCACCCCAGCCACCAACAGAGACCAGACCCCCGGGGACATGGCAGTGGGGATCCGCTCACCCTGGCGGAAGTTGGAGAGGACGCGGAGCTCCTGGAACCCAGCGGTGGTCCCACACACCTTGGAGTGGCCGTAGCAGAAGCAGCTGCTGCAGCCCACCGGATTGTGGGGCTGCAGGTTGAATGTCCCCGGGCGACATCTAGAAGGGGGGCCAGACATGCCCACCAGGGCCCCATGAACAGTCAGACAGGCTCAGGCAAGGACCCCGGCTGGATGAAGGCCAACCCAGAATCCCTGGGAAACTGTTTACCCCAGACTGAGAGGTACAGAAAGTAAGGCAGCACCCGCCTGCCTCCCCTGCTGCACACAGCTGGCCCTGCCCAGCGCACGTGTCCACTCAGACGGTAACCTCTGCTAACGTCAAGGATGCTCCTGGCTGCAGCGGGGTTTGGCCACGACTGTCCTTTTTTTCTGTTCCAGGGTCCCAACCCGGGACACGGTGCTAGGTTGGGCTGTCTCCCCCAATCTGTAAGTGCCTCCGGGTCTTCCCTCTGGGGCTCTGGGTTTGGCTCAGTGGCAGAGTGCCTGCCTGGCATGTGTGAGGCCCTGGGTTCAATTCTCAGAACTGCATATAAATAAATGACTAAAATAAAGGTCCAGCAACATCCCTCGTCCCTTGAGACCTTGACACACAGCTCGGGTGGACTTTCTCCTGATAAGACTGGGGTTTTGGGCTTGGGGAAGAAGTACACAGTTAAGTGTAACTCGACCCATCAGTGACATGACCCCTGGGTGGTGAGGTGACCTTCCCTCCCAGGTAGCCCCCAGGTTCCTCTGAACAACTTCCCATTCCAGGCCTCAGCAGCATCGCTAGTGCAGCTCCCACTCCCGGGGGCTGAGCTCCACCCCTGGGGGATCAAAGACCGTGTGGACATACGTGACCGCCACACAGAACGAGTGAACATTCTGAGGCTCCAAAAACATTGTTTCTCCTGAAAGCACCACCCACTGATGTCACCCTCCGTCGGTGGCCTTGCCCGCAGCGATCCTGACTGAAGTGCCTACTCTCCCTGCTCATTTATTATTTGGAATTCTGCAAGGAGGGTCTGTCCCTTTGTCCTCCTCCATTTATTTATTCAACCGTCTGTCTGTGCGGCTGTGGGGCTGTGGGCACTTCTTTTCCTCTCGGGCGAGACTGCAATCATCCGGGTGTTTATTTTGCTGTTCAAACCACGGCAGCCTCCAGAGCTCTTTCAGCTCCGCTCCTGAGTCCTCTTCCCGTGGCCCCTTCTGGCTTGGGATTTGGGGCTGGTTCGCGGGGTGCTGGGGGTGCAGGTGCGGGGACGGGAATCCAGCAAGCTAGGCAAGGGCCCTGCGGCCGAGCCCCGCTCCAGCCCTGCTCTGGTTTTTAGGCATTTCCACCTGCCTCGGCCCCACAAGCAGCCACTTCTCCACACGGCCCTGGGGAGCACGGTTTTACGGATTCCTGTGTGGGAACTGGAGGCTGCCTGAGCCGACCCACGTGGTCTTCTGACGACCTGGAGGCCCAGCGAGCTCGGGTGGGCAGGACACACCAAGCCCTCCCACTTCACAGGTGGTCAACTGAGGCTGAAGAGAGGACCCACCCACAAGGCAGAGCTAACACCCAGGAGGGACCTGGCTCCACTCTGCCTCCTGGATTCAGGTGTCTGGGGGCAGGCGGGGGAAGAAGACCCTGCAGAGACAAGACAAAGGGGCCAGGACCAGGGGCCAGCCACATGGTTTCCTTGCGGCAAAGGGCTTCAGGTACCAGGCACGTAGCCAGGAAGAGCAGACAGTGTGGGTCCAGGGAGGCAAACCCATCTCTGCCCACACCACTGCTGGGAACCAGTGGCCTTGAAAGTGAAATACACAGGTCATGTGACCTTGGGAAAATCCTTTTGTCTTACTGAGCTTCAGAGGCCTCATCTGCATCACAATAGGATTGCAAGGATGGCAGACTGGCTCAGCTTAGTTGGGAGGGGCTGCTGGGAGCAGGGCCCTGAGAAGGGGCCCAGTTACAGCTGGGCTCATGGGAAAGACTGCTGTGCTCCATTAGTGATGTCTGCTGTGGGTGCAAGATGGGAGGGCTGTGCTAGCACTCAATTAGCGATGTCTGTGGTGGGTAAGGGATAAGAAGGTAGACAGGGTGTTGAGCTACCTGGATGAGATGAGCCCTCCAGTCCCTCCCTCTTTTAAGTTTCTGAGCTTGAAAAAAAAAAAAATGTATTTTCTTAGCTTATGAAGTATCCATAGTGTTAGATCAAAGCGCAAACAGTGCCACAAAGCCATCGGGTAACTTCCTGGATGACGGGCCCAGGGTGCTCCAGCGGGTGTGGGCTGCCAAGTCCGTGAGCACCAAGCCATGCTCCTCCCCAGACTCGCAGCCTGGTGCCTGCTCAGCAGCCGCACCCACTGCACTCACGGTCGCACGGCTTACCCACCTGTCACACAGGTCTCCCTCCACGTTCCCTTTGCAGGGGCAGCGCCCACTGTGGGGGTCACAAGTGCCCAGGCTGCCAGCAGCATTGCAGGTGCAGGGTCTGCCGAAGAGGGGGACAAGGGGACACATGACCCACAAGCAGCTCCAGAGTGGGAACCGGCTGTCCCCAGCAATTCCCAAGAGGGCGGGGCTACCCCTGGCTTCATGTGCCCAGGCTGCCAGGGAGGTGGCCCCACAGCCAGCACAGCGCAGCCTCTGCCGCCCCCACCCCCATCTGAGCCCTCCACCCATCGTCCTTGCGCCCCTGCACCGGGCCCCCCTCCACCCACCAACCTCCCGCCCTGGGGACCTCATAGTGCAGTGAAGACAGATGAATGGGCAAATGCTGCACTGGACGGGCCATGGGGTGAGGGGAACGAGAGGGGAGGCAGCACCACAAAGGGGAATCTGGCCCGGGGACGGGGACGGGGACAGCGGGGGAGGAGGAGGGAGGCTTCCCCAGGGAGTGGTCCCTCAGCTAGAATGGAGGGACACAGGAGCAGGGGTTTGAGACACAGGCAGGAGAGGAGGCCCAGGCGGACAGAGGAGGCTCCAGGGTGGAGGAAAGTATGTGTGAGGCCCAGAGGACCTGGGGCGCGGGCCCTGTCAGTGTCAGGTCTCCTCCTTGCTTCGAGGTGCTGGGGCGGAGCCAGGGCAAGCTCTACCTGAGCTGTCCCAGCCCTGACAGCCATTCTGTGCCCAGAGGCACTCTGCAGGGATCCGGGAGCCCCATGCCTGCGACCCACGACCCCTGCCCTTCCAGTACCCAGGACTCTGCTACTGACCAAAGCCAAGTTCACCTAAGAGGGCCTCTGAATTCACAGGAGCCTCGCGCACCTTTTCCGACACGGTGTGTTTTCTCAGTCAACTGATGGTGAACGTGCTGGTCCCTCTGCCAAGGCCCCAAACCCGGTAGCCCTGCCTGTCCCTCTGCCCTCCAGGGGCTCTGGAATCTGCCCATCTCCTCCTCCCTCCAGGTGGCCAAACCCTCACACAAGCTTGCCCAGTGTTCCTGCCCCACCAGCTTCTAACAGAGACCCTCCGGCCTCATGTGGGTCCTCAGCTCCTCCCGGGGCCTCCCTCTCTGCTCACAGGTACCGAGTCTTACCGCACACCTGCCTCTGAGCCTTTGCTGTGCTCTTCCCCTTCGGGGAACACCTGTCCCTCCTGCTCTGTCACCCCCACTCAGTCAGGGTGGAAGGAGCCTCTCACGGAAGCCCGCCCTCCGACCCCTGCCGAGCCACAGGACTGGGAGCCCCGCACAGAATCACCTGCCTCCCGGGGCTGGGCTCTCTAGTCCTTACCAGGACTGGCAGCCCCGGGGAGGAGGGGCGTGGGGCAGCAGGTATCCTGCCCCCGCTTCTGGCCGTCCTTCCACGTCCACCCGCAGGCCACCCCGGCCACCCACACCCTCCTGTCCTCACCTGCAGCCAGCCTCGCTGAGGGAGTGGAAGCCGGGCAGGCAGCGGTCGCACTTCCAGCCGGTCACCGTGGGCTTGCAGAGGCAGGTGCCGGAGGCGTCGCACTGGAGGTGCAGGGAGCCTGGGGAGGGCGGGGCGGTGAGGCCGTGGCTGAGGGCGGGGCCCGCACAGCACGCCACTCACCTGCCACTCACCTGCCGGGTGGCAGTCGCAGGGCCGGCAGGGCTGCCGCGCGTCCCAGTGGTAGAAGTTCTCCTCACAGTGCTCGCAGTGTGGCCCCGCAGTGTGGTCACGGCAGCGGTGACAGCGCCCGCCGTGGCCTGTGCTGCGGAAAAGCTCCCGGTCGAACGTGCATTCCTCGGAGCGGCCGCTGCAGTTGCAGGCTGGGGCGGGAGGAGGGGAGTGGGTGTGAGTGGCCCTGGCCCTGGCCGGAGGGAGCAGGACGCCAGTCAGTGTCCTTGCACTCAGCGAGCGGGCAGCTTAAGGAAGGGCGACAGTCCAGGAGGGCATTCAGGCCCAGCTTGATCAAGGACATGGGGACAAAAAAAAAGATCCTCCAGAACAGGACGCTTGCAGGAGCAAGGCAAGCGGCATCAGTAAGCACACCAGACGCTGCCTCCCTGCAAGAGGCCGCAGCTGCTCTGAATCTGAAGGCTAAGTGGGACGGGTTGGCCCGGAGGAGGAGGGAGTGAGGAGCGTCCCAGGCAGAGCCCAACGCCTGGGCCACAGAGGCAAGCCTTGCTTGGCAGGTCACGCGATGGACAGGGAAGGCAGGGGCCGTTTGCAGTGGGTCTGCAATTCAGGGCCAGGGCGCGGAGCAGCTGTGAAGCCAGAGGCTGGCAGGGCCTGTCAAAGAGCCCGGGCAGCAGGCAGAGGAGGGCTGGGGGTGGGGGCTTCAGGCACCGGAGGAAGGCGCCCGAGACCAAGGCATGGGCTGCCCGAAGCTCCACGCTGGGTGGGAGAGGAGCCGTGGCTGCCTGGGCTGCAGGTGCAGGGGTCGGTCAGAAAGCCGGGCTTCCAGGTGGCGACTGGGAGGAAAGACTGGGAGGCGGAAGGGCAGGGCAGGAGAGGCAGTTTGGCCCCTTGTGTCCCCAACAAGGAGACAGCCACAGGCTTGGACATGAGCCAGCACGTGAACACCCCCCTGGTGGAGGCAGGCCAGGGAGGGCAGGCGGAACCCGTTAGGGTCCTGGTGACCCCAGGGCAGCTCCTACAGGCAGCCCACCATCCCAGGAAACAGCTGTCCCCTCCTGCCCCAGCTGTGGCCACCAGTGGCCCAGGCCCAGGACACAGGGGCCCAGAGGCCCAGATGCCAGGCAGGCTTGGCCAGGACCCAGGGCCCTGGACAGTCAGTCGCGCAGGGAGCCTGAGGCCAAGCTGATGACGGTCAGGGAGAGTATGCAGGGCTTGGGGGGAGTGGCCACTGGGCAGCGGGCACACCAGTCAGGAGGGTCCACTGGGACCCCAGGATCACCCACGAGGCCCACGTCCCTGCAGGCGACAGTGCCACCCTCCCTGCTGTGGCTGAGGTTAGGCAGTCAGAGCCACACCACACAGGGTGGGGACATCAAAGGGCTGGGGCCGTGGGAGAGGCGGGGGGGGCAGCACCCCTGGGGGGCGGCCTGGATTTCATTAGCAGCTGGGGTTGGGGCAGTTAAGACAGAGGGATGAGTGGCGCCTCCTGCCCTCCCAAGGCAGGCGCCTCTCTGGGTGGACTGGCCTGGGGAGCTTCCTGGGGGGGGAAGGACTGAGGCTCAAAGGCTCCCCATGCCCCCTCCCATCTGCAGCAGCTCCCGACCCTGCTGCGCACCGGCCCACCCCAGAGCGGCCCCCCGAGAGGGCCCAGGGGTTTCTGAGGGCAGCCCAGCCTCTGGCCCCGACGCCTGGACACTCACGCAGACACTCGTTGGCGGCCTCGGCCGTGCCGCGGGCCCAGGGGCGGTCCTGGAAGAAGGGCAGGCAGCGCTCGCAGTCGGTGCCTGTGGTGTTGTGCTGGCACCTGCAGGCCAGTGTGCCCGCCTCGTCGGGGCCGCAGGAGCTGGCGTGCCCGTTGCACTTGCACCTGGGGGGACACAGGGCCTGGTGATGCCAGCAGCACCCGGGGTGGCCCCAGTCCACTGCTCCACCCTGGCCTTTGCTGAACACCTACTGTGCGCCCAGGGCAGCGACCAGGAGAGCTGGCTGGGCTGGGCTGCCATGAGCTCTGCGCACAGTTAGACCCACCCCGGCCTGCGGCCCCTTCCAGCAGGCGGGGAGCACCGAGGGCGGACCACACAGCCAGCGCCTAAGCGGCTGCCACAGAAGTTCCACTGGGGGCTGCGAGGCCCAGAAAAGGCCATCTCCGTCCCCTGTGGGGGCAGTGGTGTGGGGACCAGGGAGGTCACCCCAGGGATCCCTCCTCCTTTGTCTAAGAGGCAAAGAACGAGGTCACCTGTACAGGGACCGTCGGGCAGTCCTGAATCCCCGGAGTGTGCCCTGGGCCCAAGACACCCCCAGGGTCAGGAGACGGGGAATCGGTCAGGAACAAGAGGTGCCCTGGGGGCAACGCCAGACCCTGTGCAGCCACCACCCTGTCCCAAGCAGCCAGACGGAGCCACCGGGCAGCCCTGGCCCCCAGCCCCAGCCTGGCTCCAGGCATCCCCTTCACAGAGGAGGACACCGAGGCTCAGACTGCGAACGCAAGAGACCCTGAGCGGCAGAGTGAAGGCCTGCGCATGCCTGCGGGGGGGTGTGGTGGCCCTTAAGCTGACCACCGCCAGGACTCCGGTGCAGCCTCAGTGTGGGGACACGGCGTGGGACGGGCACACAGCTTCTGTGCTCACTGGGGCCTGGGCAGGCACTGGGGCCGGCTACTTCTGGTTGGATGGGCTGGGCATCAGGCAGTCTCAGGGGACAGTGACAGGGCCTGCCCACTCTGAGAGGGCACTGCAAACCCCTCCTTCCCTGGTGAGGTTCTCTGACCCAAGGGAAGGAGACTGAAAGCCCGTTGGCCTTGTGGGACATGGGAGAGCGGCCTTCTTCAGCCAGCTGCGGCCCGAGGTGGTCCCACCCCAGCAGCTGGGCCCAGATGTTCTCTGGCCCGAAGCCCCCCAACAGCAGGAGCTGGGCCTTGACCTGACTCACACATGGGATAGGAAGAGGGTCCTCTCCAGGACGCCCTGCTTTCCCCAGAGAACGCGGACACCCGCAGGGCAGACACTGGGCCTGTGACCCCCGGGCCTCTCCGTCTCCCTAAGGCCACCAAGTGTCCACGAAACACGGCACCATCCTCCTGCCTGCCACTCCCACCTGAGCTGCTATCCCTCCTCCGGCCACCCTCCTGGTCCAAGCTGCCCGAGGTTCGGCTTCCTCTCTCCCACACCCTCCCCATCAGCTCTCTGGCTGGGGAATTCTAACGACCTGACCCGGTACTTCCCTGGCCAAAGCCCTCAACAGCTCCCCATGGGCCTGGGATGAGAGTCTGAGAGTCGCTGGGCCCAGTCCTGGCCCTCCCCGAGCTTGGCCTCCGCCTCCCCCGGCCTCGGGCCTCGGGCCTCGGGCCCTGCAGGGCTGCCTGACCTCTGGCACATCCTGTCCTCTGCCTCCCTGTCCCTGCTTCCCAGGATACCCTGACAGGTTTATGAGCCATCTGATTCGTGTCTGCCACACCACGCTGGGACAGGAACACATGGCCTCCACTCTCCTTTGAAGGAGGCTCAGGCAGGTTCCTGTGGGAGACGGAGTTTATGCCCCGCCTCTGGGAACAGGGCTGTGTGGGATGCGCTCGGGAGGTGGAGACGGGAGCAGGTCCTGCCTTGGGGCAGCCCCTGTCCTGGGTGAGGTGGATGCTGGAGAAACAGACCAACCACCGGGTGCTAAGAGAACCCCGCGAGGGGTCGGGAGTGAGGCCAGGTGGCCGTGTTGCTCTCTGGGGCTGGCAAGTCACGTTTCCCACATGAGAACGGGGAGGGAACAGCAGCTGCCTGGTGCCCTGGCCATGGGGAGGGCTCAGGCTGGTGGACGTGGGGACACAGCAGCAGGCGGGCTGGGGGCAGGAGCCTCTGCGATGGCCTCCAGGGCTGGGCAAGGGGCCAGGGTCCTGCCCCTTCCTCTCCCCAGGGACACCTGAGCTGGTGCTCCCCCCACCCCGCATGAGCCACCAGATGTTCCCACCGGCGCCCTCTTCCTGTTCAGGGTCGGGGTGCTGGGACCCTGTCCCCTCCTGCTTCCCCACTGGGGCCCCCACGGACACCCACCTGCCGCCCACGGAGAAGTCAGACACGGCGTAGTAGTAGGACTGCAGCACCTTGGGGTCCTTGAAGATGTCGTCCCCAAACGTGTTGAGGCGGTCCAGAGAGATGAGCAGCTCAGTGCTGGTGACCCACTCCTGCAGGGAGGGACGGGGACACCGTCAGCAGCTCCTGGGCACGGCTCTCAGTCTGCTCTGCCAGCAGGTCCAGCTGCCCAGCCGGGTGGGCTCCTGGGACAGCCAAGCTCAGTCAAGAGAACTCTGAGAACAGGGCGGGAAAGGACCTGCCACCTGGCCTGGGTGCGGGGCTGTGCAACTCGAGGGACGTGGCCTGATGTCTCAGCGCCTCCAGTTCCTCAGGAATCTGGCAGAGCTGGCCACCACTGGGCACCTGGCACCTGCCCAGGACGTGGCTGAGGTGCTGGTGGTGGCAGGGGCCAGGGCAGGCCACGTATGACCCTGACACACAGGTCCCCTGCCCTCTCCCGGCCGCTCCCACGCACCCTGCTGGTGCCCAGCATGAGACCTTCTCCCGAGCTGAGGGTGGGCCCCTGCCCCGGGGGACGTCCCTCCCAAGAGAACACTGCCCTTCCAGAGGGGGGATGTGGGGCCCTGGCTCTTCCTGCGTCCCTGGCCCCTGGGCTCTGCCAGGCACGTAGCAGGGACTTAATGAACACTGGCTGATGAGCGAATGAGCAACTTCCTGGGGAAGAGCTGGCGAGGAGTGAGGGACCACGTGAGGGCTGACATTTCTTCTGCCTGCTGTTACAATCAGGCGGCTCCGGGGGAATGTTAATCAGCATCTTAATTCAGCCCAGGAGCCCCTGGTTTAGCAATCAGGCCTGTCAGGCACAGCCTGCCTCTCCCCAGCACGACGCAGGCCCGGCGCCTCCCCTGCTCCCGCGGAGCGCACAAACCCAGGCCTCGGCCCGAGAGGGTCGCACATCAGCAAGTGCCAACAGGGACTTTGGCACGAAGCGGAGTTTGTGGGTCCCCGTCACTTCGTGAGTCACCCAAGGCCAAGCTTCTCAAAGGCCATGTGGATTCAGGGGTCTGGTCAGGGCGGGGCAGCCCAGCTGTCCACAGCGGAAGGCTCTGCTGCTGCTCTTTCCCCAGAAGTGGCACCTGGAGCTCCCGAGCCAACTGGGTGCCCCAGAGGAGGCACAGGGCAGCCGGTGTGGTGGAGGCTCCAGGCCTCACAAGGCTGTAAGGAGGTGCTCCCGTCTGCGGAGGAGACGGGCTCAGCCAGGTGGTGCCACCATGC
The DNA here is from genome assembly GCF_902686445.1 of Sciurus carolinensis. Classification (NCBI taxonomy): domain Eukaryota; kingdom Metazoa; phylum Chordata; class Mammalia; order Rodentia; family Sciuridae; genus Sciurus; species Sciurus carolinensis. The sequence goes on from NC_062226.1 coordinate 5,146,758, forward strand.
ATGGTGGAGCTGGGACTGGGGTCTCACTGACCCCAGGGTCTCAGCTTTCACCACTACCCTGGTCCACCTTCCTGCATCCGCCCTGCTGTCCTGGGCACACCAGGGGACCCAGAGAGAGCCAAGGCCTGCCCAAGGTCACAGCTCATTGGGGCAGAAGGGGTCAGAAGGACCCAAAGCCCCAGAGCTGCAGGGGACACTCATGGGGTATCCTCTTCCTGGGGAAGGACACACACGTGTCCAGAGCGCAGGGTGTGGCTGCTTTTTGGTGTCCCTCCAACTCTGCCCTCTGCCCTACACCTGTGGGGGAGACTTCTCTGGAGAGATCCCTTCTCCATCAGGGACAATGTCAGGACACATGTGACAAGGAGTCAGAAAACCAAGGCCATGGTCAGCAGAGACGGTGTCTCTGTGGCCACCCTCCAAGAAAAACCCCAGATTTCAGGGCTCTGGTGGGGTCCCTGTTGGCAGCTCTCTGTGCAGACTGTCACACACTGTTGCTGGAAGCATGACCACAGGACACCACCAGGAAAGGACGGCTGGAAGCTCCATGCCTGGGCTCCCCTGACCCTTTGCTGACCTCAATCTGTACCATTCCATGGTAATAAACAGTCTCTGTGAGGAGAGGCAACTGTCCAGTTGTGCAGCTCTGTGCACTGAACCACGGAACCTAGGGGTGGTCTTGGGCACCCCAAGCCAGCACCCTCAGGTCTTCTGATGTGTGCATGGCCAAGCGGGACACAACTTCTTTCTGGGCCTGTGTCCCCTCTGGAAACAAACAGGACTCACACTTGTCATCCCAGATAGGCCAGGGACAGGTTTTGGAAGTCTCCAGAAAGGAAAGGGCAGTTTTACTAGCCTGAGGCCTGTCTGAGCCCAGCACAATGACTCCAGGGCTGTCCAGCGTCCAGCAACGGCAACAGACTGATGCAGCTGTACTGGACGTGCAGGAAAGTGACACACAGGTGCCCGTCTTGCCCACAAACCTGAGTAGACCCGTGTGGGTTGGACCGGAGGAACCCAGAGGAGGGACAGAGCCGCGTGCCAGTTCTCCGCCCCGGGACAAAACCAGGGGCCACGGTTACCGCTAACCGTCAAGGCAGAGCGAGCACCCTCTACCTGCCAAGCTCTAGCCCAGCCCCTTCCTGTGCACCCCGTCCATAGCTGCGCTCTCTGACGGTTTTGCCCTGTGTGGCTAGTAGCATTAAAATTCATTAGGATTAAATACGAGTTAAAATTCAGATGCTTGCCTGGCGCACAAGGCCTCAGGTTCCAGCCCCAGCACTGAGGGGGAGGAAAAAAGTACGATTCTCTGCAGCCACGAGGCCACCGGCCTCCGTGACAGACAGCAGGCAGAGAGCACTGCAGCACCAGGGGCTTCCGTCGCCTGTGCTGGCCTGCAGCACGGCACCCTGAACTCCAGGCTCCAAAGCTCACATTCTGCCCCGTGATCCTCCTAAAAGCCCGGGAGACACACACAGCAGGCCCCGCTACCAGTGCACACCAGGAGGAAGTCAGTCCCCCCGGCAGAAAGTGGCAGAAAGAGGAGCAGCTGGGGGTTGGGACGGTCCATCTCGTCTGGGCTCTTCCCCCAGGTTCGTGTCCCCTGCAAAACTGGTCTGCGGGTCCGGGGCCGTTCTCCCACCTCCCAGCAGGAAGGCCAAGGTGGGCTGGTGCGGCTCAGTGGGAGAGCGCGTGCCCGGGCATGAAGCCCCAGGGTGGGGCACTGGGGTGTCGCAGGGATCTTGGGACCAAGGCCAGAGGACAACTCCCTTGCCCCAGCAGCCCTCTTCCAGCTAGGCCCTTCCCAGGCCTCACGGCCCCGGGGTCCTGGCCCGCAGTGCTCTCCTGCTGTCCCCCTGGCCGTGCAGCCCGCCCCGGCCCCGAGCCCCGCTCCCTCTGACCTGCAGCCCGGGGCTCTGCTCAAAGTTGTAGGCGCTGGGCCGGCCCTCCAGGGTGGAGAAGGCCACGTTGCCCCCGCTCAGCGGGGAGATGTCGCTGAACTCCGAGGTGCAGAAGGCCAGGCGCTCGTCCTGGCCCGGCAGCAGGTGGTGGCCCTCGGGCCGGCCGTAGGTCCTCAGGCAGGAGGCGCTGTAGTACTGGTAGGGCTCCCAGGGGCCCCCAGCTCGGCTGCGCTTGTAGATGGCGAAGCTCTCGGGCCGGCTGGTGTGGAACTTGAGCCTCACGTAGCTGATCTCGTAAGCCTTCCCTGGAGCCGGGGAGAGGGGGACCCGTCTCACAGGAGGGAAAGGAGGGCCCGACCCAGTCCAGGGAGGACGGAGGGGCTGCCCCGCGCAAACTCTGGGGGAGAGGTGGTTAGAGGCCGGGCGCACCGCCATGGATCAGACGGAGCAGGACGCTGGTGCGATTCCCAAGGAGTCTCCATCCCTCCTCTAGCTGGACTTGTCCCGCACAGGGACACCCCCACAGCAGCCAGCTGTTCGCTCAAATGTCTCCAGCCCTAGGAGTTACCACGTCCCGCAGGCGCCGCTCTACCCTTAGAAAGTCACTTCTTTTACTATCCCCCAGCAAGCCACATGGGGCCCCGATCCAAGCACCAACCTAGAGATCTGAGAACCAGACCACAGTGACCCACCTGTGAGCCGTGATTAAAAGAGCCGAGTTCCCCAGCTGGCACCCCACCATGTTCTCCACTTACAAAGTAAACTTTGTAAACTTCCTTCTGAAGTTTCCTTTAGAAGAAGAGACCAAAGGTCTCGCTCCCCAGAGCCCCCAGCCTCCGTCCCCGCAGGCCACGCTCCTGTTTCCTGAGTGGCTCTCTGCTCCTGCCTCCTCCTAAGAGCCTGCAAGGCCCAGCTGGGGTCCCCTTCTTTCCGGGTCCCTACCTGGTGACGCCTTGAGGACATTTTGCTAAGGAAGAAGCCCATCATGAAAAGACAGAGCCTGCAGGATGCCACTTGCCTGAGGTCCCTAGAGTAGTCACCTCCACAGGGACAGGAAGTGGAGTGGGCTGACGGGGCAGAGGGGCGGGCGTCAGTGTCTAGTGGGGACAGTTTCCGTCTTAGTGGATGAAAGGAGTCCTGGAGAGGGTGGTGACGACAGCACAATGTCATCAAAACTCCACTTACAGGTGGCTGGGGTGTGTTCACCACAACAAAAGCAGCACCGAGGACGCTGGATCCTGGTGCTCTGGGAGGACAGCGTGGTGACGTGGGTGAGGAGCACCAGGACTTTACACGAGTCCGCCTCGGGGTCCCCGCGGGGAAAGGACCCCACGTGCAGGGCAGCGCTGTCAAGGCCTTTTACACAGGAGGGCGGCCGGGCCCGCGGAAGGTGAGCGTCCCCGCGGGGAAACCCAAGCCAGAATGTGGAAGGAAAACACAGGAACGACACGAGAGAGCGAGGGGCAGAGTGGCCACCAGACCCACAAATCCCCATGGCCGGCTGAGAGGAAGAACCAGAGGGCTCAGCCCGCCGTCCCGGGCCCGGGAGTGACCTTCCCTCCTCCTTCCCTTTTTCCTCGCGTGAAGCTTGCTCTAATTTAAAAACCGGAGGAAACACATTTTTTTACAAAATGTTCAAAAAAGCAACCGCCCTGCCATGTTCCGTTTTAAGATGTTTTCCAAGGTCCTCCTCAGCGCAGCTTGGCACCGAGGCTCGAGGCCTTGAGGGAAAGCATGTGCGGCCCAGGGAGCAGCCGGGGGCGGCCGGGCGGAGGCCGCAGGAGCGGGCAGGCTGGGGCCAGGCAGGGGCCGTCGGGAGGCGGTGGCAGGTGGCACACTCCTTAGAACCCCTCCAGCTCAGACCCCTCTCGGGAGGGGCCGGCACCGCTGGAAAGGTCGCTGCAGCTAGGAGCTGGCCCCGCAGGGGCCCGGGTGGACCTCACGCAACGCCAACGTCACGGGCTGGGAACATCAGGCGTCTCCTTCCCTGCCAAGCCAGGAGGTGAGAGAGATGGCAACAGCAGAGAGGCGGCGGGAACCGTTCGTTATGAGAGTTAATGAGAAGGGCCAAGAAAGCAGCTCAGTCCCTGCTTAGAGAGGGAAAATCTCTGCCAAAGGCAACCGAAAGCTGGGGAAGGAAACAGCCCCAAGACCTTCTAGAGAGTGGCAAGAATTAAATTCACAGCCCAGACCCTTGCAGGCTCCAGGTGCCAGGGAGGCTTCAGGGTGATTGACACAGGTGTGTTCCCACCAGGACAGCTGAGCCAAAATGTCAAACCAACGTGAACGGGGAGTGGTGAGACTAGAGACCGAGGTCCCCTCGCCTCCAGGCCACCCAATACGTGGTTCCTCTGCCTGGAATGCTATTCCCTGCACTCCCTACCCGGCTGGCTCCCAGGCATCCCAGCTCATCCCACTGGACTGAGCACCTTTGGAGTGACCGTGCCACAGGGCAACCCCCAACCAGCATTTTACCAAGGGGGAGCCTGAGGCTCAGGCAGGAAAGGGAATTACCCACCTGCTGGCAGAAAACAGCTGACACCCTACTTGACCACAGGCTCCCAAAGGTGCTGCCTGGAGCCAGCTCTCTCCCCTTGGGGCTCTGTGGGTCCCCGGTGGGGAGAAGGGGGTGCCCATCAGGACGCAGGTGCCACGCCCTCCCAGCCTTCGCCTGCTGGCCGGCGCAGAAGCTGGGCAGCAGAGGACCCTGCAACTGAGCACCAGCAGGTCCTCCAACAGCTGGGACGTAACGCCTGTCAAGAGCGACACCGTGACAGCCATGAGCCCGGCCAGCCCACATCCGGCACTGACCAAGCAGAAGGAGCGCGGAGAGCCTGGCTTATTTTGGGAAAATGGAAACAAAACAAAGCCCTTTAATTGGAGCCATCTGGGAGCAGGGGCCGGGTGGGGCGGGAGGGGACGCGTGGGCGGCTGCCTGACCGTGGCGGGCATGAGAACCAGGCCCCGAGACGGCTCCAGCAGGCGGGGACCAGCAGGGTCCCCAAGGCCACCGTCCGTCCACCACTGCCTGGTCCCTCCTCTCCCAGACCAGCTCTCAGCAATTCTGGATCTGGTGAACCCCCGTGAGGACAGGACACCGAGACCCGAGTCCAGCTGAACCACACCCGGACTCCAGGACACCACAGCTCCCCCGTCCCCAGAGCACGGCGAGGCCCCTCGTGTGGACAGAGATCATCAAATCTAGCGTCCAGCCTGGGGAGAGCAAATGGGCTCTGCCAATTGGTCACTGCCCAGGGTTTCGGGTTAAGAAGGATTCTGAGGTCCACAGCGAGCAGCAACTGGACCAAAGTGTACAAAGTTTGCCAAGCGAGGAGAGAGGGCATTAGAGACCACGGTAGGGACTCATAAATGAACAGACGCCACCAACAGGGCTGAGGTGACAATGGAGAGAAGGGCAAACACAGAGTATTCCAGAGAACAAGCTAAGTGAGATCACACAGAACTTTCCTTCTGTGATTAGTTTTTTCATTTGGCATAGGGTCCTCGTGTGGCAGTCTGGGTCAGAATTTCCTTCCTTTTCAAGGCTGACTAGTATTCCACTGCAGGGACAGACCACGTTTTTCTTATCACGATCCCTCAACGGACACCTGGGTTCTTCTGATGTTGACCATTAGTGAGTAAGGCCACTGCTCACCCTCTGGGTGCCTTTACTGTGGGACCTAAGGTTTGGGGCTCTTACATAAGGTGACGGGCTGGCTGATGTTCAGGTGTCTGCTTGAATTACCTGGGCCAGGTGAGAGGCACAGGTGAAGTCCCACGTAGGGACATGATTCCAACAAGCAAAGCCAGGATGGGAGGCGGGACACAGCTGGGGGAGGGCTGGCCCAGGGCGAGCAGGAGCAGCCAGGTCAGGGACACTCTGGAGAGCAGGTGGTACCATGGTGCCCTCCTCTCCCGTCCCCTGCCTGGGAGGAAGTGCAGCACAGCCCGGCCCCACCACTCCCTGGCACTGAGGCCTCCGCCCAAGGACCTGAGCTCCCTGCACTTAACTGGGCCCTGGACCTGAAGGGGACCCTGGCTTCCCCACCTGCAGCACGGGCCTCACTGTGCCCCCTGAGGGTGGAAGCCCGCAAGGCGCTCAGCTCCTGTCGCCCGTCCACCCGAGCAGCGCAGACCCAGCACCCTGCGCCGTGGGCCCCAAGCCATCCCGCAGCGGGGGGCGGGCGGGCTGCAGCAGAAGTGAGGTGGACGGGCTGGACCAGAGGCCTGCAGGAGGCTGCTGAGCCCCCCGGCCGCGGGACGTCCCATGCCTCTTTAGTCCTGGGAGCCCTGGAGAAGCACGGGGGCCAAGGCCAGCTGGGCCCAGGGGGCGTCGGGAGCCGCTTCTGCAGGTGGACACAGGCTCGCCAGGGCCGCTGCCTTGATCCCTGACCTGCCTGGGGCCCAGCGTTCCCGCTGGAACCCCCAGGGAGGAGGCGGAGGACGCGGGCCCCAGCACTGGCCAGCCAAGGCAGACACGACGCCCACTCACAGGAAGGGCCACGCTGCCGACCCAGGACACCCAGCTGGCTGCCGCTCCTGGGGCTGCAGGGTCCCCCGACGGCCACCCTCCCTGGACCAGGCTCCCGCGTAGCCCGCCAGCCCCGCTGTCCTGTCCTCTACCCCCTCTACTCCTTGCGGGCCTCCGAATGCAGGGAGCTGCCCTGTCCGCCCCACGCCCTCCTCTGCCTAGAACCCCTGCCCTGTCCTGTCAGCCTGGCTCAAGGCACAGGGACCCCGGACCCCAGGTGAAGCACAGGAAGGAGGAGCCCCCGGGCTCTGCCATTTATTGGTCCACGTGACCTTGGACATCTGATCTCATCCTCAGAGCCTCAGTTTCCCCATCTGCAAAAGAATGAGATGCTGACCCAGCAAGTTCTTGGCATATGAACGGCCTCCCTGGACGCTCTGTCACCCCAGTGACCACCTACGCCCCCGCCCTCCCCACCCGCCACCAGGCCCAGCCCTCCAGATTCCCCAGGCCTCGGTGAAGGCCTGGGAGCTGCCAGACCCGCTGAGGCCTTTCATCTCAGGCAGGAAGGCTCAGCTCAGCCACCGAGGATCTGGAACAGATGTCGGGAGCTGCAGGGGGCTGGGAAAGCGGTGACCTCCAACCCAGGCCGAAGATGCCTCTCCCTCCCCCACCGCCCTGTTCCCTCCAAAGGACCCTGGGCCAGAGCTGCCGCCCACTCTCCCCTCCCAAGAGACTTCGAGGGCGGGGGCAGGGACGGGGCAAGTAGAGGTGACCTGAGACTGAGGGGAGGGTTCCCAGCCCACCTTACCCAATGCTCGTGGCCTCCGTGGGGACTCCAAAGCCCCTAGCCCTCTCCTTCCCCTGATATTATTCGGTCCCTGGCTTAGCCCACAGCAAATCTAAGTCACCTGGAACCCCAAATGGGCCCCACAGAGAGTCTCCTGCAGGGACCATGGGATGCTGCTCACAGGGATGTCACGCTCCAACCTGAGCTCTTGGAACTAACCGGCTTACCGGCTCCCAGGAGGGGGCAACTCTTATCCCCACGGCACAGGTGAGGAACGGGCAGCCTGAGTCCAGAGCCCCATTTCTGTCCTGCCTCGCAGAGCAGGCAAAAGAGAACCCCAGCTGGGCCCAGACCCGGGCCAGCACGGAGAGCCCACCTGTCAATCATTCACTCGCTCCTGGGCTTGTTCTCCGAGGCCCTCCGCGGAGCCCAGCACAGTACCACACCTGGGCGCCCTGGGGGCAGTGCCCCCGAGCTCTCTGCGGGATCCTGCAGGGCCGACTCCGCCTCGGGACCTTGCCTGTTTCTAAGGGTTCTGGGCGGTGTGCAGGGAGGCCACGCGGCTCCGGCACAGGCCGGCTCCACCAGGCTGGGCGCAGTCTGCCCCAGGCCAGAACACGGCCGGTCCCCCACCCAGGGTCCCCCTCCCACCTCATTCATGCTGGCGGAGTCCCTTCCTCTGCCGTCTGGACCCCACAGACGCATGTGACACCCTTTGCATGGAACACAGTGTCTCCCTCACAACCTCCCACCCTGTCCCAGATTCCTTCCCCTGTGGCCTTGGGGTCCTGCCAGCCCCAGCCAGTCAGCTCCCAGCCTCCCACTGACTTCCTGCGAGGTAGAGACCCCCCCTATCCAGAGCCCCACCCAGCGGTCCAGACAGCCCAAGAGAAGGTGACAAATGTGACCCTGAGAACGGAGCCGCACTCTTCCAGCATCTGCTCCTTCTGCTGAGGGGGCTCAGTGTCCTTCCCACCGCCCTTCTCCAAGGTCACCTCCTAGCTTTCCTCAGGACTCTGTCAACCAGGCCTGGGAAGAGCCATTTCAGCTGTGGGTGGTACAGCTCTTGTCCAGTTTATGCTCTGACCTCCAATGTCTGCATATGTCCACATCCAGCTGTGTGCCTTTAGCAGAAACACTTAACCTCTCTGAACCCCCAATTTTTCATCTGAAAAATGGGGAGACAATTCCATCATCCTTATCCAAACTCATTGGTTCCAGATGTGGTTTGGAACTCAAAACTTCTCTGAGTAAAGAAAAGAAAGACAACACAGGCTTTATACCATATATTGTGTTATTCCCAATCATTTGTTCTGGGGCTGCAGGCTGAACTCAAATGAGATTTCAGTAGCAAAATGTACAAATATTCACTCTTACTAGAATAAACGAAGTCTATAAGTAGCCTCAGGTCAGATTTAGCAGCCAAAATGAGCTATAAAAATACTGAGTTGCCAAAGCTTCGGGCGATTTTGATGTCGCAGATAAGGAAGAGTAACTGGTGAAACCCTGGCTCCCTGAGAGGGCAGCGGAGGCTGCGTTAGTTAACCGTTGGCATGACATGGGCATGTGGCAGGGGACCAGGGAGGACCTTGGACAGGCCTGCTGAGGAGCAGGTGGGAGCCCTCCAGTTCCCTGCAGCGAGGAAGGGCCATGTAGGGCTGCGGGGACGCTCTGGTCCTGATTCCTAGAGGCCTGAGGAGTCCTGCACCTCGGCAGGGACTGGACATAGGGGTCTGGGCAAGGAGAGGAGAGGCGCTGTCAACTGGTCCAGCTACCCCATGGCAGGATGCCACTCGGTCCTCCTGCCCAGAGAGCTAAGCAGCCCTGACTGGGTGGTAAACACCGGGCTCCTATCCCTGGGCCTCCACACAGACTCAAGGGTCCACTGAGCCCCTGAGGCCAACCACAAGATCCCAGATCAGGACACGTGCCCCTAGGGAGTGGATGAAGGAGGTCACGGCCGGGGTGGCACAATCGCTCTCCCCGCAGTTCTGGGTCTAGGTTGGAAAACCGTCACCACCCACGGTCATTGTCGTTGTGCCTAGACCCACAGCTCCGCAAAGGAAAGTCAAAGGGCCTCCGGACTCCCACCTCCGGCCCAAGGGGCACCCCTGAGTCTACCCTTCCGGCTCCCAGGGGCTCGGGCCATGTTCCTGGGCCCCATCTGCGTCCGGCAGCCCCACCCGGGCCAGCGCCCGGTCCTCGGCCTCCGCCCGGGCCGCAGCCGCTTACCCAGCCGCAGGGTGATGTTGACGGAGGTGGGGTGCTGCACGCCGAAGGCCATGGACGGGCTCTGCCACCAGGTGCTCTCGTCCTGGCTGTGGAAGTCGGTGAGGTAGGAGGCGTTGTGGTGCAGCCGGGGGTCGGCGGCGTCGCAGCGCTGGCACTGCGGCCCGGCGCGCGGCGCGCCCAGGTGCGGGCAGAAGTCCTCGGGCGGGCTGCCGCACGTGTGCGAGGCCTCGGCGCGCCGCCCGAAGGCCGCGTTCTCGAACTCGGGCAGGCAGCGCTGCGGGCGCCCCGCGCCGTCGTAACACGCGCCCATGCCCGCGCCCGCCCGCGGCGCCGCCAGCGCCAGGCCCAGCAGGAGCGCCGCCGCCGCCATGGCGCGCGCCAACCCCGCGCTCCCCGCCGCGCGCACCGCTCTGCCGGCCGCCGGTCGGTGGGCGCCGCGGCACTGCGGCCGGGCCCGCCTTCCCGGGCGGGCGGGACCCGCGACGGCGCGGGGAGGGCGGGAGGAGGGGCCGCGC